>NC_084651.1:18201-2418201 GCF_019802595.1 Syngnathoides biaculeatus | reverse complement strand
TCAGAACCACACGCGCGTAAACACGCAGTCCATCACACTTTCGCTGCAGAACGAGCGCGGGAGGCAAAAAGTGGACAACAAATCTCGACGCGCTGACATTTGCGTTGCCTCTCCGCCATGTGGAGCACGCCGCCGCCTTGAGATGCGAGTTCGGTTTGTTGCATGCTCGTAACTCAAAGCGAACGTCCTCATTTCATAATTCATGATAAGAATTTGCAGCTTGGTTCACTGTTGCAAATATACACGCAACCGTCTTAATTGCTTGATACGCTGCAGTAATAATAGTCGTTTCTTGCCGAGAACAACAACAACAACAAAAAAAAAAATACATGCCTGTAATCATCTTTTTGTCTGTCTGCATGCTTTGCGCTACCGTTTGTGTTCCGTTTTTTTGGAAGGGTTCTAACGCAGCCGCTTTGATGCTATTTGTCAAGCAGACTTTCCCGAAACCTATGCGGTGCTTTTAAATACACAACGTACAATTGTCTGTTCAGTGTTTAATTTTGACAGCACCGTTCAGCTGGGTTGAGCCAATAAACATCTGCAAGTCTTCTTTTGCTTCTGCGATCCGCCAGACGGCTGCTTGTCGTCAAGCGACTCAAGTGGACTTCAGGGTCGCCGTACAGGGCTCATATCTCCGTCCGGGTGCATAGGTATGAATTATGTAGATGTGAGGCCCTTTACGGCGATCCGAAGCTAGGAGGGGCGTGCGAACGGCAACCAAACTGTCATAACTCGTGAGGATTGCAGCACATTGTGCCGCCGTATGATCACAAAAGGCGAACTGAAAGTAATGTTTCACAGGTGAAGATGATTTTTATTTAGCTGGTAAAGTGTTGGCTTCACAGTTCTGAGGACCCGGGTTCGATCCGGCCCCGCTTGTGTGGAGTTTGCATGTTCTCCCCGTCCCTGAGTGGGTTTTCTCCTGGTGGGCACTCCGGTTTCCTACCACATCCCCACAACATGTAACATTATTTGGACACTCTAAATTGCCCCAAGGTGTGATTGTGAGTGTGAATGGTCGTTTGACTCGATGTGCCCCTGCGATTGGCTGGCAACCCGTTCAGGGTGGACCCCGCCTCCTGCCCGTTGACAGCTGGGATAGGCTCCAGTACTCCCCGTGACCCTCGTGAGGATAAGCGCAAAGGAAATGGGTGGGCGGATGTATTGATAGTATATTTATTAGTCGTATTGAACACAGGACAATCGCAAAAAAAGGTAGCTGAAACTCATCTTTAACAGGTGGCAATATTTTGCGGGTGGTCCAAATATGTATTGACAGCACGTGCTTTGGCATTGACACGCACCAAAAAAAAAAAATCTCACGAAAATCGGTTGCGAAATTAGCAAATTACGATTCCATTTCGATGTCTGTGTGTTGCCTTTGATGGGAATGTTGCCTCCACCAACATGGCCGCCGCATAAGCTTATATCGGTTACCTAGCTTGAGTGCTAGCTTGTTTTTGTACTTCTAAATGTTTGTGAATGCATACGTGCGCGTGAGTGCACCTGTGTGCGCATGCGTGTGCATATGTGTGTGTGTCCAAGATGACAGGTGTTCATAACACTCCCTTTAGAACCTTTTAATATTTTATGATCACAAATAGTAGTGGGGGGGGGGGATTGATAAGTAATCAGATATAAATTTTTACCAAAACTGTACAGGACATTTGTGTACATTATGATTGATAATTCTGCTTTTGTGTACAGTAAGCAAATCATTTTTGTAAGCAGGGCTGCAATCTTGCAGGGCACAATTGAGTTAAGGGCTGCAATCTAATTTGCGTGTGTGTGTTATTTATTAGCATACAAGAACATTTTGCTCATATAAAAGAAAAAAAAAATGTACACTGGGGACGGTGGAGCATCCGGTTAGATCGTTGGCCTTACAGTTGTAAGGGTCCGGGTTCAAATCCCGGATCCCCCTGTGTGGAGTTTGCATGTTCTCCTCGTGCCGATGTGGGTTTTCTCCGGGTGGGCACTCCGGTTTCTTCCCAAACACATGCAACATGAATTGGCCACTCGAAATTGCCCGTAGGTGTGATTGTGAGTGCGACTGTTTGTCTGGACGTGCCCTGCGAGTGGGCTGGCAACCAGTTCAGGGCGTACCCCGCCCGCCTCCTGCCCGTTGACAGCTGGGATAGGCTTCAGCACTGCGGCGACCCTCGTGAGGATAAGCGGCAAAGAAAGTGGATGGAGCCATGCGCACTGGTCGCTAAATGTCATGTTGGCGTCACAAAGTTGGCAGACGTTTTAGAGTTGTGCTGTCTGGTCGGGTAGTTGCGTCTCGATACATAATCAAGTTGTGGACATAAACACGCACACACATGCGAGGGCGGCTTGCGCGGGTGTGTGTTTCCTTCCTGGCCCGCACTATATTTGGGTCGGCGTTGCACCTGCGTCTCTGAGCGCGCTCAATCCGCCGGCAGGAAGGGAGGTGTCGTGTTTGGCGCCTTGACCTTTTTGTCTGCGCGCTGACGTCATCGGCATCGCGGAAGTCAATAAAGGTACAGCGAAGTTTTCGGGGGTTTTCGCTCACGTCGTCGCGACGAGTCGGCACGCGGAATGCGGCGGCATCGCAGTACTCGCCGATACGCAGTACTGCAATTTGGATGAAAATTGGCGGTACGGTGGGTCAGGTGGAAAGCGTTGGCCTCGCAGTTCTGAGGTCCCCCCCCCCCCTGTGTGGAGTTTGCATGTTCTCCCCGTGCCTGTGTGGCTTTTATCCGGGTGGGTACGCCGCTTTCCTCCCACATCCCAAAAACACACGACATTAATCGGACACGTTAAAAATTGCCCCTAGGTGTGATTGCGAGCGTGACCGTTTGTCTCGACGTGCCCTGCGATTGGCTGGGGACCAGTTCAGGGCGTACCCCGCCTCCTGCCTCTTGGCATCTGGGATAGGCTCCAGCACTTCCCGCGACCCTTGTGAGGATAAGCAGCGAAGAAAATGGATGGATGAAAGGTTTCCTTTAAATGTAATTCCTTTTGAAAGTACATGTATTTGTTTTACCTCGTACAGTGTTTGGGAATGTCACTTTCTACATGAATTGCTTCATAGTTCATCCATCCATCCTTCCATTTTCTTGGCCGCTTATCCTCATAAGGGTCGCAGGGAGCGCTGGAGCCTATCCCAGCTGTCAACGGGCAGGAGGCGGCTGGGGTACGCCCTGAACTAGTCGCCAGCCAACCGCAGGGCACATGGAGACAAACAGCCGCACTCACAGTCACACCTTGGGGCAATTTAGAGTGTCCAATTAATGGCTTCATAGTTCGTTTCTCAAAATTTACAAATGAAGTAGTACAGTTCGTCGCTGAACTAATGAGTAACTCAGAAACACAAGGAACCCCCCCCCCCCAAAATTCCCCACAATAAAATAAAGAAATAAACATGACGGGATCGGCGTCCGACAACAACGACCGAAGTACGCCGAACAAACGGAGCATTCCTGCAAAATGTCGGAAAGAAGGACATCGTAACTCAATCGCTTTCTCTAGATCTTCACCGACATGTCCCGGCCAGTCGTGAACGGACGGACGGACGGCAAAATCTCTCTCTTTCTTTTGCACTTTCGTGCTCGGCGGAGGTCACAAACCAAAGTTCCGTCTTTCACGTGAGCGCCGACGCAAAGAACCAACCGGCGGAGCCTCGGAACCCGCAAACTTTCTCACCCCCTTCGTACGTCGTCTCTGCTTTCCGACATCTTCGCTTTTCATCGAGCGTCCGCGAGGTTCGGCGGTGCGGACGCAATTCGAGCAGAGAGGATCCGGTCCGACGAAAAAGAGAGATCCGGGCCAATAAAGGATTGCCGCGTGCGAAAACCAGGACGCGGCCGTGCGGATGTTTCACGTCGACCGCCCGACACGCCGTCCTCCTGTTCTGCTCTGCTCTTTCGGAAGCGCTCGTCTCTTCCTGCGAGCTCATCTCGTTTCTTTTCTTCGTTCTGTTTTTGCAGGTGGACCTGGAACCCGAGGGGAAGGTTTACGTCATCATTGATCTCTCGGAATCCACGAGTGAAGGTATGATTCTGTTTTTGGGGGGTTTTGTTTTTGTGTCCGGTGTGTCATGTGACCGAAGAGTCTCCGCTAGGGTGAAGGGCAAAGTTTGTAAAACGGCGGTGAGGCCGGCCGCGATGGACGGATTCGAGACGACGGGAAGCAGACCCGGAGGCGGCGCAAATGAAGATGTTGAGGTTCTCGCTTGGATAGGGTTAGAAATGAGCTCGTTGGAGGGACGGCACAAAGTTGGATGTTCTGGAGACGAGGCTAGAGAGGGCGGACTTGGATGCTTTGGACGTGTCCGGAGGCGAGAGAGCGAGGAAATCGGTAGGAGGTTGGTAAGGATGGAGCTACCAGGGAAGAGAGCGGGAGGAAGGCAACAAACGAGGGACATCGTGAAAAGTGTCAGCGGGAGGCTAAATCTATACTTTCATTTTTTTCTACTCCTCACATAGTTGTGTGTGGCTTTAAATTGTATTCATTACTTAATTGTGTTTGCACAGCTCCGCATCACATGGCCGACTTGAGAGCTGCAATCAACCTATTAGTGTACACACACACACACACAAAGGACAAAGTGTCCTCTGTTGCAAAATATGCTCCAATATTCGGTTATATTATGTCTACAGAGAGTCTAGCCGGGCGAAAGGGGCTTACGTTAGCTTTTGCGGAACTGACAAAATGTCCCCACAAAGACAAAATGTCCCCACAAAGATGGGATGATTAGTAACCCACAAAGATACTCAAGGACTCTCTCTCTCTCTCTCTCTCTCTCTCTCTCTCTCTATCTCTCTCTCTCTCTCTCTCTCTCTCTCTCTCTCTCTCTCTCTCTCTCTCTCTCTCTCTCTGGCTTACTGTACTGTATGTATTTTATTTTTGGTCCACAGTGCTATACTGCCATCTAGTGTACATTTGCTGTGTTTGCAGTTTTATTTTGATTTTTTTTTTTTTTTTTTTTTTTTTTTTAATTGAGGCCAAAACGTGGCAAAGGCAAAACAAATCAGCAGTGAAGCTTCCCTTCCTCTTCTTTATTCAGCCAAGGTGCAAATTTAAAATGAGAAAAGGAAAATGTCACATCTTGTATGTGGAGTATGTCACAAAAGTGCAGACACCCCCTCACAATTTCAAGATATTTTGTGAACCGGTTTGAAGGAACAATGCAAACGAAAAAAAAAAAAAACCATGCTTGCAATAAAAACTGCTACAATGTACATTAGGCGGTCTCCAAGTTGTGTAGTTTTGCCGCTTGACAGAACCGTCCCACTTCTGGATTTTTACAAATCTATTGAATTTTTTACAATTGTCTGTGGGTCTGTTCATTTGACACATTATTAATCAATCTTAAGTATTGACAATATCTTGAACTTTAACGATGTATAACGATTGTATAGCTGCAAAAAAAAAGAAGTTTTTGCCGCAAGGACAACAACAATTTCAATGAACTGTCCCTTTAAAATAGTCATTTTTCCTCACGCAACATCATTATATTCACGTGTAAACTGATGGCAACAAAAGTGAGTACACCCCCCAAATGTAAAACGTCCAAATTGGACCCAATCAGCCATTTTCTGTCACTGTTGTAATTTTGACAGTGTCTCGGGTGTCAAACTCAAGGCCCGGGGGCCGTATCTGGCCCGCCGCATGATTTTACGTGGCCCGCGGAGGCAAATCATGTGTATTTGTCAAATAACTTTTGTCAAAACCTGTACCAAAATTCGAAATTGTCAATCATAAATGATAATGTTGAGATATTACACGCAACCAACAATAGTTGGAAACCCCGTTACCCTTGATTTCGGATTCCAAAACTAGTGATGTGAATATGATGAGGCGGTTAAGGAGAGGTGGGCCGCAACAAAACTGAGTTTGACACCCCTGCCTTAACCCGTGCGTTAAATTTGGGGTTACGGCCTGTCACGGGAAGTTCGAGGCGTCACCCGACGTCAAATCGTTTTCCGAGGATTGCCAACGTTGCTCAGTACGACGCGAGGACGGAGCGACTGTTTGCTCTCCATTCTGACGGTTTTTCGCCCGCGTGTCGGCCCCAGCGGTGACGGTCAGCAGCGACAATGAGGAGCGCGTCTTTCGCCAGCGGATGCGTCCCAGGAAGCGTCAGGGCGCCCTTCGCCGGCGGGTCCACCAGGTCAACGGCCACAAGTTCATGGCCACCTACCTGAGGCAGCCCACCTACTGCTCGCACTGCCGGGACTTCATATGGTCAGTCACCTGACGTTGCATACGACTTTTCGACGCTATATTGCGCCTCACAATCAGCTTTTTAGCTATTTGATGTATTTGTTTTTCTGCCTTGAGATATGAGTTGACCCCACTTACAAATTTGACTTGCACTTGAACCCAACTCGAACTCACGTCACAGCAAAAGCCACAGTTTGGCTAAAAGGGAACAATTCAAGCTTTTCTTGCCACTCCCAGCTGAAGTTTACTGTCAAACCAAACTTAAAACGAAGAGAATTACCGTCATTTCCGGCCTACAGAGCGCACCTGATTATAAGCCTCACCCAGTACATTTGTAAAGGAAATACCATTTGGTACAAACATGAGCCGCACCTGTGTAAAAGCCGCAAGTGCCTACATTGAATCCCACGTTGAAACTCGAGATATTTACAAAAAAAGACGGTACGCAGAAAGACTTTTCAAAGTTTTAACGTCCAGCTTAGCCTTGTCCTTAGCTTAGCTTAACATAGCAACAACACGGTAGCACGAACAAGGCTGATAATGAGGAAAAAAAACATTCCGATAAAAAATAGCCGCGGGAGCTACACAGTAGCAACACTGTAGCACAGCACTAACAGGACTGGTTAAAAAAAACAAGCACACCTAAATCACCGAGACACGGCAGCAACAAGCTAGCGTGGCGCTAACAGGGACGGTTAAAAAAAAAAAAAAAAAACATGCCGTTAAAAATCTGAGACACAGCAGTAACACAGCAGCAACACGGGAGCACAGCGACTACATGGCCAATTAAAAAAAAAAAACATACCGGTAAAAGTCACTTCCTCAGCACATATATTCCACCGGTCTCACGCTTACCTTTTCCGCTCGAGTGCCTCCTTGCGGCCGTTAGAAAAAAATGCACAAATTAGCCGCAGGGTTTGTGTGAAAAAAGTCGTGACTTATAGGCCGGAAATTACGGTACAAGTTGTGTATTTGAAACAACCACCTAGCTTTGCATTTCAGGCCGCTAGCTTAATGCTAAGGCTAAATAGCATCAGTGTTGCGGTGCTATAACCATGTTAGCAACAGAATGAACAAAAGCGGTGCCAAAACACATGTAGATAATATCACAACTAGCGGTCTTATGTTCTTTATCCCCTGCAAAGAATGGCGGATATTAGTGACATACTGATGAGCTGGTACTGAAGTGTCTCCAAACAGGACATCGTGATATTAATTTTCGGTTGTTTTTTTTGTGTGTGTGTGTGTGTGTGTGCATGTGTTGCCATCAGGGGCGTGTTAGGCAAGCAGGGCTACCAGTGTCAAGGTAGGAGCGACGTCGACAATGATCGGTCCCGGCCCGCCGTGCGGGACGTGCGTTCAAGTGTTGTCGTTGTTGTTGTGCGCGCGCAAGTGTGCACGTGCGTGGTCCACAAGCGCTGCCACGAGCTCATCATCACCAAGTGCGCCGCCATGAAGAAGCAGGAAGACAAAGCGGAGGAGGTGAGAGACGCGCAATCGCGGCGCTAGCTAGCAGAAAGAAACGCAAAGAAAAATGGCGGCGGCTTCATGTCGCCCTTGCAGCCGGTGGCCTCGCAGAGGTTCAGCGTCAACCTGCCGCACAAGTTCCGCATCCACAATTTCAAAGTCCTCACGTTCTGCGACCACTGCGGCTCGCTGCTGTGGGGGCTGCTCAGGCAAGGGCTGCAGTGCAAAGGTACGAGCGGACGCCGGGACCGCCTCTCAAAAGTCGTTGTTCTGGGGGGGGGGGGGGCATGTAGTATGTACGTAGGTCGGGCTCGATTGCGGACCTATAGCATTATCCATCCATCCGTCCACCCCAACTCCTGCATGATGACCCCTGGGATAGGCTCCAGCACCCTTGTGACCCTCGTGAGGATAAGGGCTCAGAAAATGGATGGATCTTTACCCATGACATTTTATCTAGTTTTACTTTATTTAGTCACATTCAGTTACAAGGATCTAGCCATCCATCCATTACTTAGCTGCTTATCCTCACAAGGGTCGCTGGAGGCAGGTTGCTAGCCAGCCAATCCCGTGGCACATCCGGACAAGCGAACGCAATCACACCTAGGGGCAATTTAGAGTGTCTAATGTTGCATGTTGGAGTGCCCACCCGGAGAAAACCCACGCAGGCACGGGGAGAAGATGCAAACTCCACACAGGTGGGGCCGGGATCGAACCCGGGCCCCCAGAACTGTGAGGCCAACGCGTGTGGAAAATCCTCAAAATCCATCCATCCATTTTCTTAGCTGCTTATCCTCACGAGGGTCGCGGGAATGCTGGAGCCTATTCCAGCTGTCAACGGGCAGGAGGCACGGTACACCCTGAACTGGTCGCCGACCAATCGCGGGGCACACGGAGACAGATAACAGCCGCACTCACAATCACACCTTAGGGCAATTTAGAGTGTCCGATTAATGTTGCCCGTTTTTGGGATGTGGGAGGAAACCGGAGTAAGTAAGTAAGTTTCTTTCGGCTTGTCCCTTTCGGGGTCGCCACAGCGTGTCATCTCAGATGAACGCACATATATGTTTGGCACAATTTTTACGCCGGATGCCCTTCCTGACGCAACCCTTCTCAGGGAGTGGAGGCCCCAGTGGGATACGAACCCACAACCCCTGGTTTATCAAACCAGTGCTCTAACCACTGAGCTACAGGAAACCGGAGTACAACATGCAAATTCCACACAGGCGGGTCCGGGATTGAACCGGGACCTCAGAAATTGTGAGGCCGACGCTTTCCAGCTGAGCTACCGTGCCGCCTCCCCGTTGCTATAAGATTAGAAAATAATGCCGTTTCAAAAGTGTCACGCTACAAAATTCGAGTGCCTTGTTGTCGCCCACGAGTACACGCATGCTATGCAGAGAAAGTCGGAATGAAAAGGAAGGAGGAATTTTTGACGTCTGAATTGTCAGCAAGTCGTTGGGAATCTGGTAAAAGCCTGGACGCGTAGTTTGTGCTCCTGTTGGCGTGTGTCCAGCGTGTAAGGTGAACGTCCACCGGCGCTGCGAGAGCAACGTGGCGCCCAACTGCGGCGTGGACGCGCGCGGGATCGCCAAAGTCCTGTCCGACCTCGGAGTCACGCCGGACAAGATCTCCAACAGCACGCAGAGGCGCCAAAAGTCAGCGCACCCGCAGGTGGGCGGCGACTTCCTCCGTCTGGCATTAGAAACGGGCGACGCCTGTGGCGGGGGGGGGGTCGATACGGCAATTCAACCGGGACAAACTACTACATCGAGCCACGCCCACATTTCTTTTTTTCCTCCGTTTCACAAATTTCAAAAGGTGAAAGTTTTCTCATTTAATAGAAAAAAAAGGGACATTTTTAAGTTAATTTGATGGAAAAAAAAACATTTCAGCAAATAAATCACCCAAATGCAACATTTGTCGTGAATTTCATTTAATATGAGTCAGTAAAAAAAAGTGATTTTTAGTTTTTGCAAAAAGATTTCAATAAAAGAAATTCATATTTGTAAAGGTAAAACATGATTAATTTGGTCTTAGAAGAAAATGTAATAATTGATACAGAGAAAAGTGAACATTCTAAAAAGTGAAACGTATAGTTGAGTTAAGCAAAAACAAATTCTTATCTTATTTAAAGTTGAAATATTAAAATTAATTTTCAAATTATTATTTCTGAAAATAAGTTGGAGCTTTTATTTTTGAGAAAATTCCCATTAAATTTTCCAAAACATCTGAGCTGAAATCTTATCATCTATAATTTAATTTCAGAAATCGTTTAAGGTTGCCTAGTAAATCTGTGACAAAAAGGGAAACATGAAAAAAGCTAAATATTTTATTTTCACAGGTGATGTATTACTTTTAGCAGAAAGTAAAAAAAATCAGCCGTAAAAAAAATGAAAATAATCTGAATATTTTTTTGAAAATATCATTTAATTTCAGAAAAAAATAGTCCATATAAATCCAAAACAAAAACATCTCCAACTGCCTCATCTTCGTTATGTCATTTAAAAAATATTAAAGAAGTGAAATCTTGTCAAAGTGTTGCGGAGGCGCCGTGTGCCACGTGATTGCCGATCGTGTCCCGACAGCTCCCTCAGGTTCACGACCCGGAGCGGCTTCCCGGCTTGCCTCGGACGGGAGAGGACCGGTCCAGGTCGGCCCCGACGTCTCCGTCCGACCCGGGTACCGAGCGTCCCCGCCGCCGCCGCCGCCGCCGACCTCCGAGAAAACCCCCACCGCACCCTCATTTCTCCTTTTCATCTTTTCACGCGTGGGCAGACGCCAAAGAGCTGGACAACATCCGCAAAGCGCTGTCCTTCGACCACCGCGGCCGCGAGTTGTCGGCCGTCGCCGCGGCGACGGAAGGCCGTCGGGAAAACGGCGAGGTCGAGGGTCACGGCGCCGCTCAGCCCAAGAGGATCGACCTGAGTGACTTCGTGTTTATCAAAGTGCTGGGAAAAGGAAGTTTTGGAAAGGTGAGACGTTACGGGGTTGGGGTCAGAGGTCAAGGGTTAAACGTCCGTACAGTGTTGCCTTGACTTACAGATACATTTGTTCCGTGACTGTCCTCGTCACTAAAGAGATTTGGATCTCAAATCGTCTTTCCCTGCTGAAATGAATGGAAATGCCCTTAATCGGTTCCGGGACACCAAAAAAACACCAATTGAAAATTTTTTCACGGCAAAAATCTACATCTTAAAAACATACAGTAATAAGATCATTACAGTATATTGAAGATAAAGAATTCTGTGGGTTTTTTTTTTTTTTTTTTTGCATGAGGATTCCAAACTTTAACTTGATCTGCCCGTTGTTATGCACACCCCAGCCACCGGGGGGCAGCGCAATACATGCATACCTGTACATACACGAAGAAGATGGCATAATTGCTCAGTAAGATGCCGCCGTGTTCATCTTTTTTCACAGAAAAATAAAGAATATTTCCCCGTGAGTACTTCCAAATTGTCAGTCTGCATATTTTGCTCCTATTTGTGCGTTCAAATCCCTCGCTGAAAGATTTATGACTACTCATTGTTATCAGCGGTGCTAGCTATGTTGAACATAGCTAACTACTGCGATCGTGATGCTAGTTTCACTAGCCTTAGCTCGCTGACTTTGAGGGATGTAGTTCGATAAACAGTCTCATGTTCTTTGTGTAGTTTCACAGTAAATAAAATAAATAAAACAAAAACCAAGCATAAATTTTGAAGTTAAAATTAAAGTTTGCCGGCCTTGGTCGTAACTCAAATGCTCGTTTGCGTGGGTTTTTTTTTTGGCGTTCAGGTGATGCTGGCCGAGCTGAGGGGCGGCGACGAGGTCTACGCCGTCAAGGTGCTGAAGAAGGACGTCATCCTGCAGGACGACGACGTGGACTGCACGCTGACCGAGAAGCGCATCCTGGCGCTGGCCCGCAAGCATCCCTACCTGACGCAGCTGCACTGCTGCTTCCAGACCAAAGTAAGAACACGCGCATGCGCCCTGTCACCGCCGTCAAGTTAAATAACAAGAACGTCGTAGCGAACCTTCACGTGAGCAAAGCGGAATTATTAGTGAATTAAAATTCTGTTGTTTTTTTTTCCTGGGGGGGGGTGGCCTGAATTAAACAAGCTATCAAGCAGTTTAAGAAATGAAATAAGCATTATGTAGCAACTCTAAATGATTAATAAATACCCTACAGCGCAGGTGTCAAACTTAAGGCCCGGGGGCCGGATCCGGCCCAACGCGTGATTTTTATCTGGCCCGCAAAGGCAAATCCTATGTGTCAACTTTCATGATTTTTGTTCAAATCTGTACTAAAATTTCAAATTGTTATATCATAAATGGTAGCATTGCAATATTACAAGCATTTTTTTTGTGTTACCAAACAATAGTTGAAAAACCCATTACTCTCAATTTCTGATTCCCAAACGAATTCACAAATTTCCCATGTAAATTTGATGAGGCGGTTAAAAGATGTTTAATAGTTTCACAGTCATAACGGCCCTCCAAGAAGAACCGTAAGTAAAATGAATTTGACATCCCTGCCCGACACTGAGCCACTGCCACAAATAATAGTTGACCTCCAAGAAATGTATCGATTACTAGATTAAAGCCTAAATGTGCTCTAACCAGTTTAACGTCATTTTCAACTCATTTTACAGAGTTACCCTTCAAAATTAATAACTTGAACATTTGATTTAGGAAAGAATATAGCGAATGTGGGCGCACGGAAAAGACTCTTTGCAACAACCCAGGCTAAACCATTCCGCCTCCGAATGTACAAAGCTTGTCTTTATGTTCCTTTGAATTAAGCATAGAGTGGTACCCTGACTCATGAGTGGCCAAAATATTTCCATTTTCTAAATTACAAGCCGTTGAGTGGATGGTTAATTTACTTTTGTTTATTATTTATTTATTTTTATTTATTTATTTATTTTTTGCTTTTGTGTTTCCACCCGAAATTTTAGCTATAAGCAAACTTCGGAGCCGCTGATCCACACGAGTGATGTGAAAAGTCGGAATGACAGTCAAATACAAAAGGAGAACACTTGCAAGGAGCTGCTGTGGGCCACCGCTCACGCCCAGACACTCACACGCCATCTAATCCCCTCCTGTTGCTGCGCACTAGGCCACGCCCCTTAAAGGCTCACGTCCCAGACCACCCCGTGCACAGTAATTACACTTTAAGAAACACAATAATAATTTAATTTAAAAAAATATAAATAAATTAAACCAAATATATATAATAAAATACGCTTGTTTTTCACGCAGCAAAAAAAAAAATAATAATATTAATAATAATTTGCTGTGAATTTGCGAGCTAGAAAGATTTCCTTTGAATTCATTTCAGCAGGGAAAATGGAGTCAAGGTTAATGGCGCTCATGCTGCTGAGCCAAAGCCCAGCTTAGACCTTTTTAATGTTGGCGTGCGCCTTTACATTGAGGCGTACTCTGGGGGGCACTTAAAGGGCGCCGCGCCGCCACGGGCAACGACTTCCTGCGTCCGCTCCGTGTTTTGTCTAGCACGCGTTGCATAAGTGTTCCCGCCGCGGAATGTGTACATGCGCTACGTATGCGTGCGTGCGCGGCGGAGACGAGGTTGACATCTTTTCATTTCCATCGGAGCCTGACGGCGCTGAGCCGCCGCCGGCGCAGGTGCGGCCGCTCGTCCGTCGGCAGCCGGCCAGTACGAGCGAGCGCGACAAACGCTGCGTCGCCGTCAACCCCTGAAGTAGCGCGTGGCAAACAAAAAAAAAAAAAAAAACCAACTAAATGCGAGTTGCAGGTGTGATTTTTGTGGGTCCAGATCCACTTGGATCATGATTAATCCTCAGAGCAAAAACGCAACATTCAGATTTTAAAAATGCCGAAGGCTGCTGTCACGGATCATCGTGATGATTGCGGTCGGAGTTCTTCGTGCCGGGCGGCGTTCCCGAATTCCCGACGTCGAGGCATGCGTGGCTTTGTTTTCTGAAGAAGACCAAATTGCCTGAGACGTGGACGAAAATGTGGATGATTGATCCCTAACCCTACACGTTGAGCCCGATACGCCATCGGGCTGTTTTTGTTTTGTTTTTACACTTTCCCGAGCAAACCTCAGTTTTTCAAACGTGCAAATCGCTTTTCGAAGAAAAATTTTGAGATTTTTTTTTTTTTTCTGCTTTGATTTTCGAACGAAAATCGGTATTCGAACGCCCCGACCAGCTGACCCACGACGATTTGTTGTTGCGCTTTCGAACGCACCCCAAAAAAATCGGAAATCAGTTGACCCACACACTCCTCTGCAAGCCAACGTGTGGCGGTAGCGACTGTTTTTTTTCTTCCGATTGAGCAACGTTTACCCCCGATCGTGGCTCCAAAGAAGGCAAGTGGAACTGCTGGTGCTGAAAAAAGGAAAGCGGTGCGTAAAACTGTCGACTCCAAGAAGGATTTCATAGCCAAGCACGAATCTGGTGTGCGTGTTTCTGAGCTACGGAAGAAGTACGGCATGGCGAAATCGATGATCGGCGCCATTTTGAAACACGAGGATGCCCTCAAAGAAAGTGGTGTTGCTAAAGGAGCAGAGGCCACGGAACTCGGAGGAAGTCAAAAAGTTGCTTCTTATTTTTGTCTGATGAGGCTGAAGGCAGGGCGGGACGTCTCGAGTGCCGATATGAAAGCTTTCTGCGCCAAATGGGACGACATCCGTAATTTTGTCGAACTCCATCACCATGTTTTCAATGAGCCACTTCAGGAAGGTGCTCGAAAGACGGCAGAAACGGTCCACGTTAGATTCTTTCTTTGTCAGAAAGGGGCGAGTCACCCCCACCAAAGACATTTGAAACACTTGTTTTGCATTGCTTTTTTCTTTTGTTCCATTAACCCTACTTCTAGTTGCAAGTTAAATTTTTTGTACGTTACGTACTTTCTGTGCAAATAGAAAGCAATTTGTCTGTTCCCCCCTCTCATTATTGCCCGTTTAAAGTTATTCTGCACTTTTGTTAATAAAAACAGTTTTTGGGGACGTTCTCCATTCATTCTTCAGCCTCTTTATTCTTCTTAAATCCAGTTTTGTTTCTGTATGTGTTCTCGATTCCGTTTTTTTTTTTCTTTTCCATCAATGTTCGTCATTGAGTAAACATCCTCACGCACTTTATCGGTAAAAATATTTTCACATAATCACAGCAATTGCTTTTCTAATATTAAATCTCGATGGGGAAAAACAATTCAGATTCGGTAATAATAATAATAATAATAATTTAAAAAAAAACGAGGACAATGGTTGTTTAATTAAAGTCCTTTACAAAGGTTTGGCCGAGGTCAAAAATTTCGATGGGTGCATTGTTTATTTTCTCAGAAGGTTCTGGAACACTGCGCAATGGCGTCTCCTCTACGAATGATGAATTCCTGTTATGTCGCTCACACGACAAACGCGTGCACGCACACACACACACGCTCTCTGGGTGGGCGACCGGGAGGTCACATGACATGTTTGTTTACATGTTTGCTTATGCCCGGCGAGTTGCCATTACACGACACACACACACGCGTACACACGGACAGATACGGATACAAGCGCACACGCACACGCACACGCTGGATCCAGACAAAGGGATTTTGGCTGCTTATGTAACATTTTTGATGCTTATCACGCATAAAACATGGACCCACCTAGTCACCACTTCACCATACAAACGCACACACACACACACACACACATTATGTGATCACAATAAACTCTACGCTATACATTCACACACACACACTTCCTGGTTTTGTTGCGTAATGTGTGCTCAGCCCACCTACGAGGAGCTAAACTCACAATTTGTTATTGTTTCAGAATCCATTGGCAACGCAATCACAACTCATTCCTTTTTCTTGGGAATCGAACCCTCGGCCTCCCCCAGACAGGTCAAGTGCGCCCGTTAATTTAAGGTTTTAAGGACATTTACGGATATTTTGCTGTATATGTCATATCAACGCGCGTGTTTAACGGGGTCATCAAACTCATTTTTTTTACATTCACCCGAATTGGATCTCCAGTGGGTCGGCCCGGTAGGTCCGTGGCGTCGTAAACTCAAAAATAACGACGATTCCAAAATAGTTAGAATTACATTTGGAAAATATTCACATTTCTGGATTATTGTCCTTCTGAAAATGTCGTTGCAAATCATATGAGCAGCCTTTAATTTCGTCACACAATTGAGTACAATTTCAACAACCTTATGAATCTTTTTTAAATTTTTCTTTTTTTTATTTTCATTGACACACAAGAAATTTACAGATTTCAGTCGGTCGGTACATGTCTAGTCATTTAATTATATATCATCAAAGTCATGAAAAAGTTGACGTGACGTCACGTGACTAAGAAAACGCAACCGGATTGGCTGGCTGTTCGGTTCTGACCTGAAGTAACCCTGCCTGGTGGCACAGACGGTGAATTTCAGACAGCGAATTGTAGCAACTATTGAAAATGTGATCATTTTGCATTTCAAATTCAAATCCTGGTGGCACATATTTACTTCCATAATAAAATACATAAGTACATAATACATATATACATAGTATAAATGTATATGTTTATATATATATATAAAAATACATAATAAGCAATGCATCTCGATCACCTCAGTTAACTATGTTTTGTTCTTGAGATACATTTTATAGCTTTTTGCGAGTCAGTCGCTGATATGATGTTGGAACGTATGTAATAATAATCTGGAAGGTTTCACCTTTTGCGGGACGCGACGTCCAAGCTCTCGAGTAGAAAGCGGAAAAGTGGTTCAACTCGGCGGAGAATGTGAGCAAGGCCGGTGTGACGGTCTGAGCTGAAAAATGCGCAGATATTTTGTAAACGTCCGGCCAGTCTGAAACATCCCCAGCCGTGCTTCAACATGTGCCGTTCGGCAACTTGTCGCCGAGCGTTCATATTCGTTACGGACGTCTCAGAAAGATGAACACAGCGAAGGTACATATATGTGTATATCTTTTTATCAACTTTTGTTTTAAGGTTTAGGTTGGGATATAACGTATGTTAGCTCGCTCTAAGTAGAAGAAGGGGAACTCTGAGACCGGGGGAATTTCCCAGCAAGCGTCTGCTTCGTACCCAGAGTTCCCCTGTTAGCAACGCATGCGCATTCATCACTAGGAGACTTTTCAGCACGGGGGGAGCGCTCAGACCGCCACACCGGCCGCGTTTGACAGGGAAGGTCTACGTTTTAGGGTTTGCACCATCCCATAATGCGTATCTGGCGCGAGGGTGCATAATTTCTAGATTTAAGCGGACGGGAGAAGACGTGAAGATGCAAAAGCGCTCAGCCGTGCACATTTTCATTTTTTTTTTTACTTTAGCACTCGGGAATATGCAACCCTACTTAAAAAAGGAAAATTGATTGCAATTTGAAATGTATTTCGACTGATGGGAAAAATGTTTTCCAGTGGCCCAGGTAAAAAAAAAAAAAAAAAAAGGTTTTTTTTCTTACACTATTATCAATTCATCCATCCATTTTCTTAGCCGCTTATCCTCACAAGGGAACTGCTGGAACCTATCTCAGCTGTCAACGGGCAGGAGGCGGGTGGGGTACACCCTGAACTGGTCGCCAGCCAATCGTAGGGCACAATCACACCTAGGGGCAATTTAGAATGTCCAATGAATGTTGCATGTTTTTTGGGACGTGGGAGGCAAGCAGAGTACCGGGATAAAACCCACGCAGGCACGGGGAGAACTCCACACGGGGATTGAACCCGGGACCTCAGAACTGTGAGGCCAACGCGTTACCAGCTGATCTACCGCGCCGCCTCTTACACTGTCGATAGACTCTATTATTGCCCCTTTCATATGTTTATCAGTCGCAGCTGCCATTTTGTGACATCACTCTCCTCAGTATTGGGCGTCCCAGGACTTCCCGTCGAGTTTGTCTTTAACAACAACCCCCTACCACCCCCCCACCCCCCGCCGGCCTCCCTCCTTCGCAATCAACTGTGGCATCGCGCTAGTTCTCCTTATCGGCCTAATTACGGCGCAGAAATGTAAATACGGTTACACAACAGTAGCGGCGGCCGCATTCCGCCGGCTGCCCAGAAAACCGCCAGGAGGAATTGGAGACAAGATGCCACACTTGGAGAAAGAGCAACTGTGTGGTCTCGGGAAAATTCAATCGCGCTAGCTGGCTGTAATAAATAAATGAATAAATAAATAAATAAAAGCCTCGTCGAACCCCATCTCCCCCCCGTCAATCAAAATTTGAAATGGACTATTTAAAGGGTTCAAATTCCTGAAATTGGTTTTGGTAGCATATCTGATCATTTTTTCATCAGGGCTGAGGTTGATTCGAGGGAAATAAATACATTTGAAAAGAGGATTTCATCACAGATTTTGTGAGGATAAGCGGCTTGGAAACTGGAAATTTGATGCGTGTACATTTTATGATGTCCAGAGAGAATATTTGTAACTGATCCAGTCAAATTCTAAGATTGTAATCACCATGATCGTCCTGTTATTTATTATCTTGAAAAGAAATCATAATAACCACTTCATCATTCAGCAAATTAAACTAAAATGAAATATTTTTAATCTGCACCCCCTCAATTGTTTTTTTTCCACAGACACGCACACACAGCACACAGTAATTACACTTTATAAAAATCCATTTTTTTTTTTACATCTTTTATGTTGTACGTTTTATGTTTTGATACAGTGCACGACGTCCAATTAACTCTATTAAAACTGTAACATGACAAAAGTAATTGTGGTGGTTTATTGGAAGGCCTGGAATGGATTCCTAGCATTCAGTGGCAGAAATGGGATTCGACCACATTGTCTTTCATGCCGTCGACGATCACTTGAAATGTCTTTTTAAGCTCTTGGGATCCAAGTAGCGCTGTGCGTCGTCTTCCTGGTTTCGATTCGCGTCTCCGCTTATGGTTGCGGTTCATGCTAATGGGGCGCGTAACACAATCCAGTTGACATTTGGGCGCAGCCGCTCTGTGGTTGTTGTGCAGGGTGGGCTACAAAGTGAGTGAACAAAAAGGAATACAAAGACCGCTTTTTGAAAATCGGACAAATTACAAAGATTATCGCATCATATAAACCTCTTGGCTTGGCTAGCATGCCTCCTACGTGGCGCCTTTAGAAAATAGATTTGGAACAATATGGAGGGCGCTGATTGCCTAGATGGAGTTTTTTATTATTATTTTTTTTTTAATTCTTGATAAGCTCCCAAGCCCACCCATACACACACACACACCAAAGTTGAGGTTAAAGCGGCCACTTGAACGCGCGGAAGCTAGCGAGGTCGTCGTTGGCGGGATGAGGCCGAGCGCTAATAGCGCGCGACGTTCCCACGAAAATCGGACAGCAATTCCGTGTTGGTGTTTTTTGTTCCGCGGCGAGTTCGCGTCACACTTTTGGGGTTTGTGCGGATGCCAAGTGAACTTGATGACCTTTTGGATTTCTTCATTTTTATCTGCTTGCTTGTTTTCTCCTCTCTTTATTTTGACAGCATTTCGCTGCTTTCAAGCCTTCATCACACTGATTTGGCTTTATTATTACTATAAAACAATATTCTCAGACAACAATTAGATGTAGATGAGAACAAAAAACATTTTTTCTGTGAATGAAGCAATATTTCTGGCTCCAGTTTTTACACTTCAGTTTATTTTTTGTCTGTATGTTGCTTGTCGGCTTTTGCTTTTGAAGTCTTCAGGAGAATTTTAAAGGCCGTGATAAATGAATATCCGCAATGTAGAAAAAAAATTGAAATTTGAAAAAAATAAACAATTTTTAACATCCTTTTATGTTCTCCAAACACTTAAAACAATACGCTCACACTGAAGCAGGATATATTACGTGAAAGAGAAATGGATATATAAAATGATAAAAATATCAAAATTAACATATCCGTATAATACAAAAAATAATATATTTGCATTCCCGAGAGTCTCCCTGTACCATCAATTGCCTAACCTGATTTAAAAAAATACATTTTGCAACAATAACATGTAAAAATAAATATAATAAATGAAAATAATCGTGAAATATGATTTGCGGGGGTTTTCGTGTATAGTGTCATGAGCATTTTAACTGATTTTTAGCTGTATAACATTGACAATTCAGGCAGGTTGCAAACGGATACGTTTTTGAATATATAACTACAAAATGTAATAACAATGTGTGTTTATGACCTTTGAAAATGCATTTTTTACATGACCCTCAATGACGCATATCTTTTTTATTGTTGTTTTATTTCTTCCACTCTAGACACAATATATATATTTTTAAATGTGTTATATTGGTATGCTCAAGACATTTTTTTTAATCTGACAATGGAGAGTTTTTAAAAAAATAAACAGTTTGCTGGCACCTGTTTCCCCAACACGTTTAAAACAAATCCTATAACGACTCGCGACAAATAAAACTTTGCATGCTTGCGTTCCAAATGACACTTTGGAAATGTTGCGGGGCAGAGAGCGCGATCGCTCCGACAGATGCGCGACTCTTACGCAATGAGCAGCGTCACCGCGGCAACCAACAGGACAATTGACCCCTCCGTACAGGGCACTTAACCACGCCCCCCACACACTTAGCAATGTTATGCTAGCGGAGAACGTCTCAATCGTTTATACGAGACGTGTATTAAAAATCAAATTTCGGGCATATCTTCGTGCAAACACCGTCTGGTTAAGCTTCGGTCGCGAGCCAGCAAGAAATCGATACGTTTTTGCAGTCCGATCTTCGCTAAATATCGCTCAACAAAGAATAAGTGTGTCAATCGTTCACACGTAGCCGTGTTATGCTAGCGGAGAACGTCTCATTCATTTATACGAGGCGTGTATTAAAAATCAAATTTAGGGCATATCTTCGTGCAAACACCGTCTGGTTAAGCTTCGGTCGCGAGCCAGCAAGAAATCGATACGTTTGTGCAGTCCGATCTTCGCTAAATATCGCTCAACAAAGAATAAGTGTGTCAATCGTTCACACGCAGCGGTGTTATGCTAGCGGAGAACGTCTCATTCATTTATACGAGGCGTGTATTAAAAATCAAATTTAGGGCATATCTTCATGCAAACACAGTCTGGTTAAGCTTCGGTCGCGAGCCAGCAAGAAATCGATACGTTTTTGCAGCCCGATCTTCGCTAAATATCGCTCAACAAAGAATAAGTGTGTCAATCGTTCACACGTAGCCGTGTTATGCTAGCGGAGAACGTCTCATTCATTTATACGAGACGTGTATTAAAAATCAAATTTCGGGCATATCTTCGTGCAAACACCGTCTGGTTAAGCTTCGGTCGCGAGCCAGCACGAAATCCATACGTTTGTGCAGTCCGATCTTCGCTAAATATCGCTCAACAAAGAATAAGTGTGTCAATCGTTCACACGTAGCGGTGTTATGCTAGCGGAGAACGTCTCATTCATTTATACGAGACGTGTATTAAAAATCAAATTTCGGGCATATCTTCGTGCAAACACCGTCTGGTTAAGCTTCGGTCGCGAGCCACCACGAAATCCATACGTTTGTGCAGTCCGATCTTCGCTAAATATCGCTCAACAAAGAATAAGTGTGTCAATCGTTCACACGTAGCGGTGTTATGCTAGCGAAGAACTTGGAATTCATTTATACGAGACATGTATTGAAAATCTAATATAGGGCATACCTTGGTGCAAACATGTGCGTTCCGGTTGATATAAGATGGATTTAGTTGATGATGCGGTCTTCCACAAAGTTTGATCCATCGAAGGCGTTTTTCGTACCGGGTCTTCGGTTTTGGAAAGGGTACGAATGGAACTCCACCAACTAGCCTTTCAGGATACCTGTCGTCACTATTACAAAGTCCGTGACGACACTTCTTAACCATATTTTTTGTTAAATAACACCAAATACGCGATAAAACGCTAACTAAACCTATACTGGACCATGCAATGTTGTCTGAGAAAATGGCGGGAGCAAAAAACGGGCTTTGGTCTATGCGGATCTCTGGCCTCTGATTGGTCAGTGACGCGGATTGCGCAATATCCACGGAGGGGTCAATTGGACTCATTCTCAGAGGAAATAACTCGGGTGGAACAAAAGTCTTGCAAAATCCGAGAATCCTTCGACTGAGCCAACAGATTGATGCCATTCGCTCAAAATCGCTTTTGTCGGAATAATAAATGAAACATTGAAACATGAACACTATCATTTCCCTTTTATATTTAATTTTTGTTATTAATTACATTTTTTGTGGGGGGACTGATATTTGGTTCATTAAGATTTCTGTATTTTTGACACGTTCAATTTATTATAAATGATATACAATAGGCGGCACGGTGGATCACCTGGAAAACGTTGGCCTCACAGTTCTGAGGTCCCGGGTTCGATCCCGGCCCCGCCTGTGCGGAGTTTGCGCGTTCTCCCCGTGCCTGCGTGGGTTTTCTCCGGGTGGGCGCTCCGGTTTTCTCCCACATCCCAAAAACACCCAACATGAATCGGACACTCTGAAATTGCCCATAGGTGTGATTGTGAGTGCGGCCGTTTGTCTCTACGTGCCCTGCGATTGGCTTGCGACCAGTTCAGGGCGTACCCCGCCTCCTGCCCGTTGACAACCGGGGCAGGCATTCTCTGCGACCCTCGTGAGGATAAGCGGCTAAGAAAATGGACGGATGGATGATATACAATATATAATGATGTACAATAAAAAAATACACATTTGTTTGGTACATTTAACCATTTTTATGTCACCAAAAATGTGATTAAATAACTAATTCAACATATATCTAACAAAATTGCTTTATACATTTTGATTTGACAAAAATGGAAGAAAAAAGTGATCTGAATCAACAAGCTCGTCGCTCCGTTTTAAAGCAATTCAATGTTGCCCTTCAGCACAAATGTGACACAAAAGGGTAAGAAAATCATAAATAAACGTCTTTATTAATGAGCTGGCGCGCTCACGAGACAAACGGTCGGACAAAAGCGCTCCGACTTCCTGCTGGGCTCGCACAATGGCCCGCGGGTTCTTCTTCAAGCTCTTTATATAGAGCGCCGTTTATATCCCGAAACTCGCACGGACTTCCTCCGTGAAGGAAGAAAGCTGGAATTCAGGAAGGTCCGTTTGGAGCGGCGAGAAAACAGACCGAGGTGGCGAGCGGGCAGGCGTGCCCGCCGCGGGAAGTGCGCCGCACGGCTCTGGAGCGACCCGGTCCTTGTCGCCTCCTGTCGCTCAAAGTCCGACCCGTTTGTGGGACTTTGATGCAGATCCCGGATTCTAAGTGCGTTTTTTTTTTTTTTTTTTTTTCCATAATTTGGGGATGTGAGCGGCACGGTAGGACAAGTGGGAAGCACGTCCGCAACACGTTCCATAAGTTCTTGGTCTGATTCCTTCGCTTGTTCGCTTCACGTTAGAAAACCGGTTTAGAACGTGGCCGCATGGAAGGTAGCTGACCTCGCCGACTTGCTCTCTCCCAGGACCGCCTCTTCTTCGTGATGGAGTACGTGAACGGCGGCGACCTGATGTTCCAGATCCAGCGCTCCAGGAAGTTCGACGAGGCCCGCTCGCGATTCTACGCCGCCGAAGTCACGTCGGCGCTGATGTTCCTGCACCGGCACGGCGTCATTTACAGGTAAAAACCCTGCCGAGGCGTCGTCGCCTTTTGGCAGATTTTTGCAAAGACGAGTGCGGCTCACGACATTGGAACAACTTTTCTTGGTTTCAGGACTTTGGTCCAAAACATGAAAGATCAAAGACGGATATAAGTTTACTACACACAGAATGACGTATTTTATGGTTTTGTTATTTATAATTTGAACAGAAAAAAAACTGCATGTACAGTCAAGAAATTTCAATCTTAGAAACAGTTGAAATGATTTGCCATCACAGGTGAGAATTTGGCTTTCCTCTGGATCTGTAAAACTACTCAAGTCAGTGGCGAAAAACTCTTCAACGATATTCAAATTTGTGAGATGCGCCTATTGCGGCAAAAAATGTCAGCATTTGTAAAAAACGTGCTGAAACGGGACACGAAAGTCCTTCGTGAACGATTCTCCCCACTCTTACAATTTGAACCTTTCTAAAGCTTGATTCCGAATCGCCCAAAGCGTTTTTGCATCGGGTCACGTCAAGTCCGGTCGGCGCTGGATTATTTCGGGGGACGGTTACACTGATCCGTCTGCCGGTCTCATCATCTGTCGTTCCCTCACTTGTAAACGAGATCCTGAGATACTTCAAATCCTCCACCTGAAGAAGATTTTTTGCTTCTAAAACGGAGGCCACAATCCGCACCTTCCCAACTAAAGACCGTGGACTTTGATTTCGAGGCGCTTGTTCTCCTCCCAGGAAGTCTTGTTGAAGGTGAGCCATCAGGACTGCATCATCTGGAAATGACAAAGATCCAGACTCATGGCTTTCACAAGAAAACTAGTTCAACATCCACAAGCAAAACTTTAGACCGACACGTGGAGGTTTTCGCAGATGTCATTTAAAAGTTTGAATCAAAGTCAACAGCTGGAGTGACTGAACAGGTTCAGACCAGTTTTTGCGCATGGATAAACATCCACGTGAACTGGTACCAACCCCCAGCAGGTTCTGTCCTCCGTGCAGGGGAACTTCCAAAATCTACTGCACCGAAAGTTGTCCAGCCAAGATTTTTGAGGACCGAACAGTACCCTGGAATCCATCCTCCTGGAGTACTGCCCACAGAGCCCCGCAAGTATCACGGTTCCCGTTGCTGGACCAGAAAAAAAAACTACATTGGATCTCTTGAATATGAAGTTCGACCGACAGCTGCACTAAGGAGTGTGATCCCGGTCTAGCTAGAACCGGTGTGTCAGTTAGGTAGGACATGAAGCGTACTTGAGACCGACAAGCAGAGTCAAGTTCCTACCAAAGAATCCATCTTCGCCCTTCAACCAACCGCAGCCTGCGTCGACAATTTCCGACACCCGAGCTCCCGAGAAGCTCAAGTGGCTACACGCCCCAAAGGGGGCACCGGGAAACCACATCCGACGCCCCGACCTCGGCGCAACCTTGAAGCTCAACGGCGACAGTGGCAACCGCACGGCAACTGTCGTAATGTTTTTCACCTGCTGAAAAACACGACGACGGCAGCCTGTTAAGCCCCAATTAGGATCAGCAAATACGCACTTGACATCAGCACGGCGTCTAACTGCCAACTCTTTTGGAATCACTCCCGACATTGATGAAGTGGCACGTTCGGTCTTGCTCCTTCCGCAAAGACGCGAGTTTCCATCTCGGCTTGGGCGCTGTTGTTTGTTTTCACACGCGCACGTCGTGGCGCGTTAATTCACCGCCACCGGATTGGACGGAAACCAGCTCCTCCGTTCCTCCCTCGTTGGCCTCCGCCGATTTTGTAGCATTGAAGAGAAACTCCAAAGTTTTTTTTTTGTTTTTCAAAATGTGACGTCCTCTCTTTCCCGCTCGGCTTTTTCCACCGACCTTTTCGACCAGGTCGCCTCGAATTTTCGCAGCGAGGAAAATGTTCCAAAACAAAGCCGATGTCACGTGAGCGGCCCCAATGAAAGTTGAGAGCGAGCAGGTTGGGACCGGTTGGGCGGGTTGATAAAGCGTCGGCGTGAACTTGAACGAACCGGGGGGGGGATTCTGGCCCCCGGCGCGAGGAGGACCTCGAAAATCAGTAGAACTGGAAAAATATGCCTCCCAAAATCAAACGTGGACGCCAAATCACGTGACTTTTCTTATTCCGATTTACGGATTTCATCTTTTTTCTCTTCGTTGCTAATAGAAGAAGGGCAAGGACATTATTCAAAATAAATTTTGATCTTTCCTTTTTATATATATATTGTGCATCTGTTTCTCCAAGCCATCTTTGAAACATTTCATTTTCCTGCATGTATTTTTATTGTTTTTTTTCACCCGGCAGTCCTACTTGTAGCAAAGGATTTCCTCGATTTCCGATTAGGAAAAACGCTTTGAAAAAAGGGCTGAATCAAAATCCAGATTGCGTCCACAATGAACCTCAGCAACCTTTTGAGTCGAGTCTTTCACACACTCAAACACAAGCAGGCCAAATAGGCCGAGAGGACCCCTGCGACGTCGAGGAGGCGGATGTTCTGGTTTGTTCCCAAGTTGTATAGATGTACGCTGTGGGTGTGTACTTTTATTGGTGCGCAGCTGAGACGGGTTCGCTGTCAAAGTGTCATCGGAATGTCATGGAAAAATCAACAGCAAACAGGAAATGTCCTCAACTAAACCTGATTGCTGTGTGTGTGTGTGTGTGTGTGTGTGTGTGTGCGCGTGTGTTCCTAAACAACGCGTTGTATACTTAGAAGGTGATTCTTGATGCGCACCCCTGAAAGAGACTCAAGTCACAAATGAGCGCTGGAAGGCTGCTCATGAAGCAAACGTTATCTAGCGGCTCCCGTCTTTCATTTGTCGCCCAAAATAAAACTCGGTGTGCACCTCTCTCGGGTTAGGTAATACGAAAAAATTACTCGCCAGATAACAAAAGAAGGCGGCACGGTGGATCAGCTGGAGAGCAGTTCCGAGGTCCCGGGTTCAATCCCGGATCCTTCCCAAAACTCCGCACGGGGATACTTTTGGAAAGACTAACCTCATTTTCTTTCAAAAACCATCTTTCCCGTTTCCAAATCAGAAGGCACCTGTACAGTACGACCTCAGTTCTCCACCGCAATCCGTTCCAAAAGGCAGTTCGAGAAGTGATTTGTTCGAAAACCAAATCCGTATTTTCCATTGCAATCAATGGAAAAATAAATAATGGGTTCCAAGCCTAAAACATTTTGCTTAGCTTTTCCTGATAATACACTGCATAGTAGGAATACATGTATAGTTTAAGTAGTTTGTATAATAAAATATATTTATTTTTTTGCTTAAAATGTATACTTTATTAGTAGAGTAGCCTAGGCCAAGAGCGCATTGCCGTATCTGTAGCGACTCGGCCCCGAGCTTTATAAACTTATTTTTATTAACAAAAGTGAAGAATAACATTAAACAAGCAATAATCGGGGGGGGGGGGCAAAAAATATATATATTTTTGATTTTTTACAAAAAGTAACATGTAAAAACATTAACTCGTAACTCGAGTTAATGAAACAAAACAAAAATGCAGAAATGCTAATGGAACAGAGTATTACTTAAGTTCACAAGATTACCAATTTTCGTTCGAAAACAGAAGCAAAAAAAAAATAAAATAAAATAAAAACACACTTTTCCACTCGAGAGTGTCAAATGAGTTTATGTAATAGTGCGCAACCAATCGCCTCCTAATCGGTTTGACCGGCTCCGTGGGAATGCTGGCGTGAGTTACAAAAAAATGAAGATAAAACAATTTTCCAACGAGCAGCGTGTGAAAAATGAATTCTTTGCCGCGGAGCGGGCGCCCGAAGCTCCTGGCCGAGCGCCGGTAGCGCCGTCGCTATGGCGATGGGCACTCTTTCAGCCGGCAAAGTGTTTGAGCTTTTTGATGAATCGACTTTTTATTCGCTGGCTTTCTGAAAGGAAAAACAAAAAACAGCTGCACAGTTGCATAAGCAGATCTGCGGTCCATGCCGGCCCCGCCTGGGGCTTGTCTGGGCGTCTGCACGTTGGAAAAGAACGTCGCTTAAGGGCGGCAGTCGCCGTGTTGACATTTTTCTTGCAATCAACCATCAAGCGGCGAGCGGCCGCATTCAGCGTTGACTCTGCCGTCTCTCAACGCGTTGGACTCTTATCTGCTGGCGCTCGGCTGCCCTCCTCCTCCCTCCGCCGCCGTCGCCTGGTAAGCTGGCGGGGGCCGGTGGTGGGGGCACATTACGTTCCCAAACCGGACCCCGCCTAACGGCTTTGCGCCAGGCTTGAAATTCCCCCGTTGTGTCGCATGGCGTATTTCAAAGATGCAGCGATGTTTTAGGGCAGGGGTGCCCGGACTTTGTTACCCCAAGATCTACTTTTCAAACAGCCGGGGGAGATGATGATGACGATGATCCTCCCAAACTGTTTTAAGGTTGTTATGTTGCCTCCTGTGTTTAAAATACAGAATTAGCGTTTTTGTGCACTGTATTTTCTGTGCTTTCATCCTGGATCAGGCTGTGCCAAGGTGGAATTTTGACTTTATTCACCATCTCATCCTGCACTTTCTACTTTGGCTTCGGACCAGACCTTTCCCACTTGGAAAAGAGAAAATCTGGTCCAGTTTAACCACTTTTTGTCTTTGATTATTCACATACTCCCACACTCATTGCATCTTAAAACAACAGCATTTATTTTTTTAACTTTCTCGAAAGTAAACATGAGCAGCACGTCTAGCTCGTCTTTGCTCTACGTTGCCTAGACTGTGTTGCTAACTAAAGCAGCGCAGGTGGACGAGTCGCGATGGCGAATTGAGCAGATTGTTTTGGAGTATTTTGGCTTGTCTTTCACGACACAAAGAATAATTTGTCGTGTGACCCAAATAAGCCCCAAAGCTCCTTTGTCGCTTTTTCCGTTCTTTATCGCTCCGCCGTTAGACGACGGGTCGTGTCACTCGAAAGGGAGAACATGAGCGTTTTGTGAAAAGATATTTTGAAATTCGCTTCTGATGACCGTTTTTGTCCTCCAGGGACTTGAAGCTGGACAACATCCTGCTGGACGCGGACGGACACTGCAAGCTGGCAGATTTCGGCATGTGCAAGGAGGGCATCCTCGACGGGGTCAGCACCAACACCTTCTGCGGGACGCCAGACTACATCGCGCCCGAGGTCACTTCCAGCCCGAGTCCACACACACACGCTTCCCGCCACCGCGCCCGCTCAACCTTTGTCCGAGACATTCACGATCGGTTGTGTGTTTTCACACAGATCCTCCAGGAGCTGGATTACGGCCCTTCGGTGGACTGGTGGGCCCTGGGGGTCCTGATGTACGAGATGATGGCGGGGCAGCCTCCGTTCGAGGCCGACAACGAGGACGACCTGTTCGAGTCCATCCTGCACGACGACGTCCTCTACCCGGTCTGGCTGAGCAAGGAGGCCGTCGGCGTCCTCAAAGAGGTCAGCGGGCGGCTTCGGCGACCCGTCCGTTCGTCTGCATGTAGCGCTCCGTGTAGCAATTTATCCATTCGTACAGCATCCGTCCGTCCACGACACGTCTGTCATTGATCAATCCATCCATTCATACGACTTTCATCCATCATCTCACATCCATCATTATCTGGCCGTCATTTATCTTCGTTGTCAGGTGGCTAGCCGTTATCCATCCGTCTTCCATCCATCCATCCGTCGTTCAACCGTCCATCCATCCACTTGTCTAATCAACATGCTGTCGTCGCACAACAAAATATTTTAATCACGATTCGATTCGTTAACTTGCCCGTTACATCATCGAGCCCCAGAGGATATTTTTGGAAGCGCGTCAAAACGCGCGTGTCATTTCTTTTGATCCGGATTCCGGACGAGCATTGAGATGGCGAGACCCGATTCCCGCGCACGCTAACGCGTGGCCCTCCCTCTCTCCAGTTCATGATCAAAAATCCCAACAAGCGTCTGGGCTGCGTGGCGGCCCACGGCCTGGAGGACGCCATCAAGCTCCACCCCTTCTTCAGGGAGATCGACTGGACGCTGCTGGAGGCCCGCAAGATGCAACCGCCGTTCAAGCCTCGCATCGTCAGTACACGCACGTGCACACGCAAATTATTGATCGATCGGCTTTGTATTGTCTCACATCCAACATCCTTATAAGTCATATTTCATATTGTTTGCTAATGTAGCACATTTACGTCATCATTAGCAGGTCAGCTCGGTCACCGTATTCACATCCTGTTCGATGTCACGTTGGTAGAAAACCAAACGGGACGTGAACAACTTCGACCAGGACTTCACACGAGAGGAACCCGTCCTGACGCCGGTGGACGACAGCGTGGTCAAGCAGATCAACCAGGACGAGTTCAAAGGTTTCTCCTACTTTGCGGAGGACATTGCGGCGTAGACGCGACCGCGTAGCAACCCGATCGCGGAGCTCTCGCGACCCGTACGGCGGCGTCTCGGCGGAAACAAAAGTCAACCTCGGCTGATTCTTCGCCGGGAATTAGACCAGGCCGCCCGTGATCCGATGTGTGATTTCTAGCATTTTGTAGCGCTGAGGAACCCAAGTCACCGTTCATTTTTGTGCGTGTGCGTACCCTCTCACACACGTGAGCTTCATGGTGTCGTTTCCTACGTCCGTCGCTTTTCTCGTGCTTATACTTCCTTTTTTGCTTTCGATGTCATCGATACATTGAAAGTTCACAAAGTGCATTGGTGTCATTCAACGCAGAGTTGTCAAAACTGTTGGACATCCTTCTGACATTTTCAACATTTTTCTATTTTTAGTTAGTTTAGTGACTTTGGGTCAGAACCTGTGGGTCAAAGTTCATCTCGTGTGCACAAGCGACATTCTTACACCTCGAAGCTGAGTACCAGAAGAATCCTGTTTTTTGGGCTATTTTTTTCTTTTTTTCTGGGGTTTTTTTTGGGACTAATAATTTTTCCCACTATTTTTTTCTGTTTTTCTGAGTAATTTTTTTCTCCATGTTTTTCAGACTGATTTTTTTTCCCCTCATTTTTTTGTGCTATTTTTTTTTCCTGAGTTATCGAACTCACACGAGAAACCGTGAACAACAAGTGACTCTTGGAGGACTGCGTAATAAGGAAAATGACCATCTTATTTACTTTGATCAAATTTTATTTATTATTCTATCTGTCCCAACAACTCTGAAAAAATAGCCCGAAAAACAGAGGGGAAAAATTAGTCCAAAAAACTGAAAAAAGTAGTCTAAAAAAACGGGAAAAAATATTAGTCCAAAAAACAGGAAAACATAGCCCGAAAAACGGGGGAAAAATATTAGTCCAAAAAACAGAAAATAAATAGCCCGAAAAACAGAAAAAAAAAAACAAGTGACATTCTTTCAACTTGAAGCTGAGTACCAGAAGAATTTTTGTGTTTTGAGCTATTTTTTTCTGTTGTTTTTTTTTCACTAATATTTTTACCCCCATTTGTTTCTTTTTTCCGGATTAATTTTTTCTCCAAGTTTATCGGACTGATTTTTTTCCCCCTCTTTTTATCAGGCTATTTTTTTTCTGAATTATCGGGACAGATCGAACTCACGGGAGAACCCGTGAACAAGTGACTCTTGGCGGACTCTGTAATAAGGAAAATGACCATCTTATTTACTTTGATCAAATTTTATTTATTATTCTATCTGTCCCAATAATTCGGAAAAAAATAGCCCGAAAAACAGAGGGGAAAAATTAGTCCAAAAAACTGAAAAAAGTAGTCTAAAAAAACAGGAAAAAATATTAGTCCAAAAAACAGGAAAACATAGCCCGAAAAACGGGGGAAAAATATTAGTCCAAAAAACAGAAAATAAATAGCCCGAAAAACAGAAAAAGAAAACAAGTGACATTCTTTCAACTTGAGGCTGAGTACCAGAAGAATTTTTGTGTTTTGAGCTATTTTTTTTCTGTTGTTTTTTTTTCACTAATATTTTTACCCCCATTTGTTTCTTTTTTCCGGACTAATTTTTTTCTCCAAGTTTATCGGACTGATTTTTTCCCCCCTTTTTATCAGGCTATTTTTTTCTGGATTATCGGGACAGATCGAACTCACGCGAGAACCCGTGAACAACAAGTGACTCTTGGCGGACTCCGTAATAAGGAAAATTACCATGTTATTTACTTTGATCAACTTTTATTTATTATTTTATCTGTGCCAATAACTCAGGAAAAAAAATTGCCTGAAAAACATTAAAAATAAAAAAATTTGTCCAAAAAAACTGAAAAAAGTAGTCTGAAAACCGGGGGAAGAAATAGCCCGAAAAAACAGAAAAGAATAAGACGGAAAAACAGAAAAAAAAATTGCCAGTAAAACAGGTAGAAAAAATTAGTCCAAAAAATGGGGAAAAAATATTAGTCCAAAAAACAGAAAAAATAAGGTGGAAAAAAAGAAAAAGAAAACAGCGACATTCTTTCACCTCGAAGCTGAGCACCAGAAGAATTTTTTTGGAGCTCTTGAGTCACAGGCAAAAAATGATAACACACCGTCGTACCTTGACTTACAAGCGCCCCAACTTGCTAGTTTTTACCACCACAAGGCAAAATTGTCGACTGCGGGAGGCCTTCATATTTGTCGTCGCTCCAATGAAGTGGATATTAATGGAGCTATTAAGGTACAGTAGACCTCCGCATACTTTTTTTTTTCTTTTCACCCAATATATTTTCCCTTTTTTAATTTTTTTTTTGTTCTAGTTGTTTCGGATCAACCAGCCCTAAAAGCACCAATCCGCGGTTTAGCGGCGCCTATTGTTTTATTTTGTTTTTTTTGTGGGGGGGTGGGCTGGGGCTAAATACAGTTATAATGGCTGTCAATTATCCACAGTTCTCCATTTATCGCAGTCCAGCTTGGCCCTGCGGGGGTCTTCGGTACGGACTGTAAGGCCTTTGCATGTGGGCAAGGCGAGCCACAGTCGGAGCCTCAGTTTTTGATTAATCAATTCCAAAAAGTCTGATCAAAAACCAAAACAATATTTCCCATAGGAAAGAATGTAAATAATGTAGGTTCTACGCTAGAGAATCGAGGCGTCCAAAAATATTGACAAAACTTACATAGTGTCGAGAATAAATATAATTTCACTGACAGAAATAGCGAGAAAACATCCGTATTGCACTCTTTCAAAATAAAAACATGGTAGTATAGTAACACAAATTTGTGCTTGCTTGTATGCTAAATTAGCCACCAAGATGTCAAAGAGAGGCAAAGGTGTTATTTTACTGCTTTTATCTTGAAGGTGTGACTTTTAGGTGAAAGTGTGACGCTGATGTTGCCGAGCAGACCGGGAGGGTTGTTATTGCCGTGAGTTGGTAATAAACACTTGCATGGTGGAATTCGCCTCCCATTCTCTGTTGGAACCTTTTTACACAACTTGCAAAATGCTTGGGAAAAATTTCTACCAATTCCAGGAAATGAACACCATGTTGTCGGTTTTTTTTTTTTTTTTTTTGTACAAAAATTGGGACAAAATTTGGAAGGAACTAAATTGAAAAAAAGACAAATCGTATGAAAACCATTTATCCACTTACTGAACGCCAAACGTCCACTAATGGCATCTCGTCCAATCCATTAGGAGAATTTCATTTACAGGGAATTTGAGTTTGTCCAGGCACAACTGTACTAATATTTAGAATAAACTTCGTTGTGCTACTGTATGTATTTCAGTTCCTGTTATGTGTATTTAAGCACCAGTAAGTACTGAATAGTTGTTCTGTTGGGTTTCAACTAAATATTTCACGCTTTAAATCAGCGTGACTGAAACATGAAGCATGACAACACTCCCAAAAAAAAAAAAAGTTTCATAAGCAACATCACAATTGACTCGTTTTACAACCTGGAAAAAAGTGGCTGAACTTGTGATTTTCTTTCCCACCAGAAATCCGAGAGGAGAAATGCAGATATGTCATTTATAAAAACAATTTTACTCATGAATATTGTGGATGGGCTTTTTTTCCCCCTGCAGCGTTACTGCAAGAAAATTCATATTTTTCGACTTGTCGGTTATTTGCAGAGAGAGAAGAAAAAACAAAAGAAGACAATAAGATGATGAACTTTAAACAGGGTGGATGACTTTTTTTTTATTTTTATTTTTTTTTTACAACTTGCTTGAAAGGGTTTGTTGTGCGTTTCCTCGATAGCAAGATTGTCGACCTGCACGGGCTCGTTTTTCCCGTCCTCGAACTCGCCTCCCCCCGTTGAACGTTTCGAGTATTTATACGCTGCGATTCTCACCGCGTTACTGTCAGTATTTAGTTACTCGAAGGGCACATAAAGAAGCACCTTGACGGCTTTTCACACCCAAGAACTCTCAAAACTAAAAAAAAAAAACAAATTGTAAGCATTTTTTTGGGATCCGTGTTAATCCTGAGGAAAATCGATCATTTTGCTGACTTGCCTTGGAAAAAATCAAACTCGTGGAAGTTTTGAAAATTATGCCCGAGGCTAGTTTAACTTGGCAACGTGTCATTGGGTAGACATGTCAATCTTGAGTAGAAAAAAAAAAAACTGCAATTCTGCCATTTTAGTTTGAAGCTGACTTTTTTTTTTTTTTTTTTTTAGTTTTTGGGTGATTTATAGAGATTCTTCAGATGAAAAACTAGCACAGTAACACCCAACTGCAACTTTTTGAAAATTCAGCCGTTTGAGCCGGTTTGACAAAGCAACATGAAATTTGGTGGTCATTTTATTGTTTATTGAAAAAAAGAAATATATATATATATATTCCTGATAAGACAGAATGGTGTTGGGCTTTTGGTTAAAAGCGGTCATTTTAGCAAACAGCTCAGCGAAAGAATGGTTCTAAAAGTCCGTGGACGTCGACGCTAAGGCGTGACGAATTCGAATTTCGGCATTGTCTGGCCATAAATCGCAAAAGTAGCAAGTCGGCTGTCAGAATGTACGGATGCAATAACAGCTCCTGACTCCACGCTTTCTTCCAAACTTGGTTTATCAGCCTCCTTGCACTCGTCAACTGTTCTGTGTACATGAAATGTTTTTGTTATTTTGTCGGTTTCCCTTGTGTCCAAGTGTACTGTATTTTCAAAAGATGTGAAATGTGTTAAATTAAAGTCATGATGTCTCGTGTTTCTGCATCTTTATTGATTGCCAACATTATGTGATGAACACAGTTTAGTTTTCTTGTAGAACCGTTTCAGTAGTTATAATCTCACATGCACACAAAAATAGGTGGTTGAGTCAAAACTTTTTGCTACCCGCCACATGGAAAACTACGGAAGTGTATCGTTGTCACACACAAAAAGGGAAAAAAACTCCCGTTTTTTGGGCAATTTTTTTTTCATTTTTTCAGACTAATTTAGCTCAGAAAAAAAATAGGATGATTTTTTTAAGGGGGGGCTGTTGCTGTCACACAAAAAAATTCAGTTTTTTGGGAATTTGTTTTCTTTTTCAGGCTATGTTTTCAGTGGGGTTTTTTTTTTAGACATATTTTTCCCCGTTTTTCTGACTTTTTTTTTGGACTAATTTAACTCAGAGGAAAAAAATAGCCCCAAAAACAAAGGGGGAAAAAATGTGCCCGAAAAATGTGGAAAAATATTATTCCAAAAAAAAGAAATTGCCCGAAAAACATTTTGGGATGGGGCTTATGGCTGTCACACACAAAAGGAAAAAAATCCAGTTCTTGGGGCTATTTTTTCAGTTTTGTTTTTACTAATATTTTTACACACACAAAAAAGAAAAAAGTCCTGTTTTACGGGCTATTTTTTTCCCTGTTTTTTTTTGGACTATTTTTTTCAGTTTTTTCGGACTAATTTAACTTGGGAAAAAAAATAGCCCCAAAAACAGAGGGGAAAAATTGAACATTTTTGGAAAGCTATTAGTCAAAAAAAAAACAGAATTTTTTTTATATTGCTGTCACACGCAAAAAGTAAAAAAAAATTGGGGGGAACTAATATTTTTTCCCTGTTTTTCTGACTATTCTAACTAATTTATTAATCAACTCCGATAAAATAGCCCCTTAAACATTAGTCCAAAAAAAAAAATTTTTTTTTTGTCTGTGTGTGACAGAAATTCGCTTGAGATTTTTCGAAGGTTTTGAATTTTGGAAACGTAAAAAGATGTTTGCGGTTTGAAGAAAGCAGGTCACAAAAAATGTGTCGACTTCCGGGGGGTGGGGCCGGTAAGGTGGGGGGCGTTCCCTCCCCGTGACTTCGAGCCAATCAGCACTCGGGAGCTGCAATCCGCCGGCCGCCGGTCACTCAGTCAGCAAGGCAGTAAATCAGTGTGACGACGACAAGCGAACTTGCGAACAAGCGGGCGAGCGAACCAGCGACCGGGCGGACGACAAGTTATTTTCCGGCGGTGTGTCCGTGGTCGTCCCGGCGGCCCCCCCCCCCCCCCCCCCCGTGGAGCTCCCGTGCGGGGAGAGGCTGTACAATCCTCGGCAGTGTCCTGAGACTGTACGGCCCTGGTTCCCCCAAGGCAGCAAGCGACCGGCGGCCCTCCGTCCTGCCCCGCGGCCGCCTCACCTTCACTCTTGAGCGGACTAAAGCGGCGACAGGTCGTCGCCCCGACCGACGCGCTTTCATTGGACACTTGAGCGGATTTGTCGCCGCCTGAAAGATGACAGCCGACAAAGAGAAAAAAAGGTAAGGTGACGTTTATTTTCTCGTCCAATGGCTTTATTAAAACTTTATATATATATATATATATATATATATTTTTTTTTTTTAAAAGAAGTCGCGTCAACTTTTGGCTGCAGCTGCATTACATCATGCTGTATTTCTCATACTTTGACCTTCTTGCATGAAAACAAACATAACCTCTCCCATGAATGTTTTTCTTTGGACTTTTAAAAAGTTGGGTTTGACGGTTTTCAAAGCTCCTGATGTGATGGAGTCAATGTTTGATTTTTAAATTCATAAAAAGACTGAAGGTGCACAAATTATAATCCCCAATAGATTCACCCACGAATGAATTATCTGTATAACACTCCACAGATCACTGTAAATATTTCAATATGTTGCTCTTGGAGACTACATTATATTGTTTAATTCCTTGTTTGCGAGTCTTCTTTATTAATCCTATTCAGAAGCAAAGTGTAGGTTGACTGAAACTGATTTTTTTTCTTTTAAATAAAAGTTAGCATTTTATATTCATAATAGTTAAAAAGTCTGAATGTGTAACCCGTTCACCACGAAAATTGTGTGGGTGTTGCACCCTTTTAAATTGGGGAAGGCTTCTTTGGGGAAATGGTGTGCTTGCCCTAGACGGGAACGGGTGCGGGCGTTGAACCCACACCTGCCTGGAAAATGTTATGGGTGTTGAGCCTTCTGCATAGGAAAATTGTGTGCATTCAACACTTTCACCCTTTAACCGGGAAAATGTTGAATACGTCAAAATTATGAGGGTTCAAATCTGATACCAGGAAAAGCGTGCGGGGACGTTATCTTTATTTTTTTTCCCCCCTCCCAACCCAGTAGCCAATACACAACGCAGATGAAGAAAAAAGATGAAAGGAATAAAATATGTAACACAGAATCCGAATCCTCTTTATTCAAAAACACACGAGATTTTTGTCTCCGGTCGTCGGAGCCGCTCGAGTACGACGACAAGACGACGGAGGACTCATCTGAGATATAAAAACACTGCCGCGACAGCCACTGAGCAATCAAAGGTTACTTGTAATCTAACAAGGAGGTTTCAATTGACCAAAGATTGGGATTGTAATAATAAAGCAATAAGCCAAATAATAATAGAAGTATAATTACTGTTGGAAGGGACTCATTTTGATCAAGGTTTTCCAAAGTCAAAGAAAATGTTTGTCTTATTTTGGATGATAAACCATGATTATCAGTCTTTGTTATACATAAATGCATATTGTTGCTAGGGATGGGCAAGTCTTGAAAAGTACTGGCCTTATTTCAAGCAATCGGGTACTCTTATATGAAAGAAATAAAAAAAGGGCTTTGAGTCAGTCCTCCTCGCCATTAGTTGGCGCTACACTTGACACCGGGCGAATAGTCATGTGCGACATAAAAAAACACATCCTTGTTCACAAATACTTGTCATTGTATCAAAAATAGCCGACTCGTTGTATCGGCCAGTACTTAAGACCGTATGCATGTGTTGGTGTCGGTATGAAAAAAGTATCTTTTTTGACATTAAAATTTTGCACTTCTTGTACAAAGATCACTATTACTTACATAAACTAGTATATTGCTCTTCTGGTATTTTAGGTTGTTTGATTTGATTAGATAAGAATTGAACACTTATACTCATGACATGTAATTAGAGCTCCAACTGCGCATTATTATTTTTTTCTTACTGAATTGGACAAAAAAAAAATATATATATATATATATATATTATTACGTATTTGAAGTTGACAGTGCAGAAAATGCAAAAGAATTCAATTAATTCAGGTCTTTGTGTTTGTCCGTCACGTTAGAAAATCTGGACTAATTATGATACATTTTTTTTCACCAAGTAAAAGAAGATGTTTGTAAATAACCACTGAGCTACAGGGCCTCACCTATTTTTATAGTACCGTCACAAGACATTATTGATTAATTTGATAGTGAATTAGTCATTCAAGATGTGTTGCACCTCTACATGTAATGTTTAAGCAATATTTCACATTTGTTATGACTTTTTCGTTCATTTGCTCTATTTTCTAAAGCATGGGGACTGTTTTGCGTTGTTGTCGTGTCTCGACGGAAGCCCGTGTCAAACTTAAGGCCTGGGGGCCGGATCTGGCCTGCCGCATGATTTTATGTGGCCCCTGAAGGCAAATTATATGTGTCAACTTCCATCATTCTCGTGAAAATCTGTACTAAAATTTCAACTCGTGAGATGATAAATGATAACATTGAGATACTACAAGCGTTATTGTGTTACCAATTCTGAGGAATAGTTGAAAAACCCGTTACCACTTGAGTTCTGATTCCAAAACTCGTGGCGAAGCGATTTAAGCAATTTTATGATTTCACAGGCTTTAGCGGCCCTCTGAGGGGAAACCATAACTACAATCTGGCCCGCGACAAAAATGAGTTTGACGCCCCTGTTTGCTTTCACCGCGGTTCACTTTTTTTGTCCCATTCACGACTCCGTGACGTCCTTCGTCGTCGCCGTCGCGAACCCTTTTGCCGGCTGCGCTTCTGGGCACAATCACGTTGTCACCTCCGTGTTCCGGCGCAGTAAGAGGGTCGTCGGGGGGGGGGGGGGTCGTACACACACCGAAGCCACTGGAGCCTGTTGCATCCCCTTCACCGCCTTCAGCCATTTTAGGCAAGCTGACCAGGAAGCGTGGCTGCGGGGCAAATTTGCACATTTTGTGTGTGTGTGTGTGTGTGAGAGAGAGAAACAGAAGCAAATTGTCACCGCCGCCTCCCAAGTATTAATATGCATATGTCGCATTATGCCCATTACGTTTCATGGTGGACAGCCGGCGCAATGAATCTTGGGAGTTGTAATAAATTTGCGTTCGTCAACTTGTAGGTAAACGTGTTCTTGCGGAAATTTCCATTATCAAACGTACTCAAATGGATTTATAAAAGGTGATCTCGGTTATTATTAAACGCGGAATTACCGAATATGATCTTGTGAGGGTTGTGTGGGTCTTGCGGTGTTATCGAACTTGGTATTGTTCAACGTGGCGTTATTAAACGCAGTGTTATAAAAGTCGCATTTATCCGACTCGCCGTTGCTAAATTTGCACGGATTAGCATGTTATGCAAGTCGGCATAATTACATATGCTGTTATAAAACGTGCATTATGAAAGAAGGTGTGTTTTCATTAAAGTTCTTGTAAGATCCTTGAAAGTGGGACTTTGCAGGTTTTGTTTGAACAGAGAGACGAAGAGAAGTGCGACGTCGCGGACGGAACACGGCCGGCGGGCGCGACGTCGCCGTCGGTGCGTCACTCCCTGGCCGAGGTCCAGTTGTTTTTGTCGGTCTTGCCAGACCAGAAGTCGGGCTCCGCTGCGTTTTAACGGCCTGATCTTTATTTTTATCTCCCGTAGGACAAACGCGTTTTGTTCCCCCCCCCCCCGACACGTGAGTCGGAAGTTCAGGCCGAACCGCGGAGAAGGTCACAAGACCGTTTAAGAAAAAGTGGAGGGAATTTTGGGGGAAGAGAAAAACAATGCGAGTTATCATCAGGAGGGGGGAGAAGGAGCCCGAACGCAGCCGTTGATCCCACCGGTGGACGTTTGACATCTGCCGGCTTTTCTTTCGTCCCAGTTGTGCTCGTTGAAAAGAGCGAATGTTGTCGACAGAATATGAAAAACCTCCGTTTGAGTTCCTGAGTGGGTGGAAAGTCTTCATTAATAACCCCAATTTATGACCATAACTTGACAACCCAACGGTGTGCTTGAATCATAACCCCCGACCTGAAATCCTAACCCTAGTTTGACCCGGATTTCAGAGGCTCGAAATCCGAAATTTGCAGCGAACCCTGTGACTCCGCGTTGAGCGCCTTCGTTTGGCACGTCGCCGCCCGCCTGGCAGCGTTCCGCGTGCGCGGCGACTCGCGACGCCAGTGTTGCAGGATCTCGGCGTGAAAGGGTCTTCTGTGACTCTGGACTTCAAAAATGAGGAGGCTTGTCCCGCGTCGGCTTTCTTTTCCCGTTCCCCGCGCCTCCCGCTGGCCCGCTTCAGTTGTCTGTCCCCTCGCCGCTTCCTGTTTCCTGGCCGCCGTCGGCTCCCTCGCTTCCGCTTCCTCCCGCGACCAAAATGGAAGCGCGGGCGGCCGCGATGGCCTCGGGGTGGGGGGGGGGGGGGGGGGGGGGGGGGGGGGGGGGTCCGGGTTCTTTGCGGATTTTACCCGCGGGCTGGTGACGTCATCGCGTGTCACCGTCTTGACAATGCTTGACGACGTTGTTGGGAATACAGTACGACATCATCCGTCCATTTTCTCTGCCGCTTATCCTCACTAGGGTCGCGGGTAGCGCCGGAGCCTATCCCGGCTGTCAACGGGGAGGAGGCGGGGCAGACCCTGAACTGGTTGCCAGCCAATCGCAGGGCACATCGGGACAAACTGCTGCACCCGCAATCACACCGACGGGGCAATTTTTAACGTGTCCGATTAATGATGCACGGAAACCGGAGTGCCCACCTGGAGAAAAGCCACGCGGGCACGGGGACAACATGCAAGCTCCAAACAGGCGGGGCCGGGATCGAAACCGGGTCCTCAGAACTGCGAGGCCAACGCAGCCGCCCGGTACGACATCAATATTTCGACAATTATGGCGATGGCTGTGATAAATAATATCGTGACCATGTTTTGATTGTCTCGGCATCTCTGGTGGTGAGAGATCAATTTTACTCGTGTTTTTCGATATTGATTCGTACATGGCACATTTGTGTGTTATTGTATTGCCTTCTTATATCGTATTGACGGTTTCTCAAGTTCTGATAGTTGTCGATTAAGTCCGTTAAAGAGACAAATTCCTTGTGTGTCTCGTCACATACTCGGCTAATGAAGCTAATATTCAAATTCTAATCTCGACTAAGGCCCAAATATTTTACGTTTGTTACATCTTCAGTATCTCTTTGTGTCTTTGGTCTGGCGTAGCACTTGGAACGCTTTTGACCGGACTCGCTCGCGCACGTTTTGGACCTGACGTCATGTGACCTGACATGTTAATTAGCGGCCGGCCTGGACCCAATAACAAGACGGTCTCAGTCCGCCCGCGGGGAGATGTGCTCATGTTTTTTGGCGGCACATGTTGTTGTCGCGGTTAACGGCTCGCGGCGGGCAGAATATTTGACCGTGTATCAGGAAACGTGAAATGAAATCCCAAAAGGAAAATACGGGAAGGCGCCAGCTCGAGGTAAACATTTCAAACTCGAAGAGGTTCTTCCGATGCCAAGGACTCGATTTTGCACGCGCGCGACGTTAGCTCAGCCGAAACGTAAGATGAGGTCTTTGGGTCCGGTTGGCTGTTTTCTACAGCCCTTTGTCCTTATTTGGTGTGTTAGAATCTGGGCTGCCTGTTTTTGGGCAAGGGACGGCGCGCCACCTCGGACCGCGCAAATCGACAAATGAGTACCGCATTTTCCCACCTAAAAGCCTTTAATTTTCTCAAAAGCCGACATTGCGCCTTATAATCGGGTGCGCCTTATATATGGATCAATATTGAGCCTTTCGTGCAGCTCCATTTAATAGATGCATAACGTAACCCCGGCCTCTATTATATGCGCCTTATAATGCGGTGCGCCTTATATATGAAAAATGTTTTCCAATTGGCCATTCATCAAAGGTGCGCCTTATAATGCGCAAAATACGGTATTCACGATTATTAATTCACAGGCCAACATGAAATTAACATGTTTAAAAAAAAAAAAAATAGCAACAGTGGGGTGTGAACTGGGATTTGAACCCGGAATCTCTCCTCTGTGAGGCCGACTCGCTAACCGCTAGTTTTCACCGTGCTAGCTTGTCGGCGTTGAGCTCACAAATGGGACAAAAGTGGAGAGCGTTGCGGCGTTGTTTTTGTCCGCGCCGGAGAATCGAACACGTCACTCGTGTCCTTCTTCGTGTCACATGTTTTAAAGGGGGAAACATGAAGATCCTGCAACCGCCCTTCCGGCTTGTCGCTCTCCTTCTTGTTTGGTATTCCGATCGGTGCTCCGGCCGGCCGACACCACCTGTGCCCCGCGCTCGCCTCTCAATCGCCGCGTCTGTAACCCCCCGACCCACCCGCCCACCACCCTCGCTTGGTGCGGCCCGGGCGGCTTTGTTTGTTTTTTTGCGTTTTGTGTGCGCGAGCTGCACTCTTCTTCCGTGGCCTATCGCAGTCATCAGCGATCTCCTGCATCGTTCTTCCCCTGATTGAGCTCAATCTGAGGCCCCGGAGCGGGAAAACCGTTTGTCTGGCCTTGTGAGCGTGAGCGTGCGTGTGCATGTGCATTTGTGTGTGTGTGTGTGTGTGTTTGGCCGAGTTTCCAGAACTCCGTGTTCCTCGGGATCACAGATTAGCCGGCGTTGTATTGTTGCCGTGTTGTTTGTGTGTCGGCCAGGCGCCACAGCCGCAGGAAGGCTAACTGTAAGCAAGGAAAGGTGTGTTGTATTAAAAAATGGAAGCCAGTAACTTCAATGTCCCATTGTCGCGCAATTAAGTCCGTCCTTGTGTTTTCAGGGAGCTGAAGAATTACAATCGGAGCCTCGGAGTCGGGCTGGGCGACCTGGACCTTCAAATATAAATCGGAGAGTTCTGATTTTAATCTGTTTCCCCCGTTTGCTCATAGAAAAATTCAACGGTACAAGGTTTAATTCCACCACCCCCCCCCCCACCCCCCAAATCTGGGTTTTGCTTTATTTCTCCGGATACCAGGCAAGTTATGAAACAAGCGCCCCCCCCCACACACACAATTACCTACACATAAATATTGAAAATACAATCATTGTTTCTTTTACAATTGATGTAAAAATAACTCCTGCTTCTAAGGAAAAAAACATCAATTTTCAAAAGTTTGAGATCAGCCAGGCAATTTTCCATCCATCCATCCATCCGTCCATTTTCTTTTGCCGCTTATCCTCACAAGGGTCGCGGGGGTACAAAGCAATTTTAAAATCAATTCTTAATTGGATATATATTGAGTTAGTTATTTAATCAAGTTTCTGGTGAGGTAAAAGTGGTTAAATGTACCATACAAATACATTCATTATAATCATTATATATTGCATATCATCCATCCATTCATCCGGGTTCTTTGCGGATTTTACCCGCGGGCTGCTGACGTCATCGCGTGTCACCGTCTTGACAATGCTTGACGACGTTGTTGGGAATACAGTACGACATTATCCGTCCATTTTCTTTCCCGCTTATCCTCACGAGGGCCTGCGGGGACTGCTGGAGCCCATCTCAGCTGTCAACAGGCAGGAGGCGGGGTACACCCTGAACTGGTCGCCAGCCAATCGTAGGGCACAATAACACCTCGGGGCAATGAATGTTGCATGTTTTTGGGATGTGGGAGGAAAGCGGAGTGGCCACCCGGAGAAAAGCCACGCAGGCACGGGGAGAACATGCAAACTCCCTTACAAGCGGGGCCGGGATCGAACCCGGGTCCTCGAAACTGTGAAGCCAACGCTTTACCAGCTGATCCACCGTGCCGCCCGGAAATTTTACATTTCCTGTGAAATGACACTTGTATGGCTCTATCTTTTACATGTCTGGGTTCCCTTACAAACATTCTTATTTATGAAAGAAAACTATTTTTCCCCACGTTAATAGTTTATTTCTATATATATTAATCATGTGCGAAGCTCATTTGCAGTGGACTTGTCGGACTTTAGAGTTCAAATGTGTCTTTAAGAAAGGCGACGTGACTTTGTCAGTCAGCGTTTGGACAACAGCGGCCATTTTGTGTCCAAGCCAGTTTTGTTTTGGCACCGCTGAAGGACATTTTGTTTCACTTTGGTTCATGTTAAAAAAACAAGTGTCAGCAATTTGTGCGCACACACACAAATTGCTCTTTTACAAACAGGGTCTTATGTCACCTGACCACAACATTTCATATGCGCGCACACACAACGCAACACGGCTCTCTTCCATATGGAAACACACGTTCCAAGCAAACTCAACGACATGACGCGCACACGCATAAATGCAGCATACCGCACAACATGCGCACATGCAGGTTGCATACATGAGAAGACATTTTTCACTGACAGAAACTGACCTCGTACATAAATATATATATGTATTTGGTACATACGTAAGCCGCATCTGTGTAAAAAGCCACAAGTGCCCACGTTGTAACACGAGATATTTACAAAGAAAGACGGCAAACAGAGAGTTTTCAAAGTTTTAATACCTTTAGCTTAGCTTAACATAGCAACAACACGGTAGCACGAACTGGGCTGGTAAAAAAATAAAAAAACAACAACATACAGGTGTAAAAAAAAAAAAAAAACAGCCGCGGCAGCTAAACAGTAGCAATATGGTAGCACAGCACTAACATGGCCGGTTAAAAGAAAAAAAAAAAACGTACCATAATCACTAAGACGCAGCAGGAAAAGCAGCAATGCGCTAGCGCGGCGCTAACACAAGCGGCGCTAACAGGGCCAGTGTAAAAAAAAAAAACAAAAAACAAAAAAAAAACGGTAAAAAGAAAAACCCAGCCGCGGTAGAAACACAGTCGGACAGCACTAATAAAGCCGGTTAAAAAAAAAAAAAAAAAAAACTAAATCATTGAGACGCGGCAGTAACGCCCTAGTGTGACGCTAACACAAGCGGCGCTAACAGGGCCAGTTAAAAAAAAAAAACAACATGCTAGTAAAAATCACTTTGACACAGCAGCAACACAGCACCAACATGCTAGCACAGCGCTAACAGGGCCAGTTTAAAAAAAAACGGGAAAAAAAAACGGTAAAAGTCACTTCCTCGGCACATGTATTCCACCGGTGGCGCTCTTACTTTTTCCGCTCGACTGCCCCCTTGCGGCCGTTCGGAAAAAAATGCACAAATTAGCCGCATAAGCCGCAGGGTTGAAAGCGTGTGGAGGGGGGGGGGATCGCGGTTTATAGGTCGGAAATTACGGTACACACAAACGTGTTTATGTATAAGCAGATAAACAAAGCTGCACACAAGTTGATATGCATAAGTCGACAATATATGCAACACACGTACTGCACGCTCACAGTGACCTGGACAAACTACACACAAGGTGTTCACTCGGTGTGTTTCCTATAAGCGCCCGTCAGCTTGTTATCACAACAGTAACATGGCCGCAAGAAGGCCGCCGTGTTTGTGTTTAAATGCAAAACACAACACCTGAGCACACATGTTTGGAGGTCAAAGGTAAACGCGTGTTTGACTTTGTGTATCTCTACAGGTTGCCATGGTTACTTTAGGCAGTCTGAGTGAGAATCAAATTGACTGAATACTTTTTGCGTCTGCACGTGTACTTGTGGGCTAGAGCCCCCGTTTGTAGTCCCATCACTGTTGGACTACAAATATGGCCGCCGCGTTTCACACCGTCGGGACTGCACGTTTTCAAGACATTTTTCGAAGCGCGCCGACAGGCCGCAAGACGTCCGCACGGGTGGCACAGAGGAAGCCGGGACGCGCCATCGAGACCGCCGGGCGCGCTTACGTCTTTTCCCGCGCGGCCGGCCAAACGTCCTGGCGAACGCGGCGCTCGTTTGTCTTCCGCGCCGGCTGTCGGCCGCGTCTTTCCGCGCCTCGCGTCGGCCTAAGCGGTGGCGGGCGGTGACCATGAAGATGAAGAAGAAGAAGAAGAAGAAGCAGCTCCGGGCGACGCACGCACGCACGCTGCCTGATGAAAACAATAAAGTCGTGTCTGCTTTCCTTTATGCTCGCTAATGATACTGTTGATGGCGTTTGGCCCGCGGCACATCTGAGCTCTTGCTGTGTGCGCGTGTCACGTCACACAACCGTGCACATGCACACCCGCACATTAATGTGCACACACCACCACAATCGCTCGGTATCAAGCACACAAACATTCACAACCCACAGCCTCATTTGGATGCACACACACACACATACACACTCAAAAGACCCCTGGAGTCAGCCATATTTGTAGTCCTGAAGTCATTTTGGGCCCCCTGCGTCGCATTGCCCAACCCGACTTCATCAAACACGGACATATCGGCCAAAGTCGGTCTGTGTGTGCGTGTGAGCGCTTGCGGTGCGTCAAAGCGCGCGTAGGATGATTGATTTCGAAATCGTTTCGCTCAAAGCTCATCTTGCTCTGTGTGACGCTCGTCGACTAATTTTTCGATGAAATTGAAATTTACGCATTAAGAGTTTCGGAATGTCGCGTTGAAGAATTTCCCAAGAATCGCACATCTGCACCGGTCGTGCTCCTGTTCATCGCTGGACAGTCAATTCTGAGGGGAAAAAAAAAAAAATCTGACTTTTTGGGCTTTATTTGTGCTTATGTTGCAATAAATGGAGTAAAACGGGACTTGGTTAGCACATCTGCCTCACAGTTATGAGGTTGCAGGTTCAAATCCTGCCTCGTCTGTGTGGAGTTTGCATGTTTTTTTTTTTTTTTTTTTTTTTTTATCTCCGGGTACTTGAGTCTTCCTTCTACGTCCCTAAAACATGCATGGTTGGGTCCTTAAAGGTCAAGGGTCATGCCTATAAACATTCTGAAATAGATATTGTAATGAAAAATACATATAATATTCTTCACTTCAATGTGCATGCGAAAAAATAAATATGAGCGGCGAGCGCGTCATCCATGCGCAAAGTTGCGGAAGTCTCATTTGACATCCGAGCGGTCGCCATGTAGCCTGCGTCGTCTGTTCGTCACGTCACAACGGGACATTCGCCATTGAAAACTCGCCGTGCCGCCTACGATGGAAGACGGAAGCTCTTTTCAAAGAAGAGAACATCTCACAATCGGGTGAAGTGACCGGGGCGATAGTACCTCTATCGTTTCCAGCCATATTGAGATGATATGCGGATCACTTCTCACGAACAACAAACTCCCAGACAGTATGGATGAGCCCACCCGGTAGAAGCCGTCCGCCGCGGACGAGGCGGCGTTGAAGCTGTCCGCCGCGGGCACAATCGAGTGAAGTGACCGGGGCGTTTCAGGCCATATTTAGATGATATGCGCATCACTTCTAACTAACACCGAAGCCGTAGTCGGTGCCGACTGGTACATCGACATATTTAGCGCCCATCACTTACGTGCGCGGATCCTTTGTTACATTCTGAGAGGATTACGCCCCCCCTATCAACTATTTTTTTTTTTTTTTAAGTAGCCGCGTACACACCTACCTGTCATTTGGAACCCACAAAGCTCTCGTCCTTTGCACCCGTGCGATCCATTTTTCACGACGAACTGAGTCTTTTTGAAACGTATGACGAATGAATCCATCCTCCCGAGTGTTCGAACAATATCCATCAATACGGCGAGCCGGCATTTTGGCTAACACGAAGGAACGACGAGCTACCTTCCAGCAGGTAAAACGAGCATAAACATACGAGACTGCCCTGTATGTCACTTCCTGCTTGTTCTTGAAAACAAATCCCTCGAGAGGATTTTCAGGGCGGGACTGACAAAAAGCCCCATACGTCAAAATCATGTTGCGTGGTGAAAATACGGACGGGTCCATTCCGGCTGCCATATTTTTTTCATTAATAACATACTAAAAATCATGCATTTCATGACAGTGGACCTTTAAGTTTCACGTTAGTGCAAATTGTTGTTGTTTTTTTTTTTTTCCCCATGTGCCCCGCCATTGGCTACACCAGTTCAGGGTGTACTCCGCCTCTCGCCCAAAGATAGCTTGGATAGGCAGGCCCGCTATTTTTTGACCAAGCGTGTTAGCATGAAGCTAGCAGACTATTGTTTATGGAAATGGTTAAAAAAAAAAAAAGTAATTTTCACCAATGGCAAGTGTGAAGAAGTCCTTCCCGGAGTTCGCCACAGTGGCAAACAGGAAGCTTTTCGCTCATTGGCCGCGATCGGCCCTTATCGCAGAGCGCGGTCGCTCGCCGGGCTCCCAGACAGGAAACGCCTCGCCGGCAAGGGTGGCGAGCGCATCAGAAGACCCGACGCCCCGCCGGCGCCCCTCCGCCCGCCATTGTTTGGCATCCTGCGACTGTGCAGGTCGACAATGGACGGGCGCAATCAAAGGGTGACCACACGCATACACGCCGCCGCACACTCATTAGCGTACGGATTAATGAGCGTAAACGGCGGCGAGACGCGCTGATGGCCCGTCGGATAGAAAATCACAAAGATCTGTGCTCGGCCTTTTCCTGGACCTTCTTATCTCCATTGCGTGTTTGTATGTGCTTGCGCCTGCACACAGTGCTGCAGTTCTTGGAATCACTCTTGATTTAAAAAAAAAAAAAAGTTATTTTTGTCGTGTGGGGCTCAAAACGAGCGCCAGTTGAACGATCTTTGGCAAATCGGGGCCCTGATTCCAATCCCCCCCCCCCTCCCTTCCCCCGCTCCAAAATTCAATCACTGACTTTCTGTTGTGCTTGTTGTTGATTCATAAACTTTTAATTTCTGCGATGTTTTGTTCTTATCGCGCCCTCAGACCCTCTGGCGTGTGCGTCATTACATCCTGTGTGGCCGGCATGTCCCACGCAGTTGAAATTAATGTAATGCTGAATGATCTTGGACTCGGACCGGACTCCCAAAAGTCTCGACCTTGTTTCGGACTCTGGATGTTCTTTTGGGACCAGCGCCGATCTGCTATCCCGAACGCGATTGCAAAGGGGACGCGCTTTGCTTTCAAAAAGCACAACCCGCGACGATGTTTCTGATGCCCCGCGGGATTCCGACACCCTTCTTTCGGGTTAAAAACCACGACCCGATTCCCGGAACTCCACGAGTTGACGCCGAAAGTGCTCTCAGTTGCGTCTTCCTCTGCAGCAGTTGATTTTGTCCGCTAGGGGCCTGATCGCGAAAGCCCACCTTGCACGTTTCATTCCCAAAATGTTGCGGTTTTCTTTCTTCCTTCAATGGAAACAACTCCCCTTGTTAGCTTCATTTTTCATGACATGCTAAGATTTTTATTATTATTATTATTTTTTTTTTTTTACAAGAATGTACTGTACTTGAAATCCATTTTACATTTTTTGTTTTCATGGCATGGTTGTAGAAACTGTTCTTGGGTGTCAGATGTATTGAAAAGAACATTCAAGACAAAATTCCCCAAAGCTTTTGCACGTTGTCTTTTTTTAAATTCTTTTCTCAAATGGATTTATTTATTGGCGGCACGGTGGATCAGCTGGAAAGCGTTGGCCTCACTGTTCAGAAGTCCCGGGTTCAATCCCGGATCCGCCTGTGTGGAGTTTGCATGTTCTCCCCGTGCCTGGGTGGGTTTCCTCCGGGTGGGCGCTCCGCTTTCCTCCAACATCCCAAAAACATGCAACATTCATTGCTCACTCTAAATTGCCCCCCCGGTGTGATTGTGAGTGCGGCTGTCTGTCTCGTTGTGAGGGTAAGCGGCAAAGAAAATGCATGTATGCATAGTATAGAACCCTGAGGAACACCGTTGAGAATGAATAGAGGGCCAGAAAGAAGACCCTCCACCCTGACTGACTGCTTCCGTCCAGTTGTGTGCAAGCGCCACAGCTCTCGCAGAGAATGTAGATTATTCATCCAGCCATTTTCTGAACCGCTTATCCTCACGAGGGTCACGGGGAGTGCTGGAGCTCATCCCAGCTGTCAACGGGCAAGAGGCGGGGTACACCCTGAACTGGTCGCTAGCCAATCGCAGGGCACATAGTGACAATGTTTGAAAGCGTCACAGCGGCGTTCAAATCAAAAGCCGCCGTAACACGTCGAGTTCCGTCTGCCGGGCGGGAGCGTCGTTCAAGCTGTGATCAAATCACTTTGTTGGCGGCACACAAAACAAAGAGGACTTTTCCACGCCATCGATCCAAGGTGTGTGGCGTTAGTTTTGTACTTGTGGTGTCAACAGATGTTGAGCACATTTAATCGGCGTTGGCTCACACGCCAGCCCAAATTCTCCCGTCGTCCTGCGCTCGCACGCAATGAGAGGCAAAACAAATGTTTTTGGCCAATTCAGCCTTGTCCGTTTGTCTGCTGGGTGTGCTTCGAATTTCGTGGCAATTGGACAAAATCTCAGGGGAGGAAATCGTCTTTGACGAGCACCTGGAACAGAAAGATTGCGTAATGTGCGTTTTTAAATGAAGTCGTTCAAATTATTCTTTTCAAATAGATCTGATTAGGATTCTTCAAGGTATGCATGTGAACAAAACCATTTTAAACACCAAATTAGGCGGTATGTGCTTTTCACTGGACACTCAAGATATTTCAGAAAATTACACTTCAATCAAAAATAAATATTAAAAATAAAAAGAAGTAATTTCAATCGGAGAATTGGGTTTCTAAAATCTGTCAAATAAAAAAAATGAGAAAAAGTGGACATGGTTTTCATTTCACAGCATTTAAAATAACTTTTTGAATTTAATTTTAAATTATACAATCCATACATTTGAACAAATGTATTTTTTTTTTTAAATTAAGAAAAGCTCATGCTTTTCATTGATCAGCCACTGCATTTAAAATCTTTTTTTTAATTTAGTTTTTAATTGTACAATCCATACATTTGAAGAAATATATATTTTTTTTAATTATAAAAGCTCTACATGCTTTTCATTGGTCAGCCACAGCCTTTAAAATAATTTCCAAATTGAGTTTTTAATTAGATAATCCATATTTGAACAAATATACTGACAAATTATTTTATTTCCTTTTTAATTGCACATTCAGGAACACATAATTAAAAAATAACTTTTGATAAAACAATAGGTGGTGTATGGTTTGCCGCTTTTTTTTTCAATTAAAGCAAAATTTGAAAATTCACGAGTTAATCTCTGTTGTTGTTATTAAAAATGGAACATTTATCGACGCATCTCAATTTTAAAGATGCTTCTTAATGCGCAGTCGAGATGTTTACAGTAAATAAAAGAAAAGGAAGCTGTTCACCAGGCGGTCCCAAAATGGAATTTATGTTGTCGTTTTTGCGTCGCACAGGAGCAGCTCGGAGCGCCGCAAGGAGAAGTCTCGCGACGCCGCCCGTTGCCGCCGCAGTAAGGAGACGGAAGTTTTCTACGAGCTGGCTCACCAGCTTCCCCTGCCGCACAGCGTCAGCGCTCACCTGGACAAGGCGTCCATCATGAGGCTCGCCATCAGCTTCCTGCGCACGCGCCGACTCTTTGCCACCGGTACGCACACGCACGACAACGCGCTCACGTTTAGTTGGTCCACTTTTCATTTCAAAGCGTCATCAAGACGTGCGTTGTTGTTTTCACATTCCTCAAAGTGGACGACGTCAGCGTTGACGTCAGCTTTAGTGTCCGCATTTCTTCGACTTTCCTGACTTTGTGTGGTATATCCAGTCATTGTGTTGATTTTTTTTTTTTTTTTTTATCGTGCCAAGTGGCAATTATCATTAATAACCAGTGGTATGTATGTGTCCGTTGTGACTTTCTGGATTTTTCTCTATGAGCACAGTGGACATATATTTCTTGAACGTGATGTGTGGCCGCAATCACTTCTGTGTACGTTCCCGTGGAAACGACTCCGTCTTCTTCTCTTTTATTTTTATTTTTGTTTTCAATCATAGCTAATGAATGCAAGTTTGTGTAAAACCAGGGGTCATTTATTGAAATATTGGTATTTGTACTGAATACCAGCGGAAAAGATCGATGGATTTCCGGCAAAGGTTAACGTGTGGCCGAACACGCTTCCGCGTTCACGAGCCGTCAAGACCGTCACCAGGTCGGATTTATTCCTGATTGAGAACAGATCCAGCAAGGAAGTATTTGTATGCGTCCAGATTTTTCAAACTCTTCCGTGTAAATCTCGACGACTTATTCACCAGATCCATGTGTAGATCCAGTTCTGCAATACAAGCGGAAGCCAATTAACAATCCAATTTATTACCCGGGAAAAACATCGACTTCGGCATTAAATGCGGGTCCTCTCTGCCGAGTTTTTCTAATTTTTCCACATACCGTCGTTTCTTTTCACCTTCCTAATGTCTTAACGGTATCGGACAAGACTCTGGGGGTCGTGCTAAAAGACGTGTTTTCGTGTCTCCAACCGACTTAGCGTTGAACAATTGCTTTGTTAGACCGTCAATATGGCGACGTAAAACAAAAGTCATGTGATTTTATGACGTAGATGCGCGACCTCTATAGGACCGGATGTACAATATTACCTAATTTCATGAGGTTCCTTTCGTTCGATTGGTTTCCAAACATCTTAAAGAAGTCTCAAATGTGATTTTCTAAACTTATTGCTTAAGTTATCTTGCATCACTTTTGATTTGGGGAATTATTTCCAGTCGGTCTTTTTTTTTTTATTACGTGCGATGGCAGTCGGAATTCATAACTTTGGTTGTAATCGAATTCATTGATAATGATGGGTGACTCAATGGACTTTAATAGCCAATCAGATAGCCGCATTGTCTTGACCCCTGGCTTGACACGCCCCTTTCGCCGTATTGTCCCACAAGCATTGGTGGTTGTCAGTAGCGTGCGCTTGGAAATGTTAACGTTACGAAGAAAATGCTCCTCAGATGCGCTTGGTGAACGTGCAGTTCTGATGAAAGATATTCGGCTTGGTTGATTCGTTTTCCAAAGCCTAAAACACAGTTGACCAAGTGTCTACGATGGATTAAGGCTCGCGGAGGAGCGCACGTACAACAAAATGTGGACAATATGTGAGGGAGAAGAATCTTCTCTGAGTTTGCGTCGCATCTCAGACTTTTAAGACAGAGCACCGGGCTCGATTACGAGCCAAGTCAAATGATTCGCTTCTAAAGACTACAGCGACATTACTCGTGATCCTTCCATGTAAAAGGTACTCACCCTGCTTTACGTGCGCAGTACGATTCCACAATTTTATCCTGTTGAAGTTTGCGAGGCGTCAAACGTTTTTGCATCGATCGCCAACGTTTCGCCGTAACTCTGACATTGCGTCCTGCTCCGTCCAAAATCTTCATTCCGTGTACATATCCTAGCGTGAAATAGTTGAGACCTCTCTGTAGAACTCTCTTGGACAAGTCTGACGCATTTGGCAAAAAAACATACCCCAATATTATCTGGAATACGCGTGAGAGAATCAACTTCAAACCTGTTCTGTTCAGTCGCCATTTTGGAAGCTTGTGGGACGTGGCACCTTTAGCCAAGGGGGGCGGAGCTTAGGATCACCAGTCGGAAAGGTCCATTCCTTTACCTGTGGATTATTTCGCTTAATTAGGCTGGTCCACGTACTCTCAAAATGTCTCAATGTGAAGAATTTCCAAAATGATTTCTCCTCCTCCATCTTGGCTGACTTTGTGTAACATTTCAAGTCACTCTGAGCGATTCTCGTGTGCCGAATCATCTTGAAATAACGGCATTGGTACGTGCCAGCGGTGGAACTTTTGCTTTGTGGATGATTTCAATTTGTTGCTGTCATATTTGTCTGGTGACAGGTGGTTAAAAGCGGGTGACGGGGGGAGAAGGGGGTGGAGGGTGGGGGGGGGGGAGGCGAAAATGCATGCGAGGACAGCGAGATGAGCGTCGCGATTAAAAAGCTTGCGAGATGCGAGGGGAGATTGGGGAGGAAGTGAAGGCCTCTGCCCAACGGCCGACGGCTGCTGGCATTACTGCAGCTAGCCATAACAGCCCCTTGACGTGGCGCCAACATGCTCACGCACACACACACACACGCATATAAATATATATATATATATATACGCACGCACACACATACTCAAATCAGCTTTTCCCGCAGTCTCCTTTACATTTTTTATATCACCTTTCGTGCACATTTTTATTAGCCGTCACCATTCCCGCATCTTTAACACGCAGCTGAAAAGGCTGGAATTAGCCTTTAGCTTAGCGTCACGCCAACAGCCGGATGCTGTCACCAAAGACGGGAATAGGAACTTGTTTCACGTCGCGGCGCACGACCGGGCTAAGCTAGGCGACGCGCTTGTCAGCTAGCTGCTGATGTTCTGTGCGCCAACAAAATCTCGACAATGATGGGGGGAGGGGGGGGGATGATTTGTCCCAAACCCCGTCAAGAAGTCTCACAATCACGTGACGCGTTCCCGTCGCCCATTGCGGTCCGAGCGGGACTCTTACGCAACGCAAGAGCAACAAGAGAGAGGAAAAGTGCAACCGGGGGCTCCAAATGTCCGCTAATCACGGCTAAGTATGTAGGCCAAAGGTGCCTGCCGCCGCCGGCCTTTTGGAGCGGACCCCAGAGACTCCCCCGTGAGAAAGCTCTTGGGCTCCCCTCCCCCCGAGGGGGGTGAACACCATCTGGGCCTCGGTCCAGACTTGAGTCCTCCACTAGCCGTGCTGGAAGTTTGGAGAGGTCAAAGTCTTATCGGAGGGAAGCACTGGAGGAACTGCGATCTTCCCCTCGGACAACACCCCCGCCCAGTCCCACCCCCACCCCCCCCCCCCCCCCCCCTCCCCTTTTCCACTGCTGGCCTTTGTGGATTAACTCACACACACACACACACACACACACACACACACAATTCCATTTTGACACTTCAGGAAGATGATAACAAAATCATCTTAACTCGGACTGGCCGCCGTCCCCTCCAAAATCGCATCTTCGAACCTAAATCGTTGACTTCCTGTTCTTTTTCCCGACATGGGTTCTTTATTTTTGTAAACATGGCAAATTTCTTGCAGACTGATGACTCTGGTGTCAGATCGCATTTTTTTAATTTTATTTATTTATTTTGTGGCCTAACTACACTTTTTTTATATTTCGAGCTGGAAACAGGCACTAAAATGGCTTCCGCAGACCAAAATGGCGAACTTCCTGTCGGATTTTCTGGCGCGGTTCTCGAGACGGCGTCCTTAACGCGTCGACCAAATTCCACTATTTTTGCAAATATGTAAATGGTTGCATGCTTTCAAAAAAAGTTTGTGACCTGCGAGTCCGGCGCGTTGAACCTGACATCCTGATTCGCGGCTTCCCACGGTCTCCCGACAAACTTCGCTTGACAGTGTGAAAGGTGTAGATGGTGGACCACCCAACAATTGCTTTCACCGCAAAAAGTCACCGTGGATCCCGCTTTATTGCTATCAATCCCCTTATACGCCGTCATTTCCGGCCGATAAGATGCGACTTTTGTGGTTTTTGCGGCGATGCGGCTAATTTGTGCATTTTTTTTCTAACGGCCACAAGGGGACACTCGAGCGGAAAAGGTGAGAGTGAGACCGGTGGAATATATGTGCTGAGGAAGTGTCTTTTACCGGTATGTTGTTATTTTTTAACCGGCCCTGTTGTCGCCGCACAAGCATTGTGCTAGAGTGTTAGCCCTGTTAGCGCTGCGCTAGCATGTTACTGCCGTGTCTCAGTGATTTTTACCGGTATGTGTTTTTTTCTTTGTGTTACTGCTGTGTCTGAGTGATTTTTACCAATGTTTTTTTTTTTAACCCGCCCTGTTGGCGCCGTACTAGCATTATGCTAGAGTGTTAGCCCTGTTAGCGCTGCGCTAGCGTGTTACTGCCGTGTCTCAGTGATTTTTACCGGTATGTTTTTTTTATGTGTGTGTTACTGCTCTGTCTGAGTGATTTTTACCAATATGTTTTTTTTTAACCGGCCCTGTGGTCGCCGCACTAGCATTGTCCTAGAGTGTTAGCCCTGTTAGCGCTGCGCTAGCGTGTTACTGCCGTGTCTCAGTGATTTTTACCAGTGTGTTTGTTTCTTTTAACCGGCCCTGTTAGTGTGGCGTTAGCGCGGCACTAGACTTAGCGTTAGCACAGCGGCACTAGCGTTAAACTCTCTGTGTACCGTCTTTGTAAATATCTCGTGTTTCAACGTGGGTTTCAATGTGGGCACTTGTGGCTTTTACACTCGTGCGGTACCAACTGGTATTTCCTTTACAAATGTACTGGGTGGGCTCTGTAGGCAGGGAATTTTGGTACTTCTGACTTGGATGACTACTAGAAAAGCGTGGCCGGCGGATGATGCAACAATTGCTTTCATCATCAAGGGCGACGGCCAATGAGTTTCAGGTGTTAAACTTGACACGTTGGCTCCTGGCTTCTGGCTCGATCCCCTTGCGTGCAGCCAGCCGGTGTGAAAGGAGCTAAATGGTTGAAAGCGTTCACGCTTGAGCGAGCTAATCGTTCAAACGTTTGTCCCGATTTGAGTTTCAAGAAGTGCGCCGTAGCGTGTGCACCTTTTCCAACGCGTGCGTGCGTGCCCTCAGGCTGCAACGGCGGCGATGACGAGCAGATGAGCAGCTTGTACCTGAAGTCTCTGGAGGGGTTCATCACCGTGGTAACGTCGGACGGCGACATGATCTTCCTCTCCGAGAACATCAACAAGTTCATGGGTCTCACGCAGGTACATGCACGCACACAACACAATTACGCACAGTTTAGTGGACAAACGGCCTGTTGTGTCACCTCCGCTACCAAAGTGGATAAAGGAGAATTTGTCTCAAAATACTTTACACAAATATAGCCACAATTTACACCATCATCGTGACGTAACATTTGGTGATATTCATTTCGGCTTTGGGAATTGTGGAAGGTGCGTTTGTGGATCAGCGGGAAGGCAAATTTGTCTTCGAGACAAAGTAATACAGTTTTCCAGCTATTCACACACACAGTTGCTGGTGGTGTACTGTCGCATTCACCTGACTTGTGTGCGGCGACCGTGGGTTCAGTTCCCCAGTCAGTGAATGTGAGTGCGAATGGTTGTCCCGTGCCCTTATGGAGCGACCAGTTAAGCCTCTTTGCCCGAAACCAGCTGGAATAAGACTGTGGCACTCTTTGACTCTGAACAGGTTAAGCGGTCTTGAGTGGGGAACTCAAACTGGGAATTGAACCCACGGTCGCCGCATCCAAGTCAGTCGAATGTGCCACTGCACCATCAGTAACTGTTCTCAACTTGTGTGTGGGAATAGCTGGTGGTCTGAGGTTGCGGGTTTAAATCCCAGCCCTGCCTTTGCAGAGTTTGCATGTCCTCCCCGTGCCTGCACGGCTTTTTTTCCGGCCACTCGGATTTCTAACAAATCCGAAAACATGCAGCAATTGAAGATTTCTAAATTGCCCGTAGGTGGGAATGTGAGCGTTGAATGGTTGGTTGTTTCTATCTGCCTTGCGATTGGCTGGTGACCAGTTCAGGGTGTACGCTGCCTCTCGCCCGCATTTAGTTGGGATTGCCTCCAGCACTCCTGCGACCCGTGTGAATATCAAAAGAATATTGCCATGTGCATCCATCCATTTTCCTAGCCGCTTATCCTCACAAAGGTCGCGGGGAGCGCTGGAGCCTATCCCAGCTGCCAACGGGCAGGAGGCAGGGGACACCCCGGACTGGTCGCCAGCCAATCGCGGGGCACATCGAGACAAACAGCCGCACTCGCAATCACACCTACGGGCAATTTAGAGTGTCCATTTAATGTTGCATGTTTTGGGGACGTGGGAGGAAATCGGAGTGCCCACCCGGCACGGGGAGAACACGCAAACTCCACACAGGCGGGTGCCGGGATCAAACCCGGGACTTAGAACTGTGAGCCCAACGCTTTACCAACTGATGTTTGCAATTGGAGAAAATTTTCATGAAAAAAAGTAAAAAAAAGGTATTCATGGTATAACTACAGTTACAGTTCATATTCTCATCCATTTTGGTAAGGCGGCCACCGTCCATGTGCAAAACGTCTCCCTCAGTGGTCTGTTTACAAACACACAAAAAAAAAAAAAAATACAAACAAAATGTAATTGCATTACACACGCGTGTTTGTCCCGTAAATTGGATTTGCGCGCCATCGTAACAAGTTTACGTGTATCTTAAAAGTGTACTTGAGTCGCTAATGAGATTTTGCCCGACGAGCAGACGGCTTTTGCGCCTTTATTGTTGTGGCTTTTAAGACCAGCGCAATCATCGTCAAACCACTTTTGTATTTATCGACGCCGGTCCTTTCAATTAACCGTGGACAACCGAGCAATTTGGTGGCTTTTGAGGCGCCTTCAGCAGCTTTTCACTCTGCATATTTTTGCTGTATGTTTATTGTTTTTTTTTTTTTTGTCGTCGTCAGGTGGAGCTGACCGGCCAAAGCATCTTCGACTTCACGCACCCGTGCGACCACGACGAGATCAGAGAGAACCTCAGCCTGAAGACAGCCAGTCAGTCGCACCTCTTAGCGCCGTCTTACTCGACGCGCGCAAACACATCGTGGCTGTTTTTGAATTATTTGATTATTAATCGATATAAAGTGCTGAAAGTACCGTAATTCCCGGCCTACAGAGCGCACCTGCTTATAAGCCTCGGTACACAGAAAGAGTTTAACGCTAGCGCCGCTAGCTTTCTGTTGTACTGAGGCTTACAAATAGGTGTACTACCGCTAGCACCGCGCTACCACTAGCGCTGCGCTAACCCTAGCGCCGCATCACCGCATAAACCGTAGGTCGAAAGCGTGTGTGAAAAAAAAAAAAAAAAAAGTCGCGGCTTGTCGGCCGGAAATTACGGGAGCTTGAGAACAAATCCGTCAGCCGTCTTGAACGCTTGAACTGTCTTGAAAAATGTTGTGTCGCCTCAAGATTGAAAGTCTGGGCCACATCCACTCGCCAGCTTGAAATCAATCAGTTTTGGCGGGGTGGATTTTGTTGCCGTGGCGACCGGGGGGCAGAGCTAAGCCACTGCGACGAACCGAAGGCTACCCACTGTTGCCATTTAGCAACTTTGTGGTGATATTTAGCAACTTTTCCCGACCGCTCATGTGACAAGTTTTCAATTTGTGGAAAAAAAAAAAAAAAAAAAAAAAAGGAAGCAATCAAGTGACTTTTATGATCTGTTATTTGGAGACCAAAAGCAGAAAATTGCTTCCCCAAATAGTTTAACCACACACCCCCATAAAATTGTTGTTGCAACTTGTCCAATTGCATCGCCAGCATTAGATGATACGCGGCTCACAGCCAAACCATCTCCCCGTCCGATCCACGGAAGCCGCGACGAACCACACCGGCCAACGAGGCCGGCGGCCGGCTCGGCCTTGTCGACAATGCCAGTTGAGATTCACTCGGCCTGCGTAGGCCGTCCTTTAGCGGATGCTGCAAGGAAGCCTTCCGATTTGCACATTTAGCGCTCCTGACTTACGCGTTACACCCCACCCCCTGACTTTTTTTTTTTAAGCTGTATACACACCTACCTGTCATTTCAATCCCACGAAGCTCTCGTCCTTTGCTAATCCATTTTTCACCACAAACCGGATCTTTTTCAAAACTATGAAGAGCGAATCCCGAGTGTTCGAGCAATAGCCAGCCATACAACGGGCCGGCATTTTGGCTAACACGAAGGAACAACGAGCTAGCTTCCCGCAGGTAAAACTAATAGAAAGAAACGTGTCCACTTGAGGGCGCTACTTCCTGCTTCTTGTCAAAAAACAAATCCCTCGAGAGGATTTTCATGGCGTATACGTCGAAATCATGTTTTGTGGTGGGGGGGGGGGAAATGGATGGGTCCATTCCGGCTGCCGTTTTTTCATCAATAACGTACTAAAAATCATCCATTTCATGACACTTGACCTTTAAGAGCGGCCGTGAAGTCAACGGCGGGAAATATTTGATTGCATCTCCCGTAATGGAGGCAGCACTCGGCTTTTGTCAATTCGCGTCCCGGATCCGCCGACACCTCGCGCCCCCACGTTGACCACCTCGCCGAAACAAACATATGGGCCCGCTTATCAGAAGCTAATTCCGGTAGCACTGAGAGCTGACTAAATTTAGACGCCAGATATTACAAATTCCGTCCGCCTCGATCACAAACACGTTTTTTGAGAAATTGGCAAATGACAAAATTTAAGGTCTTCATTTGACGCTTGACGTACGAAGGATTAAAATGTCACTTTTACATCATTATCTCGTGAAAAGCTGAAATTTGACACATTATCGCATGCTAATGGTTTGATTTCAAATTTATGAGTGTGTGTATAAAGGCAAAATCATAACTGTACGGTCCCATCAAGTGGAAGAGATTTGCTGACATCGGCGTATTTCAGGGCAAAGTGTTTGCGGGTCAAAAATGAAGACCACGCCAGTCCCCCAACGTCCGCCATCTCGTGAGAGCGGCGTGCAAACGTGGGCTCAGAGGTCATTTCGACAGGCGTGTGCGCGAGCGTGCATGCGTGTGTGTGTCAGAGAGAGAGGGTTAGTAACACACTCGTCATTACACGCATGCCTTCGATAAGATTTATCAGCGGCGCGAGCGGAGTAATCTGGTTTGTTTTGCAGTTCCCTTTCCTCTTTCGCTCTCTGGCACACAAACACACGCGAGCGCCCTAAAATAAGTCTCACTCTCGCGTCGAGAATCAAAGACGATGCAAAAGAAGCGTTTGCGCCCGTCACCGTGAGTGCCTCCTTTTCACGTTTCATCTGCTAACGGCGACGACGCTTGCTCTTGCTCATGTTTGTGTGGGCGTTTAATTGATCGCTGAATTTATTGCTAGGGATTATGTATTTGTAGCTTTTAGGTTTGAGGATTTGAGGCACAGCGGATCAGCTGGAAAGCAGTTCTGAGGTCCCGGGTTCGATTCCGGACCCGCCTGTGTGGAGTTTGCGTTTTCTCCGGGCACTCCGGTTACCTCCCGCGTCCCAAAAACATGCAACATTAAATGGAGACTCTAAATTGCCCCTAGGTGTGATTGTGAGTGCGACCGTTTGTCTCGATGTGCGGGGTGTACCCCGCCTCCTGCCCGTTGACAGCCGGGATAGGCTCAAGCGGTCCCCGCGACCCTCGTGAGGCTAAGCGGCTAAGAAAATGGATGGATGGATGATATACAATATATATTGATGTACAATTTAAAAAAAAATACACATTTGTATGGGACATTTAACCACTTTTATCTCACCAAAAACTTGATTAAATAACTAATTCAATATATATCCAGTGAAGAAATGATTTTAAAATTGCTTTGTACCCCCGTGACCCTTGTGAGGGTAAAATGGATGGATGGGCATGACAATATTCTTTCGATATTCGCACGAGTCGCAGGGGTGCTGGAGCCAATCCCAACTAAATGCGGGCGAGAGGCAGCGTACACCCTGAACTGGTCACCAGCCAATCGCAAGCCGCATAGAAACAAACACATTCCCACCTACGGGCAATTTAGAATTCTTCAATTACCAGGTGTTTTTGGATTGTTTAGAAACCGGTTTGCCCCAACATTAATTGTCATAAAACATCATCCCACATCCCAAAAACATGCAACGTGAATTGGACCCTCCAAATTGCCCGTAGGTGTGAATGTGAGTGCGACCGTTTGTCTCGATGTGCCCTGCGATTGGCTGGCGACCAGTTCAGGGTGTACCCCGCCGACTGCCCGTTGACAGCTGGGTTTAGGCTCCAGCGATCCTCGCGACCCTTATGAGGATAAGCGGCTAAGAAAACGGATGGTTCGATTTGAGGATAGATTTTTGTAAAAAGAATCTGCAATCGTTTCACAGCCACATCGCCCAGCCATTAGCAAACACGAAAGTACAAACATGAGACTGGCGTTAGCCAATCAGAAGGCTCCGTTGCACATTTCAAAGCCGTATATCGCCCGGCCTTTGAAACAAAAAAATATTCTTAAATTATAACGTGAGACTGGTGCTAGCCATTCAGAAGGCTACAAAGCAAAATAACAAGCGTAAAGAAACGGGAGGCCAGCAGCGAGTGACGCGATTTGAAATCAAGTGACGCACTCTCGTCTTTTTCTTTCTGTTGTTGTTGTTGTTTATTTTCCCAGGCGGCGGCTTCGGAAAGAAGAGCAAAGAGCAGAGCGCCGAGCGGGACTTTTTCATGCGGATGAAATGCACGGTGACCAACAGGGGGCGCACCGTCAACCTCAAGTCGGCCAGCTGGAAGGTGCGATAGGCTGAACAAGAACATTACAGGTCGTCGGCATATAAATTTTTTTTTAAAAAAAGACTGGATAAGCGCATACACATCGAGCGATATGTCGATTGGTTGAAGCCACTGGGCCGCCATCTTGGTACTCCCAAAACCTGTGGCGGACATTATGGCGGGCTTTTTCCCCAAAGTTTGCCATGTAGAATTAAAACTGCTTGTGTGAGCTTGACATTTTTTTCAGTTCTGGTAAAGTGAAGGATTTTGTCATTTGAATAGGTAAACCAAAAAAGGCAAAGTTCAAAGGAAAGACAGAGAACACCGTGACTAGCAAGAAACCTTGCATATTACTTAAGGCCCGATTTTTGTGACATGTTAACTTTTCCCAAAATACCCTGTAAAGCACTACCATCATAACATAGCAAAAAAGTAAGCATTTTTTTGTCATAAAAACATTACGTTTCACGTCAATCAGTAAACGACATGTTCATTTGTTGTCTCTACGATGTCCTATTTCAGAAAATTTCAACTTGTTTCCTCGCATTTGAATATCAAATTCAATTTGCAGAGTTTTGTCTTATGAAATTCAGCAAAAAAATGCACAGAAAATGTGTTTTCTTGCTTATCCATTGATGAAGTTTAGGAAAATATTGACATCGCTATTTTGTGAAAAACCGGCAGCCGATAAAGGTGACGCAGAGAGTGAACAACAACTGTAAACAAGTGAATTAAGATCATTGGAAGATAAAAAAAAAAAATCCCTCTACAAACAAACTTTTAACAGTGTCAATGTAAATCTTTCCAACTTAACCGTAGTATGTTTTCTCGCAGCCACAAAACTGGCGATTAACGCACAGGTCGGCATGATCGTTTTGGGAGTATCAAGATGGCGGATGGCGACTTCAGTTTTGGTGGCCAATGAGCCCTTGTGTCTTTTTTTTTTTTTTTTTTTCAAATAGACTGAAAACTCTCAACATAATCGACACGGAATTCCTTTGTTGACAAAAAGCCGATTGATGCCACCCAACTCTGGCTGGGCGTCCGGCACGGGATGGGGAGGAGAACCCACAAAAATAAAGGCAGTAAACGTCACGTTTTAATTGTTGTTCACGGTGTCTGCAAGCAGCTAGCAAGCCTGCGTTAATTGGAAGCGTAAATTAATCACAATTCAAGCCGTAAACAGTAAGATCCCAGAAAAAAAAAAACTGCTCCATGGAGCAACGGACGTTCCGATCCAATCCGAAGGAAGGTTGTTCGATTCCAAAATCCGGCCTGAACTGGTGTCCGTGTCGCCGGCAGGTGCTGCACTGCACGGGCCAGCTGAAGATGTACACGGCCTCCCCGCAGCGCCCGGCGTGCGGCTTCAAGGAGCCGGCGCTCACCTGCACCGTCCTGATGTGCCGACCCGTCCCGCACCCGGCCAAGATCGAGGCGCCGCTGGACAGCAGGACCTTCCTGAGCCGGCACAGCATGGACATGAAGTTCACCTACTGCGACGACAGGTGCGCCGTCGCCGTTGGCGTTTGCTCCGAGCGCCGTCGGTTTGCTAGCCAAAGGCCACTTTTCAAACATTGCCGGTACATGAAGACATTTTGGCGCGCGCTCACACTGATTAGGATTACACAACCTTGTGCACGCAGACTTGTAATCTTTTCAACCTGCTCATGCGGGACAAAGGTTTCTTTTGGGGGGGGGGGGGGGTGTGCGCGGGCATGACTTCACTACAAACAAGGGCCCATTTTTCTTTTCAGCCAAAATTTTTTTTTTTTTTGGGGGGGGGGGTTAATAGCGGCTCAAATCCTGCGTCCAATTAAGTGAATGAGGTTATTGAAGGTTCCGGCGTTCGTTAGAGGACACACACACACACACACACACACTCGCTCGGTGGTCGAGGTCCCGCTCGGCCGAAAGGGCTTCCTGTCAAAAAGTCGCGCGTCATTGGCAGATGACGGATCGGCCAGGAAGGGGCGGCAGACGGGAGTTCAGTAGGTTACGGTTTGCCAGTTCCAAATGCAGTGGAGCAAATAAGTATTTGAACACCCTGCCGTATTGCAAGTTCTCCCACTTGGAAATCGTGGAGGGGTCTGGAATTTTCATCGTAGGGCGCACGTCCACCGTGAGAGAGATCATCTAAAAAGAAAAATCCACAAATCACAATGTATGATTTTGGGTTTTTTTAACAATTTATTTGTGTGATACAGCTACAAATAAGTATTTGAACACCTGAGAAAACCAATTGGTACAGTAGCCTTTGTTTGCAATTACAGAGGTCAAACGTTTCCTGTAGTTGTTCACCAGGTTTGCGCACACTGCAGGAGGGATTTTGGCCCAGTCCTCCACCCAGATCTTCTCTAGATCAGTCGGGTTTCTAGCCTGTCGCTGAGAAACACGCAGTTTTAGCTCCCCCCAAAGATTTTCTATCGGGTTTAAGTCTGGAGACTGGCTAGGCCACGCCAGAACCTTGACGTGCTTCTTACGGAGCCACTCCTCGGTTTTCCCGGTTGTGTGCTTCGGTTCATTCCCATGTTGAAAGACCCAGCCGCGACCCATCCTCAATGCTGCTCCCCAAAAATCTCGCAACACATGGCCGCGGTCATCCTCTCCTTAAATACAGTGCAGTTATCCTGTCCTATGGGTGGAAAAACACCCCCAAAGCATGATGCTACCACCCCCATGCTTCACAGGAGGGACGGTGTTCTCGGGACTCATCATTTGTCTTCCTCCAAACACGGTGAGTGGAATTATGACCAAAAAGTTCAATTTTGGTCTCATCAGACCACCAGACCTTCTCCCATGGGTCCTCTGTATCATCCAAACGGTCATTGGTAAACTTAAGACAGGCTGGTTTAAGCAGGGGAACCTTCCGTGCCATGCGTGATTTCAAACCGTGACGTCTTAGTGTATTCCCAACAGTCACCTTGGGAACGGTGGTCTCAGCTCGTTCCAGGTCATTGACCAAGTCCTGTCGCGTAGTCCTGGGCTGATTCCTCACCTTTCTAAGGGTCACTGAGACCCCACAAGGTGATATCTCGCATGGGGGCACCACTCCAATTTGAGATTGACCGTCATGATTGGCTTCTTCCATTTTCTAATCATTCCTCCAACGGTGGACCTTTAAAATTTTGTCTCTGGTGTCTTTGGACAGCTCTTTGGTCTTGGCCACGTTACAAGTTTGAGGCTTACCGATTGCACGGGGCGGACAGGTGTCTTTATGCAGCTCACGACTGCACACAAGTGCATCTGATTCAGCATAATACACAAAGTGGCGGTGGACTTAACCCTAACCCTAAAGGCGGACTAACGGATCTTTGAGGGTCAGAATTCCAGCTGATAGACAGGTGTTCAAATACTTATTTGCAGCTGTATCACACACGTAAATCATTAAAAAAAAAATCATACATTGTGATTCCTGGATTTTTCTTTTTAGATTCTCTCTCTCAGTGGACATGCACCTTCGATTAAAAAAAAAAAAAAAAAAAATTCAGACCCCTTCATGATTTTAAGTGGGAGAACTGGCAATATAGCAGGGTGTTCAAATACTTATTTTCTTCGCTGGAGCATGGGGTTCAAATACTTATTTTCTTCACTATATTTGGAATTGGCACCTAGTTCGTTGGCTGTTGCCGTGCTGTTATTCATTTGACTGTTTAAATGTTTGGCTAGGTGCTGCTGTTTTGGTTAGCAACAAGAGTTCAGATGGGCTCAGCAGGTACATTTCAATTTTATGGACATCAGTCATAATCTTTCGCTCCATCTTTGTCCTGAGATTCAAATGAATCGTGGCAACCGTTTTCCTTCCTGATGAGGAAAGGGCGTGTTTTGTTTGAGAGGGACAAACTTGTTTACGACTCATTAACGACGTTGGCGGTCCTTCGGTGAAAGTAAAATTGAAAATAAAATGAACAGACGACATTGCACTTTCTGTTTTTTTTTTTTTTCCCCCAACTCAAAGTTTATTTTGTGGAGAGGTGTTTATTTTCCGGCATTTTTTTTTTCTCTCTTTCACGTCATTTCTCTGCCTGATTTTTATTGTACTTGCTGCGATTTTTTTTTTTTTTTTTCCGCAACAGAGTTTTGTTTAAAATACAGCATCGATGAATTCCATTTACGCTCACTAGTTTTGTTTCATGATGGGAAATGGACGCTATTAATCTCACTTGTAGGTGCTGCAGTTTTGTCTGGCAACAGCGTAAATCGAAATATTATTTGAGGCCTCCCCTAGAAGCGTTTATAATTGCCTGTCTTTGCCACAAGATGGCAGCAAAGGACTACTTTAGTATAAATGAAGCTCCTCAACTTCTAATTGTTTCCTTTCCTCCAAGAGGCCAGTAGATGGTCCAATTTTTTATTTTTAAATACATTATTAGTGGATATCGGAAGATGGGTCCCCAAAAAGTTTTTTTTAACCTGAAGGCAGCGGTGTCAAACTCAAGGCCCGGGGGCCAGATCTGGCCCGCCATGTGATTTTATGTGGTCCGTGATGGCAAATCAACTTCCGTGATATTTGTGACAATCTGTTCTAAATTTCTTTGCCATATATAATAAATGGTTACATTTAGATGTTATTGGCATTTTTGTGTAGCCCAACATGAACAACGGATGAAAAACATTAGCATTGTGTTCTGATTCCAAACGTATTTCAGAATTTTTGTGAGTACGTTAGAGGCGAGTCAAAGTTTTGATGGTTTCACAGTCTTATCGGCCCTCTGGGAGGAAACTACAACGTGGCCTGTGGCCAAAATGAGTTTGACCCCTCTGCCTTTAAGATATTCATTTTGAGATGCATTTTATTTATTTGCTATTAAGATGAATTGTGTTGACTGAGATGTGCACAAACGCATGCGCGCGCCGCAGGGTCACCGAGTTGATGGGCTACACACCCGAGGATCTGCTGGGCCGCTCGGTCTACGACTTTTATCACGCTCTGGACTCGGACAGCGTCACCAAGAGCCACCAAAACCGTGAGTCGCGCGCACAAATGCCGGAATTGTCTTGCCCCCCACCGTACGTGTTGTCCGTTCCCTCTCCGTCATCATCCTCATCGTCATCTTTGGTCAATGACCCGGCGCTGCTTCCTTCCCACGACACAACAGTCCACTGCAACAAATGTCACATTGGTGCATTCCGTGTATGCCGGCAGTTCGGATATTCCCAGAAAATTGCCGGGGAGGCGGAGCTCAGTACGACTCAGGGAATGTCTGGTCGTGGAAAAGCATTTTTTTTTTTTTTTTTGTAATATTTTAACATTGTGCTCATCAAATTTCACAAAAACTCAAAAAGTGCAAACTGATCCTTTGTCAACAAATGCACAAACTTGTGCGCATCTTCACTGTGTTAGTGGTTTTTGTTGTTGTTTTTAGAAATTGACATCAAAAATGATCGGCTGATCACCAAAAAAATGCCAATTATTGGCCAATATGATCAGGCCGATAAAATTGGTGTAAAAACTGCACTAAATTGTGTTATTTATTTTTAAAAAAAAAAAAGTGGAGAGGAGAGTCACGGACACGCAACCCCCGCAAGGAGCTGTTGTAGGCCACGACTCACACCCAAATGCTCACATGCGGATCCCGACTCCTGCGGTCTTGCACTAGGCCACGCCCCTTAAAGGAACACATCCAACACATGACTGTCACAGTATGTACTGTGATTCCACTTTTTAAAACCAAACAATTCATTTTATTTTATTTTATTGTCGATTCTGTGTGAGGGCTTAGATTTTTTTGAATAAGTGAGGATAAACTACTCATCAGCATTTTCTGTCTGGGATGCCCCCCAAAAATGAGAAGAAAAAAAAATGTATTAGAAAGAAAGACAATGGTTTTTTTTTGTTGTTTTTTTTTTGTTTTTCAAAATTAATTTCAATGAAGACCAAGTTGATCCCCAGATTTTCACAAAACCAGCCGTTTTGGGCTTAGCCGGGTGTTTGAATGTGTTTTTGCAGTGTGCAGCAAAGGCCAGGCGGTGAGCGGGCAGTACCGCATGCTGGCGAAGAGCGGCGGCTTCGTGTGGGTGGAGACGCAAGGCACCGTCATCTACAACAGCCGAAACTCGCAGCCGCAGTGCATCGTCTGCATCAACTACGTGCTCAGGTCCGCCGCCGTCTTTTTTTGTTTGTGCCCCTGGGTGTAGTCCACAATGCAGCTTAAAAAGGTAGAAAACGACAGTGCTCACTAGAAAAGCAACGCGAGCCACGGAGAACTGGTGGGTTCCATCCATTTTCTTTTGCCGCTCATCCTCGTGAGGGTTGCGGGGAGTGCTGGAGCCCATCCTGGCTCTCGGGTACACCCTGAACATAGAGACAGTCGCAATCACACCGAGGGGCAATTTTTAATATGTCTAATTAATGATGCGGGAAGAAACCGGAGTTCCCACACAGGCGCAGGGAGAACATGCAAACTCCACACAGTCGGGATTTGAACACGGGTCCTCAGAACTGTGAAACCGACGCTTTACCAATGTAATCCACCGTGCAACCTGGTTGACTCCATTTTTTTTTTTTTTTAAAAAGAATTTTTAGATTGAACTGGGAAAAATAAGGCCTGCCCCCAATTTGAAAATTTCAAAATTTGAACCCACCACGTCCATTATGAGGGAAATTCTTCAAATTATTCTTATTATTATTTAGATCAAACTCTTATCTGCAGTAGTTATGAAGAAGTATGGATTGCGTTCGGAATCATTCCGCTCATCCGCTGCTCCCTGATCACTCCGAAGCCGTTTTAACACAACATTTTCGGAACTACATCTGCAATTTGTCATTTTTTTTTTTTTTCACGGAATTTTCACGCCCATCCCCAGCGACATCGAAGAGAAGAGCACCATCTTCTCCCTGGAGCAGACCGAGTCGCTTTTCAAGCCCCGACGGGCCGCCGGCGGCTTCTTCCCCGGCGACAACGGCGACGAGGCGCTCTTCAAACTCAAAGAGGAACCCGAAGACCTGGTGCAGCTGGCGCCCACGCCCGGGGACACCATCGTCAGCCTCGATTTCGGTCCGAATCATTGCATACTCTACTTAATTGTGTGCGACCGGTGGGATATATGTGCCGAGGAAGAGACTTTTACCGGCCCTGTTAGCGTTAGCGTGTTGCTGCTATGTTACTGGCGTGTCTCGGTGATAAGTTTTATTTTGTCTGGCCCTGTTAGAGTTAGTGTTAGCGCGTCTTTAGCATTACTGCTAGCGATAGCATGTGCGCGCCAGTGACTTTTACCGGCCCTGTTAGCGCTGCGTTAGCGTGTTGCTGCTGTGTTACTGGCGTGTCTCGGTGATAAGTTTTATTTTGTCTGGCCCTGTTAGTGCTAGCGTTAGCGCGCCTTTAGCATTAGTGCTACCGGTAGCATGAGCGTGCCAGTGACTTTTACCAGCGCTGTTAGCGCTGCGCTAGCGTTAGCGTGTTGCTGCTGTGTTACTGGCGTGTCTCAGTGATATTTTACCAGTAAGTTTAATTTCATCCGGCGCTGTTAGCGTTAGTGCGCCGTTAGCATTAGTGCATGCCGCTAGCATTAGCGTCAGTATTAAACTCTTTCTGTGTACCGTCTTTGTAAATATTTCGTGTTTCAATGCGGGCACTTGCGGCTTTTCCACAGCTGCGCCGTATGTATGTACCAAATGGTATTTCCTTTACAAATGTACTCGACGAGGCTTGTAACCGGGTGCGCGCTGCGGGCCGGGAATTCCGGTACTTCACTTCTCACCAGCTGATGTCCTTCCGATAGGCCATCCTCACCTCGAGGAGCCGGTGGCGTACGCCCAGCGCCCCGCGGCCTCCGTGCCGGGCACCCCGGCCTGGGCCTGCGAGACGCTCAAGGGCGCCCCGCTGACGCTGACGCCGGCCGCCTCGTTCACGGTCCGCCAGAAGCCGTCGCCCTGCAGCGCCACCCCGACTCTGAGCAGCTGCTCCACGGTGGGTGAGAGGGCGTCGCGGCGCCCCTTACGGTCGCGGACGTGACCCCGCGGAGCGTGTGAGCAAACTTGCGGTTCTGCTTCGGTGGTCCTCAGCCCAGCAGCCCCGGCGACTACTTCGGCGCTTCCGACGGGGACCTGAAGGTGGAGCTGACGGAGAGGCTCTTCGCTCTGGACACGGACGACGGCAGTCCCGCCGACACCGAGGTGTGGTTCTGTGGAATCTTCCGCGGCGGAAGACCTCCAACAACTATTTCAAAATTTCAAATCCACCTTTGCAATTTAGCCTCAAAACTTAAAACTTTCAAAGATTTTGGAGCATATGAAAAATATTTTCACCATATTTCATACAATATTTGTCACTTCTACTGCTCTATGGAGTGAGGGAAAGGCCTCCAAAAATGACTTCCTTCAACCCGCAGATTGCACAGCAAACCAAAGTATTATTTACTCATTTCTTTTTTGCCGTGACATTGTTATTATTATTAATATTTGAGAGTCACTGATAGTGTAGTTGTATACACGTGATCGATTCCCGCTCAGTGACGTTCAGGGTGTAGTCTTGCTGGGATGGGCTCCGGCTTTCCCGCTTGTGAGGATAAGCGGCTGGGATAATGAGATTATTATTTTTGGCGTGTTCACGCGTTTCTTTGGTGTTCCTTCAGAGGGACTTGAGCGACTTGGACCTGGAGACGTTGGCTCCTTACATCCCGATGGACGGGGAGGACTTCCAGCTGAATCCGATCATCTCCGAGGCCGCCGAGCCCCTGGACGTGGGCCCGCTGGGGGGCGCCGGTCTTCCTCCGTCCCAGCAGCAGAGCTTCAGCAACATCGCCAGCCTCTTCCAGCCCCTCTCCTCGCCCCCTCACCAGCAAAGCCGCTACCGTCCGCAGCCCCCCGCCCCGGCCCCGCCGTCCTGGGCTCCGGGCGAGGAGCGAGCCGCGGGTCAGGGGGCTCTGGACCCGAGCGCGAGGGCCTACGTGATGGGGCGGGTTCAGAACCCGCCCTACCGAGCCCCCTCCAGCACCCCTCTCTCTTCGATGGGGGGCATTCAGAACCTGCAGTGGCCCCCGGACCCCCTGTTGACTTACCAGCGACGAGCGGCCAGCGGTGCCTACCCTGCGGACGCCGTGGCGACTGAGCGGCGGCCATCTTGCCAGCACAACCTGCTGCACGTCATGCACAAAGAAAGGTGATGACGCCGATTTATCAACATGACCTTTGAATGTTGTCATTTTCAATGCACGCTCAGTTATTTCTCGTTATTTAGTTTCTACATTAATTTTACATTTTCAGCTATTCTGGCAATTCCTCTAAGACCCTTAAAGGGGGGGGGGGGGGGCACAGCCGCTTCTCCGGACTCTTTCAAGCTCCCTCTTGAACATTGCTGCTCGCCGACCAAATATTCATATTTCCAGCGTGTAAACTTTCAACGGTTCATCGATTTGTAAACTTGCAGTATGTAACTTTGGTGGTCCTTTTCACCCAAAGTCGCGACTAAAGGAGTCCACATGACGCTGATTAAAGCGCTCACTTCCTCTAATATCTTACCGTCACAACATGTTTTTATTTTATTTTTTTATTGCCTGATTAATTTCCTGCGCTGGTCCACTCGGGCCCCTCCGAAATAAACCTTGCGGAAATGGCAGGACACAAATGACGCATTTTACCGCGCTTCGGGCAGAGCGTGGCGCCTTTTGTGTATCAGAAAGTAATCATACAATAATTGCTGTCAACAACAACAACAAAAAAAAACAACAATCGCCGCGATTGAACAAAAGCCCTCGGCAGCCCTGATGTAAAATAAACGCAGACACAAAAAGACAACAAATCAGTAAAAATGAATTTCCAGCAATTGTCTCTTCGGAAGAATCCATTTACCATCATTTCCGGACTACAGAGCGCACCTGGTTATAAGCCTCGCTGAGTACATTTGTAAAGGAAATACCATTTGGTACGTAGGTAGGCCGCAGCCGTGTAAAAGTTGCAAGTGCCCACATTGAAACCGACATTGAAACACGAGATATTTACAAAGAAAGACAGTACACAGAGTTTAACACTAGCGCTGCCCCACTAACGCTAACACTAGCGCCGCCGTGCTAATGCTAGCGCCGCACTAACAGGACCAGTTTAAAAAAAAAAAAAAAAAAAACATACTGGTAAAATTCACTAAGACACGGCAGTAACACGCTAGCGCAGGGCTAACAGGGCCGGACCGGTAAAAGTCACTTCCTCGGCACATATATTCCACCGGTCTCACTCTTACCTTTTCTGCCCGAGTGCCCCCTTGTGGCCATTAGAAAAAAATGCACAAATTAAATAATTAATGGCGACCAGTTCAGGGTGTAGTCCGCCTTTCGCCCGAAGCTAGCTAGGATAGGCTCCAGCTTTCCTGGAACCCTTTTGAGAATCAGCGGCTAGGATAATGACACGGCATACAGAGGCCGCAGCCGTGTGAAAAGTCGCGAGTGCCCACATTGAAACACGAGATATTTACAAAGAAAGACGGTACACACAGAGTTCAATGCTAGCGCCGCCATGCTAACGCCGCCGCACTAACGCTAAAACTGTAGCGCTGCCACGTGTGCAAACGCTAGCACCGCCCTCACAGGGCCGGTTAAAATAAAACATACTGGGGAAAAAAATCACTGAGACACGGCAGTAACACGGTAGCACGGCGCTAACAGGTCACTTCCTCGGCACATATATTCCAGCGGTCTCACTCTTACCTTTTCCGCCCGAGTGCCCCCTTGCGGCCGTTAGAAGAAATGCACAAATTAGCCGCATCACCGCATAAACCGCAGGGTTGAAAGCGCGTGAAAATGTCGCGGCTTGTAGGCTGGAAATTATGGTAAAACTGAATAAAGATATCGTAGTTACTGATGGTGTAGCGGTACACACGCCTGACTTTGGTGCGGGCAGCGTGGGAAGTCCGCCTTTCGCCCGAAACTAGCTGACCCATGTGAGGATAAGCGGCGATAATGGATGGATCAAAAAATCATTGAATCGTCACATAGAAGCGGTGGCTGTCTACGTCATATTGAAGGGACTTTTGGTTGATGTAATACTGTGTTGCACCTGAGGGGGCGACAGAAGTTACATTTCTCCGTTCAGGTAAATCTAAAATCCGTTTGTGGGGATAAGCGTGCACAAACACTGTAACACTAATAAAATACATTTTGTATTTATTTATTTTATTTATATGTATGTATTTGGTGCCATTTGGAGTCACTCTAGGAAAAGTTATTTTTCATGGTGTGAGGACGACATTTTGGATTTTTTTGTTTGGATTGCGTCAAAACGGGTCAAATGCGACCCAAGCAGTGTGGAAGCGGAAAATTCAAAATGTGTGTTTGTGTAGGCGCATGGAGGACTTTGTCCACAACTACGGCGACGTGAACGCGGCCAACAACATCAAGCGCTCCTTCAGTCAGATGATGGTGAGTTGACGTCACGCTGGCCAGAAATTGGTCGGCCAATGTTACCAAAATTTCACGTCTGATGTTTGTCCATCCGACCCCCACTCGCTTACTAAGAAAAAATACATTCATAACTTGGTTTTTGCTTTAGTTTTGCATTTTGTTTGGATCATCTTTATTTCTCCTGATGTAAGACAAGCTTGAAACCTTTTTTTTTTTTTTTTTTTTTTTTTTGCCAAGGCGACCGACAAAATATTTGTCCTTCGGGAGCACATACCTCGGGTCAAAAGTTTTCAACAACGTGTTGATAAATGGCCAAAACGGAATCGCTTGAAATCCAAAGTAATGTCATCAATTCCACGCATAAAATAATTCAAATTTAGAGAGAATGACTTGACAGCTGGGATAGGCTCCAGCACTCCCCGCGACCCTAGTGAGGATAAGCGGTGAAGAAAATGGATGCATGAACTAAATCATAACAGGAGTGGATACACCAACATTAAACAGTATTTTGAATATTTATTGAACCTAACTTCCTATTGTCATGGAAGGGAGAACAATATTCCTGAATGTAAGCTTTTATGAATAACTCCAGACATTAACAAGCCTCCCGCTCTGCTCAGCAACTCTCGTAAAAGTTAACATCGGCCTAATATTCGACGTGATTTTCCCGTTTATGGGTGGAAATCCGTCTTTTCAAATTGCATTGATTTAAAAAAATAAAAAAAAAAATAATATATATATATATATATATATGTGTATTCTCCATTTTTATGCAATATTCCGAACGTAACCTGTGCCAGAATCCACACTCGTTCATATAACTGTTAATAATTGTCAAATTCATGCGTTTCCATCATTGACTAAAACGAGAAATTAAAAAATGTTTTTGAATTGGATACGATACACACGCTATGAAAGCACGCTTGTACGCCATCGTGCAAATCTGAATTCAATTTAGTAGTTAGTTGAATGTGTATTTGAATTTGTAATTTTTGGGGGGGTAATGGTATGCACCTAAATAATGAACCATCATATTGTGTACATTTTGAAAACAGAATAGCATTTATTTATAGATGTACTAGATATGTTTCATTCATAATACAATTTATAAAAGTTGCACGTTAAAATTAGTGATCAGCCTTTGATCGTGCTTGCAGAACTATTTTTCATTCAGTCAAATCACGTGCGTGTAAATATGTATGTAAAAATCAGGCCTTCAAAATAAAAGTGTGGCGGGGTAATAACAAAATGCAACAGACTTTATTTGACCAGGTGGTGGATTCTTTTGCGTGTGACTGTTCTGCAGTAGTCCCAAAATGCTGCGTTATGATTCGGTGGACTTGAATTTCGACAAGTGTTGCCGAGCAGACCGGGAGGCTTATCGTTTGGAGTTACGCCTCAGCGCCCGAGGAACCCACTTCAACACAGTTTATGAAAGTCGTTGAAAACGGAATTATACAAAGACGAGAAGAAATCTCGGCTCCACTGTATTTTCACAAGATGTATTTGTCCCGCTGCCTTTGTCCATGCGGCGTGCTTACTTGTTTTGTCTTGTGCGTGTCGAGCAGGGTGAAGGTCCGATCTCAGGAAGCAGCTGGAAGAAGATGAGGGGCGACGTCCACCCCGGAGCCGAATCGTTGCCCGGTGCGAGCTCGCGTCCCGTCTGATTTGCAGAAAAAAACGCGTTAAGGTTCTGGTCCCCGTGCTGAAGACCCGTTTGTGTTGCAGGACTCGCGGCGGGCAGCCGGGCTGCGAGTTTCGACGCTCTGCGGCAACACAGGAAGTCCGAATATCCCGGAAATATGGCAGGTGAGGAGGTGGCGCTTTTTCGCACTTCCGCCCGGCACAAAGGGGATGGCGGTCATTGAGGGACAAAAAGAAAATGGGGGGGGACGACGACGACGGTTAACGATTGCATTGGAAAGTTCTGATGACTTGTCGTCAAAAAAGATGCTCAAGAATGTTGGACCCCAAAAGGACAGAAATGCAAGAAGATGAGAAAACAAACTCAAAATTATCTGTATTTTTTTACAATATATACGGGACATGTTTTATGAAAAATAAAAACAGGAAGTGATCTATTATGATAACATCAAACAAATTCATGATGAATAGATTTCTAGTAAATATTATTGTAAGGAAAACATTAAAACAATCAAAATTATATTATTGTTTTTGTTACAACGAGCAACTAATCTATTGTAAATTCATGTTTTATGAAAAATAGGAAGAAAAATTAAAAATCAAGAGCTTGAAAGTGGTGATATATTTGTATTATGACTTTTGAAACCAATTCATTACAAATATGTTTTATGAGATTGTTGAAAATGATGTTTTTAAAAATAACCCCATAAAATTGAACCTATGTTTTGTGGCATTATTTTCAAGATCATTTGAAACCAACTCATTACAAATATGTTTTAAGAGATTGTTGAAAATGATTTTTAAAAAAATAACCCCACAAAAATGGAACTTATGTTTTGTGGCATTATTTACAAGATCATTTGAAACCGATTCATTACAAATACCGTATGTTTGATGAGATTATTGAAAATGAAAATTTTTTTGAAATAACCCTAAAAATGGAACTTAAGTTTTGTGGCATCATTTACAAGATAATTCTGGTGTCATTCCAAATGTCGCGATCCAAACAAAGCTTTGTAGCCCGCCAGTGCGTTTGTCGAGCGTGACTAAGAATCTTTTGTCCGTGTCGGCGCTCTGTTTGTGTCCTCGACCCCCGACCCCCCGACCCCCCCCTGCGCAGGTCTGGCCAGTCGCCTGCTGTGCCCGTCGCTGGAGCGCACCTTCCTGCCCGAGTTGACCCGCTACGACTGCGAAGTCAACGTGCCGCTGCAGGGCAACCTGCACCTCCTGCAAGGCTGCGACCTGCTCACGGCCTTGGACCAGGCCACCTAGAGGCAGCAAACCCCCCCCCCCCCCCAAAAAAAAAAAAAAACCCCCTCGGTCCCAACCCGCCGACCCCCAACAGCTACCGGGCAATCTGGACCGGAGGCCCGGCGAGAGCCTCGTTGCCAAGCTAACTCACAATCACATCCTGCCTTATTTAGTTCTCGGGGCGCGGTCCCGCCGCTCTAGCGGGACGCCGCCGTTCCCGGGCTGCACACGTTCCCGCCGCGGCCGCGCTAGCGACGCGGCTTAACGCCAACGCTACACGCGCAATTCGAACCTTTTTGCTCACCATTTTCAAGGCAAACTTGAGCCAAAACGTCGCGAAAAACAAAAGATTTGCCGCTTGGCTACATCGCCCATACCTCGGGTCGAAAATTTCCAACGTAAATACAATGTATAAATGGCTACAAATGACCCGTTTTCTGGGTCTCCGGAACCACATTTGGACCATTTTCCAACGCAAATTGTGCCAAAATGTCACCAGAAAAAAAAAGGAGGGGGAAAAAAACGCTTTATGACAAGTTTGCATCCCAAAGAGAGTTTTTCTTGTTTTTTTTTTTTTTGTGCCTGACAAAAACGACGTCCTGAAAAGTCCAAAATTTGTACGTAATAACATCTTTTACTTCCCTCATGATGTCACCTGCGCTCGTTTAAGAAGAGCAACTCTGTTAAACTGCTGTAAAGAAATAACAAACAAATCAACTTTCTGTATTATCCAATCCGACACGCTAATTCATAAAAAGCATCACGCGATGCTCGTACTCGTATTTTTGTTGCGCCGCGCTCGTTTCACTTTGTCCGATGTTGTCTTGTCGCGTGAGCGCATATTTTTATTGTTATTTGTTTTCTTTTTCGTTGTTGTGCACTTCTCACTTGTCACGAGGGCAAAAAATGAGCTAGCAGGAGGATTTCGGCCACATTGAAATTAGAAAATAAATATTAAAAAAAAAAAAAATTATTAGGACGTTACTGTTTTTGGTGCACATGTGTGTATTACTGAAAAAAACACATTTGGATATTTACCTAATAATTTAATCTTTGAAAAAAATATATTAAATAATGACTACATTTTTAGAATATTTTGTCTTTTATGTCAAATTTAATCTCTTAATATTACAAATGTATTTGTTTTTTAATTGGCACTTTAATCTCAGTTCAATAATTGTCTTGTTGTTTTGATGTGTTTAAAATTTTGACTTTGATTCTTGTCAACTTTTTTTCCATATAAACACAAAAAGTTGCTATTCTCCGAATTTTACGAATTTCTTAACACCTCGTACACGTTCGTACGCTTGTTGCACTAAATTAAAACGGTAGGTAGTTTGGGACAATTCTCATAATATTCCACCAGAATGATTTTTAATTTATGAGTATTCTTGTAAAATGAAAACTATTTTTTAAGAAACAAAATTGACTTTATTATAGTAATATATTTTGACCTCATTTTTGTGTGGTCACCACTTTGATCTTGGAAAAATAATTTATTTTTGTAAAATTGCGTTCTATTAAATTCTTTTGTCATAACATGACAACTTTATCAGATAGTTTTTTATATTTGTTAAATCTCCTTTATTGTTTTAAAATCCCACTGTACTGGCAACGTTAATAATGAACATTTTTCTTGCAACGTTACCGTAAAAATTATTTTATTCTTTAGTCTTGTCAAATTGTACCAACTTTTCCCTCATTAACTTATGATTTGATTGTAATATGATTTTGTCATTGTCATGAAATTAGCTTTTTATTCTCGGAATATTATCACGCTTTTGAAAGTACGACTATTCTCGGAAATGTAATTATGATTTGTAATGGAATGAGAAATTTCACGTTATTCTCGTAAGATTCCCACCAACAACTTTATTTTCCTGTAGATTATTTTATCCTTACAAAATTGCACTCGTTTTATTACGATTAATATTTTCACTTCAATTCAAAAGTTAGAAAAGCACCAAATTGTTCTGGTGACGTTATGACTATGATTTTATTAATTTATTATTTTTTTTGGGTGGGGGCTATTTCCTGATTTAATCTCAATGTTTTTAAATCTTTAAATGATGCATGTTTTCGTGTGTATTGTTGGATTTGGACTCTCCTCCTCTTTTTAATTTAATTTTTTTTTTTCAATGTGGCCCTAATCCTCCTCGGTTACAATTTCGGGGGGGTCATTGAGTGGAATTTGCACCAATCGTAGCTTTGTTTTTTTTTTTTCGGGATCCGACCGATGCCAGTGGACAAAGAGGTCGTTGAGTGTTCCTCTGCTCTTTTTTTACGGTTAACGCCCCCCCCCCCCCCAAAAAAAAAAAAAAAACCCCACTTTAACCCACCCTCCACCCCCCAATCCAGACCATCCCCACCATGCCATCAACGTTCGCCTTCCTCCCCAATTTCTACATACATAGCAGCAGAAAGCCTCGTTTTGACGTCCCCTTCCGACCCATCTCGATGGTTCTTTTGGGCTTCTGGTGGCGTTTCCCCGTTCGTTCATTTTTTTTTTTGTCCGATGGTCGTGGATTTTTTTATTTTTTTTTCCCTCCCGTAACGCTTTGCACGCGTGCACGTCGCGCGTTCCGAATGTTGACGGTGGACTCGTAGCGCCGACGTGTTCTGGTACGTGGTCCCCCCCCCCCTCGTTGTTCCTCTTCCCCCGTCATGGCTGGCCAGTACTTTTTCTTCTTCTTCTTCTTTCTCTCTGCGCTTTAACAACTTTTGCAGCCGAAAAACGACGCAACGTTCTTTGTCACTTTCCAGGTATGTAGCATTTTATTTTATTTTTTTTGATAATTGTAAAGGAGGTCCGGCGGCCACGCGGTGTCTTGTAGTTCTGATCCGGTCTCGTGTGTACAAGGGCAGGCGTGTGTAGTTTGCACGTGCCATTTTTTTGAGTTCACGCGCACATCTGCATCTAACCGACACGCTGCGTTGATATTAATACTTCTATTGGTATTTCTCATTGTATTTGTATGGATAGTTGATATACAAGTGCTCTTCAATTACATAACATGCTGCTATTTTCTGGAAGCTTCCGTTTGCCCCCCCCCCCCCCAAAAAAAAAAAAAAAACGTTCCTCGGTCTCGTCCGGCCCTTCGAGTGCAAACGTGGAATTTCCATTCTCACCCTCGTAGAACCCACATAGTCCTATAATCCCTAATCTCTAGTCATCCCTACTAGAATCTGAATAGGCCCACAAAAACTCACTTGGAAGGACTAACTGACTCTATTAGAACCAGTTCTAACGCCTCTGCAACTCTTGTGGAGGTGACCAAACCCGACTCTGACCCCACTAAAACTCTTACCGAACCCTTTCTGGGAACATTCAGCTGCTGCTTAAATCTCCACACGTACAAAAACTTGCTCCTTCACCTGAACCCACATAGTCTAAAAATACTGACACACTATAAAAAAAAAAACCCATACTGACCCAACTAGAACCCTTGAGGTCCTCATAGAACCCTCAGTCACTTCCTAAAAGACTCACTTTGACCTCACTAGAAGCCATGTGGTCAGTGTTGGACATCCCCACGTAGTCTCAGGTTCTGCACCAGACCCAACACGCCTCACTTTAGAAAACTGACTAAAACCAAGACTGTAAAAACTGAAACCCAGAAAGACAAACCCTGAACCCTTTGAAACCTTTGAGGTCTGCATTAGAAGAGGTATTGACTCAATTGACAAGCCTTGTTGTCCCTTTCTAGAAGTGACTCAGTTAGCAAAACACAGACGATAGTCCTTTTAGAACTGGCCCACATAGCCTAGACCTCTCTAGAAACCACTTTCTCTACCAGAAGGTCTTGTATAAACCACGTAATTCCCCTCTATAACCACCAACATCCCCACGTAGCCTCGGGTTCTGCACCAGACCCATCACGTCTCCCTTGAGAAGCCCTACTAAAACCGAGACAGTAAAAACCAAAACCCATCAAGACAAACCCTGAACCCTTTAGAACCTTTGAGGTCTGCATTAGAAGAGGTATTGACTCAAGTAACACCCTTGTTGTCCCTTTCTAGAAGTGACTCAGTTAGCAAAACACAGACGATAGTCCTTTTAGAACTGGCCCACATAGCCTAGACCTCTCTAGAAACCACTTTCTCTCCCAGAAGCCTTGTATAAACCACGTAATTCCCCTCTATAACCACCAACATCCCCACGTAGCCTCGGGTTCTGCACCAGACCCATCACGTCTCCCTTGAGAAGCCCTACTAAAACCGAGACAGTAAAAACCCAAACCCATCAAGACAAACCCTGAACCCTTTAGAACCTTTGAGGTCTGCATTAGAAGAGGTATTGACTCAAGTAACACCCTTGTTGTCCCTTTCTAGAAGTGACTCAGTTAGCAAAACACAGACGATAGTCCTTTTAGAACTGGCCCACATAGCCTAGACCTCTCTAGAAACCACTTTCTCGACCAGAACCCTTGTATAAGCCACGTAATCCCCCTCTATAACCACCAGAGTGCCAAAAGACCCACATTAACCCAATCAGAACACCCAAGGTCCCTGTTCCAACCCAGTCTGACTTCACTAGAGCCCAAGACATCCCCATTCAATCCCTTGTAGTCTCCATTGGAAACCTATCCTTGACTCCATGAGAACCCACAGGACCATTCTAAACCCAGTTGAATTTATGCACTCTCCGAGAACTGACGTCATCTTAAAAAGACCCATTTAGACCCTGTGTAGCCCCCGCTAGAATCCCTTGGTGACTTGGCTCAGACCTTTTTGTGTTTTAAGGTTCTGAGGCCAATCAGAGGCCTGAACTGGTCTGTTTGTCCTTGAAGCTGCTTGAGGGTCTTTAGTCAAAATCGGTTGTATTGAAGATGAAGCGCTCCAAGGGTCCTTTGAAAATCGCGAGTTGTAAAACAGTATACAGTAGCCGTTGATTTAAAGCTTCGACATTGCGCTAGTTAGCATTAGCCGAATTGTGTAAACGTACGTGGGAAGACTTGTTGAACGGACGTGGCGGTAAATAGGACTTAGCGTCGTTGGGAACGTTAGCCGCAGTTCCGCTGGCCGCTTTGAAAAGTTTCTGAGAAGTTCTCAAACTGGTTGTTTTGAGGCTAATGCTAGCGGAAGTGTTGCTAATGTAAACGACGGACTTTGTCTCTCGGTCGGCGCCAGAAGGCTCGTCACCAGCGTTAGCGTTTAGCGCTGCCGCGTTCCTCGAAGGGAGCGCGGTACCCCCTCGGATCGCCGCGCTTGGGAAGACGATACCAGCATGTTGTGTAATTTGTCGAAAAACAGGGTTTTAGTTTTTTCACTCTGGGATCCACGTTGAACTTCTTGTATTTTTTTTTTTTTTTTAGTTCACTGAGCCCATTCTGCTTTTGTATATGCTACAAATCCTTGCGATATATTCATTACGCAGTTCATATACTGTATTATTACCATTGTTATGATGGGGAATTTAACCCGCTCAAAAGTTTTTGTCTTTTCTGCACTGATATCTTGTTATTAAACCATATTATTGATCTTACCGGCTTTAGTGTCTTATTGGTTTGATGCTTTTATGGTTCGTTTCTCCTGTTCCAACGTGATGGCTTGTAGTCTGGAGTCTACCCTGGCACTTGAGGCTCCACAAGTCCCCGCAAAGTCCCCACTAAAAGCTGCTGCCACCCAGACAGTTTCTGCCAAAGTCCACATAGACCCGATCATCTGTAGAACTCGTTTTGAACCCACTGATGCCTCGATACCGCTAGTTATTTCAACCCCACTGGAACCTTTTGAACTTCCCGATTCGGACTCCAGGAAAACCCACAGATCGGCGGAGAGCATCCAAATACAGTCTCTGATCCTCCCAGTAGAGCCAACAAAGTCTGCATTGGAACCCAAATGGAGCCTCGAGAATCCACAACACTTTCGACAACTGCTGGTTAAATCCACAGTTAGAACCACTTGAATCGTCAGAGTTCTCAATTCTGCCTCCAGTCCAGTACATGGAGTCCAATCTTGAACCGGTCTCGTGTCGAAAGACAGCCGGTGACCCCAGGAGAACCGACAAGGCTCCATTGGTTTATGGACCGCACTAGACACCCCAAAGCGCCTTCTCGAACTCGCTGTCATTCGATTCACGCAATTGTTGGTTTTGGTTCGACACCAGTTTTTGACTCACTTAGATCACTCAGTTGGTGGCATTACCGATGTTTGTGGGGAGATTCAATCAATCAATGAGGTATTTGATCAAAAACCAAGTGTGAGGTCTTCACAAAATATTTGTCCCGAGTCCAGTTTGTTCCCTGATCCAAAGACTCCCTCACTGGGAAGGATCCCCAACATACACACGCACTCACGCACACTCCCTATCAGTAAACAAGTCTCTTTCCCACGTCTGAAGCTCTCCATGTTTGTTTTCAGTCTTGTGCAACTCAAAGAAGAGCATTTGACAAATTGTTTATTATGATTATGATTATGATTATAAATGTAAATCCCCACACAACATATCCACCCCAGCAACTAACGACTTAACAATTTTCCACCAGTGCGTCCAGATTTTTGGCTTTTTCATTTTTTGCTCCCCCGGGACGACCGCTTGTACGCACATCGAGCCCCGGAGCTGGAACAGGACTCGCATTTGTGTACGGTGACCCTTGAACCTTTATAATTCCTTCCAGTTCTTGCACACACAAACACCGTCTTCCGTGTCAGAATCAGTCATCCGTCCGTCCGTTTTCCGTAGCACTTAGCGCTCAAGCGCTAAAACGAGGCAGCCGCAGGGAGAAAAAAAAAAATAGACAGCAAATGGAGCCGGACGGCGAGTTTTCTCGACTGGAACGTGTTCGTCGACAGGTGTTCGTGGTTTGAAGGCGGGAGAGGGCACTTTGTTGCAAGTTGCTGTTGCCCCGGGGAAATCAAAACAATGACAATTAAAAAGGCGCGTTTAGGGCAAAAGGGCCGGTGCTGCGGCACCGCTCGGGCTCTCTCTACGCACGTGCCTGCGTATCAGAATATACACGTATTTTGTAATTGGGCGATTTCATACGCGAGGAAATAGCTCAAAAACCAAAAAGCAGCTTTGCCCCCGGAACACGCAAATCTTCTATCGCATGTAATACGTGCGTGTGTGCAGGGGGAAGACGTGGCCGGCGCCTTGTTACATCACAAATATCCACAGAAAGTCATTGTCCCCTTTGTCTCTTTTGTCCGTGTGCAGGAACTCACAAGAAATCCGATGTTTGGCCCAAACGCAGGCCCGCAATTGTCTCCCCGGCGATTGTCGCTCTCCGGGAAGCTCGGGCGGACAAAGCGGCTTACGCAAGCGTTACTTAATCATCCTCCAGTTTTGACCCTTGAAAATTTCGAGACGATTTTCCACCTCGGATGAATAGAAAGCGGCTAAATATGGCACGAGGAAAACGCTTCCCGTTCGCACGGCAGAGGTAAAGCAAAGTTATTTCCTACGCGGGGACTTGCCAAACATTGTTGCTGGATTTCATAACTCGGCAAATCGTGACGCATTTACGAGATGCCTCGCCGACGCTCACAATTGAAGTTGGCACCGGGGAGGAAGCGTCACCTCGAAAAAAGTCCCGGAAAGAAAGGTTCTATGTCCCAAAATTCCGGACCGCATCGGTTCAGCCTGTAGTCCGCCTTTCGCCCAAAGTCGGCTGGGGATGGGCTCTCGTGACCCGGACCAGGATGAGCGCTGTGGAAAATGTGCCCGAGTGTTCGCTCCAAATTTTCCATACGTGTGATACGCTCGTGTATAAGTGCAAACGTTCAGTTGTCTGGCAACCGCGCCAGGGTGCGCTCCATTTGTCCAAAATGCTCCGGGATCTTTCCATCCCGGTTCATCCTTCAATAATCGTTTTCGCGGTCCAACTAGTTTGTTGTTGGCCCAGTTTCGATGGCGGGCGTCCACGGGCTAGCGCTTCCTGTGCGGACCCCCGACGGGCCGGCCGCGATGACGCGGAGGTCCCCCCCCCCGACCCCCCGGCGGCGTTTTTGAGCGGACGACAAAGACAAACAGCGAGCCGGAGAGTTCCGGATCGGCTTTCTCGTGAGAACGTCTTGATCTTTCACATCTTTACAAGCGACGTGAAACGTTCCACTCAATATGAAATCCGAGTTTTGTCGGAACAATTGCAATGCAAAGCAAGATTGCGTAAATACATCATCAGTGATGTGAATCCAAAATAATGAAGAAATATTGATTGGTCCCACATTCCTATGACTATTTAGTCTGGTCAGGTTCAGCTTCTGTTAATGGAGGAGGAAACACTGTTGCATCAATTTGTCAATAATAGGATAAATATCCATTCCTCACAAGTGATGTACAGTATTATAGACATTATCATTACTCATTGCGTTTTTTTCCAATTCTTAAGACTTAAACACATCATTACGACAACTTTTCTCTTGTTGCTTTGGCTGCGTTGTCTATTTGGAGAAATAATAATCAATATTTAGCTGGGATTGGCCCCAGTGCTCTCGTGACCTTTGTGAGGATAAGCGGCTTGGAACATGGATGTTTTAATATACAAAGCAATTTTTCATCTGTTTCCATTTGACCGTTTTTCTGCTTTTATCAGTCACAGAACTGTTGCGACTTAAGTTTCGGTCCTGTTCCCGGTTCACAAGACCCGTTTGGTCTCAGTTCTGTCCAGCGTAGGGTCGATTCCCGCTCAGTGGCGGCGGCGGCGCGCGCTCGGCGACCGGTCGAGGGCGTAGCCCGCCTTTTGCCGGGGGTCAGCCGGGTGAAGGTCCAGCACTCGCGCGACTCTTGTGAGGATGAGCGGTTTTGAGAATGGACGATGGCCTGAGGGAAACGCTCTCTCGAAACGGGTTTTAAAAGTCAAATGAAAGGCAGGTTGCATCGCCGATCCTTTGCGATTGTGCGGAACATGTTGACCTTCCTTTCATATTTATTTGGTATTTTTCATTTTTGTTTGTCTGTTGCTTCTGTGACCAAGTCGTTTTGGGTTAGGACATCTGTAAAAGAGATTAATCTCATTGAGGCTTTCTAGTTAAATAGTTTCAAATAAAATACAAAAAAAAAAAAAAAAAAAGTTAGTATTAGTAGCAGTAATCGTGCCGTCATTACTACCGATTTTTTTCCACTTTTTATTTTTTATGACGAAAGGTGACTTGACGTTCACTGTGAGGTTATGTCTCCCTCTAGTGTCCACACGTGTCGTTGCAGGAATGCTTTTGTGAGGAAGATGATGATGGTTTTTGTCTTAGCAGGTGAAAAGTGCATTTCTGGGGAAAATTTAAAAAAAAAAATTTAAAAATCTCCCTAGCACGTGACCTATCCCTCCACCCCACACTTAAATTCTGCCAGGCAACATCTGACATCTCAAAAGTTTATTTATTTGTCCAATTTAGCAGTTTGAGGCAAAAATCAAAATTATGCCTAGCAGTATTTTTGTTTTTGCAATTTGTAGGCCTAAAGCTTGAGTTTCGAGCGACAAGTGAAGTCAAACGTGTCCAACTTTTTTTTTTCTCTTCATAACCGATCTTTTAGCATAATGACAAATTCTTCTTTGAAACATGTCCTTAGTTATAGTTTCAGTTATGTCGCATGTGACATGTAACATCACGTTAACTCTTAATTAATATAGTGAAGAAGACAGTAAAATAAAAAGGATCAGATTGACATTTTAAAACTAATTTTTAACATTTCAGATTGACTTTGAAATTTCCTTCAGCTCGTCACGTCACACCAAAGTCATGTGACTTCTTCACGTGCACACACAAAAAAATAACTTTTGACAAAATGCTGAGTGGGCGTGCAATAGACAAACTTTCTTGTAAGTTTTATTGCCTTTTAAAACGTGACCTTTTGTGTGTGGTCAATATTTAGCTGCGCTCAGTCAAACATTACATGCTGTAAAAAAAAAAAAAAAATGACGGCAGGGGAAAATAAATCATTTGTCTTCAAGATGACATTTTGCTGCCTATCTTGGACAAAAAAAAAAAAAAAATTCCTCCTTTGAGCAAGCATTTCAGACACTTGAACGAGAAAAGGATTCGGTTGCGTTTTCACTGGCCGAGGCAGCGCTTCATCGGCAAGCCTCAATTCGAGTGTGTGCATGTGACACATGCAAGGAAAGGAAATGCTGTTTGAGGGGCAAAACAAAAGCATGTTTCAATATAATCCTGTAATATTCATTAAAAAATGGGAAAAAAAAGTAAATCTCATATTTGAATTAGTTTTCACAATGTAAAATTTGAATCCATTTTTTCAAAATATTTAACTACGTCAATAGTGCTCCTTAAAAATACAGCAGCTTTTTTTTTTTTTTTTAAATCTCCTGCATTTTTTGTCACACACACAAATCAAATGCAACGCAAATCTTGTAATATTACAATTTAAAGTTTTAAAATCCCTTCTTTCATCTCGTAATGCAACAACTTTTTGCCCTAAAAAAAAATTAACTTGCTATATCACAACTCGGGCTGCACGGTGAAGCGACTGGTTAGAATGTTGGCCTCACAGTTCTGAGGTCCCGGGTTCGATCCCGGCCCCGCCTGTGCGGAGTTTGCGTGTTCTCCCCGTGCCTGCGTGGGTTTTACTCCGGGTGGGCACTCCGCTTCCCTCCCACATCCCAAAAACGTGCAACATTAATTGGACACTCGAAATTGCCCATAGGTGTGATCGTGAGTGCGGCTGTTTGTCTCGTTGTGCCCTGCGATTGGCTGGCGACCAGTCCAGGGTGTACCCCGCCTCCTGTCTGTTGACAGCTGGGATAGGCACCAGCGCTCCCTGCAACCCTTGTGAGGATAAGCGGCTAAGAGAAGGGATGGATGGATGGATGGCTCATCTCTCTTCTCTGTGAGAGCTGTGCAGTCCGGGAGGAAGGTCTTCTTTCTGTCCCTCTATTAATTCTCAAAGGTGTTCCTCAGGGTTCAATACTTGGTCCAACACGTTTAAATATCAAATCTCGTAACATTACAAAGTTAAAAAGAAAAAACTTAAAATGTCAGAATCACTTTTTTTTTTTTTTAAATAAAAAAGAAACAAATTCAAACATGTAACATTACAATTTGGAAAAAAAAAGTGAAAACTAAACCTGCCATCATATTGCGATTTTTATTGCCTTTAGTGCAGAATGATTCATTTTTAGTGCGCGTCCGTCACGTGTGGGCCAGCGAGTGAGCTGATTGTGTTGTTAACGATGAACGATACGACGTCCAAAGGTGGCGTCGGCGATAAAGGACGTCTTTGTCTTGGCAACAAAGACTCCCATCTCGTCGCGTCTCGGCGGCCAGGATGACGTTTGACGCTATCCTGGAGGAGGTGGGCTCCCTGGGCCCCTTCCAGGTGGTCCTCGGGGTCCTGATGCTGAGCCCGCGCATCGTGCTCCCGTGTAATTTCCTGCTCAACAATTTCATCGCCGCCGTGCCGCCTCACCGCTGCGACGTCAGCCGACGGAACCCGTCCTGGAACTCGAGCCGGGACCTGGAGGGGGTCGCCGCCGGCGCCGCCGCCGCCGTCCCCCTGGGCGACGACGGCGAGCCGCTGACGTGCCGGATGTTCGCCGAGCCGAGCTGGCGATTGGCGGGAAACGGCTCGGGGGCCACGCCCACCACCGAATGCCGACACGGATGGGTTTACGACAACTCCACCTTCTCCTCGACCATCGTCACCGAGGTACACGTCCCACTTCTGCAACATTAGAGTTTTGTTTTTCATAAATCAAATCAAGCAGTTTAAATGTGTGTTTAGACCGCATACCACCAACATATCTGCAGATTTTCTTCATACATACATATATATATATATATCTTTTATTGTTGTTGCAGTGGGATCTGGTGTGCGACTGGAAGCATCTCCCCCAGACCACCAACACTATTTTCTTTGTGGGACTCATGCTGGGCTCTCTCTTATTTGGAGTCCTGTCGGATAAGTACGAACATTGACCCGACCAATCCGCCGCTGTCCCGACTTGCAACTCAGATTTGTTAACTCAAATCCATTTTCCCCATGGAAATGAATTGAAATGCCATTAATCGGTTCCGCCCCGCTGCCCCCCTCCAAAACATCACCTTTTAAGGAACGGTGATGACGTGAGAGGAGGAACTTCATTTACAGTAGTCAGGCCGGAGCCCTGTCTAATAGAAAAGCTGTGCTTTGGCGTTTGGGATCTTGGTTCCAAAGAACTATGTTGAAGTGAGAGTAGGGGATTCCTTTAGTCAAATCATAACCCTGTTTGATGGGAAACTAGTGCTCTGATGGCACCTCATAACATCCTGGTGCAAGGAACTATGTTGAGGTGAAAGGAAGAGCTTCCTTTAGTCAGGCCATAGCCCTGTCTAACCTAAAAGAAGAGTTTGGGTGTCATCTGCTGCCATCTAAAAGTTGACAAACGATTCACTAAGCGACATACCCCACAGTAGCATTTCCTGAGATTTCTCTGAATTCCTGCTGTCGTTTGTGCGCAGTTACGGGAGGAAACCGAGTCTTTTGGCCTCCTACGTCCTGTCCATCGTGTTCGGCCTGGCGAGCGCGTTCGCCGACTCGTACGTGCTGTTCACCGCGCTGAGGTTCTTCTGCGGGGCGGGACTGGCGGGCATCAGCCTCATCTCCTTCACCCTCTGTGAGGCAACGCGCCCGCTAGCTTGTCCAGCACAACGACCCAACCGAAAGCTCGCTACCTTGCCCCTTTTTTTCCCTGAAAAAATATACTTCAATCTCACAAACTTAGATTTTAGTAATAATAATGTAATAACGAAACCATACAACACCATCTTCTTTCAGCAAAAACGCAACAAAGATCAAGAAATTTTTACATAAAAATGCAGTGTATAATGATTTTTGGTCTAACAAAGGCAAGTTTGCCGTCACAATGCAGGCGCCGAGTGGGTGGCCACGACTCACCGGGCGTCCATGTGCGTGATCTGCAGCCTGGCGTGGTCGCTAGGCAACATGCTGCTGGCCGCCTTGGCCTACCTGGTCAACGCCTGGCGACCTCTCATCGTGACGGTCACGGCGCCGCTGGCCTTGGCCGTCCTCACCTGGTGGTGAGTTCCCCAGCCGGTCGCGAGGCGGCGTCCGGCGCGAGCCCTTCCACGTGCTTTCTCGTTCTCGACGTCGTCGTTCCCCAGGTGGGTCCCCGAATCGGCTCGGTGGCTCTTGGCCAATGGAAAAGCGGAAGAGGCGCACTTGTACCTGGACAAATGCGCCCGTGCCAACAATAGACCCAAGTTCTTGTCCGCAGTCAAATTGGAGGTACGCGTCTGAAAATCAAAATCCCGCCTCCCAGAAAAATACAACTTTAATCACAATATGACTTTTGTTCTTTAAAATGTACAACTTTGTTTGATGGTGTGATTTTTCTCTGGAAAAAAATACAGCTTTAATCTAATATTTCACTTTTTTCTGTCCATCCATCCATCCATCCATCCATTATCTACCGCTTTTCCGGGTCGGGTCGCAGGGGGAAGTAGCTTCAGGCGGGATAGCCAGACTTCCCTCTTCCGAAGGGATCCCGAGGCGTTCCCAAGCTAGTCGAGAGACGTAGTCTCTCCAGGGTGTCCTGGTTCGTCCTCTGGGTCTCTTTCCGGTGGGACATGCCCGGAACACCTCACAAGGGATCCAGATTCCCCAGCCACCTCATCTGGCTCCTCTCAATGCGGAGGAGCGGCGGCTCGAGACTGAGCCATTCCCGGATGACTGAGTTTCTCACTCGTTCTCTAAGGGAGAGCCCCTTGTATCCGGGATCTTGTCCATAGCTGAGGGGAGGAACGCAGATCGACTGGTGAATTGAGAGCTTCGCCTTTCAACTTAGCTCCCTCTTTACCACAACGGACCGATACAAAGTCCGCAGCACTGCAGACGCTGCACCGATCGGTCTGTCAATCTCGCGCTCTGTTGTTCCCTCACTCGTGAACAAGACCCCAAAGTACTTGAACTCCTCCATTTGGGGAAGGACCTCATCCCAGACCTGGAGAGGGCACACCAACCTTTTTTTCTGACTTCCCACTGCACTTTTTTCTGTGTATTATGTCATTTAAAGTCAGAGATACTGTATCCCAAATGCACTTAAGCCACCGCGAGTCGACTCGGTCTCTTGCTGTGAGACGTAAAATCAGCCACGACAACAGCCAATTCCCTTTCCTAGCAAGCGTTCCAGTATTAAGTCATAATTGTTGATGTGTTTTGTTTAATTTGACATGAATGTTTTGTGTCGTAGAACTCACGAATCAACAATGATGTCTCCAAACAGGCTTTGTCCAGATTGGAAATGTCAGACAAGAACAAAAAGTTCAGCCTCCTTCATCTTTTCAAGACGCCAAAACTTAGACAGATCTCGCTGGTCACCGGAATCGCGTGGTGGGTGGAGATTCCCTTCAAATATGTGTCATATTTCTTATCACAAATTGGGATTTTTGGCCCAATTTTCATCTAGCAAATTAAATTACATCCTCCTTGATATCCATCTTGACGGGTCGCTAACCAAACTTCAGGTACGGCACGGCGGTGACATACTACGGCATCAGCTTGAACCTGGACGGCTTCGGCCTCAACGTGTACCTGACGCAGTTCGTGTACGCCGCCATCGAGGTTCCCGCCAAGCTGCTGATTTACGTGCTGGTCGATAGAATCGGTCGGCGGGCGTGTCTCGCCGGCACCATGGTGCTGACGGGAACTTGCATCGGCATCAACATCTTGGTGCCCAGAGGTAAAAGAGTCTCCGGATAGTGATCAAAGATTACCTTAATAACATCCGAATTGGTTTCATTGGAAGTACCGTAATTCCCGGCCTCAAGAGTGCACCTGGTTATAAGCCTCGCTACACAGTTTAGCGTTAGCACGGGGCTAGTATTAGGACGGGGCTAGCGTTAGCACGGCGCTAGCGTTAGCACACCTGGTTATAATCCCCGGTACGCAAAAAAATTTAACGCTAGCGCCGCGCTAACGCTAGCGCCACATCACTACAGAAAGCGCAGGGTTGTAAGCAAGGCCTGAGGCTTGTAGGCCGGAAATTACGGCACATACATGAAATATGATGTAAATAGGGTACGTTAGAGGTGTGTAGACAATTTAATCGGATATATTACTTGAAGGGTGCCCAGGCACTCCAGAAACAAGATGACTTCGAAACAAATATTCATCAAAGTCTCATTTTATGAACTTTCATTTGAAATGTTGGATCAAAATAAGCGGCTGAAGAATCCATTCTCCATTTCATTCTTTTCCGTCTCCCGGGACTGTTTGTGCCTTGTGGGTTCTCCGGGGAACGTTTGAACAGGGGTGAATTTCTATAATAATAATAATAATAATGATATTGCATTTTTGTGTGTGTACATAGCTTTGTGGCTTGTGCGTTCCGCGGTGGCCATCTTGGGCAAGGGGCTTTCTGAGGCCTCCTTCACGACAATCTACCTGTACACCATCGAGCTGTTCCCCACCGTGCTCAGGTGAGTCGCTCTCCGACTGGCTTATTTCCACCCAATCGGCGCACAAGAAAAGCAAACGCTTTCAAATAAATTTACAGCTTACATTCTGATCATTTGCTGCCCCCTGTTGGCGAGGAGTATGTATCATTACTACGTTGCATGTGTAGGAAACTTAATTATGATGGAAACATCATACAATAAAGGTGTACCAAACATAAATCTGGTACATTATAGGTGTCTCCAAGCATAAATGCCGACTAAACTCAGTACCGTAATTCCCAGCCCACAGCGTACACCTGGTTATAAGCCTCACCCAGTACATTTGTAAAGGAAATACCATTTGGTACATACATAAGCCGAACGTATGTAAAAGCCGCAAGTGCTCACATTGAAACACAAGATATTTACAAAGAGGGTACACAGAAAGAGTTGAACGCTAGCGCGGCGCTAACACACGCATGGTGCTAACGCTAGCGCGGCGCTAATGCTAACACTAACGTTAGCGCGGTGCTAAGGCTATCGCCAGCGCAGCGCTAAAACCCTAACACGGCGCTGAAAAAAACCTTACCGGTAGAAATCACCGAGGCACGCCAGAGACACGCTAGCACATTGCTAACGCTAGTGCAGCACTACTCTGGCCAGTAAAAGTCACTTCCTTGGAACATATATTCCGGTCTCACTCCTTACCTTTTTCGCTCGAGCGCCCCCTTGTGGCCGTTAGTAAAAATTCACAAATTGGGTTGAAAGCGTGTGAAAAACGTGGGCCGGAAATTACGGTACATCAATTGTGTAATGACGAGTGATGTCAACGTATTAAAAATTACCGGAGTATAGACGTAAACGTGGTATATTAGTCATACGATATATACTGTAAATGGGCATTATCGGTGTAAAGAACGTAAACACAGTATACATTACAGGTTCATCTATTAGATATGATGTAAATATTGTAGAGTAGGTGTAGCTAACGATTAATACAGCATAAATATGCTGTGTAAGTGCTATAAAAACTACTTATGTAATGTAAATATGGCACGTTGAAGGTGGGGGATTTTGTAAATATGCTCGATTATAAACAAATTCTACGTGAAACACGACAAATGATCCCTGAATTATGACATGCGCTATGTTGGAGCGCTACAGAACCATCCGTATGCAAATACTGTATGCTATAAAGATGATTTCCGATGTACAATATCGAAATACGCGACATCGTTGGGTGTAAAGACAATAAATGGGGTCCGCCGGAGGTTGACGCAAAAACCTCGCGCGTCTTCCGTTGTTGTGTTCAGGCAGAAGGGTTTGGGCTTCGCCAACGTGATGAGTCGCATCGGCGTGTCCGTGGCTCCTCTAGTTCTGCTCCTGGAGGACTCGTGGACGCTCCTCCCCCAGGTGGTCTTGTGCGCCGGGGCCACGTCCTGCGGCCTGGCGGCGCTGGCGCTGCCCGAGACCCTGGACCGCAGGCTGCCCGAGACCATCGGGGACGTGGAGGAGCCCCCCGGACGGTGGGTCACGTCGCCCCTGGTCGGCGCCGCCTCGTTAGCACGTTGCTGATTCTTCGCGTTTCCCGTTCTGATTTAGTTCCGAAGGCCAAGAAGAAGTTCCTCTGGAGACCAACGATGCCAAATGATGGAGTTTTGGAGGGTTGGGTGCAGCCTCGGGGGGCTAAAACCGCAACCCCAACCCCCCCCCAAAAAAAAAAAACTCCAGTCTTGGATGAACCTAAAATGCACGCCGACATTTACAGCCAAACTTAATTTGACTCTTCTTCAAATTTTGTTAGCTTACACTTTTACGGTTTATAAAATGCTAAAACTGAGAGAGAAATAAAACTGCTCAGTTAGCAAGATGATGCGTCCGTTTGGAGTTTTTGCTGAAAAGTTCCATTTCCTCTCCCTTCCTGAGGGATCGTTGATCAGTTGCTACAAGTGGCCCTGCGGCTACGCCGATCTACGTTGTTTTGAAGTCGTACGGTTCAGCACACGTTTAGCACGTCGGCCTCAGCGTCAAAGGTTGCGGGTCGGAATCCGGACTCGGACCACGTTGGCCGCCTGTAAGTATGCGTTTATTGCGGGCGTTCAAATTTTGAACGGCAGTAAAAGTAGCGGCAGGCTGTCGGCGGCCTCGTGAAAACTTGGCTGGCGCTGAAGTGAGACACGAATGGAAAATTCAAAAAATTCACGAGTTGAGCGCAAACCTGAAAACCATCTTTTCATTTCATCATTATCGAGGCTGCAACGGAGACGGTTTGGATCTTTCCAACGCGTACGCGAGGCCCGCAAAATCCTTCCGCTGGCTGTCAAAGTCAAAACCAAAGTGGAAGTGAGTCCCTCCCACCTGGCCGGAGGTGCGCGAGGTGGCGGACGCGGCTGTTGTCGCCGCCTTCATGCCGGCCGTAAAGGGGCTATTCGTGTCCGCAGCTGTCGCCGTAAACGTTGCGACCGCGCGCCTGACGTCCGACGCTCGTCCGGAAGAAGCTTCAGAACGGGACGTCCGGGCGCGCGAGACGACCCTGACCCCCGGCCCCCGGACCCCCAAAAATCTCCGAGCGCTTCCTCGCCGTTCGAGTCCTAGAAGCTCGAGGTTCAAAGTTTCTCTTTGGTTCCTTCGGGATGAATTTGTCTTGGAGCGAAGGGGCGACCGCAAAAATGAACAGGCGAGCGTTCGTGGAACATCATCATCGCAAAACGCCATCAACACATCGCAGGCCCGCGAGAGCGCAACACGGATCCTCCGTCATCCCGGCGTATTCCATACAAAATACCGTTTTGTTTTTTTTTCCCCGATCACGTGAGCTGATCGACTTTGGCATCTATTTTAGGGAAGTTTCTGTCGGGGTGTAAACGTAAACGCACACCGTTGGATCGTCTTGGTGCTACAAACTAAATGGCAGCACAATGCGTAACTATGATGTTAAAAACATGCACAACGTAACGAGCGGCCGCCATCTTTGTGGAATTTTCCGGAAAAAAAAATCAAATTAAAAAAACCTGGAATGAGCGCCACTGACACCTCTAAAATCTTCCATAACGAACAAATTCAGAGGAAAAAATGAGTTCATTTGAAAGCCCCCCCCCCCCGCCCCCGCTTCTTTTATTTTTTTAATTGCTCCATTTGTGCTATTTAAAATAAAAAAAAAAATTGTTTCGAAGTTTCTACGAGCTTATTGGTGGATATTTTTTAACTGAAACTCGCCGGCCAATCAGAGATGTTCCACAAGTAGCAGGCGGCAAAAGAAAAGGATCAAGCAGATATGATGGGAAAGAATCAAGTTGAACTCTTTTATGCTAATTTGAAGAATTTTTCTTTTCTTTTGACCTGATTTTATAGAGGTGATATCACACCAAAATATTCCCCAAAAGGCTTTTTTATGACAAATTCAAAAAAAAAAAAACCCACCCCAAATCCCCTCAATTTGTACACATCAATTTCTTCGATTTTGCAAAATATTCTCGTTTGCGCAGCCGTCCTAAGCAGACATCTTTTTTTTTTTTTTGCCACGTCGCCATCTTTGGCAAATCTTTTCACATTCTTCTGCTTTCGGACAGGACCACTGCACCAGATTTTGAGTACCCCGACTGCACTTTCTTTTTGTAATTATTATTTTTTCATTCCAGATATTATTTGTGAAGCGCTGGGTGGCCACCACTCAACCTTGGACACTGGCCTCCTTTTGGGCCCCCTCCCAACTTCTATCTGGGAACAATAAACAACAGCTAAGCCACCAATAAACGCGTCATTCCTACGGTAGCCATGTTTTCCAGCAAGCGGGTCGGCATGCTGGGAAGTGCTGCTGTCGCGCTCACTGATCTTAAAGAAAAAAAAAAAAAAAGACTGGATGGCTCATTGGCCACCAAAACTGAAGTCGCCATCCGCCATCTTGATACTCCTAAAACAACCAACAGGTCATTCGACAATCGACTTGTCGGAGTTAGCATCATCTTTTTGTGAACAAAAGGAGTGATTTGGATCTTTTCTGTTTATTCTCTTCTTATAATGTTTACCGTCTTTATTTTTGCAGGTTCTACTCCCCATCCCATGCTGGACTCCCAGCCAGAGGTGGGTGGCATCAATCAGCTTTTTGTAAACAAAGGAATTCCATGTCTTTTCAGCCTATTTGAGTCGGGAGTTAAAACAACTGCTAAATTAGTGTCTCATGCACTGATCTAAAAAAAAAAAAAAACAAGCAAAAAAAGACTGGATGGCTCATTGGCCACCAAAACTGAAGTCGCCATCCGCCATCTTGATACTCCTAAAACAACCAACAGGTCATTCGACAATCGACTTGTCGGAGTTAGCATCATCTTTTTGTGAACAAAAGGAGTGATTTGGATCTTTTCTGTTTATTCTCTTCTTATAATGTTTACCGTCTTTATTTTTGCAGGTTCTACTCCCCAACCCATGCTGGACTCCCAGCCAGAGGGGGTGGCATCAATCAGCTTTTTGTAAACAAAGGAATTCCATGTCTTTTCAGCCTATTTGAGTCGGGAGTTAAAACAACTGCTAAATTAGTGTCTCATGCACTGATCTAAAAAAAAAAAAAACAAGCAAAAAAAGACTGGATGGCTCATTGGCCACCAAAACTGAAGTCGCCATCCGCCATCTTGATACTCCTAAAACAACCAACAGGTCATTCGACAATCGACTTGTCGGAGTTAGTATCATCTTTTTGTGAACAAAAGGAGTGATTTGGATCTTTTCTGTTTATTCTCTTCTTATAATGTTTACCGTCTTTATTTTTGCAGGTTCTACTCCCCATCCCATGCTGGACTCCCAGCCAGAGGTGGGTGGCATCAATCAGCTTTTTGTTAACAAAGGAATTCCATGTCTTTTCAGCCTATTTGAGTCGGGAGTTAAAACAACTGCTAAATTAGTGTCTCATGCACTGATCTAAAAAACAAACAAACAAGCAAAAAAAAGACTGGATGGCTCATTGGCCACCAAAACTGAAGTCGCCATCCGCCATCTTGATACTCCTAAAACAACCAACAGGTCATTCGACAATCGACTTGTCGGAGTTAGCATCATCTTTTTGTGAACAAAAGGAGTGATTTGGATCTTTTCTGTTTATTCTCTTCTTATAATGTTTACCGTCTTTATTTTTGCAGGTTCTACTCCCCAACCCATGCTGGACTCCCAGCCAGAGGTGGGTGGCATCAATCAGCTTTTTGTAAACAAAGGAATTCCATGTCTTTTCAGCCTATTTGAGTCGGGAGTTAAAACACTGCTAAATTAGTGTCTCATGCACTGATCTAAAAAAAAAAAAAAACAAGCAAAAAAAGACTGGATGGCTCATTGGCCACCAAAACTGAAGTCGCCATCCGCCATCTTGATACTCCTAAAACAACCAACAGGTCATTCGACAATCGACTTGTCGGAGTTAGTATCATCTTTTTGTGAACAAAAGGAGTGATTTGGATCTTTTCTGTTTATTCTCTTCTTATAATGTTTACCGTCTTTATTTTTGCAGGTTCTACTCCCCATCCCATGCTGGACTCCCAGCCAGAGGTGGGTGGCATCAATCAGCTTTTTGTTAACAAAGGAATTCCATGTCTTTTCAGCCTATTTGAGTCGGGAGTTAAAACAACTGCTAAATTAGTGTCTCATGCACTGATCTAAAAAACAAACAAACAAGCAAAAAAAGACTGGATGGCTCATTGGCCACCAAAGCTGAAGTCGCCAATCCGCCATCTTGATACTCCCAAAACGATCATGTGCGTTAATTGCCAGTTTTGTGGCTGTGAGAAAACATTCCACGGGTAAGCTGGAAAGATTTACTTTGACACTGTTAAAGTTTGTTTGTAAAGGATTTTTTAAAATTTTCTGATGAGCTTAATTCACTTGAACAAAGTTTTGTTTACGCTTGTTCACTGTTCACGCTCTGCTTCGCCTTTTTTTTTTGTGTGAAAAAACGATTGTAAATATTTTCCCAGACTTCATCAATGGATGAGCAAGAAAACACATTTTTTGTGAAATCGTTGATGAATTTCTTAATACAGAACTCTGCAATTTGATTTTCAAATACGAGCAAACAAGTTGAAAGTTTCTGTCTGAAATCGGACGTCGCAGAAACAACAAATGAACAAAGCATTTAGCATCTATTTTACCATTGCGAGTTCTTATTTCCAAAATATGTCTAACTGATTGACTTGAAATTTAATGTTTTTTATGACCAAAACATGCTTAGTTTTTTGCGATGTTCTGATGATAGTGCTTTACAGCATATTTTGGGAAAAGTTAACATGTCACGCAAATCGGGCCCTGGGTAATATGCAAGGTTTCTTGCTAGTCACGGTGTTCTGTCTTTCCTTTGCACTTCGCCTTTTTTGCCTTACCAAGTCAAATTAAAAATCCTTCATGTTACCAGAATTGAAAAAATGTCAAGCTCACACGACCAGTTTTAATTCTACATGCCGTGTCCTCCACACGTTTTGGGAGTACCAAGATGGCGGCCAATTGGCTTCAACCAATCGACATACCGCTCGATGTGTCTGCGCTATCCAGTCTTTTTTTTTTCTTCTATATATCAGTGGTCGCGCTAGCAAAGTGGCCCAGCAGCGTTTGTCAATAGTTCTTCCTACTTCCGTGTTTTATTGTTGATGTTAGTCGTCGTTAGTTTTTGTCACAGCAGTTGGATGTTTGTTCGACTATTTTTCGCGCGTCGTTTTGTCGTCGTTGTGCTTCAGGAGGAGCCATTTTGTTTTCATAGCGTGACTTGCGCTCAGCTAGCTCGCGGGATCGCGATTGGTCTCCGTAGCGCGAGGCCAGCGGGCGACCCATCTTGAAATCATCAAACATTTAGTAACGGACGGCACATTTCCACGCCGGTCGTAAAAGCTAGTTATCATACCGGGAATATCGTCCTTGCAATATGGTTCGGTCTATTTTTGTGCAATGTATTTTTGTGAGGGTACAGAAGCAGCTGGCAATCCATATCTCTTTACAAGATTCTGTACTTGCTATGTAAAAAAAATATCAACATGACAGTTTGCCTCGGGTCAAATATAATGCGCAAGGTCGTGGGCGTAGTACGCCAGCGGCTGGTATCACATCCGAAACGTGGGATTCATTTCAGAATTTGAGCGCCGACAGACAAACTGTCAACTTGCAAATGCAGAGATCCGAAAAGTACTCACGCTTAACTGTACTCGAGTAGAAGTACTTGTGTAAAAAAACAAGCCAAAAAAGACTGCCAAAAGTAAAAGTACTGATACAAATCCTGTGCGTAATTTAAAAAAAAAACAAAAACAAAAAGGAGTAGACTCTGGAATGTACAGTGCCTATAAAAGTCTACACACCCCTGATCCAATGCCAGGGTTCAGTGATATAAAAAAATGAGAGCAAGATAAATCATCTGAAAACATTTTCATCTTTGTGACCTTTTGAAATCCTTTTGCACCCTTCTGCCGACGTGATCTCGTTGGAAAACAACATCCGTGCGATGATCTGCGGAACGTGTTTCGTCCGTAAAATGCGATGAATTCAGAACGTCGGGAAAAGCCAACTAGAACATCGGAAATTTTGGATGTTGGAGTGCCTCATTATCCGCAATCAGAAGAGAACGGCGCAAAGTCGTGATCCGCAACTCCAAAATAGTTTTCATTTTGTTTTTGATTTGATGTCTCTTTGATAGGTTCCATATTTTCCTAATCAAATCCAACAGCTTCAATCGCGGCCCCCAATCCGGCGCCTTATTGACCTCATAAACGGGGACACGGGTCGCCTCAAATGTCGCCCGCTGCCGAGCGGTTCTGATGTCGCTGGTCTGCAAATACAACCTCCTCGTCACTTTCAGATCCCGGCCCCGCCTCTGAGGAGTTTGGATAACCGCCCCCAACCCACCCGGCCTCCCGCCCGAGCTGGGATAGGCCTTGTGAGGATAAGCGGCTCCAAAAATGGATGAATGGATGTCGTCATATGCGGGACTTTGCTCACCGCGAGCGTCACTGCTGGTGAGCGCTTGTGATGTCATCGGCCTTCATAAATAGCCTCCTCCTCCTCCTTCCGATGTGGATTCTTACGTTATAAAAAAGACGTGACTCACTTCCAATTGCAATCCTGACACCCCCCCCCCAAAGAAAAAAAAAAAAAAAAAAGAACTTGAGGGCGGGGGTGGGTGTTGCGGCTTTGCTTTCCGCTGGTCGGCCTGAGCGCTAGCGCCGTTAGCATCGGCGGAACTTGAATTAGCGGTATCTGCTTTCAAATGCTAATCCCTGGCCGCTCCTCAATCCCACCCGCCCCCCCACCGCCACCCCACCCCACCCCGGCGCGCGCTCCCAAAATCCAAAAATAGCCTCGGGAGGCTTAAGCCGAAACAAAGATGGCGACCGCAGGCCGCGGGCGCGCTCCTCGCTGCTTTTCAACTTTTTTGGTCACCTTTCCACGCATGCGTCGTACGCTCCAATTTTGATCCGTACGTGAACCGCTAAACAGATCTCTTTAAAACCTATTCATCATTTAAGTAATTTTTTTCATATTCACATCAATTGTTATTGGATCAAAAATATGAGTACCGTAATTCCCGGCCTACAGAGCGCACCTGATTATAAGCCTCACCCAGGGCATTTGTAAAGGAAATACCATTTGCTACATACATAAGCCGCAGCCGTGTCAAATCCGCAAGTGCCCACATTGAAACACGAGATATTTACAAAGAAAGACGGTACACAGAGAGTTTAACGCTAGCGCCGCCGCGCTAATGCTAACAGTAGCTCCGCTGCGCTAACAGGGCCAGTTAAAAAAAAAAAACAATCATCGGTAAAAATCGCTGAGACACGGCAGTAACACGCTAGCGCAGCGGTAACGGGGCCGGACTGGTAAAAGTCACTTCCTCGGCACATATATTCCACCGATCTCAGTCTTACCTTTTCCGCTCCTTGCGGCCGTTAGAAAAAAAAAAAAAAAAACACAAATTAGCCACATCTCCGCATAAACCGCTGGGTTGAAAGCGTGTGGAAAAAGTCGCTTGAGTGTTCGAGCCTCTTGACCGCCTCCCCCACCCCCCCACAGCCTCGCGCCCGCCCTCCACGATATTCCCCGTGAGCTGGCAGACACGGCCCGAGTCTCAGCGGGGCAGCGGGACGACGCTGCGAGCGCGACTTTTCTTACTGTTGTTCCTGGAAACGCCACGGCAGCATTTTAAGACCTGAGAATGGCGCTAGGCGTCATCGCCGGAAGCGCTCGGCCGCACTGGGGAAAAATAAATCTTTGTTACGCTTAAAATCCATTAGTTTGTTCGAGGAAAAAGAAAAATGTCAAGCAGAAGAGTGACATTGAAGGTTTTTTGAGACTAGAACACAATAACGAGACTTTTTTGGCCATTCATTCCATGGACGACAACATCTTTTCTCCGCACCCTAACACACAAGTTAATTTTCAACCGACCTACCGCAACACTTTACTGGTACTTTTTCTTGAACTTGCGTTGCCAAACTCGCCCGACTTCCAACGCGTTAGCATTTCCCTCGCTCGTATTCGGCGTCACCGGCCGACATTCAGCAGCTGATCTCGATCTTCTACTCGAAAGCTGTGCTTGAGTCGAGATTCTGATTCTATTGGGAAATCCTTAAAAGTGCACTGGGTGTCCGCTGAGCTCTCGGTGGTTAGGAAAGCCCTCAGTCCCATCCATCCATTTTCTTTTGCCGCTTATCCTCACGAAGGTCGCTTGGAGTGCCGGAGCCTATCCCAGCTGTCAACGGGCAGGAGGCGGGGCACACCCTGAACTGGTCGCCAGCCAATCGCAGGGCACATAAAAACAGACAACAGTCCCAGGTAGAATCACACGTAGGAGCGTAAAATTAATGTTACATGTTTTGGGGATGTGGGAGGAAACCGGAGTGCCCGGAGGAAACCCACCCAGGCACGGGGAGAACATGCAAACTCCACAAAGGCGAAGCCCGGATTTGAACCCCGGTCCTCAGAGCTGTGAGGCCGACGCTCTACCAGGTGATCCACTGTGCTGCCTAACAATAATAATAATGACGTTTTTTTTTTTTATTGTCGTTGTTTTGGGCAGCCGAAATTGTTTAACGCCATTTTGATTTGTCTTAATGGGGAAAATCGATATGAGATATGAACGATTTGTGTTATGGGCGCGGTCATGGAACCGAGGCACTCATTGTCTCCCCTTTTTACATTTTGTTTTCTTTTTTTTTTTTTTTTATCTTTCTCAGAATCCGATGATGATTCTTTTTTGTAATAATGGTTGAAAGTTGAATTTGTGACAGATTCATTTTTTTCTGTGTCGGTCATCTCCTTATTGAGTGGCCCGAATGAATCGATTTTGAATCGATTCGATTCCTTGCATGTTGTTACATACTTGGGCATTAAATCTGATTCTGATTTACATTTATGTTGGCATTGGCATGAAAAGGGCTTCAGTGCAGGCGGGCAGAGGGGGGGGGCACTCACTCAATGACCTTAATGCATCTTCCCCCCCCCCCCCCCCCCGCCGCCGCCTTCCCCCTCATGACGCAGACACTGTCACGGAGCAAATGAAAGTCGTAAGTCAGGCCCCGGCTGTATTTTATTTTCACTCATTTGTTGAAAGTGCACGTTACGATTCGTCACCTTCCAATTTCAAATGGAACCTTTTCATCCCTTTTGAAGCCCCAAAAGTCATCTTGATTCATTCGCTAATGTACATTCCACTTGCATGGGTGAGTGAAATTGACTTTTTACACCAAGTCTCATCCAAACAAAGCAAAAAAAAAAAAAACCAAAACAAAACAAACCCCAAAGAATGTAAAAGTATCTCAATCATGACCAACCTTAACGTACATTCAAAAACAAGGCACAAGTTTTATTCTCAAGACGTATTTTACATATTTTTGTCAGCAATATTGCGGCATGATTTTCAGTTTGAACAGAAACACGATACAGAATTAGCGGGATATGAAACTGTAAATATCGCATATGAACGTTGACTAAAAATTGTGGCCACATCAAGATTAAATGCAAATATATTGGATTGAAAAGTGATTTATTGGCTGTAGCACACTTTCAGACAATGGGAGTGTTTTGCTACCATTGGAAAAATATTGTAATTATGATCATTTTGTGAATTAATAACAAATTCTGTATGGCGGAATAAAACCATGTTCTTTTTCAAGTTGAAGTTCGAACCTTTTAAGGAGGGGTGAAAGGAACAAAAGTATCCCACAAAAGTGGCGGTGTGAGGGGGGGAATCCAATTTACGGAATGAAATTTGCATTTGGACGCGTTTTATGGCGGTTCTGCGTGCGTTCCGTCCATTTGGACCGCAACATGGAATGGCGGCTTTTCATCAAGTAAGTCGTCCTGCTCCCCTGTGGATGTTCCACATTGATTAGCTAATGTACGTCGTGCGGGTCCAAGCATCCAGGGAGGGGGGTTGGGGGGGGGGTGGCAGCCGCCCTCCCCCCGCCTGGTGGATTTCTTGTCTTTTTTTTTTTTTTTTTTTTTTTTCCCAGGACGGCGTCGGCGCTCGGCGTCAGCACATTGCAGCAAATCGTCACCTCCGGGCGGCTCAAATAGGACAAAGTCAACGGAGCGCCTCGCCGGGGTGACGCGGTGCCCGGCCCGGCCCACGATTGGCGCAGCGGCGGCCCGGGGGAGGAGGGGCCGGCCGATCCCTGCCCGCTCCCCCTTCCTCCCTCCCTCCCTCCGTCTCTCCATCCATCCATCCCTCCCTCCTCCCTCCTCCAAGCCCGGCGCGAGGCGGCGGGGACGGCGGTGTGGAAGAGGGTGGGGGTGGGGGCGGAAGAGGGTGCGGGTGTGTGTGTGTGTGTGGGGGGGGGGGGGGGGGGACGTTCGCCGAGCCGCCGCCACTGTCGCTCGGTCTCTGGATCGGTCCGTCCTCGTCCTGGTTCTGGTCCTCGCGCTCGCCCATCATGGCTCTCAACATCCCCGGCGTGAGCGTGATGATGTTCTTTTACCTGCTGGTGCTCGCCATCGGCGTGTGGGCCTCCTTCAAGTCCAAGCGGGAGGCCAAGAAGGGCCGCGGAGACCAGACGGAGATGGCGCTGCTCGGCAACCGCGGCATCAACCTGGCCGTCGGCATCTTCACCATGACGGGCGAGTACACGCCACCCTTCTTGGCGTTTCTTTTTTTTTTTTTTTTTGCGACCGTCAACCGGCTTCGTTCCGGACCGAAGCGAATCCGAATTCGACCTCCGTTTCACCTCCTCCTACACGTGATTACTCAACTCATTGTGCCGCTTGAGGCCAAACCGAAAGCCCGAAATGTGAGAAATTGAAGGCGACATTACAAGGTGCGCACCTCCACCGCGGGGATGTGTGCACGAAATGCGTGACATGATGTAAAAATGCCGCAACGCAAGTCGATGAGCGTTCAAAACGGTACAGTAGGGCCAGATATGGCGTTCGCTTGAATGCAAACTCCTACGTCGGGGGTGGAAGCACGTTAAATATGATGTAATAACGGTACATAATCGGCTATAAAAAGAAGTACACATGAAACATTACATATGATGTCAGCGCGTTATACATGACGCACATATGTTTGTATGGCACTAAAAAGAAATACATCCAGAAAAGCTTACACATGGAAGAAAATACATGTACACGGGAATGTAAATTAGGTACATTGGAGATTCAATACAGTGGACAGCAAAAGTCTACACACCCCTCTTAATTTTGGGCGAGCTGACCTAAAAAAAAAAAAAAAAAAACGAGACCAGGATTCTTTCGAAACCCTTTTCCACCATGGATGTCCTCTACATCTTAACTGAAAAAAAAAATCCATCCATCCATTTTCTTTGCTGCTTATCCTCACGAGGGTGGTGGGGCGCACTGGAGCCTATCCCAGCTGTCAACGAGCAGGAGGCGGGTCATACCCTGAACTGGTCGCCGGCCAATCGCAGGGCACATGGAGACAAACAACCAATCACACTCACGGTCATCACACCTAGGGGCAATTTAGAGTGTCCGATTAATGTTGCGTGTTTTTGGGATGTGGGAGGAAAGCAGAGTGGCCACCCGGAGAAAACCCACACAGGCACGGGGAGAGCATGTAAACTCCACACAGGCGGGTCCGGGATTGAACCCGGGACCTCAGAAATGTGAGGCCAACGCTTTACAAGCTCATCCACCGTGCTGCCTGTTTTTACTTCCCTTCTGTAAATATAGAGATATATATAGAGAGAGAGAGAGAGGTTTTTTCAGGACGGCACGGTGGAGCAGCTGGTAAAGCGTTGGCTTCACAGTTCTGAGGTCCCGGGTTCAATCCCGGACGCGCCTGTGCGGAATTTGCGTGTTTTCCCCGTGCCTGCGTGGGTTTTGTCCCGGCACTCCAGTTTCCTCCCTCATCCCCAAAACACGCAGCATTATTTGGACACTCTAAATTGCGCCTAGGTGTGATTGTGAGTGCGGCTGTTCGTCTCCATGTGCCCTGCGGTTGGCTAGCAACCAGTTCAGCCCATTGACAGCTGGGATACTCCCCGCGACCCTCGTGAGGATAAGCGGGAAAGAAAACGGATGGATGGAAGTAAAAACAACCAACTAAAATGAAGTTCTTGCAATAGTATGCACACCCTCTTGTAATTGGGCATGTGGATGTGCAATTATTAAAATACCCCTGACTAAACTCAAATAAAGTTCTGGTGTTCTCGTAGGCATTTTCTGACATTTTTGGAGTCGCATCTTGCAGCACAGGCCGTAGTCTGTTGAGAACTTTTAAAGCATCGGCGATATCCTGTTGCCCGACGCGTTCAGTCGGGAGAAGGGTCCAAAAGAATTTCCGAGGCATGAACTGCATCAAGGTGCACGGTAAATACCGTCGTCATCGAGTGGAGGAAATTTTGCAAAGCAGATATTTTTCCACCAACCGGGCTTCCCTTCAAAATTGATGAAAAGACGTCACGGAAACGAGTTGGGGAGGCTGCCAAGGGGCGGACATCAACACTGAAGGAATTTCTGGCAAGTCCTGGCTGCGAAGTACACGTGACCGATAAACTCTCGTCTTCTATATCTGGGCGACGGGGTAGGGTGGCAAGACGGGAGGGTGCCTTACCTTCAGAGAAAAACACGCTAGCCCGCCCGGACTTGGCAAAAACACACGAGGCTGAACTTTTTGGGCCGTAATTCCAAAAGGTATGCTTGGCGCAGAAACGTCACCATGGCAACAGCCAAGCATCAGGAACGGATTGACTTCGGCTGCAGGGGGAGTTCATTAACAACAGTTCCAAAATATCTGCCGATGTTGACACAAAACCTGCACGGAAGCAAGAAAACAGGGTCGGGGAAAGCCTACTAGAACAGCGGAAAATGATTGGGGTTCGTCGGAGGCACTTTCAAGGGTGCGTCGACTCCCGTCGAATACGTTTGAATGGGAAAATACATTTGGAACGCGCTCACGTCCCTGGTATAGCAGGGTGTACACACTTCTGCAACCCCATTATCTCTCTTTGATATTTGTATTTTTTGCTCTGCTTGAAAGGAGAAAAAAGTGTTGGGATCATTTATCTTGGTCTCGTTTTTGTTGTTTTGCAAAACCTTTTTTTTTTTATCCACATTATGTCCATAATGTGCATTAGTACATCAAATTTTACTTTTGAAAAAATAGCACATTAAGTGTGGATACAGATTAAATACGAAGAAGTGTGTGGAAGTTTCAACATGAGATTTTTTTCATGAAGTGTGACATTTATTTACTCCAAACATGAGCGGTGACACCAAAGGTCAAAGTTCGCGGGGTCAAGTCTTTGTTAGTTCGTTTCGTCTGACGAAATTGTCGCCAATCCTAAAAATGAGCAGGACGCGACCGTCTTTGCGGCGGCCGTGACAGCGGGTACGGCGCTCGCTCCGTTTGGCCCACTTTTGGCTCCCAGACGCGATCGATCGACGGATCGATTTCGCACGATCCGCCGATGCGGGCGCGCATCCACACCCGAAAAAACAAAAAACAAAAACATAACAGCTCAATTGTGTGCTCAATCACACGTAGCGCTTAAATATGCTGTAAATATGATACTTCAGACAGGTTTTAATGTGAAAGGTTACAAATATATTAGACGCGTGTAGAACATTGAATAAAATTTACATAAGTTTATTTTGTTGACTATTAAAATAACGCTCGTGACACACCAACAAAGAAAAATGTCATAAAAAGTGCAAAGACTGAAATAATGACGATAAAGGCGTCTCAATTTACTCGCTAAATTGTTTTACTGAGAGTTGATGAGGCAGTTTTTCCCTCATTTGGAGAAAACGGAGCTCCGAGATCTTTCGTCTTTTGAGAGTTTTTTTCCAAATCAGGGATCATTTTTTGCCGCTGCCTCGAGATCTTTCGAAACCGCGGATGAAGTCCCGCTAGATCGCGAGTTCGACTCGGAGACGGAACCTTCCGCTTGTCACGGTTGCGCCGCACGTTTGGTGTTCGACGTCCTGGCGGAGCTTCTGGGAAAGGGGAAAGGGGAAAGGGGGGGGGGGCATGTCGGTAACGTGAGACTTCTTGGAAACCTGAAAGTGGTTCTCGAGGCGATTTGAATTTCAACGATCTGAATGCGATTAATTTCTCATCGGGATTTTGCTGGGGGAAAATATGGAGTTCTGTGAAAATGACCATTTTTGGGCGAAAAAACGATAGCAGCCACGTCCTGAAGTAGTGGAATTTTGAAAAGATTCGACAATATGAATCAAGATTTGTAGAAAAGTACCGGGTTCGATCCCGGCCCCGCCTGTGTGGACTTTGCATGTTCTCCAGGCACTCCGGTTTCCTCCCGCATCCCAAAAACATGCAAACATTAATTGGACACTCCAAATTGCCCCAAGGTGTGATTGCGATTGCGGCTGTTTGTCTCCGTGTGCCCTGCGATCGGCTGGCGACCGGTTCAGGGTGTACCCAGCCGCCTCCTGCCCGTTGACAGCTGGGATAGGCTCCGGCACTCCCCGCGACCCTCGTGAGGATAAGTGGCAAAAAAAATGGATGGCTGGATGTAGGATGGTACTGGATTCACAAAATTCGCTCATTCACGGGTTGCTAATAAATGATGGTTAGCAGACAACTGGGAAACTGAGTTGACCGGTTTTAACCGGTGCTGCTTAACCGGTTAATGATATTTGTGAATTATGTATATAGATGAAAGGAGGATATAAAAAAAGCTAAATATGGTGCCTGTGTGTGTGTCTCTCCACAGCCACGTGGGTCGGCGGCGGGTTCATCGTGGGCACCGCCGAGGCCGTGTACAACCCGTCCATGGGGCTGATCTGGGCCGTCATGCCCGTCACGGCCACCATGTGCTTCATCTTCGGTGAGCGCTCCTTTTTAGGGCAGCCCGGAGCGGCTCAGCGCCTTCCGCCGCCGTGACGACATTTTGTCAAAGCGCAACGAAAGCGACACCACCGAAAAAAAAAAAAAAACCCCAAAAAAACAAAAGCGGTGACGTCCAAACATGGAGAGTCTCCTCGCGTCCTCGCAACGGGAGGATTTGTGTCCTTAAGAACGCTTAAGTCGCGTCGGCCTCCGAGGCCAAATAGGGTTTACCAGGTCTCGGGCTGACCCCTCTTTGCTTCAGGAGACTAAAAATTGGGCGCCACAAAGCCAGGCTGGAAGTAGCATGTGACCGCCGCCGCCGCCGCCGTGGCCGTAATCATTGCAGAATGCCGGTTCCGTTGGAACTGGGCCGGAATGCTGACAAGCTCAACCCGAAGGCGGCACAGTTCGCTCAAAACGTGGGGGTGGAAACTGCAATTAGTGAAATATAATACTGGAACGGGCGGCACGGTGGAACACCTGGAAAGCGTTGCCCTCACAGTTCCGAGGTCCCGGGTTCAATCCCGGACTCCCCCTGTGTGGACTTTGCATGTTCTCCCTGTTCCAGCGTGGGTTTTGTCCGGGTGGGCACTCCGGTTTCCTCCCACGTCCCAAAAACATGCAACATTAATTGGACACCCTAAATTGCCCCATGGTGTGATTATGTGTGCCCTGCGGTTGGCTGGCAACCAGTTCAAGGTGTACCCTCGGCTCCGGCACTCCCCGCGACCCTCGTGAGGATAAGCGTCTCAGAAAATGGATGGATGGATGGATAATACTGGAACGCACAAACGCGCTAACACAATTTCCGGGTGTCGTACTATGAATTGGTTGAAAAATGGTGACCGAGGGGGGTAAATACGTCCTCATTCGGCTGTTGCGGGCCAAAAAGCGTCTGTAAAAATTGGTCCAAAAAACGTCACATTTTGCTGTTCAAATTGTTTAATCCAGTCTAGAAATGTGGATGATTAGAATCGCTCAAGAAAAAAGGAAAGATTAAATACGACTTTGGGGATATCTTCATTTTTTTTTTTGGTGGGGAAAAAAATAACAAATGTGGAAGAAGGTCACTTTGTCGGACGCCCTCAATGAACAGAACAGTCTCCAGATGGAATATATGAAATATGGAAGGAGATGTTCAAGTTAGAGAATGTCTCAATTTCTTTTCAGTGGGAAATACTTCTCAAGAAATTTTCTCAGTCGAGACCAAATACATAAATGAGACCAAGATAAACCATTTCAAAAGTTTTTTCCACCTGACCTATGGATCTGTGCAACCCGGTTGACAAAAGAAACGGCTTGCGATGTTGTACTGCAAAAATATCAGGAAAACAACCTACTAGAACATCTGAATTTATGTTGGTGTTCATTTGAGGCTCTTACAATGCGGCCACGTGCGATCTGAGTCCCGACGGGACGGGACTTTGAATGTGGGTGTGCACACTTGTGCAACCACGTGATCTCGCATGCTCCTTCTTACTTCCCCTCTCCAAAAGATCTTGAAAGTTGTCCGGGTTGTACGACATACTGATGGTAGCCAACATTTTGAAAAGGTGGATCTTGGTCTCATTTTTTGAATATCACAAACACCTGGCATTTGAACAGGGGTGTGTAAACTTTTTAGACCCACTGTAAATCACGCAGTATTGCGATAGTTTATGTACCGACGCAGCGAGATCACGGAAGGAACCCGTTTTCCTATATTTTCCAAAGTTCTTAGCATGCTCCCAGCGACGCTCGTGCTGAAAACGGCAACAAATTAGGAGCGGTTGCCGGTACGATGCCGTACAAGGTGATACCGGCACCGTGTGGCGATCGCGTGATCGTCGAAATCTCAAAACGATACAGTCCGCGAAAGTTTCGGTATCCAAGTGCGACACGAGAAATAAATACACGGACCCGTTCCCTCCAACGGGTGCCATTTTGTTTGTTGTAGCGCCGTCAAAATAAATGTTAACTTTTTTCAACTGTCATTTTTCTGATCATACAAACATGGAGCTGCTCCAAAAAGGCTGTTGACCTTTCTCAGAGGAGTTTTATTGATTTTTTTTTTTTTTTATTCATTTTTTTTTTTTTTTGGACTAACACGCTGCACTTGTGTAAAAAGTCAGCAAAAAGTCCATTTTTAGTCTAGAACGAGCAAATATATGAACTATAGCCACATTGCTTTTATCCAAAATAGCACGTCGATATGAAAAAGGAATTCGACGACGTACGGACTGACGTCTAAACGAGCGGATAATAAATGCGTCTCCGTGTAACATAAACGCCGGGTGGGCGGGTTTTTTTAAAAAAAAAAAAACCAAAAGCCACAGAGCGACGTGACGCCAGCGCGCCCAGACGACAGCTTGCGTAAGGTCGCGTACCGGACGTGCAGATTAGCGGCCATTCCTTCTCCGCGTGAATGTCACATGATTGATCCTCTTACTCTTGATCAACGCACATTTTCTCCCCACCGGGTGTGCGTTCCAAATTCCTTGCGGTCGTCTCGCGTCTTACGTAAACGCTTCCTTAACTCCGAGCGTTTTGCCGTTTTTTTTTCCGGTTCACGTCACCCCAAACGCGGCTTAGAAAGTTTTCCTTTGCACCTTTTCTCACGTTTGCGGAACGGAAACCAGGACTTGAGCTCCAAACGAGACGCAAGGCGTCACGCCTGCGTTTGTTTTCTCGCTCCTCGCTGGAGTTCACTGTTGAAATGTTCTTGTTAGGATTTCAAATGATTGTCTTGAGCCACTTTAGACGATGAGTTCCGGTTTCCGGACTCGGTTAGGGTCCCGAGCGAGGGTTAAAGTTTCAAATTTGCTTCGGAAGATCGGGCTCGAGTTTCAAATTTCAGTTTTCCCGACGTACGTCGGGGCTTTTAAAGAAAGGTTCGGGTTTCATGCGGAAGCTACGGTTCCAAGTCTGGGTTGAGGTTTCAAATGAGGATTTCAAAACAGCGCAAGGGATTCTAAATTTAGGTTTCAAGGCCGGGGTGGGGTTTCAAGGCCGCGGCGGGCTTTCAAATCGGAATCCTAAATCCGAGTTTCCAGCCGGGCTTTGAACGAGGGTTAAGGTTTAAAGCCGAAGTTGGGTGGGAGAGGACGTCCCGGGAAAAGGGGGACCAGCTGCCCCACGAACGGCGGCCCCGGTCAGCGCCCGCAATCTCGTGTTTGCCGTCAGCGTGTTGAATTCCAATTTTTGTTTGTCTTGTCTTTTTCCGCTGTGCCCAAGGCGGCCTGTTCTTCGCCGAGCCGATGCGCAACAGCAAGTACGTGACCATGATGGACCCGTTCCACATCAAGTACGGCAAAGCGGCCACGGCCGCCCTGTCCGTGGCCGCGCTGGTCTCCGAGATTATGTGGGTGACGGGCACGCTGATAGGATTAGGTAAGAACGCCTCCGCACGCGATCCTCGTGCGCGCCGCGCCAGCTGCACGCCGCACGTGTCCCGGGAAGCGCATACGTCCGCTTATAGCTCGTCTATATACAGCAAACGCGGGTGTGGTGTTTTCCCGCGGGAGCGGCCCCCGTCCCCCACCCCCACCTCGGCCCAGAGGAGGGCGCCGGGACTTTTAGCCGTCTCGACGCCGGCGGCTTCCATCTCGTCGGAAGCCCGGTACTGGAAATGTGCTTCCATACATCAAACGCCGGGAATTGACGAGAAGTAGCCGATTCCTCATCGATTCTCATCGTGCGACGGCATTAAATAACACGAATGGTTTTTGTTTCAGTGGTGAGACTTTAGATTCAAACTGTGTTTTTCCAGATCAGCCAATTGAGAACAGATCCTCGTTCAAACAGGCGGGATCGAGGCGCTCGTACAAATTGAAGAGGGTCTAGACCGGCTCGTTGGTGAAGTTCTTCCAATGACGGCCAGATGCCTGAAGGTGGCGGCGCTTCGCGGTTAAGATCAGCACAGCTTTTGCGTAGAAGAGAAAGAGAATGCGGCGAATTGTTCCGTCTATGGCGAAGGAGAGGAATGCCGGCTCGTCGGAAGCCGGACAAGTTGGTGAACCGGATTTACGGCGCATTTGCGAGAATCATGAAAATAAGGCCCCCGATCTCCACAACTAAGTACCACTTAGTTTTCAGTCTTTGCACATTTTCAGCAGTGATCTTCAAAGACGTGTCAAGTGTTTAAGAAAGAAATCTCTGAATTCACGTCAAAGAGTGTTTAAGAGTTAATCCGCCGGTGTTTTCGTAACTCCGACTGAGCGAGAGCGCTCGTGGTGCGAACGATGAGTAATAACTGACAAGGAAAACATGCGATCTGTGTTATTCCGCTCGCCGGGCCGCGTAATCCGACCGCGTCGCCGAGAGTTCTTGTTATGGTTCCGGTCTTCTCACCAATGGTTCCCAGTAAAGTGAGAACCTGGGGTCGGTTGTTCTTGACCCTTTGGATTTCTTTTTGTTTTGGATCATTTTATCTGCGCTAATCCACGTTGTGCAAACAAACTGGGATTGAAAGTCTTGATTACATGAGTATTGTATACGAGCGACAAGAACTGCTGTCGGTGGGGGGGGGGGGGGGGGGTGCTAATACATGTAATGTGCGCACATGTCCTGAAGCGTGAATGTCCGTGTGTGCAACAGGCGTGACCATGAGCGTGATCCTGGATCTGTCGTACACGGTGAGCATCTGGATCTCGGCCGCCGTGGCCATCACGTACACGCTGCTGGGCGGACTCTACTCGGTGGCCTACACGGACATCATCCAGCTGGTGCTCATCTTCATCAGCCTGGTGAGTCGCCGGCGACGCCACGACGGCGGTCCGCTCGATAGCTGATCGCGAAAAGGTCTCAAAGACCTCGGTTGGGTCCACGTTCGGCATAATCCCCCCCCCCGGCACAACTGCTTGTTTTGCTTTTGTTGTTGTCGCCATTGTTGTTGTTTTTGGTGTTGGTGTTTTCGTGTCTCAGGATGTCACACAATTATTTATCGATTTATCGTCTATCTGCTGCGCATTCAACCGTCCAAAAAGCTCCAGGAACTAAAAGTCACCGGCAGATCTCTTTTCGGATTCTTCTGCACGGCGCCGAATGTATTTTGCAGAGCCAAAAATATTCTCCCACGTTTGACTTCAAACGCTATGCAAATTAAAAAATTCAAAGCAGCGATTGATGAGCGGCTCGCTTTCGGAACGCCGAGCCGCTGATTTCTCTTTCTCCGATCAGCTCCGGCACCGAATAAGCGTCGGAATGAATCGAAGTTGACGTGCAAAACATGATGAAAAATTTCAACATTCCTCTTAAAAATAAACCATAAGTGGGGGGGCAACTTCCGAACCCATCAAAACACTGCGCACTACTTTCCCGTTAGCCATTTTACGCCTTTTTTAATGCGTGTATCACGAATGACGTTTTGTTAGGTACTTAGAATACGAGGAGAATCGATCCGCCCGCCGCTAATCTTAACTTCCGTTGCTGCCAATAGTGATCCGGATCTTTCGCTACATCATTTTATGAGGTTTACCACAATGTTGGAGTTGAAATTCTTCGTCGAAAAGCCCAGTCGCTTTGGCTTGTACTTGAAGACGCGTCGTTAGCTGCAAGGCTTCTAGCGCGCTAACGGTGCGGTGGCGGAACTCCCCCGCAGTGGCTGTGCGTTCCCTTCGCGCTGATGAGCCCGGCGGTGACGGACATCACGCAGACGGCGTCCAACTACACCTTCCAGCCCCCCTGGCTCGGCACGCTGGAGGAGAACCGAGTGTGGCGCTGGATCGATAACTTCTTGATCCTGGTGAGTGAGCGCGGGAAACGGACATGACGAAAAGCGGGATCGTAAGTTTTTCTCGTTTACATGTGATAAGAATCTGGCTAAATTGAGTCGGGCCCGTCTTCTGTCAAGGCGTCGCCGTGTTTACGTGAGGCCGCCATCCATGTCCTCGCCTTCCCTTGTTTTTCCCCCCTCCGTCTTCTCGCCCAGGGTTTGGGCAACCTGGGCCTGCAGAACTTCCACCAGAGGACTTTATCCGCCGCGTCATCCACCACGGCCAAGATCACCTGCTTCGCCGCCGCCTTCATCGTCCCGACGCTGGGAATCCCCCCCATCCTGCTGGGCGCGGCGGCCGCCTCCACGGGTGAGGCGGGCCGCGGGTGATCCGAATGTGGCGGCATCATATTGACGAGCGTTTGCACGTGTGCGCCTTCCCAGACTGGAACATGACATCTTACGGGTCTCCGTCTCCGTTCGAGCGAGGCCAGACGGGCCTGGTGCTGCCCATCGTGCTGCAGCACCTCACCCCGCAGTACATCTCCATCGTGGGCATCGGCGCCGTGGCGGCCGCCGTCATGTCGTCCACCGACTCGGCCCTCCTGTCCGCCGCCTCCATCTTCACCTCCAACATCTACAAGAACATCCTCAGGACGCAGGTGAGGAACCGAGACGAAATCTCTCCCGTTCAGTTTTCAATGACCCTGACTCGCGTTATTGTTGAGGTAACGGTTCCGTCTTGTAATCAATTAAAAAAAAGTAATGAGGACCGGCTACATTGGTGTCGTGTTGTGAGTGTGACTCTCCAGAAATATGCTCCTAATATCCATTCATTTGTAAAATCAACATTCCTTTCCCTCGATCGAAACACCGCGACGACAACTAGATTTTTTTTTTTGCCGTTACGAATCTCGCCGTCCTCCGCAAACTGACGTAAATATGTAGCGTATTACATATTTTCCCGACGCTTGGTTTATTAAAAGAAAGAAAGTAAGAAGCGCGTCGGTCTTCCGTCAGCGTTTACCGCAAATCCCGTAGGAGGCGGCGGCTAATTTGCGTTTGTCGCGGTGGTCGGCGCGCAGGCGACGGAGCAGGAGCTGCAGTGGGTGATCCGGGCCTCGGTGGTGGCGGTGGGCCTGGCGGGGACCTCGCTGACCTTCCTGGACAACAGCGTCCTGATGATCTGGATGCTGCGCTCGGACCTGACCTACACGCTCATGTTGCCGCAGCTGGTGTGCGTCCTCTTCTTCGCCGTGTCCAACGGCTACGGCGCCGTGCTGGGCTGCCTGACCGGAATGCTCTTCCGGGTCCTGTGCGGCGAGCCCGTGCTGGGCATCCCGCCCGTCATCCGCTTCCCGGGCTGCACGCTGGTGGACGGCGTGTACGTGCAGACCTGGCCCATCCGCACCGTCTGCATGCTGTCGGCGGCGGCGGCCATCTTGTGCTTCTCCTTCCTGGCCTCGCTGCTTTTCCACAAGGGCGTCATCCCCGAGCGCTGGGACGTCTTTCAAGTGCTGACGCGGGACTCGGCCGAGACGCGGGACCCATCCAAGTACGACAAGGACGACGACGACGACGACGACGACGTGAAGGAACAGAACGAGAGCAACGAAGTGTGCGAGCCCATGTTGGAATCAAATTTTTAGAGCCAATGACTTTGATTTCAATGCGACTGCGTGGAATCGGGTAGGAACAAAATGAGTAGTCCAAGTACAGTAATCCCCCCAAAAACCCACGCCCCGCCCACTTTTCGGCAGTTGAAAATCAAAGAATGGAAAAGGGACGGATTTTGTTTTTTTTTTTAGTTTCGAGGCAAATCATCTTTTCCACGTCACAATTGTGCGAAAATTGCCGCCGAAATTTCATCGAAGCGGACTCGCCCGTTTTTTCGACTCACCGTTCGACGGCAAGCCAAGATTGCGTCCTGAGAAAATATCCGCCGCTACGATAAGGAAAAGTAAACCAGGAAATAAAAATCGCGGACAAAAATGAGCTTTTTGTGAAAACCAAGCACAGAGACTTTGAAACTCCTGTTTGTTGCTTTTCTGACATCTCAACCTCTAAAACTTTTGATAGTAATATAAAAATGTATTTACACATCCTCAAGCAGGAAACGCGTCATTGGCGACGCCGACTCCCCGCATTGCTCGAGTAGAACTTTTTTTAATTTCATTTCTTTCATTTTTTTTGGCATGCCGTCCGCCTTTCACCCCGTGAGCTGCGTCGACGTTTCTGGCGTTTTCTACGGGCTACCGAGCGCATACGCATGCTCTCTCGCTATCGAGCAGTGCCGTGAAAAACTGTTTGCTTCGTGTTTGCAAAGTTCCCCGCTCGGTTTATCCATCCATCCATGATCTACCGCTTTTCCTGGTCGGGTGGCGGGGGAAGTAGCTTCAGCGGGGATACCCAGAATTCCCCTTCCCCAGCCAGTTCTTCCAGTTCTTCCTGAGGGATCCCGAGGCGTTCCCGAGGTAGTCGAGAGACTACGTCTCTCCAGCTTGTCCTGGGTCGTCCTCGGGGTCTCTTTCCGGTGGGACATGCCCGGAACGCCTCACCGGGAGGCATCCGAATCAGATTTCCCAGCCACCTCATCTGGCTCCTCTCAATGCGGAGGAGCAGCGGCTCGACACCGAGCCCCTCCCTGATGACCGAGCTTCTCGCCCGTTCTCCAAGGGAGAGCCCGGACACCCTTCGGAGGAAACTTTAAAATGACCTAATATAATATCAAACATGGTAAGAATCCAGATCCCGTGCGGACGAATTGGGAACGTGACGGGCTGACGAAACGCTCTCATTATTAATATCGTTTATGTTGCTTGGGCCATCGCCGCTGATTCTGAAGGAACTGGGCAGATTACATTTCCTTAGCAACACACTGAGGCTCTAAATCTGATTGGTTGGACCAAAAACTGGGAACCCAAAAAAGGTTTAATTTAACCTAACCCTAAAAAAAAAAAAAAGTTTATAGACTTTTTGATTTTGATTTTTTGGGGGAATTTAGCTCCTCCCTGACATATAAATCGAAGCATACTTCCTTGACACCAATTCCCATTGAGACAGCGCTTCAGTGGCTTCTTGTGGCATGTGAGGACATTTCATTTTTTCTTCCGTCCCGCTTACACTCACTCGGATCAGAGTAAAAAAAAAAATATATATATATATATATATATATATATATATATATATAAAACTGGGCAAATTCATTTATGGTGAGCCGCGAATATACAGGGGATTACGTACTGTAGTTTTTCCGTTTTGTTATTTTTAATAGGCGTGTACGCTGACCGGCGTACACGGTAGAAAACGACGGCTATGCTCTCTGTTTTAAGAGCTCAGCATCCTCTCTGCAATTTTATGCAGCACTGACACTTCCGGGCACGGACAGAAGGGGGCGCAAGGGTGGGGGGGGGCACTCTTGCCTAAAACCTGCGCCAGCGCGAATGTGTTCAGCTGTCAAGTGACTTTGACACCAGCCGATTGTGAGACTCATGCCAGTAAAAAACAAAATGTTGCACATGTTGGTTTGTTTTTTTTTTTTCTTCTTTTTTTTTAAAGAAAAAATGTATTTTAGCTTCTTAGACAAGTAGTTGATTGTCAACAGCTGATTGTATCGTGGTGGCGCGATAAGAAGGCCTCTCAAGCACGAGCACTTCAAAAAAAAAAAAAAAAAAAAAATTGCCCCAAATCTAACTGCCTATGCAAACAAGTGAGAAGAATTTGTCATGAAAGCCTTCGTTCGCCCCCTTTGACTTGACGTGCCAAACGCAATTTTTAACGTTCATTTTCTAAAGTTGTCAAGAGTTGGTTCATTAAAACAAAGTAACGACAAGCAGCATTATTCGTGACGTCGTGAGTCTCTTTTTCAATGTAAGCTTAGAAGCATTCTGGATATACTTTTTTTAAAAAATCATCACTTCGAAAGAAGCATTTTCAAAGGTTGTCTGCGGTTTGCTTGATTAAAACAGTAACAGCGGCCATCTTTATTCTTCGCCCTTCAGCTAAACAACAAAATATGCATTTGATTTCCTGTGAAATGCTCAAAACATAACATTCTTTTTCCAAGGACGACCAGCAACAAAAGAAATTCATATACATTTTTTTTCAAAATCAATTATTCAAAACATCCAAGACTGTCAAGGGTTGTTTAAAAAAAAAAAAAAAAAAAGTGCCTGTGACAGCTCCATGGCGAAGACTGGTTGGTGCAAATGTTTGACCTTCATCCGAACCAAAAAATAAAACAATTTTGACTGCATATTTAATGTGCCGTGAATTTCTTCAGCTCGTTGACACTCGCTTGACTCCAACAAAACACGAATGGGCGCCTCCGTTGCGACCTTCCTCATCTCCCAAATGCGCGGCCGCGGCTCTATTTTCCATTCACCTTCCGGTCGGTTGGCTCGCGAAGCCAAAGCAGCCTTCCTGGCGTCTCGCTCGTGCTATCAGGCCCAGCTCGAGATAACGGACCGCTGCTATATTTAGAGCTCCCGTGCCTCAATTGCCGGTTGAAGGACGCTCGTCTGTGTCCCGGATCCTCGGTCCTGGGTCTCGGGTCACGCGTTCTGGGTCCTGAACGAGAGGGCCGAAACGAGGGCGGCAAAGATGAGCTCTTTAGGGGCATTTATTTTTGCTCTGGTTTTTGTCCATGAACCATCTTAATACCCTAACCCTGTTTTGACTCTAACCCTAACCCTTACCCCAACCCTAACCCCAACCACAAAGCTTTGAAACCCCTAACGATTTAAGATCTAATGTGAACCCCTAACTGCTTTGATACACTTAGATTGACTAAACCTTTAGCCTAACCTTGGATCCACTTATCTGCTAAATTATTCTCCAATCCATTCCCTGATCCATGCCTTGATTTTTTTTCTGTCACCTTCCCCAAACCCCACCCTAACCTTAAGTCCACTTACCTTTTGCCTTGCTTTAGACCCACTTACCTGCGATCCTTATCTTCGTTATTGCCCAATCCATTCCTTGATCCATGTCTTATTTTTTTCCCATTACCTTCCCCCAATTGTGATCCTTACCACAAGTCCATTTACCTTTTTCCCAAACACCTTTTCCCACCAAAACCTACTTTTTTCCCCGCCTAAACCTGCATTCCTGGGACGGACATGTCCGCCATTTGGGACGTCAAAGAGAGAAGATGCCTTCTGGTGAGTAAGTGCGCTTGAGAAAGACTCCGAGAGAGTCGAAACGTCGCTCCACGTAAGCTTAACTCACTCTTTTTTGTATTTGGCTATTTGTGAAATCCGGAGGTTGATTGAAATCTAATTTATAACTAAACTGGAAGGAGGAAGGCCCGCATAAGTAGGCCTATTGAACACATCTAAATTCTAAATTTAATAAATAATTCAATAAATAATTTATGCGGCTTCCCGGGGGGGGGAATTGTTCTATTTTTTTGAAGGGAGGGCTTATTTAGTTGGGACTTTGGCCCGTGCACCTCCCCTGTCAGTCTCGTGATTCCGATCGTGGTTGAGACCGGCGGGGTTTCATCCTTCATTGCCTAACCCTAATCACAAGGCTTTGAAACCCCTAACGATTTAAGATCTAATGTGAAACCCGAACTGCCTTGATACACAGAGCCTGTTTTGAATCCTGGAGTTTTAAAGGGTGACGGAACCCGGTTTTAAGATGCCTTTTTTAAACCCCCCTAACCCAGTTTCAAAAGTTTACTTTTTGAGCTCAAAACCCACTTCCTGTGCATCTAATTTTATCCAACCTTAATCTGAGTAGCCTTCGTCGAGTAAAGATTCGATCACGGGAAACTGGTTCCTTTAGAATTTTCGGCCATCAAGGATGATGTCAAGTCTTAAATAATTCATCCGTTAGCGCATTTCTCACTCGTTCTGCAACTTTTCTGGACACATGTTCTGGGCATTCATCAGTACTGTAGTCGTCTTTGTATGTTGACCACTTCAAAGGCGGCGTGTGCACAAATGTGACAGCGCGCCAAGTGGAACACCAAAAACCCAATCAATTGGAAATCACAGTCAGCCACTTTCTGTGGTCGGCGGTGGAATCAATACTTTCAAATCGAACAGAACAGGAGGGGGGGGGTGCATTTTCCTTGATGTACACGACACTGAAGCCCGGCACGATTGCGAATCGTCGCAAATTTATGGATTTCTGCTTTTTGGAACCAATCCTTTGCTGTCAAGCCTCGGAACAAAGCCATTGGTCAAAAATATTGCTCTGGTGCCATCTGGTAACAAGAAATTGTGTTGAACTGAAGGGAGGAGCTTCTTCTTGGCAGGCCATAGCTTTGTCCAATAGACTTTAAAATGCACTTTGCTGCCATCTTGTGGCATTTACAAACCTTGCATGGGGACGAAACACCAGACTGGAAATTCCAAATGAAATGAACAAAAGTAGATGTTTGAGGTATCTTTATTTCATTTGTATTGTTTTATAAAAGTGAAGCTCAGTTAATAGAGAGAACCAGACAGCGCAGATCAGTGTGTTAAGAGTGGGCGGTGATGAATTAAGCTCGTGTGTTGTTGGCAAAGCGACATGCACGCCGAAAAGGACTCGCATCCCCGTGATCGGACGCTTGAGGCCGCACGACACACGGGCGGCCGAGAGCGGAATGCTGAGCGAGTGTAGCCATGACAACACAAGGGGAAAGGCGGGGCTTGGTCTTCTTCTTCCTCCTCATTGGACGGGCAAACACAGGAAGTGGCTGCTGACTGGCGAACATGACACAAAAAGAGGCTGTCAACAAAACTAGCATAGAAGTCGCTAGCGTAATTTCCCAAGAAATCAATGAACCTTTGTGGATTCCCGTGACTTAGATCATGAAAAATCTACCCCCCAAAAATCATCTATATTAAACCAAGCACTTAATAATCGTGACACCAAGTTAATAACTTGGTCGCTTGCTAACAGGCTAACCAAAATGTGACCCACTGCATTCGTTGACTCACCTACTGAGCAGCCTGTTCCGTCTGTTCTCCACCATCTTGGGTTTTTGGCGCGTCAGCCTGCGGGAGATCCGGAGCAACCACGTCACATGACCGCCACCATTTACGTATATTCGTAACTGCGTTTCACCCAAGACAAAGAAACTTTGGCCTTTGTTTCAGCGCTCTGGTGGAGACGTCGCTGTGCCTGCCGCTCGTAGTCGTGCTACAAATTGAATCAAAAACTAAAGCACAATTTTGTAAACGGCGCATGTTGGACAAAGTTTGTTTGTGAAGGACTGCTAATAGTGGCCAAAATCAATTGAAAACAGTCACTTTTAATATAATTGACAATGCTAACCGAGAAGCAATTTAAGGCTCGCAGTCTCGCCCAAAGACACTCACGGCAGACAGATTGGAACTGCCAACCCTTTGGTCAAGAGATGACCTGCTCTACAACAGATGCGCTTGAAAAAAAAAATAACCAAACCTTCAGTAAGAGTGACCTGAAACAATTGACAAACGTCCATTTGATACGTACCGAATTAAAACTAGCTAATCAGGCTAATCAAGTTGTCATGAAAGTGAGGATGAAAAAAGGTTAGTTGGAGGAGAAAGTCGCTCAGTCGGGGTTAGAAGAAGACCGAAAGTTACAAAAATGATACGTCAAACTTCAAACAGAGCCGCCAAGTGGAACAGCTGCAAATAAAATATTGTATCAGCAGCCTGGCTAACATTAAATGTGTTTTAGTACAATGTTAGTTTTTTTTTTTTTAAATATAACCGTCATATGCATGTATCCTCATAGCAAAAATTACTTGCAACTACAACTAATGCAATTTAGGTGCGAAAGCGTTAATAAGCGGCAGAATTCGCGAGCCGTGAGGGATTCATGCCATGCAATCCGTCAGTCAACCAATCAGGCACCTCCTCGGTCGCTGGTACCGCCTCCTCCTGTTTCCATCCGGTCCACGGATAAAACACAAACCAAGACAATTATAAATGTGGAAAAAAGTATACCATAAACCACATTATTATCTTTTAACAGTTGTATAATCGGACATTACTCTTAAAAAAAACAAAAAAAAAACAAGGCACTAATGATTTGATTTAGACAAAAATGCACCGAAAGACACTTAGGTCGACTTAGATCGTTAAATGTTGCGGCGGGGTAAAATATTTTCTCTTTAAAAAAAAAAAAAATTGTTTCAAGATGACATCGCTCACCACAGTGACGAATCCAGTGGATAAGGCCGCGTTCTCCACGCTGTCCACCGTTGCCTGGGCGACCTCGTTGGCCCCGGAGACGGCGGCGTCAGCCACGAGGTTGGCCTGCTCCGTCGTCTTCTGGGACACTGGAAGGACACCAGGTAGAGAAAATGTCGTGGGGGTCGGCTGCGTTGGTAATCCCTCGCGAGAGAGTTGGATATTTTGTCAAATGTGCACGGCGCGTCAGTCAGCCCTCAACGTTTCTACTCTGCAACTGGAATCCTACCGTTCGGTGCCACTGACGAATATATTCGTCAAATACGTTTTCCCGAGAGACAGCCGTAGAAAAGGGTCTCTCCCGTGTTTTCTCGTGAATAATCGAGTTTGTAGCGCACTATCATGACGAACACATCTCTGTACTGTAGATGGCGGCGTCGCATCCATTTGGATTTGAAATTAGCACAGTGTTTGAGTGGAAGAAAAATGATTCGGTGAATCATTTCAGTTTGTCACAGCGCTTGAGAAGGAGAGAAATGTAAGCCTAGTTTTTGAGACTGACACAGAGAAGATGTATACGGAAGATCGTAGAAAGTGTATGTCACGATTATGAAAATATATTGCGCCGTCAGTGGCGTGAATGACAAATGTTCAGCTAGCGCCACTCACGGCAGCCCTCAGTCTTGTTTTTGATGTTTTATAGTCTGAGGAGTGACAACAGCAAGATTTATTATCGTCACTGTTCTGCTCGACACGCTTCTTGCCGTTTGGTCAGAAATCGTTTTCTGACGAGTGAACTAAAATCAAAATCCCTGTACAGAGACGAGGTCGTGAGCCCAACGATGCCAACCGCCGTTGCTGCCTTCGGAATCGTTCGGCTCATTCTCGTCTTCCAGTTTGCATTTTTTGGCGATATCGACGAAGGAGTGAGAAATGATTCGGTTTTCGTACCGGTGTTGACGCCGGTGACCACGCCCTCCATCGTCTTGTTTCCTGGAAATGACACGTTAAGCACAAGATGAGAGCGCGGATGAGGAAGTCAGGACGACTTTATCAACCGCGCGTGTTAGCGGGGTCGGTGAGCCCGTTTTGTCGTTAGCTTGAAATATTGATGAATTATTAATGACGTTACCGGATTACAATCCTGCACTGAGAGTAAGGAAAGGATGAAATAACGTTTAATACATTTTTAAATTGGAGATATAAAAGCCAATCTACACACTGAACCGCATGTGAATGCGTAGATTGTTATAAAAGAAACAAGATGAGAAATAAAGCAAAACTGTAAACAAACAGAACAGAACTTCTTTGAACAAAAAGGTCGAAAAACCCAACTTATATCTTAAAATGATACCTATGGTATTGTTTATTTTAATTTATTACAATCTCAGTAAATTCGCACACTTAAAGTTACTTGAAAATAAGTGCGAGTGAATTTCCCTTATACAAAAACTGCCTGATGTAAAGTGTATTTTAGTTTATATTTTGTATGGTAATGCAAATATTAAATTGGGAATTTCAGAAATGCATTCTTTGTGCAAAGAGAGAGATTGCATTTATTTTTATTTGGCCCATCACAGTGTGCGTTGGGAACACGGGGGGAGGTGCAGTAGCTGGAGATCCAGTAGGTGGCGCCATATTGGCTTGTACTTTTGAAGGCACTACACTGCCACCTGGAGGGCTGGAGCAGAAAACCTCCGGGCTCGTCACTACGCAATAAGAACTTTGCGCGACATTGTGGAGCGACCATGTCACTACTGGAACGCCATCTCCAAAAATTGAGAGCTCATCTAAGATACTGTACAGGAAACTCTTCAACATTTCACTTCCTGTGAGAAAACGTTATGGTCATATTCACACGTTAATCCGAAAGTGTCGGGCGGAAGTACCAAGAGAAACCACTCGGACTCGAACCCAGTACCGTGAGGCAGATATGTTAAGCGCGACCGAAAATCAATCCCGGACCCAGTCCCAGACCTGGTCCGGACTTTCTCCAGGGTTCTCGTGAAGAGAAAGCTTGCCAAACGATTTCAGGCAATGCGAGAGACTGAATTTTTGTTATTGTTGTGTCTCGTATGCACGGAGAAAGAAACGCCGCGGACGACGTCGCCATTACTCAAGTCGTTGTGCAAAGTGGCAACCAGATGGGAAAAAGGACGGGTCGCCCCATCTTGCTCTGAACTCTGAAGATTGGATCGCTCGTAGTTTTTTGTGACCACTTGGTGCCACCCAGAATCTCTCCAGCATCCTTTGGATGAGTTGATCTTGAAAGCGCTTCTGTTGCATCCCAATTTGTATGTATTTGCATCATACCAGATTTCGATACCACGACAAGCAGAAGAATCAACGCCAGCCGAGCCACACCCAGACCGCCGCCTGTTCTTCCGCTCTGATCCGCCCCCCCATCCCCTCCGGAACCTTCCACCACCTTCCATACTCTGCATGATCTGCTTCTCGGTCATTTTTAAATTTTTTAAAACCCTCTCCTTCTGCTCGCTCCCCTGGCAAATCATTTTTGGTTCTGGAATGTGTGCAGCGTCCCCTTCCCTGGTACTCTTCATTAAAAAAAAAAGAATACTAATAATTCAATATTCTTTGCATCCGTTTAGTGGCCTTTGCCAGCTCACCGACATACATGACCCCCTCCTTGGTCTTGGCGGCGGCCTCCTCCACGCCGGCTTTGGTCTTCTCCGCGGCGGCCACGACGCCGTCCTTGGCGATGGAGAAGCCCTTCTTCAGAACGTCCATGATGCTTTGCCCAGTCTTGCGCCGCCTCGACTGTCCCGTCCTCGCCTGCACGTCCTGCTAATGGACGAGAGGGGTTGGGAGGGGGTGAGTGAGAATGAGAGAGAGAATTGTGCTGCAGAGGAGGGAGGAACGGCGGTGTCAAATGGAGAGAAGGGGGAAAAAAAGAAATGAAAAGATGTAAAAAACAAAAGAAGCTTCTAATTCATGTCCATATTTTTTTTTTTATTTCCCTTTCACTGGCAGTTTGTTTCAAAGTTAAACAAAAACTCATTTTGTTCTCAAAACCCCAAACGTGACAAACTGGCAGAGGATGCGACCACGCCCCTTCGGGGGAAAAAGGAGGCCTTCTATTGGCTGACATTTAACTGCAAAAAAAAAAAAAAAATGCCACAAATCTTGATGGCAGTGCACAGGACTGTGCTGCGTCACTGAGATATCAAGAAAGTCAATGATGATCATATTCATAAATGACAGCGCACATTATCATCTTGTATTGGATCGCATTACAATGTGCAAGCGTGCCTAATATTGCAGACGGTTCATTAAAGGTCCCATTCCGTCCGAATCCACTTTTTTTTCCATACGGTTTTATGCAGAACAGGTCAAAACGGGGCTGTGACCTGGTTCAGTTCGACGTCGGGGCGGTTTGTCGACCGAGTTCTTCCCAACACCAAAACCGCTTGCAAGCGACAGCAATTTGCAATGACCGACGCCTTGCCGATTAATATCTGAGTGCCATCTACCCCCCCCCCCTCCTACATCACGTTCCTTATTAGTGGGCCAACAAGCCAACTCTTGCGAGGTCGATGGACACAACGTCGCTATGACTTTGTCCTCGAGACACCAGTTGACGATGTGATATGGACCAATCAGAGTCAAGATGTTTACCAAATTCATTTATTTTCATTTCATTTTGATGAGAAACGTGTCCATTTCAAGAAGCGACCCTAAAAGCCCAAATGGGACAGCTCGGAAAAAGGACATTCTGGGCATTTCCTGCATACATTTTAAGTTTAAAAAAACATGACAAGAAAAGTAACAACTTGGTGCTATAAAATCAGAACAAGGGCAGAAACAAAAGTTCTTCGAAAAAAAATGAACAGAGCAGGAACTCTCGGTGACATGACAAAGCTTACGAAAAAAGGCGAGTTGCGGACGTGGAAGGACACAAGATGATGTGAATATTTGGACAACGCTGGACGTACAACATTTATTAATTGGGAATTGGCCACATGTTGAGGAAATCGCCAGGGCAGCGAGTCAATTTCCTGAAATGACGGGAAAGAAAAAATTTACTTCAAAATAAAATGGACGTGACAACAGGGAAGCGCTGACATAAACGACGAATGACGAGCTGTGACAAAATGGGCAATAAAAATCAACTCAAGGACGTGTAAAATGTGAGTGGAGAAAACTACAAAAATGGCCGCCAGTTGCATTCCTTATGCATGGAGTTAAAGAACAAACATTGGAAATGAGATCCTCTGACAACAATAAACACAAACATTATCTGACAATAAAAGCAAGTAAGGTGGAGGTGTGAAGAACATCTAAAATTATTTGACCTTCCGCAGCGATTAAAAAAATAATAATAATAATAAAATAGAAGCAGCCAACCAGGAGTGGAGGGAACTACTGAAATGGCCGCAAAGGATCATGGGGGAGGCGGAAGTCATCATCCAGTCAGGAACTTGAGTGTGACTCAGCAAATTCAGACGGCCTCTGATTGGCTGCCCTATTTTTAGCCGCCTCCTCCTGCATCATCGTCATCATCATCGTCGTCATGGCCGCCCTGACTGAGGTTACTGTAGAAACGAGAGCTGCAGTGATCGATAAAAATAATTTAAAGCAAAATATCTGTCAGGAGGCAGGACGTTAACAGCCGCCAAGCAATCAAAATTTCAATTTAATGCATTTGTTTGACGTTTTCACTCTTGAAATGGCTGAAAGCCAAATATGTTCTTTCCTGCAAAGTCGGACATTTTGACACCGTCAGCACTTTGCAAATGGAAGTCAAAACTTGTAGAAAAGTCAATCCCGTGCGGCGCATGGCTGCCTGTTATTGGCACTCGAGCAGGACCTCCTTAAAGGACCGGGCCAAAATGGCCGATTTGTAAATTCACAGATTGGGATTATGCCAAATTATTCGTACTCGACGTTGCCAATCACCATTTCACCAATTTCCCATAAAGACAAGATAATCAAACGGAATAAAAGGCACGCCTTTGTCACCAAGAACTGTTCACCATCCTACTAGCATGACGGAAAATCAAAATGAATCACGCTCACGATGAACGGATGGAAGTCTCAACACCTGCGTGACGTATAAAAGCACAAGAAGTCGCATTCATGGTAAGAAGTCCTTTTGTCATCATTGGTTAGCAACACCGTAACAAAGTTATTGAAAATAATTCAGACTTGTTGTACTCTAACAATGTTGGTCTTAAACAAAGTTGCGAATACATCTGTACACTTGTCGTACTGTACACTTCGCGGGCCGCCGGGTCCTTAAATGTTTCTCGCCAAAATGGCGGCGCCCATGAAAATTCGTAAAATCTTCTCAAAACACCATTAAATGATGTCAGATTAACCTCAAATTTTCAAGGTACACTAGATATGATTAAGGCTTTCATTGTTCAGCGGAGTATTCCTTTAATGACAAATGATGATGGGAAAAAAATATCAAACTTGACATATGTGCCATGAAGAGTCTCCTTTTAAAAATGACGTAGTCACATGACACGATAAAATTTCTCTTCAATCTAGTTTTTTTTTTTCCCTTGGCTATTTTTTTTAAAAGAACTCTCTTTCTCCCCCCCCCCCAGTAGGAGAATTCGTCCTAGATAAATGATTCAAAGCAGAATGGCCGACGCGTCAGGGAGGGAGGGGGGTGCTCCACTTTTGCAACTTTCCAGGGGCCGCTACCGAGTGAGTTTTGCAAGGTCAGCGTTGGGGGCCCTGATGGTGAACGTAGAGCATCATTTAAAGCGTATGAAATGTCTAATTTCTAACGCAAATTTAGACGAAAATATATTTTCAACTGTTCCATAAAATGCATATCCCGTTCGATGTTTTTAACCAAAAAAATACAAGTGTTTAAGACTTAAAGTCCATGAACTTTGACCTAGTTTCTCTTACCTGCAAAACGACTCATTTGGTGGGCGGATCAGTGACATCACAAAATCTGGGATGGGCATTTCATGTGGAACGTCCAACTTTTAATTTTTCATAGGGTTGTGGTTCGGGACGTGTACCTAATAAAGTGTCCCGTCACGATCATTTCCCGCAAGGTGGCACAATTTGAACAACGTTCGCACGCACCACTTCCAAAATCGAGCCGGTGACAAATTTGACACACTTGAGCGTTCCGTTTGTATTCGTGAATGTGCGCGTGCGTTGCGCTCAATCATCTCTCCAAGGAATGCCCCTCGTACGTGCTAATTGGCGTCGCACGTCTTTGTGACATTTTTGTTTTAATCAGGACCAGAACTCGCCTCAACTCTGACACCAACTTCTACTAGGGCGTTGGATTGTTATTATTATTATTATTAATAATTTTTAAGTCAATGTAACACCGAAGAATGCCGACATACAAACTTTGTTTTCATGTGGAGACTTTTTGAAATTGAATATTAATTGAGCTCAGTAATGTTGCTGCTCACAGGAAATGTCAATGAAATATGATACTTGGAAGTAAAGGGATAAATTCATCATGAGGGGAAATTATGTCAAATTCAACCCCCCCCCCCAAAAAAAAAAATAATGATAATACACATTGTGTGTGATTAATGAAAATTTCTACAAAAATATGTGAACATCAGATTGAGTACAAAAAAGATTGCCTTCTCACCAGGCAAACTAAACAATTAAAAAAGGTATTTATAATAACTAAATAAATTGAATAAATTATAACAATAAAATAATAATAACAATAAATAAGAACAGTAAGATTGACGACAACAAAAAAAATACAGAAGTCAAAAGTTCATCAAGTTCATTTTCACACTTAGGAGAGTATTGTTGTTATTATCATCAGAAGTACATAAATTAAAAACCTAAATTTAGTGCGTTGAGGAAAAGTGACCAGCTGTCTAAACTATTTACATATCTAAGTGATTTTTTTTTTCTTTCTCACAATTTTCTTATGTTTTCGGAAATTTCAATCTAATTTTAAACATTAAAATAACTAAGGTGGCACGTTGCGCAGCTAGTAAACCATTGGCCTCACAGTTCTGAGGACCCGGGTTCGATCCCGGCCCCGCCTGTGTGGAGTTTGTATGTTCTCCCCATGCCTACGTGGGTTTTCTCCTAGCGGGCACTCCGGTTTCCTCCCACATCCCAATCACATGCAAGATGAATTGGACACATTAAAAATTTCCCCAATGTGTGATTGTGAGTGCGACTGTCGTCTGTCTCTATGTGCCCTGCGATTGGCTGGCGACCAGTTCAGGGTGTAACCCCGCCTCCCACGCGTTTACAGCTGGGATAGGCGCCAGCGCTCCCCGCGACCCTCGTGAGGATGAGCGGCAAAGAAAATGGATGGATGGATATTCATAACAATAATGATAACTAAATAGAATAAATAATATAACAGGAACAACGAGCTTGACAACAACAACAAAAATACAGAAGTCAAAAGTTCATTTTCCACACTTCGAAAAGTATTCTCGTTATTATCAGAAGGCAAAGAAATTATGAATCTAGATTTAGCGCGTTGAGGAAAAGTGACCAGATGTTTTAACTATTTACATATCTAATAGATTTTTTTCCCCCCTTCTGCTCATGCTTTTCCTCACTTTTCCAAAATTTCAATATGATTTTAAACATTAAAATAATTTAAAACATCAGCTCCTGTAAGACTGCCTCAAGATCTCGATGCTTGCTTTTTTTTTTTTTGCAATCAATTTTTAAAAAAAAAACATGAATACAAACGATAATTAAAGAAACGCAGATGGTCAAATTCTGCAAGCGACAATGCAGCCATTTGAAGGCGAATGCGCAATTATGCAACTTGCCCCCGCAAACAAAAACTGGAGCAAACGTCACAAGAAGAAGAAGAAGAAGAAGAAGACTTGTTTGCCCATTGGAATGTTTCAGCGTTCACAAGCGTCGCCGTGACAACAGTCACAAACACAGAAGCACTTACGCTGGCCCCCCCCAAAAAAAGAGGCGAAGACACAACAACTTCACTTTTTCTTTTTCTAACCCGCACTCAGCACATCAAATCATTTGCTGCTGACAGAAAATCCATCATTTTACATTAGATATATGTGAAAGTCTACACACCCTGGTGGGGGGAAAAAAAAACACTTTATAGTCAAATAAAAACAAGATAAAGATTTTTTTTCAAAAGTTCCCATTTCATGTGAAATATTAACTTGGGCAACTCCTTTCAGGAGGAAAAAAAAACATTGAAGATGCGATTGCATAAGTGTGCACACCCTCTTATAACAGTGAACGTTGCTGTGTTCAGGTCGAACCAATCACATTAAAACTGCGCCCCCAGACGTACTAATCAACTTCAGGTGTTCAAGTAGGCTTTTCCTGACATTTTGGTAGTCACAGCTACCAGCGCATGAAATAGTCCGATGAGTTCCACAGCATCCGTGTCCGAAGGTCTCAATCGGGAAAATGGTGCAAAAATAATTTACAAGGCATTCAAGTGTCTTGATATGGTGAAGAAAGTCATCAGGTGGACAAAACAGAGCAAAAAAAAAAAAAAAGAGAAAATGGGCGTACCTCCAAAATTCAGTTCAGTCAGGTTGTTTAGAGACATTACAATAATATCACTTGCTCTGATTTTTAGAAATCACAACCTGACATTTCAGCAGATGTGTGTAAACTTTTTTTTTATAAATTGTATAGTAAATATTTTATATTTATAGCATTTATACCATAATTACAAATATAATTTTATTTTGCTAATTAAATGTGAAAATCGACCAGCCTTTTTTAATTAAATTAAAATAAATTAACAAGTTCACTTTTCATATGATTCCCCGATCCCACCCTGGTGTCTCTACGAGCCTTTTTGTCCATTTAATGGAAACATGTTAGACCGCTAGGGGGCGCCCTATTCCAAGATCACTAAGAATCAAGCGGTTCAAGTTAATTACGTTTATGTGAAAAATCAAACAAACATTTTAATGTTCAGATTAAATCATAATGTTTACTGGTGGCTCAATCTCCAATTACTAATTCAGTTTTACGTGCCGTAATTTGTCATTATTATAAAGTCGTCATACAGTAAATATTTGTATGCAAAACACCCGGTAAAATATAAAGCCAGGCACTGATTGGGCGTGCCTTCCGTCTGGGCTGCACACTTGCCATTCATCTGCACGACGCCGCCCTCTTGAGGACGTGCATTAAACTGCAGCACACAAAGGCCCATCCGGCTAAACTTTGTTTCTAAAATGCATTTCATTTTTAAATTCTTTACACTTCGGTGCTCGTCGCCATTGGACAGATGGGCCAGACAATTTTTAGATAAGCTACAGGAAAACAAACAAAAAAAGATCGACGTGTGCATTCTATTTAGAAGCTAAAAATAAAAATAGACAAGAGGCAAGTTTTTATTTGTGGACGTTTTTGTATTTAATAGATAATCCTTCGGCCGCGTCGCCATGACAACACGTTTCTTCCCCTGTACATACAGTATTTTCCTTGTGTGCTCAGCAGCCCCTCGGGAACATTTGACAGACAAGACGGTCGACATACGTGGCAGTAAAATAAGTTAAAACTCTTCCGGGCCTGTGAAACCAGGTAAATAACAAGACAGCCTTTTTGCCTTCTGCACGCGCGCACGTTTTGTATATTTTCATTTCTCCCTTTCAGTGCACCTCATTTTGAATGATTTTAAAATCGTAGCAGAGAAGGGCTGCTGCTTTTTTTTTTTTTTTTTTTTAAACAATGGGACATTTATTTTTTTTAATCCAAACAAGAAAAATAACTTGGTAACTCTACAGACATGTTGATGAGCAACTATGAAATGAGTATATTTTTTTTTATTTTCCAAATATCGTTTTGGCCACATGCACGAGAGCCATCGTCTCTCCCTCTCGTCGGCATCTGGTCACATGACGCAACACGTGACCTTTTGAAGCGCGTGAATTTGAATGAGTAAAACACAAATAAAAGGTTAAACACGCCGACGCGCACTTCACGATGTGGCCGATTTGAGGTACGCTATCAGGTCCTGGCGCTCGCCCTTCTTCTTGATGCCGGCGAAGATCATCTTGGTGCCCGGGATGTACTTCTTGGGGTTCTCCAGGTACACCATCAAGGTGTCCTCGCCCCACACGATTCCTGACAACACACACCCAAAAAAAAGTTGCAATTTCATGCCTTGCTCGTGTCCATTTAAATCTTTAAGTCTTTCACTTCTTACCCCCACCAATGTATCGTAATTTCCGGCCTATAAGCCGCGACGTTTTTCCCACACGCTTTCAACCCTGCGGCTTATGCGGCGATGATGCTAATTTGTGCATTTTTTCTAACGGCCACAAGGGGGCACTTGAGCAGAAAACGTAAAAGCGAGATGGTGGACTCAATGTGGCGAGGAACTGACTTTTACTGGTGTTTTTTTTTTTTTTAAACCGGTCCTGTTAGCGCTGTGCTAGCATGTTGCTATGTCTCAGTGATTTTAATCGATTTTTTTTTTTTTTTAAACCAGCCTTGTTAGTGCTGCGCTAGCATCTTCCGGCTGTGTCTCAGTGATTTTTACCAGTATGTTGTTTTTTTTTTAACCCGGCCTGTTAGCGCTGCGCAAGCGTGTTGGTGTGTGTCAGCGATTTTTACCGATTTACCGAACATTTTGTTTAATGTATGACATCACATGATGTCAGTACACCTAGCAGGGGCCAAAAGACAAGCTCAATTTGCTTTTTCTTTGCCTTTTGATGTCACATCAAGGAACCGCATCAACGATGGGAGTTCTAAGACTACTACGCACGGGAGTGATGTCACTTTTTACGGCAGTAAGTCAAATATCAAAAGGTAGTCAAGACACTTTACATTTTGCTACTTCAACAGTTCACACTAGGCCTTTATCATTAAGTTAAGGTAGGAAAGACCCTTAAAATATGTATAATTGCCTATTTTAATAGTTTAGTTAACCCTTTCAAAAATACAGCTGATAAATGATTTTGATCGGGGGGGGGGGGGCACAAGTGCATGGAGACTCTCCGCAATTTGAACTAACAACCCAGGCTAAACTTGGCTCCCCCCTGACATACAAAGATCATCTCTCAGTGGAGGCGCATCACTCTGTCGCTCACTGGCAATCTACTATTTTCCGATGAGAATTGGGCTATGGCACCACCTTGCGGCTCGTTTGGTTGTTTCAGAAAGTGGCGGAAAAAAACATTTCGGTGAAAATGTGGCAATATGTTGCACAGTTAATTTGTCACGTGATCTACTTTTACTGGATTCTGTGTCTCTGATGACTGAATTTTTAACGACGTGACGAGAACCACGGTCACACAAACTTTGTCGTTAAATAAGATTGGCTAATAACTGTCATTCTCTAACCCTCCAAAATTTGTGGTGACAGAAGTGGAAAAGTATTATGAAGCGGCACCTGAACGCTTTGCGTCAGATTAGGAACGTTTGTGAATGTCGCACAGCTTTTTGACCTTTAAACATTATTGTCAACACGCAACCATCGGGGTTGTAAATTCGGAGTTACCGACTTTTTTTTTTTTTTTTTTTAAACTCCTCTAGGACCGACCTTTGCTCTTGTTGGCGTCCGTGTACGAGTAGCCGTCCGCCTGGCCCGTCTTGCGGCCGAACAGGCCCCAGAGGTTGGGCCCCACCTTGTGCTTGCCCCCCTCCTCGACCGTGTGGCACTGCGCGCACTTCTGCACAAACACCTTCTTGCCTTTCGCCACGTCGCCCATCGTCAGCTGGAAACGGATACGGAAAATTACAAATAATTACACTCAAAACAGCTCGGAGGCAAATTCAACTCACATTCCGTTGTACATTTGTTACATATAGATATAAGAGGCTATGAAAATAATTATAACTGAATCTGGCTTTTGTCAGGACTGTTAACCTGCTGAAAGTTTATTATTATTATTATTATAAGTTATCCGAACAGGTGACGTCACCATCTATGCCTTTCTGTGGCTCCTCCAGTCTCTCTGCAGACCTTACAAGCAGTCACCTTCCCTCCTTCCTCCTCTCCTGTCCTCTGCGGTGCTCCCGGTTGAATGAAGGTCGTTAAGGTAACCAGCAGCTGAGAGGCTCCATTTACGTGACATACGCTCTTCAGCGCGTGGGTGACGTCAACACAGAACACGTCACGGTCTGACTTCCCGCTCGAGGTCAAAAGAGCCACCACAGGCACTTCGGATGCGTTAGCTTAGCTTTAGCCGCCTGATACTCGGTCGGTTAGCCCCAAAGCTAGTTAGCATTAGTCTCCCTGGCAGCAGGGTGTGTATTCGCGGGCAGCTTTAATGCACTAAATCGGACGTGATTAATGCTCTTAGCGTTTACGTTTTAATCTGAAAACGACAACCGGTGGTGAAGTTTACCTCGCGTGTCGTATTTCATTCAACATCCCCGGCAGCTCCCGAGCAGCGCGGTTAGCTCAAGAATGACCGTTAACATGGCGGCCCGGCGAATTCCCCCCCCCCCCTTTTTTTTTTTTTTAATTTTCAACCCAAGACTTCATTCACATTTGATTCAAATGTCTTGTAATTTCCGCCAACATATTTAACGTTCTCGATTCGAGAACGCAGGCAAGCGGTATGTTCACGTCACCGGCTGCCGGCTCTCAAGGATGCTTGAAGGAGGCCGGCGTCCCTCTCAAGCAGACAGTCTCCGCACGCGTAAGGAATATTGACCGCTATAGTTCAAATAAACATCATAGTATGAAGTGGCCATAATCCTCCCGAAAATACATCAGAAAGCTATCGTCACGTGGCCACTACCTTGCCATTTCACGTTAATTCGCCGCAATTTTCAAATTAACTCAACGACTTTAGCGAACTCGAGATTAAAGTGATATGCTGCGTTTACCTCTTAGTTGAAAGCAGTGTTCAGTTAAAACGGCTCCTTGGTGGTTCCTCTCCGACGCGTTGTGGCGGTCGCACAGAAGGTCACTCCGCTAAATTACGGCGCAGGTTTATGACGTCACGCGATCACGTGACGGTGGTTACGTCACCTTCCGTCTCGGGCCTGGTCTCGTTTGCGACGCGAGTGATTTTACCGCCCTCGCGCGTTTGACCGTCGGCACGCATTCGTCGTCAATTCGATATAAAAATCAAGATGCAAAGTCGTCGGTGTGCCGTTTTTGTTGTTTTTTTTCTTTCCACGGAAGGTTTTGGGTGTTCGTTTGACCTTGAAGAAGCGAGGCGAGGGCAGAGAGGAGGAGGAGTAAAAAGGTGTTGAGACGTTTACAGACAAGAACGTGACGTCCGCCCTCCTATGTAACTCCATGTACTGCACTCGTAATACATTTCTAGATGTTTCGTCAGGACGTTTAATTATCATTTTTATTATTATTTTACAGTGATGTGTTAAACTAATTACCTGGTGTCCATGAGTTATTATTCATATGTTTACAAATGAACTGACAGATCTGTGGAAATTATTAGTAAGAGTAAATACAGTGCACCACCCACGTTTAATACTTCTTTATTTGGTCAATATAAATTACTCAAAATACAGTTTTGATTTCTTGACGTGTTTTATTTAGCATAACCTGATCAATGGTGACAAAATGTCTTTAGCTGTGGAATTTCCCATATCTTCATTTGTATTAAAAAAAATAACAAAGAAGTGCTCAGAGACCAAACGTGAGATGAACATATTTAATTAGTTGCTCTTGTAATTTATTTTAAACTGTAGAGAGACTTTGCGGACAACATGCATAAATTATGCAATTTCACACTGATTAAGACAACCTTTCCGAGAGGATTGTTTTGAGGTTTAAAACCATAACCAGAAGATATTCATGTGTTTGTGTCCGCGGAGGAAGGTGCGGGGTCTCAGAGAAAACACAATGAAGATTTCCTGTCAATTGTGTATTATAGACAGTTAATGTGTATTTATTTAAAAATCGCATTACTGATCCCCACCCCCGTTTTACGAATGCGCACATTAAACTACATGTACCGCGCTGATTTATTCAAGGTGACATCCGTTATGTCAGGTGATACAACGCGAGTTACCAAAGTTGATCTGCAGTTTACGACTCGCCTTTGCATTCACGGTTCAAAAAAGGTGACGGAATCCACAGCACTTTCACGTTGAGAGGCAATTTAGAATACTGTGCGTGGAACTTTCAAAACAAACAGAATTGACATGACTCTAGTTTTAAGTACACAACACGGAAAATAATTTTTTGCTCAAATATGCATTCAAAATGGGATTCAAATAAATATGATGTAAATGTCTGCAGCCATTTTCAAGAATCGATAGGAAACATCCATCCATCCATTTTCTGACCCGCTTATCCTCACGAGGATCGCGGGAGTGCTGGAGCCTACCCCAGTTGGGTACACCCTGAACCGGTCGTCCGCCATTCGCGGTCGGTAGGAAAATGCATTTTTCAAATGCCGATGATTTTTGAACGCAACGCCACACACACACACACACACACACACACACACACACCACACCACACACACACACACACACACACACACACCACACACACACACACACACACACACACACACACACCACACACACACACACACACACACACACACAGTGGAGGTGAAACTGCCCTGTACGAGACATTCAGGTCTTCCAAAGCAAACGGAATTTACACCACTTTCCGTTTTGTTTTTTTTTTTTTTTTTTTTTCGTGTCTGTGATACAGCACAGCACAGATTAATTCCCTTCTTTATCTGTATTAAATAAGTCGTAAGTATAAAACATTTACCCACTTGAAACTTTGATATTTTCATAGTACGACAAAACGATGAAGGGCAGTTTTGAAAGGTGACATTCCACATTACGAAGGTCCTTGAAGGCACCGGCAGAGACCGCAGGATTGAGATTCCAAGATGGACGAGTCCCACGCGAACGTGAGACAAGCGGCACCGGAGAACCTCGACGACCCTCCCAACAGCCGTCTGTTCCTGGTGGCCAGTCGCTCCGTCACGGAGGATGAGCTCCGGGACCGCTTCTCCGTGTTCGGCGACATCCAGGGCGTGTGGGTCGTCAAAGACAAGCAGACGAAAGAGTCCAAAGGCATTTGCTACGTCAAGTTCGCCAAATCGTCTCAGGCCTGCCTGGCCATGGAGGAGATGCACGGAAAAGTCCTGCTGGACGGAAACAAACCCATCAAGGTCGGAACCGAACCCAACTTATTACCCAAAATCCTTTCACTCGGCTAGCAACAAAACAACAATATTCAAAATACTGACCGCACAGAGTTAGCTCTTATGCTGCTCCCATATTAGCAATTAGCTTGCTAACGGTCCTGTCGTTGCTCTGTACTTCGGTTTAAGGAGCACGTTTGACAATTATATACAATAAAAATATGTAAATAACAAAAAAATCAAATGTATAATAACAGCGGGTCCAAATAAGTCACACACTTTTTAAAACTTACTCAGGGAACGAAGGAAACGAGCTGGAGGTCGAGGTGCAACGATTGAATGAGTAATCGATCATCAAATTAATCGACAACTAAAGCTACCAGGTTTCCAATTATCAGGAGTGACACATAAGATGGCGGACAAGGGAATCCTGGGATTGTAGTGACGTAATCTGAAATCTCTGTATTGGATTTCTAAATTCAACAATGGCAGTGAAGGAGTTCTGCCCGATTAATTGTTTAGTCATTTTTTAAAACTTGGAGCTGCCCAAATCCTTCGCGTTGAACATCTCAACAGTAAATATTCTCACATATCTGTCGTCCTTTTTGAAAGCAGAATGTGTTTATTCAAAATAAGACATTTGCTTGTACTTTAGAAAGCAATAACCGTGTTTTCCGATGAATGAATGAAGTCTTGTTTTTTAGTAGGGGATGGATGGAAATCAACAGATGTTGTTTTTTTTTTTTTCCTGGCCAATTGATTGATTAATCAAAAAACGAATATGAATAGAAGCGTACGTGTACGGTACCACGAGCTGGGAATATTTACTGTCACATGGCAAGAACGGATAGGTTTCCAATGACGTCACCACCACCCTTAGACCAATCGGATGAATTAACGATAGGGAAAAAAAAAAAATTCACGCTTCACCTTTCGCCTGTGTTCTCTGACCTCTGTGACACACAAGATGGCGTAATTGGAAAGCCATCCATAACCCGACCGAGTCTTTGAAGGATTCAGTGTATTGGATTTGCGTCGGAGACGGCTCCATGTCCTCACCCGCGTCGGGTGCCGTTGCAGGTGTTTATCGCCCAGTCGCGGTCGTCCTCCAGCCACAGAGACGTGGAGGACGAAGAGCTGACCCGGATCTTCGTCATGATCCCAAAAACCTTCTCGGAGGAAGACCTGAAGAACACTTTTAAGGTGCGCACGGCTCATTTCATTGGCGGAACGTGGATGATTTTTTTTTTTTTTCTAGCAGGGGTGACAAACTCGTTTTTTGATCGCGGGCCACATTGTCGTTACGGTTTCTGTCAGAGGGCCATGATGACTGAAACCACGAAAATCTTTAATTGACCCATCATATTTACTCATTAAATTGATCAACTAGTTTTGAAATCAGAAATCATGGGTCATCGATTTTTTTTCAACTGTTGTTGATGTTTGGTAACACAAAAATGCTTGCAATATCTCAACATCATCATTTATGATATGACAGTTGAAATTTTGGTTCAAATTTCAACAAAAATCATGGAAGTTGATGCACATGATTTGCCTTCGCGGGCCACATAAAATCATACGGCGGGCCGGATCTGGCCCCCGGGGCTTGAGTTTGACACCTGTGCTCTATACTGTCGAAGGCATTTTTGACACCGTTTCTGTCCGCGTTGGAAACCCCCCCCCCCCCCCCCCCACCCCCCCACCCCCAGGAGTACGGCGACATCGAATATTGCGTCATCATCAAGAACAAATTGACCGGGGAGAGCAAAGGTTTGGGCTACGTCAGATACTACAAACCCTCCCAAGCGGCCCTGGCCATCGAAAACTGTGACAAAGGTACGGCCGCCAGGGGGCGCTGCAGGCGGGGTGTTCAGAGCCGCGTGTTCCAATATTTCAAGCAAGGTGCGCTTCTTTTATTAAGTAAAAAATGAAAATCAAATCTAAAATCATGGATGAGAATTTTCCGCGGATTTCCGAGTTTTTTCAGATGGAAATGTCATTTTTTGTGAAACGTGTAAATCCGTTGGGAAAATTTTGGGGAGGGGGTACGGCTTGACGCAGGGCGAGGCTGTCATCATATTGGTCATTCTCATCCCTGTGGATCTCAACAGGAAGTGTATTTTTTTTTTAATTTTGTCCATTTTCCTACTCTTTTGTTCAGTTTCAGTCTGTTAATGTTTCCGCGTGAAATGTTTTGTTATGATTTTTTTTTTTTTTTTTTGCGCCCGACAAATGATCTGCACCTCGTAATCCCGTCCCCGTGACGTCGCTTTCAGCCTACCGGGCCATCCTGGCGGAACCCCGCAACAAGGCCTCGGCCACGGAAGATTACAACAGCATGGCGGTCAGGAGCGACTACTCGGGCGGCGCCGACTCCATGAGCATGTACCCCTTCAACATGGCGGCGCCGGCGGAGCCCGTCAGCTACAACATGATGGACTACCGCGGCGGCAGCGGCGGCGCCGACCTGACCCGCTGCCTGATGGTGTCGACCCGCGCCGCGCTGTCCCAGGAGCAGATCTTCGCCCTGTTCGACATCATTCCGGGGATGGAATACTGCGAGCTGCAGCGGGACGCCTACGGGATGAGTAAAGGTGAGCGTTTGCGATGCGTCACATCGCGCAACACCGTTTACGATTATTCCAGATTTGCCCCTCCCCCCGCCGTATATCGTACGAGGTTTAACAGAAAAGTTCCAGGACTGAATATGTTTACCCGTTCAGTGTTGGCCAGATGATCAAACAGAACCACAAGATGACGGGGGACAGTCTAAAATTTGTTCACATAAGAAAAGCTTAATTTCAGAAAACTCCCATCGAGCGTCACAAAAACGCATGTGGACATCTCATGCCGATTAAACCTTGGAAAATATCAATACCGTAATCCTGATATTACAGATTTTGAGTACGTTAAGTCCTCCTCATGAAGCGATGTGAATATTTTTGCGCTTATGGGTAGGAAAAGGCTTCACCTGGAGAAACTGCGTGATCGTTTTAATATTTTCAGAGGTTGCAGTGGGCACGATTAGACGTCCACATCCATTTAGGTGACCTTTGCTTGCAAGCAACGTCAATATATTTTTTGATCCATTTTTTTCTCCCAATGATGATAAAAGCCTGCTTTTGCCAAATTGGAGCGGCTGCGCTCATTTCAGCACCGAAGCAATGCGGTGGGCACCCACAATTCACGGACGGCAGAGACCGAGTTCAATCGGGAACAGCGGAAATCTGCACGAAACGGATGCCCCCCCACCCCCCCCCCCCCCAAATTTGGGGAAAAATGCACTATTAGGCACTATTTTCCTCAAATAACACAATCACAGAGATAATTACAGCGTGTACAATATTTTCTATTTGTAGTTTATGCCCCCCCCGTCCCGTCATCAAATCACGTTACTGGCCGGAAGTGCCGGTCAAACAAAGCATTCTTCAATGCTAAGTCTGTCACGTCCCATCAGAAACGGGGGTAGGACCCAAATGCAGGAACTCGGAAGACTCAAGGTAGTTCAAGAAGAGACACGTTTATTATACGCCGAGGTCGGGGATCGAGCAGGCGGTCCGGTGCAGCAGCGGTAGTTGGGACGTCGAGCGACGAGAACAGATGAGCGGACAGGCAGGAGTCGGTACACGGGAGAACGATCAAAGCAGGCGGGAGTGTCAAGGGAGTCAGGCTTACGGGGTCGGTCGGAGAACGGGCGAAGGTCGGTACGCACGGGTTGACGATCAGGGATACGAGAGTGCTGGAACGGGACATAAAGCTCAACGAACTGGCGGAGGACCAGTCGTCACCGGGTCCGATATATACGGGGGATGATCAGGCCGCATGAGGCGCAGGTGTGTGCGCCTCCCAATCAGCTCGTGCTGAAGCGGCAGGATCGTGACAAAGTCGGTCGGAGATGACGCAAAAACACATCTTTTAGCACGACGCCCAAAGTTTTGTCCGATAACGTTAAACATTTAGAAGGTGATAATAAAAGAAGGTACGTGGCAAAATGAGAGACACTTGGCGCAGAGGACCCATTTTTAATGCCAAAGTCGATGTTTTCCCCGCGGTTCCGCTGGTCTCGGACAACTGGATCTAGACATGGATCTGGTGAGTAAGTCGTCGACATTTACACAGAAGAGTTTGAAAGCGTAGAAAAGTCTGTGGACGCATACAAATACTTCGTTGTTGGATCTGTTCACAATCAAGAATAAATCTCACATCGGATTTTTTGTCAATACAAATACCAATATTTCAATAAATGACCCCTGGTTTTACACAAACTCGCAAAAAAAAAAAGACGAGTCGACTCCTCTGTACATAAAGCGTGTTGTGGCGACGTTAAAATTTGGTAAACTTCTCCGTGACAGACATTTTTTTTTTTTTTTTCAAATATGCATTGTTCTCAAATGAGTCCAATGCGTATTTAAAAAAATAAAAATGAAAAATAAATAAACCGCTGGGATAGGCTTCAGCCTCCGTACGCGGAAGCGCGTTGCGGCCACACCTGAACCTACGTAAACCTCTGTGTGACTGACGGTTTATTTTCATTTTTAAATGCACATTGGACTCATTTGAGAACAATGCATATTTAAAAAAAAAAAAAACAAAAAAATCTGTCTGGGAGATGTTTATCGAAGATTAACGTGTGGCCGCAACACGCTTCCTTGTCTGTTGGAGATGACTCCCTTTCACTTTTTTTTTTTTTTTTTTTTTTCCCCCAATAAATACGCATTGTTCTCTAATGAGCCAACTTGGCATTATAAATATTTCTTGGGAATTTGAGATTGAGAAGAATAATTCCTACCTGTAATGAAGCGATCGCTACACAGGCCTGTGTGTATTTTAGCCGGGCATCATCCGTCACGTTTAATTGCCGAAATCCATCGATATTATTTTGTATTTTCAGATTGTATTCTATAGAATGATCTCTTTGGATACGGGTCTCGTTTGTGGTGACAACCAACATCACGACAGGTCTCGGCTATTGTAAATATCCTCATCCGGTTCAACGTCTCCCACAATGTCCAGCAGATCTGTTTGACCTGCAATATGGCGCCGGGAAAATGGTGACGTCACGTGCGCGAGTTCTGTAGCAGATTTTCACTTCTCGCCTGTTGGCTGAAAGACAAAACGAATTCCCTTGCTATGAAAACGGGTTCAATGTAATGACAAGCATTTTTTTTTTTGCAGGTCACGCGATGATCCGCTACAGCAATCTGGGTTCAGCCCTTTACGCCAAAGACAAACTGAACGGATTCGAGTACCCGCCGGGGAACAGACTGGTTGTCAGTTTTATGGACGACGGCGAAGATCGCAGCAGGTACGAACGCGCAAAGAAAGTTTGAGCGCAGTCAAGACTCGACGAACGCCTTCTGCGCAGTTCTGTGGGTCGGATGGCCATGCAGTTCGTGGCCACCCAGATGATGTCATCGGTTTGGAACGGACCCTCCAACAGCCAAGCCATCAAACCTCCCATCGCGTCTCACCTGGTACCGAGCGACCCGTCCCGTCCCGTCCCGTCCCGTCCTGCTTCTTTTTGTTCTTTGCGCGCGCGCTAACGAACGAACGCGTCCGTCCCGCAGGGATTCGCCGGGCCGCCGCCGGCCCCCGTGTCCCGAGTCCAGACGGACGTCAGCCTGCCGCCCCCCAAGAAGCTGGCGCCCCCCGACAGCAAGGCCAAGGAGCGGCTGTTTGTGGTCTTCAGCCCCGCCCCCCTGCCCGTGGACGTGCTGGAGGACGTTTTCGGGTAAGCGGCTTCTCGTACCCAAATGCACGTTTTCACATGTTTTGCACAAGTTTTCGTTCTCCAAACATTGGTTGTGTATTCATTCATTCATTCATTCATTTATTTAAGTAAAACGCTTTAACATTGACATATATTGTATTTTATTTCAAGTTTCCATTTGTTGCATTATTTTTTAATTTTTCCAAAATGACTGAAGTCTTTATTTTGAGTTAGCACACCAAATCGAAAATTATTTTGTTGCAAGTAATAAATATTACTAAATATAAATAACTGTATGTATACATTTAACAAGCCTTGTTCATTTTATTAAATTTGATTATGAAATGGCTTTATAAAAGTATTTTTTTTTTCAGTATTAAAATAAGATATCACATCCACTGGATTATTATTTTGACTTCATCTACTAATTATTTGGTCCATCTGTAAGTTTTAAGAATCAAATTTGATCCTTGAGCGCAAACGTTTGCCAACCCTTTTGTGCAACACGAATACATTTTTCTGCATTATTTCTCTTTTAAAAATTATTATTATTTTTCTATAGGCGATTCGGTTCCCTGATGGAGGTCCACTTGGTTCCGGGCAGGAAGGTCGGATACATGAAGTACGCAGACAAGCAGGTGACAATCCAGTCTGTCGGAGGGGAAAAATGAAAACAAAAAACAATTTCAGATATTAAGCGTGTCGTTTCCGTCCTCATTTTGAGTGCGCCGACGACGCCATGGCGACGCTTCACGGCCACGTCGTCAACGGCGTGAAGATGAAGGTGATGCTCGCGGATCCTCCCAGAGAAGAATCTCACAAAAGACTTCGCACGTACTAGGACGGACGGCAGCGCGTGCCAGGTGAGTTAGCCAACATGGCTCCTTTTAATGAATATATCAACATCTTCATTAAATATGAACCGATTAAGGTCGCCACCCCCCACCACAAAAAAAAAAAAAAAATGGCTGCAGCTCCTTGTAGTCACGTTCCAGAATTCAGGAGCGATACAAGTGACGCAAAAAAGTATTGAAAGTAAAGTTAAAAGCACTCCACGGACAGCAAACTCTGCCACCTAGTGGACTAAATTCAACAGGATCGAGTCACGTGACAAATGTGCGCGGCGACGCTGGCTGGCGTGTGAGTAACTGCAGCTTCTCGTCCCCCCAGGCGACTGTTGTCATGACAATACGACCCCCCCCCCGACCTGACAGACCCGACGACCAACACGGACGGAGACCTCTTGACACGACCTTTGACATCTGTCTGACCTTGTACTTCTGTCCGGTGACCTTGCCCTGACCTCCGATGTAGCGGGTCACTCCAGTGTTTGTTTTTTTGTAATTCTTTTATGATTCAAAATCAATTAACATTTTCCAATCTGTGGGAAGAATTCAGAGGAGCGCGTCGGACCCATTTCCACGAAATTAAGTTGACTTTGGCTAATGGAAGCTTTAACTTGGGTCTCCTAACGAACTCTTCAAGTAGACATCTGCTATTTTTTTTTATTATTATTATTTTATTTGTGTTTGAGTTTTGTATGTTCAAATGTGTTCCCACTGTGATACGGTTAAACAGAAATAAAACCAAAAAGGCTCCCCAACTTGTCCTCCTCTTGTGTGCGTTTCTTTCCAACCTCCCGCGTCCCAAATTGCTTTGCGTGTCAACTTCGATTTTCCAAAATGTCGTCGTTGAATGTCGTGTACACAAAGTCACGCGACCGCGATTTCATTTTCCTCTTTGAGCGGGAACGAAAATCATTTTCAATGCGATTTAGCAAACACGTTGGAAACATTTGACCCGAGCGATGGATGACAACAAGCGCCGTTATTCCATCCTGAAAGGGAAAACAAAATCTAGTATTTATTTGCAAATTGATGAAAGATAATGATCAGGGCTCGAAAAGCCAGAAGAAATAAAGCAAAATGAGGATTTTGGTGAACATTTTAAAATAGGAATAGACCAAGTGTTTACATACATTTTGACAAAGAGGAAGCGCTTATTTGTAATATATATTTTTTTCTTTTTTGGAATTCTGTAAAGGGTTTTGAAAGTTAAATCTGGTTAAAATAAAATGGGAAATTTTATTAAAATAGGAAATTGTATTTTTGTACCAAACATTCATTTTACGGTCATTTTGTCAATTAATTTTCAAGCACTGGCTGACTCAACACGGCATTTCTGGGTTTGAAAGCTCTAATCCACAATTATTATTTTCTTTTATTATTATTTTTTTTTTTAATTGCCCAAGGCACTACAGAAGTCGATGCCCGAATGCCTCAGCCTAACATGTTATAGATTATTTTATTAGTGACTATCCTTTCCATTCCCACCCTGGATCACTTGGTGATGGTTTAAAATATGGAAATGATTGTATTTTTCTGACTAACGAGCAGGACTAAGCCGAAGAGAAACAAGAAAGGATCCGGAATTGGAGGGCGGAGACCGCACGAGGATACAGCTGATGTCATATTGAAGCAACAAATTAGGGGCGCCTGAAACCGCATTTTATACATTTTTTGCCAGTCTCACCCGTATAAACACTGCATAAGTATAGCATCATTTGTCGTTTATCCCGAATTATTCAAGATTTTTTTTTTTTTTTAAAGATGAATGTCAATTTTCGCCATCCGCTGCAAACAGTGGAGGGCCCCCACTTTTGAGTCCTGACCTCCTCGCAGCCACTTTCGGCCAATTCCACACTTTGAATTTTGACTTATTACAGGAGACAAATTTGGATGCACAGTTTTTAATTTCTGCTGAATGACAGTGAACATAATTTACAATCGCGACAGTCACCTGTTTGTCGTGAGGGGGGGAGCGCAACCCCCCCCCCCCGCCTCCCCTTTAGAACAACATGGATTCATTCCCGTCCGACATGATGTAGACGAATCAAAAGAGAACGTTACGATTACGATTTGTGGAGTTTTGAGAACAGACTGAATTTCTTAGAACAGAATCACTGCTGTTCGTTTGCTCTACGGGAGGATTTCACTCATCGTGGTGGAGAAAAGAGGCAGAAAACGAAAAGGGGATGCGGACGGAGCCAGGCAGACGTAACGATTACACCAAGGTTTTATTACAGAGTCTCTATGACTTAAATTTCAAACTTCCGTGTCCATGCATCCGTCCGTCCGTCAGTCGGTCGGTCGGTCGGTCCTTTTTACGTCGCCGCCGCGTCCCGCTCAGTCGTCCAGCGCCAGCGTGTTGAGCTCCTCGTCCAGCTCCTCCAGATCTTCCCCGGTGAACAAGTTCTCGTCCACCGGGACGTCCTTGTCGTCGTCGTCGTCCTCTTCTCCTCCTCCTCCGGCCTCCCCGCCCCCCTCGGCCCCCGACGGCCCGTTCGCGTCGGAGCCGCCGCACGCTCCGTTTAGTTCTGTTAACCGCAAAAAAAAAAAAAAAAAAATTGTAGTTATGCTGGGAAAAAATGTATTTGTAACCTTTTGTCACTTTCAAAACTGGACACGGTTCCACCGAAACCTGGTTTGAGCTTTTCTTACCCTTGTCCTGGTCCTTCATCTGACTTTTACTCCTGGAGGTGAAGCGGTCCACGGCCGCCACCGTGATTCCCGTGTGGTCCACTTCTTGCGGGACGAAGCGGGACAGGTCTATGTCCTGGACCTCCGCGGCGTCCGTCTGAATCCCGACGGAACGAGCGGGATGTAAATCGGGGTTGCACGTGGACGCCTCGCACCTCACGATTTTACCATTTCCCGATCGTCCTCATCTTCCTTGTCGGCGTATCGAGTGTCGTCGGCCTCGTCGTCGTCGTCGTCCACCAGCTCGGGCCGGAACTCGAAAACCTCGCGGCCGCTCACCACCAGCGACTTCCCGGCCTTGAAGTCGGCCTTCTTCTTCTCCATCTCCTCTCTGGCTTTGTCCACCTGCGGGCGACCACAACGGCGACTCCTTTAAGGCGCGACATCGCCGAGCGCGTCACGCAGCGAACGGAGAGCGTTCCCACCTTCTCCTGCCTTTTCCGCTTCTTCCACGCCAGGAACGTCTCCAAGGTGATGCGGGTCACGCTGGGACCGAGCGCTGCTCGCTGGCAAACAGAACCACGGAGAGAACTTTGAAAGGAATTCACGGTGGGGTTGGGCGACGTTGCCAAAATTTCAAATCACTCGAGTACATTTTATCAAGTGACAGTAACAGTATGGCGTGATGCAATTGCAAATGGATTACCGTCGTTTCCGGCCTACGGACCTCGCCCGGTGCACTTGTAAAGCAAATACCATTTGGTACATACATAAGCCGCACCACATTGAAACACGAAATCTTTTTCATTTATTATTTTTTTTTTTTTTTTAATACCTTTGCTTAGCTTAATATAGCAACAACAGCAGCACGAACAGGGCTGGTAAAAAGAAACAAACCTAAATCACTGAACTGTGGCAGTAACACACCAGCAACGAGCTAGCGCGGTGCTAACAGGGATGGTTAAAAAAAAAAAAAAACATACCGGTAAAAATCACAGACACACGGCAGTAACAGAGCAGCAACACGCTAGCGCAGCGCTAACAGGGATGGTTAAAAAAAAAAAAAAACATACCGGTAAAAATCACGGAGACACACCAGTAAAAGCAGCAACGCGCTAACAGGCCGGTTAAAAAAAGAAAAACCTGTAAAAGTCACTGAGACACGGCAGTAACACAGCAGCAACACGCTAGCACAGCGCTAACACTAGCGGAGCACTAACAGGGCCGGTAAAAGTCTCGGCACGCAAATTCCACCGGTCTCACTCTTACCCTTTCCGTTCGAGTTGCCCCCTTGCGGACGTTAGAAAAAAAACGCACAAATTAGCCGCATCGCCGCAGGGTTGAAAGTGTGTGAAAGAAGTCGCGGCTTGTAGGCCGGAAATGACGGTACATCGTAATTTAGCAAAGCTAATTTGAGAAATGAAACTGGACTTAAGAGTAAATATCAATAGTTAATGGACTCGAAATTCCTTGGCTTTGGCTACAGTTACTTGATTTGGACCGTCTCTTGAAAAAGGGTTCAGGGTCAGAACTGTTACAGATTGTTAGAAATGAAATCACAGGACAACGACACAGCAGCCAGAACCTCAGTGGACCTGGAACGGCGCCACGGCAGCCTACCTCGCTCTCGATCAGCTCCTCCATGGAGATCTCCTGGTCCTTCTCCTCCTTCTTCTTGTCCTTCTTCAGCACGAAACCCGGCGGCAGGGCGTGCCGGTACATGCACTCGCCGCCCCCTCCCGGGCAGACCCAGAACCAGCCGTACTTGTTGTTCTCGATGGCGTCCAGGAAGAACTTGCACACCTGCCGGACGGCGCACGAAAACCACCTCAGCCTCCTCTTTTGTGGAAATCTCTCGGCCGGATGACCAAAACGTTCCAAATCTTACAATTTGAGTTTTGGCTTTCTTCTTCTCGGCCTCGCCGTGCTTCTTGTTGACCACCTCCTCCAGTTTCTTCTCGTCCCAGTTGTCCATGGTGTCTGCGTGGCCCGGAGGTTCCGGTTAGTCAGCGTCGTACTCGTCACGCTCGTCCGAGAGCGCTCACCTTTCTCCAGCTCTTCGTCCCTTTCGTCCACGTAGACGCTCCTCTTCTCGCACTTCCTCTCCATGGACATGTCGTGGCTGAACTTGCACTTGTCCCCTTTGGTGCACTGGCCCTGCTTGTAGAAGGCGCACAGCACCGACTTGGGGTCCACACCTGAAGGTGACAGAAGGGACGGGGACGATTATGATACACACACACATATATATATATATATATATATATATACATACAGCGATGTCTCGGTTCTCGACCACAATCCGTTCCAGAAAAGGATTCGAAAAGTGAATTGTTCGAAAACCGAATCGATGTTTCCCATTATAATGAATGGAAATAGAAATAATGCGTTCCGAGCCTAAAGAATTAGGCCCTTTAAAGCATTTTTTTTTTAGCATTTCCTGATAATAAACTGCATCGTAGAAATACACGAATAGTTTAAATACTTTATATAATAAAATAATTTCAGAAATGTATTTATTTTTTGCTTAAAATGTATGCTAGGCTGGGAGTGCTTTGCCGTATCTGTAGCGACCTGGCCCCTAGCCTTGTAAACTTTTTTTAATTCACAAAAGTGCAGAATAACTAAAAAAGTAATAACGAAGGGGAATTTTTTTCAAAAAGAAATGAAAATATTCGTAACATGAGTTAAACAAAAAAATGCAGAAATGCTTCTACAACTGCACGTATCAAATGTGTTCGGGGGTGGTGACTCGCCCCCTTTAAAAAAAAAAAAAAAAATCTAATTTGTTTAAATTTTGGGTGCTCTGCTACATTCAGATTTATTGGGGTGATAAAGCTCGACGAAATTATGGATTTCGTTCCACTTGGCACGGATGGCTTTGATGTCATTACCGCGACACGTCTGCGTACAGAGGCTGCGTTATACACAATAACAAAATTGAGTCAGTTGCGCCGCGCGCGTTGTCATTTCCGGGTTTTTATTCGGCGGGGGTATTTCGGGGGGCGTTCGAAATTACAATAACTAAACCCGTCGTGGGTGGGTCAGCCGCATTATGTTATTTCCGGGTTTTTTCGGCGGCGTGGGAATTCATAACAAAGCGCGTCGCGGGTCAGCTTGTTAGTTCCGGGTTTTTTTTTCCCTCAGCTGCGTTCGAATACCGATTTTCGTTCAAAAACGGAAGCAAAAAAAAAAAAATTATCGTTCGAAAACCGATTGTGTACGTTCGGTTGACTCGTGTTACCTTTGTTGACTTTCTGGGCGGCAACGACGGGCCTGAAGAGCTCGTTGAGCTCGTCCAACTCCTTCTTCTTGTCCATCTTCTTGTTGGTCTTATCGGCCTCGGCCTGAGCCACCTGTGGGGACGCGCATCGGGACTTTGGCCACATTCGAGTCCAAAAGCCAATCAGGGTCGCTTCTCACTGACCTGTCGCGCGTTCTGCTGTCCATATTTGACCTGCTGCGTGACGTTCTTGATGAACTTCTGCTGTTTGGCTCCTTTCTTGTTCTTCAGGCCAAATGTTTTGTCCTGGAAAAAACGCAGCACGCCGACGGTGGTTATCATGAACGAAACGGAAGGCAAATATTGAAGCCACTTCCTGGATCTTGTAGACCCCGCAAAATCCCCGTAAGGATGGAATTCCCGCCTTTGTATACTGTTACGCTTAAAGGCACTAACAAGAATTCAGTTTTCCTCGTCTTCTTGTACGATCACAGCAAGGGTTGTCCCGATCTAAACTGCTAAACAGAGGTTTCTGATCTTTATTTTGTATATTTTAGTTTGTGAATTCAAGACAGGATGCATAAATGTTAAGTTGCTTGCATCATTAATTTGCGCTGCGTCAGAGCGTCAGGTTAGGGTTAGCGTCAAGAGACGCTACGACGCGCTTTTGTCGATTTGGTTTGAACCACCGCTGCAGTAGGCTTACATGTATAAATGTCAAATGTAACAGTGGGATATTTTGTGTCAAATAAAATCAAATTAAGACATTTTGGAGAGACACTTTTATTTTCGTTTCAATGCAGTCCCCTGGTATGGGATCGGGACTTTGTATTGGACACTCGCTTTAAATCCAGATTTAGACGCAAAAAAGAAACAACCAAAAAAAAAAAAAAAAAGGTACCTGGACCTTCCTATGGAGGACGGACGGGTATTAAGTATTTTATACACGATTCTCTACTGTGTGTAAAACCATAAACGGGATGCCAGTTAGGCGGCACGTTGGCTCAGCTGGAAAGTGTTGCCGTCACAGTTCTGAGGTCCAGGGTTCGATCCCGGACCTGCCTGTATGGGTTACCTCCCACATCCCAAAAACATGCAACATTAATCGGACACTCTAAATTGCCCCTAGGTGGGATTGTGAGTGCGGCTGTTTGTCTCCATGTGCCCTGCGATTGGCTGGCAACCAGTTCAGGGTGTACCCCGCCTCCAGCCTGTTGACAGCTGGGATAGGCTCCAGCACTCCCTCACCTCCGTGAGGATAAGCTGCTAAGAAAATGGATGGACGCCAGTTTTTTGGATTCCATGTAGGAAATTGCCTACTTTCTCCTAAATGACTGAAAGAAGCATATCATGCTTTGATGTGGTCACCACTTGCCAGTTGCGTTGAGCTCAGGAAAAAAAAAAAAAAAACATTTTTTGGGGCATTTTCAACCTTTTTAAAGCCGGAAATGCTTTTTGCCACTGGCATATGCAGTCATCGTGTCCATACATCATCGTAGACGTTGTTTATCCAAAACGTACAGAAAAACAACTTGATAAATAAGTACGTGGCTTGACTTGACCAAGAAACAGAGGACACGCCGAACGAAAAATTATTATTATTATTATTTAAACAAGGAACCGTCGAAGACTTTCCACGCAGTCCACCGGCTAACTATGACGTCATGGCCAGGGGCTAATTGTCACATTGGCGAGCTAACGTTTAATGGCGACCGTCCACTCTTCATCGGAACAACTGGACGGCTTACCTCAGTTGAAATAACACTAAATAGTCCACTGACGATAACTCAAAAAGAAATATGTTTGCCTAAATGGGCTTTCACGCGATGTTCCGCTCGCGTGCGATCACGCTAGCAGCGGCGTTAACATGCTAACTCGTGATTTCCTTTTTTTTTGTGCGTGTACCTCAATAATCTTTTCCTTCTTCTTCTCTTGCGTTTTTTTATTGCCCGGGGCCGGAGCCGGCTTCTTCGGAGGCATGTTGGCTCAGCTCGAGGCGCGTTATTGCCGAAGCCGAACTTAAAAAAAAAAAAAACAAAAAAAACCCCAGTTGAAATATTTGCTTTCCACTCGTTGCTAACACTCAGCTTCCCATTAGCCACTTGCCGCTAACGTGGTGACGCTGGCTCCGCCCACCTCCTGTCATTTATGACGTCATCTCGCTATTCATGACGGGTGCTGTAGTTTTATGAATATGATGAATATGTTCCGTGGTCATTATTAACTGGGCCATATTTTGTCTCATATTGCCGACATAGACGAACGTCCAAAGTTTTCAATTCATACTTATTTATTTTTTAAAATGAGAAGCACTTGTTTTCTCACTGGAGTGCCCACCCGGAGAAAACCCACACAGGCACGGGGAGAACATGCAAACTCCACACAGGCGGGTCCGGAATCGAATCCGGGACCTCAGAAATGTGAGGCCAACGCTTTCCATGTGATCCACCGTGCCGCCCTGACATAGAAGTTTATATTTAAATGTTTTTGTAAGAAAGGAAGGCGGCACGGTGGATCGGTTGGTAAAGCGTTGGCCTCCCAGTTCTGAGGTCCCGGTTTCAATCCCGGACCAGCCTGTGTGGAGTTTGCATGTTCTCCCCGTGCCTGCTTCTGTTTTCTCCGGTTTAAACATGCGACATTAACCGTTAGGTGTGATTGTTAGTGCGACTGATGGTCTCCATGTGCCGTGCGATTGACTAGCGACCAGTTCAGGGTGTACCCCGCCTCCTGCCTGTTGACAGCTGGGATAGGCTCCAGCACTCCCCGCGACCCTCATGAGGATAAGCAGCTAAGAAAATGCATGGATAGATGTAAAAAGGATTACTGTACTTCAAAATGTAAAAATATAGTCAGTTGTCAGTTTGTTGGAAACTAAAATCTTGCACATCTACTGTACTGGAACGAATTACATATTTTATAATATTGTATATTAATACACAGCGTGAGTGAGGCCAAAATTGTAGTTTGATTGCAGCGGCCGTCCACTGGGTGTCAGTGTTTTCCTGCCTCCCAACCCAACGTTTCGGTCCTGACAAGTCCACAAACACGTAAGACAATAAGCGCAGTTTTTTTTGTGTGTGTGTGTGTTTTTTTTTTTTTTATTACACTCAAGGTAATCACATCCGCAGATGTCTTCCAAAAATAAATCCACAAATAAAAGTGACTTTAGGGACACGATCAAAGTTCCCATGAATATAATATGAAGCAGAAAAGAGTTGAAGAGTGTGTGTATTTAACATGTCCACAAAAGAATTGTGTTCCGTCCACTCTTTGCGCTTTATTGCCGTTGGAGTTAAATGGCCGCGAAACTGAGCCGCCATCTGTCCCGTGCGCGACCAAAAAAAAAAAATAAAAAAAAATTGCTTTATTAGCCCCTTTAACGCTTGTACCCGAAGCTTCATTACGGCGCGGCTGCCATGTGGTTTATTGCATTTTGGGATGAGTTTCCGGCTGGGGGGGAGGGTCTGAATGGGTCTTCGGCTCTGCACAAAACGTGCACGCAGGAGCAAGAAAGTTTGACGTGGGGGATAAAGAAGATGAAGAAAAAGAAAAACACGAAAAAGAAGCAGTCGTGCTACTAGTGCGACACAGTAGTTTAAGTGTACTAGTGAGGACAAGGAGTGCACTAGTCCTGCACATGACTAGTTGGACAACTAAAGACAAAACTACTCCTAGTGGATTTTGGAGTCACTAATGGGATCTAGAAGGCCACTAGTGTCAGACTCATGACTACTAGTTGGTCTTTGTCGTGTTCCTAGTGCAGCGCAGCAGTTTAGAAGCAAGGCAAGCAAGCAAAATGTTACTAGTAAGACAGTCAGCCTACTAGTTCTCCTAAGGTCTTACGAGTTGTGACAAACAGTATACCAGTACAGGAGCAGAAGGATAGACAGGGGATACATGCTGGAAGGTTTTTCCACGTGCACGGGTTTTGCGGCGACCGCGTGTCAGCGAGCGCCGTGGCCGGAGGGCGGTCGGGGCGACCGGCAGGAGTTTTGCCGCTCGAGCTGCCGATTTGCCTTCATTTCATTACACTTGCCTTCGACTTGCTCAAGTGATTTCATCTGCCGCGCCTCCGACGCGAGTGCTCGGCGAAAACGGGGAAAACCAGGTCACGGTCGGTCGCCCAAGCGCCTGCGTTTGCACCCAACTGATTTCATAATAATAATAATAATATCGAAACGGTACAAAATGTGGTTTGTCCATCAAACGGGCCTCATAGAGTAAATAAGCACCTGGGAACTAAAGTGGCCTAATGACATGTTTGCCAGTTTGAGAATATGCTAATATTTCAGATCAATATGATTTTTGCCCAATTTTCATATCCAGGGTGCAGTCCATTATTGCGCTTTTGCACATTTACTGCAACACTGGGCCAACTCCCAAATTCCGATGTGGCCACGCCCCTTGAAAGCAGGCTCCACCCACTCCCGAAACATCGCAGGAAAAGTTTGCGGTCCTTCAGCTTCGTTCTCGTTGCATCTGCAAGTCATTACAAGGGAATATTATTTTTTAACGTAAATCAAATATTGACAGATGCTTGGCGTCGTACCAAAATTTTGTCTTTAAATGAAACAAAACTAAATGTTAGTTTTCATCCTTCATCAAATATTGATAAATTAGCTGGATGTTAATCGGGACTTTGACCAGTGTCGCATTTTTGTATCAAACAAAATGCGATTTATCATTTTTCATGAGATACAAAATAGAAGGGACAAATGTATTTTTGTCCAGTTGAGTTTGAATCCGTCAAGCAACGTCAACATCGCCCGTTCGTCCGCTTATCAACACGATTCCGCTTGACGCGATCGACATTATACCCGCCACAATGGATCTGTTCTTTCTCTAAAACTTACGCGTGTCTTTCATCGATTCATCCATTTTCTTCGCCGCTTATCCTCACGAGGGTCGCGGGGAGTTCTGGAGCCTAACCCGGCAGGAGGCGGGGCACACCCTGAACTGGTCGCCGGCCAATCGCAGGGCACATGGAGACAAACAACCAATCACACTCACGGTCATCACACCTAGGGGCAATTTAGAGTGTCCATTTAATGTTGCGTGTTTTGGGGATGTGGGAGGAAACCGGAGTGCCCACCCGGAGAAAAGCCACGCAGGCACGGGGAGAACATGCAAACTCCACACAGGCGGGTCCGGGATTGAACCCGGGACCTCGGAGCTGTGAGGCCAACGCTTTACCAGCTGATGTTTTTGAATCTCATAAAATGTTTATTTATTCAAAATGCTAATAAGAACCAACACATTTCCATACGGCATCCTGTAGTTGTCATGCCGATGAATTAGAATTCAAAAGCGAATGGACGACTTTGAGTGTCGGAAGGAAGTATTCGACGCGGCTGCGGCCTCGAGGTTTCCCCGCCACGCTTCTGCGGGAAGGCGCTAAGGCGGACGCGGATCGCACCTGTCGGGTCGTTGCAGGTCTGCTTAGCCGCGGCTTCAATCCGGAAGCGGTGCCGGCGGGGGCGGGCGCGTGCCCACCCCCCCCCGGGAGCTTGTTGTCGGCGTTGGCCGAGCACTTTGTTGGCTTATTACTGTCACTCAGCCGGGTGAAACTTGGCCGCTCTCCTTGATGGCGCTCCGGCTTTATTGCGGCCTCCGCCGACTCCCCGCAGCCTTTTATTAGCTCGAGCTGCTCTCTTAAAAAAAAAAAAAAAAAAAAAAACAACAGAAGAAGTCTGCTTCGCTGTTTGTCTGCGCGTGCGTGTGCTTTACCATGCACTCCTACGCCTTATTCCTCGCATGCTTTTTTCCATTTCATCATTTTATCAGCTCGCCGGATTCCTCCCCAGGGACACAGAAGAAGAAGAAGAAGAAGAAGACGCGAAAGAACAATAAGAGCGTTAAAACGCGATGTCATCATTTAGTGGCTACTCCGACTGCGCTGAGATTCAAATGTTGCCGAGTGCATTACAGACACGAGAGGTTCGTAATTTCAGCGTTTAAAGGTCAAGTGACATCCCGATGAAGATTCGAAAATAGATATTGTCATGAAAAATACATGGAAAATTATTCACTTCCAAAAAATAAACATGAGCGGAGAGTGCGTCGAAGAAGAGAACATCAACAACAATCGAGCGAAGTGACCCGGGCAATGTTACCCTATCGTTTCGAGCCATATTTAGATGATATACGGATCACGGCCAAACCGCATGCGGCCAAAGCACCTCCCCGCCTCATCCACCTCGGCATGGCGGTGATAAAAACAACGTCTCGCGCGAGCGACAATGGCGCCACGGCCAAACCGCCTCCCCATCCGATCCACCACCGCGGCCGAAGCCGTACCCGTGAGACGAGGCGGCAGACGAGGCGCGGCTTCGGCAGTGGCTCGTCCGAAGCCGTGCTCGGCGCTGACGGGTACATCGACACATTTAGCACCCCTGACGTAGGTGCGTGGATCTTTTGTTACATTCTGAGAGGATTACGTCCCACCCCCAAACTATTTTTTTCTTTTTTTTAAGTAGCTGCGTACACACCTACCTGTCATTTGGAACCCACAAAACTCTCGTCCTTTGCACCCGTGCAATCCATTTTTCACAACGAACCGGGTCTTTTTGAAAAGTATGAAGAATGAATCCATCTTCCCGAGTGTTCGAGCGATATCCAGCAATGCAACGAGCCGGCATTTTGGCGAACACGAAGGAACAACGAGTTCCCTTCCAGCAGGTAAAACTAGTATAAATAGACGAGACCGCTTGAGTGCACGACTGCCCTGTATGTCACTTCCCGCTTCTTGTCGAAAACAAATCCCTCGAGAGGATTTTCACGGCGGGAGTTACAAAAAGTCATATACGTCAAAATCATGTTTTGCGGTGAAAAAACAGATGGGTCCATACCGGCTGCCGTTTTTTTCATTAATAACATACTCAAAATCAAGCATTTCATGACGGTGGACCTTTAAGGTCCCGTGCTCTTCCTGGTCCGCAGAAGTTCCGAACACATGATCGAAAGCGACGTGCATCTACAGCGCTTTTTCGGAGAACGCTCTGAATTTCTCGGGCCCAAAGTATCTTGACTCAACATCGCCTGCGCTTTCTCTTGAAAGCAGCGTGACGGTCTCCTCATGCGGGTCGGCGTCGGCGTGGAACTTCACGTCACTCGTTAAAAGTTGAGATCAGTGAGCAAGTCAAGTGCGCAGGTGCGTGCCTGCGCCGGGCCGCCGGTCCGAGTCCAGACGGGGAAGACGTCGGTAGACAGATAACTAAACGCCTGAACATTAAAAATGGAGACGGCGGCGGCTCTGCGTTCATTATTGATGACGCCGGCGACCCTCAAATCTTTTCCGCTTGTTCCGCGTGACACGCAGACGCGATATATCTGCTCTCGTCCTCGCTTTGAGAAGATCAGCATTTCGTCATCTGCTCCAGTTTTAAACATGAAAGCTTCAGAAGTTTGCTTTTCTGAAACAAACCCCAGCAAAAAAAAAAAAAAAAAAGAGAGAGAGAGAGACATTCAAAACGAAGCTATTCGGAGGACATCGGCATTCGGCGACCGGACCTTTCATTAGGGAGGTTGCCGGATTTTGAGCTACGAGTCGTCACCTGGCCGATTTTTTTTTTGCTTTGACTCGTGAGCAAACGTTTGAGACGCAGCTGCTCACTCGACAACTGGCAGCAGTTTAGCTGATAACGAACATTTGAAAGAACTTCTAACCCCGGTTGCCACATCCCGTTTACCGTCAAGATCAACATGAAACGAAGTGGATTACATATTGTGTAGCTTTGTCTAGTTTATGAGTTTCATCCTCAATCACAAAAGAGTCTTCAAGGGCTTCACGGGCCCACAGTTGACACGTGACGGTCGGGCAAGGAAAACAAACGAGAAGCTCAAGAAGGAACCTTCCAGAATGAGCTAGCTGGAGTATATCGAGTGGGTTTATCGTGTAGTCTGCTGATAGGCGCTGTCCACGAAGTTGGGTTAGGGAAACCGGCGCCTTCAGGAAAGTGCCTGTCCCAGGACTACGTGGTCCGATGGGTCGGAGCAGAATCCTTCACAACAGCGCCACCGGGGAAGCGGTCCACCTCCGAGCTTGTGTCAGTTAGCTGCCGCAGAATCCGTCCAAGATAGCCTTCAATTCGGTCATCGCCAGGTAGCGCCCGAGCAGGAGGGACGGGGAGGAAGATGAGAGGCGGCATTAAAACAGGCCAACGTGCAATTTAACTTCAGGACAGAGAGTAGAAGTACATATGGGGGCCAAATAATTCAGTGGTTAGAGCAGTGGTTTGGTAAACCAGGGGTCGGGAGTTCCTAGCTCACTGGGGCCTGTACTCCCCCTGAGGGGTTGCTTCAGGAAGGGCATCCGGCGTAAAAACCGTGCCAGACAAATATGAGCGTTCATCTGAGATGTCACGCTGTGGCGACCTCTAACGGGACAAGCCGAAAGAAACAGAGCGTAGAAGTACATCATAAATAGAGCTTTAAAGATTTCTACCAAGGTAACAGCGATAGCATTGGTGGGAAACCCATTCCAGATTCCTGGAACCTGACTAGAAAATGCGTGTGAGTCTGTAGACTTCTTTCGAGGCTCTCAAAGACCAGCAATTTGTGAGCGTAGGTTTTGGGCCGGAACATACGGACGGTACCACGAAGTCAGTGAGGAGGAGTGTGCTAAGCCGTGGAACATTTTCTAAGGAACTAGGGCTTCGAATTCTTTCTCAGGAGACCTTAGAGCCAAACCAAGTCAGTAATATGATCGTACTTTGTCGTCTTGGTCAAAGGTCTTCTTGCGGTGTTATGCATGAAGTGCAGGGTATCAATGCTCATCAGGGAAGGACAAAGAAAGCAGCACGTTTCAACAATCGAGGCAAGTCCTAACGAATGTAAGGAACTACTACGATCTACAAACTACGATCGAGTGCTCTTGAGAGCACCGAACTTCTTCTTCTTCTTCTTTTCCTTTCGGCTTGTCCCGTTAGGAGTCGTCACAGCGTGTCATCTCTGTTTGGCACAGTTTTTACGCCAGATGCCCTTCCTGACGCCACCCTTCTGCGATTTAGCCGGGGGAGAAAATCTTACAGCACCTGGTATTGCCAGGCGGTTTCCCATCCAAGTACCAACCATGGCCAAACCCGCTCGGCTTCCGAGATCTGACGGGATCGGGCGTTCTCAGGGTCGCATGTCCCTAACCTATTCTCGCGTGCACCGAACGATCATGGAAAATCCATTTAGTTGAACGCTAACACATGAAGAAAACCCCACGTATGGGATGCGAGGATTTATTCTGGGCTGGAAATTCGTTGAAAAAGATCATTTTTTAAAATGTGACATTTTTCCGTGTCGCGCTTGGACTTGCAGACGCCACGTTATTGTCGGTCAAATGGAGTTCAAAGAAAACTAACATTAAACGCAGAATGGTCGTTTTCAAACTGATTTGACTCCCAAAAGTTTTGTTGTTTTCTCAGTTTCGGCGAGTTCTGGTTTTCCGGCGAGTCTCGGTTTCGGGTAGTGTGGTCTTTGGACGTCGTTGGCATACAGTACACGGATGAACCAAAACGCAGCTTTTGCGGTAGGCGTTGAATAATTTGCAGAACAATGAAGTGAAATTGGATCATTTCCAGCAGCACACCGCCGGGGAACATCAATCTGGATTGTGACGGAAGAGCGCAAGAGCAACGGATCGTGCGTGGAAAGTCAGCTAATTGTCGCCATCACGCCGACTGCGGCGTTGTTTTACGGTCGCACGTCTCGAACGCGTTCACTCGTCCGTCTCGTCGCACCGGCCGGGCGGACGCGCGGGATTTAAGGACTTCATCGAGTGCGTTTGCGAGGCCTTTGCGATGAACCGGAGACGCTGCAGATAAATTTAGTGCGCTGTGAAATCAAACCAGTAAATCAGCAGCGGGCTCGGACTGACTGACTGACTGAAATGTCAGCGCGAATTAAACGTAAAAGACAAACGAGAACTCAGCCCGGCGAACTTCGCGCGGAGAACGGCGCGCTCAAGTCGGATCACGTCGCGTTCATCCGCCTCGGCCTCTTCTTGAATGGACGCGAAACGAGCTCGCCGCTTAATGACGCCGCGGTCGGCCAAATGGAGCAATTTACGAGATAAAGAAAAGCATTGATTTGGAACCGGCGGAACGTTCCTTGCCGAGGAGGAGAGTGCCAGAACGCGCGGGGAACGCGACGGCCACCGTGAATGCGTTTTTCTATGCGGAAACTTTGTCATGGCAGTTTTACACGCATGCTCAGGCACGCACGGCACACGCCATGTTCATCATTTTTTGCTGGGTTGCTTTACTGGCTGACGCTCACGCAAAAGCGCACACACATCAGTGACACTACCTTACACACACACACACACACACACACACATACACGCACGCACACATTGCAGGGCAGGGGTCCTAAAACACAACTAAAACATCTCACCCACTCACCTTCAAAAACTTTGTCACTTGTTCTTTTTTAGAGTGGGTTTACTTGCTGACACACACAAACATACACACGCAAACTCAACTCATTGACACCACCTTACACACACACCGACACACCGACACACGCATCGACACAGTGGCAGGGAGAAGCTGCATGGCTGGCACTGTGGCTCATGAATTAAAGAGCAGCACTGGTCCAGGGGGAAGAAATTATTCAGGCAGATCTGCTCTCTGACAGAGGAGGCCGGGAGGGGGTGAGTGTCGGGGTGGGGGTGGCGTGGGGATCAAGAGCCAGGAAGACCGAGAACTAGTGAAAAAGAAAAAAAATACAAAAGGGAGGTGAAATGGGAAATAATGAAGAAAAAGGTCAACAATACGGATTGGTCTTTAACACAAGGACGCGTGCTAGTATGTGTCCAGCTAACAATGCTAACAGGCTAAAGCTACATGACAGAGTTGTAAAGATTGCATGAAAGGGCTGACCGTTCGATGCCGCTGGTCGTGCCCAAAAGAGACAAAAAGCTGTCTGGATTTCTATCAACGCAAAGGTCAAAGTTCACAATCAGTGAAGGAAAGCGGGATGGGGCGGGGGTGGGGTGGGGGGGGTTGTTAGTGCATATTGCCACCATTCACGCTGAAAGGTACAAACAGCTTTTGGAGGAACACACGCTGCCATCCAAGCGACGTCTTTTTCATGGATGTCGTTGCTTACTTGAGCAAGAAAGCCCGGTCCATCCGTCTGTCGGTCCATCCTTCCATACAGATTTTGAGGGGGGGGGGGTTAGTGCATATTGCCACCATTCATGCTGAAAGGTATATACAGCTTTTGGAGGAACACACGCTGCCATCCAAGCGACGTCTTCTTCAGGGATGTCATTGCTCACTTGAGCAAGAAAGCCCGGTCCATCCGTCTGTCGGTCCATCCTTCCATACGGTTTTTTTTTTTTTTTTTTTGGGGGGGGGGGGTTAGTGCATATTGCCACCATTCATGCTGAAAGGTATATACAGCTTTTGGAGGAACACACGCTGCCATCCAAGCGACGTCTTTTTCATGGATGTCGTTGCTTACTTGAGCAAGAAAGCCCGGTCCATCCGTCCGTCGGTCCATCCTTCCATACTGCAGCAAACATTTCCTTCATGTTTTGCTGATCCAGAATCAGGCTGCCCGCATCCCTCCTGCGGAGACTATAAAAAGATAATATGTGCTCAAGTCATATTCAATCCATTATGTTGTTTCCAATTTTTGTCCACGGAAGCAAAACGTTGCAGATCTCGGAGCGGCGCATCGAATCAATGTGTGTATTTCTTTGAAATGACCCCTATCGGCAAAGTAAGCGCTGCCAAATGCGTTTCCCCGCCGCTGCTTTACGGGACGTCTCTGTTTAGCGCTGGAGGTGGACCGGCTGTCAACGCCCCGGCGGAAACGGCGCGACGGCCGCCCTTGCCCCCCCCCCCCCCAAACACACTTACTTTCTCACAACACAACAGCGTGTGAGGAAAGCTGCTTTGCTTTTCATTCAAGCATCCCCGCCGTCATTTGTTCTTCTTTCTCTCGGCCGCTTCGGCGCTCATCCCGACTATGTTTGCACTTCGCTGAGCACATGTTCACCCGTTTGTGTTCATTTGCACACAACGACGAGCCAGGCCTGTTAACCGCCCTGTTCTTCTTCACCTTCTCCCACTAATGCTTTATCTTCAATTTTCTTTGCCGCTTATCCTCACAAGGGTCACGGGGGAGTGCTGGAGCCTATCCCAGCTGTCAACGAGCAGGAGGCGGGACACACCCCGAACTGGTCGCCAGGCAATCGCAGGGCACATCGAGACAAACAGCCGCGCTCACAATCGCACCTACGGACAATTTAGAGTGTCCGATTAATACCCACGCAGGCACGGGGAGAACATGGAAAACTCCACGCAGGCAGGGTGCGGGATTGGACCCGGGACCTCAGAACTGTGAGCCCAACGCTTTACCAACGTGCCACCTAAATGCTTTATGACTTTTTGGGAAAAGTAAACAACTTCCTGACTCCTTTGGCTTCTGTCACCATCAGCGAGCATCTCATTAGTCCCAGCATTATTCATCAATAAGCCCCCCTTTTGACCCCCCCCCCCCCCACTGGGACACATACACCCCCGTTGGGAAAAATGGCAGTATGTGTGTGTGTGTGTGTTTCAGACAAGCGCTGACAGTCCCGGCCTGGTACAAGGTCAGAATCCACATATGTGTGTTTATTTGTGTGTGTGTGTGTGTGTGTGTGAGGAAAGTGGAGACAATATACCACCTGTGACCGCCCCCCCCCCCCCCCCCCACCGCCCGCCATGCCCGCACCCACCCAGCAGATGCTCTGAAAGTCAACCACGCAACACGCGCGGGAAGAACGGCATGCGGAGTTATCAAAGTCAGCGAGGCTAGCGGTGGTGTGATAAATATGAAATATGGATATGATATAAGCGCCTACTTAGGTAGGGGGGGGGGGGGCTCAGTTGCATGCCCAAATGGGCAACAGGAGCCTTTTTTTTTTTTTTAGTTTTTGATATATTTGGCCACAAATTAACGTGAAGGTCAGAATAACGCAAGACACTTGACGTGTGCAGAAAAGGTAGACAGACGGACAGATAGAGAGAGAGAGAGAGAGAGAGAGAGAGAGAGAGAGAGAGAGAGAGAGGGAGGGAGAAATGGAGGGATGGAGCTAGACAGACAGACAGACAGACAGACAGACAGACAGACAGACACAGACAGACAGACAGACAGACAGACAGACAGATAGATAGATAGATAGATAGATAGATAGATAGATAGATAGATAGATAGATAGATAGATAGATAGATAGATAGATAGATAGATAGATAGATAGATAGATAGATAGATAGATAGATAGATAGATAGATAGATAGATAGATAGACAGCCTCCACGTTTTTGGCTTGATGATGTTTTTTTATTTGGTGGACATCCACGCAAGGACAGTTTTCATTTGGGAAGATGAAATATGAAAAGAAGGAGGAGGAAAAAAAAGACGCTCATCGTCATCGTCAACAAACTTTTCTTGTCCAGCGCCGACGCAAGAACTCGACTCGCTTTTGAACGAAAACGAAAGAGGAGGCCGCGATACCGTTGAAGGGAAACACGCCGACACTTGATCAACTTTTTGCAAGGACTCTTTTCATATTTATGTGTATATTCATATTCATATTTATGCCCTCGGACACAAAAAAGTGCTTAATTAGAACAACAACAACAACGGATCCAATTTTTGCTGTCGCTCACGTAGAAAACACGTCCAGGTGTGACTTTGCGGATATTTCTGACAGAAAAAATTTGCACAGGGGAGAGTTTGCCAGTAATGATTAAAAAAAATGGATTTAGAGAAACAGATAGCCTCGCTTGCGGGGAATATTATGTTTGGCACTCACGTGACTTGGACCCCGGCTGTGCCCCCCCCCCCCCCTGGAGAAAAAAGTGCAAGATTGTTATTTGAGGATTCTCTTTCAAGCGGGCTCATTCATCAGCATCTTTGTATAATCTTGCACTAACTTGACCTCACATCAATTATTCATTTGGGCCCCCAAAAAATAAAATTAAATAAAAAGTCCAACAAGCTCAGGAGTTGCATAAAAGTTTCCAATGCGCACCACTTCAGATTTTCCGTCGTGAGCTCGCCGGCTTTCATCTTGAGCCCTCAGCTTAATTTTTTTTTTTTTTTGGCTACTTTTCCCCACGTTATGATTGTTTGCAAATTATTGCGCTTTTTCACATGTCAAATCATTTCCAAGGCCGTTTGCAAAGAAGTCCTCTGCCATCCTTGGGTGAAATTCCAAAAGGGGCGGTCCTTATTTAAAATGGGCAAATTCTGATCCCAAATTTGGTCAAATTCAGGAGGCCTCGCTGGCAGACATTTTTCACAAACAGTTAAGATAATAAAAAGATTCGAGTAGATTGTTGGCACTGGTGATAGTGTGTGTGTGCGTGTGTGCAAATGTGTGTGTGTTTGAGGGCCAATCATATTCATCTGCAGTGGAGACAAAATGGTGCCATGACACATCAAAACGCTGCTGGGGAATTTATATGATATACACAAAAAGTATCAACACACATCTACTACTACACACACACACTCCTCATTGCCTATTCCTGCAGCTCGCTGTCTGGATCGTATCGATGTCCAATCAATACGCCGTGATCGATTGACCCCATCGCCATGGCAACCAGCATTTAGCCGCTTCATCGCGGGCCATTCATTTCGGAAGCCATTAAGGAGCGAGCGCCCGCGTGAGTTATGGCGGCCATTAGAAAAAAAAAAAGAAATAAAAAAAGAAAAAGCCGCAAAGAGGGCGGCCCGCGGGCCCGACGGCCGGCATCGAACGACGGCCCCCGCTGCCGCTCGCCGTTGTTGTTGTTGTTGCTGTCGTTAATTGATTGCAGCAAATAACATCTCAAGTGCTCAAAGCGCTCGGCTAATTGCGCCATAAACATCAGACGCTCGCTTTTACAGTAGATCGCAGCAAGGAGCTTTTCTGCGATGATTCGCTATCGATAGCGTAGCGCTACACCGTCGCACGTGCAGCCACGGCACGGATCTTTGCAAGTAATCAGAAACATTGAAATATCAACACTAAGTACCGCAGTACTGGTATCTGTGTCCCCAATGAAGTGTCCCTTTACCCCACGCAGGAAATGGACGGCGCTGCACAGTGGCGCGTTCGAATCCGAGCGTGCGAGCGGCAGCTAATGAGCTCCGCGTGGTCGCTATCAACGGGCGCCATGTTGTTAATGCATGCCATTGATTCCTCTCGACTTTTTGGGGCGCGCGAGTTAGTTAGTCCGCCGCCGAGCAGCCGAGCGGCACGTCCTTTAGCATAATCGATGGGGTGCGCTGACATATTCACAATATTCCTAACGTGCGCTGCTAATTGGCCCAATGGTCAAATTGTGGCTGTCAATGCTGATCAGTAACTTGGGCAAATCCTGCAAACAAAAGCTAGCTTAGCACACGGCGAGGAAATTCATCACACGTGCGATGTTTGCGCGAGCTCTGAACTTGTGGACTTGTCAGAGTTCTCGTATGACATCGATTTCAAGCTCCGCCCACATGCAACAAACAAAATTCCAGCTAGTGTCATCCATCGGTCTTGTTTACGTCCTTCAAATTTGTCCGAACCAGGGATGAGAATGACCAATTTGGGGGAATTCGGAGGGGGTGCGAAAATTCAGAGTTCACATCGGAATGAAATTACCGACGAAATATCGCCAAAATGCTGCCGGAAATCGGAATGTTGTCATTTTTATAAACACCAAATTTTACGTAAACAGATAGCAATCTTGATCGGTGCCTCACCCCGCGTCAAGCCGTACTCTCTAACCCCATCCCCCCAAATTTTCTCAACGGATTTACACGTCTCGCAAAAATGACATTTTCAGTTGAAAAAAAACTCCCAAAATCCGCAGAAAATTCTCACCCTTGCAGAACAAATGCGTGGAAAAAGAGTCTCTTCGCCTGGGAAATAGCCCAAACGAGTCAAAAATGGCGGCTTCCGGGCAACGTGACACACTTCCTTTGTCTTGGCTTCTTGAGACTTCTTTGTGGGTCTATTCTTGATACGAATATCTACTAAATTTCATCTTTCTGAGTGCAATTGGTTTTGGGGGCTGAATTTTAAAATTATCGTAGGGCAAGTTCCTTTTTGAAGGACATTGAGAAGTCACCATAACGGCCTCATCCATCCACTATCTACTGCTTTTCCGGGTCGGGTCACGGGGGCAAGTGGCTTCAGCGGGGATACCCAGACTTCCCTTTCCCCAGCCACTTCTTCCAGCTCTTCCGGAGGGATCCCGAGGCGTTCCCAAGCTAGTCGAGAGACGTAGTCTCTCCGGCGTGTCCTGGGTCGTCCTCGGGGTCTCTTTCCGGTGGGACAACGCCCGGGACACCTCACCAGAGAGGCATCCAGGTGGCATCCGAATCAGATGCCCCAGCCAGCTCATCTGGTTCCTCTCAATGCGGAGGAGCGGCGGCTCGACACCGAGCTCCTCCCGGATGACCGAGCTTCTCACCCGTTCTCTAAGGGACAGCCCGGACACCCTGCGGAGGAAACTCATTTCGGTCGCTTGTATCTGGGATCTTGTTCTTTCGGTCACGACCCACAACTCGTGCCCGTAGCCGAGGACCCCAAATTACGCAATTTAAACCCAAATGGCAGATTTCAAGTGTTTTTTACAGTATGGCTTCTTGAGACTTTTTTGTGGGTCTGCTCTTGATGAATGGTTCTACCAAGTTTCATATCGCTAAGTGAAATTGGCTGAATTTTCCAATAACTGTTGCGGGTCGCTGTCGGTCGGAGTTTGGGGCGTTACGTCAAATCGTCAAACTTTGCGCCGTGCTTCCCCAAAACACAACGAGGAAAACTCAAAATTGTTCGGGTACGACGTGCGCTTCCAATTTGGTAGCAATCGGACAAAATGTCAGACGTGTTTGTCTTGGAGGGAGATCTGGAAATAGCCCGAATGAGCCTGAACAAAATGGCAGACTTCCCGCGTCTTTTGGGGCACGGATCCTTCAGACGGTACTTGGGGTCCGCTCCCGATAAACGCGCCGACCAAAATTCATACTGAACGAGCGGAACTGCTTTCAATTGTCCCGAAATGACAAAAAGTCTCTGGAATTGCTGCTTTGTGCTGACGTAGGTCACGAACGAGCATATTTGTGTGCGCGTGCGTCATGTGGAGATGAAATCTGTTGCGCATGCGAAACTGACGTAAGGGGTGAAAAACACACACACACACACACACACGGGGAAAATACAACATGTCCTTCTTGCTGACGTTGCTTTTCATATTTACCTACATGCAGTGATTGCCATATGCCATCTTGTCTCTTTCAAACACACACACACACACACACACACACACACACACAGTAACATACAATAACACGTTTAACACATGCATGAAATCACTGACACACACCAAAACATGCATATGAAAAACATACATTCAGTTAAAGCATACACACAGTAATGCACAAATACTTATGAACACACAGACACACTACAACACCCAGAAAAACACACTTGAAAAATGGGCGAGGGGAATAAGTTGTCCGACACCCCAAAAAAATCCACAAATAATTGAGTTTGCAAAAGCCCAACTGCAAATTAGTGTCGTGTGTTTGTAATTTTGTTCAACAAAAGATCACTAGCTTCATGCTAACCTATAATGCAAATGCCCCTAGACGGGCTAGCGGAAGTTAGCATCAATGTTACGGTGGTCGTAAATCACGAGGAGCAACGCAAATAAACAGAGCAGACGATGACATTGACAGGTGTGACCCGGTTAAAAAAAAAAAAAAAAAATCACTACAATCAAAAGTTCAAATACAAAGATGAATTTATTTTATTTTGTAGGGATTTGTATTTAAATGTGTTTTATTCATTTGTGGAAATAAATACTTTTGTTTGTCATTTTATTTTTGTAACCGGAAGTGAGGTATTGAGAGAGAGCGAGAGAGAGAAAGAAGCGGGACGGAGTGCGAAGGACTTGTTGTTGTTTGAAGAAAAGGAAAGTTAACGGCGGACGTTCATCAAAGTTGATCGGCGTGTTTCGACAAGGACTGTCGAATGTTCAATTCTGATAGCCGCCGTAACGTGGTGGAGTTCGCAGCTAATACAGAGGCTAAGTGGACGCGTGGAACTTGGCTGGGACGCTAGCGACAGGCTAACGGCAACTAGCGAGGCCTGTGTTGGACCACGAGGAAGAAGACGAGGACCGTGAGGACTTAGATGACGCTGGACAAGTGGACACACCCTTCGACTTTCTTCACTCCTGAAACACCGCAGGGACATCTGTGTTTGAATTTCTTTTGTTTGCTGGCTATGTTCATATTTTTTGGGGCCCTTAGTTTAGTTTAGCTTAGTTCACGTGTGCATTGTGTAGTTATGTTGACTTTTATTTTTTTTTTTTTTTTTTGAATGCAGCGTTACTTCAGATCAGAACCGAACAGCCAGCCAGCCAATCCAGTCACACTTTCTTAGTATGTGACATCACGTGACTAAGAAAGCATAACTGCGATTGGCTGGGTTTTCGCTTTTGGCCTGTAGTAACCCTGCCCGGTGGCACAGACGATGAATTTCAGACAGCTGAATTGTTGACGTTGAAAAGTGACACTGAAATACAACTATTGAAAATGTGATCAATTTACATTTCAAATTCAAATCCTGGTGGCACTTATTTACTTCCATACGATTGCTACCTTCGTGATTTGCTATCGCAAGCGCCCTCTCGATTTTTCTCGAGACGAGGACCGTGAGCACTTAGATGACTTTGGACAAGTGGACACACCCTTCGACTTTCTTCACTCCTGCCGTTTGAAACACTGCACCGACATCGGTGTTTGAATTTCTTACGTTTGCCGGCTATGTTCATATTTTTTCGGGCCCTTAGTTTAGTTTAGCTTAGCTCACATGTGCATTGTGTTGACTTTGTTTATTTGAATGTTTGTTTTTTATACAGGTTTGATTTTCCAACCTTTATTTTGTTATTAAATGTTCATACTTTTTGTTACATAACCAGGTCTATGATTTGACTATCTGCAAGAAGAGCTACAAAAGTGTGGAGTTGATTTGGTAGTTTGGTTATTTGAATTAGGATAACCTTAACTCATAAGGGGAAATATTATTTCAGAGACCTTTTGATAGGGGATAAGTGCACGTAATAGAAGTTTTGAATAATTACCATTAAGTTAATGGATTAGTTCCTAATTTTGATTTGAGGAAAGGACTCGGGTTTGTATACTTGAGAGGCGGTACACAGGCGTAGATTCTTTGTGCTCCGTGGGAACAACCACGATGACGACCTTCTCTGCGTCCTCTTCCTGCACTTAAATCTAAATCTGGACTTCGCCCGTATCGTGCAAAACGGCTCGGTCTGCATAACTGTATAGTTCCTTTCAAAGGAGACCTCACGCGTTAGGAGCGACTTACATTTCTACGTATCGCAACGAAAAAGCCTTCGCCGTCTAATTGCATGAGAGTGCGGCGCGCTGACATTTGTGCTGTTCCTTGAAAAGACGCACAAGCGCATTAGTGGAACTCCTTCCTCCTGGTCGCCACGGTTACCGTCAGAGAGCCACCCGGGCTCTTAAGTTTCCCCGCTTTCGGTGTGCGCTCCTTCCTAATGGTCTCCATTAGAGAGTCCGCCGGTTACTAACAGCGCCGACAAGTTGCGGCGGGCCGACAAAGTGCCCCCCGCTGAGCGCACACAAACAAACACGATTGGTTCAGGCCTTAAATGTGCCACAAAAGGACGTCGCGCAAAACCTTCTGCCGCGCTGAAGCCTTCTTGACCGCAATAATCATAAATAATGCACCCAATCCGCTCGGCGGGAATTTCCCCCGGGGACGATAAAGCATCTTTCCGTGACAAGATCGCGGTCAACGCGCTAAACCCGGCTCCGGCGCCGTTTTGCCAGATGCCGTGCAAAAGAGAATTGCGTACAGAAATGCCGGAGTCTTCTTTTACGCCTTTCATATTCACTAACGTAGTAAAATACATTTTTTTGAAGGCGTCATTTGCGCCTGTTGTCACACTCTCTCCGCTAAGAAACGGGAGAACGTCATATCACATCGCTCGGAGAATTGTGTCACTTCCGCTTGGAGTTTAATGCAAACCACGAGACAAACGAGCAATTTAAACACTGAACGACTCAGCCAAAAGTTCATATCATTAATATTGATGTCATCATTCCGTTGAACACGAGTGCTCTAGCTTAATGCTAACATCGAATGCGCAGTGTCATAGACTGGCTAATGGAAATTAGCATCGCTGTTTCTTTGCTACTAAGTAGCCGCTGGCCAATCAAGGACATTAGTGACCGCCCCACCCTCCCAACCAGCGTCCATTTTTGAGATATGATTATTATTATTACAGTTGTATTTAATGATGATGTAGAGTTTTGCAGCCGCCTTGGCGCAGCGAATGTTGTAACAAACATTGTTCAACAAATACCTCTCTGAAGTCAGTTTTGCCCCCAACTTTCGTATCGGATCCCTCAAATGTTCCGGACCGGACCGAAGTGTCCGACGTCGATCCGGTTGGCGCGCGCGCGCGCACACACACACACACACACACACACACACACACACACTAAAGCAGCTCTGATGAGAACAAGTTCGACCTTGACACTCGGTAATCCGCGGGTCAAGCGGCAGGAATTACGCGCAAAGTCTCGCTTGTGATCCCGAGCGCCCCGGGGGGGGAGGCCCGCCATCGATTCCCACGTCCCGCCCGTCTGGATCAAAAGTCCGATTTCGATAAACGTCAAGTCGGGAAAGACGTTTGCCTCCGACTGCCGACGTGCCGCGAGTGCATTTTTCTCCCTGGAGTTGAGCGTCGAAGACTCCGAGCGGCTCGCAGAAGTCCACGTGGGCGCCGTAAACGCTCCTTTACCTACGCCTGTGCCGGGATTGGCTTCTCTCGGCGAGGATCGACTCTCGACTCCCCGAGCGCCGGGATGGAGGATTGGCCCGATATTTTTCGTCTCTGCGGTGGCTGCCAAACTGTTTTGCGCCGTCCAAAGAAAATGACCTCACGGGAGATGCTCGTGAATAATAAACATGTAATAAACTTTGTTTAGGTCAGTGCTGGAACAAGCGCGGCGTCGGTGTTCACGGTCTTGCATTTGTCCGAGTATTTTCTCTCCGTGAACTACATATGGATCAAAGTGTGTGTGTGTGTGTTTGAATCTACTATCTACTACCAGCAGCTGCCAAACTATTGCGGATTTAAATATTGAACATTTACAGCGGTGAAAGTTTTCTGGATGCCATTTGCACACCTCCCGGTCGTGTGCGCGCGCATTTGTGTGTGTGCGCGCTTCAGCTTTCATCCGCGCACTTCATAAATGCCCTTTTTTTTTTTTTTGTCCTTTATTAATTATTTTACCACCCCTCGAGATGTAATTCTGCTGTTTTGAGGGGGGCGGAATGAATTACGCATGATATCGCAACTACGTTGAAGGCGTACTGGCAAATAAATAAATGGCGCAAAAAAAAAAAAAAAAAAGACATTTAACACACACACACACACACGCGTGCAGACTTGGAATATTAATGCCAGCATGAAGGATGCAGTACTAAATTTTTTTTTTTTTTCTTAATTCCCACTCTCACTCGTTCTCTTGTCAAGCGTGACATTACCTGAAGGGACAGCTGGCTATCGGTGTAGCACACACACATACACAAAAACACACGGACACACACAAATATGAGTAAAGACACTTATAACACACACACACACACACACACACATCCGCAGCTGTAGCAGTAGTCAGCAGGGACATTTAGTTGAATGGCTCTCATTTGGATGGAATGTGTGTGTGTGTGTGTGTGTGGAGATGTGAGCGTGTGTAGATGTGTGTGTGTGTCGGTTGCGTGGGACTTTGCAAGTGCGACGCTCGCAGCCCCGGCGAGGGGAAGTAAATATTAACAGAGGAGCGTGATGAGGCGCAGATATGAACCCCGAGGGTTGTGTGGATTGAGAACAGTTTCAGTGGGAGAAACCATCGCGGCGACTGGGAGGGGGGGGGGGGTTGAACCCGTGCCGTTGCCATGGCAGCATTTGGCTGCCAGACGAAGCAAATGTCCGCCGCTCGGAGAAGAACGGGAGACGGTGGCGCCGCCGCTTGACGATAAGAGGACGATGAAAGACGGGAATCGTTGTTAACAATTTTGTTTGTCTGTAAGTGATCAGCCGGAATGAAGAATTTCTCGCTCAACTTAGAGGGAAACATTTTCCGCCTGCAAAGTACCGTAATTTCTCGAGCATAATGCGTCCTGAAGTATAATGCGCACCCCCAAAGTTGACCTAAACCCCCCCCCCAAAAAAAACCCAGGAAAACCATTCTACCAATGTATAATGCGCACCACCAATTTGCTGCTACCCATATGCTAAAAATATTGGGAATTATTCGTATTTATATTTTGTTAGGTTTGTACTTCAAAAAAAAAAACTGTCTGTACAAGAATCATTAATAATAATAAATGTGCCGATGTAGCCGTAATATAATCTCGGGGCAGGTAATTGTCAGAACAGAATCCCTCAACCAACTAAAATAAATGCTCAATTATGGCACAACATTTTATTAGTACTGTTGATAACACATATTAGTCTTAAACAAATATTTAAGACTGTTTGCCATTTTTTGCAATCTTTGTGCATAAAACATTTGTGCATAGTGCAGTTTATCCTCAAGAGCAACATCTAGCTCATCTCCAATCTGAAAAAATATCCATCGTAGCGAACCTTTGCAGCGACTTGGTCCAGTTCTGGTGCCTGCCGAGATTCATAAACTGTGATCCCCTTTTGCTCATCCATATCCAAACATTTTTTTGAATCCCGAGCGTTTCGGTTCCGCAGCACAGCCTCTATCAAAACAACGCGAGCTCAGACGACATAGAAACGAGGGTAATGGGCAAATTTTTTTTTATTTTTTTTTTTAAAGCGAGCATTTGATGACACGTTTCTTTTAAAAGCAGCTGCACAACTCGTTGCCGTTGTAGTCGACATTTTTGGTCTTTTTTTTGCAGTCGTTTCTGATCTTTGGTGCAGTAGCATCAAACATGCTACGCTAACGATCTTAAATTGGAAGCTCCCCGAGGAGGTCGTCGAGTTCAGGTCGAGGGCGCACATTACTGTACAAAATATGAATGTGTAACATAAGACATGGAACATCATATCGAAATGTGTACCTTTTTTTCTTTTTTTACCACTCTATGTACCTGTGTACAACTATACAATGTAATTGCATTTTTGATTTTTCATCCATACCTAAATATAATGCGCTCTATTAACTTTTTGAAAACATTTTGGGGAAAAATTTGCGCATTATTTCCGGGAAATTACGGTATCTCATCCAGCATCCACCGGTTGAACTGCCCTCATCATGGCGGTCGAGTTCGTTTTGCGTAGTCAAGCGACGTTTCGAGATTGGCCTCAAAGCCTCGCCGACGTTTTACAATTTTCAAGTTTTGTAATTTTCCGTTTGCTCTTTTGCAGGCCTTGGAAGTCGCGATTTTGTTTTTCGTCACCTTGCTACTTGCTACGATCGTATGGAAGTAAATATGTGCCACCAGGATTTGGATTTGAAATGTAAAGTGATCACATTTTTAATAATTGTATTTCAATGTTAACAATTCGTTGTCTAAAATTCACCGTCCGTGCCATCAGGCGGGGTTACTTCAGGTCAGAACCCAACAGCCAGCCAATCCAGTTTCGCTTCCTTAGTCATGTGACGTCACGTGACTAAGAAATTGCTGGAGCCTATCCCAGCTGTCAACGGGCAGGAGGCGGGGTAAAGCCTGAACTGGTCGCCAGCCAATCGCAGGGCACTTCGAGACAAACAACCAATCAGACTTACGGACAATTTAGAGTGTCCAATTAACGTTGCATGTTTTTGGAAATGGATGGAGGAAACCGGAGTGCCCACCCGGAGAAAACCTCCGCAGGCACGGGGAGAACATGCAAACTCCACACTGGCTTGTCCGGGATCGAACCCAGGCCCTCAGAACTGTGAGGCCAACACTTTACCAGCTTCTCCACCGTGCCGTCCCCAGCAGAACCCGATTGATTTATTTTCCGCGAATGTTTGCGACGCCGACTTCCACTTGATTGAAAAAAAAAAAAAAAAGGGGCCGGAATGGAAAAAGTTTGTCAAGTTTTGCCGCCGTCATGGTGACTAAAACTGAAATTTGTCACGCTAACTTCATTTATGCCAATAAGTGAGTCGTATCCGGCGTGTGGGGGAGAATCACACGAACCAGACGGGCCGAGAACAGATCGCGAGCAAACTCTCTTCTTCGTAATGACGCAGAGAGAGCGCGTGAAGAATTTCGAGCGATTCTTTCGAACGTGCGCCGGCGTAGAACGGTGGCATGCATCGCCGTGGCGACCGAGTCACACCGGCCGGTCTCCGCTTGCACAGGAATTTGGGACGAAAAAAACGCGGACCGTTCCGCTGCGGCGGCCGTGTACGATGCAATTTCCCACCCGCCGTGTAAGGAGGACTGCAAAGAGCAGGCGCCGGCCCGGGACGAGAGAGTTGAAGCGGCAATTTGGCGCCGGCTCGGGCAGATTCTGCACCGGCTACTTTGATGTCTGACCCACTTTGCCCGTCGCCCAATAGAAAGCCGCCGACTTGACTGACTTTGCCGTCAATTTAGCAGACGGGCTAACGCGAGGTTAGCCGGCGGACCTTCGCCATCTGCCGTCGCGCTTCGACATCTCGCGTTTCTCCGTCCACTTCCCTCCTTCCTCCCTCCATCCCGGTTCTGGCGCTCACGTGCTGGTCGGTCGGTTCCTTCCGAAGCCGCCGCCCCTTTCAACGCGTCCTCTGCTGCGAGTGGACGAATCCCGTGCGGCTTTTTAGGGGGCTTACCTGGCGGATGATGTCACAAAAACATCCATCCAACAATTTTCTTTGCCACTTATCCTCACGAGGGTCGCGAGAAGCCTATCCCAGCTGTCAACGGGCAGGAGGCGGGGTACACCCTGAACTGGTCGCCAGCCAATGGCAGGGCACATGGAGACAAACAGCCGCACTCGCAATCACACCTACGGGCAATTTAGAGTGTCCAATTAATGTTGCATGTTTTTGGGTTGTGGGAGGAAACCGGAGTGCCCACCCGGAGAAAAGCCACGCAGGCACGGGGAGAACATGCAAACTCCACACAGGCGGGTCCGGGATTGAACCTGGGACCTCAGGATGGCGAGGCCAACGCTTTACCAGCTGCCCTCACAAAAACAGGAAAAGACAAAAAGAAAAGACTTCCCCCCTTCCTTCCAATACCATCCCTCCTCCTTTCCTTACTTCCTCAGATGCTTCATCCCTCCGTCCTTCCTTCCTTTTTCTTCCTATCATTCTTCACCCCTCTAATTGTTTTCCTTGGTGAAAAAAATAACACACACACACACACGCTTTGGACATTGACATTTTTTTTCCCCAACACACACACACACACACACACCCTTAAAAATAAAGGAGTAAAAAAGCGAGTTTGTCCTTTGCTGGTTGGTTTTTTTAATTTTCTGCTCTTTTGCACCCGTCTCCTTCCGTCACGTTTTTTCCCCTCTCCATCTCGTATTCCTCCTTTCCTTTCCTTTCATTTCATTTCCTTCCTGTTTCCCGGCTCATTGGCTATTCTTGTCATGAATGGAGGGAAGGCGTCCACGTTCAGCAGTTTGAAACCCCAATTTGAAATTCTAACCCCATTTTTTTAACACTGGTCCAATTTTCAAACCCTAACATGACACTCTTACCCCCCCCCCCCCCGTCTTCAAACCCTAATTTGAAACCATCGCCATCTTGAAACTCTGATTTCAAACATGAACCCGTTTTTGAAACGGTGGAAGGGTGGATCAGCTGGTAAAGCGTTGGCCTCCCATTTCTGAGGTCCGGGGTTCAATCCCTGGACCCGCCTGTGTGGAGTTTGCATGTCCTGCCTGTGCCTGCCTGGGTTTTGTCCAGGCACATCCCCAAAACACACAACATCAATTGGAGACTCTAAATTGCCCCTAGGTGTAATTGTGAGTGTGGTTGTTTGTCTCTATGTGCCCTGCGAATGGCTGGCGACCAGTTCAGGGTGTACCCCGGCTCCTGCCCGTTGACAGCTGGGAGAGGCTCCAGCACGCCCCGCAAACCCTCATGAGGATAGGCGGCAAAGAAAATGGATGAATGGATGGATGGCTATAGAACACGATGAGTGTTTTGAAACCTCAGCCCTAATTTGAAACCCTACTCCTGGTTTAAAACCCTTCTTTTCTTGAAACCCAAGCCTAGAATTTGAACCCCCTAACTTGTTTTGAAACCCAAATTTGAAAAGACACCTTCACTTTGAAACACTACTCCCGTCTTCAAACCCTAATCCTGTTTTGAAACCTGGATTTGAGACCTGTCTTGAAACACGAATTTGAAACCCTACCCCGACTTTGAAACCTTTCTTTCAAACCCTAATCCAATTTGGATAGCCTAGTCCAAAACCCCAGTCCCGTTCTTGAAAGCCAAATCCGAAACCTTCATTGACTCTTGAAGGACTTAATTTGAAACTTTAATTCCGTTTTAAATCCTAATTTGAAGCGCTTATGAGCAAAACGGGAATTATTTGACTCTCGTTTGAAGCGTCTCTGTAGGCATTTCTTTCGGCTTGTCGCCACGGCGTGTCATCTCAGACAAACGCTCGTATTTGTTTGGAACAGTTTTTACGTCGGATGCCCCTCCTGACCCAACCCCTCTGCATTTATCCGGGCAGAGAGCTGGAGAACTGTCCCGGCGAGCTTCGGCTGAAAGCCAGACCGCACCCCGAACTGGCAGGGCAGATATCGACACCATCACTGAGCGGGAATCGATCCCACGCTTCCTGTACCACGACACAATATCGGCGACCCGATTGAAGGATCTCTAATCTTTGCAAATGGTGGCAAAAACGTTATTAAAGTTTTAAGGCGTTTTGTTCCTCGTCACCAAACTGTAGAGACAAAAAAAAAAAAAAAAAACAACACAACACACTTCCATTTTTTGTTTTTTCAGCCGTTCTTCTTCTTGTTCTTGCAGAAACGACGCCCGGCCGCCACACTCGAGTCTCAGTCCGGCGGCGACACACAAATGTCACCTTTTCTCGCTGAATGAATCAAACGAGAAAACAAACAAAGGAGAAAAGTGCCGTCCACGCCGGGAGGCCCATTCCAAACATTCCGGCTTGAATGTCACACCGCCGCACAATTGCGCCGTCCTAAAGGTCACGCCGGCAAAACGGCCCACGAGCATTGATTCGCGCACACGCACACGCTTGTACATAATGGCCGTCGTGCGCCTCCACCACAAATGAAACTCACTGGCCATTTTATTAGGTACAGTCTGGAGGAGTCAGGTGGCCGTTTCATTTTTATTTAACCAAAAGACTTGAATTTTCATATGTGCCTCGATGGACGTGGTCACATGACCACATCTGAGAATTTGTTTTTTTTTTTGTGAGGGTTTGTGTTGTGTTTTACTACACACCCCCTTTGGGCATGAATTATTATTTTTTTTTTTAATAAAACACACTGTTAAATGGTGACCTCCGGTTACTTCTAAGAGTGTAAATACTGGGCAATCGTAATATTTTGAAAACTTAAAATATGACTCCAAACAACCAAAATAATTTTGCCAAACTTCAGACATAAAAATGTAGACTGACTGAAATTATATCCATCAAATAGGCTACTGCACTTACAAGTTATACTTCAGAAATAAATACACATTTGTGTATATATATATATATACATATATGGATATACACACACACATATATGTCTGTATACATATATATATATATATATACACACACACACACATATATATATAACACAGACACATATATACATATATATACATATATAAGCACACACACATATATATGCACACACACACATATATACACATATATATGCACACACACACACCATACACATATATATGCACACACACACATATATTAAATATATATGCACAAACACACACATATATATACGCACACACACATATATGCACACACACACATTTACACGCATATATATGCACACACACATTTACACGCATATATATGCACACACACACATATTACACGCATATATATGCACACACACATATACACGCATATATATGCACACACACATATACACGCATATATATGCACACACACATATACACACGCATATATATGCACACACACATATACACACGCATATATATGCACACACACATATACACACGCATATATATGCACACACACATATACACACGCATATATATTGCACACACACATATACACACGCATATATATGCACACACACATATACACGCATATATATGCACACACACACATATACACGCATATATATGCACACACACATATACACGCATATATATGCACACACACATATACACGCATATATATGCACACACACACATATACACGCATATATATGCACACACAGATATATATATACATATATATGCACACACATATATATATACATATATATGCACACACATATATATATACATATATATGCACACACACATATATATATACATATATATGCACACACACATATATATATACATATATATGCACACACACATATATATATACATATATATATGCATACACACATATATACATACTTGTATATATGCATACACACATATACATACTTGTATATAAATATACACACGCGCGCACGCACACATATATATGAGAGAGAGAGAGATCATGAAATATAAAAGTGAGCAATAAAATGCGTGATCACCAGGGCCAGTGCTACAGATAGGCCTCATCGTATTAACAGTTGTCAATTATATAATATTTGAGAAATTTACGTCCGACTTACCTTTGCGTTTCCTGGTTTAGATATGCTCCTGGATATTTTTTTTTTGCTCCTCGGCTCCCAAAATTGATCATATCGGAACGTAGAGCGGACAGCACTTTGCCAGGAACGTCCACTTTTAGCACGTGTTCGGTTAGACACGTTGATACATTTTTCCTTCCTATCTGCACGGTTACACTTTTTTCTAGCCATGCCCATGTGAAACAGTTTTTTAGCCCGTGGTTTTTTATCAATTTCCCTGGCATGATCGTCACCTTTTCGCTCCAAGACGTTCACCATACTGACAAACGTGCAAACCGCTCGATAACATATATTATAACTATGCCGCAGTAAACAGAATGTTTCTCTATGAAATGTTAACATCAGAGTGAAAATACCGACGAAATACCGCCAAAATGCTGTCGGAAATCGGAATGTTGTCGTTATCATAAAAATATTTATCATAAATACAACATTTGATCCAAGCAGATAGCAATGCCGTTTTCCGCTATCACAGCCGTGACTAATTTCACGACGAGCGTTGCCGATCGATCCTGGCGGCCGGTCTCGAGCGCAGCCTCGCCCCGCGTCAAGCCGTACCCCCCAAAAAAAAAAAAAAAAAATTTCCCAATGGATTTACACGTTTCACAAAAATGGCAATTTCAGCTGGAAAAAACTCTGGAATTCCATGGAAAATTCTCATCCCTGCAACGGATAGGTTTCCAATTACGCCATCTTGTGTGTCATAAAGGTCAGAGAACACAAGGTGAGAGATGACACGTTCATTTTTTTGTCTATGGTTAATTTATCCGATTGGTCTAAGGGTGGTGACGTCATTGGAAACCTGTCCATAACCACAATGATAATTATTCTAAACTGCTATTACAACTTTACTTGTGCACTTATTCCTCTCAAAAGGTCTCTGAAATAATATTTCCCCTTTATGGGTTAAGGTTATCCTAATTTAAATAACTCAGCTACCAAATAAACTCCCCGCTTTTTTAACTGTCTTGCAGATGAATAATAATAATAATAATAGACCTGGTTGTGGAAGAAAAAGTGTGAACATTTAATAACCAAAGAAAGCATGGAAAATCAAATATGTATACAAAACAAACACTCATTCCAATAAAACAAAGTCAAAATACACATATGAGCTAAGCTAATTTAAGCCAACTAAGGGGATCATACAAATATGAACATAGCAGGCAAAAGAAAAGAAATTCAAACCCCAATGTCCCCGCAGCGTTTCAAACGGCAGGAACCAAGAAAGTCGAGGGACGTGTCCAATGGTCCAGCCTCAGTCCTGACGGTCCTCGTCCTCGGCCTCGCTAGCTTGCGTTAGCTTGTCGCTAGCGTCCTAGCTAAGTTCCATGCATCCACTTCGTCTCTGTATTAGCTGCTAACTCCGCCACGTTACGGCGTGATTTGAGTAGTCCAACTCAAACGACACACTATCAAAATTGAACTGTCAACAGTCCTTGTCGATCACGTTAATCAATGCTAATAAATAACTTTTCCTTGCTTAAACAAAAACCAACTAAGTACTCCGCACTCCGTTCTGCTTTTTTTCTCTCTCTCTCTCTCTCTCTCTCTGTTGCCTCGATTCACCACGCCTCCTCACACGTCACTTCCTGTCCTTCTCAAACGCTGGTGACAACAATAAAATGTCAAACAAAAGTATTTCTCTACACAAATTAATAAAACACATCCCAAACAAATCCCTCCAAAAGAAAATAAATTCAGCACATACTTTAACAAACATTCCTCCACTTTGTATAAAGAAAACCTATAACCTAATTGCGTCTTCTTCTTCTTTTCCTTTTGGCTTGTCCCATTAGGGGGCGCCACAGCGTGTCATGTTTTTCCATCTAACTATAACCCAATTGCTACTTTGTGTATTTTAACTTTTAACTGTAGCATTTTTTTTTTAACTGGGTTACACGCTACTGTGCGTAAGTCGCAAGTTTTGTGTAGTGCATCCACTCGTCAAAGCGTATCTGTGCCCCCATGGTCTTGTTAGGTTTTTGTTCACAAGTCATTTGTCATCGGACCACGCCTCATGTTTTTGGATCTTGCCTATAGCCTAGCGTTTTTGTGCTTCTGCCGCTTTTGGACTGCTTATTGGTATACGACCTCGGTTCAGAATGAAACCACGCTTAACATCATGTCCTCGTGTCAGAGTCCTGCATTTGGGTCTGTCCCCGTGTTTTAAAGTAGTAAAGTTGCCTGTGTGGGAGCTAAACCTGAATAATGTCCCAACAGACATGGGACGCTTGCAACGCCATGACGGTCTTGAACCTTGTCGGCATATTATTAGTCCTATATTATTGATATTTGCAAGATATTTTTCTGTGCAGACGTGTGTCGATGATGAGTTTGAGCTCCGAAGCAACTAAAGAACCATCTTTAAAGTGTTTTCTTTTGTGGTAAAAAAAAAAAAAAAAAGTGATTGTTGTTATTGTTCTTATTTCAGAAAATTCTCAAATACCTTTTTCTCGGAATCAAATTTCTCTTGGTTCAATTTCTTTGATTTTTTTTTTTTTTTTTTGGGGGGGGGGAAGCAAACAAGACACTTTGGTATCAAGTCTACTGATTTATTACTCATTTTCCATTTTCCATTTATCCGAACAAGCACATCGATAATGTTGACTTTGCTCCAAAGATTTCTAAACAAATATTCTTCCTTTTATCAGTGGAACAGAAGAAGGAAAAGAAAGCAGTAGTTTGAATACTAAGAAGTAATAATTAGGAGCATGAGCACAAAATATAAAACGTGAGCCTCATTCAACTGAGGCTCTGCTCTACAAAAATACATCCAGGTAAACTTTTTATCTTCTAGTTGATGCTTTTTTTCTCATTATTAATCACAAGTGATCGTAGCAATCTACTGTACAACGTCACACTTGTTTGCAACATATGTCAGAAAGTCTCTCGGGGTAACCATGACGACGGGGGCGCAGGAGGAATCAAACAACGGTCCTGCTTCGGGGGCTAACGAAGAAAGCGGCATTGGTGGTAAAACTTTTACCCTTTAAACTCTTGAATTTGGTCAGAAGTGCATAAAAGAGACAGAGTGGGACCTCCTGTTCACAAGCGACCATCTCCGTCACCAAATCTTTTATTAAAAAAAAAAAAATCTTGTTCAAACTTAAAATGGGGATGAAGAATTGTTCATTTTAATACTCGATAACAATTTGATTTTGCTTTAAATTCTAATAAGTAGACTTTACTATACTATGATGTCAAATGTACAGGTGAATTTTTTTTCAAATTGGTGACAATACATAAACCAATGATATGAATAAACACAGATGAATACATACAAGGAAAAAACAAAATGGCAAAACTAATAATATTACATTATTAGGCGGCACGGTGGTTCAGCCCCCCCCCCCCCCCCGTGTGGAGTTTGCGTGTTCTCCCCGTGCCTGCGTGGCTTTTCTCCGGGTGGGCACTCCGCTTTCCTCCCACATCCCCAAAACATGCAACATTCATTGGACACTCTCAATTGCCCGTAGGTGTAATTGCGAGCGCGGCTGTTTGTCTCTATGTGCCCTGCGATTGGCTGGCGACCGGTTCAGGGTCTGCCCCGCCTCCTGCCCCTTGACAGCTGGGATAGGCTCCGGCACTCCCCGCGACCCTCGTGAGGATAAGCGGCTAAGAATATGGCTGGATGGATTACATTATTATTGTGATTCATTTATCTAATTAAGTAATGTTTAATTTTAAATCATTCAAATCAAATCAATGCAAAAAATCGAATAAAAGCGTTTGTGAAAACATTTCAATGGGAAGTCTTACCAGCGACTCGCCGTTGTTGAATTTGTGTCGCTAACAACTGTCGTTGTTGTTTTGTCGCAGGAGTGACAGCGTAAAAATGCCACGACAACAATGCGCAAAGTTGCATCCTGGGGGGGGGGCAAACCCCAAAACAGTCAACGTTGCGCCTTTGGGCCAAAGATTGACAAAGTCAAGTTCTCAAGAAAAGTCACGCGACGTGACGTTTGTGCGAAAATCACACAAAGTGAAGTTTTTCCGTCTCGCTGTTGGTCAAGAGGACGACGGTGACGGGGACGCCCCCCCCCCCCCCCCCCCCCCCGAATGATTGACCTTCAATTGTGCGCAGTCTGACTCCGGTTGACACAATCGCTCGGCATGTGTGCGCGTGTCGCCATGGAAACAAAATCAATCCCATTTCAAATTCATTTTGTCCCCCCGCCCCCTCATGGCCATGCAATTAAATGCAAGCTTAAAAATCTGCCGCCTAACTGTACCAGTAACTGCGTTCGGAATCATTCACTTATTTACGTTCCCCATGATGGATGAATAGAAAATTTCCGACTGGACCTTTTTCGATAGCATTGTAGCCCATTCGAATGTTTTAAATAATAGCACTCGAAAAAAAAAAAATAAAGTAGCACAGATATGTACATGGAGACGGTTCTCGGTAACCTGCATGAATATTAGTTGCTCTTTGCAGAGGATGAAGAATATATGCAGGTGAGTGTTGGTTTATTAGTTGTACGTATTTTCGACGGTTTCTCTACTGCAGATTTTCACCTATCACGCGTGATTTCCAGGAAGTATCTCCTGCCGTAAAGGGGCGGGGCTTCACTGCGGAGTGATGAGGGAGGTTACGAGTCTTGAAAGCCTGTCCGAGATGGCGACTAGAACAACACCTGCAAGGGGAGGGCAGGGGGGTGTGGGGGCGCCAGGAGGTGGTGACTCAGCATCGGGTGAAATTCCGTCCCCAGGGGATACGGAGAGTCCAGGAGGCGGATGGGCGGCGAGGCGAAGAAAGAGGGCGGCGGTGGCGGATTTAGGGCGAGGGGGTGGGGGGCGAAGTGTGTCAGGGGTTGGGGGTACGAAGGGAGCGGGAGGGGCGGGGGAAGGAGGGATATGTGGTGGTGGATGACCGTGTGGTGGAAGGAGAAGGAGGACGGTGCCGGGAGGAGGAGGGGACCCTGGAGGGGGACGCACCCCGGAGGGAGGCCGTGGGGGAAACGAGGCCTCTTCTCCGGGTAGACGAGTTCCACAGTCCTGCCCTCGTGACGCCTCCCAGCCGGATGAGAGTCTTTCGGCGAGGGGACATCCGGCAACTTGTCCTTCTCGCAATGCCGACTGTCACCGTCCCCCTCGCTTTGAGGAGGTTTGGGTTCCGAAATGGGGGCGTCACCGCCCGGGCTCACGCGTTCACCGCTGACGGTGACATCATCACGAGTTGTGTCCTCTGGAGGCGCGTCGACGTTGTTGTCGACGTTCTCGCGGCGCAGACGACGGCCACGGGCGGGACGAAATCCTTCCGGGACGTCGTCGAGGCGCGACGGTCGGCTCGCGTCGCCGGCCTCCCGACACGCTTTATCCGTCCCGTCGGGTGAGAAGTCACTCGGATTTGTCTCCTTGCTGCTGCCGCTGCCGCTGCCCTGTGGGCGTTCCAGTTCCGTGTTGTCGTCTTCACGGGTGTTTTCCCCGGGAGGCGCCTTGTCGAGTATTCCATTGTCGGCGACGGCGTTGTCGTTATCTTGGCAGAGCTCAGCGTTGGCATCCGGGCGTACTTTATCTGTCTCGACAGGTTTCGCCTCTTTGCCGCTTCCTTCCGTTAAGTCCAAAGTTGTCTTCGAACCGAAGCCGACAACTCTTCTGGTTTGTCGTCGTCCACGCTTGCGTTTCTTCCGAGCGTTGTTTTCCGGGCACTCTGCCCGCTTCCTCTTTGCCGCGCGCCTCACTTCCTGTGAGAGACCCTCGCAGCCGAGTTCAGTGTTTGTGCGTCCCGGCGGGACCCTCGGCTCACTTTCTAGCTTTGCTGCATCAACGGGGTGATTATGTCCCGCCGCCGTTTGTCTGCGAGCACACGCTGGGCCTCTAAAAGAAAGGGGGTCGGGGCTAATCGCCGCATCGCATGCTGCTTCCGCGTGTTTTGATGGCGAGAGATGGATTTGGCGTTCGCACGCTGCGTCTCGGCGGGGGGACGAGAAGCTGCTAATCGCCGCCTCGCACGCTCTCGCCTCCCGAGAGCTTATCTCGCTCCGATCCCCGCACTTGTTATCTCGCCGCCCTCGCTCGTCTCCATCTTGATGTTTGCGCCGCGGCCCCGTAGTCGCCAGACGGCGCGGCGTCCGGGTGGCGGGGCTAATCGCCGCATTACATGCCGCACCCCCGCGGAGGCCCCGCCCGCACGGTAATGGCCGGCACCGAGGCGGGCCGGCCCCCGCGTTCACCTGCATCCAGCGATTACACCGATTTGCGGGAAGACGACTTAATAGCGCGTCGTTCTCCGCTATCACTCCCTGGCCCCCCCCCCTCGGCGTCTTTCCGAGGCCTGCGAGCATCCGCCGCGCCGCCAGATGACTTAATAGCCGCTTTTCTGTTCCGCCGTCCTCTCTTTCCAGCCTTGCCATCTCGCAAAGACTAGTTATTATCTCCCTCCTCCTTTGCTCTTTCCTCTTCATCTCCTCTCCTCTTTTCCTTCTCCCCCTCTTCCTCAGCCCTCCCCTTTTCCTCCTCCTCTTTCTTTTCCCCAGTCCAACACGGCCGGATTCGAAAGCGTCGGCACGAGGAAACGGGCCGACCACTTTGCCGACTTCGTCGCCGCCTTCGCCTCGGCCCGCGACTGGCAGAAGATTTCCCGCCTGTCCTCCTTCATTCTCGTCCTGGCTTTCATCTGACTCTATCCTGCCGCCTCCCCCGCCGTTTTCCCACTTGTGTTGGCAGCCGTCCCGTTTGATCACTGACGGCTTTATTCTCCTCCCCGGTTCCCCCCGGCCGCCTCCGTGCGCTCGGAAATCGTACAGCAGCGGGTTGACGCTGTAGGAGAGCGAGGGCGACGTCTTGGTGTAGCGGACCATCTCCGAGGGCCACAGCAGGACGCGGCTGCCGTCGCGGCTCAGGACGGGACAGAAAGGTTCCTTGGGCCGACCTGGAGTAGAACTCGGTGATTGTTTTTGATCCATGTCTTTGGGTTGGTTCACGAATCCTGCTTGATGGATCACGGCGGGAACGGAACAACGTAGCTTTTGGACAAAATCGCCTTTGTTAGAGGTTTCAAAGCCAGAACTCTGACACTCCAAAGTGGGCGGTGGCAGGACTGGAACCTTGCTGGATCCAGTGCCACCTTCATTACCTGGTTGGGTTGGAGTCCCACTCTGACCAGATACTAGGGCTCCAATCTCACTATCACCAGTATCTTTGACAGTTCCAGTCCCAGGTCCACCTCGGTCACGGGCTTCGGTCTCATGTCGATCAGTAGCTTTGGGTCCCGAACCACCTGTGTCCCAGTCTTCCTCTCCAGTGACACTACCAAGACTGACTTGGGATCCAGCTGGATCCTGGACTTGAGTGCTATGTGTTAGAATGATTTGGGCTCCTAGCCCACTTTGACAAGTAGCATGGCCTTCAGTCCTGATTCCACCACTATTTCTGATGGCTCTAGTCTCAATTCCGTGACTAACTCCAGCTCCAATTTCACGTCTACCACTGTGCTCGGTGCTGGTACTACCTCCCGCATTGATTAGGGATCCCATGACACTTTGACCTTTTATTTGGTCTCCAGTCTTACTTCGGCCACTATCTTCAGTGGATGCGGTTTTAGTCACAGATTGACCACAGGCCTCAGCTCTGGTACTACCATCTGCATTGATTTGGCCTCCAGGCCCACAGTCTTCAATGTCTTGGGCAACAGTTCTACTTCCACCCCTGTCTTCACCTACACTCCCACTTCTACCGGTTGTCTGTGTTCCACTGACTTGGGCCGCGGTTCCACTTCGGCCATTATTCTGGGCTCTTGTCCGACCTTCTTCACCGGTTTGGTCTTCAGTCCCGCTTTGGCCGGCTACTCGGGCTCCATATCCGATACTAACTTTGGCTCCAAGCCCACTTCCACCTCCGTCTTGGGCTTCCGTCCCACATTCACCAACGACTGCCGGTCTAATCATACTTCCAGCAGTGTCTTGGGCACCTGTCCCGCTTCCCACGTGGACAGGGGCTCCGGTCCCGTGTTGGTGGTTACATAAAGACAACGCGGCGTTCATCGGGTCGTCCAGTTCTCTGGTCAAAGCACGGCCACACGGTGCAGCTGAGATCCGCTGTGATGAGACATTTCTGTCCACTTCGTGGGTCGTCTTCTGCCCGTCTCGCGAACTCCGCCCGGCTTGGATGAAGACGGCGGCTGATTGGTGGAGCAGAACACAGCTCCTTTTAGGCAGAGAGAAGCAAACGGGGCGTCCCCTGCTGGCGACGGAGGTTTTGTTTTCGCTGTTGGTGGCTCTAATGGTGTCGCTTAAGAAACCGGGAGCCCAAGGGAGCTTGTTAAGGGCTCCGCTTTGGCCGGTCTCGCCGTTTCCGCCCGTGACGTCGCCGGACGTAATGGCGCCGTCGTCCAGTTGCCGGTACGGCCACCGCGCGTCGCTCAGGAGTCGGCTTCCCAGAGGAAGGAGCAGTGAGCTTTGAGGATCTAGAGGAAGGGAAGAAGGAGACGAACATGGAGGATTACAAGAGAGCTTACATTTGCATGTGAGAAAAAAGACAAAGATGAAGATGATTTTGGGCCCGTTTGCGGAGGGATTCGGCAATCCGGCCGCCGGGTATCACTTTTTGTCGCTCATCACACGTCGCAATGTGATTTACGAGCGTGGGACGCACTGGAGAAGAAATAAGCGCGCTGATGAATGCGAGGCTTACTTGGAAGCGTCTTTTATGTTCATACGAAATATCCGTTTCTGCAGATCCGTTTTGGAGCGCCGGGAGGCAGCTGCCGGGCCTCCGTTTGCCTACCGCAGGATTTACGCGCTTGGCGAGGGCTGCGCTGGAAATACGTCGCGAGGCGAGGATGCAAATCCTCGGACACTTCCTCCTCATCCCGCTGCTGCACCTAAACCAGGCCTTCCTCCTCAACTTTGTTCTCCTCTTCGACTTTCCTCCACCTCCCGAACATCTTCCTCCTCCTCGATGCATATCTTTAAAACAAATGTTTCCATCTGTTTGAGAAAAACGCAAAACTTTGCCGAACGTTTATGAATATTCATGCGCCGGTGACGGGTTTTGAGAGCATTTGTCATTTCTTTAAAACTCCCACTGATGATTTTTTTACCCACAGAAAGTCTTCAAGTGGGACACAACAAACTCCCCGTTCACCAGACTGTCACGTCATTGAGTACACAAATGAAGGATATTCGCTACTCAATGCTCAAGAAAAGAGTCGGTTTTACTTTTGCTGGTTCTGTGACTCTTCCTGCGGCACGGTGGATCAACTGGTAAAAGCGCTAGCCTCACAGTTCTGAGGTCCTGGGTTCAATCCTGGACCCGCCTGCGTGGGTTTTCTCCGCTTTCCTCCCACATCCCACACCGGTTCAGCGTGTGCCCCGCCTCCTTCCCTTTTGACAAGCTGGGATAGGCTCCGGCACTCCCCGTGACCCTTGTAAGGATAAGCGGCGAAGAAAACGGAAGAACGGATGACTCTTCCCAACTAGGAATACCGCTGAGGCGACTGATCGAGCATCTTCAACGTCCCGATCCCTCCGGAGGGGTCTGCTGGTCGTGGACGCGCCGCCACCAAGTTCAGCAAAACGGCGACAGGAAGTTTCCTCAACGGATTTCTGACTGCTTCCTGCCTCAACTGGGGTCAGCAGCCGAGAATCCCCTCATGGCAAATCCGCAATATGAGCAACAAACCTTGACAACGTGCTCCGAGCACACCGGCGGAGTGTACCTGCATCCTTGAACCAGGCAACCCTGACAAGGTTTTATTCCTTCATAAACAAAATCACCATTTATGGCTGTCTGATATTGACATTTTTTTGATGATCTTGGGGGGGGGGGAGAAGCATTTGAAGAGGCGGCAAAATACGTTCTTCTTGGTCTGGACCTAGTTCGCCTTGCGTGTAAATCCTCAATAGTGGGCAGAGCGGTGCCGACAACCCGTTCAGCGGTTTTGATTGTCCGTCGCGGTCTGACTTTGTCCGTTTTTGTGGCGGCCCCCAAACCAAACTGTGATGGAGGTACACAGTCCTGATTGGGTGACCCCTGTGTAGAACTGATTCAGCAACTCTTGCGCCAGACGGTGGTTCCTCAGAAACCGCAAGAAGTACATCCTTTTGAGGATGGAGTTGACGTTCGTCTCCCACCTCAGGTCCTTCGAGACTGAAATTCCCAAGAACTTGAAGGTCTCGACAGTTGGGCAGCTGTGGTGAGGGATGCCTCCTGAAGTCCAGAATCATCTCTACAGTCTTTAGAGTACTCAACGCCAGGTTGTGTTGTCCACGCCAAGCCTCCAGTCAGTACGCAGACTCGATGAGGCCAATGAGTGTGTTTGTGTGTGTTGTCATGCTTGATGCTGGGATGCATCGATACGGCGACGGAGCAAATCCCCTCATCGAGCATTTAAAGAGCTCTTACCTCTCCCCAGAGCTCCGACGGCGTCGCCGTCGGCGCGGACGTCGCTTCGCTTCCCCATCGGGCACGCCGGCTCCACCGCCACGGTGGTGGAGCGGAACATTGGCCCCGAACCCGGAGCGCTGGGGGAAAAGAGCGAAAACTGGAAATCAATCCGGTCACGGCTTGGCTCTACGCCGGCTCCGCAGCTGCAACACGCGACTTTCTCGTTCTTTTAATCAAACGCGACTTCATCGCAGTTCACGTGTCTGCCTTACACGTGGAAATTGTCCCGCGTTACAAAAATAGGAATATGAGCTTCATTGAAGACTGTAAATTGCGCATTGGAGGGGAATGTGAGTCACGATGAGCGCGAATTGCATATTCGTGGCTGCGACTGCGAACAAAATTGTACGTTTTGGATTGCGAGTCATCGATCGGACGTTTGGGAAACGAGTTCGCGTCTGTAAAACAATTTCAGGTTTCTGATTGTGATCAATCGGGTTTGGCGAACAAGCGAAAGTTTATGCTTCTAACCGGAAGCTGGGGTTAATTTCGACAGAAAATATGGATTTTGTTTTTAGTCAAACCCTTTTCACTAAAATGTCATTTAGTTGGAGTCTAATTTTTATTTTTTACAGAATAGCATAAAATTATGGACGACAGAAACGCAAGTCAATTTCGTGCGTGATATGCGACCTCCCTCGCGACGGAAATTACTGAATTAAAAATGCTTAACGTTAGAGTGTAGTTTGCTGGTGTCAAACGTAAGGACGGGGGGGCCAGATATGGCCCACCACATCATTTTGTGCGGCCCGTGGAAGCGAATCATGTGCCGACTTCCAGGATCGTTGCTAAAATCTGTTCAAACTTTCAAACTGTCATATGTGATAAATATCGATGTTGAGATATTGCAGGCATGTATTTTGTTACAAACCCCTTCCTAAGAGTTAATTGATCAATAGTTAAACTATTGTCCTTGACTGCGTTTATCATTTTTTCATATTTATAGCAGCCCCCTAAGGGAAAACGCAACTCCAATGTGGCCCACCGCTGAAATTAATCTGACAGCTCCGGATTGTTGTTTATTTTTATTTTCCTGCTTTCTAGCGAGCACCCCCGCCACGATCGTCCTTCTCGGCACGCGAAGCGTGAACGGCATATTCCGCCCAGCGACTTTGAAATTCTGGCCTTCATTCTTGGATTTCAAGAGGGTGATGTGCTCCCGAGGGACTACTTTCTGGCAGCGGCTGGAGTTTTTGTTGCGTGGGCGCGCTCCGGTTGCGACTCGCTGCTCCGGAGGGGGAGGGATGCGTTCAAGTTCGCTGAGAAAACTCGGCGCCGGGTCGCTCGCCGCAACACCTTGTCCAGAAGCTACGCTCGTGTGTTTGTCGGGGGCTTCTCATTCCTACCGTGGCGTCGTACATTTTTCACGGGAAGTTTTTGGCGTCCTATATGTTGGTCTGCTAACGGAGAGGTCGATGAACTTTGCCCCGGCCAATCGGACATATTAATATATATATATACATATTAATATACATATCTAGATAATATTTTGAATATGTTTTGGTTACACTAATTAAAACCAATTGGAGAAGTTTATTTTAATATATGATTTAATCTCCTCTCGTAACACTCGTGAGGATAAGCAGCTCAGAAAACAGATGGACGGTTTCAATCTCAATCTCTTAATTGAAATGTCATTAATCTACAAAAATCAATATAAGATGTATTTCTTGTTTATTTAACAAATATTTTTAAATGTCTTTATTTATAATATATTCTTGTGAGGATAAGCAGCTCAGAAAACGGATGGACGGTTTCAATCTCAATCTCTTAATTGGAATGTAATTAATCTACAAAAATCAATACAAGATGTATTTCTTGTTTATTTAAATGTCTTTATTTATAATATATGATTCAATCTCTTCTCGCAACACTTGTGAGGATAAGCAGCTCAGAAAACGGATGGACGGTTTCAATCTCAATCTCTTAATTGAAATGTCATTAATCTACAAAAATCAATGCAAGATGTATTTCTCGTTTATTTAACAAATATATTTAAATGTCTTTATTTATAATGGCTTAGAACTTTATTGTAACAATAAAATTCATTTTCATTTAATTTAAAAAAACGTTTACAATACAGTGAGGAAATATGTTCAATGTATCTGTAATTGCATATAAATGTTTTTATGATATTAGGCCCAGTTTGGTAAACCAGGGGTTGCGGGTTCGTATCCCACTGGGGCCTCCTGCGTCAGGAAGGGCATCCGGCGTAAAAAAAAAAAAAAAAAAAAAATTGTGCCAGACAAATATGTGCATTTCATCTGAGATGACGCGCCGTGGCGACCCCGAAAGGGACAAGCCGAAAGAAACTTACTATTCCCAGTCAAGCGGGGAATTTTATGAATATAATTCATTTTGAAATTGCACTGAAATAATTTCAACATGAATAATTAACCAATTATTTTCATAAAACACATTTGACGTTCTGAAAAGGCCCGACGAGCCCACAGGGTGCCGCCGAAGCTGCAGACAAGTCGGAAAGTTGTACAATTTTGCCGCAAGGAGGAATGCGGAGGTATATTGGGGGAGGAGCTAATTTAGTCTGGGTTGTTTGTGAGAGTTACGGAGAGTCTTTCCCGCGTGTGCCGCATTTTGTGAAATGCGCTCGTCTGGACAGCATCTTTTATTTTGAAGGGTAACGTTGCGAGATGAGTTTGAAATGATGGGAAGGTGTTTTGTGATATGAGTTTGCGTTTTTCTTCCTCACCAGCGCACTTGCGTTTTCTCCTCCTCATGATGAGGATGATGCTGGACCTTCTTCTTCTTCTTCTTCCTCAGCAAGCGCCCCTCCCTGCGTTCCTCCCTCCTCTTACGCTGCCTCCTGCAGGCCAACACCCGGTAGAACTCGCGATGCTTCAGCTCCTTCAGACGCTGGAACGGCAGCGTCGTTATTGCGAGGACCGCGTCGCCGAAAGAGTCGCCACCGACTTATCATTATTACTATTATCATTATTATTCCCATGACATCGCCGTAACGTCATCGGCGGACGTCAAAGTGACAACGTTGGAAAATGACAAACTCGTATGGGCCCGTGTGTACATTTTGCGTCTACATATGTTTCAATAATTTATGTGTAAATACGCGAGCGCGCTCAAGTGTCAGCTTCGGCGGCGTCCGGCTTAATTCCGCAGAGATAGCGACGGGCGCTCGCAAATAATAATCACGGGCGCGACAAAAACGCCGTATATCGTCGTCGTCATCATCACAATAACAATAACGCAAGTCGTGGGATTTGACAAACCGGAACAAACTTTTAAGTACTTCGGAAAAGGGTGATTAGCGTGAGCGCGTGCGTTACAAAAAAGAGCCTCGCTAATGCCGGTGACGTTCGCAAATTTTTACTTTCAGGATTCATGTGTGTTGTCTTCCATCCATCCATTTTTTTGCCGCTTATCCTCGCCAGGGTCACAGTGAGTGCTGGAGCCGATCCCAGCTGTCAACGGGCAGGAGGCGGGCGGGGTACACCCTGAACTGGTCGCCAGCCAATCGCAGGGCACAATGAGACAAACACCCACAATCACACCTATGGGCAATTTAGAGTGTTCATTTCGTGTTGCGTGTTTTTGGAATGTGGGAGGAAACCGGCCTAAACTCGCGCAGGCATGGGGAGAACATGCAAACTCCACGCAGACGGGGCCGGGATCGAACCCGGGTCCTCAGAACTGTGAGGCCAACGCTTTACCAGCTGATCCACCGTGCCGCCATGTGTTATAACATTATCAGGTACCAAATAAATACTACTAACTACTACTACCGTACTAACAGTTCTGAGGTCCCGGGTTCAATCCCGGACTCGCCTGTGAGGAGTTTGGATGTCCTCCCCACGCCTGCGTGGGTTTTCTCCGGGTAATCCGGTTTCCTCCCACTCCCCCTGCCCCCAAAAAAACCCACGCAACATGAATTGCCCCAAGGTGTGATTGTGAGTGCGGCTGTTGTCTGTCCCCGTGTGCCCTGCGATTGGCCGGCGACCAGTTCAGGGTGTACCTCGCTTGCCCCCTGCCCGTTGACAGCTGGGATAGGCTCCGGCACTCCCGGCGACCCTCGTGAGGATAAGCAGCTAAGAAAATTAATGGACGGATGGATGTTTGTCTCCATGTGCCCTGCGATTGGCTGACGACCAGTTCAAGGCGTAGCCCGCCTCCTGCCCGTCGACAGCTGGGATAGGCTCCGGCACTCCCGGCGACCCTCGTGAGGATAAGCGGCAAAGAAAATGGATAACGTTATCAAACGTTTCCCTCATGGAAAGTCCCATTTTTTTTTGTGGACGGATGCGTCATACACAAAAGATGAGCGAGCTCCTTCTGGCTCCGGCGTGGAACAAAAGAGACCAGTGGGCGCAAGGCGACCGGGCCCGACCCGACCCGGTTCCGCTCCGGCACCGCCCACCGCTCACCGCTCACCTGCTTGTGGTGATGGTCGTAGGAGTTGATGTGGTTGTCAAACTGCTGGTGTCGCACGTACTGCTTGTCGCACAGCTCGCAGTACAGACGGGAGGAGGCGCCTTCGTCCTGCACGCACAAAGTTACAGACACAGACACATGAAGTGACTTTTTATTTAATGCGCGTGCGTATTGAGAAAATGTGGACGCCGTCTGGCGCTGGGAAAGAATAAAAAAAATAATGGAAAAAGTCACGGAGCAAGGACGCTGACTCACTCCAAAAAAAAAAAAAAAAAAAGAAAGGAAGGAATAAAAATAACTCGAGCGCAGAGTGAAGCAACATGAGCTCGACTCGAGAAAAGTGTCGGAACGGACACGATGTTATCGCGTGTACAAAATGTTGTTCATACATCTGGGAATGATTGGGTTATTGATCTTATACTTGTGAGGAGATTGTTCCTGGAAAGTTCTAAATTGAATATGGAAATATTTAGTTTTGATGAAGATCTTTTTAACATGATGATTTGTCAGGAACCTCCGGTTACGGGGGCGGACCCAAATGCAGGACTTTGAGGCAATGGCATGATGTTCAATGTGGTTTATTCCGGAAACTGGGTGTGAGTGGGATCCGTAGTAATGCAGATTGTGTGTGTGCGTGTGCGTGTTTACAATCACCAGGACCGCTATGCTAATTTCTGATAGGCCATCTAAGAGTTTATTGAATTATATGTTAGCATTAAGCTAACAGACTTCTGCTCATACATGATTTGGTTGAACATTCTTGTGATTTAAAGACACAATCCTGTCAGAAACCTCCGTTGCGGGGACGGCCCCAAATGCAGGACTTTGAGGCATAGGTATAATGCTCACTGTGGTTTATTGTGTAAACTGGGCCATACGCAGTGTAGCGGTCCGACGAGGCAGAGGTACAGAAACGCTAGGCTAGGTGGGATCCAAAAGACATACAGCAAGGGTTCGATGACTCTGGGGCAAACTACCAAACTCAACAGGACAGGATCAAACTAAAGGGCACAGAATCACTGTGACGAGGGTCACTCTAACTTACGCGTAGAACCGGAGAGTCCCACAGGCGGTGAATGCAACTCACTAACGCCAGGCAACGAACTGGCGGTGGTCATGCCTTGCTCATGACATGATTCTTGCATCCAAAAGCGTCACCGACAGTGTAGTGCTACACATGCCTGGCTTTGCTGCGGGCAGCGCGGGATCGATTCCCGCTCATTCCCAGCAACTGACTGGCGACCAGTTCAGGGTGTAGTCCTCCTTTCGCCCAAAGCTAGCTGGGCTAGGCTCCGGCTCTCCCGTGAGCCTCGTGAGGATAGGCGGCTTGAATAATGGATGGTTTCATGGATCCATCAACGATAATGCACGTTTACATATTGTTAATACACAGAAATGTTCAAACGTAAACGGCGGGGAAGGAAAGTATTTAGTCAGTTCTCCTGCTCAAACAGGAAGTTGAAATCGACACAAAACTGACACTATTACCTGCTCAGATTATATTTGAAAACTTTTTAAATACCATTTTTTACAGTTATTTTTGTCCACAAAAAAAAAAAAAAAAAAAAATCACTTCAACGTCGACTAAGTTCACTCCATAATGAGTTGATTTCCAACACGTCAGTCACCACGCCAAAAAACGTCGCGGCCTCGCGTGTACGCCGGGGCGTCCTGTCGCCATCCGCTCTATGGGGGGGGGGGGCTTCCCGAACGGTCGCCGGCGCTCACGTAGCGTGAAACGTATCGCGTGCTCGCGCCGAATCGATATTTATGGCACTGGAGCTTTTCATTAGCGTGCGCGTTGAGCGATGACGTCTCGGCGCCTTCCGATTGCCGAAGGATCCCTTTATTCATCGCAATTATTGATCCGCAATCTGAGCGGACACACGTTCCCTCACTGGCTTACCCGCACGCTCACAAAAACACACCCTCCCTCCGTCACTCGCTCACCAGCACACATTTTGCAATTGACAACCGGTCCAGGAAATTTGTGCGCTCGCCCGTGTCGTGGGCATGAAAGAACTATTGAAGTGGTAAATGTGTCAGCAGCATTTGCCAGTTCGTTGCATTTGCTTCACCGCATCCTGGGTTACTCCGCTACTGTGCGTAAGTTGTCAGCCTTTGTCAAGTCACGTTTTTGTTCATGTTTTCCCTTGTAGCCGTCGGACCTCGTTGCACGTTTTTGTACCTAGCCTCCAGCCTAAGGTTTTTGCGCCTCTGCCTTCTTGGACTGCTTAAACTGTGTATGACCTTATTTGGGAATAAAACCACTCTGAACATTATACCTTTGCCCGGGAGTCCTGCATTTGTGTCCGCCCCCGTACCGCTGGCTCATGACAGCCTGAGGTTCGCCGTTAAGAGGTGCCGGTCATCAAGTTCATTTTCAGCTCACAAAGCAGTCGCAGACCCGCAGCCGTCAGCCTCGTTTCGTTTGACGAGAGCGGCGAGGCGTCTGGGTTTGAACTGGGCTCCAAAAGTAGCTAATTGGCTCTCAAACATTAGCGCTCACTCATGCCGGTGGTTGTTTTCGTCTCGCGGCGGCAACAGACCCGCCCGGCGAGCGCTAAGCGGCAACACGCGGCATCAAAGCGCAAAACAACGAAACGCGTGCGAGTTATTAGACGAGGTTGAGACATCAGACGCGGAGGGAACGTTTGGAGTCAAGTTCCAGGTCACTTTTCGTCGGAACTGTTCTAGAAACGGCGTTCTAATGTATTATTAAACGCATTTTTCTCCAACACCGCGAACGACGCTCATTAAAAGTCATCAACGACAAAAAGTTGAGCGCTGGTTTCAGCTTCCCGGTCGGCTGCAGTCACTTCGGGAGACGTTTGGTTGCCGTGGTTACAACCGGGCTCACAACAAAAGAGGAAAAACTTCCCGAGGGACGTAGAACCGCGAGGCGCTCGTGTCCAAAACAAAAAACAAAAAAGATGTTCACGCTTGGTTGCCAGGTAGATTACAACTGGACTTATTTGCCGATTTCAAGTGAGAGGGGCAGAAAATGAAAAACTGCTCTAAGCCGCTGCCAACTACCCGCGCGGCCGTGACATCCGGTGTCAATCGAACCACCTCAACCGCGTCCGCAAATACCGTCGAGACATCCCCACCGACACGGCGTTCGACGAACGAGCCTCCCGAGACGGGCTACGTAGTCTCCGTCGTTTGAAGACGCGGCGGCCGGCTCCAAACCGGTCGTCGTCCTCGGTGGCGACCCAACCCCCCGAGGTGGACAAAACCGAAACAGATCTTGCGCGGGCCGCAAGATCCAAACTGTCGCAACTCCGCTGCGGACGAAGCCGCTATCGTCGACCGCTGCCGGAATTGCGGACAGGGGCCTCGCGACACGCAGCACATCCTCAACAGCGCAGCGGCTCAAACTACGCTGACTGCAATGAACTTGAACTTGGAACTACAAGTCGACTGATCAATGCGATTGACTGACTACAACAACAAAAACTCACGCTCGAACGCTCACACGCCGCCGAACAAGCCAGCCCGACTCCAGTTCCTGATGTCGAACATTAGGCCACGCCCCTTAAAGGCTCACATGAAGACATACAGCAATGACATGCCACAAAATTATATTCTCTTTGAATTCAGCTTTTGAACATGCCAAAGCAGCAACAAGCGGTGCTAAATCCGTTTCATACAATCAGCAGACAGCACGGAGATGTTCTGTGGGGCCTGTAGGTGGCGCTAATGTCTGACCTAACCTGTCAACTGTGATGCTATGTTGCTAGGTTGATGGATGCGTTTGCGCTAATTATTTGAACAGTTTCTGAGCGCTAATTTTGATAATTAGAATAATACAAATCATTTTCTCTATTCACATGTAAGGAAATGCCATTAATTCGTTCCAGCCTCACAAAACAAAAACCAAGAAAATGTTTAGTAACTTATTTTGTAAGCCGAACAGCACCCTGTGACCTTTACTTTATAAAACGTAGAGTACGTTCCTAATTCGATAGAATGTCAAGAATGAAACAGTCTGTACGTTATACAGTGATGCCTCGGTTCTCGACCACAATCCGTTCTAGAAAACGGTTCAAAAAGTGAATTGTTCAAAAACCAAATCGATGTTTCCCATTACAATGAATGGAAAAAGAAATAATGCGTTCCAAGCCTAAAAAATTTGGCTTTTTAAAGCATTTGTTCTTAGATAAGGAACGGCATAGTAGAAATACATGTATAGCTTAAATACTTTATATAATAAAATAATTTAAGAAATATATTTATTTTTTTGCTTAAAATGTATGCTTTAGGAGTAGAGTACGCTAGGCTGGGAGCGCATTGCCGTATCTGTAACGACTCGGCCCACAGCTTTGTAAACCTTTTTTTTTTTTTTTTTTTTTTTTAACAAAAGTGCAGAATAACTTTAAACAACTGGTCGCGCCACGCGCGTTATGTCGTTTCCTTTTTTTTTTCAGGGGGGCGTTCGAATTGACGAAAACAAAACGCGTCGCGGGTGGGTCAACTGCTTGCGCCGTGCGCATTATGTGATATCCCGTTTTTTTTCAGCTGCGTGGGTATTCGCAACAAAGCGCGTTGTGGGTCAGCTGGTCTGGCCGAGCGCAACACGCTTTTTCCAGGTTTCGTCGGGGGCATTCGAGTACCGATTTTCGTTCGAAAAACGGAAGCAAAAAAAATCTCGAAAACGGGGACGTTCGAGAAGCGAGTATTCACTGAAATTCATTGTGGCTCCTTCCGGTGTGCGTGCCATCGCCCCCTGGAGGCAGTACAATACAGGCAAATGTAATGTAAATTGCAGTAGTATTAGTTGTTTCTTTGCAGAGGATAAAGAATATATGCCTACGAGTATTTTTCTGCTCGTTCCGTATGTGCTGTATCCGCCTTCAATGCTGTTTTGGTTCGCCCACCTATGACATTTTAAATGTATTAACCTGAGTAGGCGTTCCTCAGGGGAAAAATAAACTCAGTTGTTGTTTTCGATACACAAGGTTGAACTCTTGTTTGTTTGATTTTGTTCGGACTTTAACGGGGCGTGGCACGAATCCGCTTGAAGCCGTTTCATCCGAATCGTTGACGACCTGCCAAACGGACTCAAATTTAACCTCCCGCCTTGTGTTCGATACGCGGTTTCCACAGGACCAAGACGTTCATTTTGTTGTTGTTGTTGTTTTAACGCGATTGTCGTCTTTAATCAAATCTCCTTGATGTCCTTAAAGAGAGCAAACAAAAGAATCCATACAGCTGAAGCCCAAGAGTGTTTTCATTCGGGCGGTCGACTTTAATGGACGCGGCTAAAGCGCCCTGGCGGCCTCTTGAACGCCGTCGTCGCCGTTCACGAAATCATGCAAATGGGAGGCTTCTGATTCTAATTGAATAGCGCCACATAATTCCTGACTTAATGTTGCTTATTTAATAGAATAATGCCGCATAAGTCCTGACTTAATGTCGCCTGATCTAATGGAATAATGCCACATAAGTCGTGACTTAATGGAATTACGGCGGCTCCCGTAACGATCCAGGCGGGACTTTCCCGCCATAATGGACGCAGGACGGCGGAGAATTTCGCCGTTTGTCTTCGGCGTGTCACGTCCGAGACTTCAGCCGGGAAGGGGGGGCTGGGGAGGGGGGGGGTGGGGTGGTGTTAACCAAAAAAAAAAAAAAGTTAACATATCAAAGGAAAATCCTTAATTTTAATGATGAAACAATAATTCGTTCTCATTTTAATCGTATTATTTAGAGGTGCTCAGTTAAAAAGTATTTACTAATTTTTTTTTATTTTATTGCTTACAATAAGCCTGCGCGGTGGACGACTGGTGAGTCACAGTTCCAAGTCTAAGGACCGGGGTTCAAATCCCGGCCCCACCCGCGTGGAGTTTTTATGTTGTTTCGTTCGGGTACTCCGGTTTCCTCCCCCATCCCAAAAACATTAATAAATTCCTCGTCGGCGTGAATATGAGTGCCGATGATTCTTTATGTCTGCCCTGCGATTGGCTGGTGATCCGTCCGGGGTCTACGTCGCCTCTCGCCCGTAAATGGCTGGGAAAGGCTCCGGCACTCCTGTGATCCTTGTGAGGATAAGTGGCTCAGACAAGAGAAGGATTTTCAAAGCAACTAAAAATGTTTTAAACTTATTTAAAACATATAGCTGACTCGTTGATAGCGTATGATTTGTAGTAATGCTGATTGTGTGTGTATGTTTACAATTAGCAGGACTGCTATGCTAATTTCTGATAGGCCATTTAAGGGTGTATTGAATTATATGTTAGCATTAAGCTAACATACTTCTCTTCACGCATGACTAGGGTTGAACATTCTGGTGATTAAGGATGCAATCCTGTCAGGAATCTCCGGTGCGGGGGCGGCACCAAATGCAGGACTTCGAGGCAGGGGCAGAATGTTCCGGAAACTGGGTCGTACGCGGTGTAGCAGTCCGACAAGGCAGAGGCTAAGAAACGCTAGGCTAGGCGGGATCCAAAAGACATACAGCAAGGGTTCGATGACTCTGGGGCAAACTAACAAACTCAACAGGACAGGATCAAACGAAAGGGCACAGAATCGCTGTGACTGGGGTTACTCTAACTTACGTGTAGAAGCGGAGAGTCCCACAGGCAGTGAATGCAACTCACTAACGCAAGGCAACGAACTGGCAAATCCCGGTGACAAAAACTCCAACTTAAATGCCCGTCCAATTACAGTCCGAATGTGAAACAGCTGCGACCGGTGACGGGCGTCCCCGCCCAGAGCAGCGCCCTGGCCACGCCCCTTTTGGCAGTAGCCGAGCCTTGCTCGTGACACAAACCTCGATTGTATTTTGTTTTATGTGCCAGTTTTACAGTCAACTTCGACTGCGAGTAACAAATAAGCAAGCATGTATATTTTCCCCAATAGTGAGGGAATCTTGAAGCTTTCCTTGCGATAAATAAGGGGGTTCACATCCGAACAAAGACATGACATTAAAAAAAAAAAAAAAATGAAAAAACGAAAAAGAGATAAAGTTAGCCACGCACAAACACTCGGAATGAATACACGCGGCCCGACATTTGCGAGTGTATCTTCAGGGAAGACGCTTCACGGTTCATTTGCGGGAACGCGTCCAAAACGGGAGCGAGACGGCGGCGACGAAAACATAAAAAGTAACGACAAAAGAGATGAAAGGTAGCCAAATAAAGGAAAAAAGAGCGAGGGGAGGAGCGGCTCCGTCACCGTCGTCACGTACCCTGACCCCGATCCGCCGCGCCTCGAGTCGTGTCATGCGATGTAAATCTCCAGCCGGTCCCGAGACTGGCAGAAATCTGGAACGAGCAAAAACTGGTTTGAGACGACCCTTTGGTCTCCTAGATCTGCTAAAAACCCGACATCCAGATGCACTTTTAGTCTGACTGGGCGTCACCGTGACGACGGCCCAAGCAGCCGCTCCAGTCATCAGTTACGACGGGCCAAGATGACACTTATCTTATCTTATCTGATTTACATGCGTCGGAAATGCGGCTAACGGGCTGCTGCTGTCTCTTTAAATCAATCAAATCAGTTCAGGTGCTTGTGCTATAAAATCCCCCGTCCCTTTCTATTTATTATCACGGTAACGGTTACTGTCTCTTTACATTCGCTTTTAAAGTCGCTGAGCGTACAGACACTGCGTCGCATCTTTCAGAGTACAGTACTACACAGCCCAGATAATCTTGTCGGGTTCATCACCAAACCGCTGGACAAATACGCAAATAAAAGGGACAGAAGAGGTCTTCAATCGGCTCACGAGGAGGACGGACACCTGCGCGTCATTTGGAACCCACTTAGTTCTCGTCGTTTGCAGCCCGTGCGATCCATTTCTCACGACGTCTCCTGCGAACTTATGAAGGGTAAATCCGTCCAACGAGCCGCCATTTTGGCTAACACGAAGGAACAACGAGCGACCTTCGCGGAGGTCAACAAACCAGCCCACTTGAGGGCGGTCCCGCCCTGTACGTCACTTCCTGCTTCTTCCCGAAAACAAATCCCTCGAGAGGATTTTCATGGCGGGAGTTACAAAAAGCCCTATACGTCAAAATCATATTTTGCGGTGGAAAAAACGCATGGGTCCATGTCGGCTGCTGGCTTTTTTGTTTTTTTCCATTAATGACATACTAAAAATCATGCATTTCATGAAAGTAACACTTTGAATTACTTCACACGTTTCATTGAATCACATTTTACAGTAATATACAGTGTAGCTACCGTCTCTTTAAATCCGCTTGTACAGTAATAGAGTGATTGCGTCCCTTCATATCACCTTTTATATCTTGAAATCGGCGCTGCTTTTCGAAGCGCTCAACAAACAAGTTCACCATTCAATTTCATTTTCATTCCGATTTAAATCCTCGACTATCGATTCAGAAAGACGTAGAAACACACAAATGATGAACAATTAATTGTGAAATACACCAAAAAAAATATTCATTTGCACATACCCAGTCGAAAGGTAAATACGTAACGACTGTCCAAAAAGTACATCGCGGACAATTTTTTTTTTTTTTTTTTTGCCGCCACGAAAAGATGAACAGACAGCAGCCATATTGATATGAATATTGCATCACCATCCCGAGCGGGCGGCATGTGTTGTGACGCACACACACACGCACACACAGATATGAAACACTTTGTCCTCAATGCACTTTACGACTTCTGCGATGAGTGAAATCAAGTGACGGAACGCGAATGACGGGCAGCCGTCGGCGACGAGCGTCGAGCTCACGCGAACGCGTTTTTCTGCGTTAATGTGAACGGAAGCCAGAAGGAGACAAAAAGAGGATCTCGCACAAAACACTACAAGCAGCCTCGAATTACCACACGCCCGACGTTTTGTTACGGCGGCTTTCTCGCTTCTATTCTTGCTCCCGTTTTATAACTTCGGTTCCGTCACTAAAGTTTTGTTGCCGTCGTTTCGTCGCACTCGCGCCGCTGCTGTTAGCGTAATTTCCGGCCCGTGAGCCACGACTTTTTTTCACACGCTTTCAACCCTGCGGCCTATGCGGTGATGCGGCTAATTTGTGCTTTTTTTTTTTTTTTTTTCTAACGGCCGGTGGAATATATGTGCCGAGGAAGTGACTTTTACCGGTCCAGCCCCGTTTGTGCTGCACTAGCGTGTTACTGTCATGTCTCAGTGATTTTTTTCCAGTATGCTTTTTTTTTTCCAAACTGGCCCTGTTAGCACCACGCTAGCGTTTGGGCTGCACTAGCATTAGCACCGGGCATCTGTTAATGCCGCATCTCAGTGATTTTTACCGGTATGTTTTTGTTAATCAGCCCTGTTAGCACCGTGCAAGCGTTAGCACTTCGCTACCGTATGGCCCGCGCTGGGATTAACACCATCCTAGCGTGTTGCTTCTGTGTTACTGCCGTGTCTCAGTGATTTTTACCAGTATGGTTTTTTTTTTAACCTGCCCTGTTCGCGCCACGCTAGTGTTAGAACCACGGTAGCGTTTGGGCCACGCTAGCGGTAGCGCCCAGCTAGCGTGTTTCTGCTGTGTCTCAGTGATTTTTTTTACTGGTTTTTGTTAATCAGCCCTGTTAGCACCGTGCAAGCGTTAGCACCTCGCTAGCGTTTGGGCCGCGCTGGGATTAGCGCCGGGCTAGCGCGTTACTGCCGCGTCTCAGTGATTTAGGTATGTTTTTTTTTTAACCGGCCGTTAGTCCTGTGCTACCATGTTGCTACTGTGTAGCTGCTGTTTCTCAGTGATTTTTACCGGTATGCTTTTTTTTTTAACCAGGCCTGTTAGCACCGCACTAGCATTAGCGTCTTGCTGCTGTGTAACTGCCGCGTCTCAGCGATTTAGGTATGGTTTTTTTTTTTTTTAACCGGCCCTGTTAGTGCTGTGCTACCGTGTTGCTACTGTGTAGCTTCTGTGTCTCAGTGATTTTTACCGGTATGCTTTTTTTTTTAACCAGGCCTGTTAGCACCATGCTAGCATTAGCTTGTTGCTGCTGTGTTACCGCTGCGTCTCAGTGATTTAGGTATGTTTTTGTTTTTGTTTTTTAACCTGCCCTTTTACTGCTGTGCTACCATGTTGCTACTGTGTAGTTGCCACGGCTGTTTTTTTTTTTTAAATTGGTATATATATATATATATATATATATATATATTTTTTTTTTTTTTTTTTTTTTTTACCACCCCTGTTTGTGCTACCATGTTGTTATTATGGTAAGATAAATTAAGGTATTAAAACTTTGAAAACTCTTTCTGTATACCTTTATATCTTTGTAAATATCTCGTGTTTCAACTTGCGGCTTTTACACAGCTGCGGCTTTTGTATGTACCAAATGGTATTTCCTTTCCAAATGTACTGGGCGAGGCTTATAATCAGGTGCGCTCTGTTGGCCGGAAATGACGGTATTGAAAATGTGATCACTTTACATATCAAATTCGAATCCTGTTTTCTGTGGCGTTTCAAAATTCAAATCCCGGTGGCACATATTTACTTCCACATTCGCCGCTATCATTTTTTTTTTTTTTTTTTTTTCCGCTAAGGTTTCGTCGCAGCCATTTCCTCCCTTTTGCCGCGTCGACGCCGTTTTTCTCACCGTCGTTTCGCCGCTCCCGTTTCCTGATTCACCCGGCACACGCGCAGACAAACACGAGTCCGTCGTGTGCGGCCACGTTTAATGGACTGACTTTTGTCCGAGCTCCCCGGCGGAATTCTGGAGGACGGGTTTTTCCCAAACACACACATACGAGTCCGCCGTGAGGACGGACATGACAATCAAGCGTCGGCTGGCTATCGCAGTCAGACACACATTAATAGACTTAGTTGGGATTAGACCTCACACACACGCACAAACCCAAAAGTTGTGAAGTTGCACACACACACACACATGCATAAATAGTGTCGCTTGCCAACACACACTCACACGCAGAAGGCCTTTCTCATTATCATGCATTGTGGCAATGCTCGCATTGATTCTCACTCTGTCTTAAACGTGGCCCACGCAGCTGTGTGGTTGTGTGCGTGTGCATGCGCATGCATGTCTATGTGCGTGTGTGTGCCTGCGTGCGTGCGTGGTCATCTTGGCAAAGCCTCTCCAGGCTGAGTGAAGATTATGGCTCAGAGATTTTTCACTTTTTCCTCTCCTCTGCCTCCCTCTTTCAGTTAAACCTCTCCTCCCTCTCTCCCAATCTTTTTTTTTCCCTCTCTCCTCTCGTTCCTCCGCATTGCCTCTCACTCCATCAATCAGTAAATAAGACCACCGGCCCAACAGGAAGGAAGTGGTCTGACGCCACTGAGTTTTGTAGTTACAGGGAAGATTAAAAAAAAAAAAAAAACGGGCCTTGGAGCGTTTTTCCACATCTTGCCAAAATAAGGTGAATTTAGCTCGGGTGAAGGGATGAATTTACGCGTTAGCAAATGCTGTTTGGAGAAGATGCACAGGAAGTGATGTCTCCGGTCACTCACGTTTGAAAAATGTACCGGTGTGCCCGCACATATCACGTTACCGGTGTGGTTCGCCAGTCATGCCCGCAGAAATAAAGTCACGGGTGTGTGTTTGTAACTATGAGTGTACCCCTTTAAGAGCGGAAGGGGGCGGTGTCAGGTAAACTAGGAAGTGGAAGTGGGCTTCCGTGTTAAAAAAAAAAAAAAAAAAAAAAAGAAAAGTAGGCTGTGGTTCACTGCGCTGGATCGGTTTTCGTGTGTGCTGATAGTGCGCGACAAGTCCGCAATTGCGCAGTGGCGCAGCTTAGAGGGAACGTTGGTCAACGCTACACAAACTAAGCGACGTCTTTCAATAACTATGTATTTCTACTCATGACAAATTTTAAACGCGTGATTTTTCGTGCTCGACTGTGTGGGGTTGCAAGTGCGACGGCGCGCGGCCGCATATGCGCCCGTCAAATCACAGTGACTGTGTGTCATTTTTTTTAAACATTATTTGGCTCTGGCACACCCACGACCCTTGTGAGGATAAGTGTCTTGAAAAACGGATGAATCGTGATCTGCGGTTAACTTATTTTTCCACACTTGTATGAGAGTTTCGGACCCAAAATGGGCCAAAACTTCATATTTGGCTCGTCAACAACTAGTTTTGCTCCTCTGTGTTGGCAGCCATGTTGTCAGCGTAAACGGCGCAACAACGATGGAAAAACGGAATTGAATTTGGTCAAGTTGTTTTCTCTTCACCCCCTCTGGACCAAATCAAATTTTGCAGAGAGAAAAATCTGATACTTTCAGAAAATGATATTCTGGACGTAAAAGTTTCGATGATATTAAACCTGTTGCGAATTTGCAACCCCTCCCCGGAAAGGGTTAATTATGTCATCAATGAATATTTATGTTTAAATGTAAAAAAAAAAAAAAGAAAAAAAAATCCCTGATTTTTTTGGGGTGCAAATAGTAGTCATGTACAATTATCATCGTGTTTGCTTTGGATGCATTGCATGCGCTACGTGCTACTTTTTTTTTTTTTTGGTCCAATCAGATTTCAGTATCCATGTGTTGCCGTGTCAATGTAATCTGCCCGGAGCCTTCATTCATAGAACTTCAACTATTAGAAAATTTCTTTAACCAGCCAAATTTTGAATTTACAAATTGGTCCTTGGTGATGTCGTAGGTTTTCCGTCCTCTGAATGGTCCGTCATAGGAAAACGTCACAGTTTTGAGAGGGAGAACACGTTTGCAGCGATGTGCATGTCCGGTAAGATGTATTTTATTTACGCTTTGTCATTTGACAAAAGGTATCAGTAGATATTAGTTGTAAAGTTAAAATGTTAAATTGCCTTCATGTCTAGTATTGACGATTTCCATAATTGCGACACGTTCGTGGCGCTATTAATCACGGATTAAGTCGGGTAAATCCCTCACCGAAGGCCCGGTACCAAACGCAAAGGCCACCAGCGGATTAATTCAACAAGAAAACAAGCCGGTACCGCTCCTCGGCGCTTAACGGTCCGGGGAGGTTTAGCGGCAGCCACGAAATTCTCCCGGCCGGTAATCGTCCCATTATGACGGGGGAAGGCGCGGCTCGGATCTAATTAATGCCCCGCCGGCCCATTCGGGGCTGGTGCGACACCCGCTCAAAGGAGCTTTGCCTGCCAAGTGCGAACAAGATACCGCGGCTAACGTTAGTTAGCCAGGAGACACCTCGGGGGGCGTAACAATATGGCTGCCCACGCGCTATTTAATGGCGTTTTTCTCGCTCTAAGACGCCAAAAAAGGTGCCACCAAAGTTTTGAAAGTTCTAGCTGGTGACAAGGAAGTACACTGAAGTGATCCAACTCGACCCAGAAACTCGCATCTTCGTATGGAGGCGGGAAACTAAATTTAGCCTGGCAGATGTGCAATGATGAGCACCCTCGCTTGGTCACATGACCACTGCAAACAGGAAGTATCTGCAAGGTATTTTCCACATTTTCTAGTTGAATCTTTCTATGTTCTAGCTGCGCTAACAGCTTCAGTTCTGTTCGGGTCGTTTAATGTTTATTTTCGTACCTTTGGTTTGAATTTACGGTCAGATAACAATTACAATCACCAACACAAAACAAAAACTGACAACAGGTTAAAAAAAAATGTTGCCAGATCGTTCAGAAAAGACGGCAACACTCCGTAGCGCGTCGCAACGCCCTACCGCCACAATAGTCGTCATGGTAACAAAGACAAAAAAAAATACATACAATGTTGCCTCAAAAACGTTTGAACACACCAGCTATATAAACATAGGTGAAATGTTTGCTGGTTGAAGTTTAGTGACCTCATTTTTTTTTTTTTTTTTTAACCGTGTAAACATCATTAGCATGCGCTAGTTGGCGGAGGCCAAACGAAATTACCATGCAGTCGTCATTAGGGCCGACCCGATAAACAAAAACACACAAACCGACTTGAGAATCATCGCGACCTTCGTAAACCACTTCAGTGTAAGTACTCGTGCGAGCTAATGAGAGCGCCGTCTCAAATTCTGCCATAATTCCCGAAACGGTGGCCGGGGGCATTATTTACGCAACTGCGGATGGGGGAGGCATCGATTTAAGACGGGAATATGTGGAAGTAGAGTGGGAAAGTGATTTGAAAAAAAAAATGAGCATAAGTAAGTGAAGATAAGCGGGGCAGAAAATGGATAGATATCAAGCAGTCAAAAAGCTAATTTAGAAACACACTCTTACTGAAAGTCCTTCTAAAGGTCATAATAAAAGTAATAAACTGACATCAATTTGCACCATTCCTCACACTGACTGCATTATGCCTACCCAGAATTCATTGTGGTGATGCTTTTAACTACAGCGCTACAGGTGTAGAAAATCAAGCTTAACGTTGCTCTTTACTTGCATTTGTTCCCATTAATATTAAGTGCAATATTCTTGCTATGTGTTAGCGTCAGTACATCGTAATGAGTAAAGTGTCCCCGATCTCGCTGACTTCAGGTCACCACCTCACCTTGAGTCAGTGTGATTGGATGCATCTTTAAAAAGCGACTACTCTAATTTCTGGCCTATAAGCCGCAACTCTTTTTCACACGCTTTCAACGCTGCGCCTTATGTGGTGATCCGGCTAATTGTGCGTTTTTTTTCTAACGGCCGCAAAGGGGGCAATCGAGTGGAAAAGGTAAGAGACTAGCGGAATATATGTGCCGAGAAAGTGACTTTTACCTGTATGTTTTTTTTAACCGGCCCTGTTAGCGCCAGCATTAGCGCTGTGCTAGCGTGTTGCTGCCGTATTACTGGCGTGTCGCAGTGATTTTTACCAGTGTGTGTTTTTTTATAGCCAGCCCTGTTAGCGTTGTGCTAGCGTGTTTCTGCTGTGTTACTGCTGCGTCTCAGTGATTTAGGTATGTTTTTTATTTTGTTTTTTTACCGGCTCTGTTAGTGCTACCGTGTTGTTGCTATGTTAAGCTAAGCTAAGGTATTAAAACTTTGAAAACTCTTTCCGTGCTCCATCTTTCTTACAACGTGGGTTTAATTGCGGGCAGTTGCAGCTTTTGTTTTTTTTTTTTTTAACCGGCCCTGTTAATGCCGCGCTAGCGTGTTTCTGCTGTGTTACTCTGCCGCGTCTCAGTGATTTCGGTATGTTTTTATTTTTTTTATCCGGCTCTGTTAGTGCTGTGCTGCCGAGTTACTACTATGTAGCTGTTGCGGCTGTTTTTGTTTTTTACCTGTATGATTTTTTTTGTTGTTGTTGTTTTTTTTTTTGTTTTACCCGCCCTGTTCGTGTTACCATGTTGTTGCTATGTTAAGCTAAGCTAAGGTATTAAAACCTTGGAAACTGTTTCTGTGTACCGTCTTTCTTTGAAAATATCTTGCGTTTCAATTTGGGCACTTGCGGCTTTTACACGGGCGTGGCTTCGGTATGTACCAAATGGTATTTCCTTTACAAATGTACTGGGTGAGGTTTATAATCCGGTGCGCTCCGTAGGCCGGAAATTACGGCACTTGCCGTTTATCAAGCGAAGGAACGAGCCAATGAGGACGGGCCGGAGACCATCGGGAGCCAATGCGCATTCCCCGACATCTGTTCGCATATTCCAGGTGACAAATGTAACGCGGCAGCCGACCTCCGTCCCTCATGTCCCTCGCATCTGCTCGCTCCCTCGAACTAATTTGGCGCCCCCACTCAGACACCCGCCCGCCCTCCTCGTACATATTCGCACCCCCCCCCCCCCGCCCCGCGCCGCCATCGCTCATTTCCCCTCCGTGTTCTTGCCATCCCGCCCTCCGTCCCTCCCGACTTGTCATCTGTCGCCGACTTCTCCGCACGCCTCTGTGCTCCCGTCCCGCCGCCTCCCTCGTATCTATTTCACGCTCTGCGGGGGGGGGGGGGGGGGGGAATCGTTTGGAAAAGATGCACACGTGCACACGCACACGAATACATACAGTAGCTGCTAAACTCTTATCAAGTGCAACCGGTGTTGTTGCTCCGGGAGGGAAAGCCTTAAGAGAATGATGAGTGGGCAGGGGGGGGGGGGGGTGGCTAAAGGGGACAGATGGGCAAGTGTGGGGGTTGTCTATGGGGTGGGGGTGGGGTTGGGGGTCGTGGTTCAAGGTTGAGGAGCGCAAAACAAGAATGAGACACGGGACCGAGCAAAGCCGTCAAAAAGCAATCCTGTTGGAGCTGATGGATTCCCGTGACTACGGTGTTATCTCGCTACACACGGACACACACAAAACACATTCACGACACACCTGCATGGGACGGCGCGGTCAATGTGCACGCACGCGCATTAAAAAGAGAGACATCGAACGGGACAGAATCAAGCAGTGAAGTCTCAAAACAGTAACACACACACGCACAAGATGGATACAAATTTGAGAAAAACACTATCACTAAAACACACACACTAGTATCAATAAGAAAATGTATTCCGTCCTGATGAAATAGAAAAACACCCCAACTCGGCTGCATAACCCTACAACAACAACAACAACAACAACAACAACAAAAAAACACACAAAGTCACAAGACAAATCTTTGTGATTGTGTATGGATGTGAAAATAAAAACTGCATGAGAAAAACAAAGACGACCTAAAGATGATGGCATGCTTGTAAAAAAGTGTTGTTATTACATATTATACGTTAGATGGATAGGTTACATATACACGTTAGATATCGCCACAAAAAATACAAAAATGTTTAGTTTTTTTCCAATAATTTTTTTTTAGGTAAAAAATATATCCTGATAATTAATATAATACATATGTGCGTAGTACTTTTTTAAATTCGATTTTTTCTTTAGAAAAAATATTTCTGGATCATTGAAAAAAACTACAAAATTAATTCAAATTAGATTCAAATTAATATGACATTTTAGACAACATTTTTTAAATATCCAGTATATACAGATTTAAAGTTGCATTTCTTGCAGAAAACGTGAATTTTCGTGTCAGTTAAAGAAATTCAATTTAGAACATTTGCGCAGTACTTCTTTAAAATTCGATTTTTGTTTTAGAAAAATATTTCTGGATCATTGAATAAAAAATACAAAAATTAATTCAAATTAGATTCAAATGAATCTGATAATTTAGAGAAGGTTTATTAAATATATATACAGAATTAAAGTTGCATTTATTGCAGAAAACGCGAATTTTCGCGTCAGTTAAAGAAATTCAATTTAGAACATTTGCACAGTACTTTTTAAAATTTCTATTTTGCTTTAGTTTTTTTTACACTAATTTTTTTAGGAAAAAAATATATCCTGATAATTAATATAATACTTCTGTATGCAGTACTTTTTTAAATCTGATTTTTGGTATAGAAAAAATATTTCTGGATCATTGAAAAAGAAAAACTACAAAATTAATTCAAATTAGATTCAAATTAATCTGATATTTTAAAGAAGGTTTTAAAAACATATATACAGTATTAAAGTTGCATTTACTGCAGAAAACGTGAATTTTCACGCAAGTTAAAAATTCAATTTAGAATATTTTTTAGGAGAAGGCTGGAGTAGAAAGTTGAATTCAGGCAAGCGCGAAGTTTTTGTTTCACTCACTTAAGTGAGACAAGTAAGACAGATTATGTGATTGATATTATGTATATGATATGATATTATATTATATAATAAACATTATTTTGAACTCAAACTATTTACTGCCGTCGTGATACTCAACAAAGTATTAAGGGACGACCTTGGACGACTGAAGAAAAGTTTAGCGGCGCGGCGTGACCTGTGACCCCTTTGCGACCCCTGGACGGGACGGAGGTCGACCAACGCGTCGCAAAACAAACGAATCAAGCAACAATAATAATATAAATCAGAGCGTAGACAAAAAAAAAAAAAAAAAAAAAACTGGCAACCGTTGTGCGAAGTCTTCGACTTGTTCACACGGGATCGGTGCACAAAACTTTTTCATCCCTCTTAAATAAATTTGCCCTTTTGCGTGCGCACGGCTGTCAAAATTCGATTTGTTTTTCACAGCTTCCTTGGCCTTTACACACACACGCTCGGGTTCTGTGTGTGAGGCCAATTCATTTTGCCACAAGTGGTCCCGATTGGATCTGGTCAGGGTTCCATTACACTTCACCTTGACCGACCTTTAAGGGGCTTCAAAGCCGCCCTGACATGCACACCCGCACGTTTAGTGTTGGGGGGGACGGGGGCAGATACGTACAATCAAAAAGAGCAATCAAAGTGGCTTACGCTTAAAGTAGGAAAAAAACAAAACAAAAAAAAACAGCAGTACAACTTCAGTTCTCGATCACATTCTGCTCCAGAAGGCGGCTCGAGAAGTGATTTGTTCGAAATCCAAATCGATATTTCCCATTGCAATTCATGGAAAAAGAAATAATGCGTTCCAAGCTGAAGAAAAAATGGGCTTTTTAAAGCATTTTTTTAATCTTTTCCTGATAATAAACTGCATAGTAGGAGTACATGTATAGTTTAAATACTTTATATAATAAAATAATTCAAGAAATATATTTATTTTTTGGGCAGCATGGTAAAGCGTTGGCCTCATAGTTCTGAGGACCCGCGTTCGATTCCAGCCCCGCCTGTGTGGAGTTTGCGTGTTCTCCCCGTGCCTGCGTGGGTTTTCTCCGGGTGGGCACTCCGGTTTCCTCCCGCGTCCCAAAAACATGCAACATTAACTGGACACTCTAAATTGCCCCTAGGTGTGATTGTGAGCGCGGCTGTCCGTCTCCACGTGCCCTGCGATTGGCTGACAACTACTTCAGGGTGTACCCCGCCTCCTGCCTGTTCACAGCTGGGATAGGCTCGAGAAGGTCAAACGCACACAAGTGTACTAGGCCAGAGGCTGACCCACGTCAGGTTACACAAAAGTTAACCAAACGTACACAAACACACACACACACACATAGAACCAGACAAAGAGAGTGCTATTGATCACGTGTAAGCTTATCTGGACGGGATCTTCGGTACCGATAGCCCGAGAGGGTCACGCCGATCGATACGATCCGCCGCTCCGCTGTCATCGGAAGCGCTGACGCCGCGCGGCGCCGGCTGTGTGCTGCACGCGAGCTGAGATAACCGCCGTGACCTTTCGTGCCCGCAGACACCGCTTCAAGTTGTCTCTGATCTGTGTTTTCTCGGACGGCGCAAACGCCGCGATTCCGCAGAGATAACGACGCAAAATGCAAATGCAACATTCATCCTTTCAGAAAAAAAAAATGTTTTGAAGAAAAATTGCCACGTAGTTTTCAACTTCACTATCACCTTCTTTTATTCCGAAAATAAAAACATGAAGTATAAGATTACAACAAATTTTCAGAATTTGTTGGGTTATAATTAAATTATTTTTTTCACCTGCGGTGTTTCATTAAATCTTGATTTCAAAATCATTTTGTTATGTTTTTTTAAACAAAAAAAATCTATTTCATAAGATTACCATTTTGTCTTTTAAAAAATGTAAACCTCTTGTAAACAATCTTCCGACGTTTATTTTAAAACTACAACTTCAATTTCATATTGTATTTTTTTAGGCACAAATAATAGTTATTTTTTTTATTTCTCTAAATGTAAAATTACATTTCATAGCAGACTACTGTTTTTTATAGAAAGTAAATATTTTTCTCATAATAGTTATCCCCAAAAATACTTTAAAATCCATACATCCATTTTCTTGGGCGCTTATCCTCACAAGGGTTGCGGGGAGTGCTGGAGCCTATCCCAGCTCTCAACAGGCAGGAGGCGGGGTACACTCTGAACTGGTTGCCAGCCAATCACGGGGCAGTATTTTAAAATCCAATTTACAAAAAAAAAAAAAAAAATAGAATCCAGATCTGGAATCCACACCGTGACCACATTTAAACTAATCTGTGTATTTGTGTCACATCCTGGGCAAAATTGACGTTGATTCCGTTTAATTGGCGTTGCCGGGGACGCACCGAGGCCATTTTCCGGACTCCGTCCTCGTTCATCTCGGAGGTGATGACTAGTTGCACCTTTAAGTGAATTTAAACGAGCAAGGGCGTCCTTGTTGTGCGAGTAAATGAGAATATTATGGCGCTGACCCGCTGCCAAACGCGAACATGTGCTCACTTCAGCTGTTGTGGCTTCTCCCCCCCCCCCCCCATTCAGGAGGATTAAATGAATGGAAAAAAAAAAAAAAAAAAGTAGCACAGATGACCGACAACACATGTCGAGTACCGTGATTGCTTTTGTCCAATATTGACAGAACCTTTCGTAAATTTGCCTCAAGAGGGAAACTACGTCAAACTGCACACTTGTACTGAACGACATCAGCAGCTGCGTACCAAACGTTGTCCACTTATGTGTCAGCGGTCAAATATTGTACTCAAGTAAGAGTCATCTTACTTTTGAATAATACAACTCGAGCAAAAGTAGAATGTCGTCCTCCCCAAAAATGACTTCAGCGTAATAAAGTACTCAAAATACTCCCATTGTACCGTAATTTCCAGCCTACAGATTATAAACCTCACCCAGTACATTTGTAAAGGAAATACCATTTAGTACATACATAAGGCGCACCTGTGTAAAAACCGCAAGTGATCACATTGAAAGACGAGATATTTACAACGAAAGACGGTACACGGAAAGAGTTTTCAATACCTTAGCTTAGCTTAACATAGCAACAACACAGTAGCACGAACAGGGCCGGTTAAAAAAAAAAACCATAACGAAATCACTGAAGACGCGGCAGTAACACAGCAGCAACACGCTAACGTGGCGCTAACGCTAGCGCAGCACTAAGAGTGCTGGTTAAAAAAAATAAAAAAAAAAAACATACCGGTAAAAATCACCGAGACACAGCAGTAACTAACCCAGCAGCAATACGCTAGCACGGCGCTAACACTAGCGCAGCGCTAATAGGGCCGGTTAGAAAAAAACATACCGGTAAAAGTTACCTTCTCGGCACATGTATTCCAACGGTCTCACTCTTATATTTGACGCTCGAGTGCCCCCTTGCGGCCGTTAGAAAAAAAAAATGCAAAAATTAACCACATCACCACCGCGTAAGCCGCAGGGTTGAAAGCGTGTGAAAAAAAGTCGCGGCTTAGAGGACGGCAAGTACTGCACTTTACTCGTGAGTAACCTCCAATTTATTTTTTAAATCAGTGTATGAATGTCAAATCGAATAAAAATAAATAAGAATGTGCAAACAGCGTTTAGTCCGCCTTTCGCCCGAAGTCAGCCGGGATAGGCTCTTGTGAGGATAAGCGGCTTGGACATTGGACAAATCAAGATTGCTTCATCCTTAATGTAATAATTTCCCCTTTAATATGCGGAATCTTATCGCCTAGAGCCCATAGCCTACCCCAGCTGTCAACGGGCAGGAGGCGGGCGGGGTACGCCCTGAACCGGTCGCCAGCCGATCGCAGGGCACGTCGAGGCAAACAGCCGCACTCACAATCACACCAATTCATGTTTCATGTTTTTGGGATGTGGGAGGAAACCGGACTGGCCACCCAGACAAAAGCCACGCAGACACAGGGAGAAGACGCAAACTCTACACAGGCGGATCCGGGATTGAACCCGGGCCCTCAGAACTGTGAGGTCAACGCTTTCCGTGTCGCCCGTTCAATATTATTTATCATTATTTTCTCGATTTCTGTTTGGAGCCCTGTCGCACCCGCAAGTCCTTGAAACGAGATATCGGCAGCGAGCGTGGCTCGCGCAAAATCCGTCGGGCGAGGACGGCGGCGAGAGCCGACGGGTCGCGCTCGCCTGCGCTTCTGTTTCACTTCCCGTTCAACTCACGGGCTCGTGTGTGTGTGCGTGTGGTCCAGACGGAGACGGCTTTCTAACGGCAGGACAGTCGTCGTTTTTATGATTATTATTCGACGCTTGTTTTTACAGCTCACTAAAGTGAGACTGAAGAGGGGGATGGCGGCCGGGGGGGGGGGGGGGGGGAGGAGGCAGGAGAGCCGTGGAAGCAATCACACGGGAGAAGAATGAGGAGGCGATTGAAGGAGAAGACGAGGCCAGCGAGGAGAAAGGCGGACGGCTGATTGTGGAGGGAAAGAAGAAGGGAGGAAGGAAATGAAACCAGAGGATGACGAGAAAGGCGAAGACCCGAGTGGAGAAGAAAAGCCACGAGAGCACAAAAACGGGCCTTGTAATTTGTTGCGGGAAAGCCTGACAGACGTTCCCAGTGGAAAAAAAAAAAAAAGCTTTTTACGACAAAGTCCAGCTATCTTCAAAATATCAGAAAATACTTGGCATCTCCAAAGTAACACCATCAGCACAAACATTCAAATACAAAGTCATCAGCGGTGTCGATATCTGCCCTGGCGACCAATTTGGGCCGAAGCTAGCTGCAACCCTTGTGAGGATAAGCGGCTTGGATAATGACATGACATGTCAACCTAAGCCGCTACGACTTCATGCACAGTTTCGACATTTAAACTACGCTTAAATAGTGAAAAATATACATGTATCCATTTTCTTAGCCGCTTATCCTCACAAGGGTCGCCGGGGCCTATCCCAGCTGTCAACGGGCAGGAGGCGGGGTACATCCCGAACTGGTCGCCAGGCAATCGGAGGGCACATGGAGACAAACAGCCGCAATCACAATCTCACCTTGGGGCAAATTAGAGTGTCCAATTAATGTCGCGTGTTTTGGGGATTTGGGAGGAAACCGGAGTGCCCACCCGGAGAAAAGCCACGCAGGCGCAGGGAGAACGTGCAAGCTAGACACAGGCGGGTCCGGGATTGAACCTGGGACCTCTGAACTGTGAGGCCAACACCTTTCCAGCTGATTGAAAATATCAATAATGAAAATAAGTATAAATAATAAAAGAGTATTTTGTGGCACCAAAAAGTGTCAAACTGCAAAAAAACAAGTGCTCAAATTTGCCTTTGCCTTGAAAACTGCGGATGTCAACGTTAGCATGAACAGGTCGACCGCGTTTTGCTTTGTTTGTTAGCGTGAAGCTAGCCAGACTCTCGTAATCGGCGTGAAATTCTCTCATATTTGTTCAGTTTGCCAGCAAACATCTCGGATGAACTTTTCACTCTTTACTATTTGCTGCTTAAATGTGGACTTCAATCAAAGCCCCGCCCCCCCCCCCCCCAAAAAAAAAATAATAATAATAATAACGGTACATATCTCTCTCCATATAAACAATCATTTCTCGACCAATGAAGTGAAATTGCCTCGTTCCCCACAGCACAGTGCGACGTGATCACGGAGAAAATGGCCTCCGTTAAAAAAAAATAAATCATAATAATAATAATAATAATCCAAAACAAAAAAAGAAGGTTGTAGCGAGTCAGTGGGCTAACAAGCGTTAGCGTGGGTAAACTTCCTCACTGTGCGTGTCGTCCATCTGCTTCCACTTCCTGCGTCGCCATCCCGCTTGGCCACGCTCCAGCCCCCCCCCCCCCCCCCCCGTCGTGCCACCCACCTCGTTGGCAGGCTTCACCTGCGTCGCAATGACGCCCCCTCGACTCCGCCGGCTCGCTCCCCCAGTTGCCATGGCGATGGAGTAGCTATATAAATATACAGTGCACTCCGCAACTCATTAAGATCATCTCAGGAGGAAGAATTATTCTCCGAGGCTGAGGCCGAGGGGGGGGGGGGGGTCGACGACCCTCCGAGGGAGCCCGCACGTTGCGTTCGTGTGTTTTTCTGTCTTTGGAATTCACAGTAAATCTGACCAAAGGGAATTTGCACCTCGTGCGGAATTCGGAGCCAAAACCTTTGTTGGATTGATTTGATTTTTACAACCAACTTGGAAGAAAAGTAACTTTTTTTAAAAAATGAAAATTAAGAAGGCGGCACGGTGTAGAAGCTGGTAAAGCGTTGGCCTCACAGTTCTGAGGACCCGGGTTCGATTCTGGTCCCGCCTGTGTGGAGTTTGCATGTTCTGCCCGTGCCTGCGTGGGTTCCCTTCCACATCCATGCCCAAAACATGCCACACTCTCAATTGCCCCTAGGTGTGATTGTGAATGTTTGTCTCCATGTGCCCTGCGATTGGCTGGCGACCGGTTCAGGGTGTGCCCCGCCTCCTGCCCATTGACAGCTGAGATAGGCGATGGGCTATAGGCTATAAGATTCCGCATATTAAAAGTGAAATTATTACATTTAAGGTGAAGCGTTATGATCTTAATTTGTCCAATGTCCAAGCCGCTTATCCTCACAAGGGTCGCGGGAGGGCCGCAGCCTAAATTGACCCAAGGCGTGATTGTGAGTGCAGCTGTTTGTCTCCATGTGCACTGCGATTGGCTGGCGACCAGTTCAGGGTGTACCCCGCCTCCTGGCCGCTGACAGCTTTGATAGGCTCCACCACTCCCTGCGACCCTCGTGAGGATAATCGGCAAAGATAATGGATGGATGGATGGATGGAAAATTAATAAATACAGTTCGACAAACAGATTTTAGGAAATAAATTAAAATAATTTAAATATATTTTATTTAATTTAATAAATTAAAGCAATAATTATTTCACAACTCTTATGAATGGGAGTGCTCAGTGGACTGGAATAAAAAAAAAAAAAAAAGAAAAAGAAAACGGAGGGCACAGTCCGCATGCGGGCCGCGCTCCGTAGATTTCCCACCCTGCTGCAAAGCTCACGTCGTGACGCGTTTTCGGCCCCGACGGCCGTCTCACGCCAACGATCAGTCGCTGTGTTTTTTCCGTCTCGCGTGCGATCTACCCGGCGACTCCCAGCGGAGGCAGAGCGAGAAAATGGCCGTCTGATTGGAATATAATTAAATCCGCCCGCATTGTAACGAGCGGCGGCTAACGGCACACGTGTTCAGCAAACGCGTCTCCGGCTCTAATTGTATTTGTGCCGGCGCAATATTTTTACATTTAGTCTTCGTTTTAAGTCATCATGCATATTTAATGGCCGCAAACAAACACCATAAAAAGTACAATTTCCTCGCAAACAATACATTGGTGGCTTCATTTTAAGTCGGGTACCAATATGGATTATTAGGCTTCATTTCAGCATTTTTCCAGCCAGACAGTCAAAGTTGCTAGGTGCATTATGTAATACACGAAGCGTACGCAAATGGACTTTTCTGACCTGTCAATCAGTCGCACAATATTACCCCGAGCTTGACACGCCCCTGCCACCATATTGTCGCACAAGCAATGCTGGTTGTCAGTAGCAGGCGCTTGGAAAAGTTAATGTGACGAAGAAAATGGCCCTCAGATGCGCTTGGGGAACGTGCAATTCTGCTGACAACAAAAGTTCATAAAAACATACACACATATCTGTACGTTCGCTGTGTTCGTCTTTCTGAGACGTCCATAGCGAACGTGAACGCTCTGCGGCAAGTTGTCGAATGGCACACGGGGATGTTTCAGATTGGCCGGAAGTTTACAAAATATACGTGCGTGCGCATTAATCACAAGGAGACTTTTCAGCACCGAGAGCGCTCAGACCGTCACACCGATCTGGCCCTGTTAGCGCTGCGCTAGCATGTTTACTCCCGTGTCTCAGTGATTTTTACCTGTATGTTTTTTTTATTTAACGGGCCCTGTTAGTGCGGCAGCGCTAGCGTTAGCATTAGCGCAGGGGCGCTAGCGTTAAACTCTCTGTGTATCGTCTTTCTTTGTAAATATCTTGTGTGCGTCTGCGTCGTCGGACACGGAAGAGCGTGTCAATCAATTAAGATCACGGACTACTTGAATTTCCCCCCCCCCCCGCCGACCAAAAAAATATATTATTAGCGACTAGACTAGTTGATATCAATTTCTAAATATCATTGTGAAAGTCGACAGGTTGACTAAGAAAAAACAAAAACCGGCAACCAAATCCCTTTGGAACTGCAATTGAAGATCAGCATCTGCACTTGATCTATTTCATAAATAGAATTCAAATAATTACTCGCTTGAGCCAAAACCCTTCAAATGGAGAATTTCAGCATGACCACCTACTCGAGAAACTCTGCGCTGCGTGCATAAAATTCAACCTGACGCGTTTCTCCGAGCGTCTTCGCGCTCTCAGCAAATCCGGGGAGAAATTCCGTGTAAACAAACAGGTCGTCGGCGTCGTATCGCTACCTCCTGCCGAGCTCCTTCCATTTGGCACCTCCGCCCGGCGCTAAAATGCTCACGCGGGCGATGCACTCCATCCAATTTTTCATTATTATTATTTTTTTTTTTAACAATTGAGACTGTGACACGGCAACAGTTATCGCATTCAAAACACACCGGACCTGGTTTACACGTGCAAAACCGTGACGTGAAGGATTTACCACCGCAAAGCAATAACGTTAACGATTACGTCGGTGAAGTCAATTTGACAAAAAAAACAAACAGTTTTTTACAATTCACACGCCGCTTATCCTCACAAGGGTCACGCGAGTGACGGAGCCCATCGCAGCAAAATGTAGGCAAAAGGTGGACTACACACAATTTGCGGCCTATAAACGGAAATTTTTTTTCCCCACGGCCTTTCAACCCTGCGGCTTATGCGGTGTTGCGGCTAATTTGTTTTTTTCCCAACGGCCGCAAGGGGGCACTCCAGCGGAAAAGGTAAGAGTGAGATTGGTGGAATCTATGTGCCGAGGAAGTGACTTTTACCTGTTTTTTTTTTTTTTTTAACCGGCCCTGTTACCGCTGTGCTAGGGTTAGCACTGTGCCAGCGTTAGCGCTGTGCTAGTGTGTTGCTGCTATGTTACTGCCGTGTCTCAGTGATTTTTACCAATATGTTTTATTTTTAACCTGCCCTGTTAGCTAGCGCTGCGCTAGCGTGTTTCTGGTGTGTTACTGCCACGTCTCAGCGATTTAGGTATGTTTCTTTTTACCAGCCCTGTTCGTGCTACTGTGTTGCTACTGTGTAGCTGCCGTGGCTGTTTTTTTTTTACCGGTACGTTTTTTTTTTTTTTTTGTTTTTTTTTTTTTTAACAAGCCCTGTTTGTGCTACCGTGTTGTTGCTATGTTAAGTTAAGCTAAGGTTTTAAAACTTTGAAAACTCATTCTGTGTACCGTCTTTCTTTGTAAATATCTCGTGTTTCAATGTGGGCACTTGCAGCTTTTACACAGGTGCAGCTTATGTATGTACCAAATGGTATTTCCTTTACAAATGTACTGGGTGAGGCTTATAATCGGGTGCGCTCTGTAGGCCAGAAATTATCATTTATATATATATATATATATAGACGCCACCACTGCACCCACAGTGCCTGCGCCAAAATCGGGCGCGTGTACCACCGCAACGTTAGTAACTTAGTAACAACTCGCTTGCCCATTTTTTCTAAAAATCAGCAATATCGCTTTCCGTAGCGGATAAACGAGCTTTCACAATGTGTCGCGACAGGATTTACACCGCCGAGCTCGGGACGAATTCAAGCGCTTAATAAAGCCGAAAGAGACTTTGAATTTTTTTCCATTTTTTGCGGGCGCTACGCCAAAAGCTCTCGGGCGGCGCCGGCCGAGACTTCCGTCGAAGTGGAAACTTCACAAAAAAAAAAAAAAAAAAGCGGATGTCTGACAAAGACGATGTCTCGACGAGCAAACACGTTTTCACACCCGAGGGCCGACGTAGCGCGCTTGCAAAACTCTTCGGGTTGCACTTGACAACATCATAAATAAGCCGCATGCGTCAGCCGAGCAATCGCGCGCACACAGATGGCTCCTCCTCAGTCATGGCTGATGTTTCACACATCCACAGAGTTCCTGCCACGTGCACGCACGCACATTTATGCCCATACCAACAACTACACAAAAATCTACAGGAAATAAAACAACTATACCAGTAACAATAACTAAAGGCATAACTACACACACACGTCTACAATCACAATAACTACTCGCACAACGACACACATCTAGACTAACAAGATATAAATCTCCAGGTTAAACAATTCCACACACACAGTGACACGCACATATTTTCAGTATATAATTACTACTTGCAATGCATCTATAACTCAGCTATAACAACGCTTAACACACATTTACTACGCAGTAGTAGCAGCAACTGTACACACCGTTTCGCAAACGACACGACGATTCCCCTCAAAGATCTACAGCAAGGTTACACGTCTACAGCAAAAATAACAACGACGCACATCTACGAGAAAAATATCGCGCACACACACACACCTACACACACATCTCAAGTATTGTCGTTGGACTTGTCTATAACGAGAACCGCGAACGGGTAACGGTACTTTGTACAAGAAGAACATCATGGGGGGGGGGGGTGTTCTGAATGTCGTACAAGGGGGGCACCGACTGCCGGAGACAAATTCCTCGTGTGTTGTTACGCGCTTGGCCACGAACGCTGATTCCGATAACTACAACAGCCGCAATTACACATGTATTACACGTCCACCTCATCAATAACAACAGCCGCACGCGCACGCACGTACACCCCGTGGAAAACAACTCCAGTGAGCACATCCACAGCAAACGACAAACGTGCAACTTGTAACGAGTCAAAGGGGAAAGTGGAAGTGCGTCAAAAAAACGACACAGCGGAGATCATTTTATCCTGCTCGTCTAAAAATAGATACATTTTGAAATTGTTTCATTAGTTTCATTTTTTGGCGGCACGGTGGATCAGCTGGTAAAAGCGTTGGCCTCGCAGTTCTGATGACCCGGGTTCAATCTGCTCCAGGAGGCGGTTCGAGAAGTGCTTTGTTCGAAATCCGAATCCCGAATCAATACTTCCCATTACAATTAATGGAAAAAGAAATAATGCGTTCCAAGCCTAAAAAATGGCTTTTTAAAGCATTTTTTTTTTAGCTTTTCCTGATAATAAACTGCATAGTAGAAATACATGTGTAGTTTAAATACTTTCTATGATGGAATAATTTAAGAAATCTAATTTTTGGGCAGCACAGTGGCTAAGATGGTAATGCATTGGCCTCACAGTTCTGATGACCCAGGTTCAATCTGCTCCAGGAGGCGGTTCGAAAAGTGATTTGTTCAGAATCCGAATCCCAAATAAATATTTCCCATTACTATTGATGGAAAAAGAAATAATGTGTTCCAACCCTACAAAAAATGCCCTTTTAAAACTTTTTTTTTTTAGCTTTTCCTGATAATAAACTTCATAGTAGAAATACATGTATAGTTTAAATACTTTATATGATGGAATAATTTAAAAAATCAAATTTTTGGGCAGCACAGTGGTTAAGATGGTCAAGCGTTGGCCTCACAGTTCTGAGGACCCGGGTTCAATCCCTGCCATGTTCTCCCCGTGCCTGCGTGGGTTTCCTCCGGGTGGGCACTCCGGTTTCCTCCCACATCCCAAAAACACGCAACATTAATTGGACACTCTAAATTGCCCCTAGGTGCGATTGGCTGGCGACCAGTTCAGGGTGTACCCTGCCTCCTGCCCGTTGACAGCTGGGATAGGCTCCAGCACTCCCTGTGACCCTTGTGAGGATAAGCGGCAAGGAAAATGGATGGATAAATGTTTCATTTTGATGATTACATTTTTTATGGGGGGGGGGGGCTTATTTGAGGTGCCCACGACTGACTAGGTGCCACGGGTGTTCATGTTTTTTGATTTTGTTTGATTTCTACTTTCTGTTTAAAAAAAAAAAAAAACTTTTAAAGCTCATTTCTTATTTTGTATCCAGCGGGGGGAAAAGCAAATCCCACAAGAGACGCAAGATACGCAAACGGGGAAAAAAAAAAAAAAATCCCTCCGAATCATATTTCTCCGAGCGCGACGCGCGTGTTCGACTTGGCCGGGACGGACGTTGCCGCGGCAACGTGTCCACCAGCCTGGCCGATGTTTGGGAAAAGGTGTGAAATATTCCCGCGGCCATTTGCGTGTAATTTTCCTTCCGAAAAGTTTTGGCCCGTGAGTCAGGTTGACACCGCAGGCGCTTTCCGAGCTGAGAAAACTCATCAACACGTTCGCGGCGGACGATGCATTCATTAAGAGCAGATAATTAAGTGGAAAGATACGATTCTAAAAGCGTCCGAGATCGCTAAACTTGGATTTTGAATCGAAACGCGAAAGACAATCGACTCATGTGAGCGGAGGAAATGTAGCTCGGATGCCTTCCAGGCCTCGTTGAGCGAATATAAACGTCTCGGGAATTTGACAGGCTGCGGGGCAGTCTTGTCAAAACTGGTTAAAAAAAAAATAATCATCATAATAATTTGCAAGTATTGTACGTAAAGTGAGGCTTGCAAATCTTGAAAAACTGAGATACTCTGCGATCAAATTTGGAATGCGGTGAAACCTCGCCCTACTCGTCTGTCAAGTGACAATCAAATTCCACGTGTACCATTCGGAAAAATGGATGTCACTTCAAAACTTTTTCTCTCCTCGCCGTCCGCAATTCGGCGCTACTCAGTTGTGTCTTTGCACGTTTCCGGCGATTATCTTCAACCATCTTTCATACGTTTAAACACAAATCTGCGAATTCACTTTGCAGGGTGAGACTAAAGCTAATTAAATGTCGCCTTCATCCCTTAATGAGGACAATAAACGTCCGTCCGCGTTGTCGATTCAAATAAATGCAGAAATATGTCCGTTGCCGCCAACGTGCAATCAGTCACGATAATAATCCTCAGATTACGAGGAGAATATCGTCTCAAGGTCAAGTGCTTTTCTCTCGCCCTGCGCCTCATTTCGGGGTTCTTGAAAAAGGTTTGAGTGGTCATCGGGAAGGAGATTGGAACTTCCTTCAATTGGATGGACGCTTTTTTTTTTTTTTGGGGGGGGGGGGGTGCAAAATCCATTTCAGGATTAGGATCATTTATTAGCGGGACGGAAGGGCCTGATTGAGACGTTAGTTTGCCCGGTTAAAGAGGTCAAGGGAGGAAATCGCCATCATATAAGAGCCAGCCGTATATTTTCCATTCATAAAACGATACACATGCTGCAAATGAATGGCAACGCGGGCGACTTCAACTATACAATCATGTGTAAACCCCCCCCAAGAAGATTCCAAGTCACAGAAGAAGAAACTCAGTGCGGAGACGGTCTGATGTCAATTTTAGCAAAATTTTCACAACCCTATTTGCAAAACTGAGAATTCATTTGATACTTGATGGATGTGCGGGCACTCCATCATACATCGATAAAACAATAAACCGTCACTTTTACGCAATAAAGTTGAACACCCCCCCCCCCCCCCATGAAGATTCCAAGTCACAGAAGAAGAAGAAACTCAGTGCGGAGACGGTCTGATGTCAATTTTAGCAAAATTTTCACAACCCTATTTGCAAAACTGAGAATTCATTTGATACTTGATGGATGTGCGGGCACCCATCATACATCGATAAAACAATAAACCGTCACTTTTACGCAATAAAGTTGAACACCCCCCCCCCCCCATGAAGATTCCAAGTCACAGAAGAAGAAACTCAGTGCGGAGACGGTCTGATGTCAATTTTAGCAAAATTTTCACAACCCTATTAGCAAAACTGAGAATTCATTTGATACTTGATGGATGTGCGGGCACTCCATCATACATCGATAAAACAATAAACCGTCACTTTTACGCAATAAAGTTGAACACTACTATCATCCTGTTGCATCAACGTTAATTGTTCCGCTTGCCATCGAGAGGAAAAACTGATCCTGTAAAGTCCTCGTGAAGCAACTTAAACATCTTGAACACAATGTAACACACCATAGAGGAGCGTGTTATTACCAACCCTGCCACATTTGGCCTACGGTTATTTCCGGCCTATTCGCCACGACTTTTTTCACGCGCTTTCAACCCTGCGGCTTAGCTAATTTGTGCATTTTTTTCCTAACGGGCGCAAAGGTGCACTCGAGCGGAAAAGGTAAGAGTGAGACCGGTGGAATATATGTGCCGAGGAAGTGACTTTTACCAGTATGTTTTTCTGTTACCGATGCTCTAGCGTTAGCGCTGTGTTAGTGTGTTGCTGCTGTGTTACTGCCGTGTCTCCATGATTTTTATTGGTATGTTTTTTTTAACCGGTCCTGTTAGCACCGTGATACCGTTAGCATCACGTTATCGTTAGCATCGCGCAGGGTCACATTAGCGTTAGTGTAGCGCTAGCGTGTTGCTGCTGTGTTACTGCCGTGTCTCAGTGATTTAGGGATGTTTTTTTATTTTAACCGGCCCTGTTAGTGCTGGGCTACCACCTTGCTACTGTGTAGCTGCCGCGGCTGTTTTTTTACCAGTAAGTTTTGTTTTTTTAACCAGCCTTTTTCGTGCTAAGATAAGGTATGAAAACTTTGAAAACTCTTTCTGTCTACAGTCTTTCTTTGTAAATATCCCATGTTTCAACGTGGGCACTTGCAGCTTTTCAACAGCTGCGGCGTATCCATGTACCAAATGGTATTTCCTTTACAAATGTACAAATACGACTGGATCCCACTTCATCTGGAATATATCGCGTCGACAAATGACTCCACGTCTGAGCGGTGAAAATGCTATATACTTTATCTGCTTAAAGCCTGTTGTCGTGGAGCTTTTCCATTCCACAATGACGAGGCACTCCAAAGCAACCACGACCGAGCGACTCGCTGGTCCCCACAAGCTTGCTGTCATGTCGCACTCTGGAACTTTTCCAGCCCTCCTCATTTTTCTGCCGTTCTCTGCGTGACGTGCACACACTCGCAGCCTACAACGTTGCGCTCTAAAGCAGCCACGCCTGCAGAGTATCCAAACGCTGCAAAACAGCTGACCGCAAAATCTCCACATTTGAGTACTGCGTAGTTCCTAGTTTTTGCATGATTCCAGCAATGATCGTCAACAGCTCTCCTCAATCTTTTGCCGTTCTCTGCGTCACACGCGCACACTCGCAGCCCACAACGTGACGCTCTAAAGCAGCCACGCCTGCAGACTCTCCAACCACTGCAAAACAGCTGACCGTGAAATCTCCACATTTGAGGACTGCGTAGTTCCTAGTTTTTGCATGTTTCTAGCAATGATCTTCAACAGCTCTCCTCATTCTTTTGCCATTCTCTGCGTCACGCGCGCACACTTGCAGCCCACAACGTGACGCTCTAAAGCAGCCACGCCTGCAGACTCTCCAACCACTGCAAAACAGCTGACCGTGAAATCTCCACATTTGAGGACTGCGTAGTTCCTAGTTTTTGCATGTTTCTAGCAATGATCTTCAACAGCTCTCCTCTGCGTGACACACGCACACTCGCAGCCTACAACGTTGCGCTCTAAAGCAGCCACGCCTGCAGAGTATCCAAACGCTGCAAAACAGCTGACCGCAAAATCTCCACATTTGAGGACTGCGTAGTTCCTAGTTTTTGCATGATTCCAGCAATGATCGTCAACAGCTCTCCTCAATCTTTTGCCGTTCTCTGCGTCACACGCGCACACTCGCAGCCCACAACGTGACGCTCTAAAGCAGCCACGCCTGCAGACTCTCTAACCGCTGCAAAACAGCTGACCGTGAAATCTCCACATTTGAGGACTGCGTAGTTCCTAGTTTTTGCATGTTTCCAGCAATGATCTTCAAAGATAAAAATTCATTTAAAAACAAATTCTCTCAATTCATGTACCGGTAACAGGATTGTACCTCAATTGTACCTCAATTCAACTTTAATTTGTAGAGAACTTTAAAATCAACCGTACAGTACCTGAAGCAATCAAACAACAAAATCAAACTTAAAAAAAAGTGAACACAATATTATTCAAAAAAAAGGGGCAGGGACTGTTGAACGGCGAGGAATTCAAATGGGCGTCGAGTCGGGTTTCTAATCTAAATCAGACCAATGAAGTGAAATTGGATCCGCGGCGAACTCAATAATCGGTCTCGACCCAGTGTTTGGAAATCACCGACCTAATGTATATTTAAGACGATCTTGAGTCAGTTCGCGGTTAAAAGGCTCTTTGACTTTTTTGCGCTGCGCCAACACATGTCAGATCTCAGCGGCTTATTTGGAGGCGTGCCGCTTTCACGCCATTACATCAGAGGCCGCCCGCGCCGACGGAGTTAAAATTAGTCGTAGTGCGCACGAGGATCCGAGGTGACTGGCGGCCGTCGTGTGCGCTTGTTTGCCAATTAACTCTCGGCCGCATATAGCGAGCGCCGCGCTATTCCGGGAAGAGGTGACGGACGCGGGCGGCGTTTTGAAAAGTCTCCTTATTGCTTCACTTTGCTTCTCCAACTTATTATTTTTTTTTTTTTAAACACTTTGACTGCTTTGATGTTGGACTTGATGGCTTTTCTTTTGAACGGCGATTTGTGAGGAAGTGCGAGAGACATTCAAACATTTTCAAGGGGAACTTTACAGTTTCAGATCGGGGCACGGACGTCAAATAAGAAATATACGGCATTTTTTCGCACTATAAGGCGCACCGTGTTATAAGGCGCACCTTCAATGAATGGCCCATTTTAAGACTTTTTTCATCTATAAGGCGCATCAAATAGATGCTACAGTAGAGGCTGGGGTTACGTTATGCATCCATTAGATGGCGTTGGACTCAAGGCTCACTATTGATCCATATATAAGGCGCACCGGATTATAAGGCGCACCGTCGGCTTTTGAGAAAACTAAAGGCTGTTAGGTGGGCCTTGTAGTGTGGAAAATACGGCAAATAAAATCCGAGTGGGCAATTTCAAATGTTGCACAGCAATATTAACCTCATCTAAAACAACAATAAAAACTAGTGTTGGGGACACATTTTTTTTTCCAAACTACCCAAAGCGCCACACACGTCGACGTGTTTGTGAAAATTTGCGCGCAATGGCGCACGTTGTGGCTGCCAAAAAAGGCTTTTCATTCATGTGAAGAAGAAAAACGAAGAGAAATTCCAACAGGGCCGCCGGCCAAGCTTTGATGTGAAGCGAGAACCATACCTATGGTGACGGTCCCCCCACCCCCCCCACCCCAAAAAAAAAAAAAAAGCCAAAGAAAAATCAAAGCGGGCCAAGCCCTCATGGGGTAGACATGACGCTGCGCATGTCGGGCGACTTGAAAGGTAAGATTTGTACCAGAAATTGACATAATGGAACATTCTAGTTAGGATAAGTGAGTCATATATCTGACACCTTTCAAGTCGTGGGAGTGTTTGAAGGAGCTTCTCCGCGGTAACTGCGTTGCACATGAATGAAAGTGGGGGGGGGGGTCAAAAGTCACGTGTCATTTTTTGCCAATACCGTCAGCATAACCCGACACTAGCAAGTACATGAGTGAAATTATATTGGGGGAAGTCAGGGGGGAGGAAGAAAAAAATAATCATCCCTCTCTGGTTGTGCATCCGCCGGCGCACTCTCACAGCCTCGCGCTGACCTCAACCATCCTTTTGATTTTTCTGTCCGGGCGCCGCTGCTCTGGATTGTCTTCAGGTGCGACGTGACCATCGCCGATTTCAATTTTCAAAACTTGCGACGATTAGATCCGGCAGCTCATCCACCAAAAAAAAAAAAAAAACGGCACCGGGTCGTCCGTGGCCTGCGAAACCGCCGGTGCGGGCTGCGGACCGGGAGTGCGAGCCAGCGAGCGTGCTGACGCCGCCGCCGCCGCTGGCTCGCCAGCAGAGCTCTTCGAGCTGCCTCGCCGCCCTCGGCCCATCTGCCTCAAGTCAATTAAGCAAATGGAAGTGGCAATTAATTAACTGTGCAAACGCTTTGATTAGGAGCTGACAATCAAGCCCGGCGGGGGCGGGGCCAAGTGATGCTGATGTGGACCTAATGACTCCGCGGTCGTCACGCAGGAAAAGATGTCGCTTGAGCAAATAAAAGGACGCCACTCGGGGGTCCACGTAATGACTTGCGATAAATGATTGACGTGTCGTTTAAAAAAAGTGCTTTCCTACTGTTGCAATGATCCAAACTCGAACCAAGATTAAATATCATGAATCAAGGCAAAATATTACTTGCTATTTTTCTTCTTCGCCCGCAGTTTTTGTATCAAAGCATTTTCACTTCTGTTTCTAAAAATCTTACGGTGTTCCGGTACTTTCCGACTCTATTTCTATCCGTCAACCTATTTTCGGGTGGCGCCGGCGGTCGCTTCAGCAGGGAAGTCTCGGCGACTTGCCTCTCCCCAGAAACTTCTTCAGTTCCTCCGGGGAGATCCCGCGGCGTTCCGGGAACGCCGCGAGACAAAGTCTCTCCGGCACACATCCTAGGTCATCGGCGGGGTCTCGCGGCCGGAACACCTCACCGGGGAGGAGTGGAGGTCCGGTCGGCAAAGTAGATGGAGCGGTAAATGGAGAGTCTCGCCTTCAGGCTCGGCTCCTTCTTCGCCACGACGGACCGATGCCAAATCCGCATCAGTGCAGATGCTGCACCGACCTGCCCGTCACTCTCGCGTTCAGTTTTTCCCCCTCGCTCGCGAATAAGACCCCGAAATCCCTGAACTCCTCCACCTGGGGCAGGATTTCATCTCCGACTCAACCCTTTTTGGCAAGAGGACCGGGCCTCGGTCCAGTTTGAGTTGCGGTTCACGCTTTGACGAAGCCAACAGAACCACATCATCTGGAAAAAGCGGAGGTTCAGGACTGAGGCCACCAAAGCGGCCCCCCTCTACGCATACAATTTTTCAACAGAACACATTATTTTTCTGTTTCAAAAGATTTGTATGGATACTATTATTTTTCAAAGAAATAACATAATGGTGGAACAGTGGACAAATGGTTAGAAATCTGCCTCTCAGTTCTGAGGACCGGGGTTCAGATCCCGGTCCCAACCTGCGTGGCTTTTCTCCAGGCACTCCGGTTTCCTCCCACATCCCCAAAACATGCTTTCATTGGTGACTCTAAATTGCCCGTAGGTGTGATCGTGAGTGCGACTGTTGTCCGTCTCCGTGTGCCCTGTGATTGGCTGGCGTCCCCGAAGTTAGCTGGGATTGGCTCCAGCTTGCAGCCGTTTAACGAACAGGACGGCCAGTCAAGCACTCAAATGCAAAATGAGAACCCAAGCATACTTTAAATTTTACATTTCATTTATTAGGGAGGTTTTTTTGTTGTTTTTTTTTTTTTTTTTTTTTTTACAAATACTGATCCCAAGCAACAGAATTTCCATCTATATATAATCTTTTTTTGTTGTTGTTGCCTAAACCATCAGCAGTCTTCACAAGTACCCTACACCTTTAATTAATTTCTAGTTTTTTATTGTATTGTATAATTTATTGTTTATATTATACATATATTTTTAATGCGTCAATTCAATGAATTGAAATGCCATGCCATTGAATATTAAGTGCTCAGATAACAAATTTCATTTATGAGTCAAGGTACCACCGTAATAAAATATACTTTGGCCCAGGTAAGAGTTCAGAGTATCGTAAATATTACATGATTAGGTTTTTGACATGCATATTTTGGTTGAAACCTTCCAAAAACAAACGTCAGCCGAGCGGCGTTCCGATGATGCGACATGTCCAAAAGTTTGCGACGGCTCACCGTTGTGTTGTTTTTGCGTGCGTCGGCCCCGATCGGTCCCCGGAACACCCCTTTGATGCTCCTCAGCTGTCCGTCCCGCAGGTGGGTGGAGCTGATCACGATGTAGTAGCACGCCATCGGAAGCTCCTCGGGCACTTTTCCCGGACTTGGACGGAGAGCGGAGAGCGGATGGCGTCCTGCTCCTCCTCGTCCTACTTGGGTGTCATCAAACACAACAAAAGAAGACGAGAGTTTTGCCCTCTTGGCGTCTTCTGCTGACAAATTCTCTTTCCGCAAGTTTCTCCTTGCAATAGTTCAGCGGTTTCTTGTCCTAAATGCGCCTCCTTCTCCTCTTCCCGCCGACTTTGCGCCCCATCCTTCATTCATCGGTCTCCGACTCCGACCCCCCCCACCCCCACCCCCACCCCTCGTTTGCCTGCTGCAATCTCAGCTCTCCGTCCCCCCCCCCCCCCCCCCCCCCCAACTGACACTTCCCTCACCTACTGCTGCCTTGTCCTGTCAGCGCGGGATCGCGGAAAGAAGCCAAGGAAGATGCGCTGTGGTGCTTTCTGCAGCTCCCTGCGAGATGCGAGATGCTCCGGCCGGCCGCGTGCGTTGAGATGCTGGCTCGCTCCCGCTCCCGCTCCCGCTGCCGCTGTCGCTCTCCCTGCGCTGATCTTTGGCTGCGCGGCGAACGGAGTGCTTTGCTCCTCAGTTACCCGCCGTTACCATCTGCCCTTTTAACGCATGGAGTGCTGACGCTTGCGCTCTCTCTCTCTCTTTCTCTCTCTCTCTCTCTCTCTGTTGATCCCCATGCCATCCCTTTCTCTCCTCTCCTCTCTCTCACCACCTTAATCGTCTCCAGCTCTCCGTCCTCCTCCTCCTCCTCTCTTCCTTTCCAGGAGAAGAAGCCAAGCTCCACCTACCGACGAGCAGCAAAGTGGCGTGGAGACATTCTGCTTTCATTTCAACCCAACCGAAATCAACTTGACTATCCATCTATCCATCCATCCATCCATTTTCTTTGCCGCTTATCCTCACGGGGAGTGCTGGAGCCTATCCCAGCAGTCAACGGGCAGGAGGCGGGGTACACCCTGAACCGGTCGCCAGCCAATCGAAGGGCACACAGAGACAAACAGCCGCACTCACAATCACACCTTGGGGCAATTTAGAGTGTCCAATTCATGTTGCATGTTTTCGGAATGCGGGAGGAAACCAGAGTGCCCACCCGGAGAAAAGCCACGCAGGCACGGGGAGAACATGCAAACTCCACACAGGCGGGTCCGGGATTGAACCCGGGACCTCAGAACTGTGAAGCCAACACTTTCCAAATAATCCAACGTACCGCCTCATCATTAAATAGCCATCCATCCATTTTCTTTGCCGCTTATTCTCACTAGGGTCCCGGGGAGTCATGGAGCCTATCCCAGCTGCTTCACTGTGCCGCCTCATCATTAAATATCCATCCATCCATTTTCTTTGCCGCTTATCCTCACGAGGCTCACGGGGAGTCATGGAGCCTATCCCAGCTGTCAACGGGCTGGAAGTGGGGTACACCCTGAACCGGTCGCAGGGCACACGGAGACAAACGACCAGTCGCACTCACAATCACACCTAGGGGCAATTTAGCATGTCCAATTAATGTTGGATGTTTTCGGAATGCGGGAGGAAACCGGAGTGCCCACCCGGAGAAAACCCACGCAGGCACGGGGAGAACATGCAAGGTCCACACAGGCGGGTCTGGGATTGAACCCGGCACCTCAGATCTGTGAGGCCAAGGCTTTCCAGCTGCAAAAAACAAAAAACAAAAAAAACATGACAGCTGCATGAAGAATAAACGCTGAAACATCTTCCCATGGGAAACGTCTGCTTTTCCAAATGTTCTTTTTTTTTTTTTTTTTTTTTTAAATCAAAATGTGTGGTCACAGATGAGCACAAGTCATCCCCCGACTCTTTATGAAACTGAACATCCCACAGCGTATAAATCCATAAGATCCCATGCCGGGTTTAACCCCGCCCCCGATGGGATACAACAAATGCATATTGGCCCGTGAGCACAACGGACAGAATATTTCGGCTGTTGATGTTTAAAAAAATCTCGTGTAAAAAAAAAAAAAAAAAAAAAGCAGAGGCTTGCTGATTTGATCAGTTTTCTTTGAAAAGCAAAACGTTTTCCGAGAGCGCGTCTGTGATTGTATTTGTTTGAAAATCCCAGTAATTTTCCTTTCATTTCTTCACCATTTGCAAATGACTTCAATACTTTTCAGCCAAGTCGCAGTCAAGACGAACGACTCGGCCGCAGCATTCCATGGTCGGCTCGGTTCCTCGGCGAGCGCGGCAAGAAAAAGAAGCGAAGCGGCGGCTACACAATTGAGAGCAATTTCCGCCTTCCGATCCGAGCGCCACCATAATTGGACGTCTCGGGGATTATTCTGGGGTGCGTTCGGAGTTACAAGTCAGTGCCGAAAATGGTTCCAATTGCTACGTTTAACCTGCTTAACGCACAAACTACGGCCAAAACAGACAAAAGATCTCGGAGGCAGATGGACGTCAGTCTGGTGGTCTGCTTTGCGCATTACGGGAAATGACCGACTGATGGGATGGGCGGCGGGAGACCCATTTGCTTCCTCTCCGGAACCGCCACAGCAACGACTTTGGAGCCGCAGTTGAGAGTTTAAAACCACGCAAACCTTCTACACCAAACGATGGACGTCTCGTGGTCACTGGACTCTTATTAACCTTTCCACTGGATATCGTTAATATGCACTCAAAGGCCACAACATTAGGAACACGAGCCACCCATTTCCTAGGGCGCTTATCCTCATTTGTGAAATGTGGGGAGAAGCGGCGGGAGTACCCGGACAAAACAGAACTGGGAAGTAGATGTGCTCATCACGAGGACGCCATGTTGCACAAAAACATCCATTTTCCTCACCGTTTATCCTCACAAGGGTCGCTGGGCCAATTCGCATCATCCATCCATCCATTTTCTTTGCCGCTTATCCTCACGGGGAGTGGCGGAGCCTACCGCAGCTGTCAACGGAGAGGATCCGGGGTACACCCTGAACTGGTCGCCAGCTAATCGCGGGGCACATAGAGGCAAATAGCCGCACTCACAATCACACCTTGGGGCAATTTAGAGTGTCCAATTAATGTTGCATGTTTTTGGGATGTGGGAGGAAACCGGGGGGGGGGGGGCACCCGGAGAAAAGCCATGCAAACTCCACACGGGCGGGCCCGGGATTGAACCAGCTTGAGCCACCGTGCCGCCCCAATACGCATCATACTTGGGAAAATTTTAATTTCAATATCTTAACTTTGCATTGTCTTCCAAAAGGGATCGTTTTGGGTTTTTTTTCCCCCTTTTCTTTATTAAATGCATGTGTAGCTATTCCAGTGGCCGCAAAGCAAAGAAGTGGACTTCGAAACCATCGACATCGTTTGGATTGACGGGTCATTTTTAAGAATGTGGTGACGTTACATGTTAGTGGACATTTCACTCACCGTCTCCACGGTAGAAAACTGGAACGGAAGCAGGTATCCTCTCCATCATCGTTGTCATCTGACAAAACAAAAAAATGTACAGTAAAAATTCCAATTCAAGACAACTGCGTCTTTTTGTGTGTATTTCGGCATCCATGTACTATCCACCGACAGTACCGCATGTTTATTTTAGGGCCTATAAAAGCAGTATATGAAGCAAGGACTAGGAAAATGTTGTGGCCAAGGGACGGAAAGGGAAGGGCCATGGGAAGATACATTTTCATGGTGCAGGCATGTCACAATGGAGCTTTCCGACCTGTCAATCACTCGTACAATAATAGCCAATCAGATAGCCGCGATGTCTTGACACGCCCCTGCCGCCATGTCGTCCCACAAGCAATGCTGGTTGTCAGTAGTGTGCGCTTGGAAAAGTTCATTTTATGAAGAAAATGGTGCTCAGATGCGCCAGGGGAACGTGCAATTGTGATGTGAGATATTCTGCCCGGTTGATCCACTTTCCAAAGCCGAAAACACAGTTGACGAAGCGTCTACGATGTGTTCAGGCTCGCGGAAGAGCGCGCGTACAACTAAACGTGGACAATATCAACAAACACAAGGTAAGTGAGGGAGAAGTATCTTCTCTGAGTTGGATTTCATTATTATCAGTGCTTTTATACATTGCAGGAGAACAACTTTCACTTTGTTAGCGCATCACTGACCTGCCGAATGAAGCGTGTCGTGTTTTATTCCGAAGAGTCGGGTTAGAGATACATAAATGCGCCACGTCATGCAAGAGAAATTTGCCCATTTGTATCACATCAGACTTTTAAGACAGAGCACGGGGTTCCATTACGAGGCAAGTCAAGTGAATACACCCACTCACTTGTAAAGACTACACTGATATCACTCGTGATCTTTCCAAGTAAAAAGTACTCACCCTGCTTTACATGCGTAGTACGATTCCACAATTTTATCTCGTTGGATTTCAATATGAAGTTTGTGAGGCGTCAAACTTTTTTTGCCGTAACTCTGACATTGCGTCCTGGTCCGTCTAAAATCTTAATTCCGTGTACAAATGCTAGCGTAAAATAGTTGAGACCTCTCTGAAGAACTCTCTCGGACGAGTGTGACGCATTTGCCAAAAAACATACCGCAATATTATCTGGAATACTCGTTAGAGAATCGACTTCGAACCTGTTCTGTTCAGTCGCCATTTTGGAAGTTTGTGGGACATGGCGAATGTAGCTAAGGGGGGGCGGAGCTTAACATCGCCGGTCGGAAACTTCCATTGAGCCAGATAAGCACTAACAGAAACAAATATGTCACTGGGCATAATTTTAACCACCCACCCCCCCCCCCAAAAAAAAAATCTGAATACAGTCATTGAAATAGCGAAAATCAGCTTTCCACTTTTTCAGCAATTACCTTCAAAAATGTATCATGTCTTTCGAAACGAATCTCTGAATTCGCTTTTCACGTTCTCCGAGCATTCTGGACAACAACTGCAGACACGTGACGGATGTCGACCCACAAAAATCCAACCCGGGTTGACGAACCACCAACAATCGGGACCGCGGCTAATTCCCCCCCCCCCCCCCCCCCCCCATTTTGTCGTGTGGAATTGCAACATTTGCGCAGGGAGTTGGGCCGCAGAAGGATTGTCAGGAACCCCCCGGAGAGATTCTCTCTCTTTCTATGGCGCGCTGAGCAAATATTGCTGCAGAGCGTTGAGGAAAATAAAGGCCACTCTAAGCAGCTTATCTGATGAATTCCCCTCCCATGATCCACTGCTGTAATAATAAGCTTAAAAAGCTCCCCTAAGCGACGCGAGATTCATTTAACACAAATGCAAATGCCGTCTGTTTAACGCCGCGCTCGCGTCTCAATTTATTTACTCTTTGATTCTCTATAAATGTGCGCATTATGCGAGCAGCAAACATATGTTTGCAGGAGTGTGCACGTGTGTGTGTGTTTTAGGCGGGTTGCTGTTTTGGAGATAAAGAAAATGTCAAATATGCACTCTGCCAGTGTTGTGCGTAATAAACGAACGCCTGCTTTATTTAATAATACATCACACGGGCACACGGGGAGCAATAAGAGAGCTCGCGGCGGCGGAGCGGCAAGCCTGAGGAAAGAAAAAAAAAAAAGAAAAAAGAAGAGAAAATGTTTTATCCCTGTGAGCGGACGGGATGTTTTGCTGCTTTATGATAAGAGTGCGTGAACTCTGACACGCTCCGCTGGACCATGAGATGCTCCGACGCGGCGGACGGAGAACCTTTAAGTGTTTTCACTCGACGAGCCTTTGCCGTTCCGCTGCAGTACAACGCTGAAAAATAATCACAAAATCCACATGCTGCCAGCCGGGAAGCGTCTTCTTTCCTTAGTTAAATGAATTTTCAAACAATCAATTATAAAATATTCAAACTGTCCTGTTCCGTATTATCGCTGTTAGGCAGAAACCGCGCGCATCCAAATATAGTACATTTCCCAAATGGATACGACTGATGTGCCCACGTCGTCTGCTATTTTCATGCATTATTAACGCATTCAAAGTGTTGAAAATAGCTCGAGAACAAATCTATTAACTCTTCGACACGTGAAGCGTCTGAGAAGCGTCGTAAAACTCGGACTCGTCCCTCGCTCTGCGGAAGCGGCGCGGCGCTACGTCGCTTTAAAGTAACGAGAGAAATTCGCTAGGTGAGACTCACGCGTACGTATGCTAGCAACTTTAGCCTCTGGGGGGGGGGCAACAGCTGGCGTGGCCGCTCAGTAGCTTCATGTTCAAACCGTATTGATTGTTCTTTGATCCCAGATGAATTATTCAGGAACGTTGGGGGATGGGCAGAAATGTAATCTTGGGGTGAAACTGCTAAACTACTTCAGGACATTTGATCACTCGTTATACTTATGGACACATTAAGGCTGAGTGGAGGGTTCAGACTTTTCCCAGTACTAGTGTCACCGGAAAGCCGTTTCAATAGTCTTGAGGGTACATGTACTGGTATGCTCTTTGTCCGACGGTACAACAACGGAGCTTTCCGACAGGCGATCTTCAGCTCCGCCCCCCTGAGCAACAGTTTCCATCTCCCAGAATCTTCCAAAATGGCGACTAAACAGAACAGGTTCGAAGTGGATTCTCTATTGTGTATTAGTATTGCGGTACGTTTTATGCCAAATGCGCCGGACTTGTCCACGAGGGTTCTACAGAGAGGTCTCAACTATTTCACGCTAGGATTTGTACACGGAATGAAGATTTTGGACGGAGCAGGACGCAATGTCAGAGTTACGGCAAAAACGTTGGCGATCGACGCAGAAAAAGTTTGAAGCCTCACAAACTTCATATCGAAATCCAACAGGATAAAATAGTGGAATCGTACTGCGCGTGTAAAGCAGGGAGAGTACTTTTTACTTGGTAAGATCACGAGTAATATCATTGTAGTCTTTAGAAGCGAGTGGGTGTATTCATTTGACTCAACTCGTAACGGAACCCGGTGCCCTGTCTTAAAAGTCCGATGTGATATAAAATGGGCAAATAGACATTTCTCTTGCGTGACGTGACGTAATTTTCGTATCTTCGGCATAAAAGATGACACATTTCATTCAGCAGGTCAGTGATACACGAGCAAAGTGAAAGTTGCTCTCCTGCAATGTATAAAGCACTGATCATATTTTCATCAAACTCGCTTACCTTGGAACATACTGCCTTGTGTTTGTGGCGATTGTCCACATTGAATTGTACATGCGCTCTTCCGTGAGCCTTAATCCATCGTAGACGCTTCGTCAACTGTCTTTTAGGCTTTGGGAAATGAATCAAGCGGGCCCCTTGTAACCTCGCCGGATATCTTTCATCGGAATTGCACGTTCCCCGAGTGCATCTGAGGACCATTTTCTTCGTGACATTGAATTTTCCAAGCAGCATTGCTTGTGGGACAACGTGGCGGCAGGGGCGTGGCAAGACAACGCGGCCATCTGATTGGCTCTTGTTGTACGAGGATTGATACGTCGGAAAGGTCCATTCAGCACACAAGTCACGAGTACAACTCTGACTTAACGGGCTAACTCACAGGTGTCAAACCCAAGGCCCGGGGGCCGGATCCGCCCCACCGCCCGATTTTATGTGGCCCGCGAAGGCGAACCACGTGTACCGACTTCCATTATTTTTGTTCAAATCTGTGCCAAAATCTCCAATTGTCATATCATAAATGATGATGAAAGAGTGCAAGCATTTTTGTGTTACCAAATTTTGTGTCAACAATAGTTGATTTCTGATTCCAAAACCAGTTCCTTCATTTCTTGTATATGTATGATGGGTCAATTCAGCCTTTTGATAGTTTCACAGTCACAGTGGCCCTTTGACAGAAACCATAACTACAATGTGGCCCGTGCGAAAAATGAGTTTGACGTCCCTGGTCTAACTAGTAACATAGGACATAGTTGTTGTAGTGCGGAACCGGATTGTCTTACTACAGGACAAAGAATAGATGTACGTGGATATCGGAAAAATGCTTCGTCCCGACATGCGTGCTGTCAACAAGAGCAGAACTAAGCCCGGGTTGGACTGCAGCGGGCATACCTCCGCTGGCACGTCAACAGCGAGGCCAGCTGAACGGGCCCAATTGGCCGCGGGCCACCGCTGGAGACGCTACAGATGGGACGGCGGGAGCCATCCTGGGGGGCTCTCTCATCCAGACGGCGAAATGTCAGAAAAATGTCAGGGGGGAACCCAGTTGGCCCAGTTGGCCAGGCCATGGCCGCTCCTCGGAGATGCCAATGAAGAGCCACCGAGAGGAAAGGCCAAAGCCGGCCCGTCACGCTACTCTTTGTGGTTCCTCTTCTCGCACTCGACAGAGGACGCTTTCCACACCAATACGTTACAATCTTTTCCGATAGGTGAAAATCTGACACGTAGACAGAAACCTTTGTTCAAAAAAATGTATTAAAATATACAGTAGACGCGCACAAAGTCACGGTTCACCTATTTGTTTTTATGAATCTTTTTCCCCCAATTTTGTTTTAAATCTTATGGGTGGAACCAAACCCAAAAATAACAATCCCAAAAAAAAATGTATATTTATTTACGGTCGGTTTTCTTTTGTTGCGTCAGGGTGCTTTTTGATTGGCTGGAATCTGTTCTACGTCGCAAATCGCGGAGTCATGATTTGGGCAACTCTCCCAACACGCATAAAGAAAGACTTTATATATTATCGTATATCATGAACACGTTCATTCATCATTTGAGATTATCGGCCCTGAACTGTTTTCAGAGCTTCAGATCGGGACAAATCCACTCTTAACACGTGTGCGTGAATAAGAGGGGAGAAGGGGGAAGAGTGAGGGTCCAATGAGAAGCGATAGCGAGGGTGGATGACTTCAAATACTCGGGGTCAACGATCCAGACCAATGGTGGGTGCGGTAAGGAAGTGACGAAACGGGTCCAAGCGGGGTGGAACAGTTGGCGGAAGGTGTCTGGTGTTCTATGTGGCAGAAGAGTCTCCGCTAGGATGAAGGGCAAAGTTTATCAAACAGTGATGCACGGATTAGAGACGGTAGCGCTGAAGAGACAACAGGAAGCAGAACTGGAGGTGGCAGGAAATCAAGATGTTGATGTTCTCGTAGGTTGGATAGGATTAGAAATGAGTGCACTAGAGGGACGGACAGCCAAAGTTGGATGTTTTGGAGACAAGGTTCGATCGGGAGAGCAGACTTCGATTGGTTTGGACATGTCCAGAGGTGAGAGAGTGAGGAAATTGGTAGGAGGATGGTAAGGATGGAGCTACCAGGGAAGAGAGCGAGGGAGAGGAAGACCAAAGAAAAGGTTGACGTGATGTTGTGAGGGAGGACGCGAGGACAGAGAAGAAGATGCAGGCTTAGTTGGAAAAAGATGACACGCTGTGGCAACCCCTCACGGGACAAGCCGAAAGGAAAAGAAGAATAAGAAGAAGGGATCGTCTGGCCTTTGATGTGCTTGGTTGGGTGGGGGGTGAAATCGGCACCAACAATGACTGGCGACCAGTTCAGGGTGTGGTCTGGCTTTTGCCCAAAGTTAGCTGGGGTAGGCCCCAGAACTCCCGAGACCCTTGTGAGGCTAAGCGGCTTGGAAAACGGACGGAAGGACAAAGTCTGAAAGTCTTTATGTATGTAGCAGTCCTTGTGCAGCCCTAGTAGCCCTCGGCGTTATCAATACCCGAGAACGCGCTCTCTGTTTCAAAAAGGTCGATGAGTACATGACGCCCTCTCGTGTGATACTGCTTCGTTGTTGTTTCCTTGATTTTGTTCATCTCGCACCTTGCCCGCCGTTTTTTCATTTCTTCACATTTCGTTTCATTAAACTTAGATTCGGGCTGCAACTAAGGATTATTTGAAGAATCGATTCGTGTGTTGATTACTTTTTCGATCAATCGGTCATTTGGGGGAAAAAAAATATACGTCCCTTTACTCTAAAACATTTCATTGATTCACTTGCTAGTTTGGTTTGTGTCATCAATCCAAAAATCAGCAAAAATGTTCATCGTTGTATTGCAAATTAATTTTCCTTTCACTCAAAAATGATATTACGTCTGCTTTTGTGAAGGACTCCAGAAATGAGAGAATATTTACAGTTCCAGTCACATGTTAAACAATGGGACTAAACGAGTTAACGCTTATTAAAATACAAAAATTGTTGATTAATTTGATAATCAAGTCGTGGTCGATTCATTGATTAATTGCTGCGCCTCTTTCGAAATGGGGGTGTTTGGGGGATGGTGGAACGAATGTTATTTCAATGTATTTAAATAAGGCAAATGCATATTGCATGAGTACATTATGCTGTTAGCTGGCTGACAGAAGGAATTAAATTCATAAGTCAACGTACAAAAGCGGGAACGCAAAAAAACGACGGATGGCGAAACGGGCGGGCGAGAACACTTCATTTGTCTAATTGGTCAGGCTGGAAGAGCATCTGGACATCGGGAGGAAGGAAGCCGCGCCGTGCAAACGTCGCCGTTATTAACGGCGACAGAAGCCGCCTCCGCGCAATCAGACGGCGAGCTTTACGGCCCCGTTAAATAATCGACGACCTTTACGGCTCCGCCAGGAATTGCCAGCCATTTGGCACAACTTATCTCCTCCTCTCCACCGCTGGCACGCCACCAACGCGCAGGCCCGCCCCGCCGCGCTCCCCCGTGTGCTCGCCGCCGATGCTCCAAAAGTTGCGCCTTCCAAATAATAATAACAATAAATAATGAAAGAGAACAGGCACACTTTCCAACAAGAGCAGATATACATTTTATATGACAAGTTCCCAATCATTTCTCAGTGGGAGATGCTTTGTCTTTTTCTGGCACATTCTCACGCACTCGCTCGTACACACTTTCACGTGCGCTCTCTCTCTCTCTCTCTCTCTCTCTCACACACACACATAAACTACATTTTTTTTCATGAACAAAATGTGACTCTCTTCTTTTAATTCTTTATTACGAGCCTTTCTCCGACCACTCTCAATTTGTTATTGTAATGTTCTTTAAAAAAAAAAAAAAAAAAGGGCAAAAACTACTTCCAATGGTCTTTTGGGACTCGCAAGGTGACCGTAATTTCCGACCTACACAGCGCACCTGATTATAAGCCTCACCCAGTACATTTGTAAAGGAAATACTATTTGGTACGTACGTAAGCCGCACCTGTGTAAAAGCCGCAAGTGCCCACATTGAAACATGAGATATTTCCAAAGAAATGTGGTACAAGTTTTACTACCTTAGCTTAGCTTAACATAGCAACAACACGGTAGCATGTACAGGGCTGTTAAAAAAACAAAAAACAAAACAAAAAAAAAAAACAGCTGCGGCAGCTACACAGTAGTAACACGGTAGCACAGCACTAACAGGACCGGTGAAAAAAAAAAAAACATACCTAAATCACTGAGATGTGGCAGTAACACAGTAGCAACACGCTAACGCTGGCGCAGGGCTAAGGCTAGCGCAGTGGCAACGTTAGCGCAGCGCTAACAAGGCCTGTTAAAAAAAAAAAAACATACTGGTAAAAATCACTTATATATGGCAGTAACACAGCAGCAACATGCTAGCACAGCGCTAACGCTAGCACTAACAGGGCCAGTGCTACGCTCTGAAGGATCCCGGTGCTGAAAAGTCTCCTTGTGATTAATGTTATAATTTCTGCTCGAAAGTCCCCTTGCGGCCGTTAGAAAAAAAAAATGCACAAATTAGCCACATCATCGCATAAACCGCAGTATTGAAAGCGTGTGGAAAAAAGTCAAAAGTTTATAGGCCGGAAATGACGGTACATTTAAGTGGCGTTGGGATTAGGAAATGGTCCAAGGAAACGTGGACCCAACAGGTTTGAGAATCCCCGGTCTCACCTTTGACTTGGTTTGCTGACGCTCGCCTCCGTGACACGGCCCAATGGTCAAGCGGCTTCTGATTATTTCTGTTGTGAACTGGCGCCACAGAATAAAAAAAAAAAAGGGATTGGACTTGAACTTGAAGTTGACGTTCACGGTCTGTAGCTCTGCAGCTGGCGGCAGAATCCTGGGTTGGGGCGACTGGAAGGCCTGGCCAGTTTCACCTGCCGGTACGCCTCGTCGAACGGGAGCCCCTCCCTCCACATCAAGTATGCCGTGACGATGGCGGCGGAGCGCGACACGCCCGCGTTGCAGTGGACCAGAACCACGCCGTCCTGAAGCAACAGAGAGAGAGCACTCAAGTCTGGTCCTTTGAGTATTATTAGAAAAAAAAAAAAAAAAGAAAAAAATACTTCATCCTTTCATTCCGAGGTAATGATTACATTTTTATGCTCTCGCCCTTAAGGCCCAATACAGACCGACTATTGTGGGAAAATAAAATAAAAATTCAGTTTGCAACCACACTGCGATAGAAAAACTTTTGAGGTTCCACAAACAATGCACGGGACTGCAGCATGATTCACTGAACCACAAAAACATGTCGTGATTGTCAAGGAAGAAGTGGGCTTGAACTCCTCCACTGGGGGGAATTGTACTCACACCACAAAAAAAGGTACAGGCACTTGTGTGACGGCAGTTTGAATTCTGAACCTTTGTGTCAACTTCTGAGTCGTTCGACCTCAGGGGTGTTCATCGAGATTCCACCGTATACAGTAAGGCAGAAAATGACCGCACTACATATTTGTATTACAATCCCGCACAAGCAGTAATGGATCGAATATACATAAGGTGCAATCTGTGTACGGGAGCGTGAATATGTAACTTGATATTAATGCCAATGCAATTATTTTTACTGCCTGCAGTGTCAGGGTGGTAATGATTCAATTAAAGACGCGTCTTAATACAATCCCCGAGCTCGCCACATTGACGCATTTGTGCCGTTTTGTATCGCGCGTGGCGTCGCTTGCGACCGCATCATATCTGCCAATCAACGTCCGTGAAGTCAGATGGACCATCGAAAAACGCTTTTTTTCTTGCAGTAATTGACATGTTATAGCCGCTTTCTGCGGTTTACTTTCAAACATAACCCAATCATGCGTCCGCTCGGGCCTCATCTTTTATGACTCACTGTCAGTCAGAGAGGTTGCCCCATTGGATTATCGCCATAGATACGCAGAGCAGGCCGTGTTTTGATACTTTTGGGGCAAATAAGTCACATCTGGAAAATAAAAATTGCTTAAACCAGATAATCCACGGCGGGCAACACGGAAACTTAATTTGCTTTCGGTCCGAGCGGTCTCGTTTTGTCCTTATTCGACAGGGCCCGGGCTGAGCGTTTCCATATCAGCGCGCATATCACGTGGCCTAGCGCACAATGAGAACCGCGCGGGCCTGCCAGGAACGCCATCCAATTAAAGGAGGTCAAAGGTGAAGAAAGGGACACTCGGATGGGGACTCGATGCCAGCCTGGTCTTTGTGCTGAGCTTTGGTCTTTTGAGTCGCGCTGCGGAGAAACCGAAAAACGCAATGCGGGGATGTTGCCGGTCTGTGCAGGAGCGATTGTTGGAGACTGAAATCAGCGCTTTACTAAAGATACTTTTTGATATCAAATCGGTTGCAGCGAGCAGACTCTGTCAATGTGGATTTATTGGGTGGGTTTAGAATTCAAATTCTCCCACGGAAAATAAAGGAAATACTGCTGCCACGGCCGTTCTAAAAGCTTTATTTACTGTACAGGCAATACCGTAATTTCCCGCCTTCCAAGCCGCGACTTTTTTCTACACGCTTTCAACCCTGCGCTCTATGCGGCTAATTTGTGCATTTTTTCTTACGGCCCCAAGGTGGCACTCGAGCGGAAAAGGTAAGAATGAGACCGGGGGAATACATGTGCCGAGGAAGTGACTTTTACCGGCTCCGTTAGAGCTGCGCTAGCGTGTTGCTGCTGTGTTACTGGCGCGTCTCAGTGATATGTAGCGGTAAGTTTTATTTTAACAGGCCCTGTTAGTGCTAATGCTAGCGCTAAACTTTTTCTGTGTACCGTCTTTCTTTGTAAATATCTCCTGTGTCAATGTGGGCACTTGCGGCTTTTACACAGCTGCGGCGTATGTGCGTACCAAATGGTATTTCCTTTACAAATGTACTCGGTGAGGCTTGTAACCAGGTGCGCTCTGGGGGCCGGGAATTACCGGTAATTTATGCAAGATTCTGAACTGGCAAACGAAGGCCGAGGATGTAAACCGCAAAAACTCAGCCATAATTTTTTCTGGCTTGCAAAGACGAAAAGGGGCTCACTTTTTTTGTTTTATTGCCGCTTGAGCCATTCTATGCTGAGCGGCGACAGATTGTGATTATAATGCGATCGTAATCGCGTTATTCCGCGTCGCAATCATAATCAAAATCCTAAACGCAGTCTTCATGTAAGCTACAGCCCAAAATTAAATTCTTTTGAAAGTGTGGTTTTTTTTTTTTTTTTTTTGGGGGGGGGGGATTTTATTAGAAAGCGGGCAAAGATGATCCTCACATTCGCCACCCTCCGTTCACACAAGGTGGGACAGATAAGCAGACGAGAGGATGTACATCTGTTATCATACGACGCACATAAAAGGGGGCTGAAACTATTTGTGGAATTAATCAGATTACCTTGATTGCCTGGAAGCGTCGCACTGAGCATTTTTCCACGTGTACTAACATGACTGCAATCGCAAACTAATAATCCACCCAACTGCGCACTGAAGTTCGGCGTATCTGCTGTGCTCACTTATCGGGAAAAGGAAGTGTTGCAGAAATCTCAACTACGCATTGCTGATCCAGCCGTTTGGCTTTCTGCTTCTTGCTTTAATTTGTAGCAAGGCTTCCACGGGCTTCTCCCGTCTCTAATAAAACAACATGATGAATGTACAGTGCGCGTTTATTGATTGAGCGCACAATAAAGCAGGGCAGTGAGATCCAATCGCGAGTGTTCCCCCGAGACGCCGGCGGAGAATGCATATGGATGAATTCCGCCGTACCTGCTCCCGGGCCCGATCTATAAAGGAGCCGCACTCCTCCACATGTGAAGCGATGTCCGTCTCCGGGAGGTCCAGGATCCGGACGGTCTTGTAGACCAACTGATCGAGGAACGCGTCGGCCACTCCGTAGGCCACGTTCAGCACGTGCGACACCTGTTTGGGGGGGGGGGGGGGGAGACGATGAGGCACCTTGGCAAGGGGTGGGCGATTGTGGCGGCGGCGCGACGGCCCCTGACGGAGACCAAGGAAAATAAAGCAGGTTGCGGTGGGGGGGTGGGCGACAGAAGAGGTGTTTGTTACGAGCCAGATGGTGTTTCTTAAATAAATGATTATTTTACAATCAAAATCCCTTTCTCAGTCTAGTTGTTGTTGCTGCCGTTTTATTGTAGCAACGTGACAGGTGGCCGTCATCACCATCCTGGAATTTGATGTAGCAGAACTTCGAAAGCCAATAAATTCCTCCATTATACTGCGGCTATTTGAGTTTGAAATCTTACGGAAATTTGGACACTTGGACTTAGAGAACCCCTCAGAATAGGAGCCTGGACCACACAAATGGAATAAATTGCCGACAGGGGTGAGGTCGGGAATATTTTCAGATCCGGGTGACTTTTAGAGTACTGTATTTCCACTTTTAATGATATTTCTTGTAATGTGCACTCTTTTAACTGTACTTTTATTTGAAACGGGCAATATAAATAAACACGTCAGATGACACAAAAGGGGCAAGGAGGTACTTTGAAGTGGGGAAAAAAAATACATGATGCTGTTTTAATCGAATCTGAAGTCATGTTTTCGAGGCAGGGCGGTACGGTTGCTCGGCCGGTAAAGCGTTGGCCTCACAGTTCTGAGGTCCCGGGTTCAATCCCGGGCCCGCCTGTGTGGAGTTTGCACGTTCTCCCCGTGCCTGCGTGGGTTTTTCACCGGGTGGGTACTCCGGTTTCCTCCCACACCCCAAAAACATGCAACATTAATTGGATACTCGAAATTGCCCCTCGGTGTGATTGTGAGTGCGCCTGTTTGTTCTTCGTGTGCCCTGCGATTGGCTGGCGACCAGTTCAGGGTGTAAACCCCGCCTACATCCCGGTGATAGCTGGGATAGGCTCCGGCACTCCCCGCGACCCTCATGTGGATAAGCGGCAAAGAAAATGGATGGATAGATTTTATAAGCTATATCACACCAAAAAATTTTGCCCAAAAAGGCAAGCCCCCCCACCACCACCACACACACACACACCACACACAACACACACACACACACACACCACACACACACACACACACACACACACACACACACACGCAAAACTCAATTTCTTCAGAACCCACTATCTGATTTTGAAAAATTCCTGCTGCGTTGCATTCAGGCGGAAGTGGCCATTCCAACCACGCTCATTATTTTGACAGATTATCATATTTGGGAAATCTCGTCACGGTGGCATTTACACCTGAAGGTCTCGAAACCGACCACACGCGCCGCCACCGTGAACAAGCAAGTACTGTACACACGGCGGTGAGGACACAAAACAACACACTTGACTTTATTTGCATTCACGCCGGCTATAAAAACGGGAGTGCGGAACGAGTAAAATGATGACTGCGGCGGACTCGCAGCGCACCGTGAGTGTTGTGTTCGGCAAATGAAGAGCAGCGGTCCAAAGTGGAGAACACTTTTGTGGCTCATTAACGAGGCGCGGCTGCGACAGTGAACGCGTAAGAGGGGCATCGGGGGAGGTCAACAAATTATACTCGAGCACACTCGTTTCTCCCGCTCTTAATGCCGCCGCGTCTGCTTGGAAACGCGGCCGCAATGTACACGCAGTAAAAACCGGCAAGCCGGAACAGTGCGGCTGGTGCACGTTAGCGCGCATTATTAGCATGTTAGCACGTGAGCGACGGCGGTAATCGGCGCGCAGCAAGTCACGGGTGCGCGCTGGAATTCAATTACCGCCGTCGGTTAAGTGTGATAAACGACTTCGTTGGGGCAATCGAACCCCAATCAAAGATTGCATCAGCATTTTAAAAATTGTCTTAAGGGGTGTGTTGCTCTTCCATCGCGACAATACGTTCACAATCTCCAAGGTGACTTCATTAAACAACCGAATTACAGTAGCGTCATAACTCGGGAGATTGATTTGAATGATATCCATCCATTTTCTTAGCCGCTTATCCTCAGAAGGGTCGCGGGGAGCGGCGGAGCCTATCCCTGCTGTCGACGGGGCACACCCTGAACTGGTTGCCAGCCAATCGCAGGTCACAATCACACCTCGGGGCAATTTAGAGGAGTGATTCTCAAACAGTGTGCCGGGGTACATTAGTGTGCCGTGAGCGCTCTTCAGGCGAGCCGTGGGAAGTTATCCCATTTTATGTAATTGCTAAAAAACAAATGTTTATTCCCAGAAATAATGTATCTTTGTTGATCTATTTATGCCAGTGAGGCATAATGACAGACAGAACAAAAAAAATCCTCTTCTATTAGATGGCAGGAAGTACATAAGTAATTAATCGATCCATTTTTGGTGACATTTACTTTTGTTGGTGTGCCGTGGGATTTTTTCCAAATATAGTATATGGTAAAATATGTGCCTTGGCTCTATAAAGGTTGGAAATCACTGATTTAGAGTGTCCAATTAATGTTGCATGTTTTGGGGATGTAGGAGGAAATTATATATGTATTTTATTATTAGTAGTAGTATTTTTTTTTTTGTTTGTTTTTTGATAGGACATCTACAGGAAGACGAAACTTTATCGAGCATTTCTTAGGGCCATTTTTATCTTTTTCATACCTCTCCTTTACTAAATGTGACCACAAATAGTGGGGAACTCGGGTCTAATATTTTCCTCACAATATTCATATTTTTCTATGCATGTTTCAACGATATAGAAAAAGATAAAGACGAGGTTTCATTTTTAATAAAAATAAGGCTTTTGCGGCGGCACGGTTGCTCAGCTGGCAAAGCGCTGGGCTCACAGTTCTGAGGACCTGGGTTTGATCCCGGCCCCCGCCTGTGTGGAGTTTGCACGTTCTCTTAATGTAACGGATAGTGTCCCTAATAATGCGGCCATTGAATGTTGTCATAAATGCAGCGACAGCGACAGACCTCGCGAGCTACGGCAACCAGCAGGGAACGACCGTCTTCAAAGTGTCCTTCCAGGCAGAACCGGGTGAGTTCTGCAACGACGGCCCCTGGAGCCAGAGCATTTCCTAGGAGCCGTGCTGGGATCATTTACTCCCCCTGCTGAGCGGAAGCAACACTGCGCGAGGCCGCATCTAATCTCGTCCATGCGATCGGCCCCCCCACCCCCACGCAAGAGCACAAAATTGAACACACCCCCCCCCCCCTTCTCTACACTGACCTGATATCTCTGCAAGGTGTCCATGTCGTGGGCCGCATCCTGAGAGGCTGAAAGAGAAGAACAAAAAAGATGAGAAAACAACAATTGAAGCAAAATTACTGAAGCAAAAAAGAAAAAAAAAATTGTAAATGGCTGCAGCCTTGCATGAACTCCAACCAGAATAAAATTGCGTCTCTCAATATGACACAAAAAGAAAACTGAATCCTGGGGCAGCTGTGGAGGAGTGCTTCAGGATGTGGGCCGGTACGCACTAATGCTGATGCTGTTGTGGATGTAAAAAAACAAAACAAAACACTTCTGTATGTTCAGGTTTAATAAAGGTAAAAAAAATAAATAATAATAATTACTCCATAAGTCTTTACGAGCACATTTCGGTTGAAGGGAAGATGCTCATGTGCCCAAAATGGGCTAAGACCATTGCAAGAATTTTTGTTGCATACCGTAATTTCCGGCCAAAAAGCCGTGACTTTTTCCCACGCGCTTTCAACCCGGCGTTTTTTTTCCAACGGCCACAAGGGGGCAGTCGAGCGGAAAATGTAAGCGTGAAACCGGTGGAATATATGTGCCGAGGTAGTGACTTTAACCGGTGTGACGGTCTGAGCACTTCCCCCGTGCTGAAAAGTCTCCTTGTGATTAATGCGCCTGCGTTACTAACAGGGGGAACTCTGGGTACGTAGCAGAAACTTACTGGGAAATCCCCCCGGTCTCATAGTTCCCCTTCTTCTACTTAGAGCGAGCTAACATAAATTATATCCTAAGCCTAACCTTAAAACAAAAGTTGATAAAAAGATAAACACATATACGTACGTTCGCTGCGTTCATCTTTCTGAGACGTACTTAGCGAACGTGAACGCGATGTTTCAGACTGGCTGGAAGTTTACAAAATACACGTGCGTGTGCATTAATCACAAGGAGACATTTCAGCACCGGGAGCGCTCAGACCATCACACCGGTCCGGCCCTGTTAGCGCTGCGCTAGCATGTTACTCCCGTGTCTCGGTGATTTTTACCAGTATGTTTTTTTTTTAACGGACCCTGTTAGCGCGGCGGTGCTAGCGTTAGCACGGTGGCACTAGCATTAAACTCTCCGTGTCGTCTTTCTTTGTAAATATCTCGCGTTTCAATGTCGGTTTCAATGTGGGCACTTGCGGCTTTTACACGGCTGCACCCCATGTGTGTACCAAATGGTATTTCCTTTACAAATGTACTCGGCGAGGCGTATAACCAGGTGCGCTCTGTGGGCCGGGAATTACAGTATACGTGTTGTGAATGTACGTGCATGCCAAAAAAATAAGTGTAACCGTGAATCTGTCCTCAGAGGGACAATAGTTCTTCTGCGAGTGTTTTATAAAAATGGACGGCGACGCTTGAAAGCGTAAATGGGGGAAGTTTATCATCTTGAAATGAGTTTGCTCACACACGCACAAAAAAAAAAAAAAAAAGGTTGACACCGCAAATCCCAGCAGAGTCGTAAGCAAGCGGACGTCGTGATTGGCTGACTTGCGAGGGTGAAAAAATAGGCGAACTTCATCGCTGTCGGCGCTAATGTGCCGTAAAGGAATTTTTCACCTTTGACTCGAACAGATGCAATATTAATATTGATCCCTGCTGACAAGTTTTCTCATTCTACGGAGCAGAACGGCCACATCGAGCTGGGAGGGAGTTCAATGTCAGGCTCAAGGACACTCCAGTAAGAACCACACGTATACAAGGTACAACAGTATTCAGGCCCCACCAGATGGCGCTGTTTTTTTATGGGCTTACCTATCCAGAACATAGCACTGAAGGAGTTAAGTTCCAGAAAACCCATGTAATAGAGGAACTCTATGAAGTGCAAACCAATTATTTACTGCATATTGATATCCATTTGGATGTTACAAATGTGCAATTCAGTATCAGTTTGTGATACTTTAGCAAGGTGCAGTTACTAATTTCTCCACTTGAGGTCAGTATCCTTACACTTTGCATCACTTAAAACAAGCATTATGTTTTTAAAAGGCAATCGTTGATGTACAAACGACGGGCGATTTGCTGGTAGGCGCCGTGCTTCGCAGGGACAGTCTCGGCATTGAAAGCGGCGCAAAAGCGTCACAGTGCTAGCTGCTCCTTCCCAGAATTTCTTACGGTGTGCTTTTCAACTATCGATTGTAGAAAAATCAACCCAAGCATTCCTCTTTACTTGCATCTGTTCCATATTGTTGGCCCAAACAGTTCCACATTGGTCGTGTGGACAATCGCTACGTTTGTACATACGGCTAGGCGGATATTTGTGAATTCATTGCATAAAACTCAAAACGGTGGCGTGTGTGTTATGTAAATCATTGGGTCACGGGCGCGCTGGGGGTTAACCCAGCTATCGGACGAGAGGCGGGGTAAACCCCGAACTGGTCGCTAGCCAATCGGTAGGGAGATTTAAACAACGAACAATTGCCACTCACTTTCATAAAAACAGACAATTTAGGAAAGGTCAGCACCACATTTTCACCAGATTGGACAAAATATTTTGTTGCCAGGAGTTTCCATTACACCAAACTAACATTTATAGGTCTGGTCGGCGGGGGGTAATTTAAAAAAAAAATTAAAAAAAAATAAAAAAAATATATATATATACACACATGTGTGTTTTTTTAATAAATTTAATAAATTAAATGTATTATTTCAATTTAATAAATAAAAAATGTAAAATATTTATAGGTCGGGGGGGAATTATATATTCTGTTCTTTGTTCTTCTTCTCAGTACTCAACATGAACGTCGTACCAGGGCGGCACCGGCTGCCGGACACAAATCTCTTGCGTGTTGTTACATACTTGGCCATTAAAGACGATTCTGATTCTGATCTCCATGTCATATGCTTTCTTCATGATGCCATCTATTTTATGAAGCGGTCCAGTTCCTGCTGTAGAAAAGCAGCCCCACAACATAACGCTGCCACCTCCATGCATCACAGTTGCGAGGGTGTTCTCAGGTCTTCACACTTACTTTCATCAGATCACAGCACATTTCCAGAAGTTAAAATCTTTGTCTTGCACAATGTATGTAAACCTCTGGCTTCAGCTATATAACTGGTCATCCAGCCATTATCTGAGCCGCTTATCCTCACAAGGGTCGCAAGAGTGCCAGAGTGGGAACTGAATGCACGGTTCCTGCACCCAAGTCGGGCGAGTGTCCCTCTCCATCATCAGTGACCTTATGTATACGCAAACTATGATAATATATAATATTAAATATATTACATTAAGTTATCATTGCTAAACGGACAGTAGGGGTAGGTAGGCCACAATTCTGTTTCTCACCCAGCAGTAAGAAGGGTCGGACAACTCCAACTTGAAGGTCCAGACTCTGATCCTCCACAAATCCGCATCCGTTCCCCTCCTCCAGCTCCTCCACCTCTGCTCCCGCATCGGTGTGCCTCTCCAACAGCTTTCTGCCCGTCACCGTGGTAACGCGGGTGCACTGTTTCCTCAGGCGGCTTTTGGAGAAGCCCTCAATCTCCCCGGACAGCGAATGCATCACCGGAGGGTTGAACAGGACTGGAAGTGTTGCGTTCAGGTGAAGTTTAGGAAAGAAGGCATATGATTTTTTTTTTTTTTTTTCATGGGGGACAGGGGGGGGGGAGAGACCTCTGATTTATTGCATGCATGTACAAAGTGTGATGTGAGCAGACTATGTAACAGCACAAATATGTAACGACCTGCAGTAATTTGCTTTAATTTCAACTACAATGTTTCCTATTCTAAATTATTTCACGTCAAGCAAAATCGATATTTTTTTACGAAACTAAAAATCTATTCAGTTATAGATTTATCCAAGCTATAATTAATAATGTGACGAGCCAAAACCTGCTGTGTTGTTGTTAAACTGATTCGCGTACTCACCTTGTAAAAATGTAGATTGACACGACCTGCAACTATAAAGTTCTACAATTACTGTCTCCGGGGTTTACATAATATTCCGCCAGCTGTTGTTACGACGTAAAAAAACCTGAGAACATGAATATTCGCTGGCTGCATTAAAAAAATGTTCAACCACAGCGTTTAGCGTTTGGAAAGTAACAGACACACCGGAAGGACGTCACAGAATGATAGATTCAATGTCTTACAATAAAGTAGGAATGCTGAACATCCCAGAAAGGGAGGAGATTCATACAGTGGTGCACATTTTGTGAAACGGTTCATCTATAACTAAAAGTATGAGCTGCTTAACAAAAAACGTTCTTCTCTCATAAATAATTGCTTCTCACGTTGTGCAACTATCACTGGTGTGAAGCATAATCAGATAACAGTATATTAATTACTTGCCACTACAAGCACCATTTTTTTTTTTTTTTTTCTGAAATACTGTTACTTTTTTCTTATCAGTCCATAGAATATTCTGCTTGGTCATGGTGGTCATTCAGATGTTTGTTTGCAAAAGTAAGATGAGACTTATGTTATTTTTTGTCAGCAGTTTTTTGCCTTGGTACTCTGCCATGGATGCTATTTTTTTTCCATATTTCCTCATTATTGTGGATTAATGAGCACTGACCTGAAGTGAAGCAAGGGGTGGGGGGTTCACAGTTCTTTAGATTGTGTCTTGGGTTCCTATGTGACCCCCCTGGATGAGTTCTTGCTGCGGTCTTAGGGTAACTTTGGCAGGTCACCCACTCTTGCCGAGCTTTACCGCAGTTTCATATTTTGGGATGCGGGAGGAAACCGGAGTCCCAGGAGAAAACATACGCAAGCACGGGGAAAACATGCAAAAACCAAACAGGGGGAGCAGGGATTTGAACCCCTCGATCCTCAGAATTGTGAGGCAGATGCTCTAAATCAGGGGTGTCAAACTCATTTTTGTCACGGGCCACACTGTACTTGCAGTTTCCCTAAAAGGGCCGTTATGGCTGTGAAACGATAAAAATCTTTAACCGTCTCATCATATTCACACATGAAATTTATGAACTGGTTTTGGAATCAGAAATCAAGGATGATGGGTTTTTCCAACTATTGTTGTTTGGTAACACAAAAATACTTGTAATACCTCCATGTTATCATTTATGATGTGTCAATTTCAAATTTTGGTACAGATTTGAACAAAAAAAAAAAATCATGGAAGTTGATACACATGATTTGCCTCCGTGGGCCAGATCTTGCCCCCGGGACTTGAGTTTGACTCCTGTGCTCTAAACACTGGTACACTGTTCCATCATTATGCTATTACTATGAAAAATCATAGTATCTGTAAAATCTTTTGATCATGAAATAGAAAAAGAATTGATTCTGTTTCATGCGAAGAAGAAGTCTGGGCCGCCTGTGTGGAGTTTGCGTGTTCTCCCCGTGCCTGCGTGGGTTTCCTCCGGGTGGGCACTCCGGTTTCCTCCCACATCCCAAAAACACGCAACAATAATTGGACACTCAAAATTGCCCGTAGGTGTGATTGTGAGTGCGTTTGTCTCCATGTGCCCTGCGATTGGCTGGAGACCAGTTCAGGATGTACCCGGCCTCCTGCCCGTTGACAGCTCGGATAGGCTCCAGCACTCCCTGCGACCCTTGTGAGGATAAGAAAATGGATGGATGGATGGATGGATGGATGGATGGATGGAAGTCCGGTTTGGTGGCCTCAGTACTGCATCTCTGCTTTTTCCAGATGATGTGGTTCTGTTGGCTCCATCAAACAAAAACAATTAAAGAAAAACAGTATTCAGCGACGAATAAAAATAATTCGATCTAATTAAATCAAATATACACATTTTAAAAGTTAAAAACGTGGAAAAAAAAAATATTGCAATGTTGAGTGCGTGAATCGGCAATAGAGAAATCAGGCGAACGAGGCTCAGTGACCGTGAAGGCATCACGATGTGGAAACGAGGACGCCTCCTCTCCTCGCATCCCAGTGACCAAAAAAAAAAAAAAAAAAAAATAAAAAAAAAAAAAAAACACGGCGAGCGGCTGAAGCGACGGTGGGTGGAGTACAGGAAGCTGCTGCTGCTGTCCTCGGCTATCTGATCATGGCCCAAATCTAATTCCAGCGCAAACGCCACGAGCCACGAGCCGAGACTGCGGACTTTCGCGATTTGATATCCGTGCTTTCCCTTTTTTTTTTCTCGACTTGATTTGCGGGGAGGATCGATCGAGGAGCTCCGGCAAGATGTCTCGGGGAGTGATCCAGCCCAGCCAGCAGAAGCTGGCCGAGAAGCTCACCATCCTCAACGACAGAGGCATCGGGATGCTGACCCGTGTTTACAATATCAAAAAGGTTCGCACGCTCCGCACCCCCCAAAAGCTCACAAACTGGCTTGAATGGCTTACGAACATCCGTCCCCGAAAAGCCGGTGTCGCTTGCCTTAACGTACGCCACCGTGTGAACGCTTGATTAGCTGGCCTGATATGTAAAATCCTCGACATATTTAGCCACTCTTTTCCCCCCCCCCCACGTAATAATCGTTATGGATTCCATCGTAACGGAGCGAAAGAGAGTATCGGCCTTAATTTGCTCTCTTTGAGGCTGACTGTGGGCACGGTTGCAGCTAGCAGGGCTAGCTTAACGGAGTGCTGGCCCCTTGCGACCGAAAGGGAATTCACCATGGATTCCGGGCGTTTATCACGCTCTGACGTTAAATTGTTCACATTTGAACGAGCCAGAAAAAAAGAAAGGACGACGGACACAAATAACTGTTCACCCCCTGGGTTGTTAAATCGGGGCCTGCCGCCTAACGAGCGCCGCTTAAGTTCGGGTTAATGGCGGAGGGTGTCGGCTAGGCTAGGCTAAGCTAGGCTAACGACCCGAAACCAAGAGAAGCCCGAAGTGAAGCGTCCGGGCACGGCCGCACCCTGGTGGGCTGCCCGCTGTTAGCACAACCAAAACAGTGTTCGGAACATTTTTTTTTTTTTTTTTGCTTCTTTCGCCCGTAAAGTCACATAAACTGCCATTTTAAAACATATTTACACATTGTATTCTCCATAGATGCCATTATATTCTTCATAATGTAATTGAAGTCATAACGTATACGAACCTCCATGAGATCCAATTCATCAAAATGTCTGTCTTTTATAACGATAATAATCATCAGCTTGATTGATTCTTGCACTCCCATCGTATAAATCAAAATTACAAATAGCTCTTAGTGCAATCATCCAAATTGTAATCAAATTAATAAAAATTAAACATTTCTCTTATAGTGCCCATTATCGTAAAGACTCATACAAGCCTTATATGGAAGTTAAATTAAAAAAATAAAGTTTAGGCAGTGTAGATATTGTTATGGTTTGGGGTGGAGAAGAAGTACAAGTTTGTTTCGGCTTGGCCACAGCGTGTCATCTCAGATGAAATGCACATGTATGTTTGGCACAATTTTTACTTCGGATGCCCTTCCTGACGCAACCCTTCTCGGGGAGTGGAGGCCCCAGTGGGATACGAACCCACAACTCCTGGTTTACCAAACCAGTACTCTAACCACTGAGCTACAAGGCCTCTGTGGAGAAATACAAGCACGGGTTTAAATCCAATGTTCATCATGAAAGATGTGAAGTTGTGCACATAAATGATATTTGCTCTTTTATTCAGTATTTATCAGAAATGACCTTGCATGCTGTCATCATAGTTGTACTGCTGTGTTGATCTCGAGTTCTCCCAAAGGACTGTGGATTGTAGATGTGTAGATATGGTAGTAATAATAATGATGATGATTTGTCCGTGAACACTGGTGTTAGGTTCTTGAATGCTGCCTTGTGAGTGAGGGCAAGAAAAGTCTTATTCTTGTAAGAAGTGTCTGTGTGACGCCTCGTATTGTTTGTGAATGAAAATGAATAGAGGAGTCAGACGTCCAAACTTGTAGAAAAGGGAAACCATTCAGTCGGAAATCTCACACTCGCATCTCCTGTAATGCCATTCACGCTCATCGCTACAATAAATGGTCATTTCATAAGCAAAGAGCTGTTTTTTTAAAAAAATTGTGGGTCCATTTTGGATGAGCTGCATTGCTTCTCGCTTATTATGATGTAACGGTCGCTTTCACCCCACCTTCCATGGTCTTTGTATTTTCATTTTCCTTTTGGAACTCTTTTCATGACGTCCTAAAGTTCCTCAGCAAGGACTGAAACCGAGCAGACTTTTAGGGGGCTGGGTATAGATCCATTAGTTGCAAACCAGATTAAAGTGTTGAATTATCTATATATATATATATATATATATATATATATAAAATCCTATACAACTATTTAGTGGTGTATCATTAATTAATTTAATTAATTAATCATTGGATTAAAGTACATCTGAAATATTTGATTCCATCTGTGAAAGAGATTTATGAAATAAGGTGTTTTTTCCCCCCTCCATTTCTTGGTTCTTAAATGACAGAGGAGTGACATTTTTCTCAATGCATAATTCTGAATGAGTGGTAATGTAGACCTTCAAAGGGGCTATATTAATGCAATCATTTGTCTATGTGTGTGTGCGGGGGATTAAACTATCAATTTAAGCGATTTTTAAGTTAAAATAGATCAAATGTGTAATCTAGTTTTTGTGACTCTGCGTTAATTTAAAAAAAAAAAAATCGAGCTTTTATTAAATTGGCCCCAAAGCTTGTCGTGAATGACATCTTAAGCCTGATCCAAACCAAATTCCGGGGTAACAATCTCACTTTTTTGAAATCAAAATTTTTGATAGTTGTGCAGTGTAGTGGCGGCCACAAGGATTGATTGGGAACCCTCAACAAGTCATCGAATAATCAGATGCCCACCCAACAATAACGTGCGGAGTTCTGACTAGCTTCCCAAACCCCTAAGCCTCACACAGAATGCTAAAATCATTTTATACAGTTTGAGAGTTGGTCAACAATTCTCGGCATCAGAGGAAAGGCCTGCCTGCTTGAAACTGTTTACTTGTCACTCCAAATTGAAGTTTACTGTTAAACTGTTATGTAAAGCAAAGAAAATTAAACGGTGAAAGTCCACGAGTTTAATACACAACACCATAAACAGGCTAACAAAAATGACCATGCCTGTTATGGTCATCATAAACCTTCAAACATCATAAATGGAGCATTCACAAGTGTGTTCAAAATGATATTTAAAATCACGGTGTTTTATCGAATTAAAGAAACAAATGATTTTTTTGGAATATGGTAATTCAGAGTCTAAACAGCGTATATAGACTATAAGTGCTACAGTATTACTGGCCATGTATTCTTAACTTGAAGTTAGCCTACCATCCATGTTTTTGGGATGTAGGAGGGAAACCTGAGAGCCCGGAGAAAAGCCACGTAGGCACGGGGAGAACATGCAAACTCCACACAGGCGGGGACGGGATTTGAACCATCACATTTGAATTGGTGTGCTGTTGTTCCTGTGTTGCACAGTGCCACAACTCACCCCCCCACCCCAATGTTGTGTGATTTGTTACTCACCAACTGTTCAGGGATCAACTAAATGTGCTTCCATGTTGCATAGAATGTTCCAGAATACGGAGCCTGGCCTCAGGCTTTAATGAGGGCCCGGGGGGGGAGTTTTTTTTTTTTTTTTTTGGGGGGGGGGGGTTACTGGCAACAATCGCACAGGAGTTATCCTCAAAACAAAAAATCTAAATGCAGGTGCGGTAGTTAAACCATGAAAATGAAGATACACAAAAGCAATTGTTGATCAGTTCTTTCCACGCAATGATATTGACAAATATAACTCGTCAAATTGTAAATATCTTTTGTTGTTGGAAGACACCAGCTAAAGATTAAGCGAGTAGATTATTAGATTAGTTGGACTGATACATCAAGCTATAGATATACTTGTTAAATATGCAGGTATATCCAAAATGTTAATACTTCCACACTCACCTCATTTCTCCTAGTGGTGGTTCATCTCAGATAAAATAGCACATGTATGATATTTCGGGGGGTTGACACATTATCTGTGTTAATTTCAGTGACTCCAGTCATTTTTTTTCCCCTTCCAGTAATTCTTTATTCAATATTTAATTTTACATTTGTTAGTTTCGTAGAAAAGTAAATATACACTTCTTGCAGTGCTTCCCAACCTCAAATTAGTCGATTGACTCAAATAATTTGATGACCAAAAGGTTAACGCAAAATGTCTTTCCCAAAGCCAATCACGTAATAAAAATGTACCCTCAATCGCATCGACGCCATTTCTACAGACAAGCTAAGCGTTGCAGACGATATCACCACGGCAACGTCCACACACCCACATGTAAGCGGCGAGCGGCGGATGTTTTCTACCTGATATGTACAGAAGATCAAACTCTGAAGATATCGATCCGTACACGCTCCACGATGACGTACTTTCAAAGGATCTGAAAGACTTCTCTGAAGTAGAATATCCGGACACTAGAAATAGACACGCTTACCCTCAAAAAATGATCAGAACAGATTTTCGAATAACCATTTTACTTGTGTACTCGAGCTTCGTTCAGATCTGTACGTCATAAATTTGCAAGCCACTTTTGCATCCGTTTTTTCGATAATTCCATTGTATCTTCTCCATCGTGCAATCTAACCCTCGGAACATGGACAAATCGCTTCCCAATGTCTCTGTTTCGGCGATTTCCACATCCGTAGACACAACAGAAATCAGGCATGATGATGACGATGGACAGCTGACTGCTTGTCTGCAACAATGGCGGTCAAGTACCCGGATGAACGAGCGTGACGTCACGTGCAACCCAGCCATGGGGGGGGGGGGGGTCTATAAAAGTGGAGCATGTCCTAAATTTGGGATCATTTCACACTTAACGGGAAGATAACGTGCGATAGTATACAACACCATCTGCAATTGCCAACTCAAGATGACATTCCAATATCGGCTAGGTTAAAATGGCCTACCTCTGTCGGTTAGATGAATTGTAGTCCCGTCAGAAGTAGTCAAGGACAGACACAGTCGTCAGAGTCCTGATAATAGATTTATCGAACAAACGGTAGTGCAACAAACGTACCCGCAAGCTGCCGATGGCTGCGAGTCGCATCGAGCCACTCAACACGCAGGCTGGCGAACGTGCTCGCCATTTAACAGCCGACCAACTCACCACTGTCACCTTATTGTGGTAATAATTCAGTTCTTATCTGATAAATCGTCAGAATTCCCGAACAATTCGGTACCTGCAATTCTAGAACGGAGTCTGTACGAATGAAGCTTGTGAACCAAAGTCCCAGCGCCATTGTTGACGTACTTAACGCAGCCGTCGATGACTACAAAGCTGTATGGCGACATTCGCAGCTGCCAAGTGGCTGTCGCACCGACGCTTGGGAAAGACTCGCTGTCTGCCAGTTACTAGGCAACAGCCTTCCCTAAAAATGTGGAGCAAAAAAGCGCAGGGGCCTAACACTTGGCTACCGAGCGTCGGCCATATTAGTCGGGCCCTGTGGTGGCCACTCAAAATGGATGTGTTACTTCCCGGCGAGTACGTCGGTAGGGATGCTGCTCGGCGTGTTAGCGGCAAGTCAGCGTGCGTGAAACAAGTGTCAAGTGGCGATGGCATGCCTGTGCGCCGTGTGTCCTTTTCATGTGTTGTGGAGAACTGCGGCGACGAGGCGACAAGTGTGTGTAACAAATGTTATGTGTGTTGAGCAGTTTCTTTGGGTGGTTTTGATTTCTTCTCTTCTTCTCTCCGTTCCAATGCTTCCCCCCTCTCCTATGCAGCAAGGACAAGTTTGGAAGGTTTGCAAAGTTTATCACCTTCCACCGATGAACCTCCCTCTGTCCACCCCTCACCAACCCTCGGACTCCCCTCCTCATCTCATCTCCCCCCACCCCCCCACCCCTCTCCCTTCGCCGCCTCCCGCCCCCTTTCCTGGCTACCTGTATTGATCTGTTGCTCCTCTGTGCTTCATGTTTCAATTAATAACTGTGGGCTTCATTTACATCTATTTCTAAACGTACTTCTTTTATGTTTGATGTTATGGACCAGTCCAATTTGAGGGTCCTTTATCTTAAGGCTTGTTACATTTTCTTTCATGGCTAGATCTGAAATCTCACGGTTTAAAGGGAGTGAGTGTTTCATGCCTACGTGAATATTGCCACAATATAGCAACAAAAGCGAATGTTCTCATGATAACAAGTATCAACTCTCAAAATATCTACTTCAACAATGTAACACTTTATAAAACCAAAAGCTGGGCTCAGAAATCATGTGATTTGGATCTGAAAGTTGAAGACAAGTGTACTAAAATAAAGTCTGCAACGCTGATTCTTGTTAAGATATAAAAAGCAGAATATTGCCATAGAAACTAACTGACGTTAACTTTCGATATAACAGACTTCAGTCTCTGACGCGTCCTGTTTGGCTTCCGCCTGCTGCCCATCAAGGCAGCAACCCGGTCAGGCTTCAGTAGTGGAATCCATCCACGCGTCCCGATTTCCAAGCCGCTTATCCTCACAGGGGTCGCTGAAGCCTATCCCAGTTAACTCCTGGCGATAGGCGGACTACACCCCGAACTGGTCGCCAGTCAGTCTTACCACTACACCATAAGCGACTAAACCATTATTCCAAAAACTGATTTGAGACCAGTCCACCTAACCTTACTGACACGAGCATTGAATGTAAAAACGTTGTTAGTGGAAGAGCCAAAATGACTCGTCCAACCACAGTTGAGCCCGCTCGCAATTAGCTTCCATCATTGCGACACGTGGACCCTTTCAAGCAGGCCAGCAGCAGCAGCAGCAGCAGCAGCTGGTCGGAGGCAAGATGAAGATCTGTTTTGGTATCCTGGCAACAGCTCCCACCAATCCGACTTATTCCCACACCGTCCCTCCATTGGCTGCACCGTTTCCTCCTTCCTTCCTTCCTTCCTTCCCTCCATCCATTGCTCCTCCCTTCATTCAGCCAAAGCGCTTTATGCAGTGTCCCGCTCCATGTCAACGGCATCCCGCTGTCGTAGTTTCACCAAAGTAACGCGAAACGAACGACACTTGACGGCTGCAGACATGACGTTTCCTTGCATGCTTTAGCGCACGAGTCTTCGTCTGCGCACAACCATCCTCCTGAGCGTCGGCATTTCCATTGAATGTGGAACGTCAACGTCATTGACTCTTAAGTGCATGCGAGAGGCTCCCATGCCATGACATTGCATCCGCAGTACAATATATTTCGTCAAATCAGTTGGAGCGTTGCACGATGATTGGAACAGAGAAAAGAGAGCGTTTTAATTTTAGAGGCTCCACGATGGATCGCTGCCGATTTGTGTTCGGGGTTTTTATCTCAGCAGGAGTGTAAGGGTGGCGGCCTAGAGGGGAAAACTTTAGTTGTGTCGAGGGCTCCAGATCAATTAGCTTCATGTAAACTTGAACTGTCACATGCTAAAGGCTTGGCAGTTTTTGGGGGTTGGCCAGCAAACAGGCAGTCGTCACCTTGCTTTTTGTCCGTCTGTATAAAATCATAATACGTTTATTTCCTGAAGACGTGAAAACTATTCTTTTCAGGTTTTTTGGGGTTTTTTTTTCTATGTGAAGTGCAAAAGTTCTAGTGTGTTGTCTGTGATGTTTTTAAAACTGGTGATTAGCCTCAAAGCTAACTCATTAGCAAAATCAACTCCTAAACTTTCATATTGTCTGTTTAAATTTTTTGGTGCTCTTTTGCTCCTCAAGATGAATTGTAGCAAAAACACGTTGTTGTTGTTGGGAGTCAGTTCTAGCATACTGGTAGTAATTATTAGCTCTTTTCTATCTGATGTGTATGTGTGAAACAATTTGTGATTTCCCCCCTGTGGTTCCGTTTTGTTGTTTGACTTGTCGGGCGTATTTTGACGATAAAACTCACTACTGCAAGCATCCTTGGGTCCCTTGAAAGACGCTACACAACCCAAAGCAAGTGCTCATCACTTTGCGCTCGGTCCGTCCGTCGATGGCACATGCATGAGCCGCAGCCTCCCCGCCCCCATCCACGACTACACTACCCATGATGCATGAGCTCTGTTGCTTCCCGCCAGTCTGACAAGTCAGTGACGAGCGTTAAATCCTGATTAATACATTTTCTTGTCGAATTATTCCCATTAAAATGCACTTTATTTGTCTATGGTGAGTCACTTTGGGAATTGCAAGGCGTTTGCAAAATTTTAGTAGTCGTATTTAGTAATAGCAAGGTGGCTTCATGTACCTCATTCCCACAAATATTGGACGAGCGCGTTTATTTACACAACTGCCCATGGGGGGAAATATTAAACATAATTAGTATATGGCACTATATTTGCTTCATAAGTGGAGTTGGAAACAAAATCAACAGGAAGAACAACCAAACCAGACGGAACAACATGGACTCACGTAGTAGCATTGTGGAGCCACCACCTGCCATGGAATTTAACGTAAATCATTTTTAACGTCACCGTATTCGCATATTGTAAGCTCTACAGGGAACTCATTTTCAACACGGATCAAAACTCCACGCCTTAATTGATCGGAGAGACTGTACATGCCTCGCGAGGTGCTGCTGATTTGCTTAACAACTGGGCTCTGCAGTTAACCTTTTAATATCTGTTTTTGAAAAATAGAAAATCTGAAGTGAGGAAATGCGATTGGCCACCGATAGGAAAAGGCAGGCGTTTATTTCTCATAAATAGATGATGCAGGATCGTTTTTTGAGGGATTTCGATATTCGAGGTAATCCCAGCCCGCTTTGACCAAACGTGAAAACCACACAGACAGACCTGGAAAACGTTCCATTTTTGTAACGTGAGAACAAAATGGAAACGGACCCTGTGTATGTTGTCGGAATGTGCATCCTATGTCTTGACGCACAGGGCAGCACGTCAGTTTTTTTTGGTCTGTTTTCATCTGGTCATCCTACACTGTGGTCAGTAACCCACGGGAATTGAACCCGTAACATCTCGTGAGGAATTGGGCATACGCGAGGAAACAGAATAGAACAAAAAAAAAGCTTTCATTTTTGATGTCGCTTCTACGTTCCTCACCTCTTGTGCGTCTTTCCCCCTCAGGCATGTGGAGACCCCAAGGCCAAGCCCTCCTACCTGGTGGACAAGAACCTGGAGTCTGCCGTCAAGTTCATCGTCAGGAAGTTCCCCGCTGTGGAGACACGGAACAACAATGTGAGTACGCGATTCTGCGTGTAGCCTGGAGTATCCGTTCTGTTACACGGTTATTATCTTGGCGCGAGTCGCTTTGCCGGAACGTGTTTTTATAATACATTTTATGGTTATGTTTTTGTTTGTCTGTGTGAATCGGTAGTAAAACCTGCGTTCGGAGAGACTGGCAAATTTAGTTTGAGAAAAAATGTCTGAAATTGCGTGTGCAGAGTCATTAATTTGCAGTACCAAATGTTCCTTTAGCTTGCGGCGTGTGTGCTTATGTGTGAAGCCTGTGTGTGTCTGGCTAACTGCTTTATTCAATATAAATGTGCAAAAATTGTCTCTTATGTTCTTTTGTGTTTCTGTGTCTGTTTGTTTTGCATGCTAATCCTGGCTTATTCCGGACTTGTGCTTTTTGGTAAGTTTATTTGTGTATTTCATTTGAGTTTTCTACAACTGTGATCATTTATTTCTACGTTTTAAGGCTATTTTTTTTTTTTGGTCCATTTGCTTTGCTCGGCTGGCCCCGTTATTTATTCATTTTTTTTTTTTTTCTTCACGTCCTGTAGTTTAGTGCGTCAATCGAGTGTCTCTGGATGTTTTCTGCAGCCGCTTTGCACCGCGTGTCCTCAAAGGAACGAACTCTCTTGTCTCGCGTTAACAGATTAAAGCGAGGGTTTGTGGTTTGAAAACCGCCAGCAAGTTTTGAACTTAGCTTTATGTCGCTAACCCCGGAAAAAAATCTTAGTAATGTCCACGCGGGAAGGCCACAGCCCGGATTTCAAGACCAAACCTCAGAACTGTGAGGCACGTTTTGCAGCTACCACACACAAAAAAAAAAAAAAAAGTCTTATAGTTGCCATGCTTGTGTAACTATTAGGAATGGTATTGGTTAACCCTTTCAATAAAGTAGATTTTAAAATATGTGCATGAACTATTTATGATCACCAGGGGTGATTACTAGAAAACGGAAAGGCAGTCCTAACAACTGGAGTTTCCATGAAAGCGAGGTGTTGCACCGACATTCCAATTTCAGTTCCCTAATTTGATCTTGCAGCAACAGCTGGCTCAGCTGCAGAAGGAGAAGTCGGAGATTCTGAAGAACTTGGCCCTCTACTACTTTACCTTTGTGGATGTCATGGAATTTAAGGTTGGAAATCACAACAGCGAGGATATCTGGTGCTTGATCATGTCCCGAATTGCCTAACGAACGTATTTGCACGCGTCGACAGGATCATGTGTGCGAGCTGCTCAACACCATTGATGCGTGCCAAGTTTTTTTTGACATTGTAAGTCCATCAATGACTTCATTTGAGCTTTTGTTCCACGTGAACGATGCGACGGGACTGCTTTGTTTCGTGTCAAGACGGTGAACTTTGACCTGACGAAGAACTACCTGGACCTGGTCGTGACTTACACTACACTCATGATCATATTGTCGCGCATCGAGGAGAGGAAAGCCATCATCGGCCTGTACAACTACGCTCACGAGATGACGCACGGAGCCAGGTGGGAAAAAAAAAGTCACGCTCAAAATTGACACGTTGACTGGTATGAATTCTAACGTGCGGCGTGTGTGTATCTTTGTGTGTCTCAGCGACCGTGAGTACCCCAGGCTGGGCCAGATGATCGTGGATTACGAGAACCCTCTGAAGAAGTTGATGGAAGAGTTTGTCCCACATGGAAAGGTAGCCTGTTGCTGCTAATAAGTACTAATTTGGCATTAAAAGTACCGTCATTTCCGGCCTTCAGAGCGCACCCGATTATAAACCTCACCCAGTACATTTGTAATGGAAATACCATTTGGTACATACATAAGCCGCACCAATAGAAAAGCCGCAAGTGCCCACATTAAAACACGAGATATTGACAAAGAAAGAGTTTTCAAAATTTTAATATCTTAGCACAGTACAGGGATGGCTTAAAAAAGAAAAAAAAAAAAAAAGCTGCGGCAGTTACACAGTAGCAACATGGTAGCACAGCACTAACGGTAGTACGGCGCTAATAGGGCCATTAAAAAAAAACATATCGGTAAAAATCACTCAGACACGGCAGTCACACAGCAGTAACATGCTAGCACAGCGCTAATAGGGGCGGTAAAAAAAAAAAAAAAAAAAAACATACCTATAAAAGTAATTTCCTCGGTACATTTATTCCTCTCTTACCCTCACTCTTACCTTTTCCGCTCGAGTGCCCCCTTGTGGGCGTTGGAAAAAAATGCTCAAATTAGCCGCATCACCACATAAGCCGCGGGGTTGAAAGCGTGTGAAAAAAAGTCGCATCTTGTAGGCCAGAAATGACGGTACTTACATTTGAGTACGCTCCAATACTGAGTGTAATAATGCGAGTGTAATATAAAATTCCATCTTGCAATTCGCATGAAAATGTGACGTATTTCAATTGAATAATGTTTGAAAATGCAATCTTTCCCTGCACTAGGCATTTTTCACTCAAATGAACATGTTAGAGCAGCAGCTTGCCATTGCAACATAACAATAAATTAGCAGAATTAATTCCATATTGTAAAACAAACAAAATGAATCATTTCAACATGCAGTTCACAGGCACCTGTATGATCATGTACAAGTGCATGTTACCCAAAGTATTTCAATGCAAATGTCCCCTGCTAATGTTTTTTTGTCATACCGCAGAGGAAGAAATAAACGTAGAAACGTTAATGACAGCTGGCACCTCTGGCACTCGTCAAAGCTGTGCCACATTCAGCATGTGCATTGACCAAGTATTTATGTTGGAGTTTTTGTCACGGGGATTTGCCAGTTCAGTGAGTTCTCACCGGGTCACCGGGTGCGGACACTACTTCTGCAATAAAACCCACTGGACATTATGCCTCTGTCTTGGAGTCCTGCATTTAGGTCTTCAAATTGTCTCAAGTGAGTTTGCGAAGTATTTGTTGGCATTGAGTTGTGATGTCTCCCCCTGCAGTCTCTGTCTGACGCGCTGATCAGCCTTCAGATGGTCTACCCCAGAAGGAATCTGTCCGCCGACCAGTGGAGGAACGCCCAGCTGCTCTCGCTCATCTCGGCTCCGTCCACCATGCTCAACCCGGCGCAGTCAGACACTGTGAGCGGGACCAAATCACGTTGTGCCGTCTTTCCAAATGAAATTATGAAAAGCTAAGCTCGCAAGCATGTCTCTCTCTCTCGCTCCGTCTCACTCTCTCGTGTTTCCAGATGCCCTGTGAATACTTGTCCCTGGACGCGATGGAGAAATGGATAGTTTGTAAGTAGCGAAGAGACACTTTGCGACGTTTCCGTTCCGACGGAGATTCCTGAGCCACGTCTTCCTCTTTTGTCCAGTCGGTTTCATCCTGTGTCACGCGGTCCTGAACAGCGACGCGGCGGCGCTGTCGCTGTGGAAGGTGGCGCTGCAGAGCTCCACCTGCCTCTGTCTGTTCAGGGACGAAGTCTTCCACATCCACAAGGCTGCCGAGGACCTTTTTGTCAACATCCGAGGGTAAATAAACGAGGAGCACAGATTACATCTGGGTAGTACTGGGCAGTTTGGCCTGAAAGTGTAGGGGTTTCATATTTTGATACATTTTTCTACTTCATTTTTGGAAAAAGCAAGAAAAAAAAAAACTACTCCCCCCCACACTTCCTTTTTGGGATTTTCTTGATTCCTCTTGATGCCAAACAAGCTTTAACCCCCCCCCCAGCATCAACTTCCATAGGAATACATTTTTCTATACACATGCCTCCTCTTGGGGGAAACAAATCATCAATAGATTTGATGTAAACATAATCCTTTTAACGATAAAATTTCAAATGTTCAACAATTGAATGTCATGAGATAAGCTGTCAAAGTGTGTGGCATAAATATGCACGTTCATTTTGGCAGAATTCTGAATATTGTCTTCCACCAGACTTTCTTCTTGCCATCCAGAAAACAATGGATCGTGCCGGTTGTGCTCATTTTGTCTGGTCCTTAGCGAGCCTTTTTTTTTTTTTTTTTTTTTTTTTTTTGGAATAGTTCATCGAGGGGTCCGAAAAGTCTAACTCAAACCAACGTCTCTCTGTTGGCAGCTATGTTGTTAGTGTAAGCGCTGCACATGAGTGGGGAACCACTTTGAATTATGGAAGGCACTAAAATCTTTTTTTTTTTTTTTTTTTTTTAAATCCCTCTTGAAGAATGAACTGTAAACGAATAACCCTCGAGGTTAATGAAAAATATAACAAATAAAATCAATCAATTGGTTTTGCCATTTTCAATCCCTTTTCTGTCATTTCTGTCAAATGTCGTACCATCTTGGGATTGAGCAAGTTGCCTTTGTGTGTTTTCCAGGTACAACAAGCGCATCAACGACATCCGAGAGTGCAAGGAACAGGCCCTGTCCCACGCGTACGAACGCACTCGCTTTCCAGCCTCGTCTTGTTGTTCCTCACACTTAGCAAAGGGATTTATTTAGTCACCTACTTTTTTTTTTTTTTACTTGTTTCCTTTTCTGCGACCTGCTCCGTCTCATCTCTGGAGTAGTCTGACTCAGACGCCTCTCTTTGTTCCCTTTTTGTCTTCCCCACATTTCATCGTCTGTACTTAATCTGTCTGCCGCTTTCGTCTTTCTTCTCCTTCCCGCCACGGCTGTCATTGCGTCACTTTGGTATCTGCTGAGGATTGTCCTCAAAGTGTCAAAGTGGGTTGTAAAGTGACGGCTGGGGCCTGTCGCCGTCTTCCGCGCTGACTCCCTCCTTCTGTCCGCCCACCCCGCAGGGGGTCCATGCACCGAGAGCGACGCAAGTTCCTCAGGTCCGCCCTCAAGGAGCTGGCCACCGTCTTGGCGGACCAGCCAGGCCTGCTGGGCCCCAAGGTGACGGCGTAAAACCAAGCATCTGAGCGTTCCCTCTTGTATCTGAGTTCATCATTTGCACCTTTGCCATATCGTAGATTTTTGAAGACGTTTCACGTTAACAAATACGACTCTTCTGTCCTCCTAGGCCTTATTTGTCTTCATGGCTTTGTCATTTGCCCGAGACGAGATCATCTGGTTGCTCCGACACGCCGACAACATCCAGAAGAAAAGCACAGATGACTTCATTGACAAGTAGGCACTGTAAATGTCCGACTCGAGCGCCCGCCTCCGCAGTGTTAAGCGATCACCGAGAACATGTCGGCCTTTTTTGTGTCGTGTTTGCCAGACACATCGCGGAGCTGATCTTCTACATGGAGGAGCTGCGAGCCCACGTGAGGAAATACGGCCCCGTCATGCAGAGATACTACGTGCAGTACCTGTCGGGCTTCGACGCCGTCGTACTCAATGAGCTGGTGCAGGTGAGGTCTACGTTGACCGACACCGGTGATTCCGCCCTCTTGCGGTACGCAGTCTTAAGACTGCAGGTGATTAATTTATTCATCTATTTATTTGTTTGTTTGTTTGTTTATTTATCTATCGATGTTTGTTCAGCTGTAGTTTACTCTAAAATACAGTACAGTTGAATTTTATCTTTTAAAACTCTTTAGTTTACAAACAATTGAGGGAAATTTATATTTGACCTTGGTATACTTTCTGGCATACACGTTCATTGAATGATTATTGAAATCACATTTTAAAATTGTCTATATATAAGCACCACGTTAACATTCAAGTGTGTTCTAATAATTATATTTTTGAGGGGGGAAAAAAAATCCCCTACCTCAACTTCAGTGAGCCTTTAGTCTTATCCATCCATTTCCTTTCCTGCTTATCTTCACGAGGGTCGCGGGGAGTGCCGGAGCCTATCCCAGCTGTCAACAGACAGGAGGCGGGGTACACCCTGAACTGGTCGCCAGCCAATCGCAGGGCACATGGAGACAAACAGCCGGACTCACAATCACACCTCGGGGCCATTTAGAGTGTCCAATTAATGTTGAATGTTTTTGGGATGTGGGAGGAAACCGGAGTGCCCAGAGAAAACCCACGCGGGCGCAGGGAGAACGTGCAAGCTAGACACAGGCGGGTCCGGGATCGAACCCGGGACCTCAGAACTGTGAGGCCAACGTTTTCCAGCTGATCCACCGTGCTGCCCCTTTAGTTGACGTTAATTTATTTGGAAGTTAACAGGATGCTTATACTTAAGAACTAACGTAACGACTTTATTTATGTGTTAGTTGGTGTAAAAAGTATTTGAACCACTCATTTACACTGTTGTAAATTAAACACAAACACAGTGGTACCTTGATTCATAACCACTTCACAAAATATTGCCTTATTTCACATCAATTTCCCTGGATGAAATGAAAAGAAACTCCCTTAATGTGTTCTCGCCCCTGTAAAATAACACCACAATTTTGGTTTTAATGAGCGAAAATAGAACCATTCTGGTTTGTAACCGCGTCCATATTTTTTGCGTGTGCCAGAACCTGTCCGTATGTCCGGAGGACGAGTCCATCATCATGTCTTCATTTGTCAACACGATGACCTCGCTCAGTGTCAAACAAGGTGAACGCAGCAGAAGTGGGATTGCGAATCGTGTTTGGCTGTTTTGGTGATACAACGACGGGTACGTCGGGAAATTCAATGTGAGGGTGCAGTTTTCATTCAGAAACGGGGAGAAAGCGCGCTCCATTTTCTGTGCATTTACAAACTCCCACTCCAATAACCCTCCTGAGTTTCCGAACGTTCCGGAGCGGAGAGAGCGCCCTGGGTGTGAATTTCCAAACGTACCCTGAATGTCCATTCACGGTTGAGTAATTGCATCTGAATTGTGTTTTGCAGTCGAGGACGGCGAGGTGTTCGACTTCCGAGGCATGAGGCTCGACTGGTTCAGACTGCAGGTTTTGATTCTTTTTGAGTATTGTGATTTATTTTCTCCAATGAAGGCATATTTATTTCCATTTATTGATGCTTTTTCACTGACGGTGCCGATTAAAATTTTTTTGACATGATTTCTCATTGAATACTGAGGACAAGTGAATCCAAACCTTGGACTGGTCCTTTAACTCTGTATTTCTAAAGCTCATACAATCCTTCAAGCTTTTATTTGATCGACCTTGACGGAAAATGGTCAATTTGTATGTCATAAGTTTGTATCCAGTATGTTTAAAAAAAAAAAAAAATAATAAAAAATTGTCTATTGAATTCTGGTTCCTCTGTGCAGGCCTACACCAGCGTGTCCAAGGCCAGTCTCGGCATCGCCGACCACAAGGAGCTCGGCAAAATGATGAACACCATCATCTTCCACACCAAGATGGTGGACTCGCTGGTGGAGATGCTGGTGGAAACTTCAGACCTCTCGATATTCTGGTGAGCTTTAATTTGTACTCAGTGGTGTTGAAAGCTTGAACGTCACTTACTGCTATTACACTAAAGGCAAACAAACATTAACATTGGTAAAACACGTAATTGGCCACAACCACTTCCAAACGCTGCTAGGGATGCGAGGATTCCTAGATTTAACTTCCAACGCGACAGCGGAAGTGGAATCTGCACACTCAGAGCATGCCTAGCGGCGACTTGTAATAATAGCATCGCTGCCGCCCCGCCGGGCTGCACGTCGTCGTAAATGCCAGGAACGGCCACTGGAAGCACTCGTCGGAGACGTGGGGTGGATTGTGGAAGTGATTCTGCCTTCCATCTGCATTTTCCGCGTTCCACCATTACCCCAAGATTGTGAATCTAAAACTGCGCGCGTGCGTGCAGTTTCTACAGCCGTGCATTTGAGAAGATGTTCCAGCAGTGCTTGGAGCTTCCCTCGCAGAGCCGCCACTCCATCTGCTTCCCTTTGCTTTGCACACACTTCATGTCCTGCACACACGAGCTCTGTCCCGAGGAGGTGAGCGCACATCCGCGCACGCAGTCCCAATATGCCCAGCGTGGTATATCGCATCTGTGTAAGTCGTGCTATTTTGTTCCCTGCAGCGTCACCACATAGGGGACCGCAGCTTGTCGTTGTGTAACATGTTTCTGGATGAGATGGCCAAACAAGCCCGAAACCTCATCACCGATATCTGCACTGAACAATGTACCCTCAGCGACCAGGTAGGCAGTTGTGCGACTGACTCATTCTTGTTTTTCCATTTAATTTTATATAGCTTTACAATAACGCTGCTTTCATATTCTGTCCCACCTTTAAATATGGGTTGTAGGTGAAACGTGACTAGAATAAAATTTCACATCGTCAATCAGTCCATTTTATGTACCGCTCGCCGAGGGCACATACAAACCAACCATTCACACTCACATTCACACCTACACATGCAAGCTCCACAGAGGCGGGGACGGGATTTGGAACCGTCCTCAGAACCGTGAGACCAATGTGCTAACCAGTCACCCACAGTGCCAACCGGTTTCGCAACAATAGGGGAAATTAGGACTAATGGATATTGTGCTGATGCAGCATTTATGTTAACATGATACTTGAATTGCAGTCATTCATGGATTTATGACTGCAGGGCTGCTGCACCTAATGCAAGATTGAACGTAAATGGCGTGACTACTGTAAAATCTCATGTGCAATGCACATTTTCCCCAAATAAATTAATAGTGTGCATCATAAAGCGGTATGGGGGAAAATGGGGTAAAAACTTTCACATTTTATGAATGGATGCTGCCATTTAGAGGTTACGAAAAAGTTGCACACTTTGATTCCAAAATGCCACCCAAACCTCGAGGTTATGAGTAATGTGCAGTAATGTACACGTTCATTCCAATATGACAAAAGTACGTATCACTGCATAATATGTACAGTTGTGGTCATAAGTTGACATACCATGGCACTATTTGTGGGGAAAAAAAGGAGATGACTGATGCATGAACAAGAACCATGATTAAATTCCTTATGGTCATTTTTTGTTTAATGGTAACCGTTTTCTAATATCCTTCCCAATTTAAATGGAATCATATTCCATTTTTTTCAATACTTCCCTGGTCCTTGAAGTTTTCTTTGAAGGATTGTACCCATCTTACAAATTCTGCCTGGGAAATCAAACTTATGAGTGCAAATTATTTACAAATAAAAGTATTGCTGTGAGTTTCAGGGTAAGAGCAAGTAAATAAAAAATAATTATGTGTTCAAATAAATAACTTCAGAATAATTCTTTGAAAAAAAAAAATCCAAAATGAACTTAGATCATATGCGCCAAAGTGAAAACATGTATTGTAAAATGCATTATACATAGGTGGCAGGGTTTTCCAGAATTTTGAGGTTATCGTTTGGGGTGCGCATTATACATGAGAAATTGTGGTAGTTTTGTAACCCGCCATTGTTAGGATGTTTACAACAGATGCTTTTCTTTGCTATATAGCGGTTTAATGGGTCTGAAGGCGCCTACATAATTGCGTCTTTCATTTTCTAATTGTTTAAAAGCAAATAAAAGTCATAAAGAAGACACTAAAAGTTTGTATTCTGTGATGGGATGTAATGGCTGTTATATAATAATGCTGGCTGACACATTAATGTTGGTCTTCTTTTGTTGGCGCGTGACGTAAAAAGCCTCTTGAATTGACGTGTGACCTCCCCGCCGGCTGCGCTTAAACCAAATCGCCGTATAAAAGATTGTTTACGGCCGACCGGCCGACCTGATTCCATCTGTCCGACTGACCCTCTGTGATTTTCCCTTCACCGGCAGCTGCTTCCCAAACACTGCGCCAAGACCATCAGCCAGGCCGTCAACAAGAAGAGCAAGAAGGCCACGGGGAAGAAGGGCGAGCCGGAGAGAGAGAAACCGGGTGTGGAGAGCATGAGGAAGAACAGACTACTGGTCACCAAGTAAGCGCACACCCGGCCGCTCTCACCCGGGGAACGTTTGTTCCTCGTAAGCTCGAGCTGCGTCCTTCGTCTTTCCTCCAGTCTGGACAAACTGCACACGGCGCTGTCGGAACTCTGCTTCTCCATCAACTACGTTCCCAACCTGGCGGTGTGGGAGCACACGTTCACGCCGAGGGAGTACCTCACCTCCCACCTGGAGATCCGCTTTACCAAGTAAGGAGCGGCCAGAGGTGGCGGGACGGAGTCACTTGACTTGACTCCAGTCAGATTTAAGGCACCAGATTTCGATTTAAGGAGTGCTGGGGTAAAAGGTGACTTGATTTTGATTTGGGATTACGGCGGGGCACAACGATAATGGTAGATAATGATGGAAACAGGAATGTATTTTTTTATCTATATAATATAAAAAGTACATTTATACAAGTTTAAAAAAAGAATTATATTAAATACATATTACGTGTAGCAGGGGTGCCCAGACTTTTTTTTTTTTTTTTTTTTTACCCCAAGATCTACTTTTCAAGCAGCCAGCCTCTCGCGAGCTACCGACTACTTTGGCTTCGGACCAGACCCCTCCCACTCGGAAAAGAAAAAATCTCGTCCAGTATAACCACTTTTTCTTCAATTATTCACATACTTGGACAGTCACGGCATCTTAAAACAACAGCATTTCTTTTTTAACTTTCTCCACTAATATCGAAAGTAAACATAAGCAGCACGTCTCGCTCGTCTTTGCTCTACGTTGTCCAGACTGTGTTGCTAACTAAAGCAGCAGTGGTGGACACTGTCATTATAAAACACATTGATGGGCTGCTTAAGTACTGTAACATTTGTGATTATGAGTGTACGTCTTTAAGAGCGGGATGGGGTGGGGGTGGGGGGCAGCCGGGGTGTAAGATAAGGTACGAGAAAGAGAGCGTGATGGACAATTGCACACGCGCAGTTTAGAGGGAAGATTGGCTGACTTTTTTCTTTTTTACCGCGATTGACCGATTGACGCGTTGAGCACCCCTGACGTATACCCTTTGTAAATAGATTTCTTCCCAGCTCCGGAATCTACGCAAACAGCAGCACACGCACACAGATGAGACGCGAAGCGAGAGCAGAATGCCGCTTAATCTGACGGGAAATCCGCTCGCTCTCCCTCCCAAGGTCCATCGTGGGCATGACCATGTACAACCAGGCCACTCAGGAGATCGCCAAGCCCAGCGAGCTGCTGACCAGCGTTCGGGCCTACATGACGGTGCTGCAGTCCATCGAGAACTACGTCACCATCGACATCACGCGCGTGTTCAACAACGTGCTGCTGCAGCAGACGCAGCACCTGGACAGCCACGGCGAGCCCACCATCACCAGCCTCTACACCAACTGGTGCGTCTTTGGAGTTCAAGTGGTGTCCACTTAACGTAGTTTCCGGCCTACACAGCGCACCTGGTTACAAGCCTCACCGAGTACACTTGTAAAGGAAATATCATTTGGTACATACATACGCCGCAGCTGTGTAAAAGCCGGAAATGCCCGCATTGAAACACGAGATATTTACAAAGAAAGATGGTACATAGAGAGTTTTTTTTTTTTTTAAAGCTAGCGCCGCGCTAAAGCTAACAGGGCCGGTTAAAATAAAACTCACCAGTAAATATCACTGAGACACACCAGTAACACAGCAGCAACATGCTAGCACAGTGCTAACGCTAGTGCTAGAAGGGCCGGTAAAATTCACTTCCTCGGCACATATGTTCCACTGGTCTCATTGTTCCCTTTTCCGCTCGACTGCCCCCTTGCGACCATGAGTAAAAATGCATAAAGTAGCTGCATCACCGCATAAACTGCAGCGTTGAAAGCGTGTGGGGGAAAAAAAGGCGCTACTTGTAGGCCGGAAATTACGGTAACTGATATTTGCTGTCGTCCTAGAAAGTGACCTTGATGTGACCGATCAAACCCTTGCGCAGGTACCTGGAGACGTTGCTCCGGCAGGTCAGCAACGGCCACATCGCTTACTTTCCGGCCATGAAGGCCTTCGTCAACCTGCCCACGGAGAACGAGCTGACGTTCAACGCCGAGGAATACTCCGACATCTCAGGTACAAACGCGCGCTCCCCTAAAGTGAGATCCGTTTAAGACGCACCATCGGCAACGCTCCCCGGCAGAGATGCGTTCGCTGTCTGAGCTGCTGGGACCGTACGGCATGAAGTTCCTCAGCGAGAGCCTCATGTGGCACATCTCCTCGCAGGTGGCCGAGCTCAAGGTACGAGCGAGGCCGCGATTCCGAGCGGGAATGTGCGCTCATGCGTTTATGTCTGCAGAAATTAGTGGTGGAGAACATGGAGGTCTTGACCCAGATGAGGACCAGCTTCGACAAGCCCGACCACATGGCAGCGCTCTTCAAGAAGCTCACATGTAGGCACCGTTTTCCCTTGTCTCTCGAGCCGCAAGACAACGTCTCGGATTTTGTCCACACTAATCCATCTTTGAGCATGCGCCACGCATGTCAATCAAATAATCTTTTCGAAATTTTGAATACACAAGGAGCCCTCAAACCGTGTGGATTGAAGAGAAATCACGCAGTTTCTCATGCAGAAGTGAAACAAGCCACCTCTGTAAAATATTTGCGGCATGGAAGCGGATCCTCAAAAGTTAATTGGCGTTCATGTAATGGCCAGCAGGCTTTGCGCCATCGACTCAGTGATTGCGTTCCACTGGGCTCCTTACTTGTCGCGTCTGAAACGAGGTGAAAAGAATTCCGTCCATGTTGTCTGTTTTTTAGTGGGAATACAAAAACTCACTGGCTGCTATTTGGGGAGGAAAAAAAAAATGTTGCTGGGGGGGGACTGTCGAAAGAATAAACTTGGATTTATTGCGAATCAAAGAATCAACCGGTCCTTAAGTTTGGTTGTTTGTCAATGTAGCGTGTGACCCTTCTTTTTAAAAATGTATTTTTGCAGCAGTGGACAGCGTCCTGAAAAGGATGACGATCATCGGCGTCATCCTCTCCTTCCGCTCCCTGGCCCAGGAAGCCCTCAGAGACGTAAGAAACACACGAACTTCGACAGTCGGCCAGACGAGCAGAAGTAAAACTCCATTTTTGTTTCGGGGGACTGCAAATGCAACGTCGCGCTACATTTACCGAACAGATCCGTGCAATGCAATCAAATTGTATAAACGTCAAGTGGGACTGAACATTAACATTGTGTTGTTTTCACTTGGTATACACAGTGATGCCTCGCTTTTCAACCGTAACCCGTTCCAGAAAACGGTTCGAGAAGTGATTTGTTCGAAAACCGAATCGATGTTTCCCGTTACAATGAATGGAAAAAGAAAAAAATGCGTTCCGAGCCTAAAAACTGTGGCTTTTTAAAGCATTTTTTTTTTAGCTTTTCCGTATAATAAACTGTATAGTGGAAGTACATGTATACGTTAAATACTTTATATAATAACATAATTTACGAAATAGATTTATTTTGTGCTTAAAATGTATGCTTTAGTAATCGAGTATGCTAGGCTGGGAGTGCATTGGCGTATCTTGGCCCCCAGCCTTGTGTAAGAGAATAACTTAAAACAACCAACTTGCCTTCTTCGGAGCCGGGGATCGATTCGGTAGTCCTCGATAAGAAGAAAAACAAGAGTCACGTCTGTGCCGTAATTCATCAACCCTTGCATTAAAAATAAAAAAAATAATAATAATGAATGTAATCTCCCTGCCACCATGCTGCACATTCTGTGATTGAAATGAAAAGTGTGAGCAACTTTAAATCCCACCGAGGCGGTTCGAGGTTTTTCTCGGGCCGGTCCACACGTCTGGCTCTTTGAAGTGCCGCAGGAAGTTGCACTGCTATCCATCTCCTCCGCAGGTGTTGTCGTGCCACATTCCCTTCCTGGTCAGCTCGGTGGAGGATTTCAAGGACCACATTCCCAGGGAGACGGATATGAAGGTTACACCCGCGACTTCGACATCTTCTCTCTGTCGTGACCTCCAAATATTGACAATGGAAACACTCGCGTCTGAGTCCAGGTGGCCATGAACGTCTACGAGCTGTCGTCCGCCGCAGGGTTGCCGTGCGAAATCGACCCGGCGCTGGTGGTGGCGCTGTCCTCGCAAAAGAGCGGTAAGACACGCACACAACTAAAGGGCAGAGTCATGTGGGCGTGTCCTCGATGTTTCTCATGGTGTGTGTGTGTAGAGAACATCAGTCCGGAGGAGGAGTACAAGATTGCCTGTCTACTGATGGTGTTTGTGGCCGTTTCCTTGCCGACGCTGGCCAGCAACGTGATGTCGCAGTACAGTCCCGCCATTGAAGGTGCGCACAAACATCCGTCTTTTCGATTTTAGTTGCATTGGGGTCAGCCGGAGCCTATCCTGATCATGAACATCGGGACTGCTCAGCGGCCAATCACGAGGCAGATGCAGACCAACAGCAATTCACGCTCACTTTCACACCACAGAAAATCACAGAAATGTGTGATCCAACTCAACTCAACCCACCCTCAGTTTTGGATTTAAAATCACAAGTTATGGAAAGCCGTTGGTATTCAGCTTCCCCCCCCCCAGACTAAGAGAACCAGTACAGTAAAGCCTCAGTTCTCAAAAAACGGAAATAACATAATGCGTGCGGCGCAAGCAGGTGACCCACCCACGACGCGCTTTGTTATTGTCTATTCGAACGCCCCCCCCCCCCCCCCCAAAAAAAAAAAAAAAAAAAACTGAAATGACATAACGCGTGCGGCGCAACCAGCGCGCTTTTGTTATTCTGTATAACGCAGCCTCTGTACGTACCAAGACGTGTCCCGGTAGTGACTCTTGTTTTTCTTCTTTTCTGTTGTGTTGAGAATTTTTTTTCAACATTTTCTTATGAAAAATGAGCTAAGTTTGTGCGATATATAAATAACGTATAGGTCCTCTGAATTCGACATTGGCCTAAACATTTTTATCAACTCCATATTAACCCCCAATCATGGCTCCAAAGAAGGCAAGTTTAAAGTTTAAGTTTAAAGTCATTCTGCACTTTTGTTAATAAGAAAAGTTTACAAGGCTGGGGGCCGAGTACGGCAATGCGCTCCCAGCCTAGCCTGCTCTACTACTAAAGCGTACATTTTAAGCAAAAAATAAATGTATTTCTTAAATTCTTTTATTATATAAAGTATACAAGTACTTCTACTATACAGTTTATCATCATGAAAAGCTGAAAAAAAAGCTTTAAAAAGCCCAATTTTTTCGGCTCGGAACGCATTATTTCTTTTTCCAGTCATTCAAATGGGAAACATCGATTCGGTTTTCGAACAAATCACTTCTCAAACGGTTTTCTGGAACGGACTGTGGTCGAGAACTGAGGCATCGCTGTACTTGGGTTAGAGTACTTGGTGATAGCGAGTATCAATACCTGAAAGGTCGTTGCGATGGAAACGTGTTTTCACGCCACAAAGCTGAGAGATTCAGTTCCTACCTGGAACGTTCTGTACACGTGTGTGAGCGCATCCAGTATCGGAGAATTTTTACACTGGTATTCTCTCAAAAAGGGTGATACACTATTGTTACATTTATTTCAAGAGAGGATTTGGTGTGGGGGAGGGGGGGGGGGCAATGCATGCAATAACTTTTGAAATTGAAGAACATAAAATGAAGCAAACACATTTAGCATGAAATTGACTTTATTTGCTTTTAGTGAACCGCATAAAATGGATTTGAATGAGTTTGACTCGAATGCTTGAACATTTTATTTGGCGATTTGACTGACGTCGGGCTCCAAATAGTCCCGTGATTTCCTAAAAAATGTCAAATATACTTCCTCATTCCCAGTTATTCAAAACCCGAGTAGAGTCGCATTCTGAACAGAAACTGAACATTTAAGGATGTTCCTCCGGTGCGTCGACGCGAGAAGGAAGAGCGAGACCGGGCCGACGACCCCCGCCCGTGTCGCGACTGCGGCGGAAAGCGCGTCGGGAAATGTCATTTACCGCTCCGGTGGCGCGCGAGGCGGCCAGCGATTGATTCATTACGACGCAGCTCTGCCGCGTACCTCCACGTTAAGGTCACTTCCACTCGGCGGCGCTAATTAAAGGTGATTATTCCAAAAAGGGCTGAGCGGAGGAAAGTTGATTCTGTAGCAAAGACGGCGCGGCGCGGGTGTCGTGCGGCGAGCGTCTCGATGGAGTCATTGAGACGCACAGACGCTAACAACCTTGAAATGAAAGGCGCCGTTGTTAATAAGGGCCATTGGAAGAGGATAATGACTCGTAATGGGCTCCTTTTGTTAGTATGCGGGTGTCGCGTGTCTGAAGCACATCGTGCGCGCTCGCACACTGTGCGTTAAATGTCACTTCAACTTGGTGTCAAATACCTGAATAACGTCCATTGTCTCCTGCCTAAATGAACACTTTTGTGTCCTCTCCGTCGTGGCGCCCTCAGTCGGGGACGGCCAACACTTTTGTGTTCGTTGGCCACTTTTGAGTCTTGTGACGGAGAGAACGGCGCAGGTCATTTGTCTATGAGGTCAAAAAAGTCATTAAAGGTGTACTCCAGAGGAAATTTCATTTAAAAATATTTTTAAAAAATTCTCAACACAACAGAAATGAAATAAGTCAGTCTCCAGATTTTGTTTGAAATGTCACTTTGATTCGGCAAGTTCGGCTACTCTCCGGAACGCGACGTCACGCCCGGACAAAATTTCGCCCGAGAGTGAAAAAGCTAGCAAAGATGGCGAGGAAGTGTGTTGCATACGGCTGACTCTGCGCCAAACGCCGACGGGGTCGGCTTACGTGAATGGCCCAAAGATGAACGGAGAGGCAGGTGTTGGACCAGGTTTGTGAAGACAAAGCGGGCGCATTGGACTTACGGATCAGAGTGGACAGTCATGTGTTCCAAACGTTTCACGGAGGACGGATTTGAAAACCCGGTGCAACCTTCACTTGGCAAGTAGCAAGTACGGTCGGTACGTGCGTGTTCAACTGTTTAGTATCGACCTCATTTTTAATGTTAATTACAGATATACATGTCAGCTAATATTTGTATCCATGTGATGTTCAGGAGGTGACAAAATTTGGACACTGTATAAAGTTAGTGCACTGTTGACGCTGAGGTCTTGCTGAAATTGGACTACGGCGGTGTGTGCTCTCGAGTGTTCGGTGCATTTTTTTCAAATACAGGCGAAATCTTTAAACGCAAAACAATACCGAAGATTTCGATTTTTGTTTTACACCGACTCTCTCGCTAGTACAACGACAAACGACTCACCGTTGTGTGATAGCAGCATCAGACGTTTAAACGCGCTTTTGAATTTGATTATTTCGTCAACAAGGTAACAACAAGGTAGATTGTTTTGGGTGCGAAGTTCAACGTCAACTTGGTCAGGTCTCGCCGAATCCCGTCCTCGTGTTGCATTCGTCAACGCAGGATCGAACGTATATGGTTGAATTACACCCGCGTGGGATGTTTTTTTGAACACGGGAAGAATAAAAAAAATTCCTCCTCTTCCACAGAGCATTCCATAAAAACGTCTTCATCACGTGTATGATTGTCTATGTTGGAAGCCATTTCTGTTTACTGGGGTTGTCTAGGTGTGGCGTCACACGGCAGCAGCTTCAACAGAGCATCGGTTTGAAACCGACACGGGAGGCATTCGGATTCCAAAGAAAATCTGCACTTTGGCGCTAATTTATTCATTTCTGTTGCGCTGACAATTTAATTTTTTTTTTTATGAAAAATTAGCAACGTTTGTGTGATATATAAATAACATATAGGTCCTCTGGATTAGGCCGTTTTTAACCAACTCAGTGATCCAACTGCAATCCAAATGTGTACTACCAACAATAAATACATATCTAGTATTTTGGCAGCAAATATTACAGGACTCTTGCTAATGGCAAAACGAGGTGGGCCGACTATATTTTTCCCACCACTTCCGTGAGCGAAACATGAAGGAGGAGTTAGCCCGGCCTGCGCTAACAATGTGTATTTGCCGCCCCCTGCAGGCCACTGTAATAACATCCACTGCCTGGCCAAAGCCATCAACCAGATCGCCGCCGCGCTCTTCACCATCCACAAAGGAAGCATCGAGGACCGCCTCAAAGAGTTCCTGGCGGTGAGGCCGTTTCCTTTTCTTCTCGACCCTTTTGCGACCTCGTGCATCTGCCCACTGGTCTCCTCCAAAGAATCGTCGCCGCAGTTTTGTGTAGCGCGCACTTCATCACGGTGTTCAGTTAGGTTTTGAGTTGTGTGCTGTCAGTCATGTTTAGACCAGTGCTGACCCCCAGTGGTTTACGTCCTCATTACGGCGCGCGTCTTCCTTTAACGAGCGTTGTTTGTGTCTGTGTGCAGCTGGCGTCGTCAAGCCTCTTGAAGATCGGCCAGGAGACGGACAAAATGACGACGCGTAACAGAGAGTCGGTTTACCTGCTGCTGGACATGGTGAGATTCCTTCACGCCAAACCTGGACGACCCTTAAAAGTAATAAAGTATAATACCCTCAAGCCGTGACTTTTTCCACGCGCTTTCAACCCTGCGGTTTATGCGGTGATGCGGCTAATTTGTGCGGGCGCAAGCGGAAAAGGTAAAAGTGACCGGAATATATGTGCCGAGGAAGTGACTTTTACCGGCCATTTTAGTGCTGCGCTCGCGTTAGCACTGCTAGCGTGCTGCTGCTGTGTTACGAGCATGTCTCTGTGATTTTTACCGGCCCTGTCAGCGCCACGCTATTCTTAGCGCCGTGCTAGCGTTAAACTCTTTCTGTGTACCGTCTTTCCTTGTAAATATCTCCCATTTCAAATGTGGCCACTTGTGGCTTTTACGCGTACGCATATACCAAATGGTATTTCCTTTACAAACGTACTGGGTGAGGCTTATAATCAGGTGCGCTCTTTAGGCCGCGAATTACAGTCGACTCATACCGTCATATGAAAAGTCTGTCATATTTGAAAAAACAAAACAAAAAACATGAAAACCAAGCTATGTTCACGAATAACGGATGGAAGTCTCAGAGGCCGCACGAAGTTTATTTTAATGACGTACGAAATAAACGACGAAGCCATCAGCAAAGAAGTGGCATTAATGCTATAAAGTACTTCTGTCATCACTGGTTTGCAACATTGAAAATGTCATTTTTATGAATTCAGAGACTTCTTGTTTCTCTTAAAGTGTTGGGCTTCCACAAAACGCACAAGTACACTTGTATTTCGTTTTTAAAAATATTGCATGGCTCTTTTGGAATTACATTTTCAAATATTTGCCGTTCATGCCTCTCTCAGCCTAATAAAAGGTTCCGACCCCTGCGCTAACCGGTCCGCAATCAGTCGTGTTTTTGAAAAAATGGAATCGACCCAACATTCAATCAGAAGCTGAGCAACAATTGCGCAGATTCATTGTAGTTGTTTTGTGTTTGTGTGCAGTTGTTAACGCGCGTTGCGATTGTGTGCGCAGATTGTGCAGGAGTCCCCGTTCCTGACCATGGACCTGCTGGAGTCCTGCTTCCCTTACGTGCTCCTGCGTAACGCCTACCACGCCGTCTACAAGCAGAGCATCAGCGCCAATGCATGAACACACACAAACGCACATTCCGTCTGCTTCCTGCGTAGACGCACAACTGACACTACACAAAAACACGCCTTGACACATTACAGCGTTCCTCGCCTCATTCCCGATTCACTACTCTCGATTTTTACGTGAAAACAATCCACTGTTATTTGCTGAAAACTCCAAATAACTTAAAACGCCACAATGTCACGCCTCAGCCATGTCTAATGGAAAAGTAGTGCTTTGGCACCACCTTGTGGCATCGATTGGAAGCGCTGAACCTTTCCGGGGGTGCGTCAATACCGGCAGCAGGGCTCGGTCCGCATCCCACGCAACTTTTGGGTGATTGCAGTCGGAAGAAAATCTGTTCACTTCAACATAGTTCCTTGGTGCCAGGAGAAATGGTTTTGTTGCTTTGTGCAATTTTTTTTTTTTCCAGCAAATAACAAAGGATCAAGTGTTAAAAAAATATTAAAAAGTTGCAGATAAATGAATTTGCAAATGCCGAAACACAAAGATAAAGGGAGGGGGGGGGGGTCAATGTATGTACTACTACCAAGTAAAAAAAAAAAAAAAAAAAAATACAGGTACACAAGTACCTGCGATTGCTGACCAACATGTGACACACACACACACACACACTAGCTGGATGAAGTTGGGGATCAGTGTCTACATTTTTTTTTTTTGAATTTTTTTAATTATGACGCTGTCATGATGTTGCTCGACCCGTCGTAACCATGGCAACACTTTACAAACATGAGTATTTGTTATGCAAGGACAAAAAAAAAAAACCTTATAAATACATAGTATATATAAATATACAGTATATATATTGCGCTGACACTAAACTATTTGAGCGCCGGTGACGGATTTGGATGATTTTCTTGTTTGGGTTTTTTTTTCTTTCGGCTCGAGGACGACGTTTTGCTTGAGCTTTGTGTACATTTTCCATTTATGACGCAGACTGTCGAATCATTTCATAGTTAAAAAAAAAAAAAAACCTCTTCAAAGTCACGCGCGTACACTTGTAACATGGTGATTTATTCTTTTCTAGCTAGTGGTAACCGGAACTCTTTGTGTCTTCGAACAAAAGCAAAATGATAAAAAACAAAACAAAAAAAACAAAACAGGTTTTGATGTGAAACTCAACTGGTCTGTTTTTACGTTTTCTTACTTTTGCAATTTGCCAAATGTGTGGACAAACACGACATGATGTTTTTTTGTGAGGATGGGGGGGGGGGGCATTCTTGTAACATAAGTGCAGTGGAAAGAAAAACGCCGGGAAGCCCCTCGGCGGCTCTCGGTGACGGTTAATAAAGTACAAGTGAACACGTCCGACTTTTTGTCTCGTGCTTTGCGGCCGCAGTTCGGGAAATGCGTCAGCGGGTGGCGCCCTCTGCACATTCCTCCACCCTGGACTCGGTCTGACGTTCAGTTTCTACTCATAGTAGGAAACGTGTGGAATTTTGATTTCATAATGTTATAGTACAGGTAAACAGAAAGTGTTGTATGGAAAATAGTCATGCTTTCAATACTGTTATGACGTGATTATGGATTTTTACGGGCATAACGGCCTTCTGATGGAATCCGTCTCTGCAATGTGGCCTGCGACAAAAGGAGTTGAACACCACCGATATGAAACAATTTCAAAATCAATCCAATGTCCCCAAACATTTGAGCTGGTGTTTTTTCCAAGCCACTTATCCTCACAAGGGTCACTGGAGTGTTTGAGCCTATCCCAGCGAGCTTCAGGCAAAAGGCAGACTACACCTTGCACTGGTCGCCAGTCAGTCACCGGGCAGATATCGACACCATCACTGAGCGGGAATCGATCCCGCGCCGCCCACACCAAAGGCAGGCTTGTGTGCCGCTACACCATCAGTGACTCCTCCAATTTCAGCTATTTGAAATTTTGTCCGACGGGTACGCGTGCTAGCACTGAATATTGTAAACCGGCCCCCACCCCACAGTTTGAAAACCACTGCGCAAGCGGGTGTTGCGGTACCTTCGTATGTTTTATTCAAAACAGTCAAAAAGCGTCTTCGTCATCCCGACGCTTGACGTCGACCTCTTCGTCTTCTTCGGGTACGGATGATTCAAGTGCACCTGCAAAAGAAACGTAGCGTTTGTTAGCCAATTAGCATCGTTCCCGGGGTCAAACAGACACCTTTTGGCATCCAGATACAGACAGACCGCTATGAAATTATCTTTTGCCGATACTTTGAAAAGACGAAGATCAATCATGTCATTCAACTGTCCCGTGTTTCTCCATCATACAGCCAACCGCTCCCTTCGTGTCCCGCCCCTCCCTCCCTGATACCGGTGGTCCCGTCCCTGGGGAATTTCTTCCTCTTCTCGGTCGCCACAGTTAGTCACTTTTTCCCCAAACAAAATCACGAGAAAAATCACAAGTTTGGTGATTAATTAGTCGATGGGAAAGAAAACAAAGAAAATCTCATTTATACATATTTTACATACAAAGCGGCAAAAACCTGAAAAAATGTTTGACCACGAGCGCAATTCCAATCACTTGCGTCGCTAATCAATTTTCGCCATTAATCCCAAAGACAAAAAAAAAAAAAAGACCACAAGCTTTTTGTTGCACGTCCATTAAAGAAATGAAACGTGTAACGCAAATATGAGAAGTAAAATAAACTGGTTTATGATGCGCCATCAAGCTGAAAGATATGCATAAACATTCATAAAATGGACATTTGACATTTACAGGGCCAAAATTGATTTCAGCAGTTCTGTCTGAAGATCTTCAAGTGATTTATGAAAAAAAAAAAACAATGGCATGATGATTTAGCAGGCGCTATTGTTTTGATTTGCGGATGATGCAGAACAAGTCAATGAAATAAGATTTGAGAAGTTTCTCGCAAATTGTAATTCACAAACTTATGACAACCGTAATTCCCGGCCGACGGAGCGCACCTGGTTGCAAGCCTCACCGAGTACATTTGTAAAAGAAATACCATTTGGTGCGCACATACGCCGCAGGTGTCCACATTGAAACATGAGATATTTACAAAGAGAAAGAGTTTAACGCTAGCGCTGACGCTAACAGGGCCGGTTAAAATGAAACTTACCCGTAAATATCATTTAGACACGCCAGAAGCACGGCAGGAACACGCTAGCATAGCGCTAACGCTAGCGCACCACTAACAGGGCCAGTCAAAGTCACTTCCTCGGCACGTCCCACCGGTCTCATTCTTGCCTTTTCCCCTCGTGCGCCCCCTTGCGGCCGTTAGACGGCAGGAGGCTTGAAAACACGAAAAAGCAACGTCGGGCCTCATTTGCAGACTTGAATCCAAAAAGCCGCTTTGAGCCACGAAAAAAATCAAACCACACACGGGACAAGTTGCACGTTGGCATTTCATAAGAGATTTTTATTGGTCGGTGGTGCGCGTTCACGTTCACGATCGGACGGCGCGATGATGAACTGATGCGGCGGCGGCGGGGCGCGAGGAAGAGGAAGGAGAGGCTGAGGAGGAAGAGCGGCGACGGCGGCTACCGAGAGACCGAGTCGGGACTGGAGACTTCTTTTGGGGACTCGCATGACATGTCTGACGAAAAGGAAGCAAGAAGACCAGAACAGGACAGGACAGGACAGGACAGGACAGACGGAAGACAAACGACAAGTTAGTTGCATTCAAGTCTTGGTGAGGTCACACAAACACACCGCAAAACGGTAGAGAAAAAAATATTGGAAGCAACATTTTCTATTTGAAATGCTTTCAACTTCTGAGGAATTTGAAAATTCCAAAATAATGATGGAAATCCACACGAGTTCCAACAAGTTCTGCTGCTTGGACAAAAAAGATGTCAACGCAATCAAAAGATGGATTGCAGGTCAATTATTCATCATGATTAACTTGTTTGCAAAGCCCTTTTGAAGATCGGCCTGACGTCTTTCCCTACATTTTGGAAACTGGCAATTCACTGCCATTGACGGTTATATCCGTCCGCTTGAACATGTTTATGAACTTCCACTCATATATCAAACCAATACAATTGGAACCAGATGTTTACATCCAACCAACCATTTTCTTAGTCGCTTATCCTCACAAGGGTCGGCGGGTGTGCCGGAGCCTATCCCAGCTGTCAACGGGCAGGAAGCGGGCGGGGTACGCCCCGAACTGGTCGCCAGCCAATCGCAGGGCACACGGAGACAAACGACAAGTCGCGCTCACAATCACACCTTGGGGCAATTTCGAGTGTCCAATTCATGTCGCATGTTTTGGGGATGTGGGAGGAAACCCGAGTGCCCACCCGGAGAAAAGCCACGCAGGCACGGGGAGAACATACCAACTCTACACAGGCGGGGCCGGAATCGAACCAGGGTCCCCCCCACTGTCTAACATGAAGTCATATTCAAGTTTTCCCGTTTTAGGTCAATTAGGATTATTTAGCAAATTAAAATTTGCCAAATACCAGAAGAACGATGACTAAAAAAATGAATTTGCCTTAACATTTTGGATCAGACGAGTCGGCGGGGATTTTTGTCGTCCCCCCCCCCCCCCGACAAGAACCGGAACGATGACTAAAAAAATGAATTTGCCTTAACATTTTGGATCAGACGAGTCGGCGGGGATTTTTGTCGTCCCCCCCCCCCCCCGACAAGAACCGACGTAAGCGAGCCGGGCTCGTACGCTGCCTTGCTCGCGCACACTCGCTGCACAAATCCCTCCTGGAGCAAAGCAACCCCACGACGTGATTCCGTATCTCACAGTTGGGATGGTGTTCTCTGCACTTTTTCCCTCCAAATCGAACGATGCTCATTATGGCCGGTCAGTTAAAATATTGTCATTATTTTGATGGACACAAAAAACATAATTTTTCTTAAAATGCTCATTAAAATATTGAATATATATATACATAATTTACCGGTTGAGCTTCGGCTCTGCGCCAGGCCTCTCTCCTGATTGGCTCGAAGTCCCGCCTCGTTCCCGTTGGCTTCCTTCGGCCCGTTCTGATTGGTCCACGAGCAGGCGCTGGCATAGAGCTGCGCTGTGATTGGACTCAACTGGTAGTCCGGCCCCCCCGGGGGGTGTTGCTCCGCCTCAGCGTGAAGATCTGACGAAGACGACGGCAGCCCCTCAACAAACTTGCCACGGAATCAAATCCATTTCGGTTCATTTCAAAATTTTCTACTCTTATGCAGCGGACGCAAATTAAATAAAATATGCAGCAAAGTAAATCGGCAAGTTGAATTAAAATATGCATTGAAAATCATTTGAAAACCATTACAATACAAGTACATTAAAACATTAAATGAAATTAAATTTCCATTGGAAACGACACCTCACATTAAAAATACATTTGCAGAGAAAATACTTTGTAAATTTTAGTTTTAAAGATATTTAAAAAATAAAGAGATAAAGAATAATATTGCACAATGATTTGCAGCAAAAATAAATTAAATACGATTTGCAAAAAAGCAGGTTAAGCATTGAATTAATGAAACAAATTGTTATTTAATTAGTTTAAATTGCGTGTATATTGAATTGTAAATGAACTACAATTAGCAACACATTAAAATATGCTAATAACTACATTATGAAATAGAATTAATATGTGCATCTCAATACATGTAAAATGAATTCAATGATGCCAACAAAATGAAATGTAATTTAAATGTGCTTGTGAAAAAAAAAACGTTTGATTCAAATGTACATACAATTATTTGAATTATAATTAAATGAAAGTCCAAGTAATTTCAGTTAATAAATTAAATAACAGTAAATATTTGTAAAATGTGCGTCCAAATTCATTTCAAATGTACATCAAAGAAATAGCTGAGAGAATTACATTTATACATAAAAAAAATTCATCAAAATGGCGTGAAATTGAACAGGATTTGGAAAAAAAAAAAATGTTTTCAATGATGAATTCTTCCGCGGGGGCAACTCGGGCAGATTTCGGTGCTGCTTCGCCAAACGCTTTCGATGCGCCGACGCTGCTCGTTTTGCTTTTAGGAGCTGGCGAGAGCGCGTTGCACACTTTGCCGATCAATACAAGAAAAAAAGCTTTTAAGGCGCTCGCTCACTCACTTCCTGCCTCCGTGTGCGCTCGCGACTTGGTCGTCGTGTTCGCGCTGCGTCACAAAAACAACGCGCGGCTTCTCCCTCAACGCGTTACGATTCCAGCACCGAGAGCCGCTCATCCTCACGAGGGTCGCGGGGAGTGCTGGAGCCTATCCCAGCTGTCATCGGGCAGGAGGCGGGATACACCCTGAACTGGTCGCCGGCCAATCACAAGGCAAATAGAGACAACCAATCACAGTCACACCCACGGGGCAATTTCGAGCCTCCGATGAAGGTTTTGGGGAGGGCGGCACGAAAAGTGTTGGCCTGACAGTGCTCAGGTCCCGGGTTCAATCCCAGGATTGCCTGTGTGGAGTTTGCATGTCCTCCCCGTGCCTGCGTGGGTTTCCTCCCACATCCCCAAAACACGCAACTCTCCAAATTGCCCCAAGGTGTGATTGTGAGTGGAAACGTTTGGTTGTCTCCACGTGCCCTGCGATTGGCTGGCGACCAGTTCAGGGTGTAGCCCGCCTCCTGCCCGATGACAGCCGGGATAGGCTCCAGCACTCCCCACAACCCTGGTGAGGATAAGCGGCAAAGAAAATGGATGGATGGATGGATGTTTTGGGGACGTGGGAGAAAAGCCACACAGACAGGTGAATTTGTAACTTGCTTTCTTTTCGTTTAACAATGTGCACGTTCCACCGGAAGTCGAGATTCGAATCCCAAACTTTCAGGCTGTGAGACAATCGTGCTGTTCCCAAATCGTTGCTCAAAAGTTCCACGTGAACTCGTCACCTTTGCACTTGACGTGGGGCAAAATTTGACAGCCACGGTGCCGGTTGGACGAAAGAATGGCCTTTTACCTTTCCTGGTGGGCGGGGCCAACGTGCTTCGCCTCCTCTGAGCGCCATCTACAGACTGACAAACACACGACTTACGACCCGGACTGCTGCGTGCGCACGTGCTCGGCGACAAACCTGCGAGCCGCCGCCTGCGTTGTTCTGATCGCCAGCTTCTGCGCGAGACACAAAACGGCAACACGGAGCTTGTTGATTCCAAAATCGTGTCGCAATGAGAACAACAGATCGTTTCAAAACTTTCTTTTTGCGATGAACGACCCTCGTGAGGATGAGCGGTAAAGAAAATGGACGGATGGATTTGCCTTCAAACCTATAAAGCTCCATTGCAAAAGGAAAAAAGGAGAAGTCAAACATAAAGTGCGGTAATGTGGTTGCACAAGTGTACACACCCCAATCTCTCACCATGCATAACACAACCTGCACTCACTCTTTCTGGAGTTTTACCCTGCAAAAAACAATAAAAGTCACCTCAACCATCCCAATGATACGTCACATGATCGCCGCAATTGTTTTTAGCCTCTTGTGAACTTTGTGCTATGATGTCATAAAATGTATTTTGTGAATTACAGTACAGTGGTTGTCTCACGGCTTGGGTTTTGCATTTATTTTTCTAATCTGTTCTCAGTTGGGCGGCACAGTGGGTCAGCTGGTAAGGCATTGGCCTCACAGTTCTGAGGTCCCGGGTTGAAATCCCGGCCCTCCCTCTGTGGAGTTTGCATGTTCTCCCCGTGCCTGTGTGGCTTTTCTCCGGGTGGGCACTCCGGTTTCCTCCCACACCCCCAAAACGTGCAACATTACTTGGACACTCTAAATTGCCCCAAGGTGTGATCGTGAGTGCGGCTGTTTGTCTCCATGTGCCCTGCGATTGGCTGGCGACCAGTTCAGGGTGTAACCCCGCCTCCTGCCCAAAGTTAGCTGCGATAAGCGGCTAAGAAAACGGATTGATGGACGTTCTCAATTACCTTGCCTGGATAAATAAAGGTTGTTTGAATAAATAAATGGTTCTGATGAACCTCAGATGAAGTCCAGCGGTTCCAGTAGGCTTTTTCTGTCATTTATTGGTTTTTTTTTTCCCCATGTATACACCGCAACGTACTCGGTGACCTTCTCCAGTGCACGCTTGATGTTGTGCGGACGCTTTTACACGCGGAAGGCGAGCTCACTAAATGGAACGCGGCCCGGCGCTCCATCAGTCACACACGCACACACACACACACATATACACATACACGCGTGCACACACGGCAGCTCAGCATCCATCAGTCTCGTCTACACACTGACTGACGTCACTTCCAAAACGCTGCTGCTAAAATCTAATAAAGGTTCCATTATAGAGCCCAGCGCCCCCCCCCCTCGAGCCCCCACCCCGTTCATATTCAAAAGATTCTTTATTGACACAAACAGTGTTGCCAAAGCGCAAATGACCGCTACTTAGGTGATGTGTGCGTGTGTGTGTGTGTGTGTGTGTTACCAGGTTGTCTGTATATTTGCAGCGTTGCAGGCGTCGGCCGTCTGCGACGTATCTGGGGGGGGGAGGGGGGGGGGCAATTAAAGAACGTGTCAAACACGTGCACGCAAATATTAAACGTTTAGCAAAACAATCAACAAAAAGACTCAAACTGGCACACAAACACAGCACGTAGTGTAAGAGCAAGTATTATTATTATTTTTTTTTTTTTAACTCTGAACTACAAGGAATGATTGTCAAACGTTCACAAATTTGTTTAGTGGAAAGATTTCAGACATTAAAAGCGCCAACGTGGCTGGACAGGAAGTCCGAGAGGCCCTACAGGAAGTGGAAAGAAGGCCTCGCAAGCTGACAAATGAATGTGCTTATGTTTACGTGCATTATAATGTATGGTGTATCCATCCATCCATGATCTTTGTCGCTTATCCTCACAAGGGTCGCAGGAGTGCCAGCTGTCAACGGGCAGGAGGCGGGCGGGGTACACCCTGAACCGGTCGCCAGCCAATCGCAGGGCACATGGAGACAAACAGTCGCACTCACAATCACACCTTGGGGCAATTTAGTCTGTCCAATTGATGTTGCATGTTTTTGGGATGCGGGAGGAAAGCGGAGTGCCCACCCGGAGGAAACCCACGCAGGCACGGGGAGGACACGCAAAGTCCACACAGGCGGGGTCCGGGATCGAACCCTGGAAGCGTGAGGCCAACGCTTCCCAGCTGATCCACCGTGCCGCCCTGTATGATTTATTGTGAAATAAAGATTGAAGAATAAAATACATTTATATGCGGTAAAAATATAATTATCAAAAAATGTTTTGGACAACTTCCTGTTTCCATCTTCTGAATATCAAAGGGGAACAATTAATAATTAATCTGCTTGAAAACAGCAAGAAGAGCAGTATTGGTTGTTTTGTGATTTAAAAAGAAAAAAAAATTCAACAGCTGTTTTCAGTGGAAAAATCTTTGCGCGTAGACAGGAGATTTAAATGAATATTAGAGCACAGATTTGTTTATGAAATACATTTCACTCAGTCTGCGATTGACTGGCAAGCAGCTGAGGGTGGACCCCGCCTCCTGTGCGACGATGCCTACGTAAGGTGACCCTCGTGAGGATAAGTGGTGCAGAAAATGGATGGGTGGATATGATTCAGTACACATGCAAGTTGAAGCCAGAAGTTTACATCCACGATGCAAAAACGCACATTCCATTTTTTTGAAGTCAACTTAGACTCAACCTCTCGTGTTTCGGGTCAGTCACGATCAGCGAAATGATTGAATTTTGTTAAATGGCACAATAATGCAAGAGAATTTTAGAGCGCGTGTCGGTGCAGGACTCGTCGCGCTGTGGATGATGACGCTTTCTCACCATCTTCAAGCAGCATCTTCACAAGGTCTTTAGCTTTTGTTCTCAGGTGGCTTCGCACATTTCGGACCCAAACACGTTCACCTCCTTCCAGAACGGTGTGATGGCTGCACATTTCCGCGATGTTAATAATTGCGTATAATTAATCAAACAGATGAACGTGGCACCTTCAAGCATCTGGAAATTGCACCCAAGGATGAGCCAGACTTGTGGATCGCCACGATTCTTCCTCTAATTTCTTGGCTCGACTTATTTCGATTTTCCAATGATTTCATACAAGAAAGGGGTGTGTTTGAGCTGTGGCCTTGAACTTTTTATGTATGTTAACTTTTGACCTTGTAGAAAAAAATACAATCATTTTAGGAAATTGTCATTATTGTGGCAATTAACAAAATAAAATAATGTTGATGTTCCTTTTTGCACAGCATATGTAAATTTCTGGCTTCAAATGTATATATGACTTAGTGTTTATTATATAAACACATACCTTAAAACAACAATTGTATATGGTGAAAATAAATTGCAAAAATGAAAATAACTTTGAAAATGTGTTACAAAATATAAATGATCTAATATCAACTATGCTAATATACTGCAGAAACATTTTAAAGTAATTTTTCTTCCACTTGACAATTTTGAGTTCTTAGTAGCGAAACGAGGGAATCATAAAGTTGCAGTAGGATTATTTTTATGTTAATATTGACTGGTGCGATACTGACTCAACAAAAATGGCCGCGACACAGATCATCATGCACAAACAAACAAACGCCACATCATTATTCAAACAAGAAACTTATGAATTATTGAATAAATTGCCACTCATCTCCACAACACATTTGCAGCATGGAAATCTTGCATTTGAAAGACAAACAAAATGTTTGCGTTTCCATTCAGCGGGACACGAACACGACGCTTTGTCGGGCCTCCCACGAGAATGCAAACGTGACATGATGTCATTTGTGGATTCTCATCATCATCATCTTCATCATGCGTTGACCACCAAATGGCGAGCAGTGGGAAGCATTTATTAAAAGCCACGCAAAAATCGACGCGCCACTGCGGTGCGATTTTGAAAGTTACGCTCGTGTTGCTCAAGTGCAGTTGTTAATTTTTTTTTTTAATGTCATTTAAATATATACGCAGTTTTGCTTGTGGAGAAATGTGACACACACACATGCTGAGATTCGGGGTAGAGAGGGGCCCCGTCGGCGTGCGGCCCACTTACGTGTTCGGCGGCCTGGGGGTCCAAGTGTTCCTGCAGCGGCGGGACGTCGAACTGGATCTTCTTGGGACTGCTCGGCTCCATCGCAGTTCGACGCTCGCGCAAACAAACAAAGACAGACAGAGACAGAAAGTGTGTGTGTGTGTGTGTGTGGTGAAGAGGGCGTGGCCTGGGGCCCGGTCCATGACTGAACACACAAACGTTGGCACGAGCGCCGTCAATGCCGCTTTTTATATTGCCACCGGTGCGACTCCTGCTTGACGTCCAGGGGCACATTTTCATATGCAAAAAATGCCTCGCACGCTCAAACGGCGCCTAGTTTTCAAAAGTTAGCGACGATCAGAAAGATTGGACGTCACTAATTTCATGCAGGCGGAAAGCCTCGGCCTCACGGTTCTGAGGACCCGGGTTCGATCCCAGCCCTCCCTGTGTGGAGTTTGCATGTTCTCCCCGTGCCTGAGTGGCTTTTCTCCGGTTGGGCACTCCGGTTTCCTCCCACATCCCAAAAACATGCAACATTAATTGTACACTCTAAATTGCTCCAAGGTGTGATTGTGAGTGCGATTGGTCGTTTGTCTCTATGTGCCCTGCGATTGACAGGCGACCAGTTCAGGGTGTGCCCCGCCTCCTGCCCGTTGACAGCAGGGATAGGCTGCAACACGCCCGCGACCCTCGTGAGGATAAGCGGCTAATAAAGGGATGGCTGGACAATTTCATGCAAATGTAACGTGAACCACAAGATTTCCTGATCCTGATCACTGATAACGACACCCCAGCAGAGCAGTTGGCGGTGGCCCAATTCATACAAATACAAATTCCCATTCATAAATTTCAGTGCATAAACGGTCCCGGTTATCAATAAACTCATCACACTCGTCGCGTGGAACAGTTCCGACACGTTGTCAAATTGCTACATATTCATTAATATCTGAGAATGAAAACAGCTTATTTTGCCACCTGCTATACTGTGCACAGCAGTTCACAGATCCCTCTGGTGTACTGCGACAACATAATGAGGCTCTTTCCAGTCGAATTAACGGTAAAGACACACAAAGAAGCGATAAAGGGAACGCTCGCAATAGGTTTTACAATTTAATGAGCATCTCCAGGAACCACATCATCAGGTTTTCGCCCATCGAGTCTTTACGGTTTTCACCAATTCCTGACGTGGACTACGGGGACCTCCGATGCCGCGCCGACGCCGTACCTTGGCCGGCGCCGCCCGCCCCTGAAGAACGGACTTGAGAGGGGCTGCCTGTGCGAGCTGAACGAGGGCAAAAGCAAACGCTTGAGTGCCACAAAGTCCAATTGTCGAATTGCCAAGATTTGGACTTTGCATTTGATATTGCTTTGAGTTTTTTTTCATATACTTTTTAAATTGATCTCTGAAAAAGTGGTCTGCATGTTTTTTTAGATTTCTTTTTATTTTCAAGAAATTTTGAGATTAATTGAAAGAGGACAAAATGCAGATAAACCATTTTTTTAATATTCTGTTTTTAAAAGGTTGAGAGGAAAGTAAATTATCTTTTTTTAGTCTTTTTTTATTTTTAATTTTCAAACTTAACCTTGATGGAAATTTTTTTTTTCAAGACTTTTGACATTAAAACTTAAAAATTGGCATATCTGCTTTTATTTTGAAACTGTCTTGAGATTTGAAAATGTTTTCAAGTTTATGATGTGAAATTGGAATAAAAAAAATAATCCAAATCAGTTTAAAATAGCTTTCTATTTTACAGACAAAAAATTAAATGTCAAAATGGAAAATGACAAAAGCAATTTTTTTTTTACAAAATGTGTTCATGTATAATTTTTTAATATGTACTTTTAAGTCTTGTAAAATGTAATTTGTTTTAATAGTACAGAAAGTATGAAGGATTTTTTTTTTGGGGGGGGGGGACATTTGACATTTTCCAAAAAGTTAAAGTTGCAGAAGGAAAAACAAGAAAGTGTAGGAAAAAAAATTCTACTGGAGACGCTTAAACAAGTAAAAATGACAACAATAATAATGAGAATTGTAATATTGGAAAAGCGAGTCTCCATCATCTCAAACTGCTGCTGTGCTTCCCCCCCCCCCCCCCTCACCCCACACGTACAATTTGGGTACACACACCACAAGGCGGCGGTTACCTTGCCCCGCGTGCTCAGCGGCTCCCCCAGCAGGCGCTTCACGTTCACGCGCGTCTTCGTCGTCGTCGTCTGGGCGGTCGTCCGGGGGTCCTGCTGCCCTGAGGCCGTGTTTGCGCTGCTTGAAGCAACCCGCGCACCGGGATAGAACCGGCAACTCCGGAGCGCACTGGGCCTGCGGCGCAACAAAGACTGAGTGAACTTCTTTTTACGGTGGAGAATTGAACCTCGGATTTGAGCTCAGTGAGCGTTTGGCGGCGTCGCTACCTCGGCTGGCTTTGCACTTGCTGTGACTTGCTCCTCGCCGCCTCCTGCACACAGAGTTGAACAACTAAGCCTCAACAAAAGAGGGCAAAAGCACACAAATCAGGAATCCAAATACGCGCTGGAAATGTGACCGTTGTGTGCTCGTCGTCCACCGGCCGCCGCGTCCATCTCTGGGCGTGCGCTCGCCTACAAACGCACTTTAAAACACACCGACGCAATGTTTGCTTTTGCGTCGTCGTCATCTGACAAACCCGAAGCCACCAAGTCAACGGGGGGTGGGGGGGTGGGGCAGGTTACCGGACAGTAGTTGTACAACTACAAAATATTTGGTTGTCACTAATTTCCATTACGGTGGGTGGAATGGTGGATCGGCTGGTAAAGCGTCGGCATCACAGTTCTGAGGTCCCGGGTTCAATCCCGGACCCGCCTGTGTGGACTTTGCATGTTCTCCCCGTGCCTGCGTGGCTTTTCTGTGGGTGGGCACTCCGGTTTCCTCCCTTATCCCCAAAACACACAACATTAATTGTACACTTTAAATTGCCCCTCGGTGTGATTGTGAGTGCGGCTGTTTGTCTCCATGTGCCGTGCGATTGGCTGGCGACCGGTTCAGGGTGTACCTTCTGCCTGTTGACAGGTGGGATAGGCTCCAGCACTCCCCGTGACACTCGTGAGGATAAGCGGCAAAGAAAATGAATGGATGTATAATTTCCATTACATCAGATTGCGAATCCAATTGATCCAAGTCAAGCAAGAAAAATGGATCTAAAATTATGACAGAAATTCTCTCTCTCATTATTGTGGCAGTTAACAAAAATGAAATAATTTCGGTGATCCTGACTGACCAGAAACATGAGAGGTTGAGTCTGATTTGACTTCAGATAGTAAGAGAGAGGAAAAAAAAGCACAAAAAGCACAAAGTGTAAATTTCTGTATTTGGATCTGTTTTTATTTATTATTCCTCAAACATGAATGCTATGAATGAGATTTTATTGTTTAGGGGAGTAATTTGTCAGGAATGCATCAAAGAAAACAGAAACCCTCATTTGACTCCATCCGATGAACAGCAAAAGCGGTAAGCGAGCCCGGTCATTCTCGCGCAATATGAGATCTCCATAAATGATAAAAAGTACATTATTTCAGTACTCGTGCATTAAAGTTTCAAAATTCCTGCCCAATTGTCATAATTTGGGGTGTTTGCTGTTGCTGTGTTTGCTCAAATCATTAAAATTATACATAATCCAGCCATCCATTTTTTAAGCCGCTTATCCTCACGAGGGTCGCGGGGACTGCTGGAGCCTATCCCGGCTGTCAACGGGCAAGAGGCGGGGTACACCCTGAACTGGTTGCCGGCCAATCGCAGACACACTCGCAATCACACCTATGGGCAATTTAGAGTGTCCAATTAATATTGTGTGTTTTTGGGATGTGGGAGGAAACCGGAGTGCCCACCCGGAGAAAAGCCACACAGGCCCGGGGAGAACACGCAAACTCCGCACAGGGAGAGCTGGTATTGAACCCGGGTCCTCAGAACTGTGAGGCCAACGCTTTTCTGCTGAACCACCGTGCCGCCCAAAAATTATACATCATCAAAAAGTAAAATCCTAAAATATGAATTCTTTACTCTGCCAACAAAATGGAAGTTTTTGACACTGGTTTCATTTATTGCGACGTACGTGCACAGGTTGGAATTTCGGTGGGGGGGGGCCTCACCCACCCCCATTGTGTGCGCGTGCGTAACTCTGAACTGACCTCGTGAGCGAGGCGTCGTACTCGAGTCCTGTCGGGCTGCTGCCACATCCGGGATTCAAAAGCTTTGCGGGCTTTGCGCTTCCCCATCAAAACACACACGTGCGCACACACACAGATACACACACAAAGCAGTAGGATAACATATTTCATAAATGAGCTGCAAGGTCTCCTTCAATTATTTTGTTGTTGTTGTCCACTTGTTTGTTGTGTCCTTAAAAATATTTTCACTTTTCGACAGGCCATTTTACTCACATTTCGTTTGAATTTTGGTGTTTGACTACAACAAAGAAAATGTTTGGCAACAATTTAATGGCACGAAAGAAACAAAGCAGACATTTTAGGGGACTTGCTGCATGTTTTTTTGCATTTATTCTATCAACTGGAAGTTACAATTTTCAGTCTGCTCAAATGTATGCGTTATGTACTGCATACAACTTTTAAAAAAAGCTGTTAAATAATAAAAATGGAGACAAGGTCAATGAAGAACTTGGAAAAAAAACTGCAAGAAAGGAATCAGCAATGAAATATAATTTATTCATGACTTTATTATGGGGGTCATCATCTCCTGGTGGGGGGGTGATTTGTGATTTTGAAGCATTTTTAGATTTGCCGTTTAAAACCACCAGATTGAATGCTGAGTTGGTCGCCGTAGCAACAGAGGAGACACAATCCCTCCAAAAAGGACTTTTCCCGCTCAAGTGCGCCGCATGCAAGTACCACCGTGCATTGCGGCACTTCCGCGTCGGCCACGTTGGGAATGGCTCTGCGTCCGCGATTTGGCGGCGACGTGGCCGTCGTGTGACGTCGTTCCGACGTGCAAATTTTCAATTTAGTGCTCCAAACGAATCCCGCTCGAGGCAACACATTGGTTCAAGTCTATTGGGCCAAAAAAAAAAAAGGGAAAGAGTTCTTCCACAAATATGTGGGACTGCGTAACAAGGACATTTTAATCATTCCGCCGTTGACCTTTGCAACGAAATGGCGTCTCGTGTCCACACGAGCGCGCCTTGGGAGGGAGCAAAGAAGGCGGCCATCTTGGTCCCGCTCGCATTCGCGCCTCAAGTTCTGCGTTCCAGAGGCAAAGAGAAATAAATTACTGGGAACGCGTCCAAAGTGCTCGTTTGCAAATGGAGCGGGAAATACACTCGCGCCGTCCGCCGTCCGAGTGACGCCATCCGACCTTCGTGCGACCTTCAGATGGACAGCTCCGCGTCCGTGTCAGTGGGCGTGGTCTCGGGGGCCGCCCCGCCCCCTCGCTCTTCGGGGATGCACGACGAGTTTGCCAGCAAACCTGGAAGACGCACGCACGCCATCGCATATTCAGCTTTGCTAAGCGACGCGAGCCATTTACGAGGCTCAACTTTGGCAGACAGTGAACAGTGTACAGTCAAATAAACATACATCAAGGACAATTACATATTTGTTTGTATTCAAGCAAACTAAGCCTGTTAGCAGAATGCTAACACATAATGCAAAAGGCCATTGACGGGCAAATGAACGTAGCATTAATGTTGCGGTAATTCAAACCCTGAAAGCAAAGAATATTGGAACACGCGCTGCAGAAACACGCTTTATAAATACTCACAGGCATACATTCTTTGTCCTCTGCAACGAGACGAATACTATTACTCCATCTTAAAGGGAAATTCCGGTGGTTTGCATGAACAAAGTATCCAATTGGTCATGTAATATGTACTCCATCTTGATAATGTGATGTTAAATCCTCTCTCATTTAAGTGTTGTGAAGATTTTTAAATCGACAATTACGAATTTTTAGGCGCGCCGCCATTTTCGCGAGTCACGTGACCTACGTGCGCAGATGTGACGTGTTACGTGGGGTTCTAAACGCTCGATTGCATGGGACACCGTTATGCCCGGCGCATATTTCTCAGATTTTTCCTCATCTGATGAAGAAATCGCAGTACCGGTTGATCGGGAAGATGGAGGAATACTTCCGGACAGACAAGCATCTTTTACGTGTACATAAAAAGGCAAAACCAGAAATTTGCCATTTTTTTCTTCTTCTTTCAGATGAAGTTGGGAGGGGGACTATTAAACTATTTCTATGACAAACAATGTCATTGTCATTTAGGCAGATTTTTTTTTTCCCTTCGGTTTTAATTCCTAACGTAAGGCCAGTTCACCTTTATACGTCGACTGAGCGTCATAAACGGAGCTGTCCGAGCCGGCCCGGTCGCGCCGCGGTTTGGATCGCTGACCCCCGCCGGAGCCTTCTTTGAGCGCGCCGCACCTGAACAACACAAACGAAGCACGCATGAATCCACAACGCCGTGCGCAAAAACATTCACAAAGGCAACGAAACTTGGACAAAAGAAACAAACATGGAGGTGATCATGATATTTTTAAAAATGAAATGAATTGCAAAACGTCCGCGTTTGGTCTGACCTGTCCGAAGCGGACGTTCCAGGGTGACTGACCGATCTTCTCATCTGGAAACGAAACATTTTGGATATCCGTCAGGCTCGTACGCCGTTGCTGACATTGGGACTGTGTGCGTCTGACCCTTTCGGGAGGCGGCAGGTGCGGCGCCAGCTTGTGCTGCGCCAAGTTCATGCACTCCTCCAGCGTCCTGATGAACGTGGCACACGTGGCGCGGAGGAGCGACGCCTGACCAAAATATTAGCACGCCCCTTGACAAACTTGAAAAAAGCACAAGTCGTGGTCTCGTTTTTTTTTTTTTTTTAATCGTGTTTTATTGGAAACCTCGGATGTGGGCGTGTCCTCGGGGTCTGCGCCGCTCTGGGATTGGATGGTTTGGACCTGCTGGACCAGGAGGTCACAGTAGAGACGCAGCTCAGACATTTTGGTCCTCAGGCAGTCCGGACCTAAAGCGCGCACACGTACACATTCAATGCGGCGAAGAATCCGTGAAACTTACACTAACAACCCAGGCTAAACCAAGTTCCTCCCTGACATCCAAAGATCTTAATCTAACAGTGGATGTCTCCAACATTTTTTCTTGACACCAAATAGTCCTTTTTTTAAGGGTTTTGGTGCAATCCATGAGCACAAAAGCATCAAGTAAGTGTGTGTGTGTGTTTTTTTTTTTTTTTTTTAGCAAACAGTTGACCATAAATTGCACAGGAGAAAAGAAAACACAAATAAAACAAGTTAGCCACAAACAGGTTCTCTATATTTCTGTGTGGGATTGGTATCAAGAGAAAGAAATAATCCCAGAAAACCCCCCAGAAAAATAACCCCTCCATATATACACAGGGACACAATAATTAAAATCACAAATGTGATTTTTGTGAGCTTTTGGGCGGTCTTCCGTTGCGTACCTTTGTGTTTGTGGGCGTCCGAGGTTCCCGCTTTGGACGAGCCGAGCGCCACCAGCCAGCGTTGTCGCTCCGCCGCGTTCACCGCCCTCACGTAAAAATGCTGCTCGCCGGGAATGATCAGCTCCAAGCGCGTGGCGTCGCTCGGGTGAACTGAAAAGTGGCAAAAAGGTCAGCGGCGTCGGCCGCACCGCGTCGCGCGACCTCTTCTGACGGCGGACCTTTAATGTCGCACACGGACATCTTGATGGAGCCTTTGCTTCCTTTTCCGACGTCGTCCTCGCTGTCGTAGTACGAAATGACGCCGTTCGCCAGGACGAACCAGCGCGGCTGCCAGCCTGCCACGCACGTGAAAATCCACATTAGAAATTGGAACGTGACATGAGAAAGTCATTTTTTTAGAAATCATATTGGCCTGAAAAATAAATTTAGTATGATGCACAGTGCATACTAGATATTGTTTGGACTTTATTTCAAGTTTACGATAGTGAGGACAGTTTATTTAACTTCTTCGACAATGTTACACACTCCCCTCAGACATTGGTGGTAATAAAAGGAATGTAAATAAAGCACATACTGTTTTTTTAAAGCCATTTCTTCACATCTGCCGTTGCTTGTTATGGTGCCTTGTTGACATTTGGGTGCACACTACTGTATATATTTATACGTTTAACTAATAAGTCACATAATGAAAGTGTGTGACTGATCATTTTGATTGTTAATTGAACAATAGCCAGATCAAAACACTCTATATTACTTATGTATGTAGTGCTTCTGCTTGAGTTAACATTGCCATTCCTACACAGTGACAGTCAGCTGCAACCCCCCCCCCCAAAAAAAAAAAATATATATATAAGAATAATATTGATTGGTGTAACCTGAACACACAAAACAGTACAGGCACACAAGGTACCAACCAGACTCACCGGTCATGTAATTGGTCCATTTGTAGAGAACGCCCTCCATGTTTGTATTATTATTTGGTTCAGATTATCTTGCTGTGACAGCTGCTAACAGGCTAAAGCTAACAGCCTAGCTTAGCGGCTAATGGCAAAACAACAACAACGGTTACGCTTCCTCTCCAAGACGTCCACATTTGTCGGGCGAGCGTGAATACAATTAGCGGGCATGACGTCGCTCTTCATGAGCCCTGTTGCTCACTTGAGCTCAAGTAAAATAAAAAAAATAACACATGACGCGGGTTCGGGGACGACGTGCGCGTACACGCATCGGAGCGCGTGCGTGTGTCGAAAAATAAGTAAAAACAATCGATTACTTGATCAGCAACACGATGAAATGTGCGCATTGTTAAAGATGAAACTTTTGCGCTTGGAGACCAACGATGAAATTCTGAAAATATGCTTACTTATGACGTGGTGATTTGAGTCACGTGCGTTACCTCGCAGAGACACAGGAGGGCGCCATGTCGCCACTTTGTTTCACATTTGATTGTGATGGGTGAGCTCGTTTTATCCACAAGGTAAAAATGTACTTTTAATCATCCATCCATTTTTTTTAGCCGCTTATCCACACGAGGGTCACGGGTTGCCGGAGCCTATCCCGGCTGTCAACGGGGAGGAGGCGGGGTACACCCTGAACTGGTTGCCAGCCAATCGCAGAGCTACTTTTAAACATATTTCAAAAACCATATTTCTTCATCCACAATCACACCTAGGGGCAATTTAGCGTGTCCAATAAATGTTGCATGTTTTTGGGATGTGGGAGGAAAGTGGAGAGCCTGGAGAAAACCCATGCAGGCATGGGGAGAACATGCAAACTCCACACCGGCGGGGCCAGGATGGAACCTGAATCAAAACCATTTAGTCATTGATAGATCATGAACAGGTCAATTTATAAACCGCGTCCGTCTTTTGGCACACGGTTTCAACGCTTATGTATTTTGTGTACTTGGGAAACAAATGTCGGATGTGACTTTAATTCATAAAGTCCTGCTTTGATTTGAAAAGGGCCGCTTGCTGTTGTTGTTGCCAAATAATTTATACAAAACGCCTTGAGGAAGAAAAAAAAAATGTTTTGCTCGCTTGAATGCGTCTGCGTGCCAATGAAAACACCGAAATGGGTTCAGAACCAATCAGGAACCGAATTTTGCAGCAACGACGTCAATACTGAAGAGTTTCTTCAACAAACGACAGACAAGTTAGCACGTCCGCCTCACAGTTCTGATGTCGCGACATCAAATCCAGCTTGGCTTGTTTGGAGTTCCCATGTTCTTCCCGCACCTTCTTCTTCTTCTTCTTCTCCGCCTCGTGCAATTCCCTTCCAAGTACCAAAAACGTGCGTGGGAGGTTCACAGAGGACTGTAAATAGCCCGCAGGTGTGAACGTGAGTGTGAATGGCTGGCCATCAGCCAAATGAAATATTTGTCAAATGACAGAAGAGTAGTTTGGGGCAAAAGTCTGAAACGATTGTTGTCAGCACACGCCGAAATTCTCGCAGGATGGCTAACGATTGCATACAAATGCTGTGGGTCGACACAATCGAACAGATCAACCGGTTGCAAGCAGGTGACGCCGACGCGGTACGACGTCAGCCGTCCGTCGGACAACCTCCGGCGAGGGTTTGTGAGTTTTCCCCACCGCAATTGCAGATCGCGTCCCTCCTCGTTTGCCGTAAGACGAGCGAGCCGACGTCACGTTCTCTCTCGGGGGGTTGGGGGGGGGGGATTTCACATTCACACGGCGCCACCCTTGAGCACAAAGAAACGTGGGCTGATAACGTGTTCCTTCATTTCCTACTTTTTAGGCAAATCTCATTTTTCATAATAGGAAAAGGAAACTTTCCAACTTTCTAGAAAACTGGGAGGCACATGATCACATGCCAATATCCATCCATCCATCCATCCATCCATCCATTTTATACCGCTTCTCCGGGTCAGGTCGCGGGGGAAATAGCTTCAGAGGGGAAACCCAGACTTCCCTTTCCCCAGTCACTTCTTTCAGCTCTTCCGGAGGGATCCCGAGGCGTTCCCAGGGCAGCCGAGAGGCATAGTCTCTCGCTGGGTCGTCCCCGGGGTCTCTTCCCGGTGGGACATGACCCGGAACACCTCACCAGGGAGGCCTCCTGGAGGGATCTGAACCAGATGCCCCAGCCACCTCATCCGGCTCCTCTCAATGCGGAGGAGCAGCGGCTCGACACCGAGTCCCTCCCGGATGACCGGGCTTCTCACCCTATCTGGAAGGGAAAGCCCGGACACCCCGCGGAGGAAACTCATTTAGGCCGCTTGCATCCGGGATCTTGTTCTTTCGGTCACGACCCAAAGCTCGTGGCCACGGGTGAGGGTAGAAACGTAGATCGACTGGTGAATCGAGAGCTTTGCCTTTCGACTTAGAAGCAAATATCGCAACCGATTTGCGTTTATTTGATTCAAGTTTGCTTATTCCACTCAGTTCAGTACTAAGGTTTAACATTTCCATTTCAAGTCCAGGTGGACTTTGTGCCCATTTTGAAGGCGGGCCCCACGGATGCGTCGGCATTTTCCCGGCCCAACCCCCAACGACCTCGAAGAGTCGGAGGCTGACGGAAAATCAGAATCACAATCAACTTTAATAGCCAAGTATGTGACAACACGCAAGGAATTTGTCCCTGGCAGTCGGTGCTGCCCTGGCACGACATTCAGAACAAAGAACGAGATCCATTCAGTCCATTGGGACGATTTCTTGTTCGAGTCACAGATGTGCAAAATGCTGAATCATCTTCATTTAGAGCAGTTGAGCAGTTAATAGTGCGTCAACGCCCACAATTATTTTCAGATTATACCGAGCGGCCTCGCCTCGTCTTGTATGACACGCGGCAGCCGCTCCTTGTGTGATTTTGACATACTTGGCAAATAAAGATGATTCTGATTCTGATCTAGCGGGAACCATCTGTTTGTGTTCTCTCGCTATCGAGAAAACGTCTTCGACATAGAACTTGGAATGAATTTCAGGACATGTGAAATAATATTGCTCAATTTTAGAAAAAGAAAAGGATATTAAAAGCATATATGAAAATAACGTAAGAGTGATCATGTAACGGATATTAAATAAAATTGAAGGTGCATGATCAGTTTGAGAACTATTTTGCAAGCATTGGACTAACTTTGCCGGAAAATAGATACATATGGCAAATATCATCCAAGGGGATGTGTCTTAACTCGACAAACGCGTTCGCTTTACCTCAACCTCAACTACAGACATTGTAAACATATGCAAAGCGAAAATGATTGCAAAATCATATCTCTAAGCCACGAGTACACATCGTTAACCTGTCATTCAACATTTTACGATCAAATGAAAGCTCAAATTATAGATCATTTACTCCAACAATTCTTGAACATTTTGGAAAATGGTTTAATACTAGATCATGTAAATGACCATTTTCTTCGCTGCTCATCCTCACGAGGGTCGCGGGGAGTGCTGGAGCCTATCCCAGCTGTCGACGGGCAGGAGGCGGGGGACACCCTGAATTGGTCGCCGGCCAATCGCAGGGCACATCGAGACACACAAGAGTCACACTTACGATGACACCTAGGGGCAATTTGGAGTGTCCAGTTAATGTTGCGTGTTTTTGGGATGTGGGAGGAAACCGGAGTGCCTACCCGGAGGAAACCCACGCAGGCACGAGGAGAACATCCAAACGCCACACAGGCGGGTCAGGGATCCAACCCGGGACCTCAGAACAGTGAGGCCAACGCTTTCCACCTGCGCCACCGTGCCGCCCATCATGTAAACGTATTGATAAATTACTCATTGATCACAAAGGACGTACACCACAAGCAAAACAAAACTAAGAAATTGCAAAAAAAAAAAAAAAAAAAAGTGATTATTAAGTTGATTGCCTTGAATAAGTATGACAAAATAAAATCACAATGTATGAACAATAACACCGGAGGAACCGGGGTAGTTTTGATGTGGGTGAGGAGTTGTTAGGTGACGAGGAAATTTCTCATGATCGATGGGCGGAGGTCAACATGGTCGGACATCGTGCGGGGCGTCCCGCAAGAGTCAATGTCGGGACCAATCTTTTTTGAAGATGTACTTAAAAGGTTATTTGCTCCGTATGAAAATCTTTTCCCCCGATGACATGGACAACCAAGTCCTATATGCGTCAAAATGACATGCGAGTCGAGAATTTCAATCAAAAAGGAATGCAGAAACACCTGCTGAAAAGATTTGGCTTGCTGACAAAACCAGCATCTTGTGCCAAGTTCACTTCAAGATTCGAGCCTCACGGAGCCTCATCGTCATTATCGCCAGGAGCAGCCTGACAATCGGTAAGTCAAAGACTTTTCGAAGCACTTTTCAAACTTTGACAAACTCCGCGTGGCGACGGGACAACAATGTGCCGTCGTGACCGAAAATATTCTGCCAAGAGAAGTCATCGGGGAAAGGATTGGTTTGCCCCATGTTCGGACCTCACGCAGGTCGCGACCGTGCTGGCATCCATCTCAGCTGACTTTGGGTGTGAGGAAGAAAAAAATAGAAATGGATTTTTTTCCAGGTTTTTTTTTTTGAAGAGTTCCAACTGAGAGGATCTCGCCGGGAGCAAGTACCTCCTGCTGGACAGCTTGTCGAGAGAATCAGGCGACGCATTTTCATGTGTTCTGGGACTGTCCAATCATTTTAAAATACTAGAAAGACATTAAACAAAATACGAAGAAAATTATGAAAATCAGAATTCCTTTAAAGTTTGAAACTTTATGCTTGGGATTAATACCGGACACGGGAAAGGGACCAGAAAATGAATACATATACAGTATTTTGGCTGGCAACCAGTTCAGGGTAAGGGTTAGGGTTCAGGGTTGACAGCTGGGATAGGCTCCAGGACTCCCCGCGACCCTTGTGAGGATATGCGGCTAAGAAAATGGATGGATGGATAAAGGAGTGCGTGAAAAAGGAAGTATTTCAGGTTTATGCAACCGATGACAGTGGAAGTACGATATCAGAGATGATCTCATCCGGGTTGACACAACCTAGATCATTTAAATTCAGATTTTCTCTCGAGAAAGGAAGACAAAATGAACTTTTCCTCACGAGAACGAGAGATGTGTCTTTTTCACCATCTCCACAAATCATCCTTTGAATTTCCTTAGGACAACATGTCAACAGTACGGAAGCGTATCGCTGCCACACACACAACAACAACAACAACAAAAAAAAAAAACGCTTCTCCACAACAGCTATTCTGTTTTGGAATGCAATATTTGATGGGATTGAGAAAAAATGCATTCTTATATCTACTATGGTGAATATTATTGCATCTGGTTTGAGGGAAGTTAGCAAAGTGTAGTTATTGCCCCGAGGTGCAGTCAGCAACCCCCGAGGTTTTAGACCAAGTCCAGTCCGTCCCATTTGATCTTATTATTCTCTGTGATGTCATGTCATATGTCTGTTCTCTATTTTCAACTTTCCGTTGTTGTCATGAAGTCGGTCTTGTCTCGTTCTCCTCGTTTCATTTCATTTTCTTTCCCTCGATTTAGTCTGTCCATTTGTTCACTTACTTTTCCTTTCTTTGGCTCGTTTTCTTTTTTTTCGTTCGGGTTTAATTTTTCAATATATTTGCAGTCTTTACATTGCTATATGTCCATAGGATTTTCCTTAATATTATTTTTCCCAATTTTAGTCAATTTGGACCAGTCAACAACTCCGAGGGAGTTCTAAAAATTGACTTTGTTCTGTAGAGCAACACTTTAACCTCCCACTGTGGAAATTCTCCCTACACCCACCCTTGCAAGTCGAGAATTTTTGCCCTGTCTTCGAGAGTGACGTGTTGTTTACAATCCTACAGTTATGAGAAAATAGCTCGTGGTATACTTTTCCTTCAACACAATTCTCGCACAGGCGGGTTAAGGTGTTTTTGAATGTTTGCACACAGGACTCCCGGAATTTATTGGACCCCGCCGTCCCTCGTATACCTGCCATGGACTAGGATTCACAAGGTTGCACAAGGTCTCCTACAAGCTTAATGACTCCCCATCACTCTTGGAACCAGTTTCACTCTTTTAGAACCAAAATTCAACTTACCCTGTTGTCTCCCCTCTGTCGGAATCGCGTCAACCGTCAGATCCCATCCGCCGGGCTGGAGACCGGTCCCGAAAAGGGTCTTTGGACTCAGAAGGAGTCTGCCGTGGCCACGGTCTTTCTGGTATTCAACACTCCTGCTGGAATCCTCAGGCATCTCGGAATGTGGCTCGAAGGACCAAGTTCATGTCAGGTTTATGCAACCGATGAAAGTTGAAGTACGATATCAGAGATTACGTCAGGAGTGTGCTGGCTTCGCGCAAAAAAAATCAAAATGTGTTTCTCCGCAAGGTGGAATAAAATAGAATACAAATCGAAGAACATCTTCGGTAAAAACAACAGATAAAACACCGAGGCACAGTTATTGCTCAAATAAATACAGAAACGCACAAAAGTGCCTTTGCATAATATTCCATTACAGTACTGTTATGGTCACTGGTTTTGAGTTCAAGGAGTTGATGGCTCTGGGGAAAAAGCTGTCCTTGAATCTGGTCGTCCGTGTTTTGTGGGACCTGTACCGCCTGCCACAGGGCAGCAGGTTAAACAGGTGATGACCAGGATGTGAAAAGTCCTTCACAACATTAGTGGTTCTGCTGTGATAGCGGGAGTTGCCAATGTCCTCGAGGGAGGGCAGAGAGCAGCCAGTGATTTTCTAATAATCATCAAAACCACCATCATGACGCCGTTACATTTATTTTCCTGGAATAAAACAGACAAAGCTACGTGTTGGTTTTCCGGTACTTTTTCAAGTCAGCGGTGAGGTCACGAGTTTTTGATGCAACAATAAAATATGCCCCCCGCGTGTCTGCAGGTCCGCACGCTGCGCCGTTCTCCTTCCCGATTTCTGATGGCCTGCAACAGGGGCTCTGTGGCTTTGGTACTGGCGGGCAGCGCAGCCTCGGCGTTCTACTTGGCCCTCTATGGCCTCTGTCTTCCGGGCCCTGCGAGACCTCCTCCTCCTCCTGTACCGTCCAGCTGCCCTGTTGTGTCCCCATTGCTCGGTGAGGAAGCAAATCCAGGAAAGGCCCTTTGACCCGCCACTGTCAGACCCATCTGAAAAAAAAAAAGCTTCTTTTTCCAGTTGGGCCTCGGCCTATCCAGCTATCCTTGCTTCCGCCGACGTTGGAAGAGATCAGAAACAGGAGTGCATCGGCGCTGTTGCCGGGGGGACTCTACAGCCCAGCGGACTGCCAACCTCATTGCCGCACCGCCGTCGTCATCCCGTACCGTGACCGCCCGATGCATCTGCGTACTCTCCTGGACTCCCTGCATCCGTTCCTGCAGAGGCAACAGATCCGCTACAGAATCTACATCGTTCAGCAGGTGAGCAGAAGTTGTGTTGAATTCAAATCGTTTTCAAATCAGCAGGCGCAGGGCCACCTTCATGTCAGCTTTACACAACCGCTGACGGTTGAAGTACGATATCAGAGATTACGTCTGCAGTGTGCCGGGTTTTCGCATGGCAGCCTGTCTCGCAGTCCGACAGGAAAGTACTTTCAAATGCAAAATGGCGTTCAGGGAGAGAAGAAAGCGTCAACGGCACCAAGCAAAATGTCTTGCCGATGGAAAATATGCAATTTCTTCTTTTCCTTTAGTGGGGGAACGCGACCTTCAACCGAGGGAAACTGCTGAACGTTGGTGTGCAGGAAGCTCTCCGAGACGAAGACTGGAGCTGCCTCGTCCTCCACGACATCGACCTGCTGCCCGAGGACGACCGCAACGCCTACACCTGCCGACAGGACCATCCCACACACATGGCTGTGGCCGTCGACAAGTTTGGTTACAGGTAGACGTGGCCGCTGTTAATAGTAGTAGGCGTATTTTCCCCATCTTTTGAGCGGGAAGTGAGAAGAATAAGTGACGTTTGCAGCTTGGAGGTGCTCATCCCTCAGATCTCACGGTGGCTGCGTCTCGTTCCTGTAGGCTGCCGTACGCTCAGATTTTTGGCGGTGTTGTCGCACTGACTCCAGACCAGTTCAGGAAGACCAACGGCTTCTCCAACCAGTTTTGGGGCTGGGGCGGAGAGGACGACGATTTGGGGAAGAGGTAAAAGGACGGCACACCACGCTCGGCTCCTCACGGTACCTTCGGCTTTGCTCGCCTCTCTCACCTTTGGCCTTTGCACAACCCCTCTCGTCACCCTCACTACTTTGCCGCAAGCGTCCGGGCTCAGCGAGGAACGAGGACGCTCGCAAGGGCGAGCTCGTCGGGCAGGGCGCGGGGCTTCGTCATTATGAGACACCGAACGTGGCAAGCGAGCGGCAGAAAAACAATGACGTGCATCATGTTAACCTAGAACGGGCGTTTGAAGTTTGTAAAATCGGACGAGTCGGCACAGATCGCAACCGCACAAACGAGAGTTGTCGACAATGTCTTCTCGTTTCCTGCCTAACTTGTTACCCCGCTTTGTAGGACAAGCACTGAGACTGAAGGACGAAAGTGCTGCATGACTAAGAACAATTAATATGAGGGGAACTGGGGACGAAATCCATCATAGTCCAAATGTGGAACATTCAACAATTCCGAAAGCATCGCGAATAGCCTAACACACGTTTGAATTTTGGAAGAAGCTTTAACACCACTGCTGCCTTGTCTCTTCTCTTCACTCGAACAGTTTTGTAACGTGATCTTGTTTGACATACTGGAATTACTCAGGAAACGGTGGATTTACAACACGTAGTCGATCAGTTCCTCCATTTACGCCAGAGAGGCATCATGACGGACATTTTGGTTTGGTGGCTTGCCGTGAAGTTTGTCCGACGTCAAATTTGTGCCTGAATTGGCTTCGGTCAGCAGATGCGTGCGCCGCAGAGAGCGGGAAGAGGGGCAACGCTCTTTGGTGGTGGGCGGCCTTCTGCCTGGACCAGGGACAGGATGTCGCCCTTTGTCAGAAAAAGAGAAGAGCGCGCTTCGCGATTGCGCCGCCGACGTTAGCGATCAGAGTAGCCGGTCTTGCATCTTGATGACCCATTTCTGCTCTCTCTCTTGATTGGCTGCTGCACTACCAGAGTGGTTCTGTCTGGCATGAAGATTGTGCGCCCCCCTGTGGCCTTCGCTCGCTACAAAATGATCAAGCACGGAAGAGACCGAGGGAATGACCCAAACCCGCAGAGGTAAGGAAGTCATCAGAGTCCCATTCGTAATGGACCTGTGACGTCAAACTATGTGAACGGTCCAGGTTTGACCTCCTGCAAATGACCGGAAGCAAGTGGCGCTCAGATGGACTCAACTCCCTGACCTACGAACTAGTCTCCAAAGACCTCCGACCTCTCTACACTAACCTCACGGTCGACATCGGAGAGAAGCCGTAATTCTGCCCAAATGGTGAAATGTTGCCACTTGAGGGCGAAAGTGAACAGCATCATTTGCACAATGCAATATTGATAAATTATCCATCCATCCGCCGCTTATCCACACAAGGGTCGCGGAGGTGGCGGAGCCAATCCCAGGTGTCATCGGGCAGGAGGCGGGGTACACCGTGAACGGGCTGCCAGTCAATCGCAGGGCACGTGGAGACAGACAACAGTCGCACTCTCAAGCACACCGACGGGGCAATTTAGGGCGTCTAATTAATGTTGCAAGTTTTTGGGATGTGGGAGGAAACCGGAGTGCCCGGAGAAAACCCACGCAGGCACGGGGAGAACATGCAAACTCCACACCGGTGGGTCCGGGATTGAACCCGGGTCCTCAGAACTGTGAGGTCAGCTGTGCTACCCTGCCGCCTCCTCATTGAATATGATTATTATAATTTTGGTACAGATTTGAGTAACAATTGCGGACACTGACGCACATGATTTACGTTTGCGCAGGACATAAAATGAGGCCTTGAGTTCAATACCGATAGTGTCAAAAAAAATTTGAAACAAAAGATGCCAGCAGAGAGCCAGAACAGACGAAAAAAGCATTCCACGGTAAGGCTTGGTCTGCGTTTAAACGCCACGAATAGTCGGAAGGAAGCAACGTTTAGAAATATTTCAGAGCACCAGGAGGGGGAAAAAAAAAAAAAAAAAAAAAGACCTCCACCCATTTTTCATTTTTGGTCTTCGAGGCCAGTGTCAAAAATGAAAGATGGCGCCTCTGCTACGATTTGGATCATGGATTTACTCCAAATTATACAATAAGCATATTAGAAGAAACAATTAACATTTACATCACTTTTTTTTTTTTCCCCCATCTAGTTCATGGCGTCGTCCGCCTGTGACCCAAAGTTAGTTGGGATCGATTCCAACAAGCGCACATGACAAACTCGTCACAAATGACCCGAATACCAGGAAACTGACCTGGAGGTCAAAAAAAAAAAAAAAAAGAAATATAACCACACAAGTACCATAATATTATGGTCATTCTCCCAAATTTCAACAAGTGCAAGTTGACGATTGTTTTTACAGTATTTTGTTTTTTATTATTATTATTATTTCAAAGCTGAAAATTGTGACAGTAATTTTTTTTCTTCTGTACAACATTAAGAGGAAAGTCATGAAAAATTTGTTTTCTCCAAAAGGCAGCGAACGTCCTTCACGGTTCTACCCGCGTACGAAGATAACCGACCACATAAAACATTTTAATAATTCGTCGTCTTGTCTTTATTGCAATAGAACATACGTCATATGTATATTTATACCTTACAAAATGTGAAATTTGTACACTACAATCTTGTTATTGTAACGTGGTAGAAAAGACTGCAAAAACAGCACTAAAAACAGTTACCAAACAATGATGAATACATTTGTCGTCTTGTTTTTAGTTGGCAGAGAACAGAGATGATGCTGCCCATGTCAAAACGTTTAAAATGTCGCTTCAAAGAAAAACACTGACCACTTGCTCAATGGATTTCTGGAACGATTCACAAATTTTTGTTCTTCATCTTCCGGTTCTAAATGTTTACCACCAATTTACACACTGCAATAAAATGACATCTGCTTGAAAAAGTGCTCCCTCCTGCGCTATTTTTGTGTTTCCACGCAATTTCAAGATGAGGCGTTATGTTGATCTTTTGTCGATACCAACGCCCCCGTTTGCACTCCACGTGAGCGCTAGAAGCGAGGGGGCGAGGTGACGCGAGGCAACCCACAACGATTGTCCTCTTCAACACACCCCCACTCAAAGTTTGGATACGGGTCGCCGAATAGCATCATTGCTCAAGCCATTTTTTTATTTTTTTAACTTTACTTTCTTTTTACATTTTTAGCATACAACAACCTCCCCCCATTCTATCCATGTAGAAAATCAAAAGCATCACGGTCATGCTAATTAATGAATGTGTTTTTGTTGGTTGACTCCTCCCCCCAACACTTCAAAAAATATTACAAAATGATTTAGGCAGTTTTTCCTCAACGTGTGGTGCGAGTTATCTAGCGGTATGAGGGCTCCCTCTAGTGGTATGCAAAAGCGTTGCTGAATCCAATACAAATTTAAAACCTGAACTAGATCCAACCATAATGGACCTTTCCGACCTGTCAATCACTCGTACAACAATAGCCAATCAGATGGCCGCGTTGTCTTGACACGCCCCTGCCGCCATGTTGTTCCACAAGCAATGCTGGTTGCCAGTAGTGTGCGCTTGGAAAAGTTTGTTACGAAGAAAATACTTATGAAAGATATCCTGCTAGCTTACAAGGGTCCCGCTTGATTCATTTTCCAAAGCCTAAAACACAGTTGACCAAATGTCTATGATGATGATTTTAATTCCGTGTACATATCCTTGCGTGAAATAGTTGAAAGCTCTTTGGAGAACTCTCTTGGACAAGTCCGACGCATTTGGCAAAAGATATACCCCAATATTATCTAGAATACGCGATAGAGAATCAACTTCAAAGATGTTCCGTTCAATTGGCATTTTGGAAGCCTGTGGGACATGGCTAAGGGGGCGGAGCTTAAACTCGCCATCGGAAAGGGCCATGAGAACGAAGCTTGTGGCTATTTACTTTCAAAAATAGTGCAGTTCAATTGTACTTAACTTCTACGTACTATATGTTTTTTAAGAACAATATTGATTGAACTTATTGTGTTTCATATTCTCACTGTGCATATTGTTGCAGCGGCTTTTTAGGAACACAAGCTCTCATTTTTGCTGAACACTTTACTGCAGTTGTGACTTATGAAATGATTTACAAAGCAAAATATTTCTTTAGGTGGTACTTGGTGTAAAAATCTTGGCTTAGGCTAACGATACACTTCAGCGAGTTAGCTTAGAAGCGGTTTAGTCATCTTTCGGAACGCCAAAGCTGCGTTCAACATACCACAGGACAATAAAATCTTTTCCATAAAAATCTCACTTCCTATTCTCACCCCCTCCCCCTTTACTTAGAAACAAAAAATAGTAATGACATTTATTCAAGATCATGTGAAAATAAGTGCTAAAATATAATTGAGTATTTTCCCAGCTCCAATCGTTCGACATCTCGTACGAGATGGACGAGCCAACTCGCGTTATCGCCGACCTCCCCTCCGACCGGGTCGCGATCGAGGTTTCTTGCCGTTCGCCAAAGTGCTCGGATTTCTTCTCAGTTGGCCACGTTTGCAGTAAAAAAAAAAAAAAAAAAAAAATATATATATATATATATATATATATATATATATATATTTTTTTTTTGTCATCGGGCGTCATCACCCACGCTCACAACAACCCTGTGACCATTCGTGGATAGAAATACACACAAACACACGCAGCCTCAAAAAGAAACGGGGGGAGGGGGGGGGTCGACATTTGGACCGATCGACGTGGCCGCCTGCTCGGCGAGCAGGAAGCTAAGACACTGTAGTCAAAAAGACGGACGAGCGCACGAGCGGAGATAAATATGCGCGAAAGTGAGCTAAAAGCAGCTTGACGAGTCACCGCACGATTACCAGTACAAAGTCAGCACACGGTTAGAAAAACAAAACACCAAAATACATTTTACTTGTCTACTGACCCGTTGCTAAGTGCGGTCCGCATAATTGTCAGCACCTCCCCAAACACCGTATTTGCTCAGATAGAGGCTGCCGGATATTTACTCAACTGCCGAGGGGTGGCGGCACCTCCCGTAATTTCCGGCCTACAAGCCGCGACTTTTTTCACACGCTTTCAACCCTGCGGTTTATGCGGTGATGCGGCTCGTTTGTGCATTTTTTCTGAGCGCTCCCCCACGCTGAAAAGTCACCTTGTGATGAATGCGCCTGCGTTACTAACAGGGGGAACTCTGGGTACGTAGCAGACGCTTACTGCGAAATCCCCCCGGTCTCATAGTTCCCCTTCTTCTACGTAGAGGGAGCTAACATACGTTATAACCTAACCTTAAAACAAAAGTTGATAAAAAGATAAACACGTAAATGTACCTTCGCTGTGTTCGTCTTTCTGAGACGTCCATAGCGACCGTGAACAATCGGCGACAAGTTGCCGAATTGCACATGTTGAAGCATGGATGGGGATGTTTCAGACAAAAACATACGTGCATGCGTATTAATACACGCGCCTGCGCATTCATCACAAGGAGACTTTTCAGCACCGGGAGCGCTCAGACCGTCTCACCGGCCCTGTTAGCGCTGTGCTAGCGTGTTGCTGCTGTGTTACTGGCGTGTCTCAGTAATATTTACCAGAAAGTTTTATTTTAACCGGCCCTGTTAGTGTTAGCACTAGGTCTAGCGCGGCGCTAACGTTAGCACTAACATTAGCGCGGCTCTCGCGTTAGCACTTGCGGTAGTGTTAAACTCCTTCTGGTACCGTCTTTCTTTGTATAAATATCTCGTGTTTCAATGTGGGCAATTGCGGATTTTACACAGGTGCGGCGTGTCTATGTACCAAATGGTATTTCCTTTACCAATGTACTCAGTGAGGCTTGTAACCAGGTGCGCTCTGTAGGCCGGGAATTACGGTACTACAGCAGCGATTGAAATCAGCAGGTGTGCTGCCGCATATAACCGATTTTTGTCTTTTCCTCCTCGGAATTTTGGATAAATTAATCTATGCGCTTCATTAAAACATTTATTTCAGTGTTCCGTGTGTCGAAATGGGAGTTATTCTCTGGGAATGTTTTTGCATGCCGAAATTCCAGACTCTGGATGAGATTCATTGGATTAATATCGTTTCCCAATGGGAAATATTTATTTGAGTGTCTGTCTGGAACTGATTAATTAATAATTAAGAAACGACAATTCCCCCCCCCCCCCCCAAAACAAGTTGCCACAAGACGGTGCAAACGGACAACTGAAATGGGAATTGGTGTCAAGGAAGTCTGTCAAAATGCAGGCAAATCTTTGTTTTCTACGTGCGCAAAGATGCCACGCTCTAATTAATTTTTTAAAAAATGTTTGAGTGTGCTGCTGTTTTGGTGACCAACATCAGCCAAAAGAGTTTTAAGTCTCATCCAGTCTGCGTGAAAAGATGGCGCACGGCCTCGGTTTGAGGAAATACGGTTTTTACAGGACAGACGGCAGAGAACAACGACAACAACAACAACAACAATAGAAAACTGCTTCATGACAAAGTCGCCCTCCGTTTTGGGGGAAGACATAACTGGAATGTTTCACGCCAACTGGCGAGATGGCGTCGGTTTTTCAAATTGTGACATCAGGACATTTACATAACTAGTACAACTCCAGATATAAGATTATTATTGCAAGATGGAATGATCACGTCACGTCTTTTTTTTTTTAGGATGTTTGATGCACAAAATATGTAAGATCTTCAGGTTTTGGACTTTGAGCCATGACTTTCACGTTTTTCCAAGCAAGTAAGAAATAATAAAGATTTTATCTGGTGAAACTGTAAAAACATCTGATATGCATTTTAGTTTTAAGCAGAGTACGCACATACCGATCATTTTAATGATTATTTTGTCCCGTGGGGTGCGTGCAGTAAGAGGGACACCCCCCCCCCCTTCCCGATCGAGTCAACAAACGTCAAAACAAAATTGTAAATATTTAACACCCCTGATTGTTGCCTCTTCCGGCTCGGTTTTGGATATACGACTCGCATCTGGATTGGGTGACGGGACTCACGATTGTCGCTGGAGTTAGAGCCCAAATAATTTGCATTTTGGATTACACGGAATCAAATTCAAACAACTGATCAACCAGACAATTAATTAAATTAAAAATATATACAAATAATGTAATAATTTATAATAAAGATAAAATATAATCACATAAAAGACTACAGGCAGAACATTTGTATAGCTGACCCATTTTTGCAGATTTTGTTTTTTTGCTCGTTTCATCCATCCGTCCATTTTCTTAGCCGCTTATCCTCACCAGTTTCGTGGGGACTGCTCGTGCCGATCCTAGCTGTCAACGGGCAGGAGGCGGGGTCCACCCTGAACGGGTCGCCAGCCAATCGCAGGGGCACATCGAGTCAAACGACCATTCACACTCACAAATCACACCTAGGGGCAATTTAGAGTGTCCAATTAATGTTGCATGTTTTTGGGATGTGGGAGGAAACCGGAGGGGCCACCCGGAGAAAACCCACACAGGCACGGGGAGAACATGCAAACTCCACACAGGAGAGTCCGGGATCGAACCCGGGTACTCAGAATTGTGAGGCCAACGCTTTTACAGCTAATTCCACCATGCTACATTATCTTTTTTTTTATTTTCTTATCTTTTAAAATTTTAAAAATAATTAAAAAAAAAAAAAAAAAATCTGTCAAATTGTACTGATTTGAGACAAGCTAAAGAAAGCCGGCCAATTAAAAGATGAATCGGCCGGGCCAGAATAAAAATGTAAAAATCGGTATGTGCGTCCCTGCTTCACATGGAGGGAAGTGCAGTTTCCCCAAAAGTCCTCAAGTTCACAAGTACAGTGTTCCCCCGTTATTTGGGGGAGTGTAAGGAACGTAACCCCCGCGAATAATGAAAATACATAATTAAGGGAGGCAGTATTAATATGCCCGTGTACGATATGTGTCATATTTTTGCAACCAAAAGCTGCACTTAAAAGTCCAATTTTCTCCAAAACAGACAGCCCACCCTATGGGCACAATTAGTGTGTGACTTGTCCAATGAAGAGTTACACTGTTAGCATGTACGCTAGCACGTTTCAGTGTCTACGTTAGCTGCCATATGATGGCGCTCACGAGGCAGAGAGGAGTACAATACCGTCATTTCTGGCCCACAAACCGCGACTTTTCTCACACGCTTTCAGCCCTGCGGTTTATGCGGCGATGCGGCTAATTCGTTACGCTTTCTTAGCATGGGACGTCATGTGACTAAGAAAGCGTAACTGCGATTGGCTGGCTGTTCGGTTCTGACCTAAAGTAACCCCGCCCGGTGGCACAGACGGTGAATTTCAGACAGCGAATTGTAGCCGCTTGAATTGTTAATGTTGAAAAGTTACACTGAAATACAACTATTGAAAATGTGGTCACTTTACATTTCAAATTCAAATCCCGGTGGCACTAATTTACTTCCATACCAAACTAGCAAATAATGAAAAGAATGACTCTGGAAATAATTGACACAAAACATGCAGTTTAACCGCTGTTTATATCCTCCCAGCATGCTTTGCGGCACTAAAGACCTCCTCGGCGTAGCTCTCACCAGATACAGGATGCTGACATTCGGTGAAATTTTGGGGGGCTGCGAATCCAGCGCCTATTTTTGCCTTTTGTATCTTGAATTTTATTTTGTAACTAGAGACAATATTTTTGCGTTTTTTTTTTTTTTTTCGTTATTAGAGACGCCCATAAGTAGAGGTCGGACTGTACTTTACCGGACAAGTCACACAACAACTAATCGTCCAATGCGGTGCCTCACCTGTTTAGAAAAGAATTTAACACCTCTGTGATGGTGAAAATATGGCACATTGAAAATAATCTGCGCATATGCGGGGCCGCGGACGGGCAAGGGCACACCGTACTGGAATATTTGATAAGTTGCATCAGACACGAGTGTGACGTTGAGTAGCACACGATGGGCCAAGGAACAGTTGAGCTATGATACAGAAGCTCCAATACGCGGTTATAGTACAACATCTATACATCAACTATACATTGTGCGTTTTTTTTTTTTTTTTTCCTTTGTAGTATTTTCTAGGGGGAGTCGGTCACAATGACGTCACTGCTAAAAGACGAGTGGAAGCGTGTGGAGCCACAGATGCACAATTCCACACCATCCTGTTTTTTGGGTGGGGTTTTTTCCCTCCCCCTTAAAGCTGTTTACATTTCTTGTCCATTTGCGGCTAACGGCTCGTCGGGAGCGCTAAAAAGGGTCAGAGGACCGTACGGGTTGATGAGTTACAAAATGACCTTTGACGGCGCCGGGAGGCCGGCGGTCGTTACGATATGACGGTGGCCTCGGTCACGATGGCGGGGTCTTCGATGTCCGCTTTGCTCTGGACCATCCGCAGTTCAAGCTGGGGCGGGCTGGGCCGCCGACCGGGACCTGCTAGTTCTGATGAGCGAGAGGAGAGAGAGCGACACGGAGAGAAACCAATCAGAACTCTCGTAGCAGAGGTGGCGGACTCGCTCACGTCACTTGACTCGAGTCGGGCGATTTTCGGACTTGCTTGGCTAAAACCAGGGAACGACTCAGCTCGACTTTTTGACAAATCTCGTCCGTTCACGTTTGAAAGTGAAATTCAAATGTGTCGCGTGAGCGCGCTCGTCCCCCTTCAAAACCAACAAATCCAATGAATCTGTTCCAGCCCCACAAGACAGTAATAAGAACAACAATAATTTAACGGAATATACAAAAATCAACAATGACTGCATCATGGTTTCATACTCTTAGATGGAAAGTGTCGACCTCACAGTTCCGAGGTCCCGGGTTCGATCCCGGCCCCGCCTGTATGGAATTTGCTTGTTCTCCCCCCCGTGCCTGCGTGGCTTTTCTCCGGCCACTCCGGTTTCCTCCCACATGCCCCAAAACATGCAACATTGATTGGACACTCTAAATTGCCCCGAGGTGGGACAGCTGGGATAGGCTCCGGCACTCTCCTCGACCCTTGTGAGGATAAGTGGCTAAGAAAAAGGATGGATCGAGCGTTTCATACTTGAACGCACGTTGACATTTTGCTGCTGCTGCTCGTGGTGTGTATGCCTTGCCCACTGTAATGCTACATATCCATCCATTTTATGAGCCCCCTATCCTCACAAGGGTCGCAGGAGTGCTCGAGCCTATCCCGGCTATCAACGGGCAGGAGGCAGGGTACACCCTGAACTGGGTGCCAGTCAATCGCAGGGCACATTGAGACAGACAACAATTGCAATCACAATCACACCAAGGGGCAATTTAGAGTGTCCAATGGATGTTGCATGTTGTGGGGATGTGGGAGGAAAGCGGAGTGCCCGGAGAAAACCCACGCAGGCACGTGAATAACATGTAAACTCACAGAGGTGAGGCTGAGATTTCAACCCAGGACCTCAGAACTGTGAGGCCAACGCTCTATTCGGTTGCTCCACCGTGCCGCATAATACCACTTAATGTACCCCCCAAAAAAAGAAATGAGCGTATGTTCTAGACTGAATAAGTTGCAGTAATATTGGTGTTAGTTAGCCAGATGTTTAGAACATTTGTTTTATTGTCTCGCTCCATGTGTTGCTGCACTTTTTCCTGTTCAAATCTTTTGCTTAAAATGTTTTAACTACCACAATATTGATACAACATTAATTAGCCCTTCTATGGTGTTTTGCATTGTGAGTTAGCATTAAGGTTGCAGAACGTCAGACAAAGTGATGACGTTTGGTTCCACATACACGAGGTCTAACTTTTTTTTTTAAAGCAGTAAACGTCAACTGGAGCGACAATAAAGAATTTGAAGTTTTGGTCACTCAAATTATTAAGTCAGGTCACTTTGAAATCGAGGACACGTTTTAATCGACATTTTCATGATAGTGTTTTATTTGTTTACCTTTTAAAAGACGACTTATTTGTGCTGTGTGCTCAAAGCTGGCAACCCACCAGTATTTTACGCATCAAATTCAAGGATCCGTTCAAAACACCCTCAGGGGCTGCTCGTGGGCGCCACCTACCAGCGAAAAGGTTTTTTTTTTTTGCTTACCGTGAGCGTACGATATGGTCCTCTGGATGACGTGATGCATCACCGAAAACGTTTTCTCACAAGCCGTCTGATCGACGAGTGGATCAAGGAGGACAAACATATTAAAGTCAGGGCGAGGATTTTGTTTAAAAAAAAAAAAAAACGCTACACAAAAAAGTATTGGGACACCTTGAGGCCGTGAAAAGTGAGGATTTGCGGAGATCGCACACTTAAGATCTTCCATTTTTCTGAGAAGATGGATTGGTCAGATCGCACCTTTTTCATTGCCCCCCCCCCCAGATATGGAATGCGGCCTGTTTTACTGCCGCTTCTCCCCTCGCCTGCGTCCCAATACTTTTGTCATCTGTCGGCTGTGCTGCTCCACCTTGAGGTCATTTGGGTAGTGGTGCGTCCACGCCAGAAGCATAGCGGCAAACAAGTCGCCGGTTCCGACGAAGACGGCGTCCACTTTGGGAACTTCTATTCTGACCCTCTGCGTCGTCCTGCTGCCGTCGGGACGAACTTGAACGCGGAAGAAGATTTTAGCGTCGTTTCCTTGAACGCAGTGATTTGAAATTTAAAAAAAAAAAAAAAAAAAAAAAAAGCACGGCACCCACCGTGACGCTGGCTTCCCAGCGACACCAGGAAGCGATCGCCCAGTCTGGGGGGCAAATCAGAGGAGGTGATGACCACCGTGTCCGGGCCCATGGCGTGGAGCAGGTCCATGACCTGCGCACCGAACGCGAACGTCGTTCAAATCGCTTCGTTCGGCAATGGGACGGTCACGTGACCAATCAGAACTTGCTCACCTCTACGGCATCTTTCTGTGTGCTGATGTTCTTGCCTGTCAACAATCTGAAACGAGCGGAAGGACCAGGCAAAAAATGGGTAGAAATGAATTCAGTTCGGTGGATCAACTCAAAAAAGGAAACTTCTTAGCCAACAATATGTGATATGAATGTAAATTACGAGCGCTACACTTTTATGTCAAATCATATGAAGCCTCATGCACCATGAGAATATTTTTTTTTTTTTATCATATGCGGCCGTCGCCGATTCATCACGTTTCACTTGGACCTTATTGAAAGCATCTTCAGAACCGTCCACCCATCCATTTTCTTTAGCCGCTTATCCTCACAAGGGTCGCGTGGAGTGCCGGAGCCAATCCCAGCAGTCAACGGGCAGCAGGCGGGGTTACACCCTGAACTGGTCGCCAGCCAATCGCAGGGCACGTGGAGACAAAACAGCCGCACTCACAATCACACCTAGGGGCAATTTAGAGTGTCCAATGAATGAGATGAGATGTTCTTAGCCACTTATCCTCACATGGGTCGCGGGAGTGCCGGAGCCCATCGCAGCCGTCAACGTGCAGGAGGCGGGGTACACCCTGAACTGGTCGCCAGCCAATCGCAGGGCACGTGGAGACAAACAGCCGCACTCACAATCACACCTAGAGGCAATTGAGAGTGTCCAATTAATGTTGCATGTTTTTGGGATGTGGGAGGAAACCGGAGCGCCCACCCGGAGAAAACCCACACAGACACGGGGAGAATATGCAAACTCGGCACAGGCGGGTCCGGGATTGAACCCGGGACCTCAGAACTGTGAGGCCGACGGTATACCAGCTGATCCAACGTGCAGCGCCCTTCGGAAAAATAAACGACCACAACGACGACGACGACGACGGCCTGCATGCAGCTCCTCGCCGGGCGTCACTTACTCGGCCTCAAACTGGTTGGGGGTGATGATGTCGGCAACAGGAACCACCTTGTTCTTGTACACCGGATACAGATTCTGAGGGACGTACTGGAAACACAATTACAGGCATAGCGTTGAACGCAAAACACACACACAAACACACAAAGCAGGCACTCACCACCCACCATGGATCCGTGGTCACCGAGCACCGGGTCGCACACTGAAACCACAAAAACACAAACGTGGATCCGGTTCAGACCGACACGGCACGGCCAAGAAGAAAGAAGCGAACGCTCACCGTAGACCAAGTTCGGATTGGCTCTCTTTAGCTCCTGAACGATGTCCACCACCATCTCCAGGAAGGACGTGTCCCTGGTGTACCCTGAACACAACGCGCGTTAAAAACGCGGAACCGACACGTCAGAGGCGACCCCGCCCGCCGCGTGCGCCCACCTGTGAGGACGTAATCGTACTGGTGCACGTTGTTGAGCTTGATGCCTTCGTAGAGAACGTGCAGCTCGTCGGCCGTCAAAACTTGGCCCTTCCAGTGGGAATAGCCTGAAGGAGGACGCACGCGCACACTGTCCTTGAACGCAAATGTGCAACATGATGATTTGCTGCTTCAAATTCAATTTTATCCATCAATAGAGCTCGTGCACGTGACGTCACCATTTTCACGGCGCCATATTGCCGGTCAAACCGAGCTGCTCTGCACTGCGCGGGAGCCATTGAACCAGACCAGCAGATTTTTCAAATTTCCCGAGACCTGTTCTACAGTCGGTCGTCACAACAGACGAAGACGAGACACATATTCAAAGAAGTCATTCTATGGAAGACCATCTGAAAAGACCAGAATAGGTTGATGCATTTCAGCAATTCAGCGTGATGGAAGGTGCCCAACCAAAATACACACATGCCTGTGGAGCCATCACTTCATTTCAGGTAGGAATTATTATGAGTATTTATAATACCAAATTGGCTCATTTGAGAACAATCCGTATTTTAAAAAAAAAAAAACAACAACAGGGAGTTCTCTCCAACGTACACGGAAGCGTGTTGCGGCCACTCATTAAACTTCGGTAGACCTCTCCCTGATTTTATTTTTTTTTTTTAAATATGCACTGTTCTCTAAATGATTCAAATGCGTATTTAAAAAAGAAAATAAACCACCTGTCGCAGAGAGGTTTACGTAGGTTAAGGCGTGGCCGCAATGCGCTTCCGTGTACGGTGGCTGAAGCCTATCCCAGCGGTTGATTTTCTTTTTATAAAATACTCTTTGGACTAATTTAAAACAAGGCATATTTTTCAAAAAACCTGTCACCGAGAGGTTTACAGAAGATTAACGTGTGGCCGCAACACGCTTCCGCGTTCACGAGCCATCAACCCGTCATCTTTCTTTTCCCCCCAATCATAGTTAATGAATGCGAGTTTGTGTAAAACCAGGGGTCATTTATTGAAATATTGGTCATTTGGATTGAAAAAAATGATGTTTGTTTTTTTTTAATAACGTGGAAGAACAACAACAAATCTGTACCCAAAATAATTTTCATATTTTATTAACTTTCATGGGGTCGTAGTAAATCGATGAGCTTCCTCGTATATCAACATTTCCCAAAACAAAAAAATGTTATGGCAGGGATTAAATATGGGTCCCCTATGCAGAGTTTTTCATTTTTCCAAGTACCTTCGTTTATTATCACCTTATAAATGTTTAACGGTATCGAGACGTATTTTCGCTTCGTCTCAACGGACTCGCCGTCGAGCGATGCTTTGCTTGACCGGCAACACGGCCAGTCACGTGATCTCGGTGACGTCGGTGCCCGAGCTCTCCATTTTTACATGGGAGGACACACAAAAACTACTTAGCGCGTATACACGCTCTCGGACAAACGGACACGTACGCCACAGATGGATACACTCGCACACAGACAAACGGGGATGGGGAGTCTCACACAGACACACAACAGCCAGGTACACAAAAGCACAAACAAACAGAGGAACACACGTGGACAGATGGATGACACACAAGCAAGGACACACACTAATATGACTTCAACACGAGCACACAAAGGAGACAAAACGAGTTAAATGTGTGACTTAAAATAGCCTCGTGTTCCGTGTGTGCGCGTCTGTCTGCCACGCTGCTGATGTCGCAGCACCAGGTGACTCACCAGCGGGTCACGTGTTTTGGGGGGCGTGCGGTTGCTAGGCAACACGGCAGGAGAAAGGCGGACGGGGCGCGAGCGCGAGCACGACCGTGCGATGACGTCGGCGGCGGCGGCCCGCTGTCGCAAGCGACGTCGTCATCTTCTGGCTCCTCCCGCCGAGCGCATTCGGCAGCGCGAGCCCAAACGCTCAAGGTGCGGATTCGAGAGGCCCCCGACGGAAGGTTTTTGCGGCGCAGCTGGCCTCAATTAACTGCGCTGCTAATTGTCAAAATCCATTTTTTTTCCCCCGCGTTGCCGTAGTGGTTAACAGCCCAGAATGAAGACCTTCTGGAAGCCATAAGCTATTTTCATTGCCAAAATGTATTGCTATCCATTTCTTAATTAAGATGGCAAAATAATCAATCATGAATTGTCATGTCATTATCCAAGTCGCTTATCCTCACAAGCGTTGCGGGAAAGCCGGAGCCCATCCCAGCTAGCTTCGAACTGGTCGCCAGTCAGTCGCAGGGCGGATATCGACACCATCACTGAGCGGGAATCGAACCCACGCTGCCCGCAACCAAAGGCAGGCGTGTGCAACACTACACGATCGGTGACTCCTCAATCATGAATTATCATACATCATTCCAAATAATAGATCCTGTGCAATGACACTTAACAACAGTAAATGTCAAAGGTGTTGAATATTTGAAATGGGAAATCGGGAAGCTCGATGCAGGCCACGTGTGGGGCTCCACACCGAAATCTGACGCGAAAATGACACTCACCAAATGTACAAAATAATCTGGCTTCTGATCTTGATCCCGTCCATTAATCGACTGCACGTCCATTTTACAATATTTCGCCTCATAACGACTGGTATTTGCAACATGCGTGACTCACGGCGTGTATGGTTATAAAACGCAAAAGCCCGGTGAGTGACGTGGGCGTCGGCCAACTGTCGAGCGAGTTGCGCGACTATCGGCGGCGCGTGTACGAATGTGATCATTGCAATTTTGCTTTTTTTTTTTTACTGTACCGCACACAGCAAGGAAAGCGTGGAAGGCGACGTTACCCGTGTGATTGGAAAACTGCACCGAGTTGATGGAGTCCACCTCAAATCCCAAAACCTGCAAAGTGACAAACGTGCGCATAAAACCACAAGAAGCGCAGATGATTTTTTTTTACTCTGTTTTTTTAAAGAAATATTCAAATCTGAACAGGTGAAACTGTCATCATGACACAATAACGTGTGGCAGAGACGTTGGAACCATATTAAAAATGATCATCTTGACCTTGTCGAGTAGCGCAGAGAGGACTTTGACAGATAGATAGATTCATGCAGCAAGGATTAGGTATTAGTGTCACATATTGTGAGTCACAATAATCTATCGCACCCACTTGCCGAATCTAAAATGTCCTCAGAGGCACCGGTTGGACAAATATCGTGACGACTCGATGATGAAAGTTTAAAAAAAAAAAAAAAAAAAAACAACTCAAACGCAACACACCTCCATGCACAACTAAATGCGCGCATGTGTACGGTGGCTGTAAAGTGCAAAAACAGAAGCGGAAAGACACACACAAAAAAAAAACAAAAACGAAGACGAAAGCGGAAAAGGAGGTGACATTGATTCCGCGACATCCCGCCTTGACCACTTGGCGCGGTTTTGCCATAAATGTGGTCGATCTTGAAAGTCTACCACAGGAGTGCGTCGAGTATTTTAAAAGTGGGCCACTCCTATGCTATGATCGTGGACATAATGTCACGCTTACGTGGTACACAGATGAAGTTTGAGCTCTTTGAAGAGCAAATTAACAAAACATGAAACGACACGTCTGGACACAGCACGCCTTCGCGTCTCTTCCTGTCCGGCAGGGTGGGATGTCGCGGCCCCCGGGGGGGGGAGGGGGGGGGGGAGTAATGTAACCAATTTTTCCGGTTTCGGCTTGTTTTTTTGTGTTTTGCACTTCTCGGCATTTGTTTTTTTGTGTTTGAACTTTACAGCCACCGTCCACGTGCCACGCAAAGGACGGCAGGTCAAGTACGTCTTAGTGGACGTTAGCAAGTATTCTCTTTTTAAGTATGCATGTAAAGAATAATCATGAATATGCATGACAAATTATGTGCTGTATATTTAATTTTTTTTATTTTGGCAACTGTATGCAAGGTTAAACTGCAACGTGCCGCTCTCTTCCTCACTCATGTAAATCAGACAAATGACTTTTTATATTATTGCGTCTTCGTCGCGATACTTGCCGATACCAAAAACATAATCGCATTATCAAATTCCATGCGATCTTTTGTGAGCAGAGGCCACGGCGACAACACGAGCGCCTCGCGCCTCCGTTCTCGAGTGACGTCGCCCGGGGGAATCCCCCCCCCCCCTCCCCGGCGGCCAATCGGGGGGCCTCCGTCCTGATGGGAAGTGACGGGCTGGCCGCCATCCTCCACGCCAATCGGGACTCCCGGGGGAGGGGGGGTGATCCTATCTTACATTTTAATGAACGCGTCCGCGTCAACGCGTGACGTGCGAATTCACGGCTAACCCTACGAGTTACTCATCTTCGCGCTCGCACACTGCCTGGAAAAGGAGTCAGCGTGTGCCTTGCGAGTGCTCGCCAAGGATGACGAACGGCGGTGGCAGCAACTCCAAAAAGTGCAAAACGGCCAGATGGAGGTACAACACAAAAGCCACGAAAAGCAGCTTTTACAGGCCACGTAGTAAAAGGTTCTGTTCTGAGACCTGCTAATGGGTTCCGCCGTTATCGCCACACAAAGAGCATTATTTGCACGTTGGCGGGCGCCAAGAGAATCAATCAGCCGTAACAAGTTGAACGCAGCTTCCCGAAGGCCCCGAGGCGCCGGCGGAGCCCAAAAGAGACGAAGCGCTTCTGGCCGCAGCGGGACGGAGGACACAATCGTCGTCGTCATCATCCGGCAAAGCGACCGCCGCCAGTTACAGCACAAATCCTAAAGGGCTGTGACGCTCACTTCCACGCCCCCGCCCGCCGAGCAAATCTCCTCAGTATCGTCCAGATACAGTTCCCCAAATTCCCAAGACTGCGCAGGAGTCTTTCAGCTTTGCTTCGAGCCGAGTGGAAAGCCAAAGGAAAACTAAAAAGGGCGTTAAGACGAGTTTTAAAAAGAGAAAAGTGAGGTGGGGGTCCTCCCAAGACAACGAGCTGGAGCTCCCGCCGGGACGTGGGAAAGTCCACAAGCGCTTGGTCAGCTGACCTGAGCCAAGTCAGGACCAGCGACAGAGTGGGAAAAACATAACAAATAAAGTCAAAGTCTTCAAAAGCATTTTAAAAACACAGCAGAGGGAGGCCAGAATCCAAGTTCTGCACTGCCTCTAACAAGGTCCAGTTCAGAGGTGAACTCACTGGAGACGTTCAGACACGGCACCGATCCGTCTGTCGATCTCCCGGTCCATTCTTCCCTCGCTCGTGAGCAAGACCCCAAGATACTTGAACTCCTCCACTTGGGGAAGGATCTCATCCCCGCCCTGGAGAGGGCAGGCCACCATTTCCCGACTGAGGACCGTAGTCTCGGATTTGGAGGGGTCGTGACCGAAAGAACGAGATCCCGGATACCAGCGGGCGAAATGAGTTTCCTCGGCAGGGTGTCCGGGCGAGAAGCTCGGTCATCCGGGAGGGGATCAGTGTCTACTCCTCCGCATTGAGAGGAGCCAGATGAGGTGGCTGGGGCATCCGATTCGGACGCCTCCCAGACGGTGAGGTGTTCCGGGCATGTCCCACCGGAAAGAGACCCCGAGCACGACCCAGGACACGCCGGAGAGACCACGTCTCTCGGCTGGCTCGGGAGCGCCTCGGGATCCCTCCGGAAGAACTGGAAGAAGTGGCTGGGGAAAGGGAAGTCTGGGTATCCCTGCTGAAGCTACTTCCCCCGTGACCTGACCCCGAAAAGCGGTAGATAATGGATGGATCCAATAGGTCATATTCGCTGTCTTGATAATGTGATGTTAAATCCTCTCATTTAGTTGTGTTTTGAGAAGAAGAAGCCAACCGTCGGAGTCGTGAGCTCACTTCCCGAGCCCGGAGCTCACTCGCGGGGGGCGCAAGCTCGTCAGACTCTGCGGCATTCCGCCCGAAGAACCATTCGAACATTCAACCTTATTTACAGCCACAGGTTCAAATCTTTATGGAGGGATTCCTCCGTCTTCCCGATTGACCGATACTGCCATTTGTTCATCAGATGAGGATAAATCGCCGCTGGGCATAAGTGGTGTCCCATGTAATCGGGCCTTTGTCGCGGCACGGGACACGTCACATCCGCCCACGACTGGCGAAAATGGCAGCGCCCCTGAAAATTTGTAATCGTCTATAAAAATCTTCTCAAAACACGATTAAACGGGAGAGGATTTAACATCACATTGTCAAAATAGAGTACATATGACGTGACCGATTGGATACATTGTTAATGCAAACCAGTGGATTTCCCCTTTAAGGGAGGACTGGCTGACTCCAAATCTCGAATCTTTCTTCAACTATCTCTGGCAGCAACAGACAGAACCATTCCAAGTCAGAAGGTCATTAACTAACCTGCGTATGTTATTGCTGCGTCGTGACATTTTTCATTCATATAAATTCTGTGCGGACACCGGCTTCCCGCCCCGTTTAAAAACGCGACGGACTACGGCTCACCCGAGACCCGAACGGACGTTCTCGAAAAATGGAATCGGGGGCGTGAGAGCGGAGCGACTCCGAACAATTTGGAGAACGGCCGGTCGGCCCATTTTGGGACCGTTTGACGCCGATCCACTCGGGAAAAACCAGACGCAAACACACACTTGCGTCCTACAAACATATCAGCAGTCCCACGTAGGAAGACGATTTGTTCACCGACGTCAGTTTCAATGTCAACGCCCGCCAGCATTTTGCCTCAATGACAACAGCAAATAAAGGTCATCTGGGGTCAGCACAAGGGGACAACGAAAGATCATCCTGGATGACGAACTGCGGGACACAAGGACCAGACACTTGGCGACTGGGCACGAAGACGGGAAACTTCTTTTTAAAAATCAATAAACCCGATCAAGCTGAATCATGTTTCGTTCTTTTCGTCACGACGCCAATTGTGGGTGTTATTCAGAAGAGGGAATGTGGGAGAAAGGGCGCATCGGGCGTCAAATGTCAGTCAAGGTGTCCCCCATGATGGATGCGAGGAAGGCGAGAGGGGAGTCGGCGTCTACCTGCAACGGGAACGAGGCGCTCTTGTTGCCCACGTAACCCCGGACGACGTGGCTCTGGATGGACAGGACGCGGCACTCCATGGCGGCTCCCGTTGCTCGGCCGACGACGGACGGACGGACGGACGCAGCCTTCAGCGCATAACAGCAGCGGAGAGACAATTTCAGCCCACCGCCGAGATCTAGCTTGACGTTAGCTGCATGCCGAACGAGGAGACGCGAGCCACGCGCACGTATGACGGCAGCATGCGTGCACGCGCGCGCGCCTCTGTGCATTTATCCGTGTTAAAACTTATTTATTACAGCATTTGTAAAAAAAAAAAAAAAAAAAAGATCATTCGAGACGCACCTGAATATGGAAATATCCCCCGAAAATAAAATATTCAAATGCCCTCAAAGGGATGCAGTTGATATGCCAATGCCGCAAGTGGCGCTGTTTTCCATTGCTGCCGGTAAAACGTAGAAGAAGCAAGTACACGCCGCTATGGCCGATGCTTGCAGTTTAAAATTCAAAATATGTAAACGCGCGGTTAATGACAAAAGGCGATTAAAATTTTATTAGATGACAATAACCGGGATGTTTGGTTTGTGTTACATCGTCGACGGGGTGTAAAAAGAACTAAAAAAATGATTTAGTTCGTACACCTACCTGTAACACTGCCAAGTTAATGACCGAACAAAAACGTTACAGAAAAGCGTTTTTAGTACGCGTGGTAAAATATTAGATGACATTTTCAAAGACAGCAACTATTAGCTATCATCAATTTTTGTTTTTGGTGCTACAAAACTGGTAAACTATCGGGGTCGCGTGTTTTTCATAGATTATACAACCAGATAAAACAGCGCTACGCCATACAAGGTAACAGACGTGCCTACGTTGCGGCCATATTAGAAAGGGCATGTCCCTAGAAAATAAATCGTAATTTGCTCATTTCTCACGTGATTTAATGAGATTAACTGTTTCGTTAACGCCGGCGCGTACGCTGTCAATAAAGATTTTATGAGATAATCCGAGAGAAAAAGAAAACATAAATCTATTTTACCTGTAAAACCTCCCTTGTCGCAATTGTATGGTGCTGTATGCAGGACAATCTTCCTCCGTTGCTCGTATGTATTTTTCCACTGCTTTTACAGTTACACACGAGTTACACTCGTGAAACGTGATGGCCACTCGGACCCTCCTAGTTTAGCGTTGCCCTGCACACGCACATAGAAAGGGGCGCGTTTTATCTGCATAAGCAGATCTGTGTCCGGGTCATTCGAACGCGTGAAAGCAGGACGGAAAAGAAGAAGGAAGGTAATGGCTGCCCCCGCGGTGATCATGCTGGATTTGTGGCGTTAGACTGCGGGTCCTCTTTGCTGTATACCAAGTGAGTAATTGTGGAGGTAACAGTGGCAGGAATGACGGGGTTCTGTGGGCGAGCTCGCCTCCCCGTTGCAGGTTTTGACAGCGCAGAGGCGAGCGAAGAGTACGACCACCACCAGGAGATCGCCAGGTCTCGCTATGCCGACATGCTGTACGATCACGACAGGAACGACAAGTACTACCGGGGCATCAGAGCGGCCGTGGCCCGAGTGCGCGCTCGGGGCGAGAAAGTCATCGTCCTGGACATCGGAGCGGGAACCGGCTTACTGTCCATGATGGCCGTCACAGCCGGAGCCGACTTCTGCTACGCCGTGGAAGTCTTCCAGCCCACGGCCGCCGCCGCCAGGTGCATCGTGGAGAAAAACGGCTTCGCCGACAAGATCAAGATCATCAACAAACACTCGACCGAGGTTACCGTGGGCCCGGGCGAAGACATGGAAACGAAGGCCAACGTCCTCGTCACAGAACTGTTCGACACGGAGCTGATCGGCGAAGGGGCTCTGCCGAGCTACGAACACGCTCACCGCTGCCTGGTCCGGGAGGGATGCGCGGCCGTTCCTCACCGGGCCACCGTCTACGCCCAGCTGGCGGAGTCGGAGCTGTTGGGGAGCTGGGCCCGCCTGCGGCCGATAGAGGTGGAGGGAAGCCGGGTTCTGCCTCCGCCGGCCGTGGCCGACTGCAGCGGCGTTCATTCCGTGTGCGACATTCAGCTCAGCCAGGTTTCGCCCCGCAGCTTCACCGCTTTGGGTCCCGTCCTCGCCATGTTCACCGTGGACTTCAGCCAGCCTGTCAGCAGCGCCCCCCGCTCCTACTCCTCGCAGTTTGTGGCTCGGACCGGCGGTCGGGCTCAAGTGGTGCTCTCCTGGTGGGACCTGGACATGGATCCCGCCGGCGGCATCGTGTGCTCCGTGGCCCCCAGCTGGACGTACCCGCGGCCGGAGACGGCGCCGTGGCGAGACCACTGGATGCAGAGCGTTTACTTCCTGCCTGTCGAGCGCGAGGTGGCCGAAGGTGAAAATCTGACCCTGGCCGTGCGCCACGACGACTACAGTCTGTGGTACGGCCTCGGGTCTCGCGGCCGCGACGCCATTCTCTCCAGGCCGTCTTGCACGTGCCACGCCCACCTGGCCTGGACGCGGGCGCGATTCGGCGAACTGAACGACAAAGTGCGCACGGAGCGCTACGTGAGCGCGCTGCGCGGCGTCGTGAAGGAAGACAGCGTCTGTGTCGGAGTGAGCGACGGGAGTCTCCTTCCCGTCTTTGCTCACCTGCTGGGGGCCAAGAAGGTCTTGAGTTTGGACAGCTTGAGCATGAGCAAACGGGCGATGGAGGAGCTGCTGGAGGCCAACTCGCTGGGAGGACGTGTGGCGCTGCCGGACATCAGGCCCGAGCAGCTGACCTGCCAAGATTTGGGGGGGGAGCAGATCTCGCTGCTGATAGGCGAGCCCTACTTCTGCACCAGCCTTCTGCCTTGGCACTCTCTGTACTTCTGGTACTGCCGCAGCGCCCTGGCGGACCTTCTCCGACCCGACGCCGTCATCTTTCCCCGCTCGGCCGCCCTCCACGTGGTTGTCGTAGAGTTCCGGGATTTGTGGCGGATACGCGCGCCGTGCGTCACGTGCGAGGGATTCGACGTCACGCCGATGGACGAGATGATCCAGAAGTCGATGGACTTGCGCGAGTCTCACGAGGCCGAGCCCCACCCGCTGTGGGAGTATCCCTGTCGCGCTCTGAGCCCGTCGGCGGCCGTCGTGACCTTCGACTTCACACGCCGCGTCCCTCGGCGGCCCGTCGTCAGCCGCGGTTCTCTCGCGTTGGTGAGGAGCGGCCGCTGCCACGGCGTAGCGGCCTGGTTGGAGTACCGCCTGAGCCCGGACGTCACGGTCAGCGAGGGTTTGATCCGACCTGTGGATGAGCGGGGCCGCTGCGAGTGGAGTCGACACAGGAAACAGGGAGTGTACTTCTTCCCGTCCGCGTTCGAGAGCGCGGGAGACGGCGGAGACGCCGCCGTGTTTTACGAGATCAAATTTGAACCCGCTTCGGGAGACATCACGATGGACTTCAACATCGAGTCTGGTTGAGATGGAGTGAGCGACTTTGGCGTTTGGCGAAAACGGGCCCCAGCGCTTCCTTCCGATTCTCGGGCGGGACTTTCGTTTCACCCAAGATGTGGATGGGACGTTTAGGCTTCGTTTGCATTTTCATATAGTTGTGGAAATGTACGATTTCCGTGACAACTTTGGTTTAAAAATATCATCTACCAATAAAGTGACAATTGGACAAGTCCATCATGTCGTCTACCTGTTTTTTTTTGGCGCCCTACGCAGGAAGTCCGCCAACACATTTACAGGGTTGGGCCAAGTGTTGTGAGGGGATCGCGGCCTTTCCAATATTTTGTGCAGTTTCACCCGAGTCAGGCAAGACGAACTCGTCGGCGTTGCGCTGGCCCGACGTCACAATACAGGATTTGCTTCTACCGTACCAAAAGGATTTGCCCGCGAAAGCCACCGCGTTGAAATGAATGCAAAGACTGCACGTCGTCATAAACCCGCTCTGAATAATGGCCCTAAAATGTCGTTTGCTGACATTTTTATATTATTGACGATAATGGTAGGTTCAAAGCAAGCCGGGAGAAAAGTAGAAAAACACTCTGTGACGGTGACTCAAAATCGTGACTCAGAGGATTTAGCAACGTGCGGTGGAGGGGGGGGGGGGACACAGCAAGCATTGGAGGGAGTGCAAAAAAAAAAAAAAAAAGGAAAACCGGCTGCATATGAATGACAAATATAGCACAGCCGTGCCACAGAGTCGTGATTAGAAGACAAAAGAGGAGAGGACGCCTCCAATCCGAACTAAAAGCCGCCGTCTGGATCTTAAATTGAGGCCAGCGTTTTAAAACAAATGTCAAACATCCTCACGGTGCATCCATCCGTCGCATTTTCCAAGCCGCTTATCCTCACGGGCTGCGGGAGAGCGAGGCAAATTTATGCATATGTCGCATTTCACATCCAAGGCTACTCAGCGTGCTGTACATGATTAAAAGCAAATAATAATAGGAAAAAAATTTTTTTTAATTTTAATTTAAAACTTAGGGGGGGGGGGGGGGGGGAGAAAAACTACAACGGTAACAGCATAGGCGGCTCGGCGGATCAGCTGGTAAAGCGTTGGCCTCACAGTTCTGAGGTCCCGAGTTCAATCCCGACCCTGCCTTTGTGGAGTTAGCATGTTCTCCCCCTGCCTGCGTGGCTTTTCTCCGGGTACTCCGGTTTCCTCCCACATGCAACATTAATTGGACACTAAATCGCCACTAGGTGTGATTGTGAGTGCGGCTGTTTGTCTCGATGTGCCCTGCGATTGGCTGGCGACCAGTTCAGGGTGTACCCCGCCTCCGATAGGCCCCGGCACTCCCCGCGACCCTTGTGAGGAAAAGCGGCTAAGAAACTGGATGGATGGATGTTCTGACTTTTTTATTGTTCCGGATAGAACCTGTGCTGCAATTGTTTGATGCCTTTTTGAAGGAGTCCAGTCAGAAGACCATTACAATAGTCAAGCCGACTTGAGATAAGAGCATGTCTGAGCTTCTCCTCGTCTGTTTGATACAAGTAAGCCTAGATGAAAAAAAAAAAAAACCAAAACATCCTCATTGGTAAAATAAAAAATACCCTCAAAGATTCGAGTGGAAAAATGAAAAGTAAGTCAAGGCTGTTTGTGGGTAAAACAAAAAATGAAAGGGTAAAGCTTATTTTTAAAATGGAAATAGTGGTACTGCTATGGGTAAAAAAAAAAAGATTAATTACCCCTGTAAATTTAAAAAACTGGGTGTTAATTCAATGAAAGTCAATTGTCCTCATAGCTAAAAAAAAAAAAAAAAAAACGTAAGAAAAACTATCTTCCTGGGTAATGAATAAATAAATAACTTGAGTGTGAGCGTGTGGCCAGAAACGCAAACAGCCCACAAAGTTTATTTGGAACTTTATTAACACTGGAAAGACAACAAGGTACGTCCACCTTCGTTCTTTTATATTAACTCTGACTTGGTCTCACTACTTTTTAAATACGGCAGCCCGGAAGGACGGCGGACGGTGAGCTGACTTCACTGACTACGCTGTGAGGAGTTTACGGGGGCGGTCCCGGCAGGAGAATACACGCTTAAGACATTTTGATCATTGTCAAGAAACACAACTGCCGTTTGATTGGACAAAGGGCACGTCGTCCATTGTTTACAACGTGGAACAAAACATGACATTTTGAAATTGTGAGCGAGCGCAAGTCACTTCGAAAATAGCGCGGCGAACCCTCGCGGGCCCAACGGGACGCGAAAGCAGAAGAAAACTCGCCTTTCTTCTTCTTTCTTGCCCTCCTCTGAACACTTGCCCCGCCCCTTACATTTCAGCTACAAAAATACATATTGGTAAAGTTTTTGAGTGATCTTCATCGATTTTAAAAAAACAACAAAAACCGGAACGACAATTCAAATTTCTCCATGGGTTGGAAAATTGAGAAAAAACAAAACAGGTTAAATAATTACGTCACAAGGAAAAAAAAATTCTTACGGGCGAAAAATGAAAAGAAAAAAAAATTGTCTTTGTGGGCAAATAATGTGGGAAGAAAATGGGTTTAAAAATACGGATAACGACAACCGGCATCGTCACGCTATTGACATGGGTTAGAAAAAAAAGAATGCAGTGTTCCCTCGTTTAACGCGGGGGTTGCGTTCCAAGAAATACCCGCGTTTGGTGAAATCAGTGAAGTAGGTTTTTTTTCAGCTTTAGATTTTTCATTCACGAGATATATATTTTTCCGTTTAGAGGATGCTTTTTTTCCATTTACAGGATGATTTTTTTTACATTTACAGTATTTTTTGTTTAGTTTTTTTTTTACCTTTACAGTTTTTTTAAACCATTTCTTTTACACGTTTACGGCTGTTAAACCCCTTCCCACACACTTGCTAAACTTTTCTCAGACAGGCATTTTTACCTTTGTAAAAAAAGATAAATTAAACCAAAGATCAAAACCTGTTTGAGGCCAAAACATTTATTTGAAAACTGAACTTATAATCGCAGATGAAAGTGGCCCGTTTGTACTACTTTTTTCCAATGTCTGCAGCCTTTGTTATCATGTTCAATGGCGACATCTTTTACAATAGCAAGTACGTAACGCTCTACTGTACTTTACGGAATGTCAGCACTCAGTATTTGTATTGTTGGCCAAATGGTTCCATAATCGCAAGCTGACGTAAAACGGGAAATATCGAAAATTGGGTGGGACGATTGTGAATTTTGTCACCCCGCCTCCTGCCCGTTGACAGCTGGAATAGGCTCCAGCACTCCCCGCGACCCCTGTGAGGATAAGCGGAAAAAGAAAATGGATGGATGGACTGCGTGACCTGTACGCTAACTCTTTTTGGTCACGATCGCCTGCCCTAAGCAACGCAACGCGGGCACAACCCAGAAGGCCGCGACGCGTGGTCCAAGTGGGCCGAAAGGCCGTGGGGCCGACCTGCAGTCCGGTCCCTTAGCCAATCGGGAAGCGGAACACGATACTGGGTTCCCTTTAGCCAATTTACACACACGCACAAAAATAAATTAATCCGTGAGATAACGAGGTTGCATAAAGTGAACCGCGTTGTAGCGAGGGAACACTCGACAAGAATAATGGGAAATTGTCCCAAGGTTAATAAAGAAGTAAATGAATTATCCTGATGGGTAAAAAAAAAAATATATATACAGAAGCAAAAATGATCACCTTTGGTTTGAAAAAAGGACTCAAATTATCCTAATAGGTTAAAAAAGGGAAACTAATTCTTTCTGGTTTAAAAAAAAAAAAAAGTCCTTAGGTTAAAAAAAGAAAAAAATGAATTACCCCATGGTAAAAAAAAAAAAGTGGAAAAATGAAATGTAAATTAACTCATCAGGAGAAAAAAAATACCGCCCACAAAATCTAAAAACTACAGTATAATTAAAAACAACCAAAAAGAAAATGTAAAGAAAATAAGTACAAAATAAGACAAAAATGAAAACAATAGAAAATGATCCCAATGAGTTAAAAAAAAAAAAAAAAAAAAAGCTTAAATCGATTATCAACACTCGCCTTCTGCTGCCCCGAACTATTGAGCATTGTTAGCTTTCGCCTAAACGGGTACACTTAATGCTAATGTCACGTGTGTTCAGAGGAGGGTGACACACACAGACACAGGTGAGGGATTGTCACTGGAGTCCGAAACCGTTAAGTCACATTGTCACATTGGATTAGCAGTTAGCAACAAGCTAACAATTGCAGACAGCTTTTCCCGTGAAAGCAGAAAAAAAAAAATGTTGTCGTGTCGCCCCCTGTTGTTTAACTTGTGGATTTTGCCCGAGTTCCGCCTGTCAAAAAGTATTTTTCTTGGGTGACATGACGGTTTGCAAGCGAGCTGCTATGTGGTCCAATTTACCAGCCGACGATCCAACCTCTACCGCTCAGTCAATAAATAAGAATTAGAATAAAGTTGGAAAGAATCAAGTCTGAGTTTCTTTTCGGTCCCCGAGGCCGGCGGCGTCCCGATAACAACGGTACCGGTGCGCTTTCAGGGCTCCTCGAAAAGCTGGAGGTCCAGCCTGACCACGATCTCGCCGGTGGGAACCTCGTGGAGCAGCAAGCGCTTGGTGATCGGTCCCTTGGAGCCTTGGTCCTTTTTGATCTCGGCCAGTCGGATCTCCGTCCTGCCCAGGAAGTCTGAAGAGAGGAGATTTTTTTTTTTTAGTCCATTACAGCGAAGCCCCTTTTATGGCGGGGGTTACGTTGCAAACCCTGGAAGCGGGTCAGGATTTGTGCTGGAAGGTGCGACATGTCAGGAAAATGTCAAATGTCAGGAGAAGCTTACTAGAAGATCTAAACTTCAAACGTGGGCCGACTCCAGTTTAGCATGAGTTTGAATGTATAATTAGTTACTTCTGAACATCCCCAGTTATGAGGGGTGTGCACACTTGTGCAACTGCGTCATCGCAGTTGTTTATCTTGAAAAGGCCAATCTTATCTTGAGAAGTCCGTTAAATGCAAACGGAATGCGAAATGCCGGCACTTTGCCAAAACACCCGTGAGACATTCGACCCGCGAACGATGGGCCGCAATACGGCGCACCGACGTCAAATACGAACTACGTTGTTCACTGACCGTCCGGCGAGAACTGGTCCCGCTCAAACACGGTGACGCACAGGACGTCCTGCTCCAGGTCCTTGATGAAAAACTGGCAGTTGGAGTTCCACTTGGGATTCAGCGTGTCCTGCGGGTTGCGCAAATAAACATTGAAAGCCGACCTCGAATATGATCTGATGAGTTATGGCACAAATAGAACTGTCTGCACGAGATATGGTATTGGACTTGTTGGATTTATCCATCCATCCATCCATCCATCCATCCATCCATCCATCCATCCATTTTCTTAGCCGCTTATCCTCACGGGGGTCGCGGGGAGTGCTGGAGCCTAACCCAGCTGTCGAGGGGCAGGAGGCGGGGCTACACCCTGAACTGGTCGCCAGCCAATCGCAGGGCACATCGGGACAAACAGCTGCACTCACAATCACATTTGTTTCATAAATTGTATTTTTCTTTTCAAAAGTTGGCTACTTAAAACCCATTTATTCATTTTTTTCAATTTCAAAAATCAATTTCTTATGAGAATATTGAAAATGTTGACTCAAATATCCTACAAACTGGACATTTAATTTTGAAAATGCATTTAATGAAATTATTGGTTAACGTAAACATATGAGCTGCTGCATTCTTGAAAAGTCATCCATCCATTTTCTTTGCCGCTTATCCTTACAAGGGTCGCAGGAGTGCCGGAGCCGATCCCAGCTGTCAACGGGCAGGATGCGGGGTACCCCGTGAACCGGTCGCCAGCCAATCGCAGGGCACAGAGAGACAGACGGACGCACTCACAATCACACCTTGGGGCAATTTCGAGTGTTCAATTCATGTTGCGTGTTTTTGGGACGTGGGAGGAAACCGGAGTGCCCACCCGGAGAAAAGCCACGCAGGCACGGGGAGAACATGCAAACTCGAACCCGGGACCTCAGAACCGTGAGGCCAATGCTTTCCAGCTGATTCCACCGTGCCACTCTGTTGGATTTACATTGCGGCAAATGCGCGATAGTCTAAGATCCTTTTTTTTTTTTTTTTAATTTTACTAAATTAAATGTCAAAAGTGAAAACATGACAGAAGAGCAACAAACGCCTTGGCGGAGGTCATGAAAATAAAAATGAAAATCAGATGACGTCCAAACCTGCAGAGTTTTGGTGATGTGGCACTGAGAGCCCATGGTGACCTCACAGTAAGGGTTGCTTTTACCTGCCGCACAAACGCAAACGTCAAAAATCCTTGCCGGCCCTGAACGCCACACACGCCCTTCATTTGGAAATCAACGGCGTTGATTTTGTTGTTGTTGTTGTTGTTTTGGGTAACCCACCGTGCGAGCGACACGGCTTGAGTTCAATTCCCTCCACGATGTTGACCATCAGCCTTCCGATGCCCGTCGCCCTCTGGGAACGCACTGCGGGACGACGGCGGGCAAAATCCACATCAAGTACGTGCAAAACATCGTCCACGTCGTCACGGTCACGCGAAAGCCGTACCCAGGTAAGCTTTTTCTCTCTTCTTCTTCTCCGTTTCGATGAAGAGTTCGGAGGCCGCCTTGATCTTCTGGACCCACGCCGTCCTGCAAGTGCGCGCTCGCGCTTCAATTGGTGACAAATGTAAACATTTTGTGCTCATTTGTTAGTTTTGCTGACCGCTCATTGATGCTCTCGGCCCTGAGGGTGTAAACTCTGTCGATGTGGGAGATGTGGAAGAGGGGCTCGTCCCCCGACGGGTCCGTCGGGAGTTTCACCAGAACCTCGTTGAGGAAGATGGGCTGCGGGACGACACATACGCGGATGGCGTCGTTGCAAACACGCTACGTGCGCTTATGACGCGCCGCACGCTCGTCTTCACTTATGCGAAATGGGATCGGACACGTCGGGTTTAAGCGGCTGGCAAATATACCAAAACTGGATCTGATCCAGATGAAACTTGCTTTGACATTGCCGTGGAAACACACATTGCAGACATCCATCCGTTTGCTGAGCCGCTTATCCTTACAAGGGTCGCGGGAGTGCTGGAGCCTATCCCAGCTGTAATACGTTACGCTAGGACTTCCCTCATTATAAACCATGGGATTTTTTTGATATTTAAATAGTCAGATTTCTTGGAGGATAAAGCGATACTTAAGAAAATATTTTTTGATAAGAGTCAAAAGTCACACATAATACAATTTCTTCAGACAAAATCATATTTTTCCCCCTGAAAATTATTAGCTTTTAAAAAAAAAATACAGAAAGATGAAAAGTACTTATTTGAAAGAAACTAAGTTCAAAATTTTGTCATAAAGTCACATTTTACTAGTATTTTTTATTTTACTATGGGGGAAAAAGACATATAGATTTAACGTATATATAAATACATCAACGTATGTTTTGAATTTCAGACATTTTTAAACGCTGCTTTTTCAGGAAAAAGTTGCAAGCGTATCGTCCTTTCGTTTAAAAAAAAAAAAATCAATTTTCAAGATTTCTTTCCACAAGTCATGTTTTTCAGGTCAAAAATGAAAATTACGTGGTGCTTTAAAAAGGGGGCGTGGTATCAAATGAAAGTTGTTGTTTTTTTCATTTTTAATACAACCAGAAGTCAAACTTGTGAAGAGAAATATTTGAGTCGTAAAAATTGTTTTGATTTTATTTTCGAATAAAAACCTTTTTCTAATCAGGACTTAATAATGCGGTACATTTATTAGAAAGTTGTTTTGTCTGCAAAAATGTTGTACGGACACCGAGAAAAAAAAAAAATGCAATCATTCTCACCGTCTTGTACATGCGATACTGCAAGTGCGTCTTGGAGGAGAAGACTTTATCGGATCCGGACGAGCCCAAGGGTTTGGTCACCTGCGGCGCGGACGGCAAACGGATAACGTGTACGTCAAATATTCGCGCGGCCGCGGTGCTACGGCGAGGTCGGGGGTCACCTGCGTCAAAAGCAGAAAGTCGTTGAAGAGGAAGCCGTAGAGCTCCTTGCTGCTCTTGGCTTTGAAGAGTTTGCCGCTGTGGAGGAACTTGCGCGGGCCCAAACAGTTGGTGACCGAGTTGAACACCAGTTGCTGCAAATGTATTCTTTTAGTTTTGAGCTTCCTCACCACCTGTGCACTTCACAGCATTTACTCGTTTTTCTTTTTTTTTTTTTTATTCCTTTAAGTACACAGCGAAGACGCGGTTCTCGAACGTCTCCGTTCCAAAAACGGTTTTCGGACGAAAATCGGTCCTCGAGCGCCTGCGACAAAACCCGGAAATAACATAACGCGGGCGGTTCCACATAGCTGATCCACAACGCGCGGCGTTATTGTTGTTATTGTAGCGCAGCCTCCGTACGCAGACGTGGGAAATATCGATTCGGTTTTCGAACAAATCGGTTCTCGGATCGCCTTCTGGAACAGATTGTGGTCGAGAACCGAGGTTGTGCTGTATATATTTTTTTCAAAATGGATCATAGTGCAAAAGACAAAAGCGCAGTACCTCCGAAAGGCCTTCACACTGAACGTGAGCTTGGATCCACTCCAGACGATCCGAGTTCTCCTTCTCCCTCACGCCCTCGTTTACCTACACACATGGGGGGAAAAAAAAAAGATATTAGATATATTTAGAGATAGAGATATATTTCCGAGATATGGTTATTATTTGGGCGGCAGCTGGTAAAGCGTTGGCCTCACAGTTCTGAGGAACCGGGTTCGATCCCAGCCCCGCCTGTGTGGAGTTTGCGTGTTGTCCCTGTGCCTGCGTGGTTTTTCTCCGGGTGGGCACTCCGGTTTCCTCCCACATCCCAAAAACATGCGACATTAATTGGACACGCTAAATTGCCCATAGGTGTGATATGTGAGTGTGACCGTTTGTCTCGATCTGCCCTGCGATTGGCTGGCGACCGGTTCAGGGTGACAGCTGGGGGTAGGCTTCAGCACTCCCCGGGACCCTTGTGAGGATAAGCGGCAAAGAAAATGGATGGATGAGTCATTATTTGATGGGGTATGTTTTGGGCCTTGCAAGTGTGTTTTGGCTGTTTTCGAAATCTCGTGAGGCGCCTACGCGACCCGCTGCCTTTCAAACGCGAAGAGAACAATCCAAATGAGAAATGACCTGTGAGGATAAGCGGCAAAGGAAATGGATGGACGAGTTATTATTTAATGGGGTGTTTTTTTGGGGGGTGGCAGGTTCGAAGCCTCGCAAGTGTTTTCGAACACCCGTGAGGCGCCAGCGCGACCCGCCGCCTTTCAAACGCGAAGAGAAGAATCCAAATGAGAAATGACCTGTGAGGATAAGCGGCAAAGGAAATGGATGGACGAGTTATTATTTAATGGGGTGTTTTTTTGGGGGGTGGCAGGTTCGAAGCCTCGCAAGTGTTTTCGAACACCCGTGAGGCGCCAGCGCGACCCGCCGCCTTACAAACGCGAAGAGAAGAATCCAAATGAGAAATGACCTGCGAGCACAACTCTTCCGCCTTTTCCAGCGCGGCCTTCAGGTGGTTGTGGTCGGGATGCGACTCCGGAGTGTTTTCCAAGATCTGTTTTCCACAAGGAGAAGACGGCGGTGACACGTGCGCGTGCGCGTCCGCCTGCGCGTCTGCGCGCCAACCGAACGTACGTTCTTGATGATGAGCGGGTAGCGGGTGACTCTTTGCATGGGCTTGAGCAGGAAGCTGGAGAGCGGCATCCCCTTACAGCGAGGGTCCATGGCCAACCTCTGACGGACGCGCACAAAACAAAACATCCGAGTGTTGGAAAATTTCAACAACAACTTCCGACTCGACGTGTTGACCAAGAAAGTCCATTTTTATTTCTTAATAAGTCAAATTAGAGTTATTTACTATTCTTTTGCTAGCATGAAATCACATAAAAAAAATTGCATAATGTTCAGTGGAAAACAATTATTATTAACAAATATTTTCTATTTTTTAGAATAACCATAAAAAAGTCTTTTTTTTAATTGATATTATTATAGTATATCACGTTGGCACAACTGTGAAGCGTTGGCCTCATAGTTCTGAGGACTGGCGTTCAGATCTTGGCATCGCCTGTGTGGAGTTTGCATGATTATTATAGTATATAAAATATTAAGAATTATGTTAACAATTAAAATTATTATATTGTATAATATAATCCTCTGGTTAATAATATATAATTATCTTATATTAGGCGGCACGTTGGCACAACTGTGAAGCGTTGGCCTCATAGTTCTGAGGACTGGCGTTCAGATCTTGGCACCGCCTGTGTGGAGTTTGCATGTTCTCCCCGTGCCTGTGTGGGTTTCCTCCCACATCCCAAAATCATGCGACATTAATATTACTTGGACACATTAAAAACTGCCCCACGGTGTGATTGCGAGTGCGGACGTTTGTCTCTATGTGCCCTGCGATTGGCTGGCGACCAGTTCAGGGTGTACCCCGCCCCCTGCCTGTTGACAACAAGGATTGGCTCCAGCACTCCGGCGACCCTTGTGAGGATAAGCGGCTAAGAAAGTGGATCGATGGATATATTACATTATTACTGGTGAATTATCGGCTTGTCCCAAACCAGACTCATCCGAACGCCCGTTTGACGACGACGTGCCCCACAATAAGGTGGCAAAAGTGGGAATTTTATGTCTAAAATTATGATCATAATCAACTTGTTCAACTTCTGATTGATGAATGAACGAACGCATTAAGAAGCGTGGCCGAATATCACCTTGAGGAAATCTTTAATTTCGGGGTTGTCGTCTGTTTTCTGCTGAATCAGCGTGGCTCCGTTCAGCTGACACGAGCAGAACCTGCGGTGAGAAAAGCGTCACGTGACCTGCGTCGGCCGACGTCTGCGCGCGCCGTCACCTGATGTACGGCTGCATGTGCGGCAGCTGATTGGTCAGGATGTCGCCGATCATTTTGACGGGCATGCGGTCGCCGGACATTTTCTTCCTCACCCTCAGCGCTCTGAGGACGAGACCGTTGTAGTTATTTTGGAAAGTACGATTATGGCATATCTTGCGTGCGTCCGACTTACTTGAGCAGTTTGATGTTGCACATGATGAGCTCCTTCCAGTTGACAAAAATCATGGCCACCTCCTTCTCGCTCAGCAGCTCGCAGTCCAGCAGAGGCTTGTGGAAGATCTACACACACAATATTTTAGAACAGATGGATTGATGCCATTAATCCATTCAGGTGTCCTTAAAACAAAAATATGTACCATAATTTCCAGGCTATGAACCGCGACTTTTTTCACACCCTTTCAACCCTTCGGATTATGCGGTGATGCGGCTAATTTGTGCTTCTTTTTTTTTTCTAACGTCCGCAACGGGGCACTCGAGCAGAAAAGGTAAGGGTGAGATCGGTGGAATATATGTGCCGAGGAAGTGACTTTTACCGGTATGTTGTTTGTTTTTTTTTTTTTTAAACCGGCCCTGCTAGCACAGCGCTAGCTTAAGCGTGTGCTAGCGTGTTGCTGCTGTGTTACTGCCATGTCCCTGATCTTTACCTGTACGTTTTTTTTAACCGGCCCTGTTAGCACCGGGCTAGCGTTAGTGCTGTGCTAGCTTGTTGCTGGCGCGAGTCAGTGATATTAGACATGTTTTATGCATGTTTGTCTACTGTGTAGCTGCCGCAGCTGTTTTTTTTTTTAACCAGTATGGTTTTTTATTTTCTACCAGCTACTGTGTTGTTGCTATGTTAAGCTAAGCTAAGGTATTAAAACTTTTAAAACTCTTTGTGTACCGTCTTTTTTTGTAAATATCTCGTGTTTAAATGTGGGCACTTGCGGCTTTTACACTAGTGTGGCTTCTGTGTATACCAAATGGTATTTCCTTTACAAATGTACTGGGTGAGGCTTATAATCAGGTCCGCTCTGGAGGCCGGAAATTACGGTAGTCTCATTGGGTTTTTGTAACTAAAGAAAAAGAAAGAAAAAAAACAACCATAACCCAACTGTACCGTACCGACAACATAATTGCTAATAAACCGATTGTAAAGAATTCAACAATTTCCACAAAGTGAGTTCAGGCTTTTGTTGTGTCACTCCTTCTGGTGTGCACGCCTCGCCCACTAGGGAGCAGTATAATACTGTCACACGTACAGTAAATGCACAAAGAAGACAGTTACAACTGCTTAGTACACTACTTCTCCATTCATTTTCTGTGCTGCTTATCCTCACAACTGGTGTGCTGGTGCCTAGCCCAGCTATCTTCAGGTGAGAGGCGTGGTGCGCCCTGAACTGGTCGCCAGCCAATCACAACCCACAGAGAAACAAACAACCATCCACACTTATATTCACACCTATGAGCAATTTAGAGCATTCACTTAACCTACCCTGCATATTTTGGGGGGATGTGGGAAGAAAACCCAGAAAAAAACCCATGGAGGAACAGGAAGAACATGCAAAGTCCACACAGGCAGGGCCGGGACTTGAACCAGACGTCGCCACTGTTCATTAATACGCAGTAATATTAGTTGTTTATCACAAAGGATAAAAAAAAAAAAAAAAATCCAGGGAGTGTTGCCTGTCAACATGAGTTGCTACACTTTTGTGTTCAAACATCCATTGCCTCAAGTGTTAGTAAAATGATACTGTGAGGTTGTGGCGAACCGAATGATTTAATTTTCTATTTCTATTATATAATTGAGACGACATCAGATCCGTGCTGTGAACGAAAATGATGGACTGCTGCATTAAAAAAGAAATTAAAAAAAAACAAGTGTTGTTCTTCACCTCAGTGACGAGCTGCAGATCGTTGACGTAGTTCTCCTCGGTGAGAATGAGTTCGTGGATGTAGCCCTGACGTTTCCTCTCCATGGGACTCAGCATGTCCAGCAGGTGCAGGTCGGCACACCCTAAAAAAAACAAACAAAAAAAACAAACAAAAAAACACGACGACACACAAACACGCAAGCACGCACGCATCAGGCAACATCCACCATGTCAAATCATCCAAACAATAATAGTGTGATACATACCTGCCCTCACAACAGGCACCTCAACCTAAATGTGCACTTATTTTTCGCAAAGCGGAGTTGTTTGGGTAGAAATAAGATAATACAATTACGCCGTTACTTCAAAATGACATTTTCAATACATCACAACACATGATGTAAATCTGATGATAATAAAGACAATACTGTACTTGTATTTTACCAGATTTAAAAAAAATTGAAAAGGGTAAGATTGTGGCTCTACAAGAAGATCAGATCACCCTTTATATATTTCAAATATTTAGGAAATTAAGAAAATGAACTCACTTTTCACAGAGTGAATACAAAAAAAAACCAAGTTTGCGTTAAAAAAAAAGTTTGGATATCAAAGTCTGTAAACGAAAGTAAAATGTTATCTTTTTGACAATAAAGCTTTGGTATGAAGATTAAAAAATATTTTAAAATGAATTTTGCTGCCAGCTTATCGCAGGGCATACGGAGAAAGAACCATTTGCACCCACATTCACACCTACGGGCAATTTGGAGTACCGTATTTTCCGCATTATAAGGCGCACCTTCAATGACTGGCCTATTTTAAAAACTTTTTTTTTTCATATATAAGGCGCACTGGATTATAAGGCGCGTAGAATAGACGCTACAGTCGAGGCTGGGGTTACGTTATGCATCCGTTAGATGGGCTGCGCTAAAGGCTCGATATTGATCCATATGCAACGCGCACCCGACTATAAGGCGCACCTGATTATAAGGCGCACTGTCAGTTTTTGAGAAAATTAAAGGCTTTTAGGTGCGCCTTATAGTGTGGAAAATACGGTAGGTATGAATCCACCACGCATGTTTGTGGAATGTGGGAGGAAACCGGAGCGCCCGGAGAAAAGCAACACAGGCGGGGCCGGGACTCAAACCCCAGCCCTCAGAACTGTGAGGCACACGTGCTAACCAGTCGCTCACCGTCCCTTTCTTCACTCTTTGAATAGAATATATTGTTTAGTGAAATTTTTTTTATGTGTGTAAGAGTAACGGGGCACATGAGCGTGTCTCAGAGCATTTAATCACCAGGATGCAGGCAGATTGACCAGCTCGCAGGAAAATGAGCGCCGCGCTTACATTCATCTTGTACGCCGCCTTCATTCTCACCTTTAAATCTGAGTCAAACAAACAAACAAAAAAAAACCCCTCACGTCTCATTTTCACCGGTGCACCGAGTGCAAGTCGCGCAGCGCGTTTCCGTTTTGGCCGTTCGTCCGCCCGTCAGCTCATTAGTTCGTCGAAGGTCGACCAGCAAAAAAAAAAAAAAAAGAAAAAAAGATTGAAAGCCATCGAACAAAATGGCTCCCAAGTGAGATAATACTTCAACTTAAGCCACCAATTAGAGAGGAGCCCCGTGAGATGTGAGCAGGGTTAAGAACTCTATTGCTTCCTGGATATTTATATTAAAAAAAAAAAAAAAGTTAATAAATCAGTTCATTGCATTTGCAAGGGTAAACATTGAAAATCACAATACTGTCATCTGGATAAACAACAAACAAAATGTGGCAACTACTATCAACAAAAAAAGGTGGAGGTGGCAGTCTTGTTGCCATGATAATCCAAGTCCAGTTCCTCAAAGTTTGAGTCAATTCATCATTCCCGTTTGTAAATGTCCAAGTCACGATGATACGGGAGGAATTTTCCCGACATTTCTGGATGCAAATGAAACCTCATTTGGATCTTGATCTTCAAACGTTTTGGTAAAAATGACTTTTTGTTTTGATTCAACTGCGCAGTGCGATTAAAAGCGTGCGGCTGAAACGGCCTTCCAGTTCGTAAAATCCAGAATAAAATCTACGCGCCAAAGCCCAACTAAACAAAAATCGAATTCAAAGTTGTGCGAGAAGGTCGGCAGCCATTTTGTACTTGTGAGGTCAACGCTGCCGCTTGTGTGTGTGCGTGCAAAATAAGTCTTGATCTTTACAGCTTTAGTCTGATTAATATACTACAAAAAAATAAAATATTTTTGTTCAATAAAGGCTGGAATATAGCATATTTTTTAAAATGTGTTTTTGACAGATTGACACATTAAGAACGTCCCAGATGGAATGATTCGCTTGTACCCCGCGCGCGTCCGCATCCGTCAACTGTGTGATCGTCATAGCAACAGACGAGCCGGTGATAAAGACGTAAACATAAAACGACAGAACGTGAAGTAAATACACGCTTAAAACGTTAAAAAACAACCTTGGGTAAAAACAACGCGGTTATGTGTATTTGCTTCAAATCCCCCCAAAGTCTGTACCTTGTTGCGTAAATGTGTGCGTAGTGTGTGGAGCCCCCCCTGACCCCTGACCTCCCCCCCTTGGGCACCTCTTGAGAGGAAACGCAATGAGAAGAGGAGGAGGCCGGAGTAGTCTTTGGCTGTTACGTTCCGCATTCGGAACCCGTCCTCCAGCAGATAGTGGGTCTTTCTGTGAAGTTGTGGGGAGGGCACGGGTTAGTCGGGGGAGGGGGGGGGGGAGGAGTCGAGGGGGGCACTGACAGGTAAAGGAAGCTGCTGAGGGTGGAAGTAAAAAAACAAAACAAAAAAAAAAAAATCAAGTAAAATAGCAAAGCGGGATGTACAGAGGAGGGTTGCCGTCACACTGAAAAGAGTCAAATGACAAGAGAATAAAGTTGTCTTTTTTAGAGGAAAAAGGAGTATTATTATTATTACTATTCCTTTCGACAACAAAAAAAAGTGGAATTCTATGCATAAGAAAGGGAATATTTTTCGAGAATATTTTTTTTTCCAGAAAAAAAAAATAAAATTCCAGAAAATGTAAATATCATGAGTTAAGTAAGTACATTTTGAAAAAAAATTTATTATGAATTGGAATTTTCTTAAGAATAAAGACCTATTTTTGAATTTGAAAAAGGTATTTATTTTAAATTCTTCGTATTGTATTATGAGGATTTAGTCAAATTAATTCAATATAAAAATGTAGATTGTTACAAGGATTAATGTAGATGTTTTTTCCAGAAAAAAATATTTTGGGAGGAAAAAATGGTCAAATTATGAACACTAACTTATTGTACATAAATTATAAAATTTCTGCCCCGGTAGAGTTATTTTAACAACAAAATTTTAGTGTAACCTGACAGAAACATAAAAGAGACCCCAAACTTTTTTCCCTAAAAAAAAAAAAAAAAAAAAGTTGTAATGCACGCTATATTGAAATATTTTTTTTTTTTTTTTTTACAAAAAGTTATTTTTTTTCCTATGATTTTTTTTTTCCCAGAAAAAAAAATACAGCTTCATTCTCTTAGTATTTTTTTTTCTTTTCAGCGCGTCTCGACAACTCCTTAATTGGGATGAGCCTCGGTGGTTCTAAAATGACACGATCTCCCGTAAAGCCACAAAACGACCCACTATCCACTCGACCACCGGTGGCGCCAGGACGGAGGCGTGTGCGTGCGTGCGTGGGTGCGTGGGTGCGCGTGTCGTGAATACAGTCACAGGTCAAAACATGTCAACGAGTCCAATCATCCGCATGTCCTCTCCCCTCCGAGCCTCGCCTCCCCTCTCGCTTTTCACAAGACGGCGGCGAGGCGAGGGGCGAGCGGAGCCTCGCGCGCACACCGACAGGCAGACGCTTAACGTTACTGTCTGTCGCGCTCAATCTGTGTGCCTTCTATCGGTGGAGGAGAGTCGCCATGTCCGGGTCATGTGACCGCTCGCTGCTGTCCCATTGCTTGCGTGGCCTAGTGGGCGTGGCCTAGTGGGTCTCTTTGAGGGCTTTGAGGAGAGAGGGATTCTGGGTAATGATATGATCCTAGAGAGAGGACGACAACAACAACATCAACAAAAACAACTAAAACAAAAATAACAACAACAACAACAACAACAAAACTGGGTGCTAAGTGGGTGGAGCGTGCAGCAAGACAGCATGGAAGTAAAATATCGAGAGTGCGGCACCCGACAAGCATTTACAGTCAGCACTCGTAAAAAAAAAATATATAGATATATTTATCTATATCTATATATTTTTTTATGGTGTGTATGCATAATATTGTAGAAAAGCAATTTTAATCAGTTGTTTATTTTACTGAATAATTGGTGAATTATAGTTTAATAACAAAAGTTTATTGATAATTGTTCTTTTCTAAAACAAATCATTTTACATATTGTACATACATCAAATTTTTCGAAACAATATTTATTTTTTTTAATAATTAGGTCATTAACTATAAATTATTTATTAATGGCCAAACTTAAAAAATGAAGTTGTTTTAATTACGTTTAAAATGAGTTATTTTATTATTAAAATAATAATGGTAAGTATTTTACATACATATTAAAACAATCCCAAAAATGTATACATTTTATTAACTAATTGGTTAATTCAATATAATTACATTAATAACAATTTTAAGAAATGAGTGAATTATTCTTTATTAGTAAAAGGACAATTTTTGCATACTTTATATACATATTTTTTTGTAATTTTGTATTATGTGATGATAAAATTGATTCATTAGCTATGAGAATGCGCAACCCGGGACAAAACAGCGAATAGAGATTTTATGATGGCAATTATTTCTATAAGTATCACTTGACGACTCATAACTTCACGACTGTAATGCGTATTTGTATTAGTTAAAAAGATACACTTGTTAATAATCTTGCATATGTGCATGCAAAGGCTGCACCTTTGTTCTAGAATCTCTTCAGTTACGATGGATCGTGCTGGGCATGGTCTTAGGAAAACGCATGCGCGTGTGTGTGTGTGTGTGTGTGTGGAGATACATGCAGGAAGGAGGTGTGTGTGGGAAAAAACACCTAATGCTAATAAACACAAACATGCAAGAACACACACAAAAAGGACGCGAACACACACAAACACCATCCAGAGGTGGTGTGTGACTGACTGGGGATGTTACCAAAGAGGCCCAGAGGACGACGAGGTCACATGGTTGAGAGAGAGAGAGAGGAGGTGGGGGGGGGGGGCCTCTCCACACCACAATCTGGGGTGTGTGCGTGGGGGAGAGAGAGTGTGTGTGTGTGTGCATCTGTGTGCGCGAGCGTTAGACGACACACTGCAAGGCCATTTGAGTCTCTACGTATATTTTGCGCGTGTAGGATTTACTCACACTGCGTGCTGGGGTCCGTGTCGGTGGTGAGTTTCACGTAGTTGCTGGGGAAGAGACCCTCCCGACCGTTCAGCTCGCCTTTCCACCAATCGCAGTCGTCCTTGTTGAGCACGGTGATCACCTGACCCTTCTGGAAGGCCAGCTCGTCGTCGTTCTGCGCCACGTAGTCGTACATGCCGATCACCTGGCACACGGCTTCGCACACGGCCACGGCGGGGGCGTAAGTCACGTGCGCACAACATGAGGGAGTCCAAAATCAGGCGGCAGCTAGCCGATATTTTTAGAATTGAGCGTTCTACCGATTTGCCCATTGACTAAACGGAGATAAAGTCCCACAGCATGAGGCACAGCACTAATTGTGTCCACTTGGGGTCGCCATCCTCACATCTAATGTAGCGTCATCATTTTACTTGTAAATGTGGATTACCGTAATTCCCGACCTACAGGGTGCACCTGATTATAAACCTCGGTACACAGAAAGAGTTTAACGCTAGTGCCGCGCAAACTCTAGCCCCGTGCTAACGCTAGTGTCGTGCTAGCATTAAACTCTGTGTACCGAGGCTTATAACCAGGTGCGCTAACGCTAGCGCCGCACTAATGCTAGCGCCGCATCACCGCATAAACTTTCGTTCGGCTTGTCCCTTTCGGGGTCGCCACAGCGTGTCATCTCAGATGAACGCACATATGTTTGGCACAATTTTTACGCCGGATGCCCTTCCTGACGCAACCCTTCAGGGTTGAAAGCGTGTGAAAAAAGTTGCGGCTTGTACGCCGGAAATTACGGTAATCCCAAACTCTGATACTGAATTTTCCCTTGCTGGCTTCCCACCATCGCACCATTTTATTCCGACACGAAATACTGTCGAATTATTTGAGTTTATTGATTAGTCGTTGCAGCCCTAATCCGAAGCCTTCAAGTTGCCAAGGAAATTCCAAATGACTCTGGTTAAGAATCAGGGAAATCAAGTCCTACAATCTTGCACCGTCACAACACACGAGTGGTTGCTGCAAAAGTCGGTATCCGGTTTAGAGATTTATACAATTCCTTCATTATTAACCTTAACCATGAATTTCTTTTAGTTACTGTATTTTCCGCAATATAAGGCGCGCCACATTACAGGCCACACCTTCAATGAATGGCCTATTCTGAACCTTTTTTCGTATTTAAGGTGCACAGAACAGACGCTACAGTAGAGGCTGGGGTTACGTTATGCATCCATTAGCTGGAGCTGCACTAAAGGCTCAATATTGATCCACACATAAGGCGCACCGGATTATAAGGCGCACTGTCGGCTTTTGAGAAAATTAAAGGCTTTTGCGTGCGCCTTATAGTGCGGAAAATACGGTCCATATATTTTCAGATAAACACTGCAGGTAAGAAACAAAGAAAGTAGCTAATCAAACAATAACAGAAGACAGAACATGCTGAAAAGGCTCCACAGAGATGGGATCTGTTGAAACTTTTCAGCACACTTGCAGTAATTTGGAGTCACCACTTATGTGGGTTACCCCTTTGCACTTATTACGTGTAATTGTGTTAGCTCGACTAATATACATATATATATTTTTTTTAACCGTTCTAAAATCAGTCACAGCATTGTCTATTATTTATTGTCTTCTCAGATAAAACGCATCTTTTTGTCAAGTTGTGTGAGCTTTTGAAACGCGTTTTTGAGTGTGGTTGTGTACGCACCGGTGCTAGCAGGGACCAGTTTTGGGGGCGTGGGCTCGGTGGGCGTCGTCTTGCTGGTGCTGGGGCTGAGCAGCTTGACGTAATTGGCCGGAAACCAGCCGATTTGCCGCTTTTTCCCACGGGCCTGGACCAAATGCACCACAGAACGTCAGACACGCAACGGAACGGCTTCGCGTATCCCGCAAGTGAGCCTTCGTTAAGTCGCCTTAACGAATCTCGTGTGTGGTCACGTGACTGGAGTGATGCAAAAGGTGAGGGTGCCCAAGACTGAAACATATCAACACTCCTCCTCATCTGTTCCGAGTTGGAACACAGACCAGAGCTCAATGGACAGGGAAAAGTAAAAACGAAAAAAATATTGGTAAATCCTCCATGTACTTGAGCTCCAGGGTGAACCAAGCAAAGACAAAAGTTCTTACTGATCCTCTCTCGCGTTTGGTTTAACTACACCGAGTATGGCAAATTTTTGGGCTGTTTTACTGACGCTACTTTTGCTCTCGGTGCACCGTCGCTCTACCTGCAGCTCGCCCTCCCACCAGCCACCCGGGTTCTTCTTCCTGATGAGGATGAGCTGGCCCGGCGCTAACGTCAGCTGCTCGGCTCCGGTTGCGCAGTAGGGGGCGATCACCTGGGCGATCTCTGATGAAGACACACGAGAAGCAGGAGGAGCATTGAGTGGTCATATTTGATAAGCAGCATAAAGTGCGATAAAGAAAAAGACAAGTGCTCATGATGAAATCACCTGGTTTCTTGCCAAGGCTCCCCGTCTTTCCTGCTGGTCCTAAAGACTGGAGACACCCAAAAAAAATTGACCTTGGATAATGCGCCACATGCTGCTTCACCAAGACATGATCATCCCATCTGATGCAGGAGACTCTTCCTATTAAATCTCACCTCCGAGGAGGCGTCTCGCGGTTTAACGTAGTTGGAGGGGAAAACCCCGGTTTTGCCGGCCACCGTACCGGTCCACCAGTCGCCTTCCTTTCTGGTCACTATGACGACATCTCCTTGCTGGAAGCTCAGGTCGCCCTGCTCGCTGCTCTCATACGTGTACATGGCCACGTACTCTGCTCAAGCGCAAACATAAAACAATGTGAGAGGCACGCGTACACAAAACCAGAATGAATCCATCCATTTGCGTGTGGGTTACCTTCTCCTGAATCGGAGGTCTTGCATGGGGTGGGAGAGGGGCGTTTTCCATTGGGGGGGCTTTCTGACACCACACATTCGCTTGAAGGAAAAGAAGGAGCAAGGCCCTGATTATAGGGAAGTGACTTTTTGAAGTGCTTGGATATGAATACTTCAGTCTCTGGAGTGGCTTCAAACACAGCGATATAAAAAGGAAAAACCAAGGCCATTTTTTTTTTGGATAGTTCTGAGAACTACTTGACCTGTTCGGGCTGGTATTTGTGTTTAGTCATGTGTCCGCTGCAAGCAACACATACGCGGACCCACACATCATGTACAAATGTATTTCGGAGGCTGGTGATGAAGTGCTGCCTTCACCAAAGAAAATACCATCGGAATTGCCTTTACGGAGCCTGGCGTCTGCTTTTTGCTTGTTTACACTCAACATGCAGGAAGACTCTGGCGCTGCGCACTCATTACAGGGACAAAATTTGGACTCGCGGAATTCTAGGGGAATTCAACGCTCACGTGATTGGGAAGAACGGCCACCCGACCAGAACCTGAACCGTTTTAATTCAAGAACTCTGCATTTCCCGGATGGATGGATGAACAGACAGATGAGTGGATAATAAAGACCCTAATTCAGCTGGGAGAGACTCCAGCTCACCCGTGACCCCAATGAGGAGAAGCGCGACAGAAAATAGATACTCTCCTTTAACTGCCACCATCAAACAGATCACTTGACGCAAAACCACGTACCGTCAACCAAGCCGTAATTTGCTGAAAAAGTATACCTTGCGTTTTTGCCACGTGCAGAGTTCACGCCCGGGGCTGCAATTGGAGCGCCCACTGGCATCGCAAGCGGGGGCGTCATGGTGGCAGAGATGAGCTTGACGTAGCTTTTGGGGAACCATCCTCTCTGTCCCGTCTGAAGCTCTCCAAGCCACCACATGTCCTGCTGCTCCAGTACCGTTATAACCTGTGTCACAATGACGTGCATTTGAATAAAAGGAGAACGCAACCATACAAAAGAAGAATGCAAATTGCATAAAAAAATTGCATATGAATGCTGAAGCGCTGATGCTGGACGGAGAAGCTGTAAAATTCATTGAATGGTTGAAATGTAGAACATGAAAATTGAAGTTGGAATGGAAAAATGTGAAGGGAAGAGGAAAAAAAGTAATCTATTATTTATTTGGGGTGTTTTTTTTCTTGTGGAGAATGAGGACAATTTGGAAATGTGATTATGTTCTGTACGTCATAAATGAAGACGAATGAGATTTTTTTTTTTAAAGAATGTTAAGAAAGGAAGCCTGTCCTACATTTTGTGAATATGTGGAAGATTGAATGGATACGAGTTGTCCACAGTGAAACAGAATATATATATATATATTTTTTTTTTAAATGTCATTTTTCTTGTGGAAAATGTGGAATTGTTGGGAAAAATGGGAATTCTGAAGTGTGAAAAATACATGTCCTAAATTTTGTGAATACAGTTTTCCCTTGGTTTTGGATTTTCTGTATTAGATTGCTTGTTAGCATCTCCATTCACAGAGAAAGGAGCACAATTTGGGGCTGCGATGGAATAATGAGATTATGATTTGGTTAGAAGGTAGAAGGGAGTGGAAAGACAAAAAAAGTGGGTGGAGGAAGAATGAATCACATGAAAATGTTTTCATGATGGTGACCTCATTTTTGTTGAAGTTGAGGTGGTTGTCCTTCTTGGCTCTCCACGGGTACAAGGCCTGGGCCTGCAGACCCTCCACCTTCTCCCCCTGGCCCAGCACAGGAGAGGGCGAAGAGCCCGCGGTCATGGTCGCCGGCGTAAAGGCCGAGCGCTGCCGCAGCTGAGCAGACGGGACGCCGAGGGACGGATTCTGAGCGGCGGAGGAGGTGGGCCAGGCGTCCCACCCCTCGCTGTCCATCTGGCTGCTAGTGTTAGATGGCCAGCTGCAAATATTCAGGACATATATTTACATTTGCCATAAAATGCCGTCAATGGAGTGAACCGCTAAATGAATCGAGGACATCAAATAGAACAAAAATCTGGAAATATTACAGTAGTAAGATTTCAGTTGATCAATTTGTCGAGAAAGGAATGGCCCACCCTGACTTCTTTAAAAAAAAATTATAAATGGCTATAGTCACGCAATGACTGACAGCAATTTTCAAAGCAGAGTTCCGCATATTGCCATTCACTTGACAGCATTTTGCCTGATCTTTCAAGACACACAGTATTGTGTTCTGTCACAAAATAAGCACCACACCTACCAAAAGAAAGCATAAACTCTCTTCTTTCACCAGGAAAGTTTTGTTTTTTCCTGATATCTAGTAATCAGCAGTAGAATCATGGATGATTTCATATTAACACTCATTTCTGATCGAAACCAGAAGCGAGGACTACACACACACACACACACACACACACACACATATATATACATAAAAATTTTTTGGCCAATGTCAAGCAGGGGTCAGTCCTTATTACAATAAGCCACATTTTCATCTGAGTCCCAGTGTTTAAAGATAGACAAAACAAATTGTGGTTTCTGGCATGATTCTGGTAATATACAGTATGTTACGTACATCAATAACGGTAGTAATAATAAAAATAATACTCAGATTCTGACATGTTACCATTGGATATGTAATGTGGTAAAATGTGGAAGAAAAATGTAAACCGTAGCCCTCACGTGGTGCTGAAGTCGGCCCAGTTACTGGTGGCGGACGACGTGGAGGAAGAGCTCTGACCGGGCGCGGGCGGCGGCGTGCTGATGGGCTGCTGGGCAGAGGTCGGCGCGGCAGAGGCGGCCGCCCGCAGGCTCACGGGCGCTTCGCTCTCCGGTATCCGCTCGGCGTAGTTGGCCGGAAACCAACCGGTCCGGCCCCTGAGCTCCCCGCCCAGCCAACCGGGCTCGCCCGTCTGAGACTCGTCCACCTGTCGGGGCCAGGAGACAGTTGGGGGGGGGGGGGGGGGGGGTACGGCAAACGTTGGAGACGTGCGCTATTGTACCAGCCCGACACGGTGGGTTGAAGTTACTTTTTCAAACGAATGAAGAAAATGAAGAGAATTAGACAGCTCTGTATTTTAATAACGTTTGTTTCAACAGTGACATATTTGTGTCCGCAACAAAATATGTTCTTGAATATGATAATGTCTATGAATATATGCATGCAAATATAAATACACAAAAAGCACACACTTGGAGATTAAATATTCACAGGGATGAGAAAAAATACAATGATAAATATTTAGATGGAGTTTGCGTTTCATTGATTTGCAATGTGATGTGGAATGACAAAGTTGAATGTCATCTACTGTAATGAATCAAATTCATCAGATAACAGTGGTTGCTGTTTTTACATATAACAAGTTATATTTCTATGGATATATATTTGTACGGTTTATTTATGGACAAGCTGGTGTTGTGTATTTTTAGAATTACTTTTCATTACAGCAGATCCATATAGGACCAATCAAGCTGTTATGAAGCATTCAAATGGCAGGTGAATGAAAGCGAGTGAGGATGAGCTAACAAAAAGTGTGCCACACTGGACCGGGCCTGGACAGGACCGGACCGGGCACTTACCCATTCCCCCTTCACCTTCAGTTTGCACAGCAGAGAAGAGAGCAAAGTGTTTTATATATACATACATACATACATACACACACACACACACACATACACACACACACACACACAAATCGCACGCACACGCACTCAAGAACATTCGTCCATAATGTAATCTACATTAATTTGACATAATAACATCAACAGTCTTTTTAAAAGATGGGCAGTAATAGAGATGAAATTGTATCAACATTTCAAATCACAATTGTCGCGCCCCAAATGATTGTTGGTATTATCACTATGTCGTTAAAAGAAATTTTAAATACCGTAAATAAAAAATATCTATTGCTACCTCCCGCCAACAGTAGCAGCTGACTGTACGAAGCGATTTTAACTCTATTTCATCAATTTGTTGAACCTACCATGATGACGTCACCGGGGGCAATGCTGATCTCATCGTGGCTGCGGGCATCAAACGGGTAGAGCGCTCTGTAGTAGACTACCTTCACCGCCTGCTGCTGCTGCTGCTGCTGCTCAAAGCCACTTAATGCTGCCTTCTGCTCAAACAGGCTCACCACTGGAGGCTTTTCTATTGTTCAAAGAAAATAAAAGGAATTAAAACAGCTACGTAAAGTTCCATAAGAGTCAAAGTCAAGTTGAATCTTTCGGGCGGGCGTGACTTGGCCACCGTGGAGCAATGTAATGCATGCATAATAAATCAATGAAGATAGTTAGTTTTGAGGATAAGCAGCGTAATAATGGATGGATGATTGTGAGTACTGCTGTGTTGTCTTTCTATACACACTGCCGCACCATTTGTGTTCACGGAAGGGATTAGAACTCTCATGACATTGATGCAAATTTTTTGTTATCCAATTTGCTCTGTTTGTTAGCAAGTAAGTCGACAGACCACCGTACTCTGTTGGGGTCTCCCACATGTGGAAACTACGCGGAGAAAGAAGCTTGAAGCTTTCACCAGACCTGTCGAAGCCCACGGATCGGTCGGCTGGCTGAAGAGCTTGTTGAGTTTCTCCTGCATGTCCTTCTTGCCTCGAGCCTCCTCGGCCTTCTCCTCGGCGGGACCCGCAGTCTTACGACCTTCCGCATCCTCCTCCAGGCTTCGCCGCTTCCTCTCTTCTTCCTCTTGAGTTACTCGGTTGAGCCAGGCGTGCGAGGCGGAAGCGGGGCTCGGGGCCTTCAGGGCGGAACTTCCCGCGTCGTCGTTCCTCCAAGCCGGAGCTTTGTCCGAGGACAACCTGAAGCGCAAGGTGACAGTCAGGCAACTATTACGTAAAAGTGATTTATTTAATAATGGCTTGAATTCCAAGCTGCTTGCGTAGTTGGAACACCCTAACTCAGTCCACTGTTGTCACGGTACTACTCACGATTGGATTAGCAGTATATGGGGCACGGTGAACCTGTGTTCATTTTCGGGATACAGGCCTAATATGAGTCCTACCTCCTTTCCTGCAGCTCAGCAGACGTCCGGTCGACAGGGGTCTGCGGGTGCATCGTGGAGTGCGTGTCTCCTTCCAGCTCCTTCTGCTTCTGCCTCTGCTGCCGGCTGTGGATCTCTCTCAGCTCCTGTGAGGCGACACGGGAGATACAGGAACCAAGAGTGGTAAGGAGGGAGTGGGATTGGGTTGGCTGGTTGTTACAGGTTACCACTGACAACAGCAACAGCAGCGGCAACAACAGCGGGGGCAGCGGCAACATCAATATGGATTATCAATGTACAGTTATGACAATCAACTGTGCTGTTTCAAAAAAAAAAAAAAAAAAGAAAAAAAAAAATCATCGTTCATTTAAGCAGACTAAACTTGACTTGAGTGAGGAGGCAGAAGTTTAAAAATGACCCTGAAACAGGAAGTAATGGACACAATGTGCCATGCATACACTTCTAAATAAAGTAGACCCTCGGATATTTGCAGTTACCCAGTCCTAAAAACTTCATCTGCTCTGAAGCTACACCATCAGATGCAGCATTCATAGTACTAGAATCTCTTTGAGTTTAAATCAGAAAACACCTCACAACTGCGTGATTAGCATCACAAATGATATTAGAGGAGATGGAGAGATCAATGGGCAAAGAAGCAGAAAAGATAAAGGGAAGCAAAGGGGTGGTGAAGGGACTTCAAATGGAAATGTTGGCAAAGGTGGACGTTCCACTAACATCAAGTACAGAGCACAACTTTCTTGACTTGAAAAACATGTTTGCCCTGGATGAGAGGATGTCATCGCCTGAAGCGTTACCAACACAACAGACAAACAAACCACACCAGGATCAATGCATGCACGTCAAGGCAACAAAACCGAAGCAACCTGGAACACTTCACGTTGATGCGATCGCTCCCCTTTTTTCTACGGTGACGACCAAATTCCCCAAGTAAATTATAACGTGACCAATTTGTTCATACGGACACTGGAAATGTAGTACAAGTGCTTTTCTGGCTACATAAACACCAATGAGCCTGTGAACAGTTGTTTCACAAAAAGACAAAAGGGCGGATACTGTTTTTTTTTTTTGTTTTTTTTTTTTAACAAACACCCATCACCCGTTAAGGGTAACAAGTAAATCATGTTCTAATTTATCAAATCTAATTTTAGTAATGATTTGTCAAAATTCGCAGTACTTGGGAGTTAAGTGAGATGAAGATTTTCCATTTTCAAGCCGTTGTGTCAAGGCCAAAAAGATAAGCAGAGCTGCATTGATTTTTGCCAGTTGCACACACTTAATTGCTTTGCGAAGTTGTCGACGCAGTGGAATTGTGAGCGTATATTTGTGTTCATGCTGCATGCGCTGCATGTACGGATCAGCACACTCTCGTGTGAAAGTGCTTTAAATGTCTTTCTCGGTGCTTGCTTTGTTTTTCCACACTCTGGGCTACTCTTCTGCAAGTGGAAGAGGCCTGCACAGTGGCAACGCCCAAGCACCGATCCCACACGTCATGGTAACAAAAGACGGACTTTCCATTGGCTGCGGGATAGGAAGTTCTGGGAGGCTTAATTAATGAGGTATAAAAGACTAAAATTCTCAGTCCTTGGTTTTGATAAAAGTGTGCCAGAAACAACGGGGAACTGTTTTAATTTGAGAAAAAAAATTCAAGTCTCCTTTAAAAAGAAAAAGGTTCACATTGGAAATGTTAATGCTCACGAATAGTTGTCCAGTGTAGTAACTTATATGACTTTTTTAAAATTTTATTCTGATCAATCAGACCACTCCCCACTCGCAGTCCAACAACGGCAGTGTGCTCTACCTGTCTCCCTTCATGCTCGTCGTCAAGCTGGCGTCGCAGGGCTTCTATCCTGGCACAGTGGCTGGCATAGAACTCACACAGAGACTGGCATGAGCAATGGAGGGGGAAAAAAAAAGGGGAGGACAGTGTGGAAGGGGAAATACAAAAAGGAGTAGAAAACAGAGGGACGGGGTCATTATGCAAATCTCACAAAGGTTTGATGGGCGGGGCAGAGAGAAGGAGACGGATGAGGTGAAGAAGGATTACGAGCCCAAGAAAGGGATGTGGCAGTGCGGTGAGTTTGAGGGGGAGTCAAAAGGAAGACGAAGGGAAGCCAGGTCAAACGTCATCCTCTTTTCTTCACAGCAGCATGCATGTTCCTGTGAAGGTCTACCGGCAACATCCGTCCTCATGTAAAAACATATCCAGGTTCGATTCGCCATTGAAAATAAAAAGGCAATTTGCCGTGATGCTTTCGACCCTGCACCACGTCTCCATCTGAGTCAACTCCACATCTCTCCGATTTGACTGAGCGTTTGACACTAAATGCACCAAAGTCTCCATCTTCCTCTCTCACGCGACGCCTATGATTCCTCTGCCACAATATTAATAAGCCACACACCAACAAATATACAGTAATATAGATGAATGACAAATCACTTATTAAACTTGCAGTGCAACAGTGAATTAAATAAGACATGAGGGGAAATGCACATCAACATAATTGGCCAATAATCGCAGATTTTCAAATAAGTAGTAAGTATTTGGCAGGAACATGCAAAAAAAATGATAATGAAATATTTCATTCCCACACAAAAAGACTATTAAGCAAGCTATGTTAAAAGTGGTGCAATAATAAAGGTTTGACCTACACCACAAGACAAACAATTGGGCCTCTTCGGATTACAGTTTTGGTTTGGATCTTTCATTTTCTTCCCTAGCCAAGCGAGATTACCGAGAGGTACTTGGAGGAAAGGTTGTTGGAACTCTAAAAATGCTTTAGTAAAGGTGCCTCAGTGCAATCTCCAACCCACGTTTAGCGTAGGTTTCTTATGATCAACTTTTACAAAAGGAAAGGAGATATATGCTAGCCATAATCCTTTTATGGCAGAAACATTTAAAGCAACAGGCCGTCGAATACGCGAAGACGCTCGAATTTCCCACTGGAGACTTAGGTCACAAATTCCTGCCGTTGTGCAATGTTGTCGGTTAGGAAAAATCGAGTCGTATTCATTTTAAACGATGCTGTCTTTTGCTATGTTTGAAATGACTTGCACCTTTTCTTCTCTTCTCGCTTTGAAGGAATGCCCCCCCCTTTTTTTTTTTTTGAACAAAGTTAAAAGATAGAGATTAGGAGATTTGACTTTCCCAAGAGACCCAATGTGTTCACTTTCGCTGCAGATTTTTCTGAATGGGTAAACACGACAGTATGTACAGATGCACGTTGTGCAATGTACTGTATTGTCTTAACTACTTCAACAGAGAGAGAGAGAGAGAGAGAGAAACAAATGTCAATCCAGAGATCTTTAAGGTTTACTCTACCTTCAACTGGGTGTTGAAAGCGTCGATCTCCAGCAGCTTGGCCCTGGTTTCCCTCTCCACCGTGTCGAGCTGCTCTTTGAGCTGCTGTCTACTGGACTCCTTCTGGTCCACGGCCTTCTGCAGTGACGACAGGCTGTCGCCTGGACATGGGAAGAAAGTGAGTGGAGGGTTGAGAACACAAACCCAACGGGGCTCAGAGATCTGCAGAGCGAAAGAAAGAAGGACTCACGGTGCAGGCTGTTCTGTTGAACCTGTGTCAGCTGTTCGTTGAGACTCTGCTTGTCGGGAATGAGACTCCCGAGCCAATGTTGAGAGTCCTGCAGTGACATAAACAAATGTTAGATGACGCATCGTGATGAAAACAAAGAACTGAAAGGAGGATTTTGAGCCTACCTGCAGTTGCTGTTGCAACAGCGTAATCTCAGCGATGCGAGCCTCCCTGGTCTGGTTGGTCTGCTCCACTTCCCTGCGCTGGGCCGACAGACGGAACCGGACATCCTTCAGCTTGCCTTCCAACTGGCTCTTCTTGTCGTTCTGTGGAGTGGAAGCAAGCACATGCAGGAGGCGGTCAGCTGTTAAAAATCCACCAGTCCAAGGAGACGCGGCTGGCCGCTTTGCTCTTCCATTTGCCGAGTGTGGCGTCTCCGCTGGATTACCAGAGCCTCCAGTTCAAACTCCAGGGTCTTCTTGCGAGCTTTGAGCAGAACGATGCTCTCCTGCTCTCGGTTCCTCTGGGTCAGAAGCTCCTGGCGACGCTGGCGCTCCCACTCCAGCTGCCTCTGCCGCTCCAGCTCGCGCTTCGCAGCCTGGACGACACGCAGATGAAATTCTGAACTACCGGTACTGCGGCGCTGTATTTTCACTTATTGGGTCATCTATTCATGCCAGGGACATCGCTACGAATTACAATAGTACCAAAAGAATAATTCAATTAGGTAGTTCTACTCAAAAAGTGGAACTCGTATTACAGAACATTAGGAGAGACAAAATTCGGGTTGACAAGTGAACACGCACGAAGTGTCATCTTTCCGCTAACCTCTCTCCTCTCAATTTCTTTGCGTCTCTCCTCTTCTCTCTGCCTCTCGAGCTCCCTCTGCCTCTCCAACTGCTTCTCCAACTCCTGCTGTCGCCTCCTCTCTTGCTCCAGCCTCTCGCGCTCCTGACACACAAAAGCGATTGGTTTAATTTCTCGCACGACCTTTCCTTCTCCTTTAGTTGAACGCTTCAAGCGCGTGACCGACCTTCCTCTCCTGTTCCTCCCTCTCCAGCGCCGCCAGCCTCTCCTGTTCCTTCCTCTGCTGCTCCTGCAGGGCCTGACGCCGCTTCTCTAGCTCCAAGTTCCCGCGCTCAAAATTCTCCCGCTTCTTATCCTCAAACGTGACTAGGGGGGAGGCAAAAACATAGACATTACTGGGTTTGGCGGACACTAAACAATCGTGACATTATGAAATCATACGACGACAAAGATCCACGGATGGGAACAACAGCCCACAAGGCTGAATGAACAGCATTTTTGGAAACCGACAAAGACCGGAAGCCGTGGGGTGCAAAAAGTAGAAGGCGCATTTTTCATCATATCTATCCATTTAAATTCTGTACATTTGCAATGCAATCACTTCATAACGGCAGTGGTGGTCTATTACAGAGTTAAGAAAAACTTTCAAATCTTTGTCCTCTGAACTTTCAATATAATGTCACTTATCGGTGGTCCTTAATAATTGTTTACATTGGCATTGTATTACTTGTGACAAACTCATGACTCAGTTTAATAAATATGAAACAATGAAATGAAAATCGATAAGGACTGCTAGGGTGACTAATCTAGCTCATTTTGCGCTGCGCCAATTCTCAACACCTCCTTTATTGGTACCGTTGTAAACCGAGGGCATCCTTTGCAATATTGCTTAGTGGTGAAGTTCTGTTTCCAAGACTTATGTACCATTTTCCAATTTGTAAAAAAAAAAAAAAACACACATCAGAAATTGCCGTTAACACTGTTTCCAAGCCTGTAGGTGGCGTTATGTTTAAAAACGGCTCACTGTCTGAAAAGAAAATGAAGGTGAGGAAGATCTTACTGTACCTGGCAGTTTCTTGTCCTGGTTGCTCTCCGTATCCTCCTCCACCTCTTCAGGGACGCTCTTCTGGTCCGACTGCACGCTGTCGCTTCGCACACGTCTGAAAGGCGCACAAAAACACAAAAGGCGCCTCAGTGTTGATGTTGAGTCGCATGCATGTATACATAACAGACAACGAGCTGGCTGGATAATAGCTGGGATAAGCTGCAGCAGTCCCATAACCCTTTGTGAGGATATGCGTCTTGGAAAACGGATGGATGGAACAGGCAAAATTTTAATTCCTATGGCATTTACAGGTATAGGATTAGGATTATGAGGACATCCCTGGAAAAGTAAAATTACGTTTTCTTTCAAAATTACATTTTCTTATAAGAACTTTAAATATTAATTAATAATTTCCGGCCTTTAAACTGCGACTTTTTTCACACGGTTTCAACCCTCCGGCTTATGCTGTGATGCGGCTAATTTGTGCATTTTTTGTAACGGCCGCAAGGTGGCACTTGAGTGAACAAGGCAAGAGTGAGACTGGTGGAATATATGTGCCAAGGAAGGGACTTTTACTAGTATGTTTTTTTGTTTTTTTTTTCCCCCGACCCTGTTAGCGCTGCGCTAGTGTGGCTGCTGTGTTACTGCCGGGTCTCAGATTAATGATGTTTATGTACGTTTTATTGTTTTTTTTTAACTGGCCCTGTTAGTGCTGTGTTCTTGCCAGTGCCAGTGTGTAGCTGCCGCAGCTGTTTTTTTTTTTCTACCAGTATGTTTTTTATTTATTACCAGCCCTGTTTGTGCTGTCGTTTTGTTGCTATGTTAAACTAATTTAGGGTATTTAAACTTAAAAAAAATCTTTCTGTGTACCGTCTTCTTTGTAAATATCTTGTGCTTCAATGTAGGTTTCAATGTGAGCACTTGCGGCTTTTACACAGCTGCGGCTTATGTATGTACCAAATGGTATTTGTTTTACAAATGTACTGGGTGAGCCCTATAATCAGGTGCGCTCTGTCGGCTGGAAATTGCAGTAAATTGTCATGCAAACTTTTATTTTAAATTAGGCAACCCTTTAACTCCGATAACATCTCCCCTGCAGGTTGGACCCCAAGACTTGTGATAGGCGTTCTGACATGTACCTGAACGTAGGAGGGATGTAATCTGGCGGCAGCACAGGGGGCAGAGGCAGGCCCGACATGGCCATGTCTATCAGGTGCATGGCCAAGATGAACTCCTCCGCCGTCAGCTTCCCGTCCTGGTCGATGTCTGACAGGCTCCTGTCAACAGAAGACATTTCACGCTAGAGTTATTAGTGGGCCACGTTGGATTTGACATTGAATGGTAGAATTTCGAAGAACTGACCAGATTGAGGCGAGTTGGCCCTGGGGAAGACTGGACTGCATGAGGATGGTGCGTGCCTGCGGACCTGACCCACACAAATGGACGGAAATCAACGGAAATGCTTGAGGCAAACATGGAGTTTGGTGTGGATGATCTTACCAGTCAGGTGGCCGCTCATCATCTTATCATGAGAGTTAAACAGCTGCCTGTACTTGAGCCTCGACGACTGAGGCACGGCCCAGTCGACGGGGGGCTGACCACTGCGACCACAAAGACATGAAGAGACAGATAACGCTTTTATTTCATCTCATGAATGCGCGGGAAGGTAAACTTGTCAGACATTTGCAGCCACTTACCCGCTGACATCAAACGACGGACCTTTCTGCAATTTGACGCTGGAACGGTTGAAGGAGGCCTTGTTGATTGAAGAGGCTGCGGCTGTTAAAAAGGGGATAGGATGACTCCCTCACTGGCACAATTCCCAAAACAGCCAGTGAAAAGATTTAATTGGCCGTGTAAATTTCCACTTCATGGGTAGGCAGACACTCAAGAGAGTGACAGACAATCACTGAATGCTGAAATATCTTTTCTAATGATTTTTCTTGGCATCATTTTTTTTTTAGATCACAAAAACCTGGCATTTGAACAGGGGTGGGTAGACTTTTTAAATTGACTGTCTATGGTAGAGGAGAAAAGCCCTTAGGTGGGGTTTTTTTTTTCCCCAACTCAGGTTCTTACAAGATTGATTTGATTAAAAAAAAAAAAAAGTTAACGCCCCAGGTATAATGAAAGCATCCGTAGAGACTGTAAAATATAAATACAAGACGTGTATTGACTGTAAACACGAGCTTGAAAAAAACTGTAACCACGTCAGGACGGGTGCCAGGGAATGTGTTACCTGGGTGGGAGAAGCCCGGGATGGGTTGCATCATGCCCGTGGCGGGGGCTCCGTTGGCCATGGGGGGAGGGAGGGGAGGCGGTGCCGCCGAGATCAGAGGTGGCGACACCCCAACAGGTAGAGGAGGGAGCGGAAGAGGGGGCACGCCCGGCAGAGCAGTACCGATGGGCGCCAGGGAGGGCATGGGCGGCATGCCTGTAAACGGGAAAAGGGACACTCGGGCAACCAAACAGGTCTACGATTTGTGAGCGCCATCTGCAGGTGAGCCTTACTGAAGCCAGCTTGCGAGGGCAAAGACAGAGGGGGCTGTTTCATACTGGGGGGTAATGCGGGAGGAAGCGGGTGACCCTGGAGTTTAAGCTTGATGAGCTTCATGGCGATGGAGAACTCGTGGATGTCCATGCGGCCGTCACTGTTCATGTCGGCCAGAGCCCTGGAAGAACGACAAATGCACGTGAGCGACGGTTCTGCAGGAAGTGGGACTCGCACCGAGCCCGGTCCACACAGTCAAACATGTTGAAAAGTGAGCCGGAAGTAAAAGAAGACAAACAGCTGCTTCTATAAATTGGAGCTGCAGTGACTGAAAATTTTTAGACTTGAGAAGTCTTCCGATTATTCCATTGTCTAAAATTTAAACAATACCAATCTGGGATGCCACCCTCATGTTCTACACTGTAGCATCTGCGACTTTAAATGTGTGTGACTGTGACTTCATAAGGCCGACCCTGGCCTGGTGAGTGACGTGGGAGTCGGCGAATGAGGGTGAAGAATTAGCTGCTGTGAGCTCAGCTTAGCGGCTGGCTGTAAACTGGCTAAGCAAGTCTGCAGATTGAGCGACTCAACGTCAGATGTGGTCATAGCAACTCATGTATTAATGTGCTTATTACGCATTTAGCTCTTTATCGTCTGTTCGATAAAGGAACTGAAAGTGCACTGGCAGCTACAGCTATCTTTCACCACATGCAGGTGCATTAAAACGATCACTGGGAACTTTCGGGACATTGATTTTACTTCTGCAATTTTTTTGTAACCAAATTATTTGTGATTCGATTTATTGTTTCAGCCCAACTTTAGAGGTCAAATTAAACTGATAGCTGTCTTTTTTTTTTTTTTTTAAATACAAAAATATTAATAAATATAGTATTTTACCCCCCACTATGACAAACACAAAATTTAAATGTCATCCTGATAAAACCGCACAGACAAAACGAAAAACTCTCTCCTGAAGATGAAAAAGGACGTAATCATATTTTTAATAGTGACTCAACCACTCGTCTGTTGCAATTATGAACATTGTGGCTGGTGACTCAACAGTTTCATCAGAACCTGTGAGCTGACTCACCAGATTTGGGCCAGGATGGGTGGTGGCAGTCCGGACTGCAGGAAGAAGTTCCTCGCCTGATCCCCTGAACGTGTCGACACGCACGTACAAAGGAAGTGAGCACACGGGACGGCGCAATGGCTGACCTTGAAAGTCATGCGTAAGGCTGGAGAACAGAAAAGGGCGACGATTACCCGTGATGTAACCCCCCGCGGTGGGAGAGAGGCTGTGAAACTGCTGGTCATGTTTGGCTCTCTCATCCACCGAAATCAGGAACACGTCTGAGAACCACATAGGAGAGAAAAGTGGATGGGGGGGGGGGGGGGGTCAAGACCCAGGGCGACAGGGAAGAAAAAAGGGAAGGTATGAGGAGAATGCATTAGTCATGACTTTTCACTTCCCGTGGGGAGGCTTCGTTTGGAGGGACGGCGAGACGATATAGAGAATTTCGTTTACTGACCCGCGAATGTGGTGGGGAACTGCGCCATGGTTCACTCAATCTTCTTCAGAACCTGTAAAAATACCAAAGAGAAGGATTTAAAACAGGTTGTTTTGTACAGTGAACGCCATTGCACATATTCGCACTCACATGTTTTGCTTTACTGCACATGAAGATATGAGAACATCATATAGGTGCGCAAAATATGGCTTGCACATGGCTCGCTCTGCTCTTTTATAAAAAATATGATTTACGTAATTTCCGGCCTATAAGCCGCGACTTTTTTCACATGTGGTTATGTGGTGATGCGGCTAATTTGTGCATTTTTTCTAACGCCCGCAAGCACTCGAGCGGAAAAGGTAAGAGTGAGACCAGTGGAATATATGTGCCAAGGAAGTGACTTTTACCGGCGTCTTTGTATTTTCTTTTCAACCCATGCAGGGTGGCAATTGTTTGCTTTATTGAGATAAAAGTCTGCTAACAGGCCACAATCAAGGAAATTTTTTTTTTTTTTCGTTTAGAGGGTACAAGAGTTTTCTTAGTAGGGCCCTGTAGCTCGGTGGTTAGAGCACTGGTTTGGTAAACCAGGGGTTGTGGGTTCGTATCCCACTGGGGCCTCCACTCCCTGAGAAGGGTTGCGTCAGGAAGGGCATCGGGCGTAAAAATTGTGCCAAACATATATGTGCGTTCATCTGAGATGACACGCTGTGGCGACCCCGAAAGGGACAAGCCGAAAGAAACTTACTTTTAGAGTTTTCTTAGTAGATCATCCCAAAAACCAGAATAAAACACTTAAATATTTTGACATACTGAAGGATATGATGCGTGAAAATCATAATGTCCCAAAAATGGGACGCTCCCTGCGAATGGGTTAAACCGGCCCTGTTAGTGCTGTGCTACCGTTAGCGCTGTGCTAGCATGTTGCTGCTGTGTTACTGCCGTGTCTCGGTGATTTAGGTATGTTTTTTTTTTTTTTTTTTACTGGCTCTGTTAGTGCTGTGCTACCGTGTTGCTACTGTGTAGCTGCCGTGCGTTTTTTTTTTTTAGCGGTATGTTTTTTTTACCCCCAACCAGCTCTGTTCCTACCGTGTTGTTAAGCAAAGCTAAGATATTAAAACTTTTAAAACTCTTGTAAATATCTCATGCTTCAATGCGCGTTTCAATGTGGGCACTTGCGGCTTTTACACAGGTGTGGTTGATTTACCCATATACAAATATCAATTGTTATCGTACTGATTATTCATTCCAAAATAAATGGTATTACCTCATCTGTGGCGTACAGTAGATGCAATCATTCATTCACCATAATAGAAAAAAAATATCCTCCACTTCCATACTAATTCAAACTGCAGCACACGCCCGAGTAAGGCAATAACCAAACCTTGTGCGTGCGAGTTTGGTACAACAAGAGCACGATTTGGTATGTTAATCAGATACAGATCTGGCAACACCAACTCTGGCCCCTCCACCCCACCCTCCAAAAAAAAACCAACCCACTCAAGGCCAGCCAACACTGCAAAACCATAAACCTAACCTGTTGCAACTTTGCAAAAATGCTGTGCCATGACCAAAAAAAACAAACAAAAATTGCACAACTGAAATGCTCGCGATATGAACAAAATCTGCACTGCTGCCGTATTATTGTGTGTTACTGGGCGACTGTCGATCATCAGAGCTGGAGGACAAAGTAACCAGCTTAAGTGGGTCAGAAGGACAAAAGCATACGCACACAAAAACACACACACACACACACACACACAGATGCGATTACAGTTGCGAGAGTGAGCGGCAGTGAAGTAGTCGGATAACTACGGCGGAAGGTTTTTCGGTTCTCAGGCTCTCAAGCGATTACTGAAGTTGTCCGCGCTAACATGCGCAAGGCAAAACGAGCCACATTGCACGACGTAGCGATATACAACATTAAATGTGAAAATATTCATAAACAATACAAATTAAAAAAAAACATTTACAATCAGGTTACTTTTGTCTCGTGTTCCACACAAACAAAAAGGAATTTGCCATGCTTTGCAGTGGCAAGAACAACATGTCACATGAAAAATGTGCAACATCCATTCATCCATTTTCTGAGCCGCTTATCCTCACAAAGGTCACCAGAGTGCCGGAGCCTATCTCAGCTGCCATCGGGGAGGAGGCGCGTTGCACCCTGAACTGGTTGCCAGCCAAACGCAGGGCAAAAAATGCACAACAATAACATAAAATAGAATAATCTACAATATATAATTAACTCCTTCTTTGCTGTGGACATTTATATTTGTTAATTGGAACCCAGAGGTTTACTGCAATCGATCTATATATTTGTCAAGTAGATTTTTTTCATTATTCAATTAGAAAATTAAGTAACTAAATTAAAACTACATTTCGCTCATATTTACGCTTTCATTCGTCGCTCACCACTCAAGCCTGCAACAACCATCGCTTTGTTTTTGTGCTGTGTTAAGAACGTCAACTAATCATGCAAAATATTTCTTTTTTATCCATTAACTTAATCAATGGGATAATTGATCGACTACTCTGTTCTGAAAATATTCTACAGCTCCAGCCCTAATAGTGAAAGGATTTGAAATGATCTTCTCAGGTTACACTGAATTACTTCTGCTTTCGATATTACATGCATTTCAGATCTTTTTTCGATACAAGGAAACGTGTTTTTTCTTTGTATCTGAACAGCCCAAAAAATTTCTGTCGCGTGTCTGATGAAACCAAAAACTTGTAAAACATCGACTCGCCAACAGTAAGCCTATACCTGACCAAAAAGCTGCGCGGGTTGTATCGATTTATCAAACAACATATAAAGAAGCCGTCCAATCGCGTATCTGTCGGGTCAGCGTTAATGATTGAAAAATTCTCATCAGCGCTTTGTGTCGGCCATATTTCTTTTGTCTGTGTAGCGTCGCTGAGGTTGTTTTGATGGGATTAGTCGGGATAATTAGAGCATGGGGATGGAGGCCGGAATGCTGTTATCGAGGCTTGTGGCAGATGCCTGTTTCAAACAAACACGCAGACGCACGAGAACATGACACAGATTAAAGTTCAGACTCATTATTTGCCATAATGACCCCCCCCCCCCTTAGATGAAAATATTTATGGGTCTAAGAATTGCTAATGATACTGACGCCCTGAAAAGTCACGTGACAGGAAGAACAGTCTGGCAAGCTGTTGTTATTAAAGGATCAACAAGGATACTGCATTGATTTAAAACGGCCAAATCGTGGAGGTTTGTAAAAAGTCGCAAAAGGGAACCAAAGAGTCTCTTCCCGCACCCAAAAAATTGTTTGGTTTAATCGACTACGCCGTTCCTGTGTCTGCGCTCAAAAATAATATCCACTACATGCGAGTTGTTCTTGGTTCAAAACAAAACGGGGATTGGTTGCACATGAGCAGAATGTGATAATTATATTTTTAGAAGGGAGAAGAGGTTTCAATGATGCCACATAATCGCATGCATCCATGTGGCGATCTTCTAAGCAACGGCTATTTGAACACAACACATGTAGACAGACACAGACAACAATACTTATGTGCACAAATCCTTCATTATCTGAAAAAAAAAAAAAAAAAAAAAAAACAGATATAACTACACATTCCGGAATCACTTACAGTAGTTGTGAAACTCGTCTACGTTTGTGTGCATGACAGTCTTACAAGCCAGACGGAGCCTAAATGAATTTGTCATGATGAAAGTACTGTATACTCTTTATCCATCCATCCATCCATTTTTGTTCTTTCCGCTTATCCTCACAAGGGTCGCAGGGAGTCCTCGAGACTATTCAGGCTTTCAACGTGCAGGAGGCCGGGTACACCCTGAACTAGTTGCCAGCCAATCACAGGGGACATAGACACAACCGGGCGCACTCACAATCGCACCTAGGGGCAATTTAGAGTGTCCAATTAATGTTGCATGGGGGGCATTTTTGGGGACGCTGGAACAGATTAATAGCATTTCCGTTCATTGCCTGATGCTCTTCTATGGCAAAGAGTTCAACTACGGTTATCATTATACTTGCATTCTTTGCCACCACCTCTCAACTGTGGTGTCACAAAAAGTCAAAGAAAAAGCAAAACACAGTTGCTCCTCGTCACGTTCACTGAGCTGACGTCTCAGGTGTCGGTCTGAGCCTCTGGACTGAAGCCCCAATTGTGCTACTTTTGGGGTTGGTCTGTTCTTGGAGCTGAACAGGAGAGATAGAAGCTGAACAGTACATGCTGGTCTCACAGAATGCGACATGATTCCCCCCCCCCACCCCCCAACCCCCAATCCTGCGTTAGCAAATTAGCTCTTGACGTAGCACAATGACACTTAGAAGACACACTGACAATCATGTCTCACTTTGCTCCCACCCGCTGACACATGGCACCACATTCTTATCACCCTGCTGTGAAGTTCTGATGTCATGCACGCATGGGAGCACCCTCCGTTTGCCGCCTCCACCTTAATGCATCATGCGCTCACCCCCAGCCACCATTTTATGTGCGAGAAGAACTACAGTGAACTTTGTCTTTAGGGCAGAGAAAACATTACAGACCCACCCGAATAGGTGAAAATCTGGGGAAAGCTCATCAAAAAAAACACTTTTTTTTTTAAAGATTTACTTCCTTACATGCTTTTTTAAGCACATTTAATTGCATCAAATTCATTATTAAAATACACTTAATAAAATACATCTGAACAACAAAATACAAATTGAAAGCATGAAATATGTATAAAAAATGTGCCTTTAAGAGGCTGGGCCTGCTGCGGTACTGTATCACATCGGCATGTGAGAGTCTAGACGTGAGCTGTGGATGACAGCAGCTCCTGCACGCGTGTGTTTGTCTTTTTGCTTTTCGGTTTTCCCAGCATTCAACTAACACCTGAAATTGTCATTGTGTCCTCAGCTCTGCTTTCCCGCATGCAAAGGCGGCATTATGATAGGTAAGACAGTGCATAAAAAAAAAAAAAAGGATCATATGATGTATAAATATTGCCGGTTACCCAAATGGGTTAAGCCAACATTGCAGCTCTGCTTAGCTTTTGAGACGGATGGTCTCACGCACCAATCAATCATGGGGCACATATACACCGTAGACAAATGAGGATTCAGAATCATCACACTGTGCTACCAGAGCAACGTGCTGCCCAATTTAATATTCCATCCCCTAATTGTAAAAATTGCTCATCCTCATTAGGGCTGCGGGTGATCTGGAGTCTGTCCCAACTGACTTTTGGCAAGATACCCTGGACTTAATAAACATGGATTCATTGCGCCTCTTTGAGGAGTTACACGGAGGAGAGGCAGGATACGCCGGGGACCGCTCCACAGACCACCGCGGAGCACATAGACAAACAAGCATCTACACTCACATTATAGATCGTTTCGAGTGTTCAGTGACGCTAACGTGCATGTTTTGGGAATGTCGGAGGAAGACAGAAGACGCAGAGTGCATCGTGGGAAGACTGGAAACATTCATCAACGTTCCCAAATGTATCCTTCAATATGTATTCTGAGCTACATGCATATGCATAACCTGCAAGCCCAAAACACAGCTCTCAACTTTTTTAAGCATCAATCGTTACCATAGGAACCGCTCCACGTTGACATTTTGCTTGTACTGTACTTCCAATCAAGACGGCTGAAAGTGACTCTTCCCTAATACAGATGTGTTCAATGACATCAGATATTCAATTTCATTTCATGTGACATTTCCACACGCAGATATTTTCTTACGCAAAAATTTAAAGGGATGCGCAACCTTGACTAGCATCGAGCTAAGGTTGAAGCTAATGGTGGAACCATACATCATCTAGTGTGGGCGTGTGTTATTGAATCAAAAGAGGCTGATTTTGATTTAAAAAAAAAAAAAAAAAAAAAAAAAAAAACCGCCAGCCGAGTCTTCGCGTGAGGTCAACGATGGATGCAGTGATTTCACGTTAGCACAGCAACAGCTAACAAATTGTCAGAGACGTCGTGCTGAACATTTGTCATCGCAAATGAGGACAATTACACCCCAGCGACGTTCCGCTTAGTCTGGGCGCGGCGAGCGAGGGAGCCAGCAAGCGCTGGAACGAACGTGAGGAGACGTCAACACGAACGGAGCCTTTAGCATCGAGGCTAACGCGGAGCTAACGTCAGCCCGCTCAGCCGGGGGACATTCTTTCGCATCGCGTCCAAAACATGTCCGCTTACCTCATAGTAACGCCTCCATGGTGAAATACTGCACAAAGTCGCTCCTTCCCTCAACCTGACGAACTTGGCGTCGCCGGATCGCCTCGTTTTATTCCCCAACGCGCCCCTCACAGTTTTTCCTCCCTCCTGTGATTCTCCTCCGGCGTTGCTGCTTCCGAAATCCCGACCGTGCGCTTGAGTGCGAGGCGAGCGGGGACGCTTGGGAAAATGGGAGGGGCGATGTCGTCAAGTATCGCGGGATTTAGTACGTCGAATGGTTGAAGCCAGTTTGCCGCCATCTTGGTATCTCCCAAAACGGGTGGAGTACATGGTTTACAGGTTGGATTATGGGGTTGAAGCCAGGGGGCCGCCATCTTGACACTCCCAAAATGTGTGGAGTACATGGCTAACAGGTTGGATTGTGGGGGGGGGGGGGGTTCTCAAAGTTTGGCATGTAAGAATTAAAACTGGTCGTGTGAGCTTGACATTATTTCAGTTATGGTAACATGAAGGATTTTTAATTTGTAATAACCCAAAAAAGGCTAAGTGCAGAGGAAAGACGTATAACACTGTGACTAATAAGAAACCTTGCATATTACCGAGGGCGGCGGGAAGGTGGATCAGCTGGTAAAGCGTTGGCCTCACAGTTCCGAGGTCCCGGGTTCAACCCCGGTCCCGCCTGTGTGGAGTTTGCGTGTTCTACCCGCGTGCCTGCGTGGGTTTCCTCTGGGCACTCCAATTTCTTCCCACATCCCAAAAACATGCACCATTAATTGGACACTCTAAATTGCCCCTGGGTGTGATTGTGAGCGCGGCTGTTTGTCTCAATGTGCCCTGCGATTGGCTGGCTACCAGTTTAGGATGTCCCCCGCCTCCTGCCCGTTGACATAGTTTCCAGCAGTCCCCGCGACCCTCGTGAGGATAAGCGGCAAAGAAAATGGATGGACGGATTACATAGGGCCCGATTTCCGTGACACATTAACTTTTCCCAAAATATGCTGTGAAGCACTATCATAATAACATAGAAAACTAATAAGCATTTTTTTAGTCATAAAAACCTTACATTTTCAGTCAATCAGTTACTATATTTTTGGAAATAAGGTCTGGCAATGGGAAAATACATGCCAAACACATTGTTCATTTGTTGTCTCTGCGACGTCCCATTTTAGACAGAACATTTCAACTTGTTTCCGCGCATTTGATTTGCAGAGTTCTGTATTATGAAATTCATCAAAAATTTCACAAAAAAATTTTGTTTTCTTGCTTATCCACTGGTGAACGTTGAGATCGCTTTTTCGAGAAAAACCGTCGGCCTAAAAAGGTGAAGCAGAGCTTGAACAGTGAACAACAACAACCGTGAATTGAACTCATCAAAAAATGGAAAAAAAAAAAAACATTACAAAGAAATTTCAAAAGTGTCAAACTAAATCTTTCTAACTTAGCTGTGGAATGTTTTCTCACAGCCACGTAACTGGCTATTAAGACAGTTAAACACTGTCGCTACACAGGTCGGCAGCGTGCTTGTTTTGGGAGTACCAAGATGGCGGTTGGCGACTTCAGTTTTGATATGTGTAACTACTTCAATATTGTAATGTCCCCAAATGTGGTGGAGAATAGAATAGAATAGAATAGAATAGAATAGAATAGAATAGAATAGAATAGAATAGAATAGAATGGAATAGAATAGAATAGAATAACACAAAGATAATGTTCCACATATTATCATTTCACACAACTTGGTGTGTGAAATGCAATAAAAGCAATCCAAAACATGAATAATAATTGAACGTAGCAGTAATAAAAAGCAATGAATAAAATAAAATGAAATTCCAGAGTGATCAGATGTGCATTTGTAAACATTTTCTTGTACTCTTGTACAGTTTATTAAAATGCTCCAAGGCTGTTTGTTGCACTTATAAATATGATGGTAATGTTTAAAATGTGTGATTGTACATCTAAACAATGCCTTTTGGGTATTGGTCTGTTATAAAAATTATACAATAAATATTAATTATCCACTTGCGACGTATTGCACTTGAATAATTTAGAGAAGAAAAGGAGTCTGGTGAATTATGCAGAATTTTGATGATGGCATTAAATAGTGAATAAAACACTGAACCTCGCAGCACATATTTTAACCTCTCTGGACAAAATACATTTTTGCAGAGAGAAAAATCTGATGAATTCAGAAAATGATACTTTGGACTTAAAATTTTCGATTATATTAAACCTGTTGCAAATTTGCACCCCCTGCCCGGAAACGAATGAATTGTGAATTATGAATCTTAAAATAAACTTTTGCTGCAGGTGTGTGAGAAGGAAGCTGTAGTGCCTCGGAGCTGCCAAAAGATGGCGCAACGACGCAAATGCATCACTTGACTTTTGAACAAACGAAAAAGAAAGAAGTCACCTGACACGAGCGAGAAAACCAAATACAAACGGCAGCGCAGAATATCGTCATTCTAATTAAATAAGATTTGAATTCGGGATCCGAACCCAACAACCGAAATTTGAGGTACAACAACATGAAAGGTTTATTTTGCCGTATTAACGGCAGCGAGCTCAAATTCGTCACACAGGAAACGGTGAGCTTGTTTTCCCGTTTGTGCCGGCAAAGCAATTAACTGAATGAAAATGAAATGAAGTGCTTTTTAACTAACAAGGGAAGCTTTATTTTTTTTTTTTCCTGTTTCGTATGAGACTGCTTAGGCCTGTGAAGCTGTCAAGCATCATTTCTCTTTTGTGATGATTCCCTCGCTAGACGCTTCCCGAGGTCCTCGGTGGCCATGACGTCAGGATCCACGTGAAGGCGTGTGGCCTCAGCCCGCTGGACCTCAAGGTAATCAAATCCTGTCATATGGATGATAACCTTTTTTCCCAAAAATGTATTGTCAGTGATATCGCGATGCTCGTACTTGTTGCAGACCTGATGCTCTCTGTTTGTTGCATGCTGCAGTTTCTCGAAGACATGGGACTGCAGGGAGATGCCATTCCCCTCGGCAGGGAGGTGACCGGCATCGTACAGCGAGGTGGGATTCAAGTCGCTCACTTTTAAAGAAACGTGTGTCCCGAAAAGGAGGCAGTAAAATGTGCAATCACCCCGTCGCTGCCGTGGACGTTTAAATTAAGCAACTGGAATCTGTTTGTCTGCTTACCGGACGAACATATTCGTCAAGTATGTTTTCCAATTGGTGAACATGGAAGAGTGCCTCGCCCGGCTTGTCTGAAAGTCAGGTTTGATGACTGTTGTCGAGATTCCTGTAGACGGTGTCGTTTCATCGCTCCGGATTTGTGATAAGCACAGCTTTTGAGTAGATGATTCAGATTAGAGGGTGAATTTAGGCTTGTCACGTCACCAATACGGGGTACTCTGCTCTGAAAACAGCTTGCAGTGAATTCAAAAGTTGTTTTTTTTTTTAATTCTGTTATATACAATACCAAATGATAGACCTCGTGCACGTGACGGCGCCATATTGCCTGTCAAACAGAGTGGCTCGACATTGTGAGAGACATTGAACCGGAGGAGAATATTTGCAACACCCGAGACCTGTTGTGCTGTTCGGCGAGACAGATATTCAGAGAGGTCATTTTGTGGAATTCCATCTGAAAAGACCAGAAAATATCGATGGATACGGATCGGCTTTATGGAGGTTAAGTGTAGCCGCAATCGCTTCTGTGTACGTTCCATGGAGACGACTCCGTCCTTTTTTTTTTTTTTTTTTTTTCCCCTCAATCATAATCAATGAATAAGAGTTTGTGTAAAACCAGGGGTCATTTATTGAAATATTGGCATTTGTATTGAATACTAGCCGAAAAGATCGATGGATTCCGGTAAAGGTTAACGTGTGGCCGAACACACTTCCGCGTTCACAAGCCGTCAGCCGTTGTCTTTTTTTCAATCATAGTTAATGAGTGAGAGTTTGTGTAAAACCCGGGGTCATTTATTAAAATATTGGTATTTGTGTTGAATACTAGCTGAAAAGATTCCAGTAAAGGTTAACGTGTGGCCGAACACGCTTCTGCGGTCGCTATGTGGGATTTATTCCTAATTGAGATCCAGCAACTAAGTATTTGTATGCGTCCGGACTTTTTCCGTGTAAATCTGGACGACTTACTCACCAGATCCACGTGTAGATCCAGTTGTCCAAAACAAGAGGAAGCTAATTAAAAGTCCAATTTCTTATCAGCGAAAACATCGACTTTGGCATTAAATACGGGTCCTCTTTATCAATTTTTTTCCACGTGCCGTCGTTTATTTTCACCTTCTAAATGTCTGACGGTATCGGACAAGACTCTGGGCGTCGTGCTACAAGACGTGTTTCCGTGTCGTCTCCAACCGACTTAGCGTTGAGCAATGCTTAGCTTGACCGGCAATATGGCGACGTAAACAAAAGTCACGTGATTTTATGACGTAGGTGCACCAGCTCTATTGGAGGTACAGATGTTTTTTTTTTTTTTTTTTTTATAATGTGGAACAACACCACCAAATCTGTACCCAAAATATTCTCCATCTTTTATTAACTTTCATAGGCTCATAGCAGAAATCGTTGAGCTTCCTCGTATATCGACATTTCCCAAAACAATGGCAGACATTCCAATCAGACTTGATTGCTTTGTTGTTGTTGTTTGTTTTTCCAGTAAAAGGTGGGAGATAAATAAAATTTCCTTTCCTTTCTTTTTTTTAATCTCTTTTCTTTCTCTTTTTGTTCTTTCCCTACCTCCTCCGTCCCTGCAGTCGGTCCCAAAGTCACCTTCTTCCAACCGGATGACGAGGTTGTAGGTACGTTACCCGCAACGCTTCACTCGCTTGCAACGCCAGCTTCACCGATCCCGCCGGTCTGCGCCAGGTATTCTTCCGCTGGACTCCGTCTGCTCGGGACTCAGTGATGTCATCGACATTAATGAACAGTATTTAGGTAAGACGGACTCTCGTTTACACGCGCGCACAAACGCGCTGGCTTTGTTTTGAAGTCACTCTCGGCCACGTCTTTATGATCGCTCGGCGCTTCTCCTGGTTTTCATGAACGATGTTGTAACCCTGAGTCGTCGTCTGTGTTTGCCGTGCAGTTGAGAAGCCGTCCAAATTGAGCTGCACGAGCGTGGCGGCGGCGCTGGAGGACGGCCTGCGCGCGTACACCGCCCTCCACACCCACGCCCGCATGGCGGCCGGACAGACGCTCCTGGTGTTGGACGGCGCCAGTGTACGCGCATCCCGTTCGTCGCAATTATGAAGGATGAAGACCCCAACCCCCGGCCATGTTGTTGTTTTATCCCCCCCCCATTTAGTCTTTTGGCCTGATGTGCATCCAGCTGGCGTCTTACCACGGCGTGAAGGTTCTGACCACGTCACGCTCGCAGGAGCAGCACAGCTTCTTGGAGCAGCTGAGGCCCAGCGTAGGTCTGTCTTCACATGTAGGAATTTATTCTTTGACATTTTGAATGATGAGCGTGTTGTCTAGCTCTGTATTTACAGTAAATCAGTGATTCCCAACGACTGCCGCATCGTCATCGGGAGCCTTTCAAATGTCTTTTTTTTTTTAATCTTTTTTTCCCTCCCCCCCCCCCTTGTTTCCCTCAGGTGTTCAGGAACCTCTTGTGGGTGAGATGTTCACCGTCTTTTCTGAGTATTTTCCTGCTAAAAAGTCTCCCATCTACTATTTAAACATGCAATCTTATCAATGGTTTTGTTGAGTAGACATGATGAAAAATATTAACCCGTTCACGGGCAGGGTGGCAATTTTTTGCCTTATTGAGATAAAAGTCTCCTAACAGGCCACAATCAGGGAAAAAAACCCTCCTTTATCATTTTAACGCATAAAACAAAGGGCAAAAAAGATGTACCTTCTCACGGGCAGCGTCCCAAAACTGGGACGGGCATGTTATCAGTTCTGTGAAGTGGCATATACTAGAGATATGTTTATTAATGAATTCTCATTCTAGAACGACACTTACGCATTAATAATACTGACGGATTAACATTTTGAAGATAAACCTGGTTGCATACTGACCTTTCTCCCTTTCTTCTCTTGGAAAATGTGTACTTGAGGCAGCCGTGTTGGGTCAGGAAGGAAAGGGAAATAACTCTGACCGATGAGTTATCCTCTCCGGAAAGCAAATTATGACTTCAGATTAAAACACTTCAATATTTTGATATCCTGAAGTATATAATGCATGAAAATCAAGTCTGACTGCACACCACCAATCAAAATGTCATAAAAATAATGTTCAGTGAATATAAAAAATCCACACACCCCAGGTAAATGACACATTTTTGTGATGTAAAGTTTGAGCAAGATAAATAATTTCAAAACTTTAACCTCAATAATTTAATTGAAAAAAAGCACTGACAAGGTGTTTGCAAAAGTTTGCACACCCTCTTATAACAGGATTTATCCGTCGCCTTCAGACTCGTGTTAAATGGGAATCGCTAATCACCTTCTGCCTCTTTTGAAACCCCCCCCCCCCAAAAAAAAATGTCACTTCTTCTTGTCAGCTGAAATGATGATCTCGTCTCAATTTAAAATTTGCTTATTGTTACATGTGGCCCACATGAGTTGAAAACTAAATGTATTATTCTGTGGTGTAAATAGCAGCAGGTTAATTGTACCGTTTACCTTGTGGACCAGTTTTTATTCACTCATCCTGTCACGATACCTCGCTGGCATCCATGAACAAAGATGCATTACTTGAGGTAAATAAGTTTCATATTTCACCATTGAAGTGAAAGTTCCACACCCCACTGAGATCTCGGTGATTTGGATTCACTGATTTATCATATATTTGAACACTGGAAATGACCAAATGGGCATTTGTCACCGCAGCGAGGGTGATTCCCGTCCACAAAAACCCGTCGAAGCTTCTCCCGGCGGTTCTGGAGGAGACGGGGGGTCTGGGAGTGGACATAGTTGTGGACCAGGGAGGTAAAATAAAAAAAAAACAAACAAACAAAAAACACTTTGTTTCTGTGTCAGTTATATGCAAATTGTGCTTGTTGTCTTAAGTTAGTCTGCGAGAAAAAGAGCAACCAGAAGAGGAGGAGGAGGAGGAGGAGGAGGAAGAGGCGGCGACGTTTCTCCCGCACAAGCACGACATCATCAGTGTGTTGGCAGTGGGCGGCCACTGGGTCACGTCCCAGCAGGACCTCCAAGTGAGCCCATTTGGGCTTTTATCCTGAACAAACGGAAAATATTCGCATACCGCCTCGCTTTTGGGGAGGGCATTAATGGCATTTATGTTCATCGAAGTGACGAAAATGTATTCAATACAGGGTGCTGCTTTCATTCGAATCATCTTTCCCCATTGAAATGAATGGAAATGCCATTAATTCGCTCCAGCCTCCCCAGCAAAGCCAACATGTTTTGGTCACGGCTGCTCAGTAAGCAGCACCGTGATCGGTAATAACGTTTTTCGCAGAGGACAAAGAATATATGCCCGTGTGTATTCATTGTCAACATTTATTGCCACACCTTTCGTGTTCGACAGTACCATTTGCTTCAAGCACTAAAGCTATATCTATGTTATAAGCTGTCAAATTTCAGGTTCTGAGTATATAAAAATTCCCTGCAATTTTTGGGTGCTCAACTATATTTGCAATGTGCGTTTTAAGAAGTTTGAATGCGTTTCAAGTGTGAGTAGGTCAAAGTCAGTATATTTAAGACCCATTTTCTTTATATCCTGTTTATAATCGGGTCTGGAAGGTAAAAGGGATTCACTGTCCATGTTTTTTTTTTTTTTTTTTCATTTTGTTTTGCTGCAGTTGGATCCTCCCGACAGCAGGTTGATGTTCTTGAAGTCAGCCTCCGTGTCCTTCCTCAACTCTCAAGTGTGGTTGGCTTCGTCTTCCCAGCAGGGTCGATACCTCCGTATCCTTGGCCAACCCGCGTGCAATCAATCCGAGGCTCAATCAACCTCACGCGCGCTTCTTTAACAGCTCGCTGGCAGATATTCTTCGGGACATCGTGGAGAAGATGTCGTCTGGGGTACTCAGGTACGGAAACAGTCTGCTACGTGCTTCCCCCTGTTGGTGTGGAGTGTGAATGCACCCTTGTCCGGATTTGACAAAAGTCCACTTGAACAAATCTTCACATTTGCTTTGCCGAAAGGAATTGTTCTGCAGAATTTGATGCAACTGTAATTCGTAGATGAATGGATGAGTGGTAAAATGTTGAACATGAGGACTGTGCAAAAGTGTAGTGGGAATAGAAAGGAAACTCTTATGGAGCCCACATTGTCACTCTTGCGCTTACACAAGTATTTAATGGATAAGATCTTAAATACGACGGAAATGGTCTTTTTTTAAAAAAAAAAAAAAGTCCAATCCTTTTTTTTTTTTCCGACTTGCAGATAGGCTGAAGATTCTTTAGAACATTTCTGTCCCAATGACTTCACTGAGACGAGTGTGCAAAGTGTCTTCTTCCCCCCCCGTAGACCTCAACCCGAGGAGGCGGTGCCTCTCCAGGACGCGGCCGCCGCCATGGAGAACGTGCAGCTCCAGCACAAGAAAAAGGCCGTGGTGGAAATGTGACGACACTCTTCAACGCACTCGGACCTTCACGACTCGTTGAGTCGATTCTGACGGGGCCAGCGGACACCTGACCAGCAATCTACTTGGTTTATTCATGTACAGATGCACAAAGGTCGCCTCTCCCCGCTGCAGTTATGTTGATAGTAAATCGCAATACACATCTCATATTTTGCCGCATAAAGTGGAGCATTGTCTCCATGTTGTTGTGTCAACATCCTCAATAAAGTCCAGCCAGTGTGAGGAATTTGTCTTTTTCCTCATAGTTTCTACTAAGTTTCATCTCTTGCGGCATTATTTTGGGGTCGAACCCGCGAGTGTCTGTCTGCGAGACGTTCATCCACGTCCGTGTGGGCGGCCTCAGCTTGGGAGCCACTCAGCGAGCGAAGGCATTTTCCCAGGATGCATTTCTCCTCCAGCCACAGTGACTCGACCAGCCGCAGCTGCTCTCTGAGCGAGGGCTCCCCCTGTTGGAGGACCTTGCTAATCTGCATCGGAAAAAGAACAAATGGAGCAGAGGTAGAAAGTATTGAATTGGGGGAAAAAAAAAAAAAAGGGCTGTGATGAAGTATTTGCACTTTGTTGCCGTACTTTAAGTATTTTTCAGATAACTTATTTTTATTCCCTACATTTAAAACCAGATATCTGTACTTTCACCATTCAGAAATTCTCCACCTAATCTGAAAAAAAAAAAGTGTATTCGAACGATGTACATTCATCCATCAATCCATTTTGTTTCCCGCTTATCCTCACTAGGGTCCCCGGAGGGCTGGAGGCGGGGTACACCCCGAAGTGCTTGCCAGCCAATCACAACGCACATGGAGACAGACGACTGTCGCACTCACAATCACACCAGGGGGCAATTTAGAGTTTATTTTGGGGATGTGGGAGGAAACTGAAGTTCCCGGAGAAAACGCGGCGGGGCCGGGATTCAACCCTGGACCTCAGAACTTTAAAGCTGTGCTGCCTGTGTACAGCCGAAAGTGGGGTATTATTTGTTGTGCGGATATTCAAATGTTAAGATATATATTTAAAAATATATATTATTTATTAATTTATAATATTTAAACGTTAAAATGTTTGTAAATAGATTCATACTTCTAACATTTTTTTACACATGAATTTATTATTTATATTTAAATTTTAAAATGGGAAATGGGTTTGTAAATAGATTCATACTTCAAACTTTTTTTTTTTTTTTTTTTTAAATACACCAATCTACTTGTACATAAATAATGAATGTTGAATGCTTTTTTTTCCCACTCTAGGTAAGAGTACTTTTCCCTAATGTTTTCCTACGCGCTCATTCACCTTCTCGAGAGCCGCGATGGCGTCTCGCAGGAGTCGTCGGCACAACGCCGCCGCCGTTTGGACGCTCTGCCGCTCGGCCGCCTCGCCCACCGCTTGGCCGAGCAACACCGCCTTCCGCCGGTGACTGACGGAACAGATTCGGGCTTAGTTCGAAGGGTCGCCTTTGAGACGGTGGTTGCGAGGAGAGTCTTGTCTTACAAGAGAGTTTGCGGCAGCGCCATCAGCCTGAGGGCAGTCGTCAGCCTCCAGCTGGGACCTTCATCGCACACGCTCAGGTTACTGAGGGACAGCGAGGACAACACCATAACTGCGCGGCTTTGTTCATAATTATCTTTATGAGGAGAAGGTTTGGAAGGGATGTGAGTGAAGAAGATGGCAAAGTGAAATATCTGACCTGAGGAAGTTGTTGTCTTCGAGGAACTTCATCTTCTGCTCCAGACTTGCTGCGTCTCCTTTCAGGACCTCACGCAGCATTTCTTCACAATTACATATCATCAACACTTGTTAAACTGCTGCTATAACTGATACTAGTACTACTATTGCTACTACTAGTACCAGTGCTATTTTATCTCCATTACGCAAGTAGTTCTAATATTGTACTGTATTATATTACAGCGCATATATTTCAGGTTACTACCATTACAACTATGATGACTCCTAATGCTAACATCACGGTAATTACAACTATGATACTACAATTACAACCTCTATGACTACTATACTACTACCAGTGCTACTAGCTACTACCATTGCTACCACTATACTTGTAGTAGTACAGTGGTGCCTCGGTTCTCGAACAAATCGGTACTCGAACGCCCCCAACAACACCCGGAAATAGACCGGCTGACTCGCGAAACGCTCTGTTGTGAATTCCTACCCGGCGAAAAAAAAAAAACCCACAGAAATAACAGAACACGCGCGGCCCGACCTGCTGACCCACCCACAACGCGTTTTGTTATTGTCAATTAAAACGAACCAAAAAAAAAAAAAAAAAAAAAAAGGAAATAACATAACGGGCGGCGGTTGATTCTGTTTTCGAACAAATCGGTTCTCGAACCACCTTCTGGAACAGATTGTGGTGGAGAACCAAGACACCATTGTACTTCCAAAGTGATCACTGCTATTACTAAAGTTCTAATGTCCTATTAGGATTACTACTTTTATAGTATGACTACTAATGTATAATATAACTCAATATTTCGACTGGTACTATACCACTTTTAATATTATTAGTACTTTTTAATTGTACTAACAATGCTATGACTAGTCCTACAACAACTACCTTGACTACTACTACTCACCCGCATCCACGTAGACTACGCTGTGCGGGTTGTCGGGGGCGATGAAGCCGTACTCCAGCAGCAGGCGCTGGTTGTCATGGGAACCGTAGTTGATGAAGGCCTGCCGGAAGCGCGGCGTCCCACCCGCACTCCTGATCTCGTAACTTCTGGTCTCGTGGTTGAAACCGGCTTTGACCTGATGAACAACAAGGACATCCATAAGGACTTTGAGGTATGAATTTCCTAACGATTTACCGTAACTCCCGGCCTACAGAGCGCACCTGGTTATAAGCGGTACAGAGAAAGAGTTTAACGCTAGCTTATAACCAGGTGCGCTAACGCTAGCGCCGCATCACCACATACACCGCAGGGTTGAAAGCATGAAAAAAAAAAAAAAGTCGCGGCTCGTAGGCCGGAAATTGCGGTACATAAATTTGTAGACAAGTCAGTGTGGGGCAATTTAATGAAAAATGCCGTAAAATCATGAATGTTTAACCACTTCTTGCAAACTAGCGTCAATTGTGTTCGTCTTTCAAATCTCTATCCAGTGACATTTTTTGTGACGCCTAATATGGCGGACGGGAGGAGACGAAAAAGCCCACATCAAAACACGAGATATTTACAAATAAAGACGGTAGACAAGAGAGTTTAACGCTAACGCGGGTGCCACGCTAACAGGGACGGATAAAAAAAACAAAACAAAAAAAAAAAAAACATACCGGTAAAAATCACTGAGACACACCAGTAACACGCTGGTGCAGCGCTAATGGGGCCGAACCAGTAAAAGTCACTTCCTTGGCACATCTATTCCACCGGTCTCATTCTTACCTTTTCTGCTCGAGTGCCCCCTTGTGGCCATTAGAAAAAAAATGCACAAAATAGCCACATCACCGCATAAACCGCAGCGTTGAAAGCGTGTGGGAAAAAAGTCACGCATTGTAGGCCGGAATTTCCGGTAGATAACGTGATGTGTACCTGCGCGTCAGGCCGGTGGTTGAGCAAATCCAAAAAGGGAGCCAGCGCGTAATCGTTTTGCCCGTGCAGAAATTCGTTGGACGGTTGAATCATGAAGACGGAGCGGGTGTTGACGCTGCACCACGCCCACCTAGACAAAAAACCAAAACATTTTTCCATTATTTTGATATAATCAGTGGTGGGTGATAAAAAAAAAAAAAAAAAAAGCCATTTTACTCAAGTACACTACAGGACTTCAGTATAGTTTTTCAGGACCTCAGTGCGTCAAAGGTCAACACGTCCTCCACAGGCTGTCTCAGGACTGGCTGCAAAGTCCTGAATCAGAACATCGCACGTGAGCTTGAAGAACAAACGCGATCCCGTTCACCGTTTCAAACGCACTCACCTAAAAAAATCCCGGTTGGACGAGTGCATTTCCCGCACGGTGTCCTCCTGCTCCACCGCTCGCCGCCGCAGTCTGGCGGGAAGGAGCGCGGCGGCGGCGTGGGCGAAATAGGCGGGACACGCGTAGGAGGCAGGAAGGACGCGGACGTACGGCCACCATTCGGCGTCGGGGCCCCTGTGCCGCTCGCACACCAGGAAGACGCAGAGAGCCAACAGAGACGACAGACGCCGCCTCCAGCTAAACGTTTTGGGGCGCCCGCAGGGGAGTGGAGAATTGAGACTATTATTAATAAGACTACTTTGAGCACAACTATTATTGCTATTTCGACCGTTTCCACAGGATTACCTCTTGATATACTGTCCGAGGTAGCTGTCCAGCACAGTGGAGGGTGTCAGGAGACAAGACTCGGGCAGAGAGATCAACAGTTGGCCGGGCTTTGGACACACAGAGAGACGCTTCATCAATTCTTTCCTTCTTTTCGGGGCTCACGCTTGGATGGATGGATGGTGACCCCATCTTACTTTTATGCTCCTGACAGCCTGCAGACCTCGACCTGTGTCTTGAGAGACAACCAACCAGCAAATGTTTCAATTTCTACATGAAATGCACTATTTTACTATTATTGCACTTTCATTATTTGCTTAAATATGACCTTATACATTTAATCAACAGATAAAAGTGTTGCCCATTTGCTAATCAGACAAGGATGTGTTGCGGAGCCGGTGGTTGTCCTTCTTCTTTGTACGCAGAAAAGCGGCTGGCGCCATCCTCCTACCCCGGGCGTTGCCGTGGAGACGAAGGACACCAGATAAGGAGCGGAAAGTTACCATCCGGGCCCAGGATCTGACTGCCACTTCTACCGTGGACCCATACATATTAAAACCTTGCGTTTGCCTTCTTCTTCGGCTATCCTGCCAGAAGACACACCTAGATAAGACCCGGCCGGACGTCTGTACTGCACATTCCTTGGTAATCAATCCATTAGCTGGTAACTTTTTCTAATCATTGGTCATATCTTCCTCGGTTCGTGAACACGCGTTGGGTCCAAACTCGCAAATCCCTACAAGCAATATAAACTGGTGGTTATTACCGGAGAAAAGGGCCGGTTGCAGCAATGTGGACGTGAAGCCTCGCCGGTGGAGAAACCTGAGAAGCTCGACGTACTCAGGTCGGTGGCTCAGAGGGACTGGACGACGACAGGATAAGTTCGCAGACGTGGAAAAATCACTACTGGGTACGGCGGCTACACACGTTGGTTTACAAAATGACTGGGGCACACCGTCACGTTTCTTTTTCCGCTTTCTCGACGTTCGCCCTCGACCGTTCATGACCGCGCCTGGAGTTTGAGCAACCATTCACAAAATTTTAGAGTGATTATTTACTTCGCATTTTTTTTTTCCCAAATCGCACCGTTTGTTTCTGTTTTTACTGCGTTAATACCTGTAGCGATTTGAGACCATTTGAAGCGTCGTTTAATCAAAAACCGCCACGTGGCCGGCTCTTGTTTTTTTCCGGGCATGCGCACTGAGTTATTTTGCGTCACGACGGTGACGTACCAAGCCGCCATTTTCGGCCAGTGGAGGTCGTAGTCTTCCAAAAACTGAAGACTCAAATTCCTCCTACGCCGCAGGATGATAAAAACATCAAATTATAATCATCTTTCAAAAAGTTACTTGTTAATTTTTTTATGTATTCGTGTTGGAATGTGTCATTAAAAAACAAATTGTTGAATCTATTCATGATGTCATTCACTTTCAACTCATTTCTTTGCATGTGTTTTTTTTCCGTTACTTCAATGTTGTGGTTTCTCTAACCCCTAAAATGTTCCCCAGGTTTTGGAGGAAAGAGGCCGTTTTGCGTCTCGTCTGCTCACGAACAACCCCGTGTGATGCTTTGAGAAAAGAGACTTAAATGAATCACTGTCATCATTTACTACACTGCAGACGAATTTCTGAATTATGGAAAAACAGTCAAGTGATTGAAAGCAGGGACAGCACAAACCGCGAAGTTATGCCTCTAGTACTGTAACGTCATTATTTATCGCAGATAAGATTATTTATGTTATTAAAGTGAACCCTAACTGATGTTATTTAGGCAAGCGGATTAGTCAAGAGAGCGAGAAAGTGTCACTCTCTTCTGATGTCAACCAATCTTTCTTTTTCAGACATTCTCAATATCTGGAAATACATTTTATTGACTTTAGTCAAAATTGAAGTGATGAGGCTTTTTTACCACCTGACATTTGATCGAAATAACTAACGATGACGGGCATTTTTCTAGCAAAGGTTCCAAGTTTCAGTCCCGAATTTCCTCATGATTTACCGTAAATTCCGGCCTACAAGCCCCGACTTTTTCCACACGCTTTCAACACTGCGGTTTATGCAGCGATGCGGCGGTAGCGTTAGCGTTGAAACCGGCTTTGACCTGATGAACAACAAGGACATCCATAAGCACTTTGAAATGGGAATTTCTAGGTTTCGGTCCCAAATTTCCTAATGATTTACCGTAACTCCCGGCCTACAGAGCGCACCTGGTACAGAGAAAGAGTTTAACGGTAGCGCCGCGCTAGTGTTTATCTCTTTCTGTGTACTGAGGCTTATAACCAGGTGCGCTAACGCTAGCGCCGCACTAACGCCAGCGCCACACCACCGCATAAAACCGCATGGTTGAAAGCGTGTGAAAAAAAATCACGGCTTGTAGGCCGGAAATTACGGTACATAGATTGATAGACAAGTCAGTGTGGGGCAATTTGCCAAATGAAAAATGCCGTAAAATCACGAATGTTTAAGCAGTTTTCGCAAATCGGCGCTAATTGTGTTCGTCTTTCAAATCTCTATCCAATGACATTTTTTGTGATGTCTAATATGGCGGCCGGGAGGAGACAAAAAAGGGAAGCTGCGCTCAACGGTGACGTTCCCAAACCATTCCTCATATTTCCTCTTGAGTTCATTGCTGGGAAATCTCAGATCGCTCTGGACATTTGCCATGGGAAGAAGAAGAAGAAAAACAGGAGGAGGAGGAGGAGGAACGATTGTTTGTTTACGAGCTCGTTTTAGCCGCTCAGTCTCCCAATTTGTTCTCAAACCGGAGGCAGTGCCAAAATCCAGATGGAATTGTCCAGCGCCCACATCGTCATCCGTTTCATTCAGTCAAAAACAATAATGACATTATAGCCCATCGTGCTTGACACTTGTCACAAGTGTACAGACTTCTATATGAAGAAAAAAAAAATGTATAGGTATAGCATTGGAAAATTATTGGGGAAAGATTGCTAATATCCTTGAAATGTGTTGACTGTGCATCACTTTATGACATCGTTGCCCTGAAACCCAAACCAAAACCTACATTTTTTTTTTTTTAAGTAGAGTAATGATACAAGAACAAGGTCAGTTTTTTTTAATAAAAAAATTACTGTACATAAGAATAAAAGTTGCAATGTTTTCCCTACAGGCAAATGCATTATTACTGGGGGGGAAAATGCCATCATCCTACAAGAATAAGTCCTTTTGTCTTTCAGAATGTCTCATTTTTGAAAATGTTTCCTAAAATATATATATATATATATCACACTTTTGACAAAAGTGTTTCCACACAAATTTTGCACTGTTGAAAAACAACAAAAAATTACAAGCTGTACAAAGCATTTTTTTTTTTTTAGAAAAAGTCCTTTTCGTGAGGATGAAGTCAACCTCTTTGAAGAAAAAGTCTGTTTTTGAAGATTAATGTATTTTTCAATGAATCAAAATAACGCTCACGTTTCAAAAACATCCGCGAACATGTTGACTCGCTCCGCCGTTGGACTTGACTGTCCTGCCTTAAAAGGCAAAAGAAATGAAAAGATGCGTTCGAACATGTCAGGTTCCTTGACAGAATTTGTCACCGGACATATGCTGGACGTGTACGTCACCTCATGGAAATATTTTCTCCCCCCGATGACAAAGATGCGACTTTTTTGTCCAGTCGTTTGCCGACCTCACCGCTGCCTCGTTGGCGTCGGGCCGCTTCCGATGGGCTTCATCACGGCCGGCGTCAACATGACCCGTGCTCGATTATTGCTTCTTCGCGACGCCGACCGCAAATACGAGCGAAGCGCGGGCGTCGGCCGCCGTCAGCTGTTGGCTCAGCTGGAAAGAGCGGAATTCTTTTAGCTGCGAGGCCTCCGCATCAATGAGTCCAATGTTGTGTTCGGCTGTCATGAGTTTCATGCGAGCTGCTGTTGATTTTTGTGGGAAAAAAAAGTCCAATAGAAAAAAAATCTATTTTGAAATCATTCTTCCATCCTTTTTTTTTTTTTTTAGGTCAGTCAACGCAAAACTTGAAAAGCCAATATTGATTAGCGAAACACAACTGTAGTGAGCTGCATACGCATAATAGGTTGTATCATTGATATTGTAGTCCTCTTATGATATGAATATTAATTGCAAAGTGTGCCGCATGATGCGCGTTTACGTGCTGTTGTGTTTTGGTTAGACTATTGCGTCACGATCTGGGTGGTGGGAAGTGCGGCCTTGCCGGTGACCTTTTGACATGCAGCCCGGATCCATTTTCTTTGCCGCTTATCCTCACAAGGGTCGCGGGGAGTGCCTTTCCCAGCTGTCACCAGGCAGGAGGCGGGGCACACCCTGAACTGGTCGCCAGCCAATTGCAGGGCACATGGAGATAAACAGCTGCACTCACAATCACACCTATGAGCAATTTAGAGTGTCAAATCAATTTTGCAAGTTTTTGGGATGTGGGAGGAAACCGGAGTGCCTGGAGAAAACCCACGCAGGCATGGGGGAGAACATGCAAACTCCACACAGGTAAGGCCAGTATTGAACCATGGACCTCAGAACTGTGAGGCCAACGCTTGAGCGGCTGCTCCACCGTGCCACCCTTGTCTTTTCAAACATGAAAAAAAAAAAAAGGTCTCGAGCTTTGTCACTTCAGTTTCGAGTCAGGTCTAAAGAGCGGAATTCTCCTCCGAGGTTCCCCAATGAATGACTCCAGTGTCGGTTCGGCCATCGTGAGCTTCACGCGAGCGGCTGAAGCGGCTCGCGGTGTCAGATGGCGAGGTCGTCGGCTCGCGTTCGGCCGCTCGCGCCGCTGGTCTTGCTGAGTCGCCGTTTGTCCCTCTGGCACGACGGAAGCTCGGCGCCGCCGTTGGGGATTTGCAGGCACCCGGCGGCGTCATAGCAGGCGGCCACGTCGGCGGCGCCCCGCCAGCCGGCCGAGTAGCGGGCCACGTCCCGCGGACCCTCGTCGCCGCGCGCCCCGGCCGCCATCTTGTGCTGCTCGGCCGCCATGTTGACCGAATTCTGCTGGCGGGCCAGCCGGTGGTTGGGAAAGGGCAGCGCCAGAAAGTGCGACGAGCCGATCACGCAATGGCTGAAGTCGGGAGGCGGCGTGGACGGCGGCGGCGGCGGCGGAGGCGCAGGCGGAGACGGGAGCACTTGTTTGGACTGAGGCGAATCCGTGGCGCCGGCGGCCTTTCTTGATCCCAAAAGGCGTCTGCAAAGAGGAACGTCCCGCTTGGTAAATGCGGAGTCATTCGAAATACATTATTTTCGCTTCTATTATTGAGTTTATAGTAACAGCAGATGAAATATCAGTATTGGGCATGACTTGGAATGCGCACAGAAGTGAGAAAATTGTGCATTGTTGTTTAAAGAAAAAAAATGTAATCTGAGAAAGTTGCATTTTTTTCCCCCTCAGAAAATAAGATTTTTTTTTTTTTTTTGGGGGGGGGGGGTTAGATTACAAAAATAAAGTGCAAAAATATTCCAAGAAAAATGAAGGAAAACAATCAGAACCTCAGGAGAACAAAGTAATATTTTATCATTTATCAGGAAAAAAAAGTTGTATTACAGCAAAAAGTAGTAGTTTCGTTTTTTTTTTTTTTTTTGGTTTGGGGGAGAAATGTATTTTTTAAATTTTTTCAAAATCTATAATTTCTATAAATTGTAATCTTATAATAAAGTTCTATTTGTTTAAGGGGGAAAAGTTAGAGTATTTGAAAAATAAATTCAAATTTGAATGCAAATTAATTGTTTTAGCATTTTTGCTAATGATGGAAGTACGTGTGCGTGTGCATACACGCACCTGCAGCAGTGTCTCCAGGCCAGGTGGTGGAGCTCCAGCACGCTGAGCACCAGCGACACGCCCGACACGGCCAACATGAACACGATGAAGACGTTCTTCTCAGTGGGCCGCGACACGTAGCAGTTGACCGGGTGGGGACAAGGCCACGCCTAATCTCACGCACGCGCACCCACTTAATGACACGTTATGCCTTTGAAAACACCTTGAAATTAATAATGAAGTTTTGCTTACCTTGCAAACATAAAGAGGATGGAGAAATATTCCATACAGGAAGTACTGCAGGCACAGGAACACCACCTGCACGGACCGTGACATGAACTACCGTAAGACACTTTTTAAAAATGTATTTAAAGTGCCACTGTCATGAAACGTGGGGTTTTTTGTATGTTATTAATGAAAAAAAAAAAAAAAAAGGTCGCCGGAATGGACCCAGCTGTTTTTTTCACCACACAACATGATTTTGAGGTATATGGCTTTTTGTAACTTCCGCCATCAAAATACTCGCAAGGGATTTATTTTTCGAGAAGGAGCAGGAAGTGACTTACATGACAGGACCGCACTCAAGCGGTCTCGTCTATTTATGCTAGTTTTACCTGCTGGAAGGTAGCTCGTTGTTCCTTCGTGTTAGCCAAAATGACGGCTCGTTGTATTGCTGGATATTGTTCGAACACTCGGGAGGATGGATTCATCTGTCATACTTTTACAAAAGACCCGGTTTGTCGTGAAAAATGGATTGCACGGGTTAAGGGGCGCTAAATGTGTCGATGTACCCGTCTGCGCCGAGCACGGCTTCGGACGAGGGGGACGGCTTTGGTCGTGCTGGCTCATACATGCTGTCTGGGAGTCTGTTGTTAGTTAAAAGTGAGCCGCATATCATCTAAATATGGCTCGAAACGATAGGGTAATATTCCCCGGTCACTTCACTCGATTGTGAGATGTTTTCTTCTTTGAAAAGAGCTTCCGTGTCTTCAATGGCGAATGTTCCGGTGTGACGTAATTAACAGAGCATTAGCATTATGGCGACCACTTGGACGACGCGCTCTCCGCTCATATTTATTTTTTTCTATGGACATTGAAGTGAATAATGTTGTCTATGTTTTCCATCACAATATTTATTTTAGAATGTATATAGGGATGTCAGTGGGACTTTAAATTAGCGTCGAAATAAACAAAGTGGTGCCTTGACTGTGAAGTATAATTCGTGACCATTGTCAAATCATCTCAAATCACTGTTATCCATTGAAATAAATGGACGTGCCATCAATCTGTTCCAGCATCGCCAGCAAAAACGTTTGTTTTTTAATTTTTAAAAAAAAAGTGCTCTATGGTATTGCACATCCAGTTATAACAAGAGCATCATGATTTGTGCATCATTGTTTAGTGTGATTGCGTGTGTTGCCCACCAGGGGCAATACAACATAGAAGCATATGTATTATATACATGTAGCAGGTTAAAACTCCCCAATTATTATTCTTCACAGAGGATAAAGAATAGATGCCACGAGTATTGTTTCATTGTCCGTCTACATTGCAGGTGTCAAACTCAAGGCTTGCGGGCCACATCTGGCCCGGCGTGTCATTTTATCTGGGTCGTTACAGCAAATCACGTGCATCTACTTCTTGTGTCCCAGGAAAATCTGTTCGTGGATTACAAACTGTTACATACATTTTATGGCAGCAATGTTTATGTGTTCAGATCGGTTCATAATTTGTTGGGAAAGTGCTTAAATGAATTTAAAATGTAGGTGGTTTGGTTAAATGGGTAGCATGTAATTATTTTTGTTTTGTGTTTTGTTTGACATAATTTTGTGAAGAAATATTTGCAACCAGCATCCACAGCAGAGCCCAAAAGTTTTTTTTTTTTTTTTTCTGTACGTATTTCGCTTAAAACTGCAAAGGGAGTCGGCGTTTACCTCCATGATGCTCCTGATGAGGATGCTGAGCACGTAGGTCTGCAGCAGCGCCCCCTTCAGACGCACCCTGCCGGCCGACGGCCCCGCCTTCTTGCCCTTTGCCGATTCCTTGTCGCCCGACTCGTCGTCCCCGTCGCCCCCTCCCGGGTCGTCGTCGTCGTCCTCCTCCTCTCGGTGGCGCCGCTTCTCCTCCCGGCGCACGGTGTGCATGGCGTGGCCCATGTACACCAGGCTGGGCGTGGACACGAACACGATCTGGAGCACCTGGGAGGGCGTTCGGGAGGTCGCGCGTCAACAATGTTGTCGTGTAGTAAGTGGGCTCGATTTTTTTTTTTTTTTTTTTTTTTGAGCGTGCTAAATATTAAGGGGGTGAAAAATATCAAGAAAGATGTGTAATGTCACGAATTGACGCTTTCAATACGTATCTTGGTTTCAATTTGGGATTTTCCATATAAGTATTTTTTCACAAGTTCTCATTTTATCTCATCTTATTGATCCATCCATCCATCCATTTTCTTAGCTGCTTATCCACACACACACACAGACAGACACATTCATAACTGTGACGTTTTGTGTGATCAACGAGGAGATTTGTTGTTTGGCAATTTTGTTTCAAATGGTTTAAACATTGTTCATTCATCCCTCAAGAACTATCCATCCATCCATCCATCTTCTTAGCCGCTTATCCTCACAAGGGTCACGAGAGCCTATCCCGGCTGTCAACGGGCAGGAGGCGGGGGTCCACCCTGAACTGGTCGCCAGCCAATCGCAGGGCATATCGAGACAAACAGGCGCATTCACAGTCACAACTTCGGGCAATTTAGAGTGTCCAATTAATGTTGCAAATTTTTGGGATGTGTGAGGAAAACGGAATGCCCACCCGGAGTCAAAAGTCACGCAGGCACGGGGAGAACATGCAAACTCCACACAGGCGGGGCCGGGATCGAACCCGGGACCTCAGCACTGTGAGGCCAACGCTTTCCAGCTGCTCACCGTGGCACCCAATACTGATACTTCTATTTCATAAAATTTCAATAAACTCGATAACAGTTAAGTGTGAACAAATTCCTTTCTATTGTTCTTTTTTATGCACACGATGACTGGTCCTCGTGGCCAACATGTAGCGCCAACTAGTGGTGAGGAGGACTACTACTTTTTTTTTCGTTTGTGTTTTTCTTGCTTGAAGCATCTGTGACTTTTATCGGTAGCGTTCACGAGTCTTAAAAGTAGGCTGATCGGCAAGAGATGAGATCCACTGTGGTCGTCCACTTCGTGGGCCTTTCCGAACGGATCGTAATACCGAGCCCTGTCGCTAAGAGTGAGGAAAAAGGTGCCGCAGATCGTAAGTGTGACATGACATTTAAAACTCATCTTATGACTTACAGATGAAAAAGTAGACATAAATGATGTGAAGACTCTTGGAAACTTCCACTAGGAACCAAGGTTAAATTTAGCCCCTCCCTTGTCTCCCAATCGAGATATCACTTCATAATATTTCCTTCACACAGATTAGTGTTGGACACAGCTATTTAGACAGGCAGGCAAAATTAGCGTACAAATGACCCCCCAAAATGATACCATCTCAAATCGTTTGTGTCACGCCACGTGGGACTAAGCGTCCCCGCAAGCCGTCCTGCGGCGTACCCACCCAGTATCGTATGTGAGCGATGGGGAAGGCCCTGTCGTAGCAGACGTTCTCGCAGCCCGGCTGTTCCGTGTCGCAGTTGAAGTCTTCCTGCTCGTCGCCCCACGACGATTCGGCGGCCGTCCCCAGGACCAGGATGCGGAAGATGAACAGGATGGTCAGCCACACCTGCAAACGTTAACCTCCATTGGAAACATTTTGACAATTTCACGACATCTTTGCGGACGGAAATGTTGGACGGGACGCCCCTGATGGCGACTCATAGACTGCAGAGAGGTTCCTCGTCTTCCATGGAATCCGCAAACCACTTTGCCTTATGAAGGACCGCTAGCTTAAAGCTAACACACAATGCAAAATGTCATGGATGGGCAAACTAAACAAAGCGGTGCGCCATCACTTACTGCCACCGAGTGGTCAAGGCACGCACACCAGACGGAGCAGCACAATATCCATTCAAGAGATACTTTTCATTGGGGCCACGCCGAATGCGTGTTTTTTGTTTACAGCGCCATTTTGAACGGCAAGATCGTGTCTACGTATGGCTAGGAAGTGATAAGTGTATACGGTAATGTTTTAGCTACGGGGGGGTTGACCACGATGGAGGCGTACGTTCGGTGTTCCAAGCCCGAGGATGGACTGGGACTCATCCAATTTACCAGATGCGTGGCGGAGATTCAGGCAACACGCCGCACTCATGTTCACGGAACCGCTTGTAGACAGAACTGAAGAGGAAACGTGCAGTTCCTCCTGGTGTGGATCGGAGATAAAGGACGGGATGTCGGCAATACGTGGACACTGACCCGAGACGAAGATATATGTTGCAAAAAAAAAAACTTATCACGAAAAATTCTCCGATTACTTCACTCCGAAAACAACCCCCCTATTTGCTAGATATAAGTTTCACGAGAAGGCGCAAGGTAACTGGGAGTCATTTGAGCACTTTGGGACAGAACTCAAGCTGTTGCTTAAAGACTGTAACTACACAAACAGCGATGAGATAGTCAGAGACCGACCGCATAGTTTTCGCTACCAACTCACCGAGTGTGCGCGAAAAGTTACTCAGCCAAAAAAGCGACCGGCATAGCCCGCTCCCGCGAGTTAGCAAAAGTGCAGCGAAAGGCTATGGCTAGCGACAGCCACGAGGTTCATCGTTATCCACCGCAAACCTGGAAAGCAAAGTTTTACTGCGGGTGCTAGGAGACATATTGACAGCCCAAAGACCTCCGTTAAGATATTGTAACAAGTGTGGAGGATACCGCAGTAAATTAGCTGAATGCCCAACAAAAGGTAAAAAATTCCTAAAGTGTCAGACCCCTTTTTCTGTCCGTTCTTGCGACCATAAGCCCAACAATCAAATACCGTCACCAAAAGTGCCGTAACACGCTTGTAAGCAAGTCAATATTCACAAAAAGACCACTAAAAAAACATGAGTTGCATTGTAGTTTTGCCATCCAGTATGGCGTCGTACACAAAAGTCATGTGACTCATGACGTCAAGTGAAAAGTATCTATTAAAGCACAAAATCGTGCAGAAATGTGTTGAATTCTTGACTTATTTCTGCACATTACATACACTACAACACAGTACAGAGAGTTATATTTCTTGTCTAAAAATATCCTTGTTATTTTTTGGAACGGATTAATGGCATTTGCACTCTGTTTAGTGGGCAAAGATGATCTGGGATGCGAGGACTGGACGAATTCAACTCGTAATTTTCACCATTTTCCAAACTGCCGAGCGTTACGCCGTCACGTCAAAAACAAGAACCCTGCAGACGCAAGACGGTTGGGCGTAATCTCAAGACCACTGACAAATGATCAAATATGTCACAGGGGCTGTTTGATTTGTGTGTTTGTGTTTGTGTGTACCTTGCCAATGGAGGTGGAGTGTTCCTGCACTTCCTCCAGGAAGTTTCCCAGCAGACTCCAGTCTGCCATTTCCTCACGAGCTGTTTGGACGCCGCCCCGCGCTCGGCCCGGACTCTGGCGCTTACCTTGAGGGAACAAAGCGTCCGATATCGGTCAGTAACCTTCCCTGCAGGAAGTCCTGAAAATTCTGACGAATCAGGCGGGGCCGCAGGTTTGAGTCTGCGGGGACGTTGCTTCGAATGCGAGGGCTGATTTTTAGTGTACATAAAGGGCAAACGACCCGATGTGACGTTGAGGCTAATTTACCGAATCCTTTCCCATACCGAGTTTTTCCGCCAATGATTTGTAAGCAAGGTTGGGTGAAGATCCACAGCTACTTTCAATCCACGGCTCGATATAACTGTGTGAAACACTATTGTTTCTAAGCCATCAGGTAAGCAGAGCTGCATTGAGTTCTCTTGACTGCAGATGAAAGACCCACACACACGATAGCTCGGTGAAGTTGTGGAAGTACTACGAGTAGAAAGTTTTTCTTCGCTTGTTGATCACTGCAATCATTGACAAGTATTTGAAGCGCTGTCCACACCAGCGAAAATGCTTTTATTGTCTTGATGGAAGCTCACTGTTTTCACACAGTTTGGGCGCCGCTTCCACGAGAAGCGGTTGCTCGCCTCGTCACCGCACCCTCGACGGCACCTTATGGCCCCGTCAGACCATGACGTTCTCTGAACATTTCCATCGTTCTATTTTTCAGCGTTCTCAAATGAGGATGACACATCTGGCGCGTGATTAACGTGTGTCTAACGCGCGAGAAGCGTGTAACAGCGACCAAATAAGATACCCCTAAAAACCATTGGCGCGTGCTAACGTGTCACTGGCGCGCGACGAGCGATTTGTCAACGTAAGACGAGCGTGTTGAGCGAGCGACCAAACGGGTGAATAACGACAGAATAGCGTTTTGCAGGCCTGCCATTTTTACAGCGGAACGGGAACGAAAACGTTGGAAATGTCATAGTCACTGCAGTTGTTGTCGTGAGTTTGAACAGTCAGCATCGTGCCGCCGAGACGAAAAAAAACTTCCGCAACTAGCGCTGCAAGTAAGAATTCAAAGCATCGCTTTATACACCCGTATGCATGGACGTTCGGGAAACGCACGCATGACGCTCAATGGACGCCCAAGGACGTTGGTCTGACTCAACAACCGAGTAAAGGTCGAGTTACGACTGACTAACGACAGCCAAACGCGTGCGACGCTCGGCGAACCTTAGTAAAACGTTCCACGGACGTTCTGCAGCGCTTAAAATTAAACGTTGACGAACGCCGGTCTCGGTGAGAACTTTTGCGCACGTTCAAACCTTTTTTTTTTTTTTTTTTCCGGACCGGCATTCTCCGCCGATTCCCAGCGATCGTTGACGTTTGCTGGCGCTATCCCGGCGACCGCGGGCGGCTACCAACGTTTCCTCAAACGCTATCGAACGCCGACCAGAACGTCACGGTCTGACGGGGACTTTACGGACGCCCTCCCACTCCTGGCTCATTTCAACAAGACGAGAATCGAGTTGTGAAGTCTGCTGCGATTCTTTATTCTCGCTGTGTCGCTCGCGTTTTTAAGACCTCTTGGAACTCTTTTAATGCGGGGGGTGGGACACTTTCAAATGAATTTATCAAAGAGTCGGTGGGCTTAATTTATGATTCACACGGGAGCCTAAAAAACTCAGTTTGGCCTTCTTCTTCTTTTTTTTTTTTTTTGTTTTTAAATATACATTTAATGTTTGTTCCCCATCTTACTATAATTTGCTTTCGGTTCCCACACTTGCTCGCCAGCGTCGCTCTCATGGGAAGGAAAGCATCCACACGCGCACACAGACACACGCACACCAATCCTTTTGCTGCTATTTGCGTACCAACGCAACCCACCAATGAAAACGTGTACATTTTTAATAGACAATTATCATTCTTTCTTGCCTGTCGTTAAACAAATGACAAGGAAGACATTTTTTTCATGCTCCGTTTGTTATGATCTGATTTGTAAAGTACACAACCTCATACGCAGACAATTGTAAGCGACGCTGAATATTCCAGTAAACTAAAAATAAAAATGAAATACGACCCCCAAAAAAGTGTGATTAGCCACGGATGAAATGAATTCAATGGCCGTCCAATGGCAAGCGCTTCACGTCCCGCTTCTATTTCCAAACGGTTTTTACGCACAGATGCACTTTATTTGAAAAAAATCTGCATCGCCTTCAGCTCCGAGAGATGCAAAGATTTCATTTGCGGACAAATCGCAGAACGAATCTGAGATTAAAATTACAAAAAAAAAAAAAAAAAAAATTTGCAGCAGCGTCTTTATGTCTTACATGCCCCTCCCTTCCTGTTTTTGTCACACCCCGAGGCTCTAAACAAACTGTGTGTGTGTGTGTGTGTCTTTTAAAGTGCTCTTGGGATACTTAATAACAATATTACTTCCTTATATAGACTATTGCCTGACCTTTGTGTGTGTGTGTGTGTGTGTCCAGTATTGAGCATTGTTCTGCATCCTGCTACAATAACACACACACACCCACACACACACACAGTCTCTCTCTTTCTCTCTCTCTCTCTCTCTGTTTGTGTCACACTTTTGCTCCTCAGGTCGTTTTTTTTTTTTTTTTCATAAACAAAATTAAATTAAGTACGCATAAGCTAGTAATTATGAGCAATTAGTTTTTGAGGATAGGCGGGACAGAGGCACAGCTGGAAAGCGAGGACCCGAGTTCAATCCCGGCCCCGCCTGTGTGCAGTTTGCATGTTCTCCCCCGTGCCTGCGTGGCTTTTCTCCGGGCGGGCACTCCGCTTTGCTCCCACATCCCAAAAAACATGCAACATTCATTGGACACTCTAAATTGCCCATAGGTGTGATTGTGATTGCGGCTGTTTGTCTCGATGTGCCCTGCGATTGGCTGGCGAGGGTGTAACCCCGCCTCCTGCCCGTTGACAGCTGCGATAGGCTCCGGCACTCTCCACGACCCTTGTGAGGATAAGCGGCTAAGAAAACGGATAGATGGATGGATAGTTCTTGAGGGAGGGATGAATGAACAATGTTTAAACCATTTGAAACAAAATTGCCCGACGACAAATCTCAAATGAATCATATAAAATGTCCCAGTTATGAGTATGTGTGCGTGTGCGTTTGCGTTTTTGTGCACGTACACCCAAATGATTTTCTCACATTTTGATTTGCTCATCATCACATTTAAAGTTTTGAAAGTTTTTTGGGGGGAAAAATCAACCGGTTGAAACCCATGTTAACTTGATCTTGATGTTTAATTATGATAGTAAAAAAAAGTAAAAGTAAAAAAATGTGAGAATATTTTCTGAGAATGACAATAAAAAGTTGCGATCGAAGAATTTGCGCAGCTTTTCGCACGATGGGATGATTTGACTTCTTGTCCGTGTTTACTATTCATAATTGTTTTGAGTTACTGGGAGGAAGTCAAAAGAAATTTGGGTCATATTTTCCCGGTAATGTGACTTTCTCCAAATTCAGTTTTTTTTTTTTTTTGATGACACATCCACCTGTCGTTTTTCTCATTTTCAGCCACTTTGGATTAAAGCTGCATCGTTATTGTATTACACCATCATTGCTTGTATTATTATTATTATTACTATTATCGCAATTATATGATCAGCGATATATTTGAAGTGAAAGAAAAAAATTGAAGAATGAAGACACTGCACGTGGGAAAGGAGAGCTGCGCGTGGCGACGCATTTTCAATCGTTTATTGAACGAGACAAACCGTTCCATGCCCCAAAAAAATAAAAAATTGAGAATACTTGCAAGGAGCTGCTGTAGGCCACAACCCACACTCAGACCTTCACACGCAAACTCACCGGCCAAACCCTGCTCCGACATTTACCAGGCCACGCCCCTTAGTAATAATTCTATGCCTGTGTACTGTATGTCCATCCATTTTCTTTGACCTCTTATCCTCACGAGGGTCGCGGGGAGTGCTGGAGCCTATCCCAGGAGGTGGTGTACACCCTTAGCCGGTTGCCAGCCAATCGCAAGCCACATAGAGACAAATAGACACAATCACACCTGTGGGCAATTTCGAGTGTCCAATGAATGCTGCGTGTTTTTGGGATGTGGGAGGAAACCGGAGTGCCCACCCGGAGAAAAGCCACGCAGGTCGGGGAGAACACGCAAACTCCACACAGGTGGGGCCGGGATCGAACCCGGGTCCTCAGAACTGCGAGGCCAACTCTTTACCAGCTGATCCCACCGTGCCTCCTGCACTGTATATATTGTTTGAAAAAAGAATAAATTTGCACCAATAATAGCAAACGTTCCTTTGTTGTCATCATCCAAAAAAGTTGGGAACCGCTGGCAAAAAGCCGGGTGTGTGTGTTGCAGACAACAGCGACAGGTTACCTGATGATGCCGGCGATGTTGTAAAGGCGACTTTGGGGTTCGAATCCCGGGTAGCAGCGCCCTGGGTCGATCAGCGCCGGACCGTCGCCGCTTCGTTCGGGCGCCCTCGAGCAAGGCAGGAAGGAGCAGAGCGGAGTTGCACCTGCGCAAAGTCGGGGATTCCTCGCAGAGCCGAAGGTGACCGCGCCCGCGTTCACGATGACTTTTTTTTTTTTGCCCCCAAAAAAAGAAAATTCGGAACCGGAGAGGGAAAGTCGACGAGCGCTTTGAATCCGGAGAGAGATGAGACCAGAACACACTTTGGTGTGTGTGTGTGAGACCACGTTGGTGGGAGACTTTTGTCGAGGACCTTTTCTCTCTCTCTCTCTCTCTCTCTCTCTCTCTCGCCCCCCCCCCCTTGACCCTCGACCCCCTCCCTCGTCTCCAAAGGAAGTCGTCCCTGGTGCCACGCCGCCTGCTATTCACGACACTCATGTGTGTGCATGTGTTTGTTTGTGTGTGAGATTGTGTGTGCACGCATGCCAGTGTGTGATATTGTGTGTGTCTGCATCCACATCGTGCGTGTTCAAGAGCGTGTCTGTGTGTGAGTGTGATTGTGCAAGTGGGTGTTTGCGTCCTTTTTGCGTGTGTGTTTATGTGCGTGTGTATCTCTTTCTGGATGTGTGAGAAGGTTAGTGTGAGTGTATGTGCGCGTTTGCTATACGTGTATGAGTTTGTGTATTTGCAAGTGTGTGCTTGAGTGGTTGTGTGTTTGTGTGGCATGCAAAGGAAGTCTTATATTGTGTTGGGACACAATGGCTGCGGGTCCAGGCCCGACATTCCCACCTTGTCACTTCTTTTCTTATCGTTTTCTTGCCGGTTCCCCAAATGCTGAACTTTTGTGCGAGCGCGTAAGCGGGAAGCCGGCGAGGAAGCGGCTGCCGTTTTTCGAGTGAGCGAACGCCCGCCGAAGGTCGTTCGGACGCGTCGTCTGCAAGCTGCTGTGCTAACGTCAAAGGGGGAATTATTTCACCAAGGTTTTTGAACGTCAGTCGACAGAAAATTAATTTTTATTCCCACCTTCTAAGTTTTACGTCCCGAGATCCTCACTCATTTGGTCTCGTTCGACTGACCGGCAACCAGTTCAGGGTGCGGTCTGCCTTTCGCCTGAAGTTAGCTGGGATAAACTCCAGCACAGCCTTGTGAGGATGAGCAGCTCCGAAAACGGATGGATGTTTTGGTCCACCAGATGTTATGTAGTTGACCAGATGCGTGATGAAGTGGCCCAAGTGGAACCAGAACTGACGTAGGCCTTCGAGTCAAGACTAGCGTTTCAGATTTAAGTTTGAAGACAAAGTTTCAAGCCAGGATTTGGGTTTCATATTTTCTTTAAAGGTCCACTGTCATGAAATGCCTGATTTTTAGTATTAATGAAAAGAAAAAAAACCAGCAGCCGGAATGGACCCGTCCGTTTTTTCACCACACAACATGATTTTGACGTATTCGTCTTTTTGTTACTCCCGCCATGAAAATCCTCTCGAGGGATTTGTTTTGGAGAAGAAGCAGGAAGTGACGTTAGTAGCAGACGCCCACTCATGCGGTCTCGTATGTTTCTACTAGTTTCACCTGCTGGAAGGTAGCTCGTTGTTCCTTCGTGTTAGCCCAAAGGCCGGCTCGTTGTATTGCCGGATATTGCCTGAACACTCGGGAGGATGGATTCACCCTTCATACTTTTCCAAAAGTCGTGAAATATGTATTGCACAGGGTGCAAAGGACGAGAGCTTTGTGGGTTCCAAATGACAGGTAGGTGCGTACAGAGCTATTAAAAAATAATAATAGTTGGGGGGGATGACGTAATCTGTCTCTCGTAACGTAACAAAATGTCCGCGTACTTAAGACGGGTGCTAAATGTGTCGATGTGCGCCTCGGATGGCTTCCGCGTCGGACCTGACGCGGAGGTGGTTTGCCCGCGTGCGTCATCCGTGCTGTCGGGGAGTCTGTTGTTAGTTAGAAATGATCGCATATCATCAAAATATGGTTCGAAGTTAATATTACCCAGGTCATTTCACTAGATCGTGAGATTCCTCGAAAAGAGCTTCCGTGTCAGAAAGGGCGTCGGAAAAATCCGAAAATCTCTCTGTTGTTCTTCTGCGAATCTCCCGGCGTGATGTCATCAGCAGATGTTGCAGGCAATATGGCGACCACTTGGATGTCCAATGACGCTTCGGCAACTTTGAGCATGAACGACACGCTCTCCGCTCAATTAGATTTTTTCGTATAGGCATTGAAGTGAATATTGTTATATGTATTTCTCAATTCCAATATCTATGTTAGAATGTTTATAGGCACGACACTTGCGCTTTAAGCTTGTATTATAGTTTCAAAAAGGGTTTCTTCAGGCCTCAAAATGAGGATTTCAAACCAGATTGTGGATTTTAACTTGGTTTCCAATTAGAGTACTAGCTGCGTTGCAATTTTGAATGCTTAGTTTTTAATTGATGTTGTTTCAAAAAGGTGTGTGTGTGTTTGGATTAAAAAAAAAAAAAAAAAGATCATGCTTTGATTTGTTATTTTAAAAACTCAAAAAAAAAAAAAAACTTCGGCCGGTGTCATTTTTAAGTATCTGCAGATGTTTTTTATTTTTTCTCCCAGAGTGACTCGGAGCGCTTAAGAAGGTTCCGCTTTCTGAAATTCGCTCAGAACTGGACCCGTTTGGATTTGAAGTGACACAGAAGCGGTTTTGTACGGCGCGCTGTACAAGAAAAGCGAGATAAAAGCCCCAAATCGCTCGGTGACTGCGTACGGGCACCGACCGCCGAATCGCAGTCATCTCGCCCAACAGCCGCAGTTACTTTTTTTAATCCCCCCCCCCACCCACCCCACTGCACCCCCCCCCCACCACCAGAACTTGTGATAGCACTGGAAAAAAAAAAAAAAAGTCGGCTTTCCTGGAGGCAGTGTGGAAAGCGATGCCCCCGTCCAATTGATTGCGCGCAGCGGTTACGCCATGTGACTCAAAAAGCTCCAAAAAGTACGTTGGGGAAAATGGCCGGGAGTGGTTTTTGTCCGATGACAAAAGCGCCATTGTGGTTTTTCTATTTCTTTATTTATTTTTTGTTTTAAATTAATGACCTGTGTATTGAAAAGCGGTCCATCAAAGAAAAGTTTGTACAAAAAAAAAAAAAAAAAAGCGCTCAGAAGTTGGGCAAATGAGCTCCCAAAGCTTGCCGGCGCAACTCTGCTGACTTTCGGCCACAAACGTCGCATGTTTTGAGCACGTCGTTCACTTTTCACCATATTTCACTCAAAATTGCACACTTGACGTCATATCGTCACAAATAGACTTTAAATTTGTAAAAAATAAATACATAGAAATGACATAAAAGTAATGCATTACTTACACGTTTTTATGTCACAGCCGTTTCCCCCTTTAGAATTTTGCATACAAGAACCCACTTTGAAATTTTTTTTCTTCTTAAAATCGAACACATCAGACCCGATTATTGAGAATTTTACCTGGCTTTTTTTTGGGTGAGATTTTGCAAATTCATTAAAAGTTTTCAAACAGAATGAAGAAATCGTGTATTTAATGAAAATATTTGTAGCGTTTCACTTTATTGTAATCGTGCGGAGTTGAACCAACCCAAAATAAATCCATCCATCCATCTTCTACTGTTTTTCCGGGTCAGGTCGCGGGGAAGTAGCTTCAGCAGGGATACCCAAACTTCCCTTTCCCCAACCACTTCTTCCAGGTCTTACGGAGGGATCCCGAGGCGTTCCCGAGCCAGCCGAGAGACACAGTCTCTCGCTGGGTCGTCCCCGGGGTCTCTTCCCGGTGGGACATGCCCAGAGCACCTCACCGTCTGGGAGGCGTCCGAATCAGATCCCCGAGCCACCTCATCTGCCTCCTCTCAATGCGACACTGAGCCCCTCCCGGATGACCGAGCTTCTCACCCTATCTCCAAGGGAGAGCCTCATTTCGGACGCTTGTATCCGGGATCTTGTTCTTTCGGTCACGACCCGCAGCTCATGCCCATAAGGGAGGGTAGGAACGTAGATCGACTGGTAAATTGAGTGTTTCGCCCTTTGACTTAGCTACCTCTCTACCACAAAGTCCGCCAAAATAAATCAATTCATCAATTAAATAAATCAAGGAAACCAGTCGGTGACCTCAAAAGACTCCTGCGCCACCTCCAACTGTGTCCTTAAAACGAAGCGGCTGCCTGGAAACCCGGAACTGGTAAACCGGAATTTAAAGACCGAGGCCTCGGTTAGGCAATCAGGCTCCAGTTTGAAACCAAATGGAGGGTTTTAAAGACCAAGTGAGGTTTTCAAACGAAGGTTAGGATGTCAAGTCAGCGTTGGGGATTCACCACAGTGTCAAGGTTCCGAGTTCATGTTTGAAGCTGGTCTTAAGGTCTCAAGTTTTGGTCCTACCTCCCGTTTTCGAACTAAACCTTCAATCATCCTTATTCTCTCTGAGGAGCAAAAGCATGAAATAAAAACTTGGTCGCATCCCAGCTTCCCTCCGGTCATTTTGTTTCACTTTTGAACTTGTAAAGCTGTAACGAGCTTATTCAAAATATTAGTAAACAATTCTCGGTATCTTCAATTAAAAAAAAAAAGTCATGATACACGATCTGCTTTCAAAAGGCTGCGAAGCACAAAGGCCGCCTTATTGAGGGTTGTCTGGGGACTAGGCCTCACCCTGCAGGACCCGACTGCGGCCTTTGATATAGTGGACCACAACATCCCTGTGACTGGATTAAGGCACCTTGCGGGAAAGAGTGCTTGCGTTCTGGAGCGGTTTAGATCTAGCAGACACAGCTGTGTTTATAAGCCTCGGTAGTCCCGTTAGGCACTGTTGCTTTTTTGGGGTTCCACAGGGTTCAATTATAGGGCCGCTCCGTTTCTCCTTGTCTTTGCCGCTTCTGGGTTCTAACCCGAGATGATGTGATGATGTGCGTTCCTTTCACTGTTATGCTGACGACAAGCTAGTTGTATGACCCTCTAAAGAAAAAAGCTTTCTCATGTCTTGAAGACATTGAAGCCGAGGTGACCCTGAACTTTTTGGATTTAAATTAAAATATAGTTTTTGCTCCTCGTGGCGCTAAATTCTACCTCGTAGACATTGGTGGCCTTCACGCCAGATACAAAACTTAAACAGTCTCACTCTTGGATTTGATAAGAGACAGCAATTTTCAATTGGATCAGTAGTCCGGTCCCAGTTCCGTTTCCTTTGGCAGCCGGCAAAGGTGAAGCCCCTTCATACACAAGACCACTTAAAAACAGCAATCCATGCCTTTATTACTTATTGGGTGGATTCGTGTAAATACATTTTTGGGGGGTTACTCAGCCAGTCCTCCATTTCCCCAAATCCTGCTGCTCTCCTTTTAACTGGATCACTTGACTTCGGTTTTGGCCTCCCTCCCCTGGCTGCCTGTTGGGCCATTTTTCAAGTTCATTTTACAATCTTTGTTATCACTTTTCAATCTTTTAATCATCACACTCTGTCATGTCTCAAAAAAAAAAAAAGAAAATATCTTTTTTCTCTGGATTTCAACTTGCCCCAAAAGATTGTTTTAATATTTTTGACTTGTTTTTATTGTCTCTCTTTAATTGTTTTACGTCTTGTGTTTTGTTCTCATTTTCCGTGCAGCACTTCGTTCCAGATGTTTTTTTTTTTTTTTAAAGGTGCTTTTTGAAGAAAGGTAACTTAAAAAGCGCACAAAAAAAAAAAAAACCAAACAAGTAATGTGTTCGGCAAGACACATTTGCCCGGTCGCGCGTGACAGATCCAGCTCGACTGTTTGCCGTATTTCACACCTCCGCTATCATGTCAGTCGAGCATAACTTTGCCATAGAAGATCTCGCGCATGCAAATACTGGCGGGCTCCCCTCACACGCTGGTTTTATTTTTAGGAGGCGCTCCGTCGGCGTCGCAGCGCACACCAGCCGGGCGTGGGCTTATCTGGACGGCTCGCGCCTCCTCTGACACACGTTTTCGCTTCTTTGTATTTTGTTGATGACGGCGGCCCCCAAGGTTAGGCCTTTAAAGCAGGATTTCAAGATGGCGTTCGGGTGTGAAGTTATACAGGACGATGGTGCTAGGGTTAGGGTGTCAAAGGTGAGTTTTAAGCCTGGAAAGGGTTTCAAACTATGGTTAAGGCTTTAAAGTAGCACTCTAGAGAAGACTTGGGATTCAAGACAGGGAGCACCTGAGTAGGATAAACTCAACGTCGTGGTTAAACTCCACCAATGCACTACTAATGTCTGAGTTACAGTAAATATTTCAATAAAAAATACTAGTAGGCCATAATTATAAAAGAATCACGTGAAAAAAAGTGAGTGCTACAGGACCACGAATTCTCACAGCGTGTCTTTCGTAACCTGGAATCGTCGTAAAGCCAATGCACCGCTTGACATAAGAATTCCTCGATACTCCGAATGTCTCCCTCTGCTGGCTACAGTGCAACACTGCATCAGCACCCTCGATTTGATTTCTAAAATGAACTCAACCGAGACAGTTACAAAATTGTGCGTCGAACAGAACGTTGCAACATTCCACAGCCCGGCTTGATGACGTTTCAGAGCAAATTTGATGCGTCGCAACAAAACCAATCAACACACAAAATCTCTTATGAATATGCACTTAAATACGCACATTTCCAAGATATTAATAGGTAACTCTCTCCAAAACGAGAAGACTTTTTTTTCAAGTTTAAAGACAAGACAGACAAAAGTAAAGTCCGCACGATATTCTAGTAAAAAAAAAAAAAAAAAGTTTAATGTTTTTCAGTTTTTAATAAATGCCCAATATTTTATAGAAAGAACTCATTTTTTCATAAGGTTAAAATAGATTTTGTAGGACATCGACAGCAACCTTTTGCACCACATGAACTTTCCATGTAAATTTGAATGAATATTGAGTGAATGCTAAAGATCATGAACGCAAAATGTTATTGTTATGATTATTGTTTTAGCCAATTTTTGTGAATCCTTTTTTATTCAGCATTCACGCACCATTTCATTTTTGACAGAAATTGCATTTTCTAGTCACTGCCATGATTACTAGTTGACTCTACAAGTTTAAAGTGCGCGGACGAGACTATTTTCAATTAGAGTTTTGAATTTTTCCAGGCTGAAAAAGACTCGGCTGGGGGCGGGGCTTAGTGAGAGGCCCAGCAACATCCTTCCCGATTGGCTCATCGGTCGAACATGTGTCAATAAGGCCTCCACATAGGCTCCTCTCCTCTCAAGGTGAAACACGCCCCTTCCATGTAAGCGCTCAACGCCGCCGCCGCCGCCACGCCGCCGTCCCCCGCCGCACTCTGGGCGGCTTGATTGGGCCCGTAGTGGAAGGGACCGGCGTGGTTGAGCGGAGGGGGCGCCGCCGAGCTGAGGTAGGACGCGTAGGCGGGAGGCTGACCGGAGGAGACCAGGGCGGCGCGGCACGGGTGGCGGCGGTGCATTGTGGGTGGCGCGGGGAAGGGCGACGTCAGGGCGGCCACCTGATCCAACAGGGACGGCTCGCCGCCCCACAGAGACGACGACGATCTGCTGTCTGCGGAGGAAGAACGCGGGTGGTTACACGAGGCACACGCGGAAAAAGGATGGGGGCCGAGTCGCTACAGATACGGCAATGCACTCCCACCCTAGCGTGCTCTAAAGCATACATTTTAAGCAAAAAATAAATATATTTATTCAATTATTTTATCATACAAAGTTTTAAACTACACATGTACTTGTGTCTGGAAAAAGCTAAAAAAAAATGCTTTAAAAAGCCTAAATTTTGAGGCTTGGAACACATTATTTCTTTTTCCATTCATTTTAATGGGAAACATCGATTCGGTTTTCGAACAAATCACTTCTCCAACCGTTTTCTGGAACTGATTGTGGCCGAGAAGCGAGGCATCACTGTATGTCTGCATTATACTGCCCCCGGGTGGCCAAGGTGTGGACACCAGTGAAATTTACTGCCAAGATGTTGAAAAATTGAAGCACGTTTACAAAGTGTGATTCTTGAAAATATTGTAAACACACAAAGTGATTTTCTGATCTCGTCGCTACGAATACAAAGACGTGAATTCATTTTGGTGGACTTTTTCAATTCTAACCTGAAGATCCCAGACGGCAGCTGGAGGACATGAAAAGTGCCGACTGCGCTTCTTTCTGACGCTGTCCTGGAAGACGCAGAAAAACAAAATGTCGCCAATGCATTCGAGATGGGTAAAAAAATGAAAATTTCCCTTGTTTGCGGCGACTGACGTCTGGGCGTCCGAGGGCCGTCCACCGTCACCTTGATGGCCCCGTGCAGCGTTGCCACCTGAGGGGGCGTGGTCAGAACATTGATGGACAGCGTGAAGCTCTTTCCTAAAACAAAGAACACGTGAATAAAACCGAACATAAACACGAGCTGTCATAAAAGTGCAAAAATCCACTTTTCTGTGCATCCGGAATCATCCACCATTGCGTCGTTTCTACCTCTGCCGCTGCGGCCGACGAAGCGGAGGTCGTTGAAGTGGGCGTGGCCCCGCCTCATGGTGGCCGTGGCGTTGCGCAGCTCGGCGCTGCTGTTGTCCTCGTTTCCCGCCATCAGCGTCACCGCCGCGCCGTCCGGGACGTCGTCGCCCAGGGAAACCACCTGCAGGATGCCGTCGATTTATTTTTTTTTTTTTTGCACAATTCCGAACAGTTGCCAGTTGACCGATTCTGATATTTGGCAGAATCGAACCCTGATGGCTGATTGATTGGCCCGTCTATTAAAAAAATACATATATAATAGATATATGAATGCTGAAAACTTGGAATTGTTTCTCGTTTGAATGACTGATTTGGTCATGAGTTAATATTCTTAAATAAAAAAAGCAGCTGATTTGAGAAGGGCTAATATTGGTTGCTGAATTAGTCAGGCCCTGATCATAATAAGTCAAATTTTTTTGCAGAAATGGCCCGAGGATAAATAATTACACACATTTTCACAGCATGTTTCTTGTGGTGGTACACACACCTGACATCGTGGGATCAATTCTGGGTCAGTGATGCTGTCGATATGTGCCCCGCGACTGACTGGCGACCAGTTCAGGGCGTCGTCCGTCTTTTGCCCGAAGTTAGCTGGGCGAGGCTCATGCAAGAAATGGCCAAATATACCCCAAACAAAATGCTGACTAATGATAATCTGTGCTATCACGGTGGCGCTGCTTCCTGTTTATCGGCAGATATTAGATCACTAATTTACTTGGTTATTTAATTTCTAACCTAAGCACTCCAGACATTCCACTACAGTATTTGCATGGAAAAAAAATTAAAAATGACATTTTCCGCCATCCGTTCCCGGCGACTGCTCACAGTGAAAGGTCGCGGCAAGGTCTTGTTGCTCCTCCAGTGATGCGGCAATCTGCTGCACAGGAAGTTGGGGCTGTCGGTCGGCACCAGGCCTCTCGGGGGCGCTGCGCCACGCCCGAAGAGAGCGCACGCGTCCAGGTGGAAGTGGGACGGCGACGGGGCGGGGCCTCGCTTCATCACGTCTGCTTGACGGACGGCCGCACAATGTTGAGAGTTTTTTTTTTACACGATCATACCTGTCAACTCGTACGATTTAGCCGTAGTTCGTACGGATTTTGCGGGGAATCTTGCGTATACGGCCGTATAGCACCAATCATACGGATTCTGAAAATTTCGAGCCGAAGGGTCAGCGTTTAGAGTTGGTGAAGAAAGTTACATATGAATACAATTCTGAACACAGTAATGCCACTAAATAGACATTAACTTCAGATATTATCATTATGGAGATCGACGATAATATCATTGATTTTCCCTTTGTTATTTTGACATATAATTTGCTTCGGTATGTTATAAGGACTTTTTGCTCTCTATTAGGATTTTTTTTGGGGGGGGGTAATTTATACAGGTTGGTGCTCCGAAAGGTTGACAGGTATGCATTATTTATTTGTTTTATTTGACAACTGCACAGTTTCACAGATCATATTCTACCATTTTCCATTAAATAAACACTTTCCAATATGTTTTGTCAGAATAAGTTACTAAGAATAATAGTAATAAATAATAAAAGCACAACATTGCTGTATAAAAAATAATACATTTTACGAAAAAAAAAATCCCAGAAATAGATTTTTAAAATACATTTTCTCAAAAGGTAAAATCTTTTCCTGAACAATATATTTCAAAAAAAAAAAAGTCACTGAAAAGCTTTTGTGCCACAACTTCGTTTTTCCGGCTTTCCTATTTGACGTCATCAACACGCGCCGTGAATTCACTCAAATGTAAGCACCCAAACAAGAATCGAGCAACTTTAGGTGAGGATTTCGTCTGTATGTCTTTCTTTTCTCCCTCCGTCGACATGAGCCCGTCTTTGTCCGCGTTTTCTTTGCTTGCGCGGCGTGTCGCTTACTCGTTAACCGCAGACTTTGAATGGAGGGGAACTGCGTCGTTTTTCTTATTCAGATTCAAACTACTACACAGGGGAAGCAGTGCGGTGACAACACCTGCTGGCGTCTGCGCGCTTGTGTGTGTCCCCCCCCCCCCCATGGTCTCGTGCTCTTTTGTTGTTTTTAGCTTTCGACTGACCTCAACATTAGGTGGGATTTATCAAAAATGTGCGGCCATTTTTCCTCACTGCAGTGAAGGAACATGAGATGATCTCGTCAATTCCAGTACATGTTTTATGTCTTATATTGGTGGGAATGACTTGTTAAAGATTGAAATATGTGTGATGCTATTTTTTTTCTTTTTATTGTCTTTGTAACAAAGTTTATGCTTTGTCCAACCAGGTCACATGTCTGGATCAGCAGCCGCCGGCAGCCGGGAACGTCCTGCAGCGTCCAGGACCACCTTCGTACCCGAGATCCAGGGCATGATGTAAGACGCACGCACGCTCACCTGTGTGCAGTGTGTTGCCGACGCCGCCAAAGAGACTGTTTGAAGCCATGTCCGCCCAAGTACACGCTCCAAGTTTCCCACTGCAGCCTTCAAATGACATGATTCAATTATTTATTATTTTTTAGCTCTCGATCGTAATACAAGGCCATTAAAAACGAGCAATTCAACAGAATGTAAATATCATACGTCAGAGGAGTTTGCATTAAAGATGTATATTTGTATGTGGCAAATTAGAGGTATACAGAGTACAAAATATGGCCGCTTTTACTTGTGATCGAATCTTTCGTTTTTCATTACTCTCTTGAAACACTTAAGTTAATAGCAAAAACCTGTTTTTCATTTTTTGTCCCAAAAATTAACGAACTGATAATCGTAGTTATAAGTAAAAAAAAAAAAAACACAAAAAAACTACAATAGCAAAAACATGTTTTTCATTTTTTGTCCCAAAAATTAACTAACTGATAATCATAGTTATAAGTTTAAAAAAAAAAAAAAAACTATATGCACCTTGAAATTTTACTGGTCCACCTCCTATTACATTTTGTTTCTTTGGGACAGCTAAAATATTCATTATTTAATATGATGTGTTTTTTACACATTGTTTCTGTGATTATTTCAACTTCAAAATCAATTAAAAATACTAAAAAACGATGAAAACATTTTGGACCCGAAACATGTTTCATCGTTAATTAAATATTAATAAAAAATGATCAAAACATTTTGGACCCTGAACATGTTTCGCCATTAAATAAATATTAACAAAAAGAAAATAAAACACTTGAAAATGTACAAATACGGGATAAGGTTGGTCCAAAAAATTGTTTACTATATATTTTTTCAATTTAACTTAAAAACTTGGATGAATTCCGTGTTTCTGCTTTATGTCAAAAAAATATCAGACAATAAGATAAATTTCCTTGTATAATAGTTTGCTTCAATCAACAATTAGACATCCTCAGGTTATTAAATTCACAGAAGTGAACATCAAATTTGCATGTACGTTTTTTCCGTACAGAAGATAAGTAAAGACAAACATTCATCAATTTTTAAACGAGGCCGCATGCGTTTGTGCGCGTCTAAAAGTGCGCGGGACTCACCCGGCGTGTCGTCGGCGGTCGGAGACGCCCGCGACCGAGTAAACCCCAAAACCGAGGGCCAAGCCTCAGCGTCGACCTCGCCGCCTCAAAGCCACGCCCTCCTCGGGCCCGCGCCATCCGCCGGCCAATTGCGGCACGGGTGAGGTCGGCCGGGGAAAGAACACGAGAATGGATGTCGAGGAATCAGGATGTGGTTTGGAAATTTGTGGCCTGTCCTGGAAGTGCTTTCTCCGCATGCAAATGGCGGCTTTGCACAAATGTGTGTGTGTCAGGTTTGCCCTGGGAGATGCTCAAAGGCCGCTGCCCGAGACTGCAGCCCTGGTGGAGGACGTCGTGCACACGCAGCTTATAACCATGGTAATGCACTGATACCCGCACAAGTGTTCACGTAACTAAAAAAAACTATACTTGTATTTCTGCTTTGCAGTTTATTATCAGAAAAAGCTGAAAAAAAATGCTTTAAAAAGCCCCAAAAATTTTTAGGCATGGAACGCATTATTTCTTTAGCCATTCATTGTAATGGGAAACACCGATTCGGTTTTCGAACAAATCACTTGTTGAACCATTTTCTGCAACGGATTGTGGTCCAGAACCGAGGCATCACTGTACTTCAAAATAACTAGAAAAAAAAAATTCTCCCCCACTTTTTCCAAAAATTTTTACATTCCCCCCCTAAAAGTAATTGGAAAAATATAACTTGATTGTTAAAAAACAAAAACAACAAAAAAACAACTTTTTTTCTGTTTTTTCAAGGCAAACATTTTCTTGAAGGTGGTTAACTTTTAGCATCCCTCCATCCAGAGGTGGTCCTAGACCAAACCCTGTCCAACTGCCACAGGGGGGGGAGGTGAGGGGCCAAGTGCCCCCCACAGATTGCGCCCCCCCCCTCACCCCGCCCATATTGTGCTGTGAAAATGTGTGTTACAGAAAAAAAAACTCATATATTTATATAAATATATATATATTTATTTATATTAGTTTTATTTTGAAATGCTAATGAGTTACCGTACCAATATGTGTGTGTTTGTGTGTGTATGTGTGACTTGTTGTTCAGCTCCATCAGGCCAGCGAAGGCGCCACGCTTCGTGGGTCAAGGGTCATCGCTGTGGAGGACATCCTGTTCTTGATGCGGAGAGATAAGGTCACACAACAGGCGAGGCTAAAAAGATGCACACTTTTCTGGGTGGGGAAAAAAAAAAAAAAAAATTCCCTTGGGTCAAAAGATTTCTGTTTCCCCCCCCCCCCAAAAAAAAAAATTGTGGAAGAAGAAAATATCGCAATATTTTTTTCTCTGTGAGCAGAATATTCACGAAAAAAAACACTATAATATTATATAATATAATAGTATAAAATAATATAATCATCCATCCATTTTCTTTGCCGCTTATCCTCACGAGGGTCGCGGGGAGTGCTCTAGCCTGTCCCAGCTGTCGACGGGCAGGAGGCGGGCGGGGTACACCCTGAACTGGTCGCCAGCCAATCGCAGGGCACATTGAGACAAATCACACCTTGGGGCAATTTAGAGTCTCCAATTAATGGTGCATGTTTTTGGGATGTGGGAGGAAACTTACCTGGGGAAAAGCCACGCAGGCACGGGGAGAACTTGCAAACCCCACACAGGCGCGTCCGGGATCGAACCCGGGACCTCAGAACTGTGAGGCCAATCCTTTCCAGCTGATCCACCGTTCTGCCTAATATAATAATATTAGTAATATAGTATAAAATTGATTTTTTTTTTTTCATGAGAATCTCCATAATGACTTTTCCCTGTTGAATTGCACATTTTCTCAAATATATGTTTTTAGAAATGAGTTAGTAATTTGGACATTGGACACTTTTCTGTGTTTGTTTTGTGATGCACATCAATAAGTATGTGTGTGTGTATACGTGTACAGCGTAAGGTGTCGAGGCTGCTGAAGTACCTCCAGTTCCGGGATTACAAGTCGAAGCTCCTGAAGAGTCTGGACGACGACGACGTGCAGCAGGATCAAGGTGGGCCCCTCGTCTTCTTGCCCCCCGAAATCGAGACGCAAACGTTCACGAGGGAACCGTCCCGGCAGGGGCGGGGTCGTCGGGCGCGGTCGCCGGCGCCAACCAGCGGCGTCACCGCCTGGCCCAGGATTTCCTGCTGTGGTTGGACCACACGGGCGAGCTCCTGTCGCTGGCCGAGCGCCAGGAGTTGGACCCCGTCAAGCGAGAGAGGCTGGAGGTAGTTGCCGTGGCGACGCAGTCTCAATACCCCGCAATTCTGAATTCATTTTCATGTGGAAATGCAGCGTATGGAGCGCCACACCAGAACCATGGACCAGACGCAGTACACTGAATTCTGTGAGAGTCGGCAGCTCAGCTTTGGTAATTTGCAACTTTTTTTTTCCAATTTGTTCTCATTTCATCCGTCCATTTTCTTTGCCGCTTATCCTCACAAGGGTCGCGGGGAGAGCTGGAGCCTATCCCAGCTGTCAGCCAATCGCAGGGCACATGGAGACAAACAACAGCCGCACTCACAATCACACCTAGGGGCAATTTTTAACGTGTCCAATTAATGCTGCCATGTTTTTGGGATGTTTTGGGAACGCCACGCAGTCGGGACCGGAATTTGAACCCCGGTCCTCAGAACTGTGAGGCCAACGCTTTAACCAGTTGGTCCACTTTTCCGCCTAAGAAAAAACACATTTAAACGTATTTCTAGTATCAGAAAATGAATGTTTTTTTTTTTTTTTTTTCAAGTCAATTAATTTGTCTCTAATAAAATGAGAATAAATGAATTCCCTTTAAAAAAAAAAATACATTCAGAATTTTTCTTGTACGGTATTTTAATTATGTTAATTATGGTATGAGCCTACATGAACGTTTTTGGGATTTGGATTTTTCAGACACGCACGTATTGGTTCTGTTTTTTTTTTTTTTTTAATTTTATTTTTCAGATAATTACTTTTTCTTCCTCTCAAATATATTTTTAAAAACAATTTTCGAGAACCATTTTGTTCATCATATTTTTCAGATTTAATGAAAAAATATTCCTTTATCAATGTCTTCATCCAGTGGAAACAAATATGTCCACTTATTTATTTTACTCATTTATTTGTTTCTAATTCATAGAGAAGAAATTGACTTAGTAAAATACATAAATTCATTTTCATTTTCTGATAATAGATGTTTTTTTTCTTGGGCGGCACAGTGGACCAACTGGTGAGAGAGTTGGCCTCACAGTTCTGAGGACCGGGGTTCAAATCCAAGCCCCACCTGTGTGGCTTTTCTCCCACATCACCAAAACACTCGGCGTTTCCCGTCGGCGCAAGTGGTTGGTTGTTTCTGTGTGGCCTGTTCAGGGTGACCCTCGTGAGGATAAGCGGCTCAGATAACGGATGGAGGGATAAATACACGTACTTCTATTCTACGTGCGTGAACACATGCAATCCATTTGTGACATGCATGCACGCACGCAGCCAAGAAAGCGTCCAAGTTCCGCGACTGGCTGGACTGCAGCAGCTTGGAGCTGAAGCCCAACGGTGTTGCCATGGAGATCCTGTCCTACCTGGCCTATGAGACGGTCGCCCAGGTAACCGCATCATCCATCCATCCATCCATCAGTCAAGCGGTACGTTTGCCACATTTTGTCGGTTTTCTGTTCGCCGCTCGCAGATTGTGGACTTGTCTCTGCTGGTGAAGCAGGAAGTGGTGGCCAAGACGGACGCCGTGGCGCACGTCATCTCGGCCAGTCACATCCGCTACAACGCGCACGCCGAGGTACGCGGTGGCCGTGTCGACGCACATTACGGGTCGTGTTTTTCCTGAAGCGAATTCGCCGTTCCGTCAGGTCAAGAAGGAGTCGGATTCCCCCGAGGCCACGCCTCCCTCCACTCCTGGCTCCTCCCACTCATCCAAGCCCCTCCTCCACGGCAACGGAAGCTTGGACGGGCGCACGCGACAGAGGAAACGCAAAAAGGTTACAATAGAGAAATTTTAGTTTTGGGGATTTGGATTAATTGAGACGAGCAAGTATTAGTTCTGATATTTTTTCATTTCATTTTTTCAGATAAATAGTTTTTCTTCCCTCAAAAGGCTATTGTTTTAACTTTCTTTTCATTTAGTAAAGTTAATTGTCAAACTTGGAAAAAAAAAACCCATTACCTTCATCCAGTTGAAACATAGAAATATTTCTCAAGTGTACGGTACAGGGAGGCCTCGCGTTCAGACGGTCTCGACCTCAGACGTTTCGACTTTACGACGCCCGTTCCACCGTCCGCCATTTTGTGCGCGTATTTCGCCCTCCTTTTTGGACATCACCGCCCCGAAGAAGAAAGCTGAGTCTTTTAGCAATGCTTCTGCCAAAAGAAAATCCATTACCACGGAAACGAAGCTCAAGATCATAAAAATATTGGAGAAAATATTCTACTGTAAATTCTGACTTTCATGACGGAACCCGACTTAAGTCGGAATTCAAGTTAAGTCGCTACTGTAGCAATGGTTCTCAGTCATAGATCGAGGACTTCCTGTATCCATCCAATCCGCTTATCCTCACAAGGGGTGCAGAAAAGCTGGAGCCTATCACAGCTAGCTTTGGTGAAAGGCGGACTACGCTCCTAACTGGTCGCCCGTCAGATATCGACGGCGTGCGTACCGCCACACTGTCAGTGACTTCTGAACGCATTTGAAAGTTTCTGCTCAAGAAGGGAACAAATTGTGGATTTTTCTGTATTTCAGAGCGCTCCCGCCACCGTGGAACCTCCCAGCGGCGCCATCCAGATCTGTCACATCCGCGAGGCCATCAGAAGATACAACTACAGACACACCGTACGTACGCACGCGTGCACACTTTTCACACGGGCGTCCGTTTCAGCGGCGCTAAAAATGTTTTGTTTCCGTCAGAGCGCCTACAGGAGGAGCGGGATGTCGTACCTGGCGTGCTGATCGCAACGCGAGGGAAACACCTCGAACTTTTTCTTTGTACGTGTGGTAAACATCATTTGTACAGAAGCTGGCGTTGCCCAAACAAATTTTATTGGTCACGAACACATTGGACGAGCTCTCTTTGACGGCGCTAAATTTGTACGTTAGGGGAAGAAAAAAATTAAAATAAAATAACAAGGCTGCGTTCAAAGCGGCTCAGTATTTCTGAGCGCTATTGACCAGGGCGTCTCGCTCCGTCACGAGTTCTCCGTACCGCTGCTGGAGTTCGCGCTCTCGGTCCATCTGACGCTCCACGTCCTCGCGCAACGCCTGAAAACAAACACGCACGCGTTTAAAATGGCAATAAAGCATTTTTTTTTTCATAAAATTCCCCGTACGGGCGAGTGACCTCGAGTCTTCTCGGAATGGCCGTGTCTTCCTGTCTCTTCAGCTGAGAGAAGGTCTCCAGCTCCGTGGCCGCTTGCTCCACCTGGTGCGCAAATGAAGTACAGCACGCTTAGGAAAGGGGAACGAGGAGAACGACGACCAACGCTAACGCTAAGACCAGAGACCTGTTCCCACAGCTCGTTGTGCTGTTTGAGCAGACCCAGCGCTCTGGACTGGAACCCCCCCAGGAGGATCTTCAGCTTCTTCTCCAGTTTGGCCGCCTTACGTGCCTCCGCCGTCATGTGGCCGCGGTTCACCTACAAGAAAAGATAAAATGTGCCAAAAAAAAAAAAAAAAAATCCTTCCCACAAAGAAACACAAAAAGAAAATTATCTTATAATAATAATAATAATAAAAATCCCACCAAATGATTACAAAAAAGTATTTGTGACCAAAAAAATAATTGTTTAAAAGGAACAAAAAAAAAAGACAAAAAATGTGCTTTGCCTGAAAGGGAAAAAAAAAATCCTTGGAGGTTTTTCTTCTCCCAGATTATGAGAAATGAAAAGGACGGCATTAAAAAAAAAAAAAAATCTTACTTCGAGCTTCTTCTCGACGCTCTCGATCCGGTCTTTCTTGGACGCCAGGTTGGCTCGGGTGTATCTGTTCTGTCCCGGCAGGTACAAGACCTGCAGCGCACACAAGGAGCGGTTTTGTTGTTGTTGAGCAAAGCGGACGGTGCGCGACGGGCACCCACCTGGCTGTAACATTCCTCCCACACTTGGCAGTAGGCCTCCATGCTGAGGTCTCCGTGGGCCATGCCCACCTTCACCACCTCCATCTCGGCCGCCAGGATGGCTTTGGCCTGACGGGCGCATGTTATCGAACGGGTTACGTCACATCACCTTCGTCAGCATTTTGCTTTACATCTTCACTTAAGTTTACCTCAACCTTTGAGCTTTTTCTTTAGATTAGTCTTAGCTCAGTGTGAGCATTATACGGCACAACCTCGGTTCTCCACCACAATCCGTTCCAGAAGGCGCCTCGAGAACCGAATCGATATTTCCCACCTCTGTGTACAAGGGGGCGTTATACACAATAACGACGCTCGTCATGGATCAGCTATGTCGAACTGCACGCATTGTTATTTCCTTGTTTGTCGGCGGCGCTCGAGTACCGGTTTTCGTCCGAAAACAAGCAAAAATTCTCAACATTTTTGTTCGAGAACCGTATATTTTTTACTTCTATGTCACTTTGCCTTATTGTGAGCTCTCCTGTTGAATTTATTTGACCGTGATTTTTAAGGTTGAGTTTTTGTTAGCATTACTTTTCTTACATGATTTTTTAAAACAAAAAGCAGCACATTGATGTTGGTTGATTACGGCAAACGAAGGCACGAGCTCATCGAAACGTTTGTGTCTTTAACGCTAACACTCGACCAGGGGTGGCCAGACTTTTTTTTTTTTTTTTTTTACCCCAAGATCTACTTTGGGGTAAACTAGGGGGTGGTGGTGATGATCGTGCTCCCTAACCATTAAGTAAACATAAGCAGCACGTCTCGCTCGTCTTTGCTCTACGTTGCCCAGACAGTGTTGCTAACTACAGCAGCGGTGGTGGTGGTGGTGGACGCTGTCGTTATAAAACACACCGATTGGCTGCATAAGTACCGTAACATCTGTAATTATGAGTGTTTGTGGTCAAGAGCGGAGGGTGGGTGTAAGGTAAACTCGGAAAAAGGGTGTGGCGGAACAGCGGTCGTCGTTCGAGAAAGTTCAGCGGTGCACAATTGCGCCCGCGTGCAGTTACTCGATCAAAGAGGCGCCACCTTTTCCATGTCTTCCGTGCCGACGGTGTTGTACGGGTGCGCGTCCAGGTAGGCGATGTGCAGGGCGTTGTTGGAGGCGGACGCGGGCCCCCGGCCCTTGGCGCGCTGCGGCTGCGCGGCGGCGGCCCCGGGATGGTGCAGGCAGTCGTGATGCATCATGGTGATCATCTCCTGCTTGATCAGCTCCTCGGCCACTTGGAGGTCGGACAGCGGCTCCATGGAGGACGGCCGGAGGACCGACTCGTTCACCTGAGGATGCACGCCAAGAGACGCTTATGTCAGGTGTCTGCGTATTAACAATTTTCACTTAATTCGTTTGCATAATTTGAGTTTATAAAGCCTTTTTTCTACAGTGACAGCCGAACATTTTCCAGCGAGGACCAATTAATGCAAGGGGGGCACACAGATGCAAACTCCACACAAATGATTTGAAACTCAGTCCTCACAACTACGAAGTGGATGTGCCGCCATGATCTTGAATTTTATCAATCAATTGAAGAAATTCAAAGAACCATGAAAGATTTTCGTTAAAAACTTTTCATGTTTTGATTTACAAATTAAACAAAAAAAAACTGCTCACTTTTGTGATTTGACCTCTGTTACAATATATATTTTTTAAATCATGTGGTTTTTATTCCTTTTTGCTCTATTTATTCGCAATTTAAAAATAAGCAACGCCAAATGTTCACATCCACGCGTTTTCATTTTTCCTTCCAAATAGCAAATATGAGGCGGCACGGTGGCGCAGCTGGTAAAGCGTTGGCCACACAGTTCTGAGGACCCCGGGTTTGATCCCGGCCCCGCCTGTGTGGAGTTTGCGTGTTCTCCCCGTGCCTGCGTGGGGTTTCTCCGGGTGGGCACTCCGCTTTCCTCCCACATCCCAAAAACACGTAACATTAATTGGACCCTCTAAATTGCCCCTAGGTGTGATTGTGAGCGTGATTGCTGTCTGTCCCCATGTGCCCTGCGATTGGCCGGCGACCAGTTCAGGGTGTACCCCGCCTCCTGCCCGTCGACAGCGGGGATAGGCTCCAGCGCTCCCGCGACCCTCGTGAGGATAAGCGGCCAAGAAAATGGATGGATAGCAAATATGAAATGCGGACGTCACCTCGGTGGGCCTGGGCAGGCCCCTCCGCACCGCCGTGTGTCGCAGCTTCAGCTCCTTCTCCCTCTCGGCGTCACGCTGGGCCTAAAAATATACGTGCACATTGAAATTTTGTATTTTTTTCCCCTCAATCAGGGTCACAAAAAATATTTACACTTTTTGAACATGAAGAAATTAAGACAAGGTTATGATGTTGACGTACTGATACCGATTGCGTGCGCGCGAGCTTTTACCTGCTTGCGCGCCGCCACGTCGGCGGCGTCCTCCACGTAGCCGACCTCCATCTCGGTTTCTTCCAGTTCCTTCTCGGCGTTTTCAGGCAGGACGATCTCAAAGTCGTTTTTGGGCACGGGAAGCGACATCAGGCCGTGCCGCAACTGTTGCAGGCTCTCGCGTTGCTGCGGATGGAAGCAATGAAATGTCTCTTTGACGTTTGTTCGAGTTGCTCACCGGCGCCCATAAACCGCTGCAAATTTGGTCATATTTTTACATACACGTCCCAAAAATGTTTTTTTTGTTCCTTAAAAACCTAAAAAAACCTGATTTTTAAAAAATAAAGTTGACTCGAATCAAGTGACTTTTTTCATCTTAATCTTTTTAAAGCATGGCTTGAAAAGTAAAACTGAGTTTTAAAAAAATACATAGCTTAAATCAGACATTTTTGACTCAACAGTAAAATGAAAATTTGATTAAAAAAAAAAAAAAAAAAAAATCTGATTTTTAAAAAATATCCCCTTTTTAAATGAACGACCCCTGAAAATTAAATAAACCTGACTTTACAAAAAAAAAAAAAGGTGGGTAACCTAAAAGGAATAATTTTTTTTCCACCCCCCTTCACAAAAATATGATTTTAAAACAAAATCAATATTTTCTCCCCCCCTTACAAGGTGTTTGGCGTACGACGGGTCTGCCAGCTGCTCCTCGCTGTTGATGTTCAGTTTGTCCCTGAGCGGCGTGCGTGCGGGGGTCAGCCCGGGCGTGGCCGTCCCACGCGGGGTCAGCTCTCCGGCCGGTTGCGGGGTCATGCCCTCTGACCCTTGGCCCTGCACAGGAGTTCTACGGCCGATAAAACGACAAACATCCTCGTGAGCGCGTCCCCACGCGTCTGTTGTGCGGGCGCGCTCGCCGCCGCTCACCTGAAGGGGGTGCCGAGCACGGTGTTGGGGGTCTGCACCTGCTGCCGTTGGGGCGTCACACCGCTGAAGTCGCTCTCGTGCAGCGGCGTGTTGAGGCCGCCCTTCAGCGGCGTGTCGATGTTGGTCAGCGCCATAAGATTCTGAGCTTCCTGGAAGTAACCACAACAACAAAAATATTTGAACTTTTGAGTTTCAAGTCGTGAACAATTTCAAAAAGTAGGAGGGCTTCAGTTTAGGGTTTTAAAGCACGGGTTAGAGGTTCTGATGAGGGCTTCAACTGAAGGTTAGTTTTAAAAAAAATTACAGGGTCACTATTTCAAATTTGGTTTCAAAGCCTGCGTATGGTTTCAAAAGCCAGGGCTAGAGTTCCAAAGTACGGTTTCAAGCCTGCCTTGGAGTTTCCAACATTGGTTGGGCTTTTAACCTGGCGTATCAAACAAGCGTTTGGGATTCCAAACCAGAATTTTGATCGTCGAGCCACTTTTCAAACGAGACGTTTCATGTTAGTTAGCTTGAAGCTTAAGTTGGGGTTTCAAATCCCACTCGTGATGGAAGTAAATATTGCTTTTGGTCTTGTTACCTGCATGATCCTGTCCTGAGCCGCAGGCGTACGCGGCGTGCGGAGTCCCGTGTTCATCGTGTTAGCGATGCTGTACTCCGACAGCAACGTCGACGAGGCGCCGTTTGCGTTTTCGCTCTCCTCGGCCGCCTGGCGGGCGACCTCGCTGGCCACGCCCATCTTTACCACCTCCTCCAGTTCGGCGTCACTTATCTGCCAGGGGAAACGATGATGTAATGTTTTGTCTGAATGACTTGAAAGGGCCCCAGGGATCAATTTTAGGTCCACTACTCTTTGCAATGTACATGAATGATCTCCTAAATTGGTGTCAAGGTGTTGCCAAATGTCCACTGGTGGTTCTTTGAAGACAAGCACAGGGCTTGGACACTTGCAGTGTAATGGTGAGTTGAATTTTAAATATTTGGATTTCATTTGCTTTGCGAAACTGCTGGTCCGACCCAAAATCAACTGGTTGGAATCACGTCGTTACCTGCGGCGCGGGCAGGACCAGTTTGGAGCGCTTCTTGGTGAACTCGGCCACGCCGCTGGTCTGCAGGATGGCGGAGGGCAGGTCGCTCTCCTTCTTCTTCTTGATCTTTTGCTTGTCCTTCTTGCGGTCCCTCTCCTCGCGCTCGCTAAGAAATGTCAGCCAGAGTGCGGAGTGAGCCCGACGCGACCGCAAATGTGCCAGAACGTGGCAACGCGCGCCGCGCGACTCACTTGCGCAACTCGCCGTCCAAGTGCTGCTGCCGGAGACGCTTGAAGTTGGGCGCCAGGGGGTCGTAGACCTCCATGCTGGTGTCGTAGAAGCCCTGACAGAAAACAAAATTGCTGCTATTTCCAATAAACTATTCGCAAATCAACAAAAATTTGTGCTTCCCCCTATCAGTTTCAGTCTGTTTTGCTATTTGCATGCGTGGTGGTAGTGAGGGTTCGCCGTATTCGGGATTTGATCTGATGACTAATTACTGCGGCAGGTTTCTTCTCAAAGGGGATTTCGGCATTGTAGTCCACTCCCCGCTTCTTCTTCCTCTTCTTCCCAATGTGGATGCCGGCCGCTCTCAGCTCTCTGCGCTTCTGCAGCGCCGCCAAGCGCCTGCGAAAGGAGATGACGCGGACCCAGCAGTGAGGATCAAGTGGCCAAATGAAAAGATGAGCGGATCGATGGGATGTCGACGTGACCTGGCTTCCTCCAGCTGCTTCTCTCGGGCTTTCCTCTTGGCCTTCTTGCCCTGCGTGTTGGCCAGTCGGGCTCTGGCCTCGGACAGCATCTCCAGCTCGTCTGCACACATTTTGCCAAGTTAATTTATGACAACCAAAGAAAAGAGCAGCCCTCAGAAAAGCCCATTACTTATTCATCTTTTTTCGATAAAACAAGTCCAGATACACGCATTGTAAATGACAGCGGCATGGACACAGAAAAATATATTTGCGCACCTTTGACGTGTACACATGAATAAGATGTGTTTATTTATTTTGTGCATGTGTGCAAGAAAATGAAAGCAGAGTTATGGCTTCAAATTTAGGATGGCAACCAGGTGTAAGGTTTCAAGTCAGGTTCGGGCTTCAAATTCAGGTTTCAAGTCAAGCTAGGGTTTTAACCATGGGTTATCAGTTAAAAGTAAGGTTTCAAAATATGGTCTGGGTGCGAAAAGAACATTTAAGAAAAGGTTCGGGTTTCAAACAAGGGTTAGGGATTCAGATTATGAGTCCAAGTCACGGTTTGGTTTTCGGATTATGGCGTCGAGTTTGGGTTAGAACTCCACATTCGTCTTTTAAACCTGGTAAATTTTTGAAATCGGGTCAAGACGGTTAGTGTTTATATGTAGGGCTTCAAAACATGATTAGGGTTTTAAATTAGCAATTTAAAATTTGGTTATGGTTTACAATGTGGTTCTTGATATTGGTTTAACGTATACATTTATTTTCTGTTAAAAGTGAAACCATGGAATGCACTGGCATCCATTTTATCGCATAGAGGAAGCAGAAACAACTAGTGAACCAAATAAATGGCTCCTCGGGGGCGCCTTTTTACCTTCATCCATGTCCACGGGGTCGGGCCGGGCCGGTTTGGTCTCGGGGTTTGGGTCGATCTCTCCGGGCTTCAACTTCCTGGGGTCCTCTCCCACTTCCTCCTCGTTGTCTCGCTGCGCCGCCTTGTCACTGAAATGACACAAGCGCTCCAAAGTGTCAATTTGAGGCACGCCGTTGCAATGCAGCCGAGTGGACGTGTGCGAACGGACAGCAGGTATTCGTAGTGCTCCAGGCACTGGGCGGCCGTGCGGCCGATGATGGGCGCGATGGTTCTCCACTGGGTGGGCATCAGCTTAGCCAGATGAAGCAGCTTCTCCTCCTCCTCTCGGGACCACTCTGTTTTCTTGATGCTGGGGTCCAGCCACTCGTACCTGAGGACGAACGGGAGACGCCCGTGACAAATATATGTATCTATAGCGATTGCGCCTTTCAGTTCTCTGCCGTGGTTTGAGGCAGGAAAAACCCCTGAAATCGGCAGGAAGGCCAATCTCACTCACCATCGAGCTTTGCACTGCTTGGCCGACTTACGATGGAGCAAAGAGGCGATACGAGACCACTGATTTTTCCCATATTTCATCACCGCTGCTTTGAGGATTTCATCCTGGAATACACAGATTCTTTTGAGTGCAATAAACAATTCCTTGCTTAATTAGACAATGAAACGCTAACTCTAACGACAGACTGAAAAGGTACTAATTTGTTGCAATAACTAACTTTTTAAAGTAAGTTATTTTACAATTTTTCCCATCCCTGCTAACATTAGGATTATACTCAGTAAAATACAGAGGTTAACTTGTAGATACCTGGATGACCCCTGTAAAATTAGGCTCACGTCATTTTTGTTGACTATCACAAAATGAGTATTAAACGTTACATAACACAGAGGGCGCCATCATAAGCAAGACCGCCACCGACTTATAAGGGATTAGTTTCCTTCACTTTGTAGCTAAGTGAAGCTATTATGTGCATTTGTTTGGTGCTTTTCAAGCTAGCAGGTAGTTAGCATGGTGCTAACCCCGCTAGTCCTGTCAACACCTACCTCCGTATTGCGCCAAACGCCTCCTTTTATCATGATTCGCGGCATCTTGGCACCTTTGTTGCGTTACTCCCTTTTTCCTCCACAAGTAACAGAACAAGTCAGAAGAGAAAAATGTCAGGAAATACAACGCGGAGCTGGAAAACGAACCGCAGCTCGCGACGAAAAAGCTCAGCGTCGACGCTTCTTCTTCGGTTTTCTAAGAGCGGGTTGAGAAAACGTTCAGAGGCGCACTGCTGCCCCCCAGCAGGACAAATGTGAAATGACACAACAGCAGCGAAATCAAGGCCCCATACAGTACACTGTACCGTATTGAGTACAGTATTTCTGAGTTTGGGGAAAAAAAGGACTGGAAAAAAAAAAAGTTAAAATGTCACTATAAAAGTATGTACTCAAGTACTATGAATAGATTATCGTTCATTTTTCATTTTATTATCTACAATTACAATTGTTTATGTAAACAATCTCATTTCGGAATGGTATTTACAAGTAAACTGTCTATAATTAATGATAAATATAATTGTGTAAAAAATGAAAATGAAAAAAGTAGCCCAATTTGTGCATAATCACGCGCTCATTTTTTATATTATTTGCGATTACAATTATTTATGTAAACAATCTCATTTTGAAATGGTATTTACAAGAAAACTGTTGTTTATAATTAATTAATGATAAATATTAATTGTGTAAAAAATGAACATTAAAAAAGTAGCACAATTTGTGCATAATCACTCGCTCATTTTTTATTTTATTATTTGCAATTACAATTGTTTATGTAAACAATCTCATTTTGAAATGGTATTTACACATAAACTGTTGTTTGCAATTAATTAATGATAAATATAATTGTGTAAAAAATGTAAATTAAAAAAGTAGCACAGTTTGTGCATAATCACTCGCTCATTTTTCATTTTATTTGCAATTACAATTGTTTACGTAAACAATCTCATTTTGAAATGGTATTTACACATAAACTGTTGTTTATAATTAATTAATAATGAATATAATTGTGTAAAAAATTTAAATTACAAAAGTAGCACAATTTGTGCATAATCACACGCTCATTTTTAATTTTATTTGCAATTACAACTGTTTCGGTAAACAATCTCATTTTGAAATGGTATTTACAAGTAAACTGTCTATAATTATTCATGATAAATACAATTGTGTAAAAAATGAAAATGACAAAAAGTAGCACAATTTTTTGCATAATCACTTATATTGGGCACACTTAAATTGGAAAACGAAGTCGACAAGACAGTATCTGGCATGATGACGTCTTTATTTCAAGATCGATTTTCACCCATTGCACACCAAGGAATGACGGCAGACTACTGGGGCGCGCGCGTTCCCCCGACACGTCGGCACGACACGGCGAACACGTCAACACCCACACGAGCACAGACATGCACAAACGGGCGCTGGGCGAGGATGTCACACGGGGGACGCAAAAACAAAACCGGGGGGGGGGGGGGCTAATTGCTAAAATATATGAACACTGAGCGCCATAATAAACAACAAATAGTTTCCATTTGGACGATAAATGTTATCATAAACATATATGTGTGCGTGTGTGTGTGTTCCTTGTCATTTGCTCAGTTTTTCTCATCACATAATCAGCGCACACGTTCATTCATACAGTACGTTCTCACTGTTACAATACTGTGTGTGTGTGTGTGTGAAGAGGGACACACAGGGGCGGTCTACAGCTGATGCTTAGCTTCTTGGTAGGGGGGGGGGGGGGTGTCACATGCAGACCGATATGTACAAGTTCAGCCCGTTGGCCGTTAAAAGTCGTCCCTCCCCCCTGCTGGCCTCCTTTGTTCTATTTCAGGTCTCCGGCGTCCCCCTGGATGGTCTTCTTGATGCGCAGCAGCATGGTGGTGAGCCACTGGTCCAGGCGGGACACCGAGTCGAACTCCTTGACGGCCTCGGTGAACGCCTCGCTGTTCTGCTCCTCGTGGGCCTCCAGAAGTTTCTGCGTGCGCGACAGGAACGTCACAATCGTGCGAACCATCAGCGGAACTGACGCTTAAGACCCGACGAGCCCACGAGCGCTCCGTCGGCTTTCAAATTGCCCAAATCATTTTTGCCGCGGGCCGCATTGTGGTTCCGGTTTCCCTCAGAGGGCCGTTATGACTGTGAAACCATCAAAAATAGTTTATCGCCCATTGAGGTGTGAAATTTATGAATTACTTTTGGAATCAGAAATCAAGGGCAATGGGTTTTTCAACTACTATTGATGTTTGGTAAAGTAAAAACGCTTGCAATACCTCAACACTATGACTTATGATATGACAATTTGAAATGTTGGTACAGATTTGAACAAGAATCACCTTTGTGGGCCACATAAAAACATGTGGCGGGCCGGATCTGGCCCCCGGGCCTTGAGTTCGACACCTGAGGATCGACATTCATAGGATGTCATCTTCGTGTCCATTCCTTCCATCCATTATGTGAGCAGCTTATCCCCACAAGGGTCGTGGGAGTGCCGGAACCTGCCTCAGCCAGCTAACTTTGGGCAGGAGGCGGGGTCACACCCTCAACTGGTTGCCAGCCAATCAGAGGGCATATACAAACAAACTTTCCCACTCACAATCACATCTACGGGAAATTTGGAGTTTCCAATTAATCAATTTAGTTGCATGTTTTTGGGATGTGGGAGGCAACCGGAGTGCCCACCCGGAGAAAAAGCCACGCAGGCACGGGGAGAACATGCAAACCCCACAGGGGCGGGGCTGGGATTTGAACCCGGCACCTCAGAACTGTGAGGCAGACGCTCACCAGTTTGTATATGTCATGCCATGTCATTATCAAAGCCGCTCATCCTCACAAGGGTCGCGGGAAAGCCGGAGCCTATCCCAGCTAGCTTCGGCCGAAAGGCGGACTACACCCTGAACTGGTCGCCGGTAAGTCGCGGGGCAGATAAGACACCATCATTGAGCGGGAATCGAACGCCGCCCGCACCAAAGGCAGGCGTGTGTACCACTATACCATCAGTGACTTACTTGAATCATGAAAAATACATGAAAAATGTCTACCAGCAAATATACTAACTGTATGGTACTCTTTCATTTTCCAAACGTAGAAGAGATATTTTTTTCCTCTCCAATATTTCATTTCGTGTGACATAAGAACATATATTCTAAGGCAATTCCATGTGGCCCAAAATCTCTTTAAAAACCTCAAATAAATAAAACAAAAGAAACATAACTCTATTTCCTCACAAGGAGTATTTCAGAAATGAACATGGATGCAAATATAAAACAGATGGGCACAAAATACGTAGCAAGCAGATCCGATTATTATCATTATCATTATCATTATTATTATTACCATACATCCATAAAAAAAAATCAAATTGACTTGACCTTGAGCAGTTTCAACTCTCTTGAATCTGAGAAGGCGGGAAACATCTCCTCATACTTCTCGATGGCCAACTGCAGACAAGAGATTTATGGATATGGAATTCATCTTCATCCTAAACAGACGGGGCTCAGGTGTGCGAGCGCGACCTTGGCGTTGAGCTCGTCCACGATGAAGTGACACAGCGAAGCCTTGAAGAAGTACTCCTTGGCGTTGTACTTCAGCAGCGGATTGTCCATTGTGCTCATGGCCACCTGACACAAAAGTTACATTATCCTCTATTGCTATATCATAATTCATCATTTCTTTTGGGGGCGTGTGTGGCGTCTGTTATTTGGTGAAATAACCATTGTCTTTGAAAAAGACACATCCTGCTGATATCGACCCCGACCCGATACCAAAACAGATGCCGTATCCAGACCATCGTCTCAACTGTTGTCATCCATCCATTTTCCTTTGCCGCTTATCCTTACGAGGAGTGCTGGAGCCTATCCCGGCAGTCAACGGGCAGGAGGCGGGGTACGTCCGGAACTGGTTGCCAGCCGATCGCAGGGCAGACATGGAGACAAAACACCCGCACTCACAAATCACACCTACGGGCAATTTAGAGGGTCCAATTAATGTTCCATATTTTTGGGATGTGGGAGGAAACCCGAGTGCCAGGAGAAAAGCCACGCAGGCGCGGGGAGAATATGCAAACTCCACGAAGGCAGGGTCGGAATCGAATCCGGGACCTCAGAACTGTGAGGCCAATTCTTTACAGCTGGACCACCATGCCGAGTGACATTATCCTCTAGTATTATATCATTGACGCATTTCTTGTTTTTTTTGGGGTGGGGGACGACTGTTATTTGTTGGAAAAAATATTGTCTTTGAAAAAGATACAGTTATATTTCTCTACATGGATGTTTTTTTGCACCCGAGGCCGAGTCTGAGTCACTTTTTGTATTTTGAATTCTGCCCATATCGAGTCCCGACCTGATACCAAAGTGGACGGCATATCCGAAATGTTTACAATATTTAGTCATTTGGATAAAATTACCGTATCTCAACATGATCCTTTTTTTATATGGCTAGAAGTCCAATATTTTTATATTGCTGGTGCAGCACAAAATAATGAAACAAATGATATTGGAGTGTACCGTCTTATTACATTATTATTATATTGTTATTACAACACCCTTCTACCAACAAAAAAAAAAAAAATCAGAAATCCCATTTTGTGCAATAACATAACAAAGATCTTCTTAATTGGTCAGAAAATTCATGCAACATTGCAGAAGTCCACTTGAAGCACTTAATATTAATATTCGCACCTCAAGATGATTTTTGTCACTTTATGACTTTTAAAAAACAGGAGAATTAAACTTTAAAAAAATGAAAAGTCCAATCTTTTCAGCTGACGCCGAGAAGCTGAAAAATACGCGATCGGGCCAGGCAACAATGTCGAAGTGACGCCTCTACAGGTGAATTTAAAATTCAAAATGAAATAATCGATAAGACATTTATTTGTAAGAGTAGCGTGTTGGACGGATGTGTGTGTGTGTGTGTGAGGGTCTGACGTTGCGGCCGGCGTGAGGCGTTTGAGGGCTGTCGCAACCTGTTCGTAGATCTCGATGGCTTTCTGGTACTGCTCCAGCTGGGCGCTGTAGTGGCCCACCTTCAGCAGACACTTGTTGGCCGAGCTGCAAGCACGCAAGCCCGCCGGGCTCAAACGGGCGAACGTTTGCGTCGCGACGGCGCCGACGCCTCCGAAACGCACCTGTTCGACTCTTCTCCTTTGTAATAGTCGGCCGCCTGCTCGTAGTGGGCGATGGCCTGCGGGAGGAAGTACGCGACACCCGCACACGTACAGGTGATGAACGTAAAAGACGGCGGCGGGGATTTTTCGGGGTTGTGCCGGTTTCACCTTCTCGATGTCGACCAGCTCCGACTCGTAGATCTCGGCGATGGTGATGTGATGTTTGGCGGCGATGGTGAAGCGACCCTGCGGGCCGCCAAGCGCGATGACGTTAATATCGCATAAATCCGGATTGACGCCGTCAGATAGAAAACGTGCACTGCGGTACGACTCCGTTAATATCCGGTTAATAAGTACTGAGCCCGATTTCCCGTCTCTTTATTGATTACAATAGAAAGGCAAGTGGGGATTCATTTGCAATTTGCCAATATTATCAATAATCTTTTTCTGAAGAGGGACCGACTGTCCAAGGATGCACAGGCGCGTCCGTGCCAGCCTCCAAAAAGTCACTTTGACTGTGACTTTCAACTTTAAAAAACAAATAAAAACAACCGCCAAAAATAGTCACCAGAGAAGTGCTGATCCATAACGCTGTCTTTTAAAGGTCTAAAAAAAAAAGTGATAATTGTATTGATAAACTTTGGGTGCTTTGATCCCAGACACCCACTTTTTGACACATTTTGCAACCTTTTCAAAATGTTTTCCAACGCAACAAATCCACAATCACGGCCGTTTGCTTCCAACGCGCACCAAACAACGACGTCATTATCAAAATGTTTATTAAAATTTGTTTAGGCTTCACCCGTATTTCACCCATCCGTTGTATGGAAGTAAATATCTGCCACTGAAAATTTTACATTGTAAAATTCCATCCATCCATTTTCATTTTCCATTTGCTGGATAGGCTCCACCCTCGTGAGGATAAGTGGCAAAGAAAATGGAGGGAAGGAAGTTTCTTTCGGCTTGTCCCTTACGGGGTCGCCACAGCGTGTCATCTCAGATAAACGCTCATTTTTGTTTGGCACAATTTTTACGCCGGATGCCCTTCCTGACGCAATTTTACAATGTAAAATTTTCAGTGGAATTTTCAATTCTAATCTTGGTGGCACATATTTACTTCGAAACTGCTGTTTGATGTCATTTCATTAATCGTCATCGACTGGCTCACTTCAATTTGACGCTTTTGCACGTGCACAGAATATTGAGCGCAAGTGAACTGCAAGCCTACGTGAGAAAAGCACTCCCCCCCCCCCCCCTTTCCAGTTGGGTCATAGAGACCCCCCTCCCCCTCCAATTGGGTCACAGAGATCTCCCCTCCCCCCCCCCCCCCCCAATTGGGTCAAACAGATCCTCCTCACCATGTCGGTGTAGATGTCGATGGCTTGATTGAGACAAGCGATGGCCTCTGCAAGGAAAGCAACAAGCGGCCAGCTTCAAGCACGTCAAGGCCCGGCGACAACAGAACGCACGACGACGACGACGACGGCGGCGCTCGGCGCTCGGCGCCTCTCACCCTGCGGGTCGGCCTTCTTGTAAGCGTTGCCCGCGTCCACGAAGCTGGTGGCCGAGTCCAGTTTGTTCTGAAGCTGCATGTGGAGCCGGGCCGCCTGGCAGAACGCGTTGCCGGCAGCTGGCACACACGCACGTGCAAAGAGTGAGCGCCGCTGCGCTCAATAGTGTCGCAGAGATGCTCGTAAGACAAATCCGCTTTCCTGAAAAAAGGCTTCCGTGGGAATTCAACTGTAGCCACATGCAAATTGCGGGTTTATTGCCCAACTGCGACTTTTGCCGAGTCACCGACGGGCCCGCCAGCTAGCGTGCGTGTTCGGGGATCCGCGCGTGTTTTCTCACCGCTCCAGTTCTTTGCCATCTTGAACATGTTGGCCGCCCGGGCGTACATCTCGCAGGCGTCCTCCACCTTGTGGTTTCCGCTGCAACACGCACACACATCCGAGCAAACATCAGTGGGACCAGGCGGCGTCTCGACCTTTAGCCCCCGGGCGATCGTTATCGGCAGTGCGAGGTTGCGCTCCGACGGATGGGTGCGGAAAACTGCAGTTGTTTGTTTACATTCAAACTTCGGTAACGTCCTTGTGATCGCTGTGTCTGAGCAAACACGCTAAGGCCGTGAGCGCCCCCCTTTGACCGCTGTGAGCAACATCGGGCGTATGCACAGTGCCCAGATCGGTGTCAGCCATTCAATTTACAAGGCTCATTAAAATTACATTTCCGTCAGATCATTTTGAAGAACAATTTGGTGTTTTTTCAAACTTACACTGAAAATGTCAACAAACAAACAAACAAAAAAAAAAACATTGCTAACCAAACCAAGCCAACTATGAACTATAAATTTGAAATGTCGCTTCCAAATTTGTTTCATTTATTTATTTTTTTTAACGCACAATGATATCCTCGTCTGTTTTTCTCGTGTAAAAATGAATTATTGCTTGCAGAATATCTTCAGCAATGCATGTTGAAAGCTGAATGATGCTCCCAAACAGTTTTAGGGTTAATGTTATGATGTTTCCTATATTTAAAAAATACACAAGTAGCTTTTTGGGCAATGTATCATCTGTGCTTTCATCCTTGATCAGCCTGTGCCAAGGTGGAATTTTAACATTACACACCATCTCATCCTGCACTTTCTACTTTGGCTTCAGACCAGACCTTTTTAGTCAAAAAAGAGAAAATCTCCTCCAGTTTGGCCACTTTTTGTTCTATTATTCACATACGCCGACATTCATTGAAGCAACAGCATTTCTTTTAATACTTTTCATTACTTTTGCCATTATTATCGACAGTAAACGTAAGCAGCATGTCTAACTCTCTTTGCTCTACGTTGCCCAGACTGTTGCTAACTAAGGCACTGGTGGTGGGCGGTGTTTGTAATTATGAGTGTACCCCTTTAAAAGCGGAGGTGGGCGGGGCCAGGTAAAGTAGGAAGTACAGTGTGTGGCGCCGTGTGGCCGAGCAGCAGCTGGTTGTGAGAGGCAGCGGGCAGCCGTGTTAAAAAAAAAAACAAGACGTCATGCTGTAGTTCACTGCGCTGGATCGGTTTTCATCTGCGCTGAGAGTATGCGACAAGTGCCCAAATGCGCAGTTGCGCAGCTTAGAGGGAACATTACTTGCAATGAGAACGCACGAACGAGGTTTTGGGGATCTTCTTGGTTCCCTCGTCTTTTCTTTGAGCTTGTTGAACATTATATGGGAGGAAAAACGGCTTGCTCATCTCCACTTTGACCTTTAACTACATAATCATCATTTTATCCACCAACGAGTACCCGAGTGACGTTGCCCACTTCACATTATGTGAAAAATAAAAAAAAGTAGGCTGCTTGGAAAACAGACGTGACCCATTTCAGTCGTCAGTTTTGAGGACGCAGTCTATTTGCAGACATGTTAGCGTTCATGTGGGGGGGGGAACGCAACATTGACTCTCACTTCACTTCAGGACCACGTTGTCATAGTAACACAAATCAAAACACCAGTGCCTGCAGTTGTGTTGATGCGCTTTCATCTGTAAGAAGCGTGCAACTAAACCTCCCCTTTGGTGTCATTTGCTGACAAACCATCCGTCCATCCATTTTTCTTTTGCCGCCTATCCTCATGAGGAACGCGGGGAGTGCTGTAGCCTATCCCGGGTCTGGTTGCCAGCCGATCGCACGGCACATTGAGACAAACAGTCGCACTCACAAACACACCTAGGGCCAATTTAGAGGGTCCAATTAATGTTGCATGTTTTTGGGATGTGGGAGGAAACCGGAGTGCCCACCCGGAGAAAACCCACGCAGGCACGGAGAAAACATGCAAACTCCAAACAGGCGGGGCCGGGATCAAACCCGGGTCCTCGGAACTGCGAGGCCAACGCTTTACCATCTGATCCACCATGCCGCCGCTGACAAACTATATTCCGTGCAATATTTACGTTGTCATTCTAGCACTCGTACTAGTCATGTCGTGTTCATTTTGCCTTTTAGACAATTGCACAAATGGACGACGCAACGCATCGTCAACGCATGGAAAAAAATGTAATGCCTAATTGTGTCAAATGGCATTTGCAAGTTTATTATAAGCAACATTTCGCATAACCGCATAATGGAAATGTGCATCCTTTCATAATGTTGTACAAAATGACGCATGCATGTATGGATGATGTACGGAATTGTAGAGCAAAGCAAATTTAGTTGGATAGCGCATTTGATACACGAATTAAAACAATAAAAATGACAACAAAATATATTTTAAAAAGGACAAAAACCGCGTACGGTGCAAGTAATATGAATTAAAAACGGATATATCCTAAAAAAGAAGAGTTTTCAACCTGGATTTACAAATTATTCAATTATCTGTCAATCACCTTTTTTTACGTGTAAGCTACGAAAACGCGCGATCACGTGACGCCACGTCGCCCCGCCCTCTCGCACCTGCCGCACAAGGCGACCCGAGTGAGATCGCGTTCCCGGCCCGCCGCCCCGCGGGTCCACGGCGGCCTCACGCTCCGCGAACACGCAGCAGAAAGTGGATGGGTGGTGTGCGCGCACGCGGGGTGCGTGAGGGGCCCACGCCACGCCAGTGACGACGTTCGGAATTCGAACGGAGGAACCAAAACGTCATCGCGACTGACCGGCAAAAACACGCGAAATCCCGACGAACGTGACGAAATATAGAAATAATGGCGTCAGCGCCAGGAAGATTATTCCGCATCGTAAAGCAACACGACGTCAACACCCAAATAAACGCCAAGCGGCCATTTACCCGAACATTCCGCCGAGAAACGAGCCGGACGATTTGACCTTCTTGTCGGCTTCGGCCATGAGCTGCATGGCCTCCTTCTCTTTGCCGCTGTTGTCCATGGTGACCCCGGGCCGGGTGGCTGTGCGCTGGCTGCCCTGGCGAAGGCGGAGGACGGTTCGGAAATTCGACCGGACCGATGTTCCGCAGTGGAGGCGAAGGCGGGGAGGGGAGGGGAGGCGAGGAGGACGGAAGAGCGCGCGGGAGGGAGGGGAGGCGAGGAGGACGGAAGAGCCCGCTGGTGCTGAAGCTGAGCGGAGTTTGGCGACGCTTCTTCTTCTACGGCCACAGAAAGTGAGAGACAGGCTCGCCGTCGCCCCCGGCTGGATAAAACGTGAACGGCACGAACCCAGTCGTCTAAACACCGAATAAACACAAGATGAAAAGTATTCATCCACATATCTATGTAGTTGTATTGGTCAATATACTGGACTGTTTTTTTTTTTTTAATATTGAGGTACTGTAATTTATTATAAAATTAGAATGTATTAAAGACAAGGATTATTACATTTTACTTGGTGAAAAAATAATGACATTTGAAACGTATACATATATTATAACGTAATACTGTTTTGTGCATTTTAAATTATTAACCCTTTGTCATTTACTTGGTATTGAAGGGTGCTGAGGCATTTTTTTTTGTTAATTGCTTACTTACGGTAAAAAATAATAATTTACGGCTAAAAAAAACCCCCGAACTAAATAAATTCTAAAACTTATTATAAAATGTATTATTACAAATGTGCCACCAGTTTCCAAAGGAAATGTCAAGTGGAACAAAAATGTTATGTTTTATGATAACAAAAAGAACACATAGATCGTTCTTAGTTGAAACATTTTAATAATAGCTTTTGAAATATGATCCAGTTAAACTAAAGAACAACTAAAACAGCGATGCATGCTCAGTTTAATCATCTGCTCAGTGCTTTTTGTGTTATTGAATACATGATTATTATTTGGATGGGGAAAAAATATTTTCGAAGTGCAGATGCGGGCCAATCCAAATGTTTCCCTGCAGAAAAGTTGTTGAACGCAGCTCAATTAAAAGACAAAACACTGTACAATTTTCTTTTAAATACATTCTTACAAAAACATTCATAACAAATAACATTTGTTGGTCCTTATACACACACCGTGTAATAGCATAACGATCCATGGCTGCCATTTTAAATCAACTGACCTCAAATCAAAAACAAAACAAACAAAATCATGCAGAGTGGCAGCAACAAAGTCCACCAGCATGCTGCTGCTACCTGTGACAAGAATTCAAGATTTTTTTTTTGTTTTTTAAAGAAATGACATCATTCCAAAGTCCTGTTAGTTTGTGTGTATGCAGCAAGGTGACACAATCAGATGAGGAAAAGAGTCTCTGCGACGCACGCAGACATCATTTGAAACATTTCCACTCTCGCTTTACAGTATTTGAATGTCATGCAAAGGAAAAACAACCCCAAAAAAAAAAAAAAAAAAAAAGAAAAAGAAAACAGTCATGATCACGTTCATTTCAATGTGCCGACTCCAATCGTGGTCAAAAGTTATTCTCCTGTCTTACAATCGATAGTTGAAAACTCCCCGGAAGTCACGTGTATGTATTGCATAACACATAAAACAATGCAAATAGGAATTTTAACTGAGCGCATAACATCTTTTGACATTTGACCTTTCAACAGAATCGAAACATGCTTCAACCGGTTCAAGGTCCGGTGTGGAGGAATTAAGTCAGGCTCCTGTGACAGCCAAAAGAAGAAGAGAAAAAAAAAAGGACAAAAAAAATAAAATAAAAGAAGTGTAGGAAAGACAGGAAGGTAGTTAAGTTGGTAGAAAGGAAGGAAGGAACAGGTTCATCGCAGTAAATTAGAATGAGAAAACATCATCTGCAGTTCAGTTCAAAAACTAGGAATACTGGATATAGATTTACAACTGCGTCCAATATTTTAGGAATTTTTTGGGGGGATGATTTTAGCTTCTAGCTCACGAAAAGCAAAATTGCACCGCCTCCAACAAATTTGAACGTGCCGTTAGAAAGAGTCCAAAGTACTTGAACGCGGGGACGGCGTACTCTAATGTTGAACGGATCAGTCTAATTCCTGCATTTCATTTGCGGAATTGCAATCGTGAAATGTAATAAACATCGTGGATTCACTCTTAAAAAACAAACAAAAACAAAAAAAAAATCAATTTTGTCAATATTTTGTTCTTATTCTATGAGGCCAAAACAATAATTGTTCTTTTTTTCCCCGATGGAATTATAATGGAGTCACTGATGGTGCACACACGCCTTACTTTGGTGCGGGCAGTGTGGGGTTCGATTCCCGCTCAATGGTAGGTACTGTTTTTTTCTAGTTTGGTAGGGCGGCACGGTGGATCAGCTGGTAAAAGGATTGGCCTCACAGTTCTCAGGACCCGGGTTCGATCCCGGCCCCGCCCGTGTGGAGTTTGCATGCTCTCCCCGTGGCTGCGTGGCTTTTCTCCGGGTGGGCACTCCGGTTTCCTCCCACACCCCAAAAACATGCAACATTAATCGGACACTCTAAATTGCCCCTAGGTGTGATTGTGAGTGTGCCCTGTCATTGGCTGGCAAACCAGTTCAGAGTGGACCCCACCCGCCTCCTGCCCGTTGACAGCTGGGTCAGCCTCCGGCACTCCCGGCGACCCTCGTGAGGATAAGCGGCAAATACAATGGGTGGATGGGTAGTTTGGTAGGTTGGCAGAGAAGAGATGGATGGAAAGGGTTGATAGATCATCCGATCTACAGTAGCTCTGCTGGTTGGTCACTAGAGTAGGCTGGTAGGTAAAATAAATCGGTTGGCATGTCAATCAATCAATCAATCAATCAACCAATGAGTCGCTTGGCAGATAAGTAGAAAATTTGGTTGTACGTAGGTAAAAAAAAAACATACACGAGCAAGTTTTGTAACTTGGTTGGTTTGCTATACGCAGGCTGGTAAGTAGTGAAGGTAAGCAGATAGAAATAATAAACAGATCGAGCATGTAGATGATTCAAATGGAACTTAACGAAGCCTATTAAATGGTGAGGTACATCAAAGAGCATGCGAGATTTAAAAAAAAAAAAAAAAGAAAAAGAAAAATTTGAGTCGTCATTGCGCACAAAGTCTGGAACGGTTAACAGTCTGGCTTCCTCCACGCCCACGGCCGCCATGTTCACGTGATCCTCGCCCGCTCGCTCAGTCGTCCTCGGAGAGAAACTCGTTTGGGGTGGACGGTCGGGACTCGCTGCGCCCTCTGACCTCGGGCCTCCTGTCCTGCAGGAAGTCGCGGATCTCGCCGGGCAACAGTTCGAACTTCTCCTGAAACTCGGCCTCGATGGCGCCCTGCAGCTGAGCGGGTGCGCCCGGCGCAAATCCCGCGAGCAGAGAGTTACGATGCGGCCGAAAACGAGCAAGTCTACTGCAGAAACGGGATCCCGGGAAGCTATCGTTTTTTTTTTGCGATATTTCGGGATTTTTACTCGATCTTTATCCCCCCCCCCCCCCCCCCAGTATAGTGATACATCGTGTCTGATACTTTTTTATGTTTGGACCTAATATTTTTCAACTGTGTTGTAATATTTGCACTTGTTATTCTTGACAATATTTCGGATTTTTTACTCTACCTTTGTTTTTTTTCCCCCAGTATTTTTTCAACATCATCTTATCTGATACTTTTTTATGTTTTGACCTAATACTTTTCGATTGTGTTGTAATATTTGCGCCGTATATTTTTTCAATGCATTTAATAAATTGTTTCCATCACAATATCAAACAATTTTAGAATAATTGTATAAGTTTTTGAGGATCTATATCATCTTTATAACGCTTTGTAAAGATTCTTTTGTCAAATACTGTGTTATATAACATGAGAGTTTACAGTATATTATATTTATTTTCTAAGATTTTATTTTCACCTAACATTTGAATATTTTTGCTCCCGTATTTCTTCCTCACATTTCTCTATTTTTCATGTGATAATTGCATTCCTTTCAAATATTTGGGTATTTTTCACCAAATAATTTAGCATTTTATTCTGTACCTAATGTTTTGACTCCGTCAACAAACGGCAGCCATTTTGCTCCCGAAAATTCCGATCAGCAGCCTTCGTACTGCAAATTTTCTTTTTTTTTTTTTTAGTCGCTACCTTTGGTTTCTGCTCGTTGATCTCCTGCAGCAGACGATCGTGTTGCTCCAGCAGCTGCTCGTGACGCTTGGCCTGAGTCTCCTCCAGCTGAGTCCCCGCAAAACAGACCAAAAAAAAAAAAAAAAAAAAAAGCAGACAATTTTGCAGGCGCGGGGACGCGAAAGACGCGCTGCTTCTTTTTCCTGCGCTCACCCGTTTGATGTTCTGCACCACTTCGTTGACGTACGACTTATTGATCTCCATCTTCTCTCTGGGAGACACAACAGGCAGAAGACGCGAAAGCTTTTCAAAGAAACGAATCGGGCGAGGAGACGAACGCCGGCCGACGCGTGACAGGAGCGCTCGCATTTGGCATTCATTGGCTGTCTGGCCTTATTTGACACGGATATGTCCTACTCTTGGGCAGCACGGTGGATCAGCTGGTAAAGCGTTGGCCTGACAGTTCTGAGCAACGTTCGATCCCGGCCCCGCCTGTGTGGAATTTGCATGTTCTCCCTGTGCATGCGTGGGTTTTCTCCAGGTACTCCGGTTTCCTAACACGTCCCAAAAACATGCAACCTTGATTGGACACTCTAAAATTGCCCCTAGGTATGATTGTGGCTGTTTGCCTCCATGTGCCCTGCGATTGGCTGCTGACCAGTTCAGGGGGTACCCTGCCTCCTGCCTGATGGTAGCCGGGATAGGCTCCAGCACTCCCCGCGACCCTAGTGAGGATGAGCGGCAAAAGAAAATGGATGGATGGATGGATGGATGTCCTACTCTTCTGCCAGATGTTTCTCTTTGGTCTTGGCCAAGTTGATTTTCTCAGTTCTTCTTCTGTCCATCTGCCTCTTCAGCTCCTTCTTCTCCCTGAGTCGGCGGCACAAGTATCGCGTCAATAAATTACGCGGGAATAAGTCGTGTCAAACACAAAGAAGAAGAAAGTTGAATCAATGGATGGCTACCGCGTGTACAAAAATGCCGCACACAAAATCCAACACGGTCTATGTAAATGTGACGTAAAACAAGGGCTCATAAGGAGACGCTGTCGTTACTTGCTGCAGACGTCTTTGAGTTTCTTCATCTGCGTGCTGTGATTCTCCTCCGCCAGGCTGCTGAGACGCTCGCTCAGCTGAACGGTGACAAAAAGGGGACAATTTCAGGTTCAATGCAAGAAAAATGAAAATGAAAAAAATTCCGACAACAACATTTTCAGCCATTAAAAATTATACTGTAGATTTTTACGCTGTGTAAATTTGTAAGCTGCTATCAAATGTGTAAATTGTGTCCTGACACATCAGTAAACAAAAAAAAAAAAAAAAAAAAGCTAGACTGATGTGAAAAAAAAACAAAACAAATTTAAACAAAATAAGACTCTCGGGGTCCAGTGGAACACATATTACTACTATACATGGTAAGCAATAAAAATTGTAAAATTAAAGTATAAACAGGATATTTAAAAAAAGAAAAAGAGCCTTTTATAAAAGTAGACAAAGAAAAAAAACAAACAATAAAAAAGTGTAAAAAAATGTAAATGAAGTAAAAAATGAGCATTTACTGAAGAAAAAAGTAGAAAATAAAACATGCCTGTTTTAAAAAAGTAAAAAGGTCCGAAAAGTGAAGAGAATTTTTTAGAAGTAAAATAAACAAAAACAAGCCAGTTGTAAAAGTCAAACAAAAAAGTAAAAAAAAAAAAAAAAAAAAAAAAGTCAACATTTGACAAAGAACAACACACACAAAAAGTGAAAGAGCAGGATCAGTGTTATGGAAAACGGATGGATGCGCAAAAACAAAAAATAGGGAATTATGTTGAGCTGACGCTGTTCCCCTCTCACCCTGTAGGTGGCGCCCCTGTACATTATAAGGTGAACAAGGACCCAGCCAGCCATCCATCCATCCCAAATTCCTGGATGACTGCGTGTGTGGAAGCGTACCCCGGGAAGTACACGGCGGTGTCCCCGGGAAACTCGTGCCTCACCGTCTTGACGTGTTCCCTCTGCAGATACTTCTGGCTGTAGTACTGTTCCTGCCTGAGCGCCAGCAGCTGCTCGTGCTGCTCGTCTCGCAGCGCCCGCAGACGCTCGTCCGGCTCCTCGGACGACGAGCCCCTGGACGGAAAAAAAAAAAAAAACGCGGTTGAGCGAGCGCCTCGGGGACAAAAAAGGTGGCGGGGGGGGGGGGGGTCGTCCACCTGCTCTTGCCGCACTGCCTGGCCCTCTTTTTGTACTTGTTGTTGATCTCGCGCAGGAGCTCCGACGTCTTCTTCTGGTGCCTCCTCACCAGCTCCTTCAGCTCCTTGAACTGACGCCGCTGCTCCTTCTGGTACGATTTGGACTGCCGCAGGCCGGTCAGCGTGCACACGGGCACGTCTGCCGACGACACAGTCCCACGTTTAGACCGCGTCTCGGCAAGTGCGTCTCCACGGCGACTACGGTGCACTGCGGGGGGGGGGGGGGGGGGGGGGGGGGGGGGCGTTGCTCACCTATCAGAACGCTTAAGACCAAATCTTCCGTCTTTGCTGGCGGTTTGGCCGCATCTAAAAGTCAACGCCAGAAAAAAAACAACGTGAAGAACATCACATCGTCAACTAAATACAACGCGAAAGCCCGATTTTAGTTGCCAAAGCGTCGTTCTTTGAACCGGCCCATGAAAAGTACAACAATATTATACTACATTTATAATAATATTAAGTTTATACATTGAACATTTTCTTCTTTTCATCAAATAACGGGTGCATTATGAAAATTAAGTGCATCAAAAATAGCACCACTAAAAATAAGATTAACTTATTAAAACATTTACATCCAAATTTTAATATTTATTTGACTTCCTCTAATTGATTGAGTGTAAACAATAACATTGAAAATCTATTCCGAAAACAAAATAAAAATACAGTACATTCAACATTTTTTCATTACCTTAAATAATTGATTAATTTGCTAGAGTCAAATGATAAATGACATTTAAAAAAAGAATATCATTTTCTTATCAAAATGCACTATTTTTTTAATAGAAACATTTCATGTATTCTGATTTATTCAATGATTAATTATACTCCCAAAATTTCAAAATAACACAAGAAAATTTGGAATGAATTAATTGAATGATTTAATTTTAAAATCAGATTTTACATTACAGATGACCATGAGTCTATTCTCAAAATCAAATGTCTTCCTTCAGGACAAAAGTCTGCACACCCCCGGCTCGAGTGCCAGGGGGCGGTTCTACCTGTAGCGGCCGCTTGCTGATTGGCCGCAGAGGGTTTGGGCGCAGCGGCGACGGGGGCGTGGCCCGTGGGTCCTGGCGCCGGGCTCAGTCCGTTCTCCACCAACGCTGACTTGGGATCGTTTTTGCGCTCGGCGCAGCTGTTGGCGTCGTCCTGGAACGCCGAAAACAAATTTCCATCAAAGTAAAAAAAAAATTAATACGACTCAGAAATTGTTTGAATGGATATTACGTGGGAGCTCCATTGAGTTTGGTGTCTTTCAGAAAGAGGCAAAATGTATAATAAATTCATATTTTAGTCATATAGAGTGACTACAAAGACTTTACACGCCCTTGATCAGATTTGGAATTTTTGTCATGCAGCAGGAAATACAAACGGAATCAGAATCCGTGTCAGACGAAAATCCTTTTGAGGCTTCGATTTGGAAGCAAAATGAATAAATCCCAGGAAAAGCCAACTTGAACAGCTAAACTTTGAGATTAAGCGGGAACTTTAAACGTTGACATTTAACATGAGTTGGAACGTGTTTGTTCAATTCTGAATCCAACCACATGCCCCCGGTTACAGGAGGGTGTGCACACTTTTGTACTGACATCATCTCCGTTTACTTCTCCCCTTTGAAAATCTATCATCTGCTGAGGGTTTGTGACCTCGGCGTGCGCCGCGTCCTCGTCGTCGCCGTCGCCGTCCTCCAGCGTCAGCGCGGCCAGCTGCTTGGAACGCTGCTCCAGCAGGTTGACGTATCGAATCGGGTTGGACAGCGCCTCGATCACGTCTAGACGGGGACACAAACGCAACGCGGCGGGAGATGCGCGCTTAGCGGCTGCCTTGGGCTTACTGCACCTCTCAAAGGAGGAAAAAAAAATACCGAATATCGAAGACACACACTTCAAACCATTACAAGCAATGTTCCCTCTGAGCTGCGCAACTGCGCATTTGCGCACTTGTTGCACACTCTCGACGCAGTTGAAAACAGATCCAATGCAGTGAACTACAGCATGATGCCTCTCACAAAGAGCTGCTGCTCGCCACATACTCTACTTTCTAGTTTACCTGAACCCGCCCACCTCCGCTCTTAAAGGGGTACACTCGTAATTACAAACACCGCCCACAACAAAAACACAAATTTGTTGTTAAAAATGTTCTGATGGGAATGTAAATGCTGTAATCTGAATCTTTGAATGAGCCATGTAACTTCAATGGATGACACCGATCTGAGCGCAGTGCATACGTCTGATATTGCTCACAGTGGCCAAAGGGGGCGCTCATGGGCTCAGTGTGTTTGCTCAGACACGTAAAAAATTAGAGGCAACTGTGATTACAAGTATCAATTTTTTCACCATTTCAAAGAATTCATCATATTTCTTTGTCTTGTCCAAACAGTGCCACCGCGGTTTTTGTAGGTCCGACTTTGCGTGTACCTGCAAAAGTGTCTGGGACGTAGTCTTTGACTTCGATGTAGACGAACACGGCGGGCAGGATAAGAGACTGGTTCCTCTCGTTCCTCAGGCCGATGTAACGATAACCTTGAAAGAACATCGAGTCAAAGTCTCCTCGAGATCGTCAAGTCGGAGCAGACTGGAAAGAAATGCCGATACCGGGTCGCACGGCAGACACCGGAATGATGCGATGGCCGATGAACTTCCCTCCTTCCTCGAAGGCGGCGATTCTCAGCGAGGCCAAGGTGGGGAGGATCACCTGCCGGACACATCGGGGAGGACTTTGAATCGGGCCCATCTTCGACCCGAAAGTCAGCACATGCGAGATTATCATCTGTTATTTAGCCACATGGACATTGCGACAAGTCGTAAAGTGTCCTGAGTACTGAAACCCACAAAAATACTCTCAAGAAGCCACGCCAGAAAAACAGGGCGTCTGGCATTTTGGCCCCGTCCTTCAAAAACTACCTGGTCCTGGGAACATTTGACCATTCAAAAGGCTACAGAAAGCGAGGACCCGTTTGGCACCTTCTTGAAGACGACGGGTTCCTCGTCCCACACCGGGTTGACGGCGTTGTTGTTCTGCGAGGTTTTGGTCTTGAGCGCTTTCCTCCTGGTGTCCACGGGAAGGCCAAACATCTCCACTTCCACGTAGACGCCCACCCTGCGCTCGGTGAGGAACTGGCCCGAGATCACCTGGAACGCGGAAGCGCGATCAGTAGCTGGCGCGACTTCGCTTCTCGCGGGAAGTTCCTCTCGGCGGACCTTGACGGAGAGGGTGTTGGCGACGATACCGTCCACCGTGTTCTCCGTGAACGGGTCAAAGTGTTTGTCCGGCCGCCGCATGAACTCGGGCTTCAGCCTGTAACCGCTGCGACCGTTGTACTCGAACATGAAGAGGTTCAACTGCATGGACAGATCTGCGACAAACGATTCCCTGATTGATGGCCTTAATTTTGACTACCATAGCTATGCAGATGACGCACATTATTATATATATATATATATCTACATATATTTGTTATATTTAGCAGTGTCTCCAGATGACTCGAGTCCAAGTCAGATAAATAACTGGATGAGCCAAAATGTTCTTCAACTAAATCCCAGCAAAACTGAGATAATTGTTTTTGGCAATAAAGAAAAGAGGATTGCTGTTAGTAAACACCTGGACTCTCTATCTTTAGAAGCCAAAGACCAAGTCCGAAACCTTGGTGTTCTGATCGATTCCGACCTGAATTTCAACAATCATATCAAATCAATCACAAAAAGTGCCTTCTACGATCTGGAGAACATATCTAGAGTCAAGTCTTGTACGCATGTGTCAAGCAGACCAGGAAAAGCTCATCCATGCTTTTATCTCAAGTAGACTTGACGATTGTAATGGTCTTCTGACTGGACTCCCCAAAAAGAGTATTAAACAGCTGCGGCTCATTCAGAATGGTGCAGCTCGCATTCTGACCAAAAACAAAACGGTCAGAGTATAGAACTCCAATCCAAACCCTAACCCTTTAGAACAGATTTGAAAGTTCTGCTCCTGGTCTGTCTTGTAAATCACTAAATGATTTAGGTCCTGAATACATGAAAGAAATGCTTACGGAATACAAACCCAGTAGAGCTCTGAGATCGACTGACTCGGGTCAAATCGTGGAGCGCAGAGTCCAAAGCAAACACGCTGAAGCAGCATTTAGCACACAAATGGGAGAAGTTGCTAACACAGGCGAGGTCAGCACCAAGTGGGAATGTTTTGAAATCCAGGTTGAAAACGCTTCTTTTTTCGCATGCTTTTTAGAATATATCCACTTTTTGATCATATTACTTGCACTGTATGCGGTTTTAACTGTCTTTTTTTTTTTTTTTTAAATATTTTTGTTCGTCATTTTTATTGTTTCTATCCCATTTTAAATGTTTTATCTGTTTGTTTTCAAATGCCTTTAATCGTGTAAAGCACATCTCGTGTATGAAATGCGCTATACAAATAAATTTGCTTTGCCAAGAACCGTCATACATTGTATCAATAAATGAGTGGATGTACCAAAAAAAAAAAAAAAAGTCACAAGAAGCCGTGCCAGAAAAGAAACGGGAAGCCCGCTAATTTGGTTTGAAGCAGCCGCGTGTTCGAGAGCGTTTTGGCCACTTCAAAGGAAAACTCTGAATAAAGCAGAAAAATAGCAAAAGAAAAAAATGAAAATGTTGGATTCCTGACCTATGGTTTGATAATTGAGAGCCACCAGTTGACAGCCGGCGTTCCAGAAAAGCTGCGGCATGAAGTTGGACGAGTCCACTCGGGTTCCTTTGGGATAGATCCGACTCAGCTGGGATTTATTATATCTGGTGGAGGTCGGGTTTAAAAAAAAAATATCACAAAGTGTTGCGGCCGAGCTTGAACTACAACAATCACAAGACGTACGCACATCGGTACACGATTTAACATACATAAACTGTGCTAGCGACAACTCTTCCTCATCAGAATCAGAAGTGTGTAAAAACACAGTCGGTGACCCTCCGTTGAAAGAACAGCTCTCAAAAATTGCCGGCGGAAATTTCGCCGAATTGTTAACGCGTTTTCGTTCGCATTGTGCAGGTGTACCTCACGTTATGGCCCCAATCTCAACGTTTGCATATTCGCGCGACGGATCAAACGCGCCCGAGCGCACGCTCGTTCTCGAAAGGCATCGCGTCCAAAGCCGAGGAGGCGGGCGGGATGTGCGCCGTTGCCCGCGGCAACCGTCGCCAAGGATACTCCACAAACTCCACCGGTGACTTGGTGAGGTGCTCCAGAGCTTTGGTCTCCACAAATGACGACATGTGGTAGCAGCGGGCCGCCTCTACATGGGATACACGAGCACGTTGCCTCTCGTTAGGCGAGCGCAGCGTGAACGTCCGCCCGCGTTTTGGACTTTCTTACTCTTGGAGGCTTCGAAGGTGTTGAACTTGGTGGGCTGCACGTAGTTGACCAGAGTGGACATCTCCTCCGTGGCCACGGCCTCGCGCGCCGCCGAGCCCTGAAACGACCATTGCGTTTGCGGAGGGTCCGAGCTGCCGCTTTTTTTTTTGCTTTGTGTCGAGAGCCCAAAAAAACGGGTCAACCGAATAATATCGGTTAGATTATCGTATTGAGATTTTTTTTTTTTTTTTTTTTTAGCGGTCTCGTTTCGAGCTCTCACATGGAACAGTGTATGAACGTGAAATTAAATGTTAAACTCATGATGCAACTCACTTTCTCTATAAACAAATGCAGTGCAGCTCAGATGTCAAAGGTTAGCAAAATACTTTCGGTGGTACAGCAAAGTCTTTCAACAACAACAAAAAATCGATTGTTCTTAAAAGTGGCAGTTATTTTATTCTTCACTTTTTCTTTCATTATTTTTTTTAAAAGCATTACAGTGCTTTTAAGAAAAAATAGGAAAAAAACTTTTTTTTCAGCGGCTGGAACAGATTAATCGCATTTTAATTCATTTCAGTGGGGAAATAACTGAAAGTGAATCGAGTACGAGTTTGGTCAAGAATTAAATTTAACTCCGATGCGCGATCGCGAGTACGAGACGTCACTACTGACCTTTTTGCCGTCGTCGTCGTCGTCATCGTCGTCTTCCTCGCTCTCAGCCTCCACCTCCGCTGGAAATACGAGAAGTTACTTCCGTTGACACGGAGCAACATTTTTCCATGAAGTCATGTCGTTATCCAAGCCGCCTATCCTCACGAGGGCTGCGGGAAAGCTGGAGCCTACACCAGCTAGCTTCGGCCGAAAGACCGTGAAGTGGTCGCCAGTCAGTCGCAGTCGCAGATAACGACACCATCACTGAGGGGGAATCGATCCCACGCTGCCCGCACCGAAAGCAGGCATGTGTACCACTACACCATTAGGTCATGTGTCAAATTCTAATATTCATATGCAGCGCAGTCTCATATAAAAACTTGTCAATACACATACATGCTCTCTTGAGAGGATTTTTACAAGCAATCTGCAAACTCCTATTTTGTCGGGTTAGGATGGACATTTTGTAGCCACTTCATTAGGTACCCACGCACACTAGGTACCCACTGTCTGAAAATCTCGCCACATCCAAACAAAACTGTCACGAAAAGTGTCTTTACTGAAACAATGACGAGCTCGTCTCAATTTGCCGACAAATTTACGGAGTCGCTGCGAAATATGTACGAACGGCCACAGGTGCAAACGTTCATGAGTTGATCGGAAGTGGCTCGACGTCACTCGTACCGAGAGACCAGACAAACTAATAATCATTTTCTCTCACCGCAGACTTGTTGGCAATCACTGATTCATATTATTTGATTAAATAATAGCTCATTCGTTTCAATTCAATTCAATTCATTTAACTATAAACTTCAAAAATCTCTGTCCATCTTATAAATCAATTTGAGATCCAAAGTTCGCCCAGCCACACAAAAGTTACGAACTAGTAAAGTCTTTACTAGTACTCGCTTAGTCCCTCCTCCCGCTTGCGCGTTGTTAACGTAACACGCGGGCATGACGCGAGCCCCTCCTCGCACCTGTCGTGTTGTTGCTAGGCGACACGGGCTCGGGCTCCTGATTGGACGGCTGCTCCGTCAGCCTCTTGATGTCTCCGCCGCCGCCGGCGGAGGCTTTGTGGGATTTCTTGTTCTTGATCAGGATCTTGCCCATCAGCTCCTGAGGACTGGGCAGCGGCGTGCCCGACTCCAGCTGCCGTCAAATCACCGTCAGGCCGTGAGCGCAAATGTTTTTTCCGCTCGTCTTTGCGTACGCGAGCTCTTCTCTTACCGGGTATTTGTCCAGCGGGTCGATCAGTAACGCTTCCCCAAAGATGGATCGACAATATTCCGCCATTTTGGCCTGCTGCTTCAGACTGAAAGAGGAAAGAAGGATTTTTTTTCGGTTGGGTATCGTGAGGCAGAATTCAGTTTGGTCACGTTGATATTAAAATAACTCACGAGTCGACGTGATTCTCAAAAGACAAGATGACCGGGAAAGGCGAGGTCTTGAAGGCGCACTCGGCAATGGCCTCAATTACTTCCTGGGTGGAGGAAAAAAACGTACAATCATTTTTTTTTTTTTTTTAGAATAATTAATACACAGTGTCAGTCATAAAATATTACAAATAATACAACATTTTGAAAAAATATGGAAAGTCAGGAAATAGCCAAAGCCAAGCATGAAGTAAAACATTCAATAATCAACTATTTCCTTGAAAAACAACAAAAAAAGAACATATATATATATGTGTGTGTGTGTGTGTGTGTGTATATATTTATATATATATATATACATACATACATACATGCGATAGTAACTAGAATACAAAAAAAATTGAAAATCTTTTTATTTTACAGAAATGTAAGAATTGAGCAAAACCAAGAGGTAATTAAAGAAGTACCTAACTCTAACCCTAAACATGCAAAAAGTATTTTATTCAGTAAAATAATGACAATAAGTAAATAAAATAAAAAATAGAAAAATTTATTTGGGTTAAAATGTGGAACTGTTAGAAACGGGAAAAAGTAATTTAAAAAGTTGTCAATCACTTAGTGTGGAAAAAAAGCAAACAAAAAAATAATTACAAGCAATAGAATGTTCTAATAGAATATAATAATAATATAAATGTGACAACAACTAAAATATAGCAAAAATAATAATAATATGGGCTATATTTTCCTTTCCGTTTGCTGCGCGGGCCGACCTTGAAGGAGATCTCCGAGGTCATGGTGAAGCCGTGCGTGATGACGGGCTCCTCCTCGGCCGTGCGACCTTTCCACACGTCCAGCTCGACGCAGCGGCAGCCGGCCAGCAGAACCTGCCGGTACATCTCCACCGACGAGCTGCCTGCCAGCTGGCCCGCTGTCAAAGATGTCAAATTACGGGCCCGTGGGCCGGATTCTGCCCTACGCGACATTTGGTGTGCCCCGCGAAAGCAAAAGTGTGCGCATCGACTTCATGTTTCTTGCAAAAAAAAATGTTTTGTAATATTAAAATATTTCAAGTTTTTTTTTTTTGTCCTTACAAATATTCCTTTCAAACTGAACAGTTTTTACAGGTTTCGGATTTTGCTGCGTAGACGTAATGAGGCCGTCACACGTGTATCACGACCCTCCGCGGGGAAACCGCAACTACGACGTGGCCCGCAACAAACACGATTTCGACGCCGTGGCACATTAAATTAAAATCCACGGAAATAGCGTTGCAGCGATTCACCAGTCGGGAAATGAGCAGAATGGCTGCGAAGGCGGCGAGCGCTTTTAAAGAACGATGTCGGTCATTTCCGCTCCGGTACCTGTCAGGTAGGTGTTGTGCGAGGAGTTGACGAAATAGTGTGACAGAGGGAAGCTCATGTCCTCAGACTGGTCCAGTTTTTCCGGAGGGATGACGCCGTTGTCGTCGCTCGACAGGTAACTGCAGAAGGCCTGCGTCGAGATCAGGCCTGACACAAGGACACGCCGGGGGTCAACGCAAACAGCGGACCAAAAGCGACGTCCTTCCGTCCACTCGCTCATCCATCCATCCATCCATCCATCCATCCATCCATCCATCCATCATCATCTTTTCGATTCCCCCCCCCCCCCCATCTGTTCGTCATCCCTTCCCAAATCTCAAAATATGCAACTTCCACTTTAAAAGAAAAAAAATCCCATCGATACATCCTTCCTCCATCAACCATCCATCCGGTCATCGCCATACATGTATATTTATGTTTTATCGTGCATTTGTTTCTATCATCTTTGCCCGAATCATTCTCTTTGCGAGCGGCTGTGCGACCCAGCGACACCTTAAGAAGTGATCTCGTTATAAATGTTTACTTTAGTATTCATCTTTGTGTTGGTGTTGCCATCTGTTCCTCCATTTGAATTTGTAACTCATAAAAAGAGGGAGACCGGTAAGGCTGACTCAGAACGGGTGTTGGAGCTGCAGCTGGTCCGCCAAAGCAGTTTTTCCCCCGCACGGGCCAAACTGAAGACCTCTTCCGTCCCTTCGTTTGCATATTTAGTCCAGCGGTCGGCTTTAAACTTGACAATTTATTTATGCGATGATTTGTCTCATTTGTCCTTCTCTCTTCTTCCATCTGTTGAGCAATCTTGTCTTCCACCTTCACATCTATCCTTCCTCCACTCCTCCTCTTTCTATCTTCCTCTTTTGATTCTCTCGATCATCCATCCATCCATCCATCCATCCATTTTCAAAGCCACCCTTCCACCACCCCTCATCCATTCATCATCCATCCACACTTCCTTCCATTTTCCACCCATCCACTTTGCTACGATCCACGCGCGTGTTGGCGTGGCTTCATCCGACGCGTCTGTATGATTATTATTTCCATTTATGATTATTGTTATCATGGGGGGCACGGTGGATCAGCTGGTAAAGCGTTGGCCTCACAGTTCTGAGGTTCCGGGTTCAATCCCGGATGCGCCTGTGTAGAGTTTGCATGTTCTCCCCGTGCCTGAGTGGCTTTTCTCTGGGGACTCCGGTTTCCTCCCACATCCCAAAAATATGGAACATAAATTGGACACTCTAAATTACCCCTAGGTGTGATTTCTGTCTCCATGTGCCCTCCGATTGGCTGGCAACCAGCTCAGGGTGTACCCCGCCTCCTGCCTGTTGACAGCTGGGACTGGCTCCAGCACTTATCACGACCCTTGTGAGGATAAGTGGCGAAGAAAATGGATGGATGGATTGTTTTTTTTTTTTTTTTTTAAATCTGTTCTCACCACGCTCCAGCAGCGTTGTGTTGCTCTGGTGCCTCTCGAGGAGCGTTTGGGTCTGAGCCGGCCTGAGAGGCGGGTACAGGATCTCGTTGAGTCTGGGGTCCCTCTGCTTGTTGTTGATGAATTCGGTCATCTGATCCACCGAAATCGTCCCGCCGTCGCCTCCCCTGCGAGGGAGCGGCCACAATTTCAACGTCTTCACGTCTACAAATCGCTCTCCTTCGTTTTTTTGCTCAGGTCACGCTCTTGTTGCTTGGCAGACTTTGCGGAGTTGAGTTATATATATGAACCCATCATGGATGAATATATTATGCTCTTACATAACTGTATAATATGGGATGTTGCCATTATGGGATGTTGAATGTAGAATATTGAAGGGAAATAAATTTAATCCCTTTTGGAATCAGGCTGTAGCATGAAACGGGAAATATGGAAATTAGTGAAGCACTGTGAATACTTTCTGGATGCAGGCTACACACGTGGGATTTCTCCCTTTTAAATTTTTTTTTTTTTTTTTTTTTAAAGAATTACAAAAAACATTTCCCCAAAAGGTTTTTTTTCCCCTCCCCATGTAGTCTCGAAGAGGTCTTGGTGTGAAAACTAACATAAAAATTCTGTAACATGATCAAGTGTGGAAAATGTCAAGCTGGACTATTCAAAATATTTCCTATTTTTAGGAAATTGGGGGGAGTGAAAAAATGTCAAGTTGTCATTATGGGACGTTGTGTGTAGAATTTTGAAGGAACCAAATGAATATTCACCATTTGGGAATAAAGCTGTAACATGACAACATTTGGACAAAAATTAAGTGTTGTGAATATTTTCTGGATCCACTGTCTCAAAATGGGAATGCTAAGTTTTTCATTTCAAATAAATAAGAAAAAATAAATCAATTTAATGCATTTTGGGGGAAAAAGGCTGATAAATACAGTAACTAAATGAGAAAAAAAAACACATCTGCAAAGTATTCACAGGGCTTTACTTTTAGAATTTGGGGTGGAGGGGGGGGTAGTCCTGTTAAATGCGTCAAAATGAGGGGAAGAAAAAGTCAAGTGCGCACTCACTGAAGTTTAAAGATGTTGGCGAACTCCGGACGAGGGCAAAGGTGCTCCAGGAAGCTCTTGTACACCTCCAAAGTGAAATCCTCCAGTTTGATGCCGTCACCCTGTCGAGCGGCGCAAGATGGAGATGTTGATAAAGCTTTAAATTCTGTGTAAATGTTAACAATAATAATAAAAAAAACATGCTGACTACTTTGTGGATTTCACTTATTGCAGGTTTGGTCCAGAATTTAACCCCCGTGAAAAACGAGGGATTACTGTCAACGCAGATACCTTTTGCCTTACTGAAATATTCCGGTCGGTTAGAATATGCGGCAACTTGTGGAAAATAAAAAAAAAAAGTAAACGTAAAGTAAAGTAAAATAGATGACAATAACTAACTCACAAAATTAACTACGTAAGCGAGTAAGCAAGTATGTAAATGTTCATTTTTGTTATGAATCTTCAGTCACAAAAAAATCAAACCTAACTAGAATACATCTGGTAAATGTCATGCATTTCACACTTTTTTTTGTAGGGTCCTAAAAAAATTACAATATTTTGGATGGTGTGTGTCTAGGACCAAAAAAAACCAAACATATAATGAACATTTGAATCAATTACAATTTCTGACATTACATTTTCTGCAAACTGTGCCGTTGATGTGTGAGATGTTTTTGTGTACACAATCAACAAAATGTATTCATTTGTTACATGTATTATGAAAAAAAAATAATACTTCGAGGACTTGCAGATGTAAAAAATTCTCAATTTTTTTTTCTAGGTGTATGAATAGTTTTTTTTACATTCGTTTGAATGAACCTGAGCCATTTTAGAATTCAAAAGTAGAAAAAATAGGATTTGACCGACCCGCCCGTAAGGAAGTCGGCAGTTCTCCAGCGCGTTCTCCACTCGCTTTCTGTCCGACGAGAACAAGCGAACAATACTGGGGGAAAAAAAAAAAAAAAAAATGAAAGAAGAAATCACGTTACCATTGCCTGACATGACAGAACGGCTTCAAATTCTCTAAACGTCCCAACATGTCCTTGAACGGACTGGAGCGGTCCTGATCTGGATGGACGACAACGAGCATCCATCCATCCATCCATCCATTTTCTTAGCCGCTTATCCTCACAAGGGTCGCGGGGAGTTCTGGGAGCCTATCCTAGCTGGTTTGGAATTCAAATTCTGCGTTTGGTCTCTAACTTGAGGCCGCTTTCCATCTGATGTCAGAACATTTGCGAGCCCGATCAAAGCCAATGAGTGCACCAAAGGGACTGCAGCGGTGCCTTGAGATGCAAGTTACGCAACTTGATTGTTTTCCCTTGACTTGAAAACAAAAAAAAGTGCTGCACGGCGGTAGGGGGCGCCGTTCACCTGATGACGAGCAGCAGTCGTTTACTGCCTCTACCGCTTGATGTTGACTGTCAAACTAAACATCAAACAAAGAGATTTACATGACGTGTATTTAAAACAAACCAAATTTCGCCTTTAAGTCCACTGGCTCAATGCTAACATGCAATGAACCAGACAACAATACAGGTATGAATTCTTTATCCTCGGCAACGAACGACCAAGATTACTGCCGTACCGCGGCGCTATATTCATGAGCAGGAGTACGTACTGTATATCTGTACGCAAGTCACACGAGCGGAACAATGCCCCTTGAATTGAAGCTAAAAGTCTGAGTTTAATTCTTTACATTTTTTTAGAATTCTGTCATTGATGGATGTTTTAATAATATACAATACTATCGCGCAGTCAATATGCCATTAAAACTTGTTGATGCCTTTGGTACACCTCTGATAGGCAAGCCTGCGACGTCCCAACGGCGGAAATTTCAGCCCCCATTTTGCACCGGTCAAAGTCTCGTTTTGAAAGCGGCCGACGTTCCGGCCGGCCCGCCGACAAGCATCCGCGTGCCTTCGTCCCGGCGTCACATGCGCCGACGCCGGCCCCTTAGCAGGTCAGCGCTGAATTAAGCACCTTGACGGATCCTGTCCCTGTTTTTGCTTTCCCAAGTGCACGTGGAATTGAGTTTATTCTGGGAATCTGGGAGGGGGTGGGGGGGGGGGGGGCCCCGGAAAGAGCAAAGTTATAAAATTTGCGCAGCAGATGGGCCGCGAGATAGACACACGACTCCGCAGGTGAGAAAACGGGCACAACTCACTTCTTGACGGGGATTCGGCCCTCGGCGGTGGGCTGGAGGGTCAGCTTCACGTACCTGCCGTTAAAAACAAACAAACAAAAAAAACGGTTGAACTTCCATCGCTAGTTGGAGACTTCGAAATCAATTAGTTACACAGCAGCTGTCACAGAATGAATCAATGAATTATGGGTAATTGTGTCAATACATTTACGATTTTAGAGTCATGCAAGAAACCCAGATTTGTTCGCTTCAGGATGACAACGGAAATTCTAAAGCAAGGTAGGAAAAACAAAAATGATCAAAGAAAGGAAAAAAAAAAGGGACAAAATGCAGAAATAAAGTCAAGAGAAAGGGGAGAAAAATATAAAATAAAGCGAAAGTTTACCAGGAAATGGAAACAATAGGAAGGAAAAAAAAAGGAAAATTGGGGATGAAATTGCAAAAAAGTCGAGAAAGTTTATACTGGGAATATAAAAATACTGTCAAAGTAAGGAATGTTGAAAAAGAGAAAAGGGAAGGAAAAAAGTAAAACTGGAAATAAGCTGTAAAAATAAAGATAAAAATCCCGATACGATTATCATTATGCAAGTGTAAGAAATGAAAAAAAAAAAAAAAAACAAAAACCAGGAAAGCCACACGGCAGACGAATATATTTTGGACGCTTCCTATCATCAATAGTACGTAAAAGAAGATGCTCACGCTTTAAGGAGACTGTGGTCTCTGTTGAGGTTGTGGCTCAGCAGGTTGGACGACAGGCAAAAGAGCTCCTCACACCACACCTACACGCACCCAAAAGCATCGTCGTCGTCGTCATTCGGAGCGTTGTCGTCGCCGCGGTCGTCCTCCGCGGCCTACCTTGGCCTCGTCCTCCTGCGAGGCGATGAAGATGATCTGGTTGACGTTGACGATGTCCGAGGCCGTCACCACGGTGACCATGCGGTTCTCCAGCCGGCCCACCAGGTTGCCCACGTCCAGCAGCTCCCGCAGTTTGGCCTCCTAGCGTCCGACGGGACAATTCGCCAATGTCAGAATTGTTTTTTGGTACAAAAAAAAGCTGCAGCTTGCGGGTACACCAGCTATATATATATATATATATATATATATATATGAAAAAAAATTAATAATCTGTGAGTACAAGCCCCTGTTCAAAGGTCAGGTTTGTGATACTGTATATCACAGCCGTCAAACTCAAGGGCCGGGGGCCAGATCCGGCCCGCCACATGATTTTACGTGGCCCGCGAAGCCAAATCTAGAGTGTCAATTTCCATGATTCTCGTAAAAATCTGTGCCAAAATTTCAAATTGTCATATATCATAAATGATAAAGTTGAGCTATGACGAGCATTTTTGTGTTGACAAACGTGAATAGTTGGCAAAACACATTACCCTTGATTTTTGATTCCGGAACGAGATCATAAATTGATGAGATGATTAAATATTTTTGTTCCACAGTCATAATGGCCCTCCGTGGGAAACCGGAACAACAATGCGGCCCGCGAGAAAAATTAGTTTGACACCCCTGCTGCATATGAACAAAACAAACTATGAATACATTCTGCATCCCCAGAAAGGATGAAAGATGGCTTTGACATACAAATCACAGGATGTACATATTGTAGCCTGCTTGAGGAATAAACAAAGATCACTTCAGCATACAAAATGATCGGCGAATTGGTTCTCGCATGAAGAAGCAGCGAGATTGCGTTTCTAAGGAGACGCACGCGCACGTTGGCAAAGGAGGTGAAGAAGGTGACGAGGAGGCGGGAAGGAGGTGAAGAGAGGCCGGCGGGTACCTTGGCTGTTTTGGTGCTTCTGCCCGTCCGGACATCTTTCACGTGGGTTAAATCTAACAACTCTGTCTCCTGAAAGATGGAAACATACACGATTAATCCTGTTTGCTCGCAGAGGCGCTAAACTGAGCGCGTTTTGACAATCAATGCTAAAAGACACACACTGGCCATATTTGGGATGCGCACATGTGCTCACTTCCTATTTATGCAAAGCATATGTGAACGCGTACGCTGCTGTTATCTCCTTTGTGTCTGAATCTTGTTCAAATTGCATTGAAATAACCATTGAAACATTAATTAAGCATTAATGCCATGGACTAAAAAGTTGTTGTTTTTTTAAATGTGTAAAAATTTAAATTCACATTTGAATAAATTCTACTTATCCATGGACTCCATTTATATTGTATCAATAAGCCTGTGCTTCTAAATTCAAATGATATCCTATAATGAGTGCGTGTGTTCGTATGCGCTTGAGCACCTTGTTCTGGTCGGTCCAGTAGAGATAAAGTCCGTGAGGATCCACGTAGAGAGTCACGGGAGTTACAGTGGAAAGATCCTGCCGGGGAATATGTCAAATGTCAAAAGAAAACACATGCAAAAATGTAATTCCTAAGAGAAGGAAAGAATAGAGTATCTAGAATAGATCCTTGGGGTGCCGAGTACATAATATTATGAATTGAAGAATATGGGAAATCTTCATTTGCATAACCAACGCAAGGTTTCAATTTTAGAACAATCATAAAATACATCGCTTACATTATCAGTAAAAATATTACAAAAGTTTTTTTTTTTTTTTTTCAGAAGATACACAAAAATATGGGGGGGGGGGGGGGGGGGAAGAATCTTTAGTTTAAGAAGCGTAAATGAGAAAAAATGTCCACGTAGCCCCAACCCAAAAATCTAAATGGTTTCGGGAGATAAAATATCTTGTTAGAAGGTACACAAAATAAAACAACGTGAGATATCGATTCTGAGAAGACAAAATGAGCTCAGAACATTTTTTTAATTAATTAAATATGTCTCAAAATTAAATGAGGCAATGAATGGAGACATTTTACAAAATAAAATAAATATATAAATTCAGGATATCTTAAATAACCGCATTAATCTGAGTTCATTTTCAGAAGGTGCATACATTAAAAAGGAAAACAATATGAATTGAGAAAAGACTAAATTAGATTGAAACAGAGAATACAGCTGATTTTGCTGAAATTTTGTCACATTGAAATGATACAAAAAAAGATCGAAAATTAAGTAACAATCACTAAAAAACTTCATTTGCTACTGTGAGTTTCAGAACATAAAAATGTTTCTTGAGCAAATAAATTTAAAACAGGGTCGCATCTAGGTAGTACCTTGTCAAAAAAATGGAGACTCCTTCATTTATATGAGTTAATTTTGGAACGCATAAAATGATAAATTACATGAAAAATGTGTTTTCTGAGTAAACGATCAACACTTATTGAACTTACTGAATTCTTCTCATTTGCAATCAGTACCATTTAGCGAACGTCGAGCTGCTGACTCATCGCGAGCGTCTTTACACGCCGAGGACCGAAAACTAGAAGAACTCGAAGCGGTGAGGATGGCAAACTAGATCGCTGTCAAGTGTCGTCATGGCAACTCTTTTAAAACAGCAAGCGTGCAAAAAAAGCTCAACCGCAGAAAACCACACACAGTGACACACACATTTTTTTTTTTTCCAAATATCATGCGTGTCACATTATGCATCACTTCTGTTTAGGTAGGGGCAGCCATGCCAGTTACCATAGCAACCGCATCACCGCACATTCTCATCACAATCGGAATCAGAATCATCTTTACACGCAAGGAATTCGTCTCCGGTATTTGGAGCCACGCCAATACGACAACAGCATTATAGAATAACAATACGCGCGTGTGCGAACACAAACACACACACACACACTGCTCTCATGCAATCAACAAGTGCTCTGAGCCACAAAATGCGCAATAACAAAATCTTTTTATCATAAATCGCGCTTTGTATCCGCAGCTATTCTCAAGCACTGTGCCACAGGAAATGATCCAATTTCACTTAATTGGACTGAAAATATTTATTCATACAAATATTTCTTTGTTCATCCATCTATGCGGGTGACGTATAGTGACAGGAAGAAAAATGTTATGTTTTTCCACTAAATTGGCCGAAGGTCCAAATAACCCGTGTGTCCACCTGTTGCGATTCAGACGGCCGAATCACAGCAGTGTAAATGTACAGCTGGATTAAAAAATAAAAAAAATTAAAAATCCCAGCTGCAAATTCCACACCGTCCAAATACAGAAATAATTAAGAGATAAATTGAATAAAATAAATTTGGAAATAAAAATTGTTTTTGACATCAGCAATGACTTAAATAAATACAAAAGTTGAAAAAAAAAAGATCAAATAAAAAGTTCTTAGAAGAGCAAATGAGCTCAAAATATTGCTGCATTCTTTTTCTTGGAAAAAAAAATTAAGCAGTAGACATTTTCGATTAGATGACTACATTTTTAGTACATTCAAACAATAGGAACTAATATTTAGTTTCTGAGAAGAACTGAGTGTAAATGTGCTGCATTCTTCAATATATTAAAAAATATTATCATGTACACTTCCACTGTATATTCAATCTGAAAGGTGAACACGGATTAAGATGAATTATTCAAAATAACCTCATTAATATTCCAGTCTACCTTTTTTCATATTGTTGGGAAATCCATGTGGCACCTGTCGTCTTGTCACTGCAAAATCTGGAAACGAGCAAAGCGTTTCTGCCCCCAATTGTTGCACTTTTGCATCCATCTTACCTCGTCCCATTTGATGAAGTTGCTCCCGTTCCTCAGGGTCCGGGACACGGCGGGCGGCTGGAGTTTTAAGGCGTGGACCCCCGGCTGGGCGCCGGCCATGGCTTCACACACGCGCTCCCCGGTTCGGGTCCCCCACGTCCGGCGCGGCGCCCTCCGGACTCTGGTCCGAGCTGTCAAAGTCGCGTCAACGGGCGGCGGTGGCGGGCTGCGGCATCCTCCTCCTCCTCCTCGCCAGCGTCTTCATCTTCCCGTGGCGCCGCCGGCGCTACTATCCATCGTCCGCCCCCGCCCCGCCGTGCTGCATGAGACAGACTGAAGCAGATGCCTTTGTGGGAGAGGGCAACACACGTGCGTGCGCGTGCGCTCAGCCCCCACAAATTGACTCACGGGCGACATGCGCAAAGCGGCTTCCCACTGACGGGGGAGGGATGAGAGGGAAGAAAGGGATGAGGAGGAGGAGGACGACAGCAAAAGGGAAAGAGGGGAAGATGAGCGCTGCATGGAGCGGAGGCGGAATGCAAAAGTGGGCGGGGGGAGGAGGGGGGGGGGACGGGGCGAGTGGCGGTTTTGGTCAAATGAGGCCAGCGGGAGGAAGTGCTGGAAGAGTTTCATGGGTGGGCAACAGGTGGGATCGTGTCCGAGGCCTGTGCCGACGTTCAATACTTTTACTTCTTCAGCATACACATCCAAAAAAATGGAGCAATGGGGGGAATCATAAACATGTTTCTGAGAAGAGTAAATGAGCTCAAAGTTGCATTGAATTTTTCCATTAAAAAAATTTGGGTAAAAATCAAGTTTGCCGTGACGGCAAAGGAACTTACTTTCCGATCAATTAAAACGACGACGACGTTTAAGAAGGAAATACGCCGGGTTTTCATTTACAACTATAAAGTGGAAAAAAAGATATCATTTTCTGGCCTCGATTTGTTTTTTCCAGTTTTAAAACATACATGCAAAAAACAAATATAGTTTCTATGAAACAGTAATGAGCCCAATCAATAAAAAAACATAATAAATGGAGACATTTACGTGACATTTAGAATGCATGAAATAAATGACAGCGGTCATGGTGAAATTACACAATGAAAAAAAAAAAGAGATAGAATACATTCAAAATATAACCATTACTATAAAAAAATACACATTTCTTGAAAATAAAAATGATTATAAACAATTTCTGAGCAAAGGATCTCGAGTCGTGCTCAGCCACAACCCAGCTGCTCTTCTCCCAAATTATTGAAGTTGCGATAGCAAATAATTTTCTCAAAATAATTTTTTTACTGAATATAATTTTACCAATGTTGAGTCGATCAGAAGCTACTTCAGCCAGAGCTTTTTAACTTTATCTAGAACATGGTCTAGTGTACCAGCTCTGTTAAAGCCCCGCCCACCACAAAAGCACATTTTTTATATTTATATAAATATGTATATATATTTCTATACACACACACACACACACATAGACATATATGTATATATATTCAAATGAGGCTAGAAGAAGGGTGTAGCACTTGACCTTTTGATGTTTGGGTCAATCAAAAAGTGGAACACTGCCAAAAGCGTGAAAATGTTTTCATCTGATGCCAAACTTGTCTTAATCTGCAAACATACACACGAACGCGCACGCAATCTTCCTTTTTTTTTTTTTTTTTCCTGTCCTAAACAATTGTGACTATTCAAGCGGGTTATTTCAAAAATCCCTGCTTGTTGCCGTGGTAACACGGCTCTGAAAGGCCCGACGAGTTACTAGGTGGACGAGGAGCTTTCTACTTTTCCAGCTGCGAAAAGTGCTTCACTTGCTCTTGTGGAAAAAGTGAGTTTCGAATCTCTTGCATACAAATATCATGTATGATATTCAAAAAAAAAAATAAAAAAAGTCAATATTTTGTTGTCTGAATGTTTCCCACAGTGGGCCTTCGAATTAACCCTTATGAATTTTCCTTAATTCAAATGAATCCATCCATTCATTTTCTTAGCCGCTTATCCTCACAAGGGTCACCCGCACCCTGAACTGGTCGCCACCAAATCGCAGCACACATGGAGAGAGACACCAGTCGCACTCACAATCACACCTAGGGACAATTTAGAGTGTCCAATTAATGTTGCATGTTGTGGGAGGAAAGCGGAGTGCTCACCCGGAGAAAAGCCACACAGGCCCGGGGAGAACATGCAAACTCCACAGAGGCCGAGCCGGGATTGAACCCTGGACCTCAGAACTGTGAGGCCAACGATCTTACCGGATGCTGCACCGTGCAGTCAATTCAAATTAATTACGTTTAATAGTTATTATATTTTCTTCATTGAAATTGTGTCAACATGAGTGATCAACTTGTCACCCCTGTATGACAAGAATACTGAAAAACGAGAAGTTCGACGTGAATCACGTTGGCATGACGCAGAATAAAACAAAACGTAATGCAGCCAAACTCCACATATTTATACTCTTGAAAGTGTATTTAAAATATTGCCTGAATACTTCATCAAGGTTATTTGCTAATAAGTCTGACTTGTGAGGTTCCACTCCATGACGACTGAGTTGAGAGGCTCCTCGACTTACGAGCGGGCCGATATGATGTATGATATTACCAATGAACTTTAGACTCGGGAGAAAGAACGGAGCAATTCCGTTCTTATGATCAAAAAAAGTCAACCATGCAGTTATTGGTGATATTAAGGAACTCTGACCTCTCGCTAACCTCTCCTCAGTCCATCTGCCGCAGTTGCTGTGCAGTTGAGAGCGAGAGGAGAGCGACGAGGCGCTCTCTTGGCCACGCCGTTTAAAGGGACACGCAACAACAAAAAATGGGTCACAGATGAACGGCATTTACATTAATAGCAACGAGGAAGGCAATCTATCGTGAAGCATGAAGTCGATATGCGAGTCTTGGCAATATACACGCCGGGAAAAACAAAACAAACACAAAAAAACCCCAACAAAAATCCGTCTGGCAATGAATTTCTTCGTTTGCCAACACGTCTGATTATTCGTCAAAGTGAGTGGGCGAGGCCGAGGAGATTTAAGACGGCAACGCGCGGTGCGGGCGTCGAGCAGAAGCGCGGAAGAATGACAACGCGTCTGCTGAGAAATGAAAACAAGCGAGCTGGCAGCCGCGCGCCGTCCAGCAAACAGGACAACAAGCTGGGAGGAAAAAAAATAAAAATAAAATAAAATCAACACGAGAGAGGAGGAGGAGGACGACAGAAAGACGGGAGGGCAGGTTTGTTTTTGCCCAGTAAAATTAAATGTCGTCCGTCTGAACCCAGACAGGAAGATGAATCGTCGTCTGCGTAACGGAAGCACTCGAGGCTCCTTCTGCGTGCTGTGGCGTATAAGAAAGGTCAAAATCAATACGTCGATAGGTTACATGATCACACCAAGACCAACATTTTTACATCCAACCAGTTTTATACACATAAAACCAAGTTATTATCATCATCAAAACAAACCGGTTGCACCTGCAAATTTCAATTCTCAGCACATTTACAAAATGAGGAGGAAAACAAACCCCAAGTCAAGTCAATTAGAAAAATTGCACTAAATTTCATTTCTGACTATACTGAGCGGCCTGGGAGGGAAAATAAACAACTTTTACACTTAAAAATTACAAATGAAAAACCAAAAACAAATGAAAAAACTTTTTATTAGTAAGATTTAAAAGAGGAATTGGGAATTTTCGCAAAGGACTTTTTGTCAAAATTGTCATTGAGACATTTTTTAAGAAACCATCGCGTCCGAGGAAAACAACCAAACAGAAGGCGTGGGGGGACAAGAATAATAATAATAAAAATCATTTAAAAATAATTTGCCACTTGCACGCCGCTGCAGCCTCTTTCAGACCTGTTTACCCTGAGCTTCAGGAGCTTTGCCAAAAGTACTGCAAAAAATGTCCACCGCAGGGGAAGAAAAAAAACAAAACACAAAAGATTACAAATCAAAATCATCATGAAATAATACTACAAGCAAAGGGAAGGACTCGAAACCATGCCGAGACAAAACAAGGGTGAACATTTGGAAGTGGCGCAAACAGCTGAGAAGATCCCAACTAGCAACATTCAGACTCGCTTTTTACCTTATTGATTTTACACAAAAAAACAAACAATAAAAATAAAACCCAAAACTGCCATTTTGGAGTTTTAGTTTTACAGTAACACTTCATCACAAATAAATCTTGCTAGCAAGTGTTCCCTACTTTTCACCGCACATCACGTACGGGCCTCGTTTCGTGCGATGTTAGTTTGGAATGTGGCTTGAGGCAGCGAATCCAGCGGGATTCTGGAAGCGAGACTACATCCCGATCCTGACAAACATCCATCCATCCATCCATTTTCTTTGCCGCTTATCCTCACGAGGGTCACGGGAGCCTATCCCAGCTGTCGACGGGCAGGAGGCGGGGTTCACCCTGAACCGGTTTCCAGCCAATCGCGGGGCACATGGAGACAAACAGGCGCACTCACAAACACACCTCCTGGGGCCATTTTTAACGTTGCATGTTTTTGGAATGTGGGAGGAAACCGGAGTGCCCAGAGAAAACCCACGCAGGCATTTCGAGGGAAACATTTAAAATTTTGCTCGGAAAGGGGCGGGGCTTCCCCTCCGCGAAGCAATGAAATTACTTTATGGAAAAGCTCAGCTGTCCTTGCTTGGAGCATTTGAGAATTTCCACGTCATTCTGCACGGATTGGCATCCATCCGCGGCAACCGCCTTGACTCTCTATTCAATCTCGCCACATGAAAACGCCCAAAATGTGCCATGCGGGCACGGAGCATGAAACCTTCTGTCACTCCAGTAAATCTGCTCAGTTCTGTTGCATTTAACTTTGCACGTACGAGACATTTCATGTTTTTGAACCGTTTCCAAACATTTATGTCAACTTTCGTTGACAATCCATTTTAATTGACTCTCCAGGGTTGCCCCACCTCCCCCAACCTAGGAAAGATTCTTCTTTCTTCTTTTCCGGGAGACCGATCGAGACTGATGCTCGCCTCCACAATTCCTGTCTTCTTAACTTGAACTCGGCCCGTTTTGTAAAATTTGCCGCGTTTACAAGGAGAAACCCGCGCCGCCCGCACGCCCGCAAAGGACTCAAGACGCTGGCCCTGCCTACATATTGGCACTCACACAGACAGAAGCGTGCACACACACACACGCCCCATCTGCAACGGCAAATCTCTGTGCTGGGATCTTATATAAGGCAGAGTAGGAGGTGGAGAGCTATTTCAGGCTCATAAAAGACCAAAGAGTGAGCGTGTGTGTAGCACCCTTATGGATGGATGTGTGTGTGTGTGTGTGTGTGTGTGTGAAGGACCCTTGCAGGGACTGGAAATAGCCTGAATCACTTTTTCGATTTCATAACCAAAAAAAAAAATCAGATTCGGACGACCGTTGGGCTCAGAAGCCCGCGATGCGTTCAGGGACCCCTCCAGCTTAAAAGATGTCCGAAAGAAGCAACAAGAGCGTCGCAGAGGTCCTTTGGAAGCGCACCAGGTGGGTCGGGAGGGCTTAAGCGCTTCTTAAAGGAGTCCTCAGAGATGAGCTCTTACTGACGGAGGGTACTTTTAATCAAGTGCTCGGGTGGAAGATTTGGAACTTTGGAGCTCGCAGGCGGGTCGGCCACATATTGAGATGTCGACAGGGCCACCATTTTCTTTTCCTTTCGGCTTGTCCCGTTAGGAGTTGCCACAGCGTGTCATCTCAGATGAACGCATATTTGTTTGGCACAGAATCGATCATTTAAAACAAATACCTTCATTGCACAAATAACCGGGTGTTTTTTTTTTTTTTTTTTAATTAAATGTACTCTCAGTCTGATTTGTAGAATGGAAATGAGGTCAACTGACTGCTCGATAAGTCCTTTTAAAATGGCTGACAATTCCCAAACTTGACTATTCCTATAGGTGTCCTCTGGTGTGTCTCCCCCCCCCCCCGAAATATCACTCAAAATGTATCATACAGCAAACATAAAAAAAGTTTCATTAAATCTGAAGGAAACAATGCCTTATTGTACACAGAACTGCGTGAAGCTAATCACTATGGAAGTAAATATGTGCCACCAGGATTTGAATTTGAAATGTAAAGTGATCACATTTTCAATAGTTGTATTTCAGTGTAACTTTTCAATGTTCAAAATTCAACTGGCTACAATTTGCTGTCTGAAAGTCACCGTCTGTGGCACCAGGCAGGGTTACTTCAAGTCAGAACCAAAAACCCAGGCAATCGCAGTTACGTTTTCTTAGTCACATGACGTCACATACTAAGAAAGCGGTACTGGATTGGCTGGCTGTTCGGTTCTGACCTGACGTAGCCCTGCCTGATAGCACGGACGGTGAATTTTAGACAGCGAATTGTAGCCGGTTGAATTTCAGAGAGCTAATTGTAGCCAGTTGAATTGTTAACGTTGAAAGGTTACACTGAAATACAACTATTGAAAATGCGATCACTTAACATTTCAAATTCACATCCTGTTTTCTGTGGCTTAGAGGTTTTTCCGTGCCCTCTAATGTGCCAGAATGACAAGCATCAACATTACTACTTTATATAACCTTGACCTATTGTCAGATTTTGTTATTACTTTTTGCTGTCGTTTTGTGCTGACCACGGACCTACCTGTTTATTTGTTACTATTCTGTATATTCTATTGTACACCTGAAGGGCTTAATCCTAAGAAAGAAAAAGTTTGGTTAAAAGTATAGGGAAATGTCCTGGAGTTCCCCAAGGCTTTGTCTTTGGTCCCCAATCGTGTTTGTTTATTTCTTTTTTGAGGGGGAACTGAGGTGCACCCTGACAAAGTGGTCTTGAAGTCTGGCTAAGGCCCAGAAAGTAAAGTGTATTTCTACTTAATGTTCTCATTAGCACATTGGAACTTCTGAAGTCATCTAGTTGGAATTACTGCGGTATGTTGGGGCCAAACCGAAAACAAGGAGAACATGACAGAGCACATTTACATCATTTCTATTTGACTGTATTTACTTTTAATCTTACATCTCTTGATCTCGATTTAACTTCGGGTATGAATTGTACCTCTCAAGCAGACATCTTGATTTCCCAAATTTTCTATTTTATTGATAAATCAAACATTCATACATGATGTTGACGGTGATCGGCGTGACTGTGTTAAAAAAAAAAAAAAAAAAAAGCTCTTTCTACATACAGTTCGGTCCAATAGCTGAGCTGCGGTCCGACCATCTGCGGCGAGTCATCGCCATGGCGACGCGTTAACAGTTAACAGCCACTTGTTTGTTCTCACCGCACTCTCGGCCGTCATCCGGCGCTCGCACGCGCGGCTCGTGCCTCCCTCGACCTCCTCCGTCGTCTGCGGCTTGTTACTCGTTTTTGGTCGTCATGGTGACCTGGTGTTCAGCACCCGGACGGTCTTTCGGCCGTAGTGCCAGTAGCTGTAGCCCGACGCTGTGGTGGTCACGGCGGTGATGAACCTGCAGAAAAATGCTATCATTCAAATTAAAGCGGTACCTTGATACGTGAGCGCAATTTAGTCTCGACAAACCACGCCTTGTAACTCCCAAACACTTCCATCTCTCTTCCACTTCTCACAAACACCAGCTACTTTTTTTTTTTTTAAATAACTAGCACTGTTGTACTTCAAACAATACAGTCATAATCAAAGCGAATATTAAGAATGAACCTGTTTTGCTTTACTTCAATGGACATTGTGCTGCTCCATTTGGTGTGCTCGACTTGGCCAACGAGGGGTGATATAATACTGTACATGCATAAGTATAGTTAGTTAGCTGCTTTCCATCCATCCATTTTCTGAGCTGCTTATGCTCAAAAGGGTCTTGCGAGTGCTGGAGCCTTTCCACAGATCATAAATGACATATGCCAATGGGTATTTGTTGCTGAACCATTTTTTTCCCCTAATATCAGTATAAAACTTTATGCGATATCGATGCTAGTTTTGTTAGCCCATTTACTCTACGCTAATAGGCTCGGCTATTAAGCTTAACCGACGGAATAAGACAAAGTTATGTGGTTTGTTTCAATGCACAATGTACAATATCAGTTTGTTTTCAATTTAGTCTGACAGTAAACTTCAACTGCAAGCGCCCCCCCCCCCTCGTCCCCCCAAAAAAAGAAATCTTAAACCAAAAAAAAAAAAAGCTTAAAGCAAGCACAGTTGGTATTTTTTATTTATTTTTTTTTAATCTGCTCAACTGCATTGTGTGGTCAGGGCGGTCAAAATCGATGTGGCATATAGACATAGATAAGTATAAGTTCACTTGGAGGTCAGAAAAATCAGATGAGCAGAGAACTTGCACACTGGCGCAACCATGAGCCAAGCTACTAATTTATCCCAATTTATAAATGGAAAAAAAAAACAAACAAAGCTCAGTTATGGCTGTTTACTTGACAACAATCACCCCCCCCCCACACACACACAAAATTTAGCAACAACAGCCTAATACAGTGATGCCTCAGTTCTCAGCCACAATCCGTTGCAGAAAACGGTTCGAGAAATAATTTGTTCAAAAACCGAATCAATGTTTCCTATTACAATGAATGGAAAAAGAAACAATGCGTTCCAAGCCTAAAAAAAATTGGGCTTTTTTTATTAGGCACATTATTATTATAATTATTATTTTCTTTTTTTTTCGGATGGGGTTCGAATTGACAAAGCGTGTCGTGGGTGGGTCAGCTGTTTGCGCTACGCACATTATGTTATTTCCAGGCGGCGTGGGAATTCACAACAAAGCGCGTCGTGGGTAAGCTGGGGTGGCCGTGCGCAATGTTATTTCCGGGTTTTGTCGGGGGCGTTTGAGTACTTTGTATTTTAATGCATTTCACAATTTAAAATCGTTCCCGTACTTAGATTAAATATGACTTGCTTTTGTCAAAATATCAAAAGGATCAAGAAAGGATTTCCAAACTCGGTTTTAGCATCGGTCAAGTTTGAGGTGGGGTGGTCAAGACCAGCGGGCGGCGCTGTTGCCATCTTACCACAAGCCCTGCAGCAGGATGCTGTCCGTGTACTGGAAGACCGGAGCCGCCAGGGACGCCGCGACCAGAACCAGCTGGATAGCCGTGTTCACCTGCCGAGTGCCGACGGCAACACAAGATATGAAAATTCATATGCAACGTGTGCTTGAGTCAGAACAAACGTGAAACTCATGTCTTTTGGCAAGTAGCTCGTCAATGTTACAGCCATAGCAGCAATAGTCTTAAAAAAAAAAAAAAAAAAAAGGATGAAATTACTGCAAATGGATAAAACATGGAAATGATGAAGCAAAATAATTACCAATTCTATATTTAAAGTCAGAGTCACTTTACTGTCAATTCTTTACATGTACCAGTCATACAAGGAATTGAAATGATCTTTTTCACATCACACAATTTTGACAGGACATTTCTGACACTAACAATAACAGAAAATTAAGCAAGCACCACATATAAACACATCCCAGCACTTAACTAAATATATATATATATAATATTTAATATAATTTTATTTTTGTGATTGTATTGGTTCCAACCAAATAAAACCTCCACGGTCACAGGATGTGATAAGCCATTTCTTTCTTTTCATTTGATTACATATAAAAGTTACAAATGATAATGTTACGGACGTTTTGCACAACGAGCGTCTCACCTTGCTGAAGAGCGTCGGCTTGAGCTGAGCTGTGGTGTAGCAGGGGTTAAAAAACTTACTCAGGGTCACCTGCCAAGTTGCCAACATACACACAAGTGTATTTTTTTTATGTCTCAATAAATAAAATAAGTCTAGTAAAAAACAAAATGAAGCCTCACCGGTGGCGGCACCGTCTTGTACCTGACCCAGAAGACGGCAGCGATCAACCCGACATCTCTGAAAACCACCAGCGCCGTCAGCGGCGCTGCAAGAGAGCCCAGAAACTCTGTGATGTGCACAAGTGTGCTGAACCGAGCCGTGGAGCCAAATTGGATCTTTTAATCACTCCTGGCGAATTCAGGTGCCCGCCGGCCAGAATGATGCTTGAAGAATCGCTGAATTCTGGTACCGTAATAATGGCAGTACCTGGTATGATGTCTGCATAGGTGAGGCTGACGTATAAAATGCTGATGAGGATTTTATCGGCCAGCGGGTCCAGGGCGCTCCCCAAAGCCGACTTCTGCGTTGGCCACGTCCTGGCGATGTAACCGTCCAGCTGAGGAGGACACGCAAACGCACAACTCATACTCGTGTAAAATGTATACTAACTTTTATTGGAAATAAATGAAAGCAGTTTAATGCTAAGGCTAAACAACGATAAAGTGCTAACCACGCTTACGAGTTTTTCACGATAGTAGCCGCTGCCTATGTGATTTTATCGACTTGAGTTGTGAGGAAATATTTGAGTTAAATGTACTTGCTAAGGTGGCAGAGAACTTCAAAACAAGGAGCACTTTAGAAGATTACCAAAAATGAAATTATCAAAAAACCATCAATAGGCCACTGAATTTCACATTAATGTTGCAGTAAATATAATATTTTAAACAACTCCAGAGGCAGCAACACGTGCAGAGAAAAAAAAAAAAAAAAAAAATCACAATACTTACATGCATATATTCTTTATCCTCTGTGTTAAAAACTACTACTACTGCATCTTAGATGCGACAGTCATCTGCGCTTCCGTGGCTAAATATAAGAAATATGTTTATCATTTGGGACATAATTGTGGTGGACACAGAGCAGCGGCCTATGGCTGCTCTTCCTATCAGTGACTTTTATTTTGTTTTTCGGGGTACTTTGCCCACGTACGCTTCGGCACGATGCTGCTACACCCGCCAGGAACTTTTGGATAATGACACAAAGTGACAACTAAAAGTAGAGAACAAGCCACACAGGCCACCTCTTCTGAGCCTGCACCTCACCAAGGCCAGATCCATCGGCAATAAAATGGACGATTTTGAATTACAACTTGCAGATAATCGCTGTGTTCGCGACTGCTGCGTCCTCATCATAACGGAGACCTGGCGTCATCCGAACATGAAGACTGGACTACATACACTGTATACAAATGTCCGACAAGAGGTGGAAACACTTAAGACCGCGTGCACCCCAACATTAAGCACAACTACAGAACCACACCCTGACATTGGTGAGTCAGATCCTAACTCCCTGCAGCTCATTCCTTCATAAACCACTCTTGGACCTAGATCCAGGCCCACCACGAAGACTGTAACAACCTGGCATGACTTTCAACATCTTGTGGAATACATTTTTTTGCATTCCACTTTACACATCTATTTTAATTTTTACTTTGCCCTTTTGTACGTATTGAAACAGAAGACGCTATCCTAGCCCGTCGTACGATGTATAATGACAAGAAATGGCATTCTATTCTAATCTACGTAATATGTACTATCTTATACTGCCACCTGGTGGACAATAAGTGCAAACTAAAAGCGGCCACACAATGCCCATTGAACTATCATGATGCACAAACTGTTCAATCATTTTACAATTTATTAAAATGTTATAACTTCAAATCCGAATATATAATAATTGTAATCACTCTAACAAGTGAATCAGCAAATCGTGCAAAAAATAACCAACTGATGTTAAAAAAAAAAAAAACCTCACCTTTAGTTGCGATAATAACGCAGAATAGATAGGTTTCCAACTACCGGTAGTGACACACAAAATGGCGGAGAAGGGAATCCTGGGACTGTGGTGATGTAATCGGAAATCTATTAGCCAGATTTTGAGGGCTTTAAGAAACCTTGGATCATCAGCAAGCAACTTTCGTTTTGTGAGGGGGCTTCACCAAAGGCCGAGTGAGGTTTTGTGTTTTGAGATAACGTAATTTGTGTGGATTGTGTGTCATCTTGCCAGTTACCAGGTCAGTGGCTCCGGCCAGGGTGAAGAGCGCCAAACTGAGGTGGAAGTGTTGCTGGACGATCAGGTGACCCAGGAAAGGAGCCAGGACGATCCGACACACGCACAGCAGGTTGGGGACGGTCCACGGGTTCTCGTACTACAAGTACATATAAAAAAAAAACAACAACAACAACAATATTTAACTTATCCAATAGACTAGTTTTTCCTTAACTTGGAGGTCCATCAAATTTTGTACAGTAAATTATGTTTTATCATTTAAAAAAAGGGCATACCTTCATACGGGGGACGTGTGCATTTACTCCTCCTTAAATTTAGCTTTGGGCCAAGTAAAAGATTGTGATCCAGCATGAATCTTTTTTTTTTAGATGTTTCAGTAAGGTATATAGTACATATCTAAACAAAGCCATCTTTTCTAAAGTAAAAGCTGCAGTACTAAGAATTGTATTATTTAAATTAACTAGATACTTTCTAAATTATAACTTCAAGAGGCCCACTTTTTATACTGACAAAGTATCTTAATTCTTAAGGGATCTTTTTAATATATATATATATTTTTTTACATACAGTTGTGACGTGTAAGTTTAATTGGCGTTACGATGATGAAGTTTGGATCAAAATATCCCACAAGTGTTTGCTTCACATACTTTGGCTTACCAGTTCTTTAAAGTTAAAGAGCCCCTGCCCAGGAACCGGGACCGGGGCGGCTTCTCTAACCCTGTTCGATGTTTCCTGGTTGATCTTCCCGCTAAGCCCTCGGCCTCCGGTGGACAGGAGAGCCTGGGAGTCGCGACCTCCGCGGAGGACGAGCAGAGTCCCGCACGGCCTCCACCACTTCGACGGAAGCGAACCGAGGCTAAAGGGAGCGCGGCCGTCCAGCCCTCCGAGGCCGAGGGTCCTGGAGCTCCCCCCGACCCCGGAGACAGGTGCGCGCCCGAGCCGCCATGACGACGCCTCCAGTCGGGACGCAGCCCCGCGCCGCGCAGACAGTAAACACTCGGCGGCCTTGCGGCAAAGAGGCGCCGGAGTGCTCCGAAAACACAAAACCATCATCTTCAGCGGCACTCCGTCAGCGGGCGTGGCGTCCCCGGGGCCATGATGGAGGGTTACAGCTTAGAGTCCACCGGGGTCCAACTGGAGCAAGCGGGCTGCCATGTTGCCGTAAAGCGACGTGGCGTGTCGGTACTCGAATGTCGCAAAATGTGGCAAAATACACACTCGACAAGGAAAAGAATCCAAAAATTACATACAGCTAAGCTATTATTCAGATGAAAAAATATTTTGGATGGTTGAATGAAAGAATCTGTTATTCCTGCTGGAAGAAGCCACTAAAAATCCTTAGAACAATGGAAGGTTTTATTAACATTACTGTTCAAAAAAAAAAAAAAGTATAAACAAGTAAACGGTAATAAGTAAAAACAAGCATTTTAACAAGACCAACTGAAATGATAATTACAGACACTGTGTGTAGTTTTACTATACTAGGGGTGGACAAAAAAACCAAGGCTACATTTGATTTTGAAAACAGACTTATGGATTTGAAGCTGAGGATGAAATACTTTGAATTATAGTAATAATACATAAAACGAATATTTTAACTATAAAGACATTCTTTTGTAATATTTCTGTTTAAATTATGTAACTTTCATATGTGCACATCATATATTCTAATATACATATTTACAATGTCATCTAATGAAAAATATTAATATATTAACTAACCGATATCATGCAACAAATATTGAAAAAAAAAGACTCTTGATAATGATAAATGCATAGTGATGCATGGTGGCCCGGATTAAAGAACGCTGATCCTTGCCCACCGCTTGTCTGTCCCATCTGCTGGTGGTTGTGGTGTTGAAATTTAATTTTACTTTGAGTCTTTTGTTTGTTCCGTTTGTCGCTTGCTTGTCAGACGGTCTGAAGTTGGTAAAGCTTCGCTCCTTTCTTCAACAGGAAACCTTGTTCATTTAGGGAACTCACGAGACCCTCAAAGTCCATCACCTGTCCCAAAACCATGTCATGCAACAGAAATCCAGATAAAGCATATTGAGAACCAAAAAAAAAAAAAAAAAAAAAAAAAAAAATATATATATATATATATATATATATATATATATATATATTTGATGCGCGGTCAAATCCTTGACTGGTTTAGAAGTAAAAGCCAGTTTTCCTTTTTTGTTATACTGCAGCAAAGCAGGTTGCAGACTGCAATAACTGACGGTTTACTCTTAACATAGAATTAAATAGGCACCGCTTCCTTTATTTGATATATTGCCTGTTGTTGTGATATTTTGTTTTTGTTGTTAGTTGGCATTCTTTGCTTTGAATTGTGAAATCCTTCCACACACGCACGTAGACTGTACCTTTATGTTGAGCTTCTCTGCTACAGATCGAATGACCTGCAGGTCAAACTGCTTCTGATTGGTCCGCTGGGCGTGTGCGTGCAGGGCACCGATGAGTCGCTTGGCGGCGCCGCGCTGACTCATGCCCGCGCCCAGCTGCGAGCGCTCGAAGTCCAGATTGCCCAGGCCGTCGGAGTACGTGTCGACCAGGCTGCGCAAACAAACAAATTTTACATATTTTTTTCTGTAAATAAACCATATAATGGGCTAAATGGTATGAATACACTTGAATCAATGCATATTAGGGAAAGATGGGCAATTATCAAGTGTGAAAATTCTACCATAAACAAATTGCACAAAATGTGTTCATTCCAAATAATTTAACTAGAATCACTCAATTATTTAATAAAATATAGAGTTCAAATGTACGGAAGTGTATTGCTGCCACACCAAAAAAAAAAAAAAAGGTCACGTTTCACGCTATAATGTGGTTATTTACACATTATAAACTTCCAGTTCGGATGGGTGGAGACCTTTTAGAGTTATGTATCAAACATATACATTCTTGTACATCAACCCAGGTTTTCCATAACACTCCTTCTTATATATAAAAAAAAAAAAATCACATTATTATTATTATAATGTGTAATTAGCCACATTATAATGTGACCTTTTTCTTTCTTTTTTTTCGTGTGGCAGCAATACGCTTCTGTACACATGCATGTAGCATTAAAATGTTTTATTTTCAAAATTTATAATAATTAGTTAATGAGGTAAAAATGAACAGAAAAAAAAAATCAATTGAAAAAAATCGTTTCTCCTCTCTCTATGCCAGCAATGTATCTACCGTATCGGATGGCATTCATAAAACAGAATAACAACTTTGTGTTATATGATAAGTCACAACTGAGTAAATAGAGCGGAATTCATCTTTTAACAAGGTGTCATTTCTGCGTCATTTTTGTTTGGTGATGTGATGCAAGGTCGTTCAAATATCAAACTTATCTGTTGGCAAAGAAAGCTCTATGCGGTCAGTACCTGTGTTTCATAATTTCCACCACATCCTCCGCGTGGATCTTGGTGGCCGTCTCACTGAGCTCCAGTCTGGCTCTCGCCTGCACGGAAGCAGACATTTAACAAATGCGCGACTTCGTTCGACTCAACTCGCTCCGACATTGTGCGCGGCATGACGACCTCTACCTCTGTGAGTCTGATGAGGGACTCCAGCTGGCGGGTGGTGATGGGCGTGGTGTCGGCGGCCCGCGACTGGGACCTCAGCGACAGGTAGAAGTTCTGAAGAGTCTGCGCGGCTTCGGATGAGAGCGTGGGATGAACGTAGTGGCGAGCGTAGCTGATGTACTTTCTTAGCAAGCACGCTGGAATGGGGTCAGATGCCTCCCCTGCGGGGATCTTGGGAAAAAAAAAAAAAAAAAAAAAGAGCCTTCGTTGTGTACAGGTTGAGGGGATGCTTGGGGGCGGGGGGGGGGGGGGGGGGGGCAACGTAGGGTTTAAAAGAGAACCATGTTTTCTACCCAAAAAATGTGTGACGTTCCCAACAGTCAGAGTCCAAGACTGACATCGCACTCATGAAATAAATTTTTTTGAAAATATATATTCATATTCTACTGTATATTATACATTTTCAATCCTGCAATGGTTTTCAAACGCTCCATACCAAAGGCCAGCCAGTGACGTAGTTCGCAATAGTAAGAAGTAGACATTAAAAGAAAATAAATTCAAATAAAGTCATTAACAGTATGCACAGGTACAATGTTAGCACTGTGCTTAAATATAGGAACAAAGGATTAAAATAAAATATATTACGTATAAAAGTACAAACTATTACTTGAAAACCCGGTTGCAAACAAACAAGGTCAAATCCAAATGTAAAAATTTAAAGACAACGAAAAGTAAAATATGCACTCCACTGATTTTAAAGAATGTTTAAACAAGCTGTATGCATGAGTATAAGTTTCATTCTAACATGTTTTGCTTGTATTTCATGTTTTAAATGCAAATTATATTTACATTTGATTCAGTGATTCTTTAACATACCACTAGAGGTACTTGTACCACACCTTGACAACCACCGCTGTACAGAGCTAACAATAATAAAACAAAACAAAACTGTAAAATCCAAAAAAAACAATCGCTATACACGACACATTTCAACGATATAGTGGAAATATCAAGACAGACCAGTGGAAAAGTTCTACAAAAATATTATGACATGACACAATGATGGAGGAAAACTTTAAAACAATGAATACTGCTAATCTTCATAAAATGAGTGTCGTGTCTGCGGTCAGCGAATGTCATGTTATGCAGGATTCCGATGTGCGAGGAGTGCGCGCCATAAAGTGCCTTGAGATCCGTCCCGTTGTGAATCGGCACTCCAAAAATTAAACCGAACGGAATTTTTACCTGCAAACGTTCAGACAGCGGCATGTCCGCTTGTTCCAACAAGATGGACGTCTCCGTGTCGCTCTTGCTGCTCCGGGCGACCGTGGCGCCGCTGGGTTTGCCTCCGCCGGCCCTGTTGGCCATGATGTGCTCGGACAGGTGGCGGTCGTGGGACTCGTCCGGGATGTCCAGGAGGAGGAAGACCACGTCGAAGCGCGAGAGGAGCGGCGAGCCCATCCTGAAAATGCAGCCCCAGCGTCAGAGAGGCGACAACCAATGAAATGCGACGCTCGACTGACCCACGGGCTCACTTCAAATTCTCCGAGACGGTCTTGCCTCGGTTGTAATGGCCTCCGATGGGGTTGGCGGCTGCGACCACCGAGGTTCTGGCGGGCAGTGAGGAAACGATTCCCGCCTTAGCCAGACTCACCGACTGCTGTTCCATGGCTTCCAACAGGGCCTGCTGTTGGCTGCCCAGCTTGTCAAACTCGTCGATGCAGCACAAACCTGCACAGAGGACACAAAAACATTCGTGTCAAAGTCACTCTTCTGCTTGCAACGTCCCTTTTTTTTTTTCTCCGTGTACAATGTAAAATGCATGCTCTATTGGGTTTGATCCGGTGACTGACTTGGCCAGTCAATACCTTCCACTTTTTTCCCCTGATAGTCATTTTTTGTGTTGGCAGTGTGTTTTGGGACCTTGTCTTGTTGCTGAATGAAGCATCTCCAAATGAATTTGGATGCATTTTCTCTGTAAATTGCTGCTGTTACAAGCAAGGGTTCATTTATTCATTCATTTTCCATCCCGCATATGTTCAGACAGCTCGGAGGCGTGCTGAATCTGATCCCAACTATCAGGCAAGAGGTGGGGTACACCCTGGACTGGTCGCCAGCTAATCAGTGGGTACATATAAACAAACAGCCATTTGCACTCATCTTCACACCTATGGGCAATTTAGAGTCTTCAATGAACCTAACACATGTTTGGGATGCGGGAGGAAATAATAGTACCCCGAGAAAACCCACACAGGCGAGGCTGGATTTGAATCCGGGTCCCCAGAACTGTGAGGCAGATGTGCTAACCAGCCGCCCAACGGGTCACTCAAGTAAGAGTTATGCCACCAAATATTAAACCTCAAGTTAATTTAATCCCGTCTGTTCCAATACTTTTGCTCACTCGAAAAGTGGGTGGCTTCAAACGAAAGCTGCTCTGTCCTGAGTTGTTGAACACATCGCGGTGGAAATAGCATAAAATGAAACCTGGATTGTCAAACTTCCCTCAGATTCCTCTTTTGTTCTGAAAGCCAAACGTCTTCAGCCAGCAACGAACAGAAAGGAATTGACCTTGCCACTCCAATACTTTTGGAGGGGACCGCATGTTCGCACTTGATTTCCCACCTTGGTCTGCCAGCACCAAGGCTCCCGCCTCCAGAGCGTAATCTCCACTTCCTGGATCTCTGTATAAACTCACTGTTAGTCCTGAAAAATAGCAAGTGAAAGGTCTAATTTAACTACTTTTACATGTGTCATAAAATCTCAAATAAAACGAACAGACATGTCCCCGAATAACAAATTCTGTCACACACTGGCAACATCCGACCTCTGTTGCAGCTCTCGTATTAACCTCAGAAGGTGGAAAATTATTATTATTATTATTTTTGTTCCCTCATTCGGTGTCAGTACCAATTATACAGAACAGCAACATGGGGGAAAAAAAAAACTGTCTTATTCTAATGTGAGTCCCACTTGTTATGTTACTGTTATGACAGCTTACCTGCAGTGCTGGTGCTGTTGCCACAAACGTAGATCCCCCGAGGAGCCACGTTGCACACCGCCTACAAATGAAAATACATTTATTGAGTTACATTTTTAACAGCAAGCGGTAATGAGTCAACCCCTCGGGCATTGAATGGACCTGTAACATCTGGCTCTTGCCCAGTCCGGGGTCTCCCACCATCAGGACGTGGGGGTCGCCTCTGACGGGGACGCCGTTCTTGCCCACGTGCTTCTGCCGGCCTCCGAACAACACCAACGCCAGTGCCGCTTTCACCAGCTGCGAACACCGGCGAGAGCGGATCAGCGTGACGGACCGGGCGGAAGAGATACGGATAGCGGAGGGACGGTGGCGCTCACCAGGTGGCCGTAGATGGCGGGACACAGAGAGCTTCGGGTGGGGGGAGCCAAGGCAGTAAACACATTTAGAACAAACATCCAAAAGCAGCAGGAAGACATTACACGGATGAGAAAACCTACTTGTGCGGAGTAAACGTGGTAAATGCAACTAACACTGAGATTACATAATGGCATAAGTCACAATTTGGAGGCTGTCTATGATGGGACGGCGGAGCATTTCAATTCCGAGACATGTCGGCTTTAACTCTTCTCAAGCTAAGCAATGAGACAAGAGAGAAAGACGGAGCACAATGTGCAATCCGTATGTGGCATGTTTTGGTACAAGAAACGGACGAGTAAATTATTTGCCAACAATTATCGAGCGGCAGGACACACGTGCCGCACTCGCGCTGAGACTGACTTCATTCAACTTTGCATTGGGCAACAAATGTGCTTCAAAGCTTCCCGGTATCCATTTTTCATCTGTCTAAAGTCTGTTAAGCACATTGGTGTGAAAGGGTGAAAGGGAGTCCTTGTTTGTCAACATGTGGCGTGCGATTGGCTAGGAAGCAGTTTGGGTGGGATTTTAGAGCGAGCGCGCTTACTGTACAATAAGTCTGAGCAGGTCAGGCTGCGACTGGATCTCCTGGATGGCGTAGAGCTCCTTCAGGCTAAACTCTTCGCCGCCGCAGCGGTCCTCGGAGGAGCTGCCGGACGAGCCCGCGCCTCCGGGCTCGGACTGCTGACCTGCGTCAAAATTCGTCAGCCGTGCTTGACGACGACGCCTTACTTGGGCGTGAAACTTGAACGGCACCTTTCGTGTTGCTGACTGACGTGGCGTCGATGTAGAGGAGGAACATGCATTGGTCCTTTTTCCACCGAGAGTTGCCTGCATCACAAAAGCCAAAACTAATGTTGTTTTTTTTTTTTTTTTCCCCCCAAATCAAGGTCTGAGTAGATTGTCAACATTATATATTAGCTTTTTTTAGTGCATTACACAATAATTACAAGCTAAGCTTCACCGCATGAAAAGCAAGTTCAGTTTCCTTTTTGACGATAGACTAATTTAGTTTTTTATAGCACATAATTCAAGCAATGTCAAACCTTGAACATGGATTTATTCACTTATACATAGACATTAAAAATATGACTATACATTATATTATATTATAAATACAATATTTTAGAGATAACCTTTGAATAAATAAAAATTAATCAGACCAAACATGTACAGTACTCGAGGACATAATATATTCACCAAACTATTTCAATTTTAAATCACTATAATATTAGTGTATTTCAATCATATTTGTCATTTTTATGGTCACTTTTCTTCACAGTTCCACTGGGAGAAATTAAGCCAGGTCCATTTTGAATAGCCAAATTATTCCTGACAGGAGTGCATCGTAATGAATAAGAATATCATGCAAAAACATCATTCCAGTTCATCCGTTTATTCCAGCAGTCCAATTAAAAAAAAGAAAGTGAAACTCATATTATTCTACAGATTCAGAGCACACACATAATGAAAGGTTTGAAAAAATGTTTTGTTTCAAGTTTGATGATGATAGCTAACAAGTCAATCTAGAAATTAGGTATGAATTTGCCTTCTGAAAAGTACGCTCCTCTCGTGTTTGGTGAGTGTGAGCTTTTCCTTCTTTCTTTTTTAACTGAAATAAAAATTTCCCGCATCGTCAAATGTAATGTTTGTGTGTGTGTCACCGTCATTTGTGACTCTAACGATCCCCGTGACGGTCACGGTGTCGCCGGGGACGCAGCTGTCACAGAGGTCGGAGGTCAGGTGGCACTCCACAGTGCGGGGGATGCGTCCGGCCTCCCTCTGCTCGCCGCAAACCAACTCCTGCACCCTGCCGACACACACGCACGATGATCATCTCGAACATTCTGCTGTCAGTCTGAAGACAGCATAAGCACTGCGAGTCATGCGCATTTTGTTGAATCTCATTTTTAGCTTTCTATAAAAAAATTGAGGTGAGTTAATAGGTCTGAACCTAATATATTTACTACAAATAACGATTCTTAGGGGCGGCACGGTGGATCCGTTGGAAAGCGTTGGCCTCACAGTTCTGAGGTCCGGGGTTCAATCGCGGCTCCGCCTTTGCGGAGTTTCCATGTTCGCCCCATGCCTACGTGGGTTTTCTCCGGGCACTCCGGTCTCCTCCCACATCCCAAAAATCATGCAACATTAATCGGACACTCAAAAATTGCCCCTCGGTGTGATTGTGAGTGCGGCTGTTTGTCTCCATGTGCCCTGCGATTGGCTGGCGACCAGTTCAGGGTGTACGCCGCCTCCTGCTCATTGACAGCTGGGATAGGCTCCGGCACTCCCCACAACCCTCGTGAGGATAAGCGGCTAAGAAAATGGATGGATGAATGCGGCATCTCTCCCTGCCAGCAGTGTACATAGAGACAGGCAGAACATTGAAATGCTCGTCCACTAGATGGCAGAAAGGACAAGCAACCTGTGCATCCACTTGTTGCCATTCATGTTCAAATAGGACATTTGCACCAAAAAAGACACCGTTGAATATTGCAAGCATGCGCGTCTTGGGGATGTGGGAGTCAGACTGAGAACCCAGGAAGGTCAAAACTATGCAAGGACGGGCAGAACACACAAAATACACACTGATAGACTTGCGCAAGCATTCAAACGCTAACCCTCAGAACTGTACGGCAGACGTACTGACCATTAGATCGCCGTGTTTTTGAACTCGACAATTTTGTTTGGGATTTAAAAAAAAAAAAAAAAAAAGAGGACATTACAATTTATCGATGAAAATGTCAGTCACTTTATTGTATTCCCAAAGAGAAAAAAAACGGGCCTTAATCGATTTGTTTTGTTTCATTTCTGATGTAAATATTCGACAAAGTGATGCATTCCTGTTCAAAAAGCAGTAAAACATCAGGAGCAAATTTATAGTCCTCATAAAAGCCTTTTATAACGCTCTCTTCTGTTTTTTTTTTTTTTTGACAAGGCTTCTAATACATTTGTCATTTCTAATTACTATATTCATCATCTCTTGTTTTTGTGTCAAGTCTTCCGGGCGAACTAGCACGTCTGAGCCGACTCGATGATCTGCGATCTTACTTGATGATCTGCCAGTCCACAGTGTGCGTCAGCGGAGAATTTCGCCTGGGAGTGAACGCGTGACTGCGGCAATCTGGCCGGACACACTGCCAAACGACACACACCGATGACCCGATCGCAGTCCGAACGCCACCTGTCCTCCTCCCTTACCTTGGTGGGTGTCGCGTACTTCCCGTGCTGCAGCGGCAGCGAGAGCGTGCCGGAGCACGTCGCGCACTGGAAGGCCAGCCTGGTGCACCGCGGCTTGATGTTGCTCACCCGCACCACCGTGCCCCTCACGCACACCAGGCAGCCGAACACGCCGGCGCGCAACGTACGCAACGGTGTCAGCGGCTCGTAGTTGTACAGCCTGCGATAAACGGAAGATTACCGCAGATTAAAAAAAAAAAAAAATGTAAAATCGACACACGTTCAAATGCCAAGTTTTTGTGTTTTAAAAGAATGAGTTCAAAATAAGGCGGCACGGTGGATCAGATGGTAAAATCGTTGACCTCACAGTTTTGAGGTCCAGGGTTCAATCCCGGATCCGCCTGTGTGGAGTTAGCATGTTCTGCGCGTGCCTGCGTGGGTTTTCCCTGGGCCCCGGGCAGTTTCCTCCCATATCCCAAAAACATGCAACATGAATTGGACACACTAAATTTCCCTGCCGGTGTGATTGTGACCGTTTGTCTTCAGGTGCCCTGCGATTGGCTGGCGACCAGTTCACGGTGTACCCCTGGGATAGGCTCCAGCACTCCCCGCGACCCTTGTGAGGATGATCGGCAAAGAAAATGGATGGAGGATGGAGTTCAAGATAAATCATTTCCAAGTCCAAATGTCAACAAAAAAAAGGAGATTGTTGTCACATATACTCCAAATCCCGGGCTTGCCAGAAATTCCTGCACTAGCGCAATGTTGCCGCCATCTTGTCTTTCAGCCGATTTTGGAGGGATGTCCAGTTCTTGGTCACGTCACTGTTGTGCCACATTTTCTTCGCTGCGTTCCATTAATTTGTGCGCTTCTCCTGACTTTAAACAATGAGATCCCCCAGATGCCGTCCGTGGAAGTTCGCTGCTGCCCGTGTTGGAAGGCATGACGACAAAAATGTCAGGAAAAGCTCCCGAAAATATCCGACCGTAATTTGGGGCTCATTTAAATGGTAGCAAGTGTGTACTGACTTCCTTTTAACACGAGTTTTCACGTGGTCAAGACCGTAGCGGAAGCATTTGGTCTCATTTTTGAATCCCCAAAACCTGGCATTTGAACAAGGGGTGTCGAGACTTTTCCCATCCACCGTAGCCGTGGACCGGAAGCTGTGAGGTCCGCCGCCGCCGCCGCCGCATACCGTGCGCTAATGTGAGGGATGTGGATGATCGGCGCGGCCGCAGGAAGCTCGTCCCCGGGCAGCTCAGCAGCCTGCTTTTCCAAGTCGGCCGTCAACACCTGTTGGTGCACAACAACAATCGGATGTTTAAAAAAATAGGACGGCATATACGGTTATGAATTGAACAAATTACACATGCAGGTACTTGTTTTAACTTAGCTTTATATTTTCACATATGTCGCTAAACAAGCATTTAATAAATGTATGAGACCATAAAAACGAGGATGGGAGCGTCGCAGTGTTTTTGATGCAACTTAGGCTGAGCGTCACCTGCTCGAGTCGATGTTTGGTATTATTGCAGTTTGCCCAATAAATATTCGACTGATGCAGAAAACCAATGATTTATATGACTCATATTCGTCCAGAATCCTCCACATTCAACAGAATTTTTTTTTTTTTTTAAAAGCCCCGTCACACATTAAAAAGCAACTTTACGTGTGTTTACCTGGTGAACGGCCAGTCCCAAACAATTGAGGATCACCTCCGGCTGCTCCTTCACCTCCGAGGTCAGACCGGGAAGCGCCCCGAGCACCATCTCGTTTGCGGTCAGGTCGGCGTAATCCACCAGAACGCTGCCCTGACGCTCAATCTCGTCCTGTGACGGGCAGCAAATCATGTTTCCGGTCCGCTACAGAGCATCAGCGGCACGAACAGACCTTGTCGTAGAGGTGAATCTTGGAGGCAAAGTATTTCTCAAACACTTTTATCTTCTCCACGGTGGGCGAGCTTTCGATGAAACCTAACAAAAGACCACCCACAGATTATTTGCATCAACACAGCGACTAAAGTTCATTGCGTACCGTCAGTGAAGTACAGCGACCATCCTTTGTATGGGCACGGGATCTCCAGGGTGGCCTGCTGGAGGACTGAAAAGGCGATTCGCGTCGTAACTGGACTTTGATTATTCAGGTTGTCCGCATCGGGAGTTATTGTCTTTTCCACGCCAGAATTCACAGAACTCACCTCTCTGTGTCCCGAAGCTGTGACTTGCCGACGCTCTGTCATCATCTCCGGGCCTCCCTCCCATTGGTCCTCCTCCTCGTCCACCACCTGAACCCCCTCTCCATGGTCTACTCCTCCGTGCTCCTCCTCCTCTCCATCCTCCACCACCTCCTCTTGCTCCTCGCCATCCCCAATTGGCTCCTCCGCGCCACCCTCTTCCATTTCCTGTCCGACCACCATTCCCACCCCTCCAGGAGCCTTTTCTGGAGTCCTGCTCGCTCATCCTTTAGGGGGGGGGGGGGGGGGGGGGGGAACAACAACAAAAAGTTTGAACTCAGGTTCACACATAGTTCTAATGTAGCAGTCAGCATTTGGTAAACAATATTAGCATACTTTCAGCAAAATAACATGACATCATGATTACGATTCAGTAAATGTAAGTTTGACAGTAAATTGGATGAAACATTTTATGTTAATTTATTCAGACTCAAGTTCACATACATATATTGACAAGACATTTTTTTCACCACTATGGAAAAAGCTGACACTGGGGAGAAATGTTTCAAAAGCATGATCGGTATTGTGAGAAATAAAGCAAACTTGTTCAGAGCAGTTTCCCCAAACTCGGATTCTATCTACACCCCACGCAACACAGCTATTGCAAACAAACGTTGCTGGTTTTACTGATCTATAGTGTTGCATATTTCGAAAGCCGAAATTTAACGGAGCGAATTGAAACGACATCAAACAATGTTACGAATTGGCTTCTTTCGAGTTTTTTGATGGGTTCCACGATAATTAGCTCACTTACGTTTCCAAAAAAAAAAACCTGTTAATTAAAGACAAAAAAAACACGTAAATAAATGTAAACACATACTTTGGACGGTAAGAAAAAGCCTCAAAGATCCCAAAACGTCAATGTTGTCACTCGGCTCGCTGTCAAAATTTCCCTCCACTCGGGCGGTAGGCGGAGCCTCCTCTTCTTCGCCTTATCCTGGTGTCGGTTCCGGTCCTCCGACTTGTTACCGACCCCTGGAGGACGAACGTAGAAGAAGAAGAAGAAGTCAATGCATAGATACAAAGTTCAAATAGATCACACCTTGGCGCGAAGTTCTGCGGTGACTGAGCCGCCATTTTCAATGTGCCACCTACTTCTTTTGCCGCTTCATAGATTCAAGCCTTTCTGGACCAAATAAAATTTTGCGGGGTGAAAAATCTGATACTTTCAGAAAATGTTACTCTAGATTTAGAATTTTCGATTATGTTATACCTGTTGCAAATTCGCAACGCCTGGCCGGAAAGGGTTAAACTGGGGTTTTATTCAAAAAGACGAGATTTGATGCAATTAAGATCTGATGTTGCATTTCAATATGAAAATTGTAGCTGTGACTGCCATTACGTCTGATTTCAAAGCAATAGTAAAATAAATAAATAAAAAAATGTTATGAGGAACCTTTCGACTTTTGAGAGGTGCTCAGTTATTAAAGACACCACCCAGGAAGTTGGAAACACCATGCGGAACCTCACGTGATTAAACCCGGAAATATGATGAGCGGGCCCTCTTGTATATCACAAAAAGAATCAGCTTGATTAGCCAAGTATGTAAACAACACACGAAACCTACCTCTGATCATATAGATATACTCCAGACAGATGTGTTTCTTTTGAAATTTGCAACCATTTAGCAAGTTCAATTCAAGGGAATGATAAAGCTCTTAAATTAGGTTGCATGTCACGGTCTAGCTGCTCTCTTCGGGCTCCAATCACAAAGAGAAAGTTCTAGAAGTCACATCAAGACTTATTCGGCCCCACCGCTGAAATCCCGATCCCGGCGGACTTCTGGCAATTTGAGCTGCAACCTCCTCTGATGACACTTGTTGGCTCTTCACCTTTGTCTGCTTTCAAAGGAAGCGGCCTTTGCTTTTCTGGAAAAAGGAAGAAAGAAGGACTCTGGCGAGTTCTCCTTTCATTGTACCCCGGAGCAAAAATCCCCAAAGACAATTTGAAAGCGCACGCGTCCAAGTGTAACGCGACACATACGCAGCGTGCAAGCGTTTCTTTTGCAAGAGCTCGAACTCAAGTACAAGGCGCACGGATATTTACAAACATTTCAAACCGACACAATTGGGCGGAGGCTGTTTTGGTGCCCGCCATCGCCGCCCCGTTCTTGTAAGAGCGCACGTTTCCGCACTCATTGCTCGACATTTCATCACGTTAGCTATTAGCATATACGAGAAAGAAAAAGGTTTATTTGCTTTCTGTCTTTCCACTTCCAGTTCGATTGTGCTGCGATTCCTCACACTTTTTTGGGCTCCAGCATGAAAGGCCTTTCTTTGTTTTTTTTGTTTGTTTTGGTTTTGTGTGTGTTCAAGCCAACCGCAAGTAACAGCGATTTCTGCCAGCGAGGAGAAGGTGACGACAAGGTGGGTGTGATGTAGCAGGAGCAAACTACAAATACCAAATAACACGTTTCAGTGCTCGGGGCCTGCGGAGCAGCCGGCGTGTCGTTTTTGCGTTTGTTTTGTGTTGCTGACTCACAAGTCGACGTCTCTTTCTGTGTGTTTCTGTCGGGCAGGGAAAGAAAAAGTGTTCTCCTCCACAATTAGTTCACAAGACTACAGAGAGTATTGCTTTAGGACCCTTTGCAATGGAAAAAAAAAAAAAAAAAAAAATCACTGGTGCAACCAAGCAGTCAGCTCAATTTCTCTTTGGCCAACTTTTATTCTTTGTACCACGAGTGTCGGCGTTTGTTCTTGCGCGGTATCCGCGCCGTCCTCGGCATCCGTCCTATTCTTAGCCGCTTAGTCTGACATCAAACCCAAACGTCGTCTCGTCTCGAACGCGTCCGGGTCCGCCCGCGAGGATCGTAAAAACGGAAGCCGAGCCACACAACGTCGTCGTACGAACGGAAAGAGTGACCTTTGGCTGACCCGCGCTTCTTTAGAGTGCATTTCCACCGGAATCCCGAACCTCAAAGTAGTCCTTCGTTAACCTGCCAGTTGAGATGTGGGTTGAGGGTAGACCAAAAAAATTGACACACGGGCTCGGACTCAGCTTGCGTGTCAATCTTTGAGCACAACACGCAGACCTGGACGATTGATTTGCAGGTGCATCTCACAAAAAATGTACCGTAATTCCCAACCTACAGAGCGCACCTGGTTATAAGCTAGGTGCCGTTACCGCTAATTCTGATTATTATCGTACAGTATACAGTCAAACGTCGGCTTACGGGCACGCTACCCTGAGAACGCCCGATCTCGGAAGCTAAGCGGGTTTGGCCCTGGTTATTGAAGTGTGTCTTATGCCCATATTTCGTCACCACTCCATAATTTCGCCATGTCCTTGAGCGCATCTCTGCATGTAGGCTAACCTTGATGAACTGCATACCGGACACTTTGTAAGAATCCATTGCCAGCTAGAACCGGTTGAGACAGAAACCCTTTGTCTAAGTGGAAAGATCCGATCTCACGCCACAGGTTGGATACCACCCATTGTCCGCCCTACTGACAAGATAAAGGATGCGTGCTTTCTCTGTTTTTTTTGCACTTCTGATCTGCTCTCTACAGCCATTGTCTGTAACTCACAAGTGCCCGGAATATTCTGTAAGTAAATTCTTCGAAGAAACTGTTCATCATCTCCAGCCTTTATTTGGATAACCAACTTTCTCACGATCCGAAATGAAACGAACACGTGGAGGGAAAAAAAGCGTCCTCCAACATTAGTATGGGAGACCTCCTGGGAATACCAGGCGCTGTTAGCTTTCCTCCCCTGGCTAGATGCAGAGGGGTTGCGTCAGGAAGGGCATCCGGGGCGAAACCACACAAATATGCGTTCATCCAAGATGACACGCTGTGGCGACCCCTAACGGGACAAGTTGAAAGGAAAAGAAGAAAAAGAAGTACACAGAAAGAGTTTAAAGTTAGTGCGGCGCCGGCGTTAGCGCTGCGCTAGCGTTAAAGTCTTTCTGTGTACCGTGGCTTATAACCAGGTGCGCTAATGCTAGAGCGGCGCTAATGCTAACGCAGGGTTGAAAGCGTGTGGTGCTTGTCAGCCGGAAATGACGGTAATTCATTTCAGCAAAGGTTGAAAAAAAAGTTTGATACGTGGGCTGAGCCTCAGTCCACAGATTGATACGTCGGTCCATTTTTGAGCCAAAGTCAGTTTTCGGGTCGAGGCCAAGCGCGTGTTTCAATGTTCAGTGTGAGGCTGAGCTCTTGCGTCAACATTTGAGGCAGCTGTGATTCATTTTTTTTCAGCCCACGTGTCAACACGACGGCTGAGCCGCAACTCGGAGATTGACGCAAGGACAAAGGCCGCACGTTGAAAGCGACACGCGCTAAGCGTCGTTGGCGGTCCTACTGGAGGCCGAACCTTTAGAACCGTGAAACGCGCCGGCCGGCCGACCGCCCGCGGCAGCTTCCCGGGCCGCCGATTCTGGTTTGCCGGGAACGGGGCTCGGATCTCGTCTGCGTTCTCCTGACGCGTCGTCGTCAAAAGGATACAAATTGATCCGGAGCACACAAACGAGGCGAGTGGGAGGAAAGAGAGAGAGAGAGAAAAAAAGGCCGAATGTTTCTTTTGTAGCCTTCGGGTGGCGTGATGTGTAATTTCCCAGGAGCGCAAATGGAGGACGGGGGCTCGAGGCTGCGGAGACTCGCTGTGAGTCACACCGCAATTGTTTCCATGAAATAGCTTCCGATTGGGGGATTTTCATCCATTTGACCTCACTGGGTTTGTGCGTGTGTGTCTTCATGTCTTCTTTGAAGTGTGAATGCTTGTGTGTGTGTTTGCAAATGTATGCGAGTACATGTTCGTGTGTTGTTTGCGTGCGTGCACGTGCGATTGATCGCACAATCGTTTCGATGACACGCGTTCTTGCAAATACACGATGCGGCTTCCCCGACTTTTCTGCGCGTCTCCTTTGCGACGTCTCGCACTGTACGTCTGCTAGAATTTCACGCTATCGTGTTCCAAGCGCAGATCTTGTGTGCTGCAGTCTCGTTTGAGTTGTAGCCGCGTCTTAAAAATAACAACATCCATATTTCCGTCCCCTTTTGATGCCAAATGTGGGAAAACTGAGCAGCAGCAGCAGCAGCCGCGCTACCCGAGCCGACCACTTGAGGGCGCAAGGACCCCGCCGCTCAGTCTTCCCCCAAGTCCTCTTTTTAATGTTCTCTTTAGTGACCTACATCTTTCTCTTTTTACGACCGACTCTCTATATGTGTTGCGCGGGCTAATTCCACCTAAAGCCATTTAGCAATGCCTTTTATAACTCTGTGTTCGCAATCTTAAAGTTCTTTTTACTCATTGCCCCCCAAAGTGTGCTTTTGGGCCCCCATTTTTTCGTGCATTAACTGTTGATTTGGAAAGAAAGCGCCGCGTTTTATTAGCATTTTCCGATTCCTAAATATTAGTCCGGGGAAAAGACGGCGTTGTAGCGTTGCACTTAAATGTGTCAATTTACGGGCGGAAATTGTCAATGGGGCGGCACGGTGGCTCAGCTGGTTCTGAGGTCCCGGGTTCAATCCCGGCCCCACCTGTGCGGAGTTTGCATGTTCTCCCCGTGCCTGCGTGGGCACTCCGGTTTCCTCCCACATCCCAAAAACATGCAACTCTCTAAATTGCCCCAAGGTGTGATTGTGATTGTGAGTGCGCCTGTTTGTCTCCATGTGCCCCGCGATTGACTGGCGACCAGTTCAGGGTGTGCCCCGCCTCCTGCCCGTTGACAGCTGGGATAGGCTCCGGCACGTCCCGCGACCCTCGTGAGGATAAGCGGCAAAGAAAATGGATGGCTGGATGGACTTTTCCTCATTTTGAATGAATGCATCAACAGGACCCCTTGGATGGTTTCGTCCAAAAAGAAAATTATTTTAAAGTTAACGACATATTTGTGCTTTATATAAATAACATAGGCGGCACGGTGGATCAGCTGGTAAAACATTGGCCTCACAGTTCTGATGGACACGGGTTCGATCCCAGTCCAGCCCGTGTGGAGTTTGCATGTTTTCCCCGTGCCTGCTTGGGTTTTCTCCGGGCACTCCGGTTTCCTCCCACATCCCAAATACACGCAACATTAATTGGACATTCTAAATTGCCCGTAGGTGTGATCGTGAGTGCGGCCGTTTGTCTCCATGTGCCCTGCGATTGGCCGGCGACTAGTTCAGGGTGTGCCCCGCCTCCTGCCCGTTGACAGCTGGGATAGGCTCCAGCACTCCCCGCGACCCCTGTGAGGATAAGCGGCAAAGAAAATGAATGGATGGAAATTCTCAATGGCGTCTGTCCTCGTTAGGGTCAAAGATGAATTTGGTGGAGGGGGGGGGGGGGGTTGCACCCTGGAGCAGTTGCGAGCCGACTGCAGGATACGAGCAAACATTCAACAAGCATTCACACTTAAAACGAGCACATTTTTGGGAATGTCAAAAGAAACTGACGTACAATGTGGAGTTTAGCTTCCGGCCAAAAGTTGTCACACGGGCTGAAGCTCGCCTCAAACAATAACAAAATAAATGAGACTTTGACTCAAAGGTTGAGACACGCTCTGAAGCTCAAGTTGAACGTCGACACACCAAAATTGCGTTTTGACCAGAAGACACGTGGACTCGGGCTGGATCTGCGGATCGAAAGACGGGCTGAGCCTCGACCCGAGGATTGACGCAATCGGATTTCAGCCGCTCTCCGTCCCCACGTCGATGTAATCTGCCCCCGCGTGAACTCCACTAGATTAGCAATGGAACGAACGATTTCTTTTGGACAATCGGCTTTCAAATTTCCACAAGCCGGCCCTTGATGACATCAGCGTTTTTGTGTTTTCTGATTGGTCGGGTCGGTGCAATCGGGCGTTTTTTTGGTTTTGTCTCGAGCTCGAAGGGCCGCCCGGCGGGAGGGCCGCCAAAGTGCCGCCGTTGACACCGGAAGGAAAACGTCAGCGGCGCCGACGCTTTGGACATTGGGCCCGACGGCGGGGCGCAGCCCTCCCCTCCTTCGCCTGCACTCGGACTAACGAAGCGGCCGCGGAGACAATTAATTCTGCCGCACTCCATTAGCCAATAGTCGCCCCGCTGCGAGGGGACGAGGGGAAGTTTCATGAGGAAGACGAGGAGGAGGAGGAGAGGACGGAGAGATAAGCCGGGGACATGATGAATGAGGGCGGCGGGACAGAAACTGTCATTATGTATTCACATTTCATCATCTTTTGCTCAGAGTACATTATTTATCCATTCATCCATCCATTTTCTTAGCCGCTTATCCTCACAAGGGTGGCGGGGAATGCTGGAGCCTATCCCAGCTGTCAACGGGCAGGAGGCGAGGCACACCCTGAACTGGTCGCCAGCCAATCGCGGGGCACATCGAGACAAACAGCCGCACTCACAATCACACTGACGGGGCAATTTAGAAAAAACCCCCGCAAGCACGAGGACAACTTGCAAACTCCACACAGGCGGGGCCGGGATCGAACCCGGGACCTCAGAACTGTGAGGCTGACGCTTTCCACATGATCCACCGTGCCGCCTATGTTATTTATATAAAGCACAAATATGTAGTTAACTTTGAAATAATTTTCTTTTTTGACGAAACCATCCAAGGGGTCCTGTTGATGCGTTCATTCAAAATGAGGAAAAGTCCATCCGTCCATTTTCTTTGCCGCGTATCCTCACGAGGGTCGTCAACGGTCAGGAGGCGGCGCACACCCTGAACTGGTCGCCAGCCAATCGCAGGGCACATGGAGACAAACAATCAAACCGACGGGGCAAGTGATGTTGCGTGTTTTTGGGGATGTGGGAGGAAACCGGAGTGCCCACCCAGAGAAAACCCACCCAGGCACGAGGAGAACTTGCAAACTCCACACAGGCGGGGGTGGGATCGAACCCGGGTCCTCAGAACTGCGAGGCCACCACTTTACCAGCTGAACCACCGTGCTGCCACGAGGAAAAGTCATCAAAATGTAATCAAACGTAATTAGCTTTTTTTTTGAGTAATTGAAATACTGTAGTGAACGCTTCGATTACATTTTCAATAAGGTACTTTGTAATTGCAATCCAACTACGTGACCAAAGTCACCTTCCCGCCACAAGCCTGGAGGGAAACTAAGAAAACAAGTGCGGTCCGGCGGTCCTCGGCGACCGCTCCTGCTCACTTGAGCGGACGCTTCCAGGAGCGGATATGTTTGTCTCCGGGGGGGTCCTCGGGAGGGGGGCACATTAGCGCCTGCAGCTTTCACGCAGGGTCACGACTCCGACGCTACGGGCGCAATTTCCTGACACGCCGATGATGGGACTTTTCCTGGAAGTTCGCATTTTTTCCTGCTCTATTTCGTCGCTTAGCGGTGACTCAGCGATGTGACTTCCGAGCGTCGGCTGCCGGCGGCACATTTCTCTAATTCGAGAATTGCGTCCATCACACGCACTCCGACCGCACTGTTGTTGCTGTCTGTGAGGTGATTTTGAACACCCGAGGCAAATATCATATATTACAATGGAATGAACGGGGGGGGGGGGGGGGGGGTGTCATGGTTATGAGGTTCTGGGTTCGATCCCGGATCCGCCCGTGTTGAGTTTTTCTGTTCTCCCCGTGCCTGTGTGGGTTTTCTCCGGACACTTTGGTTTCCTCCCACATCCCCGGGACAGGTCGAAAGGAAAAGAAGAAGAAGAAGACACAGAAAGGGTTTAACGTTAGTGCGGCGCTAGCGTTAGCGCACCTGGTTATAAGTTTAACGCTAGCACAGCGCTAACGCCGGCGCCGCACTAACGTTAACGTTCTTTTCCTTTCGAGTTGTACCGTTAGGGGTCGCCGCAGCGTGTCATCTTAGATGAACGCATATTTGTTTGGCACAGTTTTTGCGCCGGACGCCATTCCTGACGCAACCCCTCTGCATTTTAGCCTGGGAGAGAAGCTTACAGCGCCTGGTATTCCCAGGCGGTCTCCCACCCAAGTACTAACCAGGGCCAAACCCGCTTAGCTTCCGAGATCCGACGGGATCGGGCGTTCTCAGGGTAGCGTGGCGGCGAGCTTTCCTCCCCAAAACATTAATTGGACACTCTAAATTGCCCCTAGGTGTGATTGTGAGCGTCGCTATTCTGCGATTGGGTGGCGAACCAGTTCAGGGTGTACCCCGCCTCCTGCCCGTCGACAGCCGGGATAGGCCCCAGGAATCTTTGTGACCCTTGTGAGGATAAGCAGCCAAGAAAACGGATGGATGGTTAGAATTCAGCGAACGAGTCTCAGACACGGTGCAGATCGGGCCAGTCGGACCGGCATCTCGCTCTGCTATTCACAGAATGGTGTCGGTAAACAAAACGAGTCCGTCAAAGGTCTGGAAAAGGCAGGTTTGGGTTTCTTCCGCTAATTGTTGGAGAACGCCTCTCAGCTTGACTGAGAGCTGCAAAGGCGGATAAAGCTTCTCATCAGACCGCCAGTCACCACACACAAACGGACAGCCGTCCAGTCAACTCGTCTGGATTTCTGGCTTGAATGTTTGTCGGTGCTTATTTTCACGTCATCGGCCCATTTCGGACAATTTGAACTTTGCCGGAATTGTTTGGAAAAAGCCCGTTTTCATTTCCAGCATGACCGTCCAAGGTTGGTGTAAAAGAAAAAGGCCTGGGAAGACTTGAAGTTGCATCCAAAGTAACACTCGGATGTAATTTCCTAACGGAAATGTTTGCGTTCAAACTCATTTTCTGTACAATTTGAACAAAAAAAAAAAAAAAAAAACACATTTTCTTCACCTATTGGATGGTTCCATAGACAGAAAGAAACAACAGCAAGTGTCCGGTATTCATCCAAAGTATCGAAAAGTAAAATTTTCGAGTGGCGTTCCCCAGGGAGCTATTCCAGGTCCATTCATGTTTTGTTTTTTGTGTTGTCCGGGGAATCCATCCATCACCTGTGCGGAGTTTGCATGTTCTCCCCGTGCCTGCGTGGGCACTCCGGTGGACAAACTGATTCTTGCTGGCTTTTTTGGAACGATTAATAAACGTTTAAAGTGGAGGGACGATGTCTTCCGAGTTCAAACTGGAACTCCTGGCGCGTTTAGCCGACATCATTCTCACACTGAATCAATGCCCCCCCCCCTCCCCCCAACTCTGGCTGGTTCCCTGCCATCTGTCTGCCTGGGCGCCCGAGGTGCTGCTTGCTATTTAGATGATTTAGTCGGAGAGGGAGAGAGGGATTTCATTAGCTGTTTACCTGCGGGCCTCTGGTATCTGCGGCGCTGTACGGGCGCTTTATTAAAAAAAAAAAAACAGCCGCGGCGGATCAGCGGGTGAAAGTTCGGCCCCGCCCGACCGGCGGCGGTTGCGGGTTGCCGGAGCGGGGCTTCGTTCCAACGTTTGATGGATCGTCGTCCGGGTCCAGGGACGCGTCACGTTGCGGCTTTGGGGCCCACCGAGAACAAACGCGTGACGCCGCGTCGTGATCAGGATTTGTTCCGCTAGCGAGTTGATTTCAAAGGGAACGAAGAGCGCAACTGTTTACCTGAGGGCCAACACAGCCTGCAGCCAGCTCGTTACGACAACAAACTCTTCGGAATAATCGTCTTTACCTTTGTCTCCTAAAAAATAAGCGCTATTGTACTAACAAAACAACAACAATAATAATAATAATACGGACGCCTCGTCTAGTCTACGTCTCGTTGCGTTTTTTTCCGGGATGTACAAGATCACGATACCACATCATAAGAACGCGCTAATGTCGTCATCGCACGCCCTTCCCGACGTCTTGACCTTGTCCTCAGCATCTTTGACGACTTTCGCGGAAGAAGTGTGGCAAGACGTCGGCGCAGGTGTCAGTCAGCGACGCTCAAAGGAAGCGGCGACTTCCCGGTGGCGTCCCGCTGCAGAAGCCGGGCCCGCCGCAAAGGTCGCGCTCCGGGAGGGGCCTGGGAGCAGGCGGCGCTGCGACCCCGGGAGACCGCCCGCCCCGAGCCCCCACGCGGGCGCAGCTGGAGCCGAAGCATCTCAGCCCCTCTCTTAGCTTTGCCCTCGCCGCTTAGATTTTCCTCCCCGCAACCTTTTCCCGTGACCTATTCTCCATCCGCCTCCTCCTCCCACCTGCGACTCTGCCTGGTTGTTTCCCATCAGAGCGTGCCCCCTCCCCCCCTCCCCCAGCTCTGCCCCCGCAGCCATTTTCTGTCATCCCCCCCCCCCCCCCCCCCCCCTCCCTCACCCACTTGTCCACTTGGAGTGTTGCCGTCACCTTTCAAACTTAAGCCGCTTTTTCAGGCCTTGCAGGTTTTCGCCGTCAACCTTCACCCCCCCCCCCAATCCCCGTCCCCAAGCCTTGAAAGCTTCATCCCGTCACTTCACCTTCCCTCCCCACTCCTCCTCCTCCTCCTGTCAGTCAAAGTGCTAACATGACCCACTTACATCCAGCGACCCCCCCCCCCCCCCCCCCCCCCCTCCCACAAAGTGCTCTCTTCTCGGTTTGCGCGACGAGCCTCACCTTCGGGCGACCTCCATCTCCAAACAAGCCCACTCGGCTCCACACGAGCGGCCATTTTGTTTACTCTTTTCATTTACGATTTGCGTTTTCCATCTGTACTCTGTGCCCATTCCTAGTGCGCTAACGTACACGAGTCAAGTATTGGAGTACCCGAATTCCAGTACCTGTACCTCGAGTGCATATTTTGAATCACAGATGAATCACATTTTATTCAGTCACGTGAACAATCGATGGAGAATAATCACTTCTAATAATATCCAACAGTTGTAGCTTAAAATCGTTTAGTGTTGTTTTTTTTTTTTTGCCAGCTTTTCTCACTTCAATTTCGAGTAACTTTTTTTGTCAGACGTGTTGTACATACATGACATCCGACGTACCTGAAATAGCATTCCTCTCGGACCTGCGTTGCTAAAATAGATTCGAGAGCGATATAAATAAACGGGTCTGCCTAAAACCGGGGTCGGGAACCTTTTCGGCTGAGAGAGCAAATATTTGAATTCCAAAAGAGCCAGCCAATATTTACTAAGTACTAAAAACAAGTATATTCGTGGGTTTTATGTAAGACAAACGCTTTAAGAGTACAATAAGTCTCTAAATTAATTTGAAGAACATTATGATCTTGCTAACCATTGATGACAAAATTACTTTTTACCATTAATTCGACTTCTTTGCTGACGGCTTATTTGTCTGTTTCATACGCCGTTAAATTAAACTTCATGCAGCCTTTGAGACTTCCATGAATGTAGTTTGGTCTTAATGTTTTTTTTTTTTTTTTTCAAATGTAAGACTTTTCATATTACATAGGTAGAACCAAACATTGTCAGTCCAGCAATAGTCACACGTCGCAGTATGTGGTATGTGGGAAGTGCGGTCAACGTTTTGACAATCAGCTGGTCTGCAGGTTTCATTTTTTTTCATTTCTCCCCTCTAATGTCCGCTCGCCAACAATGCTTAACGACAGAGGCGTGTCTTTATGAACCAGTAAAAAAAAAATATTGGGCGGCGCATAAGAACTCTGTCATTATAAACTACATTGATCGGCTGTGCAAGGACTGTAACCTTTCTAATTATGAGTGTATCCCTTTAAGAGCTTGGGGGTGGGGGGGGGGGGGCGGCGCAGGGGTAAAGAGTGCGTGGCCGTGCAGCAGGTTGTGGTTAGAGAAAGTCACGTGTGGTGCCAAAATGTTAAAAAAAAGAAAGAAGTCAGGCTTTTTTTTTTTACCAGAATTTCCTCGCGATCGATCGGGATGGACACATTTAGCCCCCCTGCTAACACTACAGTATGTCGTTACGAGGGCCCTGCGAGCCATACGCAACCACCAAAAGAGCCAGGTGTGGCTCGCGAGCCATAGGTTTCCGACCCCCGCTCTAAAATATGTAAATTGTGCCTGTGTACACTTTCAGGAGTTTCTCAATCTTAGGAATAATGTCAAGGCCCTTAGCTGGCAATATAGCCCTCTCTTTATTCACACAAAGAATTTCATTTTTCCATTGCTATCGCACCGCTGTCTGCTCACCATGCATACCACCACCCGCACTCTCCCTTCTTTCCCACTTCACTCGGCACTACTTTTTGCCAATATTCCTTTTCGTCCCCGACAACTGGAACACTCAGCAACAAATAATAAAACTCATCCCAGTATCGTTCATCATTTAAAAAGTGAGGGAGGGATCCTGCGCGTTCTATTTGTATTTTCTTTACGCCGATGTTTGCTGCAAGGTTAGCGTTTCAAATGTGCACGTTCTCGATTGTCTTCCCTCAGTAAATAAAGGTGAAATTAAAAAAAATGGAAGTAAATCTCACGGCGGAGTCTCTGGGGCTCAATTTTGCATCCAACACAAAACAAAAAATGACTGACTGGGTGTGTGGCGTCAATCGGTTTTTGACGACCGCAGCATCCGGCAAGGGGGGCCATTTTGCAGATAACCTCACAAGTGCACATGCGCACACAAAGAGGTCTTTTGTGTGAGAATGTTCTCAATTAAACTCGAGGCCATTAAATGGACCGAGAGGCTGCGCACTCTTCAGCTCAAACGTTTCTTTTCACACTCCCACTCGACCGGCGGCCTCCATCGACGCCGACTTAGGCGCCGCCCGTGTTGACGACGAGGCGTTCAAGTGTCGATTCACCCGGGAGCCTTTTTTTTTTTTTTTTTTTTTTTTTTTTGCCGCGCGGCGGCGCGCAGACGAGAAGAAAAAAGCCTGACCAGGTCCTTCGTCTCTTTCTTTCGCTCAAGAGGAATGAAAATGAGGTGACGCCGAGAGGGCCGCGCGATCGTTTAACCGGCTCGTTTAGGTGGAATGACACCATTACGGGAACGACGCCGCGCCGCCGAAACACTCCGTTCGGAATCCGCTCGAAATGTTTGCGGAGGGTCGACATCGCGGCGCTTTTCAAAGAAACTCATTTACGTGCTTTTGGAAACATCAAAAGCAATTTAGTCCACAAACAACCAAACTTGTTTTTTTTTTTCCCCGAAAAATATCAATAACTGTTTAGTATTTAAAGAACTGCTGGGATTGGCTCCAGCTTTCCCCCGCGACCCTTGTGAGGATAAGCGGGTAAGAAAATGGATGGATGAATGGATATTTAGTATTTAAAGAACTTATCTTAAGTGTACTCCAGTCAGTCATATTCGAAAAAGCTACGGGTGTGGTCAGTCATGCCCGCGGATATAAAGTTGCGGGTGTGATCGGGGATGGAATCTCAAGACATTAAAATAACTGACTGAGTTGTTACACCCGTGTATGTAGTTGTTACCAAATACCATAATCATAATTTATTGACACTGCACAAGACTGAGACAGACATTTTTAAAAAGGTCAATAGACATTCAATTTCAAAACTAAATATAGTCCATCGTCTAACGTTACAACTTGGATCAAGTCAAAGTAAATCACAATCACATACTTATTATAGTTATTGTGATAAATCCCAGGAATGATTTCAGCGTTAACTGAATTTCCTTTGACGTGGCTCACGACGGTGATGCCTTTGGACGTAAATCCGCTCGAAGTACGTGAAGAAGCTCGGAAAATGCGCTTTTGGCATCACTTGCGAACATGCTCAGCACAGTTAACTTGCATTTCCCGTTTCCGTTTGTTTGTTTGTTTATGAAATAAACACGTAAATTAGTGTACAGCATATCGTAATTTTCTGCACCCTCAACGAATGGCCTATTATAAAATTAGAAATGATTTTTCATATATAAGGCACAGCGCATTATAAGGTGCATTTAGTGGACTCTCCAGTAGAAGCTGGGTTTACGTTACGCATCCATTAGATGGCGCTGCACTAAAGGCTCAATACTGATCCATATATAAGGCGCACCTGATTACAAGGCGCACTGTCAGCTTTTGAGAAAATTAAAGTCTCTTACGGTAACGTGAAGAATACACAAAATAAGTGACGTCTTCTAATGTCTATTTCTACTCATAACAAATTTTACGCGCATGATTTTTTTGTGCTCGACTGTCGGATTTCGCGAGTGCGATGGCGCGCCCGTCAAATCACAGTGACTGGTTCACGTGCACATCAAAGATGAGGTTCTCCAACAATTCTGGTACCCATCCGTCCATTATCTTTGCCGCTTATCCTCACGAGGGTCGCGGGGAGTGGCCGGAGCCTACCCCAGCTGTCAACGCGCTGAATTGGTTGCCATCCAATCACAGAGCGCATCGAGATCAACACTCACACCTATGGGCAATTTAGTGTCCAATTAAATTTTGCATGCTTTTGGGATGGGGGAGGAAACCGGAAATCCACACATGCACGGGGAGATCATGAAAACTCCACACAGGCGGGGTCCGGGATTGAACCTGGGACCTCAGAACTGCGAGGCCAATGCATTGAAGAGAATGAAGTCTTCAAAGAACCTCACTCACATCGCGTCAAACTCAAGGATTGGACACCCATGACATAAAGTATGTTTATGTAAACATTAAATATGAATTAGCATTTCAAGAAGCTATCTTGTGTGTTTTTGTAAAGATTAAAGACGTTAGTCTTAATAACTCACCAGCGTGGACGTTCCTATTGGTCAAGTGGGAAGGGGGTCCCGGCCAACCAAATCATTTGTATCGTTTGTAAACCCCTGCAGCGACTGAAATATTCCTGCAGATGGCGGCGTTGCATCGCTTGGGATTGGAGATCGGCACAGCTTTTGAAGAGAAGATAAAGATTAAGGGATGATAAAATTATGAGGGAGAGAAATGGCAACACGAAGGACCTCAGACGAGTCAGACAGTGAATGTACGACGTGTGTTTGACTCCTTTTTTGAACGGGTCAAAGAAGAACATTGACTGTGCTTTGGTAGGTTCTGCGCAGACAATAACGGGGAACAATGGGTTGAAAAATTCTCGACGTTCAGTGAATTAAATACAGTAACGACGTATTTGTCCTTGGGTCATTCCCACCGACGGAAGGAAGGACTAAAATTATGGAGAAAGGGGGCAGAGAGGATAATATGAGATTGTGTTGAGAGCTGTATTAGACATTTCAGGGTGGCAGGGGAAATTGGAATGTGTGTGGAGTGTGCGCGCGTGTTGCTAGAAATTGGTGTCGGCGGGACCCCAAATGGCTGTTTTCCTGCCTGACAGCAGATAAGAGAGAAGGGAGGGGGGAAAAAAAAATATATCTATAAACAAGGCAGCGTGATAGCAAATGCAGGATGAGGAGGACGGGAAGAAAATGCGGACGTGATGTGGTTCGCCAACGCCGCCCACGCCAACCCCTCCGGAGCCCCCCGCCCGACACGCGACTTGTCATCGATGCTTTTCACGGCCGATTGAGAGACGGACGGACGTCTTTCTCTCGCTCTCTGATCGGCCGAGCGGCTTCACCGCCGGCTCCACTTCTGCCGCCGACTTGCGTCGAACGAGAGCCGGCGCGAGATTTTGGCAGGATATTCACGCCCGCCCCATCGACGCTGTCGGACAAGCAGACATTAATGCGTTACGGCATCCCCCCCATAACTCTGATGCATTTTCAAATATGAAAAATAGCACTATAATATTTCACTTTTCGAAAATACACAGCAACGACAGAAATGATATAAAATGTAGCTAAATCAGGCAACACGGCGGATCACCTAGAAAGCGTTGGCCAAACAGTCCTGAGGTTCCGGGTGTGTGGAATTTGCATGTTCTCCCAATGCCTGAGTGGCTTTTCTCCGGGTGGGCACTCCGGTTTCCTCCCCCATCCCAAAAGCATGCAAAATTTAATTGGACCGTCTAAATTGCCCCAAGGTGTGAGTGTTGATCTCGATGCGCTCTGTGATTGGATGGCAACCAATTCAGGGTGTACACCGCCTCCTGCGCGTTGACAGCTGGGGTAGGCTCCGGCCACTCCCGCATCCCAAAAACACACGACAATCATTGGACCGTCTAAATTGCCCCAAGGTGTGATCGGAAGTGCGACTGTTGGCCTCTAGGTGCCCTGCGATTGGCTGGCAACCAGTCCGGCGTGTACCCCGCCTCCTGCCCGTTGACAGCTGGGATGGGCTCCAGCACTCCCCGCTACCCTCGTGAGGATAAGCGGCTAAGAAAATGGATGGATGGTAGCTAAATCGAAAACTATTTTGCCAATATTTTTGCTTCAGTTGGATATAGCAGAATCCAGACGTACATAGTAGTCAATGCAACTGGGATCATAGGTTTGCATAAGTGTGCACATCCTCCTTTAACTGGGGATGTGATTGTGCTCAGAATCAACCAATCACATTTTCACTTATGTTAACACCATTTAAAGCGCCTCAAATTAACCGCAAAGAAATTATGTTTTCATTTCTGACTGGAGTACATTTGAGAATGGCTGCCTTTTCACCCAGCCAAAGACGTTGAGAATCACTGCCTCCTATTCCCGCAGCCTTGTTAGACACTAGTATCTTTACTTGAGTACCAAGTATGAGTATTTTTTTGCCTCCCTTCTCCTCTTCCATTGCACCCCCCCCCCCCCCTGCTTGCGCCCATCTATCCATGTGCAGTAATGAGAAATCAGGGACCGCTGGTTCGCCCACCTGACTGTGTGTGTGTGTGTGTGTGTGTGTGCTTATATGACCGTGGGGATTGCATTTCAGATTGCTCTGCTCTGGTTCTCGCCGCCATCTCTGTGTGTGTGTGTCATCAGACCCGGGGAGATGGTGAAACCCCCCCTCGCACCGCCCTCCCACCCCAAACACACACATTGCTAACCTTCATTCTTACAACCAATCATTGTATGCGGGCACGTGTATGTCTGCATTCTCCGGACATTTTCACAAATCAATCAATCAATCAATCAATCAATCAATCAATCAATCTATCTATCTATCTATCTCTCTCTCTTCTCTCTCTCTCTCTCTCTCTCTCTCTCTCTCTATCTATCTATCTATCTATCTATCTATCTATCTATCTATCTATCTATCTATCATTATTACATTATTATTACAGTCTATCTCTCTCTCTTCTCTCTCTCTCTCTCTCTATCTATCTATCATTATTACATTATTATTACAGTCTATCTCTCTCTCTCTCTCTAGCTATCTATCTATCATTATTACTTTATTATTACAGTCTATCTCTCTCTCTCTCTCTCTCTCTCTATCTATCTATCTATCCATCATCCATCTATCATTATTACATTATTATTACAGTCTATCTCTCTCTCTCTCTCTCTTCTCTCTCTCTCTCTCTCTCTATCTATCCATCCATCTATCATTATTACATTATTATTACAGTCTATCTCTCTCTCTCTCTCTCTCTCTCTCTCACTCTCTCTCTCTCTCTCTCTCTCTCTCTATCTATCTATCTATCTATCTATCTATCTTCTTAGCCGCTTATGCTCACGAGGGTCACGGGGAGTGCTGGAGCTTATCCTAGCTGTCGACAGACAGGAGGCGGGGCGCACCCTGAACCGGGCACGTGGAGACAAACAGCCGCACTCACAATCACACCTTGGGGCAATTTAGAGGGTCCAATTAATGTATTTTTTTTAGGACGTGGGAGGAAACCGGAGTCCCCACCTGGAGAAAAGCCACGCAGGCACGGGGAGGACATGCAAACTCCACACAGGTGGGGCCGGGATCGAACCCGGGACCTCAGAACTGTGAGGGCAACGCATTTCAGCTGATCCACCGTGCCGCCTTTTCAAAAATATTAAACAGAAATGTAATAAACATAGCTCGCTGGTGTGTATTTGTAGCGCGTTTTTGTAGACTTCCACAGTAGCTTTAATTCGACACATTTCAACGTTTTAAAGGCAGACAACGGCCGATTGTGTCGTGTTTGCAGTCGGCGCGAGTCGAGGCCAACAGCAGATACGTTTGCGAGGGATTCAAAAACAGCGTTGGGCAAAAAAGTATATGTATCACACACCATCGTGAAATAAATTAGGATTAAAAAAATTGTCCAATATTATGAGGAAGCAATTGCCATGTTAATTCATACATTATTACCTCACTCGATAATGTAATAAAAGTATTTATGTGTTAGTGATGGAGAAAAACTTTACATTACAATCATGATGTAATAGCAGTCACAAAAAGTAATATTACTCTGTAGAAAAAATAATAAGTGCAAAACGTTGCACGGCATGAACGCAGCATTTGTGTTCCATTATCAACCACTTCTGACAATACGGTTTACGCTAGCTACATGCCTAGCTAGCTAGCTAGCTAGCTAGTAATATGTGGAAATGAAAGAGCTGACAAAGTGACGGACAGATCGAAGGATACATTACAGCGGTGATTCCCAGTTATGCAATTTTATGTAAATGCTAAAAAAAAAAAAGATTTATTCCAAGAAATAATGTATCTTTATTCATCTAATTATGCCAGTGAGGCACAATGACAGACAGAACAAAAAAATCCTCTTCTATTAGATGGCAGAAAGTACATACAGTAATTAATCGCTCCATTTTTGGTGGCATTTACTTTTGTTGGTGTGCCGTGGGATTTTTTCCAATGGTAAAATATGTTCCTTGGCTCTGTAAAGGGTGGAAATAACTGCGTCACAGCTAGCTAGCGAGCGGCAGTTGTTAGCTGTTTTGTGAGCGCTTTGTTTTCCACATATTTGTCCAACCCGTTGTTGAATCCAGCTGCGTCCCGTACTGATTTAGCCGGAAATGGAACATTTGAATGAAATGTCATTGCAAATGCGTTTTCTCTTCTTTTATCACATGAAATAGCGTGCATGCTCTCTCAAGTCGAAACGGAGCGACAGCGAAAGAGCGCCGTGAATCCATGCCAGGGAATTTGTGCCGAGTGTCAGCTGGGCCTTCACGAAACAAGACCGACGCAAGCGTCCGGCGGCCCCCCTTCCAGCCCCTTCCACCTCGGTGTCATCGGACACGATGAAAAGGCTCCTCCGGTCTGGCTCTTCACGACCTTCTCGCTTCTTTCTTCACCGGGCCGTCTTATGGGTCCCCTCTTACATTGATTCACTTGATCCGTTCCTTTCCTCACTGATGCTAATCTCCCCGTAGTAAAGCATCGTCAGACTTTTTGATCACGCGCCAGACTTTCTCCTCGGGACTCTTTTGTGCCAATACTCGGCAGACTTTGGGAGTACTCGCCGCGTGACTGACAGTGGAGGGGGTGGAAAAAAAAAAAATCCACAGCAGCTAAAATGCCGACTTTCCCTCTGAACTCGAATGAGGCAACAATTAGCAACGGCTTGCGGCACGGAAGGAGAACCCGTCTCCGGCGGTTACGACGTCCCATCGCATGAACACATGTGGCGTGCCGGTTAAAAGACGGCAGACGAGATGAGGGTGATGTGTTCGTGCATCTGCGCAGTACCCGTGGGGAAAAAAATGCTCCGATACTGCGCACTGAAACTTCGACAACGCGCAGGCTAACACTGCAAAGTAGGTCTTACAAAATGGATGATAAACTCTTGTCAAGTCAATGCACTATTATTGTAGGAAAAGTCTACACACCCCAGTACAAATGCAAAATTTAAAAAAATGTGACCGTGTATAAATCATTTCATAATGTTTTCCATCACCATTGACCTACAACCAGTACAGCTCAATTGAAAAAAAAAAAAAACGTTTTCAAAGGGGAAGTGAACATGAAATAACGAGAAGTAAAAATACTTGAGATACTGTGGTAGCACAAGTGTGCACACCCTTTTCTTAATTGAATGTGGCTGTGTTCCGATTAAAACAATCGCATCCAAACTCACGTTAGATGTAAGTCAACGTTTCAAGTGCCTCAAATTATTGCTGGATAAAGTTCAGATGCTCTAGTCTGCTTTGCCCAATTGTTTTTTTATTTAATATCATAAAAACATTTGAGTCCGGGTGTGTAGGGTTTTATACCCATTGTTTGTATTAGGAAAGGTTGGCAGCGGTGGGCCGGATCTCACTTGCAAGCCATTGGTTGTAAAAGCTCGTGACGTAAACCTCGCATTTTGATTGGCTGTCACATCTTTGCTTTTGCGACCGCATTTACTGGTCAAACTTGACCAACTAGTTGCAGATCCACTCAACTACTCGCATCGCACTAACCCTAACCATTCCCACAGACTAGCACGAACGCTTGGCTAATACCTAGCATTTCCGGACGTGCTTTTCACACCGCTGATCTGGTTATAAGACGAAATGAAAAACACGGTCAGGCCAGGTGAGCCGGGAGCAGGACGGAAGGTTTCAAAATCAATGGCGTTCTTGATAATCTGCTGGAGCGATGCCACCGGCGAACCGAGGAGAACGAGGCTAAGTGCGATTTTCCGGCAGGAGATCAAAAGGCAAGATCGTTAGCAGAAGGGAACGGTGACACGTCGTGGCCTCAAAACACGTACTCGGCATCCAATCAGATTGCTAGCAGATGATATTGGTCGAAATCAATTCCGTTTTCGATTTGGACTGAGTGCAAATCGCCAAGTGTTGCAACTGGAGGAGGTGAAATACGAATTTTTGGTAGGAGCTCAAAAGACAAAAACATCAAAACTCGCTCAGCAGCTAATCGGATTGCTGTGGAATAAAATAGCCGCGCAATTGTTTGAAAACGTACTCACAAAACCCGGACTTGAAATCCAAACCCTGTTTTTTTTAAACGCAAACCCTGGTGTGAAACTTCAACTTGAAATTGTGATGCTCATTAAAACGCTGAAACCCAAACATTCAGTTGAAAACCTAACCCTGGCTGAAAAATAACGGTCTTCAAACCCTCATCGGAAACCGTGACCAGAGTTTGAAACGCTGACCCTCGTGTGAAAACCTAACCCATGTTTGAAATCTAAATTTGAAATTCTGGTTTGAATTCCTCAGCAAGGCTCAAAACTCAAAAGTCCCTCAAATTGACGCCCTAACTGATGTTTAAACGCACCCTTGAATCCCAAACCCCACCTTCGAACCCTAACCCTCGCCTGAAAGACCCCGGTCGAAGGGCTACTTTGAAATCCAAACCGAGGAGGCAAAACCCGCCCCCCTTTCACCTCCCTTTTGTGGGCCGTGTTGAGTTTTGAGCGTCCGGCACCTCGCTCTCCCGTCACGCCTCGTTCTCTTTCTGCACCTGTCTCGTCCTCCCGCCTCGGGCCTCGCTGGAAATTTTGCCGCCGTCGGCGCTTTGGGGAAAGGATGAGAGGACGACGGCGAGGAAGCCTTGAGGGTGGGGTGGGGGGGGGGCGCCAACAGATGGGCCGGCAAAGGAGCGGGGAGGACACCGGAGCTGAAACGTGATCACAAGCGCTGACCTACACCTACAAGCTAAAATCTAATCGCTGTCCCGTGAAATTGTATTTCTTCATTCCCAACAAGCTATTCTGTTCCTTTTGCAGTATTTCTCTGAACAAGACACCTTTCAGTACATGCAGTCTGATATTTTTTTGGTCCAACAGGCTGACAGTATCGATGTGTTGCCACGCCAATCAACAATTTTTTTCTGGCCGACGTCATTCAAACGATGTTACCAATTGGGAAAGTTTCATCAACCAATCACATTTCATCATCATCCTTGCACCCCACGATGACATCTGCATTTTCCTCTCATTGGCTGATTCGAGCAAAACTCGCTCAAGTGTTGAGAGTAAAATCCAAGAGTAATCCGCAATATGATGGCTGGCTCCCCGTGTATGTTGCAATGTCTAGCAAAACAATGACTTGATGACATGGTTGGGAGAAATTATCAATATGTCTGTTTGATATTAAGAGGTAGGCGAAGTCAGGGAAATCCCCACCGAAGGCCCGGTTGCCAAATTCACCACAAGAAGCAAGATGGCAGCCGGCAGATAAGCGCGGACCTTACGCGGCCGCTGACAAATGGCCGCGGTGTCACCGCCGCGATTAGCCGGCCGAGAGGTCGGCGGGTTGAGAGCGAAACAAGAGAGAATGAGTGAGGGAGTGGAGGACACGACGGCAAACAAGAAGGGCGGTGAGACGTCTCTCCTCCTGAGAGGGAAAACGTGCTGGGCTGGAGGCTCAACTCTGTTAACAACAACAACAAGATGGAGTACACTGTGCGTGTGTGTCCACGAACACAACTCAAGCACACAACTAGTGAACTGAAAACACTGTCGTTGTGTTCAAAATCCATTTTTTTTTTTTTTTTTTAATGAAAGAACCTTGACAGACTGACTAAAACCGAATAGTAAAGAATCCAAAGCAATAATTTCCCAATAGAATAATGTTTTTGGAAGATAAGAAGAGAGAAAAAGAGAGAATAACAAAAGATTGAAGAAGCGAAACAGTGTGAAGAATGACTAATGGAGTGAAGAATAAACATTTAACATCACTTTTGAGCCAATTTTCTGAATTCCCTCTCAAATTCTATATTTTGTGTCATCTTTTTCAAATCATTTTGATATTTCAAATCAAATGTGTGCAAAAGATGGCAAGGTGTAATCCACAAAATGAACTAGCTCACAACAACAACGCAATAACAAGCCTCCCGGTCTACTCGGCAAAAGCCTGTCAAAAAAAAAATAAAATAAAAAGCATGCCAGTATAATCAACGCTGTAGAATACCAAGTCTGGACACTATTTGAACTCAACCTAACTTCTTTGTCATTGGTTGAATCCAAGTCACACGGTTTATGGGTGCCATGTTGTCAACCAGAGTCTCCGTCCTCTTGTTTTAGCCTTGCTCAGTTTTTGGCCTTGTCCAAGAGTATTTTTGGGTAAATGGTTTGTGGTGTTGATGGCAACTTTCCGACAAGGCAGGTGGATGCATCCATCGTGTGCCCAAAAGCCCCCAAAGACAACAGGGAGCTAAATCCCAAGTAAATTCATTATGAGATGAATGAAAAACTGAGTTTATGTGTCAAAAAAGTTTTTTTTTTCTTTTGAAAGAGCTGCTCGCTATTTCCTTAATAAATGCGGTCTATTTTCTTTTACAGGTCACTAACTGGCCATGACAATGACCTCAGATTAACATAAAATGTCGCGAGCAAGCGGCATGAGGTAGGACCCAAATGCAGGACTCTGAAGCACAGACACGGTTTTCGAGGGTGGTTTAATTGCACGCAGAGGTCGTACGCAGGAAAGCGGTCCGACAAGGGCAAAGGCACAAAAATCTGAAAACGAGGCTGGATCACTACAAGGCAAAAACTTGGATCACGAGCAAAAAACCTGACTTGAAGACGGCTGTGGTGGCGCAGAAACGCTGCGACGCAGTAACGAGGCAAACCACTCCCAGGAAGTTCATAAAACTCATGCTAGACTCACACAAGGAAGTAGCAAGCTAAGACCGGACACACGAAATTTCAATACATGACATCATTATCGCTGAAAATGTCCTCGCAAAAGTCAGACCTTGAAAATAAAAGCAGGCCTGTCCAAAAAGTCCTCCGTTTTCTTATTTAGCAGTCGCATTGTAACTTTGTGCTTCTTCTTTATGAACTCTGCTTGTTAAATAAGTCAACAGCTGGCCCAAGAGAATACACTCAGACTGTTATTTATACTTGAAATTTCGTTTTTGAAGGTCTGAATTGTGACAGGATGCGTACCGCTGATGTGGCCCAAGTATTGCTGAGCAGACCGCGGGGGTTATTGCTTTGATTTGCTCACAAAAGCTCGCATGACTCCAAGAAATGAATGCCCAAGTCATGTGTTTTATTTGAAAAACAAAAAGCGAGCAGATGCACGAAGACCAGTACCAAAACCGAGGGCATAACAATCGGCCAGATCCGCATACTCGTCTGTACGCGGACTGAACTTCTTCATTTTGTTGCCAGGAAGAAGAAGAAGAAGAAGCGAAGGCGCCGCCGACCCGTGTTGCTAAATTATTGAAATCCACCGGTAGAGGAAGTCGGAGGACGTTTGCCATTTAAGGTGCGTGCGGCGGCGCCGTGCCGGGTGAACTTGGACCTGCCTTAAACGGGCTTACGAGGGTCGTTATTTTGGGCCTGAAAAAAAGGAAGATGAAAAATGGCGGAGGCGTTTATTGTTATGGATGCGTCCCAGCCGCAGTAATAAGCGTCATTAATACTATTTTGCATTCATCAGCGTGCACGTTGAGCATCTGTGTTAGCACACTAAAGTAAATGCTTGCAGATTTGCCAATTTTTCGGAGAACTTTACTGAAATTCTTCCTTGGAAAAATGCACATATTATAGTGTCGTTTTGTACTCTTAAGATGTTACAAAGTGGCAACAAAACGCATTCTTCTTTCGTAGACGCCGTGTTGGTTTTCTAACATGTCCTAACCCAGTCTTGAAACCCGACTTTTAAACCCTAACTGTGTCTTTCAACCCACATGCAGGCTTGAAATCCTTATTTTAAAACCGTATAATTGGTTTGAAATTCCAATGTTTTTCTATAAAGCTAATCCAGGCATGAAATCTTTATTTAAAAGCCCAAGACTGGTTTGAAACGTTTGAACCCAAACTCTCAACCAGGTTTCGGGTTTCATAGCAGGGTTTTAAACCAGGGGTAGGGTTTCAAGTCAGGATTTCATGCTTGGGTTAGGGTTTAAGAAAAAAAAAAAAAAAAAAAAACAAACCTTGGTTAGAGTTGGAATCAAATGTTAGGGTTAGAAATTAGCATTTGAAACTCCACTTTTGAACCCCAACCCTCTCTTCAAACCCGAATTTAAAACACCAACTCTGGCTTGAAACCCTCATTTTAACTCTTAAGATTTGATCAAAATCAAAACACTAACCCAGGCTCAAAATCACCTTCATTGAGGCTTCAAATCCTTACTTGAAACCGTAAATAGTGGTTTAAAACCCAACTTGTAAATCCTAACCCGGGTTTCAAACTCCAATTTAAAAGCCGTACCCCGATTTAAAACCCTAATTCGAATGGATTCCAACCGTTTAACTTGGGCTTGAAACCCCAATCAAACCAATACTTTTATCTTTGTAACTCACTTTACCCTTTAACATAAATCGCTTTTAGATGGAAAAAAAAAATATGCATGCGTTGGACGCTTTGCAACTTCCACAAACAACTCCGGTTAAACTTTGCTCCTCCGCGAAATACGAAAATTGCCTCTCAAGCAAGATGGACCACTTCAACATTCGTCCTTGCCACCGGATTGCTGCACTACTTCCCTATTTAGAAATGTCCGGACAACAACCGCAAGAAGGGACAAAGACCAGGTACCTTCCCGTGGTGTCCCGCAAGGGGCCCTCCTCTTGGGGAGCCTTGCGAAGGCTGCTCACTTCACTCTGACTCGCGCCGTGGGAGGGTAACCCTTTCCCCTGTGACTTTGCTTCGATCACCTGCCAACTGGGTTTCCACAGGACCTGCTCTGCCTAGACCCGATATTCAAAGGGACTTCGTTTGCAGTTTTCTGCTCGCGTTCTCCCCCGCTAGCCCCGGTAGCACAGGCTGGTCACAGCGCCCACTTTCCCTCCATATCCATCAAGCTGTCATCGTTTGCTCCCGACATTCTCTCGTCATCTTCTTCTACTTCTTCTTCTCTTCGGAGGACTGCAGAACCTCCCAAATGCGAGTCTGGCGCTTCTGAGGACAACCCTCAGGGGCCTCGAGTCACTTAACAACAACAACTGCAAGTGTGTGTGTCAAATATTATTTTTGCTATTCTCCTCCAAAAGCGAGAGAGTACTGCATCTACACCAAAATATACATCAGAACCTCTCGAGCCTCTGTTTGTCCTGAGAGACGTGCTCCTGCTCGGTTCCTGTTGACAAAACAAGCGTACCCCAGCGCCCCTGAGAAAAGAGAGCGGAGGCGACGAGAGCCCTTCACCGCACGCTGGGCGACTCGGTAAATGGAGAGTACTCACTCCAGCGCAAAGAAATAAACGCGCAAGTGCACTCGGCGGCGGCTCGTAAATCAAGCGCCCCCGTCCCGACCGTTGATTGCGGACGAGCGCCGCCCGGCCGGGGTCGGCCGTCTCCCGAGTTAAGGAGCCACGGGAGGGAGTGAGGCTAACCTCCCTTCAGGTTGGCGGCTCGGTCGTACACGCGCGATCCTCGAGCGTGGCCGTATTTCACTCGCACGTCTTTTCTCGCTTCTTCTTGGCCTCGCATCCAGGCATGGATGCTGAACTCCAAGTTACATCCCCCAATCGAGAAGTCTGGATGCTTCAAGCCCAACTCAAACTCAAAACACTTACCCTGGCTTAGGGTTAGGGTTAGACTAACCCTAAGCTATGCTTTAGACTAACCCTAACCCTAACCCTAACTCCTGATTTGAAAACTTGATTTGAAACCGTAGCCCAAGCGTGACAACCTGACTTGAAAAGCTAACCACGCTCTGAAACCAAACCCGCCTTCAAACCCTCACTTAGGGTCGAAACGCAACTTGAAAAACCTAACCCTAACCCTAACCCTAACCCAAGCTTGAAACCCTCATTTTAAATCCTAACATTAGCCTCAGACTCTTCTTTGAAAACCGCAACCCGGCTAGCATAAATCCAAACCAGATCTTACAACCCCCCCCCCTTGTTGAGAATTTTAACCCAGGCTTCAAACCCTCATTTGAAATTTTAACATTGCTTTCTACTCCTTATTTTGAAACCAAACCTGGGTGGCGCGCTTACTTTGTTTCGTTGCAGCATTTGCGGTCCGGCAAATCCTTTTGGTGAGGATTTCGTGGCTGCTCCCTGCAGCAGTCGAGCACGAAAGCCTCACGGCGGTCCGCGGCACGGACGGTTACGCGACTCGGCGACTTTGCGAGGGGCGAGGTTCACGCTCGTCGACAAGACCGGCGCCCCCCTCGCGCTAGGCTTCATGCAGCTATGAAAACATAATTTTCAAAAGGTACCCCAAGGTTAAAACCTGACTGAAAGTCCAGTTTTAAAATTCCACTCTTGTTTTAAACCCTATCTTGAACTCCCATTTTCAAATCCTAAACCTAAATCTTTCCTCGAAACTGCAATGTTGGTTTGAAACTTGAAACCTTGTGAGCAATCCTAACCCTTAATTCAAACCCGAACCCTTGTTTGAAAACTCAATTCATGCTAGAACCATTAGAAACCGTAAACCTTGTTTCAAGCTTAATTCAAGTTTGAAATTGTCACCTGAAACCCTAACTTTGTCTCGAATCCCTAAATTTAAACAAAAGCTCAGAATTGAAACCCTAATTTTGGTTTAAAATTCTCACGTGAAAGCCGAAAGAAATCAAGACTGGGTTTAAAACTCTCCTTCTGGCCTCAGATCATCGTTTGAAAACTGACCCGAACTTGAATCTATTTTGAAAGCTGATCCCGTGATGAAAATCCAAGGCCGTCCTCGAAACCCCCATTTTTGAATCGCGAAGCCGAGTTTAGACTTCAAAGTTAAAACCCGGCCAGTCTTGAAAATCCAAAGTGCGGCCTTGGTTTCAAATCCCATCCATCTGGCCATTCTCTACCGCTTTTCCGGGTTGGGTCGCGGGGGAAGTAGCTTCAGTAGGGATACTCAGACGTCCCTTTCCCCAGCCACTTCTTCCAGCTCTTCCGGAGGCATCCCAAGACGTTCCCAAACCAGCTGAGAGACGCGGTCTCTCCAGTTTGTCCTGGTTCGTCCTCTGGGTCTCTTTCCGGTGGGACATGCCCGGAACACCTCACCAGGGAGGCGTCTGTGAGGCCCCAGCCACCTCATCTGTCTCCTCTCAATGCGGAGGAGCAGCGACCCGACACGGAGCCCCTCACCCTTCAAATCCTAAAACTCGTTTATTCCGGAGTAATGAGTCCACTTGTGCGTCACGTAACTTTTTGTGTGCATCCTCGTCATCTTCCGCGCCACAAAAAAATGAAGATTTCACAATCCACGGAGGTGACCCCTTTGATGCTCCCTGAACTGAACTCTCGCCAGGCGCGACGTGGCACCGAATTTCTCCATTTTGCGGGACGTCAGAGGCATAATCTGCCGCTCGAAAATTGCGTTTACAAGAAAGCTCCTGTTGCAAGGCGTCATTTGCGCAACCTCGTTTGTCCCCATTCGGAAAGTGTGACTTTATACAAGCAATAAAGGTCACATTTGACTTACAAACTGAGCAAATGGGCTCAAATGTCACTGCAAAAGCGCGTGGAGAAAAAAAAAAACAAAATTCAGTATATAAGCAAACAAATGGAACAAAGAAAACAAATAGAAACTAGTGGCACAATCCCTCGCTGCAGTTTCGGGTTGAGATTTATGTTTTGTTTCGCTTCAGACCGCTAAATAAACAATCTGTCATCGTTAGCCGGGCCGGCGTCTTGGCCAATGGGCGGGCTGGAAAGCCGTTACCGGGCGGAGCGCGCGTCGGCGGCCGGCGGGTTCGGCCCAATTGCCTGGGAGAGATTGCAAGTCGGCGTGCGGCGTCCGCGTCGGCGTGCGTTAGCTGAGCTGCGGCGTCGCGGGAGGGGGGGTGGGGCGGGGTGCGTTGACATTTGAGCTTTTTCTTGAGCTTGGATTGAATGCGCGCTCGCTATCGATAAAAAGATATTGGCGACTTGACAGCGGGAACGCTTCTTCTTATTCAACGCGTGCGCTTGAAGCACACACAGCGTAAACATCATCAACAAAAAGAAGCGAGACCTCCGCCAAGGCCCAAAGGCGAGGCTGCATTATTAAAAAAAAAAAAAAAAAAACTGTACCGACAAAAATATATATATTTTTTGCCAATGGTAAAATGGGAAGCATGGGGAGGTCCAAATGTAATTTTTTAAAATATTATACTCCCCCCTTTCTTTTTTTTTTTTTTAGATAGGTCAATATTATTCATCTATAGCTATATTTTATTCATGAAATCAGGAGAAAATATGGACATTTAAAAAGTAAACATACTTTTGACCAATTCCCCTCCCAATTTTTTTTTTATTTAAGTTTTGATGTAATAACTTAGTTTCATGAATAAAATGAATGAAACTACAATGAATACTTTTGAATACTTATGAATACTAATGAATAATGAATACTTAATGAATACTTTTTGAAAATTTTACAATGAATAAAATTTTAGTATTTTTGAAAATACAATAGAATTGAATTTAATGAAATTAAATACATTAATTAAATCAGTTTAACAGTCAAATAATAGTAAATTATCCCAACTAAGTGCATTTAGTAAATTTTTTTTGGGATACAGAGAATACAATTGAATAACAATACAAATATATGAAATTTCAAACAAATGTAATAAATGCAGCAGGTTTAAAAAAATGTTCAATCAACAAAAATAACTGTAAAGAATCTGTGAATTCAAGAAATGAAAACAAAGTCAACGATGTCCCCCCACCCCCTTTGATTGTAAAATGAAATTAGCTTTGGTGCGTCCGCAAAGCCGCTGCCAGCGCGGCGATAAAAACGTTTATGGAGTCCACTTTGCGCTCCCCGCATTGATTTTGGGAGAAAGTCGCGGGCGGCTAAAATCCATCTAACTCTCATCTCAGGAAAAGTCGGCCGGGCCGACTTGATTGTCTGTCAAATGAGAGAAAGCAAGATAAATAAGGATTGTTGGACAAGTTAGGACACTTTGCAAAAACTTTTAAACGCCTCACAGCTCTGTCCAAGCATTTTTTTTTTTTTTGGGGGGGGGGGGGGGGCTCTTTTAAAAAGCCTTTTAGGTGAACTGATGTTTTACAAAGAAGGTTGAAGAGATTTCTTGTTGGATTTTTCTTTTTTTTTTTTGGGGTGGAATGAAATAAATGCAGGGAGAGATGAAGCTACGAAGATAATTGCATTATCGGAATTTTCAGCCCGATTATAAGCCTCACCCAGTACATTTGTCAAGGAAATACCATTTGGTACGGACATAAGCCGCACCCGTGTAAAAGCCGCAAGTGCCCACATTGAAACGCGAGATATTTACAAAGACGGTACACAGAAAGAAAGAGTTTTCAAAGTTTTAATATCTTAGCTTAGCTTAACATAGCAACAACAACAGGTCTGGTTTAAAAAAACAAAACAAAACAAACATACCCAAATCACTAAGATGTGGCAGTAACACAGCAGCAACACGCTAGCGCAGCGCTAATAGGGCCGAATGTAAAAAAAACATACCGGTAAAAATCACCGAGATACGGCACTAATACAGAAGCAACACGCTCGCGCGGTGCTAACATGGCACTAACAGGGCCGGTAAAAAAACAACAACAAAAAAACAAAACATACTGGTAAAAGTCACTTCCTCGGCACATATATTCCACCGGTTTCACTCTTACCTTTTCCGCTCGAGTGCCCCCTTGCGGCCGTTAGAAAAAAAAAAAATGCACAAATTAGCCGCATCACCGCATAAACCGCAGGGTTGAAAGCGTGTGAATATAGTCCAGAAATTACGGTATTAACATACAGAAGTACCTTAATATATATATTTAATTTGTTCTGTGACCACGCTTAGGTACCAAATCGTCGTTCCCCATTGAAATGAATGAAAATACTATTAATCTGTTTTGCGCCCCTCCAAAAATAAACACATTTTTCATTTTTCAAAAAATAGGGAAATAGCACTTTTTAAGGCTTCCTTATAATATATTATAGCTGTAAAATAATTATATCGTATACAAATAATTAAGAAGAATTGAATTGATTACAGCTCTTCCCGGTATGTGCGACTTGGGCACCAGGGGGAGGTATAATGCAGTCATGCAGATACAACTATTGTAAGTGACGATAACATTGGTCTTTTTTTGCAGAGGATAAAGAATATATGCCTGTGAGTATTGCTACATTTTCTTTCTATATATGATGTAGCACTGAATATGTTGGAATGGCAGTTTCTTCAATGACAACACTGATCCTATTTGTTAGCCCGTCTGTGGCGTTTTCCATTACGCATTAGCAAGGCGTGGCTTTGTGGTTGTTTCAAATATGCAATCTGTACCTTTTTTTTGTCTGATGTTAAGCTTGACAGCAAACCAAACAGCACTCATATATATATATATCTATATCTATATATATATATATATATATATATATATTATATATATATATATATATATATATATATATATATATATATATATATATATATATATATATATATATATTTTTTTTTTATTTTTATTATTTTTTTTTTTGCTCATAAGTGGAAGCAAACCAAATAAAACTCGATCGATGACAGCTCGTATCTTAAAAAAAACTTGCATCACGAGGTACCGCTTGAATCGTTTAACGTATAACGTGTATTTGCCGAGATTGCCTTCCATTTCATGAACAGTTCTCATATTTCATAAATGATACGCTGGCAATATTGCGTCTTAAATGCGGGGCGGCCATCAGAAATGCAGGCCCGTTGCTTCATTTCCATTTCACATTCCAGGAAGCCCAGACAGAAATGGAAAATTAAAAAAAATAAAATAAAAAAATGGTGGGAGTTGAGTGGAGAGGTGGGGATATTTGAAATTGTGTTTATCTATTAAAAGCGCTGCCTGTCTGCCTCCCCCCATTAAAATAAACTCGTTTTTGCACCCGGTCGGTTTCTCGGTCGGAGCTCCCTGAATAATCCAAGACGCGTTCACACGCTCGCCGTCCGTCTGGCGCTCATCGGTCCTTTTCAACGGGGTAAGGGAGAGTTTTATCTCGTTTTTCGACGCCTTTCCGCTCCCTCTTTTGTTCTACCGCTTCGATTACACGCATCTTATTTCTCGCTGAGTCGAGCGACGGCGGACAAATTAGGAGGGAGGAACGGGATTGAAAAGAGCCAAAAGAGGACCGCGGAGAAGACAGGCACACCTCCAAAGTCCAAACCACATATACTAGAGCCAAAACGCCATTTGATTAGAAAACCATGACCAGAAATATTACTGTACGGTTACAGATTTCCCACAATCCATTCCTGCATCTTGGTTCGTGTGGCGCGAGAGAGCTGCTCTCTCATTGGCTATTGCCATAGCATCTTCCTGGCATCCCATTGGCGAGGACAGAAGTCAATTTTTACCCACGAATCAAGCCCATCCCTTCATCCATTTTCTTTGCCGCTTATCCTCACAAGGGTCACGGGGAGTGCTGGAGCCTATCCCAGAACCCAACGGGCAGGAGGCGGGGTACGCCCTGAACTGGTTGCCAACCAATCGCAGGGCACGTAGAGACAAACAGCCGCACTCGCAATCACACCTACGGGCAATTTAGAGTGTCCGATTCATGTGGCATGTTTTTGGGGTGTGGGAGGAAACCGGCGTGCCCACCCGGAGAAAAGCCACGCAGGCACGGGGAGAACATGCAAACTCCACACAGGCCGGTCCGGGATTGAACCCGGGACCTCAGAACTTTGAGGCCAACGCTTTCCAGCTGATCCACCGTGCCACCCTGAACCAAACCCAAAATATGAAGTTATTAGACTACCCCAAAAAACATTTTTTTTTTTTTTACAGAAACATAAAATACTGGACAAAAAAAACCAAACAAAACTGAAAAAAACCTGTAAAAACGCAAAATTATAACAAAGTACAAAAGTATTGGCCAAAAACCCATACAAAAATGGAAAATAAAATATGGTATAAAAATACCAAGTTAATAGTGAAATACAAAACATACAAAATATGAGAGGTAAAATATTGAATTAAAAAAAATTCAAATTTTTCAACAAAAACTATTAGGGAAGAAAGAACTAAAGTACTTGACCAAGATATACAAAAATAGAACCATATTTCCAAATACTGAGGGAGGGGGGGGGGTGATGGAGTGGAACCCTCCCAGCAAAAATAATGAAAAATAGTACTGGACAAATATATATGAGTGTAGCAGAAAAAAAAGACAAATATTCAAAAGACAAAAACAGATGAATCGCGCAAACATTTGAGTGAAATCTCGTTTGGTGTCTGATATTTCTTGTTCCGGCGCATCAATCCATCCAAATTTGGACCAGTAAGAGCAAACGGCGCAAAGTTCCCGGCCGAAACCTTTTCAATCCCAGTGCCGGCACATCATTTTGTCAGCTCAATAAAAAAAAGGTCCACTTAAAATTCAGCTTGTGGCCTTTTTCTTTTCTTTTCTTTTCTTTTCTTTCTTCCTTCCTTTCTTTTTAATCATCAAGGCGCCGCACTGTAATTTCTGCCAGCCAGCGACGGCGCTTCGGGAAACAATGTTATCCGTGCACATCATTATCGGACATTAATTGACTCACGCTATCGCCGGGTCGCCCCGCGTGGACGTGAGGCGGCTTCCTGATGAATTCGCGCCTGCGGTGCTGCCTGAAAACTTGGAACAATTTTCTGCTCTAATATCTCACAAGGAAGTGACTTGCAGTCAAACACTTTTTTTTTTTTTTTCATATGCACAAAGTCGAGCAGTTGGTGCATTAAAAGTATACTTTCATTCTTTCTTTCTTACTAACTGGGGGAAAAACTGTGTGAATTGCAATTTGTCGGGAAAAGTGCCAAAAAAGAAGTTCCGTAATTTCCGGGCGTACAAGCCGCGACTTTTTTCCTGCGGCTTATGTGGCCATGCGGCTAATTTGTGCATTTTTTCTGACAGCCGCAAGGGGGGACTCAGGCGGAAAAGGTAAGAGAAGACTGTTGGAATATATGTGCCGAGGAAGTGACTTTTACCAGTATGTTTTTTTTCTAACCGGCCCTGTTAGCGCTGCGCTAGCGTTGTGCTAGCATGTTGCTGCCGTGTTACTGCCGCGTCTCAGTGATTTAGGTATGGTTTTTTTTCAACTGTTAGTGCTGCGCTAGTGTTAGCACTGTGCTAGGGTGTTGCTGCTGTGTTACTACAGCGTCTCAGTGATTTTTACAGGCATGTTTGTTTTTAACCGGCACTGTTAGCGCTGTACTAGCGTGTTGCAGCTGCGTTACAGGCATGTCTCAGTGATTTTTACCGGTATGTTTGTTTTTAACCGGCCCTGTTAGCGCTGCGCTAGCATTAGCACTCCACTGGCGTGTTGCTGCTGTGTTACTGCCGCGTCTCATTGATTGAGGTACGTTTTTTTTTAATCGGCCCTGTTAGTGCTGCGCTAGTGTTAGCAAGGTGCTCGGGCATTGCTGCTGTGTTACTCGAGCGTCTCAGTGATTTTTATACGTATGTTTGTTTTTAACAGGCCCTGTTAGCGCTGCGCTGGCGTGTTTCTGCTGCGTTACTGCCGCGTCTCAGTGATTTTTACTGGTATGTTTGTTTTAAACCAGCCCTGTTAGAGCTGTGCTAGCGTTACCGCTGTGGTAGTGTGTTGCTGCCGCGTCTCAGTGATTTTTACTGGTATGTTTGTTTTAAACCAGCCCTGTTAGAGCTGTGCTAGCGTTACCGCTGTGGTAGTGTGTTGCTGCCGCGTCTCAGGCACTGTTTGGAAAGAAAAGGTATGTTATTAAAACTTTGAAAACTCTTTCTATGTAACGTCTTTCTTGGTAAATATCTCATGTTTCAATGTGGGCACACGCGGCTTTTAATCAGGTGCAGCTTGGGTGTGTGCAAATTCTTTTTCTTTAAAAATGTACTGGGTGTGGCTTATAATCATGTACGCGCCATAGTCCGGAAATTACGGTAAATACTTTACCTTTGTGAAGATGGAACACATTAGGCTATTTAGGCTTTTACTCACGAAAAATTACCGTTATGAAACGACTTCTGGAACAGATTAATTTTGTAAAAAGTGGTACCACTGTATCCCATAAGTGGACGATTTGCACTTATTACATAAATGATATACTTGGTCACAAAAGTGCAATATTTGTGCACAGAAATGCACTGGTTGAAGGTGAAAAGTGGTATTTCGACACAAAAATTCCCCACTATATATCATCAGAATCAGAATCAGAATCAGCTTTAACAGCCAAATGTGTAAAAACAAACAAGGAACTTTTCTCCGGCAGTCGGTGCAGCCCTGGTACGACATTCAAAACAAAGAACAAGGAACAACAAAGGAACAAGAACCTTCAAGGGAAGAACAACATCCATAAAGTGAACTAAAATTAATCCGATTTTGATTTGCACAAAGACACACACACGCGAGGTAGCTTGCCAGAATCTCGCGCGGTATCTGTTAACGTTCAACTATTATGTTTAGGGGGAAAAAAATATGATGGCATTCCCGTCGAAATATTACAGACACGGCCAATGAGAACCCAGATGAGCAGCCGAGCGGAAGACACGTTCCCAGATGAGGCCGATACGTTCCCGAGTGCGAGGTCCGCTCTCCAGGTGGCCGATCGATGGACTTATCAATGGCCATTTAAAGATGAAAGCACTTTGGCTCGGCTCGGCCCACTTAGCGCCGTAATGGACGGCCCAGACGCGCTCGGCCCGCCGTCGTAGCTTCACTGGAGCACGTTATGAGATTTTGGGCCGCGATCGATTAGACGGCTCGAGGAAAAAGCTTCAAGGAAGCTCGACGTCCCGACGGACTTCTTGGTTTTATTTTTTTTTTGGCTCCCCTTTCGTGCAGTTTTCACATCACGTCTCTTTTGTTTGTTTGCAACAAAATCTGCCACTGGAAGCGTCTTCATGCCTATCTTGAAGCCCGACCCTTGGCTAAAAACGTGAACACAGCCGTGACGTAAATAACTCTTGGGAGCAATCGCTCCAAGTTGAACATTGAGCCTCGACCCACACCAACGGACACAAACTGTGGAAAAAGTCCTTGGAGGAAGTGCCATTGCAGCTGCTCCTCACTTTGCCGAAGAAAAGAAAGCCACCCGGACAGACGACAATGACTTTTACTCGTATTCATTTCTTTGTCTCTTCTAGAAAAATGGAAAGCTTTCCACGAAATTTGCTATCACGGGTAGACACACATGCACAAAAAAAAAAAAAAAAAAAAAATCTCTCAAAAAGCCATCGGCCAAAAGCAACACAAACTCGGCCATTTTGGTATGAAGCCTTTTTTTTTTTTTTGGGGGGGGGGGGAGTTTCCAGTTCCTTCCTATCTATCTATCTATCTATCTATCTATCTATCTATCTATCTATCTATCTATCTATCTATCTATCTATCTATCTATCTATCTATCTATCTATCTATCTATCTATCTATCTATCTATCTATCTATCATTATAACGTTATTATTACAGTCTTTCTAGCTCTCTCTCTCTCTCTCTCTCTCTCTCTCTGTCTGTCTGTCTCTCTCTCTTTCTCTCTCTATCGAATTTGGGAGGCATGTCTGTCATGTGTAGTGTCATGAAAAACTCTCAATCAGTTCCACCCAAAAAGATACAGAACATCTGCCATTTTGGTCGAAAGTGGCCATTATGGAGCCATTTTTGCAAAAAAAAAGCAAAAAAAGCAAAAAAAAAAAAAAAAAAACTCTCTTGATGCTTCAATTTGCTCCAAAGAAGGACGAGGAGGTCATCGGCGGACGCTCTCGGATAACGAGGAGGAAGACGTCCGGACAGGGCGAGTGATAGCCGGCTCCCTAATGAAGGCCAGGGGAGGGGGGGCGATTCCCATCAGGTGCGTCGCGGCGATAGTCGCCGGGGTGACCTCTGCGCCGCGGAGGACGGCCTTATTGGCGTCGTCTAATTGGCCGCCAGATAGCGTTAGGAGGCGATTAGCGAGCCGACGCCGTGGCCGGGAAGGGCGAAGAGAACGTCCAGACGGGAAGAAAAATGCATCACGCAGCCGGACCGCGTGTGAAAAGACGTCACGGGGGGTGGGGGGTAAATGGCTCGCAAGGGAGACGACGCGTCGATTACATTTCGAGACATTCAGAAACTCACATATCGTTCACATCAACATCGAAGGGACTGGCTAATTCCTGGATTTTCCTATTCTGGGATTGATGGCGCAGATGCGCCGATGTTCCGTTTCCCATCAAAAGCAAAACAACTGCTTTGTTAGTTCATTCCCTTTATGACCTTTCCCGCTCCAACCTGAAATATGATTTCATCGTGATTTCATTCCTGAGAATTGGAAATATTCACTGATGTCATCCACTAATATTTTAATTTCATGCTCCAAGTCACCCCAATACATTTCTAATGGAGGAGGAGGTTGGGGGGGGGGGGGGTGAGAAAGAGAATCGTTTCCATTAGCTTTGCTTAGCTGAAGCCCAAAACATATTTAATTAATGTGGACTTCTCGTTCCAAACTTTTGTGACTCGGTCGCCAATTTCTCTTGGGAGTTTTTGCCGCCGTAACGCCGCTCTGCCCTCGTTACGGTGAAGCAATGAGTACCGGTGAGAGGCTGAATGAAAATCATTTTTCTTTTGTTCTTGTGCTGAGATGGACACCTCCCCTGAAAAATGTTTCTTAGTGCCGATATTAACTTATTCGGGAGCAGAGGTTTGAAAAGCAACCGCTTTTTTTCAGCAACTGGCTCATAGATACTGTCTGGGAGTTTGTTGTTAGTTCAAAGTGATCCGCATATCATCAAAATACGGCTGGAAACGATTAGGGTAATATTGCCACGATCATTTCACTCGATTTGTGAGATGTTCGCTTCTTTGAAAAGAGCTTCCGTGTCCCATTGTACGTGGGACAGCCTGTTTTCAATGGCGAATGTCGCGGTGTGATGTCACGAACAGACGATGATGCAGGCAAAATGGCGACCACTTGGATGTCGAATGAGACTTCCGCAACTCATATTTACTTTTTCGGAGGGACACTGAAGTGAATAATGTTATATGTATTTTTCATTCCAATATCTATTTTAGAACGTCCCTAGGCGTGACACTTGACCTTTCAAGAAGTTTAGCTTGTAAAATTAGCCTGAAACGGTCGCGTCAAACAAAATTTGTGGGCAATTTTGAGCGTTGGCCCATGACACGTTTTTCAAATCCCCCAGAAAAGGTGATTCATTCGCACAAATAATACGAGCAACATAGCTACTCCTAGTGAAAGAGTTTTTCACCTTGAAAGTACACAAGTGCAATCACTTGATAAAAAAAATGTTGAAAGTCACAACTTTAACACTCGCCTTCTCCTCCACAAAAAAAACAACAACGACCGGCTGTCAGATACTTTAGTCCAACAATTGCTTCCACTGCGAGCTTTTTGCGCCCCCCCCCCCCAAAAAAAAAAACAACAAAAAACAAAACCAAAAGACTGCGAGACTGCGCACGATGTTGACCTGCGGCCGACTGCACGTCACCACTCGGGAGAAAACAGCTTTTCGTGTCGTCGGGGGCAACACGCACACGGCAACTGTTTTTTGTCGACACTTTTCCGCAAAGGTCGGGACCTGCTTCACTTGCGACCAGCTGCCGTCCGCGTGTACAAATGGACATGTTCCATCAAGGGGAGGAGGAAAGAGGAAAAAAAATCCATCTATCCATCTATCTGTCTGTCTGTCTATCTATCTATCTATCTATCTATCTATCTATCTATCTATCTATCTATCTATCTATCTATCTATCTATCTATCTATCTATCTATCTATCTATCTATCTATCTATCTATCTATCTATCTATCTATCTGTCTGTCTGTCTGTCTGTCTGTGTCTGTCTGTCTATCTATCGTCTATCTATCTATCTATCTATCTATCTATCTATCTATCTATCTATCTATCTATCTATCTATCTATCTATCTATCTATCTGTCTGTCTGTCTGTCTGTCTGTCTGTCTGTCTGTCTGTCTATCTATCTATCTATCTATCTATCTATCTATCTATCTATCTATCTATCTATCTATCTATCCAGCCATCCATCTATCTATCTATCCATCCATCTATCCATCTATCTATCTCTCTCTCTCTCTCTCTCTCTCTGTTTGTCTGTATACCTAGTCTCTATCTATCATTATGTTATGATTACGTTATTACAATCTATCTATCTATCTATCTATCTATCTATCTATCTATCTATCTATCTATCTATCTATCTATCTACTATCTATCTATCTATCTATCTATCTATCTATCTATCTATCTGTCTGTCTGTCTGTCTGTCTGTCTGTCTGTCTATCTGTCTATCTATCTATCTATCTATCTATCTATCTATCTATCTATCTATCTATCTATCTATCTATCTATCTATCTATCTATCTATCTATCTATCTATCTATCTATCTATCTATCTGTCTGTCTGTCTGTCTGTCTGTCTGTCTGTCTGTCTGTCTATCTACTATCTATCTATCTATCTATCTATCTATCTATCTATCTATCCACCATCCATCTATCTATCCATCCATCTATCCATCTATCTATCCATCTCTCTCTCTCTCTCTCTCTGTTTGTCTGTATACCTGTCTCTATCTATCATTATGTTATGATTACGTTATTACAATCTATCTATCATCTATCTATCTATCTATCTATCTATCTATCTATCTATCTATCATATCTATCTATCTATCTATCTATCTATCTATCTATCTATCTATCTATCTATCTATCCATCCATCCATCCATCCATCCATCCATCCATCCATCCATCCATCCATCCATCATCCATCCATCCTCCATCCATCCATCTATCTATCTATCTATCTATCTATCTATCTATCTATCTATCTATCTATCTATCTATCTATCTATCTATCTATCTATCTATCTATCTATCTATCTATCTATCTATATCATCTATCTATCTATCCATCCATCCATCTTGTGCATTTGTGAATTTGATCTTTGATCCAGTCGGTACGTCAACGCGTGTGTGTGTTGCGTGCCCGCGTCGAACAATTTCTCACGGGCGAGCGCGCCCTCCTTAAGTTTAGCTCCTCACTCAATTTTTTTTTTGGAAGTGGAAAATCAAACAAGCCTCGAACGTCTTTGTCGGTCTTTCTCTTCTCTGTCGGAGGAGTTAACAAATAAAAGTGTTGTTCTTCGCCCGAGACTGCCTTGCCTGACTCAGACAGAGCCGTTAAAGTGGGTCAGACGTCAGCGATTAACAGTAAATAACGTGTGGGCTCAAAGCTGAGAGCCACGCTGGGAGTGCTGACAAAATAAAAAAATACAAATAAAAAAAAAAAAATGATGCTTCAAAATTAGCTGCAGTAGCTCAGAGCGGTGATTCAAAATCATCCGGGTGCTCGCTCCTACAGTTTCTTTGTCCTGAAGTGCACCGCATTGTTTCCGATTTAGGTTAGCGACATGTGGCGCTGGAAAAATGACATCAGTCACTCACATCTTAAAAATGTACGGGTGTGTTCAGTCATGCCCGCAGATATAAACTTACTGTTTCTGGCCCGCAGGTATAAAGTTGCGGGTGTGTGTTCTCTTTGTAATTATGAGTGTACCCCTTTAAGAGCGGAGGGGGGCGGTGTCAGTCTAAACTAGGAAGTGAGACGCAGCCGCCACTGATCTAAAAAAAAAAGACTGGAGTTGCCATCCGCCATCTTGATACTCCCAAAAACAACCATGCCGACCTGTGCGTTAATTGTTCACGGTTGTTGTTCACCTTTATATGCCGAGGGTTTTTTCACGAAAAAGAGAGAAATAAGCAAGAAAACACATTTTCTGTGAAATTTTTGATGAATTTCATAATACAGAACTCTGCAAATTGAATTTGGTTTTCAAAAGTGAGGAAACAAGTTGACATTTTCTGTCTGAAAAAGGATGTCGCTGAGACACCAAATGAACATTTAGCATGTCCTGATTTCCACAAATATATCAAACTGACTTAAAATGTAATATTTTGATGACAAAAAATGCTCATTTTTTTGCTATTTTATGATGATAGTGCTCCACAGTGTGTTTTGGGAAAAGTTAACATGTCACGGAAAATGGGCCCAAGGTAACATGGAAGGTTTCTTGCTAGTCACGGTGTTCTATGTCTTTCCTTTGCACTTCCCCTTTTTTGGCTTACCAAGTCGAATTAAAAATCCTGCATGTTACCAGAACTGGAAAAATGTCAACCTCACACGACCAGTTTTAATTCTCCGCCATAATCCAACCTGTAAGACGCGTCCTTTGGGAGTACCAAGATGGCGGCCAACTGGCTTCAACCAATCGACACACGGCTAGATGTGTATGCGCTATCCCGTCTTTTTTTTTTTTTTTTAGGTCAGTGGCAGTAGCTCATTGAAGACCGTGAGCGTTCCGTGTTAAAAAAAAAAAAAAAAAAAAGACGTCAGCCTGTGGTTCCATATTTAATTTTTCATATGCGCTGAGAGTGCGCAATTGCGCAGTGGCGCAGCTTAAAGGGAACATCAATCAAGACTACACAAAATAAGCGACGTCTTTCAAAATCTATGTATTTCTACTCGGAACGAATTTTACGCACGTGATTTTTGGTGCTCGACTGTGCAGATTTGCGAGTGCGATGGCGCCCGTCAAATCACAGTGACTGCGTTATTGTGATATGATATTATAAATATGGATAACCGGGTGGACGCATCTATCACATCAGACGCGTGAAAATGTCTGAAAATGATGCGCATGTCGGCATTTCAGTTTTGCAGCATATAAATGAATAAATAACAATAAAGATGTCATTGTATTATCAACGCATTTTATTTACTTATCCATTCTAATGATGAATATTTTTTTTTTTACAGTGTCAATAAAAATCGAGCGTTACCGAGGTATTTTCGTGCAACCCTTCCATCGCAAATAAAGCGTCAAAGACAAATGTAGCAGCAGCAGCGAGTACGTATTGTGCATCTCGTATGAACGTTTCCACCGAGCGACGCGTTCGTCACGCTTTACTTTGAGCCCCCCCCCCCCCCCCCCGAAAAACATCGCAACCCTCCGTTTGCCGCCTTCCCCTGGCACGGAGTGCCATCAATATGCAAACAACACAGTGAGCGCCGCCTTTGTGACGACCTCAGGCTGCTTCAGCGGCGCAGCTGCAACTTATCAATATTATTCCTCGTTTCGTTGGTTCGGAGGAAGTTAGTCGACCCGACGGTCGCTTTGCTGGTGTTTGTGCCGTACGCGCAGCCGGCAGTCGGCTTCGTTTCTCCCGCGGCAGCTGTAAAGCGCGCATTACATTTGAATGTGTGTCACATCTTTCTGGCGCTCTCTCGTGTTTGCAAAAACAACATTGGCATGCAGGACGCATGCTACGCCCAGCTAGCACAAGTAGCCTGAATGGAATACTATTTAATATGCACGAGCGTTGCACCGACGGCAGAGAACTGTGCAGCGGTCTGTTCAATGAAATCAACTGTTTGATGGTTGGCGGCACGGTGGAGCAGCTGGAAAGCGTTGGCCTCACAGGTATGAGGTCCCGGGTTCGATGCCGGACCCGCCTGTGCGGAGTTTGCATGTTGTCCTCGTGGGTTTACTCCGCTTTCTTCCAACATCCCGAAAACATGCTCGCATTCATTGGAGACTCTAAATTGCGACTATTTGTCTCGATGTGCCCTGCGACTGGCGAGCAACCAGTTCAGGGTGTACCCGCCTCCCGCCTGTTGACAGGTGGCATAGACTCCAGCACTCCCGCGACTCTCATGAGGATAAGCGGCTAAGAAAATGGATGAATGGACAGTTTGATGGTCTTTTTTTTGGGGGGGGGGGACACGCATTAGAAATTGGAGCATCAGCAAACTGCTGATAAAACTCAGAATGACAAACGTCCCTTTCGAAACTGTCATGCTCCTGGATTCCAGCCAGGGCTGGGCGTGGCCAGCTAATCTGAAGGCGCACACCTGCGCCTCATGACCTTTGATTAGACCCAGTACATATAGGACCCGGGGGACGACTATTACTCTGCTAGATCGTTGCTCTTCATGCCTCATTCCCGCACTCCTGCTTTCTCGACTTCTGACCTCCGTGCACCGACCCACGCCTGTTCATTGACCACCCTCGTAAGCCCATTCGTACTGGTACTACGAATGGTTTGGACTGTCTACCTGATCTCAGACCTCGGACCGAATAAAGGTTTCCTCTGTACTGTCTGCTGTCTCTGGAGTCGTGCATTTGGGTCCAACCCTGAGCCCCGCATCGTGACAGAAACCCTCATTTTCAAATCCTGAAGCCGAGTTTAGACTTCAAAATTTAAACCCGGCCAGTCTTGAAAATCCAAAGTGCGGCCTTGGTTTCAAATCCTATCCATCCATCCATCCATGATCTACCGCTTTTCCAGGTCAGGTCATGGAGGAAGTAGACTTCCCTTTCCCCAGCCACTTCTTCCAGCTCTTCCGGAGGGATCCCGAAGCGTTCCCAAGGCAGCCGAGAGACTACGTCTCTCCAGCGTGTCCTGGGTCGTCCTCAGGGTCTCTTTCCGGTGGGACGTGCCCGGCACACCTCACCATCCGAGGCATCCGCCCCAGCCACCTCACCTGGCTCCTCTCAATGCGGAGGAGCAGCAGTTTGACACTGGGCCCCTCCCGGATGACCGAGTTTCTCACCCGTTCTCTAAGTGAGAGCCCGAACAGGCATTTCAGTCGCTTGTATCCGGGATCTTGTTCTTTCGCTCATGACCTACAGCTCATCCCCAAAAGTGAGGGTAGGAACGTAGATCGACTGCTAAATTGAGAGTTTCGCTTTTTGACTTCACTCCCTCTTTACCAGAAGGGACCGATACAAAGTCCGCATCGCTGCACACGCCGCACCGATCCGTCTGTCGATCTCGTGAACAAGACCGCAAGATATTTGAACTCCTCCACTTGGGGCAGGATCTCATCCCCGACCCGGAGAGGGCATGCCACCCTTTTCCGACTTTGGACCAACCATTGGCTTATTCTGTGTCACTTCTTTTGACAGCAGAATTCCCGCACGCAGCAAAAGTTAGCACCCGACTCTTCTTTCGGTACACGTAGCACAATTTGAGAATCGCGGCACCGAATGAATGCCGGTCAAATCACTTCGCCACGCGTACGTACACACCCACGCGAATGGCATCGCCATATTCACACGCGACGCAATCAAACGGCGTCGTTCATCTCCGCAGGTCGCCGGCTCGAGAGCAATTAATGCTCTCGTTTGCCGTTTCTGTCCCAAAGGGCACAAAACGGAGCCGGCGTCGGCCCACATCCCGACGGCGGATATCGAAGTCAGCCGAGTCGCCACCGGACCAAAGAGCCTTCGGGCTTCCGGGTCATGAAGCGACGCCCAGACATCGACAGGATGTCATTTGTACACTTGTGCCGTCTGCGGCGTGAGACATACGCACGTACACGCGCTGCACAAAAACAGAAATAAATCACGCTGACAAGGCTTTTCTGTGTCCAGGCGATGCATCCGGCCTGCGGGAGGCAACACACACACACACCGGATGGCTCTCTCCTTGTCGTAAGAGATAAAGTAGACCGAAGGACAGATTCTTGTTGTTGTTGTTGTCGTCGTCTCGGTACAAGATGGCCATGCGAGCGCTTTCTGCTGAGCGTCGGCGACCCGAGAGACTCGAAGGTGACGCCGTCTTGTTGAGTTTGTTGCTAACGTTCGCGTGTCCTTCTCTTCATCCTCTTCCTCGTGATGTCATCATCACCGGCGATGTCATCGACTATCTTTCTTTCTTACGACCTTGTCGCCCATCCACTATTTTCTCTGTTCTTACGTTTATCATCATCATCATTTATCACGAGCAAGCCTTCCCCTTTGTTTGAATGCAAAACAAACTCAACGCGTTATGGACGTCTTCGTGTTTTATGATTTTTTTTTTGTAATCATTTGACAAAACAATCTCATTTTTCTCAAGGAAAGTTTTGCTTCATGATGTTATCTACAATGTGCGCATCATAAAACTTGATCACTGTGATTGTACCCCTTGAAGCACACAACTTGAAGTCAGAGATGCTCAGAACTGAAAAATGTAGTCCAGTAATGTACTGTAAAATTTCAATCAACTTACACAGAGCTAGGAATTATTAGCATTACAGTTTTTACATTTTTCTCAAAAGCATCATCAGCCTCCACCGCTGCAATGTCTTTTGTATTTTTTTTTTGTCATTTTCAAATTCACCCCGGGGGCCGGATCGCAACCCCTTGCGGACCGGTTTTAGTCAGCGGGACGAATGTTGGACAACACTGATCTATGCTAACAAATATCCCCGTCCACTGTTTCCGTGTCTACCAGTCTGTCCATTATCAATTCATCCACCCATCTGTCTGTCCATTTGTCCATCAAACCGTTCTTCAGTCTTTCCACCCTTTCAAAAATGTATTCATCAGTCCATCTGTGCAACTACCAGTACATAAAAAAAAAAAAAAAACGTCTTTCTAGTTCTCCATCAGTTCGTACGTCTGTCTGTTTTCCCAGTGATCTGTCATTCTCTCTATTCCTCAGCTGTTGGGCCATCCATCCATCCATCCATCCATCCATCCATCCATCCATCCATCCGTCAAGTCCCAGTTGTATTTGCTGTGTGACCTTGCCACAGTCCACATTTGTCAGCTTCAGGTTGACTTCTCTCTCTCTCTCTCTCTCTCTCTCTCTCTCTTTCTCCCTCCATCACACACACACACTTATTGACGTTTTCCACTCACATACGGCAAAAAAGGAAACGGTGAACAAGTACCGACCCCGGCAAAGACGCGTTCACAGTAAACGACCTCACAGAGTCCAGACGTGCACGAGCGCCGGCGTCCGCAGGGAACGGCCGGCGTTCCTGTTTGTCTTTCGCAACGCTGAGCTCCCTTCAAGCGGGACGGGAAAAAGACGGAGAGCAGGAAGCCGGACGGACACGTCGAAGGTGTTCCCTGACGAAAGGCCTCCGGCTCTCGTCGAGCATTCCGGTCTATTTGTGTTTTTTTTTTTGTTTTTTTTTGTCGGCAAATCCCGACAGCTTTTCACCAAGAAATGTGCCGGCCGGGGGGGAGCTGCAACCTGTTTAAAATTCACTTTCTTTTGAGAACTCTCCCAGGCAATTGGCTTTTTATGAAACTTGAAGGTGACACGGGAAAGTCCAAATTTCATTTGAGTGGCCCAACCACAGCGTTCCGTATACGATCAAAAAACTGGAGAAGTTCGCAGAACGCCACAAGCGACTGCACGATTGTCAGCTACAGAAACGGAGTGGAAGAGGATCAGTCGACACCTTTCGACCAGGATTTCACCCGTCCGTCCGTCTCTCCTTTTGTCCATCCCTTCATCTAGCATTTGTCTGTGTTCCCGTGTCCATCCTTCCGTCTACCGGGCTGTCAGTTCATCCATCAATCATACGTGTTCATATACCATCCATCCATACACCTGCAGCTAAATCTGTCCATTCCGCCTTGATCTTTCTGTCCGTCCGTACATCCTCCATCTGTCTAGTCATTCATCCGTCGATCCTTCTGCGCGTGTTTGTGTCTATTCCCGGCCGTCGTGCGCACGCTCGCGGAGGCCCGAATTCTCCTGACTGCGTGGGATTTCCCGCCGCTTGCATCATGAAGGAGTCGAACGTGAGCGAGCAAGAATGGCGATGATGCCACCAGCTCCCCGCGACGCGTCAAGACGTCGTCCTTTGAAAGTCTCCCGACGGATGTTTTGAAACCTCACCCGTCCTCCGCTTCATCCTTCCCGTTCCGTAAAACGTTCCATCCGTCAATGAATTCATTCCTCCGTCGCCTGCTCATCCATCCTTCTCTTCGTCAGTCAGTCCGTCCGTCCACCCATACGTGGATTTTTCCGTCCACGCGTCCCGCTTATCCGTTAATGAATCCATCTGCCAATAAAAACATGAATCCGCCCATACAACAATCTGTCCCTCCGTCATCCGGCCAAATCTATCAGCCCATCCGTCCGTCTGTTGACTCGCTCATCCCACGGCGGGCCAAAACATCACGAAAAAGCCACTTTATTTCCCTCTTTTCTTCCTTGGCCGTAATCCGGCGAGGATCAAGGGGGGGTTGGGGGGGGGGGCTTGCGATTCGCCAAGAATTATATAAGATTTCCCTCTTTTATTGTTCCCGCTTCCACGTGAAAAAATGACTTCCTCGCGGGCCGGCTCCTGTAAACGTGATGAAAAATGACAAACGCGTAACATATGGAAAGAAGTTTCAACCGCGGAATGTTTGCCATTAAGACTTGAACCTCCTGCTGGCAGCTGACCTCATATCGTGCGCGGATGTATGCGGCTGACGCCCCGCTGCAATCCGACATCCTCGAACATCACTCAGTCTGACGCAACACTCGCCCAAGCCTGTTTTTTTTTTTTTTTTTTTTACACCCACTCACAAACAGAAATGGATTCGCACACACGCCCAGGATGGAGGCCGAGGCCAGAGTCAGGAATCCTGCAGTTTAATTAATTACAGTTCCGAAGCGAGCAAGGTCGGAACGGAGAAAGTCGCAGAGGTTGCGACCTGCCCGCGCATCTGCCGTCTCCCGTGAAGCCGTCGGGCTGTGAGCGACGGGCGCAAAAGCGCAACGCCGGCCACCTGTTGAACCACCTGGCACCTGGTTTTCCTCTTCCTCTACTCGGACTTCGGCACCAGAACGAAGTTGACTGAGGCCGTGTTCAGAATCGTCGGCTAATATCTTGTCCCTCATCAGTTGGGGGATTTTTTATATACTGGATGGCATTCACTAAATGTCCACTAGAAAGACCAAATCGGTTTTTGCATCAGTCTTTCTACCATCCGTCCATCCGGGAAATGCAGAATTCCTGAATCAAAACCCCGTCATCCAAAATCCAATAGCAACACTTTTGACACTTGGATTTCCGGGAAGATGTTTTCTGGGTTTTTTTTTTTTCCGGGTAGTCGGACCCACGCCTGACGACACCCTCGCCCCACAAAGGACTTTGATTATTGAGCTCATTTAAGTTTCTCGCCACCCGACTAAAAGATATCGGACTGCCACTCGATCGCACGCACGTTGATTTCTTATTGTGCCCGAAAGTCTCTCCGAGGCGGCATCATGGAAGAGTCTTTCGTCTTCTTTTATCTAACCGCGACGGATGATTTTTTTTTCCAACGCATTCCAGTCTCAGTTCAAGTGTTTGTTCGCCGACGAGAAGCTTCTTAGCGACGTCGCAGCCAGGCAGCCATATGGAACTGCTGTGCTTTTTAATTAATCAAAGTGTCAGCCGGTGATGAGGGTTATGAGGTGGAGCGTGATGGAGTGCCTTAGTCTCGGCGGCGTCTCCAGCACCGCTTTGTCACCACCAAGAGAACGACTACCGGTGGGAAGTCATTTCAATTGAGCGAAATGGAATATTTCAAGATGCAGCGTGTTAAAAGCAGATTTCCAGCGCGTCGTCTCGCTGTCAGCTCGCTTGCTTCCGACTTGCGCGGCCCATTAATTAACTTAAGTACTTAAGGAAACAATTATGGCGAAATGTTCACTATAAGCCACGTGGAGGAAAGCGAGACCTGAGCTGGAGGCGTTTAATCATCACTTTCATGTTTTACGGCGAGGCATCAGACTTTACCGCCAAGCTCCAACCACACGTAAAGACCAAAACTCAAATTCGTCACAACTTCTCGATCCGAACTTAGAAGAAAAACGTCCCACGGACAAGTTACTCTTTTAAGGACGCCTTGAAATGCTCAAAAGGATCCCAAAATAGCAGAGTTCTTGGACCTTTTAGGGCTTTAGTTCTTGCAGGTCTGCAAAGTTTCACGATCTCCAGTAAATTATGATCTGGGGCGGAATTGTCCAGAAATTCTGACCAGTCACTCCCTCCCGAGCTCATTTTCGGTCAGACATCAGACTTTACCGTTAAACTCGGACCACACACAATGACAAATTTCTTGCGGTTACCCGTACGTGGCGCTAATTTGCTTACAAAATGTCCTTTTGTGTTTGAAGGACTCCTTTCAAAAACTGAGACAATACCCGAAAACCGCTGCTTCCAAACAAAATTGCCCGGGCACGAGTTCTTGAGACTGTTTTGGGGGATGACGCTCTGATTTACGTGGCCACCAAATTTCACGATCCGAAGAGGAACTTGCCTCACGGGCCATCATTCGACCCGCTTATCCTCACAAGGGTCACAGGAGAGCTGAAGCCTGCTAGCTCCAGCTAGCTTCGGGTAAAAGGCGGACTACTCCCTGAACTGGTTGCCGGGCAGGTATAGACACCATCACTGAGCGGGAATCGATCCCACGCTCCCCGCAACAAAGGGAGGCGTGCGCGCCACTACACCATCAGGAACGTCCTGACGGGCTACCATTTAGGCAATTTTGACGTTTTCAACTTGTCACCCTCAATGAAACGGCACCAGGGTGCGCAAACACCATCAATTCAGGTTAGTCCAAGTACGTACGAGACACAGTCGGGCTCAAGTAATCAGCAGAAATGATTTGGGAACAGACACTAATGAAGTCACTCGAGTGCAATTCGCCCGGCGCTGATATTTCTGATGTTTCTCCTCCCTCGGAAGCTCCTCCGACGCCTTGGGAGTTTTGATATATAAAGCCGACCTCGCAGGGATGGGATGGAGCTCGTCTCCAAGAGAGTAATTACTATGCGCACTTTAACAAGGTCATAGCGCGCTCGCTGCCGAGCATGAAAGAGTTGCAAAAGTCAAACTGTGCGACAATTTTTCTCTGCGCGCCCTTTTTGTACTCCGGCCGCCATGAGCCGGTGCAAAAAAAAAAAAAAAAAAAATGCAGATTCTGTAAAATGAATGGAGCTAGTTATTTAATAGTTTAATGGGATGTTATTTTCAAATGGCCACCTACGGAAATGTCCCCAGGGATCATAAAATAGCACACAGCGATCGGCCGAGGACCGGTTTTAATATGATGATTTATGGCATTAATGACGCCCGAGTGTAAATAGGAAAAAAGTGATGTGGCGAATACAGTAGATGGCTGATTTCCAAATGAGCAAACGCGAGGTACGGTGGCCCTCAAGTGGACAAAAAGAACTGAGGAGATATTTAGGTAGACGGGACGCTCGCGCTCAAGTGTAAAAACCGCCGTTGCTTCATTTTGGTGTCAATGCGCGACTCCGTTTTGGGAGGGCGCTGTAGCCCCGGCTGGGCGTCCCTGCGGCGATGGCGAGTCCTTGGACAGGCGCAGCCGACTGGGTCCACGTCCACGTTTAGGCGCAGTTGGCCGAACACGATTTTGGCGAATTTGATTGGGGACAGGCGGCACAGTGGCGCAGTTCTGAGGTCCCGGGTTCAATCCCGGACCCCGCCTGTGTGGAGTTTGCACGTTCTCCCCCGTGCCTGCGTGGCTTTTCTCTGGGCGGGCACTCCGGTTTCCTCCCACATCCCAAAAAACATGCAACATGAATTGGACACTCTCAATTGCCCCTAGGTGTGATTGTGAGCGCGACTTGTCGTTTGTCTCCGTGTGCCCTGCGATTGGCTGGCGACCAGTTCAAGCTGTACCCCCGTCGTTTGCCCGTTGACAGCTGGGACAGGCTACAGCGCTCCCCGCGACCCTTGTGAGGATAGGCGGCTCAGAAAACGGACGCATTGATCGGGGCTGTGCGGTAAAGGTCAGACTTTTTCCAACAGCGGGCCTGCGACCCTCTTCATCGAGGTAGAAATCAAATCATCGAACGCATTATTAATGATCACAATTCAGTTTTTAAATCATTGCACATACTGTCTGGGATGCAGCCATTGGCAGCGGTGGGCGCATTAATTTAATCATATTTATTATCGATGCCAATCCATGCCAACGTGTGAAGTCAATGCTTTTACTTTCAGGCGGTTTATTTAATGCCTCAAATACAGGAGAGATTTTTGTTGTATTTTAAAATTCCATTTTTATTTTTGTTGCATTTATTTGGAATAAAATGAATGATTATTAATGACTACAAAGTACCACGAGTGGTATGTTAAGAGTATTGTTGACTTTGCATTCCACCAGCACCACATCTGGAAAATTATTATTTGTAATCTCACAAACGCTTAAATGTCACATCGGCTAATCTGATGATTTATCCACATGAATTATTTAAAATGTAACATCCTCTCTGATGGTACTGGTCCTGTATTGACTCGCCGTTCAATCGATACCAAAACTTGCACGTTCTACTTGGGGGTGGGGATAACATTCATAAATCACAAAACCTATAAAGGTCTTAAATATCCACCTTAATTATTCAAAGATATCGCGATCGGCGCTCCGCCGTGTTTACTCCGCAGTTGTCGTGTCGTGACCAAATCTCGGCGTATGCTAAACCGCGACGCTCCAACCTGAGAAGGAAATGAAATCGAACCCGCGTTTTGAGCGTCACTCTCCGGAGTCCCGCCGCTTCGCGCCGAGACCCAATTAGGAGCAGGCGGATGGCTGCGGGGCGGATCTCGAAAGAATTCACTCCGGGAGGAAGTTGAAAGGCGACGCCGCAGGTTAGACGGCGAGCCGCCGCTATGTCGCCGGCTTCGTAAAGGTTGCTTCATTGTTTGACACGCGCTTGATTGGAATGGAACTCGCTGATGGGGAACAATGGCGCAAGGGGGGCCGTCGGGTTGGGGGGGGTGGCTTGTCTGGAAAGTGCCAAAAGTCTTTGATTGAATCAAGAAAGAGCCTCGTCTTATACCTGTCGGTTCATTTGAACTTACTCGTAGTTTGAAAAAAAATGAAAGGCCGCAAAGTACACTGCAATTTTCGTGCAGTTTTTCCGCTCCGTCACTCGAGCCGTTGTCCCATGAGACGAGCAAAAAATTCCCACAATAACGTCGCCAAAAGCGACCGCTCTATGGCGGCGTGTCACCTCTACAAATTCGCGAGATCATTGGTGACACACTTTAACCTGTTTAGCTGGGACTAACTTACTAACTTAGTGGTTGCTAACTGAGAAACGAGCTGACTGATTGACTGACCGACTGAATGATGAACAACTGACCAACTGACGTGACAAACTAGCTAACTGAGTGACCGACTGACTGATGAACAACTGACCAACTGACGTGACAAACTAGCTAACTGGGTGACCAACTGACTGATGAACGACTGACATGACAAACTAGAGAATTGAGTGACCGACTGACTGATGAACAACTGACCAACTGATGTGACAAACTAGCTAACTGAGTGACCAACTGAATGATCAACAACTGACCAACTGACATGACAAACTAGCTGAGTGACCGAGTGACTCATGAACGACTGAACAACTAACTGACGTGACAAACTACCTAACTGACTGACTGACTGATGAACAACTGACCAACTGATGTGACAAACGAGCTAACTGAGTGACCGACTGACTGATGAACAACTGACCAACTGACGTGACAAACTAGCTAACTGAGTGACCAACTGACTGATGAACGACTGACATGACAAACTAGAGAACTGAGTGACTGACTGACTGATGAACAACTGACCAACTGACGTGACAAACTAGCTAACTGAATGACTGACTGACTGATAAACGACTGACTAAATGATGTGACAAACTAGCTAACAGTGACCGGCTGACTGATTAACTGACTCACTGACTGATGAACGACTGACTGACATGACAAACTAGCTAGCTGAGTGACTGACGAACAACTGACCAAGTGACGTGACAAACTAGCTAACTGAGTGACCGACTGAATGATGAACAACTGACCAACTGACGTGACAAACTAGCTAACTGAGTGACCAACTGACTGATGAACGACTGACATGACAAACTAGAGAACTGAGTGACTGACTGACTGATGAACAACTGACCAACTGACGTGACAAACTAGCTAACTGAATGACTGACTGACTGATAAACGACTGACTAAATGATGTGACAAACTAGCTAACAGTGACCGGCTGACTGATTAACTGACTCACTGACTGATGAATGACTGACTGACATGTCAAACTAGCTAGCTGAGTGACTGACGAACAACTGACTAACTGACGTGACAAACTAGCTAACTGAGTAACTGACTGACTGATTAACTCACCGATTGACCTAAGAACGACTGACTGACATGACAAACTAGCTGAGTGACCGAGTGACTCATGAACGACTGAACAACTAACTGACGTGACAAACTACCTAACTGACTGACTGACTGATCCACAACTGACTGACATGACAAACTAGCTAACCGAGTGACCGACTGACTGATGAACAACTGACTAACTGATGTGACAAACGCGCTAACTGAGTGACCAACTGACTGATGAACGACTGACGTGACAAACTAGAGAACTGAGTGACTGACTGACTGATGAATGACTGACCAACTAACTGACGTGACAAACTAGCTAACTGAGTGACTGACTGATTGACTGACGAACTGAATGATGAACGACTGACTGACGTGACAAACTAGCTAACTGAGTGACCGACTGACTGATGAACGACTGACCAACTAACTGCCGTGACAAACGAGCTAACAGAGTGACTAAGAGGGTGGTGACTGACTGACTAACCGAATACGTCCCTGACAGCCAAGAACAAATTGCAAAGTGAAAAGCAAATGACTTGAATTACTGACCGAACGATGAGCTGATCAACTGACTGACTGACAGCGTACCTACCTGAATAACCCTCAGACGAACGACTGACCGAACAACCGACTAAACGCTGCGACCGACTGCGATGACAGCTCGCTAGTTGCTTTTCACCCTTGGCGGAGGTCCGACTGTGGAGACTCAACAAGTCTTTCGAAGACAAACGATAAGCGGCTCCTGCGCGTCTGAGCGCTGGTGTCACAATTTCAAGCGGGCCCCGGCACGCCGTCAGCGGTCAGAAACGCGGCAAGACGGATGAGGGCGAGCGCGGGTTCGAGCCCCGGGCGCCACGCAATCCCGATAGACGGCGGAAGGCTGATTTAAAAACGTCTGACCTTATTGATGGCCGCCCGCCGGCCCGAAAACTACATCGCGGCTGGCCCCCGTCGATACGCGTGCAGACACACAAACGCAAAACACATTCTCATCTCTCTCTTTTTTTTGCGCCTCGTTACCTTATTGTCGGTGTTCGAGTCCATCTGTGTTTCAGCGAAGTAGACGAGACAAATGAACCAGGACCAAGTTTTCGCGACTGTAAACAACTCCTTTTTGTTTGACGCTGGGGAATTCCCGAATCTATTTTGAAAACTATTTTGAAATATTCTTGTTGCGTAAATCCTTTGAAATGTGACGTTTTAAACAAAACTAGCCAAGCGACTCCCTGCTCGAATGAATTATGTTAATTTCCATTTCCCATATGAACATTTTAAATGAAATCCTAAACTCACGAACTGACTGACGAAATCGATTAGCTCCATTTCCATCACTTTCTATGAGAACATTTTGAGCTAAATACTTACAAATATGACGATTGGAACAATTACCATCCATTTCCATCATTTCCGACGGGGACATTTTACCACCTATCCTCACAATGACAATAGTGAACTTGTAAACTAGCGGCACGGTGGGTCAGCTGGTAGAGCATTGGCCTCACAGTTCTGAGGACCCTGGTTCAATCCCGGACCCGCCTGCGTGGACTTTGCGCGCCTGCGTGGGTTTTTCTCCGGGTGGGCACTCCGGTTTCCTCCCACACCCCAAAAACATGCAAGATTAATTGGACACTCTCAAATGCCCGTAGGTGTGATTGTAAGTGCGTCTGTCTGTCTCCATGTGGCCTGCGATTGGCTGGCGACCAGTTCAGGGTGTACCCTGCCTCCTGTACGCTGACAGTTGGGATAGACTCCAGCACTCCCTGCGACCCCTGTGAGGATAAGCGGCTAAGAAAATGAATGCAACTTGTAAAGTAACTCATTAAAAGTAAGTTTCTTTGGGCTTGTCCTGTTAACACTTCAGATGAACGCTGAGATTTTCCGCCGGACTCCCTTCCTGACCCAACCCCTGTTGGGGAGTCTAAACCAACTTATTGATCGACGAAATAGATTGCAGTCCTTTTCCATTTAATATTGCAGTGATTTTGAGTATGAATCCTGAATAAATGCGTGTTTTCCTACATGATAATTTCGATGGTAAGCAAAAGTAAAAACAAATTCTGGGTCCTTATAAAAAAAAAAAAAAAACTTGTCACTTAGCATACGCGGTTCTGCTCCGTTTAAATTTAACCGCTTTCACTTTTTTTTTGTATCAAACCCGACTCAATCCAGAGAGAACAAAATCGAATTTGTGTGCGCGCCAGAAAGGGAAAAAGGTCACTTTGAGTGGCTTTCGTTGTCTCCGACAGCGACGCCGTTTCCATGCCAGCGCACACTCAGGAACGGAGGTTAGTCGCTCAAGTGTGAACGCTTGGCTGAACTCTTTGACTGTTCGTACCAAGACCGCACGTTGGATTTCACTTGTCCGACCTCCCGCTGTCACTTTCCTCTCCTCTTCCTTTTCTTATCTTCCTCTTCCTCCTCGGCAGGACTTCTTTAGCCTTCCTCTCGCACACTTGAGAGGTTTTTGCACTGGACTAAGTAAAATCGCTACAGAAATCCAGTAGAAGTCGTTTCTTGCGTGGACATTTTCGAGCCAATTGCTTTGCGTCCATCCGGCCGTTTTCTTAGCCGCTTATCCTCACAAGGTTCACGGGGTGCGCTGGAGCCTATCCCAGCTTTCAACAGGGAGGAGGCGGGGTACACCCTGAACTGGTCGCCAGCCAATCGCAGGGCACATCGAGACAAACGGACGCACTCACAATCACACCTACGGGCAATTGAGAGTGTCCAATTCATGTTGCATGTTTTTTGGGATGTGGGAGGAAACCGGAGTGCCCACCCGGAGAAAAGCCACGCAGGCACGGGGAGAACGTGCAAACTCCACACAGGCGGGGTCCGGGATTGAACCCGGGACCTCAGAACTGAGCTGATCCACCGTGTCGTCGCTTAGCATCCAATGAATATTAAATCTCATTTATCAGTTCTAAGCCTTAATGAGCCTAAAATGGTAAAAAAAAAAAAAAAAAAAAAAAAGACACATTTGATGTTTCCTTTAGCATAACGCAGTTGAATGTTTGCAGTTTGGAAGACTGACTTTTGAATTTGTATTTTCTATAAATTATTTTGTCGGCAGTCGGCAACATTTGAGCCCTTTTACACTTTTCAAAAGGAATTCAATGGTAAAAGTGTAAAAATAGCAAAATATAATGAATAATTCGGGCAGAATTAACATTGAGAGGGAAAAACGACTTCAATTGAAAACTCGTTTTATCTTCATGTATTTTATTTTGCACGTATCGCATATGTAAGTAATTATTTGACACACAGTTCACCACAGGAGTCATCAACCTTTTGAGGCTGCATGACTTGTTTCCAGCAAACTTCAGTCAAAGTTCATGATACATACATAAAATACTTTCGTATGATTGCAGGTATTTAAAAATGTAAATACCATAAGCAAATCAGAATTTAAAGCTATGGTATTTTTAAAAGATGCCTCGCGGGCACCTTAAATTGTCCTCGCGGGCTACCCTGCGCTCGCGGGCACCATGTTGGAGACCCCTAGTGTACCACAAACTGAAGCAGTTTTTATTATATTAACTTGTTGGAAAGCGTCAAATAAAATATGAAGAATATTTTCACAGCGGCTGTTGCGTCATCTGGGACAAATGAGGCTATTTAAAGGGTTAAGTAGTTCTTATCTGGAAGAACAACCCAATCGTCTGTCGTAAAGATGCGTGGACCACGCAGCAAAAAAAAAAAAAAAAAGAATGCGCGTGTACCAGATTCTGAACATATTGCCGATAAAGTGGGTCGAAGTGTTGAGGCGGAGAAAGCCAATTATCCCCGTCGTCCTCCCCCTGCGAGGCCCGTCTTTAATTATCAACTTTTTATAACTCGGAATTTAATGGCGCGGCCGTCCGCCTGCGTCGCTCCATCTGCGCGTTGACGACCGCTTCCAAATCCGACTCCGTGCGCGCGTCCCGTCGCAGAAAAGTCGGACATTCCGCTCGCCCGGCGTTCGCGCTCCCTCCCCGACAGTCGCGACGCCTTTAAATCTCTCATTAATTGTCATAAATGGGAAGAAATCCCGAGTGAATCTTTACGGCCCGACGAATTTGGATGATACTTGTTTTCATTTTCCGTACAATGGTTCCGAGTCAATTTAACCATCGATTATGCGCAATTAGAGGTGCTTTCAAACAAATAGCGTCAAATGGGAAATGTAATTAGTGGATCCGGTTGGCTGGAAACTTGAAGGCAAAAATTACGTGTGAGCGTGTGTGTGACTGCGAAATATATTTATTTTAGGAAACAATCAACAGCAACTCCCGGAGCGTTTGAAAATACTGCAACCTGCCACGGCGCCTCTAAATATCGGCTCGCTCGTCGTGACAGGACGCGCGACGATCCCGCAGGGAGGTCAAGGTCGTGGAAAGACAGGGAACCTACGAGGTCAAGGTCGGCAGCCATTTTGGCGGGCGAGGCTGGCGATTCGAAAGTCCCCACCGAAGGCTCAGAAAAGAGCAAAAACTCCTCGACCGCCCTCCGCTTTCAAAGCAGAGTTGCAGTCCGAAGCAGACGAACTTGCAGAATTTCACCAGGAGACGCCGAAAAAAAAACAAAAAACAAAAAAAAAGCTGTAAAAACTCAGCTGAAACGTCGACAGAAGCGCTTAACACCTCCCGAGTTTCTTCCCAGTCACTCCGTGACAGGTTATCCACTTTGACGCCTGTTGCCCGGCAACCGGCTCTGCGATCCTTTTGTTCCGATCCGGGAAGACGAGAAGAGCGCCCGTGTCCTGATGTGCCTTTTTTTTTTTTTTTTTTTTTTAAGGGATTAGGTTCTTGATCATATGATACAAAGTTATTCTTCACAAAAAAAGAAAAAAAATTCTTCCACTTTTTCTCAACGGTGTCAAACCATGAAGATTCAGTTCAGGACGTGAGGAATTAATTTCCACATTCCATAAATTCCCACTTTTCACACAATTCTATAAACTGCCCATCTTTCGCATTTCAAACTTAAACAGTTCAGACTTTTTTTTCCATACTCCGTCCCCCCCCCCCCAAAAAAAAAAAAAAAAACCCACCACAGTTCAAATTCGAAGCTATTTTGCCAACATCAAATTGTTCATATCATTCACATCTTTGGAACTTTTTTTTTTTTTTTCACACATTTCACGAGTGACCAGATTGTTAAAATTCCCAGATGAAAAGACATTTTTTACCTCCTACAACATATTTTGGCTGAATCAAAGCATTCACATTTCAGATTATTCCGGTTATGGTCGTTGTTGTAGTAATACTCATCTGGGCACGATGATCTTTGCAGTATTTTTATTATATTATAATATTATACTGTATGTAATAATTAATATATATTATATAATATATATATTATAGTTATATTATTATATATATATATATTTTTTAGATTCAGCTCTGGAAGAAAAGTGGATTTTTTTAATTCAATATTTTATTTTACCTCTCATATTTTCTATGTTTTGTATTTCACTATTAACTTGATATTTTTGTACCATATTTTATTTTCCATTTTTGCACAGATTTTTGGGCAATATTTTTGTATTTTGCATTTTTTGTTTTTTTTGTCTAGTACTTTATGTATTTGTAAAAAAAAAAAAAATTTGGAGGGTCTAATAACTTCATATTTTGAATTTGGTTAAGGGCGGCATAGTGGATCAGCTGGAAAGCATTGGCCTCACAGTTCTGAGGTCCCGAGTTCGATCGCGCCCCCCGCCTGTGTGGAGTTTACATGTTCTCCTCGTGCCTGTGTGGCTTTTCCCCGGGTGGGCATTCCGGGGTTTCCTCCCACATCCCAAAAACGCGCAATATTAATTGGACCCTCTAAATTGGCCCAAGGTGTGACTGTGAGTTCGACTGTTGTCCGTCTCTATGTGCCATTGCGATTGGCTGGCGATCAGTTCGGGGTGTACCCCGCCTCCTGCCCGACGAAAGCTGGGATAGGCTCCAGCACTCCCTTGTGAGGATAAGCGGCAAATAAAATGGATGGATGGATTGGAACCCAGCAAATGGCACAGGCGTACCTAATGAAATGTTCCGTTCCTTTCGATGTCCTGACGTAAAAAAAACCCCCCCCCCCCCCAAAAAAAACAAAACAAAACCAAACAATGTTGTTTTTGCAGAGTTTTTGCAGCTGGCTGATAGCGAGCCGGTCAGCCGGTCAGCCGGTCAGCCGGTCAGCTGGTGGCCCGAGTACGAGATGATGCTTCATGAAAGAGAGCGGCAACGCGTTAGAAGCGTCCCCGTCTGCGCCCGCGAGCCGTCGGGAGCTCGGTCAGTCGCAATTTGGCGGCGGGCAAATGAAAGAGAGCAACGCAAACAAAGACGAATGGTGAGGAGCGCGCAAAAGAGATGAAGGCAGCGCGGCGGCAGATGCGCTTCTTTTTTCCATTTTATTTGATTTTATGTTTTTTTTCATTTTTTTTTTTTTACCGGCACTCCTTTTCTATTCTCATTCCATGATGCACGAACACAACATGCATCAAGTGTCATTCATCTACTGTACGGTCGACCGTTTTCATGTCAAACGAGCGCGTTTGTGCCATTCATCCGAGCATTAGGAAAAAGCCGGTGCGGTATTTTGACCGGCCCGCGAAAAATTGGCTTCTGTGACGACATAACTCACCAAAGATACCGAAAGAACGAGGAAAACGGATTGTTTCCACCTTTTGCCGTTCTTCAGGAATCCGCAGTGGAACGTGGGCTGGTTCCGCTAAAAATAACAATTCCCCACAAAAAGCCAAAAGAAACGTAAAGCAGAACAATGACTCCGTCTTTATATATGTATCCATCCATTTTCTTGGGCTGCTTATCCTCACGAGGGTCGCGGGGAGCGCTGGAGCCTATCAGTGCTGTCAACGGGCAGGAGGCGGGCGGGGTACACCCTGAACTGGTCGCCAGCCAATCGCAGGACACATCGAGACAAACAGCCGCAATCACACCTACGGGCAATTTAGAGTGTCCGATTCATGTTGCATGTTTTTGGGGTGCGGGAGGAAACCGGAGTGCCCACCCGGAGAAAACCCACGCAGGCACGCAAAGTCCACGCAGGCGGGTCCGGGATTGAACCAGGGTCCTCAGAACTGTGAGGCCAATGCTTTACCAGCTGAGCCACTATGCCGCCCTGAACCAAACCCAAAATATGAAATTATTAGAAGAAACGTAAAACATAAAATACGAGACCAAAAAAAAAAAAACTGAATAAAACAAAACAAAACAAAACAGAAAAAAATTGTAAAAATGCAAAATTATAACAAAATACAAAAAATACTGGCCAAAAATCTTTACAAAAATGGAAAATAAAATATGCTACAAAAATATCAAGTTAATAGTGAAATACAAAACATACAAAATATGACAGGTAAAATAAAATATTGAATAAAGAAAATATCACATTTTTAGACGAAAACTATTAGGGAAGAAAGAACAAAAGTACTTGACCAAGATATACAAAAATAGAACCATATTTCCAAATACTGAGGGGGGTGTTGATAGAATAGAACCCCCTCCCCCGCAAAAATAATGAAAAATTATACTGGACAAATATATATATATATGTGTAGCAGGAAAAAAAAGACAAATATTCGAAACAAAAAAAACAGATGAATGGCGCAAACATATGAGTAAAATCTTATTTGGTGTCTGATATTTCTTGTTGCGGCGCATCAATAAATTTTATATAATATATAATAAATTTTCTCTCTCTCGCTCTCTCGTGACCCCTCAAATGACAAAAAAAAAAGACAAGCAAAAAGACAAGCATGACTAAAGTTAAACTTCTGTTATTATTATTATTTTTTTTTCTCATGATCATGACACACACTCCCCCCCTCCCCCAATATCATAAATATACATCCTCTTTTGGAGTGTGATGTGCCAAAACTTGTCAAAATTGCCACGTTTGCATTTCTCTCCTCCATACCAGACCCGACAAAACGAGAATCAGCCCCTAATTTTGGTCTTCTACTCGAAAGATGTGCTCATCTCAAATCCAAAGCGAGGCAACTCCGCCACCTAGAGGCATCGGTCAGTCATTAAACTTCTTCAAAAAACGGAATTTCGGATCGCGTTCCGCTCGACGAACGCACAAGTGAACGGGTTCATTCATTCGCCAGCGTGAAGATAGAACTGAAGGTATCGACTCGCGGTGCGAAAAATCTCTCGGCACACGGGACGGCTCAACGGGAAGTGTTCCGACATGTGTCGCCTAATAAAAAACAAATCCATATTTTGTCAACGCCGCGTAATGAAACTACCGATGCAAGCCAGTTTTATCTGCGGCGCGTCCCCCCGTCGGCTTCCTTCTTTCGCCAGGCGGCGACATCAAAGAGCTGAGAGGAACACAAAAGAGGAGACAACCTGAAAAACCAGCCCCCCCCCCCCCCCCCCCCCCGACTTCACAGCTTCCCCGCAGGTGATTGGAGGGACATCGCCTCCTTCAACCCTGAAACAACCTCATGTTGCCTCGTTATCTTTTCACACAACACGCGCTGCATAATTCATGCCACGCCACGCAGACGCACACAGGAAGGAAAGAAATCTTACAGATCGCCGATCAGATGACAAGCACTTTTGTTTTGGAAGAAGGAAATAGCGTTCTAGAGTACTGCATTTTATTGAAAAGTAATCCGGAGTAGCGAGATACAATTGAATGCCGTCAACCGTTTGTGCTGCATGATTTGATCGCGTCAATGCAATTCACCGAGCGGCCCCCCGGGGGCAGCGTCACACAACGACACTGACACAAACGAACACGAGTCGGCACCACTTTCAACTGATTCAATGTTCGTCAATTTTCGCACAGCACACAGAATAAATGCTTCTGAGTAGGGCGATCTTGTCTGTCTGCGTGTTGCGCCACCGATTGTGTTCAAATATCCACATTTAGTTTGACCGTAAACTTTTAATTTACAGTCGGGCTTTATTTTTGTTCAACGTGTACCAAAATGCTATTTGTTGTGAACCGCGCTAGTATCGCACATTTTTGCTCGTATCTCCCCGAAAGGTGAAAGTTGGGTCAGTCGCGTCTCAAGGCGCCACTGTTGTTAGTTTTCTACGTTGTCGTCATTTTCAGTTGACTTGGGGTCCAGCGCAAAATGCAGGCAAGCGCCTCGAGCCGTTCCGTACTCGATGACATTTTCCCCACCGCTATTTGCGGCCTTCATAAATATTCCATCGCCGCGTCATACATAATGTGGCAACATAAAACTGTGTTTGTTTGTCTTTATTCATGAAATAGTGATGAAGAATCACATGGCGTCGCCCGCAGAGTCGCGTCCACAAAGCTTCTGCGAGATGGCTTTGATATTCACAAGATTTGTTTTTGTTCGCTGCGCTGGCCTCCTTCATTTGCATTATTATGATGACGATGATGATAATGAAGATAACAACTTGATCGACGGGGCTGCGCAATTTCATTTAAAATGTAAATATCTCTCCGTAGAAATGTTGCTTTTATTGTCTTCCCGTTTCACGCTTGTATTCCGGCATTTTGGTTCGACAAATCAAGAAAGTGCAGTGCACGTAGTCCCTGAATACGTACTATGAATATGGAAGTAACTCTAGCGCAACGTGATCCCTACAACAAAATGAACCCGACCGCTCCGTAAACCGGTCCACATTACCTTCTGTTAAACCTTCCGCAACACAATCTGTACAACATCCACTACAGTAACACACAACATACCGCACCACCAGCAAAGCACCAACCCGTGCTACAGAACAAACTGCACCACAACGCAAAAGATACACCGCATCAACGTGGAACGTTCCACAATAACGCAACACAAATCGCACCACAAAATGAACCGGACCGCAACATAAACCTTAACCCGACGCAAACCACGCCACAGCGAACGTGATTGCAGGACAAAGCGGACCACAACGCAACCGATACAGCGACATGAAAACAGCCGCCGTGATTTGACGGGCGCGCACCACGGCACTCGCAAATCTGGACGGTCGAGGACGAACGAGTAGAAATACATAACTATTGAGAGACATGGCTTATTTGGTGTAGTCTTGACCAATGTTCCCGCGAAGCTGCGCAACTGCGCAATTGCGCACACTCTCGGCGCAAACGGAAACTGATCCGGCGCAGTGAACCACAACAAGCTGCTGCTCAGCCCCCTTCTACTTCCTGGTTTGCCTGACACCGCCCCCCTCCGCTCTTAAAGGGGTACACTCATTCACTCACTCACACAGAACACACACCAGCAACTTTATATCTGCGGGCATGACCGCTGGACCGCACCTGTAACTTTACATCTGCGGGCGTGACTGATCACACCCGAACATTACCACAATGCAGACTGGAGTGGAACACAATCAACACAAAGCACTCCACAGGATGAAGCAGACCTCACTATGAATCATATTCTAATGCAAGCAATACAGTCGAGCAAAGCATCGCGAACCGTGCTGCTGCGATAGAAAACACACATCCTGTCATAAAAAAAAATCCATCAGCTTTTCCAAAGTCATTTTGTGGGATGACGATGAGATGAGGACCACTTTTTATGATGATTATTATTTCATGTGTTCCACTTCGTAGCAACTTTGAATCAACTTGAACTTCAAAGGAAGGTAATTTTCCCGTCGCCCTAGTTCGCCAACATCTGCCACTTTGTCGGTGCGGGGCCGGAGGGGCGTGGCAGGACGGCGTCCTCCATACATCATGCATGTCCTACGTGTACGCCGCCCGCGGGGCCAACGCCGGGCAAAAGGAAAACCCGCGGCGGCCTGAAACGACCCCTCGGCGCGCTGAGCGGGCCGCGGCCAGTGGTCTAAAACGCGCGTATGTGGAAAAGTATGGAAGTCAAAGTGTGCCGCCAGGATTTGAATTTGTAATGTAAAGTCATCACATTTTCAATAGTTGCATTTCAGTGTAACTTTTCAATGTTAACTATTCAACCGGCTACAATTCGCTGTCTGAAATTCAACCGTCTGTGCCACCAGGCAAGGTTACTTCAGGTCAAAACCGAACAGCCAGCCAATCGCAGTTACGTTTTCTTGTTATGTGACGTCACGTGACTGAGAAAGCGTAACTGCGATTGGCTGGCTGTTCGGTTCGGACCTGAAGTGACCCTGCCTGGTGGCACAGATCCGTCCATTTTCTTTTGCTGCATATCCTCACGAGGGTCACGGGGCGTGCGGGAGCCTATCCCAGCTGTCAATGTCAAATCGAGACAGACAACAGTTGCACTGACAAACACACCTACGGCCAATTTAGAGCATCTCTATTTTCAACAATCTCTCTCAAAGCATCGTATGGGCTAAAAATGGCCCACTTGCGTGTCAAAACAATCACTTTCAAAGCGACGTGTGGCATAACAATAACACCCTCGTTTTCTATTTTCGATTAGATCGGAGAAAGTACATAATTGACAGGCGTATCCATTTTTTGTCATGGTAGAGATTTATCCTCTTCCAGACCGGTACAACTTAGAATGAAATGACGCCGACATTGCGCCTTACAATTAACCTCAATTAAACGGGGGAAGAAACTGCTGGATTATTTCCATCCAACCAGCCAGCCAATCCAGGTACAGTTCTGTGACGTCACATGACTAAGAAAGCGTAACTGTGATTGGCTGGCTGTTTGGTTCTGACCTGAAGGGACCTTGCCTGGTGGCACAGACGGATAATTTTTAGACAGCGAATTGTAGCAACTATCGAAAATGTGATCACTTTCCATCCATCCATCCATTTTCTTAGCCGCTTATTCTCACGAGGGTTGCGAGAGTGCTGGAGCCTATCCCTAAAAGTGGCAACCGGTCCAGTAAAATCACTCCAGAAATCCACCGGAGGTCGTTTGTTGTGTGGACATTTTCGAGCCATTTGCTTTGTGTCCATCCACCCATTTTCTTAGCTGCTTATCCTCACAAGGTTCACGGGGAGCGCTGGAGCCTATCTCAGCTGTCAACGGCCGGGAGTCGAGGTTACACCCTGAACTGGTTGCCGGCCAATTGCAGGGCACATCGAGACAATCACACCTTGGGGCAATTTAGAGTGTCCAATTCGTGTTGCATGTTTTTGGGATGTGGGAGGAAACCGGAGTGCCCACCCGGAGAAAACCCACGCAGGCACGGGGAGAACGTGCAAACTCCACAGAGGCGGGTCCGGGATCGAACCCGGGACCTCAGAACTGTGCTTGGGGCAATTTAGAGTGTCCAATTCATGTTGCATGTTTTTGGGATGTGGGATGAAACCGGAGTACCCGGAGAAAAACCACGCAGGCACGGGGAGAACGTGCAAACTCCACAGAGGCGGGTCCGGGTTCGAACCCGGGACCTCAGAACTGTGCTGAACTTTAGCAGCTTTTCCGCCGTGCCATCACTTTACATTTCAAATCGAAATCCTGGTGGCGCTAATTTAACTCCGTAGAAAAGTCCCTTTCAAATTAAAGGCGACGTGAACGCGGATGTCGCACACCACCGGCCACTTTATTAGACACACATAAGAACGCCATTCGGTGGGTTTTTTTTTTTTTTTTTTTTTTTTGAGGTAGTTGTCATCGTTCTCTAACGTGATTAGCAACGTCGAAAGACGTCGCTTCCGATGTTGTCGTGTGCGGCACGCGCGTGTTAAGTGGCGAGAAAGGTTAGCGGGCCGCTTGCTGCCTCCGAAAGAGCGCAAGACCTGCTGTTGACATGACAAGCGCTGCACACGCACGCATGGCGGTCCTAATTGCTGGTGAGGAAAATTGGCCACCTGAAGGCATCGCTCGCTCACTTGTTACCTCCCACCTCGTCTCCTCCTCTCCCGACTTACATCATCGCGCTCGCTTTTCCACTTGTCTCAATATTTGTTCTTCCTCTGCTTGTACTTACCAGAGGTTGTTTTTTTTTCCTTCTTCTTCTTCTTCTGCTACACTGCCTCACAAGTTAACTGGAGCGGAACACTTTGAAAATGGAGGAATCATTTCTCCGGGAAAAACTTTGTCTTTTATTGTCTTATTTTAGGAGAGGGCCGGTAAAGTCGGAGATCGCCCGAAAAAAAAGTCACTCTTGTCGACTACGCATGGCGTGTTAAGGCCGTGGCCTGGCATACTGAGGTCACGCGAATCATATTGAATTTCACGTAGCATAACAACCCCTCCGTCGTGTAATATACTGGACATTAAAAAAAAAAAAAAATACAAGAACCGCAAAGATTTGTCTGGGCTAACAATCCCCCCTCATGCAGTCTGACCTAGTGATATTCAACCATTATTGCCTTCCTGCCTGTTGACAGCTGGAATAGGCTCCAGCACTCCCGCAACCCTCGTGAGGATAAGCGGCTAAGAAAATGGATGGATGGATGGAAAGTGATCACATTTTCGATAGTTGCTGCAATTCGCTGTCTAAAAATTATCCGTCTGTGCCACCAGGCAAGGTCCCTTCAGGTCAGAACCAAACAGCCAGCCAATCACAGTTACGCTTTCTTAGTCATGTGACGACACAGAACTGTAACTGGATTGGCTGGCTGGTTGGATGGAAATAATCCAGCAGTTTCTTCCCCCTTTTAACTGAGGTTAATTGTAAGGAGCAATGTCGGCTTCATTTCATTCGAAGACAAAGTTTTACCAGTCTGGAAGAGGATAAATCTCTACCATGACAAAAAATTGGATACGCCCGTCAATTATGCACTTTCTCCGATAGAAATAGAAAATAATTTCTTTGCTCTGTCTGCCACTCAACATCTACATGCAAGGATGGATGAGCGATGATCCACTATTTTTTTTTTTGTAAAGGATCATTTTCAGACCAATGATGTGAAATTTGGTCCATTCCTTGAGAATCGCTGGTCTAAACAGTGTTAAGCGCCATTAAAACCACACCCTCTAAAGTACGTGCCAAAACAATATCAGGCTCATACAGTTAAAACATTCTTTCTCCAAGCATTGCAGGGGCGAACAATTCACACACCCGTGCAGTCAAAACAAACGTTCTGTCATGGTCCTGCCGGCCCAGCACACCGGCGCTGATTAGGAGGCGCATACCTGCGCCTCATCCTGGCTGATTAGCCCCGGTATTTATAGGACCCAGGGGACGACTGGTCAGTGTCAGATCGTCGCAACTCATGCCCCGTTCCTGGACTCGCATACTCTTGATCGTCAACCCTGGTATACCGACCCCTGCCTGCCTGCGGACTTGCTCTCTACGCCCGACGTCCTGATTACCGCTGCCCCACTTGACTGTCTGCCTGATCCCCGACTTTGGACCGAACAAACACTTTTCCCGAACTACTTTGCGTCTCCGGAGTCCTGCATTTGGGTCCTCCCCTCCGTACCGATGGGCCGTAACACATTCTCAAAGATGTAACAACCGCACGCTCGTCTAGCTACAATAATTACTCTCACAGCTTTGTGTTGGTTAACAATCACAGGCTCACGCAATCAAAACGACCACACTCTAAACTTTGCGCTATAATTAAAAAAAATCTCTCCAAGATTTCTTCCACCTTTGCGAAGTGAAAAGAATGATGCTGTAAGACGACAATGCCGAGCACATCTCTATTCCCAACAATCTCTCTCAAAGCATCGTATGGGCTAAAAATGGCCCACTTGCGTGTCAAAACAATCACTTTCAAAGCGACGCGCGGCATAAACAATAACGCGCTGGTGTCGCCACATAGTTAATCACCGCAACCCCAATCCAAACACATTTTAGTGACGTCAGGGAACGGTGACCTCAATACATTCGGGGCGCTCCTCCTTTTCACCTTCGTCGTCCTTCCTCTTCCTCCTCCTTCAGCTTGACAGCTAGCTATCACACAACATTGACGGCGGCAACAACGCTCCTTCCTTCGCCCCAAAGCGTGTTGATTTTGTTTGTTTTTTTTCGCGGCCTTTGATTGGATCCCTCAGCGGGACGCGGCAGCCAAAGTGATGAGTCACCCCCGTCTCGGCCTTCATCTTCCTCCTCCGCTCTTTGACTTCCTTGTCTTCCTCTCCTCTTTCGCGTTGCTCGCTCGCCGCGCTCAAAAAGTTCCTCTCGCGCTTTGCGGCTTCGGCAAGGGCGTCGCATTTCCCCCGTCTTGTCGCTCGGAAAACGCAAAAGCTCCCCGCGCTGAGTCCGTACTTGAGTAAAGTTCTGACTTCTTCTGTGCGGGTAAATTGATTTCGATTATTCAATTTTATGTAATTGCTAAAAAAAAAAAAAAACCCATTTATTTCCAAGAAATAATGTATCTTTATTCATCGATTTATGCGAGTGAGGCACAATGACAGACAGAACAAAAAAAAAAAATCCTCTCCGATTAGAAGGCAGGAAGTACATACAGGACTTAATCGATCCATTTTTGGTGATGTTTACTTTTGTTGGTGTGCCGTGGGATTTTTCATTTGTAAAATCTCTCTCTCTCTCTCTCTCTCTCTCTCTCTCTCTCTCTCTCTCTCTCTCTCTATCTATATATATATATATAGAGAGAGAGATCTATAAAGGTTGGAAATCATTGTTCTAGGATTTCCTTCGTGGTGATATGCAAGGCAGTTAGCAGTTTCGATGATCTAGTACGTGGTTTAACATGCTGTAGTTATTGATATTGTTTCACGATGAAGATATCGGTATTGCTCGTGTGGTCATTTAGATTTGTCCTAGGACGCAGCCGGCGGTGGTGTGTCATGTAATTTGCGTTGAACGGGTTCTCGGATTCTGTAAGATTGATCTACGCTGCACGGGAGTTAGTGCTGTTCGTGTTCTACGATTCTAATAGATGTGTTCCATTTTTCTACGATGCCGGTAGTGGTACGGTATTGTTACCCTTTCATGTCGTCAGCGGTGTTGTTGCGGAAGCACGTCGGAGGTGGGCACAGAGCGAACCCGAACGTAGAGAAAGGAGGTCAGACCCCCCCCCCGCGCGCCTCGCAAATCATCGCGTGCGGCCATTGTGCGAAATGGACCGCGGCTTTCAGCGGTTCTTCATCCGTGCAAGGTGTCAGACGTCGTAATCACATCCAGCGCACCTCGTCATCTTCCCATTATACACACGGCGCGCTAATGGGCCTTTGGAATTTGAATGTCTCCATTAAAGGGCCGACGCACAATGAGCGAGCGGTAAGAAGAAGAAAAAAAAAAATGGCCGAGCTGAGAGGGGTGACGGCCGCCGAGACAATACAGGACCGGTCCGGGCGAGGCTTTGACCTGCGGGACGTGGAGCGCGTGCTAGCGAGGTCACGCGGGGTCGCGGCAGCGCCGAGCTCGACTCGCAACCGACGCTAGCTCGGCGTAGCTCACGTTTGGAACAACTGAAACTAGTGCGAGGGTTTGAAAGCAGGGTTTCAAGACAGAGCTGGGGTTTCAAACCGGGGTATCAACTCAACATTTGGGAATTTAGATCGGGGGTTCAAACCTGGGTTTGGGTTTCAAACACGGTCCAAAGAAACAGGGTTTCAAGACAGGGTAAGCGTTTCAAATGAGGGGTAAAAACCTGGGTCAGGTTCAAATCAGAGTTAGGAATTCCAATCGGGGTTTTAAACCTGGGTCACGGTTTCCAACTGGGATAAGGTGCCAGACTAGGATTTACAAAGCAGGTTAAAGATTTAAAATAGGGTTTCAAACAAGAACTGGTAAGTAAAGTCCGGTTGGTTCTTCAAATGAGTGGTTTGGATTTCAGAGTCGATTTAGGGCTTCAAAGTTGGGTTTTAAGACAAGGTCAGGGATTCAAACAGTTTCAAGACAGGGGTAGGGCTTCAAATCACATTCTCAAGTCTGAGTAAGGGTTTCAAAGAAGAGCTTTTCAAATGAGGGCTTCAAGTCTAAATTTTGGTTTCAAATCGGTGTTCCAAGCCAAGGTCCGGGATTTCAATCTGATTTTCAGGGCTTCAAATGACTCTCGTCTCAAAGGCTTTCAAACTGTTTGAAAGCAGCAGTCGTAGTCAAGGTTGAAGTTGGTGTCGTGCTGTGACAGCATATTTGTCACCTTCCCCTGTGAGAAAGAAAGCAAATTTATTTCGTGAAATCCTGCGCTGTCTGTCTGCCCTTTAATTACCCGCCGATGAGCTTTTGTGTCTGCCGGAGAAAAGATGAAGACGGAACGCCGGCAGGTCACGGAAGACAAACACTGAACAAACACGGCCATCCGTCTTCATCTTCATCTTCACCTCCGTCTTCAACTTCCATGCGGGTTTATGATGACGAAGAGCAGCCGCGGGAAACCCGACGGAGACGTCTGCGCCGCTCAAATCCGGGAGGAGAAAAAATAAGCGACTCGCTAGCGGTGACCTGCTGGCTACAAGGATCCACCTCTCCGAGGACTGCTCCAGTTTTTTGATTGTCCATAGATTTGACCAAAACAATCACAATGTCTTTAGACTCGGTGAAGCAGCAATTGCTCAGTGTTATTCACAAACGCTATTTGTACTAGCGTTTGTGAATATCGGGATTGAACCGATACCTACGGACGGTCCACGACTTCTCTGCCACCCGAAGTCTCCAACTTTCGGCCGAAAAATCATCGGCCACGCTGTTCGCAAACCTGGAACGCCGAACACTCGACGAGACTGAACGTCGAAATCGGAGGCGATCGGACTCCCGGCATCCGTAATCCGAAAATCCTCGGCGTCCCCGTCCATCCCTCGCTGACGTTCCAAGAACACGTGAAAATCGTGCGCTCCAAACTCCATAAAAGAAACTATGTTCTGACACAAAATGGCTTCCATCGATCACCTGCACCCCGAGTCGAAACTCCTCCTGGTACGCGAGCACAACGTGATGATCGCGGAACAATACGCACTTCAGTGCTACCGACATCCCGATCACGAGAAGACAAGGCGAGAAGCGTGCCCCAGAGCGTGGCGGAAACCCGTCCGAGATATCAAACCGTCGATCGAGCGGTACATTCATCGCCCGTCCGTCGATGCCGAGGACTACAGGCGCGGAATTATGCTCAAAAACCGACCACGCTGACGGCGGAACACCCGCGGAGGGCCCCGGCTCACGTTCGGCTGACGTTCTGGACCTCGATACGCAATACCGACCGCCGTACTTGGCTACAACAACGGCAACGTTCACAAACGGTAAATATGGATTGTCGTGCCGGGAGTTCAAAACAGCGACCTCATTTTTTGTTCAGGACGTGTCTACCTTTGCGGATGTCGTCATGGAGATTTACATAAACTGGCGACATGCATTCACATAGTCTCGTCTTTATGAAGCAGCACGTGGTTACATTTTTTTTTTTTTTTTTTTTTACCTGCCAACAGATGTCCTAACTGTGCCGGGACATGCCCGCTTTATCAGACCAAAGCGACACGCGATCATATCATATAATCACATTCCTATTTCTTTATCGTGACAATTATTAAGCACATAAGTGCGCCACAAGACAAGGACGGTTTTGAGGACGTGTTTTCGTAAGCGTTTGACAGAACAAGCGACGCAAGGACAAGGCAGCAAAAGAGCTCGCACACACTCAACCGCCCACGGAGTCGACTGAAGCCGCAAACGCACACGCACACAAACACACGCGCACGCAAATACACACATACATACCACCTCCGGAGTCAATCGCGGCAAGAAGCGGCCAAAGCGGACACATTGGTCAAGAAGAAAAGACTCAAGGGGCCGCATTGTGTGATCTTGGAGCTTTACAGCACACAGGATTTGTGTACAGCTCATCCTCACAAGGCTTGCTTCCCGTGTCGTTCTGTTTTTTTTTGTGTCGTCGTCGTAACTAGCCTGACTTGAAACCTTAACTAAGCCTGGTTTGAAATGCTAATTTGAAACCCTAACCCAAGATCCAAACACAAATTTGAATCCCAGGGACTGTCTCAAGTCCTGCTTTTAAACCGTGACTCTTTCATAAACCAGGACCCTTTGTGAAACACAAACAGCGTCTTGAGGCCGCAATTTGAAGCCCTAAACCCGGCTGTAAATTTTACTTTGAAGGGCGAAACTGATCTGAACTGTCACCTTAAAGGTCCACTGTCATGATTTTTAGTATTTTTATTAATGAAAAAAATCCGTTTTCTCACCACAAAACATGATTTTGACGTATACGTATATGCCATGAAAATGCTCTCGAGGGATTTGTTTTCGAGAAGACGCAGGGAGTGACGTACAAGGGCAGTAGCGCACTCAAGCGGTCTCGTCTGTTTCTACGAGTTTCACCTGCTGGAAGGTAGCTCGTTGTTCTTTCGCGCTAGCCAAAATGCCGGCTCGTTGCATTGCTGGATATCGCTCGAACACTCGGGAGGATGGATTCGCTCTTCATACTTTTCCAAAAAACCCGGTTCGTTGTGAAAAATGGATTGCACAGGTGCAAAGGACGAGATTCCTGGGTTCCAAATGATGGGTGCGTGTGTATACAGCTACTAAAAAAAAAAAATAATAATAATCCATAAATCAGGGGTGGTAAACATGTCGATTCCACATCAGATGGCTTCCGTGCAGCAGCCGCTGAAGGACGGCCTCTCTAGGCCTTGCGGGTCGCCACCGGCCTTGTCGACACAGCTTCGGGCGGGGTGGCGGAGGTGGAACGGACGGGGAGGCGGTTTGGCTGCGGCGTCGTCGTGGATCGGGCGGGGAGGTGGTTTGGCCGTGATCCGCATATCAACTAAATATGGCTTGAAACGATAGGGTAATATTGCCCCCGGTCACTTCACTCGGATGTGAGATGTTCTCTTCTTCTCTCGAAAAAAGCTTCCGTGTCAGAAGGTGCGCGTTCGTCACCCACAGTGGGCTGCACGGCGTGTGTTCAATGGCGGATGTCGCAACGTGACATCACGGACAGAAGATGCAGCCAATACGGCGACCAAATGAGACTTCAGCAACTTTGCGCATATTTATTTTTTCATATAGACATGGAAATGAATAATGTTATATCTATTTTCCATTCCACTATCTATTTGAGAATGTTTTTATGCACGACGCTAGGTCTTTAATTGAAAACCCCCAATCCACGCTGGAACCTACTTTGGAAGCGTTAAGTCCCCCTTCGTGAATTTCCAATTTGAACCCCGCGCCCATTTTGACACCCGATCCCCGCGCCCCGGCACGACCGCAACTTTATCTCCAAATGAGTTTTTTAATTGACCGCGCCGAACGCCGGCGCTTGGCCATCTATCAGAAGCGTTTGTGACACGTCGGGCTCGCCGAGTGGAAAACATCCAAACGCGCAAACATCCGTCTTGCGGCCGACAGCCTCCAGGTGCTTTTTTTTTTTTTTTGTTTTTTTTTTACCTTGTCGTCCCCCCTCATTAAACCGACAACGCTCGCTTGTGTTCCGCTCGAAACTTTTCGGAGACGCCGGACGGCGGCGCAAAGAAGAAAAGTAATTTCCCCGCGCCGACTAACTAAATTTAGCTTTATTTCTTCATCTGTCATGTTCAGACGCAGACAAAGGCGCACCTGATTAGCAATTCCAAAAGGAAGCAAACAGGAAGTGAGGAAAGAACGCCAGCTGTGCACCGAGATAACTTATTTGTTTACTTCCACTTGGACTGTTGACTACAATTGTTGCAGTTTTTTTAAACGCGAGTGGCAGAGGATTGCTTTTCATACAGATAAACATTCCGCGGAATAAATGTTATACTTTTATCCAACATCTGAATGTGCTCAATTTAATTAAATATGTAAAAAAAAAAAAAAAAAAAAAAATCACGGCGGAACAGTGGATCAGCTAGTAGAGCTTTGGCCTCACAGTTCTGAGGTCCCGGGTTCAATCCCGCCTGTGTGGGGTTTGCATGTTCTCGCCGTGCCTGCGTGGCTTTTCTCCGGGTGGGCACTCCGGTTAAAAACATGCAATATTAATTAGACACTCTAAATTGCCCCAAGGTGTGATTGTGAGTCCGGCTGTTTGTCTCGATGCGCCCTGCGATTGGCTGGCGACCAGTCCAGGGTGTACCCCGCCTCCTGCCTGTTGAGACCCAGCATATGCTCCAGCGCTCCCCGCGACCCTTGTGAGGATAAGCGGCTCGGAAAATGATTGGATGGATGGCGTAGTACACCACTAAATACACCAATCCCGATTTAGATTGCAGTACAGATAACTACGTCGCGAACACGACAAACTACATTTTAGAACCCCACCACCTGCCCTTTGACAGCTGGGATCAGGTCCCGCGAAACTTGTGAGGATAAGCGGCTAAGAAAATGGATGGAAAAACAAAAATCAACCAATAGCAGGAATTTGGCTAAGTGAAGTGACTTTCGTTGTTGTCTTCAAAGTTTTCAGTACGTTTCCTTGGCGCATTTTCAATTTTAACAACGGAACCCGGGCTTAACCCAAACTCCAGTTTGAAACCCCCGAGCCCCAATTGAAAACCAATCCCCAGCTGTGCGTTGAAACCGCAACGATGGTTTGAAATGCTTTTTGACACGCTCAATATGACTTGAAACCAAGAATGGAGCAAACTTCAAATGTCCTCTCCATTATTATTATATATTATACGCTTTTAAGTGAAGTTTTCAGGCCAACGTAGACGCGCACACGTACCACAGATATTGTGCGGCCCAAAAATGGCATCACATAGAAGTTGTCGCAGTGAATCGCTTTTCGGGTGGCGTCGCGCTGTTGTGTTGACGTGTTTACCCCCCCCCCCCCCCCGAGTGCGCTGAAGGATGACGCTCATCACGCGCTCTTTGCAAGCGTCGCGTCTCCGTCGCGTGTGAGTGGGCATCCGTGAAACCTTTTTCATGATTAGCATCATCGAAAGTCGCCCATTTCACCAGTTCGGTTTCTCTACCTACGAGGAAAGAGTGACGGAGATTGTGGGATGATTTGTAAAAAAATATACAAGCGGTAAGATTGTGCTGGTGGGCTAAACCATTGTTAGACTAACCAATTCCCGGCCTACAGAGCGCACCCGGTTATTAGCCTCACCCAGTACATTTGCAAAGGAAATACCATTTGGTACATACATACGCCGCAGTTGGGTGAAAGCCGCATGTTCCCACATTGAAACACGAGATATTTACAAAGAAAGACGGTAAACAGGAAGAGTTTAATGCTAATGTGGCGCTAACGCTAATGCTACAGCGGCGCTAACACTGGCGCGGCATTGCCCGGGCCGGTTTAAAAAAAAAAAAAAAATTACTGAGACAAGCCAGTAACACAGCAGCAACATGCTAGCACAGGGCTAATGCTAGCGCAGCACTAACATGGCCAGTAAAAGTCACTTCCTCGGCACATACATTCCACCGGTCTCATTCTTACCTTTTCTGCTCGAGCGACCCTTGTGAGGATAAGTGGCTAAGAAAATGGATGGATGGATCTCAAACTCTAAGATAGAAATTTATTTTCAGTAAAAATCATTGAAACACACTTAGACACACAATAATAATAATAATAATAACAATAATTTGACCACCCCAAAAAATTTGCTGTCATAAAATGTATCAAAAATGTACAATAACGATAACGATGAATGATGTGAGGAGAAGAGAAAGATCAGTGGTACACCGGAGCGGGACCACGAAAACTTGAAATATAAATAATTGCAGGAGATTATTGGACATCTTTACTTGGTGATGTGCTGAATTTTGTTTTTTTTTTTTTTCAAGCCAAGACTTGGCGAGAATAAATGAATAGATTTTTAAAAACGGGGCTATTATTGAAACTGTAATCAAATGTAGCCGGTATTGAAAAGTTGCCTTGTAAAAATGAATCCCATATTTTGGACACGGGCGCGTTCCTTGCACTTTTTCTCCTCTGCGCAGTCGGCCGTGATGATTTTAGCGGCGAAGAAAGTTGAAAGTTTACAAGCAACAAAGTTCATCTCCTTTTTCTTGGCTAATGGATCGCTGCCAATGTGCTGATTTCAGCAGGAAAACAACTGCTCGATAAAGTGTATGTGCGTGTGTTTTTGTACACGCGGTACATCCGAGAAAACAAAGATCCAGATTTAGCAGCGTGAAAGGTCCACACTTTGTTCCATGATGGCAGGAGCAGTTTTGTCCTGAATAAAACATAAAGCGCCACTGCCGTCGCTGCAGTCGTCGCCACCTCGCTTTGCGCATGGCGTCACACAGTGCGCCGCCGTCGCCGCCGCCGTCGCCTCTGCCGCATCACCGCTCCCGCAAAAAGCGCTGACGCTTCAAGATGCGCAGGTGCATCCAAAGACCTCTTCTGGGACCGTGCTGACGCCTACAATCCACCACCGCCATCTTCGACTTCTTCAAACGACCAAATGGATCCAGGTGGGTCCGAGTCTGCTCTTTGAGTTGCTTAAGAGCACTACATTAGGATTGATCTTGACTGTGATTGGACTTGGTTCTGTTCGAGACCAAGAACCAAGAGAGTCCAATGTTAGCTTGCATCTTGCAATCCGCAGCTTATAGAGCAATGCCAAGTTTTCCACCAAATTCTTTTGGAGTCTAGTTTAAGCTCTTTGACAGTTTTCACCACATGATCTCGTCCAGGTCTTCAGCTCGGTGTGGTAGCTAAGTCAGTAAATAAACACATTACTGAGCCCAAAAGAAATTCTGGTTCTCCCCTAGGAGAGACTCAAGAGTTTGCCCGAGTTTTTTCCACCAGATTCTCCTGGAGTATCCTTTGAGCAGTCCAATGTTGAGGTTTTCCTCTCGGTTCTCAGCTGGGAAACCATCTACATATTCCCTCAAGTTGTGCACCAGAATCTCAGATTTTCGTTCTCAGCTTCTCCTTTCTGATTTCTGTTAGGATCGACTTCATCTATTACAGATTTACCCTTGGAAAATCCACCAGAATCTTCTCTTGGATATTTACCAAAGTCACTCTCAGGCATCTCTTCCAGGTCTAAGGCCCACAAAACCACCTGCGACTTCTCCTACTGACACTCTTTTGACCCTCCCAATTTTTTCCTTTTTCTCAGATCTTCCTTCCTGTCCACTTTCTACTCCTTCTCGCCACCCTGGCAGCCTGACTCAGGTCCACCACCAAGACGCCCTGACAGGGCATCGATCACTGAGTGTGGTGACTCTCTAAGGGACAATGACAAAGACCAAAGTCCAAGGCGACTAAGTGATGTACATTTAGATTCCTGTCCAGTTTCTGTTCTATCCAAATAGCAGGACCAGAGGGACTCAAGTGGAGTCACGTATCTTCTTAAAAAAAAAAAAAAAATCACCCTGTGGAGATCAACCAGGTCTCTCTGTCAAATCCTACTCGGGGAATGTTCTTCAAAGTCTTGTTCAGGCTTTACGTTGTCTTTTCCAGCTTCAAGGCCATCCATCCACCTATAAATTCTCCTGTCAAACAAAAACTAGTCCCTACTTTTTCCTCTCTGTCAGAAGTGTCCTTTTGACTACCTCCTGCTCCTTGTCGTCACTCTGGCAGTCAGAATGATGTCTCCCACTAAGACGTCCTGTCAGGCCATCCATCACTCAGCGTGGTCAGTCTGTAAGGGTCAAAGTCAAAGACCAAGGTCCACAGCAACCGACTGGCAGATTTTGAGATTTCTGCTCACTTCCTGTTCTATCCATTCATCGGCACCAAATGATTTCAGGTGGAGTTGGTTCGCCTTGAAAATCTCCTGCGGTATATTCAACAACACAATCATCCTTGGGAAATCCTTCAGGTTCTCAGCCACAATCTATCCAGTCTCCTGCTGATCTTTAGGATCGCTTCCACCCGCTGACAATGTAGCTCTTTCTCATGTTGTCCCCATCGTAGTCCCTAACTCACTGTCCTCCTGTCCACCACCCCCACTTTCCTATCATTGGGACAGTTGAACGCATGTACCCCCCGACCTCTGTAAGACGTTTTGTGATGCCATCCATCGCTCAGCGTGGTTGCCACAATTACAAAGGTCAAGGTCCTGAGAAACTTCAAGATTCCTCTTCTCAATACTGTTCAGTCCACACACAATCTGGACTGGGCATTCGCCCATCCATTTCTGAGCCACATTTCCTTGTGAGGAGTGCTGGAGCCAATCCCAGCTGTCACTGGGCAGGAGGCGGGGTACACCCTGGACCGGTTGCCAGCCAATCACAGGGCACATCGAGACAAACAGCCGCACTCACAATCACACCTAGCGGCAATTTAGAGGGTCCTATTAATGTTGCATGTTTTGGGGATGTGGGAGGAAACCGGAGTGCCTGGAGGAAACCCGCGCAGGCACGGAGAGAACATGCAAACTTCACGCAGGCGGGTCCGGGATAGAACCCGGGACCTCAGAACTGTGAGGCCAACGCTCTACTGCTGCGCCACCGTGCTCCCTCGATCGGGCACCCATTCATGAATTAATCCAGCATTCCGTCTCTCTCAACACTCGGGTCAAACGAACACATTTGGAATACAATATTAGTAAAAATGGCAAATGTTTTGTATTCAGAGCTTCTCTCAGGGACCAGCATCAAAATTTCATCCGGTGGAGATGCTGCACTGAGGAGGCCAGTGCGTTCGTGGCGGATGGAGATGGGCGGGGCGGCGGCGGTGGGGCGACGACGCGTATTCATAATTCAGCAAAGTCTCAGCTCGGAGAAGGGACAGGCTTGACCGAGGGGACTCGCATTCATATTTCAACACATAGTTGATAAAATAGCAAAACAGCCGAGGTTGGGGACATGTAGCCGAGAGGCTAACCGATAACTCTCGGGGCGAGCTCGGCATCGGTAAATGGGCATGAGGGACACTTTTATCCAAGCGAGGATCCATATTTGATCAGGATGTGGGGGGGCGCGAACAGGTGGCTATCGTCACACACGCATCCTGGCCACTTCGGACGGCGGCTGAGTGCACTTTCGCGAGAGGAACTTGATAAGCGCCTCTTCGGATACAGACACGTCCTCGGCCGCTATTTATATGCCGCCATTAGACGTCAGGCCATTACCGTAGTTTGTGGGACCTTTAAGGCCTTTGGACGCCTGCGCTCATCTTCCGGAAGCTCCGCACATAGTTGTCAAGTCCTGCGTTGTTGCTTTTTTTAAAAAAATTCTTGTTGCATATAAAAGCTTCAAGTGCGACAAGCTCTGTAAATGTTGACAGAAAAGTGCTGACTTGATGTTACTGCAAGTAAAAAGTCAAGCGAGCGACTTGTTTTCTGACACACCTCACGTTAGCATGCGCGTGACAATTTTGGATGGCAACATCCAAGATGTTACATCACATTAGCCGTACTCAGTACTGGACTTCTGAGAGACAAGTCTTGCAATGTACTCTAAAATGTGGCGGTCGTTGGAGCCGTCTTGACTTTTACAGTTTGTGGTGGCTTTAGTTGTAGCAACTGTCGTAGTTGTGGAGAGGAGAGTTGAAGAAGTTGTAGTTTTATTTGTAGTAATTGGCGACGTTCGCAGATGATCTTGTGATCTGCAGTGAAAGCAGGGAGCAGGCGGAGGAACAAGTAGAATGATGGAGGCACGCAGTGGAAAGGGGAGGAATGAAGATTAGCCAAAGTAAAAGAGAATATATGTGTGTGAAAGAGGGGTGGAGGGGGAAGAGTGAAGCTCCTGGGAGAAGAGATGGCGAGGGTGGACGACTTCAAATACTTGCGGTCAACAATACGGAGAAATGGTGAGTGTGGTAAGGAAGTGAAGAAACGAGTCCAAGCGGGGTGGGGGACGGTTGGTGGAAGGTGTCTGGTGTTCTATGTGACAGAAGAGTCTCCGCTGGGATGAAGGGCAAAGTTTATAAAACAGCGGTGAGGCCGGCCATGAGGTACCGATTAGAGACGGTGGCGCTGAAGAGACGACAGGAAGCAGACCTGGAGGCGGCAGAAATGAAGATGTTGAGGTTGTCGTTCGGAGTGAGCAGGTAGGATAGGATTAGAAACGAGCTCATTAGAGGGACAGCCAAAGTTGGACGTCTTGGAGACAAGGTCCGATCGAGACAGCAGACTTCCATGGTTTGGACATGTCCAGAGGTGAGAGAGTGAGGAAATTGCCAAGAGGATGGTAAGGATGGAGCTACCAGGGAAGAGAGCGAGGGAGAGGAAGACCAAAGAAAAGGTTGATGGCTGTCGTGAGCGAGGACGCGAGGACACTCGGTGAGGGACAGCCAAAGTTGGATGTTTTGGAGACAAGGTTAGAGAGAGCAGACGTAGATGATTTGGACACGTCCCGAGGCGAGAGAGTCTGAGGATGGAGCTGCCGGGCAAAAGAGCGAAAGAGAGGAAGACCAAAGAAAAGGTTGATGGATGTCGTGAAGGAGGACAGGAGGACAGAGAGGAAGATGCACGAGATAGGCTTCGATGGAAAAAGATGACACGCGGTGGCAACACCGTACGGGACAAGCCGAAAGGAAACGAAGAAGGTGGATTAGTAGCAGTTATAGTATTTTTAGCTCTCCGATGTGTAGTTGTCCTGTTGATATAGTCATTGTAGTAGCTGTGTGCAATTTCTGTGTTTATTTAAGGTATACTGATTGTAGTTGGTGTAGTCATTGCAGTACTGGGTACAGTAGTTGCAGTAGGTGGTAACGGTTGTTGCAGTTGAAGTTGTACTAGTGGTAGTCGTGATTACACCACAGTTGCACAGTAATTGTCCTCGTAGATGCAGTAGTTGTGGTAGAATCAATTTTAGTACTGCAGTTTACAATGTATGTTTGTATTGAATTGATTTCCAGAGAAGACATTTGGACTTGACACGTCGAACCTCCAGCGGAGAGGATCAGCACCTGCTCCGCGTTCACATTTAGCGCACAAAAGGACCGACTGCTCGACAACAATCGCGCAATCTCGCTTGACAAGAGCGGAGACGACCCCCGGCTCTGCCGCAATGCATCGTGGGTAGCGGCCCGACTAACGGCCGCGTCACGAGCGGGACGCTCGCTCGTCCGCTGACGTTTTGAAGGCGGCGTGTGGGAAGCCGTTTCGGCATTTAGTCCGTATCTGTGTCCCAGTACGCTCTATGTTCTCACTAGTAAAAAAAGAGCAGGATAATATGAAAATCGTCAAACGACTTCAGCCAACTTTTTTTTTCCCTTGGCTGCCTCGCGACCGTGACGTACTTTTAATTTAGCTTGCATCACAAAGCAAAAAATTCAAATTAAAAAAAGGAAGTGGGTGCTGATATTCATAACTGTGTGTGTGTGTGTGTTCATGAGTGAGGCAAGATGAGAGCTCCTTATTTGGTCCGACAGAGCAACGTGCCACCAAGATGAGTCTTATTTATCGCTTTGTGCGTGCGTCCGTGCGTGCGCTAACAGAATAATTGCCTGGCCCGCCATTTCAATTGAGCCTGGCTAAGATGGCCGCGGGCAACAGTCCATTCTCTGCTCTGTTAGCCACCGTCGCTAAAAAAATTGGGAAATGCCGCAGCTCACTAAATACTTTTCGTCCCCCCTCCCGATGAAACACTGATTTTAAATCCAAATATCGTCTCAAAACCTTACTTTGAAAACCCAAAGTTTGAACAAAGCGCTCATTTTAAACCCGAAACAAATACTGCTATGAAACCACAAGCCCAATTCCCATCCATCCATCCATCCATCCATCCATCCATCCATCCATTTTCTACCGCTTTATCGGGTCAGGTCGCGGGGGGAAGTGGCTTCAGCAGGGATACCCAGACTTCCCTTTCCCCAGCCACTTCTTCCAGCTCTTCCGGGGGGATCCCGAGGCGTTCCCGAGCCAGCCGAGAGACACAGTCTCTCCAGCATGTCCTGGGTCATCCCTGGGGTCTCTTTCCGGTGGGACATGACCCGGAACACCTCACCGGGGAGGTGTCCGGGAGGCATCCAGATCAGATGCCCCAGCAGCCACCTCATTTGACTCCTCTAAATGCAGAGGAGCAGCGGCTCGACACCGAGCCCCTCCCTGATGCCCGAGCTTCTCACCCGTTCTCTAAGGGAGAGTCCGGACACCCTGCGGAGGAAACTCGTCTCGGCCGCTGGTATCCGGGATCTTGTTCTTTCGTTCACGACCCGCAGCTCGTGCCCCGAGGTGAGGCTATCAACGTCGAGCGACTGTCCTAATTTCAATCTCCTATTAATGTGGTGTAGCCGTTAGGACTTTCTTGCTCGCAGAATGACATCTATAGTACATTATAAGTATGAAGTGCCCTTAAGAACTAATTAGTAGCACACTGGCAGCAGCGGTGGAAAGGTGAATGCAGGTAAATCAGAAGTAAAATCCCTCCCGGTGGCGTCCCCCCATGTGTGCGCGACCCAGACAAAAGCATCCTACCGACTATTTAACATTTGCATGTGCCGGCGCGGCGCGGCGCTAACGAGACGCAGCGCCGGCGGGCACTCGGGCTAAAAGTGACGAGAGGTGCTATGAATCAGTCGGCTCGCTCGCTGCCGTAATGAGCCACGTACGGCCAGCGCGTTTGTTGCCGGGCAGCCGGCCGCCGTTTGGTCCTCGACGCCTAATTGGGGCCCGACAAAAGCTACGCGGCGAGGCTCATTTCGTAGGCGCCGCAAAAACGACGCACAAAAGAAGCTTTCACACGTGTCCGGAATTCTCAATGAGCCAACCGTGCGACAGTTTTTGGCTGTTGTGTTGCCGTCAGCTGACATCAAACATCCAATCAGCACCGCTCGCCTCGTGTACGGCTCCGTCTACCAAGGCGATAATTAGACTACCGATCACAGATTTGAAGAGGTAGCGACAGCTGGGCCCTTTCGAGCTGCGTGCCTTCGCCGGCGCGAAGCTAGCAGGGGCAACAGCATCGGCGGATTCCGCCTGCGAAGAAGGCAAGAAAAAACACGGACGTCGACACAAATGGCGGCGTGCGACGCAGTGCAACCACAACATAGGAAACGGCGATAATCTTACAGTAGAAATAATCCTTTTCAAGGCACTCAAAGAACCTTTTCAATTAATTGCACACAATCGTCACAGGCTACGCCCGACGGACGTGAGGCTGCCATTAAGCACCGACGACCCCTCCGCTTAGCAAACAAACATCCGACCGCATTTATTCGCGCGCTACGTGTCCCGCCCAGGGGCGCAACAAGGACATGCCCTGGGGCGGGGGGATACGAACCGGCAACCCTCTGCGCCATGCCGACCCTCGGGCTAAAACATTTTTGGCGCATCGTTTAAAATACTCTGCGGTGATAAAACAAAAGTAAACCTTGTGAAAATTGGTTGAGAAATGAGTAAGTTATTTAAGTTACTCATTTTGTCATCATAAAATTTGACGATATTTATTTGAAAAAAAATACTTTGGGGGGAATGTTTTTTGAACAATTTTTTAATATAGTAGTTTTATGTAGTATTATAAAGTAATGACTTGTGGCAGAAAAACTTTTTTCATACCATTAATTTTTTTTTTTATTCATGCATTTTCCAAGCCGCTAATCCTCACGAGGGTCGCGGGAGTGCAGGAGCCAATCCCAGCCATCACTGGGCAGGAGGCGGGGTACACCCTGAACTGGTCGCCAGCCAATCGCAGGGAATATTTAACAAACAATCATTCATACTCCTAATCAGACCTTAGGGCAATTTCGAGTCTCAGATGAATGCGAGCATGTTTTTGGGATGTGCGAGGAAAGCGGAGTGCTCACCCGGAGAAAAGCCTCACAGGCACGAGGAGAACATGCAAACGCCAACACACGGGGTCGGGATTTGAACCCTGGTCCTCAGAACTGCAGGCCAACGCGGCAATCAGTTTGTCCACCGTGCTGCCTTCGAAGATTTTATCTTGAAAAAAATACGACTTGTCCAAAACTAAGATTGCCGCTCAGTGTGCGCTAATGTCGGCGTCAACGCTGCGAATTGGACGTGCTGCAGGGAACGCGTGCAGCGGGCGGCTTCTTGTCGGGCCGCGTTAGCCGGCGTGACCGAGCGGGACGTCGCGACGGCCCCGCCGGGAAGGACCCGTTTCCATTTTGCATATTAGGGGGGGGGGGGGGAACCCTCCCATCTCGTTAGTTCCGGCTGTAATGCAGAAACCTTCACACTTAAGTCTATTTGCATTCAATTAGAAGCAACAAAATTATTTTCTCACAACATTCAACTCTAATTTAGCATTTTTTTTTTTTAATCTTGAGAAAACTTGATGACTCTAAAATGACAACTTTTTCTGAAAATACATTTCTTCCCATGGCGACAAAGAAAATGTGATTTTTCCCCCAACACACACAGACAAAAAAGTACTATTGTTATTATTATAATAATAATTATTATGATTATTATTTTTATTTTCTACAGAACCAACAAATCTGAAGAAACAACAGCAGGTTGGTTGTGTCCAATTTGCCTGCAGAAATGAAGCGAACGGAAAACTTCCTTACTTTGTACTGACTGACCTTGACCTTCCGAGACCTTTCAGCTTCCACCTCCATCCGCACTCGTGCCAGTCGGTCCCGGAAGGGCCTCGGGCCAATTTCCGAAGTATAAAAACACGAAGATGTATATTTTCGCGCCAGAGGCGGGTTGTCGGGATGAATCCTGAGAACTTTTACGCGGTTTCCTGCGGAAACACAAACGGAAACAGTCGCGCTTTGAAATTTCAGGGGGAGGATCCGCCAAACAGTTCAAAAATCACAATTTTGAAATAATTTCACAACACTGGTCAGCAACAAATTTGTGTAAGATTATTTTAGTCAATTCTGGACATATTTGATGAGGTGCATCGAAATATGAAATTGGTTTTGCTGAAACAGGCCAACTTTACCAGTCACTGTGCTCGCCATCGCACTCGCAAACCTACCCAGTCGAGCACGGAAAATCACGCGTGTAAAATGTGTTCCGAGTAAAAATACGTCGATATTGAAAGACGTCGGTTATTTTGTGTAGTCTTGACCAATCTTCCCTTTAAGCTGTGCCACTGCGCAATTGCGCACTTTGTCGCGCACTCTCACCGCACATGAAAACCGATCCGGCACAGTAAACTACAGCCTGATGTCTTTTTTTTTTGTTTTGTTTTTTTAACACAGAAGCACATGACACGGTCTCTAACGAGCTGCTGCTCAACCTAATTCTACTTCCTAGTTTACCTGACACCTCCCCCCTCTGCTCTTAAAGGGCTACACTCAATTACAAACAGGACACACACACACACACACACACTCACACACAATTCCATATCTGCGGGCATGACCGACTACACCCGTACATTTTTCAAATGTGAGTGACTGGATTCTTTTACTTTTTTGTTCACATGTATAGGGATTTGAGAGGTTTTTTTTCATTATTATTATTTTTAGCAATAAGTACTATACATATAATTGACAGTAATCAAAATTTGTAATACTTGACTAATTGAAATATTTGATTAAGACAGTGAACAACTTGGCATAAAACTTGACCTGAATTAGAACAAATTGAATATCTATTGTTTGTCTATCAATATTTAATATCTATATTAATATCTAATTGGAATTTTTTTTGCATTCAGCAATGGACATTGTCCTAAATCAGTTGAAAGGACATCTTGAATACAAATTTTGTTGCCTATTGTAATGAATCATCAATTTATTAATGTCAGACAGGCTGTTAATACATTTTGAAAATATCTGAAGTCCATCATTTAATATTGCCATCTATTACGAGGATATTTGTTGAGAATACCACACGTGCATGGAAAATGAACCACATAGAAGAATTCAGTAAAATATGGGCAAAAAAGAAAAGTTTTATTTATTTTTTTGTAAATTGGAATAATCATCCCCAAATGTGACCTTTGACACGATTTCTATTATAATCCCCATTTTAAAATTGCAAACGCTGACCAGTTCGGTCCTAATTAGAGGTGACCGTTCGGTTCACGACCCGAATTCGTGACCTCGGCGAGCCTCTCGGGCGCCGTTACTGCAGCCCCGATGTCTTTTTAATACAATCATATTCATTATGCCGTCGTCAGGAAAAAAAAAAAAAAACACGTCAATAATTAACAATGGAATTTTAGGGAAATAATGATGAAAGTGCCCGCGGGGGGGCAGAGGCGGCCGGCCTCGCTGCAACTTTGGCGGCCCACTTATCGAATACATCATTTGGTATGGATCACATTTGTGTGTCGGGTCGACATTGTAAAATACACTCTGAGAAATATCATATTCACGTAAAGCGGAGGGAATCAGGAGAGATGCGTCGCGTTATCTGTGAATCCTAGCATGCGCAGACGCGCGTGTGCGTATGAATACAGATGAGCGGCGTGCTGCGATGCGGCCGCGGGGTCGTGACGAGGCGTCGCGCAGCGCTAACGCCGCGCGTAATGACTGATGCTTATCGGCGGCCGCGTGCACACACGCAAGCATTACGTGCGTGTGCACACTCACACACACACACACACACAGACATGAGCATTACATGCACACACACGCACACACGCAGGCACACACTACACTGAAACACACCTTATGATACTTTGAACTTCAGAGGCATCAAATTTCCCTCGGAGCACTTTTTTTTGTGCTTTGACCTGCTTCGAACTGAGTAGCATGCATGCAGTGTTGTTATTACTTTTTACTACATGTATACATAAAAGCATCCTTTATCTGAGCCGCTTATACTCACAAGGGGTGAGCGCGGGTGGCGTGCATCCTTAACCGTAAAGTGCAGGCACGGTGAAAACATGCAAACGGCAAACAGGCGCGGGGCTGGGATTTGAACCCCAGTCCTCAGAACTGTGAAGCAGACGCTCTAAGCAGTCGTCCACCGTGCCAGGGCATTTAACCTTTGACCCTGATGTACATTCAAGAGATTGCAGTTCTAGCACAACCACTTGTTGTGTTTTTGGTCACAAAAACCTCATACCATTAAAGTGTCATTGAATAGTTATGTGGAAATTATGGACGTGTTGGCAAAAACATTTTCTTACCAATGCAATGACATCAAAGTCTTCGATGAAGGTTTGATTTTTTTTTTTTTTAGTCACTCACTCATGAACATGGAAACCAAAAGCAACGAGTTATTTAAAAAAAAAAAAATACCCCAAAATGTAGACATTCTCACTTTTCTTCTTTTTGTTGTCAGATTTCCTTTTTTGTCCCCTCAATCTAAATATAAGCAACTACTATTTATCACAATACAGTCATCCGTTGTCAGTTCACTTCTTCATCTTTTCGATCTCGCCGTGTCACAGATTTTTCAGTCCTACCGAATCAAACTTTCCATCTCTTCGCAGGACTCTGCAGTGATCAGTTTTCCCTACGCGCTAAATTGATTGCAAACTCGCCAAAGTGAAGAGTGCGTAAAAGCTCCGGGATGATTTCAAACTCGTGCCCGTCGCAAATCACAACTGGCCCAGGTTTTTACACAACCGCGCTTTGACGTAAGAGCAAACTTACGTACAAGCCACACACCTCCAAAGTCGCAGATACTACATTGCACGACGTGAGGACAGCAACCTGCGTCTCACATGCACATTTTGTTATTACACCTAAGCTTTAAAATAAATCTGAATGATAAAAGGAATATAGAGCTCGTGTACGTAACCGTTTTCATGTTTTCACGGCACCGTATTGCCGCTCAAACAGAGCTGCTTGACATTGTGGGACACATTGAACCGATGGAGAATATTTACAATACCAGAGACCTGTTGTGCTGTTTTTTGTCACAACAGATGAGACAGAGACAGAAAGAGGTCATTCTATAGAGTACCAGCTGAAAAAAATGAAAATGCAGATGGATTTTGGCAATTAAACGTGATGGATGGCGCCCAACCAAATACACACGACTGTGGAGCGATCGCTTCACTTCAGGTAGAAATAATTATTCTCAATCTCAAATTACCAAGAAGTATGTGTGTATATGTTGTATCATTTGAGAACAATGCGTATTTAAAAAAAAAAAAACCAAAAAAACGGCGGTCGCAGCGAGTTCTAACAGATGTTAACGTGTGGCCGCGATACGCTTCCGTGTACGGAGGAGACGACTCCCTGTCTTGAATTTTTTTTTCCCAGTCGTAGTTAATGAATGCGAGTTTGTGTAAAACCGGGGGTAATTTATTGAAATATTGGTATTTGTACTGAAACAATCTGCAGCAATGAAGTATTTGTATGCGTCCAGACTTTTTTTACGCTTTCAAACTCTTCCGTGTAAATCTCGACGACTTACTCACCAGATGCACGTGTAGATCCAGTTGTCCGAGACAAGCAAATGCGGGTCAACAGTCCAATTTCTCATCGGCGAAAACTTCGACTTCGGCATTAAGTACGGGTCCTCTACCCCAAGTATCTCTCATTTTTTTCATGTAACTTTGTTTATCATCACTTTCTAAATGTTTAACGGTATCGGACAAAACTGTCCATGTCGTGCTCTTCCCTGGTATTTTCGTTTAGTCTCAACGGAATTATCTTTCAACAATGCTTTGCTAGACGGGCAATATGGCGGCGTAAACAAAAATCACGTGATTTTATGACGTAGGTGCACGAGCGCTATATGCTAGCTCAGGGACGAGGATGGAATTCGCGGCGTTTTGATTTTGCTTTTTCGTCTCGCTCGCAGTCAACTTTGTCATCTTTTTGTTTGTCTATTTCGCTTGCGCCACCTACAGGAGTGACGAGGTCACTGTTCACCCCCCCCCCCCATCAAACTACGCACACTTCTAGCAGGTCTTACTTAAATTGTGGCATTTTCTTCTTGCTTTTTGTTCTCGCTTGTCTTTCGTTTCCGCCTCAGCGGTTGAATCAACTCATTTAGCGTTCCGCCTCAAATGCGAAATGTGCTCGTTTGTAGCGGCTGGTATGCTTTCCGGCATCCGTCGCGTTGTTTGCGCTTTTTCACATCTCTTAAAAGATTAACGACAACAACAAAAAAAAGAAGAAAAATGTGAACAACAAGAAAATCCGAGCTCCCTGCCGGTGCTCACGTCACGTCATCAAGGTGCTTGAGCGCTAATTGAATAACGCCGCCGGTGTAAACAAGCCGCAGCCGGCGTGCAGTCGGCCTGTGAAGTTAATGTGGGGAAAAAAAAAAAAAAAAATGAAAGAAAAAAAGAAATCAAAGTCAGAACCAAACTCGTCTGCGAGACCTGAATGCGGAATTAAAATCCAGGTTTTGGCTGCCGTATTTAAAACCAGAGGAAGACCCGCTGCCCCCGTGATGGAATAAATAACAGCCTGTACGGTTAATTAATTCTAAAACAAATTACGCCGGACAGTTTTTTTTTCATTTTTCTTTTTTTTTTTTATCATTTCACTGACAAGTCAATTAAATTTGACGAAACGAAGAAGGGCCAGGGACAGAACCGACACGTTCTAGGGCGGTTTATTTATTAAAATGGCACCTCTGCAATATTTAGACGAAGGAAATCAACATGTTGACGTGGCGCTTAACACACTATTAATATTAAAACATGACAATTTAATATTCACAGAAATGAAGGTCAGAAAGACAATTAGCTCCTTTTTTGATGCCGTGGCGCTCAGATTGAAAAAAAAAAAAAAAAAAAATCATGGGTTGACGCGGACAGCGGGGGAAGCGAAATAGCGGCGAAGGAAGAACGGCTCACGAAAGTTCTGGAAGCGCAACTTGACTTCCTTTCAGAATTCATCTTTGTGTTGATTGGGTGACAATTATCAGTTCTTGTGAGAAAAGTTTTTCGAATAGGAGCGTTTTTTTCGCGTTCTTTGTTTTCTTCACAAAGTTATTACATTTTGACAACAAAACTAAACATTGAAACGAGTTCATACAGATGGAATAAAGAGCTTTTTTAATGAGCATCAACTGGGTGGCACGGTGGAGCAACCGGTTAGAGCGTTGGCCTCGCAGTTCTGAGCACCGCGGGTGAAATCCCGGCCCCGCCTGTGTGGAGTTTGCATGTCCTCCCGGTGCCTGCGTGGCTTTTCTCCGGGTGGGCGCCCCGCTTTCCTCCCACATCCCCAAAAACATGCATCCGTTGAGTACTCCAAATCAGGGGTCACCAACGCGGTGCCGGTGGGCGAATGGTAGCCCGCGAGGACCACAGAAGGCGCCCGCGATGTATGTTCTAAAAATACCACAGGCCACAAATTGTTATTGTTATTATTTCTGCTTTTCATTTTGAATCTGACTTGCTTACGTGAATTAAAATTTTAAAATACCTGTAACGTCATTTACTACACTAAATTAAAACAAAAATATTTTATGTCCGTGTAATGGACTGAGTCTGAAATTTGCCGCAAAAATGCGTACGAAGTAACCCTCAGCCTCAAAAAGGTTGCTGAGCCCTGCCCTAAACTCTAAATTGCCCGTAGGTGCGATTGCCGCTCTATGTGCCCAGCGATTGTACCCCGCCTCCTGCTCGACGACAGCTGGGATAGGCTCCGGCACTCCTGCGACCCTCGTGAGGATAAGTGCCTCAGAAAATGGATGGATGGATGTAGCGACTGATGCACAACGCTGAGATTAAAATGTGTCTACTGGTAACAAAACAGCTGTCGTGACTGATGGTGAAGTGGAACACATTATTTCTACATTTATGATTTCCGGTGGTTTTTCTACGGGTGGGCACTCCGGTTTCCCCCCACAACCCCAAAAATGTTTGTCTCCATGTGCCCTGCGATTGGCTGGCGACCGGTTCAGGGTGTACCCCACGTAGTGCCCGTTGACAAGTTGGGGAGGCTCCAGCACTCCTTTGACTCTTGTGAGGATAGGCAGCTAAGGAAATGGATGTTCTGGACGGAGTGAGTGATACACAACGCTGACATCAAAACTTGTCTGTTGGTAACAAAGCAGCTTGTTGTCCACTGTAGTGACTGACGGTGATTATTTCTAGATGTATGATTTCCATCCATCCATCCATGATCTACCGCTTTATCGGGTCAGGTCGCGGGGGGAAGTGGCCTCAGCGGGGATACCCAGACTCCCCTTTCCCCAGCCACTTCTTCCAGCTTTTCCGGAGGGATCCCGAGGCGTTCCCGAGGCAGCCGTCTCTCCAGCGTGTCCTGGGTCGTCCTCGGGGTCTCTTTCCGGTGGGACACGCCCGGAACACCTCACCAGGGAGGCGTCCGGGAGGCATCCGAATCAGACGCCCCAGCCACCTCATCTGGCTCCTCTCGATGCGGAGGAGCAGCGACTCGACACCGAGCCCCTCCCTGATGACCGAGCTTCTCACCCGTTCTCTAAGGGAGAGTCCGGACACCCTGCGGAGGAAACTCGTCTCGGCAACTTGTATGATTTCCGATGAAAAAGAAAAAGAAAAAGCCAAGAAAGATGATGGATGATCTTAGCTCGGGTTTTGCACCCATCATTAAAGCCGCCCAAAAACCATCATCGGCACAGCAGCCAACTTTCTGCGTCCGGAAGTTGTTTACCGGCGGCTTCTGTCACCGAGGCGACCTCGCGGCTTTCAGACGCCGCAGCTGCGTTTGCGACTGCCGCGTTTTGTCACGTCGCAGCGCGCTCGAAAACAATTACCCGCTTTCCTCTGAAATTCCACGCGCAAAACTGCGACAATGAAAAAAAAATTCATTTGTTTATTTTTGCTGACGTTTTCAAATAAGCCGTGGCGTGTCGACAGCGATTGAAAGTGTTTGCCGGCAATTCTTTTTGAACGTGATGCTCCAAGGTTGCCCTCTGAGGTGATATTTATGTGCGCGGGATTTTTAATCTTTCAAAAAAAAAAAAAAAAATGTGCGGAACTAGACAATGCTAATATAATGCGTTGCGTGTAGAATTCTGAGGGGGGGGGGGGAGGGGGGTAATATAGAAATGGGGATCGTCCGCAAATCGTAAAATCCACAAATGATGGACCTAAAAATATTTATTGCAATTGCTTACGTTAACATTAAAACTATGAACCCAAAACAGTTTATCATTCAAAATTCATCTTCCATAGTCCTTAAAAATAAACAAACAAAATTATGTAAGGTAAGAAGACTCTCCCTAAATAACCCTTGCTAAACTTAAATTCTTCGAGGTTCATCTCTCAGTTGACGTCCATTACTCCCAACATACTTCCTTGACACCAATTCCTATTCACGCAAGGATTTGGCAGGATCTTCTGACGTCTTTGGGTGTTTTATTTATATATATATTTTTTGTGAGTGTGGAAATTTGGGAAAAACATTTAGTTGAATTTGGAGATAGTTAACCGTGTGGCAAATTACAGTCATTTGTTTTGTAATAAGGCTGTAATAAAGTGATTCTCAAAGAGTGTCATGACAGCTCCCCCTAGTGGTACGCAAACGAATCATAACTTCCCACAGTTCAGGTGTCGTCACGGAACTAAATTTGCATTCCGCCTTTAAGAACTGTTTTAAGAACATATGCGCCATCCATTTTTGACCGATATTTAAGTGCGGTGCAAAATGTTACCGTGGCTTGTAAAAAAAAAAAAAAAAAACGGGCGAGCGCCGCCAACACTTTCCGGCTGCACAGTGGGATCAGCGCAAGCGATGACGGCTATCGATAACACCGTCAATAACGCGAGCGATCGGTTATTTCGTCGGAGCGAGTCCGGATCGAGCGGCCGTCCCGCGTCCGCCCGTCGCGCTTCGACCTTCAAGACCAGAATCTCGTCGGGGAAGCTCGACGCGCCGTCGCAACCTTCGTCGTGCCCCGTTTCCGTTAATAAATAGCTTGTTTATTTTCCTCCGGGGCCAGCCGAGCTCGTTGGCCATTCCTCGTCCGGGATGTCAATTATTAATCCGCCCGTTCGCTGGCCGGCGGCCATTACAAAGCGCACTTTTACCCTTGTGTGCAAACGCAAAAGATGGCCGCGTCGCAACCTAAATCGGAACATTTATTGTCCGCTCTCTTCATTTGGTCGTGTTTCTCTTGGCTAATCTGCTTCCAGTATGATGATACCGGATATTATTATTATGATTATGTTTTTTTAGTGTCTAATCAATTTTCAGCATTTGTGCTCGCCATGGAACTGTGTCTTTAGCCAATCAGATTTCAGACGCATCCTCACAGGCTCTCTTGGTAACGTCAGCATTTTCCTGTCTTCTGATTGGTTGTTCAGAGCAAAACTTGTCATTGCCAACAGATTTGTAAAAACATATCATATACATACAATGGACAATTAGGCAGCAAGGTGGATCAGCTGGTAAAGCGTTGGTGCCGGGTTCAATCCTGGACCCGCCTGTGTGGAGTTTGCACCTTCTCTCCATGGCTGCGTGAGTTTTCTCCGGCTGGGCACTCCGGTTTCCTTCCGCAGTCCGAAAACATGCAACATGAATTGGACACTCTAAATTGCCCATAGGTGTGATTGTGAGTGCGGCTGTTTGTCTCCATGTGCCCTGCGATTGGCTGGCGACCAGTTCAGAGTGTACCCCGCCTCCTGCCCGTTGACAGCTGGGATAGGCTCCAGGGCTCCCCACAACCCTCGTGAGGATGAGCGGCTAAGAAAATGGATTGAGGGATAGATGGATTACTTGGATATTCTAAATTGCCCCTAGGTGTGATCATGAGTGCGGCTGTTTGTCTCTATGTTCCCTGCGATTGGCTGCCAACCAGTTCAGGGTGTACCCCGCCTCCTGCTTGTTGACAGCTGGGATAGGCTCGACCCGCATGAGGATAAGCGGCGAAGAAAATGTCACATATGGATTTATTTTGGACGGTATTAACGATTTTGCTTATTACTTCGTAATTACGATGCTACTGAGAAGATGAATTTGCTAAAGTCGGTAGTGAAGGCCGAGGTACGGAATGCGCAGCCGCCACTGGAAAAAGCAAAATGTTGATGGAACCATTTGACTGGACGGCTACCGGAAGAAGGTATGCATCCGTCCATTTTCTTTGACGCTTATCCTCACAAGGGTCGCAGGGAGTCGCCTATCCCAGCTGTCAACAGACAGGAGGCGGGGTGCACCCTGAAATGGCTGCAAGCCAATCGCAGGGCGTTAGCGACAAACGGCTGCGCTAACAATCAATGTTGCGTATTTTTGGGATGTGGGAGGAAACCGGAGTGCCCGCCCGGACAAAAGCCACGCAGGCACGGGAAGAACATGCAAACTCTGCACCCAGGACTACAGAGCTGTGAGGCCAACGCTTTACCAGCTGAGCCACCGTGCCGCCCCTGAAGAAGGTAAACATGCTAAAAATGCCAATTCCCACTTCTTTTATGCCTACTTTTGTTGATGACACTTTTACACAATTGTAGCGATGTTTTTACACATGCTGTGTTGAGATTTTTCCTCTCTCAATTATCAAGATTGAAGGATTCGCAAACTGGCTAGGGGGTGGGGGCGCTGAGGCTGGGGGTGGGGGAATCCTGACTTGATGCCTGCAGAATCACTTGAAGTCCTGTGCGAGAGATGTTCAGCGATTCCCTCCAAAGTTCATCACGCATTCGTTCGTACGCAACCGCCGGCGGAACACCAAACGGCGCGCAAAGAGCTCATTAGAGACGGCGCCGGGTTTGAACGCTCGGCCTTGTAAAATCAAAGCGCGGAGGCGCTCGCGACCGCGAGGCCCGAGCGCCAGCTCCTCTAACGAGGCCGAGCAGAGGCGAACGCGTCCGAGCGCGAAAGGCGGCTTCGGTTCGGTGCAGGTCGGGCCGATGTCGGCGCGCTCGCTTGTCTGAAGATGCCAAAATGTCGAGACAATTTAGTCTTCAGTCAACCTAATGCACGGGAATATCGCAGATATTTAAGCCACCGTTTTGCGTCCCCCCGTTTCTTAATTTAGTTTTTACAGCTTTTCTGCGTTGCCACTGAAACCTCCTGTAATAGTTTTTGGACTTCTTGGGAAAATCACCAACAGTGAAAATTACTAAAGATGGCGTAGATAAAAGACTAAAAAAGATGCGAGTTTGCATGTTGTCGTAGCTTTACCAGGAATCTAAATGCAATTTATTGCTTTTTTTCCTCCCGAGGGGTTTGCTTTTTTTTGTTTGTTTTTTTGTGCTCTTCATCGCATGATCATAATTGGTCATGAACTTCGTTGGTTGCCTTTTGTCGCCGTGAAGGCTCGTAGCTGGTAGCATTGTTTTGTTGTTCCCACACAACAGAGAATTTATGCCTTGAGTTGTTTCTGTTGTATGTTTTGTTTGTAGCCAGCGCGGTGGTTGACTGGTTCGAAGGTCTGCCTCACAGTTCCGGGGTTCAAATCGTGGCCCCGTGGAGTTTGTAAGTTCTCCCCGTGAAATCCGGTTTTCTCCCATTTGGAGATTGTAAATTGTCAGTCCGAACGGTTGTTTGCGTCTATTTGCCATGCGATTGCCTGATAACCAGCTCTGGGCGTACCCCTTCTTCCTACCTGAAGACAGCTGGGATGTGCTCCAGGATTCCCGCAACCCTTGCGAGGATGAGCAGCTTTGTTTGTATGTGTATGCCGTTATAGCGTTCATCGCTATTCGCCGACTGTGCCGTTTCTTGTTCCACGTTAGCGTTAGGTTTGTAGACTTTGTTAGTCAAAATTTTACGGTTGAGGTCAGCATTTTGGTGTTTAAGATGATAATTTCGAATGATCTATTGTCTACTGATTTGAAAATTGAGGTGAAAGCGACGACTAGCTTGAAGCAAGAACGCGCAAGCCTCTTTATTGCCTCTTTCTGACGGTACACGGTAGTCTTGCATTTCCTGGCAGCGAGAGAATTAGAACAGCCACGACGGAATTCTTTACAAAGGGGAATTTAATAAATTTGTGTGTTTTCGCGAGTCGAACATGATTCAATTTGATTACTTTCTCACTCGTGCGACAAGTCATCCGCCGTCTGAAAGGCTCGATGTCGGCAAACAAAGAAAGTGCGCTGACAGCCGGAGGAGGAAAGGTGAGCCGGGCCATTTCACGATGTTCGCAAACACTCGGCTCCAGGATATGTCCGTGCGGCAGAAAGTGATTGAGTTCTGTCGACTTGATCTGAAACTGCAGCAAAAGCTCAAGCAGCCACCATAAACCCCGAAAAAACTTGTAGGGAAAGTGACGCTTGGCATCACAACAAGCTGTGAAAACCCTTCAAGAAAAAAGCTGACAGGCTAACGGCCAACCACGTGGGAGGCGCCCGTGTTTGTTTGCATCTCTGCGCCCTCGGAGAAGTTCAACTTCTTGTACCTGGAGGCTTCTCAGCGGGCCGGCACGATGGCTGCAAAAGGTCACATCTCGCCCCGAGGGAACCGAGGCGCACCTTTGTGACTAAGGCCTGTCTCGGGTGGTGTGATACAGCCCCGAATAGACTTAGCCCAATAGCTTCTTTTTTAGTCATTTTTGAACATTTTCAGAAAACAATCAAAAAACCGGCGGCAAGAATCACGTTATCTGTCCATTTTTATTACCGACGCAGACATTAGCATGCTAAAACCTGTCCGTCAGTCCTGCAGCCGATGGCGTCGAGGTGCCGGCGAGTCGCTAATCGAGTTAGCTAGCTGCCACTCGGGGCCCATTTACAAGCGCGACTAGCAGTGGCGGCTAATAGTTTTAGCGGTCTGTTCATGACGTCGTCTGCGTGTCACTATGCGTGTATCAACCCGTACGTGTATCTATCCATAGAAATAAAACGCATGCGCGCAAACGCCCGCTGCCACCGAGCGAGGACGCCGCTTGCTTCCCGTTCCGACAATTCTCGGTCACACGGAAGCAAGCGAGCAATTAGTGGCGACACGTCTGCAGAAACAACAACAACGCTGGCACAAGTGAGAGTTTTTCGCATCAGGCGAGCGCTAACAACACAAACTTACTTTAATGAATCACATTTTGACATTCCACTCCGACTTTTTACACTTAATACGACGGGTCGTATTATTTAAATGCGAACGCCGCTTCATAATGTTGACGACGGTGCCAAAATTCTCTCTGCGTTACAATTTGTGCTTTTTGTGGTGACGACAGCTTCTCCGGGATATTATAAATTTGAACGTCATTATTTGCCATGCGATTGGCTGGCTTCCTGCCCGAAGGTAGCTGGGATAGCCTCCAGCACTGCCGCAACACTTGTGAGGATAAGCGGCTCAGAAAATGGATGGATAGATCCCATCGTTTGCCGCGGGAAAGTATTTCCACCGTATTTGATTGATGGCGCGAGATCTACTTTGAGGACCAACAGCGAGATGTTGTTTATCTGCGTCCGTAACGTCATCATTTTGACAAGCGACCTCCCGACTCGACAAGCGACACAGAACCCCGCCGAGATTTTGACGAATGGAGCGGCTCCAGCTTGCCGGCACGCGACATCTCCGCCCGTTTTCCTCTCGATCGCGGCTGCCTCATCGCCTTCGGATCGCCCTTTAACCGACTCCGTGTGCGTAACCAGCGGAACGCCGAGGTGGCGCGTAATAACCTGGAAAGGACTGATGGGTACTGGAGGTGGCCCCGGCCTCAAGACTCGTTCTAAAGCCACGACAGGAAAACAGCGGCCAAACAACAGTACAGCCAGGGTGGCACGGCGGCTTCACAGTTCTGAGGTCCCAGGTTCAATCCCGGACCCGCCTGTGCGGAGTTCCCATGTTCTCTCCGTGCCTGTGCGGGTTTCCACCCACATCGCCCAAAAAACATGCAACATTAATTGGACACTCTAAATTGCCCGTAGGTGTGATTGCGAGTGCGGGTGTTTGTCTCGATGTGCCCTGCGATTGGCTGGCGACCAGTTCAGGGTGTACCCCGCCCGCCCGCCCGCCTCCTGCCCGTTGAGAGCACCGATAGGCTCCGGCGCTCCCCGAGACCCTCGTGAGGATAAGAGGCCCAAGAAAATGGATGGATATATATATATAAAGACAGAGTTATTCAGACACTCTAAATTGCCGACAGGTGCGATCGGGAGTGCAACTGTGCCCTGCGATTGGCTGGCGACCAGTTCAGGCTGTGCCCCGCCTCCTGCCCGTTGACAGCTGGGATAGGCTCCAGCACTCCATGCGACCCCTCGTGAGGATAAGCGGTGAAGAAAATGGATGGATGGAAGTATAGCCAGACCTTTCCACCATGACGCAACGCGCACTGCGCTACCCCGACTCGCTTCCTCGATGTTTTTCCCAATCGCAGGACGTCTTTGAAATTTCCGCTGCATTTAGAGTAAAACGCACCTTTTGGTGTTTCGGCCCCGCAAATCCGCTTCGAAGGAGTCCTCCAGCGCGAGACCGCATGCGAAATGAGGCTAATTGTAAAACACGACACCGTACTTGATGGGAGTCGCGGCGAGTTTGTGGACTAATGCGAGAGACGTGGAGGCAGGACGTCATCTGTCAGCGCAAATAAGCCGACGGCGGACGCGTGTGAGGACAACAGGCGTCGCTTTAATTGCAGGTGGAAAGGGAGACATCGGGCCACCGATGTCACATAGAAATAATTATACAATAACTTTTAATTTCCCCCGAGAAGTCATTACGCCGCCGCGGCCCGCCGCGCATCCGTCCGCCCGCCCCTTCTCGACATCTTCATGACACTCCTCTTTCTCTTCCCCCGCCGTCGCTCGGCGAGAACGCCGCTATCCGTCTTCCCCTCGCCGGGACGCGGGCCCCCCCGCCTCCGGCTGCCCCCGCCGTGATGTCATTTATCCTACTTACACTGTTGCCATGGCGCCACCCCCGGAGCTAATGGCATCGTGGGTAAACAGAGTTCCGCATGACTGCAGATTCATCAATAAAAAGACACTTAATGGGAAACTGTCGCAAACGCGGGCGCCCGCGCGTACGTACGCACCGTCCGATGTCGGCCAGGAAACGAATGTAACTGAGATGCTCACAAGGGAAGGTCAAAACATTCAGGGACACAAGCAGCCCAAAACCACATCAGACACATCGACGACATACGCGCTCGGTAAACCTTTGGGCTCCGATATAGCCGCAGGGGAAGGGAGCCGATGGCGCCGACGTACGTACGTTTGAAAACGTGGCGAACGACATCGAGTCAGCAACGGGCGCGTATTTTGTAGACAGTAAGAAATTAGACATTGACATGGCTTGGAGGAACTGAATGTTGGGGTTTGACGGAAATACCCAGTTAAGACAATTTAGAGTCAACAATTTCGTCAAAATCATTGACACGTGACGAGTATAAAAAGTGCACGATGACCCCAACATACGTGTTTTTCCAAGAAGTCCGTAGTTAAGCTAACCTAACAAAAAGTGCATGTCATCAACATTTTTAGAAACAATTTCCAATCTTTTCTGAACCTGCTTTGGTGCGCATTGAAGGCAATTCATCAGGCATCGGGGTGGTTTTCATTCCTACCAAAGACGGTCTTGAGACTTCAACCGAACCTCCCAAGACGGCTAAATGTCACCCATGAACTGAACGAGCGCATTTTGGAGGCGCTGACGACAGGTTCAGCTGAAATATGCATTTGTGCAAACGAGATTTTTTTTTTGTCTTCGATGAAGCAGAAAGACATATTTGGTGCCTTTGATGACCCGCTAACGAGTTTGTTTCTGTAAACATTGAAGACAATTTAGAGTCACTGACGCATTCGACACCATTTTTACGTCTTGAACAAGCCCTCTAAATCAATCAATCAATATTTTAAAAACTAAATCCGGGTGCATTTGAGCATTTATGTAGAACCAACACTTTTAGAGTACAATAAGTCTTTTCGATAACATTGTTACGATGCTAACCAATGATGACAAAAGCACTTCGTACCGAGAATGTGACTTCTGCTGCTGCCTGGTTTTGCTGACGGCTTTCTCGTCTTTCATACGTCGTTAGATTTTGCTTCACGCAGGCGTTGAGACTTCCGTCCGTTCATCGTGAACGCAATTCAATTTGATTTGCCGCCGCGATGGTACGATGGTGAGCACGTCTCGCCAACACTAGCATGACTTTTATTCGTTTGATGATCTTGTCTGTATACGAAAAGTTGTCAAGAGGTTCATTGGCAACATTTGGCACGAATGCTTTGGCCTCCTCCTCCATCTGTGAACGGCTGCCCAGTCTTGCCGAAAACTGTACCGCTCCCCATCTTTTTTTTTCTTCGAGCCATCGTTTGCACAATTAGTTGTTGCTACCTGCTCTGCGGCGGACGCTTCTCCGCCTGCGCACATCAACCGCTACGGTGAACTACGGCGACCCTACTCGGACATGCTCATTTGCGTTGCCCATGTGACAGAAATGGCATTGTACAGTATCTACTAATGCGGGCCATGTGCAACATCAAAAGAACCAGATCTGGTTCCTGACCCCTCTTCTAAATACTCAGAACCAAATAAGAATGTGGTGAAACCATCCAACCGTCCGTTCATCCATCAATGCATCCATCATCCATCTTGTCCCACTTTTCCAGGTCGGGTCACGGGGGGCAGCAGCTTCGGCGAGGATACCCAGACGTCCCTTTCCCCAGACACTTCTTCCAGCTCTTCCGGAGCTCACAAACAATTGCATAAGCAATAAAGGCAAGTTAGCGTTATTGTGATATGTTTTCATAACCACCAAGCACAATTTCGGCTTCAACGAACCTCACTAATGAAAGTGTTTGGCCAAACAAACCCATGTACGTGTTTTCATAAAGATCGCAGAGAACTCAGCCCAAACACACTAAATTTGGACATAAACATTGGAAAAAATGGAGTTTCATGATTAAACCTAGAAAACGTTCATGACAAATTCTTTGACCACAACTGACAACTGTTGCCTCCGTCAAGGTAAACAACGTAAACTCGGGTTAGTCGAGGACTAAATCGGCGTTTTTATTGAATGTCGAGCAAAACACTTCGAATCTCAACTCGCGCAATGAGCTGGAAACGTCGAGAGCGGCACTTTATTGACTCTTCGCTCTCCTTCCCGACTGTGGCTTTGTTTGGCTTTTATTTTGTCCTCTTTTCTCTGCGTGTAGCGCTCGAAAACGAGCGCGAGTGACGCTCTAACGTCCATTGAGCGCCAATGAGGGACAACAAAGCGCGGCGTCCGCACCGCTCATCTCTTCATATTCACTCGTTGCCTTCTCTGATTTGTTGCGCATCGAACAACGACAAGTGAGATTTACGAGGCCTCCTTTTCCACACGGCTCAAGTTTGGATCTGGAGATTCCTCCGAAGTCGTGAGCGTTCTCCGAAAGCCTTTCCGCCGGCTTATCTCGCGTGCAGCAAAACGACGACGCTCGGCCGTCTTTTTGAAGCGTACCAGGCCGTATTCCAAACGTTATCGCCACATTTCCATTACGCGCGAGCCCGAAAAAAAAAAAAAGCCGCAGATATGCGCGCGGCGGAATTCTTTCCAAAACAACTAAATCGTCCAAGGCGGATGAAAAGTAGACTTTCTGGATCTGACCCCAGATAACGTCGGCTCTTCCTCGGTGAGGAGTATGAAAATGAATCAGGCGCCAACATTTTTTTTTTTTGCATGATCCCACAGAAGCAGCATCTCAGTGGCGGTTAATAAGTAGCGAACACACCAAGTGAAAACGATCCCGATAAATAAGATCTGGACTTTTGGTTTCCGCACAAAGACAGCCACGCGTTCACTTTCACACTGCAACGATTCAAGAACGTCATAAGCAATTCGAATAGCCAAGCAGAAACAATTTGGCAGACAATAAACAATCGACTTTGATTTTGGATACACTTGAATTCACTCATGGCAAAAAAAAAAAAAAAAGCAGACAATTTGGAGTCCCCAATGAACTCAAGACACGCATTTTCATCAACATCGAAGACAATTCAGCGCCTGGTAAACACGCGTAAGGATGAGGGACGAGGCCTGTTATCGGTGTTTATTGCGCGACGATCGCATCGAAAGGTGAATCGAGAGGCAGCCGCCCGTCAATCAGTCAAAACGAAATCGATGACGGCAGAAGAAGGACGACGGGTCGCCAGTCACGTGGACGGCGACGGCAAATCGAGAGGCCGCCGGAAGTTGGACGTGACGGACGCCGAAGAACGACGGGCGAGTGAGCGTCTGTGCCAATACTGCACTCCCGGAGCGTACCAAACCAAAATTGCTCCAATGTACTAAAATAGCGATAGAATTAAAAAAAATAAATAAATCTTCTCGCTGCTACGAGTACAGTAAAGAAAATGATCTGATGCTGTCTTCTTACTCATTTGAAGTAAAATGGCATCCAATGTGCAAAAACCCATCAGACCCAGTTCTTCCCGACGGGGGCACAAACCAGTCCAATCTGTAGGCCGCTCCCAAGCCCGAATAAATGCATCAGGAAGGGCACCCGGCGTAAAAAACTGCGCCGAACAAATATGAGCGCTCATCTAAAGAATCTCGTACCGCAACGACCCCCCCCCCCCCCCCCGGCACCGCTAACCTGCAGGGTGTCGGTGGAAATTCAGCTGCTGTGGGTCAAAGGCAAAGAGAAGGTTGATGGATGTGGTGAGGGAAGACATGAGGGCCGTTGGGGTTCGAGAGGAAGACGGACCAGATAGGCTAAGATGGAAAAAGATGACACGCTGTGGCGACCCCGAACGGGACAAGCCGAAAGGAAAACGAGAAGAAGAAGACTCAGTTCTTCTGCATCTTTTATCTCCTGGATAGACTTCGTTAACATGGTGGCAAGTAAGTCAGTCAGTAATTGTGTGGTACTGGCGCATCTCTCGTTACAACATCAGCAAATATTTGTCAACCAAACAAAATGTGTTAGAAAATTTCCCCCAAAATGTTTTGGAATGGTGGAGCAGCTGCAGAGCGTTTGCCTCACAGTTCTGAGGACTGGGGTTGGAATCCCGGTCTTGCCTGTGTGGAGTTTGCGTGTTCTCCCCGTGCCTGTGTGGCTTTTCTCCGGGTGGCCCCTCCGCTTTGCTCCCACATCCCCAAAACATTAATCGGACACTCTAAATTGCTCCAAGGTGTGATTGCGAGTGTGACTTTTGTCTGTCTGTCTGTCTCTGTGTGCCCTGCGATTGGCTGGCAATCAGTCGACAGCTAGGGTTGGCTCCCGCACTACCGCGAGACTCTCGTGAGGATAGGCGGCTCGGATAACGGACGGACGGATGTTTTGATTTGCGCGCGGCCGCAAGGGGCCGCCCGACCCGGCGCCCCCTGCAGGGTGTTGATTATTTTGCTAACGCTCCAAGCGCAGCTCCCCGTGAAGAGCCGCTCGACTTTAATCAAGCCACTGGCTGCTCCTTTATGACTCTCGGTGTTGATAATTAGGAAAAATGTTGGCGGCGTGCGCGGACACCGAGGAACGCGTGTTTACGACGCTCATCACTCTCTTTCGATTATTATTGAATCGTGGCCTCGTTTTATGACCCGTGCAGCAGCCGCAGGCTCGAGCGTCTTGAAGAGTTGGGCTTCAACAAATGTCAAAATGTAAAAACACAAATTTCGACCAATGATGATTAGTCTTTGCCACCTTCACGTGGTTTTGACAAGCATTCAAATTTCAGGGTGACTTCAGTTTGTTTGCCAGTTGCGAACGTCAAAATGTTATGAAAATGTTGGCTGCGCGCTAAAAGGTTTCATTTTCTAAAAATAAAAAAAGTCACTGCCTGACTTGAAACCCGAACCCCAAGTAAAAACCCCAAACCTGTCTTGAAATCTTTATTTCAATCCTTCATTTGAAATACGAACCCCTTGATTGGGACACTAAAACCTTGACTTGAAACCATAAAGATGGCTCGATTGGTTTAAAACTAATTCAGACTTCAAACCAAAAATTGAAGCCGTGATTTGTCATCCTTCCCCTTGTTTGAAACCTAAATCTGAGCTTGAAACTGAACTTGTGTTTTAAAACCTTCATTTGCGGCTACTTGAATGTCAGTCCGCTAGCTTGACTCTCACGAGGGGCATCCTCTTCTTGTTCCACCTTTCAGATTAAAAGTCTCGAGAACGTCTCATTTTAGAATCATTAAAAAAAAAAAATCACTCACTTACTTGAATTGAAAGTTACGGTGAAAGTCCGCTAAATAGGGGTAAGGGCCAAGGCCGCCCCCCCAGAAAAGGTGGACATCTGCCCATGGATACCACGAAAGTGAAGCTCCTCAGTTCACTTCAACTTAGTCCAGTGGCACCAAGACGTCAGCAAAAACCAGCCAAGTCCCGAAACGGCAATTTTGTGCATTTCATCATCTGGAAGGAATTTTGCCGGCGGCTGCTGGATGTCCCGCAGGGACTCGCAGGCTCCCGGTCTTGGCGTCTTTTGTCATTTGGGAAGCACGTCGTGTTGCTTTTTCCAAAAATAAACGTTGCATTGATTAACTTAGCTGATTTTTTTGGGACAAACCAAGCCCAAAATCTCTCTTTGGTGGATTTTCTGAATTTATTTCAGAATTTTGGGTGGTTTGGGTGAAGAATTATATACAGTATACTTTTTTTTTTTCCCAATACAATTAAAATGGCCATTAATTATCCTCGTGGACGGCACAGTGGATCAGCTGGAAAGCGTTGGCCTCACAGTTGTGAGGTCATGGGTTCAATTCCGGACCCACCTATGGGGAGGTTGCATGTTCTCCCCGTGCCTGCGTGGCTTTCCTCCGGGTAGGCACTCGGGTTTCCCCCCCACATCCCAAAAACGTGCATCATTAATCGGACACGTTAAAAATTGCCCTGTCGGTGTGATTGTGAGAGTGGCTGTTTGTCTCGATGTGCCCTGCGATTGGCTGGCGACCAGTTCAGGGTGTAAACCCCGCCTACATCCTAGCTGAAATTTGCTCCAGCACTCCAGTGACCCTCGTGAGGATAAGCGGCTAAGAAAATGGACAATCATCCTGGCATTTTGGCAATTCCCACTTCGTTTGGTCGACTGTGTATTTTCACCCAAAATGTGGGTCAAACAGAAACTTTTGTCGCGTTCAAAGTGCTGAAAACCACCAAAGTCGTGCGTGAGCGCGTGTGGCGAAAGTACAGAAGAACGGGACAACAGTTGTCACGCCATTAAAATGAGTTTTCTCCATTACGCTAATAGCTCCAAAGAGGCTAAACGAGCCGGCGTCTAATCTCCACTTTTACCTTCTTGGCCGTGATTGTGCGCGCCGGCGTCGCAACGGAATAATTAAGCGGGACGTTTGAGAACGCGGTTCCGGCTGGGGAGGCTTAATGCTGACGCTTTAATAAGACAATAAGACGCACGCGGCCGCGCTTTGCATCCCAAAGTTCATTAAGTTCACACGCTCGTCACCTGAGCTTACTGCGGGCGCTCATGAAACGGAAGAAAAACTTCCAGATCCTCACGAGGGAATGACTCGGAAATCGGACCAAAAGGTTTTGCGCTACTTCACTTCCACGGCTCTACTACCGGTACTCTGTTTTTTTCCTGGGTGAGACGGGTGGTCGGGGTCTCAATGGGGTCAGGGTTTTGTTTACAAGTCAGTTTCAAAGCAAGGTCAAGGTTTTAAATTCGGGTTTCAATACAGTATTTGGACATCAAGGCAGGATTCGACTTGAAAACCAGGATTAGGGTTTCAAAATGGAGTTCCAGGCCAGAGTCGGGTTTCAAGTTAGGGTTTCCAAACGAGAGTTGGGGTGTCGAGAAAGGGTTGGGTATTCAAAACAGGATTAGGGTTTCAAGTTAGAGTTAGGGGTCGGGTCTCAAACATGGGAGGAGGCTTCAATTTAGGCTTTCGAGACAGGGTTAAGGTTTCAAAGGTGTCCAAGTGACGTGTCGGTCAAAAGATCCGATCCGCGCCCCTGCTCGGTATTCGCCGCCATTAGCTGAGCTTCCCGTAGCGGCGCCGACGTAGGCTGGCATCTCGCCGGCCATCTCCGACGCGCGTCGCGTGGCCGCCGGCTGGATATTAAAAGCGGGGCTCGCGGGAGCTAATCTGAGATGCTTGTCTGACCGCCCGATATGAAAACCGTGACACACGTCGAAATCGTCGTCGTCGTCGCCCCCTGATATGACGGACAAGAGAGACGTCCAAGCTGTTTACGTTGAAGCCGCATTAATATGGAACCACGTCAGTTTTTCTCGTTAGGCTGGCGGACTTAACGTCAAACTGTTTGTTTATTCACAGTGTGAAGGATGTTTGGCTTTTTCTTTTCCAGTCTTAGTAGTGGACTCGCATGCAATAACAGCAAACTCATTTGAAATGTTGACTTTTTTAAACCTTGCTTAAAAACCCGACCGTGTTCCTCACTTGGATTTGAAGAATTTCCAGTGCTCCCGCTATCCTCATTGGGTTTGGAACGAATTTTAACGTCGGCTGTTGCGCGTCCTGACGGCGAAGAATCACCTCGGCTAATGAGCCACACGGTGCGTCACCCGATTTTGACACAAACGTGTGATCACATTCTGGTAACTCTTGAGCCGCTTAGTTATTTCAACCTGCCACATTAGTGTCGGGCCTGCGAACGCCCCCCTCGCCGCGAGCGAGCGTTTTTTTTTTTTTTTTTTGGTTTTCATTTTTCGCACCTTCCCCGAGCCGCCGCGCAGTGTCATCTTTTTAATTGGCCTTGGTCTTTCTTTAAAAAGCTCTTGACCTTCTCCGCCGTCGCCGTTGACGAGATCGGCGAGGAGGGCGGACGAAGGCGCGAGGAGCGGCCATTTGTTCCGTCGCCCCGGCAGAGAAAACAACAAGATGAGAGAACACGGAAAACTCGTAGATCGGGAAAATAAATGATCCGTGTCGACGTCTGCTATATATTGAAATACATCGCCACTCATCTGTACTACGTATTCCTCAAGTTTTTGGTTGTTGCCCTCACTTGGTAAGAAGACGACGTGAAATTAAGATCGGTATCACCGTGCGCTGACTGACAGCTGGACCGGCTCACGGCGTCTCTCGGATCAGGCGGCTCGCTTAGAAGCGGGCCAGATGTAATTAACACGCGTGTGACGGGAGGTCACATCCTGGTCATCTCGGGCGGATGTGAATTTAAATGCAGATGAGCTGCTGCCCCCGGCGTGTGTTGTCGTGGAGATTTCTTGCGAGGGGAAATCTCGTCGTAGATTTCGCTTCATTAGATCGAAATGAAATGAATGATTTCATACACTCGACAGACAGACAGACAGATAGATACAGAACTCAGACGTGATTTTGATGTGAATAGAGAACAAAAATGCGTCTAGATTAAGTCCAACTCTTCACTGTGAGAGTTCTTAAAAAAAAAGGCTTCCGAGGCCCAAATGGAGCAAATTCCCCACCTTTGCGACTCTCATTTGATCCTGAACTCACGTTGGTTTGTAAACCTCATCTGAAATTACAATCCTGTCTCACGACCCCTTTTGAAACCCACACTTTTGCTTTAAAACAACAATTTCATCTCGAAACCTTCATCTGAAACTCCAATCGTGGCATGGAAACCAAACCTCAAACACTAAACTTGTCTCAAACGCTAACTATTGAAACCCTCAGGATGCCTTGAAAACCAAGTCTGGAACCCAAATCTTGTCTTCGTCCCTTGATTTGAAAGCCTAACCCCGGATAGAAAACCCAAACTGTTGTTTCGAAAAACATTTTGAAACTCTAAACCTTGTATGAGACCCCAATTAAATCAGGCCTGAAATACCAATTTGACTTTAAAAGGGTTTTGAAAGACTCATTTAATGCCCGAGTCTGAAATCCTACAAGATGTCAAACCCTAAATTGAAATCCTAACCCCGTTATGACACCTTAAATGGGAAATCGATCTTCGGTGGTGGCGGAGGCCTTTAGCCTAGCTTTCGTCATCCGGGGCTGACGGCCTCCGCCACCCGGAAGTTGGGCTCGCGGCTGCGTCAGTCCCACCCAAAGAACCATCCGCGGCTGCCGACCCGAAGCTCCCGGGGGCCTTTGTTTACGCACTTACGTCGGCCTCGGCCTCCGAGTAGTCAGAATCCGCGTCATTCCGCCCGAAGACCCATCGGAATATTCAACATTAATAACAGCCACAGGTTCAAATCTGGATGGAAGTGTTCCTCCGTCTTCCCGATCAACCGATACTGCTATTTCTTCACCAGATGAGGATGAATACGAGAAATCAGCGCTGGGCATGACGGTGTCCCATGTAATCCAGCGTTTGGAACGGCACGGTACGCATCACATATGCCCACGTAGATCATGTGACTCGGGAAAATGGCAGCGCCCCAGGAAATTGGAAATTGCCGATAAAAATCTTCTCAAAAATCCATGAAATGAGAGAGGATTTAACATCACATTGTCAAGATAGAGTACATATTACATGACCTATTGGATACACTGTTCATGCAAAGCACTGGATTTCTCCTTTCATTTGAAACTCAAATCCATATTTGAAAACCGCCAATTTGAACCCCCCTACCCTTGTTTGAAACCCTAATTGTAGCCATAATTCGAAATTCCACCATTGCTTTGACGATGGAAGCATGCCTCTGCGTTCCTATAAATCTGACAATAAGTGGCGTCCATTCGTTCATTCTATTGTAAAGGTGTGGAATGCAGAAAGGCAACCTTCCCGAACAAACTTTTTAAGCCTTTCGGGGAACTTGAACGTGACGAGCTGAGCCGCAGGAGCGTTTTGCGCGCTCATTGCTCTGTTAGCATTGCGCTCATGCCGGGGCCGCCGCGGGTCAGGTCTCGTCAGAAAACAAAAAGGGAAGCGAGGACGCCAAAAGATTGGCCATTCATATTCAGCGGGTGATCGGCGCGCACCCCCGCGGTCCGCTGAATACTCATTACACATGAAACACTCTTCAGGATCCGGATGAATATTCATGGACGGAATGTTGTCGGGGCGGGAAGTCCCAGTAGGGCTCAAGCGTTTCTCCGATCTCGAACACGTCCAGGGGATTCAACCTTAACCCGGTTTCTCTCTGGCGCTCCCCGCCGATCCTCCGAGCAACGACACGCAAAGGAAGGAAGCCGTGAGACTCGATTTAGAACTGCAAAATGGAATTTCTATTCATATTCATCTGAGCTCATATTTTCCGAAATCATTGGCGTGCGCCGAACTGCTGGGGAAATGTGGAAGACGGGTCTTAATTTGGGAATTTTATTTTGAAAATTTGGGGCGTGTGATCAATAGTTGCCCAAACGTCTTCGAGGACGATCTGAAATGTTGAGAAAAGTGGAAGGAGGATGTACAGCACATACGGGCATGCTGGGAATCTTCTTGAGAAAAATGTGGAATTGCCACAAGTGCGGGAACAGTACCGTGGATATCCCGGGTGATCAATTAGAAAAGGTTCAAAACCTGGATTTGGAACGCTAACTCAAGCGTCTAAGATTAATTTCTAGCACTGATTTCAAATCCTAAATATGTCTTGGAAACCTAGGCTGAAACCGTAATCCTAGATTGAAACCTTGATTTGAAATCCTTGCTGAGACACTTGAAACTATGAAAAACCAGAACCTGTGACCATAATCCTGGTTTGAAACTCGAAATGGTCATTGGGACCGGCTTTGCCAGACCATTGCCATCCATGCCTCGTTCCCGCACTTGCTCGTTTCCTGATCCTGAACCCTTGTGCACCGACCTCCGCCTGTCCTCCGACAAACCCCGTAAGCTCGACGCCCTTGAGACTGCTGTTCTCTCTGACAGATCTCCGGTGTACCGATCACTGCTTGCCCGCTGACCTGCCTTCTACGCCTGACGTCCTGGTCCCCGTCGCTTTTCCAAAACTGCCTCTGCGTCTCCGGAGTCCTGCATTTGGGTCCTCTCCCACAATGATGGGTCGTGACAACAGCCAGGTTTCAAACCCTAATTCTTCCGCGCTATCCCTTGTTTGAGACCCCAATTCCAAGACCGACATGTGACAGCAGCTGTCAAGTGAGTGGAAAAAAAGAATTTTAGAAACTGCAATCTGCCAGCCTGCTCTGTGCAAGTAGTCCACTTTCAGACAAAGAAAACAACTGAAGGCAACTCTTGACGCTTCTTTGAGCGATGTTGAAAATGTTAGCTAAGTAGCAGCAGGAGCCACAATCCGTAAAGTGTCAGGAATGTTTTCACGTTTGGAGACGTTGTCCCGGCAACACGCGGCGACTCGGGAAAGCGCCTCTTTTCGCGGCGGCCTCTGAATTCAATCAGCGTCGAGCGTTCAATCAAATAGGTGTTAATTTCTCATGCCGCCTCCGAGCTTGGAGTGGCCACTCGACACGCAGACGAGACGTCGCCACAAAAGGAAGGCTTCGCTCTTTGGCTCTTAGTTGCCTCGCGGCGGATTCGAATGAAATTGCGGCGGTGGAGGAGTCCTGCAGGTGTTTGCGGGGCTGAGTGAACCCAGGAGTCAATAGACTGCATTTTCTGACAGCAGAATTACGGCACATTAATAACGGCGTCACTCACGGGGACCGCCTCGATTTTCAAATGTTTTTTCAAGATACGAGTCGTCGTCGCTTGGTCGATTTCTTTTTTTGTTTGACTTGTGAGCGATCATCACACGTGACACTGCTTGAAGAAATTCATTCATTCATTCATATTGTTTTTATAATGTTCAAAACTGGTCAGCAGCCAATTGCAGGGCACCTCCTCCATTCAAATTCACATCTTCATATCGGCACACATTTCTTCTATTAACTCGAAAGTCGGTCGAAAAAGGGTGGCGTGCCCTCTTCGGGTCTGGGATGAGATCCTGCCCCAAGTGGAGGAGTATCTTGGGGTAGTGTTTACGAGTGAGGGAAGGTCGACAGACGGATCGGTGGGGCGTCTGCAGCGATGCGGACTTTGTATGGGTCCGTTGTGGTAAAGAGGAAGCTGAGTCCAAAGGTGAAGCTGTCAATTTACCAGTCGATCTACGTTCCTACCCTCACCTGTATGGGCACGCGCTGCGGGTCGTGATCGAAAGAACAAGATCCTCGACACAAGCGACAGAAATGAGTTTCCTCCGCAGGGTGTCCGGGCTCTCCCTTAGAGAACGGGTGAGAAGCTCGGTCATCAGGGAGGGGCTCAGTGTCGAGCCGCTATCCTCTGTATTGAAAGGAGCCAGATGAGGTGGCTGGGGCATCTGATTCGGACGCCTTCCCTGGTGAGGCGTTCCGGGTCATGTCCCACCGGAAAGAGACCCCGAGGACGACCCAGGACACGCTGGAGAGAGTCTCTCGGCTGGCTTGGGAACGCCTTGGGATCCCTCCGGAAGAGGGCTGGAAGAAGTGGCTGAGGAAAGGGAAGTCTGGGTATCTCTCCTGAAGCTACTTCCCCCGCGACCCGACCTGGAGAAGCGGGAGAAGATGGAGGGATGGACTTGAAAGTCCTCACTGTTTTCTCTTTAGTCTGACCTTCTTTGATGTCCGTGCGCCATCATTTTGGGGAAAAATGTCTAAAATGTTATTTTTCAAGCTATTCAAGCCATTTTTTCCCCGCCTGACATTTGAGACAGATTTTTGGATTTTGTTATTATTATGCAACATGTAAATGAGTTTCGCACTGACTGGATCGCTCATCTTCGCCACTTTAAATCCAGAACCCGTCTGGCCGCCGATTGGTCCACATCGCGGCGTCTGCTCGCATCCGCGGCGACGTCGCATCCTCGCGTCTCGAGAGTAGAAAGGAGCCTTTCGTTTCGTTCAATGACTCAATCAACAAACCGCAAAGCCTCATTTCGAGGCACGTCACGCGCAAAAGTGTAAACAAGTGGACCTTTACCGTTCAAGTTTGAAAACCACCCTGAACCTCCGCTCACCGCGCTGCCCGTTTCATCCCATATTCCCTCAATCCATCCATTTTTCCCAACAGCCACGCTACTATCGATCCATCTGTCATTAATCTCCCATTCGGACTCCCATCCATCCCCTCAATTATCTTTAATCTATCCATCTCGCCATTAATTTTTCACGCACGCATCAATTTCCCAAGTTTCAGTCAAGAAGCTAATCAATAATGGCCGCGCATCCGTGACACCTCGCAAGGCGCTGCATTCGGCCTTGAATCGTTTCTCGCTATAACAATTTTGGAGGCGAGGCAACTGTAATTATGATCACCGCCATTACACTTTGATCGACCGTCACGCTCTTCTAAAAGTGCTCGGCAGTTTTACGTCAATGTGCGCTAATATACGCCGTCTGAATACGGAAAATATTCAACAAGTCCGCTTCCAAAACAAGATCAGCGCTTTGAAATCAATTCAACTCTCAAAATGGATCGCCGCCGAGTGGTATTTTAAAACCTGCGAAGGTGAGTTGTGAGACTTTACAGTCGAAGCAAGCACAAAACACGCAATTACACAAAAGTGTCAAAAAAAATCTCATTGCCTTACTGTCCAATAGCTGAATGCTGACACAAAATGCCATAGATTGGCGAGTGGAACTAGCGTCAATGACACAGTAGTTCTTGACGCTTACAGCAACGTATATTTCAAGACGTAATAGTATATCAGTAAGTGTGTATCCGGGTGCCCGCAGGTGGCAAACGCACACACACATCAGAAGGAGCAGCACGATGTCCAATGAATGTGGCAAAATCTATCAATGTATGTTTTTATAAAGCAGAATATATTACAGACACGTGGGAAGACAGTGGCGGCTTCAAATTGGGCCGGAGGGAAGTTTTTTGGAGCGGCCGTTAAGCAATATGCAAATGAGACGGCCGCGTGCAGGAAGGAACCGCCGCCCTCGATTTGGAAAATGCAAAAATTGGCAAAATCATTCAAAAGTAAAAAAAAAAAAAAAAAAAAAAAAAAAAAACCCGTGTATGTACACAAGATATGTAAAATATAGACTTTATGCCGATTTGATCGGTGAGAACGTTATTGGCCAATCACGAGCATTTTATGCTGTTCATTTATGCATTACGGTAATAAAAAGTCATGAAAAATGACAAATTCTACTATTTTTTCATTTAATGTACAATCATTGGGAAAATGCCTGAATCAAAACAAATACAATTACTTAATACGTAAACTATAATTCATGCCAGTAATGAATAATATCACAGTAAAGATTTAAAAATATGAAAAATGTACACAACATGTATTTGTTATTTTAGCAACATTGAGCATTTTGTTTATAAATAAAATTGATTCTAATGAAAATAATTTATGCCGATGATGAATTTATCATTTGAAATGAATACGTTAACGTAATACATTAACTTTTAAAATAATACACACATGATTGAGGAGAATTACAGCATGAAAGTCGAATATTAACTAAGCTTTTTTTAAAAGAAAAAAAAAAAAATTCTGGATGGACGGCAAGAAATTTTCCAGGACTTCCGGTCATGGAAACGCAGCCCGGGCCAGATTTGAAGAAAAAAAATAAAAGACGAGCACCGTTGCCCACCCCCGGATTAGAAACGGAGCCAAGTGGCCAGAAGAAAAGGACGAGGATGAGACTTGAACACGTGTGAAGTCGCCCCCCCCCCCCGCCTCGCCATCTTTCTTGCGGCTCTGAGCCGCCCCCCCCCCCCCCAAAAAAAAACTGGGCCTCCTCTGTTCTTAATCCCCTTCCTCCCCTCGTCTTTGAAGTGGGCCCAACTTTCTCCACCTTTTCCTCATCCTCTTGGTGTCACCTCGCCCCCCCACCGCCAAGACCAACCCCGACGATAACCCCCCCCCCCCCCCCAGACCGCCCCTGTCTCTGGTCACCTACAAGCGCCACCTGCTGGTGCAACGCTCCCAGGGGAGATCACCTGCGCAAGGGGGAACAAAAGAGAAGTGTTCCATCATCCGGAACAGCTGGAAATTCGGGGGGGGACATATCCCACCCAGGAGGGATCCCACCCGGAAGCCAGCATACACACACACACACACAAAATCCCTCTGGGAAAGAACACGAAAGCGACGAATCATTTTTAAAAAAAAATGTGAACGCGCTGGTTCTTTGCAAGAAAGAGGCGACATTGTGCAAGCAGATATAAAGAGTGCAGTATACCAAGGAAATTTGTCAGATTATTTTGATCAGGTTTATGTGATTAATAATTTTTTTTTTTTTGTGAGTGTGAGGGGGGACGGGGGGGGGGTACAGCTTCAGACGCACAGAATGCGATTTATGCGCTTTTGGAAAAATGATGACTGTCATGTTTTGTTGTCACGGCGACAGGATTTTGGCTTGTTTGGTGGCTTTTACGAGGGTGTCCAGGGAGTATTTCATTCGATGCACACAACGCAGAATATGTGCCAAACTTAGCTCGTGCTTATTATTTATAAAAATTATGGAAAGTGCTTTGATCATTTGTACTTCATCAATAAAAATATATACATAATAATAAATAAAATAGACAAGGAATACAATCAGATACACAAAATACAGTGCATTTTGATTAAGTGATGTAATTATGTATTATTATTATTTTGATCACGATTGCATGAACATGAACAGGCGTCACGGTGAATCAGGTGGTAAAGCGTTGGCCTCACAGTTCTGAGGACCCGGGTTCGATCCCGGCCCCGCCGGTGTGGAGTTTGCATGTTCTCCCCGTGCCTGCGTGGCTTTTCCCCAGGTAAGTTTCCTCCCACATCCCAAAAACATGCAACATTAATTGGACACTCTAAATTGCCCCAAGGTGTGATTGTGAGTGCGACTGTTTGTCTCGACGTGCCCTGCGATTGGCTGGCGACCGGTTCTGGGTGTACCCCGCCCGCCTCCTGCCCATTGACAGCTGGGAGAGGCTCCGGCACTCCCCGCGACACTCGTGAGGATAAGCGGCAAAGAAAATGGATGGATGAAACGTGATCCATTTTATAAATGGTAATGGGGGGATGAAAGCAACGCAGTAGATGCAATGCACATCTAGCTTGTGGTAGCAATTTAAAAAAAAAAAAAATTATATTTTGACAGGTTTTTATCATGTTTACATAATGAAATATGATGTTAATTGGGAAAACATTAGGGGAGAGGGCGGGGGAACCATCAAATGCAAGGAATGCAGTACGTATGAGTCTAGCTTATGGCAGATAACTTTAAAATGATTTGTCACGTGTTTGGATGATTTAAACATGGTACTTTTTTTTATCATCCTTTTGATGATTTAATATCGAGAAAATATTGTTTTTGATGCCGTGCCACTCAATGAGTCAACCCGAGAAGAGATACGGGAGGACTTTTTTTTTTTTTAAAAAGACATCTATCCCCCTTTAAAAAAGAAAAAAAGATTTGAGAGAAGGCCGTCGGCAGAAGATGACGGAGATGGACGAGGAAGATACGACGCGCGGCAGCGGTGGCGACGGCTGCACTTCAAAGGAGGCGAACACCTTTTCGCGCTGTCAGGTGGTCTCGGCTGCGGTGGTCTCAATCTGCCGCCTGATTGTGTTTCCACAGCGACGCGGAGCACTTTGACTTCTCTCCGGGCTGGCGAGTATCTGCCGCTCGCAGCCGGCTGCACCTTTTTGCATTCCATTTTGATGGCGCTCTTTCTTCTGCTTTCCCGCTCTTGGAATATTTCAGCGGCGAAAAATGGACCTCGCAGCCGCCGTCGCATTTTTGTTGTGAGTTGCTTTTAACGCGCCTCGAAACCCTGACGCGTGGTGATGCCGCTCGCCGACCGTGGCGCTTCCTGCTTCTCGCGGCGAGACTGTATACAATATGTACATATTATGATTATGATTATGATAAAAGGCACAGCTGTCTAGAAAAAAAAAAAATCGACATACTGGAAATACCATACCATCATTGAATGAAATTTCGATTTACACGTTGGAATTTTCCCCATTTGTGATTCAATTTTCCCCATTAAATCAAATTTTTTTAAAAATGAATTTATTTTTTAAAAAATGACCCTGTTATATAAAATCAAGACAACAAAAAAAAAAGAACATAACGATGGATAAACATGGTGTAAGTACTGCAGCCTTTAAGAGGCGTGGCCTACTGAGTGACATCGGCTCGGTGCCAGCATCTGGGCGTGAGCTGTGGCCTAAAGCAGCTCCCGGGTGAGAGTTTTCGTTTTCTATTTGTGTGAAAGTTTCTCCTATTCAATGAACGAGTGAAGATGCATCGGCGGCTGTGGCTCTCGTATTTTTTTTGTCACTTGAGCAGCGGCGCACCGGAAGCTGCGTCACAAATTAAAGCTTGCGACTTGTGTAAGCGAAACGAATTTTAATTCATTATTTTTTATTTTGATTTGAACCCAAATCATTTTAGTCAACCACTTCTTAATCCACAAAAGTCAACCTGCTGCCCCGGGGTGATATTCCAAACATCCATCCATCCATTTTATGTGCCGCTTATCCTCACAAGGGTCGCAGGGCGTGCTGGAGCCTGTCCCGGCTGTCGACGGGCAGAACTGAACTGTTTGCCAGCCGATCGCAGGGCACATGGAGACGGACAACAGTCGCACTTACAAACACACCTACGGGCAATTTAGAATGCCCGATTGATGTTGCTTGTTTTTGGGATGTGGGTGGAAACCCGAGAGCCCACCCGGGGAAAAGCCACGCAGGCACGCGGAAAGAACACCCAAACTCCACACAAGCAGGGACGGGATTTGAACCCGGGACCTCAGAACTGTGAGGCCAATGTTTTACCAGCTGATCCACCGTGCCATCTATCTATCTATCTATCTATCTATCTATCTATCTATCTATCTATCTATCTATCTATCTATCTGTTTGTCTGTATACCTGTCTCTATCTATCATTATGTATGATTACGTTATTACAATCTATCTATCTATCTATCTATCTATCTATCTATCTATCTATCTATCTATCTATCTATCTATCTATCTATCATCTATCTATCTATCCATCTATCTATCTCTCTCTTTGTCTGGATACCTGTCTCTATCTATCATTATGTTATGATTACGTTATTACAATCTATCTATCTATCTATCTATCTATCTATCTATCTATCTATCTATCTATCTATCTATCTATCTATCTATCCATCTATCCATCTATCCATCTATCCATCTACATCTCTGTTTGTCTGTATACCTGTCTCTATCTATCATTATGTTATGATTACGTTATTACAATCTATCTATCTATCTATCTATCTATCTATCTATCTACCACTCAGGCACAGGGAGAACACCGGCGGGTGCGGGATCGAACCCGGAACCTCAGAAATGCGAGGCCAACGCTCTCCAGCCGATCCACCGTGCCGCCAGTTCCCAACTGCGGTCATTCATATAATCGGAAATGGAAAATTTCAACCCAACAAAACAACTGATGTAGTTTTTGATAAATATGTCAAATAATAAATAGTATATTTCATGTATCACGTAATGCGTGTGTCAAAACCCGTCTTGTCCTGTGTGTGTGTGTGTAATTGTCGCGTTCCCAAGGAGCTTGTAAGGCGGCCACAGTTCATTTAGTGTCCCTATTAGAGGCGAGCGGAGGGGGATTCGTCCCCCCCCCCCGTATGATAACCACACCGAAATGTGCCTGCGACCCGCCAGAAATGTTTTTAATAATGACCTCTACTCTTTTTTTTTTTTTTTTGTCATTCCTCAGAGCCGCTCTGTCGCGTACGTCTGCCGTCTGAAGCCCTCCGGCTGATGTATTTATGGATGAAGCGGCTCCAGAGTCTTCATTTAAAAAGGCTTTGCTTCAAAAAAAGTTCAGCAGGGCAGAAGTACTGACTTGACATTTTTTCGTCGATCGCCTTTTTTGGATGAAATAATTAGCCTTGGCGCGAGTCGGACCACCCCCGCGGCGAGCCGTCACCGTGGCCGCGCCGTTCCCGTAATGGTGCGAGACAGGGGAAGAGGTCAGCGGCAGTTCCTTTTGCTCCGGCTCGCCCGACTTCCGCCCGACCGGCCTGATCCGAGTCGACAGCCGCTCCCGACTACACCGAAGAAAGGGAGGGAAAAGGACGCAAAGGCCGGCGAGTGAAGGTTGCAACATGTTCCGTGACAGTTTACAACCGGAAAAGTCCCTCAGTGGCCCGCGGACCTCTGGCGAGGTTGAGCGGTGAGCAAAAAGTATTTGAAAAATCCGCAACAAGAACGAGGCCGCCAACGCAAACGCCGAGCCTCCGCTTTGTCGTTTCGGGGAACTGAGCCTCTATTATTCGTGCTCTGCGTCCCAGGAAAATATTGCCTCGTCGCCATGTGGTTGCGTCTTCATGCCGAGCAAGTTGAACTGAAGGGAGGAGCTTCATTACATTCATTACAATGGACCATTCCGACCTGTCAATCACTCGTACAACAATAGCCAATCAGATAGCTGCGTTGTCTTGACACGTTGTCCCACAAGCAACGCTGGTTGCCAGTAGCGTGCGCTCGGAAAAGTTGATGTTACGAAGGAAATGGTCCTCACATGCGCAATTCGGATGAAAGATATCCTGCTAGCTTCATTCATTTTCCAAAGCCTAAAAAACAGTTGACAAAGTGTCTACGATGGATTAAGGCTGGCGGAAGAGCGCAAGTACAACGAAACGTGGACAATATCAACAAACTTAAGGCTGTGTGTTCTATCTGTAGGTAAGTGAGGGAGAAGTATCTTCTCTGAGTTTGAATCCACCACCACCATTTCGCCGTAACTCTGACATTGCGTCCTGCTCCGTCCAAAATTTGAATTCCGTGTACATATCCTTGCGTGAAATACTCGAGACCTCTCTGTAGAACTCTCTTGGACGAGTCTGACGCATTTGGCAAAAAACGTACCCCGATATTATCTGGAATACGTGACAGAGAATCGACTTCGAACCTGTTCTGTTCAGTCGCCATTTTGAAAGCTTGTGGGAGGCGGCTAAGGGGGCGGAGCTCAAGATCGACATTGGAAAGGGTCTATCGGACAAAAGTGCTTTGTAGTCATCTTGCGGCCCCTTTTCCGGAGAGATCAATTGGGAATTTTAGCTATTTGTAAATGGTGGGGTTCCATTTAATGGGGGAAAAACCTGGAAAATCCCTTGAAAGTATTTGTGAGTTCCCAGTCAAAACCACTTTCCGTTTTAGTACAAAGTCGAGGATGTACGATGGCCGCGTTCCGCAAAAAAAAAAAAACACAGCGAGAGCCCTGACGGCGGAATTCAGGTCAACAATCGATGGTGCAAAGTCAATAACGGCAGATCGCGGGAGCTTAACAATTTGGATTCCAATCGTTAAAGATAATAATAACGTACGTACGGCGCGTTGCAACGAGGGTTCGGGCAATCATAAAAAAGGAGGCGGCACAATCGCCAAGCGGAGGATGAGCAAGCGTGACAGAACCCAAGAACTGAAAAGAGAAGAAGAAGAAAAAAATTCCTTTGGCCCAAAGAGCAAATCGATGCTGTAGATTTTCTGCAATCTTGTCGGACGAACTCAAACGGCGGAATGGCGGCGGCTCGGCGGCAAGTCGGCCGACGCGGAGCGTTTTCGACTTTGCCTGCTTAAAACCAGACCGTTTGCTGGTTCGATGCCACGTTGAAGTTGACCGCGTGGGACTACGGGGGGGGGGGGGGGGGGGGGGCGTTTTGTTCAGAATTTGCAGTTGTTGGCGGAGGTAATCGGGCCTGATTTTGGAAAAGAAGCGAAAGACGCTGAACTCGTTTGGCTCCGCAGCCCGGAAGAGCCTCGAAATGCGTCAATTTAGTTTTGCGGTGACGAGTTTAAGGTGGAGTCACGACGACTTTCAGGAAAACTCGCCGTTACCGCTCAGGGGACTCAAAACAGGCGTGTAATGCAAAGCCGACAACGGTCCCAAACTGGGGGTCACGCCGGGAATGTCGTCAAATTCCAGGTGAAAGAATAACAGTGACGTCGTTTTTTTTTTTTTTACCGCCGTCAAACGCGGATGCGAAACTTTACGTGCGGTTTGCGGTCCGTTTTTTTCTTATTCGTCTTTGCAGGGCCAAGGATGACATTTGGAAGGGGTTGCCCGTCCTCGGCGCCAGATCCCCCCCCGGGCGGACATTTTTCGTGCCCAGCTCGCAAACGGCGGGCCGGAGGCGTTACAAATTCCCATCTGGCTGAGGAATATCCCCAAATCCGGCCGCCCCCCCCCCCCCGGGAAGACGCTGGATGTTTGTTTGTTTTTACGTGTGCCAAAACTTGGACAGCCTTTGCTTCCATTTTGACTTGTGAAGTCCGCCAGAACTCTCGACGCGGTGGACCACCCACGTACGGAAATTGCCGTTCCATCACGTGCAGATTTTTTAGTAAATTTTGTTCCCCGTTATTATTTTTTTTTTTTCTTACTGGCGGACATCAAGACCTAAAACACTTTGTTGTGGATAAATCTTGTTTATTCAATAATTTGGGTTTAAAAAAAAAAAATTAGTCAACTATACGCAGATTTTTCGCTATTTTCGCCCCGTGAATACTGTAGAGGGCGTCCACTTTACATGCTTATCCTAAAACATAAATCCATCCATATAATCTTCAATCTCCATTAATGTGCTCACCAATCATTAAGCTATATTTTCATTTGTCAATCAATCAATCCACACATCGCCCGACTCGGCATTCTACACATCATTTAATCCCTCCATCGATCGAGCCGTCTATCCAACAATATTTTTTTTTACCTATGCACTACACTATTAGATGAACAATCATTCATCAATACTCACATCAATCAATCCATGCAGCAGTTCACCCAACAACCCATCCATCAATTTTTCTTATTAATCTGCTTTCAACCTTCCCACAACTCTGCCCACCAATCAACCCTTCGAGTCAACTACCAATCTAGCAACCTCTCAATCGACCATCCATCCACCGTTCACCTAAGCAGAAGCAAAAAAAAAAAAAAAAAATCTAATAAAATCCGACTAATATATCAACTTTATTGCACAAAATTCACTCTCCGGATGATCGCGAAGATTCAAACTGCATGAACAAAAACAAAAAACTTGTTGAATATTTGACAGAGGAATTTCAAAACGGAGAAACGGAAACCTTCCCGACAGGCAGCCGAGCGTCCTCGTCGTGGAAAAGCAAAACGGGCCCGAAGGGCGACGGCGGCGCTCCGATCCGGAGCCCCGAGCGGGTCCTCGTGTTCCCAATCGCGCCGTCCCGTTGCCCGGCACGCTCGTAAAAAGCAGCTAACTTCATTACGCGGCGCTCAATGAGAAACACATGAGTGCCACGACGCAGCCGTATTAGCGCCGCGTGTGTGCGTGGAGCGCTCGGGGGGTGAAAGGAGTTCACGGGAAAATCGAAACCATTCAAAACATTACCGCCTTATTATGTCTGGCGACACTCGGCCGCTGAATTCATTCTACGGCTTCGGGGTCGGTCACCGTCTGTTGAACGTCCGACGCGGAGTTCGCGCACCGCTGCGGACGTTTGACGAGATTTTAACTGCTGATATATTTATTAAAAAGCACAATAAATACACGTGGACTATGAATTGATATCCTGCGGAATTAACGGAATTGTTCAAATGTAGAACGTGAGACCTGAAGTTGAAAAGGTTTGGGTGGAGAAATGTGGAAGGAGGAGGTACAATGGCAAAAAATATATAAAAATGTCAATTTGGAAACGCTGTTGCGGATATGAGGAGATCCACACAAATTATTTTGCTTTCATTCTTGGGTTTCAGACCAAAGCGACTTCATCTCTGGGACGCACAACCCGTCTCGTATCCGAGCGCTATGATGTTTATACTTGCGAGGAATTGTTTAAACGGATGGATGTGGCACCTTCAGATAAGGGGAAATTGCACCCAAGGATGAATCAGACTTGTATAAGTCCGCAATTCTTTTGACTTTCCCACGACACAAAGAAATGACTTCATCATCCGGGTTTTCCCAAAATGATAACGGGAAGAATAATCTTACTCTGTGTAAACAGAAAGAAAGACATTATCACGGCATTGATCAATGTTTTTTTTTAACATTTGATAATCATAATTGACCTTGACATGAAAGGTTCAATCTGAGTGAAAAAAGTTCATCGTGTTATGTAATAATCTAGTTACGACGAGACGTATTTATCCTGTTTAATGCGGAGCTGAATGTAACTAATAAAGGAACTTGTAACTTAATTATATTGAAAATCAAGTAATCAGAGTAGTGAAGTTACTCTTTAAGGGAAGAAATAATCAGGAACCAAATTACTTTTACAGGGTCGCTATGGCAACTGATTTTAACACCCTTGGGATTGAGACAAAACATTTGGGATAAGAACGTGAAAAATACCAGCAAAAAACAACAACAAGAACAAAAAACCTAACAGATATTTGCATTTTTAGGAGGTAAACGAGTAAAATGATGGCGGTCGGATGTTGTGATGTTCGCTGCGGCCATCTTGCGACTGAAGCGCGCTCGTAAATGAAGCCAAGAGAAAATAATCAACGTTGTGACTGGAGAAAACTTGCAAGTCATGGCAAAATAATGATCATAACACTTTTAGCACGTTGCTGATGTCTGAGGAATAAAAAAAAAAAAAAAAAAATCGGAGTCTCACCTCAGCAAAAATCCAAAAGACGGAAGGTGAAGAAGAAGAGGAAGAAGGAGGAGGAGGAGGAGGAGGAGGACGAAGACGCGGCGACGTACGCGAATCGTCGTCGCTGGTCCGCACGCACCCTCACGATATTCACAAACACGCGGCGTCGTACAGAACATCGTTTGCTCGCCGTACGGCACTTGTTTTGTTTTAATAAAGCGAATAAAGTCTTTCAATTTAGCCACCGCTGTGACGGAATCATCGCTTTTATGGCTGAAACTTAATCGAGCTCCAAATTGCTTTGTTACGGCTTTCGGTGCCTCCACGCGCATCCATGCGCTTCGCATCCGAGCCTCGCGGCGGGCGCAGGAAGTAGCCAAATAAAGCAAGGGTGTCAAACATGCGGTCCGGGGGCCGAAGACAGCTCGCTATGGGCTACAATCCGGATTGAGAAAGTAGAGCGCTAACGAGGCGGCGCGGTGGGCTCAGCTGCTAAAGCGTTGGCCTCACGGTTCTGAAGTCCCGGGTTCAATCCCGGACCCGCCTGTGCGGAGTTTGCATGTTCTTCCCGTGCCTGCGTGGGTTTCCTCCGGGTGGGCACTCCGGTTTCCTCCCACAGTCCAAAAACATGCAACATTAATTGGACACTAAATTGCCCCAAGGTGTGATTGTGAGTGCGGCTGTTTGTCTCTATGTGCCCTGCGATTGGCTGGAGACCAGTTCTGGGTGTACCCCGCCTCCTGCCCGATGAGAGCTGGGATTGGCTCCAGGAGTCCCTGTGACCCTCGTGAGGATAAGCGGTGAAAAAACTGGATGGATGGAGCACTAACAATTCCGAGGCCAAAAGTGTATTCCTGTTTTTCCAAAGAGGTGAGAGTTAAAATGTTGTGCTTTCAAACACTACAATTATTGTGATTAATTATTATACACGCACACAGATGGCAAACAGAAGTAAACTCTTTGTCAGGATATTTCGGGTTGTTTTGTAAAAAAAAAAAAAAAAAAAATTACAAATTGATAAATCTTGGTACTTTCTAAATGTTATTTTTATTATTATTTTATTTATTTATTTATTATTATTTTTTTTTAAATTTTATTTTCCATTAAAAAAACATTCTTACTTATTATTTTTTTTTCAGTATGTAAGATTTTAGCAGTCCGGCCCCTACAATCATTTTGACATTCTAGAAATTCTGCGGCCTTGCCTTGGAGATCCAAGTGACCCAAGTCGGATATTTTTCTAGCCGATTTTGCTACGTTTTGAAAAACGAGTGTGAGGGGGCGGCGGCGAGTTCAACTCACTTCCCAACAAGCAGAAGTCCATTTTTTCGGGGCAGGGGTCAGGCCAGAACAAACGAAATCAAATTTGAATCCGGAAAAATGATTTGAAATGCAACAGAATTGGACTTTTGCCTCTTCTGTCTGAAACGGTCGTCATCCGCAGCTGACGACACGCGCGGAATCCAAGAGAAGATTCCCGCCCCCCCCCCCCCCAACGCCCGTTCCCATCGTTCTCGCGCTTTCTTTGGACTTCCCCCTCGTCTTTCTGCTGCCGCGTTTGCATCAAAACGCAACATTTTTCTCTGACAGCTTCCTGCTGTTTCTTTTTCCTCAACGTTTCACCTTTTGGGATTTTTCTGGGGTTGTTTTTCCCCCACTTTAATGCATCCCCCCCCCCGCCCGGCTCTGTCATTTGCGACCTCTACGGCACCTTCCTCGCTCGGGGTTCACTCGACACCCGCTAAGAGGCCGATTGCGTCCAAAGGTGCAAAAACCTAATCAAGTTTCACTGACCTTTTCTCCCTTCAGTCTGAAATATGTTCTTGTCAAATCTACACGGAAATAATTGCTAATAATGTACAGCATATAAGCGCAAAAGATGGACCAAAGATCTTAATTCATTCATTATGAGTGTCTAGGAATCGTCTCAGGAACTTAATTGCTCATTTGATTAACTACGCTTTGAAATGTTAGCTTCTAATAATGCCAATTTTTTTTGCACTACAGTTTGTATTTTGCCCCAAAAGCCACAAAGGCAACGTTTGACTGGAAAAAGTTGGATTCGCCGGGGGGGGGGGGAATCATCATCTCGACACCGAAAATGAGAGATTCGGCTCGGAAACAGAAACGGAAAGCAAAAATGCACGCAAAAGGCAACGTGAACGTCAATGTCGCCTTGTCGCCTGAAAAGACAGGAAATTGAAACAATATGGATTACGTTTGATCTTTGGGCTGAAGATGCTACAAAGATAATTGCATTTTGACATGAAAACATTTGTTGCGCAGAAAAAAAAAAATAGACCTTAAAATGAAAAGTTACATTTAGATCAAACGGGCTACACTTTATCATATAGATGCCAGTGCTTTGGCGATGGATGGATAGAGAGAGAGAGAGAGAGAGACGGATGGATGGACAGGAAGCTAGTTGCATAGACAGACAGACGGCTGGATAGATAGATGACAGAGGGAGAGAGAGAGAGAGAGAGAGAGAGAGAGAGAGAGAGACAGAAAGCTAGACAGATAGATAGACAGACAGACAAATGATGGAGATAGAGAGATAGATAGAGAGACAGATAGATGATGGGGGGGAGAGGAGAGAGAGAGAGAGAGAGAGAGAGAGAGAGATGGGCTCACAGTTCTGATGTGCTCTGTGATTGGCTGGCAACCGCCTCCTGCTTGTTGACAGCTGGGATAGGCTCCAGCACTCCCCGTGACCCTCATGAGGATAAGCGGTTAAAGAAAATGAATGGATGGATGGATAAATAATTATTCCACAGTAAACACCGGTTTTCCTTGCCGCAACATTGTTTGCGAGCACATTTCGCCACCCAGTTGATGGATTTGTGCTAAAAGAGGTTGGAACATTTTGCTAGTAAAAGAAAATATTTGCTCATAAAGAGCGAGAAAGTCACTCTAATTACGTTCCATGTGATGCTAGCCAGTGTTTGCTAGCAAACAGGAGGACGTTTTTACCGTGAGTTTGAATCCAGAGGACGACGAGAAATGTTCGCCTCGAGCCTTTAACGTCCCCCGCAATTACCGTTACGATGCATCGTTTCAGTAATTTACCTGTGATATGACAGCGCGTGCGATATTTGGTCATACACCACACGGATTTTACAGATATTAAAAGTCAAACGGAGAGAAATGCGGTCGGTGAAGACGTTTAGCATCTGGATTAGGAATGTTAAGGTGACTGAGGGTCAAGGATGGTTTAGATCAGAGTGGGAGGCGTAACAATAAAGTTATTAACGTTGGATTTGTTATTTTCAAGTAAGTTGAGGTTAAGGGTTTTGGGTCGGGCTCCGTGTGATCGGGATGGAAATCCTTCCTCCCAAGTGGACGACAAAAGGTCGCACACAATGTGCCTGCTTGACCCCGACAAGCGTGATTTTTCCAAAGGAGTCGCGCTTGTCGGGTTCCGGTCTTTCGTGGATTTGCGGGGCAGAAGGGGAACTTTTTTTTTTTGCGATTGAACAGCGCTGAAAAATAAAAGCCGCCGGGAGGGGGAACGGCCCGTCTCGGTGGGAAAAGCTGTCGTGTCTCGGGGGCGGCCCGTGAGTCAACAAACGACTCTGATGAGGCATCGGAAAAAACAACAACAACAAAAAAAAAAAAACACGACGACGGCAGACTTGCTAAATGTCAGATTGCGCGCGCCATCTCGTCCTGCAGGCGTGACGATTCGTCACACGGGCAGCAGGGGGCGCTCATCCGAGACGTGGCCGGCCTCCCTGCGAGGTTGCGACGCTCTTCTGTACTTGTGGTTAGTTTCCTGCTTCGACTCTTGTTGGTCGGCGCCTCCCGTTTGTTACTTTAACCTCAGATGGACGACGTCGGACGCGCCTTTCAAGTTTCGCCAGCGTTTCGACTTTCTTTTCACTGGATGAGAACGTCGGAGGGGGAAAATAAACATGACTTCGAGCGGCTCGGAAAAAAACCCCCCCAAAAAAACCCCTCGGCAGGCTCGTCTCGATCCACCTCTCGGATCCCTCCCGCTAAAAGCAAAAATGATCACCGCTTCATTTCGGACACTGATTGAATTATAATTGTATGTAATTTACTGCACTTGCGCCACATCGCGAGCAGTAAAAAAGACTTTTTTACATTTCAAATGCATGCAGTAGCCGACTATTCATTTTCCTTGTGAATGTTTAAAACGGGACACGCCAGTCAATGCAAAAATGATGTCATTTGAATGTGCCAGTGCAAAACGATTTCAATATCTTTGGCGGTGGCAGCTGAATACACGTAAATACAGTAAAGCCTCGGTTCTCCAACGTCAACAAATAAATCTGTTTTCGGATAAAAATGTAGAGATTTTTATTGCTTGTTTTCGATCAAAAATCGGTACTCGAACCCCCCCCCCCCCCCGACAAAACCCGGATATAACATATTGCGAGCGGGCAGACCACCTGACCCACGACACGCTTTGTTGTGAATTCCCACGGCGCCGAAAAAACCCGCAAACTGTTGTTTTTGTTCTTTTGGAGGACTCCCGTATTAACCCCCAATCTGAAAGAAAAAAAGTTGAGAAGGGGACGGAGTCGTTACAGATACGGCAATGCGGGGACTCTACCACTGAAGCATACATTTTAAGAAAAAAAAAATATATATTAAATTATTTTATTATGCAAAGTATTTAAACTATACATGTATTTCTGCTACGCAGTTAATTATCACGAAAAGCTAAAAAAATGCTTTAAAAAGCTTAATTTTTTTAGGCTTGGAACGCATTATTTCTTTTTCCGTTCGTTGTAATGGGAAACATTGATTCGGTTTTCGAACAAATGACTTCTCGAACCGTTTTCTGGAACGGATTGTGGTGGAGAACCGAGGCGTCACTGTAGTAGTAGATTTTTGTGCCTTGTGTCTTTCAGCTTACTTTTAAACTCTGATATCAATAAAAATGTCATATATGATGCGAATTTTCATTATTTCTACATTTAGAAACAATAAAACAGCAACAGTTGAAATGTGGAAACAGCACAATTGCTGCAATAAAAAGCACAATGTAAAAAAATAGCACTTGCTATTGTAAATATTTTTCAATGTATGAAACAAGTGAGCATAATTTGTCAAGAACTTTGTTTATTTGAAAATAAACGTTAAGACATCGTCCATTTTTTTTTTAATTGTAATTGGTATATTGTCATAATAATTGTTATACATCCCCCCTAATTGAAAAAATAGATGGCTGAGATTTTTGTCGCAATAAATGTTGTGAAACAAATCGTTTGAAAGGCTTTCAAGCAAATGTACTTCAAAATTAAATATGTTTGAACTCTTCCCGACAAATTTCCATCCATTTTCTTTGCTGCTTATCCTCACGGGGGCCGAGGGGAGTGCTGGGGCCCACCCCAGCTGTCGACGGGCAGGAGGCAGGGTACACCCTGTACTGGTCGCCGGCCAATCGCAGGGCACGTGGAGACAAAGAGCAATCACGCCTAACCTCACAATCACACCTTGGGGCAATTCAGCGTGTCCAATTAACGTCGCATGTTTTGGGGATGTGGGAGGAAAGCGGAGAAAAGCCACGCAGGGACGGGGAGAACGTGCAAACTCCACGCAGGCGGGGCTGGGATTGAACCCGGGTCCTTAGAACTGTGAGGCCATTGCTTTCCAGCTGCTCCACCGTGCCGCCCCCGACAAATATACTGCATTAAAAAAAAGTTGATGGCAATTTGAACATTAGAATTCAGTATATTACAATTATTATTATTATTATTTTTTTTTTTGCATAGAATCACAGCCTTTAGAGAAGGAGCCACATGCTGCTTCACCAATTCAGCTACAACTGTACTTTCGCATTCACGGTTAAAATGCATCATAAAAATATTTTTACACGGGCACGACGGTTTAAGAAAGGTGAAAACATTTTTTTTTTTGTCGTGTGAACAGATAAGTTCATCTTCTCCGGGTATGCAAACGTCCCTTTTGTGGAAGTGGAAATATTTTCCACGCGTCCTTGGGCTGACCCTCCTTTCCCGGTTTATGTTGGGCCCCCGCCGCTCCCTGCGGGACGACACGTTGACGACGGCTACCGGCTGTCCGGGGAATGGAGTTGGTGGGGGGGAGAAACCCACAACCGACTTCCATTAGAGGAAAGCCGAGAGCCTCCCACACTGGCGCGTTGCTTTTATCGTCATTATTAACGCAACCGCCAAGGTCCGGGCCAACGCGAGACCGTCGAAAAAAAATCCCGCGTCTGTCCCGTTGCCGCCTGCGTGGATCCGTTCGAAATCCCGGCGAGTCGCAAGCGCTGCATACAAATGAAGCTCCGTGGGGGGGAAAAAAAAAAAACAAGTTATAAGCCAGGAGTGACGTTTCAAACGGGAACAGCGAGCGCAACAAATGAGTTCAAAGTCTTGGATTTCATTCTCCGGCACCAAACTTGAAAACAATAGAGCATGCAGAAAACCTTGCGACACTTTCCGCTCGCACCAAATCTTCAGCAATTCGTCTCATTTGTGAATTGACTTCCTTAAAACTCGGGAAGGTCGAGGTCAAAGGTCATCGGAAAGTCAAGTTCAAACAAGAGAATCCTTAATTTTCATTTTTTTTTTTTTATTTATAATGTATAGTATGCAGATTGATCATTCATTTTGGGGGGAAAAATTGAGTTTGAATTTACGGAGATCGCTACAAATTTGACAATAAAATCATCACATTGCGGTGGCACGGTGGGAAGCGTTGGCCTCACAGTTCTGAGGACCCGGGTTCGATCCCGGCCCCGCCTGTGTGGAGTTTGCAAGTTTCTACCCGTGGCTGCGTGGCTTTTCTCCGGGTGGGCACTCCGGTTTCCCAAAACATGCAACAATAATTGGACACTCTAAATTGCCCGTAGGTGTGACTGTGAGTGCGACTGTTGTCTGTCCCTATGGGATTAGCCGGGGTACCCCGCCTCCTGTCCGTTGACAGCTGGCATAGGTTCCAGCGCTCCCCGCGACCCTCATGTGGATAAGCGGCAAAGAAAATGGATGGCTAGATGGATTAAGTGGATATTCTAAATTGCCCCTAGGTGTGAACGTGAGTGCGGCTATTTGTCTCTATGTTCCCTGCGATCGGCTGACAACCAGTTCAGTGTACCCCGCCTCCTGCCCGTTGCCAGCTGGGATAGGCTCGACCCTCGTGAGGATAAGCAGCAAAGAAAATGTTATAGATTGGTTTATTTTGGATGTTATTAATGGTTTCGCTAATTACAACGTAATTACGATGTTATTGAGAAGACAAACTCCATGCATTAAAATGAAATGAAAGACAAAATTGCATGATTCGACTCCGAGTGACAAAGTGACTATTGAGCGAATGATGATGAGAATAGTGGTATTTTTATTTTATTGTTTTTCAACAATAAAAAGCATCATCCTGTTCTGATTACAGATGCACTTTCTGGCCAAAAGGAACAACGTTTTGAACTCCGAGCGACCGTCGACGAAGACGCGCGCTGAGCTCGGCTCGAAGCCCGGCCCGGCCCGTTAGCGGGTTTCGCGTTACGGGGGGGGGGGGGGGGGGTTATGGGGTAGCGCGGCGGTCTCAGAATGCGCAGATTGACGTATAAAAAAAAAAGACCCCGAGAGGGAGAGAGGGAGGGAGGGAGGGGGGGTGAGGACCAGCTGGGGGGGGGGGGGGTGGGGGGGGTGGACAATGAGGCTTTTGATCAGGCCTTTCTCGGGAGCATATGTGGGTCACGACGTGAATAAACACACTTTGACGAGCCCCCGCCGATGATTTACACGCGTCGTGTTGTTTGTGTTGCGCACGCACGCGCACACAGTGGCCGCCCGTCTCATATTCCTTGTTTATGCGTCTCCATTTCACTCATTTATGGACGTGACCCATTCAGACCGCCTCAGTAAATCAGATGACTCGCTTGCTTACTCACTTTTATGGCTATTTTGTTTTTCTTCTTCTCCCCCCCTTCCCCCGCCACAACCACCACCAGAGATTTTTTATTATTATTTTTTTTTTTTTTTACATGCTTTCCAGGGGCGCAGCCGCATATGGATCATACACACCGCGGCAGCGAAATGTTTGAAATAAATCACCATCCGTGCCATTTTGGATCCATACGGTTTAAGCGCACGCAACGTACGGTATTTCACGAAGATGGAGTTCAAATGCCGGTTCTTCATCTTTTATGGCAAGGCATCGACCTTTTCTACTTTGCTCTGCAGACATACGACAACTAAGGCTAAAATATTTAACCATTTATCACTGAAAAATACCCAAATATAAAATATCTCAGATGAATGACCAGTGGAAATGACAAAAGTTACCCTCAAGAGGTCGCTTTAAACCAAAACGAAAGACTTTGTGGCAATTTCCAGGCACGGCGTCATGTGACTTTTTTGGACGTCTACTCATGATTGACATGTCGCAAACAAATTTCATGTCCGGGTGCTGAGTACCTGGAAAATGACCTCAAAATGGTCACATGGAAGGCAAATGTTTGACTTCCTTTGTGGGTGTGTGTGTGTGTGTGTGTGGTTTTTTTTTTTTGTTTGTTTTATTTAGACCTGCCCACAGAATAACAACATGAAACAAAGCAATTTCAAGACACCGCTGCGTGGAGGTGCCCAACATTTTTGTCTATGTAGCGTTTAACTTCTCTTGCTCCACCAGGGTCACTCCTCTCGTATGAGTGACTGGCAGATGCGTCCACAAGTTGAAATATTAATATAATTTCCTCCAGAGGAGTACACGATACAGCTCGTGCACCTACGTCGTAAAATCACGTGACTTTTGTTTACGTCGCCATAATTGCCGCTCAAGCTAAGCATTGCTCAATGCTAAGTCGCTTGGAGATGACACGGAAATGTGTCTCGTAGCACGACGCCCAGAGTCTTGTCCGATACCGTCAGACGCTTAGAAGGTGAAAATAAACGACGGCACGTGGAAAAAAATTGATAAACTCGACATAGAGGACTCTTATTTAATGCCAAAGTCGATGTTTTCGTCGATTAAGAAATTGGACTTTTAATTAGCTTCCTCTTGTTTTGGACAACTGGATCTACACGTGGATCTGGTGAGTAAGTCGTCCAGATTTACACGGAAAAGTTTGAAAGCGAATAGAAGTCTGGACGCATACAAATACTTTGTTGCTGGATCTGTTCTCGTCGCGAATAAATCCCACATATCTGAACGCGGAAGCGTGTTCGGCCACACGTTAACCTTTGCCGGAATCCATCGATCTTTTCAGCTAGTATTCAATACAAGTACCAATATTTAAATAAATGACCCCTGGTTTTACACAAACTCTCATTCATTAACTATGATTGGAAAAAAAAAAGATGGCGGTTTTGATAGCTCGTAAACGCGGAAGCGTGTTCGGCCACACGTTAACCTTTGCCGGAATCCATCGATCTTTTTAGCTAGTATTCAATAAAAATACCAATATTTAAATAAATGACCCCTGGTTTTACACAAACTGGCCTTCATTAACTATGATTGGAAAAAAAAAAGATGGCGGTTTTGATAGCTCGTAAACGCGGAAGCGTATTCGCCCACACGTTGACCTTTGCCGGAATCCATCGATCTTTTTAGCTAGTATTCAATAAAAATACCAATATTTAAATAAATGACCCCTGGTTTTACACAAACTCTCATTCATTAACTATGAATGGAAAAAAAAAAAGATGGCGGTTTTGATAGCTCGTAAACGCGGAAGCGTGTTCGGCCACACGTTAACCTTTGCCGGAATCCATCGATCTTTTCAGCTAGTATTCAATACAAGTACCAACATTTAAATAAATGACCCCTGGTTTTACACAAACTGGCCTTCATTAACTATGAGTGGGGAAAAAAAAAAAAAAGAGGACGGAGTCGTCTCCACGGAATGTACACGGAAGCGTTTGCGGCCACACCTAACCTCTGTACACCTCTGCGACAGACTTCTCAAATGAGCCAACATGGCATTATAAATACTTCTTGGTAATTTGAGATTGAAAAGAATAATTCCTACCTGAAATGAAGCAATCGCTACACAGGCGTGTGTGTATTTTGGTCGGGCGCCTTCCATCACGTTGAATTTGCGATATTTTCTCATCTTTTCAGCTGGTATTCCATAGAATGATCTCTCTGAACATCTGTTGTGACAAGCAACAACAGCACAACAGGTCTCGGGTAATTTAAATATTCTCCTCCGGTTCAATGTCGAGCAGCTTTGTTTGACCGGCGATATGGCGCCGTGCTAATGGTGACGTCACGTGCGGAGCTCGATTCACACGCGCAATCAAAGAAAAAAAACAAAAAAAAAAAGACCGAAAGCGCTGGCTTGAAACAAAAAAAGTTTTCTTACAGCCGAAGCTTCTTATGATTTCTCTGCGTGGATGCTTTTGATTGCCAATCCCGCCAAATGTCGTGCCGCTACGAGAAACCGGCGTTACCGGCTGATTTTTCCCGGTCGTCATTGAAGAAGTCCCGGAAAGGCCCAATGTGAGCCTAAAATGTCAGACGTGCTTGCTGCGTCTGTTTTTTTGCGCATGGCTTCCTCAGACTTATTTGTGGCGTACTGAAAATAGAGAACTCGAGAGAACGGGGACTTTGAGGATCGAATATGAATAAACATCAATCGAATTATATTTCCTAATAGGCTTCCGGGGCTGACTTCCTGTCCTTTCTTGGGCGTGGCCCCTCGAGACTTTTTTGTGTCCACTCTTGATCGACGTGCACCAAAGCACACGCTGCTACATTAAACTGCAGTTTTCGAAAAATGTTTTTTTTTTTTGTTTGTTTTCCATTTGGGGATGGAGATAAAAACCAGCGTGAAACAAAGCAGAACAAAGCTAGCGGAAAAAGTCCCTTTACTTTTGTCTCGACAGATGTTTTCACCAGATGAAATGCAGCACTACAGAGGAGTGCGCCATTCCCAGTCGGCAAAGAGGCAACAAGCGGCAAAAAAAACAAAAACAAAAACAATTCCCAGGCTTCCATCTGCACAGGTGACCTGCAGGCTGCAACGTCCACACAACAACAAAAGACGCCGGGACTGAAAAATGAGCCGTTCTTCGTCGGCTTCGCCACAAACTCCGTCCGGACGCAAAGATCGGTTTCGACGTAAAAATCGCCTCTGGCGCACCACGGAGTCGCTGTCGACAGATCGGTCACTGCGCCGTCAGATTACAAGAAGATGAATATTGCAAAACGGTCCCGCGGCCGACACGCGACGGCTTAGCCTCGTCGGGGCCGTCTCGTTTGATGGCTTTCATTACTTGCGCGTGCCGTTTTCGCAGCCCTTTTTTACATGGCTAACTTATGAGCTCATTTCCCTCGGCGGGCAGCCGCACTACATCATCCGCCCGGCCCGAAGACCATCGGTCACGTTAACGCCGGCATGGACGTGATCCGGCGGACATTTTGCTTTGGCGTCGTGACGGCCGGCTGACCGTTCAATCGTGTAGCATTTGCGGGCGTCCTTGCGGTTGACGGATGGTTCCCGGTGTGACGTTAATAGATGACCGCGCGATTGAAAGCATTTCGCCTCGTCTAGAGGTTGTTTAACTGGATAGGACATCTTGTACTTGGAGCGTACTTTACGAAGTCGGAGAAACAAACAAAAAAAAAAAAAACGTGGGTGGGAACTGTTACTAACATGTCGTTAACGTCAATACGATGCTATCGCTTGATGTTGGGCGCTTAGATGAGCCCCAGCAGAAGCAGGTAACCCAGACAGACGGGCAGTGTTAAATAGTTTTAACGCTAAACCTCCCGCGCCTCCCCCCAATTCAGGCGGGGTCACGCCTTGAAAAGTTTGATGAGCATTTGGAGGATTCGCCACGAAAAGGAAGGTTCATCGCCGCTCGCCGCTTTAATTTATTTTCTTTCCATTTTGCAGCTGTCTCCTCGCGAGACCGGCATGTGCTGGATCGATTTGTCCAAATAATCGCGGTTCCGAGCTGTTATTTCTCTCCGTACAGGAAATGTTCACCATTTGCTCGTGTTGACACTGCAGACGGGCTGATGTTTGGCTGAGGAGGAGCGAGGGACTCGGATCCTCAAACCCCCCCCCCCCCCCCACCGCCCAAAAACAATCTTTCTAATTCCAGGACGTCCAACTTGGCTGCCTGCTCGTATTTTCCTCATAAAACATGGAAAACGACCACGACTCTTTAAATCTCTGCCAAAGTCTGCGTTTTCTCTCACCCAAAAATCACAGCGCAAAACATTCTGGGTTTATTATCTTACATGTAATAAATCAAGGAATTTTCACAATATCTGGATCGGTTCTTTTTCTCCCTTTTGTCGACGGCGGGCTCCTGGAGGAGGCAAAAGAGATTGACAAGACTAATTTGACTCCCTTTGTGAGCGTGAAGTCACATTATTCATTGACAAATTAATATGTTAATAGGTTCTTTCAGGCATGAGCGCAGTGAGAGAACCATCTGCACATTCTACGCTTACATTAATATCTCCCCTCCAAAAAAATCATCAGATTATAAATAGAAGCCTATAAGTGTGATTGTAGAGAAATATTACAATAATCATATGTCCTTCAAACGTGAGCAGCTTCTCATCCTCTCCTGAAGCCGATTTCACGTGGCGACGTGAACTTTGCTAGCTTTGGTTGAGCTTTTTGGCTTGAAGCAACAATTTGAAGGGCCTTTCCAGGGGTCCGGCAAAGAGGGGCTCGTCCTTGACAGCGGTTCTAAATTTCAGCCCCTGAAACAAGTTGCCGTACTTTACAACATGAATTACGGTTGGCATGGCTACCGTCAGTTGCGCCAAAACATCCAAAAATGAAAAGGAGTCTGCCACTTAGGCCCAAGGAGCCATTTCGGGCTCGGTTTGGCCGTTTCTTGGGGTCCATCAGTGGAACTTGCCCCGCTTGGAAATTATGAACATTCGGTTGCAATACGCACGGTGAAATTTGATCGGCAGAATGAAGTTAGGCACATAAAAAAAAAAAAAGATTCCCAAGAAAAGAACAGACGAGAAGCTAGCAAGATTAGCTCCCAAGAAACCGCTTTCTGTCAGACCATGATATTTCCCCCAGTTTGACTGCGCAATATGAAATTTGGTGGGCACGTGTATCACGACAACAAAAACTTTCACAAAGCCATTTCACAAGTCATCCATTTCAGGGTTCTTGTAGGTGAATTTCTCTAACCAGAATATTTGGAAAATTCAGCAATTTTACACTCACTCACAAACATGTATGGATATGTATATGTATAAAAATGGGTAGGGCTGTCATCCAGGAGTAGAAGATTAGTTCCATAAAAAAAAAAAAAAAATGCCTCATGCGATCTATTGCTGTTCTAGTGACCATAGATCCAAAGTTAAAAATGACTCCCTATTAACTATATAGTGCACAACATTTTTTTCAATTTTAGGAACTGAGTGAATGATTGCCAGCTGAACGGTTCTTCGATACTTCAAGATACATTGGGGGCCTAAATTATACGTACGAACCGCACTTCCGCATGACCAACTCACGATATAGAACACAATATTTCGGAGAGGCACCGATTCCGACCTCAGCAGTGGCTTTTTTTGGGGGCGGAGGGGAAACGTCTGGCAACCCACGATCAATGACGTTTAATGAGGAGCGGTGAACGACGTTGGAGGTGGCAAAAAGAAGACCTCGACCGCATGTCACGTGAACCCGAGGAGCCGTCCTCTTATCGCGGACGGCGGCTCCCGGCGGACCGGCCGTGCGATACCTTAAAGAGGTTGTCTCCGAGGACACGCCGACCGAGTCTTTTGATGTGCCGGCCAGCGGCGCTTTGATGCCAGCTTATCGGCGAGAGCAAGGCTCCTCTCCTTCTATTCTCTCCACTCGTCGGTACTGTAACGCCGCCTTCCCTTCTCTCAGTTTCATCCCCTTCCTGGCAGCGCCTCCCGTTTTCGCCATCTCCATCCCCCCCCCCCATCCTCCACTCTCCATTCCCTGAGCTCCCTTTTGTGTACACTTGGGTCCTTCTTCTTTCAAATCCATTTTTATGTCATACAGTGCAACTACACGCTTTGTATGAATAAACCACGCCCCCGTCGCAGGCCGACGCCACTCCGTCTGTGGGCCGACGGTGTGGGACAAGTGAGGATTGTGCCATTATATTTTTCCCCCCACACTCAACCACAAATTTCAAAAACATTGCGGCATTCTTAAAAGGGGCAATCCGCCCGGAAGTTCCGCTCGCGGCCCGCCGCCGGAGCTCGCTCGCTCAGAAGCCCGAAGAACCATCCGAATATTCAAAATCAATTACTGCCGCAGGTTCAAATCTGTACGGAAGTGTTCCTCCGTCTTCCCGATCAACCGATACTGCTATTTCTTCACCAGATGAGGATAAATACGAGAAATCAATCAAATTTATGGCCAATAAATGGTGTTGCATGTAGTCGAGCGTTCGGAACGGCACCTAACACGTCGCATCTGCCCACGTAGGTCACGTGACTCGCGAAAATGGCAGCGCCCCGGAAAACCCGTAAATGTCGATAAAAATCTTCGCAAAACACATTTTCAAAACATGGTACCTATTACATGACCTATTGGATACACTCTTCATGCAAAGGACAGAATTTCCTCTGTAAATTGCAAAAATAAATATATATTATATGATATTACTTATTAAAAATTACTAAAGCAGTTCAGCATCTCATCGAGATGCCACTTTGCCAGCGTGTACAGTACAATTGTGTGATCACTAAGATGAGCAAATTTCCCTTTTGCCCTTTTTGCGCATAACTCGTTCAACGTGATCTCACAGCCAACAAAGCTGCTCTCTTCACCGACGCGTTGAGGTGTCAGCACTAAATGTGCGCTCACACTTTACACCTATTGCGCTTTTCCTTCCCCGTCGCCCAAATTTCACGTCAACGGGGGCGAAAAGGAAGAGAACAACGCGTTCCCTTCGGTTCCTCGACATGATGTTCTCCAGCTCCCTCCAATGCGCCCTCTCGCCTGCTTAATGGTTCGTCGTTTAGGCGCCGTGGGGGGTTGTGGGATGGAAAAAAAAAACAAAACAAAACAATCTCAGCGTAATCAAGTGTGACACTTGCAAACACGATTTTAGTTTGAGCTTCGAAAAGAAGCACAAATTGGTTGAATGCAACGCTGGGTTTGTATAACTCCGCTTAATAATAGAACCGACGAGCACAATATTCCAGTTCACGATCAATACAAGGCTGAAAATTACAAAGAAATCAGACAATAATGGTCCTCGTTGAATGGAGATTTATTTCAACATTTATTTATGGTGCTGTTAAGTTATTTTAAAAAGTTTTCAGCAAAGAGCAAATTATTACTCAACTGAATGGCAGCCGGTTTACATCCAACCGCTAGCAAGAGCGCTAGCAATAGTTAGCTATAATACTTAACGTTTTGTTGCCTGCTTATCATATTAAAGTACCTGGACATAACTCAAGCAAGCGTTACACAAACATGACCCCCCCCCCACCCCCCACCCATTTTCTTAATAAATAATAAAACAGGGCAGTAGCTTACGGGTGTGCTACCCTGAGAACGCCCGATCTCGTCACATCTCGAAAGCTAAAGCAAAGCAAATTTATTTGTATAGCGCATTTCACACACACGAGGTAACTCAATGTGCTTTACCTGATTAAAGGAATTTGAAAACAAAGAGATAAAACAGGATAAAAACAATAAAAATGACCCCAAAAAATAAAAAAAAAGACAATTAAAACCGCATACAGTGCAGGCAATATGATGAAAAAGTGGATATATTCTAAAAAACATGAGAAGAAAAAAAGAAAAAAAAGAGAAGAGTTTTCAACTTGGATTTAAAAACTTTCCCACTTGGGGCTGACCTCACCTCTGTCGGCAATTTAATTCCATTTGTGTGCAGCATAATAGCTAAATGCTGCTTCACCATGTTTGCTTCGGACTCTGCGCTCCACTATTTGACCCGCGTCAGCTGATCTCAGCGCTCTACTGCCTAAGCGGGTTTGAACGCTGGTTAGTACTTGGATGGGAAACTGGCTGGGAATACCAAGTGCTGTAAGCTTCTCACCCGGGCTAAAATGCGTCAGGATGGGGATCCGGTGTAAAACTGTGCCGAACAAGTATGTGGTCATCTGAGATGACACGCTGTGGCGACCCATAACGGGACAAGCCGAAAGGAAACAAAGAAGAAGAAAAGCTACCATCACAGTCACTCGAGTCCGCGAACGTGCCGTGACGTGAATGTCACGACCCGTCGAAACGGAGGTAGGACCCAAATGCGGGAGTACACGGGAGACGCGGAGGTAATTCGGGAAAAACGTTTATTGTTTCACGGTCGAGGATTGGGCAGGCAGTCAGGTGCAGCGGCGGTAGTCAGGATGTCGGGCGTAGAGAGCAGGTCAGCGGGCAGGCCGGAGTCGGTACACGGGAGATCGATCAAAGCAGGCAGGAGTATTAAAGGAGTCAGGCTTACGGGGTCGGTCGGAGAACAGGCGGAGGTCGGTACACACGGCAATATGATCAGAGATACGGGAGTGCTGGAACGGGGCATGAACCGCAACGATCTGGCGCCGGACCAATCGTCCCCTTGGTCCTATATGCACCGAGGCCAGCAGCCAGGGCGGGACCGGCAGGACCATGACAGTGAACAACATGAGTGGATGGTGGCCCGATCTTTTGGAGGTCATCGTCGCCCTTACTGGTTGAGGGCATCAAACTTCCTGGTACGCCGCAGTAAGTACACCGTCTGTGATTAGTTGTATAAGCAAGAGCACACAAGCGACGACTGCTCCACTTGAGCATCTGATAGAATTCCATAACTGCGGCTGGCGAGGAAGTTTTAAAAGTTACAAATACTTTTTCAAAGATTCGCTTTCCTTCGAGGATTTTGTGCCGGCACAGATATATTTTTACAGCGCTCTCTCCGGGGAGGACGCTTCAATCTCGGAGACAAAATGGTTTTCTAATTCACACAGATTCCCATTAATATTATCGGTGCGGATAAAATTCGACAACCGGAGGAAAAGGTGTCTGATCTCCGACATCTGAACGTTCTCACAGCTTTTTTTCCCCAACACCCAAAGCTGGAGATGTTAAGCAAAAAGTACATAACGCTGAAGATCGAATCCACTTGAAAGCGGCGCAGCACTAGACCGACATTCAAATCACAATTTGGTCTTGTTACGTCACCAGAGTGCACATTACACCCGTCACATGAAAACTAAGGCGAGAAACACGGTTACGATGCTATTTTTGGACTGGCAACTGCACGTTTGAAATCGCCAAAAGACGTCTTTGCATCAAAGTCACGTCGCATAATCGCCGGCGTGAAATAGATGGCGATGTGACAGCGGTTAATCTGCCCCAAATGTGACGCCTCGTGCGCAATCGCCACACTAAACGGCATTTACAGACAAACTCAAGCACCTGTGGCCTAATTTGACGAGACATGACCAATCACTAGTCGAGCGCGAGGAAAGCGCGTTTATCGGAGGAGACAGCCGAACGTCAGTCCACAGGGAATTCTGAAGCTAAATGCGCGACTCCTTTAAGCTTGAAACGCCTTTTCCACTTGCGCGATTCCCAAATTACAGCACAGATGAATCTGCATCGACATGCATTCAGTGATAAAACTGAAAACAACTTTTGGTACCATTTTGGACAATTCGCGGTGTCCCACAGGCATCCATTCCGGACCCCGCCCGGTTTTATTTCGCCACTTCTCATTTTGAGGCCATATCAAATCCCAGACTCCATCCGATGGAACTGATTTCAAAGGTAGACGCTGTCCTGCTCCTGGCTTCCTGCCCAGCCAATTAGTCGGCGCGCACCAGCACCTTGTCCCGGCTGATTCCACCCGCTACACGCTGTACGACCCGGGGGACGACCAGTCCTCTGCCAGATCGTTGCCTTCGATACCTCGTTCCCGCACTCCCGTTTGCCTGACTTCTGCCTGCTGCGTACCGACCCACGCCTGTCCCCTGACCACCCTCGTAAGCCTGCCGTAACGATTACCTCTTCTTGTTTGGACTGTCTGCCTGATCCCTGACCTTGGACTTGGAATAAAGGTTTCCTGTGTACTGCCTGCTTGTCTCCGGAGTCGCGCATTTGGGTCCGCCCTCGAGGCTCGTTCGCGACAGACGCATCTTCTCGGGAACAACTCTACATCTATCGAGAGTGAATATGTGAGCTGGATCAAAAGCTAAACAAAACGCTCGGCGTCTCTACGTTAAAGCCGACTTGACCTCGATCCAATTCATGGTTTACTTCCCTGCATTCGGGTCCTTTGGCTTCGTTTTAAGCATGTAAACAATCTCGTGGTTGGACCGGTCACATCCGGGCAACAAACATTGGCTCCGGACGGTCACTTCACAAATGGCAATGATTCACAGGTTTTCGGATCAGAACTGAGTTTTATATTGACATTTGGCTTTTTGTCGTGTCAATAAAAAAAAAAAAAAAAAAAAAAAAAAACACACACACACACAACTCGTCCTCCAGCCAGCCTCGAGTCACGGATTTATGAAGCAATAAAAGCTCATCTCTTGGGAAAAAAAAAAAGTCTCACACACGCACAAGCACACAAGTGTAATGGCGCCAAGCGCAGGGCTTTGCATATCCTCCTCCTCCAACACGACACACCAGAGACAGATGTTCCGTGTGATTATTACATCTGTTTCTGCACGGCGCACAAATCAAACACAAACAAACGAAAAAAAAAAAAAAAGCCTCAGTCGCACAGACGACACGTTTACCCCGGTGGCAGAGTCGTGCAAGCGCGTGACCAACCTGCTACGCAGCGAGCGAAAGCGGACCAAGACGCTTGGAATGTCGACTTTTCTATCAGGCGCTGCCGTCCGGTTGATGTTTTGGAAGTGTCAAATCTGTATGTGACCTCAATCAATGACATCAATCGCTTGAATCATCGCAGTGTCACTTGAAAGCTGCGGTCGAGAAACGATTGGAGGTTTGAAACCCGAACTTCGCTTCGCTAATTTACTCTGAAACCCAAGAGATCTTCATCCGAAACTCTAAGGTTTGCTCAAAACCCAGATGTGAAACCCGCAACTTGAAACCTTAACCTTGGTTTGAAACCCTAACCCTGGCTTGCTCCCATTCTTTAAAACCCAAACTCTGGCTTTTAACCCTATTTTCAAATCCTAACCTGGGTTGGAAACCCTGATTCGAAAAAGATGACTCTGCCCTTCAACCCGAAACTGAAAGTGTGACCCAAATCGAAAACCCTCTCTCTGGCTTGAAAGCTTTATTTTGAACGTATTCAAAAGAAATAAATAAATGAAAGTTTAGGACGGCCTGCTCAATATGGCGCCGTAAGGGACGATGAAATCATAAGTGGTCGCTTGGTGGAGGAAATAAAAAAAATCACGACTTTAATCTCACTCGCAACGCCTGCATTAATGTTTTTTTTTTTTTTTTTTTTAATTGCGTGCGCTTCTTTTTGCCGCTCAGTTCTTTATAATAATCCAATCACAATAAATATAAAATCCACCAAAAAAAAAAAAAACTGCGCACTAACATTTTCTTTTCAAAACCCTCAACGCTGTCTGGAATCCTCAATTTGAAGCCCTAACTGGAGTTTAAAACCTCAAGTTTGACTTGGAAGCGCACCTTCAACCTCTTTCCAGCCATGAAACCCTCATTCGAAACCCTAACCAGAGACTGAAAACCCAATAGTGAAACTCAAACCCAGGCTTGAAACCCAAATTTCCGAGTTTAACCCAGACGTGAAAGCAAACTTGTCTGAACCCCTTCGAAGCCCAACTCAAAACCCGAAACTTGTCTTGAAACACTAATTAGAATCTTCCTCTTCGACAACAAAGCATGCAGAATGCTTTTTAATGTCAGACAGTTTGCATTCTTTTCAAAAATCGATTTGAGAAGCGTTGCATATTTGACCCAATGGATTTTTTGTTTTTTTGTTTTTAATTTAAAGCCCAAGTGTCATCCCTATAAACATTCTAAAATAGATATTGTAATGAAAAATGCATATAACATTATTCACTTTAATGTCTATACGGAAAAAATAAATGTGAGCGGAGAGCCCGTCATCCATGCGCAAAGTTGCAAAAGTGTCATTCTACGATATCAAAGTGGTCGCCATATTGGCTGCGTCCACCGTCCGTGACGTCACCCGGACGTTCGCCAATGAAAAACACGCGGTGCACCCTAACTATGGGAGACGAACGCGCCGCGTCTGGCACGGAAGCTCTTTTCGAAAAGGAGAACACGATACAACCGAGGGAACTTACCGGGGCAATATTACACTATTGTTTCGAGCCATATTCAGATGATATGCGATCACGGCCAAATCGCATCCCTGTCCGACCCACTTCCGCGGCTGCGATGAGCCGCGACGGCCGGTCTGGCTCATGACGGAGCCGAGCCGTGCTGCTTTAGGGGGTTGTTCACAGCCGCCGCAGTACGCGATGAACAACACAGTCGAGCCGTGGCGCTTGACTCCGCGCACGCGGCTGAGTGAGGTATTCTCGGCTGGGTTGTTCAGAGCCGCCCCCGTCCGCAAAGCGCAGCTTTCGCAGAAGCCGTGACCGGCGAACGCGGCGCCTCAGCCGGTGTGGCTGATTTTCGGCACCGTGGTGACATATAATGGAGCCGAGCCGCGCTGCTTTTAGGGGGTTGTTCATAGCTGCCGCAGTACGCGATGAACACCGTCGAGCCGGGGCACGCACACGGCTGAGCCGCCGCCATCCGCGAGCCCGAAGCGCAGCCTTCGCTGGCGACGCGATGCAGCCGCCCGACGCCGTTCGACATATTTCGTACGCGGATATTTTGTTACGTTATGAGAGACAGATTATGTGGTCTGCCCCAAACTATTATTATTATTTTTTTTTTTTTTTTGAGTAGCTGTATACACACCTACCTGTTATTTGGAACCCACGAAGCTCTCGTCCTCTGCACCCTTGCAATCCATTTTTCATAACGAACTGGGTCTCTTGCAAACTTATGAAGGCTAAGTCCGTTCTCCCGAGTGTTCAAGCAATGCAACGAGCCGGCATTTTGGCTAACACGAAGGAACAACGAGCTACCTTCCGGAGGTAAAACTCACGGAAACAAACGAGTCCACTTGTATACGTCAAAATCATGTTTTTGTGGTGAAAAAAAAAAAAAAAAAGGCATAGGCCCATTTTGGCTGCCGTTTTTCCATTAACAACATACGGAAAAATCATCCATTTTACGACAGTAGCCCTTTAAGAGCGAGCAAACGTGGGGTGCTGAGGCCGTGCTGACCGAGCAGTCGCTCATGCCGACCACTTTGGGCTTCCCCGACGGTCGCCGTCCCCTCGCCCCTCGCCGTCTGTCACTCCTCGCATGCGCTGTGCATTTGCGACGCCACTTATAGACGCGAGAGACCCCCCCCGTTTGACGAGCACTTTCAAAAAATGGGCCCTTTTTTTTTTTTTTTTTTTGGTTATTAACGCGAGGCTGACACGGGCGCATCTCGCCCGGGTTTCGTCAGCGGCTGACGTTGAGAGACAGAAAGAGAAAAAAGAGGATTTGTTAACGCTGTGTCACCCACGCACTCGCGGCCTTTTTGAACCAGTCGCGCGCCACCGACTGACTTGACGCGTCTCCCACGTTCCACTTGTGGGAAGAAGAAGAAGGGGAAAAAAAAAAATACACACACTTCAGACTTTTGACTTCATTCCCCCGACTTGTTAAAAGGCTTGCAGGGTCTTTGTAGACTTTGGTAAGATGCGTGTGTACTTGTGTGCGCGTGTCTGTGCAGTTTCCCGGCGCAGCCAAATAAAACACCGAGGACGTCTTAAACCTTGTCAGAGGGTGAAAGGCTCGCGTCGCTTTGCCGAGTCGTGCCGAGCGCTTGAGGAGAGTTGAAACAAAATGTACGTGAGGAAGGATGTTCTTGTTTAAACCGGCGCTTGTTGGCTGTACACCCACAGGCGGCATTAGTTGCGACGCCGCAATCAACGGAGAAAGGCAGGAAATACGGCTAAGAATTGAAGTACAACTCATCGGTTTAGGTCAAGAAAAACGACAATCGGCCCGAAACCCAAATTCAAAAAACAACAATCTTGTCTTAAAAGCCGCATCTTGTACCCGAATCGTAATTTTAAAACGACGGCGCAGGCTTGAATCGCAAACCGGTGTCCAATCTTGGATGAGAATCTTAAATTGGACCCTTACTCCTGTTTAAAAGACAAACCCTGCCTTAAATAGAACACTAACCTGGTTCTGAAACCCAGATTGAAAACGCTCTACATTCAAACTCCAACTCTGGACCACGCAAGCCTGGAACCCGATTCAAACCCTAAACCGAACCATCACGCGATGTCACTGATGGTGTAGTGGTACACACGCCTGACCTTGGACCTTGGACCTTGGACCTTGGAGCGTGGAATCGATTCCTGTTCAGTGAGGGTGTCGATATGTGCCCTGCGACTGACTGGCGACCAGTTCACGGTGTAGTCCGCCTTTCGCAGGACGTTCGTGGGATAGGGCTCTGACACTCCTGCAATCCTTGTGAGGATAGGTGGGGTGGAAAGCGGACGGATGCATAACCATCACTTGATATTTTCGTGAAAAGCCAAATCTTGGACTGAAGTTTAATTCTGTCTTGTAACCTTTCCCGGGCATGAAATCTTAATTTTGACAATAATAATATTAATTAATTGACCAATCTTACTTTGAAATGCACTTTTGAAACCCGAAAACTGTCCCGAAACCATCTTAATGAAACACCAATCTGAATTCGGAATCTTCTTCTTCTTTTCCTTTCGGCTTTTCCCGTTCGGGGTGGCCACGGCGTGTCATCTTTTTCCAACTAAGCCTGCATCTTCTTCCTCCCTCACAACATCACATCAACCTTCTCTTTGGTCTTCCTCTCGTTCTCTCTTCCTTGGTAGCTCCATCCTTAGCATCCTCTTAGCAATTTCTTCACTCTCTCGCCTCTGGACATGTCCAAACCAATCGAAGTCTGCTCTCCCGATCGAACCTCGTCTCCAAAAGATCCAACTTTGGCTGTCCGTCCCTCTAATGAGCTCGTTTCTAATCCCATCCAAGCGAGAACCTCAACATCTTGATTTCCTGCCACCTCCAGTTCTGCTTCCTGCCACCTTCATGGCCGGCCTCACCACTCTTCTAGAAACTTTGCCCTTCATCCTAGCGGAGACTCTTCTGTCACATAAGGACGCCAGACACCTTCCGCCAACTGGTCCAGCCGTTCGGACCAGTTTCTTCACTTCCTCACCACACTGACCATTGCTCTGACTTTCCAAACACCAATCCTCGACTTTTCCCTGATTTTAAGGCAAAAAAAAGAAAACGAAAAACTTCAGAGTATGCGGAGTACTACGGCATTCCAAGATTTAGGGAAAAACTCGAGGGTTTCTCATCCCACCTCTGGCCGATTCATGAATCGATCGGACGCGCTGACAAGTAAAGACGTTATTGCAGCTAGTCCGAGCTAGACTACCGTGTAAAACTGAGTTTTTTCCGCTGCACGGCAGATCACATCCCTCGCTCTTTAAGGGATACACGTATACCGCATATACCCATAGGAAGCCGTGGCATTTAATGTCCGCTCTGGCAACACACAATCAAAACTGAGCGATTTATCTCATTATGTTTTTTTTTTTTTTTTTTTAAATCCTATTTGAAGGAAACAGCTGGCGTCTAAGTACGAGCGAGGACGGCGCTTCCCTCCGCGGCCTCGGAGGGACTCCTGCGTGTTTGCATGAAAACAATTAGCGCTGCGGCACATGCTTAATGCCTTGAATATATATGAATACATTAAGCAGACGCTGCAATAAAGAGATACAACCTCCAGGATGAAGATGAGGAGGAGGAGCAGGGGAACGTCTTTAAGATTCCGCGAGCGTCACCCACACGTGTTGCGCGCGACCGATGCGTTGAGAACGGTACGGCAACAGCCTCGGGTGGCAAAAGTACTCGAGCTCTGGAGTCAAGTCAAAGTGTTTCCAAATCACCTCCAGTGAAGGTAGAAGAACTGATTCAAAATGTGATCATTTTCTACAGGAAAAAAAAAAAATTTCATTTTTAATCGTCAAATGTACACATTGGTCCTCCGATGAGGACGCTGAACCGATGACTGGCCAGGCCATATCTGATGTGTTAGGATGTAAATCTGACAGGTCAGAGCATTTGCCTCACGTTTCTGAGGACCGGGGTTCGATTCCGGCCCCGCCTGTGTGGCGTTCGCATGTTCTCCCCGTGCCGGCGTGGCTTTCACTCCGATTTCCTCCCGAATCCCAAAAACATGCATCGATTGGGGACTCTAAATTGTGCGTTGACTGGCAACTGATTCAAGGCGTACAACCGCCTCCAAATAGGGAATACAGCCGGACAGGGATGGCCTCCAGCACTCCCCATGACCCTTGTGAGGATAAGAGACTCAGAAATATGAATGGATAGATGATATAAATTTGACAACCCAGCATAAATACATTTTCTTGTTTAAAAAAAAAAAAAAAAAAAAAATCCTTCAAGACCTTTAAGACATTTTTTAAAGAATATGTTTTTTTTTTTTTAAGATAAAGATGTCTATTTAAGAATAAAACAGCATAAAGTGAGAATAAAGCAGCATTTTTGAGTTTGCTAATCCAACTTTTCATGTCGAGTTTAAAATAAAGTCCTTTTTTGACAAAGGCGTGGAAAGTATAGGCAGCTACCTGTTCATAAATGTAGAAACAAAAGTAAAATATGGTAAAAAAAAAAAAAAATACAGACTCGAGTACAGATACCTGAAATATCCGTTGAAGTACAGTAAAGTATTCGTACTCCTTCCTGCCACTGCTCGCAGCGAAAGGCAGCGAGGCCCTCGTACATCAAACTTGCATTGTTAATGCACATCAATGGAGAAATAGCGCCTTAATTATTCAAGTGTACAAAACCGTACGCGAGGCTCAACCCGGCACTGCGGCGCGGATTCATTACGACCAATTATGCAAATCAGGTCAGTTGTTATGTGGCAATTGAAACACTTGAGGCAGAAGGGAGCCCGAGTACGAATGTGATTAGAAAGAGAAACCTGTTAGAAAGCTGCAGGCTGACTGCACACGTTCGTCTTATTAGCCCTCTTGAAATTGCTTAGTTTCGCACATTATTAGGTCGAATAAATCACCATTTTGAGGGCTTTCCCCGGTCTGGAAAACGCACCGATTTTGGCAGGCGAGTCCATCCCGGTGGAGGCGCACGTCTGGTAGAGGTAGCGGGTGAGTCTCCCGCAATTTGGCTCAAGAGCGCCCCGATCGCTTCGAACCTCTTCAAATTCGGCCCCCGCAGCCACCGTTACTTAGCGTCGTGACATTTGTCAGGATTGTCTATAATGAGAAGACAGACCAAAAAAAAAAAAAAAAAAAAAAGGCCCATGAAGCTACACCCAAGTCTGCCTTTTTGGTTCAAAGCAGCCGTTTAAAAAACAAAAAACAAACAAACAAAAAAAGGCCCATGAAACTACTTGGTCTTGGACTCTGGATCATTCAATTTATTGTTTTTTTTTTTTTTTAATATAATTCAGCCCCTGAGGCTAGTTCTAATTAGCAACGTGAAATTCTGTGTACACGTCCATCATAATTAGACACACTGAAATGCTTCCTTGGAAGACACAGGAAGTCTTCCAATTTGCTTTGAAGCAAACTTTTACGGTCATTATGGGCATTTCCAGGAGCCCATTTTCGAAAAACACGCCCGTCAAATCAGTTTCACTTAACAAATGTGCCATTCTGTCGACATGACTGTTGTCAGTAGACGTACAGAAAAACCACGCGAGAAAAGACACGTGGTCTGGTCGCTTTATTTTGATTCAAAACGGACGTTTCTCGGCCATTTTTCTAACAAACTGGCCACAAAATTTCACTTCGCAACGTTAAACTTGGGAAGCGCGTAGAGACACAACCTTAACCCTAACCCACTGCATCCATTTTTATGCATCTACAAGAGATTTGTTCGCCATGTCTATTAGAAGCAGACCCACAAACAAAGTCTCGTGTGGCCATGTTGGGAAATCTGCCATTTTAGGGCTAAGCAGCCATTTTTGGATCATACTGTCCTTTTTCCAAGGGTCCTTCAAGAAGAAATTGGCACCCACAGTCAAGATAGCCTGATCAACGTGAAATTTGGGAGATACCGTATTTTCCGCACTATAAAAGGCGCCACATTATAAGGCGCGCCTCCAATGAGTGGCATATTTTAAAACTTTTTCCATATATCAGCACAATAAGGCGCATAGAATAGACGCACCAGTAGAGGCCGGGGTTACATTATGCATCCATTAGGTGGCGCTGCACTAAAGGCTCAATATTGATCCATATATAAGGCGCACCGTCGGCTTTTGAGAAAATTAAAGGTTTTTAGGGGCGGAAAATACGCTATATGAATTATGGGTAGACAGACAATCAAAGCCTTAAGAGGTCATGCCAGAAAGTTGCCATTTTTGTCGTTTGAAAAAATATTTTGGGAACATCGAGCTCCTGCCGTTAATTTCCCTTTCCAGTATGAAATTTTGTAAACGTGGCTGTCATAAATACTGTACAAAAGTCATGTAACAAAAGGCAAAGGATGTCTGCCGCTTTATTAATGACCGTTTTTGGCCATTTCCCGCATGAATGAACTGGTCTGAGAAATGTTTGGCAATTCAGCCTCTTTGACGCAGCAACACCAAATCTTGTAGTACCACAAGTAAATAAATACATGAAAAACCTCAGGAAGCCATGTCGAGAAAGACCATTCAGTGTCATTTTTGTCTCAAAAAGCCCCAAGTGTAATAACTCAGCGGTATCATCGGCGCGCTATGATTTTTACCAGGCAGTGACTGACATCTCTTTGTCGCCGAAGCATTACCGTTAGTTTAAGCGCTTGTGATGTTGGCGATTACATTATTTTCCCAGCGTGAGGCCACGGCGAGCGTCTGCTTATTCGTTTGAGTAAATGACGCCGAGAAACGCGCAAAATGAACATCTCAACAGGAGCTGAACATTTGGCGCGCTCGAAAGTGGCTAACCTCTCATGTACAATAAATATCGCTTAAAAAAAAAAAAAAAAAATGTAATTGAATCGGGAACACTGGCAGCTATTTGAGGTAATTCCAGGCTTTTGACTTCAACACCGGCAGCGGCGATAAATGGAGCTTTAAAAGCGACTTTTAAAAAGAGACTCCTTGAAAACGTTGGCCGCGAAACGTTAGTTAGGTATGCCGGCCCGACACTGCGAGATCTAATACAACCGCATAAACATGTTCTGTCGATAATCAGTTTTTAGCGCTATCAAGGTAACGTTTCCACGCATCCGTCCAGCCATTTTCGGCACCCACAAATGCTCCCAGCATTCATTCAGTCTGTCCATCGGGCGTTCAGTCCGTAGACCGCTCAAGCGTCCACTTGTCATGTCCACACGCAGACTAAAAATTTCAAGCTGCTCCCACTTGCTAGGTGTGCTTCCCCGGAGTTCGCCAATGGGCAAGGCATCAATTTTTAACCCAGTGAGTAAAATGACGAGGTAGCTCGTAGACAATAAGCACACCGGAAGCTAAATACTTCACCGCAAAATAATTTTATTCCATTTTTAATCGTCAACGCCGGCCTATATTGTACAATTTGACTCTAAACCTGGAAAAAAAAAAAACACACACTTGTGGGGACTTGGACATGGGGAACCAGAAGACCGTCCCCCGAAAGAGAAGCAAAGGATCTGATGCTTGAAAAACAAATCACGCATACATACACGTTAATTTTAAACTTGATATTTCCCTTGGTTGTGATTGTGATTGCGAATATTTATTTCTTTTTTTCGTAACAAATGGCTTGCGATTGCCTGGCGACCAGTTCGGGGTGTGTCCCGCCTCCCGCCCGTTGACGGCTGGGATAGGCTGCAGCACTCCCCGCGACCGTCATGGGGATAAGCGGCAAAGAAGAAGGATGGATAAATATTAGTTTTCACACAATTAAGCCAGTTAAAAAAAACCAAAACAAAACAAAACAATAACTGATCACCGCGCCGACGACAAGACTCGTTCATTTACTTGTGTACTTAATTGCACAAAAATATCCATCCATTGATTTTCTTAGCTGCTTACCCTCACAAGGGTTGCTGTCAAGGAGCCGACGGAGGCGGGGTTACACCCTGGACTGGTCGCCGGCCAATCGCAGGGCACATGGAGACAAACAGCCGCACTCACAATCACACCTACGGACAATTTAGAGTGTCCAATTCATATTTTTTGGGATGTGGGAGGAAACCAGAGTGCCCGGAGATGTTTTTGTCTGCTGTTGTGCCCTGAGATTTTTAAAATGTAAAATACGTGCCTCGGCTCCGTAAAGTTGGGAAAAATCAATGCTCAGGGTGATCTCCTGTTTTCTAATAACTAATAAATACTTCCGGTCAGTGAAGTTTTGTGCTTTCCTTTTGCCAGCTTGTTTCAGATACTTTAAATCTGATTCTGGGTTTTTTGTGGGTGTCTTGAGGTTGTGTTTGCCTCGGGCGGTGAGTCCCCTTCACTTCTCAGACTACTTTTGTATTGTACCTGCACGGATGGATTTTGTTTCGCCGTTTCCTGACATTAAGGGTTACCTGGAGATGGACCGTAATAAAATACTTTTACTATTTGTGAATTCCAATCATTTGTTTGTGCGTGGCCTTGAAACCCTGCTTTAATACGCGCAACCCTCTTTTGAAACTCTATATTGAACCTTTCGGTTTCTTGACCCAAATTTCAAAACCTACTCTTGGTTTGAAACCTGATTTGAAACCCAAAACTCTGTCTAGGGACTGTAATTTGAAACCTTAGCCATGGCTCACAATTTAATTCGAAAGCATAAAATAAATTAAAACCACGAGAATGACATAAAACTCAAACTTGAGATGCTAATCCTGTCTTGAAACCCCAGTCTGACACTACCAAAATGCCTTGAAGCTCTCATCCTGATCCTTGTTTGAAATCCTTACGCAGTCTTAAAGCCCCAGGTGGAAAGGGTAAGCCAGTCCTCCAGCCCTCATTTGAATCCCTGAATTTAAAAAAAACCCTACTTGGGTTTGAAACCCTAATTTGAACCCACAACACGAGAGTCAAAACTCCCAACTCGTACAGGGAATGTTCCAAACAGACCTTATGGGGAGAATCGCTCCGACGCTCTTTGTCCAAAATCTTGTTTGGGCTGGAGGACTTTTGAACCGACGTCCTCTAGCCCATTTGTGAAGGTCCGTTATCAGCGAGGGCACGGGCAGTTAATCACTTTAATTAATCTGACAGGCTTTTATCAAACACATAATAAGCGGCGACCAGCGGAGGGGAGGGAGAGGAAGCAAACTGCGACAGGTTTATGAATTCATCATCATCGGCAGATTGAGGAAGGAGGAGGAAATGAAAGGAGGACAAAGGGAGGAGAGCAGACAGATGTTGTGACAATGGACGGCGACTTTGTGGCTAATCCTCCATTATTCTGCCTGATTTCACAAGCAGAGGGTATCCACGGGAGCTCATTAAGTGCTTCTAAATCTGCAGGAGACACTTTTTTTTTTGGTACTTCCTATGCTTGAATTCACCAGCATTCTGAAATCATATTCCTTCACGGCTTGAAAGGAATATTTCAACATATGGAAATGAAGGCAGACGGTATTAGCAATTAGTTTCCAGAAATGGGAGTAGATTGGGGGTCACTCCACTCCACCACCCCAAATTGGTTTTAGGACTAATGAGAGGGGAGGGTTCAGGGATTTCGTTTAAGACTAGGGTTTGGGTAGGTTTAAAATGGATTTAGGGGTTGGGCTTAACACTACAATTAGCATAGGCGCAGGGTTTGGGGTTAGGACCAGGGTAACGTAGATCCCACGCATGGGGTTAGGAATTGTTTTGGGGGACGTTCTGGGATTAGGATAAGGGCTACAGTGAGGGAAGGTTTTGGGATTGGGTAGGTTAAATAGGTTTAAAATGGATTTAGGGGTTGGAGTTAACACTGCAATTAGCATAGGCTCAGGGTTTGGGGTTAGGACCAGGGTAACGTAGATCCCACGCATGGGGTTAGGAATTGTTTTGGGGGACGTTCTGGGATTAGGATAAGGGCTACAGTGAGGGAAGGTTTTGGGATTGGGTAGGTTAAATAGGTTTAAAATGGATTTAGGGGTTGGAGTTAACACTGCAATTAGCATAGGCTCAGGGTTTGGGGTTAGGACCAGGGTAACGTAGATCCCACGCATGGGGTTAGGAATTGTCTTGGGGGACGTTCTGGGATTAGGATAAGGGCTACAGTGAGGGAAGGTTTTGGGATTGGGTAGGTTAAATAGGTTTAAAACGGATTTAGGGGTTGGAGTTAACACTGCAATTAGCATAGGCTCAGGGTTTGGGGTTAGGACCAGGGTAACGTAGATCCCACGGATGGGGTTAGGAATTGCCTTGGGGGACGTTGTGCGATTAGGATAAGGGCTACAGTGAGGCAACATTTAGGGATTGGGTAGAGGTTAAATAGTTGTGATTAAGACTAGGGATGGTATAAATTCCGGGGGTAGGAAGTGATCTACGGTTAAGGTAGGTTGAATGTGAAGGTTCAGTTCTTCGGGGTCAGGTTAATTTTAGGGGTTGGGGAACGGACTAGGGTTAGGGTAGATTCACCAGTTGAGATTAGGAAAAGGGCTACTGTTCGACTCTGTTTAGGGTACGTTTTGGGCAAAGTTCGGGTTGTTGTTTACTTGGGCTCATAGTCAGTGGTTGTGCTGTCTGTGCTCCGTTAGATTCATGTCTGTGAATACTCTTTGAGTACTTTGGAGATTATTCCAAAGGTGTTTTCATGAGCTTCTTAACACCAAAGATAATGGCTGGTAATCAGATGACACTGATCTTTAGCGCAAAAATGACTGATGAGCCAATTATTCATCACGGAAGCGTGTCATTACGCCGCATTAATGAAGCAGCCGCGGTGTCATTAGGCAGGACTCCATCATACCCGGGATGCCGTCCCGGGGTCAGGAGAAAAACTGGACGCGTTCAGGGTTGCAGTCATGGTGACCGCTCTCCAACGTCTTCTCCCCGATGTTTTTGGTCCAATTAGGAAAATGTCAGAAAATGAAAGCCGAGAGAAAGGGAGACAAAGAGAGGAGGAAGAGAAGGACAAGAAGTTAAAAAAGAAGAAAGGGGAGAGTGAAGATAAAAAAAAAAAAAAAAAAAGAACGATGAGGACAAGAAGATTGAAGGGGCAGGGTGCGGTGATTAGAATCTGATGGTCTCTGAAGGTGTGTGCGGATGCGTGTGCTCTACCAGGTCTTTGAATTAATGAGAATCTCAGATGAGAGAGGGTCATCACGACCTGCATGCAAATGACACGCCTGACTCACTCCCACATGCTCACATACGGTACATTCGCGTGCGCCCTGCCCTGCCTACAAGCAGGATTCGGCGCATGCGATTTCCCAACCGCGACAAAGCACGAACGTGTGTCGCCAGGGTCCCTAAAACCGGATTCGGCGACTGACCTGACATTGGGTGAACACGTCTCTCGTAACAAGACGCACGATAAAGCCTCACGGACCCGTCGGCAACCTTTGCCACCGTGACCCTGCCCTCATGCAATGTTGAGAACTGATATGAGCAAAAACAATCTTGCCATTTTTGGATTCCCCATCTGTCGAGTATACGTGTAGGACTGCAGAGATAAAATCATTTAAGATATGAGTACTATACCGATTCTTCTTCTTTCAGCTTGTCCCAAACCTCAGCACCCTTCTGCCAATATACTAGTCAAGTCTGCTCTCTCCAACCTCGTCTCCAAAACATCCAACTTTGTCTGTCCCTCTAATGAGCTCATTTCTAATCCTAGGCAACCTGGTCACTCCGAGCAAGAACCTCAACATCTTCATTTCCGCTACCTCCAGTTCTGCTTCCTGTCACCGTCTCCAATTTGTACATCATGGCCGGCGTCACCACTGTTTTAAAAACTTTGCCCTTCATCCTAGCGGAGACTCTTCTGTCACATAGAACACCAGACACCTTCCGCAAACTCTTCCATCCCAGCTTCTTCACTTCCTTACCACACTAACCACGGCTCCGTATTGTTGACCCCCAAGTATTTGAAGTCGTCCACCCTCGCTATTTCTTCTCCCTGGAGCTTCACTCTTCCCCCTCCGCCCCTCTCACTCACGCACATTCCGTTTTACTTTGGCCAATCTTCACTCCTCTCCTTTCCAGTGCGTACCACCCACCATCTTTCTAGTTGTTTTCACTGCAGATCACAAGATCATCTGCGAACGTCGCCAACTACTACAAATAAAACTCCAACTTCTTCAACTCTAATCTCCACAACGACAACACTTGCTACAACTAAAGCCACCACAAACTGTAAAAGTCAAGACGGCTACAACGACCGCCACATTTTAGAGTACATTGCAAGACTTGTCTCTCAGAAGTCCAGTACTGAGTACGGCTAATGTGATGCGTAGTAACACTGCTTTCACTGCAGATCGCAACATCATCTGCGAACATCATGGTCCAACGGGATTCCAGTCTAACCTCGTCTGTCGGCCTATCCAATACTACCGCAAACAGGAAGGGGCTCAGCGCGGAACCCTGATGCAGTCCCACCTCCACCTTAAATTCTCCTGACACACCTACGGCACAGCTCATGTACTGTAATATTCTAACAGTATTATACCGATTAAATGGCTAAAAACTGATTTTGCAAAGTGCTTGTGAGGTGCAGGTCTAAGGGATTAATTTTCGATTAAAATGGAGGACAAGTATGTATTTTCCTCATCTGGAAATGAACCAAAAAGACGCTAAAATGGCCATTTGAAAACAAAAGGGAAACTGGGAGTTTCTTTCATGGCATGGACCCTTGAGACAATTTTGTGGCTTCAGTCACGATACTGTAGCTAAGAACAAGATAGAAATTCATATTGTTAAATAAACCTTGCACAGAAGGCTGAATTTTCCAATGAAATGCAAGACCGGCTTGTCTTTTGCCCACCAGGAAACCCCGAAATGAATCAATCCGAAACGGAAGACTTTGACGCCGTACCTATTTGAGGATTTTTTTGTTTGTGTCGGTCAACCAAAGATAGAAACCGCCACTAAATTTCACATTGCAAAGTACAACCGTCTGCGGGGGCTGAATTTGAAGTCCGCACATCAAACTCAACCGGTAACAACGGCGATGATGAGGCGCACCAACGTAATCGGGGGTGGGGGGGGGGGGGGGGCGTCGAGAGCCGGAACATTCTCCGCGCCTCGTCCCGCGTGTCATTCGCCGGGCTGTTGACGTTCTTATCCGGGCATCCATTATGCATGACCAATTTACGCCGGCGAGCGGGCAGGGGAGTGCCAAATAAAGCGAGGGAAAATGGATAGTCTCTATCTGTATTAGCAAGGATAAGCGGGACGGGGAGGGGGCAGGAAGACATATCTGTGTATCAATCCATTATGGATGACCCACTTAAACAACAGGAGGGGACAAATATTGCCGCTCTCCTGCCCGCGGGCGTCTACATCCTGGAGAGTCAATAACCTCGGTCCAGGATGAGGTGGAATGACTGGTCGGGATTTTAGCGCGGTGCACTTTGCCGCGCTCAGAAGAATGACAAGCGACCATAGGACAGTTTTCCCGTGGCTGTATCGCCGTTCATCCTTCGCATCCCCGCCACATTGTTTTTCGTTTATATTTTTTAATGCTCCCTTGACATACAAGTGGCCAAACAGGCACAGTTTTCGAGTCACGAGTCGTGACTGCCATGATTTTTCTTTACGTGTCTATTGCCACTGCCAGTAGAGCTTTATTGTAAATATTAAAACAGAGAATTAAAATTTGTACATTTCGACAAATCACACGTTGGCTAGCTTTATGCCAACAGACAATGCGAGTGACATAGATGGCATGTACAGTACAGCCTCGGTTCTCGACCACAACCCGTTTCAGACCAGAAGGCGGTTCGAGAAGTGATTTGTTCGAAAACTGAATCGATATTTACCATGACAATGAATGGAAAAAGAAATAATGCGTTCCGAGCATTAAAAAAGTGCTTTTTAAAGCGTTGTTTTTTTTTTTTTTTTTAGATTTTTCTGATGATAAACTTCATAGTAGGAATACATGTATAGTTTAAATACTTTATTGGAGTGGTGAAGTTCTGCGAAATTATGGATTCCGTTCCACTTGGCAGAGATAGCTTTTATATCAGCACTCGCGACATCCTTCTTGACCTTCAGCCTCATCAGACGACATCTCCTCCTCCAGCATCATCTTCCGATCCTCCTGAAGGTCCAGGAGTTCTTCGGTAGTGAGCTTCCACTTGCCTTCTTTTGAGCCATGATGGGGGTTGGTTAATAGTCCTCAATCGGAAGGAAGAAACAGTCTCTACCGGGACACGTCTGCGTACAGAGGCCGCGTCATACAGAATCACAAAACGCGTCGTGGGTGGGTTAGCTGGTCGCGCCGTGCGCGTTATATTTCCGGGTTTTTTTGGCGGCAGAATTCGCAGCGAAGCGCATCGTGGCTCTGCTGGTCTGGCCGCGCTCTTTATGTTACTTCCGGATTTTGTTGGGGGCATTCGAGTACCGATTTTCGTTTGAAAACGGGAGCAAAAAAAAAAAAAAAAGTCTCGAAATTTTCCTTCGGAAACCGATTCGTTTGAGAACCGGGACGTCCGAGAGCCGAGGCTGTGCTGTAGTAATCTCTTCATTTGATCCAATGAAAGATTTTGAAGCACCCAAAAGATACGATACTGCTTCTGTGGGAAAATACGACAACTCGTACGTCCGCAGAGACGACGGCCTTACGGCCCATTAGTCCGTCTCAGTCTAATGTTTCGAGAGCGTCAGGCTGCTTTGGAAAATGTCAACTGCGACATAAGCAGCCAGAACTAATTCAACATGCCAAAAGGAGCACTGACAAATCATGATGCTTGATTGCTTACATGGCCGGTAGCCCCCCGCCCGACCCCCAATTAATCCCCGCCTGGTTGTGAATGAACGGCAAATGTTTAGCGCGACTGTAACACATTTTATTCATTCATTCCGTTTTGAAATTCCACCGGTTGAATATTAATTCCAGACACTTCCTTCCACGTGAAGATTAAGATGGCTAAGAACAGGAATTTGGAAGGATTATGTCGAACGCTCTGTTTTAGCTGAGAGGATATTTATGTTCATATCTGTGTATTGTGTGCAAGAGTGTGCTTAATTAAATTAAACTATGTACCTCGTGGGATTACTATTATTTTTTAAATACGCTCTTGTTTGGGTCCCATTAGATTGTGCCGCCGTACCTAATGAAGTGGTGGCATCGCCCTTATGAATAGAATCATCTATAAAACAATCCTAACAGTGTACTTAGCATACATATGACTTACACGCATACGGGAGAGGTTATTGTCATCTTTTTGGTACCCCACTTCTATCACCAATCACGACCCTGTCCCTATAATCAATACCGTGTCTGTAAACCAAGCATCATTGTTGCATGTGATGCATTTAAATGTCATAATATACAACATAGTCATCCTTCGGGTAACCCACTTCTATCGCCAATCATCTACAACAAAATGTCTTTATGAATTATCCATGCATTAACACATACTCTGCAAAACATCTGGAATTTGTGTTGTATATATTTATACTAATATAGAGTACATTTCTCCTTTTTAGTACCCCACTTCTATCACCAATCACGACCCTGTCCCTATAATCAATACCGTGTCTGTAAACCAAGCATCATTGTTGCATGTGATGCATTTAAATGTCATAATATACAACATAGTCATCCTTCGGGTAACCCACTTCTATCGCCAATCATCCACAACAAAATGTCTTTATGAATTATCCATGCATTAACACATACTCTGCAAAACAACTGGAATTTGTGTTGTATATATTTATACTAATATAGGGTAGGTTTCTCCTTTTTAGTACCCCACTTCTATTGCCATTCATTTTTAGATGTGCATGCAGGTACACACACACTAAAACAAACATTGTTATTATCGTCACACAGAAATGAATGAAAATTAGACTGATATAGAATAGAGTCAGAGTTTTGGTTTCCAACTTCTATCACTAATCAGCTGCAGCTATTCTGCCTCTTCGGAGGTAATTGTGTTCACTACGCATATAGTGTGTCTATTAAAAAAAAAAAAAAAAAAAAAAAAAATCTGTAACCAAGCATAAAACTGTTTGTAGAATACATATACATTAAATAAATACAAAAGGGATGAATCCGTTTGGTGCCACACTTCTATCGCCAATTAACCTTAGCTATGCTGTGAATTTGCTACGCAAGTATCGTCTGAACATGCAATTTTGTGGTAATTTTACAGAGCAAAAATACAAATGAATAGAGAATATTCATCCTCTCGGTATCCCACTTCTATCACCAATCAACAATATCATTAGTATTTATTTATTTACAGGTATGCGGTGCTGTTCACAATCTGCAAAACAACCATAACAACGCATGCGCAACATTTCAATGACGCTAGTCACCGTTTTAGCACTCCGGGTCTCTGTCGAGCCGACAGAGCACAAGCTACGCATGCGGCGCCGCAGCTTCAGCCAGGAAAGTCATTTTGAGGCGAGGACCGCTTGACCGACGCCAACGGCGCTCTTCACTTAAAACAATGACAGACTCGCACGCACACACGACGGGCGCCATCAGCTGTTACGTCAACGCTCGATAAAGAGTCGCCTGCATCCCTCCCACACGTTCGCCATCGCGGGGGAGGAGCGTGCGAGGGTACTCGCGCCGCTGGAGTCATTTTTGTGTTGGCATACGCGCCACCGTCCCCCCAAGTCAGCATGCGCGTGGGCGGCAGGCCCAGACTCGAAAACAGTAGGCAGCGTTGACAAAGAAAGTGTGCGCGTGTCGCCTCAAAGTATTAAAAGTGATGATTCACGAGCGGCAGATGGATCCCCGGAGGTGGTGAAGATGATGCACCTTAACTGACATTACGAAACAACGGATTTTGGAAGGTTGCCGACCGGGGCCCGAGTCGCTAGCTAACCTACGCGGCGCTCCACTTCCGCCACCGCCTAACCCAGTTCATTCTTAAAATTTGGGGCTAATCGTGTGTAATTGGAGTGTAAATTCAGATGTAATTCATTTAAAATGTGGCACAAGAAAAGGGCGGCTGCGTGAAACTGAAATCCTGCGGGGGGCGACTTAAGTGGGTCGGTCCAAGTGATGACGACACTTTTGCGGAATTCTTTCTCGCGCTCTCTAATCACTCAATGTATCCTCTTTTTTTTTTTTTTTTTTTAACATTGCCATCCGCCCACCTGAAATATGAACGGGAATAATAACCATGGTAACCGACAGTCAAGCGGATGTACAAGACACATACAGTACAAATTAGAAGGTTGCAAAATATTGCCTTCCTTTCAGTATCCGACTTCTATTACCAAACATCCACATCCTTTTTTTTTTTTTTTTTTTTTTAAATACGTAATTGGTTAGTTCCTTGCATTTTAGCCAGAAATTAAACATTTTAAAACTGAGAATGTGAATTACTGCTGTACTAAAATGAACAAATATTCCATATATTTCTCTGTCATTCATTCATACCAATAAATAATTGGCTGATTGGTTGAATATTATAAGTAAATCATTGAGGAAATCATAATTCAATAAAAAAGTACAACAAATAATCCTTTAATTTGCAAAATAAATATTTTATCTGCATTTATTTTAATTCTAATAGACTTGTTAAATATCTTCATTAAAAAATTATTGTAAAAAACCTACACATTGTAATTCAATTATAAATAAGGTAAATGTGAAATGATTTTTATTGATTATAGTAAGTTAATTTCATTAGATAATTGGTCAACAGGTTGAATATTAGTAAAATAAAAATATGATGTATATATTTCACAATGGTCTATTTTTTAATAATTGATTAATTATAGAATATGAATGGTAGAATAAATTGTATTTTAATTTAATATAATGTATTTTATTCATGGATTGATATAATTACTGTCAATAATTGCTCATTTAATTTATTCTAATCAATACAAAATCCAAAAATAAATTTACACATAGATAATGAAAATATTTAACTAGTTTGTTGATTATACATAAATAATTTGCAAGTATTTTATCAATGGAATAAATGACTTTCAAGACCCATTTGACCATTTTTTTCTCTAGCTGGCCCTTCAGTTCATTGCATTTAGCAGTTTTCCTCGGCCCTGCCATTTAGTTTTTGCCAAACACACACCTGATGAATCAGCGCGGCCTGCTCCTGAGTCGTCCATGACGGCTTTTTTTTTTTTTTTTAGTGTGGGGGGGGGGGAACCCCCAAAACAACAACACTGCCATCACAGGTGATTTTCACAATAACACCCACTTTGTTTCTTTGCTGCAGCATTACAGCCTGAACAGCGTCCGCATCGCCCCACCCCCCCAATCCACTCCCTGCCCCCACGTCCTCCTCCGCCTCCTCCCCGACCGTTCTTGACATTGCTTTATTGTTTGATGCCCCCACCCCCCCCGCGCCATCCACTTCATCCATGTTAAAGAGCGCATGAATAACGCGCGCCATTATCACAGTCCGTGCGTGTGTAAGTGTGCGCGAACGCCTTCCCAGATGTGTCGGCGGAGTGTACGCAAACCTCTCATCTCTATCAAATGAGATAAAAACGTGCAGCACGTGTACGCGGGCCATCCTAAAAGCACCGATGACCTTCATAGTAGAAGAAGAAGAAGCTCCAGATAAGCGCTCTTGTTTTTCTTTATGTGCATGTTAACACGCCGCGCCGTCTTATCGTAAGCGGTCGGTCATTGGTTGACACACATGAATGGACTTGTAGGCATTTCAAAGACGAGTTCAATCCTTTCCGTGGGATTAAACGGGACGGTACGTTTATACAGCGCCGTAATGTGCATGCCGGGCCAGCGGTTGGCGCTGTCACTTTTTTTGAAGGAACATGATGCACGTGCTCAGAAGAGACTCATTCCGCAGAATAAGACACAAATTGGATGAAAGCGCATTGATGGGTGTGGCTCTTTATTTTTTCCACTGCACTCAAGTGGGAATGTATCTGAATCTAGCTCAGAACTAAAAATGTTGCTTGTCAAAATTAAAAAAAAAACAAAAAAAAAAACGTAACGGCTAATAACTTGAAAGATGTGTAAGTTGTGTCATGTTCCTGGCGGTCCAGCCCTGACTGGACGGGTCCCAGGACACCTGCGCCTCATCCTGGCTGATTAACCCCGGTATTTATAGGACCCAGGGAAGGACTGGTCTTCGCCAGATCGTCGCAACTCATGCCCCGTTCCTGCACTCCCGTACTCTTGATCGATTAGAGTCAGGTGAGTTGGTTTATCGACTCGGGTAATAAAATGTACGCGATGATGAGCAGTGTAGAAATGGGTGGATATCTGACTTGGATGATTTGATAAACAGACTCCATTCTCCAGACATCACACATTTCAGTCAAGTCCGGTGACGAGCTAGCAAACTCTCTGGAATGCGGACTCAGATTGGCGGATTTGCCGGAAACACTGCAGACTCGGGTGATTTGGTCCAGTGAAGCTATTACAGCCACATCAGGTATGTCACCTGAAACGTACCTGGAAATAGACAGTCCCCCGAAAAACCCCATGAAATCACAATTGAGAACTTGCACCTGCAGTGTAAATCCAGGCTTCAAACATTTATGTCTCATCATCGGTTTCCTTGCAGCGACGCCGTCTTGGAAGTTTGCTGGAAAGTGCTGAAACAAACCCGCATCCGCGCCGTGTAATCGTGTTTATAAGCCGTCCCAAATCCTAAAGTACATTTTGTGTAAGAATGCAGTAGCGGCGACAAAACGGGACCTCTCGTTTTCAGCCGTGCGCGCAGATCACGGGGAGCCGGATATCGGAGGTGCGCAGGCCGGCATTAAAAGGTGGCCCTCAGTCAACAGCCTAATGCCGAATATTCGTGCGGACGGAATGACGAGGCACCATTTTAACTCCCGTCGGGATTACCCAGTGTGCGTGTGTACTCGTACGCTTTTGTGCGGCGCTGTGCAGACACCAGGCACCAGTTACTTATGGCACGGCCTAAGGTGCACATTAAACGCACGTCATTAGCAGGCTAGCCACGTTCTTAACACCAACCACCTACCCAACACCGACAACTGGTCTCTTTCCCTTCTCTAATCCGTCCCCCACCTCTTCATCCTCTGCTTGTCCTCGCCTGGCTTCTTCCTCTCTTGCCTTTACACAGATGCGTTAAACTTCATTTATTCCCGCAGGATCAGAATCAGAATTATTGTCCAAGTGTGTAAAAACCCACAATGAATTTTTCTCCAGCAGTCGGTGCGGCCCTGGTACAACATACAGAACAAGAACCATTTCTATTTATAGGAACTATTCCTTATAAGAGTCGTGCAAGATTATAAAATCTTCATTTAGAACAGGTAAGAGATCAGTTGTCGACGTCCCACATTGTATAAAGCTTGTACAGAGTCCCTTTACCTGTTCGTGGTTCCCGTTCTAGTGCAACAACAATTCTATAAAAGGGAGCAGTTTAAAGTGATGAATCGTGCGATACTCTACAAAATATATCATCAATACTAATATTGATTGGACCAGCAGTATGCGAGTGAGTATCCCAACAATAGCACAAGGCAGAAAATAGTAAATTGGCTGATCAAGAATTTAATGACTTAATTGCCAGAGGGGAAAAAACTGTTTGAATGCCTGCTAGTTTTGACTTGCGTCGATATATAGCGCTTTCCCGACGGGAGGAGCTGGAGGCCAGGATGTGGAGGATCCGAAAGGATCCTGCTTGCTTTGGAACTAGTTCACGTTCTTGGGAATTACAGTCTCAAAGGAGCTCAAGCGGGAGACGAACATCAACTCCATCCTCAAAAATGCCCAGCACAGGATGTAGTTCTCGCGGCTTTTGAGGAAGCACGGTGTGTCGTATGAGCTGGTGAGACAGTTCTACAAAGCGGTCATCCAATCAGTACTGTGTACATCCATCACAGTCTGGTTTGGGCGCTGCACAGTTACTGAAACAAGTTTGTAACGTATACCGTGAAATATGAGATATTAACAGTCAGAGTCAAACGTCAACAGCTCGACGGCTACTGCTCGTTTCGGTGAATTTTCGTGGAGAGGAATGGAATGCGGGGCTGTGGTTGGCTTCCGGAAAAGTCCAAATATTGTAACATGATGACTAAACATAAATGGAAACACTCAAGACAAAAGTCATCATGATGTAAAATGAACGTGAAGCAACAGTAGCAAAATTCAGCATTCTTCTTGGATAAAATAGCTCATCATCTAAAAGAAACACAATTAACAGCCCAATAATAATGGGCAAAAAAAAAAAAAAAATCATATGTGACAGTACGGTCAGGATATGAATGCCTTCTGAATTTTTTGGAGAGTTAAACGTCATTGCTTGACTGAATTTCTTGATACGGTCAAAAATCTGAGAAATCCCACCCCCCCAAAAAAATGGCGAAAGAATACATGTTCAACACTTTGGATACCTTATGAAAATATTACACAAACATGGGGACTAACTGACAGCAGTGATTAGTGTAAAAAATGGGAAATGAACCAAATTTGGACGTTTTTGTCCCAACGCCAGCAATATGTTAGCTTTGTATCACTGTGTAAAAAAAAAAAAAAAAAAATCACGAAATAGTAGATAGTAGCCATTTTGGGGTGTATAGTGGAAGTGCAAGAGGAAAATCTCATCTTTAAAGTCACATTTTATTTATTCAATTTTTGTATGTTTAATATGAAAGAATACGTTTATTTCTTCTTGCAGTTGGCTACTGTGACACATCGCAGATTTTTTTTTTCATGAATGAATTTGATTTAATAAAATACTGTGAGTTACGTTGCTTGACATGGTAGACACCGTCTGGTTGTGGTCTCTTCTTTCCTCGCTTTTATGGACTTTTTACTCTCAATATAAAAAAAAAAAGAGCACATAAAGCATTTAAAAATAAAATAAAAAAAGTGGCTCGATTCTCTTGATTTCCCTGCTCTGTAAAAACATTTACTGCTTTTGTCTGTTTTCTGTTACAAAAGTAAAATTGCCCCCCCCCACGGAGACAACAACCAACGTACACGACGGAAACGTTCATTCGTCTTGTGCCCATCGTTACTCGTCGCGTCTCAATTGTCAAACGGAGTCCTGCGCGCCGACGTTTTCATCGGCGGACGCGGTGACGAGATTGCATTTGGCGTCTCGGCTCACTTAGTGGAAAGGAAAAGATCGTACGTGACGCTGCCGTTTGAAAACGCAACACCGTGCAATTTTCCGCGATGCAAACTCACCAGCGGGCGTTATGCACGCTTTTGCGCGGACACGTCCTGATAATCGTCACCGGCATTCGTTCGAGTGCGCGCTGACGGCTACGTGTCCAAAGTCGTAGGTGTAACGTATTTGTTTCACGCCGCGGCATCTTTGCAGTTTTTGCGGCTGGCGGGTTGTCTCCTCTCCGACCGAGTCAATCAATCTGCCTCTGTCTTCCCGCTAACTAGCGTGAGGGGAATGTCAAAAAAAAGTCAATAAAAGAGTGAAAAATAGTCCCGGTTTCACCGCACGGCTACGAGAGAAAGCTTCATCTCATCCATGTAACGTCAACGTTTAACATTCAACGAGTTCAGAAAGTAGGAAAGATGATTGATTTTAATAAGGCTCTATGATGACAGAAGCTACTCTAACCACAGCTATCGCTAACTAGTGAGCAGTGTTTCTAAAATACTGCCCTTTGTCTCCTTCTCCATAAACTCAGCTTCTTACATTGGCCTGGAAGTAAATAGAGTACAGGCAATCTGCATCGTCTACAGCAGGGGTGCCCAGACTTTTTTACCCCGAGATCTACTTTTCAACCAGCCATCCTCTCGCGAGCTACAGACGACAGGGGGATGATGATGATGATGATGCCCCCAAACCGTTTTAAGGTTAATGTTATGTTGCCTCCTATCTTTAAAATACAGAATTAGCTTTTTGTGCACTGTATTGTCTGTGCTTCCATCCTGGAATTTTAACTTTGTTCACCATCTCATCCTGCACTTTCTACTTTGAGAAAATCTCATCCAGTTTAACCACTTTTTCCTTGATTATTCACATACTCCGAAAGTCATTGCATCTTAAAACGGCAGCATTTCTTTTTTTTTAAGCTTTCTCCATTAATATCAAAAGTAAACATGAGCAGCACGTCTCGCTCGTCTTTGCTCTACGTTGCCCAGACTGTGTTGCTAACTAAAGCAGCGGTGGTGAACGCCGTCATTATAAAACACATAGATGGGCTGCGTAACATTTGTAATTTAAGAGCGGGGGGTGTCGTTGTTAGAGAAAGTTCCATGTGCTGCCTAAAAGAAACCAGCGGCTTCTTCGTTTCATTTTTTTTTTTTTTACAGTACATATGTAAATTGTGCCATTGGGTGTAACATTTATCAGTCATCCCTCACTCATTAAATCACATTGCAAAATACCACAAAATGAATAGCTGAATGTTATGCTTTCAATTTGCATTGGATTATTATATTTTTTTTGCGCGCGACGCAGAATATCTGCGAAGAGACTGCATTAGCGGGGCACAATTGCGCGAGGGAACATCGGCTGACTTTTTTTTTTTTTTTTGGCACGCCGTCCCGCGATCGACCAAGACTGCCTCACGATCAACGCATCGAGCACCCCTGGTCTAGAGACTCCACTGTACTTCAGGCCTCAAGTCTCCTTTTTCGAGTGGTTTTCATACCTTGGCCAGTAGCACCAAGTAAAAACTAGACTTAGCTTGTTCAAACGCTCCACTTCTCGGTCTCCTCTCGTATAAAATTGGTCTACTTCTAGCGTCAGACGACGAGAAGTAAATGAATATTTTTCATCTTTTTATGCCCACAGCAGAGGTGGACAGAGGAGACCCCCGCCCTGCGCCATTGCGTACGGTCACCGTTTGGAGGCTTAATCGAAACATTTTTTTGATTTGCTGGTTTCCTGCTCAAAATGCTGCCACAGGAGGCCAACGCGGGTTGCGCAGCGAGGGGAAAGCGTTTTTTTGCTTCACGACGCGTCATGTTTGCTGATCCAATGTTTTAGCAAAGTGCTGTCATAAGCCATTTATTAAAAGTTTACTCATCGCCCGCCCTTGCAGAGAGAGAGAGAGCGGCTGGGCGTCGTCGGCCGGCTGTTTAACTGCAAAAACACTTCAGAAGTTGACCTTTAGCGTAGAATCATTAGCTATAACACTCGAGCCGTTTTCTTTACGGCGCCTCTTCGATATTCTCCTCCACGTTCAAACCCTTACACACACACTCCAGATTGTTATCCATCCGTTTTCTGAACGGCTTATCCTCACAACGGGTCGCGGGGAGTGCTGGAGCCTATCGGGGTGAACCCTCAACTGCATGCCGGCCAATCGCAGGGCACATAGAAACAACCATTCGCACTCACATCCACGCAGCCGTTCATTTTCATTAGATTATTCTTAAATTGCTACTAATTAGCCATTTATTTAAATGAAAAAGTAAAATATTTCATTTTACAAAAACTATTGTAAGTGATAAAATCGCTTCAGTTAAAAAATATAAGTTCAGTTTTAATTTCTCATTAAAGTACATTAAATCATATCAATTAAATCTAATGTTAAATTTATATCCAAATTCATTATAGTATAACTATTTCTATTAAAAAGCTCTATAAGAAAATCCAAACGATGTGAATTTGCCAAATTTTTTTCAATTATAATAATTAAGGCTCGGTGGACCTCATGAAAGAAAGCTGGGGGGCTGAAAGTGGCCCACGGGCTGTAGATTGCTTAGCACGGCTTCAAGATGACAAGCGATTGTCCCGCTCCGGGTCGCTGCCCCCCGGGACGTTCCGAGAGTTGAAGGTTTTAGAGCCATGTGAGAGTAATTAAGGCTTCCTAACAGTCTTGAAATGAAATGTGACGGTCCGAAGTGTGTCCAACATTTCATAATTGGCCTTCTGATAACTCATCATAAGCATTTTCACGTCTAATTTACCATCTGCAGAGGTTTTCGAAACAAGACTACGGGTTTCAAGTCAGGGCTTGTGGTTTTCAAACAGGCGAGGAAATCAAAGTGGGGTTTAAGATTCGGTTCGGTTTCAGCTCCAGACGAAGGCTCCAAGGTGGGATTTCAAACAAAGATCCGGTTTCCAAAGGTGAGTTTTAAATTGTGGGTGTAAGACAAACGGTACATTTTGGGGGTTTCAAGATAGGATTTCAAATTGAAGTTTGAAGCCAAGGTTTGGGTTCAAAATTGGAGGTTCCGACCGGGGTTAGGGTTTCAGTTTGGCTTTTCAAACACGGGAATAAGCTTCTAAAATAGTGTAAAATAAGGGTCTGGGTTTCAAACTAGGATTTCAAGCTCAGGTCGTGTTTTTAAAAAGTGTGCGGGTTTCCAATACATGTACCCAAGTTAGGGTTAGGGCTTCAGAAAAAATCCGGCCTTTCAAAGCAAGGCCAGGGCTTGGAAATAGGGTTTCATGTCAGAATTATGGCTGCAAGGATTTTAAAACGAGTCTTGAGCCAAGAGCCGATCTCGGGATTTTGAACAAGGTTTTGGTTCCACATTACAGTTTATAGAATTGGTGTTCCAAGAAAGGTTTTTAACGTGGTTTCGGGTTCCAAGCCTGGGTAAAGGTTTCAGACAAATGGAATTTTTTTTTTACACCGGAATAATATTTCTAATTAGTACGTCAAGCCAGGGGCTACGGTTCGAAATCAAGTTCTTCAGTCTCCTACTGTTCAAGTCGATCTTGCTTGTGGGGACTTTTCTGACACCGCCGAGATCGGCGAGTAGACGACGAGAGTTGTGACACAACAAAAGAAATGACATCCACTGCTATCCCAGCATGCACTAGTCCCGGTGTCAGCCTCCATACAAACCTTCCTCCCTCGGCGGACTGCTGGGAAATATGTGAAGCTACTTCCTGGGGGGGGGCAGGAAGAGGGGGAGGGGGAGGCTTTGGTAATGTAGACACACACACACACACACGCATTTAGTAATGAAAAATCCACATTTATTCATGACTTGACGGCACCCAGAGATGATTCTTTTATTCCCGCTGATTAAAAATGAAAATAGATTGGAAGGTTTGTTTTGCTTTCATTAGGTTGTGTTCACGCACGCCCCCCCCCCCCCCACACACACACCCAAGAGGGTTTTTTTTTTTTTTTGATTAACTTAAGCGGAGGAACAAAGTCAAACAAAGTGAACACTGATGACATGCAAGACAAGTACAGTCAAGGAGAAACCGGCCCATTTTTTTTTGTTCTTGCCTCGGTGGAGTTCTCTGAATGGTCTTCAACAATGCGACATACGTCGTAAAGCTATCAGGTGACTTGAAGTCGCTCTGCGATTGGTTGAGGCAGGAGATCCTCAAACAGGGTTGGGGTGTCAACCAAGAGTTGGGTTCGATGGTTTCAAAATTGGGTTGGGTTTTTCACGTTTGGCTTGAGTTTCAAGACATTGTTAGGACCTCAATTCTGGGTTAGCGCTCACAATTCTGATATTCAAGACAAGATTTGGGTTTCAAACAATGGTTAGTGATCGTTTTAAAGTAGGATTTCAAGTCTGTGTCAGGTATCCAAGTTAGGGTTTCATGCTATGGCTGGTACTTCAGATTGTTTCTAGCCAGGGTATGGGTTTCTGATCCTGGTGAGGGTTTAATTTAGGGTTAGGGTTTTAACGAGTTTTAGGGTTCTCATTTTTTCCCCTTTCAAGGGTGGGATAGATTTACAAAGAAAATGTTAAAAATTCAAATTAGAGTTGAATACCACGGTTCATGTTTCAAATCACGGTTTCAAGCCAGAGATGTGGTTTTAAAGGATCAGTGATTGAGGGCCAGGATGACGCTTGAAAGACTTGGTTCGTGTTCCAATTTAGGGTTTCAAAGTTGGATCGTTTTTATCAAAAGGCATAATCAACAATTCAGTGTGTCTTGTTTCGACACAATTTGCTAAGGAGTAGAAAGGCACTATGTACTGACACCGGAATCATAATTTCGAACATTTCTAAGACTCAGATTATCCAAAATGACCGGACAACCGTGGAGCGATTCTTTTGTTTTGTCCTAACAGGTTGACGGGGCACACAACAGACTTTTTGACCCTTTTCATTTCCAATCCCCGATGGGCCGAACTTGATCTAGTAGGTCAACCACTTTCAAGCGACGCTGCTAGACGAGTCCTGATAAAGACAAATGACCGCGCTCGGCCAAGAAAAGGCTGGTCTGAGATGCGGAAGAAGAGGTCCTGTTAGCACCTCTCGGGTTTCCCCCTCTTTGAAACGCAGTCCGAACGAAAACACCCGCACGCGCACACACATGTGGCCTGATTAAAGTTGGCCTACTCAATGTGATTTTTGCAGATATGCCATACCGTGAAAACTTAAGGTCAGCATATGTTAACGGTTAGACGAGAAACTTGAGAAAATATGGGGAAACTTCAGAAGTAGAACCTAATCAGTTCCAGGATGTTAGTGAAGAAGTTGGAGCTTGTTCAGACTTTGTGACAGTTTTTCCTCAATTGGAGGCTAAATGCGGTTTTATCATTTGATTGAGTTCAGGATTAGACAACCTCCGTGGTGTTCACGTCACCTTAGAGTTTATCGATCTAACTAATCAAGACATGGCTGATCTTTGTCTCCAACTGCGGGCAAAAACTGGCATCAGTTCTGACTTTTGAGTTTGTTTCTGACTGTTGATATTGACGTGCGTTTGTTTTTGGCCGTTTGCAAAGACTGGCATTTTTATTTCTGAATATTGGTAAAGACGAGCCTTTGTTCCTGGTTTTTGATGACGACCGGTGTTTCTAACTTGTTTGTATTTGTGTCTGACTGACTGGCGTTGGCTCCGACTTGGCAAAGACAGTTTCCGACTGTTGTATTTGTTTCTGATTGTTACCACAGGCTACTTTTTTCTTACTGATGGAAAAGACGGATGTTTCTGGCTATTGGTAAAAACTGGTGTTCGTTTCTGACCAGTTTTAGTTTCTTGTGTTTGTTTCTGAACATTAAGATCCTGTTGTTGTTTTGTTTGTTTCTGATTCTTTGTGCAGACTAGAATTTGTATCTGACTTTTGTTTCCGACAGTTGTTGAAGCTTTCTAACTCCTAAGTTTATTTTTTTATTTTTGCCAAAGACTCGCATGTGTTCCTGTGATTTGTTCTTGATTTTTCACCTAGAGTAGCACTTATGCGTGACTGACTTGTGGAGTTTTTTCTGATCATACGGAAAAGACAGTTTGGGACTGTTCTCAAACATTGTTTTTGGATATTGGCGATGATTGCTGCTTGTTTGTGACCGTTGTGTTTGTTTCGTACCAAACAATCAAAATTGTTTTCATTTTTGTTTTAGTAAGTATTTTGTAAAGACTGCCGCTTGTTTGTTTCTCACCAAGCGAAGACCGGCAGTGCATAAAGCAAATCTTTCCTTGAGTTTATGGATTGCGGCAATGGTAACAGTTCTAACCAAATGGATTCATTTTAAAATACTCAACTTGCTGTTAATAAAAAAAAAAAAAAAAAAAATGGTCACAGGGGAAATAAACACTTTTTTTCCTGTGAACCTGCACAATTTTATAGCTCTACGTGACCTCCTTGCACTCGCTGGGAAAGTGCATATGCTGCTTGCAGGCAACATCAAGTCACAGCAGAACGGGGGTAATGTTATTTAACACCGCGTCAATACATGATCAATGAAACGTCGTCTTCGGAGGCGCCGACTTGATCTGGAGAAACTTTTCGGGAGGGCGGTGAGGAATGCTGACAGATTCAAGGAGGGAACATAACGCCGATCGCCAGCTGTGTGGCCGCTGTTTATTTAAGAGGAGAGAGAAGATTGTGACTGGAAGCCAGACAGGAGGGAGGGTTTTTTTTTTTTTTTTTTTTTTTTTTTTTTGGGGGAGGTACTGTCGGGCCTTGAGGGATGCGAGGGACTGGACGGATTATGGGGAAAGTGATCCAGGATATAAAGACCAGTAAAGAAAGGGGAGGTGGGGAAGGAGGAAAAGGGAAAAAAAAAAAAAAAAAAAAAAAAAATCTGCAGCCTCCGTGAGATCCGTGAAAGATGTTCTTTGTTTGGAGCGCTTGCAACGAAAAGCTAAAAATATCGCCAACACCATCGGGAAAGGCCGGTGCTTTGACACGTGTGCGATCGTGCCGACCCGTTCGTTTCTTAACGGTAAAGATTTGGGATTAACCTCGGAGGTCAGCAGTGCACACCGCTCACACGTACGCACTCATTTCGCAACTTTAACAGCTTATGTGAAGTGTGTCTAAATGGGAAGGAAAAGTGTGTTCGTGTCACGTTTCAGCGGCAAAATACTTCAATGCCACGTTTGACCGCAGTGCAACACTCGACCTCTAGAGGAAGACTGCCACGAAACGCAGGTTATGACGAAACGTTGACCGTTTGGGACTTTCATTTGGAATGTACAAAACTTTTTTTTTTGGAGCTGTGTCAGATGCAATTTTCCCCTTCGTGTATGTTTGCCGTTTTTACAACGGGTTTCCATTTTGAGATACTTTTTGTACATTTATACAGCTCGGACCGGTACCCCAACTTACAAGTGACTGGACTTACTGCCATATTAAAAAAAAAAAAAAAAAAACGTTTATTTGTAAATTTATAAAAATTCTATTCAAGAGAGAATGTCCTATCTCGGTGACAAATGTTTTGGCATTGACTACTGAATGAAACATACTTCCTCAGCTCCCTCAAAATAATTTTGGGGGCATAAACTCAATAACATTCTTCTTTATTCTAATGGTCGGCGCTACTAAATAATATTCAGTTTTCATATGTTGAGCTCTGAGGTAAAACGGCAGCATTCAACCCTCAGCATTGACAAAATTGGCTGGATGTGCAATTGACATGAACGCCGCAAACAGTTGACCTTGAGAATTCAAAAATAAAAATGAAATCGCAATTCTACACATCGCAGTGCGGTTTCCGTCTTGGCCGCGACATCAGCGGCAATAAAATAAAAATATAGCCATTACACAGATTGACACAGAACCTGAAACCTGAGCAGTGGAAAGTCGCCTTGTTGGCAGTCGGACCTCTCATACACCAAGAGTTTATGATAAAACCATATTTAGAGGCACTAAATACATATAGTGTAAAAACACACACACACACACATTCCGTTCTGATATTTCAAGGAAAGGAGCCCAAACTCTATGACATTCGGGCAAAAGATTGTGAAAAAAAGTTGAAACAAATAAATTGAGGCGCAGGAAGTCGAGGTAAAGCGTACCGGACCGAGCGAGCAGATAAAAGGTTCCGGGGAAATATGAGCGGAAGAGCATGAGATAATGGCTCGATACGCTTGTTTAGCTTTCAGGAAGACAAGACTCGGCACCGTGGGAGATCTCGCATCAAGGATCGTGGAGCATTTAATAATAGACGTCCGCATTTTTTACAGGAATGCCGTCACTGAACACATCTTAAAAATACCAACAGAACTTCGGAAATGCACGTAATGATGTGTGTAAAAAAAAAAAAAAAAAAAAAAAAAAAATCACCACAAAAATGACGACCGCAACAGATGTGCAGCCAAAGCCTTTTTTTTTTTTTTTTTTTTTTTAAACAGTTCATTGGGGTACCAACTGCAGGGGTTTTTGGGCAGTCCACAGAGTGAAATAACATTTTGATGGAGTGATATAGAAACAAACAAAAAAACTCAAAATTCCGGTGAATGTCGTAGCCCCGCTCTTGATTGCCCACCAATCTCATTTTAGTTTGTGTTTGTTTTCAACTCCAAAGGCTTGTCTTTCAATGTGGGCCATATGGGCTCCATGTGCCGAAGTAGTTTTGATAGCTTAATTGTGTAATTTGAGAGCTTATCGCATTATATTACTCAAAACGTGTTTGGTTCGTGCAACTCAACTAGCAGAAAACTTGGACCCGAAGGAGGGTCTCAAATACTTTTTCTGACGTTACAAGCTCTTCTGTCCCAGGAATCCTGATGCACCAGATTAAAAAAAAATGATGATAAACTACTTTCATACCCAACAGTAAAATACAATAACTATATGGCACGGTTCCTTCCATTGGAACTAACTCTCCAATGTAAGGTGATGATGAAAAGTTCTCTTGGGTTTTAAGGGAACAGAACTCTCTGCGGATATAAAGGAATACTCAGAGTTTTAAAGCTTCCCAATGAATCTGTGTCGGATGACAAGATCACTCCTGTTGACATCACTTTTGAATAGAAGGTCATACAGATATGGATTTGACCTACCCAGTCTAGACAACTGTAGCGATGAACTTTTCAGTGGTTTTTAATGAGGCTGTCAGTGCCAAAAAAACTGGATTTCCCGGTTGGAATCAAAGGCTCTAACAAGGATCAAAGCAGATTTTGGGGGAGTTTTGCAGAATCCATAGGTTGCTCTGTTTGAAATAACGTCAGAGGTGAGATTTGCAACAGCACCAGAAGTGTCCTGCCTTCAATAAGTTCAGGGAGTAACCGAAACACCGTTTAGGAGTCGTTTTGCATCCTTCCCCCCGTCAAGATCGATGGATCATTTTATTTAAAATAGCTTTGAAAGACAAATTCACAGTGATGAAAGCAGGTTTTACCAACACCCCCGACCCTCACCCCCCCTCCTCCATAAATACTTCCAACAGAAATGTGGGAGTTTGGTGATTATAGATTGTCATACAGTCATTTATCATCCGGTGAAGTAAAATCCATTGAACTCAAAGTCATTCAGGGATGAAATAAAGTTGTGCCTCCTTCGTTTTAAGGTGGTGGTGGTGGTGGTGGTGGAATTCCCTATGTAATCGCCCGTTTTCTTCAAAATCAGAAAGTACCCAAGCCAGGAGTCCTGGAGGCCGACCTACAACGCAGAGGACAAATCGGGATTTAGCCTTCTAAATGTCCTAAAAAACATGATTTGCGTCAGTCTCTCCTGGCGAACGTCACACCGTGTACAGCCTCGACTCTTTGTTAACGTCCACCATTAATCAAAGCTGTGACGAGAATAGTACTAAGCTCATTCAAGTTACATTTTTTTTGCGAGCGCCCCCGTCCCCGTTAGTCGCTTCAAAGCAACATCCTCCCTGGTAATGAAACCAGAGAGGAGTCTTTTCATATTCCGTAAGCCCTGAACCGGGGAAGAATGGGATTATGTTTGCCGTCTTCAGAGAGCGGTGGAACAAGGCAATGTGAGGAAATTGTTTTACGACGGCGTGGATGGTCAGGGGCAGACAAATGACACGAGTTAGGAGGGGAAACCAAAATGGATGGCAAATGGAGAAATGTGGTGACCCAAATAAAAGAATCACTCATTCAAACTGAATCAGTTCCACCAGCTGATGATCTGTCCTCCTAGCGGCCTCTGTGCATTTCCAGTCTTTTGTTGTCCGACTTCCCCTCCCCGGATTCTCTCGTTCTAACACTGACAAACGCAAACAATCCTAAATGTCACTTTCCCCTCTGCCTTTCTCTGGAGGTTTCTCCCACACTGTTTGGAAACAACGAATGGACTCATCAGGAGGGCGGGATGAGATTTTAGCTGCAAGAACGAGCGCAGCGACGCTGGATGATGCTCTCCTCCTTGAGGAAATGCTCCGAGGGGAGAAAAAAAAAAAAAAAAAAAAAAGAGCCAAATGAAAGCTGCACAAACTGCCAGACAAGATGGGGATATGCAAACAACGTTCAAAATATATCCGAAAACCACAGTCGAAAATGGATGTTTACGCGCACCTAACTCTTGCACTGGCCCGGAAGAAGCCCAAAACACACCGGAACCCCGTGATATCAATGGAGTAACCCAGAATCTAGTTGTAGGATATGCAACAAGACTTCATTGGCATGCACTAGCCGAGTACGCCTACTGCGGCTCGGCTAAGCCTTGTTGTGCGAACGGATGAACCCTGCTCGGCTGGGAGGCAAAATGTCTTCTAAGACAACTGGAACTATCTAGTCGTGAATGAAATGAGAATATTTACAGGCATACGTGACCGTGGATTCCGATTTTGGATGCGTTATATATATATATATATAGCCGGTTGTGAATATAATATCCTCAAGCGTAAGGTGAGTATTCCAGAATATATCCACAGGAAAGACACCGCAAGGGATGGAACCGATTAGCACCGTTTGCATAACTTCAGTCTCTACTTCTCCTCCATCCGATAGTTTGTGACAATATCTACGATCGATCGGTTGCATCAACTCCAGATTATATCTTTAACCTGCATTGATTAGCAAGACTTAGCATGGAGGCAGGAAATCAAAGGCAAAATGTCAAAGCTTTCCAGAGGCCGAGGCCTGTTGAACACGGCGCGGTAAAACCCAGACGTGTGCCGAGATGCTCAAAGGGCTTTTTGAAGCCTCTTTCAAGGTTCCAGCGGGGTGTCAATCATTGCGGTGAAATCAGCAACATGAGCCAAGGATGGTGCAATCGCTCGGTTTTGTTTGACTCTGCTGCTCTTAAGGCCCCCCCTCAAACAAACGCCATGTTTCATTCGACTCATTCGACGCATGAAGGCTGCCACTTTTAAGCATCAGCTTGGAAACATGTCGTTGGACGCAGTTTTATTTCATTTACCGATTTTGGAAAAAAAAAAAAAAAAATGTAGCTTTTTTTTTTCCTGTCTGCATTGTAGCTTCATGTGAAAATGTTTTGGAAGAATGTTCCCTTACCGGCACGACAGCCCCGAAGACGATAAATAAATTACAAACAGTATTATTTTCATAAAAACTGTCAACGAGAGGACAATAATGTTTGATTCACTTGAGAGCGGAAATGTGTTAATGCAGCCAACGCAAAAAGTTGGGTGTTAAAAAGCAGCCGAGAAACGAACAGCACAGTTACAAGTTAGTTTCAAACGCAAGTGCTATTAGCTAATTTTAATAAATGATTTTTCCTGCGTTGTGGCAAAACCTTTGTTGCTAATCATCTGCTTGAGACATTGCATTTTTTTTTTTTTTTAAACAATACAACAACAACATTGGACTTCTTAGCCATGCTAGAATGACTCTGGACTGCTGCCAAGGACAAGTTATGAACCATATTTTTTTCATTTTGGTAAATGCGCAGTAAACTGGAAGGATAGGGACCAAGCCTTTGAATTTAAACTCATTTAAATTCAAAACTCTCCATAACTTCCAAGAAAAACAGGCTAATTTCAGCGACTCGCCTATATTCAAAGGTGCTTGTCCCTCAGTCCAGATGTTTCACTTCCACATAGTTCCCTGAAACTAATGACTACTTTCCTAGTAGGCGGGGATTTGGACTAGAGTGTTAGAGAAAGACTTTTAACATGGAATATTTTATGTCGACATCGTGTGGCATCTAGAAGCAATACCAAATCTTTTTAGGTTTGGAGGATTTCACTTTTAATACCAGGACTCAGTCCTGTTCCCACAAGAATTGCAGGCGAACGCTGTTATCAGTATTGATGGAACAAAGTATAGAATAGAGTCACTGGTCAGAAAGTGGACTTGCGGGGCTATCGTAGGACAGGGTCGATGTGTCAAGCTGTAGACTGTTAACGCTGGAAGTCATTTTTCAACAGATCTGACTGCGGCTTGAGACGTTTCAGACACCTCCGTTAGATGCCGCTTTGTGCGCGCCATCCATCAGGTCATCCATTGTCCAGACTGACAGATGGAAAAAAATCAATGCGAGCTGTTGCTATATTGACCGTCGTCTTCCACGGCGAGAACACATCTTGCTGTACGTCACGTGAGCTTCCGCGGAAACCAATCGGTTCGACCCACGTTAAACGAATGAGACACATGATTAAAACCGCAATAGCGACACAAAAGGTAATGTCGGCGCTCGCGATAATGAGACAGTGAATTGCAATCGGCCGCGGGGCGCGCGTGATCATTTTGCTACGATTGCTCCGACATATACGCCTCGTAAATGTGCTGAATCAATACTCACAAATGACACACTTTCATATCTCGTCCTCCGCTGAAAGAGATGATAAAATTCGAGTAAAACCGTAATGGCACCAAGGACAGCACAGGGAAATTGCATGTACGGTGACACCTCGACTTCCGAGCCCCGACCCGTGAGTCGTCGACTTTGGTTTGTTTGTGTTCGATTCCAAATTTAAGTGAATTGAAACAAAATGGAGGCATTAAGGTGAAACAACCCAATTGTCTGACTTTTTTTTTTTTTTTTACAAGCTGAAAAGAAAATGTGTGCCATTTTGTTCTTTTATACCACTCCCCCCGACCCCCCATCGAGGATGTCACGACCCATCGGAACGGAGGTAGGACCCAAACGCAGGAGTACACGGGAGATGCAGAGGTAATTCGGGAAAAACGTTTACTGTTCCACGGTCGGGGATCGGGCAGGCAGTCAGCTGTCGGTACATGGGAGATCGATCAAAGCAGGCGGGAGTATCAAAGGAGTCAGGCTTACGGGATTGGTCGGAGGACAGGCGGAGGTCAGTATTCACGGGAAAACCCTCAGAGATACGGGAGTGCCGGAACGGGGCATGAACCGCAACGATCTGGCGCCGGACCAGTCGTCCCCATGGTCCTATATGCACCGGGACCAGGTGTGCGCCTCCCAAATCAGCGCAGCCGCGCGAGCACCCGCGCAGCCAGGGCTGGACCGGCAGGACCATGACCGAGGACTGCATAAGACAATAAGATTATAATCTTTTGGATTCTCACTTAAAATGCCACTGACAATGTCTGTCAATTACAGAATTTGCCGTTAGTGTTGACCGGTACCGTGACGCAACGCAAGCAGAGAATGGGAATGACGTATTTCCGGTTCACAGATATACAATCTGATTCGACGGAATTCCAAAAGGTCGTGCCACCTGCGCCTACAACGTGTCGAATGTGGGATTTTGACGTGGCGGCCATGTGATGAAGGTGCTATCTATCGTCTATTGTGCGTAAAAAGCTGGCAGAACGCGAGTCGCATTGCTGGGACGTTAATTCTGAGGAATAGAAAGTACAAGTCTTTGGAATCCGGGACATGCTCTTTTCGGTAGGGCGCAGTAATTGTTTGGTTTTTTTTTTTTTTTTTTGGCCAAGCTGTTCACCTTTGGCAACAGATTTGGAACTGGGAAGGGCACTAATTGCTTGTGGTTCATGAAAGCAACTCGACTACGATGAAAACTGCACGTCGACGAGGTCACTGCGACCAAGCACGTCGGTGTGCTAAGTCTGGATGAGAAGTGAAACATTTTCAGGTTTAAATTGTCGTTACGATAACTTCGTACCGCAGAGTGCTGGTAATTCAAAGCAATATTCAGCCAAACGAGGGGAAATTCTCGTGTCGGCATCCCCTCTCGTCACGCAACATCGGTTCTCCCTCATCAGCTGGCAACGGTGACATCAGCCGCCGCCACCCGCAGCGATTCATTTACCAAAAAAAAAAAAAAAAAAAGTCTTTAAGCAGCTCATTAAGCACATCCCCAGTTTAACCTCACTTTCAAGTTCCACCTATTTCACACGCACGTACCTAATGAGAGATTCACTTTCCTGCTGTTCATCCTACTAATGAAATCCACACTTTTTTTTTTTTGTTTTTGTTTTTTTTCCTTGTTTTACTCGAACGTTGAAGAGCGAAAAGCATCAAATACGAAGTCATGATTCATTTGTGAGCATTATCAGTCGATAATTATATTGTCGTTTTCGTTTGTAATGACGTCATTATTGGACTAAACTACGTCTGTGTGTGTAACATTTCATCGAAAACCGTCAAATCAATTTAGCAAAAATAACAGAAGAAAGATTGGTAGGTGGCCACAACATTAGGTACCCAATAACGTCCAGACCTATCGATACTGCGTAAATTGTCATCACTTTGATGTAATGCACTGTTTGAAATCGAATTTTCTTCCCCGATGACCTGGGGTTAGGGTTCTCCAATAGTAATAATGAGTAATAACTAAGAGTGCTGGCGGTGTGTTTGTGGTGTTGCTGTGGTTTCATTTTCCGAGGTGGTTGAAGGTGATGTTCGTGTTGGTTGCTTAGTTTTTGTGGTGTTGATGGCAGTGGAGTGATGATTATGGTGTTGGCGTTGGTGTAGTTGGTTTGGTTGTTGTCAGTGTGGTGTATGGCATTTGCGGTACAGTTTGTGGTATCGTGTCATTATTTGTGTTTTTGTTCACGCTTGGTTGGTGATTGGTGAGCTGGTGTCATCAGTGTTGTGGTGGTTTTTGCTATTTGTATTGCTATATTTGTTGATACATTTTTGATTGATTGATTGGTGTTGTGTGGGTGTTATTAGTGTTGTGGTTGGTGACAATGGTCTATTTTGTGTGGTTTTGTTTGTGCTGGTGGTGGTGGGGTTCTTGTCGGTTGGTGGTTTGGGTAAGGTTGGTGGCGTACTTTGTGCTGTCTGCATTTCTTGTGGTGTGTTGGTGGTATTGGGGTTGTTCATTTTGATGTTGACATAGGCAGTTGCTTAGTGGTAGTGTTTGTTCTGTTATTGGTCTATTTTTGTGTGGTTTTGTTTGTGCTGGTGGTGGTGGTGGTGTTCTTGTCGGTTGTGGTTTGGGTAAGGTTGGTGGCGTTCTTTGTGCTGTCTGCATTTCTTCTGGTGGTGTTGGTGGTATTGAGGTTGTTCTTTTGATATTGACATAGCAATTTGCTTAGTGTAGTGTTTGTTCTGTTCTTCGTATATTTTGTGTGGTTTTTGTTGTGCTGGTGGTGTGGGGTTCTTGTCGGTTGGTGGTTTGGTAAGGTTGGTGGCGTTCTTGTGCTGTCTGCATTTCTGGTGTGTTGGTGGTATTGGGGTTGTTCATTTTGATGTTTACATAGCAGTTGCTAGTGTAGTGTTTGTTCTGTTATTGGTCTATTTTGTGTGGTTTTTTTTTGCTGGTGGTGGTGGTGGTGTTCTTGGTTGTCGGTTGGTGGTTGGGTAGGTGGTGGCATTCTTTGTGCTGTCCTGCATTCTGGTGGTGTTTTGTGGTATTGAGGTTGTTCATTTTGATGTTGACATAGCAGTTGCTTAGTGTATGTTTTGTTCTGTTATTGGTCTATTTTGTGTGGTTTTTTTGTGCTGGTGGTGGTGGTGTGTTCTTGTCGGTTGGTGGTTTGGGTAAGGTTGGTGGCGACTTTGTGCTGTCTGCATTTCTGGTGGTTGGTGTTGGTGGTATTGAGGTTGTTCATTTTGATGTTGACATAGCAGTTGCTTAGTGAGTGTTTGTTCTGTTATTGGTCTAGTTTGGGTTGTGTGTTTGTGTTTGGTGGCTGGTGTGTGGTGGTGTTCTTGTCGGTTGGTGGTTGTGGGTAAGTTGGTGGCATTCTTGTGCTGTCTGCATTTCTGGTGGTGTTTGTGGTATTTTGATGTGTTCATTTTGATGTTTGACATAGCAGTTGCTTAGTGTATGTTTGTTCTTTATTTGGTCTATTTTGTGTGGTTTTGTTTTGTTGGTGGTGGTTTCTTGTCGGTTGGTGGCGTTCTTTGTGCTGTCTGCATTTCTGGTGGTGTTGGTGGTATTGAGGTTGTTCATTTTGATATTGACATAGCAGTTGCTTAGTGTAGTGTTTGTTCTGTTATTGGTCTATTTTTGTGCGGTTTTGTTTGTGGTGTGGTGGTGTCTTGTCGGTTGGTGGTTTGGGTAAGGTTGGTGGCGTTCTTTGTGCTGTCTGCATTTCTGGTGGTGTTGGTGGTATGGGTTGTTCATTTTGATGTTGACATAGCAATTGCTTAGTGTAGTGTTTGTTCTGTTATTGTCTATTTTGTGTGTTTTGTTTGTGGTGGTTGTGGTGGTGTTCTTGTCGGTTGCTGGTTTGGGTAAGGTTGGTGGCGTTCTTTGTGCTGTCTGCATTTCTGGTGGTGTTGGTGGTATTGAGGTTGTTCATTTTGATATTGACATAGCAGTTGCTTAGTGTAGTGTTTGTTCTGTTATTGGTCTATTTTGTGTGGTTTTGTTTGTGCTGGTGGTGGTGGGGTTCTTGTCGGTTGGTGGTTTTGGTAAGGTTGGTGGCGTTCTTTGTGCTGTCTGCATTTCTGGTGGTGTTGGTGGTATTGAGGTTGTTCATTTTGATGTTGACATAGCAGTTGCTTAGTGTAGTGTTTGTTCTGTTATTGGTCTATTTTGTGTGGTTTTGTTTGTGGTGGTGGTGGTGGTGTTCTTGTCGGTTGGTGGTTTGGGTAAGGTTGGTGGCGTTCTTTGTGCTGTCTGCATTTCTGGTGGTGTTGGTGGTATTGAGGTTGTTCATTTTGATATTGACATAGCAGTTGCTTAGTGTAGTGTTTGTTCTGTTATTGGTCTATTTTGTGTGGTTTTGTTTGTGGTGGTGGTGGTGGTGTTCTTGTCGGTTGGTGGTTTGGGTAAGGTTGGTGGCGTTCTTTGTGCTGTCTGCATTTCTGGTGGTGTTGGTGGTATTGAGGTTGTTCATTTTGATGTTGACATAGCAGTTGCTTAGTGTAGTGTTTGTTCTATTATTAGTATATTATGTGTGGCTTTGTTTTTGTAGGTAGTGTTCTTGTCAGTTGGTGGTTTGGGTAAGGTTGTTGGAGTTCTTTGTGGTGTCTATATTTCTGGTGTTGTTAGTGGTGTTGGGGTTGTTCATTTTGACGGTGAAATAGCAGTTGCTTAGTGTAGTGTTTGTTCTGTTAGTATAATTTTGTGCGGTTTTGTTTGTGGTGGTGTTCTTGTCGGTTGTTGGTTTTGGTAAGGTTGGTGGCGTTCTTTGTGCTGTCTGCATTTCTGGTGTTGTTGGTGGTATTGGGGTTGTTAATTTTGACGTTGAAATAGCAGCTGCTTTGGGTAGTGTTTGATCTGATAGTGGTGGTGGTTTTGCAGTGGTCGTTCATAATTGGTGCTGTTGTGTTTGTGTTGTCGTCGGGGGTGGTGGCATTTTTGGCATTCATTCGTTTGTGTGGGCAGGGTGGTTTGCAGTGTCTGTTGTGGTGGTGATCTTGTCGAGTTGTGGTTTTTACAGTTACAGTAATTACTGTTACTTGCGTCGTTTTTACTACAAGTACACAAGTGTTAAACCTGCACAATTTCGAGTTGTACAAAAATGGATAATCATAGTCTATATATTGTGTTGTCATTTGCAGTGGTGTAGAGCTTAAGCAGAATGCAAGTTCACTCATCGCGTTCTACGCCATGCATACAAACAGATGAAACCCAGAAGCCTCAAGAGTGACGTATATTTTGCTGCAACATTTTCTTCTATTTGAAGTTTTGAGTCCGTTTAGGTGGCTCGCATTTTAAAACGGCAGCTCAGCGTCCAATCAGCCGCACGGTGCGCATAATGCTATCATTTATCAACATCTCGGGGCCTTGTCCCCAAAAGACTTGTGTGATTAAAGCAACCACTAAAGAGACCTCGGCAAAGTCTACGGACTTTTAACAATAAATCGACCCACGTCTAACCTCGCGCTGCTCTAAAGAGTTATCGGAGGAGGAGTCGGCTGCTGGTTACTTTCAGCCCCCGCATTTCTGGCTCACTCAAACTTTTTTTTTTTTTTTTTTTGGCGCTTCGACCTTCCGAGTCGCTGGTGTTTTGACATTTTTTGTAGCGTGTAGCTTTTCCTCTGCAGGCGGGATGAACATAAAGATGTCAAGTCTGTCTGTTGTGATGATCGCGGCGGCATCTCTTACAAACGGGACTTGAAAGATCAGGCTTGAAGGCACGTGGACCTCCAGCTTCAACTGTTAACCTTAAGATGGATGGATTGAGGGTTTTTTTTTTTTTTTAGGCGAATACTGCGGACGCCGGCTTGGCTAAGTAGACCCAGACGTCGACGCTTATCAATTTCAACAAAAGAAGAAGACTACGGTAATGCTCCTAAAATCACCACGAGGTACTTCAGACACTATCTGTAAATGGACTGCGATTATAGAAAAGTTCGAGTGGTTTCAAGTCAGGGACTGGTTTTACTTCAAATAGTTTCAAGTTTGGGTTAGGATTTTAAATGAGTGTTTCCAGTTTGGGTTAAAGTTTCAAATTAGGGTTAGGGTCTCAAATAAACCTGACTGACTGGCAACTAGTCCTTGGTGTATCCCGCCTCTCACCCAACATAAGACGCCATGTGCTCCACCTGAACCGTGACACTAATGAGGATAAGCGTCATAAAAAAGGGACTGTTTCAAATAACGTGTTTGTCAAGTCAACTAATAGGAAGAGCACTTGTCCCCCTCCAGACCTGCAGGGGGCAGAGAAACCTCAATCACACAACTCTACAAACTTCCTGTCAGAGGTCAGGGGCGGCCATATTGCTCACAGACAGCACGTGAGCTGCTGTGGAACAAAGCAAGCCTACCAGCAAAAGGAATAAATCACTAACAAACAACCGAAGCAACTAAAAAACCCAAAGGCACCCCTCAGTTTCCGGTCAGACGTAACTGGTTTTCAAGCTAATCAACCTCTAATCACCCTCTCACCACTTTAACCATCCATAAACTGTGAAAAGAGGAAGATTTGAGTTGTTCGTGTGTTTGAAGACCAAGGCCCTTTTCAAGTTGGGGGCAAAGAACTGGCAGAGTTCGAGACAACTTGCCAGTTGAAAAGCAGCGTGGCACCAAAGACAAAGGATTAATGGCCTCAAGTCAACGCAAAGAACAACTGCAAGAATGGCGGAAGAAGCCACAGGTAACGCCGAGTACCACGTGAGGAACCGGTGGCCCTGTTCTAAAAATAGCTCACAGTAGTGGGTCATTGTGATTTTTCTAGGAATTTCAAAAATTGTAGTGAAATCTGTTACTGACCCTATTAAATCGTTGATCATTTCTGAAAAATAAACGATAGGATGAGTCTCTTCACATCAATGAATATCAGATATTAGTAATAACCTTGAATGAGGATGAGTTTTATTGGAGCAGATTATTTCACAAGTGTGTATTAAACTGGTAGCCCTTCACATTAAGCAGCACCCGAGAAGTAGCTCAGTTTCAAAAAGGTTGCTGAGCCCTGGTTAGGGTTTCAAAGTCAGGGTTAAGAGTTTCAAATTGGGTTTTTAGCCACAATTATGTTTTCAAATTAGCATTTGAAAACATTTTAAAAGGTTTCAAGCGAAGGTTAGGGTTTCACAAGACAGGGTTAGATGTTCAAATTGGGTTTTCAGTCTTGGGTTAGGGATTCAAATCAAAATGAAGCGATGGTTGAGGACATTGGGCATGGACATGGATCCTGTTGTCCACTGGTTAAGATCACCCCCCCCCCCCCCCCCGCCACCGTGGGGGGCCTAGGTTCAAGACCACGACTGGACTATCCCTGGGACTCACAGCGATGGTGTTCTTCAGCAAGTCACTGATACCCTAAACTGCCTAATGGGTGCTTCAACTGATCCCTGCTCCAGTATGTTCCACTAACAAGAGTGGGTGGGCAAAATACAGAGAACAAATTTCCCGTACACGCATGCACGTTCATGACAAAGATAATTCGACACAAAGGTTTCACCTTCCAATGTTGAGGACGCAGCGGGGTGCAGACAGCGGCGACACGTCTAGCACAAACTCCACTTCACAACCCACCTGGCAGCGCTCGCATCTCCGCTAGTTAAAAGCTTTCCGACGCACGCTACGTGAGGCGGATCCTGTTTCCCTTTAAAGAGCCTGCGGGAAGCTCAGCCGTTTGCCCTCGGCGGGAAAACACGCCGCGTTTATTCCGGGAAGGCACTTTGACGATGAGGTGATGATGGGCAGAGGTGATGGATGAAGGCAGCAAAACAAAACTGCTGGATTAGTTTATCAGATCATCTGCGTTTGTTGCATGCATTCGGCTTCTGGATGGTTCCGGGTGCAGGAATCTGAGGGGGATGAGCTTGGATCTTACATGAGCCGGTTGATAATGTAACTCTTTGGACTGGAAAGGAAGTGTGACGGATAAGATGGGAGGTGATTTAAATTTAATCGTTTTTTTTAGGTTTGGAAATCCCGGTTTACAAAAAGGGATACATTTTCAAAACAGGATTAGAAAACGAGATGAGGTTTTGGCTTTCTGGTTTTGAAATCGTGGTGCTGTTTGAAGACACGGTTTGTGTTTAAAATTGGGTTATAGTTTGAATTTAGAGTTTCGCGACATGTTTAGCGTTGAAGATTGGGTTTCAATAAGGGCTAAGGTTTTAAAACCTATTGTCAATTCAAGTTAGGGTTTCAGATTACAGTTTCAAAATAGGGTTAGGAAAGGAAGGGTGAGGACTTAAAATTAGGGTTTAGAGACAAGGTTATAGACAAAACATTTGAGAAAACGAGCACCATTCGCTGCGGTGAATGCAATTAGCAAAATTGCCTCATCTGCAGATTATTTACACAATGTAGCAATTGCTATGCACGGAATATCAAATATTTAAACTCTATACTGTTGCGGTTGTTTTTCTGGCTCAATTGTTATTGTCCCCCGGTTTGGTTCACGTTGACTTTTGAACTTCTCGCCCCGGTGATTAATGCGCCAGGGTTTCTATTAAAGCTCTCCGCTCCAGAAAAGATCCATTTCATTTAGTCCTGGCGGGAGGGCGTCGTCCCAAAGCCTCGGCGGACGCTTTCTTAATCTGGCACATGATGAATTAACCGTGCGAGAAAGAGAGCGAGAACGCACTTGGGGAGCGCCAACACGCCGTCTAAACCGATTAGACAGACTTATGAGTAAATAGTAGCGCTGAATTTAAAAAAAAAAATAAAAAAAAAAAAGTATATAGACGTACACACGTTTATGTATATGAAAAAGAGAGCGAGAAGAGACAGACAGAGAGAGAGAGAGAGAGAGACTGCTTTTAATGGAGCTTCCAGGAAGCAAAGTGAAGTAATGCGACACAACTGTTTTCGCTTCCCGTCACTCGCTGATGAGAAATAAATGAATGAGATTAAGCCTTGAAAGCGGCCGGACGACCGCCGCATGCGTGTGGGATGTGATGTAGTGATACACGCGGCACTCACTCAAAGTGAGCTGCTTTCAAAGTGGCTCCATTCGCACGCTTGTAAACTGCAGTTTCCAAGTGCCTGATAACAATTGAGCGCCGATATCTGTTTTGTCGATTAACTCGGCAACTATTTGTCGCCGAGAGCCTCCGCCGCCGTGACGCGCTTTAATGGGACGTCTTTCCATTTAAATCAGGGTTTCACGTTTGACAATTCTGGAGAGGAAAGGAATTTAAAACTGAATTTGCGTTTTCATACCCTTGTAAATATAACCCTAACCTTCAAGACGCAACTTCTAACTCTAAAGCCAGAACTTCCAAATCCTTAAACCTACCTAGTCCTTAAGGGTAAACCCGGAACTCTTATTCTAACAAAAAAAAAAAACTTCAACCTTTCCTATAAACACTGATCCAGTGCTTCCCAAATTGGGGTCCACGGACCCCCAGGGGGTGAAAAAAAAGTCTTTCCACGGGGGTCTGTGATGTGAAGACGAAAAAAACAAAATCGTCTGGAAGCCAATCATGATGTGAGAATTGTCCTTTCCAGTGTTGAACCACGTTTTGATTTATTGTGCAAAAATAAAATGCAAGAGCACGTTAGCCACTAAAATGGAGGATTTCTTTGTGCCAGAATGGCATAGCTGTGTCCAACACTACATTATTGGCGAAAATTGAGGTTGCAGGTCCGGGAGGTTTTTGAAGGACTCGCTGGGGGGGCCGGGGCCAGGTTGACTTCGGGAACCACTGCTCTAATCTCAAACACGAGCTCTTATCCTAACCCTTAATCAAAACCTCCTTACCTCACTCACAAACAATAACCCGAAACGCATAAGCCAGTTAAAACAAAAGTCCTTAACGTCTTAACCCACAACCTCCCCAGCGGGTCCTCCGTGAAAATATCTGGATGGGGGGGGGGGGGCGGGGAGTTTAATGTTCATTTATTATGCTTGCGCAAACTTTGGTGGGAGTTCGACTTGGATTTTTCAGGAGACGGATGTGAAAGATCCAGACTTATCCATCTTACCTTGAAGAAATTGGAAAGACCAAAATATAATAATTGGAAAATAGCACTAAATTTGTTTGAAATCAAATACTTAGCTGTTTTTTCAGGGTTGTTCATTGATAGCTAATGAGCTGCGGGATAACCTAGAAAAACTAAAATTAGAATTTATTGGTGTTTAAGATTTAAAGTGTCACTTTCCCTTAGCTCACTCTAACCTTAATCCCTATCCCCAACCCTAAATCCATTCACCATTTTCCTTATGTGATCCCTAGACCTTACCCTGACCCTACGATTTATAATTTGTGAATGTGAAATTAGATGAACTGACAAACATCGTAACCCAAGACTACTGATGTCCAACAGGACCCAACAATCTGACAGAGTACGCTACGCCTGAGGAAGGCTCATTTACGCCGAAACGTTGCGCAATGAGGCTTACCCGTAATCGGTGTTCTGGATTGGCATTTATTTACATTTGGAAGTTGGTCGGAATTAATTGGGGCACGTAAAGTTTATAAATTGGACAGATCTAAATTTGAATTGGTTTTCAAGTTGGCAAGTGAACAAGGTAATGGGTTATTGCTAAATTTGAAAGGATGGGAGAGGAAGTCGGTGTGAGAAAGGTCGGAAATCCCGTGCACCTCCCTTCTTCATTATCGGAGAAGGAGTCAGCTCAACTTTCCTAACCTCCTCATCCTAAAGACTAAACCCTAAAACTAATTTTGTTCCCTCTGTCTTTTATTTATTTGACAGTTGAAGAAGTGACAAAATAAACTTTTCTGGTTGACATCTTTTCTTTGCTTCTTCATGTTTCACAAAAAGCTCGTTTTCGCTACTTGTTGGGATTTGGGGTGAAACAAACAAGATGTTTACTCATTTGAAAAGGCCAAGCTTCCAATTTCCAGGTTTTTTTTTGACCATGTGAAATAGTTCTCGCATTTGACAGTTATTATGGATACCCGTCCCGATGAACGATATCGCGGGTTTTGGGCTGAAATCTCGCACCCTCAAAAACGTCACTGGAATGTTCAGTCATTAAGATCGTATCGTCAAAGAGAGCAATCCATTCATAACACTTCCTATTTGTCAATAATTAAAAAAAAAAAAAATTAAAAAGTTCAAATCGTAATGTGCACTAAACAATAGTATATCTAGTTGTTGCGTTGCAAATTTTGAACGTGAATAGTTCCTGCCTAAAGCCATGGCAAAGTGCACACAGTCAAATGTGTTTTGACTCCACGTATGTGGATCATTTCTATTCCTGTACATATTCCTATAGAGTATACGCTCATCTGTATTCTATTCTCACTCCATCCTGAGCACAGCTTGCATTCTACTATAATTTGAAGCATAAAACCCAAGCGAATAACGACTCCATTAAAGGTCCACAGCTTCCTGTTAATTGGCAGAAGTGTCACATGATAACAATAAAAATAATAATAGGCATAACTATCGCTGAATTTTCAGCCGGAACTAAGCTCTCGAGTTTCCATAAGGAAGCGGCTCGTCTTCTGATTATAATTATCACGCTAATGGCGCTCTTAAGGAGTAAATTAGTGCCTGATTTGGCCAAAGATGAGCACAAATTAGGACAAAATTCACTGAGGATAAGACAATAGTGTAGGGCCAAAGTTTTTCCTGACACCAAAGTCAAATGGCCAGAAATGCTGTCGCAGCTGGCGAGGCTTCACGCCGCCACATTTCTAAAGGTTTGCCGTCTTTGAACGCGTCCTCTTAACCACCCGTGGATGCCATCTCGTAGACGCAACACAAATGCGTGGCTGTGTTTTCAGTGCGGAAATGTCAGAATCGGAATCAGCTTCAACGGCCGAGTACGTAACAACACGCGAGCAATTCGTCTCCCGGTAGTCGCCGCCGCCCTGGTCAGACGTTCACGTTGAGTACGGAAAAGAAGAACAAACAAGCTAACAAGAACAAAGAACAATAGCTTTTCAATTAATCGGGAACTTTTTCTTGTAAAAAACAATCCACATTTGTATCGGGCATATGTAACATTTGGCCCCAAAACGGTTTTTAATTCAAGTTCACCTTCTGTTAGCATGAAAAAAGCGCTTCTATTACAGGGAATCCATCCATTTTCTTCCACTTATTTGAGGTTGGGTCACGGGGGAAGTAGCTTGAGCAAGAAACCAGGTTTTTCAGACTTCCCTCTCCCCAGCTCTTCCAGGAGGATCCCGAGGAGGTTCCAGGCCAGCCAGGAGACGTCTCTCCACCTTGTCCTGGGTCATCCCTGGGGTCTCTTCACGGTGGGATCTGCCCAAAACAGGGCAGTATCCAGGGTCTGGCGCTGACCCGCAGCTCGTCACCAAACTCATTAAGGGTAGAAACGTAGATGGACCGGTAACTTGAGAGCTTCGCCTTTTTGGCTTAGCTCCGTCTTCACCACAGCAGATCGATACAAAGTCCGCATCGCTGGAGACACCGCACCGATCCGCGTGTCAAGCTCCCGTTTCATTCTTTCCTCACAAGTGAACAAGGCCCCAAGATAAGACTTGAAGTCATCCATTTGTCAGCCAACCCGGAGATGGCACTCCACCTTTTTCAGACTGAGGACCACGGTCTCGGATTTGGAGGTGTTGATTCTCATACCGGCCACTTTATACTTGGCTGCAACGGCTCCAGTGAGAGTTGGAGATCACACCTTGAAGCCGACAGAACCACATCATCAGCAAAAAGCAGGGATGCAATACTGAGGCCAGTGGTAGGGAACAAGGAGCCCGGATGGGGGGGGGGGGGGGGGTCAGTACCCCCATACTCTCGAAGGAAACCCCACAGGACTCAAGGGACGCGGTTGAACGCCTTCTCCGAGCCCACAAAACACACGTGGATCGGTTTGGCGTTTAGTTCCATGGACGGGACGAAAACCACATTGCTCATCCTGAATCCGAGATCTGATTGGCAGTTTATAGCCGGTTAAGGCAATGATGACTGTTTATCTGTCGTGCTAAAATAGTTGTGTCATTTTTGTGACCGGAGCCTGAGTCCGTTTCATTTTATTTATTGTTCGAAATTATGTCAACGTTCATTATTCTTAGAATTACAATTAAAATTTAAGGATTTTTAAAATGGGTATACATGAATTATTTTTGCTCTCATATCATTTTATCAGTGGGATTAAAAAACATGAATAAGACTATATTAGTCTTGAGACTTTTTTGGAAACTATATCATGCTAACAAAATAATAATAATAATAACCACATATCTAAACTGAGACCAAGAGAAATGGATCACACCAAAATATGTGTACAAAGGGTATGAAAAGGTCACTTGACTTAACGCTAACCAAGACGATGACCTGCAATTGAATGCTTTGATTCCCACATGGAGTAATTTTTTTTTTGGAGATGTATTCCTAACCCAGACATAACCTTTTTGTCACACACATGCACCGATGCACACACCCCTTTGCTTGTTTGTCGCTGGCAGTCAATCTCGTTGTTGATCAGAGATTTAATCCTCGGCGGCGTGTGCGCTCATTAGCATTTCGCTTTGTGCCTGCCATCAAAACAAATATTTATCCGCGGATTGTTTTGCTTTGCCCGTGTTTGACGACGCATCATCAGCATTGCGTCGTGCGGGTGTAATTACAGATTGGGCGCGCCGGGATCACGTTGGGAAGATTTTAGGTGATCAGGTGACTGGCGTTCACCTCTGCATCTCGTTAGCTTCTGTTGTTTTCACTGCATTCATCATTCAGATTTTTTTTTTTTTATAAACTATACTCTGAAGACAAAATTGATTTGTCTGTGTGCATATGTGGGGGGTAAGAGGGCAGATTGATTAGAAAATTTAAAAAAAATAATAATAATGGAATGACGGATGCGAGAGTAAGTTGCTGCTCGCCTCTCTCGTTCTGAATCATGAGAAAATATGAACTGGAACGGAAATGCACAAAAAAGTTGATAAAATAAAAACGGGTGAAAACCACAATTTTGTCCGTTTAGCAAAATGTGATGAAATGAAAAAAAAAAAAGTTATAAATTTACACAGTCGAACAAAATTAGTGACTACACCGAAATGGATATTTTTGTTTAATTTTGGGTAATGTTTTCCTCACCACAGGCTAAAGGAAAGTCACTGAGTGTTATTTAACTACTTATGAAATATGCTTTAGTTGGCGCCAGGCAAAATGAAATGCATGGTGTAAAATAAAAAAAATGATTTTAAGAGAATTATTGGCCTAGCCACTGCCCTGGGTGGTACCACCTGACAGCCTTCACTCTGCTGTGTTACAGTTGGGACACTAAATCGACCAAGTTTAGTAAGTTTGCAAGTTTAGCGTCCAGTAAATCCTTTGTCACAGCGAGACCACGTCTTGTCCATGGTTCTCAATTTGCCTCATAGTCATCGAACCGTGTGCACATTTTTGGATCTTGGACCGCCTTTACGTGTTCAACCTTCTGGGATACCCACTCCTGACATCATGCCCTTGCCTCGGAGTCCTGCATTTGGGTCCGCCAACATGCCGCTGGCTTATGACAGTCCCGCTGTTTGTGAAAATGCCTGACGAGTTGTTTACAAGACAAAAAAAAAGGAAATTTTTTACATTGTGGAATTCAAAAATGACGTTTCTTTTATTCAGGTCAGCTTTTTATGCAGTTACTAGTTCACGTTTCTAATTTTTACTCATCGTTACTGTAAATTGAAATGCAAACGATAAAAGTAAGTAACCTTTTGAGCATTAGTGTACTGCACGACATTTCTTACAAGGACTGACACTCCCGGGTTAAGAATCCGTGGTAGAAAGCAAAATTACCCGTTCATGTAAAAAAAAAAAAATAATAATAATAGTAATAATACATGGACAGAGTTAAAAAAGTTGACCTGATAGCGAAAAACCATTGTGATATTTGCATTCAGCGTATTAAAATGAATCATAATCATCTAAAAATATATATGTATATATATATCTCAGGCACGGCATTGTCTTTGACTGGTGTAATAAGACGTGGGAGTTTCATAATTCTGCGGCATTTTGATGATGACTCAGTGATTCTGACGAGGACACCGAAGGCACTTTATAGTCATGGTGACCCGAAAGCTTTTCTTGCTTTTCCTTATTTGCTGGTAAAAGTCCGTTCTCATCATCGGAGCTGGTTTTCATCGCAACCTCATTGTCTCCTGGTCCCTCATCGTCATCGTCATCGTCATCCATTTGTCCTTCTTCTCTGGCCAAGCACTCGTCATGCGCTCATCAACTTGTCACCAGCAATTGCCTTCTCATCATCGCCGCCGCATCTTCCCTCTTCCATGAGTTATCCTGACATTATCCTTTCGTCCTGTACTTCATTCTTCTGCCCACTTGCCGCCGTGTCATTGTCCTCTCATCATCATCCCCCTCTTCTTCTTCTTCTTCGCCGCCGCCGCCGCGCTGTCCTCTCCTCATCCCTTCATTCTCCCCGAAGTTGTCGCCGTCTTCTTTTGCTCTCGGGAAGTGATTCGCAAAGTACTGCGTGAAGTAATCTCCCGCAGTTCAGTTGTATTTAACTTTTCAGTCCAATTCATTTGCATTCATTCTTGATCAACTTTCAAACGTTTATTTAAGTTTTTATTGAACTTCCGTGTGGATTGGATTTCAATTCATACTTTTTTTTTTGCTGTATTTTGTTCTTTTAATCGTAAAAATACCACAATTAGCTCATTTATAAGACTAATAATTCAGTGTAATGTCAAGAATGAAGCGGTTTGTGCTTCCTGATGAATTACGGCTCCTTCTGGTGTCTGTGGCTTTGCCACCAGGGGGCGGTAAAACAGTTATGTGCAAACACAAATGAAGAAGAAGAGTTTCACAATCAATTTAGGTGACTTTGTAAACTGCTGCAATATTATTCATTTTTCACAGAGGATGAAGAAAAATGTCCGTAAGTGTTTTTATATGGTGCTGATGTTGCGCTACCCGTTAGCCAGTCTATGGCGATTCGTTTTAGCATGAAGTTAGCAATATGCAAAATTGCCTGCTTGCTTTAAATAGTGTTAATGTCTTTGTTTTATGTGCAATTTGACAGCAAACTTCAACAGAGGGTGCGGTAAACACCTTGAAGCCTCTTTTGTTGAAGATTTTTTTTACAATTGATCAGATTCCTACATGCTAAGTGACAATTCAACAATCAAATATAAGATTTTGCTCAATCTCTGGACCTCAGAAAACCCACAAGTCGGGTCGCTGGCATCTCACGGCGCGAGTATCTGTATTTTTTCCACTTGTACTTGGTGTAAAACATTTAAGGGTCTCTTTTTCATCATCTGGCCATCTCCTCAGCATCTTCCTTGTCCTTGATTGTCCTCCCGCCATCGCCTTGCCATCCTTCCCCATCCTCATTTTCCTCCCGTCACCCGCCTCTCATTCTGATATCACCTCAGCCGCATTCACGCGTGAATGGAAAAACGTCGCGGCAAACGCAAAGAAAAACAAGTTTCTTTTTTGCCCACATCACTTGCGTGAGAAATTACACACGTCACTCCTCCAGCGCCCCCCCCCCCCCCCCCCCCCCCCCCCTGCGCTTAATGCGTTTAGCCGCGGTTGACAACAACAATGATCAGAAGTCTCCTTGAGAAGGCCCGGGAAGAAGGTGAGCTGTCCCCTTCACTAAAACCACTCATTACTCAACTCACTCCCCGGATGAATGGCCACCGAGCGCCTGCCCCCCCCCCCCCCCCCTTGAGTGCGCATGGACCCCCGTGTATGTGTGTGTGCGCATGGAATAGAGAGGGAAAGGTGGGGGGGGGGGTTGAAAGAGAGAAGCATCCCTTTAACAGAGAGAAGCGGCAAACGGGATGGAAAATGAAATGAACCTGAAGCGAGCACCTGCTGAATGTGTTTCGGAACAGCGGCCGCATTGATTCCACTGCGGGGGGGGAAAAAAAAGTTCAGGCCCGGCAGACATTTTGTGTCCATGTGGCTTCAGCTAAAAGCGCGGAGTGAGATATTTGCACAATGCCATTTTGACCCTCAAAGGGTGTCATTACTTTGGGCTCGCGTGGACCTTCACGACATGACGTCACGCGCTTTCGGCTGACAATAGCACCGATGAGCCATCGCACGTCAGAGTGATTGAGAAAAACGGGACAAAGTGATGATTTTAACTTTGGTTCTCTGTCAACGTTCGACAGGCGCATCGCACTCGCAAATCTGCACAGTCGAGCGCGAAAAATCCCGCACGTAAAATTTGTTACGATTGGAAATACACAGATATAGAAAGACGGAGCTTATTTTGTGTAGTCTTGCGCCACTGCGCAATTGCGCACACTCTCAGCGCATATGAAAACCGATCCAAAGCGGTTTTTAACACGGAAGCACACGGGAGCTGCTGCTCGGCCTACTTCTACTTCCTAGTTTACCAGACACCGCCTCCCTTTGCTCTTAAAGAGGTACGCTCATAATTACAAACAGAACACACGCCCGGTAACTTTATATCCGAGGGCATGACCGGTGTACCGCACCTGTAACTTTATATCTGCGGGCACGACTGGCCACACCTGTATATTTTCCACATGGGAGTCGTAGCTTGATATGTGGGAAGAGTGAGTCAAAACGATGATGTTATGCGACGTTAAATTGCTTGGAAGACCTGATTTTCTCTTCAACAGCAAAGTTCTGTTAGCAAACTGCTTGAAACTGGAAGAGCAAGACTTAAAATTCCCGTCCGAGCATCTTTCCATCCCAGCGACTGTCGAAAGGATGACTAACGGAGGTGTGAAAATGACGGCGGGCGGCTCGATGAGGACAAAGAGCGCAAGTAACGATCCGTCTGCATAATAACCGCCGGGCCTTCATAAGCACGACGTGATGAAGGAGCCGAGAGGGAGGCCAAAAGATTGGGGAGACACATTTTGGAACAAATTGCCAATCCGACGACAGGAAGTGGCAGCCCATTTAAGCAAAGTTATTATTTTAATGGCATATAATTTAATGGTCTAACATGGGGTTTTGTGAGCAAAGCTCAGGACAGACAAACTTTTTGAAGCCGATTGTTGTCATAAGCGACGGGTGGGTGGGGGGTTGACGTCGGTACCTGGCGCGAATTGTAATGATCAGTTGATTCAGGGGCCTCTATGAACAATAGCCGGCGTCGGAATATTGACCAATTTTTGCTGCCGACCTTTGTCCTCCGTCTAAACTTAGTCACTCTACCAAGATATTGTTTACCGAACGGGATTTTTGCCGTGTTATCCGTTTTTTGGATACTCTCCGGTGGTGAATTCTTTCTGGCTTGCTGCGTCTCGAGTCTATTTTGGGATCCGCTCTTACGGCACTGCCACTCGTGACAAGTGGTGGCTTTTTGTGAGCAGCTCTTTTACCTGTTGCGTTTACATGTAATAATAGCGTGTTTAAGAATAAAAATATTTTTAATGGCAACATATGGCCTTCGAGGGTATTGTACTTCAATGCTGCTTGTTTTTCCTGAGCAAATACAGTTTTCAATGCCAATTTTGGCCTTTTAAAGGCAAAACGTAACCTTTTCATAGTTTAACATTGCCTATTTGTGAACAAATATAGCATTTTAAAAATATTTACGTAACAGTCCTGGCAATAAAACAACATACTGTACATCTTTCCCTGAGCAAAGTTTCACCTTTTGCCAGCACAAATATTGCATTTTTGTAGCCAAATCCGGTATTTTTATGGCATAGGCATATGCATATATATATATATATATATATATATATATACTTACATGTAATAATAGCTTGTTTGAGAAAACAAACATTTCAATGGCAACATACGGCTTTTTAGGGAAACAGAAAATATTTTTGTAGTTCAATGCTGCTTTTTTCTGAGCAAATACTGTTAAATTATGGCCTTTTAAGGCAAAACATAACCTTTTCATAGTTTAATATTGTTAATTATTATATATATATATATATATTTTTTTTTAAATATTTACATAACACAGTCCTGGCAATAAAACAACATACTGTAAAGTTTTCTGCGAGCAGAGTTTTGTGCCAACATACAACCTTTTGTGGTCAACTAAGCACAAATATTGCATTTTTGTAGCCAAATCCTGCATTTTTACGGCAGGGATTGCGGCCCTGCAAGAAGGTCTGCTTCATCCACACAAAAACACAAAATGGTGATCAACTATCTTCTCTTGGTGCAAAATATTGTAGGCAAAAATCTGAATTTTTTCTGGCAAAGAATAGCACCATCAGAAGACGTTCGAGTGCGTTGCATCCGAGTAATCTCGGACGACACGAAACATCTCATTTGTCAGCCGGTTATCGCAGAAACGGCAAGTTCGCTTTGCCGGTCGCCGGCGTTGAAACGGCCTCCGTTGTGCGCGACGATGACGAAATAACGCAGCCATCTCGTACATTATGCATCAATGCGAGTGACTACATTTGGACGATGTCTGCATCGTATATGCCAAGTGTCATTTGTCATGTAGCTTGTAGCGCGACGAACGCGTTCACGCCGCATCCCGACGTTGTCGCACGAGGACCGCAGCACGTCTTTAACATGTCACATATAACGCCAATCATGAACGTGTAATATAGCTTGTACCACGTCCTTTATACAAATGTAATTACGTGCAAGCGAGCCGCAGTGACCGTATGGATGTCGCATCGGCTAGTTAGCGCGCCCGCTTCTCTTCTTCATCACTCAAACGTCTTTAATTCCGTGCTATGAAAAAGAAGTCACTTTAATCGGACTTGATCTCATGCATCATTCAGCGTGCGCATCTGTAACGGCCTCAATAAGGAGCTTCACGATGGAGGACTTTAGCGCAGCTTGGTCGATACTTTGAGTCGCGGAGGAAGATGAAGATTTACTCTGATTTAATGAAACGTGTCAGCGGATTAGCGGGGAGGGAAAGAGCTCTTCGTCCCGTCGTCGGCTATTTTTTTTTGCCGCGCGATGATTTAAGAAAAGTGTCTGGCGGACGGCGAGATGACACACGAAATCAATGTCGGCGGCGACGTTTGCATAATGCGCCGTAGAGCTGCCGTCGGATCGATACCGCGATGAAAGATTACGGCTTCTTCCGCAAGGGGGGGGGGGGGGGGGGATGATATTTTCTGTCAGCCACTTTATGGGTTTTTCTTTTAAAGGACGTTACGAGATGCATGCTGGCAGAAAAGAAGTAGCGTTACACTCGCAAAGATAATCATTAAGTTGAAAGACGTTATTCTGTTTAAAATTTTTTAAAAAAAAAAAAAGGTAAAAATCAAAAATACAATACTGTTTCCACTCCTGTGCTTGAGTAAAATTAACATTGAAATTATTTTTTAAAAATGAAGAATGTGTCAAAAAAAAAAAAAAAGAAATCACGTGTGAGACTCGCTGGAGGGACACTTGATGGGACATGGCAAAAAGTCCCAACGTGTGTTGTCATTTATTGCCATTTTCATAAATGACCACAATAGGAAAAAGAAAATAGTGACCCTATTTGATCAATGTATATATGCTTGAAGTGAGAAGAAAAACAACATTTTATTTTTAAACCAAGACCGAGCAAGTGTTGCCTCACTTTTAGGCTGTCAAAACATGTTCCCATCGCTTTGCTAACACTGTTAACAAAGTGACAAAAAAATTCTAAAGTAGCAAATGACAACAACTACCAAAAAAAATTAATACATTTCCAGATCACAGTACAACTAGAACGTTTCAATGCCAAAAGCTAATGTACAATATGCAACTTATTTGGCATGTACTGCATCTTGCAGCATCCATTTTCTTTGTCGCTTATCCTCACAAGGGTCACGGGAGTGCTGGAGCCAATCCCAGCTGTCATTGGGCAGGATACACCCTGAACCGGTCGCCAGACAATCGCAGGGCACATGGAGACGGCCAACAGTCGCACTCACAATCAGACCTTGGGGCAATTTAGAGCCTCCAATGAATGTTGCATGTTTTGGGGATGTGGGTGGAAACCGGACTGGCCGGAGAAAAGACACCCAGGCACAGGGAGAACGTGCATACTTCACACAGGCGCGAACGGGATTGAACCAGAGACCTTAGAAGTGTGAGGCCAACACTCTACAGCGGTGTCGCCGTCCCTCCTTTGGGGAGCATGAACATCATATTATTAAACACACTTTCTACGTCTTACATGTTTAAAGCACCTGAATAAAATATTGGGGGAAACTGAATGCAAAAAAATGTACGTACCTCGGTCATGATCTCTTCTTTTTAGGAAAGTGCAACATCAGTCATTTGTCTAATATTTTGGAAATAAAGGTGGTAACCCAAAATAATGGAAATTGTTTGAACAGTGTAAATTATTTTATTACAACTTTTTTTTTTTTTTTGCTACCAACCCACTAAAAACGGTCCGTGATCCACTTTTGGGCCCCGACCCACAGATTAAACATCCTTATGTAGCTTGTATCGTGTATTAGGAATAATGTATCACGTAACATGATTTATGCACACACTGCCATGTAGTTTATATCATGTAACATGCTGCTTGTGCCATGTAGCGTGCGTTATGAACAGATATGATTCAACATAAAACATAGTATGTATCATCTAGCATTAGCAGGTTGTAGATTATACAGCGTATCAACATATAATGCAAAATTCTTTATCCATCATAGCGTATAGCATGTAGCGTACACGCTGTATCACGCATAATCAAGTGCAAAGCGTGTCCGTTAGCATGTAGCACATGACATTTGGCGTCATTTCATGTACGTTGAAATCAGAATTTGGCAAGTAGCGTGCGTGGAAGGCGTCTTTAATCAAGTGTGAGTCGTATTGCGTGTAGCGTAGCGCGTGTGCCCACATTAAAAGTCAGGACAATGTCAATGCATTGATAAGTCTGATGCATGCTTAATAAGCCAAACGAGATACAAATATGGAACTTACATGAGCCACTCTCTCAGCCCAAGGACTATATCAAGTACATTCCTGAAATATTCTTACATTACCATGTACGCATACACAAAGTAACAAATGACATATTTAGTCGTGTTTTGCGATGATGTTGGAATCAGCACATCTCAGCCGGGGATCAACATATAAACGAGATGTTTTTTTTCTGGATGGTCAAAACTCCAACTTCAAATAAGTGTTGGCCGGCGGAGACTTTTCTTTTCTTATTTTTTAGCCGCCGCAGATAAATCCTTCAACGCTGAATTATGATGAAGTCGCAGCAAAGTGCTGAGCAAACAACGAGACAAACAGAAAATCCACCAAAATCCCCCCCGAGAGACGACAAATATGAAAGTGACACAAAAGGTGAAAATGGAAGAAATTGTGAAGTTTAACAAAGTAAGAGAAACCATCAGTCAGGAGCAGAGATATTGCAACAGTGTGGGATGTATATGTCTATATACATATATATATATATATCAATTTTGCACTTCACAAGAGACAAACGTTACGTCACTTATTTGACTGAGAGAGCAATAAATGCCAAATATTTTAAAACGTCATTTCAAAAGAGCCATGCAATATTCAAAAGAAGAAGAAGAAAAAAAACTAAATACAAGTGCATTTATGTGGAACCAACACTTTTAGAGTACACTAAATTCTTTCAAATAACATTTTGATGTCGCTAAGCAATGATGACAAAAGTATTTCTCACCTCGAGTGCCACTTCAGGCGCTTCCTGGTTTCAGACATCGTCAGCTGAAACTTCACGCAGGTGTGGAGATTTCCATCAGTTCATCGTGAATTGGTAATTCAACATCATTTTTCCATCATGCTGGCAAAATGGTGAACAGTTCTCGCAGACAAACGAGCGTCTTGTATTGTTTTGATAATCTTGTCTTCATGCAGAGTTGGCAACGTGTGTGAATTTCAACCCTCCCCACAAAAGTCTGTCCATGATTACGATCAGCGCGAGGCCCTTCTGCACCTGTGCACATCCACCACCACACCTGACTACGGCAAACCCACTAGGACAAACCTTCTCGGCACACTACACGAGTGTTTTCCCAAACAGGGTGCGTGGAAAGTTCCAAGAAATAATGTATCTTTATTAAATCTATTTATGCCGGTGAGGCACAATGACAGACAGTACAAAAGAATCCTCGTCGATTAGACGGCAGGAAGTACATAACATACGTAATTAATCCATCCATTTTTGGTGACATTTGGTTTTGTTGCTGTGCCGTGGGATTGTCCAATTGTAAAATATGTGCCTTGGCTCCATTAAGGTTGGAAATCACGGCACTAAATGGAGCCATTCACACCAAAGTGGCAGAGTTGTTGTGTATTTTCGACTTTTTTTTTTTTTTTTTTTTTTCTTCCAGGCTCCACTCATAATTGATATCTCGTTGCTCAGGGCTCTGCAGGCCGCATTTTCAAAAATGTTCATTTCTGAAGGAAGCCTGGAAATGGCCCGGGTCATCCTAAAACGGGCACTTCCGATCAAAATGGCAGACCTCCTGCGTCCTCTCTTCAGCTTCGCTTCTTCAGACTTTTCCACTGGTCTCCTTATGACAGACGCAAATTTCATGTCGCGACGCGAAACCGACACCGACTGTGAAGCTGTGCACGATGACTCAACATTAATGCATCATTCGGGGCACATTTTCCGGAGACGTACTCTTGTTGATTGACAGCTCAAAAGCGTTTTGTTTTCATGTGAATGCTTTATAAGCGGACGTGTGATTTTCCCGTTTATAGGTAGAATTCCACGTTTTTAAATTGCATTGATGAGAAAAAAATATATATATACATGTAATAATAGCTGGTTTAAGAATAAAAATATATATATTTTTAGGGTAACAGAAAATATTTTTGTCGTTCAATGCTGCTTTTTTTTTTTTTAGCAAGTACTGTTGTTAATGCCAATTATGGCCTTCTAAGGCAAAACAAAACCTTTTCATAGCTTAATATTGTTATTTATTAATATATATTTAAAAAATATTTACATAACACAGTCCTGGCAATAAATAAAACATACTGTATGGCTTTCTGCAAGCACAGTTTCACATTTTGTGCCAACATACACACTTTTGTGGTCGACTAGGCACAAATATTGCTTTTTTGTAGCCAAATCCAGTATTTTTACGGAATACATATATATATATTGACATTTAATAATAGTTTTTTCAATAATGAAAAATATTTGAATGGCAACATATGGCTTTTTAGGGTAACAGAAACTATTTTTGTAGTTCAATGCTGCTTTTTTTTCTGAGGAAATACTGTTTTTCATGCCAATTGTGGCCTTTTAAGGCAAAACATAACCTTTTCATAGTTTAATATTGTTCATTATAAATATATATTTTAAAAATATTTACATAAGACAGTCCTGGCAATAAAACAACATACTGTAAAGCTTTCTGCGAGAAGAGTTTCACATTTTGTGCCGATATACAATTTTTTGTGGCCAACTAAGCACAAATATTGCATTTTTGTACACAAATCCGGTATTTTTTTTATTTTTTTCTGCAATGTTACGACAGTAACCCGTGCCAGAATCCAAAATTGTTCAAATTCCGGTCCGATTTTTGCAAGCAGAGGTGGAAGATTAGACACGCGTCTGTTGATTGGGCGAACGTGTTCCTCCTGACCAATGAAAACGCGTGTTGTGTCGGAGGCACGTCACGGGGCCATATTCAAATGAACACGATGACGCCTCGAGAGTGAAAGAAATTGATCGCCATATCAAAAATAAATTCCCACGGGATTGGATGGAAGGAGAACTCGTGGATACAATTGGAAAGAAGGAAGTAGCCGCTCTGTTAAGCGACTTTATTCGCAAAATGGATCAACCTGGTAAAGCATTGATTGTGCAGGTGGCGTCAGGATACTATTGATTATGGATCAAGAGGTTTCAAGGCGTTGGAAATTCACGAGAAACGACAAAAAACACGTCAAACATCGGAAAGCAACGAAAAGGAACTTTTTCCACAGCTGCTCCATTAAGATGTCAACCCCAGTTGCAGAAAGGCTCATCAATAACCAGGTGAGAGTTCTGAAGCAAACACTTGTCAGAGGATTTGTATTATTTACTCGACGTGAATAATTGTTGTCAAATTCATGCGTTTCAATCATGTACTAAAACAAGAAATGAAAACGTTTTTGAATGGATACGGTACACGCGCTCTGAAAGCAGGCAAATATGAATTCAAATTAGTAGTGAGTTGAATTTGAATTTTTTTTGGGGGGGGGGGGGGTGAAGGCATGCGCCGAAATAATGAACGATCACATTGTGCACATTTTGAAAACAGAAACGCATTTATTTATAGATGCACTAGATTTATTTCATGCATCATGCAATTTTATAAAACTTACACATTAAAATTGGGGATCATCCTTTGAACATGGTTCAGCAAATTGATGGGCGTTGACTGCCCTGTGTGTTTACTTTTATGACTTCAATTTAATCAGAACAATTGAAAATATCTATAAGCTCTTCAATAAAAGGAAAAAATGAAATAAAGTAATTTTCAAATAAAATCTAAAAACTGTTTTAATACTTACCGATGAAAAATATGACTGAAGTTTCAAATATAATAAACAATTAATGAAAAATACGAATACAATGAAAAAGTAACAATTAGTAACTAAGAAAAATAAAATCTCAACATGTTTACATCTGTGCATTTTTAATGGAAAACTATTAAAAATAAATTTCAAATATGATAAAAATGAAGTGTTTTATTGAAAAAACAAGAAATTGTTCAAATTTGAAAGGAAAAGTAAATTAATTAATTGACTGAAGCTACTGTCCATAAAAAAGCTCGCTAGCATTTCATTTGCTATTAACGCACTCGCTAGCTAGCCTACATGTCATTCATGCCATTTTTTTCCATGCCCAAACATTGACCACAAAGGTAATTTGACTGACAGTTTTCAAAATTTTATCTCACATGGGCAATTTTAAGCTTTCGTTTCAACCAAAAAAAACATTGTACCGTAATTTCTGGCCTATAAACCGCGACTTTTTTCACACGCTTTCGACCCCGCAGTTTACGCGGCGATGCAGCTAATTTGTGGATTTTTTTTCTAACGGGTTAGCGCTGTGCTAGCGTGCTGCTGCTGTGTTATTGCCACATCTATCTATCTATATATATATATATATATATTAAAACCAGCCCAGTTCGTGCTACCATGTTGTTGTTATGTTAAAATAAGCTAAGGTATCAAAACTTTGAAAACTCTTTCGGTGTACCGTCTTTCTTTGTAAATATGTGGGCAGTTGCAGCTTTTACACAGGTACAGTTCATGTATGTGCCTAATGGTATTTCCATAACAAATGTACTGGGTGAGGTTTATAATCTGGTGTGCTATGTAGCCCGGAAATTACGGTAATTAAAGAGCAGAGTAATTGGTAATTTAGTCTTTGCTCATGCGGAAATGGCCATCGAGAAACTAAGCCGGAGAAGAATTTTGGCCCAAAAGCAGTCAAAAGTGCTGGAAATGTCCCAAACATTTAAGGAGCCACGATAAGTGGCGGCAGGCGAGAGCTCATCTGCATCCGGACCCGATTGGAAAATGATGCATTTCAAGTGTGAAACTTTTGAGCTCCGGTGCAGCGCCCGTCGCCGCTGCCCTGGACTGGGTTTTTAATTCCGCACGCAGGTGAAATATGTCTTTGAGATGCGATTGAAGAAGCTTTAAAAGTTTTCCTCGTGAATATGACCCGCCTTGTGAGGCTTTGCTGCGCTTCGAATGCCGAGCGCAGGTGGTCAGGCAGCAGTCGAGCGTGGTAACGTGTTTTTACGTTAGTTCCTCCTGTGACGATCCGGCTCTTCCGACGCCATGCAACATGTATTTGGTATCTGGTGTGGAAGTTTGTCTCACTCAGTTTTTCAGAGAGATTGAAGTTTTTAAAGCACTGTCATGATCAGTATCGATGGCGATGAGGCATCACTTTGGATTTGAGATCGGCACAGATTTTGAAGAGAAGATAAAGACGGGGGACTCCAGACTTCTCACGCTGATTATCAGGCAGAAAAATGCCAACATGGAAGTAGGAGAACTTTAGGAACCCTTCCAGACAAACAGAGGATGTTTATGGGTGTATCTATGTGTATATACAGCGAATCCTCGTGTTAAGACGGTCTCGACCGATGACGTTTCGACTTTACAATGCCCGCCCCGTGTCCGCCATTTTGTCTGGCTGATTCTTGTCGGTGTTTGTTCGCCCGGAGTATCTCCTTTTTCAACATTATGGCCCCAAAGAAGAAAGCTGCGTCTTTTAGCGATGCTTCCGCAGCCGAAAGAAAATCCATCACCACGGAAACAAAGCTCAAGATCATAAAAAGTCGGGAGAACGGAGAGACGCCAACACCACCGAGGCTTCCGTCGGTCGACCGCGGTGACAATTATTAAAGACAAAGGCCGCATTTTAGCGCATGTGAAGGGTTCCGTTCGTACGTCGGCTACAGTGATCGCAAAACAAGGTTCTTTGATACTTGTGGATCGAGGACCGAGTTCCTTGGCAATAGCGAAGCACAGCCTCCCTTCCTTCTTCTTCTTCTTCTTCTTCTCCATCCACCTCAAGTACATCATCTTGTTCATTTCAATGTATTTGTTTCTTATACAAAGTATTTTGGGGTCAATTCTGACTTTAATGGCGGAATCAGACTTGAGTCGAAATTTGAGTTCAGTCGCTACTGGACGAACGGATCTCAGTCGTAGACTCAGGACTAGAAAACATTTATTTGTTCTGTCGGTCGCAAAGCCTCAGTGACAGAAATACACACAGTACATTATTTCTTGTAAATGAATAACCATTCTGAAGAAAAATGTAATAATTTCCTTTTGGAATCAATGGTCTCGATCACGGGTGCCAAACTCAAGGGACGGGGGGCCAGATCCGGCCCGCCACAGGATTCTATGTGGCCCGCGAAGGCAAATCATTAGTCTCAAAATCCAGGATTCTTCTGAAGATGCGTCCCAACATTTCAAATTGTCATAAATGATAATGTTGAGATATTATAAGCATTTTTATGTTACCAAACATAAACAATGGTTGAAAAACCCTTTATGCTTGATTTCTGATTCCAAAACCTAGTTCATAAATTTCATGTGTAAATATGACGAGGCAATTCAGGATTTCTGTGGTTTCACCATCATGGCCCCCGCCCCCAACCAGTGTTCTGCTGCTGATTACTAAAGAACGGGAAAAGCCTCGCAACAATTTTTTTTTTTTTTCCTGGAGAAAGAAGAGTCGACGTTCACCGTTTATACTGTCCCGGAACGCATTAATACGCTCTCAAACCGCGAGAAATATGGGCAACTCCGCAGTTAATGAAGCAATCGGAATAACGCACATTTGAAATAATGCCGTTATCTCAATAAATAATTCATTTCACATGCGATTTGATATGAATTGAAAGAGATGGCGCTAAAAGCCCACCCCCTCGCGAAAGTGACCAAACTTAAAGAGCTCCAATTCCCATCAGTAGTTTCCTCACGTGCGTGTTTTTTTTTTTTTTTTTTAATTCACTACATTAAAACAGCAGCGAGACACGACTCACGAGAGAGATGAAAAATGGAACGTTTCAGACAGACGGCACTCACTTGGCAACGTGATCAAAATCTCTCTGCAGAAAAGCTTTTAAAGAAGAGGGTGCATTTTTTTTTTTCCCATTTCTTCTTTTTCACAACCCTTGAGAACTAAAATTACGATTGACCTAAAAAAAAAAAATGGCAAATGACCCTTTTTCACCGAGTAAATAAAGATGCTCGGTTCAGTCCTGCGTGACTTTGACTTTTACTGAGTGTTTCTATTACCATTTCAAGCCCGGCATAAATTGTTTGCATCGCTGCTCGTGCTCTGAAGAGACTAAGACGGGCAAAGCGGGGGCTGAGAATTTGATGGGGCTGTGTAGCCCAAAAATGACATAAACGCATGAATATTTTCACCTAATAGATTCCAAACAAAACACGTCTTGTTTTCACCAAGTCAAAGATGCCCAACAGGAAACTAATTGCAATGATTGGTGGTTGATTAGTCACGCCTGCGACTACCAGGAAGTAATTCAATATGACACAGGGAGTCCTCGGTCTACGACTGAGATCCGTTCCTACAGTAGCGACTTAGTCGGATTCCGCCATTAAAGTCAGAATTTACATCAAAATACACAAATACATTGAAATGAACAAGATGATGTACTTGAGGTGGATGGAGAAGAAGAAGAAGAAGAAGGAAGGGAGGCTGTGCTTCGCTATTGCCAAGGAACCCGGTCCTCGATCCACAAGTATCAAAGAACCTTGTTTTGCGATCACTGTAGCCGACGTACGAACGGAACCCTTCACATGCGCTAAAATGCGGCCTTTGTCTTTAATAATTGTCACCGCGGTCGACCGACGGAAGCCTCGGTGGTGTTGGCGTCTCTCCTTCCTCCAATCGTTTTATGATCTTGAGCTTCGTTTCCGTGGTGATGGATTTTCTTTCGGCTGCGGAAGCATCGCTAAAAGACGCAGCTTTCTTCTTTGGGGCCATAATGTTGAAAAAGGAGGGCAAAAAAAATGCAAAGATACAAACACGGGCAAGGATTAGCCAGACAAAATGGCGGACGTGGACAAGTCGAAATGTCTTTGGTCGAGACCGTCTTAAACCGAGGACTCCCTGTATGTTAAAGTCAACATTTGTAGTCATAAATGCACAAAATGTAATTTCCTAGGGCGGCCCGTTGAAGCGGCACACGTCCACAAACTGTAATTGATACATTATGGGACAAAATTTTAATATTTTCACCCTTTGCACCTCATCCAACTTGGTCAAAAATGCCACCGAAAGGTTATTTTTATAACCCGGTTAGGCAGCCAACTTGTCTCGACAAATTTATGGAAGACTAGTGATCAGTAGTTACATAAATATCATGAAAAAAAAATTTAGGTGGCGACTTACTCAAGGGCGTTTTGAAATTTTGAGGCCACGCCCCAAAGTCATCACGGCACGTCATTAAAACGGTCGTTAGTGTTTGTTAGTGTCCTTTGGGAATGAAACTAGTTGCGCCTGAATGAATGAATTACACCTACTTCTGGTTAGCGTCAACTTCGGCATACTTCCTTGACACCAATTACTATACTCGGCTTTGTGGCATCTGAGGGTATTTTAGAACGATACCGATAAACACAAAGGCATGAATGCGAAGAGCAAATATGTTGATTGATTACTGTAAGCCAGTCAATCTGAGGGAAAGTCAACGAAGCACTGCGACAACTAGGGGGCGCCCAAAGAGCAATTAGCATTTAACAGAGTCTAAAATTTTGAAAGAACAAGAAAAACAAAAAAGGTAACGTGATTGGAGTGCTTTAATTAGTTTTGATGCATTTTCACAATTTTACAGTTTCAAAACCTCATTAGTTAAGGTTTTTCAAGTAATTTTTTTATCTTTACCCATACTGATATTTAAATATGAACTAACTCGTGACTGAGAAGTAAAACATTGGGAAGTATTTCTCAAAATCCTTTAGAAATCTTGCAGCAGCAGGGCACATACGGTATGCGACTTTTTACAGTTTTGCATTTAAATAAATGCGGGGCGGCTTTTATCAGTTTGCGCCTGGGAGGTGGGTGGGGGTGGGGGGGGGTGAATTGTTATTACTCGAATGCCACCATGGCCTGCAGCGTCTCCCCCAGAAGAACAGACTCATTTGCTTCGGATTTATTACATTTCAGATAGCGCCAACTTTATCTGGCCGCCCGTCCATCTGTCTTTACGAGTCCATATGCGAGAGAGAGAGAGAAAACATTATCTGGGATTTTCATTTTCGACAACTTTATTACCACCACTCTCTCGTCACACTTGTCTTTTCCCACCAATGCTTGAGACAAAGTGATCAAAAGAAAGAAAAGAAGACAGAAATTTAAAAAAAAAAGATGCTTTTCAGAGTGGAACTCCATATGGAAAGCATTTTTTTTTTGGAAGTATTCAAAGCCGGACTGCAATGCCCCGACAAAAAGCGCGCCAGCGGCGTCCCGCAACTTTAAATCACATTTTAACAAGATGGCGGAGGCTGTTTGTTTTTGCTTGTTAGGGTTAGGAAGTAAAGATTAAAAAAAAAAAAAATGCTGATATTTCTATCAACACAAACCACACTGTGTAATATTATTTGTATGCGTTTGCGTGAGCGAGAGAGAAAGAGAGAGAGAGAGACGTCTCCATCTCGCCGACGTTGTTAATAAACAGCAAGTGACATTTCTGGAGCATCTTATTAGTCAGTGAGTGCAGATGAAAAGAACAAATTTCAAACAAGCTCCTTAGAAAAAGATGCCCAAGGCTCATCTCGGATTACCTGCACGCTTGATTTCGTTTGGAATAATAAATAAAAAAAAAAACAAAGATCATCAGCACCGAGTCGATAATTTCTGAAAATGTCGTCTGAAGGAACCATCGACGGAACACTCTGGAATTTCTTCAGGTTTATTCATCGGTCGCGTCCGTCTTTCCATCCGGCCGTCTACAGTATCAGGCTATTGCACCGCCATCCATCTTTTATGAATCTGTCCATCCATCCATCCGTGTATCCTTCTGTACGTCCATCAATGCGTTCATCCATGTCGAACATTAATCCGCCATCTAATTCTGATCGAACCAAATCTTTGCGTCAATCCATCCATTGCTCACGATATCACCTCTCGAAAAAGAGACGCGCATTATCACCACCCAAGGATGAATAATCTATCCATCCATCCACCCTCCCCCTGGTCTCACCCGCCCATCCATTGATCGACTCGTCGACCACCCGTTCATTCTTTTAGGAATCCCGCTGCCCACCAACACCCATCCATTCATCTGCCCTCCGTCCATCCGTCTATTCCCTCCATCTGTTGTTGAATGGCCGCGGATTGCACCTTTAGCCGACTCCCCTCAGTCCATCCGTCTTCTTCCAGAAAGGGTTTTGGATGAAATGCGACTCGCTTGAGAGTGTCTGTGTGATGTCTGCATGCACATTAAAGTGAGAAGGATCCATCCCGACGCTCCTCCGAGAGCACCGCCAACAGGTCGGCGACGTTCGTGCAGACTTTGGCGAGCCTTCGGTCCTAACGGTTGACACCTCAAACTGGCCGCTCGGCCCGCCCTCAAGGCACAGCTGCGAGCGCCGGACGCCGTTTATTACAAAGGACGACATGAGGCTTAGCTGGACCCGATTCCTGCGAAGGCCCGGAATGCTCTCCCCTGCGATGCCGACGTTGTTGATTCGACGCTAACACACTGAGTGATGGATGCGCCGACCGGATGGTACCGACATGAAAACATTAAATCCAGTGGAGTGAATTACGGCTCGCTTCCCAGCAGGGGCCTCCCGTCCGCCGCTTCATAGATCACCGGGAACGTACGTACCGGATGTGGAATGTCTGTTCAGGCTGTGAGAATGACTTGGATATTATTTATTTTGTTTGTCTTTATTTGTAACTGCCTTCTTTGGACTCGGACCAGCCTGTTGTTTCCTGTTTCTAATCAAGGAGAAACTCAAGTCCAGTTGTGTCTGATTGAATCCGATGAAGCTGCGCTTTATTGCATTCCTCATCCGAGATGAGCCACGGAGACTGCCGGTGTTTGAATTTGAAAATCAAACAACTTTTGCCATCTGTGATGTTGGACAAGCGGTGAGCACAACCACCTTAAAGTTCTGTGATCACTTATGATCCGTTGGCCATTCAAGAACGGGTCGCTGCTCAATGGACGGCGAGATGGTCTTGTGTTTTTAGTCGGTGTCTCTACATTTGACGGTTGCTCTGCAGCCCCATCCCTTAGGTCTGAAAGGGTCTTGCAGTTGCTGAGTGTTCTGAGATGCTTGAACCTCACCTCCAGGTAAACCAAGACCAGCATCTTTGTGTGTGTGTGTGTGCACTCAGAATGCTAACGCATCTCTCAGAGGAAGTAATTTTTTTTTATTTTTTTACAACTTGGACCCCTTAGGACCACGTTATCCAGGAGTTGCATTGCTTGCTCCAAAATAAGCATGTCAAGTAAAGAACAATGCAGTACAGTTCAGTTCAGTTCCTTATGGTACAGCCATCCGTCCATTATCTGCCGCTTTCCCGGGTCGGGTCGCGGGGCAAGTAGCTTCAGCAGGGATGCCCAGACTTCCCTTTCCCCAGCCACTTCTACCAGTTCTTCCGGAGGGATCCCAAGGCGTTCGCAAGCCAGCCAAGAGACAGTCTCTACAGCATAGGTCGTCCTCGGGGTCTCTTTCTGGTGGGACGTGCCCGGAACACCTCACCAGGGAGGCGTTCAGGAGGCGTCCGGATCAGATGCCCCAGCCACTTCATCTGGCTCCTCTCAATGTGGAGGAGCAGCAGCTCGACACTGAGCCCTTCCCAGATGACCGAGCTTCTCACCCTATCTGGAAGGGAAAGCCCGGACACCCCGCGGAGGAAACTCATTTAGGCCGCTTGCATCCGGGATCCTGTTCTTTCGGTCACGACCCAAAGCTCGTGGCCACGGGTGAGGGTAGAAACGTAAATTGAGAGCTTCGCTTTTCGACTTAACTCCCTCTACAGCACAACGGACCGACGCAAAGTCCGCATCACTGCAGACGCCGCACCGATCCGTCTGTCGAGCTCCCGCTCCATTTGTGAACAACACCCTAAGATGCTTGAACTCCTCCACTTGGGGCAGGATCTCGCACGCCACCCTTTTCCGACTGAGGACCACAGCCTCGGATTTGGAGGTGCTGATTCTCATCCCGGCCGCTTCAGACTGGGCTGCAAATGGCTCCAGTGAGAGCCGGAGATCACGGCTTGACGAAGCCAACAGAACCACATCATCCGCAAAGAGCAGAGATGCAATCCTGAGACCACCGAACCGGACACCCGCTACGCCTCTGCTACGTCTCGAAATTCTGTCCATCCAATTTTTGAACATTAAAGTGACACCGACATATGGTACATATTTCTATAATGTTGAGTTGAACACAATTTCCATCCAGCCATCCATTTTCCAAGCTGCTTATCCACACAAGGGCCGCGGTAGTGCTGGACCCTGACCCAGTGAACTTCACCCGGGCACAATGGCCAACATTTCAGTAGCTATCACTGCTTACTTCCTGGATGTGCACCAATAAACAGCCTCTCTCTCTCTCTCTCTCTCTCTCTCTCTCTCTCTCTCTCTCTCTCTCCCCCCCCCCCCAGCCCAACTTGCAAACACTGTTTTTAGGAGCCTGAGGAACATAACTACATACTGACTGATTCGTCCATAAACCATAATTACGCTGGTGGTCTGGATGAATTAATGGAATACTACGTGGAAGCTAAGATTTATGATCAGGCTTGTGACTTTTCTCCTGCGGACGTGAGCGTGTTTGATATTCGCAGCAATCTCAGGCAAATCCTCCTCCGGTCGACTGGATTCACTCACCTGTTATATCGCCCCCGCATTGGATTAAATCAACTTGTTCCCTCGACACCTGCATTTTTTTTTTTTTTTCCCCCCCGCCCATGTCTTGTGCGTTGCCTGCATTGATTCAGTCTCATCTTGATCCGCGTGCGAGCATTCGCGGGGGATCTCCTTCCGCGCTAATGCGACGTCGTAATGGACTTGTTCCATCAAAGCGAGGACCCGCCGCGGGCCACACGGCGCCAGGCGTCAATCGGAGGGGATTGGGCGGACGCAGTAACGCGGCAGGTTGCTTGATGAAACGATGCCCTGGTACGGAGGAAATTGCAGCGTGTGTTGTTCTTTCCACACACGGCAACCTGCCGAGGATTACTGCAGAACAGTAAAACCTCCCGCACACTGCAACCGACACCCTGCCACGAACGGTAATTGACCAAACCCCCTGAAAATGCTCATTAATTGCCTAATATTGATCATTTGAACTCTAGATCTGTCTAAAATTGTAATACCATTTTAAAATCATTATTAAACACCAATCCATCCATTTCCTTAGCCGCTTATCCTCACAAGGGAGTGCTGGAGCCTATCCCAGCTGTCAATCGCGGGGCACGTCGAGACAAACAGCCGCACTCACAATCGCACCTTGGGGCAATTGAGAGTGTCCAATTAATGTTTTTGGGAGTACCCGGAGGAAACCCACGCAGGCACGGGGGAGAGCATCCCGACAGGCGGGTCCGGGATTGAACCCGGGACCTCAGAACTGTGAGGCCAACGCTTTACCAGCTGATCCAGCCTGTGCTGGAGACTGAGTGAAAATATTTTGTAAAAAAAAAAAAAAAACAAAAACAAAACATCCTTCCGACCCTAATTCGGATCCACATTTTTTTTTTTGGGGGGGGGGGGCCCTTATTCTCAATTTAGGCAAGAAGTGGACCACATTTTGAACCGGTCACACATGGACGAGCAAAATCTGCGCGGCTGTCATTTCCAAGACTCGTCCGTCTGCTTCGAAGGCCTCTTCCGGCCATCGACGTCGTCAACAGCTGCTCGCTACTGCTAATTCTTGATCGCGAAGAGCTGGCGGGGAAAGCGAGAAGAGGCTCACCGGGATGGTGGTTGGGGGGGGGGGGGGGGGGCCTTCGAGTGGGGCTTTCGCCCCCTTATACAGTAGCGCTAGATGCTAACCTGCAAGGTTTCAAAGAATAGGACTGGATGCCTATAACCAAGTAGCCTGAGTTGCTAATTCTTGAATATTCTTGCAGAAAGGGGCTTTTATTTCTGCAAAAACAAGCAATTATTTCATGGCATTGCCAAATAATTATCGTATTATAGTACAATGGTACTGACTTACAGTTTTAGTTTAGTTTTTTTTCTGCGACCAAGCTCATATAAAACATCAATTTTCCCCTTTAAAATGAACTGAAATGCCATTACGAGGTTCCAGCCATCCAAAAAACCATAACAATGTATTCCAAGATGTGTTTAATTAATAAAGGGACTTTCTTGCATCGTATAAAACAAAAGAATGTTTAAAAAGTGACTTTTGGCCTACTCCCATTCCTTACTTGTGTTTTCATTTTGTACTTGTGTGGCGCTGGAGCCAATCCCAGCTATCTTCGGGCGGGTGGCGGAGCACACCCTGAACTGGTCGTCAGCCAATCGCAGGGCACATAGAAACAAACGAGCTTTCGCACTCACAATCACACCTCGGGGCCAATTAATGCATGTTTTTGGAATATGTGAGGAAATTAGAGGGCCCGGAGCAAATCCACGCAGGTACGCCAACAACAATTGTTGCACGGCAAGGGGGCAGACCAAAATGCAGGACTCCGAGGCAAGGGCATGATCTTAAGAGTGGTTTTTATTCCTGAAGGAGGTCAAACACGAAAAAAAGCAGTCCAAAACAAGTGGAAGCACAAACTGACTGAAATTTATAGTTTTTTTTTTTTTTACAACAGCTGATGACTGGCCCACCGCCCGACTCCAGCACCTGGAATTCCTGGGCGGTCACTTATCCAAATACCAACCAGGACCGAACCTGCTTAGCTTCCGAGATCAGACAGCATGTGGGGATTGGGTCAACTACGTACATGCGTGTATGTATATATATATATATATATATTTCATTACACTGTCCTTGTGTTGTTTGAGTTACAAAGAAATGTCCCTGAGTACAAAAATAAAAATAAAGGTAAGACCCGATCCGGTGCGAGCTTCACTTCCATAACCGCAAATTGTGTATTTTCCAACGCAGCGTTTTAAGGAATTGACTCATATATGCAAGAATGCAATATGTATCCCCTCTGAGGGTCACATTACCGCGATGTGCTCAATCATTCGAAAGGCGATCGTGAAACTAAATCTTGTTGTTTCTAAACATAAACCATCAACATTCCCTTCATACCAGCCCCCAAAGGACACGTCGAGCCCTTAAACTCACACAACCCCCGACCCGGTCACGACCTTTGACGGGCGCCGCTGGGCCCATTCGCTTCGGCATACAAACTTGATAAAGTGCTCCATATATTCGAAGCAGGCCTCAGCGAAACTCATTAGCGGGACGTCAATGCGCGGCTCGATCTGCCCGTCCGTCTGTTCGCACGCCCGTCGGGCCATCTGCGCTGCACACGGCCACGTTTTGCGCTGCATTTTTAGCGTTTCCATTTTCTCCCTGGCAGGAGACGCAAAACCGCCCCGCGTTCCGATTCCGGCGCGCTTTCCTTTTAAACGTGCCTCTTCCTACTTCTCCGCCGAGATGACGGCTGTCGCTCACGCTCCAGCAGATGGCGTCTTCGTTTTTTTGCGTCCGGTACCGAAGCGCGCGCAGTGTTTCGGTTGCTTTACACCGTAGCTACACGAGAGGGTCAGCGCGTTGGAAACGTGATTATAGGACCGCTTTGCGCAACTCCAAACAATAATAATATACTGGAGTGTCAAATCAATACATATCTGACAGTGTTCATTTGTATAGAACAGTCATTAATGTGCTGTTTTTTTTTTTTTAGTTAGCCCACAGATTGTGGGTATCCCAAACCTCAGAACTTCGACGTCACTCTGCGCACCAAATATTAAAAATCTCGTTAGTAAATAAACTTACTCTGCTACTCATTTCCAGTCACTGTGATTTGACGGGCGCGTATGAGCCCGTGCGCCATCCGCCTCGCAAATCTGCTCAGTCGAGCATGAAAAAAATCACATGAATAAAATTTTGTTACGATTAGAAATACGGAGATATTGAAAGACGTCGCTTATTTTGTGTAGTCTTGACCACTGTTCCCTCTAAACTGCGCCACTGCGCAATTGCGCACTTGTCGCACACTCTCAGCGCACGTGAAAACCGATCCAGCGCAGGTGAACCGCAGCCTGACATCTTTTTTTTTTTTTTTAACACGGTCTCTAACAACGAGCTGCTGCTCAGCCTACTACTTCTACTTCTGAGTTTACCTGACACCGCCCCCCCTGCTCTTAAAGGGGTACACTCATCAATTTTATATCTGCGGGCATGACTGGTGGATCACACCTGTAACTTTACACCTGTGGGCATGACTGACCACACCAGTCGTCTTCTTTTCCTTTCGGCTTGTCCCGCAGCAGTCAATGTGAGCGCGTCATCGCACTCGCAAACCTGCACAGTCGAGCACGAAAAATCACAGCCGTAAAATTTGTTATGAGTAGAAATACATAGATATTGAAAAATGTCGCTTATTTTATGTAGTTTTGATTAATGTTCCCTCTAAGCTGCGCCACTATGCAATTGCGCACTTGTGGCACACTCTCAGCGCACATGAAAACCGATCCAGCTCAGTGAACCACACCCTGACGTCTTGTTTTTTTTTTTTTTTTTCCCCAACAAGGAAGCACACGGAATCTGCTCCTCAGCCTACTGCTACTTCCTAGTTTACCTGACACCGCCCCCCTCTGCTCTTAAAGGGGTACACTCATGATTACAAACAGAACACACACCCGCAAGTCTATATCTGCGGGCATGACTGACCACACCCGTACATCTTTTTTTACGGTGAGTGACTGCATTTTGATGATGGGTTAGCTCGTTTTTTTTTTTTTTTTGTGTTGGTTAGTTAGTTGGTCATTGATTGAGTTTGTAGGTCAGTTATTTGGTAGCTTGTTTGGTTACTCATTTTTTGATAGGTTCCTACTCAGTTTTGCAGAAATATGCAGAGACGACATCTCCTAACCCAACACGGCAACAACAACACTACGGCCACGTTACAAGTTTGAGTCTTACTGATGGTATGGGGTGGACGGGTGTCTTTATGCAGGTGCATCGGATTCAGGATCATACATGGAGTGCAGGTGGACTTTTAACCCTTTCCGGGCAGGTGTTGCAAATTTGCCACAGGTTTAATATCATCGAAAATTTCAACTCCGGAGGATCATTTTCTGAAGGTATCAGATTTTTTTTATTTTTTCCGGAGAGGGTTACGAACAGGTCTTACGTATTTGCAGCTGTATCACACAAATAAATCGTTTTTTTTTTTCTTTTTCGATGATCTCTCTCACAGTGGACATGCACCTACGATGAAAATTTCAGATCCCTCCATGATTTCCGAGTGGGAGAACTCGGAATATAGCAGCGTGTTCAAATACTTATTTTCTTCACTGTGCGCACGCCTCTTTGTTCCCTACTAGCTAGTGTATGTATGTCTTTCTGACGACGTGACATTTGACAGGCATCTTATATCGGCCCTCGTGGGACGATGGGGGGCTGTGACGCACACGTGGCGAATCCCCCCCACCCCAACCTACCCCAAGGCGCCCCCCCCCCCCTCCCTCCCCCAATAAAAGAGGAGGCGGCACGAGAAGGATGAGATGCCGGATCAAACTCGGCCTCATTTGGCCTCAGCAAAAAGGAGCTCTCTTATCTCGAAAACAGCCATTTAGCGTTAATTAATCCTTTGGAGTGAAACCTCCCCCGACAACAAATTCTCTTTGGTTGTTACGCTTTTCATGCTCCGAGTGCGACTTCTCACGCTTGTTATATTAGGCAGAAAAAATGAAGGGAAAAAAAAAAAAACCCGCAAAAATAAAAAGACAAAACCTGATTATTGTCCGTGGCGCTCGCGTCACGCCAGCTGCTTTCTAAAGCGTTGCGCCGTCACGCTTTGAACGGCGGCACGGTCTCGGGGAATTGCGGGAAACTCTTCATGTTCTTGTTGTACAATCCAGCTCGGAGCTTGTCCCCCCCCACCCCCCACCCCCCCCAACAACACAATTAAGCTTCCTGGCCGCTCTCGTTTCTTTGATGTCTCAAACGTTGCACATTTGCGCCTGGATCGACTGGACCGGCACCACCGACTGGCTCGTCTTTGTCGTGAGCTGCCAGATGAACGCCACTAAACATTTTGGCTTTGCTGTTTTTGTTGTTGTCGTGAGTTGGCAACGTCTTCCCCACCCCCCCAAAGAAAATTGTTAACCCAATTCAACAAAACTCGGGAAATGGTTTGTGCTGGGGAAGACGTCTTTGATGCACACGAAGATGACGACACAAGGGGAAATGCGGATTGGCCTTGCACGGTTTATATTCTGGGTTCGGATTACGATCAGGGATTACTTTCAAATCAGAGATCGGGTTTCACCTTCAGATTTAGAACCTAGATTGGGGCTCGATCTGGACCTATTACAGTTAGAGTTAAGTGTTTTAAATTAGGGTTTCAAGGCGGGGTTGGGTTTTCAAATGTGTGTTTGGTCAATAGTGAAACGTTTTAAAGTCTGGTTTCAAGCCAAGTAACATTTTCCAACAAGGGCAAGGGGGTTCAGGATCTCAAATTAGAGCTTCAGGCATGGGTGACGGTCTCAAGTTAGGCTTTCAATTACAGTGGTACCTCTACTTAGGTTTCTTAACGTGAGGTTTTCGTAAGTAGAAGCACATTTTACATGTAAAAAGGCTAATCCGTTCCAAGCACGCAGTTAGATTTTAAGGGAGCCTTTCAAACCTTGTTGAAACAACAGTAAAGGGTTTCAAGTCCGAGTTCAGGTTTCAAACGCATATTAGGCTGACAAATGAGTGTTTTCAAGTAAGTGTCAAATTTTCAAGTTTGGATTTTAAGACGATGCGAGTTTTTCCAGCAGCATTGTAGGTAAACTAGTGCTATCTTTTCTCGGAGAGAAGCTCAAACGTCCTCGTGGCTCTTATCACGGGTTGTCAGGCTAACGTGAGGTGACAATCTTCTGATGCCAGAGTGTTCCCAGGCCTCACCGCCGGTCCCAAAGCTTTTCACTTCACTACGTGATCCGCTAGACACAACAACAGCTAGCACACGACAACAAGAACAACAATAACTGTTCTTGACTTCTCTCAGATGTTTGTCACAGTAAACTTCAGTGAAGAAAGAAGACTCCATATGAACTGTGAATCAAAGTACTAGGAAGTTTTTGATAGCGATATAAGATAGTCCTCCTGACCCATCCTCGGCCTTCTAACGCTTATTATTTCAAAATTGGGCTTCAAGCCACAGTTAGGCTTTCAAATTTGAATTTAGAAAGAAGTTTCAAATTGGAGTTTCTCGCCAGACTTCTGCTTTCAAAATTTGGTTAGGGTTTCACAGTATGGTTTTTAGTACGGGTCCTCCAATCGGGTTCATCCGTCAGAGTTGAGCTTTGAAATTTGGAGTTTCAAGCCTTGGTCAGGGTTTTGAAAACGGTTAGGATTTCGAGCAAGGGTTTGCGGTTGAAAAATGGTTTGGGTTGCAAAGCAGGATTGACAAGAACTTCACGTCTGATACTACGTCGAAAGCTGTGTACTTGCTATGTCGCTGCCATTCAGGAAGAAACTGAACAGAACTCAAAGGAAACGCTTCTTTCCCTGACGATTGGTACCGTGTCCTGCCTCTGAAACACCACTGATACGACCTCCAAAGCCGGGAAATTTCCAGCTGGCCTTTGTCGCCCTTTTCTGACTTTGTGCCGGCGGTTCACACAGACCGGCAGACTGAAAGGGGCTTCTCTAGCAAATTACTATACTCAGTCTTTGGTTCATTCGCCAAACAAAAAGAGGTCAGCTGACAGGCTTCCTACTGGGACTTGTCCGTAGCTCAGTTCAGGTACCCGGTGCAGATTTTGATGTCTTGCAGCCCGGGCTTTGACGAGTGGACTGGGAAAGATCAGAACGAGTGTTTCTGACGGGCTCCACGCACCCAGGGGACAAATTGACTTTCTGCATAACAGCAGCATTGCGGCGTCTGTCTGCTTGCCTACATTCTTTCTTTCTTTCTTTCTTTCTTTCTTTCTTGCTTTTTTTTCCTCCCAGGGCTCCGTCTCGTTAGCTCATCACCCAAAGGTCAGCCAAAAGTCGAGCCGGCCAGGCCCGGGATGGTCTCGTCCCAGACGTTTTGTCAGCCGCAAAGCAACCTGGGTGCAATTAGTGACTCTAATTGACCCGTGAAAGGTCCGCGACCTCGATGGGGTTCCCGGTCCATACTTGTGTTTTTAGAGGTGCTGACACGCAGGATGTGCATGCAAAGTGTTAAATATAGTGCCTCGCCCCGGGAGCCGCTCCAGTGAAAACATTCCTTAGGAAGCAAAATCTCATTTTGTCAAAGTCTGCTTCAGGAGCCAAAGTGGGTCATGGGAAGATGCTGTCCAGTTCTTCCTGAGACGTCGGCCCTGGGATTTGATATGTTTTAGCGTCCGGGCGTTGGCACGCCATTGGGAAATATGGCAAAACTGGGAAATACGGTAGACCGTCTCCCAACCTAGTTTGGCAAACGCTGCGGCTGTTCGCTTTAGGGAAGAAACCTGGGGGTTTTCGGGAATATCAACATGTTTTTGGTTCACTTAGAGAGAAGATTTTCTGAGCCCGAAACCCCATTTTTTGCTTTTTAAAGAACAGCGTTGTTGACAAGTGCTCTCACCACAAATGTGGCGCGGCCAGCGAGTTTCAGATGTTGAACTTCACGTTCGCCTTGCACACCTGCGGTTTTACACCTCAAACACGAGACAGGAAACCAACGGATTCGCCAGTCAACACGACCCGATCGGGGGCTGAAACACACGATTAGCGAGCTGCGAATTGGCGCAGTTGCTGAGACATTGCACACTCAGATAATTACAGTCCCAGAAAAAAAAAAAAACAATATTACACCACCCTTGTTTCTTCTTCATTTTTAATGCCCGGTACGATCAAAAGTAGATTTGTTTGGATAATTAAAACGACAAGAAATAATAGTTTGCCACAATTTTCTTGGTCATTACCAAAATCACTGAACGCAATTAAGCCGAGGTACGTCGATGGAAACGGCTCCACGTTTGTGGTGTTCATTATTTTCTTCAGGTAATACACTTTTAGTGGAAGCAGGCATTAAAATTATGAGTGAATTTAGGAGAAGAAAAGAAAGTGTGCGCTAATCACTTTTTCCATGACTGCAGCAGTCAATGTGAGCGCGTCATCGCACTCGCAAACCTGCACAGTCGAGCACAAAAAATCACACGCGTCAAATTTGTTACGAGTAGAAACACGTCGCTTATTTTATGTAGTTTTGATTAATGTTCCCTCTAAGCTGCGCCACTATGCAATTGCGCACTTGTGGCACACTCTCAGCGCACATGAAAACCGATCCAGCTCAGTGAACCACACACAGCCTGATGTCTTTTTTTTTTTTTCATCACGGAAGCACACGGAATCTGCTACTCAGCCTACTTCTACTTTCTAGTTTACCTGACACCGCGCCCCTCTGCTCTTAAAGGGGTACACTCATGATTACAAACAGAACACACACCCGCAAGTCTATATCTGCGGGCATGACTGACCGCACCCGTCTTCGTCTTTTCCTTTCGGCTTGTCCCATTGGGGGTCATCTTGGGGGTGATCTTTTTCCATCTAAGCCTATCTCGTGCATCTTCCCCTCTAACACTCAATTTGTCCTCATGTCCTCCCTCACAACATCCATGAACCTTCTCTTTGGTCTTCCTCTTGTTCTCTCTTCCTTGGTCGCTCCATCCTTCCCATCCTCTCACCAATTTCCTCACTCTCTCTCCTCTGGACACGTCCAAAGCATCGAAGTCTCCTCTCTCTAACCTCGTCTCCAAAACATCCAACTTTGGCTGTCCCTCCACCTAATGAGCTCATTTCTAATCCTATCCAATCTGCTCACTCCGAGCGAGAACCTCAACATCTTCATTTCTGCCACCTCCAGGTCTGCTTCCGGCCTCGCCGCTGTTTCATGAACTTTGCCCTTCATCCTGGCGGAGACTCTTCTGTCACCTAACACACCAGACACCTTCCGTCAGCTGTTCCAACCTGCTTGGACTCGTTTCTCCACTTCACTTGATCGCACCCGCACATTTTTCAATGTTTTTCGAAGTGGGGGGCAACTGCTTTTGACATAAAAGGACATGGGCGGTGACTCTCAGGTCTTACACCACCTTTACAACCAGGGTTAGGTCTGGCATATCGACTGGCAGGCTTCAACCACCCCCGCCCCCACCCCTATCCGGCATCGGTACCTTACACCCAGACACGGAGACCCTCAAAAAAAGCCATTTTTTTTTTTTTTGTCCCACCGCTCTGCAAAGTTTCAAGGCTAAACGTTATAACAGACTACCGGCGTCAATTAAAGTGACTCATAAGCAATTTATCCGTAACCTGCTGGCGATTGAATGTCACGCGCTGGACAACCTTGACCGCAGGTGGGTCGTAAACGCACAGCCCGTTTTAGGAAAGCGTCTCGAGGAACATTTCACCGAGTGTGTTACTTTCACACATCGTCCGAATTTGTTGACATATTTCGCTGGAACCTTCCAGCGAGGAAGCACGTTAGCGGCTGGAAAAAACGGAACTTCTTTCCTCCACCCGTGCGAGCGTGTTTTGCGTGCGTGTCGTCACATGTGGATCTCATTACGTGGCGGACGGAGGCTCTCTGAGCGTCCGCTGGCGGCTCATCCGTCCGTCTCTTGCTTTGCTCTCATTTTACCGATTGATGAGTTGTTGATTAGTGGATGTGAGGGAGTCTGTCCGATATTATCTTGTGATGTTAAAAAAAAAAAAAAAAAAAACAAAGACATCATTATCCATATTCCTTCGTCTCGTGAAACTCTCATTTAGCCGACCCTTCATTTTCTTCTCGTTTCTCTGCCGTTTCCCTCCAGGAGACGTCAGACCGCGACGGCGGGTGTATTTAAAAAGCCGTTTCGGAAGCCAGGCCGCAAAAATCTTCAATTTCGGTCTTTTCTCCACACGCGGCTGCCAAAAGTCGTCCGCGGGATGTGCGGGGGAAGCGGCAAAAGTCAAACACAATTTGGGTGCCGTGACCGTGGCTCGACTTCCAAGCTGTTTTCATTTGAAAAATTTTCCCGTGCAAAATGTTGCGACGTGAACGTATTCCCTTCCCAAAAAAAAAAAAAAAAAACAACCTAATGTCAGTGTCTTAACTGTCATAAAGGTCCGAGACAATGCGTTGCAATATTTGAATATTCTATGCTAAAACTAAAATAAGGAAATCCTTGGAAGGTGAGAGATCGATTCAGGATTGTGAAAGAAGGGAGGTTGCAAAGTGACGGATTCATTTTTATAGGTAGTTACTGCTTACTGTTGAAGTGAATAATAACAAAAACAACACTAAATTAAGAATAATACATACGTTTTCGCCAAGGATAAACTTGTTTGAATTGCGTTATTTTTTTGGTAAAGCTGTTAACGTTACCAGAATATTCGTAACCGCCAAATATTTCAAATAAATGCCGTCCATCCATCCATTTTCTGCCGCTTTTCCGGTTTTGACATATCCGAATCCGTCGCTTTCCTGTCTAACGTTTGAGGCGTAACCAAGGCATAAAACCGCGGGTGTGTAGGACGAGCGTGAAGTTCAACATCTGGAATTTGTATTGACAGCGCTTGTTATCAACTCTCTTCTATAAAAACTAAAATGTGGTTTAGGGCTCACAAAATGTTGTCGCTAAGGGAACCAAAAATACGTTCATATCCCCCCCGAAAAAAAAAAAAAAAACGGGTTTCTTTCTAACCCAGACTTCCCTTTCCCCAGCCACTTCTTCCGGAGGTATCCCGAGGCGTTCCCAAGTCTCTCGTCTCTCCATTCGTGTTCTGGGTCGTCCTCGGGGTCTCTTCCTGGTGGGACATGCCCGGATCACCTCACCGTCCGGGAGGCATCCCAATCAGATGCCCCCAGCCACCTCATCTGGCTCCTCTCGACACTTGACCGAGCTTCTCGCCCGTTCTCTAAGGGAGATCCCGGACACCCTGCGGGGGAACCTCATTTCGGCCGCTTGTATCCGGGATCTCCTTCTTTCGGTCACGACCCGCAGCTCGTGCCCATAGGGGAGGGGAGGAACGCAGATCGACTGCTAAATTGAGAGCGTCGGCTTTCGACCGCAACGGATGGATACAAAATCCGCAGTTGCGAAAGCTGCCGGATTTCGATTTTGGTGTATTTTGGTCGGATGTTACGAGCTCACCCAAGAGAGGCAACTGCGAAGCTGCTGCTCCTGTGAGCCTTTGAGATGATAAAGTATTCATAGAACATGATATGATATCATCACAACGTATATAAAACGCATTCAATAATTAAGCAGAGGCGTGCGCTCCAAAGAGTTAGCATGTTTGGTCCTTAAATTTGTTACAGTCAGAGGAGTCCTTGTTTTTGTTTCTTTTCTTTCCTCTAAAACCGTAAAATCAAGACGGCTGCAAAAATAATCACGGATTGAAACGAGCGCTCTGTGCGGTCCCCGAGGGGGGACTCGCGCCTCGGACAACTTCCTGTCGGCGTGTTCATCAAGAACTCTGGAAAAAATGGAAAAAAAAAAAAAAAATGCGACGCCTGCCTGCACTGCAGGGAATGCTGGGGGTGCACAGAGTACAGGATGGATGGATGATAAATGGAAAGAAAGAGGGATGACAGAAAAGAAATCCGTCGATAGAAGATGTATGGTTTCAAGTAAAAACAAAAAAATATGTGACTTATTAAAAAAACAAGATTGAGATTGGAGCCGCAATCGCCGCCCTCTCGTCTCTCCGTTTGGGGACGAAGGACCAAGTTGCCGCCTCGCCATCTGTTTGCGGGAAGGTCGTGGCGAACGGAGCCGGAGTCGGCCCTCTGGGGGGGGGGGGGGCGACGGCGACGGCGAGGGAACGGGACAGCAAGAAGGGCGAAAAGGTCCACTCGGTAACGTTCGGACGTCTGCGGGATGCGAACACACCCAAAAGGCGGTGGTTTTAGGTTTTAAGTCAAGAACTGTCCTGGTCCTGGACTAGGTTTGTTTCAAGGCTGGGATCAAATGAGAGTTCCGTTTTCAGTCAGATTTCACAGTTTCCGTCCAAGGGTAAGGTTTTAAATTGCAGTTTCAAATTTGGTTTGAAAAACCCAAGTTTGGGTTACAAAGTCGGTTTTCAACTAAAATAAGCTCGGCTGGAGTTTGCAATTGAGCGTTTCGAGCAAATCGGCTGGACCAGCTGAAAAGCGCAGTTCTGAGGTCCCGGATTTGATCCTGGACCCGCCCGGGTAGAGTTTTTGCATGCTCTCCCGGTCCCTGCGTGGCTTTTCTCCGGGTGGGCACTCCGGTTTCCTCCCGCATCCCAAAAAACATGCAACATTAATTGGACACTCTAAATTGCCCCAAGGTGGGGATGTTTGCTGGCGACCAGTTCAGGGTGTACCCCGCCTCCTGCCCGTCGACAGCCGGGAGAGGCTCCGCCACTCCCCGCGACCCTTGTGAGGATAAGCGGCAAAAGAAAATGGATGGATGGAACCTGTGGTTTTGAGTCAAATGAAGGTACCGAGCCTGAGTTGGGTTTTGAAATTAGGGTGCAAACTCAATGTTACAAACCTACGTTAGGGTTTAAAGCCTGAATTCGGGTTTCAAGAAAGTACTCGAGTGGAAGGTTTGAACCCCCCTCCCAAATTCGGGTTTCAACCCAGTGTTGAGATTTGAAATCCGGGTGTCGAGGCAGATCAGGTTGTTAAATTTGGGTTTTTAAAGCCTGAATTCGGGTTTCGAGAAAGTACTCAGGTGGAAGGTTTCAACCCCCCCCAAATTTGGCTTTCAACTCAGTGTTTAGATTTGAAATTCGGGTGTGGAGACAGATCAGGTTCTTAAATTTGGGTTTTTAAGGCCTGAATTCGGGTTTCAAGAAAGTACTCAAGTGGAAGGTTTGAACCCCCCCCCCAAATTCGGGATACAACCCAGTGTTAGGATTTGAAATTCGGGTGTTGAGACAGATCAGGTTGTTAAATTTGGGTTTTTAAAGCCTGAATTCGGGTTACAAGAAAGTACTCGAGTGGAAGGTTTAAACGCCCCCCAAATTCGGGTTTCAACCCAGTGTTGAGATTTGAAATTCGGGTGTTGAGACAGATCAGGTTGTTAAATTTGGGTTTTTAAAGCCTGAATTCGGGTTACAAGAAAGTACTCGAGTGGAAGGTTTAAACGCCCCCCAAATTCGGGTTTCAACCCAGTGTTGAGATTTGAAATTCGGGTGTCGAGACAGATCAGGTTGTTAAATTTGGGTTTTTAAGGCCTGAATTCGGGTTTCGAGAAAGTACTCAGGTGGAAGGTTTCAACTCAGTGTTGAGATTTGAAATTCGGGTGTCGAGACAGATCAGGTTGTTAAATTTGGGTTTTTAAAGCCTGAATTCGGGTTACAAGAAAGTACTCGAGTGGAAGGTTTAAACGCCCCCCAAATTCGGGTTTCAACCCAGTGTTGAGATTTGAAATTCGGGTGTCGAGACAGATCAGGTTGTTAAATTTGGGTTTTTAAGGCCTGAATTCGGGTTTCGAGAAAGTACTCAGGTGGAAGGTTTCAACTCAGTGTTGAGCTTTGAAATTCGGGTGTGGAGACAGATCAGGTTGTTAAATTTGGGTTTTTAAAGCCTGAATTCGGGTTTCGAGAAAGTACTCAGGTGGAAGGTTTCAACCCAGCGTTTGAGCTTTTAAATTCGGGTGTGGGGACGGATCAGGTTGTTAAATTTGAGGTTTCCACAACATGCTCAACTGAGAGCACCTTTTTGCCTCCAACTTCCCAGACAAACGGTCGCGTGTACCGTTCACGTGTTTTGTGCAGACAAAACGTCGCACAAATACTTTACGTTGACCCGAGTGCGTGTGCCTGAACGCAAGAGAAATGTTATTTTCAATCAGTGACCCAGTCAGGGGTGCCCCAACATTTTGAGGAAGACCCCCGATGCGTGAAAGAACATTTTCACTGCCTTGTGTGTGTTTTGTTTACTCGCAGGTGCTCATGTTGCGTGTCCGTAATGGAATCATCAGCAGGGAGCGGGCAGCGTCTTTTGGGACGGACGCCGACTGCACCATTTCTGTAGACGCAAACGCACACACACACACATCCATCCGTAGCTTCCATTTTCTTAGCCGCTTATCCTCACGAGTGCTGGAGCCCATCCCGGCCGTCAACGGGCAGCAGGCGGGGTACACCCTGAACCCTAACCCTGGATGGATATATATTTGTGTAGATAGTAAAGCCTCGGTTTTCGAACAAATCAGGTTTCGAACGAGTTATTTTTTTTTTTTTTATGCTTCTGTTTTCGAATGGAAATCGGTACGCTAACGCTCACAACAAAACCCGGAAATAACATCATGCGGGCGGTGCGAGCAGTTGACCCACCCGCGACGCGTTTTGTTATTGTCTATTCGAACGCCCCCCGAAAACAAAATGGAAAGCACACAACATGCGCGGCGCAATTATTCTGTATAACGCCGCCTCTGAACCCAGACGTGTCCCGGTAGTGACTGTTGTTCTTCTTCTTCTTCTGGAGGACGACCGTATTAACCCCCAATCGTGGCGCCAAAGAAGGCAAGTTGCTTATTATTATTATTACTCTGCACTTTTGTTAATAAAAAAAAAGTTGACAAGGCCGGGGGGCCGAGTCGCTACAGGTACGTCAATGCGCTTCCAGCCTTGCGTACTCGACTACTAAGGCATACATTTTAAGCAAAAAAGAAATCTATTTCTTAAATCATTTTATTATATAAAGTATTTAAACTATACATGTATTTCTACTATGCAGTTTATTACCACGAAACGCTAAAAAAAAAAAACGCTTTAAAAAGCCCAATTTTTTAGGCTTGGAACACATTATTTCTTTTTCCATTCATTGTAATGGGAAACATTGATTTGGATTTCGAACAAATCACTTCTCGAGTCATCACTGTATACAGTATATAAGTCACACATACGGTATGCATACACAAGACACAGGACAGAAGGAAAGAAATATTTTCTCTAAAATAAATTCATTCACGAGCGGCACGGTGGCTCAGCTGGTAAAGCGTTGGCCTCACAGTTCTGAGGTCCCGGGTTCAATTCCGGCCCCGCTCGTGTGGAGTTTGCATGTCCTCCCCGCGCCTGCGTGGCTTTTCTCCGGGTGGGCACTCCGGGTTCCCTCCCACATCCCAAAAATATGCAACATTAATTGGACCCTCTAAATTGCCCCTAGGTGTGATTGCGAGTGGCGCTGTTTGCGATTGGCTGGCGACCAGTTCAGGGTGTATCCGGCCTCCTGCCGGTCGCCAGCACTCCTTCTGACCCTCGTGAGGATAAGCGTCAAAAGAAACCCTATGGCGGGATAAACTCATTCACTTACGTTTGGAATGTAAACATAACAAAACGGCCTTACTGTACATCTAATAGACGTTTAAAGTCGCGGCGCTATTCAATGGTGGAAAGCGTCGCGGCTCGCGTCTTTCCAGCATTGTCCTCTGCGCGTCCGTTTCCGGAATTTCACTTCCCTCCCGGGAGGACCGTCGGGGTGGGGGATAAACGAGCGCGATACGGCGTTCCGGCGCTAAGCTCGCAGGAATGCCCGCAGTTTAGGCAACAGGCCGTGAAATGACTACTTTATCACCGGCCGGAATGTAATTGTTATTGTGTCGGGGACGCCGCGTGCCCCAAAAAAAAGAAAAAAAATGCCAGTACGCTCGTGTGTGTGAAATGGAATCGAAGGTCATCTGAGCGGAAAGAAGCGGCAGCTGCACTTTTTCTCGCAGGATTCTTTGCGCGTCTCTGTCTCCTCGCTGCCTCGCTATCTTAATCTGGAGGTTTTAGTACCGCTTAGCAAAGTATTCTTTGTTTTGTGCACGCGCATGGGTGGGTTTTTTTTTTTGGGGGGGGCGCTTTCAAGCCGCCGAAAGTGACACAGCGGGGCAAGCGACACCTGCGCGTCGAGTCCCCAGACGCCTCGTAAAGACTTTACTGGATTGGCACCAGATGTGACCTTCCGCCCTCATCTGGATCACGTGCACGCTCCCGCGGCGGCGGTGACGTCGTACTCGAAATGAGAGGGGGGAAAAAAAAAAAAAAAAAATCGAAACCTTTTCGGGTAAATCTGGCGGGGTGACCGCAAAACGCAAGTTTTTGTGTTTATTTCACTTCAAATCGGTGGCGGTCAATAATAATAATAATAATAATAACTTTTCAGTCACCGGTTAGGCCGCAGGTGCGGATTGCTACCGACATTATGACCACGTGTGGATAATGCCTTTCATATCAGGAGCTGTGTTACATTTGTTGCATTTATTAAACTGTTATTACATGTATATGTTGGGGGAAAAAAAGTACTTTATCATATTGTTGTTGATGAAAACATATAGTATGGCCCCATAACTCGGTGGTTCGAGCGTCGGTTTGGTAAAGCAGGGGTTGTGAGTTGGAATCCCGCTCGGGCTTCCAAAACGACTTTTTTTTTACACGCTCTCAACCCTGCGGTTTATGCGGTGATGCAGCTAATTTGTGCATTTTTTTTTCCTAACGGTCGCAAAGGGGCACTCGAGTGGAAAAGGTAAGAGTGAGACCGGTGGAATAGACCTGCCGAGGAAGTGACTTTTACCGGTAGCGGTAGCGTTAGCGCTGTGCTAGCGTGTTGGTGCTGTGTTACTGGCATGTACAGCCCTCGTTAGCGCTAGGTTTAGCAGAGCGCTGGCGTTAGCGCTAGTGTTAGCGCGAGCGTGAAACTCTTTCTGTGTACCATCTTTGTAAATATCTCGTGTTTCAGTGAGGGCACTTGTGGCTTTTACACAGCTGCGGGTCTGTATGCACTGTATGCGTTAGCGCTGTGCTAGCGTGTTGTTGCTGTGTTACTGGCGTGTCTTATTTTAACTCCCCTGTTAGCGTTAGCGATAGTGTTAGCATTAGCGTTAGCCCGGGGCTAGCACCGTGTTTCTGTGTACTGTTTTCCTTTTAATATCTCGTGTTTCAATGTAGGTACTTGGGGATTTTATACCGCTGTGGCGTATGTATGTACCAAATGGTATTTCCTTTGCAAATGTACTCTGTGAAGCTTCTAACCATGTGCGCCGGGAATTACGGTACGCATTTCTTTTGGTTTGTCCCGTGAGACGTCGCCACAGTGTGTCATCTCAGATGAACGCTCATATTTGTTTGGCACAGTTTTTACGCCGGATTTGCATTCATATCATAACTAAGAAGAACTTAAAGAATTGTTAATATGCGATTTGGCCACTGGGGGCAGTATACTACGATCACGCGGACACAAACTGGGAATAATTTCACGACTCCCTGTAGGTATACTTCAGTCATGTTAGTTGTTTTTCCACATGTACCTGTGAGTATTGCTACATTGTCTGTCTACATGTGTTGCTGCAGTTCCTGTTGAAACAAGCATTCCTTAAAATGTTACAGCAGCGCGCAGCTTTACTCAAATGTATCCTTATACTCTGCGTCTACGCTGACAGCGTAAAAAGGCTTTTTTTCCCCGATCCTCTGCCGTCACGCGACAAGGTTACCGCGGCGTCAAATCATGCGTCAGCATCACGGCGAGCCAAAGCGGGTATTGCCACATAAAATTGTAAAAACAACCTGATGGTGACGTGGCCTTTATGGACGCTTCAATTTTAGAGGAAGTTTGGTCTTTTCGCAATTAGAGCGAAGTGCAGAAGATATAAAAAGAGCTTTTAGCCGGCATCATAAAAAGGTGGGCTGATCCTGATCTCACCGCGGTTCATGGACACCTTTTAAAAGAGGCTTAATGTTAACTTTTTTTTTTTTTTTTTTTTATAGCGGCCATCGTAATTTGTCTCCCTCGTAATGAGGCAAAAGGTTGGTCGGGCCGAGGCTTCGACCACGTGCACAAAATGCCGCGATCGCTCGCTCAAGCGTGGGTTCAACGCAGCAGTTCAATCGGATCGACTGGATGACGTGCGTGTTGTAGAAACTTCTCGATTTGAAGCACTTTTCTTATTTCCTCATTTCACGCACTTTCGTTGTCACACTCTTGTTTAATTACTTTGGATCTATACTTGCTTTTCTATGTTCTATGCTTAGTTATTGGCAAACAACTTTCCTATTGGCATTAATCGTTGGTTCGATCCCTATTTAGTATCTTGTCCCTAACGGGACAAGCCGAAAGAAAAAAAAAAAAAAATCTCTGTTTTTGTCCGTACTAATTTCACACATCACTCGCTTACTCCTCTTTCTCACTTTCCGTCTAATTTACACTCTATTATCAATTTCTCCCTCACTCATTTCCTTTTTTCAACTTCAAATTTGACTTTCTGACTTACCGTAATTTTTAGCCTACCAGCCGCGATTTTTTTTTTCACACGCTTTCAACCCCGCGGTTTATGCGATGATGCGGCTAATTTGGGGATTTTTTTTCTAACAGCCACAAGGGGGCACTTGAGCGGAAATGGTAAGAATGGGGCCGGTGGAATATATGTATGCCGAGGAAGTGACTTTTACCGGCCCTGTTATCGCTGCGCCAGCGTTAGTGCTGTGTTAGCGTGTTGCTGCTGTGTTACTGGACGGTCTCAGTGATATTTACCTGTAAGTTTTATTTTAAAGCGTTAGCGTTAGCGCCGCAGTAGCGTTAAGCTCTTTCTGTGTACCGTCTTTCTTTGTAAATATCTCGTGTTTCAATGTGGGATCTTGCGGCTTTTACACAGCTGCGGCGTATGTATGTACTAGATGGTATTTCCTTCATATGTATTTACCATTTATTGTATTTACATATTTAAATGTACTGGGTGAGGCTTGTAACTAGGTGCGCTCTGTAGTTACATCTCATATGATATGCTTTGTTTCCTGAATATCTTTCCCACTTCCTTCCGTCGTGGGCACCTATTTTACTTACTGTACATTTTAATGGCATTCCTGTCTTTCCGTCTTGCAGTGTTACCTCTACTTACGAAATTAATCAGTTTTGTAACGTGAATTTTTTTTGTGAGCAGAAGCGTATTTTACAAGCTACAAATAATGCTCATCTGTTTTCGACGGCAACGTGTAGTGAAAATGGTCCTTTAGATGGCAGCAGCGAAGCGAAGCAAATTTATTCATGCAGCGCATTTCGTTCAGGCAACATGAATGAAAGCATTTAAAAAAACAACAACTTATGAACATTTACAATTACTCGGTGCACTCGGTGCAAGAAATATTATTTAAGGGAGATACAATGAAATCAAATCAAACAACGGCTTTGTGATCAATTAAGACAGCACATAATTCACAATTAAAATTGAGGAACTGAATTTGTGTGTAGACGAATTTGAGCTCATCAAATACATTTTTTCTTTCGGGTTGTGTTGCAATATTTGTCGTGCAAAATATGCGCATTGGCTTCAATCAAGGTGTCGACGGAGATTTTGAGGCCGCTGTAAACTTTGCTGCAGTCTTTGTGGCTCCGAAATGTTTTTGTCTCCACGTCGCAACGCACCTCAACATTCTTTGACACTCTCAGCTCTCTTTTTTTTTTTTTTTGCTTGCTCGCGAGAGGAGTCGTCTGGAATTAGACAGAATTTGAAGACGCCTTTTGTTCATTCCCGTTTTTTTTTTTTTTTTCCCCCGTCCCTTTTTAACTCTCGCTTGCGGCCATGACGGCTGCATCCTGGCAGCGGCAGGAAACGCTCCAGGCCCAACAGCCCCCCCCCCCCCCCTCCGCCCCCCCTTCCCAAAGAGGACGCGCGTGTGGGTGCGAAGTCCCTTTTGTGTGCGTTTGTACCAACAGCCCTGGGCGTCTTCTCGGCAGACTTGTCGAGCTTTGGGAGGTCCATCATTCAACAGGCAAGTCATCCATCCATCCATTTTTCTGAGGCACTTATCCTCACAAGGATCGTGGGAGTGCTGGAGCCCATCCCAGCTGGCATCAGGGAGGAGGCGGGTTGCACCCTGAACACGGTCGCCAGCCGATCGCAGGGCACATGGAGACACACTCACAATCACACCTTGGGGCAATTTAGAGTGTCCAATTAATGTTACATGTTTTGGGATGGGTACGGTGGATCAGATGGTAAAGCATTGGCCTCGCAGTTCTGAGGTCCCGGGTTCAATCGTGGCCCCGCCTGAGTTAACGTGTCCTCACCGTGCCTGCGTGGCTTTTCTCCGGGTGGGCACTCCAGTTTCCTGCAGCATTAATTGGACACTCCAAATTGCCCTTAGGTGTGATTGTGAGTGCGGCTGTCTCCATTTCCCCTGCGATTGGCTGGCGACCGGTCCCGGGTGTACCCCGCCTCCTACCCGTTGACAGCTGGGATAGGCCCCAGCACTCCTCGTGACCCTCGTGAGGATAAGCAGCAAAGAAAATAAATGGATGGATGTTTTGGGATGTGGGAGGAAACCGGAGTGCCTGGAGAAAACTCCACACAGGCAGGTCCGGGATTGAGACCCGGACCTCAGAACTGTGAGGCCAACGCTTTACCGCCTTATCCTCCGCGATGTCCATTTTTTACATTACAAAATAAACAGCAAGAGCACAAGATGACGGTGTTGAGAAATGAAAGTATTACATTTTTCGCGTGGGTAAACATCATCAGGTTTTTTTCTGACGTAAAGTCAGGAGCTGCGTAATACAAAAATATCTTCATAAAAAGTAAGAACGTGAGGAAGGAAAGAGACATAAATAAGAAACTCACGCACGGGAGTCAAAAAACAAGTCTGAAGGAAATTCCAGAGTCATAAGAACACAAACAAGGAAGGAAGAAAACGAGTAAGACGGGAGTGAGAAAGTTGTGCGAAGGGAGTCAGCAAGAAGATTCATAAGAAAGCGAATCACAAAGAAAAAAAAACGAACAAAGTCAGCAAATGTGCATAATAATCTAAAATTAAGACATTAGGTGGGAAGAGAGCGCGTAAGAATTGTCCCCGAGTGAACTAGCGAGCGTCTGTGCTCATCTTCTTCTTAACGGCTTGCTTTCGGGCCGGTGACGTCGCTCACGAGTACGTCGGTGACGGCCAAGACGTTCCTCGTCGCTCGCAACTCTTCGCACGCACGCCGTCGCTTTTAAACGGCTCGAGTCGATCGGTGCTGGGTCTGACTCGGCTCACGCTGGAGCGCCGTCTACCCAGAATTCCTTGCGCTTGATTCCTCCTCTGCGCGTTGCCCTTTTTTGCAGCCTCTTATTAGCCCTCTAATTAATTCCGCATGCTGACATGTGACTTTTGGTCTGATGTCTAAGCATGCAACCCCCCCACCCCGTCCCCCCTCCCCCCTGCACACACACACACACACACACACACACACAAGTGAAGATGCTTCAGGCTTTCTGGTAATTGCTCCCAACTGTTGGCCCTCAGGGCATCCAAAGCCGAAGCCGAGACTTTTGCGCTTCAGCTTTGACGACGACGCGACAAAAATGTTCAGAGTGAAGTCATAGCGAAAATGGCACCAAGTTTCACTCTTGCGGGCAAGAATTGAGCGCACGGGCTTCGAACTTCGAAAATCTTTGGCCCCACAGAAGCTTGCAAAAAACAAAACAAAACGGAGCCACTGAGGCTAACTTCATTTTGGTCCTTTTTAAGTGAAGGACAGGAATTACTCAAGAAAACGAGTATCTCGCAGATTGTAGGAATAATTGTGAATATAATTATCATACATCTGCACGCCTGCTCCAATTCAGTTCCTGTTTTCTGCCTGCAACGAAGAATGCTTTGCTCTGCTCTAGGAAACGTGGTAGCAAATGTAGGATAGACAGGGGGGAAATGTTGGAATAATTGTGAATGTAATTATCATACATCTGCTTCCAGTAAAGAAATGCTTTGCTCTGCTCTAGATAACGTGGCAGCCGCCGAGCAGGAGATAGCAAAAACCAAAAAAACATCTAATCATCACAACTGTTAGAACTGCCGCCCGCGACAGAAATGATGACCATACATGTACTCGGCAATCTTCCACACACATGAACAAACAAGTACACTTTGTTCCCAACTGTTTTGCTTGCCGTCTCCTTTTTGTAACATCCGTGTGAGTAAGGGGCGTCTTAAAACTAAATAAATCGAGGTGCTGAGGAGAGGATGATCAGAGAGTCCAGTGGTGAATTGCACGGGACCGTTCCTCTCCTCGACTTGAACAGGTGTCCAGTTTTCATGAATGTCCAATTGGTAAACCTGACACAGATGAATACTGGTCGTATGGAGCGTCGCGGTGAAGCAACACGACGAACTACTTGTCCGGCAGTGTCTACTACGCTACCAACTACCCGCGCACCCGTGCCGTCAGGTGTCAAACCAGCCACCTCGACCGCGCCTACTTCGCCGTGACGTATTCTCATTTCTAATCAGACTCGTTTCAAAAATGCTGTCGGCAACTCAGATTGGCCAAATCAAAGCGATGCGTACAAAATGTGGTTTTGGGATTGACTTATGAAGGAAATTTTGAAACGTCGGAGAAGGTCAGTCCTCCGGGAGTGGCTCAGTGTCGAGCCGCTTCTCCTCCGCATCGAGAGGAGCCAATTGATGCGGCTGGGGCATCTGATTCGGATGCCTCCCGGACGCCTCCCTTGATGAGCTATTCCGGGCGTGTCCCACCGCAAAGAGACCCCGCGGACGACCCAGGACACGGTGGAGAGACGTAGTCCCTTGGCTGACTTGGGAACGCCTCTGGACCCCTCCGGAAGACCTGGAAGAAGTGGCTGGGGAAAGGGAAGTCTGGGTATCCCCGCTGAAGCCGACGCGGAAAAGCGATAGATAATGGATGGATGGGGTGGGGGCATTTTTTCGACATAAATATATTTATTTATGATGGTCTTTGAAGTTACACTTTCCTATAATTCTATATACTTGAAAGTATTTTATAAATCACCTATTTATTCTAAAAAATGCACAATAACAATAATAATAATAATAATGAATTGGTGCACCCAAGAAACAACAAATTGACTGTAAAATTCGTTTGACCTCGCAATGGAAATCGATCCTTCCAGGATGGGAAAATGCTCCAAACGTTCCAAAGGAAACTCAAAGCGATGGCCTGTAATTCCAACGTCGTAATTAAGGTCATATTTGGTCTATTTTGCGACCCGCTGGGACGCCTCAGCCTGGCCGTTTTTATGCTCGCCCGTTCATTCCGCCAGCAGCGACCCTAAAAAGTTCTCCGTGACGCATCGTTTGAGGAGTTTCAGTCATCCTTTTTGTTGGTGGTTGTTTTTCTTCAAGGTGAAGCCCATAAGAGAAGGCGCCTGAAACGCGACCCGGGCCTTGGAGCACAAATAGAATTTACAGGCTGTCATTACAGCAGCTGGACCGAAAGGACGACGGCTCCCGGACGACCAGCTGCGTGGGGACTTTATTTAACTCCGAGCCCTCAATTGCTTCCAGAAGTTTCCCCGGGCTGCGCTCTCCTCAAAGCAACCGCACGGCGGAGTGCCTGGTTGCCACTTTTTTTTTTTTTTGACCCGCCCTCGTCGTCGTGCTCTTTCGCTTTCATGGTTCCAGTTGGAACGGGAACAGACAAAGTCGGTTTGTGTATTTTTGAGTCTTATTTGTCTGCTTTCGAGAGGCTTGAAATAGGAACTGCCTCGCAGTTGCCGTCTCAAAGGCGCACTTTCAAAGCATCCAAATAGCTCGAAGATCCTTTGCGTGGCAAATATACACACATAAATACTGTACACCCGCTCAACGAATCATCGGGGACGCCTAATGAGATCCGATACGAGAGTTCATTCATTTATTTATTGTTCGTTACATTTCGTTACAGATTTCATCCCAAATATATCCATTTGTAAACTTGTAGAAACATTTTTTTTTTTTTTCATTTAAAAATATTTGTAAAGAAGCGGCACGGTTCAGTTGTGAGTACTCTGGTTCGATCCCGGCCCCGGCTGTTCGCAGTGTGCGTGTTCTCCATATAATAACGGTCACGACCCATCGGAACGAAGGGAGGACCCAAATGCATGCAGGAGCGCACGGGAGACGCAGATATAAATCGGGAAAAATGTTTATTATTCAATGGTCGGGGATCGGGCAGGCAGTCAGTCAGGTGCAGCAGCGGTAGTTGGGACGTCGGGCATAGAGAGCAGGTCGGCGCGGGCAGGCAGGAGTCGGTACACGGGAGAACGATCAAAGCAGGCAGGAGTATCAAGGGAGTCAGGCTTACGGGGTCGGTCGGAGAACAGGCGGAGGTTAGGTTACACACGGGAATACGATCAGGGATACGGGAGTGCTGGAACGGGGCATGAACCTCAACGATCTGGCGGAGGACCAGTCGTCACCGGGTCCTGTAAGTACCGGGCGTAATCACCCGAAACAAGGTGCGGTTGTGTGCCGACTAATTGGCTGGCCACCAGGATGCCAGGAGCATGACAATAACAGTTTTGATCATTTTTACTTCATCAAAAAAAATATCTACAGAATAATAAATTGATCATAAATCAGATACACAAAAAACAGTACATTTTGATTAGGTAATGTAATTATGTATTATTATGTTGATGATGATTGCATGAACATGAACAGGTTGCACGGTGAATCAGCTTGTAAAGCGTTGGCCTCACAGTTCTCAGGACCCGGGTTCGATCCCGGCCCGCCTGTGTGGAGTTCTGCATGTTCTCCCCGCGCCTGGGTGGGTTTCCTCCGGGTGGGCACTCCGCTTCCCTCCCACATCCCAAAAAACATGCAAGATTAATCGGACACTCAAAATTGCCCGTAGGTGTGATTGGGAGTGTCTATGTGCCCTGCGATTGGCTGGCGACCAGTTCAGGGGGGTACCCCGCCTCCTGCCCGTTGGCACCTGGGATAGGCTCCAGCGCTCCCTGCGACCCTCGTGAGGATAAGCAGCTAAGAAAATGGATGGATGGATGTAAATATTCAAATGTTGTATTTAGTATCATAAATATATTTGGTATGATTCATGTCTTTACATACATGACATATTTTCATACAATGTATACATTTATTCACACCTCAACATATACAAATGATGAATTTGTGTTTTATGTATTTATACATGCGCTTTTGCGCACTCTGTGACATCACACAGTATAAATATCAACACTAATGGTTTCGTTTGATAATGCTCATCAGGTAACCTAAAAATATATCTATAAATTATATATTATATTGCGCATATGTATTTCTTGGCTAGAAACTATTGATGTCATTAAAAATATTTCTTTTTTTCTGTAATTTTTATGTAATGGTTTTAAACTACATGAATGGATTATATACAGCCGGAGTACTGTGAAGCTATTTTTAACAAGCGGTGTAATTACACATCTATAACTAATTTAAATACTCATACGTGTCGTTCATTTATGATTTGGAAGGTCCAATGGGGTCTTTTCTCTCTCTAACTCTATTTTAGTGTTTAAAAATCACTCCTCAAAATGCTCCGGATGAACACGCGCGCGCACTAATAAATAAATGAATAAAGAGCATCGTTTCATTAGTGGCGGGCGCCACAGGTGCCCACAAAGCGCTCCGAAGCGGCCCCGTTGAAACGCTTGCGGCTAATTTTCCTTCCAACCGGCAGAACGTCCAGTTCACACGACGGGAATGTTTGTTTGCGCGCCTTTGCAGCGGCCCTCAAATGCTTTTCTCCGCGCTTCCGACTTCCAGATGCGGATGACTCCGACGCAACGCACACGGAACCCAACCCCCGTCCCCCCCCCCCCCACCCACGCACACTTTGCGGTGTTGCTCCGATGCGGTTTGGATTGACCCCATCCCGCATTCCCTTTTCTTTGGCGTAGAATGAACAACGTCACAAAAATGTTCACGTCGTTTTAGAAATCATCATCAAGACATACTGCAGCCCTCCGACATATTTTCATTCTGACTCTTTGCGTTATTTGCATTATCCATCCATCCATCCATTCATCCATCCATTTTCTTAGCCACCTATCCTCACGATGGTCGTAGGGAGTGTTGGGGCCGATCCCAGCTGTCATCGGGCAGGAGGCGGGGTTACACCCTGAACTGGTTGCCAGCCAATTGCAGGGCACTCACAATCACACCTTGGGGCAATTTAGAGTGTCCAATGTATGTTGCATGTTTTTGGGACGTGGGAGGAAACCGGAGCACCCGGTGAAAAGCCACGCAGGCGCGGGGAGAACATGCACACTCCACACAGGCGGGGCCGGGATCGAACCCTGGACCGCAGAAGGGTGAGGCCAACGCTTTCCAGCTGCTCCGCCGTCCCACCTCTTTGCATCATCCCTCTTTGCATTCATTTTCTCAGCCGCTTATCCTCACAAGGGTTGCGGGGAGTGCCAGAGCCTGTCCGAGCTGTCAACGAGCGGGAGGCGATGTACGTTCTGAACTGGTCGCCGGCCAATCGCAGAGCACATGGAGACAAACAGCCGCACTCACAATCACACCTAGGGGCAATTTAGAGTGTCCAATTCATGTTGCATGTTTTTGGGATGCGGGAGGAAAGCGGACGACCCGGAGAAAAGCCACACGGGCACAGAGATCGAACCTCAGACCTCAGAACTGTCAGGCCAATGCTTAATTCATTTAAAAGGTGTTTTTTTTTTTTTCAAAAGAATTCATAAAACATTTTTCAAACTTTGAATGCCAAAATATTTGTAACCATCATGTGTCCCAAATAAAGTTTTCATAATTTACCGCACATTTTTTGATGACGCTACTTCCATTTCCCCCCCCAATTCCAGTGGCCTCACATGCTTTGCCCGGAATGGCAGCTGGCGTCTGTGGCGGCCCCTAACGGGACAAACCGAAAGGAAAAGAAGAAGAAAAAGAAGTTTTTTTTTATTACAAGCGGTCTGTCTTTGTCACGGAGTGCTTCTCACTTTTGTTGTTGCAGATGTGCGTGAGTCAGACTGTCCAGTGCAGTTTGGTTTTATCGGACGCTGCACACCGTCCGTTATGAACTGACTTTCTGGCGTGCGTGCAGACGCACATAATACGCATGCGCGTATTAATCCGGTGCTCGCCTCCCCTCAGTTGATCCCGTTCGTGCATCGCTAAAAGGAGCCATTAAGGCCCCGGGCTCATCTGAATTGCTGATCAGATCGGGGAGGGGAGACCAAAAAAAAAAAAAAGGCTGGGAGAAGAATTTATCTTTTATGTCATGTAAAAAAGAAAAATTACATTCTTCTCATTTTGCAGCAGCTTTTTTTTCCTTCCTCTGCTGTTTTCCATATTCAACGAGGAAGTAGCGCACACTGCTCGGAGTCCACAAGCGCTTACATAAAGTTGCCGACTCAGTAGTGTGCAAAAAGAGACGTTAAAGGTCTGGTGTCATCCCTACAAGCATTCGAAAATAGATATTGAAATGAAAAATGCGTATAAGATTATTCACTGTCAATGTCGACATGAAGAAATAAATATGAGCGGAGAGCGCGGCATCCATGCGCAAAGTCGCGGAAGTCTCATTCGACATCCGAGCGGTCGCCGTATTGGCTGCGTTTACTGTCCGTGACATCGCCCCGAACATTCGCCATCGGAAACACGGCGTGGCCCCGACTGTAGGACACGCCCCCGAAGAAAACATCTCACAACCGAGTGAAGTTACCCTTTTGTTTCGAGCCATATTTAGAAGATATGCGGATCACGGCCAAACCACCACTATCCACCTCAGCCCGGCGGTGATAAACGCCCACTTCCGCGGCGGATATGAGCCACCCCTTTGACAGCCGGGATAGGCACCAGCACTCCCCGCGACCCTCGTGAGGATAAGCGGCACAGAAAATGGATAGGTGGAGTTTATTAGCCTCACTCATTTGGCTGCCCATCTTCCAATTGTGCAGGGGTTAATTTTGTCCGATAAGATTTCAGTTTCTCGGTGTTGCCATGGCAACGGAATCTACCCCAGGTCTTTAATGCTGCTAATGCTTTAATTGCTGCCCGATGACACGTAAAAACTGCAAACAATGGCACTTTTTTGCCCCTTTACCGGTCCAATTTCAGATTGGCCAAACAGGGCCTGCTAGCTTGTTTAAAGTGTCCTCTGATTGGTTGATCTAAATAGTCTCAAGACATGCACTCGTCTGATTGGTCGAGCTAAATAGCCCCAGCGCGAGCATCAAAGGTCGTCCCGCCGGCCGAGCCGAGTAGCCGAAATGGGCTTTGTGTGTTCGCACGTTTATGGACAAGGCCCAATGCCGGATGTGATTAAAAATTCATTTCCAAGGCAGACATTTCAAGAAAAAACTGGACGTTGTGAAGGTGGGTCAGCCGTCGGTGCTGCTGAATGACTTTGCCCAAACCAGAGAGGCATTTATTCGATATTTATTCAGAACAGCACAGATCACTGGCTCGTGAGCACTGGTGTCTCCAGTTAATTAGCACGTTAAATCTGTACTTAATGAATGCTGCTATTTATAGTTATTCCTACTGTAAATTAGTTAGCAGTGCTAACGCTAGTTTAGCTTGCACCTGTGTCAGTCGCAAGATAGCACTGTAGTTGAGCAATGCTCCCTGTAGTTAGCAACACTGGCTGTACTTCGTTAGCATTTAGTTATCACTAGTACCAATCGTTAGTTAAACTATACTGTAGTTAGTTAGCAAGTTAATAATTAACTGCTGGCGAAAGTTAATTAGCGCTTTCATCTGGACTTAAATCATGCTGCTAATTATAGTTAGCGTTGCTTTCCGCTAGTTTCTTAGCGCTGCTTCCTGTAGTTAGCACCTGTGTCGGTAGCAAGACAGCACTGTAGTTGATGAGCAATTATCCCTGTGGTTAGCAACACTGGCTCTACTTTATTAGCATTTAGTTATCGCTGGTGCCCATCGTTAGTTAACCTACACTGTTGTTAGTTAGCAAGTTAACAATTAACTGCTGGCGAGTTAATTAGCACTCTTATTTGCACTTAAATCATGCTGCTAGTTACAGTTATGACTACTGTAAGTTAGCAAGCATTGCTAATGCTAGTTTGTTCGTGCTGCTAACAGCTGGCAAGAGTTAATTAGCATTGCTTCTTATGGTTAGTTTGTACTGCTGCTATTAAAATCTTCGTCGTCTTCAGCGTCTTTTGGCGCGCGTCCGTTTGAGCTGCCGCGCTCGTCATTTCAAAGGTAAGACACCGCCTGTGCGCTTCCGCGTTTGCCTTTAACAAGCTCGGAAAGGTTGATGTACGAGGGGCCACTTCCCATCCGTTTGCCGCTTGATCATCTTGATGGATTGTTGCTGCTTGTGAGCGTGTGCGTGCGTCCGGGCGAGTGTGTGTGTTTAAAAAAAAGAATAAAAAAAGTAGCGGTCGTTGGTGTCGTGAACTTTTTTTTCTGCCAGCAAATCATCGGGATTCCGCCCGTCGTCTGCGTATGCAATGATAGCCGCGCTATGGCGGCCTCTGCGCTTCACAAACATTTTGAATTCGTCAGCATTCTGTCGCTCGTTTGTTTCTTGCAGACAACCGTAGGAAGTGCATGATAATGAAGAGCGACAGGTCGCCAGACTTTGCTTTTTTTCGCTCTCGAAAAGCCGGAGTCACTGACGGTGCAGTGGGACACGCGCCTGGCTTTGGTGCTGGCAGCATGGGATCGATTCCCACTCAGTGATGGTGTCAGTATCTGCCCTGCGACTGGCTTGGGTCCAGTTCTGGGCGTAGTCTGCCTACGCCCTGAAGTTAGCCGGGATAGGCTCCAGCTCTCTCCCCGGGTAAATGCAGAGGGGTTGTGTCAGGAAGGGCACCCGGCGTTAAAAACTGTGCCAAAGAAATATGAGATGAAACGCCGTGGCGACCAATAACGGGACTAGCTGAGAGAAATACATCCAGCTCTTGAAAAGCCAGTTCTAGGGGGGATCCTGACTCCTCTGGTCAACTAAAATTTGCCTTTTTAGCAGGAATCGGTTACCAGGTGACCAATCATTACAAGAAATGGTGCTAATGACTTGTTAGCAATGTAAATTAGCAATGCTACCTACAGTTCATTTCATTAGCAATGCTCGCTCGCTGGCTATTGTCAAGACTCTGGTTTAAGACCTCATTGATTCAATCGAAGCTCAATTTTAGACCACTTCGGTCGAATTAAAGACCACTTTAGTCAAATTCATCATAAGAACCGGGTTTATGTACGAGGAAGTCGAATCCGAGATCAATCAATGACCCACTTGATCGAATGTAGGACGGATTTAAGACGCCTTTGACAAGATTCAGGACAGATTTAAGAGAAATTAGATCTGATTTAGGACCGATTTAAAGACCACGTTGCTCAAATAAAAGACTGGTGTAGGGCTCTGATTAATGAAGTCAAATTAAAGACTGATTTAAGAACTGCTTTTGATCCAGTTTAAGACCGCTTCCCTCAAATGTGCAAAACGACTCTTTCCAGACCATGTTCAGTCCACACCTGTCAGAAAATCAACATACATCTGATTGTTTTCTTTTTTACCCTCGCACAAGTACGATGACGTGGGACGGGGAGCCGTTTCGGAAGGTTTGACATGTACCCCGTGCATATTTATCGTCGTAGGCGCTGGTGCACGGTGCAGCTTGACGAGCGACGAGGATGAAGCGAGGCCCGGGTGACAGTTTTGCCGAGGAATGTCTGCGCTCCGGAATATTCCTGCAGTCAAGGATTCCGTTTCATTTTAGCGTGTAGACTAACAAACGGGATGTGGTTTTGCCAGACTTTTCCGCAAGGAGAAGTCACATACTTGTCACGATAAACAGATCATGTCGGAACCAAGTACGCGGATCTGTTACAGGGACTGACATTTTAACCCAGATTAAAAGCACTTTAATCCAAATTTTAAAACAGATGTAAGAGCACGTTGTCATGCTCCTGGATTCCAGCCAGCTAATCTGAAGGTGCAAACCTGCCCCTCATGACCTCCGATGAGACCCAGTACATATAGGACCCGGGGGACGACAGAGACTCTGCTAGATCGTTGCCTCTCATGCCTCGTTCCCGCACTAGCGTACTCCGGACGTGTACCGACCAACGCCTGTCTCCCGTAAGCCTGCCGTTACTGATCTCGCTGCTTGTTTGGACCGACTCCCTGGTAACCGACATTGGAACGAATACAGGCTTATTCCGCACTGCTTACCTCTCACCTGAGTCGTGCATTTGGGTCCACCCCCGAGTCTCGTCCGTGACACACGTTGCTCATATTTAAACTTGTTTTAGATAATCACCACCTCAGTTCAAGAAAGTCAGATTTAAGAGCAATTTAGGACCAGTTCAATTGAAAGTGGACAGTGTAAAACCAATGTAACTCACCATTTTGATCCAATTTAACGACCGATGTGTCACTCTTGTGATCCAAAGTAAGATCAGTTGGAGAACCCAGTGATTAAAAATTGAATGAAGACCACTTTGATCCAACATCATACCCATTTAAGGTAACTTTAAGATCATAACTACCTCGTTAGTTTCTGTTCGAAGACCAGGAGTGACGTAAGACCAATTCTATAACAATTAAGACCTTTACACCTGATCCTTTTCGAACATTTCAATGTACGTGTCGAGCGTCTGAGAGCTGTTGAACGCAGACTGCGCCTTGCCAGCTAAAAAAATCTCCAAAACAATATTCCCTCAAGCTTTGCACCGTAAGTCGCCCCAAACGAGTTATCGATCCGCAAAGGCCTTCACGGCCAAGAATCCGGCAAGCGTCTACTCCCGGAAAAGTCCCTCAAAGTGGACACGAAACAGGCGACTGGCCACGAAATCCACGGACGGCTCGACAGCGAGTCAAATCGTTTAGCTCGGTAATTACAGGCCAACTGTAACCGGTCCTCGGCGGGCCTCGGGGATGGATTCCACGAGTCCGACCTCCCCCGAGAGTTTTGCGGGGAGGAATTGCGCTTTCGCGTTTGTCTCTTTACAGCGCGCGGAGATGTCTCGTGACTGCAACTCCTTGTCATCTTTTCCACTCATTCTGGCAGCAACGCAAGCAGGGTAAACAAATAATGCTGAAAAAAAAAAAAAACAAAACAAAGAAGCGACCACGCGGGTGTTGCGTTGGGGATGCAGAATTTTAATCCTCCCGTTCGTGCCCCTGGCAAAGATTTCCGCTCGACGTACAGATTCAGCGCGTGTGAAGGTGGCTTTATCGCACTTCCCGACCGTGCAGCTCTTGTGATTTTGGTAGCATCGAGCCCAGAAAACGTCGCCGCTCGCGTCTCGCGCGTTTCCGCTCGCCAAGCGAATCCGAGGTTGTCTCGGTGGTGCGCGACGCTAGCGGGTCCAGTCGCGGTTGGTCTCGCCCGGGAAAGTCAGTAGCACGGTACAAATGGATTATTCGTTGTTGTGCCGTTAATTTCTATTTTTGCAAGGTGGCAGTTATCATGAATAAGGAATGATCACATGACACATCTACATTGTTCTTGAAGGATCTTGCATCACAGGGCGGAGTCTAAATGTACTGGTCTCGAGTATGCATCAGAACTACCCAAGTATTGAGCACTGGTCCAATTGATTTTCCAAAGGATTCGTGTGAAAAACTGGAACAGTTGTCAACATGCCAACCTCAATTGTGCTCAATGTGGATTAAACGTCTTTACGTGCAGCAGTCCCGTGACCCTTGTGAGGATAAGCGGCTCAGAAGGTGGATGGATTACGTAAAGCAGTAAATTGTTCTCTTTTCATAAACTATGGACGGGAAATTCCTCTTAATTGGTGGAAACAATCTCGTCTTTATGGGTTTCTTAGCTGGTACTTGCGTATATTAGCACTTCAACCGATAAATTGCTGTAAGTAACGGTGAGATGTATTTTTAATGATCCCTTTTGATTTGTTTCTTTGCCCGATTGGCGGAATAGTCTATTACTTTAGGTGAAACCGGTCCATGATGCAAACAAATAAGTGGCATCGATTAAATGACTTTTATGACACGAAATGACTTTTATTACATTGTAGTCCACTAGCAAAAAATCTCAAGTCACTCAACCCCGCGTGTATATATGATATATGCTTTTATAACCAGGACACAATCATGTGACATAAAATCTTACCTAAAAAAAACAAAAAAATCAGCGTTTGTGGTTCGGAAATTGCAAAGTTGGCAACGCCGAAGACGCCAGTTGTTTGCTTTTCGCTCTCTCGAACATCCAGACTATCAAAATGTCGTCGGGATTCCCTTCCGAGCGTTGTCACCGACGTCAGGCTCGTCTCTCCGTACGGTATTTCCAGTGGTTCGGCTCCCGCTGCCGCCGTCAAATCGGGAATTAGCAGGTTAGCGCTGACTGCCGACGCTTGACATCCCCCCCCCCCCCCCCAAAACGGTTTCGCTCAAACCCTTCCGATCTCCCGTCCGTCTCCGATGTTTATCTGAACCGTCTAACGATTTTGCGCACGTGTGTTCACCCCGCTCGACAGTCGGCGACGACAAACATGGCGGGGAGCAACGGATGATGCTGTTGTTTTTGGATTCCAATTCATCTGAGCTACCTGTCTTCATCTTTTCCAAAGGGATTGATTTCCCGGTGACCGCAGCTTGTTAAAGACGTTAGATGATTTTCGATAGCTAAAAAAACAAACAAGCAATGGAAGCGTGGAGTTTTGTGCTTGACGGGGAAAATAGAAAAGTCAGCTGACATGCAAACGCAGCTAACGGGTGCGAAAATGTGGCACCGGTTGGCTTCCTGTTGCATTTCCAGACTGTTTTGTGTAACTCAAGATCGCCATTGTAGTATGATGCAACTTGATATGGATTCATCATTCAGCTTGCTCCGTCATAGCAAAACAAGGTTCATTATTGATTTATGTTTTTTTGTCTTTGCTGAGACTGGAGCTTTGGCCGGGTAGTGAAGTGTGTACCATGCCCGTATTTAGTCACGACTGCATAACTTCTTCATGTCCTCGCTGGAGCTCTGCTCTGTGGTCAGATATGATATGATATCGCGCATCTCCGCACGTCGCCTCACAAATGAACCTTGCAGAAGTGTGTACTGGAAACTTTGTAGCAATATACTGGCAGCTCGAATTGGTTCAGACAGAAACTCTTTGTCTAGTGAAGGTCTCGATGTTGTGCAAGAGGTTAGATACCGCCCATGGTCGGACATTAAGACAAGATAAAAGATGTGGTCTCTCTCTCTCTCTCTGTGTACCTTTTGCACTTGTGAGCTCCTACAGCCATTGTCTGTAACTCATAAGTGCCCGGAATATTCTGGAAGTAAAAAAAAAAAAAAAAAAAACTTTGAAGAAAGTGTTGATCGTCTCCAGCCTGTATTTGGATAACCAACATTGTCACTACCCGAAATGAAACGAACACGCGGAGGAAAAAAGGGCGTCCTCCTGCAGTAGCGTGTCGCGCTAGCCAACAGCATTCTGTGCTGCAAACGATATTGTTTGCTACTATTTGTGACGGCGGGGGCCGAAGAACACCAAGACCTTGTGAGATATTCTTTGAGTAAATATTTTGGCCCTAACGCAAGAAGTTGTGGCAGCAGTCACACTTTAGTCATTTGTAGCACCATCTATCCGGTTTATTGCTTTTTTGATTTTGGATCAGTAAGGCCAATTTCTTTATATTTTTGCCGTTGATGAAAAACGTTCAGGCTCAACAAGCAAAAGACGACAACGTTAATAGCATATTTACATTTCATTTTGTTAACGTCATTTATTTGCTATCACTTTTTTACTCTCGTTACTCCCATTTCACATGGCAATAAATAGACACAATATGCATATAAATACTGGAGATGTTTCGTACACTGTATATATTGGGTACATTTTCATTTATCATCGTTGTAGATAATTGTGAATAACTTGCTTCCCATTTTGCACTCACTGTACAAATACGACTGTAGCATTATTTGAAAATATTCTTTATATGATTTACAGTGTAAAACAATCTTAAATATCCTTTTATATGAGATTTCAATTTGTTATTCTTTTTCTGTAGAAGCAAATTTATTTGAATAGCACATTTCACAAGCAAGGTAACATAAAAGCAGGTAAACACAAAGAAATGAAACATTTAAAACATAAATAAAAACATAAATAATATACAAATAATAATAGAAAATAATAAATAAAATGACAATAAAAATCATATATAAAATAATAAATGAAATAAATAAATGAAAGAATAAAAATTAAAAGAGCCAAGTAAGACCCCAAGATATTTTCACAAACATACGACTGGCCTTTTTGTTGAAATGTTATCATGTGAGACAAAGTCATTTCAAACGTAAAAAAAAAAAATAATATGAAAATAATAATATAATAATATAAAATAACAAATAAAATTTAAAAATATATATATATATATATATATAAAATAATAAATAAAATAATAAATGAGAGAATAAAAATTAAAAGAGCCAAGTAAGACCCAAAAATATTTTCGCGAACATACGACAGGACGTTTTGTTGAAATGTTATCATGTGAGACAAAGTGTTTGAAAAGTGACTGACCGCTGCTACGCTGATTATTCGAATAACATTTGAATATTTACGCTCGCTTTCAGATTCGTCTTTTGCCTTTCATGATCTATTTTGAAGCTGAGACAAAATGGAAAAGCGTTGAATAAATTCAACATAAACGCAAGCACTTGGCTCGCGTGCCAGCAAACGGACGTGCAAACGCATTCCACAAATGGTGGACACCAATGGGAGGGAAAAAATGAAATATGCATTTATTAGGACTTCACACAACCAGATCCGCCACTGCTTCCTGTTTTGCCTATTGCTCCATTGATATTTCTAGGATAATGATATTAATAAAAATGGACAGTCCCAGTGGCTTTTAAATTAACTTATCTGCCGAGGGCTTAAAGTAAAAAGGTCCCAGTTGTAATTGATACGGTCGGGGGGAATAATTGTTCAAACCAGATTATGGAACTCTGCGTGTGCGTGTGTTGTGTGCGCGTGTGTGCGTGTGCATGTGTGGAAACATCATCAAAACATGGCACTGGCAAATTTGATCAGAGCAGATGTTGAATTAATTGCTTTTGTGGCTGATTGCATTTATGTTTCCAGTCTATTAGCAGGACGGACAAGTAATTAACACCCCCCCCCCACACACACACACACACACACACACACACACCAACACGCACCAACACGCACAAAACACACACACACGCACGCTGGCCTGCTGTCTGCACAACAAAATCAATTAACACAAACTTGTTGCGTTTTTTTTTTTTTTTTTTTGTAAACCAGCCCCGGTTCTCGAAACGAGAAGCCGTGTTGGATCTACAAGCTGTGGCTTGGGAGTCCGCAAATTAATTTGCAACAAGTTATTATTATGTAACGCCATTAAAAAAAAAAAAAAAAAAAAGCATACCTACATAAAACAAACATATCGTACCAATTAATCATCCCTACTGTAGCTTTGGGCTTGTTAAACGCTACGATATGATTGAACTTATCATCCCAATAATTAATTTTACAAGGGTCGCGAGAGTCCTGGAGCTCATCCGGCCCGTCTTCGGGGAGGAGGCGGGGTACAACCTGCACAAACACACCCAACAACCATTCGCACTCACATCCACACCTACGGGCAATTTACCGCCTTCGACTGATGCATGTTTTTGGGATGCGGGAGGAAAGCGGAGTGCCCGTGGGAGAAAAGCCAGGCAGGCGCACGGAGGACACGTAAACGCCACACAGGCCCAAGACCGGCGTGACGGGCTGAGCGCTCCCCCGTGCTGAATGGTCTCCTTGTGATAAATGCGCATGCGCGTATATTTTGTAAACTTCCGGCCACTCTGAAACATCCCCATCCGTGCTTCTTCGACACGGATGGGGATGTCGCCGCATGTTCATGTTCGCTACGGACGTCTCGGAAAGACGAACACAGCGGACGTACATATATGTGTATATCTTTTTTTTCTTTTTTTTTTATCTACTTTTGTTTTAAGGTTAGCTTATAACGTATGTTAGCTCCCTCTATGTAGAAGAAGGGGAACTATGAGACCGGGGGATTTCCCAGAAAGCGTCTGCTACGTTCCCCTGCGCATTCATCGCAAGGAGACTTTTCAGCACGGGGGAGCGCTCAGACCGTCACACCGAAAATTGAACCCCGGTCCTCAGAACTGTGATACCGGTTGACATTTTTTTGGAGCCATTGAAGAAAAAAAAAAAAAAGCAATGTATCATGGCTAAAAACTTTTAGCCATGCTTGGGGGAAAAAAAAGAAAAAGTGACAACTCATCTGTTAATATTTGTCATGGTGGACCGGTCCAGCCGACTGCAAGAACAGAAAATCCTGTTAAAATTGAACTGCGATGCTCGCGGAGGCCTCGTGGGAAATAAACGTGTGAGGGTCAAATTGTTGAAGAGTTGCAGATGTTTTTCAGCCCGTGCCTATCGCGCAGAATCCAAATAAAGTGAAATTGATTGACTGTGACCCTGCATCCCGGGTAGTTACATGACAAAGTGGGGGCCAGTTTCTAGTTGGCAAATGACAACTGCTTTTAAGAGCAACCTCGCACAAGGAGTGCCAAAACTCACTCACACCTCCGTCCTGGTATTAGGGAAAACCCTTTCACGCAGACACCTTGCAGCAACCCCAAACTACAGCCGAAGTTGGCAGTTTCGCATGTTGTCTCCGCGGCGGAGAGGAGCCACCGCAGCTCATCGCAGCCAAAAGGTGTGGCTCGTTTTCGACGCCGAGCCGTGCTGCTTTAGGGGGTTGTCCACAGCCGCCGCAGTCCGCGATGAACAACACCGTCGAGCCGAGGCGCTTTACTGGGTTGTTGTCGTACGCGGCCGAGTGAGGCAGAGCGAGCTGTGCTGCTTTAGGGGGTTGTCCACAGCCGACCGCAGTAGGCGATGAACAACGCCGTCAAGCCGGGGCGCTTTACTGGGTTGTTGTCGTACGCGGCCGACTGAGGCAGAGCGAGCTGTGCTGCTTCAGGGGGTTGTCCACAGCCGACCGCAGTACGCGATGAACAACGCCGTCAAGCCGGGGCGCTTTACTGGGTTGTTGCCGAACGCCGCTGAGTGGCAGCGTTCTCCAGAGCCACCGCCGTCCGGGAGCCCGTGCGCTTCGCCGGCGAAGCGACGCAGCAGCCCGACGCCGTCCGACGCGCACTTCGACACATTTCGTACCCGCATCTTTTGTCACCTTATGAGAGACGGAGTACGTGGTCCGCCCCAAACTATTATTTTATTCAGTAGCTGTATACACACCTACCTGTCATATTTAAGAGCAACCTTGCACAAGGATTGCCAAAACTCACTCTCACCTCCGTCCTGGTATTAGGGAAAACCCTTTCACGCAGACACCTTGCAGCAGTTTTGCATGTCGTCTCCTTCAACTCCCCCATTTTGTGTTGTTGCCGTTCTTACAGGAAAAAACACTGAAAATGTGGAAGATTTACAGATGGAATAGGAAGCGTAAAGGGGGAACAAGTAAGATATCTTTGCTTCGCATTCAGTCAAGGGAGGGAGATGGAACCCAAAAAATTCAAGCATGCACAACCTGTCACTCGTTTTTTTTCTCACACTTTCCCCGTCTCCCTTTCACACAGCTTCACTCACTCACTCACACACACACAAAATCTGACACATCCACACTCACATTCACTTCCATGTACACTCGCACTCTCTTTCGCACACTCACTTACACACACACACCCTTGTAAAAAGCCAATCCGGTGTAACCTCTGCGCGTCCTTCAGCCACCTCTCCTCTGCAGAGATGCAAGCCGGAGAGAGGGGAAGGAAGGAAGGAAGGAAGGACGAGATGCTCATTTCCTTTCTCATCCTCGTCCCTCCTCGACTGGCGACGTATTAGAATTGTCACCCGCGCACAAAAACAATCGTTTGTTGGCAACACACAGCGAGTTAAGGCCACCGTGTAAGTGGGCTTGCGTTTCCCTTGAGAAGCTGGATGGGAGCTTCTTGTAAAGGTTCCCTTCAGCCAAAAAGTACTCACACGAGGCCACTGGAAACTGCGCCGTGCTCGGACCCGCTTGAGTTTTTTTCCACATCCGCGGACATACGAGACGGACAACCTGGATATAAACACACACACTACTGGAGTGTAGACTCAGCTCCTCTCTTTGCTTCTCAGCACTGCAGTAATGTTAAGTATTCTCTGCAGAGGATAAGGCATATATGTCAGTACTGTGACCGTTTACATGTGACAGTTTGTTTCAGATATTGATTCTTTAAACCAGGGGTGCCCAGACATTTTTTTTTTTTTTTACCCCAAGATCTACTTTTCAAGCAACCGGCCTCTCGCAAGCTACCGACGACGGGGGTGGGGTGGGGGTGTCAGATGATGGTTTGTGATTGATGCTCCCAAACAGTTTTAAGGTTAATGTTATCTTGCGCTGTATTTAAAAGACAGAATTAGCGTTTTGTGCACTGTGTTGTCTGCGTTTTCATCCTGGATGAGGCTGTGCCAAGGTGGAATTTTAAAATGACACACCATCTCATCCTGGACTTTCTGCTTTGGCTTCAGACCAGAACTTTCCCGCCCGGAAAAGAGAAAATCTCGTCCAGTTTCACCACTTTTTCTTCGATTATTCACACACTGCGACTTTCATTCCGTCTTAAAACAACAGCATTTCTTTTTTAACTTTCTCCATTAATATCGAAAGTAAACATCAGCAGCAAGTCTCGCTTGTCTTTGCTCTACGTTGCCCGGACTGTGTTGCTAACTATAGCAGCGGTGGCGGACGCTGTCATTACAAAACACATTGATGGGCTGCGTAAGTACTGTAACATTTGTAATTATGAGTGTATGTCTTTAAGGGAATTGGGGGGCGGCGGGTGTAAGGTAAGCTAGGAAAAAGAGAGTGTGGCAGAGCAGCGGTCGTTGTTAGAGAAAGTTGCGTGCGCAATTGCTGTCACGTCAACTAACAGGAAGAGCACCTGTTCCCCTCCAGACCTGCAGGGGGCAGAGAAACCTCAATCACACAACTCTTCTGACTTCCTGTCAGAGGCCTGGGACGGCCATATCGCTCACAGACAGCACGTGAGCTGGTGTGGAACAAAGGAAGCCTACCAGCAAAAGGAATAAATCACTAACAAACAAAAAACCCAAAGGCACCCCTCAGTTTCCGGTCAGACGCAACTGGTAGGGAAAGGACTTGGATGCGAATTGGTTAATTTGTTTCATTTCAGCGACAAGCTACGTTGTTTGTGTTTGTCTAACTTCTGAATTAATCCAAAACGTATTCATGGAGACAGTGTGGATGCTTTTGTTTGTTTTTTTCCAATCACTTATTTACTTTTTACCTTCTTACTTTTGAACACTTAAATGTAGGTGATTAATTTGCTTCAAATGTGATTAGCAATGCTTTGATGGCCTATTTATTGAAATGCAATGTGTTCAATGTGCTTCTTTGGTCGATTTAGCTTTCAAGCCAATCGGCATCTAACCACCTTAACCATCAATAAACTGTGAGAAGAGGAAGATTTGAGTTGTTCATGTGTTTGAAGACCGAGGCCCTTTTCAAGTTGGGGGGCAAAGAACTGGCAGAGTTCGAGACAAGTTGACAATTGTGAACGCGCACAGTTTAGAGAGAACATGGGCGTCATTGACGTCATTTTTTTTTTTTTTTTAAGCACTGAGCAGAGTAACTCCAAGGCTAAGACAATTATTTTTGCCTCATTTACTGTCCCACGTCAATCCGTCTCATCACAGACAAACGTAATAGCAGTTAGCTTTTTAGCTACCTCAGCTCCTAAATGTAAGTGTGATGGCAGCTCGCACATTAGGTGTGTTCCTTTTTTGACATGAAATCACAATGGAGATTTTAGCTTCTTGGATTGCCTCACGTGAAACTTTTTCCATCATTTACTCGTACGAGCATCTGGTTTGCAGGTTAGCTCTTGTCGCTCCCATGCTAAATGCACGTACAGTAAGTACAAGCAGAAAGACTACAAAATAATCCACAGTGAAAAACATTTTTCAATAGCAGGCACATTAGAAATAAACACAGCAGCTAGAAATGTATTGATTTTTAAACGTGGTTCACACCTCTGACCCATTTGGGTTTAAAAAGTTTTTTTTTTTTTTAACAAATCGTCAAGGGGCCTTAATCACATCACAGATGACAAACGGGTATTAGAGGCGAGGCGTTCAATATTTGGCCGGGCGGTGAACCTCGACTCTCGCCGGCCATTCATTAGGTCGACCTATCAAATGCGTTGTTAGCAGACGGCGTCGATAGCGGAGGAAGCGCACGGCCCGATGAGATCAACCGAGGTCACCGGCACTTGGCAAGGGTTTGGCGCTTCTTCTGTCTGTCAATACGTCTTTGAGCTCTCGCACGCAGCCATACGCCGGTCTCATTTCCATTACCAAAGCAGGCGAGCGGTCGCAGCACATCTACTGACTCATAAGTCACTCCGAGCGCTGCGGCTGACTTTTATTAACGGCAAATTCAGGCGGGATTTATTTATTCAGCCGTTTAATCCCGTTCAAAGACGAGCTGCCCGCGACTTTTCTCCCGGCTCTGTAACGTTTGAATGAGTCAGTGCGACCGGCTGGAATTAAGAGCGCGTTACGCCGCGGGAACGGCACTTTGGAAATCTTCCAAAGTTAATTTTACAACCGGCGAGGCCCGCTGAGCTGCTAATTGTCTCGAAAACAAAAAAAAATGCTTCTTTTCACGCCGTCTTCCGGTAATTTGGGTCTTCGCGGGAGAGCCGGGATTAATTTGAGCGTGCCTTTCGGACAGAAGTCGTCAAAGTGGTCCAAAGTGCACGCGTAACACCTTCAGATATTTAGAGGTGCGGTGAAAGGGGGAATTGCTTTCCACGCAAATGGTTGTGGGCTGAGGGTCTCGGGTCTTTGTTACTACAGCAACTTTCGAACTGCCGTCCTGGCGAATCGACGTGCCAGAAGCCTCTTGGTCGATTTAGTGCACCCAAACGGGGAGAAGTCCTGATAATTAATAACTCGATAAGTGGCAATGTCAGCGTGACGGCAACAACTGCTTTCTATACAAAAGGGTATAGTCAGCGCTCCTCGGGTGTTAACTAATTACAACTTTCCACCTGTTTTGCGATGTTTGGGAGACGGCAAATTCACAGGTGGAACTCCCCAAACTCCCCAACCCGCATTGGTGCCAGCCTGGCATGGAATGAGGCATTTGTGGGAAATGGGAACATTCGCACGTTGACTTCGAGTCAAGTCCTGTAGCGGTATGTTACACGCGACACAGCGAAAAGGGGAAAATCCAGCGAGAAAGCCGATCGCGTGATCGGGGCTCAAGTCAGACGCGGGCAATTTTGCAGATCGACTTCGCCCGACCATCCGGCGTCGGTCCCCGACCACGCAAAAATGGAAATGTTCACTTGGATGGCCAGTACGCAAGAAGCAGGCAAACTCATGTGTCGGCTTTCACCTGACACACGGGCGAGCGATCCATGATAGGTCACGTCGGAAGCCGGCTAATACCTGGGTGGACTTCAGATTCTTGGGTCGACTGTTCCGTGGATCTCGGACGCAAGACAATGAGCTGGGAAAACTAGACAAGTTTGGAGGTCGACTTTAACAGTCTGTCCCATATCTGGACCTCAAAGATAATGCAGCGAGATGGGGAAAAAGATGGATTAGATGGCCAGCGTGCAAGCGGCTAAAACCGTCTCCCCTGCGGCACGTAGCGAAGTGATGAAAAGCCAATCACGCGTCAACGACTTGGCCAGGCAACCTCCTTCATTCTCCCTGATGGCAGCAATCAAGCGATGACCGAAAGATGACGGGAGCGCTCCCTCCGTTAACTTGTAGGCATCCTCGTTCAAGGCTTCCTCTTCTTCGCGTCAAACTCATTTCTCCGAGGGGAGTTGAAGGCGAGGAGAGGGGTGGACTAAATCTACGGAGAGATGCATTGTGCTCCCTCCGAATTGACGGAGGCGAAGGAGGAGACCCGGAGGAGTGAGAATGAATGACAGTCAATAAAGATGACCTTCATTACGCCGATACGACTGGAAACGGAGCGGGATAATGGCCGCCGTCGCCGTGATGGAGTCGCGCCGCGGCCTTGTCTGGACCTCTGCCCTGGAGTCCTGCGTCGGGTCTGGTTGACTTGTGGAAAATAACATTCGTGGGTGTTTAAAAGCCCCTTTTCACGCTGACGTTCCAGATTTGCCCATCGTTAGCCCATTTCCCAGGTCACTGCGTGTCTGATTTCTGTACCGATACGGAATGGGGGTGTTGAAGTCGTTCCACAAATTTACCAGCTTCTGATGTGATACCAGAAGTGGAACAGAGGTAGGCCATGTGGGTGTCGTTGTTGTTCTTGTTGTGATAGCCGGCGTAGCAGTGTTGCTGCGTCGACGTGGACAATCGTGCGAAAGTGTTACACCCGTAGGAAAGCGTAGTAGTTTTAGTTTAGCGTAGTTTTTTGTTTCGTTTTCCGAGCAGCCTACCCCGGATGGCCTGCTCCGGATCCTGCTAATTGTGTCGGGCAACGTCCATCCCAACCCGGGACCTTCGTACAACTGTTCAGTCTGCCATGTGTGTGTGAAAGGGGATAACAGGGGCCCGGGAACAGGCTGAGCCACGCTTCCGTCTGACCTGTAAATTATACTCGCAAAGTTTCACACTGTCCAACAGAGCCAAGATTTTCCCAAGATCGTTATCCTATACGTTAATTTCAGACTTTAGTATCAAAGGGGTAAAAGGACGGCTTTGTGAAGCGGGATGTTGAGAAATGGGGACCACGGTTTTACGCACTACTCCTGCTCCGTTGTGTTGAAAGCAATTGCCACTGTCAGACAGTTAAATGGTACTAAAGATGTAACAATGCAACTGTAATTTACTCGCCGGTGCCTTTTGCGCAGTGCATGGTTACACGGTGTGAGATTTAAAAAATGAGTTGCTATTCGTGAGACAATTCGAGTCGTGAGTGCCCTCGAGAAAGCATTTACTTCCCCGCAGCCGCTGCACTTTCTTACTACGTAACAACTGACCTCAAATATCATTTTACGCTGCCGGAGCCCATAAATTAGCTCACCTGGAAAATGTCAAGTGTGAGTGCGGTTTCTGTGTCAGCAAGAAGTGGCTCTCCGCATCCCGCTGAGTCACGCCACAGCCTCGGCACTTGAGCTTTATCTGCGCTGACCTTTCTTTGTGGCATTTTAGTCAAGCTATTTTTGTTTTGCGTTATTGACCAAGTCGGCCACAGACGGGGGTTTGGGTTTGAGCCCGGTTGCGCCACTTTAGGCTTGGATCGTGGTAGTTCTTGATCTGGTCCAAGTTACGTTTGCCCTTTAGTTGGTTCGGACCAGGTTTGTCTTAAACTCATGGAATTTAAGTTTGGACGGCATAGAGAAGTACCTAAATATCCACCCAAAAGAGTAGCGTGGCTTTGGTTGGGCTCAGACCAGGCTCGGCTATGCTCAATTCAGGCCCAGTCATGTTTAAGTCATCCAAGGACCAAAATTGTCTGGAACCAAATGATGATTTGACAAAGTTTATGGTCGGTTTTAGACCAGTGAAGACCTGATGCTGGATTAGATAAAGGTCAAATCATATCAAAAGCAGGTTAAAGGTGGGCCAATTTACCCCAGGTAAGGCTTTGAAGAAATTCATCTTGGATTAAATAAGGTTTAGACCAGGTGACCAGTCAAGTTTGGACCCAGACCAGATTTCTATTAGACCAGTAAAACTCTACCGCGTCACCATCTAAAAGCCAAATTACGTTTAGACCAATTTAGGGTGAGCGTACTTTTATCTCAACCTCGTTAGAGTTTCAAAAGAAGTTATAAACGAAGGCCATGTTTAGACAAGGTAACAGCCAGGTCCAAATCATCTTTGGAACAGATAATCTGGAGATGACTAAATTAAGTCCAGACTGACAAAGGGTCAGAGCGGACTCATTTTAGACCAGTAAGTTCCATTTCTACACAAGGCAAAGCAAAGTTTGAAGAAAGTAAGGTGCCATTTGAGGTTTTCTTGGATCGATTTGGGTTTAGAGCAGGTTTACACAGGCCCAAGGCATTTTTGGACCTGGTCAGGATCTGATCAGTTTTGGCTTGGACCATTTTAGGGACCAGACCAGGTTGAACTTAAACCGAGACAGGACTCAAACCTGTGAAGGGAAAGTTGATTTTAATTACTTATGTACTTACCCTCGGTCTGGATTCTATATGCATCAGTCTGGGTCGACTTTTGTTGCCTTTGAGTTTCCGATTCCAGTCCAGAAAATGCAAACAGAGACCTTTCGGAACCATCCTTGTCATGCGTTGCCGAGGCGCCCGTAATGATACAAAGTGACGACTATGACACCCAAGAAGGCGGACGTCACGCTTTGAAATCAAAGCGGCGAGGACGTGACACCCGAAAGCAGAAATCATCCGGCGACATCTGAATATCAAATTGTGCCGCGGAGAGATAGCGTTGACGCGTACGAGTCTTTTGTTTCTTAGCCTGCGAGGTATCTCGCACCAGCGCTGTCAAGACTTCTGAATAAGTAGCGAGCCGAGCTCGCTGCTCTCCTCGACAAGGCATTGGAGCTTCAGCCACGTTTCACGCCAGCGCCAAACAATATCCTTCCTGTGGCGCCTGACTGCGAGGACTTTCCCTTGCAGATTTTTGCCAATTTATGGGCGCAGGCGCTGTTGTTATGCATGCGCCGCTCGCATCGCACCGCCGACTGATTGTTGCTACATTATGCATTCCCACACAGCAGTGCTGCCGCGCGCTGGGGAGCCGTCAATAACATCAGTCAAGTCATTAGAATAGCTCGGAAATGAACAGACCGCTTCGTATTACAGAACGTCACGCAGAGGGAAGTTTTTGTTAACTCGCTCCTGCCTAGCGACCAAGCCGCCTTTTTTTTTTTATTGGAATCTATCAAAAATCAACAAGGATACGTTTCTCAGCTATGCGTTGAAAAATGTTGCGATTGCGACAAAGAAACTTGTTCCAACATCGCCCTCATAATCCAACTACCAAGTGAACATACCGGTCATGTGCACCTCTTGTCGTGGTCCTACCGGTCCAGCCCTGCACACCTGCGCCTCATCAGCTAAAACCGAACCCCAGCGGACGGTCCGGCTTTGCCAGATCGTTGCCACCCATGCCTCGTTCCCGCACTTCCTTATTCCTGATCGCGAACCCCTGTGTACCGACCCCGCAAGCTTGAGGCTCCTGATACGACAGCTCGCTCTGACTGACTCTCTCGAATCAAGATCTTCCTTTAACTGCCTTCCTGTCTACCGCGGCGTGCATTTGGGTCCGCCCTAGCGTTCTGGTTATGGCCTGGGACTTATTCATTTCTATGCATTTTAACCCAAATATTCACAAGCAGTTTCATGCAAAGGATCTTAAAACGGTGCTACCTCGACTTAGCAGTGCCAGAAGAGTTTTAACTGTTACGAGCCGTCACTTAGTTGAGTTTTATGAGCCAAAATGTAATCTCCGATCATACTTCAGCTATGCTGCGACTTGAATACGAATGGAAAAGAAAAATACAAACACTACAGCCATCACTACACTTTTTGAAATTGATTTGAAGGCGGTAGTCAAATAAATAAATACAAAATGAAAACATACACAAAGCGATCAATTTTCTTGAAACCAGTTTATTTCTTTTTTGGTTTTTATACAGTATCGTCCCATTTTTCTCTGGTGGTTTTAATGGACAGGCTCAGAGAAATGAAGCTTGACTCAATCAACGGGTAATATCATCGACTGCTAAGTTGCATAACAAGCTTGGTCACGAAGAAACGAACATTCCTAATCGCTGATTCCGATTTGTTGATACGTGATTATGTGCATTTGTTTCTCCTCCCACTGCAATAACGCCGACCACAGTTATGCCACTCGAGAACAAAAAAAAAAAAAAAAATGTGAATCGTGTCACTTGAACCGCGCTTTCCAAATCCGGCCCGAGTGAATAGTTTGTGCAAGACGTGCTCGCATATAATACAATTAACAGCCAGTCCGCCTGATCGCCGACTGCAAAAGTCAACGCTGACATTCACGCGCGGCACAACCCCCCCCCACCCCCCCCGCCGCCCCGAGGCCCCGGCGAAACACAACACTTCTGCCCGATTGTCGCTTTTCCGGGGGAGAATAATAGCGGCGTCTCTGCCGCCCTTTCCACGACGATTATTCGTACTCTGACTGACTCATTCGCTCGCCGTCTACCCCCCGGGTAATATCAGCTAAATACTCTTAACATGCTCCCTCTGCACGATTCGCATCACGTCGCTTGTTGGCAACCGACAGGGATGGAGGACAAAAAAAAAAAAAAAAACAAGTCAAGTCAGGCTGATTTTTAACAGCGCTTTATCCTAAAACAGTGTCAAAGGTCTTCCCAGGCCCATTGTCCACCAAATCGGGGGAAGACAAACTTTCAATGTATTTTGCGAAATCGGGATTTGTAACCCAGATCTGCAGTCTATAAATCCGCACGGAATTCTGCTGACTCCGCTTATGATGAACTAAACTGCGTATCTTAAAGCGCTTTTTGGAAGTGGCCGAAGAGTTAAGACCTGCCGCCCCTGTGACCCGACCTCGGATGAGCGCAGGGGGAAAAAAAAAAATGGAAGGTGGAAAGCCGTCGTTGAAACAATACCGAGCGCAAAACGGAGAGCGAAATGTTCCGCTGGCACCGAAGAGCAGAGAAGATTTATCCCCTTCCAGAGCGTTAAAACTCAGTTTTAATTTTGAAATTAAGGCGACGTTGCTCCTCCAAGGACGTCCAATTAAGAAGAAAGTGTTGGCTACCTGGATTATTTCCATCCATCTTCTGAGCTGCTTATCCTCATGAGGGTCGCAGGAATGCTGGATTCTATCCCAGCTGTCAACAGGCAGGAGGTGAGGTACACCCATAAGTGGTTGCCAGCCAATCGCAGGGCACGTGCGGACAGACGACAGTTGCACTCACAATCACGCTTGAGGCCAATGAAGAGTGGCCAATTCATGTTGCATGTTTTGGGGATGTGGGAGGAAAGCGGAGTGCCCACCCGGAGAAAAGCCACACAACTGTCCTCAGAAGTGTGAGGCCAACCCTCACCAACTGGTTTGAGCGTCGGCCTCACAGTTCTGAGGATTGGTGTTCACATCCCATGTGGAGTTAGCGTGCTCTCCCTATGCCTACGTGGCTTTTCTCCGGGCACTCCCGATTTCCTCCCACATCCCAAAAACACGCATAAACGGGCTGGCGACCAGTTGAGGGTGCGCCCTGCCTTCCCTACCAAGATAGCTCGGATAGGCTCCAGCACTCACGTGTGACCGTTGTGAGGATAAGCTGCTCACTGGATGGATACAGTTTGGGTTCCTTGAGAAAAAGTCGTCCACTTTCAGGGTGAAAGACTGACATTTAGTCTACTTTTTTTTTTTCATCACCGTCAAATGTCATCACAGCTTAAATTGAACTCAAACAGTAAACAGTGTTTGTGAATCCTGCACACATTGTTAACCGCGCCATAAAAATATAATTGTATGTTTGATATTAAGGTAACTGAACGTACGTCAGAGTTAAGAGCGCAAGCCGCACCGGAACGCAGCCACTAAAATACATTTCTCCTCGTATTTTCTTTACGTCTCCCGCTCGCGAATGCGCTTTAGGTTTGAGTAATAATATCCCGCCCGCTCCACTGTCTGCCTTTCGTGTTTGACATTTTTATGAAGCGGCGCTCTCTCCCTTCTCCGCCTCGGCGCCGGCTTTCATGTCGAGATTGTCGTCAGCGTTTTGTTGTTCTCGTTGCGTACGAGATCCCTGGTGGCGACGGGAAAGAGGAGAAAAGGAAGGAAGAAAATAGCAGCCGTGAAGGACGCACACGGTGTGAGATGCATCGAAAAGAACGCGACGGAGCTGCTTCCAGTTTAGCCCAACCTGTCATTCCCTTGCTGACACACAGGGGGAGTGTGAGAGGCCCAATAAATCAGGACTGTGATCAACAATTTTAGTTTTTGTTTGGGAGCCAGAGAATATTGTCAAAAAGAAACACGTCAAGCACAGAAGCGACTTTTGATGCTAATAATTTTTTTTTTTTTTTTTTTCTATGGTGACAGACAAACTGTGCAAGACCCTCTTCTGTGGTGAGCCTTTGAAAAACACATTTGGCGTATATATACGTCGGTGGCAGTAATGCAGCCCGATGGGGGCACAAACCAGTGCAATCTGTAGGCCGGTCCCAAGCCCGGATAAATGCAGAGGGTTGCGTCAGGGAGGCCGTCCGGCGTAAAAACTGTGCCAAACAAATATGAGCGTTCATCCAAAGAATCCCATGCCGGATCGGTCGTGGCCCGGGTTAACAACGCACTGCTCACCTGCAGGGCGTCGGTGGGAATTCAGCTACTGTGGGTCGAAGACAAAGAAGAGGAGGAAACCGGATCCAGCGTCAGAAGAAAAAGAGGAATGCACAGAGCCGACAACTGAGCGTAGGGACTTTGAATGTTGGGACGATGACAGGAAAAGCTCAGGAGTTGGTTGACATGATGATTAGGAGAAAGGTTGATATTCTGTGCATCCAAGAGAGCAGGTGGAAAGGTAGTAAGGCTAGAAGTTTGGGAGCAGGGTTTAAATTATTCTACCACGGAGTAGATGGGAAGAGAAATGCAGTAGGGGTTATTTTAAAGGAAGAGCTGGCTAAGAACGTCTTGGAGGTGAAAAGAGTATCAGATCGAGTGATGAGACTAAAATTTGAAATTGACGGCGTTATGTATAATGTGGTTAGCGGCTATGCCCCACAGGTAGGATGTGACCTAGAGTTGAAAGAGAAATTCTGGAAGGAACTAGATGAAGTAGTTCTGAGCATCCCAGACAGCGAGAGAGTTGTGATTGGTGCAGATTGTAATGGACATATTGGTAAAGGAAACAGGGGCGATGAAGAGGTGATGGGTAAGTACGGCATCCGGGAAAGGAACTTTGAAGGGCAGATGGTGGTGGACTTTGCAAAAAGGATGGAGATGGCTGTAGTGAACACTTATTTCCAGAAGAGGGAGGAACATATAGTGACCTACAAGAGCGGAGGTAGAACCACGCAGGTAGATTATATTTTGTGCAGACGATGTAATCTGAAGGAGGTTACTGACTGTAAAGTAGTGGTAGGGGAGAGTGTAGCTCGACAGCATAGGATGGTAGTATGTAGGATGATTCTGGTGGTGGGTAGGAAGATTAAGAAGACAAAGGTAGAGCAGAGAACCATGTGGTGGAAGCTGAGAAAGGAAGAATGTCGTGCGGCCTTCCGGAAAGAGGTGAGACAGGCTCTCGATGGACAACCGAAGCTCCCGGAAGACTGCACGACGACAGCCAAGGTGATCAGAGAGACAGGCAGGCGAGTACTTGGTGTGTCATCTGGTAGGAAAGGGGAGAAGGAGACTTGGTGGTGGAACCCCAAAATACAGGGAGTCATACAAGGAAAGAGATTAGCGAAGAAGAAGTGGGATACTGAGAGGACTGAGGAGAGGCGAAAGGAGTACATCGAGATGCGACGTAGGGCAAAGGTAGAGGTGGCAAAGGCTAAACAAGAGGCATATGAAGACATGTACACCAGGTTGGACACCAAAGAGGGAGAAAAGGATCTCTACAGGTTGGCCAGACAGAGGGATAGAGATGGGAAGGATGTGCAGCAGGTTAGGCTGATTAAGGATAGAGATGGAAATGTGTTGACTGGTGCCGGTAGTGTGCTAAATAGATGGAAAGAATTCTTTGAAAGTAAGTATCTGCGAGCAACAGTATGGTTTCATGCCTAGAAAGAGTACCACAGATGCATTATTTGCCTTGAGGATGCTCGTGGAAAAGTACAGAGAAGGTCAGAAGGAGCTACATTGTGTCTTTGTGGATCTAGAGAAAGCCTATGACAGAGTACCAAGAGAGGAACTGTGGTACTGCATGCGTAAGTCTGGTGTGGCAGAGAAGTATGTTGAAATAGTACCGGACATGTATGATGGCAGCAGAACAATGGTGAGGTGTGCCTTAGGTGGAGGCGGGACTGCATCAGGGATCAGCTCTGAGCCCCTTCCTGTTTGCAGTGGTAATGGATAGGCTGACAGATGAGGTTAGACTGGAATCCCCTTGGACCGTGATGTTCGCAGATGATATTGTGATATGCAGTGAAAGCAGGGAGCACGCAGAGGAACAATTGAAAAGATGGAGACATGCACTGGAAAGGAGAGGAATGAAGATTAGCCGAAGTAAAACAGAATATATGTGCGTGAATGACAAAAGTGGAGGGGGAAGAGTGAGGCTACAGGGAGAAGAGATAGCGAGGGTGGACGACTTCAAATACTTGGGGTCAACAATACAGAGCAACGGTGAGTGTGGTAAGGAAATGGAGAAACGGGTCCAAGCGGGGTGGAACAGTTGGCGGAAGGTGTCTGGTGTTCTATGTGACAGAAGAGTCTAGCCAAAGCATTCTGTACTCGAAGTTCCCAATACACATTTCGCCAACTTCGCATAAAGACAAGATAAGCAAACGAATATATGACACGTCATTGTCGGCAAGAACTGTTCACCATCCTACAAGCATGATGGAAAATGGCGTTCACCATGAACGAATGGAAATCTCAACGCTTCATCTGACGATGTATGAAACGGACTCCAAAGCCATTAGCAAAACCAGGAAGCACCCGAAGTGCTTTTGTCATCGTGGCTAGCAACATCAAAATGTTATTTCAAAGAATTCAGAGACTTTATTGTACTCTAAAAGTGTTGGTTCTACATATATGCGCAAATACACTTGTATTTAGTCTTAAAATATTTGCCATTCATGGCTCTGTCAGTCGAAAAGCTTCCCGACCCCTGATCTAGTTATTGATGTGTGAATTTCCACTGCATCTATTTTTCAATTAACTCATCTGTTGAAATGTAGCTCATGTCTGTCACGACCCATATGCAGGACTCCGGAGACGCAAAGGTAGTTCGGGAAAAAGTGTTTATTCGGTCCAAAGTCAGGGATCAGGCAGACAGTCAAGTGGGGCAGCGGTAATCAGGACGTCGGGCGTAGAGAACAGGTCCGCGGGCATGCAGGGGTTGGTACACGGAAAATCGATCAGAGAAGGCAGGAGTATCAAAGACGTCAAGTTTACGGGGTCGGTCGGAGGACAGGCGGAGGTCGGTACACCAGGTTTGACGATTAAGAGTACGGGAGTGCAGGAACGAGGCATGAGTTGCCACGATCTGGCGAAGACCGGTCGTTCCCTGGATCCTATAAATACCGGGGTGAATCAGGGAGGGTGAGGCGCAGGTGTGCGCCTCCTAATCAGCGTCGGCGTGCTGGGACCCGCCCAGCCAGGGCTGGACCGGCAGGACCATGACAATGTCTGGTGTTTCGTCTCCATTCCAAATCCATTTTTCTCAAATAACATCTTCACGTTGTCAAAGTACGACGGCACAGAAGACGGCAAAAATCCTCTTTCGAGCCACTCGGCTCATGTTAATGGCTTTGCCTTGGTCAATTGACGGAAGGATTTGTTTCCTCCATCGGCACTATCGGCACTATCGCCACCAGGAAGTAGGTGTGTTATGTTACGGTGAAAGGATCTATTAGTAACGCCTTAGACGACTGAGTCGCGAGCTTCGTTATAGCCCCCCCGGGTGTGCTTGTTGTGTAGGTTTTGTGCCGCACGGCATGGGTGCCGAGGAATACGTCGGAGGTGGTCTGCGGAGTGAAAAGCAGATGAAGTCATTAACCCAGATTCAGTTCACTCTGCCGAAGGTAGCGAGGCTTTTTCTTTCGTCCCTCCGTAGCCGTCTTGACGGCTACGGAGGGAGGTAATTAACAGACATGCAGAGGGAATTGGACGATATTAGATCCGAGATGAGTGGTCCTCTGGGAACCCGCGTTCTGGTTCTTTCTTATCCGCCTTCCCGCGACTGTGATCTCTCTGTTTTCTTTTTCCACTTCTCCTCCTCTCTTCTTATTCGGTCGTTCCGCCGCCTCCACCCCATCGAGCCACGATGACTTCATTCTTTATCAGCCGATCGTGACGCAGTCTTCGGGGATGGCCCGAATTCTCACTCTGACGGTCCGATGAAGGAACCCACTCAAGTGTTATTTGGCCACTCGCTGACCGTTCCCACGTTCTTAACCGGTGATCCTCGACTGGAATATTAAAGTCGGCATCTGTGCGCCGAGGAGGCGGGCGCTGGCGTAACCGACCGCTCTCCCCCGGCGCTTCCCATCATCCTCCCCGCAATCCGTCTAGAGTCAGTCACACAAGGCTTGCGTCTGAGTATTAACCTCCGAGTCTGGCCCCGCCAGAAATATGAAAGGCTGCAGACGGAGGATTGGACTGGCTTTTGCTGCCATGCGATGTCATGAACAGTAGAAGCAGCAAATGGTGACACAATACAATGTGACTTGGGCACCGCAGTATTTGTCACGCCCAAAACAATAATACGATGTACTCGAACACATGATGAATAGTTTGAGATGTATTGTATGAGATGGACTACAAAAGACGTAACTTGTATCGAGTATATTATGATGTGCCAAATGTCAATTCATGTCGCATAACATGAAGCGTAGTGTGACGAGATGAATGAATGGGAAGACGTGATTTATAATAAAATGGGGACTACGACTTGTCGTTTTTTTTTAATGTTTTTCTATTCGACATTTTTTTGTAGATCAAGCTCAAGTCAATGTAAATCACAAATCTCATGCTTATTATAGTTAGATACTGAAACATTACATGTGTTAAATCGGCGGTGGCGGTGGGGTGCACGGGCGTAAATAGGAGGCCGGCTTGCTGGAACGCGACTTTACGTGCGTGCGCTCGACGTATTGGCCGCACCTGAATCAAGCGACGAGGTGGATGTTTGGTTTTTTTTTTTTTTTTTTTTGGGGGGGGGGGGGGGCGCACGCCGTCACGCGCTCAACCAAAACCAAAACTGCCTCCCAATCGACACATTGCGCAACCCTGATGTCACTGAATTTCCTTTGACGTGGCTCACGACGGTGATGACTTTCGACGTAAATGCGCTCGCAGCACGTGAAGCAGCTCGGAACACGCGCTTTTGGCATCACTTCCGTACATGCTCAGTACGGTTAACTTGCATTTCCTGTTTCTGGCTGAATACTGATTGTTTAGGAGCAGGCTTGTTTTGTTAACAACGTTTATGAAATAAACACGTAAATTAATGTCAAGACTACACAAAATAAGCAATATCTACTCGTAACAAATTTTACGCGCGTGATTTTTGTGTGTTCAACTGTGCAGATTTGCGAGTGCGATGGCCCGTCGAATGTGAGTGACTGAATATAGCATGATATACAGTACAGTATTAAAATACACGACATCATTTTTGACATAACACAAAAGCAATGGAGTCTGACGCCTCGTAAGCGAAGTGATGGATTGTGCAGTATAGTAAGTCGTAATTTGGTGATTGAAGAGATGTATCACAAGGCGTGATGTATTTTACAATGAAGTACCGTAAAACAGAGTGTATATCATGACCCGCAGAAGCCACGATGTACAATATGACGTCAAATTCTGTAGGATGTTATGATATGCTGTATTTAATGAGAAATGATGCGTAGCATCATGTGATGCACCATATGCTAATTTGTGGAGAATGACAAGATTCTAGTCAAGGTATAAGAAAATGTGTTTTTGTTTTTTTTTGGGTTTGGTTTCACGTCATAAGAAATATTTGATACTGCAAAATTATGAATTGCTACCATTGTACAGCCTGGAAAAAAAATGGAAAGAGAGCAGCATCTTGAAAATAACTGCGAATAAAGTCTGCACAAACTTGGAAGTCCAGTGGGACGCCGTAGAGGAAATCATATAACAAACTAAGGCCACTCCGATGTCGACTGTACGTGACAGTGCAGTTAAGGGGTATTGGTTCCCCCCCACCCCCCCCCCCCCAACCCCAACCCCACATAAAAAACCACATCAAAATTGCATGATGTCTCCTCGGGAGACATCCGCCGACAGACAGTCGACGCACAGCGAAAGTGCTGCGAGCGGCGAGGACGGCGACCACTTCAAAGAATCCGCCTATCCGCTATTTGATCAAAACAAATTGTCGGTGCTCGTCTCGCCAGCCTCTTTTCGTCTTTAATCTTGATGTTTTTTTTGTTTTTTTCAATATATATTTGCACAAAAAAAAAAAAAAAAATAGTTCCCACTAATGCGTTGAGTTGGGAAATGTGTCCAAACAGACAGATGAAGCGTCTCCTGCGTTATCTCGCTCGCTTGCCTCCTTCGCCGCCATCCCGAAGGCCAATTTGAATTCTTCCCCCGGTCAAACAGACTCCCGCGACAAAATAAATCATAAATAAATTTGCGTTGGCCTGCGACTCCACTTTTAATTTCTCGGGTTTCAACGTCGTGTCGTCTGCTTCGCTGTTTGCTTTTGTCCCGTTCCGACGAAAGAGCCTTCCTGGTAGCGAGACCCGGATGGGAGTAGATGCTAAACATTAAACCCCCCCCCCACCCCCCGAAAATGGGAAGAAATGTTCGCCTGCAGGGGTCAGAATACAAGAACGGGAGACGAAAATGGTTCTTTTCAAACGGCAGCTCGTGAAAAAAAGACTTGATGTGGTACTTCGCGGAGCGTTGACGGATGTTTTAGCCTTTAGCCTTGATTTTCGAAGGATGTTTAACCTTTGACTCGCCTCTTCGTGGCTTCTATTCAGTAAAACGCTAACAGACAATCGAAAGTCGTTTCTTCAGTGCGGCCACTGCGGAACCGTTTGCTTCATATCCATTATGACGCTCATAACACGGTATGAATGGCACTCAAAGTGCTTTCTAATCGTCTTTGTAGCCGCAAGGAGCGGACCAACGGGCTCTGGCAACTCCTTTTTCGAGGTAAATCTCAGCCCAATTCCCTCATCGGAGTTGGCCAGAGTACAAGCCCTGGAGTTCGCCTAGCTTCCAACCAAAATGGCCGACTTACCGTTCAGTTTTAGCCATGGGTCCTTGGAGCATCATTAAGACTCCCACTGGTGGTTTAGGCAGGACACACCCCATTTTTAAAAGTTCAAGTTTTTATGGTGGCGGCACGGTGGATCAGCTGGTAGAGCGTTGGCCTCACAGTTCTGAGGTCCCGGGTTCAGTCCCGGACCCGCCTGTGTGGAGTTTGCTCCGGGCACTCCACATTCCAAAATCAAAATTGCCCCTCGGTGTGATTGTGAGCGCGGCTGTTTGTCTCGATGTGCCCTGCGATTGGCCGGCGACCAGTTCTGGGTGTACACCGCCTCCTGCCCGTTGACAGCTGGGATAGGCTCCGGCACGCCCCGTGACCCTCGTGAGGATAAACGGTGAAAGAAAATGGATGGATGAAGTCTTTATGGTTAGGGTAGCTTAGGGTTAGGGTTAGGGTTAGACTCACAACAGGGTTAAGGGTTAGGCGCACTGAGGCAGTAGCTTGGAACCCACCTGCCTGTAACACAAAAGTTCCTGTGTCTTGTTCCGGGCGACATGTCTACCAAACGCGCATCAAACTGCCCGTGGGTGGCCTTATTATTATTTTTCTTAAAAGGGCGCAAAACAAATCAAGATCACTAATAACTGCAAATGTCTTGAACGCTGCACCAAAAACTTTCGAGCTAAAGAAGCCTTTCGGATTAAAGGTGAAACGTTTTCAACGAGCAAGGCAGTCCACTTGCCTTCAACCTTTGCCCCTTAGAAAAATCATATTTAATAGCATTAGTGTAGGAGCAAAACTAACCTTAGGTTTGGTACCTTAATCTTTAGTAGAATGTTTGGTTGTGTTGGATTTAGAATTCAGTTAATAACATTATAATAACATAATAAGTAGTGTGCCCTTAAGTGATGTTTAGCAGCTATAAAATTTTGAAGCATAGCTTTAAAAAAAAAAAAAAGAGAGAGAAAACAAAAAGAGAGAAATTTGGTTTGTCCAGAGGCTGCATTTATCCAAAATATCACCGCCTTGCCAAGTCGTCATTACAGTACTGCTGTCAGCGCTTTTGGCTGCCGTCTCGGGACTGCGATGACATCGTCTCCCTTTTCGTTGAGGTAAATCTGTAGGCACGACTTGTTCATCTGTTATCGTAGCAGAATAAATCTTGTTTAAACTTGACTACTTTCTATAACATTAATTTCCTCCGGCGTGACACTGATAACGGATTATCTCATCTTATCTTAATGACTTAATTAATCAATCTGCGGCCGGACTCGTGGCCACCACCTCCCCGATTCCTCCGACCCCGACTTGAATCTTAATGGTTCCTCTTATCGAGACAATTATGCGCCTCCAAGTGTGCAGGAAGAGTTTTTGGGGAGTTCCTGTAGGTCCAATATGATCAACACAAGCCACTGTGGTATGACTTGATGTGATCTATGATATACTCCGCCCATCCGTATCCGTGTACGTCCTTGTTAGTTTGTTTGTTCTACTTCTCAATACTCGGAATGAACGTCGCACCAGCGAGGCACCGACTGCCGGAGACAAACTCCTTGTGTGCAGTTCCATACCTGGCCGTTGAAGCTGATTCTGATTCATATTTCACTCATCCGACCTCATCTTCAGGGGGAAAAAGAAACACTCGTGCTATTAAATTGCATCCGTGGCTTTTGTAAGGAGCTGCAGAAGGGCAATGAAATGCACTAGCGTTCACCCGCAATTGCTTGTGTGTGAGTGGGAGTGGTCAAGTAATGAGCCGTGAGCTCAGACAGAGACAAAGCGCAAAGGACAATTAAGCGGCAGACTCGTCACGGACTTTCATTTTGGACCGCGAGCTCGTGTTGCATCTCGGATGTGGAGCAGCACTTCTCACAATCAGTGCTCAAGACCAGTTTAGGGTTAGCCTAACCGTAACGCCAACCCCAAACCCTAACCCTAACCTTGTCAAAAAAAAAAAAAAAAAAAAAATTACAATAAAATAGGTCGCCATGGTGCTTCCGGGTGATAAAGTAATTCAAAACAAAAACTTGCTACTTGCTCAACCACGTTTTTTTTCTTCTGGGTATGATGGACTGGGTACGACTCTTCAGTTCATACCGTAACCTTTTAAGCTTGTAAAATAATAAAAACATGTAGCTACCGTAAATAACGTGACGCAAGTGCTTCCTCGACGAAGCCATAGAGCTGCACGAGCAAGATTTCTGTGCATTAAAATATTGTTACGTGACGTTTCTCACAGCATTTACCTTTAAACAATTGAGAATCAGTATCAGAATCATCTTTCATGACCAAAGTATGTAACAACACACAAGGAATTTGTCTCCGGCAGTTGGTGCCGCCCTGGTACGACATTCAGAACAAAGGACAAACAAAGAAACAAACAAGAACAAAGGACAAAGGACATTCAATGAATAGGACCGATTCCTTTTAGGAGTCACAGTTGTGCGACATGCAGAGTCTTCTCGAGCAGTTTCGGGTCGGTCAACGCCCCACATTATGTTAAGATTGTACCGAGTGCCTTTACCCGTTCGCAGTTCTCCATTATAGACCTGTGCAATCACAGTAGTGGAAAGAAATCACTTCAAAGACCCATACGAAAGTCTACAGTATATCAATCACTAATGCTAATACTAAGATTGGACCAGGCGGATGTCAGGGTGTGTCCCAACAAAGGCAGAAACTAGTCGGTTCGCTGATCCAGAATTGGATGACTTCATTGCCAGAGAGGAAAAACTGTTTGAATCCCTGCCAGTTTTGATTTGCTTTGATCGATAGCGACAACCCGAAAGAAGGAACTGGAAGAGCTGGTAGCCAGAATGCGGGGGATCCAAAAGGATTCTGCCCGCTCTGGTCCCAGTTCGAGTGGTGTGCAGGTCTTCAAGGGTGGGTTCGGTGGTGTCGAAAATCCATTCAGCGGTTTTGATTGTTCGTTGCAGTCAGAAATTTTCCTTTTTTTGTGGCAGCCCCAAACGGGGCTGTGATGGAGTTTCACGGTATTGATTAACAAGCACGTGGCGGACGTAAACATTCATCACCCGCCCGATACATCTTGGAACGCGAAGACCAAACGCAAAAGTCCTCAACTCGTTCATCGGGCCGCGAAGGCGAAGTTATCGGAGCTTCTAGTTTTACGAAGAGCACCAGTGTCTGATGGAATTGAAAAGGTTTCAATTGGCAGAGGAGAAGGCCAAGGACAAAAAAAATGGAACAACACAAATCCAACACACCTGATCACGCCGAAAATCCCTCCCCAGTCGCGGCACATTCGGTAGGCGGGGCTTAAACACAAACTGGCTAAAACAAGTCAAAGAGACGCTAGTCCGTCACCGTTGCTAAACGCTATCATCTTAATTCATCCTTTGAAGACGTTTTCATTTGATCCAATTACGCGCATTGTTGTGTTTTATATCTGAGGACGACAAAACAAAAGCTGGGGAGATTTGCGATGAGAATCGGCCCTCTTTTATCGGGATCGGGGATTAAAAGATTAACAGCAATCTGCCATCTAATCGGGAGGTGTCGAAGGAACGGAGCTCCAAGCCGCTTCAGACCGACTTTTTATTTGTATTTTTTTAACTGTGCGCTCTCGGATGCTCAGCACGTCGAGTCCAAAAAGATCTCCGTGCCGCGGAAGTGTGTGTTCGGCCAAATTAATGACTGCAACGCAGACCGTTCCTCGCCTCCGTGATAGAAATCCATACGACTCAAAACAATAACAAAATGGCAAAAGTTAACTGGGCGGTCGTGTAAGTCACGCAAAGCTTCCTCTGGCCCATTCTTGGCGATAACCCGCTTGAAGCGGTTATCAACCGACCCGCCTGGTTAAATAAAGTTTTAAAATAATGATAATAATAACCGCCAGATTGCAGAGAAGAAGACCACAGTCAGCAAGACTTCAAGATTCAAACTCAAACTGCGGCTTTTTCGGGACTTTGGCAGAGTTCTTCGGCTTCCTCCCCGCAAGTAATGACATGTTGACACTGACGACAAATTGGCTGCTCTCACATCTCGGTGATGCTTGTTTGTGCTGCTTTGCGCTGGCTTGGATGAAAATGCATTCAGCGGTAAAAAAAAAAAAAAAAAAAAAAAAAACCCCGACAGAACGCCCAGTTGTGGCTTTGAAGGGGAAATGAGATGGAATTCAATCCATGATGGCCATTTTTTGGGTAGAACTATACAAAAGAGCTGCTTTTAGGCTCCTAGCCTACTATAGCCCGTCATCGTCTCTCTCAGAGGAAATACGCCAAATTGCACCCCCCGCCCCCCAAAAAAAGTTGCACAACTGTGAGAGTTCATGGAAAAGAATATTTATAATGTATCCGTTCATCCATCCATTTTCTGACTTGCTTACCCTCATAAGGGTTGCAGGAGTGCTGGAGCCGATCGGATCAGCAGGAGGCGGGGAACACCCTCAACTGGTTGCCAGCCAATCGCAGGGCAGACGGAGACAAACAATCGCACTCACGAGTGTCCAGTTAATGCATGTTTTGGCCGCTGTGGGAGGAAACCGGAACACCCGGAGAAAAGCCACGCAGGCACGGGGAGAAGTTGAAAAGTAGCACACGGGTGGGGCTGGGATTTGAGCCCCGGACGGTCTAACCGGTCACTCCAGCGTGCCGCCATATATACTGTATACATATATCTAAAAAAAAAAAAAACGAATCTTTGCGTGTCCTTTCGTTGACGTTCATGCGACTATTTTCTTAAACTGAAAACAAAGCAACAACAAAAAGAAGAAGAAGAATCGACATAGTTGTAGCATTTGGTCCAGATTGATGGAAAAGTTGGCCAGCAGGTCGTATGGACGATAAGTCAGTTGAACTATTAATTTGGTGGTTAGCTAATCGATGATCTCGTTCTTCGGTGAGTTCGTTAGCTAGTTAGGTGGCAAGTCGGTCGATTCATTGGAGGATTTATTGGGAGGAGTCGGCTGCTTGGTCACTAAGTTAGCAGGTCAGTTAGTTTGAGTCCTCCTTGATTCGTGGAGCAAAGATTTGGTCGATCGGTCGATCGCTTAGCCCATCGGTTGCTTTTTCGCTTAGTTAGTTGGTTGCTTGCTGCTTGTCTCTTAGTCAATGAATTAGTCTGTTGCTGAATTAGTTGCGCAGTCATTCATTCGGTCCATCTGTCAGTCGATCGTTCAGTTTGTCGGGGGTTGCCTCATTATTTCGCAGCCTAAAAGCCAGCAACCCATTTCGTGTGCGTCCGCGACATCCATCCGTCACGCTAAGAGGCCATTTCCGAGATGCGCCCCGGCCGTGGCACCCCATCCGACCCTAATCGCCCTCCGTCTCTGTCCGTCTGCCTCCGAGCGTCCCCCCGTCGGTCGGCCTCCGTCGTCTCCAGTAATGGCGGCGGAACCCGCCCCTCCCCCCGCGGGCCATTAGTTAGGCCCCGGCGCTCGTCTTTACCTCGGCTTGATGAGCAAAACGGTCATTAGTGTGAGCTCGGCGCGTCCCGGTCGTGTTCGTTTCGGCGGAGCTTTAAAAGGCTTTCGACGGGAAAGCAACATTTGCGGCCTCCGATCGTCGAGACGCTTTTTCGCGGAAGCGAAGCGCACCGATTGCGCGGAATGGCTTAATGAACCGGACTGTAAAAACAAGTCCACGTCACGTACGGAAGTCCATGTCACACACAGACACGGGCACAATATCATACATAAATATATATATATATATGTATGTCTAAAAAAACTGCACACATCCACAGATTCCTCGTTATCTGAAAGAAAGCAGAACTGTTTTACGGTGACTGATTTTTCCTGGATGATAACAAGCGCGCTTTGCAAAGGCGCGCTTTGACGCCTTCATGATCCGATACTGAAACGCAAGTAATTCCGCCACTAAATTAATATTTTTATGTACGCTACATGTATGACACATTTGAATCTTTCTAAAAAGAAATAAATATCCTCGTCGGTCACACGCAAACACGCAGACAAACTCCCCCACGTCCTCGCAACAGTCGGCAAATATGAAACGGCGTGCTGCGTTCAAGGTCCGCCTCCGCTTCCCCGAGTCGTCAGCGTGATGAGAAGAATATGACACGGCATGTTTGTGGGGGGAGGTGGGGGTGGGGGGGTCAAGGCTCGTCGGGCTGCGTCTGCAGATAACGGCGACGGAGCGCGAGCGACTTCTCAGTTTGACGCGACGCCACGATTGCGGATTTATTTTTTGGAAACTTCCTGCTCTCTCGCTGTTTACCTCAAATATTGCGAGTTATTAGAGGTGTGACAATATGGAAAAAAGTGGGCTAAAGGATAGAAATTGTAATTCTGTCGCTCACCAGCCACACAATCGCAGCGCAGCCCCCCTAAATAAGACCTTCAGGTGTTACAAACTTCTGGGTGTTATAACATATTAATTATTCAAATCAAGCAAAGTCCTTTGGCCCATTTCTTTTTTCTTTCCACCGCCGATATTAGCGGCGTGTCGCGAAAGTGGCTAATGAGGCTTCCGCGACGGTAAATCCAAGCCGCCGAACGTCGGCGTTATTAAATGATTCAGTGACCCTTAATGCTGCGCTCGCGTCTTGGCCTTCCCTTTAAATGTTTCAAAGTCCCTCCCGACGGATCATCCCCGCGAAAGGATTTGAATATTTCTTCGGAGATGAAAGAAGCGATGATGACGACAATTTATTGCATCGGCTTTCGGAAGGGAAAAGGTCAAAAGTTGACGTTGACTTGGAATTCAGTCGGGTTTTTTTTTTTTTTTTTGCAAAAACATTTGTAACTGTCCCAAATAAATAATCGGCGCTTTGAACTTAGTCCGTGAAGCTATCTGTGGTTAGAAGTCCTCCAAAATTGATACTGGGTAAGACCACGTCCATCTTCAATGTCGACATAAAGGTAGGAAGGTCGTTGGATCCAAGTGCAGTGAAGAAAATAAGTATTTGAACACCCTGCTATATTGCAAGTTCTCCCACTTGGAAGGGTCTGAAATTTTCATCGTAGGTGCGTGTCCGCTGTGACAGAGATAATCTAAAAAGGAAAATCCAGAAATCACAATGTATGATTTTTTTTCATTTGTGTGATACAGCTGCAAATAAGTATTTGATAACACCAATGTTAATATTTGGTACGGTAGCCTTTCTTTGCAATTACAGAGGTGAAACGTTTGCTTTCGTTGTTCACCAGGTTTGCGCACACTGCGGGAGGGATTTTAGCTCGGCCGGGGAGCGAATTTACGGCTCCGCCGCTCGGCGGCATTATTTACAGTATTCCTCCGTCTTCCCGATCAACCGATACTGCTATTTCCTCATCAGATGAGGATGAATCCGAGAAATCAGTGCTGAGCGTAACGGCGTCGCACGTGATCGAGCGTTTGGAACGGCACGTGACGCATCATATACGCTCGCGTAGGTCATGTGACTTGGGAAAATGGCAGCGCCCCTGGAAATTCGTAATTGGCGATAAAAATCTTCTCAAAACACTGTAAAATGAGAGGAGTTAATATCAAGTTGTCAAGATTACGTGAACGATTGGATACATTGTTCATGCAAACACCGGAATTTCCGCTTGAAAGTCACGCATTCATTCAAATGATTGTGCTTGTTAAAGATGATAAGTTGAGTTACAAGTTAGCCTCAAATTAGGGTTTCCATCCTGGGTTCAGGTTTCAAATCGGAGTGTGAAGCGAGGGTTTGGTTTTCAAAGTACAATTTGCAATCCTCGGTTAGGGCTTCAAAGTGAGGTTTTCAACACTCAATTAGGGCTCTGAATATCAGTCGGGGTTTTAAGACAGGGTTGCGTTGTCAAGTTAAGGTTTCGATCCCGGTTTTGGGGTTGAAAATAGGGCTTGTGTTGTGTTGTAAGTTTTCAAGTCCCCGGTTAGGGCTCCTGAACATTTGACAGACTTCCAGATGAGGGTTTCAAGACGGGGAGTCACTGATAGTGTAGTGGTACACACGCCTGACTTTGGTGCGGGCAGCGTGCGATCGATTCCCGCTCAGTGATGGTTTTGATATGTGCCCTGCGACCGACAGGCGACCAGTTCAGGGCGCGGTCCGCCTTTTGCCTGAAGCTAGCTGGGGTAGGCTCCCGCTCTTCCGTGACCCTCGCGAGGATAAGCGGCTTGGGTCATGGATGGTTTCAAGACGGGCTTGGTTTCCACGTTAGGGCTTTAATTGTTGCCGTTTTGATGGCAAATTTGTATGGAAACGAAGACCAATCTGGTCTCATCCAAATTCCACAATCAGGTCCCAAAAGCAAAGGTTCCAGAGCGAAATACAGTTTTTCACGTTGACTTCACGTTGACCCCTTCCGACCTTGACTCTTCGGCGCTCCCTCCGCCGACCTCGGCGTCGAGCTCGAACCGAGAGGCTGCATTACGAAAGCGGGACGAGAAGCGATGCGGCGAAAGGCCGCGTAATCCTGCCGACTCTTTGGCGGGATTTGGGATTTGTGTCCTGAGCCCGAAAAAAAAAAAAAAAAAAAAAATCCAATCTGTACTTAGTACACGTAGACGTACACATACTTGTGTAAAAAGACCAGTGTAGGTACAAGTACGTTAGAGGTGTGTATCGAGAAAAAAAACACCCACATTACTGTAGTACTTTAGATATCTTAGACAATTAAATCTGATATGAATATGGCACATTAGATGTGTATGTCAATATTTATGCGAACACTATGCTACATCACAACATTTAATATATAAATACGGTACAGTAATAGATGCTACATAGTGTATGAAGCAAATGATGTATTGGAGGTGGATATAAGACAAAATATGGATGAAAATATCCCACATTACCTAAATCTGTGTATGTTTATTAAATACGGTACATTAATGTTGTTCAAAATGTAATGTATGGTACATTAGCAGTGTGTAGAGTAAAAATATGATGTATGTACAGCATAATATGTTTATAGGACCTATACAGTACATTCGAGGTGCATCCATTCATTAACTATGTTCTAAGTATGATATTTTATATAAATATGTGCATTAACCCTGATGTAAATGTGTTATTTTAGATCTATATGGTGTATACATTGCATATGGTGTGATTATGCTATATTAGCAACGTATGCAGATCAATCCGCTACATATGAGGTAAAGAAAGACTTTTTGGGCTGGTGTGGTATTCGCCTCCCTCCGCTAGGCTTCCACGCGCATTGTTGTTTGTGCGGGCGATAAATCAGCACGTGTGAATAATTTACCAGCGCGACGGAGGCTCGGCGGGGGAGAGAAAGCCATGAGAAATTGAAGGCGACCTCGGCGAGAATGGAAAGGTTTGCGTCGGCGTCTCCGCGCGTCCAAAAGCTTTTCACGCCGCCGTTGTCGCTCCTCTTAAAGTGGCTGAGCGGCGTTTAAAGTCCAGTCAGGACAAACTGAAGTTTCAGGCTCAACTTTTTCCAGCGCGACACGATAAGCAGCTCGCGGCACTTGCGAGGTCAACCGTGATCTCACGTGGCGCAAAGCGATGATTTGTCAGCGAGACTCTTCATTTAATCGCTAGCTCGAAGACTAATTCAATTGCTAGCATAGATGTTTATTTAACATTACGTTGGGGTTAGTCCAATAGCTAGCTCACCCGATAGCTGAATTGGTATCTTATGAACTCGGATGTTGGTTCAGGTGTGATTCAAGAGGTAATTGTTAGCTTAACTGTTAACTACAGTGCAGCCTCAGTTCTCGAACATCCCCAACAAAAACCCCAAATAACAGAACACTCGTGGCCAGACCAGCTGACCCAGCACGCGCTTTATGAATTCCTACCCTGCCAAAAAACTCGGAAATAACAGAACACGCACGGCCAGACCAGCTGACCCACCCACGACGCGCTTTGATATTGTGCAAAAAAAACCCGGACGTAACATAACGCGCACGGAGGTTGATTTGCTTTTCGAACAAATCCTTTCTCAAACCGCCTTCTAGAACGGATCGTGGTCGAGAACCAAGGCTCTACTTTAAGTCCCTCAAATGTTAACTCAAATCGGTAGTTCGAATGCTAATGCATTGCAATTTGTTAGCTTGAACTTTTAATAGACATTCTTACTTATTTATTCACTTGCTGGTGTAGATGTGCCACATCCCTTATTTAACGTAATCATGACCTCATTTCTTAGCGCAGTCATTAATTTAAATGCTAATATCGAAGTGATTTGCTGGATTGACTGTTACCTTTTAGCTCACTTCTAAGTTTATGTGTTAGCGTAAATGTTTTTTTTTCCCCCTTGCTTCCTTCAGTTGTTAGCTTACTTATTAGCACAATTGTTAGGGCACTTGTGAGCACATTTGTTCTGTCACATGCTAACCATGGGGCGATTTATCAGGTTGACTGTTCACTTGCTCAATAGTTCACTATAATACACATTACTAGCTGTACTAATTATTAATCAATTCGCACATTCAGTGTTAATGGAAACCATGGTTCACTTGCCAACCGCGGAGTTTACCCCAACGGTTAGTTCCCGCGCACGTGCTAGCTAATTTATAAGGCACCGCGTGCTCACATTAGCGACTGAGTATCAATCAAGCGTGAACGTCAATAAAAGACTTTACACGGCAGATGTTCGACTCACGATGTCGGCCTCCCTGATAGTCGTGTGTGTGTTTGTGTGGGTGTGCACGTCGGTGCGTGGCGGGGGAGGTCTTCAAGGCCAGATTGCCGGGCGGGAATGAACACTGGGACGTTTATTAACTGCCACACTTCAACTAGGACATCCACTTTCACTTTTTTCTTCAGGGTCAGTCAGGCCTTCGAGCCCGCCCTCAGGGACGATGATCATCCCCCAACCCCCTCTTTGACCACACACACACACACACACACACACACAGATGGACTAATGACGTTGTGGTGGGAGTAAAGCGGATCGTGTGGGATGAAAGAATGTTTCAGGCCAGGTACACGTCCGTGTCACTTAAAGTACCTTTTTTACCCATCACTGCGGCTATTTGAAACGCGCTGACGCCGAGGCCACCGATGATCTGCGAATGCAGTCTTGATGGTTTCAAATTCGGATTTCAACCTACTCGGGGTTTCAAACAAGGGTTAGGGATTGAATGTAAAGGCCCCGTCACACCACGACGGTCTGGTCGGCATTCTATAGCGTTTGAGGAAACGGTGGCAGTCGCCAACGGTCGCCGGGATAGCGCCAGGAAGAGCGTTGTTTCAACGCTAGCGAACGTCAACGATCGCTGGGAATCGGCGGAGAACGCCGGTCCGGAAAAAAAGTTTTGTACATGCACAAAAGTTCTCACCGAGACCGGCGTTCATCAATATTTAATTTTAAACGCTGCAGAACGTTCAAGAACGTTCGTGGAACATTTTATTAACGTTCGCCGTGCGTTTGGCTATGGTTAGTCAGTCGTTACTCTAGCGTTACTTGGTTGTTACTTATCGTTTGTTACCGTCGGACCGTCATCACTGGGGTTTTGGTGGTGTTTAGGGTCTTCCAGGGGGTGTCACGTGGTGCGTTACTTCTCGGACGTGCTCTTCCTCCCGGCGTTCTTTTTCCTCCAAAGACATTGCTAGTGAAAGAGGCCTTGCATTCTTACTTGCAGCGCTAGTTGCTGAAGTCCGCACCCCACCGGCATGATGCCGACTGTTCAAACTCACGAGAACAACTGCAGTGACTATGAAATTTCCAACGATTTCGCTCCCGTTCCACTGTAGAAATTACACACCAGCAAAACGCTATTCTGTCATTATCCACCCGTTTATTCGCACGCCCAACACGCTCGTCTAACGTTGACAAATCGCTCGTCGCCCGCCAGTGACACGTTAGCACACGCCAATGGTTTTTAGGGCTATCTTATTTGGTCGCTGTTACGAGCTTCTCGTACGTTACACACACGTCAGTCATGCGTTAGACACACGTTAATCACACAGCAGATGTGACATCCGCGTTTGAGAACGCTGACAAATAGAACGATTGAAATGTTCAGAGAACGTTGACCAGAACGTCACGGTGTGACGGAGCCTGAAGGTTTTCAAAAGAAGACTGAGGTTTTTAAAGTTTGGATTTAAGGCAAAGGGTTTGAAACGTGAGTTCAAGTTTAGAGGAAAAGGGGGGTAGAATGAGGGTTTTGGGTATGGGTTCAGGTTTTAAAGGAGCTGGTGTTTACGTTTCAGAGCAGGGTAGCGGTTGAGCGTCTGCGTCGCTAGGCTATCTATGTAGGTGGTGCAAAATATGAGGAACCGCTCGTGGGCGTGGGCGGGCGGGCTTTGCGGATGTGCAAAGAACGGAATCCGGAATGAACGAGTGTGACGATAAAGAGCAGTCAAAAGAAGATCGGAGGAACGGGCAGAAAAAACAGCTGTGGATGATAATTGCTATCGCGGTGGAGGTCATTAGGATGTCAAAATCACGTGGAGACCGTGAGCAAAGTCGAGAATAATCACATTCCCCGCCGCCTTCCTCCAAAGTGCGCCAAACCTCGACAGGCTGCAGCGTCTTCATCGAGCTCACCTCCGTATTTTATTGGACGACCCTCCGTGAGTTTTCATTGGCTGACGCAAAGTTTTACTGCATCTGCAATTAAAAGATGCCTCCAATGGGATTCTTTCGCCCTCAGGTTTAAGACCCAAAAATACCCAGAAAGGATCCTTGGAATTCTCCGGCATACGAAAACCCGAAGTTCCGCTGGATACCTAAGAATATTATGATGACAGATGATATATTTACATGGTTCTGCAATACGGCCCATGGCAGAAATGAGTTGGACACCCCTGCCGGTATTCTATTTTATTTTAATATTTCGGGGCTGCGGGGGGGGGGGGATTTTGGGGTTTCCCCAACTGTGCCCGCGTGTGTCGGCAGTTTAAAGTATGAGAAGCCAAGCATGATTAAAACATGGAGATTACACATCATTTCAAGGAGCGCCATTAAAAATGGATGCAAAGCAGCAGAGCACAAGCGTGAAAGATGGGGTGGGGGGGGGCAGCCCCCAATATGGCGGAGCAACGTGTTAAAGCTTTCGTCAGACCAAGATGAAGGAGGAGGAGGTCGGTTCGCGCTCGTGACCTTCCTGTGCTTCGTTCTGCTCGGTCATGTGCACGATTTCAAGTCGGCCCGACGGCTCAAGTAAAAGCTCGGAGCTCGGACTTGAAATCAGGGCAGTCCAGGCAGGCTCGGCCTTTCGATCAGAGGCTCAAACTGCCGTTATGGTTTTTCAAATTTAGGGGAGGGTTTTGTAGGGATTTGCGAGTTTGGACCCTACGCGTGCTCACGAACCGAGGAAGATATGACCAATGATTAGAAAAAGTTACCAGCGAATGGATTGATTACCAAGGAATGTGCAGTACAGACGTCCGGCCGGGTCTTATCTAGGTGTGTCTTCTGGCAGGATAGCCGAAGAAGAAGGCAAACGCAAGGTTTTAATATGTATGGGTCCACGGTAGAAGTGGCAGTCAGATCCTGGGCCCGGATGGTAACTTTCCGCTCCTTATCTGGTGTCCTTCGTCTCCACGGCAACGCCCGGGGTAGGAGGATGGCGCCAGCCGCTTTTCTGCGTACAAAGAAGAAGGACAACCACCGGCTCCGCAACACATCCTTGTCTGATTAGCAAATGGGCAACACTTTTATCTGTTGATTAAATGTATAAGGTCATATTTAAGCAAATAATGAAAGTGCAATAATAGTAAAATAGTCTTCAGTTTCAAAGCAGGGTTAGCCGTCAAAATTTGGGTTTCAAGAAAGGGTTAGGGTTGAAAATCAGGGGAGTTTTGCGCCACGCTGAGGGTTTCAGAGTAGTTTCAAATTTGGGTGAGGGCTTGAAGTTAATGTTTCAAGACAGGGTTTTGGTTTCAAATTTGGAAATCCATCCTGGGTTAGGGTTTCAGTTAAGTGTGAGCGGTTCAGACTGGGGACAGAATTTTATTCTTGCGTTTCAAACCGGGGTGAGAGTTGGAAATTGGGGTTTCGGGTCAGTGTTGAGGATAAGTGTAAGGGTCGGCATATCCAAGAGTGTTTTCAGACATTGTTATGGTTTCAAACAAAGGTGGAGGGTTTCAGAATGATAATTTCAAACACTGATGGGGTTTCAACCGAGGGTTACAGTTCAACATTCTGGTTTTAAGCATGGGTTCGGATCTGAATTCAGGATTTTAATAAAGGTTGAGTTGCGGTGTCATATTTAGGTTTTAAGACACAATTCAGAGTTCAAACGAGGGTGTCAGTTTCAAGACAATGTTTGGGTTTGAAACAAGGGTTAGGGTTTCAAATTAGGCCTTCAAAACAGGATTAGGGTTTCGGTGGATGTTTCCAAGCCCGGGTTTGAGTTTCAAAGTTGCTGTTTTTGTTTTGTTTTGTTTCCCACAAACTGCAAAAAGGACAGCTGCCACGAGGATGTCGGGTCATTTGGAGGCTATGACTTTGCACTTCTGCGTTCGTGCGTGCGCGCGTCAGACGAAGTTAAATCAATCGTCTTCCGTCACACGAAGATTAAACGAGCGCCTGATCGGCAAGGCTAAACACGCGATGAGTTGACGCCGACTTTAAAGGAGCTCCCATCGGCTTCGCTTGGCCCTGACTAATACTTGGTACAGTTCTCGTCGGTGGCAGTTGTAATGAAGTGGCGACTGCGTCGTGTAAGCGCAATGTATATGCCACGAGGTTCGGATTTTAACCAAGATTGTGGATTTGAAGTGAAAACGTCAAGCCTCGGCGATGGCGTCGGATTTGGGTCGCTGTTTTAAGAAAGGGTTCAAGTTTCGAATTAAGGTTAGGATACGCTTTAAAACGAGGGTTTACTTTCACATTCGTGTCCGATCTCAAAGTGGGAATCTTGTCCCGGTGGGTGCCAAAGAAATGGGAATTGGATTCGTTCCTGAGCCGGCGTCTTCCTGCTAACTTTTGCAACACGTGACGCCCGCTCACATGCTAACATGAGCAGCGCTTTTTTTTTTTTTTTTTTTTTTTTTAAATTGTCCACATCGAGAAGCGCAATGAAGTCAAAGAAGCTCTCGCAGCTTTCAAGATTTCAGATTTATTTCAGTGGTGCAGAAAAATTATGAAGAAATAAGGAAAACATTTTCCAGTCCTGCAAAATGGCGCTATAAAATTTTATGGTCTGATGTCATCTGGACGTTATGCAGTTCGGCATTGTAGCTCATTTTACCGACTTGCCAACAGAAAGTACGAAAAAGCTCCGATAGCGACGAATGAGTGGAAAAAAATCATCTCGCTCAAGTCATATTTTTTTCTTTTGGAGGTTTCAAATTTTCAATGGACTTCTGATGTGGCACACACGCTGCACGTCCTATTTATGTACATCATACAATTGTAATGAACCAGAGTTTCTCATCATATTTGTCACACCTTTCGTGTACCATACTTACATAATTTCTAATGTTGCACATTTACACTATTTGTGTATATTTAACGCGACATATTTAAATCACATTTCATGCGTAGACAGCAAAATGTACAATCAAGTTCAATATGTTATTGTTACACCATATGCATGTTCTAATGTATGATACTCACACCAAGTTTAATCTTCTAATGTACGATATATCTACCGATATTTGTTTTAATATGCAATATTTACATTTTTAATATAAAAAACGATCATTCTAATCCCCTTTATGTATTTAATCATTTATTTACATAACGTCAAATGTGCAATATTTTGATTACATTTAATATTCCAATCTGCCATATATACATTATATTTGATGCTCAAATTTGCCATATTCAAATCATCAATTGGGATGTGGCAGGAAACCCGCCCCTGCCTGCCTGACCACAATGAAAGTTCAGCTCTTCGATTTGGATTTTAGGGACATTTTGCAGTTTTATTTTGCAGAGTGTATCCGATATTGTAGTAATACTTAGAAATGAGTGAAAGTACCTCTACTTACAAACGTCTCTAGTAACAAAAAAAAAAAAAAAAATCAGGTTACGAAACGCCTCCTCGGAAAAATATCGTCTGGAGTTACGGAGGAAAATTCAGGAGCCGAAAGGGAAAAAAGGGGGCGCTGGATTCGCAGCCCCCGAATCCCACTCAATGTAAACATCTTCGTCCATCTTGGTTTGTGTGGCGTCATAGAACTGCTCTGTCATTGGCTTTCGCCGTATCATCGTTCTGGCATCCCATTGGCTAGGAGGGACGTCCGACTTTACCCATGATGCTTTTCGTTTCCCTTGGACACTCGACTGTCACCGAATCGCGCTCGCGCTGTCACACGCTAAAGTTTCTTCATATTTCTTTCCCATGGGCTCCAAGAAACTTTCGAGGAACCAAATTCGTACGTAGGTCTTCTCTCAGCTGTCCAACGTTTGCCGCCTCCTCCTCCGTCCCCCGCGATGTCTTTTGCTTGTCACTCAGCTTCTCTTTGCCAAGTCACCCAACGCCAAAGAAAAATAAATTAACACAATTTGTATTATTCATCACATTGTGTACTTTGCTTATTTTTGGGCGGGCGGCTTCGAACGGATTAGGCCCTTTGCATGTAAAAAGCGCTTGCACGTTGCACAGCAAATTAATTTTGTAAGTAGAGGTAGCGCTGTAATTATACAGTTCCGTTCATAAACATCAAGATAAACTTTTTTTTTTTTTTTTTCTTTTACCCCAGTGGGAAAATGTGTAAGGATTTGTTTCGTATCTTACATCCCGCCATTCATTTTTCATACGGCAGCAATACCGTCGTGGGACCGGCACTTTCTGGTCCATTAAAGTGTGTGCAAGTGCGTGTTTGTGTCTATCCGATTTTGGCTTTAAAGCGAGTCGAACAGTGAAAAAAGAAATCCAAGAAATGGAATTTGCAGCAGAGTGCATTTCCATCTGGTGCCGTCCACTTCAGAAAATGAAAGCGAGAGAGGCTGAAGAGGAGGACGAGGGAACGGATGGAATGAAGTAACACACCGGTGGGGAAAAGTGGCGGACGGCTTCAGATTACACGGCCGCTCGGATTGTATCAGCCCCGTGGCTCTTTTTTTTTTTGCCACGCGGTGTGTGTGTGTAAACGGTATATAAATATACTTGTATGTATCCTCGAGTGCAACACAAGCCGCCGCTCGCTCGCGTCAACGTGCAACAAGTTGTCATCCGTCAATGTCACCGAAACGCGGACGCCTCCTCGTTGGGCTTCTGACTGACAGTGTAGAAACGCCATCCGCAGACGCCAAAGCCGAACAGAGAATCACATACGTGATTGTTTTATGTAATGCTACATTAGCATAGCAACATAAGATCACTGATGTGTTCCTCACCTGGATCAAATAGCCACTTGAAAGTTGGTTTGACACGAGAACTTTTGGGACCGGCACATGTGGAGGGACTCCACAAATATGCACATTACAGTTTTTGGTGTCTTTACATTTGTCAATATTCAATTTTGCTTGTGAATTTTTGAAGGTGCGTTTGTGGCTCAGAGGGCACGTGATTTATTTTTCGAGATGAACATTTTCAACACATGGGGAGGTCTTCCCACCATCTGATCTGAGCCGACGGATCTCGCTCCGAGCCCTTCTGGGCTTACATTCCATTAGCGTGTCTTTGACATATTTAGGAACCAAAGCGGACTTGGAGGCAGTGTCGAGATTTTAGAATTGGAGTTGTGTCTTCTGTCTTTGTTCCGGTCTGAACTCGAGCTGCGGTCAGAAGACCATTACAATCGTCAAGCCCACTTGAGATGAAAGCTGAGGATGAGTTTCTCCTGGTCTCTATGGCATGTGCCGGCCTTCACTCCGGATTTGTTCCTCACATGGTGCCAGGCTTTTTTAGTGTTTGATATGATAAAGCAGGGCGGCACTGTGGCTCAGCTGGTTCTGATGTCCCGGGTTCCATCCGGGACCTGCTTGCGTAGAGTTTGCATATTCTCCCCGTGCCTGCGTGAGTTTCCTCCGGGCACTCCGGGTTCTTCCCACATCCCAAAAACATGTAACATTAATTGGACACTCTAAATTGCCCCTAGGTATGATGGTGAGTGCGGCCGTCTGTCTCTCTGTGCCCTGCGATTGGCCGGCGACCGGTTCACGGGGTACCCCGCATCCTGCCCGTTGACAGCTGGGATCGGCTCCAGCACTCCTCGTGACCCTCGTGAGGATAAGCGGCAAAGAAAATGGATGGATGGAAGGATGGATGATAAAGCAGTTGAAAGTCTGGTATTAATCTATCAACACACCAAGTTTGCGGACTTGGTCCGTGGTCTTTGAAGAGAGTGACTCCATGTATTCTCTTTGCTTCTAAAGACAATGATCACTGTTTTTTTTTTTGTTTGGTTTTTTTTTGCGGTTGAATCGAAGAAGGTTTTGTCTCGTCCAGTTTTCTGTTTTCAAAAGTGACATAACACCTCAAATGGACGATACGGTGTATCATCTGCATAGCTGTGAGAGTCAAAATGAACTATTTCTGAAGATTTTGACCCAAGGGTAGCATATATAGGCTGAACAGAAGGGGTCCGCGAATTGACCCTTGAGGGACCCCAGATTTTAGTTTGGATTGCCACACAATGAGATTGAACATTCTTTTTGCTGAATAATTGAGAAATTTTGGCTTGGTGTTTTTTTTTTTTTCAATAGTACAAAGAGAAGACAGAGACAAAGAGAGAGAAAGATGGAAGGATGAAGATGAAGCGTGGAAAGGAGGAGAGCAGGCTGAGATCCCGCTCGGCTTCCAAGCACACGCTCAGCCAGAGCCATGAAAAACACAGATGAAGTAGACCTTCAGTCCGTCAGGTCCAATGGTTTTCCATCAGGATGTACTGGCTGGTACCGCAGTGCAGCTGTCTCATTGGCGTAATCGAGGGCCACGCGCTGGACGGCTGTGGAAGTGTAACTGAGTTATGGAACCACAACGTATCGCACATTGAAAGGTTCTACAAGTCATTTGTCACAACAAACACTTCCAATGGTTAGGTAATACTTCCTCTCCTCCAGGTAGGATTTGAGCTATTTCAGGACGGTTCCATTTCGTCCTGCCCACGTTTTCAACTTGTTCATCTTGTGATCTAGTGCAGAAAAGCCAGCAAGACTGAAAACAAACCAAAAAAAAAACCGCCGTCATCATTTCCAAATCATCTTTCCCGACTGTCATGAGCAAGACTTGACCAATACCAAGAGGGCCGTGGAATGTAATTAGACGGGCATTTAGGTTGGGAGTTTTTCTTGCGTTAGTGAGTTGCATTCACTGCCTGTTGGACTCTCCGCCTCTACTCGTAAATTAGAGTAACCCCAGTCACAGCGATTCTGCGCCCTTTTGTTTGCTCCTGTCCTGTTGAGTTAGTTAGTTTGCCCCAGAGTCATCGAACCCTTGCTGTATGTCTTTTGGATCCCCCCGAGCCTAGCGTTTCTGTGCCTCGGCCTTGTCGGACCGCTACGCCGCGTGTGACCCAGTTTCCGTGATCAACCGCATTGAACATTATGCCTCTGCCTCGAAGTCCTGTATTTGGGTCCGCCCCCGCACCGGAGATTCCTGACCGTAAAAATTGAACCGCGACTGTCTCGTAATAAAGACACAGGAGGGCCGATAACATCAAATAACAAAGTAACAGACAAGGGTTGTATTAAGAGCCGCCGTCGCAATATGTCAGCGTGTACACGCGGCCGCGTAACAAATAGCCGAGAGGGAGAATTGTAAGCCTCGGCCGCGATAAAAGCGGGAAATAAGATCACTCGGGCCATCGAGATGTTGTCACCGGCGAGAAAACGAGATAAAAAGCTTGTTGTCGTCCTCTCCCTGATAAGAGCCCTCACGTGTTGAATCACGAGTCGCGGGGAGAAACGGCCTCGTAAAAGCATTAAAAAAAAAAAAAAAAAAAAAAGAGATATTCATAGCCACTAAGCATCGTGTTCTTCTTAATTGACATGAAGGCTCAGCAGAGCCATCGACGGCGCGTCAGCGCATTGCTAATGAGCTAAAATAAAAATTAAATTAAAAAAAAAAAAAAAAAAAAAAGAAAGCAACCGGCTCCAACATTTGCAAGAGGAACGAATGGCCCGTTTTTACACGCCGTTTAATTACAATGGCTAATTTATATTCAATGGCGGTCGACGTTGTAATTATGCCACTAATTTAACCACTGGGGTGATTCATCTCGTCAAAACTACTCGCAATTATGTAATTACTAAACAAGACTTTGACTCGACGGGAAAAATCTGAGCGCAAAATATTTTTTTCCATTATTCTTTTGTAGCTCGAATATACAAAAGCGTTTTTTTCTTTGCAAGCAGTAAATTATGTATTTACGTGGTTGCACCAGAGAATCATAAAATAGATACAGAGAAATATAAAAAAGGTTAATTAATCAGATAAATAGAAATTTTGTTATTTTTATTTGTCAATGTTTTTAAATTATTTAAAATTTCACTTGTAGTTTTCCTTTGAACTTGGGAACAATACTGTTTTTTTACAATATATTTTTTATAACCAATAACTCATCAGCTTGACTGATATGAACAGATTGTTTTGAAACGGCATCACGACAATGGAAAACAAAAAAGAACTATTCTGACGTTAATGCACTGAAACCACCAAATATAAGAAAAAAATGCCATTATCCATCCATCCATTTTCTTACCCGCTTATCCTCACAAGGGTCAGAGCACTGCTGAAGCCTACCGAGCCAATCGCAGGGCAGCAAATTCCATTACTGATCTTTTAATAGCAGAATAATCCCCATACTTTTGCATAATTTTTTTCTTTTTACATTTTACTGGGTTTAATGAAAAATCAATTATTATTCATGGGATGCATCATTTGTGTTGAAGAGTCGCTCATTTTTGGGGGGACTTTGCTGTTAAGTAGTTTGCCATTTCAATTTTATTTCAATGGATTTAATATCAATAACCTACAGACAAGCTAATTATGTTTTGCTTTTTTTAAGCTTTATTTGCTCTCCGGGTTCTTATTCTTCGTATTATTCATCTGCGTACCGTAACTGTTGACGCGCGTTATATTTGCGTCTCGGGGAGAAATCCAAACCTTGCCGTCAGAGCAACAGTGAGGCTCGTCTCGCGCCGATCCCGAAGCGGAGTTATTTTGATGAAGCAACAATTTATCTGGGGATGAAATAAATGTATCATCCGCGGCGGTGGAAGGCCCGTCACGTGTCCCGGTCCTGGTGCAGCCAAAGTCGTTTTGCTTCTTTTGCCGGCAAAGTGTTGCAAATCTTCTCCCGTTGTGGAGCTTCAAGCAAAAAAAAAAAATAAAAAATAAAATAAAAAGTTTCCTGCAGTGTTGGGATTGGACTGCGCGAAACGTAGAATGGCCAAGCGAGCGTCTCAAAGCCACTTGTGATGCATGAGAGCATCCCGGGAATGTGTGAACACGACGGCTTCTGGCTCTCATTCCACTTCTATTTCACAGCCACTTTTATTATCTGCTGCCTTCCTGTCGGACTCGTTGAAACACGACCGACTGACTCTGTTTTCGCCCGCCTCGCTGGAAATTCGGGAATTTCAGGGGGTGCCGACCTTGACGGCTCCGAAAATCATCCCTTCGGCGGGGCCCCACCGCGAAACTAGCAAAACTTTAGCCCCCCCCCCCCCCGACACCAGTTTCAGTGGCGGACCCAAAATTGTTTGGACGCGAAGGGGACCCGCGAGGACGTCGCGAGGACCCGGCCTGAAATGGAACGCAAAGTCGGCCGTTTCCGTTTGAATTCCGAGACTCGTTCTTTGATGAACTCCCCACCAAATGAGCTCCAATCAGAAACGGCAAAGCCAGAAGAAAAGAAGACGTTCCTTGATCGTTTTCGAGGATTGAGCACAAAAATTCTGAATCAGAATCAGCTTTGTGTAAAAACACACGAGGAATTTTTCTCCGGCAGTCGGTGCTGCCCTGGTACGACGTTCAGAACAAAGAACGGGGGACAATTTTGTACGAGGGCCTCCGGAATGTTCGAACAAACTCAAAATGTGCATCATTGACATGAATAAATAGAATATCGTGAGTCAAGCATTTTCGATCCACATTTTTTTACTTGAATTCAATGACCATTGTGCTGCTCCTGATGGTGTTTGCACCATGGCCACCTCGAAGAAAGAAGAGCTTGACGGATGACTCGGTAAGCTACTATTCGACATTGCCTGTCTACATGTGATGCTCCACTGTTTGAGTTTAAATATCTTTTGCTTAACGGGTTCTAACGCCGATTACCATTTGTTAGCTCTTCTATGGAATTTTGCGTTGCTTGTGAGAATGACTTTATTAAGGGAAAGATGTGGTAGTTTGCGAAACAACTAAACCAAAGTGTGGCCATCATTTTTAATAATAATCATAAAAAGACGGTGCTGGAGACTATTCTTCGCTTCCCACAGCTTTAATCAGTTTGCTTTTCCGGCTGCAGTCGTCAAAGTGGTCGGTGTAACAGGATTACCTCTCTTGCGTCAAATCCTCTCTTTTTTTTTTTATTTTTCCACTTCCTCCTCTCACTTCTCCTCATTTTAGCGCCTCCTCTATATTCTTCGGAGAGGTTCAATATCAATGTCAGTCGCGAAATACAGAAAACACTTCAGCGCCCTGCGCTTGTTATTCTCCCACACAAATATGAGCAGCTGCGTTAGTACGAGGCCACTTTATCGGGCCACGTGCGACGGCGCCGTCGCTTATTGGCCGTGACTGACGTACGCGGGCTCTCGCTGCTCAAAATGTTTCCATCATTTAGCGCTTTTGTGGCTGCCGGCGGTAGCGCAAGTTAAAGACGCGACGGGGTACGCGATTGCGAGCGTTACTGTGCGTTTGTGGCTTTCATAGCCTATTGCGGCTTTGAAACAGAGAGCCGAGCTAATTCTTCTTCAAAGCCTTTGCGTATTTCAATATTGGTCGTCAGTGAAGGTTTTACATGCTGGAATTTCACACAAATGCTATTTAAAAAAACAAACAAAAAAAAACATAATAATGACCCCGCGTCGCTGGTGAAACGGGTTGCACAGCGAGCTTATTTAGCTATTCGGGATGAAATACACGCTGCCGGGATAATTTAATGAGGGATGTTGTACTTTTTTGTCTTGAACAAAAACGGTGGGGAAATAACAGAAAAATACTGTGAGAGATGCACGGAATGCAGCGTACGAGCTTTTTTTTTTTTTTTTGGGCCGCCGTGAACGCCTTTTTGTCAATGTTTAGGATACGCGAAAAATGATCGCAAGCACGCAATTGTTGAGCGTTACCTGGGAGGGGGAAGGGGCGGCCGTTTCTGACACGGGCGATGCGGGCAACCGCCCGGGGCGACGTCACTGAGTGGTTATTTACTCGCGAAATGAGAAAGTACCGTAGATGAAATGGAATAAATGTAAATGGAATAATTGATAGTGAGGGCGGCACGGTGGAGCGGCTGGTAAAGCGTCGGCCTCACAGTTCTGAGGACCCGGGTTCAATCCCGGACCCGCCTGCGTGAGTTTTCTCCGGGTGGGCACTCCGGTTTCCTCCCACCCCAGAAAAACACGCAACGTGAATTGGCCCCTTGGCGTGATTGTGAGCGTGGCTGTTTGCAGATTGTCTGGCGACCTGTTCGGGACGTACCCCGGCTCCCGCCCGTTGACAGCTCGGATAGGCTCGCGACCCTCGTGAGGATAAGCGGCTGTATCAGAGACAGATGGAATTGATAGTGACGGCCCTATAACATTCCCGAAAAGCTGCTTACGCCGAGAAGTAACCGTGAATGCACAATAGAAGTAGTTTTTGTCTGGAACGAAACACCCCAAAAGTCCACCAGTTTGGGAGGCCACCGAATAAGAGGTCAAGCCGTCATCCCCTGTGAAGTCGGCCGAGATTTCAGCGAAGGGACGCGACGCATTGATAAGCGCCAGACTTTGCGGCTCTTTTTTTCCCTCGCCGTGTTGTTTTCCATTCATATTTGACGGAAAGAATCCGGTAGAAGCAATTTATCTTTCCAACAAAGTCGCGGCTTTCATCAAAACAAGCCCCCCGTGCCAGCTGAAACGGGACGAAAAATGCCTCCGGTCGGGGGTCCCCGTTTGACGTGACCCGCGTCGAGTCAACGTCAGCCGGCGGCGCCTACCTGCATGTGCATATATCTGTCGGCCTGTCACGGCAAATCTTTCATCTCCGAAGGGGGACGCGACACGAGGCAACCTACGAGCGGGTCCGTCCTTCCAGTTCGCCGCATTTGCCGTGTGATGTTTGACAAATAGTCCAAAGGAAAAAGAAGCCTGCCCCCCTGCAGGTGTCCTCCTGCGGAAACTTGCTTCCTGTAGCCTGACTTCACGGTCACGCAGTGTTTGGACTTTCAAGTTTTTCACTTTTTCACCCTCGGAATTGTAAACATTTTGATGATTGACGTGGACCTGTTCACATGTAGAGTTGTTTGACTCTTGTCTCAAAACTCAAGCAGGCTGAGAATGTTTGTAAATGCAATGCTCCAAAGTCAAACATGTAATCAACTCAAAAGTCAAACAACTGCAGGACTCTAAAGTCAAACAGCTACACGACTCAAATATAAAACAGATAGATTAATCTGAATTCAAACACATAAGACAAACGTCAAGCAAGTACTCGAAAATAAAACCTTACCGCCATAAAATCACACACGCAAACATGCGCACGACTCTAAAGTCAAACGGGTCCTCTTTCGACGTTTGAGCGGTGGATCTGTTTGTCTTTGGAGTTGCGAGACGCCGTACTTGTTTGACTCCAAAGCCCAAACGGGTTGGAGTCGAACAAATATTTGACTCAAAAGTCAAACAAGTACGCCCCCCAGCCTAAAATCAAACTGGTACAGAAACTCAAAGGCCAAAGAGTACATACAGTACACCACTCTCAGGTCACACAAGTGCTCCGTTCTCGAGTCAATCACGTACCTGGCCGTTCTTTTCTGTCCGAGGCTCATCCTCTCGCTTACATTTGCGCTTTTTGCACCTTGCTCGATGTTTTATTGACAAGTCGCCGTCAGAGACGAGCAGGCGGGTGAGTGACGGGGATAATGGCGCAAGCGCGTCGCCGTGACGAAGGTACCGAACGAAAGGAGAATGGTGTTACACGCACGCACGAATGCACACAAGTTTGCACCAAGTGCGAAAACGCTGAGAAGGAAAACGACATCTCTGGTGTCAGCCTGCAAAAAGCTACTCCTCGACTCTCGTGGACAATAACGCACACAAATGCCCGCACTCCTCCACCCTCAGTTCATGCATTTCTCGTCCATCCATCCATCCATCCATCCATCATCCACCATGTCAGCGTTGCAAATGACAATTTGTTCTCACTTGCCTTACCTGGACAGTTAAAGAAATACTGGGAAAACGGGGGAGAAATGCAGGACTCCGGAGACGCAGAGGCATTTTGGGAAAAGGGTTTATTGCTTCCAAGTTCGGGGATCAAGTGCAGCTGCGGTAGTCAGGACGTCGGGCGGAGAGAGCAGGTTCGCGGGCAGGCAGGAGTCGGTACACGGGAGATCGATCAAAGAAGGCAGGAGTGTCAAAGGAGTCAGGCTTACGGGGTCGGTCAGAGAACAGGCGGAGGTCGGTACGCACGGGTTAACGATCAGAGATACCGGAGTACAGGAACGGGGCATGAGTTGCGACGATCTGGCGAAGACCTGTCGTCCCCTGGGTCCTATATATAACGGAGTCAATCAGCCAGCATGAGGCGCAGGTGTGCGCCTCCTAATCAGTGCGACTGTGCGGGAACCCGCACGGCCCGGGCTTGACCGACAGTACCATGACAATTGGTGGATCTAGCCATCACGATCAAAACCGACCGTCATGAGCCAGGCTGGACCACGGCCAAGAGGGGCCGTCACCTGTCATGGCTGTTTCGCGTTGGGACTGTAACTCGACTGCCTATTTAAGTTTGTAGTTTTTGTCACTGGCTTGGCTTTTGCCAGTTCGTTGTGCCCTGGGTTAGTGAGTTGCATTCACTGACAGTAGGAATCCCCACCACTGAAAATAGAGTAGTGTTGAGCTGTCCTCGTCGCAGTGTTTCTGTGCCACCTCAGCTTAGTCCCGTCTTAGTTTATGTTTCATAGTCAAGTCCTAGTTCATAGTTTGTCTCCGAATCATCAGACCCCGCTGCATGTCTTTTGGATCCTGCTTAGCCTGGCCCTTCTGTACCTCTGCCTTCTCGGACTGCTTACCTCAGCTTTGGATAAAACTACACCTAACATCACGTCCTCGTCTTGGAGTCCTGCGTTTGGGTCCAGCCCCGGACTGGAGCTTTGTGAAACACTGACAATTCAACCGTCCACCACAAAACCAGACAATAACTTATGAATGCAAGGCTACCTCCAACCATACTTTCCCCTTTCTGTCAACATCCATCCACCCGTGCTATAAATTCAGTCTGGGTCACCATCGACTATCAGATTAGTCCATCCATCGAACCCAACCGTTGATCCATGAACCGATCCGCGCAAGCACGTCAAGGGGCGTGTTTGCAGTTGTAGGGTGCGTGGGAGGTCCGGTTTCAAGACACTTTCCTGATGTGCATTAGTTACAAGTCTCGTATAAAGGGCTTGGGACCGGCAGTGATCGGGGAATCGGTAGTCGGGGACCACTGCATCAACCCATCCAAGGACGGTTAATAAAGTTGACGATGCGCATAATTTTAGTACATATAGATTCCGCCACTGCGATGATGACGGAAAAGGAATTGGATGAAATGGTTTTTGGACGTACCGAATAAAAACAAACAAACAAAAAGACGGTCCGTTGCTCTTCTGAGGCAAAACGTCCACGGCGAAGTCGGGCACATCTTTTCAATGCAAATAAATTGACTGCGGCCCGAGACCCGAGTGACAAAAACGCTTCCATTTCACGGCTAAGCCTGTTAGCGTGTTTAGCCGCGGAATGAGGCCGAGAAGAAAGCGGCAGATTGAGCGAGAGGAGAAGAAAAGCGGGAGATTGAGCGAGAATAGGAAGGCCGCGGGAGGTGAGCGAGCGTGTTGATGTAGCCGAGAGGAGACGGGATATTAGATAGAAATTATTCATGCGCCTTCGCCAAATCCACCCTCTCGTGAGAGACGGCGGAGCGGTTGTACCTCCGAGACGCTCGGACGCGAGAGGAGATTGCGAGAAGAGAGCTGTCGCTGAACATCATTCGGCGTTCGTTTGCCAACTTTAGATTCAGTCCAGGAAACGACCACGTCTATTGCGTGAGAGACGTCGACTCGGAAAAGTCCTTTTTCGCCAGCCAATGCTTTTGTCGTGAAAACGTTTTTAGGAATAATTTGGAGCACAAAATTGCAGACGTGGCAAAGTTGACGCTTATCGGCTTGGTCTCTTCCGCGCAGAACCCGACGACTCCTGATAGGGTTGTGGTGTGATGAAATCCTTTTGGTAGTTTTGAATCATCCAAGTTAACGGGAAAGCCCACTCGTTGAAAATAACAATGTATCGTGTCATTGGGATTTTGACGTTAAAATAAAGATTTTCATTAGATATCATTTTATATCGGAATTTGGAATGTTCCCAGTCGCTGACATTTTGGCGGGTCACGTGATCAACGTGCTTGCCGGAGCTCCGGGGTGTCTTTGTTTACGCACTTAAGTCCCGGGCGTAGGCCTCCGAGTCGTTCCCGTCCGAAGAACCATCCGAATCTTCTTCTTCTCCTTCCGGCTTGTCCTGTCAGGGGTCGCCACGGCGTGTCATCTTTTTCCATCCAAGCCGGTGGTTCCCAAAGTCAACCTGGGCCCGGACCCCCAGTGAGTCATTCAAAAACCTCAACTTTTGCCAATGATGTCGTGCTGGACACAGCTACGTCCTTCTGGTACAAAGAAATACTCCATTTTAGTGGCTCGCGTGCTCTTGCTTTTTATTTTTGCACAATAAATCAAAAAAAAAAAAAAAGGAAAAGGACAATTCTTACGTCTCCACATCACGGACCCCCTGGAAGGACGTTTTTCACCCCCACGGACCCCACTTTGGGAACCCCTGATCCGAGCATCTTCTTCTCTAACAGCCACAGTCCTCGTGTCTTCCCTCGCAACATCCATCAATCTTTTCTCTGATCTTCTTCTCGCTCTCTTCCCTGGTAGCTCCATCCTTCCCATCCTCTGACCAATTTCCTCAGACTCTCTCGCCTCCGGAAATGTCCGAAGCATTGAAGTCTGGTCTCCGGAACATTCAACTTTGGCTGTCCCTCTAATGAGCTCATTTCTAATCCTACCCAATCCAGAACCTCCGAATCTTCATTTTTGCGACTTCCAGTTCCGCTTCCTGTTGTTTCTTCAGCGCCGCCGTCTCTCAGCCGCACATCATGGCCAGCCTCACCACTGAGGAACCATCCGAATATTCAACATTATTGACAAATCTGTACGGACGTATTCCTCCGTCTTCCCGATCAACCGATACTTGTATTTCTTCATCAGATGAGGATAAATCCGAGAAATCAGCGCTGCCCATAATTGTGTAGGAACGGAACCGAGCCTCAGGTTGAGCACACGACACGACACGTCACGTCGCCCACGCTCGTCAAAATTCATCGACCGTGAACATCTCATACGTTGTTATTTTCAGCGAGTTGACTTCCCCTTTAAGGTGGATTCTGTGATGAACCACTTTCAGAATTTCTGTAAAATTTAGATGCAGCGCTTCAAAGTACAACCGGTATTTATCATCTTGTCTCTTTTCCACAGAACACAGCTCAACATCTTCAACAGCTGTTGAATGTTTCCCCTTGTCATGCGCTAAGTCTCTTTTCTAAACCTTTTCACGGGTTTTTCCACTACATTCGCACAGCCCGTGTTTCCAAAGCTCTTTCACGCGGAGATTTTGCAAAAATCACCGATGGAACAAAACACGCCGGCACGTATCGGCCGCGTCTTTTTCATACGGATCCCAGCAAAGCCTCCTACGGTAAGGCCATGATTTCCCCCCGAGGGACAACATCCGATTGCCGTCCCCCTTCAGGGTTTTGCTGGGATCCTGAAAAAAGCAGACGGGAAGCCGCACGCAAACCCGACTCAGAACAAACGAAGCTGGCGGCGAGGGCTAATGAGCATGCGTGCGCGAGGCACGTCGGGCGGGCGTCTTTTGCCCGTTTGCGAGATCGCGTTCGGCGTGTAGCCGCGAGATCCGCCGCGTGTCTCATTAATGGAGACGAAGCCAAAGCCTCCGCAGCGCGCACGGGAAAGAAGCCATCCGACGGTCCGTCTCGCGTTCGAGTCGGATGAATAATTCAGCGTGAGCTAATGTTGTCTCGGCCTCATCGCGCATATTTCCCCACCGCGTGCTACACGTCTTTGTTCTTATTTATGTCCTTTTTTTTTTTACGTCACGTCTCGTTGGGCTTTGATTTCCCGACGCGATGCGACGACACGCAATCAAGTTCATCGCGTCGGCAAGCGCTGTTGCTGTTGCTTGTTCCGATGGCAAATATTGAGGCGTCCCGCGATGGATGGAAGCCATCTTCAAACCATCCGGTTATGCTGCGTTTGAATATGGATTTACTCTGGAAAAGTGACTTTTTACGAGGGTGGAAACAAATATTTGAGTGCCTGTTCACCCAGCGAGACTGAGATTAAAACAACCAATTCGATCTTTCATGGTTATTTATGATTGAAAATTCATTTTGCTATAATGTGATACGATCATTTGTCTTGCGGCCATAATCCCACCCCCGCATTACGAGTTTCCTCGCTCACAACTTGGCAGCTTGGACGTCTTTCAGGACTGAGCGCATAGCTAAGCAGAGCTGCATTGACTGTTTGGGGATGCGCGAAAGCTGTCGACATGGCGGCGAAAGCTCCATTTTTTTGTTTTTGTTTGGCGACCTCTCCGCTGCATGCGCCACACACGAGGATCCCCCCAGTAATTGACAATTGCACTTTGGCATCTCACAATCCAAAAACGAGTTTGTTGAAGACTCCAAATGGTGCGAATAACTGCGACTGTGAGTATGAATGACGTTTCACGACAGACATATTCAAATATATATTCGTTATGCACTGTCCCATTTTTAATGACATCAAATAAATACGGAAACCTGCGTGAGACAGGACCACCCCCTCAAAACAGGCTAATTTTAGGGGCATTTGACAAAGGCTCAACACAGACATGTTATTAAGATGCCTGAAAACGGTTTTAAATATAATAACTGTCCTTTAGAATTTACAAATCTATTTATTATTTATGTAGAACGACTACATTCAAATGGCAAAGTGCTTTTTTATAGTTTCTTCGAATCCTGTCTGTGTCGATTCTACGTTGCAATCTTAACGGTAATCGATAAAAATTGAGTCAAGGTGACTTGTTTGCTCGTTGAAGACGTTTCACCTTTCGTTCCAAAAGTCTTGATGAGTTCTCAACTTGTTCTCGAGATGCAAATGTCCGTTGAGCAGTCGCTTGGGTGTCTTCGAATTAGTGCTTAAATGTGTCTTCAATGGGTAAGGTTTCCGATTGCGCCACCTTGTGTCATGGAGGTCAAAGAACACCGGTGAGAGGTGAAGTGTAAGGTTTTTTTTTTTTCTACCGTTAATTTACCCAATTGAAACCTCCGTACAGGGCACTTGGCCACGCCTCCTGAAGTGACGTCACGCCACGTGCGCTCGCGTAAGACAAACAATTCGTAAAAATGGCAAATACAATACAATACATTCTGAACCGAGAGAGACGCCGTGCTTCTGATTTCATTCAAATCATTCACACTTAGCAATGTTATGCTAGCGGAGAACGTCTCATTCATTTATACGAGACGTGTATTAAAAATCACATTTAGGGCATATCTTCGCGCAAACACCGTCTGGTTATGGTTCTGGCCGCGAGCCGGCAAGAAATCGATACGTTTGCGCAGTCCGATCATCGCTAAATATCGCTCAACAAAGAATAAGTGTGGCAATCGTTCACACGCAGCAGTGTTATGCTAGCGAAGAACTTGGAATTCATTTATACGAGACGTGTATTGAAAATCAAATTTAGGGCATATCTTCGCGCAAACACCGTCCGGTTGAGGTTCTGGCCGCGAGCCGGCAAGAAATCGATACGTTTGTGCAGTCCGATCATCGCTAAATATCGCTCAACAAAGAATAAGTGTGTCAATCGTTCACACGTAGCAGTGTTATGCTAGCGAAGAACTTGGAATTCATTTATACGAGACATGTATTGAAAATCAAATATAGGGCATACCTTGGTGCAAACATGTGTGTTCCGGTTGATATTAGATGGATTTAGTTGATGATGCGGTCTTCCACAAAGTTTGACCCATCGAAGGCATTTTTCGTACCGGGTCTTCGGTTTTGGAAAGGGTACGAATCGAACTCCCACCGACTAGCCTTTCAGGATACCCGTCGTCACTATTACAAAGTCCGTGACGACACCTCTTAACCATATTTTTTGTTAAATAACACCAAATACGCGATAAAACGCTAACTAAACCTATACTGCACCACGCAATGTTGTAAAAAACAGGCTTTGGTCTATGCAGATCTCTGGCCTCTGATTGGTCAGTGACGCGGATTGCGCAATATCCACGGAGGGGTCAATTGGTCTCAGGGTGGTGGTGACGTCATTGGGAACCCATCCATTGCTTTGGAAACCATTGAAGGAAATATTATTGACGTTGATGTATGCCACAATTTCAGGTACTCAGTACAATAAATTCCTAAACACACGTTTAATAACTAAGAAGCAGCAAAGGCCTTCATCATACCAAACATGGCGGATGCTAATGCTAAGCTAAGCCGAAGCAAGGTTACGACTTTGGAGTCGTGTCGTCACAATTCGCAGGACACATGGGGACAAAGTGTGGACTGTGCAGAAAGGTTTATGCGATACATATTGCTCTGCTGGCCTCACTCTTCATCTTTTCTTCTTTTCGTTCCATATTTTCGGTCCCACGTGCCAACTGCGAATGTAAGACACGCGACGTAAAACAAATGTGCGCCGATAGAAACATAAGTCATAAAATCAGTCGCGCTCAGCAGCTGAGGCTGAAATGCGTTTGCCGATGATTTCGAGGAAATTACGCATGCAGATGTATTCGTCGCTCGCGTGCAATCAGCGCCGGCGAGAGGCACAACACTCACGTTGCAAAACACTTTTTTTTTTTTTTTTTTTGGGTTGTTTTTCTTGGCGCTCTCCTTTTTTGTCCGCGAGCTCTGATCCGCGCCGAGCGCGATCCTCATCAATGCGCCGGCATCACATTTTGTCCAGGTGAGGATCTAAAAATAGCAAATAAAGGGCAGCTGTCAGGCCGGCGGCCCAAATTGGAGATGGAAGCGAGCGGCGGACGCCGACCGCTTCACCCGCATCTGTCGCGTCTTTATCTGCGGCCGAAAGGTCGAACCCTGCCAGACTGCGGCTGACTGGCTCAAGTGTAATCAAGCATGGCCGACTTTTTCTGACACGTCTAACCAAGCCATTTCCTGGCGCTGACACTTTGTCATTTGTTACAAAGACGTCTCCTCTCCTTCAGCGACCTCCGTGGGCGACGACGTGAGCGCCTCAGCTAATAAAGCGAAAAGGACACGATGAACAACGCCTAAATTGGCGAGTTAACATCAACGCGCTGGCTCGGATCTTCCCGTTTGCGTCAGTTCCCAATTAGGGGATAACGGCGTATTTTTGCGACTCATTAAAACAACCACGCGAAATAGGCGGAAAACAAAACAAAACAAAACGAGAGAATCATCTTAAAAACTTTGAGCTTGCACTTCCGCAATTAAATCTCATGATAAGCCCTCAGACTCGCAAACTTATTTTGCTCGGCGTAACCTTTTCGTTAATAAACGACACAAACAATCAAGTCTGAATGGCAGAATATGGATTTCAGCAAACACAGAAGTAATACATATAAATGGAAAGGAGGGATGTTTTTATGATTATTATTTTTTCGTCCCAGTCACTGAAAGTCTTCCCCTCTGAGTTGGATTCAACTCGTGAGCATCGCGACCTTTTTATCGAGTTCAGAGGCCAGACGGACATCTCGGGCGAACCCACCCGGCCTCAAAGGACGCCCCGACTTCAGAGACGACTTTGAATTCCACAGTAGGAGGTTTGACCCCCCCACAACCCCATCCCTGACGAAAACAAAAAAAGAGAAAAAAAGAAAAAGCTATTCCGAAAAAGACGCTAGCATTCGCGTGGCGTGTCGCTAATTGCAATTAGCATTTTGTTTTTCTACACACAACTTTCCATCCGAGCACAAGAAAAATTAATACAGGACTCGGGACGGGCAGGTACCGATCGGGCCAATACCAGCTTTTTTTTTTTCTTTCGGTCTATCGGGACTCATAACGGCTGCCGATACTCGCCGGCCACCGATCCTCGTGTCCTGCCCGACGGCGATAGCTGGTGAAGCTTTGGCCTCGCAGTTCTGAGGTCCTGGGTTCGATCCCGGCCCCGCCTGTGTGGAGTTTGCAAGTTGCGTGGGTTTCCTCCCACATCCCAAAAACACGCAACATTAATTGGACACTCTAAATTGATTGTTAGTGAGCCGGTTTGCGATTGGCTGGCGACCAGTTCAGGGTGTACCCCGCCTCCTGCCTGTTGACAGCCGTTCTAGGCTCCAGCACTCCCCGTCACCCCTGTGAGGATAAGCGGCGAAGAAAATGGATGGATAAGTCTTGAAGTTGATTTTTTTTAAATTCTTCTTAGATCAGTGATTCCCAAACAGTGTGCCATGAGCGCTCTTCAGGTGCGCCGTGGGAAGTTATCCAATTTTATGTAATGTATTTCCAATAAATATGTATCTTTATTCATCTATTTAGGCCAGTGAGGCACAATGACAGACAGAAGAAAAAAAATCCTCTTCTGTTTGACGGCAGGAAGTACATACAGTAATTAATTGATCCATTTTTGGTGACATGTACTTTTGTTGGTGTGTCGGGGGATTTTTTCCAAATATGGTATATGGTAAAATATGTGCCTTGGCTCTATAAAGGTTGGAAATCACTGTCTTCGATTGACATCTTGATGATCTACCTCTCAGGTATTCCGAGTATTTCTTTATCGATTGTTTTTGTCTGATTTTCATCCTTGCCCACCTTGTCCTGTGCTGGAAACAATTGTCCTGTTCATTTTTTATTTATTTATTATTATTATTATTTTTTTTTCCTGTCTTGTTTGTTCATTTTTTGGGCCCACCTGTTCCCGTGAAGCTCCTCCTCCTTCTCGTGTTGACCAATCAGCTCCCTCCAGCCCCGGGTGTCTTGCCCAGGTGTTCCTCGTTGTGCCGCCACTCAATTTTTGTCACTTCCTTATCCGTTCACCACGTTTGTTCGTGTCGGCGCTGTCGTTACTGCCCAGTTGTCTTTTCGAGTTTTAGGTTTAGTTCACGATTTCTTTGCTTACTTTGGTTAGTTTGGTCATTTTGTCGAGCCTCCTGGACTCCCGCCTTGCCTCCCTGGACTCGCCTTGACTTCCTCATGTTCTCCAACCTCACCGTGACAACAACGTATGTACATATTTGTCAAGTTTATATTAATGCTTAAAGGGGAATGTTAGCTCGTCGCTCCCTAAATTTACGCTTATTTGCTACCTCGATGTCGCCCTTCTGCACGGCTGACAGTTTTTGCGTGCGTGCCGACCTTCTCCGCCGTCTTTTCTGCCAGTTGAGACATACGTGAGGGGAGCTCAAACCAACTTTTTAAAGAGGTCCAACCGATGAAAGCCATGCCGACCAAATTTCAGGTTACTCAGTGAAACCGGCTTCCTGGGCAGAATGAAAAACAAACAATCCCAGCGGGGGTGCGACTAAGATGTTAAGATGGATGATCACACCGACAAAATGTGGTGACGTTTTGATTGGGGGGGGGGAAGCCCTCAAAATGGCGACTGAGGAAGTAACAAAACTATTCCAAGATTGTCTTTGCACCCAAAGCGCAGGCCCTGAAAATCAAAAGACGGGTTTATTGTACAAGCAATAAAGTTGAGAGGTTTGCCCAGACGGGATTATTACAGCCCCGAAAAAGGCTGAATCGACAAATGTGCTGCAGAATTTCTTTTAATCCTCTAAAAACCTGCAATCACACACTCTGGCAAATCAGAAATAAAATGTACATACCGGATATATATATATATTTTTTTCCCCTTAGTGTTCAAGGGAGCGGAAAACGTGTCGGGCTCCACTTGTCCTGCTTTGGTGCAAAAAGACAGTTCAGCCGAGTTTTTAATACTTTGCAATATAAAGTGTACATATAGAGAAAATGGCCTGGTTGTTGCATTTCACTTGTAAAAAGTAACCAAATCCGTGTCCTGCCTCAATTTCGTTTGGGTCACTCGAAATGCTAACTAACTGGCGAGTCCAACCTTGACCCTTCGACTGCGAGTTGGCCGCATCAGGGAGAAGCGGCGTTTGCGTTTCGGGTCTCGGGTTCAAAAAGTTTCAGGAAACGGCGCTCTCGCCCGTCGATAAACGACACCCTCAGCTATTTTGGAGACAAAGACGCGGGCCGGCCAAGATGGAGAGCAAATTGAGGTAAGCCGGGGAGGAAGGGAGCTAAAGTGAGATTTAGGAGAGGAGGGAAGGCTGATTAGTGGGCGGCTGATGCATGGAGAGAGGCGCTGGGGTGAAGATGGACTTGGGGGGGGGGGGGCTCACGATGGAGGGGAGACGCAGACCATCACAGAGAGAGTCTGGCTGAGAGAGAGCAGGAAGGACAAAGTTTAAGCAGGATTGATGACCTGCGCCTGTCTCCGAGTAAGGCTGGAGATGTACATCATTACAAAAAGAGGATGCTCCCACACCTGAGCTGCGGGGGTGTTTCTTTTGCTCGCTTTCACAGGAGCCAACACCAACCTTGGATCACGGAGCACTTTTTAGTGGGTCGCTAAACCGAACCCCCAAAGGGGAGAGACTAATCTGTTTTTTTTTTTTTTTTTCTGGTTGAGAAAGAAGAATCGTTACCTCTGTAACGGAAGGGGCCACATATTTTCTTATCGATACAAAAAAAAATTCGCTAAACCTAACTCCTAACTTCCTTGGAAGGGGGTGACACTCATCTGTTTTTTTTCTGGTTGAGAAAGAAGAATCGTTCCCTCTGTAATGGAAGGTGCCACATATTTTCTTATCGATACAAAAAAAAATTCTCTGACCGTGACCCCTTCCTATTAAAAAAAAAAAAAACTTGTGATGCTTAACCCTATCCTGTAACAGTTCTTGAATTTAAAAAAAAAAAAATAAATTTGCACAGCAATTAACAAAACATTTTTTTTATATATATATATAACCTATTTTTGTTGTTGTAGTGCCAGGATAGCAAATTACACTTTTTGTTGTGTTCTCATTTTTCTCTAAGTGCTTGTCCTGTCTTTTTTTTTTTCCTACTTAAGGGTCAATATTTTGCTTCCTTGGCGGGTTGCAAACCCTAAAGCCAAACCTCTAATCCTACCCGTGTCCTAGTACAAATTTGGATTGGGTCACTAATGCTAACTCCCAATACAACTCCTGGATCAGTTTCTGTTGAGTTGCTAACCCGAACGTAAAGTCTTTCCTGATTTGGTTTTAAGTGGGTCTCCACGCCTATTACGGGTCTTTTTTTTTTTTTTTTGTTTTTGTTTTATTGGGTTCGTGGGTGTTAAACTAATGCTGCCCTATAACACATTTTACCGGTTTGCTAGCCCAAATCCCTAACACCGACGCCGATCACTTTGTAATGAGCAACTTATAACAGCCAACTGTTATCCCCAAACTAACCCATAAAGAGCACTTTGAATTGGGTTGGAACGGGTGTCTTAGACCCGTTTTTATCGGCTGGCTAACCCTAAACCTGTGGTGGATTGAGTTTTATTTTGTTGCTAACCGTAACCCCAGGCCTACATCCTCGTGCTTTTCTAATGACTCACCTTTTACTGGGTAAGTTTCAAGTGGCTTGCTGAACCTAATAGTTTTACCGAGTCATTAACCCTAACCCCTGTCCCCTAAACGCTGACCCTCTACCTCTAAGCAAAAACATCTCCCGGAAGACCTTTTCTAGGTTGCTAGCAGCTAACCATACACTCGCTTGATCACGCTATGTTCACGCTGCAAGCCGTGATCCTTGCTTCAGATTTGTCCGCCAAATCCGATCCTGTTAATGTTCACGTTACGAAAACAAATTTGACTTGAATGCATCACCGAAGTGACTGGTACGCTCACAAAACAGACGTCATATTGCGCATATGGACAAAACTCGCGGTGCAGTATTACTAGTGTTAATTTGGCCCCTCGTCTAGATTTCTGTGCTAATACTTTTGTGCACTTTTCAGGACTACATTAACCCTTAACGCGAAGAATCCCGCGGATCGCGGATACTTGTGATCTCCTTTAGCATCTCCCCGTGTAGGTCTGCTTGCAGTTCCAGATAAATGTTTTGTGCTCCTCGTCCTCCCGAACTCACGCAAATCGGGTTCAAAAACTGTCAGTGTGCCTGTAGCGTTCCGCATTTAAAGGGAATGGGAGAAGCCACTTTGAGCTGTACATGAAGTCGGCTGTCTTTTAGGAGCACCGGGGCGCGCTTCTCGGCAAAATCACCGGCACTGGGGTCTTCGCGGTAGATTTATGCCAGTCACGGAACTTGGAGGCCTCGGGATCAAAGGTTGGAGAACCATTTAATAAATGTTATCCGGAAAATGAAGAGCATCAGAGGGCGCCGCATTAATTCAGCGTCCCAAGGTAGTACATCCAGTTCTCGTCACGTATAGATTAGCCATTTGAAAATAAATAAACAAATAAAAGGCTCACTCAATTTAGACCTTGCAGGGAGAGGAAAACATGTCGTCGGCTGAATGCGAACTCACTTGGAGGTGGGCCAGCGAATTAGAGCGTGGAGGCCGTTGTCAATGGCTCCACTACGTTAAGTGTGCGCGCGCGTGCGTCGGCCTCCATTATCATTACGGTGATTCATTTCACCGCACGTGCTGGCGGAAATGGACGAGGGGGTGGGGGGTGGATGAGGATGGCGAAAAGGAGGGCAAGGGTGTGGCCACCGGAGGGAGCGATTTGGAGCAAACCGCCGTGAGGGCGCCGGTGCAATTAATGGAGGGGGCGGAGCAATCAAGCGCCACTTGCGTGGAAATACACGAGAAAGTGGGCCAGGTCAACTTTTTTTTTTTTTTTTTTTTTAAATGTTATTTTGGTTTTATTTATTTTTTTTTTTTATTTGCGTTGCCTCCATTGCCGACGCAATCGTGACAGAAATAATCCACACTGTGGAAAGTAGCATCATCAAAATTTGTCAAATGTTTCATAAAGGTTTCTTTACTTTTTTTTTTTTTTTTTTTTTGAAACATATAATTCCATTTACATAGTTAAGAAATATTGACTTTGTCTCCATTAGCAACTTAATGTTCCGGGTCAACTAGCAAATTTGCCAATCAATAAATTCTATTTTCAGACAGTTTAATTTTTCATTTTATTTTGAAAAAAAAACAACAAAGCTTTAAGATATTTGTAGTTATTTATCATTAAAAAACAAACTTGATTAGCCTTGGGGATAATTGACAATCATTTGAGAAATTAAGTGTATATTTTTTTATTTTAGCTGATTATTGGGCAAATTTTTATTTTATTGTATTCATTTTATGTCCAACCAGTATATCTCATTCCATGTTGTATTTTTGCGACTCTACTTGGGCAAAAATTAGTTGATTGATTTTAAATAAATAATAAAAATAACGATTTTTAACAAACGTTTTCGATCTGATATGGGGGTAAAAAGAGCAACTAATGGAGTAACTTATTTTTATACATTTTAATTTCATTATTTGTAGTTTTAATTAGCTTTAAGTATACTTATTTTTGTTTTTTAATATATTTTTGATTAATATCACTGAGTGATTAAGTACGTAACATAAGCGGCCGGGCACATATTCATATTTGACAGAGTCACGTCATTGCCTTGACCTTTCACCCTCATCCACAGCCCGCCCGCTCGACCCCGCCCAGGTGAGGCAGGCGAAGCCCGTTTTAGCCGAGGTGACGACGGGTCGCTCTGTCGTCGTCCATCACTCGCAGGGTGAGCGACGTTTTTTCATTGGGGAAGTTCGAGTCGGGGTCCCGAGGTTGGCGCAGGGAGATTTTAATGACTGACGAATTACGGCCGACGCCATCGCGAGCCCCGAGCGCGCACACACACACTGCTCGATGCCCTCGTTTGAAACTCTAACCCTGACTGTAAAACTTAATCCGAAATCATAAAACAGACTTGAAACTATAACCCTTGTTTCAAACCCTAACCCAGGCGTGAAACTGCACTTTTTTTTTTTTTTTTTTTTAAACTCTAACCCTGGTTTTGAACCATAACGTTGATTGGCTTGATTCCTTAATCTGGAAAACCCAACCGGGACTTCGAAACCCCCCTTGCTCCTTCTCTCAAACTTTAACTTCAGTTTGAAAATTTTACCCTGCTATGAAAGCGTCATTAAAAACCTTAACTCAACTCATGCAACCAAGGCATGTTTGGGGGAAAAAAAAAAAAAAAAGTAACAAAATTAAATTGCAAAACCACTCGTCAAAGTAAACAAAGAAACACTTGAGAAAGTCCAAAACAGGAAGCAAGTCATTACCAATGGCATGACTTGGAGAAGGCGGCACGGCGGGATCAGCTGGAAAGTGTTGGCCTCACAGTTCTGAGGTCCCGGGTTCAATCCCGGACCTGCCTGCGTAGAGTTTGGCTGTTCTCAAGGCACTCCGGTTTCCCAAAAACGTGCAACGTTCATTGGACACCCTAAATTGCCCCTAGGTGTGATTGGGAGTGCGACTGTTTGTCTCGATGTGCTCTGCGATTGGCTGGCGACCGGTTCGGGGTGCACCCCGCCTCCTGCCCCTTGACAGCTGGGATAGGCTCCAGCACTCCCCGCAACCCTCATGAGGATAAGCGGTGAAGAAAATTGCTGGATGGATGACTTAGAGAAACGATAATGAACCGACAAGCACTGAAAAATTCAAGGGCACGAAATCCAAACAAGGGGACGAGACATGAGTAGAAACCTGAAACAAAGCTAAACAATCTCAAATTAAAACGCAGACCATGGCAGTGAAACCTTAACCTGACTTTGAAACCCTGAACCTGACTTCAAACCTTACTAACCTTACCTACTTCGAAAGCCTAATGGGGGTTTGAAAACGTGGCTTGAAATCCTGAACCTCGCTTGGAATCCTAACGGAAATCCTTAACGCCGGTCGGAAAACAGTCACCCTCGCTAGAAAACCCAATGTGCTCACACGGTTCCGCGTAGAAGGATCTGCGTTCCGTGTGGTCCTGCTTTGTATTCCAAAGCGTCCGTCCCCGCTGCTACAAGACGCTTTGATTTGATATCAAACGAGCAGACGACTGTCAGATGAGCCAGCGAAAAGGTTAGCGCTCTTAATTGAACCCTCGTGTCGTCGGAGGAGATGAAGGAAGCGCAAAGGAAAACCTGCGAGAGCAGATAGCAGCGACTCTACGCGCAAGTACAAATACTTTGGTACTGTGTTTACGTAGCTTGATCAGGTTCTTTGCTTGAGTATTTATTTTCTGATAACTCGCTAGGATCCAGCTAAGGTGGCGATTAGCTTACAACAAATCTCTGGGAAGACGCTACCCAGTGACATGCGGACTTCTTTCACCGCCGCTAGTCCCCTCCCGTCCTTTCTCGTAGTTCTACTTTTGCCTTTTTGTTTTTCTCCAATAAACGGTACTTCACTTCTATTCAAATAAAACGGGCGAATGCTTTGCCATCTTGTTGTTGTCTAAATAAATAAGTAAAAATAAGCTCGCAGTATTTGGATAACCGAGCGCGGAAAGCCGCAATCCTCTCATAGTCCGCGATGGATTTAATGGCGCGGTCGGCCGTCGTCGTTCATCTGAAGACGCCGACTTTAATACTCTTCACGCCGCGGTTCCTGTTTGCGCTCCCAATTGATTTGGAGCCAGCCGCACGACGCGGTCCAATAGAGGGGATTTGCCGATGATGTAACGCGTGTGGGGAATGAAACAATGCCCGGGCAAGCCGGGCATATTCCATTATTTACGTCTTATTTCATCATTTTCACGTCACGGCGGGTTTCAGGCGCCCTTTGTTTGCGCCGAATTTGCATCCGCTGTCGTGTGCGTGCGAGTCTTTCTGACTCACTAGCGTGGTTTCAAAAAAAATCATTACAACTCGTGAGATTGACTGAATGTTTGGATCTTACATCAAATCCCAGCGCATTTATCGGTTGAGAAATTGGTCGTTTTTTTTTTTTTTTAAAAAAAAGATAATGAAAGATGACACCAGGAGGCCAACGTTAGCCGTTGGATAGCTTGGACAAGTTTTAATCCGTCTCGCATCTTGTCATGAACTAATATGAACAAATAATTAGCATGGCAACTCGTGGCTAGCATGGAGAATTGCGTTGCCATTAGTCAAAATCATCAACAACAACAACAAAAAACCACAAAAAAGGCCAACGTTAGTCGTTAGCTGGCTCCAACAAAGATCTCCATCGATCCATTAATCGATATTTCCTCGTCCGAAACTACAGCGTAGCCGCTAATCTCAAACGGTTTGACGGCCGCAAAATTGACATTTCAAGAAGAAAGTGGAAATCAATCTGGGCCGTGAGCGTCAGTTTGGCCAACAAAATCATCCACAAAACAGCGGAAAGTGCTAAAATGGGGAAAAATTGTCAAATGTGCAAAAAAAAAAAAAAAAGAGCTATTCAAGTACAAAATGGGAGAATACTACAGTTGTAAAATGCGACGTTGTAGACCTCGGTTGAAGTCAAACAACACGGTGAGTCACTCAAATTTGTGAATGTTGCTTCCCTTGAAACGCTGATATTAAAATACTGTAACCGATAAATCTAACCTCAAGCTGAAATATTATCACATTTGTCACACTTTTCAATAGGGTGGCAGTCTGCCTATTTACCGAGTCCCAGTGAATCAGATCGATTGAATTATTATTTTTTTTTTTTTTGACATGACAGTTTTTATTATTTAGCGGCAAATGAAACTATGCTCTGAAATGCTTCACCGCAGTGCAAGTGACCTTCACGAGTTGAATCAACAATAATAATTCGGAACAACACTGGGGGAAAAAAAAAAAAAAAAAAAGCCTTTAAAGAAGCGAGACGACGACATTGTTATGACAAAGACGATGATGACTTTGGAGTCCGCGCTGCATGTTTTTGTGCTGACGTTAGCCAGCGTCTTCCATAACCGCCATGGCGGCCGCTTTGCAACTCCAAATGGGTCAACTGAACACATTCTTACGGATACCATAAACGCATTATCATTTAAACTAATAATGTTGACGTGAATTCTGAGATTTGTTTCGAAATATATCAAGCGGCTTTGAAAGTCATTGCGGAAAATATGACTTAATAGAGAAGACTGACAACTTATTATTTAGCTTTGGACAGATGGCATTAAAACGCTTTTCATAATTTTTTTTTTTTTTTCCTCCATATTTTTGGGGTGTGGCTAAAACGTAGCAGCTTGAAGCACTTTGGTGTCCAGCCTACGTCCACACTTGCTGACTATTAAAACTTTTGCGCCTTCATTCGTGGCAAATATGTGAGGTACACTTCGCCAAAATATATCCATCCATGCATTTCCTTCACCGCTTATCCTCACAAGGGTCGCGGGGAGCGCTGGAGCCAATCCCAGCTGTCAATGGGCAGGAGGCGGGCGGGGTACACCCAGAACCGGTCGCCAGCCAATCGCAGGGCACATGGAGACAAACAGCCGCACTCACAATCACACCTAGGGGCAATTTAGAGGGTCCAATTCGTGTTGCATGTTTTTGGAATGTGGGAGGAAACCGGAGTGCCCACCCGGAAAAAACCCACGCAGGCACGGGGAGAACATGCAAACTCCACACAGGCGGGTCTGGGATTGAACCTGCGACCTCAGAACTGTGAGGCCAACGCTTTACTAGTTGTTCCACCGTGTCACCCACAAAATCTAAATATATAAAAAATAAATCCAATTAAAAACTGCATACAGTGCACGAAATGTCATGACAAGGGGAAATATTCTGGTTCTTTCAACTTGGATTTGAAATAATAATAATCCACCCATCCATCCGTCCATTTTCTTAGACGCATTCACAATCACACCTAGGGGCAATTTAGGGTCCCCAATTAATGTTGCATGTTTTTTGTTTTGGCTTGTGGGAGGAAACCGGAGTCCCCACCCAGAGAAAACCCAGGCAGGCACGGGGAGAACATGCAAACTCCGCACAGGCGGGGTCCGGGATTGAACCCGGGACCTCAGAACTGTGTGTGGCCACCATTAATAATAATAATCCACAAATGCATAATTATTGATTAAATCACTTCACCACTGGAACAAAATGTGCGCAGTCGAGTCCATAGAGAGGAGCGCACGTGTTGAACATGGACTCGAAGTGTCCGCTTGACCTTTGACTTCCACTCAGAACGTGAAACGGCAGCGTTCAAAGCCATCCGCCGGCGTCGAGGAGGACGCTCAGGATGTCGTTTGGGCGCACTCCGAAGAAGAGCTTGTCCGCTCTGTTTTGTTTCCCGGTGAGCGCCGCGTCCGGCCGTGTCATATTCGCGGGGGTCCGCGATGCGATCGGACAGCCCGCGTCGCCCGCGGAGACTCGGCACCGGCGTACCCGCTGCCGCCGCCGGCCGCCCGACATGACGGCGGGGCTTTGTGCGGCTCTGGACGGATGCGCCGGTTTGTGTTTGGGCCTGCGGCTTTGCCACCTGTGCGTGAAAAGAGGAAAAGACTGCTGCTGATCGGAGGAGGAGGAGGAGGAGGAGGACGTACCACCCCGGTCAGCCGTTCCCGGGGTTTTTGATGCATTTTTTTTTTTTTTTTTTTTTTTTTTCAGGCTGACTTGGATGCAAGATGGCAGACTTTCTGGAACTTTCCAGCCCTGGCTTTGTTTTGACACGGCCACCCAATTTCATCTTATTAAATTAAACCGGCTTCGGGTTGCGGATTGGGTTGCTTTTCGAAATAAAGATCGCTTTTCATTGCGAGTCTGCGGCTGTCGCGCTCTGCTGAAACTCAAATGTTTCAGAATTTAGCCGCATCCCTTCAAAGTGGGTTCAATTTGGTCGGCATGGGAGAAAAAGTATCTTTTAAATGCCTCTGAAAGTGCCCAAATGACTCGTCAAAGGTTGCTGTAAACCAAAAAGGTTGACTTGGTCGTACGTGACACAAAAATTAATTCGGATTGGATAAGATTGGAGACTTCCGGGTTCTTTTCAGGCGTCAGGTTTTTTTTTTTTTTTTTTGTGGTTCTACTACGAGAGAGACACCTACCAAATTTCAGATTTCTAAATCACACTGTAATCAGGAGTCAAATTTTTACAGTCTGAGTTCATCTTTGAAGGGTCCCTAGAAATGGCCTAAAATTCCCTCTTCAAACCCAGATGTAGTCCTTCGTGTCTCCTTTCAGGTATGGGTACTTGATACTTTTTTTGTAGAGATAATGATGATAACCACACGACCAAATTTCATGGTCCTTGTCGGTCCTTGTCCTGGCTGTGCCGTTCCCCGACACGGTGAGGCCCACTCCCGCACCTCATTCCCTGTAATTATGACTGATACAAATGGGACTCCTCCTCGGGTCTGGCCTTTGCCAGATCTTTGCCTCATACCTCGTTCCCGGATTCTCGCGATTCCGTTCCTGATCTCCCGTGTACCGACCCCTGCCTGCCCACTGACCTGCCTCTCACGCCTGACGACCTTGTTTCTGCCGCTCCCGTGGATTCCCTGCCTGATCCCCGACACCGGACTGAATAAAATCGTTTCCCGAACCGCCTCCATGTCTCCCGAGTCATCCATTTGGGTCCAACCCCGTGTTCTGGTCCTGACCGGCACAAGGTGAAACTGGTTAGGATGATTATTTTCTTTGAAGGCCCACCATTCGTGGCCAACAGGATCTGTTCAAACCCAGACTGTTAACTTGTTTTGTCTTTTTTGGCACGGGTTCCTGAGACTTTTTAGTGGGTCTACTCATGATAGAGCTTCATACCAAGTCTTGTGTTGCTAAACATAGACCGATCTGAGAGCTGGTTTCTCAAAAGAAATCCTATTTTCAGGACTGCCACAGCGCTCCGCCCATACCCAGGGACGAAAACGCAATGTTTCTAGCGTAGGTGCTGTAAATTTGGTGGCCGTCGGGCAAATTCTCGAGGCCGAGTCAATCTTTTGAATGTGCACTTAGAGGAATAGTTCCTGCTTTGAGAGGAGGAGATTTAGAATGGAGGAGAATTTCAGTCTACTCGCCGCTAGATTTACACACATCAGTGCGTTGAGAGGAAGAGAAGGAAGGAAGGAAGGAAGTGAAGGTTTTCAAATGTCAAGTCCTCCGAGATTAACAAGCCAGCGAGGGAGGCCCGAGCTCGGATTCCGCGGCGCTTCCGCCTCCGAGACGCCGCCGTCCCCCGCGACGCGACAAGCCGCCCCGACGCCCCCTAACACGCGCGCGCTCTCGTCGCATCCTTTGCACTCGCTCGCCTTTTTCGCTTCTCTCTCGTCGCACCTATTTTTTTATTTTTATGCGCTCTCGCTGTTGGGACTCGAGCAAAGAGGGCCAAGGAACGAATACATTAACTCCAACGGCTCTCGGTTGGAAGCGCGAAGCCAAACTGTCCTGATCCCCGGTGCCGTCAATTGATTGAGGTTGTTTGGGCGAATTCTCAAGGAGGAGATAACCGCACCGGTCCAAGTAGGGGAAAAACAAACTTTGCAATTTAGTATTGGCCATCTGTCGCGCGTACTTGCTCCTGATTGGACCTCATTTCAGCAGATTTCCACGTCGGAATTTTCCGAAAAGTCTCATAACTGGAATGTGCCCAAAATCTGCTGGAACTTGTGCAAAAGTGGCGGACTTATGGACGGTTCTCGGGACTGTTTCAACATTTCCACGTACAACAAGTGAACGTTTCTGATTTTGACATTTGGTTTTGGAACCATTTTTGTTTTATTTCATGTCATGTTTTTCTCTCTCTCGTTCAGGTCCAGTCTACTCATGAGCTTCTTGCGTCCGCCTGTTTTCGTCAGCCCTGTTCCTCGCGTCCCTCCGACCGCTCGTCTTGTCCAGGTGTGCCTTGTTGTCTCATCCGTTTTGTTTTTCTTTTAGTTCCTGCTTGTCTTCCCTTAGCGTCGATTCGCGAGTGTTGCAAGTCACACTTCCATAGTGACGTCATTTTCAGGTCTCTGGATTTGTATGCTAGCTTGTGTCAAGGGGATTTTGTTTTGTTTTGTTTTGTTTTCCATGTGCATGTATATTTTTGGGCTTGCACCTGCTCCCCTGCATTGTTTCTTCTGATACTCTGCACTTGGATACTCAGTTTTTCGCCACGGAAACCCAAATCCGTGGCAAACTCTCGTCAATCAAGATGCATTTTATGAGAGAAGGCTCAAAATTGATGTGAATCAGTACCACAAACTTTGTAGTAACTGTACAACAGGGTGATTTTTCTTTTTTTTTTTTTTTTTTTTTTTTCATATTGTTCTAAGTCACTTGAAAATATTTAGGATAAAAGAATATTTTCTGTGTGTCAAAATAGACAGGTTAAGCAGCATTTTTTTTTTTTATATGTTCATATTTTTCAGAGGCAATAAAAACATGCATTCAATCAGCAATGTCGGGATAGAAAGTCGTCAACTTTCAGCACGCAAAGTACATTTCCGCGCTAGCAAACAAATGATCTCGGGGATGGAATTTTATAGATGCACTGACCCCGATTCCGCTGTAGATTCCATCAGCATAAAACCCGACTTCTCCCTGGCGGGCCCAATCGATTCCATAGGGTGAAGGCGCGCGCACGCACACGTGGTCTTCGGAACGACAGCCGCGTGATTGCGCTCGCGTCGCGTTGGCGTGACCTCGCCGGCGCCATTGTTGAAGGCTCGACGCGTGGCGGCCATTTGTCCAAAGGACGCTCACGTTGGGAGTGGAGGAGTTGTTGTTGTTGTTGTTGTTGCCGCCGTCGGGGTGAACTCGGGTTAAGTTTCTTATGCTACTGCACGGCTCGCGGCCTTTTAGTTATACAATTCTTTCGATGGACGGCCAAATAGTCAATAAAAATAGTTGGAGGCATTTAATGGTTTTTTTGGTGGCGAGGGGGGGGGGGTGGCGTGCATCGTGGTGGGGGCATTAACTCGATTTGCCTTCAAAGTATTGCTCCTCACCACACTACAAAGTAACACGAGACTTTCACTTCTTCTTCTCAAAACTGAAGACCCGCCTGTGTGTGTTTTCATTTTGTAGTGGTTGACTTCTACGTGGACGCCAAGCCACACCCGCACGTGCACGAACAAAACCGTACCGTGACTTCCGGCCTATAAGCCGCGACTTTTTTCCACACGCTTTCAACCCTGCGGTTTATACGGTGATGCGGCCAATTTGTGCATTTTTTTTTTTTTTCCCCACTCGAGCGGAAAAGGTGAGAGTGAGACCGGTGGAATATGTGTGCCGAGGAAGTGACTTTTACCGCTCCGGCTCTCTTAGCGTTGCGCTAGAGTGCTACTGCCGTGTCTGTGATTTTTACCAGTATGTTTTTTTTTTGTTTTTTTTAAACCGGCCCAATTAGCGCGGCGTTAGCATGTGTGGCAGTGCTACCGTTAGCATTAGCACGGAGGCGAAATTGTTGCACTCTGTTTACAGTCTTTCTTTGTAAATATCTCGTGTTTCAATGTGGGCACTTGCAGCTTTTACACGGCTGCGGCGTATGTATGTACCAAATGGTATTTTCTTTACTAATGTACTGTGTGAGGCTTATAATCAGGCGCGCTCAGTAGGCCGGGAAATATGGTATTTGAATTTACAAGTGAACACACTAAGGCATTTTCCTATGAACATGCATGCACACACGCAAAAAAGTGCATGAACGCAGAAGAGAAGCCAACACCGATACACAAACAAGCACAGGAAAATATACAAACGCACACTAATGTACACAAGCGCATTGAGGAAACGCACACAAACGAACCCAAGTGAACAATGTTCACATACTACTGATGTAAAAGTACTCATTACCGTAATTTCTGGCCTACAGAGCGCACCTGATTATAAGCCTCACCCAGTACATTTTATTTGGTACAAATATAAGCCGCAAGTGCCCACATTGAAACCCACGTTGAGACTCTACACAGAGTTTTCAAAGTTTTAATACCTTAGCTTAGCTTAACATAGCAACAACATGATAGCACGAACAGGGCTGGTTAAAAAAAAAAAACAAAAAAAAATAAAATAAACATACCGGTAAAATAAAAAAACAGATGTGGCAGCTACACAGTAGAAACGTGGTAGGACAGTCCTAGCAGGGCCGGTTTTAAAAAAAAAAAAAACATATCTAAATGGAGAAAAGTGGCAGGAACACAGCAGCAACCCGCTAGCTCTGTACTAATGCTAGTGCAGCGCTAACTGCGTCAGTTAAAAAAAAAAAAAAAAAAACATACCGGTAAAAATTACTGAGACACAGCAGCAACATGCTAGCGCAGGGTTAACAGGGCAAGTTAAAAAAAAAAAAACATACCGGTAAAAGTCACTTCCTCGGCATATATATTCCACCGGTCTCACGTTTACATTTTCCGCTCGAGTGCCCCATTGTGCCCATTTAAAAAAATAAAATAAAAAAAAAATGCGCAAATTAGCCACATCACCGCAGAAGCCGCAGGGTCGAAAGTGTGTGTGGAAAAAAGTCGTGTCTTATAGCCCGGAAATTACGCTAATTATAGTAGCCGAAAGCAATCGGATCAATAAAACTAACAACTCGTCTCCATGACGATGCAGCAAAACGGCGACAAACAGCACCAAGACGAGCGCGGTGGTGTGTTGACGGTCCTCGTACAAACTTCAAACTCATCACGTTCGACTTTTCCAATTGACACCATTGCAGCATTCCTGACATTTTACCTTTTTACTGATACGCCCGTCTGACATTTTCTCACAGCGGCGTGAGGAATGAATGCTAATCGCGGCCGCTCATTCCGGAGCTCTTGGAGGAAACCGACAGTGGCGGCCGAGATCCACTTTTAAGCCGCAAAAAGACAAATCCAAATGTCACGCATTTTCGGTTTGTCCTTGCGTGTTTTGTCAACGTAGCATAAAAATACAGGAACGCACAACGTGAGCTTGTAGCCACTTTTTCTTGGGTTGCAAATAAATAATGTGGCTGGATATTATTATGGTGCCCCAATTTGGGAAGGTGGTGGGGGGGGGGGGTGTTCATATTTGTTTGGTACATGTTATGTCATCATTATGTCAGTACAAATGGAAATTAGCTTTCTAATAAATGCGGCGCAAGCATCTTTTCATGTCCACTAATATTGATTAATACTTTGTAATCATTGTCCATCAAGTAAATAAAAAAAAATCTTCTCTGTTGTACCGAAGTATAAATTGATATAAAAACATGAACATCATATTCTATTAAACAGTAAAAATTCTGCCGTGACTCATGTTGCTGACTGAAGGTCAAGGAGAGTCAAAGGTAACAAATGCGAGCGAATTTAGTGCCAAAGGTGTGAAAAGAAAAGGAAAGCAGTTCATTTCTTGACATTCCCTTTTATTGTCATGACCGAATGTACTGTACAATCTTGTACCGGTGCTTAAACCGTGATAAAAATGGTGTTTATCTGACGGGTTGGAACGGATTAATGGCATTTGCGTTCTGTTCAATGGGCGACGATTTGGAGCATGTGTTCCTGTATTTGGGATTTTCTTATGTGTTGAAACGCGTACGCTGCAGCGATTGTAATTTTTCAAGGGATTCCGCAGTGGCTCTTTTGTGTTGGGCTTGTTTTGTGCGACAAAATATGACAAGTCGCTTACTCACACTGCACGCTAATTGTCCCCGCAGCCCGCCATGCAAGCGCTCATTGAGTGCTAATTGCCGCCCAGAGGGAATGCGTTACGCCTCCCCCCTCCCCCTCCCCCCCCCCCCCCCCCCCCACACACACACACAAAACCCCCCACACAGATGCAGCACTTGCTATTGTTGTTATTAAAAGCAAAATTGCTAATTTGTGCCTGTAAATTGATAATAACAGTTTTGGGCGCAAGGGGATTTGAACGCGCGTTGACTCGTAGCCATGCGGTCGGCCATCTGATTGAACTTTAAATTGTCATTTAGACTACGGGAGCCTCGACCAAAATGCAAATGTCCGCCCGCGTCCTTAATTCACGTCTCACGCTGAACATTTTGACACCGTAATGAAAGTTGCGTTCATTATCGAGACGAACGTAAACTGTGGAAGGAAATGTTTCTTCCCATAATTTTTTTTTTTTTTTTTTTTTTTTTTTTGGCTGCCGTCTCGTCCCTTTTGCTTCTGAAATATTTTCATCTTGCAATAACCTCCGCCGGCGTGATTGGTGGTGCTGTGCCACAGGAATAGAAGGAGAATAATAATGCTCTGATTAAGCTTATAGAAATCAATTAAAATTGCAAGCACTCCTTTGTTTCGCGGCCAGCGTGAGAAATAATCATTTAACTTTGACGTTATGCTCCTCCCCATCTGTAGGACAAAGGCGAGAATTTTTTATGATTTATCTGTCAGGGATGCTTGCCTCTTATTGGGCATCGGTTCCTGACATTTTCTTTGTCCAATTTATCAAAGTGAGGCCTGGAATTCACCCAAAATGGTGGCTTCAAATCGAAACTGCCAACTTCGCCGTTCACTTTCTTTCTTTGGGCGTTAATAATTTTTCATGTGCCAATGTGATCGACTCGTTCACCCAATTTCAAGTCGATCGTTTTTTTTGTTTTTAAAGAAAAACAACCGAGTCCAGCTCTCCTTGGCCGTTTGCCATCCGATCCGTTAGCATCTGCTCCGTTCTCCTTGCGAGTGTTTTCATTTTGTATTTGTGCGTTTGGCTGCTTGTCCAGTTCGATATATTTCTATTTATATTTATATGTACATTATATCGGTCTAGTTTTTTTTTTTTTTTTTTTAATGGTTGCTTTTGTTTTGTTTGTTGTAGTAGGTCTTTTCTTATTAAAATCCAAGGTACTGCTCTTACCGATTTCCAATAATTTGTAGAATTGTATTTAGTGATAAGGATGTTTGATATTAGTCTCATTAGTCAGTTCTGTTTTCATTTATTTTTATTTTATATTACAGTAGGACAGCACGGTGGCGCAGCCGGTAAAGCGTTGGGCTCACAGTTCTGAAGTCCTGGGTTCAAGTTTGCATGTTCTCCCCGTCCCTGCGTGGCTTTTCTCCGGGTGGGCACTCCGCTTTCATCCCTAAAACATTAATTGGACACTCGAAATTGCCCCTAGGTGTGATTGTGAGTGCGATTGGTCGTTTGTCTCTATGTGCCCTGTGATTGGCTGGCGACCAGTTCAGGGTGTACCCCGCCTCCTGCCCGTTGACAGCCGGGATAGGCTCCAGCACCCCTTGTGAGGATAAGCGGCTAAGAAGAGGGATGGATGGATGGATAATGATGATGAAGTACAGATAGGGGTCAAGGTAAATAGTGTGTTGTATCTTCTTAAAAAAAAAATGTAGTTTTTGCATTTATATTTTTGTTCAAATGTTTTTTTTTCTGTGACTTTTTTTCTTTTTTTTTTTAATTAAAAAAAATTTTAACTCAATAACCGGTTGTAAGTTTCTCATAGGCGTCTGTCTATTCGCATATCTGAAGGCAATTTTTTTTTCCTTTTTTTTTTTTTTTTTTTTGCTCCCAGCACAAAGCAAACAACAGCAACTCAAGAAAACTTAAACTTTTTCTAGATAGCTTTTGTATTTGAAATTTTTGATCAAATAAAGAAATGTTCTTCTGCAGTATGCATTTGTACCCCACGGTGAGGCCGGGAAAGACCAATGGCAAACGTCGGTTCTTCGGATCAGCAGCGGAACTTTGTCTTCTCGCGTAAGAGACGAAACCCCCAAAATGTTCAATAAACACATCAGCAAAGGGCAGCCCGGGAGGCTCGCCAGCCGCCGTCTGCGTTTCCTCCGTCACAACTCCTTATCGCCGTCTTTCCCGGACATGTGCACTCAGTCAGCAGTCGGCGATAAGATAACGACAGGATGAGATGGATGAGGTGAGCTGAGCGGCCCCGCTGAGAAGAGTGACGGCGAGCAAATAAAGAGTCTGTGGGCTTCTTTAGCCCGCGAGGTGGGCTTCTCACTTCAAGAAAACACATTAACACCGACTTGATGACGTACGCGGCTATTTTTAGGAGCGGCGTCTTTGCCGCGTGTTGCTGCAACCGCGAAACCCGGCGTAAATGTTTGCTTCTGAAGCGCTCGCCTGTTTACACGAGCGAAAAGATTCAATCTTTAATTAGCCGCGCTTGTTTTCGAAGGGATCGCAAAACCTCAACGTAAACAAAAGCGCTTTCCCCTCCGAGCCCCCCGTCGGAGAAGGGGAAAACACACCTCGGAGGGAGCCCGCCGAGAGCTGCGGGGGTGCGACGGCTGACAATTGCGCTAAATTTGGATTCGGCCGCGGGCGACGAGCTAATCGGAGCCCGCGGCTGGCAGCCGAGATCGTTTTTTTCGGATCGTTGTCACGGCGGCGTTCGTAAATGCTCGCGCACTCGCAACGCCGATTCGGACAGACCGAATAAGTGACTGAGTGAGGGATCCAGTTGCTGTTACGCAAATGATTTAGATGTCGGTGGCGAGTTAGCGAATGCATTTGTTGCGAGTTTCGAAGTTGTATGTGAGCGAGTGAATTGCGAGACGCTTTTTAGCGGGGCAAGTGTCAATAAGCAGGTCGTGATCCGGTTAGGACTAAAGCGGTAATTAAATTGTAGGCTTGTAAGACTCAGATCTGATCTTGGTCGTGTCTCTGTATCGGATTAGCAAGACGGTCAAGACCAGCAGCGGCCTGCTATTCTTCAACTTCATTAATTCTGCAATCTTCAATTCATTGAAACGGCGCAGACCACGGCAAGCGTTTTACCCGGCCGGCATCGCGAACGTCTTGCTCGGATGAATACTTTTGAGTGTCACCATGAATATGCAAACGTAAAGCAAAGAACGAAAAACTCTTTAACTGTTCAACCTTGTCACTGTTTGGCAAATGGATTTGTGCAGTGTCAGCGTTTTCATACTTGAGTCTCGTCTCCGTCTTGGTCTTGATTTGGTCTCGACTCCCCAAAGTCTTGGCCTTGGTGCGTTCTGGTGTCGACTAGTATTTGTCTTGAACGGCTGAATATGTTCGTAGTAAGTTGTGAGTCGGCGAGTAAGTCACCTAAATGTCACGGAACAAGTGAGTGAGTTAACTTGTGAGTCAGTTGAGAGGGACTCATTTACCAGTGCAAGGGCCACGTCAGTGTCATGTGACTTAGTTCTTGGTACGCAAATAATTGTTGAATGAGCGAATTAATTAGTGACCAAGGGAATGAGCTCTCTTTTCTGTACGCAAGTGCGTTTTTCAAATTTGTATTTTTAAGAACTCGTGAGTCTGTTGTGAGTAAAATTGTGCAAGTAAGCGAGTGTGTTTGTTGTGATTAACCGACTTTGTGCGCTGTGAGTTCAACCATAGCATATGATTTTGTTCCTGTTAGCTAATACAAGACCTTTTTGCCATGTGCGAGGCCGGACCACGGCCAAGAAGGGCGTGGCCTGGCCTGGCGTTTGCCAGTTCGTTGCGTATGCTTTACCACATCCCGGGTTACTCCGCCACTGCGCCGTTATAGTCCAGTCATGCTCTTGAGTTGTCTCATAGTTATCGGACCTCGTTTCTTGTTTTGTGGATCCTGCCTTCTTGGACTGTGTTGTCGTCCACGACTTAGTTTATATTAAAGCCCGTTGAACATCATGCCTTTGCTTGGGAGTCCTGCATTTGGGTCCGCTTCCGCACCGCTGGTTTATGGCACCTTTTTTTTTTTTTTTTTTTTTTCCAAAGGAGACGGCCAAATATGTCAAATTTTGGAGGCAATGCACTGTTACTTCTTCTTGATCTTTTTTTTTTTTCGGAAATGATCTTCCAAAAATACCCGATTTAGTCCTGTAATGGTGCAAGGCTAGGCTACAAGTGTCCCTTCATTCTTCCCGCCGCTAACTCGTCTAACCCACAAAGACGGCTTACTGGGGCGCTATTAAGAAAATCAAAAGACCCCCCCCTATTAGCATTGGACAAGAGATGCGCATTAGCATAAATTCAAAACCATTTTTTTTTCCCCCCTCATCGCAGGCGACATTGGAAAAAGCCCACGAGTTCAAGCATATGCAAAGTACGCAACGAGAATAAAAACAAGAATCACATTTGACCGCTTCAAAGTGCCGCAGAGCTCCGGAGCATCAGCAGGGATTGGCAACTTCAGCACCGGTCTGCCGTTTGTCGTTTTTACACCTTCAGAAGGGTGGGGGGTGCTTTCTCCTGCAGAGAAGCTTTGTTCGCGTAATGGAACAATTGAGGAGAAAGTGAGGCGAGTAAACTGAACAGCAGCATCCACATCGGAGGCGAAGAAAACACTTTGGGGCCCCATCGACTGTGAATACTTAATTGGCCTCAGCCGAGGATTATTCAAGCGCAACGGCGACGGCTCCCAAACACTTTTGTGCACTTTCGTAACGGGAAACAAAAACAACTGCAACAAAGAGGGGAGGAAAAAAAAAAAAAAAAAAAAAAAAAGTTCACCCCGCGCTGAAAGTTGCAGTTTGTAGCGCGCGGTCGCCGCAAGCTAGCCGCGGCGGCGACGTTTTAATTGGAATGCGCGGCGGCGGAAGGCGTCCAACAAGTAAATTGTAAAATTGTGATGGAAATAAAACGGCAAAGTCCGCGTTGGTGACTCGCTGACTTGATTGTCAGCCTTTGAGTGAATTAGTTGTAAGACCGATTTGAGTGAGTGACTCCGAGCGAATGAGTCAATTGATGCCAGTGTCCCTACTGACACTTGACTACTCCATCCATCCATCCATCCATTTTCAGGCGCTACAGATATGGCAATGCGCTCCCAGCCTAGCCTACTCTACTACTAAAGCATACGCTTCAAGCAAAAAATCAATATATTTCTTAAATTATTTTATTATATAAACTATTTAAACTATGCACATATTCCAGTAAAGCATGTATCAGTAAGTGATCAGTAAAAGCTTTAAAAAATGCTCTAAAAAGCCCAATTTGTTAGGCTTGGAACGCATTATTTCTTTTTCCATTCATTGCAATGGGAACTATTGAATCGGTTTCCGAACAAATCACTTATCAAACCGCCTTCTGGAGTGGATTGTGATCGAGAACTGAGGCTGTGCTGTACTGTACTTGTTGGTTCACAAGTAAGTGAGCAAACATTCTTGCCGTTTGTAAAGTGTCACCGCATCGCAAATGTCCTTGAAACAATAAAGTAAGAACCGCAAAGTTGACCACATCTGCCTCGGCTGAGGTCTCCTTTTGGATTTGGATTTGCTCGAAGCCAGCCCGAGACCCCCCTGAGCGTTTATTAAAGGTGCAGGCTCGAACAAATCACCCGTGTCTCCTCTTAAAAAAAAATAAAAATAAAGATGGTCACCTTCCTCTTTCTGGGTGAGGAGGTGGAGAACAAAACGTCCATTTTCTCGCTCTCGCTCGGCTTCTTTCTGGCTGCGTTTGCCTCGGAATCTTCTCGTTGCATTCTCCCGTGGACGCGCCGTTGCTCTTTGCGCAACGCCGATGCATGCAGACGAGTCGAGGCTCCGATTAAACGAGTCCAGAGCGGAGGTCGAGGAGGGCCGCCCCGCGTTTAGCGCTGGGCGGCTGATTAAAGCGCGGGGCGAGAGGCCATTGCTATGCGGCGCCGCGAACTGGCACACAAGGCCGCCTCTGTGCGCCGCTCGCATCCTCCTTCGCCCATTTGGACTCGCCCGCCCGCTCTTGTTGTTTCCTTGTTTATTTTCCAACTTTGCGTCGACCTTTTCGCTTCTCGCCTGCGCCGTCGAGCCGCTTTATGAGGCCCATTAGTGCAGACAGACCCAATTAGAGGATGTTAAAATAGGGCCTGAAGGCAAAAAGCGAGTCTTGCTAAAATGATGTGATTTAAGGGGAGATATAAAAAAAAATTTTATATATATATATATATATATATATAAGTACAAGTCAGACACAAACAGGAAAGAGGCAGAATGTACAATGCATCTGAAATTTGTTACAGCTTTATTCCAACATGGATTCAGGTTTTATGTTTCTCTCGGAGCTCTGTAATAAAAAAGTTTATTGGGAAAGGAACACACCTGTCTGCATATGATGTTTCCAAAAATGTATTCGCAGCATTTGACGTTTGAAATGACTGGATTTTTCCCTCCCAACCTTCCAAAGTGACAACGTCCCCCGCAATCCATCAGGAAAATACTTGACTTTTTCCTCATTTTGTCATGGTAGTCAGCGAAATAGATCAAACATAACTTCCTCAAAATTCAAAATACTCTACGATAATTTTTTTTTTTTTTTTTCAAATCCGTCCCGAATGTACGGGTGAATTCCCAACCTTTGCCGATATACTCCACCGAATTTCTACTACATATTGATTGGAGTTCCACTCGTGGTAAATTCGGCAGATTGCTCTTAATTTGGAAAGCGACATGCCTGCAGTGTTTTCCACATTTTCGTATGTCCATCCATCCGTTCTTCTTTTCCGCTCATCCTCACGAGGGTCGCGGCGAGTGCCGGAGCCTATCCCAGCTGTCACCGCGCAGGAGGCGGGGCACACCCTGAACTGGTCGCCGGCCAATCGCCGCACTCACCATCACACCTAGGGGCAATTTAGAATGTCCAATTAATGTTGCACGTTTTTGGGGTGCAGGAGGAAACCGGAGTGCCCACCCGGAGAAAAGCCACGCAGGCACGGGGAAAACATGCAAAATCCACACAGGCGGGTCCGGAATGCTTTACCACCTAATCCACCGTGCCACCACCATTTTGGTAGGTACACATCCTTATTCCAAAATGGATGCCATATTTGTATCCTCTCAAAAATCTGCAAAGCGAGACCCAAAATGATAGTGCGGGGGGGGGGGGTCATTTCTGCATACTTATGCGTGTAAGATGTAATCACAGCCATCGCAGAGACTCTCTGGAGTGAACTCAGCCGCGTCCTGGTTCTGTTTATCATCCTTGAGATGTTTCGGCAGCCGATCGATGGTCCAAAAATTGCGTCGAAAAAGCACACAGCCATTTTCAAAAAAGTTCCCACGGTTGAGAGTGCGTGGCAGGAGCAACGCAAACATCAAGTCAATGGAAGTGTCTGAAAAGCACAAATACGGGAAAACAATTTCATCTACTTTGAAGGTCTTGGCCGTTCGTAAATGGAAGACCAATCCTGACACAAATCACAAAATGTTCTGTATTGTTGCTAGAACAAAGACTTCACCCGTTGGCACCGCAGTGTAATTAATTATCGGCAGCAAAGGAGTCACATTGATGGAATTCCTAGTTCGCTATGCGCATTCGTTTAATTATCCTGATGAAACTTGGAAGGTGACAAAAACAAGTCACTGTTGATAAAGTTGGATTGAAATGAAACGGCGGTAAATACTGAAAAGCGATTGACTGAGCAATTGGCGTATTTTCCGCGAAATAACGTGCAGATAATTTTCTCAAAAGCCGACGGTGCGCCTTATATATGGATCAATATTGAGCCTTTCGTGCAGCTCCATCTAATGGATGCATAACGTAACCCCAGACTCTACCGTAGCGACTATTCTGTGCGCCTTTATAATGCGGTGCGCCTTACATATGAAAACAGTTTTCAAATAGGCCATTCATTGGAGGGTGCGCCATATAATGCGGAAAATACGGTAAAAGCTCCCTCAATTCACTCCAACACAACGAGCAGGACAAAATCAAATGTCACACAAATCTCAGCGCTAAAACGTGACAAAAAAAACAAAGTAGCAGTGAACCGACATTCCGGTATTTTCCGCTTCATCCAGGTCATCGCCATTATGCAATCGTTTCTTCCTTGGACCACATTCACCAGGTTTTGGTTTGTTTGGGTGGTTGTTTTTTGTCGGATGTGCTGATTGGAGGTCGGTCATTTTTCGGGCTGGCAGCTGTCGTTTTTGTGGCTGATTGGTGGGTAGTTGTTATCCGAGCCTGATCATTGGCTGAAAAACAACTAGCATTTTTTTAGCTGTTTGCTTTGTTCTAGTTATGTCTTTTTTTTGTTGTTGTTTTTGTTTTTTGGGGGGAGGGGGGTTTAGTCGATTATTTTTTTTCTTTTTTTTTTTTTTAATTGCTTTGTACAAACATGACCTCGGAGACCAATAGCGATCCTCGTGCAATAAATTAGCGCAGAGCGTAGACGGCGGCACATAAAGCGAAGCGTTATTGCTCGGCTACCTTGCGAGCATGCGCTGAGCTCCGGCGTCGCGACCACGCGTGCGATGAACCAGACTGACGATTACGCTTTTATCGTTGCATCTTGATGTTATGAAGGGGAAAGCCATAAACGTTATTACCTTCATAAGCCTTTATTAAATAAAAGCTTTATGAAGGGCTATAGGTGAGGGCCGGAGATGCCGGCGTACGCGCCTCGTCATTAAGAACCAAAAATAAACCTCCCGTCGCTCCAAGACGCGGCCCCGATATCCTCCCGCTCGGTTACCGTGCCGACGGCTCCGATTCAATTATGGCCGACCGCGCGATAATCCCGGCCCGCTGATTGGCCGCCGCCGACCTCCATTAAGCCAACGCGGCGGGGAGGAGGACGAGGGGCTCCGCGGAAAGCGTAAGACGGGGAGAAGGCGGACAAAGGCTCGAGTGACTGAAAACGTATAGCCCGCCGTTGTGATCCCCTCAAAGCCGTCGCCGCCGCCGCCGTCCCGCAGGCTCGAGCGGAAAACAAACAAGCTGGCCCTTAAAAGGCCGCGCCGCAATCACCGGGCCGGCGTCCGGCAACGCTCGCGCACAGAAGCCCGAAGACGCGTAACGTGCGCACCCGTGTGTTTTTCATTTCGCCACATTAGCCAAATTCAGACATCAGAGAGGCAGTTGGTGCGGAAAATTGCGCAAAGATGGTCTCCAGCTGCACTCTTTGCAAATGGGGGGATGAAGGAAGATGACAAATTCTTCAAAATGGGCACGAGCGAGAATGGAAACTGGAAAGACGGCAGCTGGCGCACGTGCAAGTGAAAACAACAAAAGTGCGACTAATGTACGACTACTCGCCTACTTTTTACTGCTCATCTCGATGACATTGTGTCCATATCCCTGGAAAAAGATTCAAACCAAAACACTTTCTGAACATAACTGCCATTTTCTTTACTCTTACACAGAGAATAGTTTGGTGTTGTACTTGTAATTTTTGTGCGTTCAAATATGTCATCAAAATGTGCAAAAAGTGCCTTTGAATGAGTTTAAATGTCATTTTATGCCATTTGCTACAGTGCGTGACTAATAAGTGCTTGCGTCTTGTTGAGCACGTTTCTATTTTCCACAACAAGTTAGCAATATAAATCGCGCTTAATCAGAACCGATTTCCATAATCACATTCAGTGAAGAGTGAAGACGGAATTTTGCACCGGTCGGGGTGGCGACCCGCACCCGCATTTCGACTGCATCCCACTTTTACAAGTTCAGTCTGACCACGACGCATTTTTCGGACGATGCATTTTCCCAGAAATCGCGCTAGACGATCGGATGGTTGATGTTTTTCGTGCCCCTGATGTGATATTACAGCATAATTCAAGTGCCTTACGTTGTTGTCAAGATTAATTAACTTTAGTAAAGATGAAACAAAGTTAAGAAAATAATAATTCTGCTTTGACCGGGTGGACAGTCCTCATGTATCTGTGCAAGTTATTTACAAAGCCAGGCCGATAAAGGAAATTTTTCTAGCGGACTCAACACTGCGCTGCCTTCAAATTGTCCAAATTTGACATTTTCCTTTCTTTTCTGAACTAGTCACGTTTGTTTGCGAGTCTACTGACAGGCCAAACGGTCTCGTTTCCCTCCCTTCTCTTAATTCTTGGTTAAAAAAAAAATATATATATATATATATATATATATATATAGTATAATTGTAATTAATGCCCCCCTTCTACTCAGTTCAATGGCCAATCAGGTCTCCCCCTGCGCGGTGCAGAGGGTGGAAGAAAGAAAAATTGAATTTGATCAGAAGCCAGTTCCCATCTTTGAATCAAATTGAGCAAGGAACCCTTGAAATGGCCCAAATAATGGGTGGGGGGCGGGGGGGGGGAAATGCACCCTCATACCAAAACAGCCCATGATCTTTCCATTCTTTATTGATTTTTAGTTCGTCCTGAATGCACGTCAATCAGACCCGGCGGAGCCGAGTGCAAACACTTTGCAAGTCTCTTGGGGGCGACGGCGCATTGACAAAAACATGCAGCAAGCGCCTTAAGTAGGGGGAAATGCGCCGATTACACAACGGATGGCGTTCTCGGAGACGAGGCGACGCGTTTGTGACGGGAATGTCAAATATGTGCATCGGCGGCGCGACGTTGGAAATGTTTGGCGACAAGTCAGCGCGGACGCACAATTGTGCTTTTGTCCACGAAGCCGGAATCCAAATGTTTCTGTCGATACTTCTTTTGGTTTTATCGTTTTTTTTTTTTTAATTACCAGCGGTTGGCATGTAACATCTTAAATCGTCTTTTCCAATTGGAATGAATGGAAATGCCATTAATCTGTTCTGCGCACACATATAAAACTCCAGCAACTGGGGTGGCGGGGGGGGGGGTGGAAGGTTTGACTAAGATCACTTCTGAAGCGCAACACAATTTTGAATTTTGGGGGTAAATTATTTTTTTTAAACTGTATTAAGTCTATGGCATATTTTTTTTCAGCCATGAAAGCCACTTTTCATTGTGTTTCCAAGCAACCTTTCATGATGCAGTTGTGATCATGTCCTATATTTAGCTCTTTAGAATTGACGAACATTAAGAACTCGCAAATTTGAGTTAACTTTGGCAGCAGAAAAACTGAATCTTAGCTATTAAAAAAATAAAAGCCGTCAACAGGAAGTCAGCGTGAGATGAGACTCAAGTGAAGCACGTTTGAATTCGCCCGCATCTGGCCAAGAAAAATGGCCGCTGTTGTGTGCTCGAGACCCCGTAATTAAATTTGACAACGTGCCCTTTGTTTTAATCTAATTATGTCCTTCGGTCTCCAAACTAATAAAGTCCTACTGAATGTCAGGATGGAAACGTACAGTATCCGCCTCCATTTCTTATTCGTCGCCATGATTACTTCAGCGCCGTCGCTCGTGTTGTTGCGCAATTAGTTAGCGGGAGGCACACGAATAAATGACATTCCTGAAATTCCGAAACACACGGGAATAAAATGTTTTATGGCACGTTATCAAACTTCGCTGGCATCTTCCGCCCACGTGCCATGACAAAAGCTAACTGTTTTGACAAATTAGCATTAGCCATCGTTGCACTTTATGGGGTTCAAATTCGGTAAGAATAAGACGAGAAATGGATGACATTACCCACATTTGTCTTCTTTTGATATCATGCCTGGCACATTTAATGGCAAATTCATACACATTGACAACAAAATGCAATCATTTTTTTTTCCTATAGAATCTTTTGATGGGAGGGGGGGTCACTGATGGTGCAGTGCTACACACGCCTGCCTTTGGTGCGGGCAGCGTGGGATCGATTCCCGCTCAGTGATGCTGTCGATATCTGCCCTGTGACTGACTACGGCGACCGGTTCAGGGCGTAGTCCGCCTTTCGCCCGACGCTAGCCTGGATAGCCTCCAGCTTTCCTGCAAGCCTTGTGAGGATAAGCGGCTTGGTTAATGACATGACATGACATCTTTTGATGGCGGCACGGTGGTGTAGCCACGGAGTGTTTGCCTCCCAGTTCTGAGAACTGGGATCCAAATCCCGGCCCCGCCTGTGTGGACTCTGCATGTTCTCACCGTGATTGCGTGGCTTTTCTGCGGGTGGGCACTCCGCTTTCCTCCCCCATCCCAAAAACATGCAAGATTAATTGAAAGCGGTGTGATTGTGTGACTTTCTGTCTGTCTTTCTCGATGTGCCCTGCGAGTGGCTGGCGACCAGTTCAGGGTGTACCCTGCCTCCTGCTTGTTGACACAGCTTGTGAGGATAAGCGGCTCAGAAAATGGATGGATGGATAGCATCTCTGATCTTTCATACAGTGTTAAAATGTCATCGCCACTGAAGCTAAACGTAGGTTTAATCCATCTGTGAAGGATCTGCCGGACGTTAGCCAAAATGGCTACTTCAAAAGAAAATGGCAGATTTCGGCCATTTGCTTCTTGAGACATTTTTTTTATGGGGGGGGGGTCCACTCATGATGGACAGGCAGATTTACTAAATGTCATGTTGCTAACTGGGACTTAATTTTTTTTTTATAAGAATCAGAGGAAAAGAAATATTGTGGTGATGACAATGTAAGGATTTTTGCTGAATCATCAAACGTGGACAAGAATGTATAAAAAAATTATCCAGAAATGAGCATTTTTCAACCAAAATTCCCAACTTTCCCTGCCATTTTAGCCGGATGTGACTTCTTGAGACTTTTTTTTTTTCGCGGACGTCCTCCTGACAGAACTCGCCGAGCGAATTTCATGTCGTCTGATGAAACTCGTTCGCGACTCTCGCTGTCATCGCCTGGAGACGTGTGAAGCGGTCAGCCAATCGCCTCCCTCCCAGCGCAGGGTCTCCCGCCGGGGCCCCGCCCACTCTGCTGTGATTGGCCCGCTGCTCGTGACCAATCCAAGGAGAGCAGCAACTGTTGCATATCGGATGGGAAGAAGCAAAAGTTGAAGAAATCAATCAGCGGCTAAAGATTGAAGAAAGTCAGTCATTTGGGGGGGGGGTGCACACAGACAGAAAGAGAATAGCGGCTGTGATTACTGACTGCGCACCGCCCCTTGTCTCTCCATCCCTCTCTCTCTCTCTCTCTCTCTCTCTCTCTCATTGCCCCCCCCCCTCCCGCCCCTTCTCTCTCTCTCTCTCCTCTCTCTCTCTCTCTTTCTCTCCCTCTCGCACATCTCGTCCGAGGCTCGCGGAAGGAGGACGGACGGACTCAGAGCGGCTTCCGCACAATCGCAAGTGGAGGAGGAGAGGAAAGAAGGGATGCTCCAGTAGAAGCAGGGACATCTCGGCCACTCTTTCGTTCAGACCCCCACCCCCACCCCCCGCCGCCCCTTCGATTGTTTGACCCTCATTTTGTGGATGGAAACAAACAAACAAACAAACAAACCAAAAATAAATAAGGGGGATTGCCACCAACTGGACTGGACCAGCAGGCTGCGGATTTTTTATTTCTCGGCTGTGGAAGGATTTTTTTTTTTTTTTCCTCTCTTCCTTGCTCGGGACGTGCAAGCGTTTGACGGAGGTAAGAGAAGCCCTTGATGAAGGTGTAACAACCCCAACCAACACTAACCCCCCCCCCCCCCCCCGCAGATGAGCTCTTCTCGGGGACGAGATTGAAATGCTCGCCAGTGCCCGTTTGGGTGCACAATTGTTGCGCGGGGATTGCGGCGCACGCGCCCGCGACGCGATCGGACTTGACGCGCACGTTGAGGCGCCCCGAGGGCAGTTTTGCCTGCGTGGATGAAATGTTTCGCACGTGATTGTCCGCACTTAAGCGCCGCGGTGCGATTGCGCCCGACTGCGCGAGTGCGACTGATTGCCTCCGACGCGCAACTTTTCATTTTTTCCGCCGGTCTCATCTCTCGGCTCAGCTCGGTTCGTTTCAACCGAATGGAAGAATTGCCCGAATGAAGAAGAAAGAAAGAGATGGAGAAATTTGATGTGCAGCTCATCTCTTTTCTCTTTTTCTTTTTTTTTTTTTTTTGAATTGGTCTCCCCCTCTAACAATCCTCCCATTGTGAGCTGCTTTTGTGCTTTGGTTTTGCAACTCAATTGAAAAAGTAAAGGCTGCGTGTAATTACTGCGCCCGTCGTACAACGCGGTTACATTTTTTTCTTCTTCTTGGCAAATCTTTCGCTTGTGATGTGGACGAGGCTCGGTTCTATTTTGCCCGTGGTTGTGAAAGTTTCAAAGTTCCATGAATTTCATCACTTCTGCTCGAAAGGCTTCTCCTTTTTCTGAATCAGTGGCGTTTTCATTTTCATAAATAACGTCGATAGCAGCTGAGAGAACGATGCCAGGTGGAAGCCTGGATGCGCGTTGATTTCAACCAGGCTGATGAATTTCTTTCTGCGACAATTTGGAATCATCTTGTTGCATGAAAGCTGATTTAAAAAAAAAATGAGCATGGAGAAGATCATTGGCAAAAATGTTCCTTTGAGTTCTTCGACGCAGAAAGTTGAGATTTGAGGAACAGCAGATGGGTTCCTCTCCAACACGCCCCGTCGTGACCTTAGAGGTAAATTTATTCAGTTGAGCCTTCCAGTAATTAGACATCACCCACACACACATACAAAAAAAATTGCTGTTCGAAGGCCTTGGCAAGGGACTCCGTGGAATCTTTCAAAGGTCCTCCGACATGTTTGGAACCAGTTGAAAGAGCGCGAGTGAAGCTCTTGAGGTTCTTTGGGGGAGGAGGGGGTTGGGGGTGTATTAATTTACGACACTGTAATTGTGGTATATATAATTCATCAAGCGCCAGCTGGGAGGAAGTAGAAGATGAATGGGGGGGGGGATGTCGTGATTCCGCGAGCAGCAACAGAGGGTGCTGTCGGGCTTCGCTGCGGCGGCGCGGCGAATGCCCTTCGCTCTTTTTTTTTTTTTTTTTCAATCTCAACCCCCCCACACACACACTTCTGGCCACCCCCCTTTCAACAACCCCCCCCCCCCCATCTTTCCCAATAGCCGCTCTCGGTAGATGGAGCGCTAGTTGCTCTCTCCCCCGGGACAGCCGATTCAATCTCACACAAGTCGAGTCTGTCTGGATAAGTATGTCGGCCTGTGAGTGGCTTCTGTTACCTCCCAGACTGACTTGGGGGGGGGGGGGGACCCGTGGGGGGGGTGGTTATTGGGGGTGGGGTTCCACTGCTACCATTTTGTCCCCGGGATGTTTTTCTTTCGCCTCGCTCGCTAGCGTCAGCTCTGAGTTAACGCGCCGCTCCCCAACCTCCCCCCTCCCCCCGTGATGAGTGGCCGCCTTTGGCGCGACCGTTGTTTTTGGGGCGCTCGACTTTCCGTGACAAAGGAACGGCGGCGGCGGCGACAGCGGCAACGTCGAGAGCTAAGCAGAGCTGCAGTGTTGCCGGATGAGCATCGTTATTAATGTGGTGTGATTGTTTGGCAAAGTTGTCGCTTTGCCGTCTGCTGTGTGAAAGTTCCAACGACCAAACTGGAGATGACAAATACGCGTTCTTGTAGGAATGAGGGCGGCACGGGCAGAGCAGCTGGTAAAGCGTTGGCCTCACAGTTCTGAGAACCCGGGTTCGATGTGTGGAATTTGCATGTTCTCCCCCTGCCTGTGTGGGTTTTCTCTGGGCACTCTGGTTTCCTCCCACTTCCCTAAAACATGCAACATTAATTGGACGCTCTAAAATTGCCCCTAGGTGTGATTGTGTGTGTGAGTGTGAGGAGGGTTTGTTTTTTTTTTTTGTCTCGATGTGCCCTGTGATTGGCTGGCAACCAGTTCATGGTGTACCCCGCCTCCTGGCTGTTGACAGCTGGGATAGGCTCCAGCACTCCCTTGTGAGGATGAGTGGCAAAGAAGATGGATGGATGTAAGAATCGGGCAGCAGCAGATGGCCTTTATTCAAGATCACATGCTGTTGGAGAACCAGTTCTGGCCAATATTTGATGGTTCTGCAAGTTATCTATTTTACCCCAGCCTTGTGACGCAATGAATGTTACTCGAATGAGGCAGCAGACTTGAAGATCACAACACATCATAGCAAGGCAAAAACCTAAAGAGAGCTGCAGTGTTGTTGGATGCAGACAATTAACCTCCGATAAGTCTACGAATTGGAGGAAGCAGCATTTCGCTCTTGAAAAACGTATCACGTCCCATCCAAACTAGAAGCCGACCAGTGTTCTTGGATGCATTTCATTTGTCGAAGTTGCACGGACCGATCTGTCTCTCGTCTTCGTCTGGTGGAGCAACTCCGAAGTTCTTCCGAGAAAAGGGCCGCAACTTGCAAGCATAAATCGGCGAGCAGCCACCGTGTTTTCGCTCTCTGTACAAGTTTCATCGTTATCACTTGCCTCCACCTCGTGTCGTCTTTTAATCTTTGGTCGGGCGTCCCGCACGGAGGTGTAATGATGCCCGCCGTTGATTCCGACGACGGGATTATAACCGTGATCTGCTGTCGCGGGCGGATTGTGTGTCAGGAGGGTGTAATTAGTTCTTCTTCTGACCTCAAATCCTTTCAGTTGCCCCATCACCCCCCCACCCCCACCCCAAAACTCCCTCAGAGGTTCAAAACAGAGACTTGATTGTCTGCTTGTACTGAAATGTCCATTCAGGTGTTTGCTACTCACAAAGAGCCGAAAGAAGCTATGCTAAGTGCTAAGAGAACACACCTGTGATCTGGACACAAACATCACACGAGTTTCAACAACTCTGGGAAGCACGAGGACGCTGCTGCTAACAACATTGGCGAGTCCGTAATAGAATATACCGGCTGAATCAAGATGGCGTCAAAGGGATTTTGACGTGGTTATTTCAAGGGGGGAACAGTTTACAAGTTAGGAACAAGGTGTAGCTCGAGTGTGGCCGGTCCGCCGGCATTTCTCCCGGGCCAGCAAGAACATTCGCCCAAATGTTAGGTAAACGTCTCACGGTTATTACATAGTGCTGCTTTAAACTTACGGTACTGGAGAAGAAGGCTAAACCTGGAGTTCCTTGGACTGCTCCACCGCAAGGACGCCGGACACTAATTCAAGCCGGCGTCGCATCATAGCAATTTTTGACGTGGTTATTTTACCAACAGATTATTCCATGCGTTGCTTTCTATCAGTTCGAGGCTGAACGTGGCCGAGGAATGTCTGGTCCAGTCCTGTCACAAACCCCACTAATGTCGTGACTCTCTCTCGTCTCACCACGGCAACAGAGATCGCATTCTTTCAAAGTCAAATTTGATACGGTTTAATTGCGATATAAAAATGTCGAGGATGGCATCAGCGGGGCTGGGCCTGCTGCTGCCCCCCCCCCCCCCCGGGTGTCACCGCTCAAAGAGCAGCTGCAATTCGACTGGCATCGGATTTTACGTAACGTTGCGTCGTCAGCTATTTCTATTACTCTGAAATGAGTGAAAAGTCGTCGCCGTGGCAATGACAAATGTCACTCATTTCACAAGGATGTCTCGTGATGATGACTTTCAATATGAGGGGAATTGTTACGTAGCCTACTTTAATTGCTTCAAACCTTGTAAGATCGCTTCTAAAATTGTACCATCAACTTTGTCGTGATCTAAGAGAACAATAAGGTGCGCCCCCTGTCTGTAAACCACCGCTACTGCAGCACCGGGAAGAAATCTACGGATTGGTCTGACAACAATTAGCGCCACCGACGTCGAACCGAGCAGAAAAGCTGAGGTTCAAACATGCCATCTGTCGACTGCGAGGCAGGCGTGCGAACCACGATACAGCTCGTGCACCTACGTCGTAAAATCACGTGACTTTTGTTTACGTCGCCATAATTGCCGCTCAAGCTAAGCATTGCTCAATGCTAAGTCGCTTGGAGATGACACGGAAATGTGTCTCGTAGCACGACGCCCAGAGTCTTGTCCGATACCGTCAGACGCTTAGAAGGTGAAAATAAACGACGGCACGTGGAAAAAAAGTTGATGAACTCAACATAGAGGAGCCATATTTAATGCCGAAGTCGATGTTTTCGTCGATTAAGAAATTGGACTGTTAATTGGCTTCCGCTTGTCTCGGACAACTGGTTTGGAAGTCGTCCCGAATTACGCGGAAAAGTGTATAAAAGCATGGACGCATACGAATACTTTGTTGCTGGATCTGTCAATCAAGAATAAATCCCACATAGTGACGGTTTTGACGGCTCGTGAACGCGGAAGCGTGTTCGGCCACACGTTAACCTTTTGCCGGAATCCATCGTTTTTTTTCAGCTAGTATTCAATACAAATACCGATATTTAAATAAATGACCCCTGGTTTCACACAAACTCGCATTCATTAACTATCATAGAAAAAAAAAATATCGTCTCCATGGAACGTACACGGAAGCGATTGCGGCCACACTTAGCCTTCGTAAACCTCTGCGACCCACTTTTTTTTTTTTTTTAATAAGTATTCTTCTCAAATGAGCCAATTTGGCATTATAAATACTTTTTTGGTCATTTGAGATTGAGAAAAATAATTCCTACCTGAAATGAAGCGATTGCCACACAGGCGTGTGTGTATTTCGGCCATCACGTTAAATTGTCGAATTCCAATCGATATTTTCTGATCTTTACAGCTGGTATTCCATAAAACGATCTCTTTGAATATTTGTGTCGTCTGTTGTGACAACCAACAGCACAACAGGTCTCAGGTATTTTCAAAATATGGAAATATGGCGCCGTGAAAATGCTGACGTCACGTGCACGAACTCTTTAGCGGGTGTAACAAAAGTTTTTGTTTTTTTTTTTTGCTTCACCGTAAATGATTGGGGAGCCGCTTCCCCCGCCAAACGATTAAAACAATTGACTTTGCCGTCATACCTTCAGCGTTTCTACCTGAATGAAGCATCGCATTTACATTTTAGGGCGGGGAAAAGAATCAAAACTAAAAAAGAATTCTCGTTTTCTTTTCCCGGTGCGGGTCGGAGCGAATTGGTGGGCTAGCTTGAACGCTAATTAATAATTCACAGCCGAAAGGATCCTCGCCCCTTTGCGTCTGCGTTAAACCAGACGACGCCGGGAAAAGAAAGATTTTGCGACGCGTCGGGTCAAGGAGACATTTAATGAGTCATTTGCGTCTCATTATTCCTGATAATAATTAACAGCATGTGTGTGCGTGCGTGTGTGCATCAGTCACACTTGTCTTCTACTTGGATTCTCTTGAAGACATTTGCTAATTTATCACTGCGATGATGATGTCATGATTAAAAATCACACTTTGGGATTCCTTGCCAATCAATAAGGTAACGGATTGTGTATTCACACACGCATTAGCATAACTAATGGGGTTATGTTAATTACAGCTGCTGCCATTTCTGATGTTACATGTTATTTTTTTTTTTTTTTCGTTTTTACACGTACGTGTCTGTGCTGGTTCAGTTCTCCAAGTGCAACGCGTGTGTCCGTGTGTGCGTTTGTGACCTTTCCACGGGCACAGTGTGTAGTCGGTGGCGCGCACACACGTACCGAAACGGGCTCACGGACCGCGAACCTGACCAAAATGTTCAGCGAACACGCATTGATACCCGTTGCTCGTACTCCCCACAAGCTCGGACTGCGGCATTTAATTTTTATCTATATTTTTTATTGTCCAGAGAGTGAACGGCAACATGCAAACAGGCCACAAATCAACATAGACAAAATTAAAAAAAAAAAAAAAAAAAAAAAAGCTGCAGTATATACTGACATCTTTCCACGGTAGTCGCCTCAAAGCCCCCCGAACACAAACGCGGCGCACGGGAGATGATTTAAAAAGACAAGACTATATTTATCCAAAGGTGTGAGCGAACACTCGTGTCACGCACAAAATTTCCCAAAGCAGTTAAAGAAAAGAAGAGGGCCAATCGTGATTGGCAAATCAGCTCCTGTGCGTGTTTTTCCCAGTAATTTCCAGTGTGTGCAATCGTGCGTTGGCTGAAAAGAATGAGAAATGGCCTGGCAAAATTGATCTACGCTGTATAAATCAACATGCGAGGAGAATTAGCGCAGTAACACAAATCCTAACGTGGTACTGCGAGGATAATGGGGGGAAAAAAAAAAAAAAAAAAACGATGGGATTGTGCCATCTTTTTTTTTTTTTTAATCTTGTCGTGGGGCACAAATCCAAATAAACAAATTAATGGATGTATCGCAGGGAAAAAAGCAGAAGAAAGAGATCCATTTTCATCATCATTTCTCTGGTGGCGTCCGTCTGCGCCTTCGATCTTCTTGCGGCTAAAGTCCAAAATCGACGACGGCCACCTAAAGTAAATCGCGCTGTTGTCACAAACCAAATGCACCTTTTTTTTTTTTTTTTTTTTTTTAATTGAGTTTGAACCTTAGATTGTCGTCGTCGCTATTAAGCAGAATATAAATGAATAAAATAACAGATTTTTAGCAGCGTTGCGTAACATTTTACACGCTGATGTTTAACGCGATCTAATTGGACATCTTATGCAGTACATTTTCCATCATCGCCCTTGAATTTCTCAGGAAAAGCTCAATATTTGGAAAATATTAAGTGTTTCCACTAAAATATATATATATACTCAATAGCACAAAAATTACACATATTGGTCTTTGATAAACATGAATGAAAACATTTTTATTAGCAATCCAAACGTTTTGGCAACGGAAAGTGTGACAAACGCACCCTAGTGGCTGTGAGCAGAAGGGCGCAATTAGCTCAACATCCCGTTTGGCGATGCCGCGACATCACCGCTTTTGATTCTCTTGCAGCAAAATCAAAATCGGCGTGAAGACAAATAACGCAGTCGTCGCAGATTTTGTCCTTCAAATAAGTTTCAACCCAACGGCGCTGATATTAAACGCAATTAAAATGTACGCAATGGAAAGTTTTGGGCCTCGATATGACATCGTTGTCCAATATTTCAAAGTTGCTCCATGTTTTCACCAAGGAAATTACAACGCCGATCCTCACGAAACGTCGACACGTTTTCGATAAAACTGACGATAACAACAAAGGAACTTGGGAATTGACTTTCACCCGCGTTCTGCAATTGCGAGTTCACACCCGCGTACAAAGCCAAATAAGCGCGACTTCCTTTGGACGTCTGAGAAAGTCCGTTTGGCAATGCCGTGACATCATTTACCTTTTGATCTTCTCGCACTCAAAAGCAAAGTAATAAAGGCGCAGTTGGCACGACACTTTGCCCGTTGATTGGCGCCGGAACCCTCGAGCCGTTCCGCCGCTATCAAGCGCAAGAGAAGGGAACAAAAGAGAAGCGATTTCTGTTTTGCGCTCGGAGCGTCGTCCCTGCGCATTTACACAATAAAAGATTTTTATCGGCGTACGTTTGGCCGGCGAAAAGCGAGCGTTTGGCATACAAAAGGCGGTTTTCTTTTCTACATTCCGGCACGCTTGACCTCTCCTCCATAATAAGCTCCCGCCGTTGAGTCGCCTCCGTCCTCTGTTATCAATAACTCCCACAATGCATCTTCCCTCGCCGTTATTTTTTTTTTTTTTTTTTTTCCAGTCCACTTCCTTCTCTGACACTTCGAATGTCATCATACGATTGAATGGGACTGCTGCTACTTTGCCGCACAGTATTAATTTCGCTTTGGCTTATTTTCTTTTTTATGACTCTCAGACCAGCGTCTTTGTATATCTATATATGGATATAAAGGATCATGTACGTCTTTGTGGGTTTGTGTGACTGTTCTGACCTTTCCTTTATGGTTAGCTTTGGCTCCACCAGGACTTCCAGGATATTCAGTGAACACGACATCAAGTACGCTCAAGCAATCGATGTATTTGGGGGCTTTTTCTCGAATGTTAAATAGGTGCCAAAACTGTTGCTAGTCAGAGTCATAGTAATTGGCGTCAAGGAAGTAAGTCAAAGCAATCTTGCGGTCTCCGAGGAGCCAAATTTAGCCTACGTTGTTCGCGGAAGTTGTGAAGAGTCTGCCGCATGCGCATGTTTTTGTTCTGCCGAGTGACGATCAGAAAGCTGTCGGAAACAAAATAATTTTGATTGATTGATTACTTGACAGTTTGTCACCCTCAGAGTATAATTGCCATTTGCCAGACATTTTTGGACAGTTTTGTCAAATGAAAAAAAAAAAAAAAAAAAAAAAAGAGTCCGGTTGCCTCGATTCAACTTTTTGTAGATTAATATGACCTGCAGAGGGGGGTGGGGGGGGGGGGAGATGGCGAGGGTGGATGACTTCAAATACTTGGGGTCAGCAATACGGACCAATGAGAGTGTGGGAAGGAAGCGAAGAAACGGGTCCAAGCAAGCGGTGGCGGAACAATTGGTGGAAGGTGTCTGGTGTTCTATGTGACAGAAGAGTCTCCGCCAGGATGAAGGGCAAAGTTTAGAAACCAGCGGCGAGGACGGCCATGATGGACGGATTAGAGACGGTGGCACCGAAGCGACGACAGGAAGCAGAACTGCAGGTGGCAGAAATGAAGATGTTGACGTTCTGGCTCGGGATAGGATTAGAAATGAGCTCATTAGGTGGAGGGACAGCCAAAGTTGGATGCTTTGGAGACAAGGTTGGATCGAGAGAGCGGACTTGAATGGTTTGGACCTGTTCAGAGGCGAGAGAGTCTGAGGATGGAGCTGCCGGGCAAAAGAGCGAGAGAAAGACCAAAAAAGGTTGATGGATGTTGTGAGGGAGGACACGAGGACAGAGAGGAAGATGCACGAGATAGGCTTAGACGGAAAAAGATGGCACGCTGTGGCGACCCCTAATCGGGACAAGCCGTCAGGAAAAGCAGCAGCGTGATCGAGAACGTAAACACACGCTGGCGCAGAAATATTTTTGATAAATGTTGTAATATGAGGGCTTGTCGTACGGTTTAAACTACTATTACAGGCGCTGATACACATTTTAAGAGGAGGCGTTAGTTTATTCGTGTTTTTTTATTGTTGTTGTTTTTTTTGGTATCCTTGGGTATTCGTCGCTCCCTGTCTTATGAATAGCGGCGATTTACTGTATTATCTCGCTCCCGTTAGGCAAAGCAATCCATTTGCTGCGTCAATACCACCAACGGTTCTCATAATTGCTCGCTCGTGTGTCCAGCCTGTCCGGAGACGCGCTCTTCTCCTGCTTTTATATATATATATATTTCCCCCCCCCCCCCCCCTTTTCATCCCGTGTTTGCGTCCTCAACGTGCGGAACGCTTACGCGAGCGTGTTTGTTGTGATGTCGGGCGGGTACGAGTACAAAAAAGGTCGCTGGGCTTTGTAAGCCGCACTTGAGGGGGCAGTACGCCGAAAAAAGCACCGTACAGAGAATTTAGCCTCGAGTTGGGGGAAAAATATAGATAATAGTCGAACAGAATGCATCTAAAGTGGAAATTCTTTCAATGTTTAGTGACGCTACGACATCATTTTTCTCATTTTCTTACTCTTCTCTTCCGGTTCTCAACTTTGAGATGTCCCGCGAATGAAATCGACTCTGTGGAAAAGATGGCGTAACTCCATCAAAATGGGAAAAAGACGAGCCATTTTTTGATACATGTCGACATTTCGGTGCTGCCACGGACACGATCCAAAGAAAAATGCGATCCGTACCGCACTTTTTAACCATAAAAGGATCGTCGGGAACGTCGGGCGTGTCAAGTCCTCGGAATTGATCGGAAACGATATCAAGGTTGTAAAAGTTGTCGGCCGGTGTCGCGTTTGTTTCTCTCGGCAGGGCTAAAATCATCCGGACGGCTTTTTCGCCGCCGCTAATCTGCCCGCACGCGCTCGCGACTTCCTCGAGAGCGACGGGGTTTTGATGAAAGGGAAGCGTCGTCTCGCTTTGACACCCGGGCGGCGAGGAAATCTCATTTGCCGGGATCGCAGTATCGTGTTTATCCTTCAGACGCGGCGGGGAGGGATCCATCCGTTCAAAGCGAGCGGTTTGTTTGATGAGCGTCGACCAGGACGACGGGGATGGAGGTGGCGCAGTTGACGGGAGTTTAAACAAGAGGGTTTGTGGCGTTTGGATGAAGAGGATCCCACTCCACGCTCAAAGGATGGAGGAAATTGTTTGCGGCGGGTTCGGGCCACTTGATGACGACGCCAGAACCTTTTCCTGCGTGAAAGGCAGCCGCGTGTGTGAACTCCGACACCAGCGATGGCCCAACCTCCTGAGGACCTTACACGGATTGAGTACTTATCACTACAAACTATAACTACAGATCCTGCACATTTTTTTCCTGGTGATTTAAACTCGTAGCGCTGTCTATACACATTTACATTTTTCCATGATGCAATCCTGAATTCCCGGTAAATTCCCGTGGAGAGTTTCCAGTTCGGAATTCTGTTTTTTTTCCCGTGGAAATGGTCGTTGCCCCTTTTTTAGATGACAGACCGAGATCTCTTTGCTCGGTCGTCATGGAGAATGACGTCAGTCTTTGCAGTTGCTCCGCATTTGTATCCCGATTTGAAGACAAGTCCACAGCTTCCGCCACCTCTTTGCAAAGTTTCGCTGGCGTACCAAAGCGTAACGCTGCCGAAAATCGATCAAAACAAAACCTCTGGACCTCGGTGGGGGTTGCGGAAAACATTCAGGTTCCGCGCGCGATCCTGCGCCGAGCCAAGATCTCTCCTCTCCTTTGGGTCTCCAGCCTCCCGTACCGCCCCCGAGATTGAATAATTTTTGGCCACCATTGAAAGATTTCCTCATCAATCAACGACCCCCCCCCCCCTAAGAAAAGGACCCCGCAGGGGGCGGCGCCGTGGCGAGCCTTAATGGCCTTTCAGGCCTTTTGGCAGACGAGGAAGGAACTTCATTCAGACCCGAGATGGGGTTCGACGTGGCGGCTCGCGGGAACAGCGAGCACACAAGGGCTTCTTTGTCCACCTGGCTGCGTCCGCTCATTAGAATAATTGTATTCTTCGGACTAACCAGTTTACGTACACGTTTAAGTATTTGTCACATTTTTGTACTCATTTTACCGTTTATAGTAAGTTTCTTTCTTTCGGCTTGTCCCTTTCGGGGTCGCCACAGCGTGTCATCTCAGATGAACGCACATATGTTTGGCACAATTTTTACGCCGGATGCCCTTCCTGACGCAACCCTTCTCAGTTTATAAGTCCGTTAAATTCACAAAATTAAAACTTCATTCATTATTTTTTTTTCAAGCACTTTAAAATTGCATGTGAATATTTGTAAAATGTTTATTTTATTGAACAAGTAGTTAAATGATACATTCCAAAATAATTATAAATAAAATAAAAGGAATAAACAAGTATTTTAGTCACACTTTAACATTTCTAAAAGAGGTTTTACTTTATTAAAAGTCTCGAGCAGCGATAGCAAATTATTTTTGAACAACAAGAAAATGTTCCTTTTTTACTGTTGAATTGTGTATGAATATTTTAAAAACATGTTTCACATATATTATCAAAGAATGGTTTGATGAAATCCGTCCGTCCATTGGGACGTTTCTCACCTCACCCATGGTTGCGAGTACTTCTTCTTTTCCTTTCGGCTTGTCCCGTTAGGGGTCGCCACAGCGTGTCATCTTTTGCCATCTAGCCTATCTCCTGCATCTTCCTCTCTCAACACCCCAACTGCCCTCACGTCTTCCCTCACCACATCCATAAACCTTCTCTTTGGTCTTCCTCTCGCCCTTTTGCCTGGGAGCTCCATCCTCAGCATCCTTCTACCAATATACTCACTCTCTCGCCTCTGAACATGTCCAAACCATCGAAGTCTGCTCTCTCGAATCTTGTCTCCAAAACATCCAGCTTTGGCTGTCCCTCTAATGAGCTCATTTCTAATCCTATCCAACCTGGTCACTCCGAGCGAGAACCTCAACATCTTCATTTCTGCCACCTCCAGTTCAGCTTCCTGTTGTTTCTTCAGTGCCACCGTCTCTAATCCGTACATCATGGCCGGCCTCACCACTGTTTTGTAAACTTTGCCGTTCTTCATCCTAGCGGCGACTCTTCTGTCACATAACACACCAGACACCTTTCGCCAGCTGTTCCAACCTGCTTGGACCCGTTTCTTCACTTCCTGACCACACTCACCGTTGCTCTGTATTGTTGACCCCAAGTATTTGAAGTCGTCCACCCTCGCTATCTCTTCTCCCTGTAGCCTCACTCTTCCCCCTCTACTTTTCTCATTCACGCACATATATTCTGTTTTACTTCGGCTAATCTTCATTCCTCTCCTTTCCAGTGCATGTCTCCATCTTTCCAATTGTTCCTCTGCCTGCTCCCTGCTTTCACTGCATATGACAATATCATCTGCGAACATCATGGTCCAAGGGGATTCCAGTCTAACCTCATCTGTCAGCCTATCCATTACCACTGCAAACAGGAAGGGGCTCAGAGCTGATCCCTGATGCAGTCCCGCCTCCACCTAAGGCACACCTCACCATTGTTCTGCTGCCATCATACATGTCCGGTACTATTTCAACATACTTCTCTGCCACACCAGACTTACGCATGCAGTACCACAGTTCCTCTCTTGGTACTCTGTCATAGGCTTTCTCTAGATCCACAAAGACACAATGTAGCTCCTTCTGACCTTCTCTGTACTTTTCCACGAGCATCCTCAAGGCAAATAATGCATCTGTGGTACTCTTTCTAGGCATGAAACCATACTGTTGCTCGCAGATACTTACTTCTGTCCTGAGTCTAGCCTCCACTACTCTTTCCCATAACTTCATTGTGTGGCTCATCAACTTTATTCCTCTATAGTTCCCACAGCTCTGAACATCCCCTTTGTTCTTAAAAATGGGAACTAGAACACTTTTCCTCCATTCTTCAGGCATCTTTTCGCCCGCTAGTATTCTGTTGAATAAGTTGGTCAAAAACTCCACAGCTCTCTCTCCAAATTGCTTCCATACCTCTACCGGTATGTCATCAGGACCAATTGCCTTTCCATTTTTCATCCTTTGTAGTGCCTTTCTGACTTCCCCCTTAGTAATCATTTCCACTTCCTGGTCCTTCACTCTTGCCTCTTCAACTCTTCCTTCTCTCTCATTTTCTTCATTCATCAACTTCTCAAAGTATTCTTTCCATCTATTTAGTACACTACCGGCACCAGTCAACACATTTCCATCTCTATCCTTAATCACCCTTACCTGCTGCACATCCTTCCCATCTCTATCCCTCTGTCTGGCCAACCTGTAGAGATCCTTTTCTCCTTCTTTCGTGTCCAACCTGGTGTACATGTCTTCATATGCCTCTTGTTTAGCCTTTGCCACCTCTACCTTTGCCCTACGTCGCATCTCGATGTACTCCTTTCGCCTCTCCTCAGTCCTCTCAGTATCCCACTTCTTCTTCGCTAATCTCTTTCCTTGTATGACTCCCTGTATTTTGGGGTTCCACCACCAAGTCTCCTTCTCCCCTTTCCTACCAGATGACACACCAAGTACTCTCCTGCCTGTCTCTCTGATCACCTTGGCTGTCGTCGTGCAGTCTTCCGGGAGCTTCGGTTGCCCATCGAGAGCCTGTCTCACCTCTTTCCGGAAGGCCGCACAACATTCTTCCTTTCTCAGCTTCCACCACATGGTTCTCTGCTCTACCTTTGTCTTCTTAATCTTCCTACCCACCACCAGAATCATCCTACATACTACCATCCTATGCTGTCGAGCTACACTCTCCCCTACCACTACTTTACAGTCAGTAACCTCCTTCAGATTACATCGTCTGCACAAAATATAATCTACCTGCGTGGTTCTACCTCCGCTCTTGTAGGTCACTATATGTTCCGCCCTCTTCTGGAAATAAGTGTTCACTACAGCCATCTCCATCCTTTTTGCAAAGTCCACCACCATCTGCCCTTCAAAGTTCCTTTCCTGGATGCCGTACTTACCCATCACTTCTTCATCGCCCCTGTTTCCTTTACCAATATGTCCATTACAATCTGCACCAATCACAACTCTCTCGCTGTCTGGGATGCTCAGAACTACTTCATCTAGTTCCTTCCAGAATTTCTCTTTCAACTCTAGGTCACATCCTACCTGTGGTGCATAGCCGCTAACCACATTATACATAACACCCTCAATTTCAAATTTTAGTCTCATCACTCGATCTGATACTCTTTTTACCTCCAAGACATTCTTAGCCAGCTCTTCCTTTAAAATAACCCCTACTCCATTTCTCTTCCCATCTACTCCGTGGTAGAATAATTTAAACCCTGCTCCCAAACGTCTAGCCTTAATACCTTTCCACCTGCTCTCTTGGATGCACAGAATATCAACCTTTCTCCTAATCATCATGTCAACCAACTCCTGTGCTTTTCCTGTCATAGTCCCAACATTCAAAGTCCCTACACTCAGTTGTAGGCTCTGTGCATTCCTCTTTTTCTTCTGACGCTGGATCCGGTTTCCTCCTCTTCTTTGTCTTTGCGAGTACACTTCTACATATTCAAAATACACATCGGAACGGTTTATAAATTCAAAAGATCAATTATGAAAAACAAACACAACAATTTATTTCTCCATTAATTTGAAATATTTTACATAAATATTCCAAATTTTTTTCTGTTTGCTTTAATAAGAAAAAAAAAAAAGTTGAAAGGAAATTTGGCTCAGCCCCGTTTTTAGAAAATAGCAAGTAAAACAGGCCGAGGTCGAGAAAATAGTGCAGGACAAAGAACCGAGTGTCTCCTCCAGTGTCCCCGCCGAGCGACTGAGTGTGCGCGGGGGCGGCGGCGGAGTGGCGGGCTTCCCGGCGAGGGGCTCATTCAACCGGGGGTAATTACGGTCATCGCGCATTCAAAGCGAAACCGCTAATCAAACGGAACGCACGTATTGTCTTGGCGGCCGCTTGCAAAATGTGCGTCAGGAACTCCAGTGGACAGCAAACGTGTCAAGCGGCGTGACCGATGCGCAACTTTCCTTCTGCACATCGAAGAAAACAACAAGTAACTGCAATGCATTTGGCGAAAAAGAAGTCCTAGAAGTTTGCGTGAAATATTGATGAGGTTTTATTAGCCGTCCAAATATCTTTACTTGCTTTGCTTTCTGCACGATGCGCGTTCCGCTGCGCAATCCGGCCATTAAGCGCAATGAATAAAAAATGCATCCGAGCGATTGAAGAGCTAATGCCAGGCGGGCGACCGGATCGCGGCGCTCGGAGGGTCCGCCGGGGTCACGGCGGGCTGAGGCCGACCTAAATGCACTGCGCCTCCCTGGGCGAATGGGATGCTGATGTCGGGCTGACGTGCTGGGGGTGGGTTGGAAAGGGGGTCCGTGAAGGCTTAGCGGCCTTTTCTGAGACCTTCAGTTCTGGCCTTTGCCTCCTCAATAGAGCAAAGCTAATCAGGGGGCGCCTTGGGGGGGAGGGGGGCTCGGTGGCTCTCCTCTTTGCCCTCGGGTGAGTTTCAGAGCCAGCGGGGGAAGCGCTGAGGGGGTGTCTGGCCTGAGGACACTTGAGGTGGAGGCGGTCCCGGCAAACTATTGAGAGAAAAAAAAAAAAAGGCAAGTGGACGAGCCTGCTGGAAGCTCGCTTCGCCACACCTCGAACGCTCTGCTTGACGACTTCCATCCATCCGTTTTTCTGAGGCGGGGTACACCCTCCCTTGACTTGACCGCTGATGTTTTCGTCATCGCGTACGCATCTTGCTAACTGGACCCCCTTCCGGAATGACGCGAGATGCCAAGCCGGCGACATTTTTGTCACAGTATGATGCCGTAAAATGTTTGATAAAACTGCACGAGAGCTGATTGGATGAATTGTCCTGCGCTTGGATGCGACAGCCTCACTTCAATCATCGCCGCCGAGCCCCGAGAGGAGGGGGATAGACGGCAAAACAGCCCAACATCCTGATGCTGGCATGTCAGGCAGGGCAAGAGCCTATTTGCGTGCTAGGTGTTGTTTAACTGCATGCGAGAGAGTAGAACTAAGTCTCGAGACTTAAACATTTCTCATCTTTTACAGAAATTTGATAATAATGCTATTGCTGTTTTTACTGCAAAACCAACTGAGACAAATTCCTTGTGTGTTGTTTACGTACTTGGCTGATTCTAATTCTGAAAGGGAGGTGGAAAAATGTTTTGGATTACCGTACGGTGTAAGCGTACCCCACTTTAGAGCTCAACATTGCCATCTACTGGCCTGGCATGCATAGTACAACATTTTTCACTTGCTTTTGGAGATCTTTGTGACCTTAATCATTTTCGCACCTGGCAAACGCAACCTCAATGTGTCAATGATGACAAATCCAAGTTGCGGTGACGGGTCGTCGAAGTTCCTGCGGGTTTCCGTGTCTAGATTCCCCCCCCCACCACCACCACCCCCACCCCCACCCCCTCCTCGTTCGCCTGTCAAAAATGTGAAGACGAGGCCGAGCGCGATCGGCGAGCGCCGGCTGCTCGTCTACCCGAGAGGCTTTCGCGTAATCTCGCTCGGAATTAATACTTTTTCCGCTCGAGTGTGTCCGTCAAAACGCGGCATGTTATCCCAAAAGACAAAGAATAGCGGGGGGGGGGGGCGTGGAGAGACGGTGTCTGCATTTTCGATGTATTTAACCCCGTCTCGCTGGCTGCCGTCAATGGAGAGCCCCCACCCCCCGGCAGGCTCCCTGGGGTCACGGTGTCAGATGTGGGGATAATGGGACAGCTGTAGCCAGATGAGGCGGGGGGGGGGGGTTTGACATCAAGCCAATTAGCATCAGTCGATCACCGTGACGTAGCAAATGCGGCTGGATCGATATCTGAGATGTTTGGGGGGTGGTCAGCGGGGGGTGTGAGGAAAATGAGATTAGCCGTATCAAGTCTGTCTAAGTGAGTCAAGATGTCGTTTAATACGCGCATTTTTATGGCAGGATCAAACAAATGGAAGCTTTTTTTTTTTTTTTTTTAGCTGCCGTGTGTGAAAAGTACAGAAGGCGGGGCACTGGTGGTGGGGGGGGGGGGGTTCGCGTCTGTGAATTTGCCAGCTTCCGAGGCGTAAATGACGGGTACTGTGAATTTTTACACCCGCAATTTACCGCCCACGGCTCTCTGTGTCGAAAGCAATCGGCGGTCCCGCGTTGATATGGCGACAGGTAATTATGTGAACGTGTGAAGCCGCAATGGCCGCGTGAATGCGCGCTGTGCTGCGTTGTGTCCGCAAAAAAGCTCACAGCGTTATTTTTACCATTCGCATTTTGGACTTCTCTGTTTGTTTGCACAGAAAGACGACATGAGGGACTTACGAGGCTATTTAATTCAATGTTAGATGAAAATTGTGTGGAAAATATGTTCTAATGTATGGCAGAAAGAAGACGGCAAAGTTTAACTTGTGCGAGACGACAAACTGTATTTAATCATCGTGATGTACGAACAGCCCATGGAATTTTTTTTTTCTCGGAGGGAAAAGGAGAAGAAATTGTGACGCGGTGTGAAAGCAGTCACTTTGTTGTTTGCCTTTTTTGGCAATTACCGACACCTTCTTCTCGATTTGTTTTGACAGTCGGCAAAAAAAAAAAAAAAGTGCTTCGCGGTGAGACGACGCCATGCATCTGATTATCTAAATGTACGATTCTGCGATGCAAACTTTGGCGGTTTGGGACAATCAAACGAATGTTAAGATTAGCGACGGCATTTGTAGGCCTCAGAGCGCCGACGTGTCTTTTCCCTGATTTGTTCTGACCGGCGGCAACAGTTAGCAAGCGTGCTAGCGACGCGTGCGGGACGAAAGTGGAGATTTGTTTTCCAGATTGGAACAAAACAATGGCACGAAATTCTGATGCGGCGCCGAAAGAGGACGGTTAAGTGTCACTCGGGGGAGATGACGACTAATTATCAGAACGCAGCCTCGCTTTTTGAGCGTGACGACGATCGATTTGTTTCGAGCTCGCTAGCTGCCGCTACTTTTTGGATTAGATTCAAATTTTGTCGACTTTGGAGTCTCTCGACGAGTAATGTGAAGGAGAAAACAATCCGGGTGAGATGATGAATAACGGCGCAATAAATAACAATAATAATTGTCAAGATTCCACCTGCATGCCCGAGAGGTGTTCAAATGAAAAGTTGCGCAAATCACCTCCTCCCTCCGTCATCTCGCCGACTGTTTTGCATTCTCGTATTTGTTGCTTTACCGCTCGGAGAGTTTCAAATGAGTTTGTCACGACTAAGGACGTCGGGGAGGAAAAGATCCGGGCGGCGGAATGGAAGGCACGCGGAATGACAACGAGGCCGCGGAGAGGATGTGAGATTTCTTTTTTTTTTTTTTTTCCCCATTGGGGAACGAAGGCGACACTTCCACCGTATTAGCGCCGTCATTGAGGGCGCAAACACTGCCGCAAATTAACGGCGGAATGAAAGAAGAGCGAGTGAAATGGAAGGAGGATGAAGGCGAGGAAAGGGATGGGAGGGGGGAATAATAAAGGAGTGGAAGAAGGAAATTCCCCCCCCCCAAAAAAAAAAAATAAAAAGAGGACGAATGAGCATGAATGACGGAGGAAATGGGACAGAAAAATGAGACGAGGGCGGAAAATGAGGAGGGGAGGAACATCTGGTATGACTCTCAAAAAGTTCCATACAATTTCAAATGCACGCATGTGTGTGTGTGTGTGTGTGTGGTATTTAGGAAAGAGGAGGGGGTTGTTAGTCTAAAGCAATGATGCACAAAGACACACCAACCGGGCCTGCCACACTCGCTTATCTTCAGATGGATTCCTTCAGCGGAAGAAAACAAAAAAAAAGGAACTAAATGTTCGGCAAGTGGAGACCAAAAAGTAGTTTCCGATAAAAAAAAGAAAAAAAAATGGACAAAATCCAAAAGGGCTGCGTCGGCTTCGTTTTGTTTACTCGTTGGCCACAAGAATTGGGAAAGAGCTGCATTGAAAAGTGTTTTGGTAAAGATAATTCATATCACAATCAGATTTGAATCGATTGATCGCATTTGCGTGGGGCTCCCGCAGCCTCTGTGTGAAAGTTTGGATCGGCACGATTTTGTTTTGACGCTCAGCAACTCTTTGAACGCGCACAAAATTTGGCGCAGCCGTCGGATCCAACACATCCCAAAAAGTAAGGAAGGCGCCGCAGTGATGGCGACTACGGACTCGACGGGGAGCCCCGTCATTTTGGAGGAAAGCAAATTTAACCAAAAACTGAATCAATCAATTTGGACCTCCGACACACTTGACCTTTGTGTGAAATCAACCGTTAAAAAAAATAAACACCGCTGCAAAAGTCTCAATTTTATAAAATCAACTGCCACGAAATTTGGTGCAACCAATGATAATCAATATAACACTTTATGTATTTTGAGAATATCTCTGAATGCATGATTATAGCAGTCGCTGTGTATCCCCAGGGGCTGCCTCTGATTATTTGATCCGGTTCTATATGCAGTCTACATGCAGCGTGACGGATTTCATAAAAAAAAAAAAAATAAAATAAAAAAAAAATCAACACAAACCCCAACATCTGACATATTTTTACAAAGATTTTTCAACGAAAGGTGTTCACTTAATTCTTTCCAAAAGCAAAAGTTCTCCGTGAAGTGTTGAGCCAATCAGAAGCCTGGAAAAGTCCGCGTCCCTGGCCGTAAATATGATTTTCCCGTATTTGGACTCGCATCTTCGGAAGTGGCGACGAGCCGTCGGCCCTCCTTCCTCCTCCTCCTTGACGCGTTCATTTTCCGCCCGTTTTAACCCTTTCGCCGCCACTGAATTATTCAGCGGTTCTCTCGGACAAAGCCGCGAGGTCGGCTAATGGCGGCGTGGCAAAGGCGTGCGTTTGTAAATGAGGCTAATCCTCCTTGTGTGCGTCAAGGTTTACACGGGTCGAGCGGAACCGCAAGGAGCGTTTTGTCCGAGGGGAATTTTTGCGGTGTGTGTTTTAGCTGTCCAGTGCGGCGCCACAATGACCCTTGCAACCGAAGAATCGCACAACGGTGTGTGTGTGTGTGTGTGTGTGTGTGCGCGCGTCTGTGAAGGAGGAGGCTCTCGCTTCTTTCTGACCTATTTGGACCAGAACAATAAAAGATTGACAGCCCGGAGGCACAAACCGAAACGGGCCAGATATGGCGTGATATAATATAGACGGGGAGACACACCCGGGTTGTGTGCGATTCAGGTCAAAAACACACACACACACACATTTGAATGACAATATGGCAATAGTCACATGTTCTCCTAGACCAGGGGTGCCCAGACTTATTTTTTTTTTTTTTTTACCCCAAGATCTACTTTTCAAGCAGGCAGCCTCTCACAAGCTACTGATGTGTGATGTTTTAAGGTTAATGTTATTTTGCCTCCTATATTTAAAAAACAGAATTAGCTTTTTGGTGCACTGTGTTGTCTGTGCTTTCGTCCTGGATCAGGCTTTTCAAAATGACACACCATCTCATCCTGCACTTTCTACTTTGGCTTCAGACCAGAACTTTCCCACTCCGAAAAGAATAAATCTAGTCCAGTTTAATCAGTTTAATTTCCTTGATTATTCATATAGTGCGACAGTCATTGCATCTTTTTTAATTTTCTCCGTTAATATCGAAAGTAGACATGCAGCATGTCTAGCTCGTCTTTGCTCTACGTTGCCCAGACTGTGTTGCTAATTAAAGCAGCGGTGGTGGACGCTGTCATTACAGAACACGTTGATGGGCTGCGTAAGCATAAACGTAACATTTGTAATTATGAGTGTACGTCTTTAAGAGTAAGGGGGGGGTGGATTGTGTAAATTAAGCTAGGAAAAAGAGAATGGACGCATTGAGCACTGTCCTAGACTAATGAAAATGAACGTACGCTAACGAACTGATGGAGGCCCGGTGCCAACAAAATAACATTTTCAAATACTAAAAGTCAAACAGTGTCATTCGGTGATGGGATTATTTTTTTTTTTTTTAGTTGTTTTTTTTTTTTTTTGATGAGTTTTATAATAAGTTGTGTAATGTTCTTGAATATTCTTGAATGTGGAACTGCCGTGTGCGCGCGTGTTCAAGGCCAGGTTTAAGTGCCCCGAAACAGAACGAAACGCACTTTTGAAATGCCAAGCAGTCAAAGCTCTGAGCGGGAAGAAACCTTGGACGCCGTTAGATAAATGGCTGTGCAATGATGCGCACACTGATAGTGCTACGACCAAAAAAAAAAAAAAAAAAGAGAAAGTAGAGTCGGTGTGGGGGGGGGGGTGAGGAAAGTCGGGGAAGTGGGATTGCTGGGGAGCTTTTTAAGCACGTTGGGTAGGTGGGGAGGTGCGTCGCCAATAAAAGTAGGTTGGCAGGTCAGAAGGTAGGGCAGGGTACTTATGAGCATCTGTGGCGGAAGGTGGGGGGGGGGGACAGGAGGTAGCCAGTCCACCCCCTTACACTGGCCTTGGCCCCCACCAACAAAATAAATAGGATGCGACTGGACTACGCCATCGAATTTTAGGCTCACATACTTTATCGGTAAAGTGGAGAAGGGAAATTAACAAAAAGGCAGGAAGTACTCCCCCCCCTCCCCACCCCCCACCCCCCACCCCCCAACCACCCACCCACCCACCCTTCATATCAGAACTTTAGAAAACCCTTTGAGTCGCAGCTGAAGCCCAAAGAATCCAAATGGGAACGAAAATTAGGGGAAGGGTGATGAAGTGAATCCAATGGGGGGTGGGACGAGGAATGGAAACTAGCGGCGTGTATCGCAGTTTTCCCCTTTCATTGCGCTAGTCACCTGTGTGTGCGTGTGCATGCATGCATGTGTGCGTGATCCGGTTTCAGCAGCTGTGAAAAGTTCTGCCGAGACAAAGCAAGTCTGACACCGGCCACACACGCACACCCGCGAAGCCTCCTGCTGCCATTTGAGCAGATGTTTGCTTTGGCCTTGACTGGATCTCACTTTGATGACTTTTCCATAAGAAGGACTCCAAAAAAAAACCCCAAAAAAAACCTGGTCGCTTGAGCTAGCAAGAGTGCTGCGGTTTTTGGCAGAAAAATCAAATTTGATCCCGATTGGCCAGACGTGCAAACCCTAAGCGACGTCTGATTTATCATTTTTTTCTCCCCCCCTTCCATCGTACCGGCGCTCATATTTGCCATCTCGTCTTTTTCGCGCCGCTCTTCGAACCTTTTGAACCCATTTGTACAACTTGAGTCACGATTACTGGGGTTCAGTCAGGGGCGAGAACGAGAACCTCAAAGTCCCCGCTGAACGGAATAACAGGAATACGCAAAGATGGGTGGCCGTCTGCCTCAACTGCTCGCTTTGGCGGGGGCGGCTAGCGGAACGGGATACCGAACGGTACAACAATGCGCGTACTCGTACTTCTACTCGCAGCCGCCTGCGTCGATGGACGACGATAAATAATCGAAGTCGGAAAAAGTACTCGGGATGGTACGGTAACAAGTATTTGGAGTAAATAGGTAAGGAAGTCAAAGTATGGAGGCCCCGTTGCTCGGTGGTTAGAGCACCGGGTCGGTAAACCAGGGGTTGTGAGTTCGTATCCCACCGGGGCGTCAGGGAGGGGATCCGGCGTAAAAGCCGCGCCAAACAAATACGAGCGTTCATCTGAGATGTCACGCGGGACAATCCGAAAGAAACTTACCAAGGGAAAGAAGTCAAAGTCCACATTTCAGAAAACAAAATGGGTGGGTGCTTGGGTAGTTGGGTTGGTAGCTACAAACCTGAGCTAGGCAGGTAGGCGGGTCGGTCGGCCAACCGGTCGGTCAGCCTCTCCTTAAGGTGGGATCGGAAGGCCCAGAGGTTAAAGTCGGTTGGTCTGGTCAGGAAATGAGACGCGGAGCTGGGGACGAAGGTTGAGCTCGGTCAGTCGGTCGAAGGCAACGATGCTCGAGCGGGTTGGACGGGCATCGGGCAGACTTTACACGGTGATCCTTGGGGCCGAAAAAAACCCTAACCGCTGACCGATCCGATCGCAAGATGGAGCAATGAGTCCATTTAAATGACCTGTTCATTTGCTGTACATACATGTACATACTTAGTTACTCCAAAATATATCTCGAATAAATCATCATTGTTCATCTATTTATCCCAGTGAGGCATAAATACAGGCGGAATAAGTGGACGGTCTTCTATTAGATGCAGCATCTGTTGTATATTCTAATGTCCAAGCTATCTTTTTGTAACATTTTTGTTTGTTGGGGTGTTGTGAGATTTTTCAATTGTAAAATATGTGCCTTGGCTGCCGCATAAAGGCCGGAATTCGTCGCTGTTGGGAGTTCACGTGTCCAACGGAACGGCAGCATGTTTACCCGCAACCGTGAGCGTTAGCACTAGCGAGCAAGGCGACGTAACATTTTGTTGCCTGCTGGCGAGCCGACTTGGATTACAAGTACGTGAACATACCTCAAGCAAGACTTACACGAACGTCCTCCCCTGTCGTGGGCACCGGTGACCGCTAACGCATGTACTTTTTCCATCCTTTTCTTCTTATAACACAGTTATACACACTGGTGTCATGGAAACTCCACAAAGCCGGAGCCGGGATTAGAAACCTGGTCCTGAGAACTGTGAGGCCAACACTCTAACCGGTAACCCCACCGTGCCACTCGTACAACATATTGTTGCTCAAAAAAGATTTGAGTTTAGTTCCCGTTTACGGTGATCTGAGTTAGAACGCTAGATAACGTTAATCGGTAGTCAGTGCGGTGGGTATGCGAGGAAGGAAGCAAGGCATTACTTTGCTGCTGTTAGTGGACACAAGAACCGGCTCGGAATTGCGACTGATCTGAACTCTGAACTCATGCGGGGGGCGGGGGGGCTTGACTTCTTTTGCAGCCGTGACAGATGAGGTTGCAGTTTGCATCTTCCTCCACCCGCCAGCGTTCTGTCATGTTTGCTTTTCTCCGCTCTCTCACTTCCCGCCATTCCGACATCGGCATTCACGTCGCGAGCCGTGGGAGCTCGCTTGCTTTATCGAACGCAAAGCCGCCGTTCGCAGGAAGCCCGCCGTTTACCGACGGCCTCGGCGAAGGCCGTTGTTGAGAATTTTGGATTGCACGTATAAGTGAAGAAGGTTGTTTGGTAGGCCATTCCTTATCTTAGAAACAAAATCCTTTCATACGGGATCAAATCAGGATTTATGTGTCCATCTTAGCCCCTTTCGCACTGCCGGTGCAGAAATTTGGCACGCCAGAGTGACCGACGATAAAAGCCCGCTTTGCCTTTTCATCAAAACTCATCAACGCGGCGAGAGCAGGAAGTTCAAGAAGGTTAGCAAGGTAGGTCGGAAGCTAACGTACGCCGGTAGGGAAGGAAGTTAAGGTCAGACAGTTGGTTGCGTGGTAAAGAAGCAAAAATATGTGAGGAAGTTAACATACTTTCGACGTACGGTTAGTAGGTTGGTCGGCAATAACGACAAGTTTGTCTGTTGTACAAGTGTTCAATGCTTAATATTCGATGCACCGTTTGTGACAAACCGTGGTTAGGAATCTGTGGTCCAACGGAGCACCAGTTTTCCACCAATTTGAAGAAACGCCCCCTCCATAAAACTGTGGACGACAAAGGCGGCGGCACCACACAAAGACGGGCAAACAACAACAACAACACAGGCGGAAAATGTTCCCAATCCCGGCGGCCCCAAACGTGACCTCGCCTTCGTTTGCGTCGCGCGGGTGGTCTCGTCTTTGCCCGCCCCACTAAAAACGTTTTTTTTTACCGTCATGTCAAACAGGAGGAACGAACGGCGTAAACTAACGGCCGTCTGGGCCGGACAGAAAGACTCATTTGCATCACACATGCAGTAAAAGGGACGCTCGGTTTTACTGCACCCGCCCCGTGTGTGAGTGTGTGTGTGTGTGTGTACTTCAATGCAGGGTTTCACGCAGCCGGGCAATGAATGGCCGACAAAGCAGCAGAGTGTCATGTAAATGCTCGTTGTTGGCGCTCTTCACTCTCTTTCCTGTTGGTCGTCGCGGTAACCAATAGCGTCTGACCTTTGACGAACGATGCTCAGGGGACGGACGCCCGCTGTCGTCGCGTGTTGTGACATTTGCTGATGCACGACGACACAACCGATCGATACGACGACCGCGTTGCTCCGTTTTTATGTCGGAGGGCTGGCGAAATGCGTTGGACACGTACATGCAGTGCAAAACTGAAAGTATTAGACAATACAGTGATGCCTCGGTTCTCGTCCAGAATCCGGTTCGAGAAGTGATTTGTTCAAAAACCGAATCAATGTTTCCCATTACAATGAATGGAAAAAGAAATAATGTGTTTCGAACCTAAAAACATTTGGCTTTTTAAGGCTTTTTTTTTTTTTTTTAGCTTTCCCTGATCATAAACTGCATAGTAGAAATACATGTGTAGTTTAAATACTTTATGTAATAAAATAATTTGTATGCTTTAGCAGTAGAGTACGCTAGGCTAGGAGCGCATTGCCGTTTCTGTAGTGACTCGGCCCCCGGCCTTGTAAACTTTTTTTTATTTTGTGCAGAATAACTTTGAACACGCAACTCGTCTTCTTTGGAGCCACGATTGGGGGTTAATACGGGTCGTCCTCCGTAAGAAGAAAAACAACAGTCACTACCGGGACACGTCTGTGTACAAAGGCTGCGTTACACAGAATCACAAAAGTCCGCTGGTTGCGTCGTGCGCTTTATGTCGTTTCCGGGTATTTTCGCCGTCGTGGGAATTCACAACAAAGCGCGTCGTGGGTCAGCTGGTCTGGCCGCGTGCAATATGTTATTTACGGGTTTTGTTTGGCGTTTGAATACCGATTTTCGTTTGAAAACAGAAGCGAAAAAAAATCTCGAAATTTGTTCGAAAACGGGGACGTTCGAGAACCGAGGCTTTACTGTATTGTCAAAATAGTATTCCCTTGCTTCATTGTGATTTACCTGGATTTTAATTTTTTTGTATTCAAATTATGCGCAATTCCCCATATTGCAGTATGTCCTGTAGTTTTTTTTTATGATAAAATGACACTGAAAACATTAAAAATAAAAAGTCATTAAAACACAATCCTATTACAAGAAATTGAATGTACGTAGTGTAGAGTACTACTCTGGATTATTGTATGTTTCAGAGTTATGAGTAAATGTTTGGTGTAGATTAATAGGAATGTGAGGGAGATTAATATTCGCCGTGAGAGATTCATACGGCTTTGGGATATGTATAAATAATTCCCAAAACTGAGACTTTGCGGATTTCACCACTCGTCGGGTTGGTGTAGAACCGAACCCCGCCCCCAGCGCCCCCCCCCCCCCATCATTGTCAGCATTATAAGTAAACAAAAATGCTATGCTGCATCTTTGTTGCTATATTTAAAAAAGTATAAAATAAAAAAAGGTAGTATTATTTTCCGCACCGTTTCCAAAAGGCGTCGGGGCACGTCGGCGCGGTGGGATTTCGGATATTCGCTGACGTGGAGGTTCGGGCTTCGCTCTTGGAAGCCGGCGCTCCGTAAGCAAAAGCAGCTGGAGGCTTTGGACGCATCCGCACGGCGGCGGCGGCTGCCAGCGCGCGAGCACACGAGCACTTTGTTCGCGACACACGGAAATCACGTCGCGCCGCTTTGTTGCCGTCGATGTGGAATCTGACGTGTATCAAAACAATAACGCCACTTGTTGGCTTACAACTGCAATTCATAGTCGATGGTGGTTTTTTTAAGGTATCCGTACTTTATTTGAGTAATTTTTTTCTTTTTTACCTTAACTTTGGAAATTTGGAAAGAGATACTGTACATGTACTTTGTGTTGTCCTTTATAATAACTTAGCTGGTTACTTTTTTGCACCATCAAATGTCGAGGGGCTCACCTCGCGTTTCGGAGTCCGGTATTTTCTTTTGACCCTTTTTTTTGTTTGTTTGTTTGTTTGTTTCCCCACAAGTCTCTGTAGTTTTACCTCAGTACTTTAGCCTCGTCCGTCCAGAGTACATAAAGGATGTGCGGTGAAACGTTTCCTCGGCCCTCGGCCTTTAACGCTAATGTCGATTAGCTAGCCTTGTCGACGGTGCAGCTTTTTAAAAAGAACCAGCGAGGGTTTAGATTGCTTTGACCCCCGCGCTCGCGTCTCTAATCGGCTCGCGGCGCTTTGCTGCCATCGATCGCATCGCTAAAGACCCGGAAAGCCTTTTGTTTGCCTTATTTATGACGTTGCCACTTAGCGTGCGCGCTCTGACTGAGACATTAGTAGATATGTAAGATTTCTGAGACATTAAAACCTTTTCTTTTATTAAATTATTGATTTAAAGGCCATTCATCTGTTTCAGCTCCAATCCTAAAAAAAAAGCACCTACAAAATATGTTAATGAGGAAAAATAGCACGCTAATAATTAAATAGAAATAGAATGTAAGGACATAAACTTTCTGCAGCTTTTTTCCCACTTTTTTTTAATAGTCTTCACTTTATTTTTTGCATTTTTTTCCCCCACATTTGCTCACAAATTTGCATGATTTCAAACTTGAATTCACTGACTTCCTGTCCGCAATTTTCCTGTTTGCACCCGGGGTTTTAAAAAACATTAAAAAAATTGGCAAAATACCTTCACAAAAAGCAGAAAAGTGTTTTGAAGTTTCAGAAGCTCACTTGTAGGTCAAATATTTGGGTCACAGCACAAAACGAAAGAAACAAAAAAAATGAACAAATGACAAATTTTTGTTGGGGCAATCTTAAGTCAAGATAGCGCTGTAGCTAACAGTTAGCCTGCTAGTCTCAGGGTGAAGATGTAAAATGACTTCACATGTTGAGTACTGCCTCCCACATTTCCACAGTTTACAAAAAAGAACCACGACTGTTTTACAAAATGAACTAATAGTTCCCAAAACATATCGCTTAGTCTTACATTACTTTTCATTTATTTATTTGACTGGCAACCAGTTCAGGGCAGAGTCCGCCTTTCGCTCAAAGTTAGCCGGGATGGGCTCGGGCACTCCCGCGACCCTCGTGAGGATCAGCGGCCTGGAAAATGGACAGATTGACAATTCACGTTCAGCGTTAAGACCTCACCAAACTGTGTTCCAGCTACACAAGTTAGCATTAGCTTAGCATGGCGCTGCAAACTCTCACTTAACGATCCCTTTTGCAAGTCTTCCCTCCTTTTTTATCATTTTACTGTTTAATTCACATTTCTCCCTGCGCGGAAAATCTTCCTGCCCGGTCCGGTCCGGTCCGGTCCGGTCTTCTCTTGGTATTCCGCGGCTGCTCCCCTTGAAGCTCCCGGCTTCTTATCTAAATCTCCGTCGGGAGTCGCTCCGATAATGCGGGTTCGCTCGCCAATGACAGACCTAAAAGGCATCCGGGGACTCAGACGGAGAGGTGACGGACGGACGGACGGACGGCAAAAGAAAAATGAAAAAAACTTGCAGAGGTAACGAGCGGCTTCATCTGAAAACGAGCGCGCATCTGTTGTTTTGTTTCCCGGCGCTCGGCGATTTATTTTAAGAGCCGCGGGCTGCGATAGATCAGCGCCAAATACTCGCCACATGCTCGAGTGTTGGAGCGAAGCCACGCGTGCTCGCTCGCCTTCCTGTCCTGCTTGGAAAAACTTCTTTTTCGGACAAAATGGATCAAAGTCGCTCTGATAGGAATAAGCATCGTTTAGTTCTTGGTATTTCTCGCTAAAATTCATTTCGAGAGAGAGAAATTTTTTTTCCAGGCATATTTTTCATCACTTTTGAATCAATAGTGGAAGAACACATTTCAGTTTAAAGATGGAAAATAAAATGTACGGCTGCTGGACGGCTTTCCGCTTTTTTGGTTTTGTACTTTGTTGATCAGTTTGCTGGTTAAAAATAAAAGACGGGTCCAAAATTTTCAGCCATAAGCCGAGTTGTCGGTAAGTTTTAATTACAACAAAAATGTATGATTTCCTACAAATGGGCCACATATATTCTTTGATGTGAAATTTGTAATTAAAAAAAAAACATAACGGGATTTTCCTGGAGTGTGTTCAGCAATTTTTTTTGATCAGGCATATTTTTTTTCCATGACTGGAACCATGTTTTTAAAATTTGTAATCCATTTTCTTTGACGTAAATTGTGGAACCAGTTTGAGGCTCTCGTTTTTGGTGCGTTCCATTTTTCACAAACGAGTACCAAATTGTTCGATTTTAAAGCCTTATATTTGACTCGATTTGGTTAAGCCGTTGATTCTAAGACGTATTTTCACGAGCAAAAATGAATCAAGCGCAATTTTGTGCTTTTTACCAATGTTTTATCTTCATTTTTTGGGCTGTGTGTTAATAGGAATAACATGTTTGCTGCCAGCACCGGCATGGCTGATTTTCCGCAAATTTGTGCCACATGTCCTTTGCTACAAGACCCCGATGATGTCTCGACAATGTGAGACTGCGGCGTTGTTGTTTTCTTTCCGGGCGGTGGCGGCGCCGAGCAAAGTGCTGACCGGCCCACGTTGGGCTTCGGGACACGCACAGTGTTGTGTTCAAGGGCATTCGGGCAAAAAGATGTTGAGACGGCTCTCTGAGCTTGTTTCACCTTGAAAGTTTTTATCCTTTCGGGGGGGTCTCGGCGCTTTGGACGAATCTTTGGCATTTTTTTTTTCCTGCAATTTTCCAGCTTGAGTTGGGGAAAATTGCTTGAAAAGTCGCCGGTGGCTCAGGTCAGGTTGCAGAGATCGAGCGGCCGTCCCGGGAGGGAAAGTTTGTAGCGTGGCCGGCAAACCGTCCAGGGGATCGATACTGAACTTTCTCACTTTGTCTCGGCATCAACTGATTCTCCCGCCATGATTAAAACCACCGAGAACGAGAATTGGGATGGACGCGCTGGTTAAAGATGGCCCGTCCTATTCGTAGCCTCGATCTTGCGTCCCGTCGGATGTCGATTCGTCGTCGTCCCTCCCGGCGCAGGATTAACACGCGATATGGAAAACGGAGCCGGCTGACCCGGCACCACCGCTTGCATCCGGACGTTCCTTTTCTCGGCCTCAGTCTTGATTTCCGTGTAGGCAGTAGGGAATACGAAATCTCGATATCGCAATATATGGCTCGCGCTTGCGGCACTGGAGTCAAAAAAAAAAAAAAAAAAATTTGGGGAATGTCGACCTTCGCAACTTTGCGTGGACAAAACGTGAAAGTGAATTTTAAGTTTTATACATCATCATTCTTGTACTCTGCCATCAAAAATTGAGAGCAGGGAGAAACAAAGCCGAGCGACTTGAGACAGCTTTTTAGTAACCTTTTCGTAGAATAGATGTTTATATTGAAGACAGAAATTATTATATACTTCCATTTGTTAGCTCTGTTGATGCGATTTTGAGTTTGGAGACGGCCATCCATCCATCCATCCATCCATCCATCCATCCATTATCTCCCACTTTTCTGGGTCGGGTCACGGGGGAAGTAGCTTCAGCAGGGGATACCCAGACTTCCCTTTCCCCAGCCACTTCTTCCAGCTCTTCCGGAGGGATCCCGAGGCGTTCCCAGGCCGACCGAGAGACTACGTCTCTCCAGCGTGTCCTGGGTCGTCCCCGGGGTCTCTTTCCGGTGGGACGTACCCGGAACACCTCACCAGGGAGGCGTCCAGGAGGGATCTGGATCAGATGCCCCAGCCACCTCATTTGACTCCTCTCAATGCGGAGGAGCAGCGGCTTGACATTGAGCCCCTCCCCGATGACCGAGCTTCTCGCCCGTTCTCTAAGGGAGAACCCGGACACCCCGCGGAGGAAACTTGTGTCCGAGATCTTCTTCTTTCGGTCACGACCCACAGCTCACGCCCATAAGTGAGGGAAGGAACGTAGATCGACTAGTAAATTGAGAGCTTTGCAACGGACCGATCCAAAGTCCGCATCACTGCAGACGCTCCACCAATCTGTCGATCTCCTGCGCGTTTGGAGTCGGCCACTCAACCTAATTTGTAATTTCTCCGATGACGTGAAAATTGTTATATTCAGTACGGAGATCTTTTGTAGAAGTAGAATCGAATGAAACAAATGTTCACTTCCCTCAGACACGTACCAATGGAAAATCCTTGACAGTTATCCGGTGTTGTGTTTTCTCCTGAGCCGTATCATTTTCGTTTGAGAAAATAGCGACGGCGACGGCAAATTACGCCCACGTCGGCACTCCAGCCGGTGACTTCCTGTGATTCCCGGCCTCGCCGTACGTCGAGTAAATCCTCCTCCGGAAAATATGGCAAGGATATCACGCCGGCCCAATCCTCCCACTGCGACCACCAAATTACGTGCGTTCAAAAGAGTTGACTTCTTTTTTACGCGGCTGAGTCTTCCCAATTGATCCACGCCCCGGGTGTCTTTGCGAGCCCACACGCTTTATTTTTAGTCGTCTCCATTTCCGCCCTCGCATCTCGCAGCACGCCTCCGTCCCTCCGTCCGTGTCGCTGCGCAAGCGCTCCCACTTCCGCGCCTTCGATGAACCTTAAAAGCCCGATTGGGTTTCTTTGTCCTCGCGGGGGGTAATCCAATGTGCGGTCCGAGTGCGTTTGTAATGCGATGCGGGCTTTTAATTCGGGCGAGGAGATGGAGTCGCGACCCCTTGCTGGAGGACACACTTGGAACCTGACGGGAAATTGATTTCCAAGTAAAGTAGCAGAAACGCGTCTGGCGGGAAAAGCTGCTGGACTTTGTGATTGCTCCATTGTGTCTTGGTGTCTGTGGTTTTTTGTACTGCATTGTGCGTGTTTGTCTTGTATCGGGAAGGAAGCGAGACGGAAAGTCGGGAAGAGGAAATAAAAACGCGTCACCTGAGAAATCATCAATAAAGTTAATTGTTCCGCTCTTTGTTGCCATTCGCTCGTTAAAAACAAACAGAGGGGGAAAAAAATGATGAGTCGGCACTTGAGGCCAACGTGATGGATTTTCTACTTCTGGATCACAAGTCATAAAATTGCTTGAATTTGAGTGAAATAACTGGAAAAAATATCCTTCTGGAGTTCCATTGGAAAAACAGAAGCTGCGCAATTTGAAAATTTACATTCCCGGGAATTTACATTTTTATCATTTGGAAATGAAGTACGCCTCAAAAATAATGCAATGGACATGGACATAATTTTTATTTACAATTTGGTATCTGGCCAAAATATTTGCAAATGATGCACCCTGTAATATTTGACCCCAATATTTTTTTCAATATCCCCTACATGTTGGACAATTTAAAATTTGCTGTGCGCCAAAAGTTGTACTATTGACCAAAGTATTGTAGCGCCGGAGAAAAGGAGTCGGAGGCGGAGTGTCGGACACAGGAACAGAACTTGCTTTATTGTTCGACATCACCAAACTACTCGCATAACGGCGGGAACTCTGTTAACCTTTTGCTCCGGAAGCGCAACAACAAAAACAGTCCGTGTGGAACCCCGCACCCCAACTCGAGGTCCCGCGGGTGAATTATGTAAACACCACAGTATCATTTAAAAAAAAAAAAAAAAAACCTGAATGTCGTACAACCAGGAATACAATCAAAGTACCAAAGTAATACAATTAGAAATGTAACCAAAATAAATCAATCGACTTTGACCGGAGCACAATTTCAATTTTGCCCCAAAACTAAGCACTGAACGTCATCCATTTTGGAATTAGTCCCAAAAACGCCTTTTCACGCTTGACTGCTGAGAATATGAAAAGTTGACTTGAAATTGTCATTTAAGTCAATGTAGCTTGAAGGACATGATCCAACCACGGAATCAAAAATCCTCCAGACAGCCGCAGGATAGCAAAGCCGTGTGCGATATGGAGATCGGCATTTTTTGGTTGCTAGCGACTTGTATGCAATTTCTTTTTCAGAGGCAAAATATTTAAAACTAGCGCAATTGGATGGCGTTCCTAAAGAAGTGAAGTATCCGCTGACAACAGTCCCACTTCCACTGCCGCCGAGTTGTTTTTTTTTTCCATTTTATTTTTTTTTTTTGCACTGAAGCGGCAGCGGTCACCTCGCTGGAGGAGAATCTAGAAGCCATCTCAGCGCCGCCTCGAACCCGATCGATGCGGTCCGAATGAAGCGCTGGCCGTAATCAATTAGCTTGACCGCGGCCAGGAGGAGGAAAAAAAAGCAAGAAGAAGAATCGAAGCCGCTGTATGGAATCGGCCCCTTTTCACTATAAAATGCTGGACTGCAGGGGTGTCGCCAGGCGGTTTTTGTCGATTGCGTGACGGCGAGGGGCCCCCCCCCCCCCCGGCCCCCCAAAAGAAACACATCAGCCCATCACGCGCCCCGTCGTCGCTTGATTCTGCGAGCTGGCCTCCTCTTTTGCTCTCTCCACGTCTGTCCCGGCCATACGGAAATGGCCGTTTTCTGCCTTTTTGCGCTTTAAAAAAAGATATTTGTTGGAAAATTGATTGCATGATAAAGTATGATTTCTGAAAATATCATATTTTAGCCCGTGCGTACTGAGTTAGGCTACACGAACCCCTTTGTTATACTCGATTGAGCACAAAAGAACATCAAGTTCTTCAGCTGGTTTTGCATCTGAACTTTTCATATACAGCCCAGCGTGTAAAACTATTTATTATTATTATTTTTTTTTTCATTTTTATTTTCGTGGTTACGGAGAGTAAACAGCTTCACACTTTCGCTGCATGCTAAGCCGCTAAGCGAAGATGGCAGATAACAACACTCGCGGTCCGCTTCGTAAAAGGTTTACGTTACCATTTTTGGCCTAAACTCCCCACCGGCGTCACCATATCCGTCTCAATTTCTTATTCTAAATACGCACAAATATATCTAAATACACAGCAGACACAAACACACACACCCGCGCACAATCCCTCAAGCGTCAGCCGTGGAATTGAAAAACCTCTTCAGAGAAATAATGGAGCTCCGGCCACCCTGCAGCACTCGTCTGAGAGTTTGTGTGTGTCCCTTTGTCGCCGTCTTCAAGGTGGAAACGGGGCTACGTGCTCCCGAGATTGAAAACGCGGGTGAGAAACGACTCTTTTATTTTATACACCCCCCCCCTTTTTTTTTTTTTTTTTTTTTTAATACAGTGGTGAATTGAGAACACACAAAGGAAGCCCAAATCATCTTTCCCGATTTGAAAGAAATAAAAAATTGATGATAAGCTGTTCCAGGCTCCACACACCCTCCGCAAAATAAAAATTACAATTTTGTAGTGTATTTTTCAACTTGAAAAAGAAAAGACTTTGCACGATTGTACTTTATAGCAATATACATTGATGACATAGTTTATAGAATGTAACGAATTAAACCGTTTTGCCCATGTACAATTGAAGCCAGACGTTTACATCAACTGTGCAAAAACACACGTTTCATTTTTTCTCTCACTGTCTGAAGTCAAATCAGACTAAACGTCTCCTGTCTCAGGTCAGTCAGGAACACCAAAATTATTTAAATTCCACAATAATGAGAGAGAGAATTTGATAACATTTTCTTGGAGGTCAAACGTTAACATCTTTAAAGAACATGTGGAAGCCCGGATGATGAGGTCATGGCTGTGGAAGCTCCTGATAGGTCAACTCACAACATGGCAGTTAATTAACGGCGCACCTCAAACACTCTTCTTCCTTCTTTGAAATCATGGGGGAAAAAAATCAAAAGAAATCAGACAGGAAATCAGAAAAAGAATTGTGGCCATCCATAAATCTGGGTCATCCTTGGGCACAATTTCCACGTTGCCACGTTCATCTGTTCAATTAATTATACGCGCGTATAAAGATCACGGGAACGTGCGGCCGTCGCACCGCTCAGAAAGGAAATGGGCTCCTGTGTCCCAGAGATGATGCGCCAATCAACCCCAGAACAAACGCCATCTAAAACCTTCTTTTGCAATGCAAATAGGATGGCTGTCAATTATCTTCATTTTTTTTTCTTGCTACCCGCGGTCTGGCCCGACCCCCACTGAATGCGCCGAACTGCGGCTTGTTGTGTAAGCAGTCAACAGCAAATACTGCAGACTGTGGAAAAAATCACTTTAGAGTAACTCGGAAGTAGGAAATAATTTCAGTGATTCCAAAATGCAGCAGCGACGTTCAGAGTCATTCAACTCATTCCCTAATCCCCAATATGTATTTTTTTTTTTTTTTTCGGAATTAAAGTGTAGTGAATGAGTGATTGTCTCGGGTGTGCTTTTGTGTGTAGCTGTACTATTAAATGCATAGATGAGCGCATGAATGACGCCTTCTTAGGGGTAAAAAAATGACTGTCAGCGATTGTCTGACTCCCGCGTCATAGACTGACACATCCACGGATCGGTTTCCAGCCCGTTTTAGATACAGTAGTCGTGTATTTTGTCGAATTTCAGCTGATCCAAGAAGTCTGCACGTCTATGTTGCCAAAAAATCTGACATGTATTTTCAGTTGTTTTTTTTTTTTTTGTACGTTTTTACAGCCAGACGGAACCCCCCCCCACCCCACCCCACCCGATTCTTTCAACCGCACGGCCGGCGCTATTTTAAAACGGGCCGCCTGTGAGACTTCACATCAGGAAGTAGTAGTGGGAAGGAAGGGGGGGAAAAAAATGCTGCTGCTGTCTGGAGAGAGCGTAGGAGCGCATCTGAGCATGAGTAATACTCACTCGGAACCACAATGAGTCAGGTGAGGATGAGAGGAACACCAGGGAGGAGGAGGCTAACGTAGCAGCGGATGCTAAAAATGGGACGATGAGCGCGCCGTTGTTTGAGGCTCATTTAAAGTCTGAAAGGATCCGCACGTCCTCTAATGGATGTGAGCGGTGGTGACTGCTTACGCGACACTTCTAGATATGAATTGAAGTTCTAAAAAATATCCCTTCCGGCGCATGATTGTAACGTTGCTATGTATAGAATTTGTCAAGGAGTTGAATATTTATTTGCTGTGGCGTAAGCTAAGAGTTCATCCGTCGATTCAGAGCGTCGAAAAAGTTAAAGAAGTTAAAGAAAGACGGCAGAAATTGGGCAGTTTGGAGAAAGACACGAGAGATGACTAGCGCAAGGTCGGCGTGCTCGCCAAACGGCACCGAAATTCCCGGTCAGGAAGTTCCGAACACGACAACATCTCGTACTTGATATGATGCTGAGAGCGAACAATTCTGGTTGATGGCTAGCTAAAAATCTGTGGCGGTGCGCTTGAACGTTGGCCGGCTGAACAAGAAGACGTTTTTCAAACTTGTGCTTTGAGGATGATCGATCTGTCATTTTGATATCTGTCATGTGAATCTATGCTAGCTAGGCAAGCAAAACTACGATTACTCCTTAATGTTGCTTTTACGGATCAATTTGTATCATATTTCGACGATCCACGTTAGCGTGATTGCCATCACTACGATGTTGGGGGAGCAAAATTGCGGTTATTTGTTGAGTTTCCGGAAGGATCGATGTTTACAATGTTAGCATATGTGAATCTCTGGATGGTCAGTAAAGCTAGGCTACCATTGCTTGTTTACGATGTCTGAGTTGTCTTCTGTGATCAATCTTGGCGTGTGTGCCTTCGTCTGAAGTTAGCTAGGATATGCTGCCGCTCTCTGTTATGTGAATCTATGCTAGCTAGGCAAGCAAAACTACGATTACTCCTTAATGTTGCTTTTACGGATCAATTTGTATCATATTTCGACGATCCACGTTAGTGTGATTGCCATCGCTACGATGTTGGGGGAGCAAAATTGCGGTTATTTGTTGAGTTTCCGGAAGGATCGATGTTTACAATGTTAGCATATGTGTTCGTCTCCATTAGCTCAGCAAAGCTAGGCTACCAAAGCTTGTTTACGATGTCTGACTTGTCTTATGTGATCAATGTTAGCGTGTGTGCTTAATGTCACAGAAGAAAAGTCATATTTTTCCTGTAATGTTTTTCCAAGTACGCGCGAATGATGTAAACACAAATAGCATACACACACCACACACACACACATTTCACACGTGTTCCGACAGCTTGAAAGCTTCGCCACGAGTGTCGAGGTTGTCATTAGCTAAAAGGCCCGAGGCTGTAGTGAGACCGGAATAATTATTATGATTATCGTCCCCCAACTGAGCTCCGTCCAAACAAATTATGCTCCCGCGGATTAAAATCTGCCGTTTCTAAATGGGGACCGTGCGATTGATGACATCATCGGCCTTCGCTCTGACCGCGGAGCGAACGTTTGTCGGCACTCGTGGACCCTTTGGCCCAGTACAAGTCCAACTGAAGGTGGTCGGACCTTTTTCCTACTTCCTACCGAAACAGATGTGCGCGTCATAATCTTCACAAGATAATCCATTTCATTTTTCCTCGGATTTTGTAATCTCACACTTTAGCTCTTTAAATAAACGTCTAAAGGAGTTTATATCAAATTGTACCTCTTGATCACATTGTGGCCACTTTTGGGCCGATGGAAACCCACGCAAAGTATTTTTCTCCTGCTATTTACTGAATTGATGGAGCCATTCTGAGCGGAATGGTTTTCATAATTTCCAAGAGAGTTTTTTTTTTTTTAATGCTTTGCTGCTCTCCAATGGAGCAAATGAATGACACTTTTAAATTGAAGAAGTGGAAGAAGTCGATTGGACACAACAGGGGACGAAATAACCCAAATAATAGTTTTATTGGGGGAAAATATATTTATTGTTGTTATGCATTCTTCTTCAAATGTGCTTTTTCTCTCCTGTCGCTCTCGGTGTCTGACTCACTCGCCACTCGAGGAAGAAAATAAATTTGGTGGCGCCGAATCGATACAAAACGTGTTCACGTTCTGAAGGTTGCGGCCCGCGCGTGTGCCGTCAAACCCGCGACACGACGCGAGCTGCCACCCCGCGGGGGTGAGGGAAAAAAAAAAGAAGAAAAAATCGATACGCTTTAATTCATGCATCGCGCACTATTATGCTATCGACGCGGTCGCCTGGCCGGGCCCGCGTCTCGTAACAAAAGTGAGCGACGGCGGAATGGATTGTGTCGACTTTATCATCCCGGCGATCCAAAGCGACGCCACTCTGGGCTGATTTGTGGCCCGGTATCACGTACGGTAGCGTCCAAAATTAGCATTCAATCACGGGAGGGATTTACCATCAAATACACAAAAATGCTGTCGTAATATTGCAATATTCACAGGCATTTATTCTTCCTAACCTATGAAAAACTAGTTTAATAAAGTTTTGCTGCCAACTTCTTCTTCTTCTGCCTTGATTTTATTTGAGCTCACTGCAATATGTCACTCCATGCATCCAAGACACCAGACTGCCCCCAAGAGGCCAACATACATACAGCAGGAGCAGCAGATACAGTCGTGGCTTTCTATAAAAACAAACGAGGATTCAAACAAGCACATATCTTAGCTACATGCTAACCAACGATGCGAACAACCCGTGACCTTCTTTGATGTGAGTACGAATTCAACACGCCACTGCATTGTGCGTCTCACGTGAATTAAAGGTGAAATAATGCAATTTTTTTTTTTTTTTTTTTTTTTTTTCAAAATTGATAACAGTTCCCAGTGTTGCGAAACGCAACTCCGGCCGCTTCGCTTTTCTCCGCTTTCTCACTCCCAAAGTCCCGACAGAGGCGCTCGACCCGGCCGTTAAGCGCCGTCGCTCCAGGGCGTCTCGCAGGGAGCTGACTGTTGGGGGCGCCGTCACATATTCGGAGGATTTCAGCAACATCTTTACTGAAAGTGATGAAATGGGTTTGATGTCATTTCAAAATATGGGAAGAAATGTTGCAATGGTATTTTTTTTAGAGACTTTTTAAAATAAAGCGAGAAACATTTTCCCTTTGGTAGCACTTTAGCGGGAGTGGCATTTCTTTTTGTGTAGTTTGTTTTTTCCGTTTTTCTTTTAATTATTTTGGTATTAAAATGTAATTTAAATTTTTTTTTTAAGTTAATATAGATAATTGTCAAAAAAATGTGACCTGTGATTGGCCCAAAGTCAGCTGGTACAGGCTCCAGCTTATCCACGAGACTTGTGAGGGGGCGAAAAAAAAAAATCACATTTGCGACAATCAATAAAATATATAGAGTATATATTTTTGTCACGTCGTTGTCATTTGTTCTTCGATAAGTAGAAGTCAGATTTATGTGAGAGAGAAAAAAAAAAAAAAACCCTCCACGGTTGTACTTTTTTAAGGGCACACCAAGGGTTAAAGGCTAAATATTGTACTCTGTGTACACAGCACAGATGTAACGTTGCCACACGGCAGGCGGGAAGCATCTCTGCGAATTTAGTGGAGGGCTCGCATGAATTAAACATATTTGTGTTGCTTTCTGGCGTCCGCAGTCATGCGCGAATAGGCGGCGCGCGCTTGTTTTGACACACAATACGCGCCAGCCGACATCGACACCGACAACAATTTAAAATCCGCTAACCGGTTCTCCGCCGGTGCCCCGTCAGCCCGCTGCCGCCACTGAGCCCGTTCATCAAGTTTGCTGTTTTTTTTCCTCCCTCCTGCAAATTTCTCGCAGCGCAGCTTTGACAGCACAGCCCGGTTTTTGTTATTTTTAGCCGCGCCGGCCTCAGCTAACGTTTTTATTGATGGCGACAAGCGAACACGATGAAGACGTATCGCGCTTTTTCGAGGCAAAAGGTTAAAGCTCTTCTTCTTCTTTCCGCAGGCTGATTGGCGACTTTCATTGGATGTGACGCCGGTAATGAGCTAAAGGTGGGTGCTGCCAGCGTCCACCCTTCCGCCGTTTGCGTGTCGGCTGAAAAGTTCCCGTCAATTGACGTTGCCTGCTTAGCATTCCGTTAAACTTGCTTCCTTCCTCACGAGGAGGGCGAAGCAAAGTGACGGCTCAAAAGAGGCCATTTTTCTTTTTTCTTTTTTTCTTTTTTTGCTGGCCCTGAATGTACGCGGTGTAAAATTGTTTTGTTGGCAATGTTGAAGGATTTCCTGTGTACAAAAACTTTTATTACACATATATAGCAGAGTTCTTTTTTTGGTTCATCCTGGGGAATAATATTAATAAATAAGTCATAATAATAATAATGGGGAAGGTTGTGGTTGTGGTTGTGGTTGTGGGCATCGACCCAGAAAACTGTCTTGGTAACTAACGCCCACTGGTATTCTTTGAAAATTCCGCCTACAAAGTTAATTTCACTAAGCAACGTGAAATTTGGTTGACATATTTATCATCGGGACTCTTAAAAAAAAAAAAAAAATGTCAGAGTAAACACAAGATGTCTGCCATTTTGGTTTGAAGCAGACGTTCTAGGGTCATTTTGCCCGTTTTAAATCAAACATGAATGTCCATCCATCCATCCATTTTGTTAGCCGCCTATCCTCACAAGGGTCAAGGGGAGTGCTGGAGCCTATCCCAGCTGTCAGCGGCACACCCTGAACTGGTCGCCAGCCAATCGCAGGGCACATGGAGACAAGGGGCAATTCAAAGTCTCCAATTAATGTTGCGTGTTTTGGGGATGTGGGAGGGAACCAAAGTCCCGGGAGAAAATCCACGCAGGCACGGGGAGGACATACAAACTCCACACAGGCGGGTCCGGGATCGAACGCGGGTCCTCTAAACTGTCAGGCTTTACCATCTGATCCACCGTGCCGCCCCAAAGATGAATGCGTCCCACATATTTTTTTTCCCGATTGCCGCCAAAATTAAAATATATGCATATGTGCTAGAGCGATCGCTAACGCCGTGTTGTGAATAACTTTTCAGTTTTTTAGCATTGTGTGAGGGCTGAGCATAGCATAAAAGTTGCGACACAATTCTTGTCCAAACTGAGGCCCCAAAGCCAGCCTGGAAAAATTTGGTGGACTAAATCATTGGCGAGTCTCAATCAGCCACGGCTGAGAACGCAGGAAGTGACCGATTTTGCTTTTAGAAGACATTTTGCAGGATGAGTTCATCGTGGAAACATCGAAAATGATCCCACAATGTCAGCGTCAACCCCAACTGGCAGACTTCCTGTGGATTTTCGGCCACGGGTTCTTGGTACTTATTTGCGGGTTCGCTAATGATAGACCCGCATACCAGATTTGATGTTTTCTCGAGGAGATGAAGCGGTTTTTCCTTCCCTCTTTTTGCACCGTCCACTTTTTTCCATCCCTCCCCAGAAAAAATTGTCTGGTGGGCCCACAGCCGCCCGTCCAAGAGCGCTTTTGTTTGTAAAGGCGCATTTTATAAGATCTCGTGTTCAAAAAGAACTTTTCCCCATGCGGGGGTCGCGACCCCGCGAAAGTTCCGCGACCCCTTTAAGCGTCCGTCCGTCCCTTCCCTCCCATTGGCGTGCAAGAGTTGAATAGATTGAAGAAAGGTAGATCCAATCGATCCTGAGGCCGCTTATCAGCGGCCGGCAGGCCGACGGGCCGATTTCGGTGCCGCGCGGTCTAATCCTTCAAATTCAGGCCGGAAAACTGAAATCACGAATTCCGCTCGCGCCGTCCCAAAGTCGAGATCGTGACGCAAAATGTCAAAATGATCTTTGCCGTCGGTTGTAATGCGCGGCGGCTCTTAGTCGTTGGTGTGCCTCACGAAGTGGCTGGCGACCATGTAGCCAAATATTAGCCTTTCCCTGCGAGCGTCCGATATATATATATCTCTTTTTTTTTTTTTTTTTCTTTAAAAGTGACAGTGACGGGTGTCTGGCAGCCGTGATAAGCGGCAGGTATTAGCCGGCGAGGGCGGAGATTCCCACAAAACCGCCAGCAGGCCCAGTTTTAATGCCCTTTACTGGTATTGATTAGCCTGCGGGGCCGACTGATCGGCAGCGAGATACAGGAGAGCTCGCGTCAATAAAAAGCCGCGGCCGGCACACAAAAGGGGAATAAATTACGCTTCGGTCCGCTCGGCTGCGAAACTTCTGGCCCGCTTGAAAACCCAGACGGTCCAAATAAACGTTCTGGTGCGTCAGATGCTTTGAAGGTCTGACTTCACTTTCAAAACGTCTCATTTTTATGGAGTACGGCTGCGTTTGTGGAAACCGTTCAGCAAGAATTTCAGCTTTCTATTGGAATTTATGGAAATTAAAACCGGAATTCTTTGTCTCATGAGCAAGGTGATCAGACGGGCGTTTAAGTTGGAGTTTTTGTCACTGGCGTTTGCCAGTTCGTTGCCTTGCGTCAGTGAGTTGCATTCACTGCCTGTGGGATTCTCCGCTCTACACGTAAGCCGGAGTAGTCACAGCGATTCTGTGCCCTTTTGTTTGATCCTATCCCGTTGAGTTTGTTAGTTTGCCCCATAGTCATCGGACCTTGTTCTATGCCTTTTTGATCCCGCCTAGCCTAGCTTTTCTGTACCTCTGCCTTGTCGGACGGCTACGCCGCGTGTGACCCAGTTTCCGTGATCAACCGCATTGAAGATTATGCCTCTGCCTCGAAGTCCTGCATTTGGCTCCGACCCGTCCCGGAGATTTGTGACACCGTGTCAATTAAACCACGAGGTCTCCCAACGAGAAATCGGGCCTCACGTCTCTAAGAACTGAACCACGCGTACGTTCGGACCAAGCGAACGGGGATTTTTCAAGTCAAGCTAAATTTCTTTAAATTTCTTGAATTTTAAAACATGATACATTGGAATTAAGATCAAATCAAATACAGATGAGTCGCTAAATCCATTTATCAGCATTCCGATAAGTCGTTTTCAGTGAAGCGATGTCAGCAGATTTTCACTCCAATATGTCGTCCTTACTCTTTCTGACTTGTCATCAAATTACACACAAATAGCCCAGCAGCAGAATTATTGGGGATATGATGGGGGGGGGGGCATTTAGAGCGGGGAGAATATTCAAATATGTCAGATAGAAGAATACACACACAAACAACAAATGTAAGCCCCTGGGGATTAACTCACTGAGGGGAAAGGGAAAAAAAAGAAAAAGAGGATTTCCATTTCCATTTCCTCTTTGATATCTCACTCATGTTTCATATTTAATATCTTTACTCTGCAGTCTGCGGACACGCACGATCGGCCGAGCCGGACGACAAATCCGCTATTCTCTTTCCCTCTCGCTTTCCACCTCCTCCTCCCGACGGCAGGCCGACTGACGCCATGTCGGACGTTTCGCTGGGCCGCCGCAACTTCCTGATTGACACTTTTCAAGGCTCTTTTTTTTACATTTTTTAATTTGAGTTGTTATTTTTCCAGCTGTACACTGAACACGCACGTGCATAAAATTCAACTCTACTAAGACCCCCACCTGCGATAAATTTTTATCTCTCCAGGACACCTTGAATGTTTTTTTCTGTGTGTGTTTCAAACCTCATTGACGGCGTCAAAATGGAGTCTACGCCTTTAATTGGAATTGATTTAGGACATATTTGGTTCAGAGGCTTCATTTAACGGTAAGAGGAACAATATTGGGGGCGGGGGGGCTTTATGTGCCGCGCTACCTCGAGATGTAATTTGTTGCGTGACCATCTTAAATCAACATTCCCCATTGAATTAGATAGAAATGTGAATAATTTGTTCCGGCTGTCCCCCCCAGATCACACCCAAAGATGAAAAAGAACACTTTACGGTACTGAATTTTGTAAAAACAATTCATTCAATAGAAATGTAGAAAATGAAACACCGGTGCCTCCTTTTGGAAAGTGCATCTTGACCACCAGAGGGCAGCATAATAGATGGCAATACGCACGTGAGGGGCTGAAACTCGGTTATTTGAATAATCAAGGAATCCGATTTTTTTTCCCCGATTCTTTTAGAAGTGAAAGTGAAAAATTCACAAACTAAACTGCTTATGATTCCATTACTAGTCATCATAAAGTAGGCAAAAGTTTGAATAGGATTTAAATACAATTACTAAACAAAGCAAAGTTACTTATATTGTGCATTTTGAACACAAGGTAATTTCTTATGCTTTACATGTTTAAATATATTGTTATAATTAAGTTAGTTTTATTACTCTAATTATGAAAATTTAGTCTTGAAGGTGAAATTCAAAGGATTTGGATGGTACAAAGTTACAACAGGTCTCTAAATAGGTAAGTTTCTTTCGGCTTGTCCCTTTCGGGGTCGCCACAGCGTGCCATCTCAGATGAACGCACATATGTTTGGCACAATTTTTACGCCGGATGCCCTTCCTGACGCAACCCTTATCAAAACCCTTAATTGATTTGATAAGATATTATTTCTCAGTTAATCATTTAATTGTTGCACCTCTACTTGTTTTGTTATTTTGTCTGTCTACGTATATCGCTTCACTGTTTGTGTTCAAAGAGCTGTCGCTCAGCGGGATATAGCGCCGCGCTATCGGTGCTACTTTTATTGGCCCGTCTATGGCATTTTGCTTTGTGTGTCACAAAGCAAAGTTGAAAAAAAAACCTAAAAGTCGTCGCGCTCCTGTTCACGTGAAGAGGATGAAAGCAAAGATGGGGCCCCCTGGTGGCTCGGAGGAGCGCTGCCGGCGAGCTCCGCTTCGCCAGCAATCTCCATCTCGTCACGCGCTGACTCGGCATCCACACGTACTCACGCAGTCGCGCGCACGCGCCAATAACATCAAGTATTTTCTTTTCCTGGCGCCTGGCCTCTTTTTTTGGGGGGCTTTCTTTGGTTTCTCTGTGGCCGATTGTCCCCCAAAAGAATCGCAAACATTTTATTTTTCCTTGAGGCTGAGATTGTTTCCAGACGTATCCCTCTGGGCAAAACACAGACGCAGACGCAGACGCTGGCTCTAAAAGGACGCAGGGAGCTACTTGATTAGTTTTCAACACGCCGCTGCGTCGGTGTGCTTTGTGTGAACCGTTTGATCTGCACGCTTGTCTACTTTGGATTAAAAGAAGCGGCGAGAGCAGCGGGAATCTCGCGTGTGTGTGACCGCGTCGTCGCCGCCGTCGTCTGATAGCAGCTGCACAGAATTTGGGGGATTTTGGGATGCAATTTTCGGGGGAACCCTGGAGACTCTGAGGCAGACTTGAAACCCCAATTTGGAACCAGAATAACTGGAGTGTACTAGGAAACCCTCATTTGAAAGCCTCGTCGAATCCAGGCCTGAAAGCTCAACTTTAAACCCTCACATTGAACTCTAACCCTAACCATGTCTGATAATTTTACAATTGCAAGTCCCGCTTCGACCTCTTATCCCAAGATCTCATATCCCTTGAAACTTAAACATTAACCCTTATTCGAAACCCTAACTCTTGTCCAAAAGGCCTCATTTGAAGCCCCAACCCCCTTTCGCAAACCCGATTTTGAATCCCAAGTCGGAATTTGAAGCCCTAAAGTACTCCAGACTCAAAGCCTTCCTTCCAAGATAGGAATTTGAAACCTCAGACCTCGTTTCAAAGCCTATCACGGTGCCTTCAAATCTTAATTTCTAACTCTAAGTTTGAAACCCCAAGCCTGACGTTAAACCCTAATTTCAAAACCTCGATTCAAAATGATAACAACACTTGTGAGCCACAATAATAACAATAATAATACGGAACAGGCTGGAAAACATCTGCAGCATGTGCCTATTAATAATCACTTTGTGGCATGTGGTGTAATGCAGTGCAGCAGTCACTTAGTGTGTCATTTCAGCAGCGAGGCAGTAATTGGCGTCGCAGACGCTCGTGAACTGTGACGGAAGAAAAGAACGAAGGAACCGACCGACGAAAGCCGGACACGTGCAGAAATGCGCCGTGGGGGTGTGAAAGGAACAAGGAGCACGCATTCAAATGCCCGTTAATCGAGGGTGGCCTTCTCGTTTCTATTTGAGTCAATAATGGCCGCGCCTGTGACATTAGCGCAAACCGACGCCCTCGTTTCCCGTTTTAAATTGAACAGCGGAGATTAGCGCGCGGTAATTAAAAGGGTTAAATGTTGGACAAAGTCATTAAAGCGCGTCGGTCAGCGGCCTAATAATCGCAGACGGCTTTGTCTCGCCTCCGGCTTCGACGGTTGTCGAAGACTTTTTGGCTTCCACTAAGACGACCGGTCGGGGAAAGAAGAAGCTCGGGAACCGCATTAGAATCTTTGGGATGGACTAATTGAACGACAACACGCAGCAAAGCCCAGAATTACGACTTTCATTGTTTTAAACGATGTCAAAAATGATTGAAAAGTTGAAGCGACGCTTCCCTCGCGGATTTTGCGTCGCCGTTGCTGCTAAAGAGGGACAAACATGCTTTCCAAACGGCTCATTATTTCTTCTATGGTTGCAAAATAGCCCACCACAAACTGCAGATCAATGCAAAAATAATAATAAAGCTCGAAAAGAAAACCCTAACCCCCAACCCCCCCCCCCCCAAAAAAAACAAAACAAAACAATAGCTTTCCATCAAACATTCTTTCACAATAAAAGAAGCTTCCATGCCGACTGGCCGACATCATTGTCATCATGATGTTGTAAAATTGAAATCTAAAAGCATAACTGCCAACCTCGTTATTACGACAGTGTTGCCGTGACGTCCGGGTTTAGTTGGTTCCTTCCAACGCGTCGTCACGTGACATCCGCCTTCATCGCGACGGTGCGCGATCAGAGGCGTCGGGTGCTAGTTAGCGCTTGAGCCGCACTAATGGCCCGACGCTAGTCACCGACACGCACACATGCTAACAGGCTCACGGAGCAAGACGCACACAAAATAATTCTGGATTGGTGGGTCAGCGCTACTGTGTCATTAATTCTTATTTACATGAATGCTGACAAAGCTAAGAAGCGTTTTCTAATCAAAACACACACACACACACACTCTCGGTTGCCCAATTGGAAATGCGATTAGGCCTCAGGTTTTGCACTGATTTGTGCAACAACTTTCAAGCTATTCGCAGACCGCCACACAAATGAGTCGCCCGCGGTGAACTCCCAAAGCTCGGCGCCGAGCGTGCGTCATGTTAAAAAAAAAAAAAAAAAGTACACGAGTACAACAACACGGAAAAGGGGAACCCGAATGTGGAAAAATGGAAGATGAAATTTACAAAAGAGCAAATGAGAATAAACAGACAGCAGAAGACGGAATGTCGCGTCCGGATGGAGACGAGAGCAGGCGGAGCTCAAGAGGTTGTGATGAAGGCTTCATTGAAAAAAGGGGAACTGGAGATGGTCCTTGAGGCGCGCTGGCGGGTTGTTCAGGCAGCCAACGCTTGGCCGGCGGCGTCAAGGGCAGGCGACCCGTTTGGCGGCTTCGGTGCAAGGAAGACGGAGGGAACACTGAGGACAAGGACAGACGCGGAAGGTCGGAAAAGAACTCGAGGAACTGAGTGAGCCGACGTGACGTCTGAAGAGGGCGATCAAGTCAAGAGTGTCGGTTATCTGGCAGAATGGTACGGGGGGGGGGGGGGCTGATTGGGAGCGGGCGAGGAATTTGCTGGAAAGAGGGCGAGCGGGAGGCCGTAAAGCGCCACCTAGGCTGCAAAAGCAGAAGTGCAGGACGCTTCTTGACACAGAAACCTCGGTGGAAGCAGGAGTTCGAACATAATTCGTTCTTGTGAAGTGTTCAAAGTACCATTTGTTCAACCTCCAAAACATGATTTCCACAGGAAATCATGTAAATGAGTTTAATCCGTTCGCAAATGTGCATGTTCAGCCTGATAGTTCATCTCGGAACCGCCCCCGCGAGCGTTCGGCAGTGCTAAGCTTGACCTGGCTTCCCGTTCGACGTGTTCGGCTTTGGTCAGCTGTTCGGACTCTGAGAATTGGGTCGAACTCTGAAGTGTTTTTTAGTTTGGCCAAAGTCCGATTTGTACAACTCGCGAGTCATTTGAATTCCGAGGTCCGAAGAGTACTGTACAGTGCACCGCGACAAAATGACAACGTAATACCGAGACAATGAACATGAGAACATGAAAATTACGAAAGGACATGAGAATATAAGGGGAAAAAAATGTCACATGTGATCATGTGAAAATTAAAATAAGACCATGGCAAAATTAGACTGTAGCACGTTCCGTCGATCCATCGTTTATTTCCTCGTTATCACGTTGCATCCGATCAAAAGAAGTACACAAGTTGCGGAGGTAGAAAATCAAACCCAATTCTGCAGCTTTTTGCATCTGTAGCCTGATAGACAAGCTCAGGGGATTTGTTTTGGCAAGTGGATTTTTCTTTTCTACAGTAACAGAAAATCTCATTATAAACCTCGCATGACCTGGTTTTGATTTTTTGTTTATATTTCATCGCCGGGATGAACACGGGAGGAAGTAGAGCTCACATCTGGAGTGGGAGCTCTGACGTTCGTACCTGGATCAGGACACGCTAATGATGAAAAAAATAAAAAAAAAAATCAAATGGATGCAGACATTTTTGCTTCTGGGCTCATTAAAAAAAAAAAAAAATCATTCTTCAGACAGGTTGCCAAATACTCTGACAGGTGCACATCTGGTGCACCCCAAGGGTGCCTGGAGTGTATTTAAAACCACATCACAGGTTTGCCTTATACCTAAGTCAGCTCGCTTGATGCTTCCAAAGTGCCACAGATGGGCTAACAGTTACTGTTGTAACAGTTCAAGTAACGAATATTTGAGCACCGTGGAGCAACACATATGGAGAGACAAGATAACAATATTCACAAGCATATATTCTTTATCCTCTGGAAAGGATGACTAAATGGTTCAGTTGTGTGTTTGTTTGTTGTTGTTTTTTTTGGGGGGGGGTGCTTTAAATGTAATGTATTTTAATATAACTGTTGCTTCATGTAATGTATATTCCTGTGGCTGCATTATCATACCGCCAGGTGGCCAAGGAGTACACACCAGAAATGCCCCAATGTCCATTGAATTCAAGCAAAAAATGGTAGAATGTTTTTTTCTCCAGATTCAGATTAAAGTTCAGTATTGTAGCAGGATAGTGGGTTAGTTCTCATAAAAAAAGATATATAGCTATATAATCTATGTCAGGGGTCGGGGCGTGTTGTACTAACTAGACCATCCTTTCCCAAAACTTTGAAGCCCTTTGGAACGTTCGACCCGGAGCTAAAAATTCCGCCTTACGAGGAGTGGGAATCATCGCTCGTAGCCAGCTGTAAACGTGCACTTATGAAACTCGCTTGCCATTCCAATTAAACGGGCACTCGGGGTCGGCCAGACTTCTGGGAATCCCTGCACTTGACCCTGAAATGTAATCGCGCCACTTAAACGGTGGCGTGTGAATTTCCAGCTTTGTTCGGACACATGTGGCGTCAGTTAGCGAGGTCGCGACCCCGCCGCCGCCCCAACCTCTTCAACCACCCCCTTCCCCCCCGCCCAAAACTCCCTCAGCGGCGTGCAGTCTAATGTTAGCCAATGAATCAGAAACGTCTCGACCAACTCGTGACTCCCGCCGCCCGGAGGGGACGCACGTATATAAATATACACACACGCATACGCATTGTCGACTGTTTTAATGTGACTCTTGAGTCATGTGTTCAGGCGCAGGAAGTAGGCGGGTGAAAAAGGGCTCGCTCACCCGAGGGAGTCGTTACATCCTCTGCCTGCACGGCTCGCTTGCACCTCTGGCCAAATCCGAGGAGGAAATAAATACATCACGATGGAAAATTCAACCGATGGGTCCCTCGCAAACACACAAAAACACACACGCACACACACAGAATTTGAGAGCCGCCGCAAAGTATCGTGTTTTATGACAAGTCATCAAATTTGGCCGCCGTGCTCGGCCCACGTGGCAGGTCAAATTCTGAAACTGTTTGCAACTGAGACTTGTTCATCTGTTCGGTGTAAGTGCTTCAAATTAGCTTTGGAATGGTCCTTGAAGGGATCTGCTGGGAAAAAAAAAAAATTGTCGCTTCAAACCAAAATGGTCGACGCCTTTGTCAGACTATTTTGCGGGTCTTCTCACCGTAGACGATCCAATTGATTTTCATTTTGGCAAGTGATACCGGATCAGGGGTTGCATTTTCAAACGATATCGAAATGACAAGTTTCGCTTTGAGGGACTCAGAAAGTGGTCCCAAAATCCTACAACTCAAAGCCCTAAACCTCACCACTTCAAAGCAAAATGGAAGACTTTGTGTCTCTTTTATGTCATGGCTTCTCAAGACTTGTCTTGAATTTCACGTCGTTCAGTGAAAGTGCTCCAGGGGCTGAAGACCGTGGATAAACCGAATGACCGTTGCAAACCAAGCACGTCAGGGTTCCGTCGTCTTTTTGGTCACGGTCTCCTTTTTAAAGGTCCACGACTCACGATAGGCAAGCCGAGCAAATTTCGCGTTCGTTGCAGAAATCTTGAAGACCTGAATTTCCAAATCATGTCCATGAGGTGCTTTAAGGCCATTTCTGTCAAGTCCTCAAAGTTGACGGTCGAGCTCTGCCCACACGCTGTAATCAAAACTCAAATTCTTGTCTTGAGTTTCTGAGGCCTTGTTTGTGGGTCTACTCAGAAGATTTGACTTTGCTCTGTGAAAGTGGCTTCTGGGGCTGAATTTTCAAATGGTTCCCACGTAGTCAAGAGAGCTTATTTTTGTCGCGTCATCAAAACTAGCTTCTGTGCTCTGTTAGCATGCTAGAACAAAAATGCAAGTGCATTGCTCATCTTTCTCATGTCTGTGGTTCAAAGTTGGTCGCAGTCACAGAAAATCCTGAAGCCAAGTTCATCTTGCCACCCGTGTGTCTGAAATGGCACACTTTCCGAGTTTTGTGACTTCTTGACACATTTTGCGTGAGCCTGCTCGTGATGGACACGTCCACCAAATTTCGCATCGCTAGGTGAAACCAGCCTGCTCCCAAATCTGTTCCAAGAGGCTCCCGCCACCTTGTAGTCCTCGGAGAAGAAGAATTGCCGTTTAAATCAGTGGCGGCGTTATCAAGTTTCATATTTGTAGAAGCGTCACTCAGGCTGCCGGCAGCGCTCATAAATATCCTGTTCCTCTATCGCAGCGACGCATCGCCTCAGAATAACAGATGAGTGCGGTCAAGCCAAATAAGACGCTGCTAGCGATGGTTTTTCTTTTGTTTTCTTTTCTTTTTTTTCCAAAAATTCAATTCATCCTGGACTTGTTGAATTCGATTGACCCTCGATAAAAGCTGACGCGCTGGTGACGCTTTGACAGCCGGCGAGTAAATTCCCTGCACGTTTTCTGGCAATAAAATCGTTCGGAAGCTCTTGGAATTCTTAAACACGTTGGGACTTGGACGCAAGAACTTTGGAAAAGTTGCTTGGAATAGGAATTTGCTTCACCATATAAATGATCTTTTTCTTCCGTGAGTGACTTTTAGTTTGGCTTTGCTACCAAAATATACAATTCAACAATGTTTTCTCCAAAAAAAAAAAAAAGTCTCCCAAAATGGGCCTTGATTGTTTTGAGACGAACGTATTTCCGCCCCACAATATGACCGTGTTGTGCCGCCTTAGAGTTTGCGCGATGGCCGAGTCGTGTGCCGTCGCTCCGCCGGTTTGTGCCACTTTTTGTCATGCCCGCGGAATGTCAAAAGTTGCCTTCTCGCGTCTCCTTCAGTCCACGTCGGAGCGCAACGACGAGTCGAACGTGTGTTTTCCGCGATCTTTGCGTTGCGATGTGTTCAATTAATACATCTGGCAAAGTCAAATCTGAGCGCGCCAGTTCCTGCTGCTCGATTCAAATCACGACGGCGTCTTTTTCTTTCTTTCTTTCTTTGGCTTTTCTGTTCCAGTTTCAGTCCAATTCATTTCTGTCGACGAGCAGGAGTGAATAAATCTTCCTGACTCACGAAAGGGGATTTTGGCTGACCGTCTCATTATTGCTAACTCTTGGAACGACTGGATAAGAAGCCAGTACAGAGAATTTTCTTGCCAGATCGCTTCCAGTTTTCTTTTCAGCGCGGCCCTTCGCAACGTCGTCTTTGACTGCTATTTAAAACAAAATCGATCCCCACTGTCAAGTCAACGGTCTGCAGCGATTGAAATAAACTCGCGTAAACGGAGGCCAACGTGGTGTTTTGCACCCTTTTCACGTGACTGCATCCAAGTGAAATCAAGCAAATTAGTTTACGGGCGGCCTCGACTGCCTCATTAAAGGCGAGTCGCAGAACGCGGCCGGCGAGACAGGAAGCTTCCTTTACTGCGGACATCATCAATAATTCCAACGTTTCGTTTTGGCTCCAGGTTTGGAGGACTGGAGGAGAAGAAGAAGAAGAAGAAGAAGAAGAAGATTGGCTGGCGCTGCAATCGCACTCGCAACATTCCCTTCGCCAAACAGGAAGTCGTCACCTCAGTGGGGGCTGAGCTCCACTGAGAGGAAGCAGAGAGGAAGAGGAGGACGGATTTGATGACGAAGATGAAGGCGCTGAGGGCCTTCCTGGTGTTGGCGGCGCTCGGCGCCCTTTGCAGCCTGGCGGCGGCCAGCCGGAGGGGGCGCGACTCGCTGGACGGTCGCTCGCGCCGACATCGGCACGCAGGTGGGAACGCCGCGTCTGGAATTTGACGGAATGCAACCGGCGGTACAAAAGCAGCTCATTTGGCCGCATAAGTGCAATATTTCAACGCAAAAATGAAAAAAAAAAACACAAGAGTGAGAAAGTGGTCCAAGACTTAAGACTTGGTGCACGACACAATGAAAACGCACCCAAAAATATTTGCCGATAAACAATTTGGGGGAAGAAAAAAAAAAAAAAAAAAAGCACAGAAATATCTTGCTTACTTCCTCGTTGAAATACTTTTACATTTAATCCACATTTACTTGTTCACAAAAAGGCTAAATTAGTCAATGAAACTGTTACAATCAGTAATCAGGCACTCAAACGCTGTATATTAAGAAAAGACAATCTTATGCCACGGTAATATTCGAAGATGACTGTGTAAATGGACCTTTCCAACTAGTGAGCTTAAGCTCCGCCCCCCCCCCCCCTTAACTACAGTTGCCGTGTCCCACAAGCTTCCAAAATGGCGACTGAACAGAACAAGTTTGAAGTCGATTCTCTGTCGCGTCTAGATATGTACGCGGAATTAAGATTTTAGACGGAGCAGGACGCAATGTCAGAGTTGGAGCGAAACGTTGGCGGTCGGTGCAAAAAGGTTTGACGCCTCACAAACTTCATATTGAAATCCAACAGGATGAAATAGTGGAATCGTCCTGCGCATGTAAAACAGGGTGAGTACGTTTTACTTGGAAAGATCACCAGCAATATCGTTGGAGTCTTTAGTAGTGAGTTGGGTTTGATTTTCTACAAGTGCATTGAAACAATGGTGATGAACTCAGTCACCAGATGAAAAAGTTTGACTTTGCTCATAAAGGAAACCAACCCGGTGCTCTGTCTTAAAAGTCCGACGTGATACAAAGAGGAAAAATAGGCATCTGAGGACCATTTTCTTCGTAAGATTAACTTTTCCAAGCGCACGCTACTGACAACCAGCATTACTTGAGGAACAATACGGCGAGAGGGGCGTGGCAAGACAATGCGGATATCTGATTGGCTGTTGTACGAGTGATTGACAGGCCGGAAAGGTCCATTGTCACGACGGCGCTCCACTTGTTCAGAAAACGACATTTGCCTCGAAAAATGAACTTAGAAAAAGATCATTCTATCCTGCAAAAACTTTTTTCTCGAGTACTCACCAATCGCAAGTACTGAAACCACACAACACTTTTGAGACGAAACATTTCAATCAACACGATGGCATGCATTTTATTTTTTTATGATAATTCGCTGGTATGTCCAACTGCTGCGGTGTAGCGCCACCTACTGGCAAGTAGGACTCAATGCCAGTTTTTATTGATTGATTTGGAATATAGGTGGCTGCTATCGGGAGGCTGCACGAATACGCGTGTATTCCTTGAAATGAGGCTGGTATCGCCCCGGTTACGTGTACTCGCCCGTCGCTAATTCTTTCGGCTTGTCCCTTTCGGGGTCGCCACAGCGTGTCATCTCAGATGAACGCACGTATTTGCTTGGCACAATTTTTGCGCCGGATGGCCTTCCTGACGCAACAAAAGACTACGTTAGGCTCTCAAAATGTGAACTTTTCAGCCATGAAAACAAAAACCATAAAACTAAAATGATCCAACTTTTAAAAAGGTGCTACTTTCCCATTGCTTTGTCACCCAAACATCAGATTTTCTTACAAAAAAAAAAAAAAAAAAAACGACATCAGACGATGAAAAACACCTGCAGCAAATATTATGTCACTGCGGACGAGCGTGAATTCTGATTACAAAAAGACACTCGCGGACAAAACGTGTGTGTTGTTGTCGACTCAACTCTCGTGTGTGTGTGTGTGTGTGTGTGCGTAGGTCACACATCGCTGCACAGACACCGGCCCCGAGTGGGCAAGGAGGGTCAGGTGCTGCACAGGTCCAAAAGAGGTTGGGTCTGGAATCAGTTCTTTGTCATTGAGGAGTACACCGGACCGGATCCCGTTCTGGTGGGACGGGTGAGTTCTGAGCCCCGACGGCGACGAGGCCGGCCGAGCTTCGGCTACACCCAACCATCGGTAGCATCTAAATTTGCCGGAAAGAAATGGAATGAGGAAAAAAAATAAAAAAAACATCGCGTCAAATAGTGCTTTCATTCATATCGTAATCCATTCAAAAATGTTTTGTTTGACATGAATCACTCATTTTGTACATTTTGGGGTTTTAGCATTTGGCTCTAAAGCCCATTTTACTAGTTTACATAAAATTATTTGTTTTATGGGTATATAACTGCAAATAATTACATGCAGTCAGTTTTATATTTTACATTTGATATTGTATATTTTTTCATATTTGAATTTTTAAAAAAATAGGTGTTATAGCGCTAACGTTTGGTTGCTTTTATTCTGATTATTTAATCTGCATCGTAATCCTATATTAAAGGGTTGTACTGGGGAATTGTGGGAGATGGAAGGCTCATACTTGGGGGGGGGGGTGATGAGTGGCAGCACGTCTCCACGACGACGACGACATCAGTCAAAACGGCAACGAGTGAGATGACGTCCAACGAGCGCCATATTTCACGCTCCAGAGCCCCTAAAAGGAGAACGCAGAACGTTTGTCACAAGCCCCTTAAAACTCGCACTTATTAGTAATATACACAAAAAAACACGTCGTTGTCAAAAATATGACGAGCAAATTTTCGTGCTCAAGGGCCACGTTTGGATTTTTTTAAATGGACTCATCAGCAAGCTCAATTGCGCATGAATTTACACCGAACAAAAGGTAAAATGTGAAAGATGTAAAATTATTTTATTAATAAATATATTTTTTTGTTACCTAAATATTTAATTCAATAAAAACATTCACATTGTTTATTCCAATTTTTACTTTGTATAACATGTTTCTGGAATCAAATAGTCCATGTGCATTTTCAGTCCAAGTATTTATAATTCATTTGAATATAATTAATTCACCAAATATTTCATAAAACACGCAAAAATAATTTTGTTGATTTTAGGTCTTGAGTTTATGCCTCAGAAACGCATTTAAAAAAATTTAAATAATTAAATAAAATAATTCATTGTTGTTTATTATTTGTAATTAAAGTAATTGTAATTCATCCACAATTATTTTTCATTTCAATTGAGACTTTCATTGGTCATGTGTTTTGTATTTTGGTTAATATTATGATCACTTGCCACTGTTTTAATTGATACTGCACGGGATTGTTTTGACGTCACCATTTATTTGTTGAAGTGGTATTTTAATATTTTGGAATTTCCAATAAATCAACACAGATCAATGAAATGAATGAATAAAAATGAGTACATTTTTCATCTACAAACCCGATTTGATCTTATCCCCCGGCGCAGCTCCACTCCGACGTGGACTCGGGCAACGGCAACATCAAGTACATCCTTTCGGGCGAGGGCGCCGGCACCATCTTCGTCATCGACGACAAGACGGGCAACATCCACGCCACCAAGACGCTGGACCGCGAGGAGCAGGCTCAGTACACGCTGACGGCGCAGGCGGTGGACCGAGACACCAACCAACCCCTGGAGCCGCCCTCCGAGTTCATCGTCAAGGTGCAGGACATCAACGACAATCCTCCCGAGTTCCTGCACGGGCCCTACTACGCCAGGGTGCCCGAGATGTCCAACGTGGGTGAGTAGCGGGCCGCCGGACTGGACCTCTGTCAATGTCAATGCGCGGCTCTTTTGAAACTGTTTTACGGTTGGCGGTTGCGACGACTGTACGCGGTTGTAACTCGTAACGTGTGTTCCTGTTACAGTTGTGACTGTCAACAATTTTCAGTTTGTGACCGAAAGCAAAATTTGCCACTGTAACCGCAAGCAATCGTAGGTTTACGGTCGTAAGGGCAAACAATTGCGCAAAGGACGGCCCGTGACACGAAGACCTTGCGCGTTCCGTGCATTTGAACTTGAAACTCGTCTGTCCCTTGGTGGTAATTATTGACTTTTTAATGTAACGGGTCCTGCCGTTTTATCGACAGGATGCCAAAGCTTATCATATGTCAAACGTAATGGCTAAGTGCATTTTAGCGACCTTTTTAGGACTCGATCAGCTCGCCCAGACCAGACCGCAGCGCCGGTCCAAGTCACACGAGTCCAAAAGTCATCAAGCCGAAAGAGAGCGAGTGAGTGGCGCTCGCTAATGAAGTCCCCGCCGGAGCTCATCTCGCTCGTCGTTCTTCAGGAATGATCGATTGTCGCGGAAATCCGAGCGCAGGAAGCGCGGCTACACGACCGCACCATTAGCCCGTACATTAAAAGGAATCAAACTCCCGACAAGCTCCCGCGGCTCTCACGTCTAAAAGGGCTTCCGATATCAATAGAAGCTCGCTTGCGGTCACGGGGATGCTTAACGGCAATGAAATCCCAAAGAAAAACGTCGCTAGAGGACGTTTAGCCGATTGTTTTTCACGTTCGTCCGACTACGTGAAACCTCGACGCTAAACTTGGGCCCAAGCGGGAGGGGGAAGGTTCTTTAAAGCCAAAGTTAGGCTTTAAAATTGGGGTTTCAAGACAGGGGTACCATTACAAAGTCATGTTTGAAACTGGGTTTTCTGGACAGTTTTAGGGTTTCAAACCAGGGCTTGAAATTAAGGCTTCATTTGGGGTTTTAAAACCAGGATTAAGGTTTTTTTTGAATTGGAGCTTCAAGCTTGGCTAAGGCTTTCGCACCAGGGTTAGGATGACAAATCAGGGGTTCAAGACAGGGTTACGGTTTCAAGTACGGGATGGGTTTTCAACAATATTTTTCAAATGTAGGCTTGCGTGCCAACGTTGGCTTTTTCAAATGATACAGTCGGTCGGGGTTTCAAGGTAAGGCGAAGGTTTGAAATTTTTTTGAAAGTAGGTTTTCAGGTCTGGGCTGGGATTTTAGCACAGGGTTGGCTTTTGAAGTAAGTTTAAAAAGTGTGGGTCAGCAAATCAAGGTTATGGTTTCATTTCAGGGCTCCAGGAAAGGGTGAGGCTTTCAAACAAAATGTCGGGCTTGAAATTGGGCTTTTATGCCCGGGTTAGGGGTTTTTTTTTCCCCCCCCCAGGGTTTCAAGTCCCGTCCTGTTTGCGTGCCGCAGGTACGTCGGTGATTCAGGTGACGGCCACGGACGCCGACGACCCCACGTACGGCAACAGCGCCCGGCTGGTGTACAGCATCCTGCAGGGACAACCCTACTTCTCGGTGGAGCCGCAGACGGGTGAGAAAACGGGGCAACGCCGCCGCCGCTGTGTAAGAAATGAGGAGCCGCCGGGGAGCGCTCAACACGACGTTGAGCTACACTTGCACTTGCGCGCCGTCTGTCTCATGATACTCGCTTCCCGCCGGGACTCATTTGGACCAGATCTCCAGTAGCTCTTCAAACCGAAAATTGGCGACTCCCTGTTCAGTTCCGGGCGTGATTCCTTGAGACTTTTTTGGCATCCCCGTCACGATGGACACGGCCGAGCGGTTTCATGCGGCTGAGCAAAACTGCGCGAGCCCTCGAATTTGCCTAAATTAGTCTCTTCAAGCTCGGGAAATCGTTTTCCTGGGAAACCGCTGGCGGTATTCCGCTGCGTCGCAAGTCCGAAACACGGTCACGCACGAATGAAAGAGTAACCGTGACCGTCAAATCAAAAGTCACTGGAGCGGGGAGGCTAAAAACGGAAAAAGGACGCCACGTTCGCTTTGATGGCGACTGAATCCCCGGCCTGACGTTTGGACAGCGCGAGGTGATAACGGACGGACGCGTGGGGTCACGCGGAGTGGCGGTGACAGCGTCTCGCCGGCGGGGGAGGGCGCCCGGCTGGCGGTGGGCTTTCGGCGGCGGATTTGCGCACGGCAAATCTGAGCTAATCAGAGCGGTGTCGGCCATTTGACTGGCGCGCATCCAAAGCTCACATTTCTAATTGGTTTGGAGATTATCAGCTTTGCGCGCATACACAAACGCACGGACGCACGCAGCCGGCCGGTCGGTCGGTCCACCGTGACCAGAAAAACCTCAACGCACACCAGCAGATTAGCGGAGGGGGGTCGGGAGGGGGATAATCTCACACTTGTTTAAGTGGAGTCCATATTTTTAGCTTGATTGATTCTGAAGGCAAATAGATGATTTTTGGAGGTCACGTCACGCATCGCAATGAGGGTTAGGCGGCTGTGGCCTGGTTGCCGGGGTAACAAGCGTCAAGAATCAAACACGCAATCACTTCTTCGCCGCGGGGACCCGCCATCCGATCAATTGGCTTTGCGGAGCGAACGCCCGTCGAATAATCCAACTTTTTCGCTCCAGTGATGTAGATTCAAAAACGGAGTACTTTAGTGGTGATTTTGTGAATTTTACCCCAAGATCTGCTTTTCAAGCAGCCAGCTTCTCGGGAGCTACCGATAGTTGGGGGGGGGGGGGGTTGTGCTCCCAATGTTATGTTATTAATGTTATGTGATATATTATACTATATATTTAAAATGCAGAATTAGCTTTTTGTGCACTGTATTGTCCGTGCTTTCATCCTGGATCAGGCTGTGCCAAGACTGAATTTTCAAATGACACACCATCTCATCCTGCACTTTCTACTTTGGTTTCAGACCAGACCTTTCCCACTCGGAAAAGAGAAACTTTCATCCCGTTTAACCACTTTTTCACATGCTCCGACAGTCATTGCATCTTAAAACAACAGATTTTTTAACTTTCTCCATTCATCTTGAGAGTAAACATGAGCAGCATGTCTAGCTCGTGTTTGCTCTACGTCGCCCAGACTGTGTTGCTAACGAAAGCAGCGGTGATGGACGCTGTCATTGTAAAACACATTGTTGTGCTGCGAAAGTACTGTAACATTTGTAATTACTAGTGTACGTCTTTAAGGGCGGGGATGGGGAGCAGGTGCAAGGTAAACTAGGAAAAAGAAAGTGTGGCGGAACAGCGGTTGTTGTTTGAGAAAGTTCCGTGTGCTGCCTTAAAGAAACCAGCGGCTTCTTCGTTTCCTTTTTTGACAGTACGTATGTGAATTGTGGCGTTGGATGTACCAACCAGTCATCCCTCACTCATTGAATCACATTGCAAATTTGTCACAAAATGAATAGCTGGATGTTAGACTTTCAATTTTGCGCGCAAAGCAGAATATCTGCAAAGAGACTGCATCAGCGGTGCACAATTGCGCATGTGCGCCGTTTCGAGGGAACATTGGCTAACTTTTTGGGGTTTTTTTTTTTTTTTTGGCACGTTGGCAGTCTTGGTCAGTTTTTCGCCGTGATGAAAAGTGGGTGTAACTTGGCGATTTACTGTGCTCCATCTGTCCGGGGGACCTGGTTTAACGTTGATAGCCGTCAAACGAATTGGCTCGGAGAAGTGTGTTCAGGTAGCGCAGGAGCCGAGTTGTTATAGCTTAGTTTATGTACGGGAATCGTCCAAATTTGTCAACTTGTTCCGCCGACGTATCGTGGTGAAAGCTCGCTAGCTTGGCAATTTAGCGCGCCCCATCTGTCCGCTGCACTTGCTTGAAATTTGGTACCATTCACTGGGAGATATTTGTAGGTACAACAGGGGCGCAGTTAATAGCGCTTCCTTTTTTAACGGTGAACCATCAAAATTTGTCACCGTGTTCCCGCCCACGTACCGCGATGAAAAGTCAAGCGGCTGGCAATTGAGAACGCGCCATCTGGCCGCGGCGCCTGCTTTCGGTCGGATATCGACGGATAAATTCCCCGAGTCTGTTTGGGTTTGGCGCGATCTGCACTCGTGGAGCGGCAATATCGGAAGGTTGGCTTCCGGTGCGGGATCACCGAACTCCGCCGTCGTGAAAACTCTCGAATGCTCGGCAATTAAGCACGCGCCATCTGTTTAATGCACCTGCTTCAAACGGCGGCAGAGCCATTGTGCTCATACGCTCGTTGTTCAGGTATGACGCGAGCTGAGGTGGGAGAACTTTTCTCTCTTTTTTTAAGGGGAATTCGTCAGCATTTTCCGCCGTGTTCCGCTCGCGATTTAGCTTGGTCCACAAGTTTGATAATCAAATGGATTCATGGAAATCTCACCCAAAAACACTTTGATAGTTTTCTGTCTGTGGCGCCTTGACATGGGAGTGACCTGACTTACGCGTTCTTCAAGATACAAGCGCTTCGTAGCCCCTCCCGGTTGAATTTTACCGTCAAATGGAACCGTAAAAGAAAGAAAAAAAAAAACAAGACTACATCCGTCCGCGCATTTTCTAAAACTGCACAACTTGCCAATTTAGCTTGGTCCACATGGTTGAAAATCTGACGGATTCTGCCCAGGAGCCCGTTTACTTGTTGGGATGAGCAAGATGGCAGCTTCCAACTAAAATGTTCAACACTTTTTGTGTGTGCACGCCACCAAATTCTACATCGACTGGTGTGACGGTCTGAGCGCTCCCCCGTGCTGAGAAGTCTCCTCGTGATGAATGCGCATGCGTTACCAACGGGGGGAACTCTGGGTACGTAGCGGAGGCATACTGGGAAGTCCCCCCGGTCTCGTAGTTCCCCTTCTTCTACGTAGAGGGAGCTAACGTACGTTATAACCTAACCTTGAAACAAAAGTTGATTAAAAAGATATACGCATATATGTACGTTCGCAAACGTGAACACTCGGCGGCAAGTTGTGGAATGGCACATGTTGGCACAAGTCAAATGGCCGGAAGTTTACAAAATATCCGCTCGTGCGCATTAATCAGAAGGAGACTTTTCAGCACCGGGAGCGCTCAGACCGTCACTCCGGCGATCCGTCGGCGACGTCATCCTCCCGGATTTGGTCGGAAAAGCTGACGTTGTCCACGCCCGCAGGGATCATCCGCACGGCGCTGCCCAACATGGACCGCGAGGCGCGGCAGGACTACGACGTGGTGATCCAGGCCAAGGACATGGGCGGCCACATGGGCGGCCTGTCGGGGACCACCGAGGTCAAAATCACGCTCACCGACGTCAACGACAACCCACCCAAGTTCCCGCAGAGTGAGTGCGCGACAATTACGGACGCTTTTTATGTCTCCCCCTGAAAACTTCCACATTTTCAATTCAAAAAGACAAAATTAAAACAGAAATGGAAGAAAAAGATAGTTGGCGGTGTGTCTGTCAACCGCTTAAGCTTTAAAAAAATATATATATATAACAAAAGGGGAATGAATTTAAAATAATATAATACATATTAATTTACATTCTCTGGGCAATTTGTTTCCTCCCACATGCCAAAAACATGAATTCATTGGAGACTCTAAATTGCCCACAAGTGTGATTGTGATTGGTTGTCAACCAGCTGACAGGGTGTGCCCCGCCTCCTGCCCGTTGACAGCTGGGATTGGTTCCAGCAGTCCGCGACCCTCGTGAGGATAAGCGGCTCAGAAAACGGACGAATGGATGATTTTGTACATTGTATAAAGGTAACCCTAAAATAAAAACAAGTTTGTAAAACATCAAAATAATCCAAAACTGTACATATTTCAAGTGTGAAATCTAAAACGATATATTCAATTAAAAAAAATAATTGCTAAATAATACAAATACAATTTTCCACGGCGATCATTGGAGTGCATGAAACGGCCGCTGCCGAATCGTCGCCCGTGCGAGCAAATCGGATTTTGCGACGTGACGAGCGGCCGGGAAAAAAAAAAAAAAAAATAGCGGCAACAACATTTCCACTTTTACACTCGTGGCGCCAGTCTGAGCATCTGGAAAGTGCGAGCAGGAGGAGCACCTGCGAACGGAACCTTCCAGATGGCGCCAATGAGGACGCTGATTACATATTTAGCACTTTTGAGAGAGGCGGCCCGGCTAAAAGATGAAAATGCCGGCAGGAAACAAAACGCAGCCATTTTTAGGGTCCTTTCTTGCAATAAAAAAAAAAAACGTTGGCGCGCTTCCTGGCTTCTCAAAGACTTCCTGTCACTGGTAATTGTTTCGCTTTTAGCCAGCAACATAGAATCAGCGTTGAGACTCGACTTAAGTACAATTCCCTTCCACAAAAGGACATGAAGCTCGGAAAAAGGCCATTTTTATTTTTTTCGACTTGATCTGTCACATCGGCGCTGGCACGTATCAATTACTCGAAACACTCCTTTTGTGAGATTACTGAGCCGCCGCCGCCGCCGACTCGCTCGTCACCCCCGAAAATGAAATGAAACGAGGCGCAATCCGGCCGCACAAAAGACATCCCGACTTGAAAAGAAGGGAAATAGCAAGGGAAGTTTAGTGCCTTATCCTGCTAATAATATCGCGCGATGAAATGTACGTGAGTGTTGTGCTTTCCTGTAGGAATAGAATGTGGTGGGCACGCTGGTTGGGCGCGCTGGGAAATGGGAGGTTTTCCTGGGGGAGGTAAACGCGCGAGAAATAGGGCAACGTTGGGGGGGGGGGGGACGTTGCTAGCGATGCTTGCCGAGATTTGGGAGTGGAATGAGGGCAAGAAGAAGAAGAAGCGAGCATTGGCCCCGCAGTGGAGGGCGGGGCAGTCCTCCGTTTGCATCAGACAAAAAAAGCCTCCACCTCATGATCATCTTTCCAGCTACATCAATTATCAACGACCTGATTAGCTACCCGCCCATTGAGCAAGGCAGGTATCAAACTACCCATTGATCCAACTACAGTAATTCCCGGCCAATAAGCCGCGACTTTTTTTCCACACGCTTTCAACCCTGCGGTTTATGCGGTCGATGTGGCTAATTTGTGGATTTTTTTTTTTTTTTTTTTTGTAACGGCCGCAAGGGGGCGCTCGAGCGGAAAAGGTAAGAGTGAGACCGGTGGAATATACGTGTCGAGGAAGGGACTTTTGCCTGTATTTTTTTTTTTAACCGGGTCTGTTAGCGCCGCGCTACCGGTTGCTGCTGTGTTACTGCCGCGTCTCAGTGATTTTTACCGGTATATATATTTTTTTTAACCATCCCTGTTCATGCTGTTAGAGCATTGGGTTGGTAAACCAGGGGTTGTGGGTTCGTATCCCACCGGGGCCTCAGGGAGTGCCCTGAGAAGGTTTGCGTCAGGATTCGGGCGTAAAAATGGTCCCAAACAAATATGCGCGTTCATCTGAGATGACACGCTGCGGCGACCCCTCCCGGGACAAGCCGAAAGAAACTTACTTATCCCTGTTCACGCTGCCGTTTTCTTGCTATGTTAAGCTAAGCTAAGGTATTCAAACTTTCTGTGTAGCGTCTTTCTTTGTAAATATCTCGTGTTTCAATGTGGGCACTTGCGGCTTATGCATGTACCAAATCCTTTCCAAATGTATTCGGGGGAGGCTTTTGATCAGGTGCGCTCTGTGGGCCGGAAATGACGGTACCCATCTATCCCAAACGTAGATGATGAAGAATATGCGCAGAGAATCAAATGGAAAATATCGAAATGGGGCCGAAAACGCGGTGCGATGTACATTTTACACGTCTGCTCCGTGCTCCTTGCGAGTATTTTCGTTTGGCTGCCCAACACTCACAGCCGTCCCTCCCCGCAGGCGTGTACACCATGTCCGCGTCCGAGGACAAAGTGGAGGGCGAGGAGGTGGGCCGTGTCAAGGCCAACGACCCCGACATGGGAGACAACGGGCTGGTCAACTACCGGCTGGTCGACGGAGACGGCATCGGGACCTTCGATCTCAGCACCGACTCTGAGACCAGGGAGGCTGTCATCAAGCTGAAAAAGGTCCAATAAATCTCCATTTCAAAAGCACGTTTGTTTTGCGCTGCCACTCGTTTCGGTGGAAGCTTCCGAAAGTTGTTAGTGGCGTTCCCTGATGCCAGCTGCCAAATAGCTGAAGCTAATAATTCTGTGGAGCATCGATGAACGGATGGCTAGATGGGTGTTGGACAAATTGCGAAACGGGTACATAGTTAGATGGGCTGCCGACTTCAAATGATATTCACGTACATTTCTTAGGTAGATGTCAGTGGTTCGGGGGGGGGGGGGGGGGGTGCCCTGTAGCTCAGTGGTTAGAGCACTGGTTTGGTAAACCAGGGGTTGTGGGTTCGTATCCCACCGGGGCCTCCACTCCCCGAGAAGGGTTGCGTCAGGAAGGGCATCCGGCGTAAAAATTGTGCCAAACATATATGGGCGTTCATTTGGAGATGACACCCTGTGGCGACCCTGAAAGGGACAAGCCGAAAGAAACTTACTATGTCAGTGGTTCGGGGATGAGAGTTCAAGCATCTTGGGGTCTTGTTCACAAGTGAGGGAAGGATGGAGCGGGAGATGGACAAATCGGTGCAGTGTCTCCGGTGATGCGGACTTTGTATCGGTCGGTTGTGGTGAAGAGGGAGCTAAGTCGAAAGGCGAAGCTTTCCATTTACCAGTCGATCAACGTTCCTCCCCTCACTTATGGGCAAGAGCTGTGGGGCGTGACCGAAAGAACAAGATCCCGGATCCGAGCGGCCGAAATGAGTTTCCCTTAGAGGTGGACATTGAGAGGAGCCAGATGAGGTGGCTGGGGCATCTGATCCGGACGCCTCCCTGGTGAGGTGTTCCGGGCGTCTCCCACCGGAAAGAGACCCCCGAGGACGACCCAGGACACGCTGGAGAGACCACGTCTCTCGGCTGGCTTGGGAACGCCTCCGGAAGAGGGCTGGAAGTGGCTGGGGAAAGGGAAGTCTGGGTATCCCTGCTGAGGTTACTTCCCCCGTGACCCGACCCAGAAAAGTGGTAGATGATGGATGGATGGATGGATGGATGTCAGTGGTTCGATGGTGGAGGAAGCAGAATGTGATCTCCACTGAATTGGGATTTGTTTGTCCTCGCTTGCACTTCCCATCTTACTCACACAGAAACATTTTGTAAAAGCTTTGGAGGTCAGAATCAGGACTGGACTTCCCGTCCACGCGGCGCACAAAGCGAGCCGGCTCACTTTTGTTCATTCTGTGGGAAAATCTTTCTCGAGCCCGACTGGATCGATACAAATCTTCTTTTGTCTTAATGCTGCAGCTCAGCGCCGCTCCTCCACTCTGGCGGCTTCACCTTTTATAGTTTTTCGCCGCTATCAGGAAATGAGAGCATGAATAAAAACAAAAAAAAAAGAAAGAAATAACGAACATTGGAGTGGCCTAGAGCGAGGCGGTTAACCTCGAGCGTCATCCGGAATCGGAGCCGAGTGCTGATCCCGACGTGGCCGGAGAGGACACGCGAAGGATGACGACGACCACGACGCCACGGCACCTTCTGATGTGGTCCGCGGGGAGGAGTCCCACGTTTCAGGCCTTTGTCCTGCTCGGAGCTCAAATCCACTTCAAGGTGGAGAAACTGCAGAAGAAGAAAAAAAAAAAAAAAAAACATGGCAGTCAGAACAACGCGTGCTAGCACATAAAAACTTGAAACATTTTCAACAAGCTGATGAAGTACAACACGGCGGCGTCCAGAACTAAAGCCCGGTTAACAGTCATCTCTCCGGTCTCCGGTTTCTTTCCGTGGCTACATTTTATTCAGGAGGAGACTACGGGCCTGCTTGGACAAAATGGAGACTGTGGAGTGGAAAGAAAGTGGATGCGATGCCGTATTCTTGACAACGGAGCGGATGCCCGCGTAGTCACGATTCGCCACCCGAAGGTTCATTTTTGGGCCGCCGATTAAATGGCGATTGGGGATTTTGATTCTTTTTGGAGAGGAAACCAAATCCCTAAAAGACCGATTGTCAGATTTGCCATCATTTTTTGGGTTAAAAAAGAAACAAAAGATCATTAATGATCTGTTGATTTCCATTGGTTGTGGCTCCGGTCCGTTGCCGACTGGAAAAATACTTTCGTTTTACGTATACTGAGCTTTTCTAGCAATGCGAAGACACAAGGTAATTATTTACATAACAAACATTGTCATCGTGAAGATAATGGACCTTTCTGACTGGTGATCTTAAGCCCCGCCCCCCTTAGCTACATCTCCCACAAGCTTCCAAAATGGCGACTGAACAGAACAGGTTTGAAGTGGATTCTCTAACGTGTATTCCAGATAATATTGCGGTATGTTTTTGGGCCAAATGGGTCAGACTCGTCCAAGAGAGTTCTACAGAGAGGTCTCAACTATTTTAACGCTAGCATTTGTACACGGAATGAAGATTTTGGACGGAGCAGGACGCAATGTCAGAGTTACGGCGAAACGTTGGCGATCGATGCAAAAAAAGTTTGACGCCTCACAAACTTCCTATTGAAATCCAACAGGATGAAATAGTGGAATGGTACTGCGCATGTAAAGCAGGGAGAGTACTTTTTACTTGGAAAGATCGCCAGTAATATAATTGGAGTCTTTAGAAGTGAGTGGGTGTATTCATTTGACCCGGCTCGTAATGGAACCCGGTGCTCTGCCCTAAAAGTCCGATGCGATACAAACGGGCAAATAGACATTTCTCTTGCGTGACGTGACGTAATTTTCGTATCTTCGGCATAAAAGATGACACATTTCATTCAGCAGGTCAGTGATACGCTAACGCTAAGTGAAAGTTGTTCTCCTGCACTGATAATAATTCAATCAAACTGAGAGAAGATACTTCTCCCTCACTTACCTGCCAACATAGAGCCTTGTGTTTGTTGATACTGTTCACATTTAGTTGTACGTGCGCTCTTCCGTGAGCCTTAATCCATCGTAGACACTTCCAAAACTGTCTTTTAGACATTGGGAAATAAATCAAGCGGCTTGGCCCCTTGGAACCCAGCCGGATATCTTTCATCAGAATTGCACGTACCCCAAGCGCAGTTTTCGTCGTAACATGAACTTTTCCAAGCGCACGCTACTGACAAGCAGCACTGGCGGCGGCAGGGGCGTGTCAAGACAACGCGGCTATCTCATTGGCTATAATCGTTCGAGTGATTGACAGGTCGGAATGGTCCGTTCCATTTCCAAAAAAAAACAAAATGGCTTGCAGCAATTTTTGCTCCATGTTGGGGTTCCACATGTGATCATATCACAATGACTCAAGTAAACGCTGATTTATAGTCCCATTTTCTGTACGTGGAGGTAAAAGTTTGGAAAATTCCGCTGTACACGGACGGAGGACAAAAATCCCGCAGAATGAAAACAAGATGAGGAGAAATTGTGCGTGTTAAGGACAGGGAACAATCGCACCCAAAAAAATCCTTCACGGCGACTTTTGTAATATTTTGTAGCATCAGAGCCCGAGGCTGATTTGAAACGTGCGTGTGCGCGCATGCGAGAACGCTTACACACAAGTGTGCGCGCGCTGGCGTCACGAGACCCACTTGGACTCCATCTGATCGCGGTGCCCTGATTCGGATGCGCCGCATTGTGATTTTTGAGTCTTGATGCTTCTCGGGGGAAATCATCACCTGTTGGCCACGAGGGGCAGCGCACGCACACGCCCGAACGCTTTGAAATCAGCGTCAGGAGAAGTCTTCACTAATCTCTATTCTCCCTCTCGCACGTTCACACTCACCGGCGTGAGCTTTTTAATCAACGATTCTCTTTCAACTGTGTCCTGACGAAAGCACTTTGTGGAATATTAACAAGTCCTGCGTCACTGTGAATATTGTCATGAATGGAAGTGAGCGAGCCATCCGGGGAGTGTGACCAAAGCGATGGAAAATGAAAGAAGTGGGACACGTCGATGACGAGTTTGACTTCCGTCGGGTATTGTGAGGTTTTCATACAAAAGATGGCGGGTTCGGGTAGGCGCCGGTACCATAACGTGGAAAATGTCACCCAAAAACAGTTCGTTCGCGGCGTTCCAGGGGCCTGACCTGACTTACGCGTTCTTCAAGATACAAGCGCTTCGTAGCCCCTCCCGGTTGAATTTTACCGTCAAATGGAAAAGTAAAAGAAAGAAAAAAAAACAAGACTACATCCGTCCGCGCATTTTCTAAAACTGCACAACTTGCCAATTTAGCTTGGTCCACATGGTTGAAAATCCGACGGATTCTGCCCAGGAGCCCGTTTACTTGTTGGGATGAGCAAGATGCCAGCTTCCAACTAAAATGTTCAACACTTTTTGTGTGTGCACGCCACCAAATTCTACATCGACTGGTGTGACGGTCTGAGCGCTCCCCCGTGCTGAGAAGTCTCCTCGTGATGAATGCGCATGCGTTACCAACGGGGGGAACTCTGGGTACGTAGCGGAGGCATACTGGGAAGTCCCCCCGGTCTCGTAGTTCCCCTTCTTCTACGTAGAGGGAGCTAACATACGTTATAACCTAACCTTGAAACAAAAAGATGTACACGTACGTGTAGTTGAATTTTACTGTCAAATGGAACCGTAAAAGAAAGAAAACTACATCCGTCGAGGCGTTTTCTGAGTCGCTTATCCTCACAAGTGTCGCGGAAGTGCTTGGAGCCTATCCCAGCTATCATTGGGCATATTGTATATTTAAAACACATAGCTTAGCCCAAATTGCTGCTAGCTTAATGCTAACACGGCATGTGGTGGTATAACCCGTTAAGCAACAGGTATCTGAGAACAAATAGTGGCGCAACACACGTAGCCAGATAATATAAAAAATATTGACGGGAAGGAGCGGCGTTGAAGAGCTTTGTTTGGATGAAAAAAATAGTCTTGTGCCACCATTTTGTGGCAATTTCTTTCAATTCCAGCAGAATACACACCTTTTTTTTTTTTAGAGGGTGGTGGGGGTGCATTGCACTTCCTTGACAGCAATTGCACTACTTTCCTGTTTAGACGCAGCTTTGGCGGCATCTTGTGGCACCTTAAGGCGTTTCAAATTGGTGTATTTTTCCGTAACAAGCTGGGAATCAGTTTCCATTTGGAAAACTGAAGATATGCAACGGGGTAACTCCGTCGCCCCGGATTCGGTTTTGCATTCCACCACGACGCCACGGCGACTAAACGTTCGCACCCCACCGCGTCGTTAACCTTTTTATCTTTTGATTCGTCGACGACGAGTTCGCCCCGCGTTTGACGCATCGGCGTCTGGGACGACAGGCAGCCCGTCCAGACGGAACAGATGCTTTGCGCCGCGCTGTACCCCCGCTAATTAAATCTGTGATCACTTAACTGCTGTCATCAGGCCGCTCGTAAAAACAACAACAACAAAAAAAAAAACCTCCGTTAAATGCGTCGAGCCGCATTTGGCGACGGGCGCTCGAGTAGTCGTGTCCGACGATCGGCCGGAAGCTGGGACGGTCTTTGGTGCTCGACGGTTGACGGCTTTTGACATGATGTGCGTTGTTCACGCCCTTTTCACTATATGGTGCCTTTCGGAGTCACTATATGAATATATTATTGGCGTCTTTCAAGTGTTTAGTGAGCGCAACGAATGATGACCGGAAAACCAAAGCAACGCAAAAAGGAATGACAAAAGCAAAGGGCTGCGGTTACATCGTTATACTTATTTTGGAATATTCTGGGAGCAGTTCGTGATGCGATAAAACAGACGACGAGCTCAATGAGTTCAATCGCCAGAAATGCCTGACCAGTGACGTCTTCGCCGAAGCATTACAGCGAAGAATTTTGAACAAAACAGGCTCGCTCGAGTTGACCTCATTATTTTCACTCGTCGGTGTCTTAAAAACCGACAACGAGATTTTCGGTCTTGAGGCCACCGCGGAGGGAGGGAAGGGGCGGAGTTCGACGGCACTCCTCGGACCATTTGCCAAAGTTAGCGCTGGGTACTTGTTCTCAAGCTACTTCCGACATGTTGTACTGGTTTATCAGTCACTGCGATTCGACAGGCGCGTATGCGCCCGCGCGCCGTCGCACTCGCAAATCTGCACAGTCCAGCATGAAAAATCACGTGCGTAAAATTTCTTACGAGTAGAAATACACAGATATTGAAAGACGTCGCAATTGCGCACTTGTCGCACATTCTCAGCGCACATGAAAACCGATCCAGCGCAGTGAACCGTCGCCCGACATCGACTTCCTAGTTTACCTGACACCCCCCCCCCCCTCCGTTCTTAAAGTGGTACACTCATAATTACGAACAGAACACACACCCGCAACTTTATATCCGCGGGCGTGACTGACCACACCCGTACATTTTTCAAATGCGAGTGACCGGTTCATAATGAGTAAAAACGACCAAAGGAGATGACGACAAAAAAAAAAAAAAAAAAAAATGAAATGGACCATAATTGGGTAGCGGACATTTCCGCCTGACAGCGATAATGTGATTTCATAGTTTTATTACTCTATGTAGTGTTATATTTGTGATAAGGGCGCGGCCTAGTGAGCGGCATCAGGAAGTGCACTCGTATCTGGCCAATGAATTTGCGCGTGAGAATTTGGGTGTGAGTCGTGGCCGGCAGCGGCTCCTCGGGAATGTTCTCGTTTAGCATTTTTGTGTTAGCCTGGGCCGCATTCCGCACAACTCACAGTCGCTGTAATGAGCGGCGGCCTCGCGCTTGGCGTCTTCCCCGCGAGCCGCTTCCATCTTGAATCTCCAAATAACGGCAGACTATGACCGCCCGGCAGAAAATCCTGTTTCGCAGCGATGGGATTTTGCAAGTGGAGAGCATTGCGTTTCTTTTCCGCCGAGCAGATTGAATGATCAGGGCGGAGGGAACGAGTTAATGATTCCGAACGCGCTCGGCTTGCACAGCATTTTAATCCACGCTAGCACCTGCTAAATCGGCTGCATGTGTGCCTGTGCGCGGATCTCATACGTGCCCGCTCGGCCCAGCTGAGCTCGAGTCGGACTTGAAGGGCCGCTCCTCCCGCCGGGATCGCGTTCAGCGACGCTCGACGCTCCGGCCTGCCGATGAGGAGATCGACTCCCCCCCACCACCACCAGCGGGACTCCTGCCACGTTAAAGCTCCCACAGCTGCTGGAAAAACAGCGTCGGGGGAGGAGAAAGCGTGTTATTATCCCGCTTTCTCAGGAGACGGATTGATGCGGCGCCGAGGGTGTTATTTACCGTCATTACGGGGGACAACAGAGATGCAGATAAAGCCGAGACTGGTTCTCTTGGCACCGCGCAAGGGGCAGGTTATGGTTTTGGTGCAACGGCTGACGACGCATAACTTGAAACTGGAGGAAGGAACTGAGGCCCGCGAGCCGTAGAGCTTGGGTTTGTACGTGAGTAAAGTCCTCCCCCCCCCTTTTTTTTTTTTTTTAGAATAAAGGCGGGTTTTTTTTTTTTCTTTTTCCACAATAAAAAAAACTTGAAAACTTGAATTTCACCAAAAATAATTTAGGTTGGGCGGCACGGTGAAAAAGCTGGAAAGCGTTGGCCTCACAGTTCTGAGGACTCGGGTTCAGTCCTGGAAACCCGCCTGCGTGGAGTTTGCATGTTCTCCCCCTCCCTGCGTGGCTTTTCTCCGGGTGGGCACTCCGGTTTCCTCCCACATCCCCAAAAACATGCAACATTCATTGGACACTCAAAATTGCCCCGTCGGTTTGATTGTGAGTGCGACTGGTCGTTTGTCTCCATGCGCCCTGGGATTGGCTGGGGACCAGTTCAGGGTGTACCCCGCCTCCTGCGCGTTGACAGCTGGGATAGGCTCCGGCACTCGCCGCGACCCTCGTGAGGATGAGCAGCAAAGAAAATGGATGGATGGATAATTTAGGTGTTTCTTGTGAAGCTTGACTTTTTCCGTCAAGCACTATTTTCGCAGCTTTCCGTTTTGTTTCTCTCTTTTTAACTTTTTCCTCAAAAGTTGTCGACCCGAACCCCCCCCCCCCCCCCGAGACCCGCGGTGCCCGCCACCTCCAAAATTTTACTTGATCCGTATCTCCGAGCTTTCAGGAGATTCCCGAAATAGGGATGAAATTTATGCAGGATATGGACGGAGGTCTCGCTGCTTATCCCGATAAAAGGCGGGGGCGCAAAATGAACTCAAAATATCAGTTCAAAGGTATCTCCTCGCCCCGGGCGACGCCATCACTCGTTCCAGGTGCCTTCATATCGAAATATCTCACATGTTTCATTCAAAATATCCCAAAGTTAGAGGACAATTTTCACCCTGTTTAAATGAGTTTCGGGCGGGCTGTCCTGTGTGTCCTCCCCAAAAAAAATGTCCAGCCAACCAAAAGTCAGTTTTTCTGGCTCCTTCTGGACAATTCTGGCAGTCGGCTTCTAATATTATTGTCTACTGCGTGTCAGTGCTTATCGGCCCCTGCAAAATAAATGAAATTACAGCTCAGTTTGATATAAGCCGGAATTGAATCTGTGGCTTCACACCCCAATCAACCGTGTTGAGGAAATAATACGGAGTCATTCTAGCTAGTTCTGATAGTGCTCATCTTTTGGGTCTTCCTTGCGCCGGTTGTCTTGTCAGTCAGTGCAGGACTGCAGCGGTCGCCGGCCTCATTCCTGCAGCAACAGCGCCCCCTTTCAGCAGGAGTCGGCACCACGCATCGCTCCAATCCGACTTGCAATTGCTTTTCATGAGAATTGATTATGACGCCGTAAAACTGATGTGTTGTTTGGTATGTATGTGTGTGTGTGTGTGTGCGCGCACAGCGCGTGGACTTTGAGACCACCAAGTTGTACACGCTGAAGTTGGAGGCCTTCAACATGCACGTGGACCCCCACTACCTGGCCTGGGGGCCGTACAAGGACGAAGCCACCATCAAGGTAAAGCGGGACGGGGATCAATCTCCATCGCTCATTCTCAAACTACATTTGGGGAATCTCGCAGGACACCAACAAACAAGTCAGTTCTACACTTCCTGCCGTCTCAGAGAAGAACATTTTGTTTTGTTTTCTGTCTTTATTTCCCACTGCCGTAGATAGATGAACAAAAACAGATCCTTTGTTGTTAATAACTAGCATTATGCCCACGGCACGTTCTTTGGGAATCACTGGTCTAGATCACCGATGACTCTCGTGGTTCTCAGTGTGCGGTACGTGTTCTCCCACACTGCTCTTTTTTTTTTTTCTCTCCAGATTTCAGTGGAGGATGCCGACGAGCCGCCCGTGTTTGTGGCGCCCTTGTACACCTTTGAGGTGGAGGAGAACGCCCCCGCCGGCACTCAGGTGGGACGCGTCCACGCCCAGGACACCGACGCCGCCAACAACCCGGTCAGGTACGGCGGCAGAGATATCCCGCCGCGTGTCGGAGTGCGGACTGTACGGGACTAAAAGTTGGCGAACGCCTGCGCGCAGGTACATGATTCCGCGCTACACGGACGTGGAACAGTTCTTCAGCGTCAACTCTGAGGACGGCATGATCACCGCCACCAGACCGCTGGACCGAGAGACTCAACCCTGGCACAACATTTCTGTGTCGGCCACCGAGATAGGCGAGTCCCCCCGCCCCTCGTTTTGGCGCTCATTGTACGTGGAAAAGGGAGGAAAAGGCTTTTGCTCGGTCGAGTCATGATCAGTCATCGGGAACTTCTTCTTCTTTTCCTTTCGGCTTGTCCCGTTTTTCCATCGAAGCCTATCTCGTGCATCTTCCTCTCGAACACTCAATTTGTCCTCATGTCCTCCCTCACAACATCCATCAATCTTTTTTTTTGGTCTTCCTCTCTCTCGTTCTCCTCCTTGGTGGCTCCATCTTTACCATCCTCTTACCAATTTCCTCACTCTCTCACCTCTGGACATGTCCAAACCATCAAAGTCTGCACTTTCCTTGAGCTCATTTCTAATCTTATCCGAACTGCTCATTCCGGGCGAGAACCTCAACATCTTCGTTTCTGCCACGTCCAGTTCTGCTTCTTGTTGTTTCTTCAGTGTCGCCGTCTCTAATTCGTACATCAGGTCGTCATCAGGAACAAATTCACGTTTATTAGTCTGTAAATTGTCGTAACAAAGCCTTGGCAATTTAATATGATGAGTAGTTAGTCAATTGCAAAATGACGTTTTGGCGTGGGTAGTCTCGCTAGTCAGTTAGTTGTCGGTAACAAAAGTGTCCCGCTGACATGTTCAGCGGACTTAGACGGAGTAACAAGCTGTCATATTGACCCAGTCAATGCTCGAAAGATGTGGTAACGATAGATCTTGTTGACACAGACTCCAAAATAGAAGTTAAGTTAACTGCTGACCCTATTCAACTTTTTCTGCTAGGCCAAAACGCTCTCGAGTTTAAACCACCCACTGAGGGAAAATCATGTCAAAACATCCATGCACTGTATTAGGTAGCGATATCTTAAAAATAAAAATGGCAGAGAGAAAAGAAAGACAAAAAGAAATGCAATTTGAGCCGCGGGCCCTCTCGTGTTTCACCCCACCCACCCAAAAAAAAAAACCCACAAAGGGGGCCCCGCCCTGGCATTCGAGCGCCGTGCGGTTTCCCCGCGGCGCCGTCGACGCCAGACGGCCAGATGGAAACGGGCTCGCGGCCCGCTCGCCCGGGCTACGCTAACCACTAACGGGGGCCCTGGGAAGCTAAGTAGAGGCCTGCTAATGACGGGCTGCTGGGAAAAAAAAAATCAAATAAGAGGGTCCGGTCGCGAGAGGAACTCGGATGCAGTTTCCCTTCCTAAAGAAACAAATGCGCTTATTTGACTGCCAACGGGGTGAGTGCTGGGAGATGATTCCCATTTAAGGCATACGCGCGACGAGGTGCTAAAAAAGGTGACAAACGCCTTCGAAGTGAACATTTTTTAAGGAGGGCGGGAAGAAGGGCAACAGAGATGGAAGGAAGGAAGGAAGGAAGGAAGGAAGGCCGAAGGAAAAGGGGAAGGCGGATGGATGGTTTGGAAGGAAGGAGGAAGGAAGGAGGAAGGAAGGAAGGAAGGAAGGAAGGAAGGAAGGAAGGAAGGAAGGAAGGAGGAAGGAAGGAAGAAGGAAGGAAGGAAGAAGGAAGGAAGGAAGGCCGAAGGAAAAGGGGAAGGCGGATGGATGGTTTGGATGAAAGGAAGGAAGGAAGGAAGGAAGGAGGAAGGAAGGAAGGAAGGAAGGAAGAAGGAAGGAAAGAAAGAAAGAAAAAGAAAAAAAGAAAGCAATAAGTGGAATGGAAGGGAACAAAAGAAGGCTGAAGGAAACAGGAAGGCGGATGGATGGTTTGGAAGGAAGGAAGGAAGGAAGGAAGGAAGGAAGGAAGGAAGGAAAGAAATATGTGTGGATGGAAGGCAACAAAGGAAGGCCGAAGGAAAAGGGGAAGGCGGATGGATGGTTTGGAAGGAAGGAAGGAAGGAAGGAAGGAAGGAGGAAGGAAGGAAAGAAAGAAAGAAAGAAAGAAAGAAAGAAAGAAAGAAAGAAAGAAAGAAAGAAAGCAATAAGTGTGAATGGAAGGGAACAAAAGAAGGCTGAAGGGAACGGGGAAGGCGGATGGATGAGAGCCGGGATAGGCTCCAGCACTTCCTGCGACCCTTGTGAGGATAAGCGGCTAAGCAAATGAATGGATGATGGAAGGGAGGGATGGACAGTATAAGAGGAGGAGGCTCATGGAACAAGGAAGCGCGTGGAGCTATCACCTCCCTTTTGGTGGTTGACACAACATCGAAGCAGGTTTGCGCGAGACACGAAGCCGCCACTCTTGGCTCCCTCACGGCTTGATTGACAGGCTGTGGTCTTTTTTGCGCCAAACACGTTTTTGCACAAATTATCTCTCAGGCTGACATTTTCCGCGTGTTTGTGCTGGCGTCCGTAGGAGGCCACCACCAGGACACCAAAGTGCGCGTCAACATCAGAGTCAAAGACCGGAACGACAACGCTCCCGAGTTTGCCACCAACAACGAAGTCCTCATGTGTGAGAACGTTGCACCGGGAAAGGTACGAAGGATGTTTTCAACCTAAAAATTGACTTTAGCCCGAATACCAAACCTTAATCCTATTTGAAACCATCATCCACACCGGGGACCTGAATTTGAGACCTAATTGGCTTGAAACTCAATTTTACTAAACCCAAACTCAAGAACTGAACCTTTGATTGAGATGCAGGTTTCAAACCCAAATCCAGACAGACTTGAGACTCTAAAACTGACTTGAAAGCTTCTTTTGGTTTTCATACTTGAAAGAACGCAATGAGAAACCCTGTTTTGAAAAGCTCATCCATGCGAACCCGAGACCTGAGACCCTAATTAGAAAAAAACAAAACATCCACATTTGAAACCCTACATTGAGACTTCATACCTGACTTGAAATCTTCCTTGGAAAGCCAAACCCTGACTTGAAATGCTCACTTGAAACAGCAGCCCCCAATTTAAATTCCACACGATAGACCCGATACCTGACTTGAAACCCCCACCAAAAACCTGCACGCGTGTCCTCTCGACAGGTTATCGAAACGATCAGTGCGGTGGACAAAGACGAGATGGCCCACCGGCAGCGTTTCACCTTCAGCCTGGCCCCAGAGGTGGCGCACAACCAGAACTTCTCCCTCAAAGACAACGCAGGTGAGCCGCGTTAGCATCAACGCTAACTTTGCTACGGTTCTTTGAATTTGCGGCCACACTCGCCCACGGCTACACGTCCCGCGAGGCGTATTAATTGCGTTGTGGTCTCGATCCATCTGTCCTCGCGTCTTGGGGGGGGCGTGATTGAATTAAGACATGAGAGAAGCTTCAAGTAGCAGCCGGCATGTCGAGGTCGCGGACGCGGGGAAGGAATCCGGCGTGCAGATCATGAAGTGGAAGCGAAGCTGCGACGCGGACGCGTTGGCGGCTTAGCAACGGATGACGCTCACATCTGAGCAAACAAATCTTTGCCTTGTTTTGGAGTCATCGAGCGCCGTCTTCACGAATCCTGTCCAGTTAAGAGTCGAGTGATTTTCTTCCAGAATTTTGGTCCCGGAAAGCTCATTTGAAACGTCAATTTAAACTCTAAACCCCGTTTAAGATTGCCATTGAAAAGCCAAAACTTGAGACGCAACCGTGACTGAAAAACTAAACCTGGAAATCCAACATTTGATTTGAAACCCAAACCGCACGTCCAAACGCCATAACCCTGGCTTGGAATTGGAACTAATTTGAAAACCCGTAAGTCTGGTTTGAGACTCTGCGTGCTGACCGTGTTCGGCGTTCCCGCGTCGCAGACAGCACGGCCAGCGTCTACGTCCTGCGGAAGGGCTTCAGCCGGCTGACGCAGGACGTCTACTTCCTGCCGGTGGAGATCAACGACAACGGCGTTCCGCCCATGAGCGGCACCGGCACGCTGACGGTGCGCGTGTGCTCCTGCGACAGCAAGGACACCATCTTGTCGTGCAACGTGGAGCCCTACGTGCTGCCCGCCGGCCTCAGCACCGGCGCGCTCATCGCCATCCTCGCCTGCATCGTCATCCTGCTGGGTAAGCGGCTTGAGACTCGTTACGTGGAACGTTGACTTGTTGCCGTTTAGGGAGGAGGGTGGAACTGTGTTGTTATTGCTGTTGTTTACTTGTCAACAGCTGAACAATTAACCACCCACAGCTGGACGCGCGCATACTGCAAAACAAAAACTACTTGTATGCTAATGAAAGTGTCCGTCCGAGGTTTGCTTGCGAGTGGACGTTGGGCTAACGCTTCGCTTGTTGCGCCCCGCAGTCATCGTGGTCTTGTTTGTGGCGCTGCGGCGTCAAAAGAAGGAGCCCCTGATCGTCTTCGAGGAGGAGGACATCCGAGAGAACATCATCACCTACGACGACGAGGGCGGCGGAGAGGAGGACACGGAAGCCTTCGACATCGCCACGCTGCAGGTGACGCCGCCGCCGCCAGAAACCCGATCGCACCACAATGCCATTGTCGTCGTCATTCAAAAGAAAACACAGCAGCCATCAGCGCACCTCACTCAGTCTCCTTTGAGCCGCCAGCATCGAAGGAATTTCAAATCAGACTATGAAATCTTAACTGTGAACCCTTGACTCAACTAGAACCTCCTTTACTTACCGTACTTGAAACCCCAATTTGAAATCTTAACCAATTCTTGAAACTCTATTCCCAAGACTACACTGTTTGGGACCCTAGACCAGGCTTGTAACGTTCATTTGAAACGCTAGCCCTGTCTTACAATGGTTTTACCGTTTATGGTTTTGAGGCAAAGCTCTCAATTTACCAGTCAATCGACGTTCATACCCTCACCCATGGGCACGAGCTGTGGGTCGTCGCCGAAAGAACAAGATCCAAAATGAGTTTCCGCCGCAGGGTGTCCGGGCTCTCCCTTAGAAAACGGGCGAGAAGCTCGGTCATCCGGGAGGGGCTCAGTGTCGAGGCGCATTGAGGGGATCCAGATGAGGCGGTTGGGGCATCTGATCTTGATGCCTCCCGGGTGGCCCCCTGGTGAGGTGTTCCGGCCACGTCCCACCGCAAAGAGACCCTGGGGACTATCCAGGACACGCTGGAGAGACTATGTCTCTCGGCTAGCTTCGGAACGCCTCGGGATCCCTCCGGAAGAGCTGGAAGAAGTGGCCGGGGAAAGGGAAGTCTGGGTATCTCTGCTGAACTAACTTCCCCCGCGACCCGACCCGGAAAAGCAGTAGATAATGGATGGATGGATGGATGTACTGTATTTAAAACCGTAAGCCTTGTTTCAAACGCTAATTCACACCGTAGCACTCGTTTGAAACTCTAACCCCTGCTTGGGAACCTTTATTTTTAAGGCTAACAATTTGCTTAAACCCTAATTTTCAACCTTCATCCTCGTTTGATACCCAGGGCTGACCTCTTCAATCTATCTGATTTGGAACCCTTATAACTGAAAACTCTTGAAACCAACCTCACCCCCTTGTTTGAAACTCTTGTTAGTTCCAAGACCGAATTTAGAAACCTGACCTTTGTTTCAAACCCTACAACCTTCAGCCTGAGTTTAAACCCCCTGACGTGTCCGTTTTTCAGAATCCCGACGGCGCCAACGGTTTCCACCCGAGGAAGGACATGAAACCGGAGCTCCAGTTCCCGCTGCGTCCCGGCGTCCACCCGGCAGCCAACAGCGTGGATGTGGACGACTTCATCAAGACGCGGGTGGCCGAGGCCGACAGCGACCCCACCGCGCCGCCCTACGACTCCATCCAGATCTACGGCTACGAGGGCCGCGGCTCCCTGGCCGGCTCGCTCAGCTCTCTGGAGTCGGTCACCACGGAGTCGGACCTGGATTATGACTATCTGCGCAGCTGGGGTCCGCGCTTCAAGAAGCTGGCCGATTTGTACGGCACCAAAGACTGCTCCGTTCACGAAGGGGACGACGACGACGACGACGACTGTTAACGGCGGACCCCCTTCCAGATATAAAAACAAATTCCGATGATTCCATGAGGATTTTTTTGCTCCGACGCCTACCCAGCTTTTTCCCATTTCACGAATACCCAGAGCTCCCAACTTTACTTCTTACGGACCGGACCGGAGTCGGGCGGGAAAAATGTATCACGTCACCCGTGTGTGTTTGGAATTTACTTAGCGCAAAAACAAAACAAAACAAACAAAAAAATGTTTAGCTGAAATTAGAAGTTGTGTACACTTAACGTGGACTGGATTCACAAGCGTTTTCGAGGTTTTAGTCCCTGGACCGGATCCTCTGGCTTGCCGTCCCAGTTGTTGCTTGTGCGATTCCCGCTTCGGACTCTGGGTTGTTGATACTGTCTTGGCAGTACGGTGGCCTTAAAATAAATCAACAACAACTCCGGAGGGCCAACACGCACGATACGAGACCGACGACGTGAGAGGCTTCGTTCGCTAGCTACGAAAACCAAGACTGAGGCCCTGTGGCGGAAAAACAAAGGACCACGACGACAACAAAATCAAGTCGGACCGAATTAGACATGGAAAACTGCGGAGGACCAGTAGTTTTTGGATCCCCGGATCCCGTGTCCTGTCTTATCACTTCCGCCGAGGGCTGCAAACATTTCTGGGAGCTTTCCTGTCAATTATCGAGTGGAAAAGAAGCTCGTGGAAACTTTCTGTGGGAATTCATCCAAAATTGAGAATCATTCAATATTTCAAACGAAGCATATATCCGCGTAAAAGAGCCGAACTGCAATTTGTTCAATTCCGGGTCGTTGTTGCATTTACTCCCACAAATTCCCACAGAAAGTTTCCGGGCTTGAACATTTTTTGCAACCGTACTTCCGCCAATGATGATGACGACCAATCCTAAACGAGTCCAAACCTGTGAGATCTTAACTATCGCCTTAACGGACACTCGCAGTGCATTCTAGCTTTCCATTGACGGGTTTTTTTGTTTTGATATTTTTTTTTTTTTTTTTTTTTTTTTTGGAATCCAAGACGCAAGCTTGCTCGCCTCCATGTTTGAGAGAATGTTGCAAAACGAGCGGCGCGCTCCGCTCGCTCAAAACAAAACAGGATATGACGGGGTTTGATTGTTTTTTTGTTATTGTTGTTTTTGTTTGTTTGTTTTTTTTTTGTTTATTTCCCCACCCTACCCCAAAAAAAAAGGCCAGGCAACATCTGTTGCATCAACACGTGTTGCAAATGTTTCCGAAAAACCTTCGCCCACTCCCGAGAAGCCAGGTCGTAGGATTTTTTATTGTTTTGTTGTTGTTTTTCTATTTGTTTTTTTTGTGGTTCAACATCATTTTTATTATTCCATTATAATTATTATCAGTTTCTTTTCTTATCACTTTTCCCATTATTATAATAATTATTATTGTTGTTTCTTTGCCGACGCGTATTCAGCGCTTTGCCGCCAAAGCGTTACGCGGTCAAATGACGACCTCATGTTTGGTTTGGTTTATTTTATTGCTATTATTGGCTTGTTTATTTTTGTTTTGTTTTTTTTTTGTCATTTTTGGGCGTTTCATCGTGGTTCCTCCCCCTCGAGAGGAATACGGCGAAGCGACCTGTACGTCGCTCGAGAGAAAACGCCTGGTTTTTATTCTTCTGTCGAGTTTTATGGTACCGATTTGTACAATTTTAAAAGTTCTTATTTTTTAGTATACATGCAGAATATTCCAGTTACGACAAAAAAAAAATGTTAAGATTTAAAAAAAAAAAAACTAAATGATTCAGCATCACACTTATATTTTCTGAACATTGTACTGTTGCTTTACTATGTGCTTCAATCTACGAAGCGAAAAAAAACCCTTTGAAATAAATGATCTTTTCATAAAAATGACAGACAATTGTTTGCCTTTTAAATACAAAAGTACGTTGGGTAGTGAATATGAGGAAAACGATGCTAATATGAAATTTACCACGTTACGTGTATTTTTGCCAGTAAAGGTTAGCTTCTTTCATTAGGAGGCGCCACGGATACAAACTCCCGACCCTTGGGTTGCTGACCCAAGGCCCGAACCACTGAGCTAAAGGGCCTTCAAGCAGTCATCCCGTTAAATATGGCAAAAATGATCAATTAAATATAAAGAACTTTACTGTGGTGGCTGAATTAGCGTACGCATGAGAACAGATGACTTCCTAGAACCGCGCCATTCACAAAAAGACGAATTTGATACGATGTTTTGGAAGTGAAGAAACGGGTCCAAGGTGCTTGGAACAGTTGGCGGGAGGTGACAGAAGAGTCTCTGCAAGGATGAAGAAGGGCAACGTTTATAAAACAGCGGTGAGGCCTGCCATGATGGATGGATTCGAGACCGTGGAACTGAAGAAACGACAGGAAGCAGAAATGAAGACGTTGAGGTCCTTGCTCGAGGTGAGCAGGTTGGATCGGATTTGAAATGAGCTCAGCCAAAGTTGGATGCTTTGGAGACAAGGTTCGATCGAGAGAGAGAGAGAGAGAGAGAGAGCGAGAGAGTCAGTCTGAGGATGGAGCTGCCGGGCAAAAGAGCGACCACAGAAAAGGTTGACGGATGTTGTGAAGGAAGACAGGAGGGCAGTTCGTGTTAGAAAGGAAGAAGCAGGAGATAAGCTGGGCCCGCGTGGGAAAAGATGACAAGTTGTGGACCAGCCCGAAAGAAAAAGAAGGAGGAGGAGGAGAAGATGGATGTTTTGCGACATCTTCTCGGCTGGACCAATCAAAATGCAGTACGAGATCACCTGATGCCTTAGCGTGAAAAATGGGATCATCGCCCTCTCTATTTTCTTCCCTTTGTAATTAATTACTTGGAGTGTGTCGGTCACAAGGTTGGGCGCGGTTCTTACTTTTGAAATCATAAAGTGGCTTTTGAGTAAACAATGAAATATGCACGCGACAGACGTCCTTGGACGGTACGACGGAGTTAATTAAGCGACTCCGGTCGGTCCCGGGCGCCTCGGCGAGTGGGCGGTCGCTCGTGTTTGTTTATCGTCCTTGAACGCGACACGCAGCAAATGGCGGCGCTAATACGACGACGCCGTTCAAAGGTCGCGACTCGGACGTCGGCTCACAGAGTCCGCACGACTTCGAGTCATGAAAGCAAAATCATCCGTCCGCCGGCGGGACGTGTCTATCAGCGACTTCATGCACGCGCCTCATCCATTGATTATTTACCAATCACCTATTTATCATTTATCCTTTCATTATCCATTTGTCAATTGTTCATCAATAAATCCCTCAACCATCTCATCCGTATCCGCCTATCTGTCCATCGTCCATCAATATCAATCTCTCAATTCATCCATATCCATTTATCTCTCTCCATCTATCCATCGATCCAGTCGTTCATCTGTCCATTATCAGGACACACAGTCAAACCCAAAAATAGTCATCATTAAAAAGTGCCGCCGCCCGCACACGCAAGCGAAGAAACAAAAGCGACGCGGTCGTGCGTGTCCGACGTCCGCATGACCGAGGAGAGTTTAGCGAGAGGCCATTTTGACGGCGGACCGATGACACAAAACGTAGCGCACGTGTTCGCGCGCAGCTGAAGGTTATGTAAAAGCAATCAGAAGCCCGTTTAATCTTTCAAAAAGAGAGAGTGCTCAATTTGCATAATCATCATCTCCCTTCCAGCGGCAGCGAGAGACCGGCGCTGACGCGTGCGGAATCCTCGGGAATGGCGTCGAAACGCGAGCTGAAAGTACTGCGAGAACCCGCTCGGTGCCTCATGGTCTGTTCCGCGCGGAGACTTTTTTTTTTGGAACGAAAGCGGTCCAGGTCACGACAAATGTGTTTGAGCGGGATGCCACCAAGAGCCGAGCGCCCCTGTCCTTCCTACCCCGATGACCTTTGCACTCTGACGAGCCTCGTGGGAAGAACAGTCGCCTTTCGGCTTGTACCGTTCGGGGGTCGCCACAGCGTGTCATCTTTTTCCATGTCAGCCTATCCGGTGCATCGTCCTCTCTAACACCCCAACTGTCCTCGTGTCCTCCCTCACAACGTCCATCAACCTTTTCTTTGGTCTTCCTCTCCCTCCCTCTCTTCCCTGGTAGCTCCATCCTTACCATCCTCCTACCAATGTCCTCCCTCTCTCGCCTCTGGACATGTCCAAACCAATCGAAGTCTGCTCTCCCGATCGAACCTCGTCTCCAAAAGATCCAACTTTGGCTGTCCGTCCCTCTAATGAGCTCGTTTCTAATCCCATCCAAGCGAGAACCTCAACATCTTGATTTCCTGCCACCTCCAGTTCTGCTTCCTGCCACCTTCATGGCCGGCCTCACCACTCTTCTAGAAACTTTGCCCTTCATCCTAGCGGAGACTCTTCTGTCACATAAGGACGCCAGACACCTTCCGCCAACTGGTCCACCTCGCTTGGACCAGTTTCTTCACTTCCTTACCACACTCACCAATGCTCCGTATTGTTGACACGAAGTATTTGAAGTCTCCGGCCTCGCCATCTCCTCTCCCCGGAGCGTCACTCTTCCCCCTGCGCCCCTCTCATTCATGCACATACTTTCTCCTGGGAAGAACAGTACAAGAAAAACAAATTCGTACAACGTAAGAGGTGACACACAACAGTCGAAAAACGATGGTAAAAATCCTGCATTCGCACGGGCGTTTCCTCGCGTCATTTTGCTGGCCCCAAAATGAGTGAAGAAGAACGATATAGTGGGCTTGGCTCCCCCTCAAAAAATAAAAAAAAAATGGAGAAAAATGGGACGTCGGCAGATGGGAATTTGCGCAACGATCTGGATTCCCGTCCGGCTTCCATTTAGCATCGAGTGAACCCGTCGGCCCTTAATGCATTTTGAACGAGCTGATCTTTCATCGCAGATCCGCAGCTAATTTGCCCGATTATCCATCAATACGCGCGTGCGGCGCATTTGCCGTGGCGTGTGCGCAACCGTCGTCGTCGTCGGGCAGATGGCTCGGACACGCCGTGTGGTCGCACAGCAACGTCGTTGCGAGAACGTCTCCAAAAGTGAGAAAACGGAGCCGCCGTCAGCTTCAAGCCAAAGAAAAAGCCACACGTGCCGGCATTTGGTGCGCCGCTTGGGCCTCCGGCGATGTTGCCATGACGATGACAACGGCATGGCCAAACGACGCGCGCGAGGTCGATTTCGAGAACGCTGATAAAACCTTCAGTTTTGGCTGAAAACGGGATTGGACAAGACGTTGAGAACGGAATTTGAAATCCTAACCTGGATTTAAAACCCCATTTTGAAACCATTTGCCTGTTTATGAAGGTCGTGTTTTCAAACCTACCCGTTTTCAAACCCTACGTAGAAACCCTAACTCCGTTGTAAACCCTTCATTCGAAATGTTACTAAATTTTGAACCCTTACTTTGAAATCCTCGCCCTGTCTTGAAAACCTCCTTGGAAACCATAACAGCTTCAAAACCCTAATGTGAAACCCTACAGTGAAGCCATTCCCCTAAAACTCAAAACCTTGAAACTAGAACTGTTTTGAAAACTTAAATACGAAACCATAACTTCTCATTGGAAATGTATGTCAGGTGACTCTGCTACTTTTAAGCATTTGAAGCAACATTTATTGTTCATTTCAATTCACACCTTTTTTTCGGTTGTTTTTGGACGAGCGCCCTTGATGCAGCGTGTTCGTTTTTTTTCAATCATGTTTAAAAATCTTTTGTTGGGCGTCCTCCAGTGGCCAAAAAGGGGAGCCTCTGAATCAAATGTAATAAATGCATTTTGAATGCGATTATGAGGAGTCCGGCGGGCCGACCCTCGCGATATCGTCGTGGGCTTCGAGTCCGACCGACGGTTGGTCGGCCTGCCTGTCCTCCCTCCCTCCCTCCCTCCCTCGTTCCCTCCCTCCCCGGTCTTCCTTCTCCTCCTCCCCCTGTGACAGCGCTATGAATAACAATTAGAGGATATACAAGTCTCACAGAAACCATTTAAAAGTTTGAAACCACTTTTGTGTGTCACGTAGGAGGACGAGGAGGAAGACCAGGGAGGGAGGCGGTTGCCGGGGAAACGGGTTGAAAAGTGGAGGGAGGGGTGATTATTTGTGCGAACGCGTTTGTGCGTGTGCAAAAACATGATCAGCGAGTCGCACTCCACAACAAATTGCGGCGAATGTACCCTGACCGTTAAACGGGAAAGCCCGCTTGGATCGCGAAAACTTGGGAAAGTTGTTCACCGCGTCGGCTTTAGCGAGGCACCAGAACGCCGTCCTCGCGCTGACAGTGACGTACAGCACAACAAACTGCTGAAAACCTCGCCCCACTTTGAAAAGCTCACCCTGTCTTAAAACCCTCATTTGAATTGTAGCCATTTTGGAAAACCTAAACTGGGTTTGAACTGCAAGTTTGAAACCCAAAGCTGGCCTTGACGCTCTACTTTGGAATCCCTAATCCAATATAGTCATTTCAAACCACAACTTGAAACGCTAACGCTAGTTTGTAACCCGACTTTGAACTTTGAACACCAGGTTTCAAACCCTCAATCTGCAAAGTTTTGAAGGATTCGATCCGAATTTCAAAACTCGAATCAGGACTTGCTAGCATAAATCGAAACCCTAATTTAAAATTTAAAAGCCTCGTTTGACATTTTAATTTGAAATCACAACCCTAAACCAGGTTTTTGGAACGTTGATTTGAAACCCGAAAAAAATTCAATCAAATAAAAATATCTGCAACCCTGTTTGGAAACGCCAACGTTATCGCCAGTTGGAAATCCGGATTTGAACGTCGAAACCAGGCTTGAAATCTCATTTTGAAACTCCAACCCAGGATGGAAACCGTCATTTGAAAAGTGCCTCGTCCTATTTTTGATCGAGTTCTGCATTTTTCAGAATCTGAAAAGGCCACGTGTATTTTTTTAATTTTTCGATTTTTATCCCGGTCGCGTTTGTGTTCATTTCTAATCATGTCTCCGAGTTCACTCGTTTCACATTTTCCCAAGAGAATGCGGCATGGAAATCGCTCACCAGTATTTTCCAAAACATAACTTTTTTTTTTGGTTTTGTTTTTGTTTGTTTTTTCGCAAGCGAGGACGCACACGCCCGCGATAGAGGAATGCAATCAGAAAAGGTATTTGCTTTGCGGAATGGGGGCACGGCGCAGTCTGACTCCATTTTCTCTCCTTCTGGACACTCTTCGATTTTCTCAAAAGCATTTTATTTTTTTATTACTTTTCGGCCCGGTTTCCACGCCACCCCTTTCTTCCTTTCTGTTCGCTTCCACGCGCCGCGCCGGCTTAATAAATGTAATTTTATGCTCAACAACAAAAGCAAAACGCAAACCCTTTCTTTGGAATGGAACCGGGAGGGAAAAAATGTGCGCATAAAAAGCGGGTTTACAGATGAAAACCTCTCCATCGTGGGGGGGTGGGGGGATTAAAATGAATATAAAATATTTGGGGTTTTTTTCTTCCCCACCTGAAATTGTTTTTAGCCTCTTCAAACACTTTTAAACACAAAATTATTTGAGAGAGTGCAAGAGCAGTGGACAAAAAAAAGGTGAAAATATTCAAATGAATAAGAATTACAGTACAACAAAAAAAAAAAAAAGCATCCCGGAGACACTACCTGCATAAATAAAATAAAATGAATGTTGTGCAGTTAGGAGAAAACACAAAAAAGGGGGGACCGTGAAGCGTGATGATCACACAATTATGATTCAAAACGGGAAACTATTTTCAAAAATAAAACACTAACGTAAAAGCAGTTTCATACGTGTTACATAAAAAAAAAATGGAGGAAAGAATACAAATATGAGATGAAATTTTTAAAAATGGGGAAAATAAATGGAAAGCACATTATATTTTTTTAAAAAAAGTTTGCTAACCCTTTGAAATCTATTAAACGCCGTCCGGCGGACCTTTGGACCGTGGCGACGTTTCATATCTCATCCATCGACATCGACCGTCAACGTACGGGCGCTCGCGAGTTTTCCTTCAATGCTGCTGGTCGCTAAAGTCACGAAAGACAACAATGCATCCAAATTGTGTACAAAATGGTCTTATATTCAAATCTATTTTGCACACGTGCATTTGCGCCAGATTTGACGAAGGAGGACTCAAAACGTCTCCGCCGTGTTCTGAATTCTTTGGCTGAGTGTTCCAGATCCTTCCAGATGTTGCGCGCCGAGATGAAAGTGCACGCAACACCTGCGAGCTCGCGGCTCACCGGGGAATACGTCAAAGTAGGTCAGTCGGATTTTGTTGTTTGGGTTTTTTTTTTCCCCATTTTTTTTTTTTTTTTTTTTTTTTAATTGTCTGCTTTTTAAAAGCCAAACAACAAACCGAAAGCCAGAAAGAATCCGTGACGGTCGGAACGCCAGGGAGGGAAAACAATTAGCGCGATTTGATTAACGCGGCACCTTTAAGTGTTTAAAGCCGGCGGCCGCGGGAGACGGCGCTAATTAAAACGTATATCCTTCTTGGCGGCCTAATTAAAACATATAGCGGCCTTCAGTTGTCAGGAAAAGATCATTTAATCCTGCATTGCTCTTTTCGCTGTTGATTTGCGCCTAATGAGAACGGATTAGCCCGTTGACATCTCGGCGAGAAAAAAAAAAAACAAAACAAAAAAAAAGAAAAATTGTTCTTCGGCCTCATCTGAATACACAAGAAGCTAATAAAGGAAATTAAATTGGTCACACCACCAGTTGATGTGTTGTCAATATGAATTAGGGCTACGCGCTCGCTAAAAATAACAGCGCGGAAATTGGTAGCTTCGGCCGGCGTCGCCGTGGCAACCCTGAGTCAGGATTCCGAATAGCGTCAGCGCTAACGTCGAGACGAGCTGTGACACGCGTCACGAGAATCCAGCAGCTCATAAAGGGATAATCAGGTGAAGCAGCATGCGGCTCGTTAGCCAGGGTTATTTTTGAATACTTTTGTACTGTTCAGGACCACTTCCCAATTTATTGCTTTTGCTTTATGTTTTTAATTGTTTACATTATCTTTTAGAATTAAAACAAATGTAGAAAAAGAATGCTTTCAGACGCCACGTTGGCTCTCGGCTGGAAGCCAGCTTTCGTTGGACACAAAAGTTGACGAGTAACAAGGTCAACAATTGAATTGCACCAAAAGTCATCGAGCCAGACGCAAGATTTGGTGAAACCATGTCATTATCCAAGCCGTTTATCCTCACAAGGGTTGCGGGAAAGCCGGAGCCTATCCCGGCTAGCTTCGGGCGAAAGGCGGACTACACCCTGAACTGGTCGCCAGTGAGTCGCAGGGCAGATGTCGACACCATCACTGAGCAGAAATTTATCCCACGCTGCCCACACCAAAGGCAGGAGTGTGTACCACTACACCATGAGTGACTCCAGACATAAATGTCAGAAGTAAATAACGTAAGAAGAAGAAAAGTTGAACGAACGGTGGACGTCTCTGATGCTAATTGCGCAATGGATTTGGTGACAAAGATACAGGAAGTTCATCGCGGGTAAAGATTGACGTCCCTCCAAACCAATGGAGGGATGTGATGCCAGGAAGACGCTACGCGCTAGCCAATGGTTCTAACCAAGATGCAGGAAGTGCATCATCGCTAAAGATTGACATCTCTCCTAGCCAATGTGACGCCAGGAAGATGCTCTGGCGGTAGCCAATGGGAGAGCAGCCCTATTGCGCCACTTTCAAACCAAGCTACAGAACAAGATGTTTACGTTTGGTGGAATCCAGCGCCATTATTTCCTTCAATATCCTGAATTTCTCGAGACATTTTTCCGAGGAGGCTTTTCATAACCTGAATTTTTAGTTAGTAGTGACGTTTGTAAGTAGAGGTCCGACTGTATTTACAAACAAAAGAGTGCTCATTAAGTTGGGCATATGGTATACATCCAAAGAAAGAAAAAAAAAAAAAACCCATCGGATTCACTTTTTTTTTTTGATCTTACATGTTGGCGGCGCGCCCGTTTCCGGTTCGCGATTTACTTTTGGCTCCCGGGCCACCAGTTGAGAATCCTTTCTTCAGACAACCTCGAAACTGCAGCGGGGCTTTATCTGCACACCTCGTTCCAGGCCCGGAATTTATGCTCCTGTCGAATAAATACCACACTTACCACAAAAACGTCACTTTCCATTTAAAAAATGGATTCGGTTCGGAATTAACGACCTCGGCCGGTCAGCGGGCCGACTTTACGGGCCGGCCGAGTCCTGGGCTAAACTTTTAATTCAATTACGGAGCTAATCAAAAAGGGCTTAAAAAAAAAAATATGTGACGTTTTTCATCCGAGGCGACAACGTAGCCTTTCTGTGTAAAGGTCGAGCTGGCCGACGGCGCTAATTAGCACACAAAAAGCTGGCGGATGCTAACGAGGCTGACGACAAGCCGGCGAGCTAACGTGATGGACGGCGGCGGTGGCGGCCCGCTGCATTTTACAGCGAATACAGAGTCCTTTGCCAATCAGCCAAGTGCACCTTTGGCTGTGAGTTTTGGCAACTGTTGGCAACCTCGCAAAATGGGCCTCGACTTTCTGGAAAATTACCAGAAAATTCAGACGAGTTGGAGCTGGACAAATGTTTATTTTATTCAGTGAACTCTCGTGACTTTAATATTTGATAGCAAGACGCGCTGTGTTGTGAATGGTGAAAATTCACAGGGGGGGGGAAAAAATGTATAATAGCCTATACCGGTGATTCTTAAACAGACGTGATTTGAAAAATGAAATGTATGTAAAATATGAAAAAAGAATGAAAAATAGCCGGGGGGGTCTGGAGCTCTGCAAGCGTGATCAAAAGGATGACCACCAAATTTATCGTGCAAGTTTTATCAATTGTATTAAAAATTAATACCTCTATACAAATGTACACAATATTGATCATTCATTGTGTAGGGCGCATGGAGGCCCCGTAGCTCAGTGGTTAGAGCAGTGGTTGCGGGTTCGTATCCCACTGGGGCCTCCACTCCCTGAGAAGGGTTGCGTCAGGAAGGGCATCCGGCGTAAAAATTGAGCCAAACATATATGTGCGTTCATCTGAGATGACACGCTGTGGCGACGCCGAAAGAAACTTACTTTTTATTATTTAGGGCACATGCCTTTACCCCGAAAAATTACAAATTCAACTAACTCTTAAATTGAATTCAGATTTACATGATGGCATGCGAGCGTGCTTTCAGAGCGTGTGTATCGTATCCATTCAAAAACGTTTTCATTTCTCGTTTTTGTAAATGATTGAAAGGCATGAATATGACAACAGTTGTTAACGTCAAGTAACATTTTTACAAGTAATTGCTTCTGAACTCTCTTCGTTTGCAACTGGGGTTGCTTGTTGGCCTTGGGTTGACATCTTAAGGTAGCAGCTATGGAAAAAGTTTGTTTTCGTTGCTTTCAGTAGTGTTTTGCGTGAATTTCTAATGCCTTCAAACCTCTTGATCAATAGTATTCTGAAACCTCTTCATCCACCATCAATCGTCTCCTGACCCCACGTGCACAATCAATGCTTTACCAGGTTGATCGATTTTGCGAATAAAGTCGCTTAACAGAGAGACAACTTCCTTCTTTCCAACTGTATCGACAATTTCTCATTCCATCGGAACTTATTTTTGACATATCAATTTCTTTCACACGATAGGCGTCTTCCCTCTTGAGCGCCGCCATCGTGATCACTTGAAAATGGCCCCATGATCCAACAAGCGTTTTTATTGGTCAGGAGGAACACATTCGACCAATCAGCGTTTTCATTGGTCAGGAGGAACACTTTCGACCAATCAACAGACGCGTATCTAATCTTCCCCCTCGCTTGCAAAAGTCGGACCGGAATATGAACGAGTGGATTCTGCCACGGGTTACGGTCGGAATATATATATATATATATATATATATTTTTTTTTTAATCAATGCAATTTAAAAAGAGGGAATTCCGCCTATAAACGGAAAAATCATATCTGCTTAAAGAGCAGTACTACAGGCAAGTTTACTTTCTTGAAAATGCGTAGATAAGCGCTTTACATGAAGGGCAAAATAATCCTTTTTCTTACGGATATACACAAAGAAAGCCGACAGAGGAGCAAAACAATGTCAGTGGCTTTTTTTTTTTTCATGCCGCAAGCCGTCACTGAGTCACCTTTTCTCACAGTTGTGACCAACTTCCTACGACCTACCCCGACACCTACCGTTTATATCAAAAGTGTACTTGTACACACTCTCATTGAGGGTGAGGTACTTAAATTCATCAGACTTCCAACATGTTGGAATTTCTCTCCCCCATAATCGTCGTAACGTTCCGAGATTCCGCCCTCATCTTTATCTTCTCTTCGAAACCTGCGACGATTCTCAAACCCAAAACCACACAATGCTGCCATCTACAGGGTCCTATTGGTCACTACGGCGGTTTTACGACCCTAAATTGCACAAACAAGCTGGGTGAGACCCTCTTTCAATGCCGGATGAAAAACATACTTTGACGACTATAAACGTCGTTGGCAATCAACGGTTGGATTCTTTTTGGCCATTATAAATATCCACAGACGTAAAAAAAAAGGTTAAAAGTTAATGTTCAGGTTTGCACATTCCTTGTTTATCCCGGTTTAGTCACATAAATTCCTAAAAGCAGTTTGGAGAATTGAAAATTCCCCGAATTTGGCAATTTTTTTCCCCCATAGTTATTATATGGGGCTCTTTTATTAGTGCTTCAAAAACAAAAAGATGTAATATAACCACTGGGCCTGATTCTCGATACAAACCCGATTCCTCAGAGTGTAAAAATCGCTGCAAGACAGCACGTTGCTCGCAACGACTGCACGTTAATAATGCCATAAAATCATATTAGGGCCCGCGAGAACATGCGATCATAGATTAATCACGCATGTTTCGTTCCCCCGAGCAGCAGCAGCAGCAGCAGCGGCACACGCGAGCGCGTAACGGAAATGCAACAAACAAATTTGATCGTCATTCATCAGGCCTGCGCTGAGCCGGGCTTTCGCTTTGTGACGTCTTTTTAATATCTGACTGTTGTTTGCATATGTAATGCCATCTAAGCTCATTGCGCCGCTTCAGATTAATTTTGCGAGGAGCCGAGATGCCGCTTGAATTACAAGCGCAGCAGATAAAGAGGCAGGGAAACAACGCAAATGCGACGTCGTCGCAAAAGAAGTCAGACGCCACAAAGGCGGCAAAAGCGCGCCATTGTTTTAGGACGCGCTCGGATATCGTTCACGTTCATTTTATTTTCATGTTCCATCGCCAGCTGCACAAATGGAGCTAAAAGCAATTTTAAGCCAGACAGAATCGAATATTGTGTTTATTTCAGTGTTGCTTTTATTCAATTGAACTCATTTGTTCTCTTTGGAAATATTAATTATTTCATGCCAACGTCTTTTTTTAAGCTGTAATTAATGTTACATAATCGATATTCTGGAAGCCATTTCAAGCAAAAAGAACACTTTTCAGATGAATCAAATAGTCCGTGCTACACCATTTGTCTTTGAACAAAATTATTCATTCATTTGTATGACTATTTGGGTTTCATTTGATTTATGGAGTTCATTTCATGAATTTACATATTTGGCATTTAGATTTAATTCATTTCATGGAATCTTTCAACTGTGGTACCTAAAAGACGTGCAAAATTGCTCGGAAAATGATCGCGTCGTCGTCGTCGTCGTAGCTCAATTTTGCCTGATGCCGTTTTTTGCGGGCAATGCGAAAGCGGCTAAAGGGCACGCCCGATAAACTCGAGCGTTCCGGACGGATCCGCAACCAAGTCCGCAGTTTCGTGAACGTCGTCCATCGGGTTACGAACGAGGCACGTCCGTCACCAAACATGGCGGACGATCTACTTGGTGACTGACGACGCGGCGGCGCTACTTTTAGCCGGGACGAGTGGCGGAACCAGACTCGGATGTGGGGGAGGAAAAAAAAAAAAAAAGTAAAAAAATGAACACACGTCACCGTAAACATGGCGGCTCATGACTTAGTAATGACGGCAAATTGAATCGGAAGAACGCTGAGACGATTACGCTCCGGGGGAGGAGGAAGGGGGTGTTGGGAAGGGGGGGGGGCAGTGGTGTGGGGGGGTGCGCCAGTGCGTACAATTTTTGTTCATGCATTTAGAACCATTAGCCACCAAATCATCCATCACTGACAACAGATGCAAAATTAACAGGAGTGTGAGTGTTGTGTGCGTGTGAGCACGTGTTTATACGCGCGTGCATATCTGTGTGTGCATCTCTCCATTTGTGTTTGTGTGCGTTATTGTATGTACGTGCGTGTGTGTGTGTGTGTCTGTCCGTTTGTGTTCGCGTCGATGCGTGCGTGCGAATTGAACGAAATTCCAAAGCCAAATATTCCGACGCTAATTTGAAGCCTGATACGCGACCGTCATTTGCAACCTTAACTTTGGTCTCATTTGAACTGTTGTTGCGGTTGAAAGCGCGTCATCCATCTTAAAAACGGAGCCGGTTTTGCCATTTGGAACCGATTTGGATTTTTCCGTCGTTTCCCCGCACTTGACGTCGTCGTCGTCGTCGTCTTCCCTGGAAAAACCACAAAAACAACCGGCGGCAATTTGCGCGCCGTCGAAACGAGCGCTTCCTCAACGACATCGACGCTTGTGTTTGCGCATTGTGTTGCGTTGCTGCGGCAACTGGTTGGGGAAGACGACAACAACAACAAGAACGACAGAACCACAAAACGCAAAAGGGGAAAACCGACATGAAGAAAAAAAACTTTTTTCCTCTAAAGTGGCCTCGCGGCACATTTGCGTGCGTTTGCCTTTCCGCTGGCCTGCGATTGTAATGACGCCCCCCCCCCCACCTTCTCTTGTCAGGGTTCAAACGATTAGTCCAGCGGCAAATGTGCTCGTTCGCCGGGGTCGGAAGGCGTCCGTCTACGGGATAATGAGACGCTCACGTTTCCCGTCGCAGGCGAATTCCCCCTCGCAAGACGACGCGCTTTGCATAATTGCGCTCGGTCCCATTGACGGCTTAGCCTGTCGGATTGGGTCGCGGTTGGGGCAGCCAAGGCCGCCGTTCAACTATTTGTGACGCTGGCAACATTTATACACGCAATTAGAAAGCGACAACGTTTGAGTGCATCCGAAGGAGCAAAGTCAAAGGTTCGTGACCGACCGTGTCACGTTTCAACGATGAAAAACTTGAAACCATAACTGGGGGGGTTTGAAACACACCCACACTTGATACCCTAAATCCTGATTTCTTAACCTTAACTTTAAATCCTAAATTTTCCTTGTTTGCAACCCTATCCCAGCTTTCAAAATCTAACCACCTCTTAAAATCCGAACGAGAACTGGGTCTTGAAACCCAAAACCGAGCTTGAAATCTACATTTGAATCCAAACTTCAAACCCGACCTGAAAAGCCTCATCCCGACTTTGAAACCCTGGCGCTTGAAACCGGGATTTTAATTTGAAAACCTACCCAAGGCTCGAATATTTTTTTTTTCTTGCCGGCTTTACCGGATTTGGTGGTCAAAACATCGCCCCCTTGTGGAGACATTTATGTAGCTGTGGCCGTCCCTCCGACGAGAGTCTTCTTTGTTCCGATAAGCTCTCAAGCGCCACCGGCTGACTTCTCAGCACTCCCGAAAAAGACGTCGTTGGAAAAACAGCCGTCATTCCGCCGACCTCGCCGGAGAGGGCGAGCGGAAAACAAGAGAGACCGCGCAAGTTCCGCTGCGCAGGGAGCAGCTTTGAACTCGCCCGCTGATACATTTTGTTATCTGCGGCGGAAACGCGACTCCGTCCATTACTTCGGATGATTCGGCGTGCGCGCCGCGCCTAATGGAGGCGCTTCGTCGCGGGAAGAAAAAAGTTGTCCTCCGACGCTCAAGGAGAGCAGCTTATCGGAGAAACTGCAACCCTTCCGTACCGCTCGCGTCCAATTTGATCCCTTTCTGACGCGTGACCGCCGTAAAAATACTGCGGAACCTTCTGCACCTTGACTTTTCATATTTATATCGCGCGTGATTCACCCCGTGGCAGGTTTTTGAGTTCATTTCTGCATTTTCTCGTGGTGGCCAAACATTCAAGATGAACTTTCCTTTTCCCCGCATTCGGTGCCATTGGCGGGTTTAGAAGTCAAATACATGAGATATTTTTGGAACCTCAGATGAGCTGTGATTATGTTTTGAAACAGTACGTAATTCATAATTTCAGACAGCCAATTATTCTTGGAATATGCTACATGTGCATGGGAAGGGAAAACTATGTAGAGGTTAATGAATAATATGTCGCCGTAGATTTGATGTATTTTTTTTCAAAGAAAAAGAAACCTGGCTGACCTCCTCGCCCTCATTTTCGCGAGCATGTAAGCGAATTAATTAAACACCCCCACACACGTCACGCAATACGGTATAGAAAGTTCCGGATTTTTCAAAGAGTCGTTGGACTTTTGTCCAGAGCAGCAGGTGGCGCTAAAGCGATGCAATTTCAGCCGATCGGAAGCATTTCCTGATCATACAAATTGTGATACGAAAATCTCCTTTATCGTCATAGAACATGAGAAATTACGTTGGCATTCATTTTTGATTACATCATTGTTATATTTGTATGCATTTGCATTTCTATTCCGTTCAAGTAAACATCGTTCAATGATTTAGTTGTTCTTATTCATTTGTTTCATTTCATTGCATTAACTTTTTGCAGGCTCATTATTCAGATCCATTTGTATTTCATTTGTTTTCCTTCGGTTTTATTAAATGTTTTGTTTCCGCTTCATAAAATTTCATTCATAATTTTTTGGCCTTATATTTCATCTTGTTATGTTTATTTTTTATTAATGTTTTTATTTTATTTTTTTTTCAATTACCTATAAAATAGGATACGAAAACACTTGGTTACTGTAATTAATGGAGTATTACTATTAATTGTAATAATTTAAATAATTTAATGTAATAACGTAATTACTATTTTCAAGTAGCTGTACTTTGCATGTTTGTTTTTCCGACTACTTATTTCCTCGAACTCCCCATATTTGACAACAGATATGTATATTTTCCGCTCCTTACTTTGTTTGGAAGGTCCACCGAAAAGGCAGCACGGTGGAGCCACCGGTTAGCAGATTTGCCTGACTGTTCTGAGGTCGTGGGTTCAAATCCGGGTTGCCCGAGTGTATTTTCTCCGAGTGCTCTGGTTTCCTCCTGAAAAGGCGCACATAAGATATGAGATCAAATTTTCCTTTTGGTGTGAATTTGGGCACTTGTTCAAAACATTTGAAGACATTTCAATCTTTTCATTTTTGTGTATTTTGGTCCCTTTAAGTTTAAGTTTAAGAGTGAAAGGATGAGATTGGCGGCTTGTCCCCCCAAAAAATGTATACACACTTTATCCATCCATCCATTTTCATGGCCGCTTATCCTCACAAGGGAGGAGCCTATCCCAGCTGTCAGCGGGCAGGAGGCGGGCTACACCCTGAACTGGTCCCCAGCCAATCCCAGGGCGCATGGAAACAAACGACCAGTCGCACTCACAATCAAACCGACGGGGCAATTTTGAGTGTCCAATTAATGTTGCATGTTTTTGGGATGTGGGAGGAAACCAGAGTGCCCACCCGGAGAAAAGCCAGGCAGGCACGGGGAGAACATGCAAACTCCACACAGGCGGGGTCCGGGATTGAACCCGGGACCTCAGAACTGCGAGTCCAATGCTGTCCAGCTGAGCCCACCGGAGAACAACAACAACAAATCAGAGACAGAAGGTGCGACAATCATTTCTTGCGCTCGTTTGTGGCCGCAGACGTTGACTGGCTAGCATGGGCTTCAGGAGCTTTGCTGAAACTATGGCATCCATCCATTTTCTGTGCCACTTATCCCCACAAAGGGTCGCAGAAGGCAGAATCTCTCCTGTAATTTCTCCAAAATAATGCACACATTTTTTTTTCTTTTTTAACATGTAAAAGAAATTACAAATATTATTTCACGTGTTTATACATGTTTTTTGGGACACCCCTGTATTTATACACACATAAGTGTCAAAACGTGTCCAAATTTCAGGCAAACAGCATGTCAGAGAGAAGCCTTAACCATTGCGAGGGGATGACACGGACATTATTGGGGCCAGGCCGGTTCTATCCCGAGCTATTATTGCACATCCACGAGATTGATGGCACGCCGAGCGCTTCAGTCTTCTTTTTTTTTTTTTGCATCTCTTCCGCCCGACTGCCACATCCAAATTACAGCTGAGGTAAAGCAAAGGCAATGGGGTCAGCATGTAATCTGCGCCCGCGTAATCACACTGATGAATTATAGAACGCCAACCGCGGCGGCGGCATAATCGGAAAGCGAACGCGCCGGATGGCTACTTGGGCGCTGATCCATTGCGAGTGACAAACGCCAAAGACACAAAAGACGCTAATTTCCGTCGGGGGGAGTAAGTCGCATGTGTGCAAGTCACAAGTCTTAACCTTCACGGATCCAAAAATTGCCAAGAATGAGGTACGCATCATAAAACTTGCCCATGTGGGTGGGATTTCCTTCAGGCCTGGGATCTCGAGGCTTTGGCGCAGGATCTTAGCTGTTCCTAGTATCGCTTGTTTTTGGACGGGGATGTGCGCAGTTTTTCCAAATGTCTGCTGGAGTCGTCCCTCCCAGCTCGGGGGGGTGCTTCCTGCCCCCATCGTCCCGATCACTATTGCAGTTTCTCCAGTTCTTTCTTCACTTGTTTGTATTTTTCCATCTTTTCGTGTTCCTCTGCCCGGACGTTGCCATCACTCTGGATCGCCTCATCAAGCGAGGTTCAGAAATGAAGCCACGACGAGCCGCCTCCTCTACAGAGTAGAAGGATCTGCAGCGATGACATTTGGACCGGAGAAGTGTGGGCGAATCGTAAAGTGTCTCGACGAGAGACGAGGATCGGCAGAACAGATGCGCAGGAAGGTCGCAAATATTTTGGAATTCCGCAGGCAAATGGCAACCACGGGGCCAGACCCGGCCAAGATCCAGATCCTGAATGATCAGCTGATCAGCAAGTATATGATCCAGGTCATGAACAATAATCAGAGTCTATTCGCAGGTCTTAACCTTACAACTAGGGTTAGCGTTTCAAAGCTAATCAGGGTTAAAATTTCAAAGGAAGATTCCAGGACCATGTTTGGTTTCCAAATTAGGCCACAAGCCAGGGCAAAAGTCTTCAAATGAGAGTTTCGAAACAGGCCTCGCGTAGCCTGATCAAACCACAGTGCGTAAAAATCAGCGGGCAGTCAAATTTGGATTTGAACAAGACAAAAAGGCAGCGAAATGACCACCGCAGGCGTCCGTCGGATATTTGTCCGTCTCGATTATTTGCTGCGACTCGTCATCGTCTGAGGATCAAGTGGGAAAAATCAGCTGGAGGAGAAACGTGAAGTGTGGAGACTGCACGTGACGATTGGGCCTGGGAGGAAACGTCCTCAGGGACACTTCGAGCTCCCCCGCTGGCTCGCTTTTGGAGGGGGGGGGGGGGGGGATTGCTCCAATAACACAAAGCCGTATTAAGTTGGAGAGAAAAAAACAAAACAAAAAAAAAACAAGTAAACGGCTCCCCGGGGGTGCCCGTCCTGCTCTCGTTGTGTACAACGCCGATGAGTCAAAGGACAATCAGGAAGACGTCCGAGAAAGCAAACGGATCGCTGCGACACGCGCAAACATTTGCACCCGACCAACACTAAACTTGGCAAACATCTTCATCGTGACACCATACAAGAAAAAAAAAGCAGAGAAAAACCCGTGCCGTGAAAAACGGCGTCGCTAATTGGCCGCTTGGTGCGACGATGCCATTTTGGGGGATTTTCACCGTTCGAAAATCTTTGTGTCCGGCGCCGTGTGTCCGATTGACCTGCGCGCATCACGTTCAGGATCCAGAAAGATCATCGTTATGTATAGATGATGAATATATGTTGGGAATCGAAAAGGTTGTCGGCCATTTTGGTTGGAGAAGGTCGTTTTCCCAGGATTTTGACCATTTCGAAGGTCTGCCAAGTGTTGGGGAAATAAAAATCAGCATCCAGCATGACCAACTGACACAAACTCCTGAACTCATGTTCATCGTGCTTCAAAATCACTGGAGAAACTACGCTGTCAAAAGCAGAATTCCATCCATTTTGGTTCAAAGGTGACGTTTTTCTATGATTTGAGGCCTTTCACCAAAATTCACTCCATCTGACACAAGCGTGTCCCAATGACTTGAAATTCCACACGCGTGTCAATCGTGACCATTTGCACAGAAACCACTGAAGAAGAGATCCTGCGAAACCTTTGGCTTGTCAGAGGCCCTCTTTCCTGATTTTGCCCATTTGACCTGAATTCAGCGCATCTGGCCGCAATCTCTCCGACTGACATGAAATCCTGTGAGCGTGTTTATTGCGACAGACTGCGCCAAAAGCCATCTTGTGAATCGAACCAGTAGACGTCCATTTTGGTTGAATGCTCTTTTTTTCGGGGATTTTGGCGCTTTTACCCAAATTCGCCGCATCTGGCGCACGTTCATCGCGACAAAATGCACCCAAATCACTGAAAACCTTGACTGTAAAAGGTTTGACCATTTTGGTTGAAGGGAAGCAATTTCCTCCAGTCAGAAGGTGACATTGTTTTTTTTTTTCCAGAACGATTTCTCCGTCACATGGATTATTCATACGATGAGCGAAAAATCCCAAACGGTGATCAAGACGTCGGGCGCGCACATTAGTTAGAGCGGAACGGAGGGCACGGCGCATGTTGTTCACCGCCGAGGACGTCCATCTCCACGTCCGACAAGGCCAGCGAGCCGGCGAGAGAGCGAGAGAGCGAGGGAGCGAGGGGGGAGGGGGGGGGTGGAGGCTAATCCAGCAGGTGAGAGCGCAGGCTAATGGAATCCCGGGCAGGAAATGAAGCCTTCGGAGAGCCGGCGACAGCGTGACTGACAGCAACATTAGGCCGACCACGACCAGAGCTGAGAGGCAAGAGGAGATGAAATGAGATGAGGGACAGACGCGCAAGACAGATAGAAGCGACAAGGAGGAGACGGCGGGAGATAGATGCCTCGCTCAACTTCTCAACTTTCCATCAAATTGATAAATCATAGACGCACACCCCCTGGTCGCCACAGCGCCCCCACCAATGTCGCGAAAAGTACAATCAAATTGCATTTAGAGTCACATTTCCAAACTTTGGAAGCAAAGTTCCTCTCCGCGCCACCGTCACCCGAACAATCCGACCGCGGACGGCAACTGAAACCCGGCTCCCGGTATTTCCACTGCTCAGAACCGTCTGTCGGCCCGTCCGACGATTCCGCTCGTCGGCCGGCACTTTCGACTTCAGCGCCGTCGCTGGCGAGGCCGCTTAAAGTTCTGGGCTGCGATTGGGGCTTGTGACACAGCAGAAATGACGTCGACGCGTTCGACTCGGGAGCGCAACCTCGCAACCTGATGCCGTGCAGCCACCCGAAGTCTGGTTTCGGGCCTCGGCTACGACCGCAGGGACGCGTTTGGCCCGACCAGATGGAAGGAGCTTGACCCTCAGCCCCCCGCGTCTGTCGCCGTCCCGATTGGGCGTCGATTGTTTTATCTCCGCAACACGACGGCCGCAGTCCAGAACACTTTCTGATGTAATCCCGTGCCTTTGTCGAATCACGCGGTCAGATTAATCGGCATCCTCAGAGCGTGATGGATTTCATTTGTAGCTTTAACAGGATCCGCAAAGCCAGTGCGCCAAAAATAATAATCCTGACGTTTGTCACCTACTGCTTCATTCCGCGCTCATTGCGTCCCAATCCAAACTGGATTCCTTTCCACGTTTCACAAAAATGAAGTTTATTTTCATTTGTCTGTTTGTTCGGGCATGTTTTAGCGTTCCGGGCTGTCCCTGCTGGCGCGGTAACAAATGAGGAAAAGCCAGTGAACAAAAGTGGGCACACTTGACCTCGACGCACCGGCAAAAAGATCAAAATCCCCGTCACGTTCGGCTCAACGTGACGAGAATCCGTCTTGCTTGCTGCGCGTTTCATTATGTCGCGTTTGTTTGCCTTGGAAATATGGAAGCGGAGCCTCGGTGCGCGTTTCAAAAAAGGTGCGACGGCGACGTGCAGAAGCTCGAGCGGGTAAACTGACACCGCAGATGTGTCATTAAAGAGTTCGGGGGAGGGGGGGCGGGACACGGGGAAAAAAAAGCAAGCACATATCAGATCTACACGTTGAAGAGGATGAGCGAACGAGCTCGTAAAAAAAAAAAAAAAAAAAAAAAAAGTTTTTCTTCCACACATTTCTTTTTAAAGATTCCGCAAGCAGGTGATGGCGTTTTTTTTTTTTTGTTTTTTTTTTTACAATGATCTTTCTTTGACGCAAAGCTTCAAAATGTGTTTTTCCATTTTTAAACAGGATGGGATTTGCATTTCCCAAATCCAATAAACTCGGGACGCTGTGTAAAAATGTAAATAAAACCAGAACACAATGATTTGCAAATGCTTTTCTACTTCTACCCAACACAACACTGCAGGGGCAACAAAAGACTGGAAAAGCGGAGGAATGCTCGAAAAACATCGATTTGGAACATTCCACAGGTGCGCAGGTGAGTCATGACTGCTTGGAAAAGGGGCAAACCCGAAAGGCTCAGTTTTTCAACGGCTTGGACGACGCGAGATTTGCCACTTTGTCAACAAAACTTTAAGATCATTCCAAATTGGGAGCCCTCACTTTGTCTATTTTATGCTTTGTGATGGAAGCAAGTTTAACCTTATGTCAAGTGACCGGGATAAAAAAAAAAAAAATAAACACTTGCAAGGAGCATCGAGCTGAAGAACGTCAATGGCCAACTGGAGTCTGAGCTCCCGCCGTCGCTCACTAAGCCACATTTCGCCATTCGTTAAGTCGTTTAGTAAATATATTATTTGGCGTAATCTTGTGTTGTCATAGTGCAAAAGATCTACGTGGGACTGAAGGGAGGAGCTTCAATTCATCAGACCACAGTTTCGTCGTTTGGGGGAAAAAACGTTCTTGCCGACATCTCGTGGACTTTCGCCCGTCGCAGCAGGGCGGCGGGTTCGCCGTCGCTGGCAAACAACGAGCGTTATTATCTCTGCAAAAACAGAATTGTGGGAGTCAAACTGCGCATTTCCTTCTGATACGTGATGTTTTTTTGTTGTCTTCCATTACCTGCGCTGCCATTTTTTTTTTTCTATCAGCGGCTCGTCTTGAAAGTCGACTCGGTCTTTGTGAAGATTACACACGTCGTCTATTTGCCGTCTCCGCCGAGCTTATTCCCAACGTAAACATCGTTTTATCAGCGCTCGCCTCCTCCTCTTCCTCGCGCTTTGGTAAATACGACTTTGAGGTTAGATGAGCCGGCGTTGTTCTTCGTCTCCTCGGGGTTGTCAAACTCTCGCTCTTTATTTTACTCTGTGTTTGCTCTCACCTCGTATTTTTTGAAAAAAAAAAAAAAAAAAATCCATTTTTAGAGGGTTTTTCTCCCCCCCCCCCCTCCAACTTGTTCTCTGGCCACACGCTGCTCGTCTGACGGCTCGGGTCAAGCGGAGCGACCCGACGCGCATGGCTAATGCCGGTCAGGGGGAATAACAGTTAAATTATGCTCGCCGCGGGGGGGGGGGGGGTGCGAAACACCCACTTCGAATTCCTCAAGGTCGTTTGAGGCAAAGAGTCATGCTAAGTAGTTTGTTAGCCTCGTTCCCACCAGGTTAGGCAATTTGGACCTCTTCAAAGTGTTGCCGTGGTTTTCGCCGAGTGGGTCCGTTTGATTTAGTCGCCGTTTGTGTTGTGCGGGGTCCCCAAAATATTGTGATACAAGTTGATTGGATCCGGTGACCATAAATTAATCTCTAAAATCAGGATTTAAAATGAAGTGAAATGCCACTAAGTCTCCACCCAGCAATGGATGGATAGAACAAGAATATTATCACTAACATTAAAAAAAAAAAAACAAAGCAGTGACTGTGAAATAAATTTTTTCGCCCACTTGGGGGCAGTATAAGAGATGCACACAAAAAAAAAAGATTCAAAATGTTACGCTTGATGTATTTGCACGAATGTACGATCAATTAAAAAGAGAGGCGATCAACTGACCTAAAAACACGAGGAGGGGTCTGCTCATCCGTTCGTACAGATGTGACTCCCAAAAAATTGGATCTTCGAAAAGCCCCCTAAAAATGTGAAAGATTTGGTCAGTGAGGGTGAAGTGAGAAACATTTTGCACACAAATAAAAATGTACATGTTTATTATGAGGTTTCTTAATTATTAAACATTAAATACATGACTTAGTGTTTTTCGAGGTGGGGGGGGGGAACAGATTAAAAGCATTTCCATTCATTTCAATGGGGAAAGTTGATTTGAAGTGAAGGCCTCATTGTATTCACTGCCTTTCATACAGAATATCAATTCACGTTTGCGACGCCGTGACATTTGAACAGAACTCAATGACACAACACGTCGAACGTGATCGGGGTTTGACGAGGTTATCGATCCGCCCGGGCCCCTCTCGTCTCTCGCGCCGCCAAATCGTCATTTCTGCTTACATCGCCGCACAGCCGCGACCGAAATAGATCAACAAAGCGACACGCGAAGCCCCCTTGGGGTGGGGGTGGGGGTGGGGATGCGGGGGACGGAGCGACGTGCCGAAGACGATCGCAACGCATCCGCGTCAAAACAAAACAAAAACAAAAAATCCGCTTCCACAAGTTGCTTTTTGCGGAGTTTGATCTTGAGTGCAGCTCCGTCGCAGTCTGCCACCTTTAGTTTGCCTGTCATAAGCGTCACCTTTCATCACGTCGGCTTCCTGGTGTGCAAAAGCAAATCGAGTCAAACGTGTTGCGGGGAAACATGGCGGCGCTGCCGCGGCACCAAATTGAGACAACACGAATGGCGGAGACAAGCGCCGCACTGGGAGGCCCGCGGCAGCCATCCATCCATCTTCCACAGCAAAATAAGAAAATCTTGAGATTCTTTTCACAAAAATCCCATCGTAATCCTTTTTTTTTTTTTTTTCTTTGTCTTATAAAAAAAAAAAAAAAAAAAAAAGCAAAAAGGCATTAATATTACTCAAAACAAGTTTTGATTTTGTTTGTTTGGTTTCCCCCTTCTGGAATGTGCAAGCTTTGTTATTTTCCCATCTTTCATATCAACTCGTAGAAATGTCCAAACTTTTTTCCCCCCTCTTACCTCATTTGGGGGTGAGCTGGAGCCTAAATATTACATTTATGTAACATATACAAGCGGCTGAAATGAGTTTCCACCCCAGGGTGTCCGGGCTTTCCCTGAGAGAATGCGTGAGAAGCTCGGTCATCAGGGAGGGGCTCAGTCTCGACCCGCTGCTCCTCCCCATTGAGAGGAGCCAGATGAGGTGGCTGGGGCATCTGATTCGGACCCCTCCCAGGTGAGGTGTTCTGGGTCATGTCCCACCAGAAAGAGACCGCGGAGACGACCCAGGGAGAGACTACGCCTCTCGGCTGGTCCGGGAACACCTCGGGATCCCTCCGGAAGAGCTGGAAGAAGTGGCTGGGGAAAGGGAAGTCTGGGTATCCCCTGCTGAAGCTGCTTCCCCTGAGACCCGACCCGGAAAAGCGGCAGAGAATGGATGGATGGCTACTAGTGGCACCTGGTCAATGGATTCATTTCAATGAGGAAATCTGATTTGAGATGGAAGCGCATTAACAGAACGAGAGAAACTCGCAAGTCAGGGAGGCGCTCTACAAGGTCTCGTGACTAACTTCCAGTTGTTTACTTGCGACGGAGTGCACGAGGAACCGCATGCTGCTGCACCAACTAGGCGCGGGGTCCGACGCAGTTTGAAGCATTTGCTCAAATCTTCCTCTTAAACCATCAGGGAGGCGCAACCTTGTTAGCGGAGGGAAATTAAAAAGCTCACCGGCGCGAGTAAATATAGACTCTTATAACCCAGAATCCTCATTAAAATATTCAAGGGCGCTTATCATTAAGAGACGCGAGTAATCGCCTCCTCACCTGGGGTGCCTGGGGGGGGCTGTTCCGTGTTTGGAATCGCCTCCGTCAAACGTTTCCTCTTCGAAGGGAAAAGAAACACCGCTCGAGTCTGCGTGGAATAAAACAGAAAAGTCAGACAGACAATAGAAGAGGCCTTCACTAGTGCCGAAATCGGAAAATTGTGCTTTCACGGTGAGAAGGGCAAAGAGAGAAAATATTTTCACATCATCGGGCCAGGAGAGCAGAACTTCATGCGGCAACGCTACATGAACAATAAACATACATGAGTGAACGAGATCGGCAGCATCAAGAGTCAGCAGCGCTGGATCTTGCAAAAAAAAAAAACTATATATATATAAATATGTAACACATAAGCTGATGTACTCCAGATGCGATTGGCCAACCGTGTAGAAACCGACATTATTGTCACGGCTTGGACTTGAGAACGCGAGGAAGGCGAGGCAAAGACGACAAGCGAGTTTACCTATGCGCGGATCCTGTTCGTGGACTTCAGCTCTGCGTTCAACGCCATCATCCCTGAACTCCTCCAAACTTCTCCAGCTCAGCGTCTCGCCTGCCACCTCCCGGCGAATTTACAACTTCCTGACGGGGCAGGATGCAGAAGGAGAGTGCTGGGGGACACCCACCTCATCCACGGGCACTATCAGCACTGGGGCACCCCAAGGTTGCGTCCTCTCCCCTCTGCTCTTCTCGCTCTACACGATCGACTGCCAAACTCCAGAAGTTCGCAAATGACACCACGGTCATCGCCCATTCATAAGGAAGAGTTCCTATAAACAGAAGTGTTTCTTGCTCTTGTTGCTGTGTTGTTCCTTGTTCTTTGTTCTGTACGTCGTACCAAGGCAGCACCGACTTCCGGACAAAAATTCCTTGTGTTGTTACACACTTGGCCTGATTCAGATTCTGAAGGACCCGAGCGCAGGACCCAAAGAGTCTCAAAAAAATGATATTCCCTGGTCAGAAATGCCAACCTAAACAGAGTCCAATAATTAATAACTAAAGTGACAAAAGAAAACCTTGAATAAACCAAAACCGGAAACAAGACGAGACGTTGCACGGAGAGGAAATGGCATGGGCTCCGAAAAACAGGACGCCAACAAACAAAAGATCAAACAGAAATGAAAGAAAACCGGCCGGGTGTTAAATACAGAGACTGACGAGACAACGAGGAACACCTGGGCGAGCGGTCGGACGGAGCCGATTGGTCGACACGATGGGAGGAGCTTAACGAGAACAGGTGGGCGCACGGAAATCGTGGAAGACGGGGAAACATGAAACAAAACAAACCCAGGCGAGACGGAGACCGTGACGAGTAAAACCAAGCAAGAGCAGTCAGCAGCTACCGCGCTGCACTTAGCAAAAAAAAAAAAAAAATGCTACCCATTGTGGAAAAACATACTTGAAATATGCAGACGTGAACGTGTCCACGAACACACAGAAAAGTGAATCCCAGCAGGAACTGGAGTGAGCAAAAGGATCGCCATTGAGAAATATTCATGCAAACGTGATGTTATGCAGGGATTCACGGCGAAGTGCGCATTAGGAAACAGCTGCTGTGAACGGAATACAATAAACAGAAAAGATAACGTGACCAGAAAGACGCCGTTTGGAATAAACATGAGACATCAATCTGCCGTAGACACCGCATGTTGTTGTCGTGGTCGTGTATGAGCTGGCGACCAAAACGACATTTCGACAAGTCGTCATCTGCTCTGACGTCAGCCCCCCCACCCCAAATTCAATCTCCGGGAATGTTCCAGAATGACAGACACGCTGGTATTATCCCGTCTTCCCGAATGACTTGACAACAAAAAGCCGAATTTGGGCACCGTGAAGGGGGCGACGGGCTTCGGGCCTTCGTTTGGCGCTTCCATTGGACGCCAGTAGGTGGCGGGAACCTTTGCAAAATGCACAAATCCTACTTGAAACGTTTGAAACCTCAACATGGAACTTTCATCCACTGGTTCTGTCTGTCTGCTTTGAAACTCCACATCGAAACGCAAACCTTCACTTGAAACCCGAACCCTCCCTGGAACGCAAACGTTGGACAGCTGGCCAACACTTGCTTGAAACCCCAAAATGTATTAAAAAGTCCGAGTTGAAACCATAACCCCGTCTTGACACGCTAATTCAAAAACCAAATCCAGTTTTCAAACGTGACTTTGAAAGCCTCATCTGGTCGCAAACGGGCCAAACTGCCGCGAAATCGTCAACCCGCGCTTGAAAAGCGAAGCCTTTTTCGGAAGCGTAACGTGGAAGCCGACCGGTGCAGAGACGGCTCACGACGAGGCGCGGGGCCGCCCCCTTTTCATTTGACCTTGATTAGGACCAAATACTTCCAGAAGGAGAACCGGGTGTCATGCCCTTCCCAACCCGGTTCCTGTTCGTATGATTGACAAAGAAGCGACTCCGCCGCCTCACTTTTGTCAACAAACGGGCAAGAATACGTGAAAGGCGTCATTTTGGTTAGCGAGTGTTCCTGGAGGAAGGCGTTTATTTTGTTTGTGCTTTTTTTTCCCCACAGTCTTTTTCATCTGGCTGCCTCTAATCCTCAGTGCTGTCACATTTTAGTCATAATTACGTGAATCTGCATCTTGTGTGTAATTTAATTTCATGTACGCGGCGGGAGATTTCTTCCTCCTATCGACGGCGAGGGAATGAAAACCTCGTGCCAGTCCCCCTTGTCAAGTCCCGAGTCTTGAGACGGGATCTAGTGACGCACGGGCAAGTCTCAAGTTAGTCTCGAATCTTTGGTTTCTAGTCTAAAAGAATCCCTGAGTCATTTTGTCCTGGGATGATCAATTCCCTAATGATGCGGGAGACGTGCGCAAGTCTCAAGTTTGGCGTCTCAGGCCCTCAAGTCTCAAGCGAGATCCGAATCATTTGGTTTGGAGAAAGCCGAGTGAAATCAAGTCCCAGGTCGCAGACAAAAGTCTCAAGTAAGTTCCAAATGTTGAACCTCAAAGATATTTTGTCCGAGACAAGTCAGAGATGATTGGAATCCCAAGTCTACAGATCGGATCAAGTCAGGTAAGGGCAAGTCTCAAGTGAGCTTCAAGTCTGAACTTTCAAGTCACAAGTCGGAGGGTATCTCGAGTCGAGTCGAGTCGAGTCGAGTCGAGTCGAGTCGAGTCGAGTCGAGTCGAGTCGAGTCAAGTCAAGTAGAGTCAAGTCGAGTCAAGTCGAGTCGAGTCGAGTCGAGTCGAGTCGAGTCGAGTCGAGTCTCCTTATGAATGAAGTCTTAGTTGCAATCTCGTCTGGACCAAGCAAGAAGACCAAAATGAAAGAGTTTCCCCGTCCTGTCCGTCCCGGACGTCCGGACGTATGGCAGCTCCGTCACGTCTCAAGTCAGCAGTCTTTAACGTCCAAGTCGGGCCCGAAGTCGGCTGTTTTTTTGTAAAAAAAAAAAAAAAAAACGAGTCACAAGTCATCAAGAGAAGTGCCCCCCCCCCCACTCCCATCTCTGCTTTGTACACGCAGAAGCTTTTTTGTGCGCGCGTGTCATGTCCCGCCCACCCCACCCCACCACCCCCCCTCGCGAAAGTTCTGCCGTCAGCAGAGAAAAGTTAAAATGAACTTCCAGCAGATACGCATCTGCCGTGTCAGAGGGGGCCGCCGGCGCCAGGGAACAAAACGGACCGATATTATCGCCACTATATTACAGATGTATTGAAGGACTCGGGGTGGGGGGGGGGGGGACTATTCTAAGCCACAATGGCGAGAATTAAAATATGCGCATGGTATTATCGTCACGGATATTACAAGTTGGGCCACTCCGACGGGCTCTGGAAAAGTGAGGCCTGATGTTTCTATTTGGGGGGGGGCGACGCCACTAAACGCGTGTCAAAGGTGCGTTTGAATGTTTGTGTTCAGCAATCGCACCCAAGGGATTTGGCGGCGGGTGGGCGGGCCGACCCAGTCACACACGGGCGTGCGCAGGCTCCATTATTGATATTTGTAACATGAAATTCATGTCTCGTGCCTACGCGGCTTCTCATGATAAATTTTTCCTCAAATCCAATTTCAGCCCATTCGTGTCGTCATGTCAACGCGATCCGCTCGGGATCTTCAGAACCGGCAGCGGCCTCGCGTTAATTAAACCACGTTAGCAATTGGACTCGTTTATTTGTTGAATCCATCAAATTCTGCCATTATTTTTCCTTTTTTTGTTTTTTAAATAACCGGATCAGAACAAAACTTGTTCGGTCGACGTTGTGTGTAGTGCTGTGCACACGTGCATAAATATGTTTAATAAACAGCATCTCTGGTGGGTGAGATGCATTGTTTTGTTTTTTTTTTCCCCTCATGTTATTATTATATTCAATAAATATTGATTGCGATTTGCGTGGCGCAGCCGCGTGCTGCGATTTTGCCTTTTTGTCAAGTATTGGTGGTTTGGAGAATTGCGACGTGATCGCGGTGCTGTGAAGGGCTGGATTAAGTCAGGAAAGCCCCCACTGAAGGCTCGAGTGGCAATTGAAGGGATTCTGCAGTGGGTTGAGAATGGGGGGGGGTCGGGGCACGGGGTGGGGGGGGGGGTTGAATGCTTTCGTGGTACTGCGCTGCCATCTGGCGGCTGCGGCTGGAACTGACACAAGGCCTCAACACAAAAAAAAATTGCAAACATACCCTTATTAGGATTACACGTCCATCCATCCAATTTCTGAGCTGCTTATCCTCACAAGGGTCGCGGGGGTGCTGGAGGCTATCTCAGCTCGCAAAACCGGTTGTCAGCCAATCGCGGGGCGCATGGAGACAAACGACCAGTCGCACTCACAATCATGCCGACGGGGCAATTTAGAGTGTCTAATTAATATTGCGTGTTTTGGGGATGTGGGAGGAAACCCGAGTGGCTCCCCGGAGAAAATCCACGCAGGCACGGGGAGAACATGCCAACTCCACACGGGCGGGGCCACCAGAATTACACGCTTGTCCCAATATTACAAGTGTAAGCCATTTTACGCAGTAGAATCACAGTAAAATATACGACATACTGTTCTAATCTCCAGGAATGAATTCCTGGAATGATTACAAATGTGTATTTATGACATATAAATAGAATATGTATTACATGCATGCACCAGGACCGTCTTTTAATCTGCAGGGTTCTTTCTTCTTCTTTTTTGGAATTGATTTCAAATGCGTTTCAAGCTTGGGGCCTTTTTCGCTTGGCTGGCTGGTGACATTCGGTAATTCTTTAACTGCAAAAATGAGCTCACATCAGTTCTTATCATGAGCATAAATAAACGCGTTCACTTCAAATATACACACGCACACAATAGACGTTATTAAAGGATTTTTTTTTTTAACAGCCACCAGAGGGAGAATCCCATCGTTCAAAAGGACGGTCAGCAGAGGCTCTCTAAAATTCTTGAGATCCAAATTGCGACACAATTTTGCTCCATCGGAGGCCAATAATTGAAAGACCTCTTTAGGAAAGTAAGAATGTGGTCCCAAATTGCTCGTTTGTACCTAATGGTGGCTTTCAATCGGCCACAAAAGAGTTTTGCAATATGAAATTACGAGCATACTGCCGGTGTCTTTTCTGCAGATCCAAAGTCGCACATCGTTGCCGAGCTGACTCGCGTACGCGACGACAAGAGAAAAAAAAGTTATTTTTAAAACCGGCTCGCACAAGACCGGCAATGCGGCGACCGGGAGCGGAAGTGCGCTCGGTTGTCGGGAGTCGCGCGTGCGTACATACCGTCCATTCCTGCTGGGGGGTTGGGGCAGGACGGGGGGCTTCAGCTGTCCGTCCGTCCGCCGTCTGCGCGGGTTGCGATGAGCGCACTGGAAAATGATCGGCATGCACGGCAAATGACGACACTCTGGATTTGTACCCTCTCTACGGATCCCTAAACCTGGTTTAGAACCACAACCCTACTTGTTTAACCCTAAGCAAGCCGACTTTTGAGACCCTGACCATTGACTTGGGATCGACATTGCTTCGAACCACACTTTGATACGCTAAACCCGGTTTGAAACTCAGACTTGACTTGACTTGACTCAACCCTAACCAAGTCTCCAAACCTGAATTCGAAACACGGGCCCCGCCTTAAAACCGACATTATTGCTCCAGATCAATTTGAAACCCTATCGGTATGTGCGAAGCCCTGACCGAGGTTCCGAAGAACGATGTGGAAACCCTCACCCTCACCCTGCTTTGAAAGCTTAAATCTGTCTTTAGGAAGGAAGAAAAAAAAAAAAAAAAACCATCTTTAAAAGCATAAACACGGCTTGAAGCCTTCACTTGAAACGGAGAAAACACAAACACACACTGGCAGCTGTCTCCAAGTGTGCTGGGACAGGCCGATGCAGTTTTGAGGGGAGGGGAGGGGAGGGGAGGGGACAGAATGGACCGCTGCCCTTAGAAACCGGAGCCGCCTACCGGGATTCTCGTCACTCGCCCGCTCGCCCGGAAAAGCGGCCGAGTCGTCCTGCTGCCGCTTCGCTTGGCTCACGTGGACGGCAACAAACAACAACAACAACAACAAAGACGAACGTTCCACCTCCCTTCTTTTCTTTTTCGGGGTGACGAGCGCACAGGGGAGATATGAAGCTGTCGAGGTTCCGCACGGTACCGTTTTGGATCCTCTGCGCTTTGGCCGGTGAGTCCAAAAGCTAAGATGTGAAATGTCGGTCGGGTCTCAAAGAGCTGAGTGGCTCCGTTACGGGCCCTTGAGGAACCTCAAAAACAGCGGTAAAAATATTTGATTTTCAAGATTTCCTTTCAGGTGTAAGGAGATGGTCTTTTCGAACGGCACGGGCCTGAAATATGAATATCAGATATGAGATTTATTATTGAATACTGTATTATGCAGTGTGTGGACTTGGTCACTGTGAGTCTCTTCTTTTCAAATAAGGAAAATAGCACTCAATAATACTGTACTTACTCAACGTTCTAAAAAAAGATAGTAACCACAAGTAGAATTAAACAGGTTGTGATTGTGGCGCTTTCTGCAGTGTGCGGCCACTAGGGGCAGTATATTGCAGTCATGCAGACAAATGAAGATGGGCTTCACAGCTCAGAAAACTTCAGTTGCTTTTCGCAGGGGATAAAACCTACTTTGATTGTTATATTGTCTATCTACATGCGTTGCTTTACCATTTGTGTCGCTTGAAGAATGAAAACACGGACGCATTTTGTTACCACAGTCTTGCTTTTCTGCAACTTGTTAGCACTCGCATCAAGCTATGTGGTTGTTTTAAATACTTTACACGTTTAGTTCTCTGCTTGATGTTTCGTTGAAAATGAAAGAGCTTGAAGCCTCTTTGCGGAGAAACGTTTGTTAAACGCCAAACTGCAACTCGTGAAGTGAAGTGAGTTGATTTCGTCGTGCTTTAATTTCAATGTTTTCCTCTCACATCAAAACCCCCAAAAATGGGCCAAAAAAGTTGGACGTTTGGACAACTGAACCACGGAGGCTAAAGCGGCTACTACTCAGAAGGAACAGCTGCGCTCCTCCATTTTGGATTTCCCAGCATGTTTTGCGGCAGGGAGGGGTTCAACCTGCTGTTTCCCGCAGGAGTGAGTCCCCCCCCCCCCCCATCCCCCCGTCGCCCTCGAGATCCCCTAAAAGCGCCGGCTCCGCGTCGTCGGCATTCCCGCCCGTGTCGGAATTTGAGGCATTTCGTCGGGGCGGGGGGCGTCTCGTGCCGCGCGACGATTTACAACCCGGCCGCCTCGTCACTTCGGGCAAGGACGCGAGAACTGGCGGCTTCTCCCCTGACAGGTTTCAAGCTGAAAAAGTCCTGAACTCCAAAAAATTCCCTCAGGAAAAAAACGGAATCATTCAAATTTTGTAAAGAGGCATCAAAGTGCCAAACGTGGTGAACTGTTGATTCTCTCCCAGCAGTTTTCAAAGCCGTTGCCCCGTATTTGAAGTTGTTTTAGGGTATTTTGACTGAATTTCTTCTGTCATAATACAGTACAAGCGCCTTCGGACCAAAAAGCTGAGAAAAGAAACTCTATTAAATGAAACATGGCAATCAAATCTTTTGACATTTGCTGCTTTTGTGCCACCCCAAACTAGGAAAGAAAAACTAAGCCTTTCCAACTGGCTGCACAGCTGGACGTCGGTGACTTTTTTTCAACCTTTGTCACGATTGTGGCACACTTTCTACTACCTGCCGTGACACGTACATGGTTGACACCATACGTGGAGCCTGTTTGAGTGCGAGGTCCTTCAAAATATCCGATTTCCAATGTGTGCAAGTGTTAATTGACGTGACAAGCCGAGACTGACTGCATACTTTTTATCTTCCACTCAAAAGCTGTGCACATTTAGAGGTGCACTGTGGCAGGCTTGTGTTGAAATTTCAAATCACACTTCCGAACGATGCGCTCCCCAGGTATAAATCGAGCGCACCCGGCTTTCAAGGCGAGCCCTTTTTTTCCATGCCGGCATAATTAATAACATCCGCTTTTTGCGATTCGGCCGGCGGAGCCGTCCGCGTTAATAAACGGACGCTGGGATGTTTCCCGCCACCAACGAGCGGGTAAAGACGCCATAAAAGTTTCTAAATCATCGGCTGGCCTTTTGTTTTATCGTCAAACAATATTTGCTAGCCGCCCGTTAGCGGCGCGTCCATCAAAAAACGAGATTACGCCGCCTTGATTGTCCTCATGTGACATCTCCCTGCAGGCCCTCCTATGAAATCAATAACTCTTATGGTCCCATATTTCATCATAAACACACACTTGACAATGTAAAAGCAGTTAATAATCAATTCAGCTACTCTCAATTGCGCACGTATCGTACGAGGCCCGCCTGTTCGGGACTATAAAGGTTGTTTTATGCTTCAATAAAGTGGCCGTGCTGTAATCTAAGTGGCGCGACGGCGTTGACATAACTGAGCGTATGCGGGAGAATCGACGCAAAAGATCTTCGGGAGAAAAGATGAACACAAAGATTCATTGAAATAAGCCTCAGGCCATCTGCGCGACGCTGGCGAACACACAATGGAGTCATCCGAGTAAGCAGCGACGGCGTCGCTTCGTGACGAAAGCTCCCGATGAGGCGATCGGAGGCTCGCGTCGGACCGATTGACTTCCTCGAAAATTCTCCCCCCAACTCGGTGGCCAACGTATGAGACATCAAATCCGGCTGTACACCGGCGCTGTCAGATAGCGGCGACCGGACTCGCCAGTTTTTCAAGGCAGAAGCTGTCGTTCGGTCAATTTTTAAGCTTTGACTTGAGAGCAAACGAGGCTTCAGCCTGTCTACTGCCACTCCCGGCTGAAGTTTACTGTCACAAAACAACAATAAAATCAAGTTGTGCATTTAAAACAACCACAGTCCTCATCTTAGCCTCTTTGTCCAGTTACTTAATGCTAATGATAACACAATGGGAAACGCCATAGACGTGCTAACAGCCTCCGTGTAGCTTTGTCGAAACCCATTGAAGCAACACATATATTAGAACGCAAACGCTGACGCAAAGCATGATTAGACACAGTCGACAAAAAATACAACAATACTCGCAAGTATTTGTTCTTTATCATCTGATTAAAAAAAAAAAAAAATTGCAGCTCAGCAAGAAGCGACCATCCCCGTGGAAAGTGGAAGGCTGAGGCTCAGCTGGTAGAGCGGATGGTCCACTGACCAAAGGGTCATTTGTTCGAATCCCAGCTCCAACCCACTGTCTTGCCCAAGGGTCTTTAGCAGCCCGTGGGTGTTATCCTTGGGCAAGACAGTGAGCCCTAAATTGCTTCCAGGGCAACATTGAAAATAAGAAACTGTTATTTATCTAAACAAGACAAAATAATAAATCCATCCAAGAATTGAAGCAAAAAATATTTGATTCTTTATATTTCATTTAATTGCACTAACTCTCTTTTATAAAGTCCAATATTATGGAGTGCTATTTTCCTTATTAAAATACACAAAACAATCTTTTTTTTTTTTTTTTTTTCTTCCGGGGAGGGGCGGAACAGATTAAAGGCCTTTCCATTCATTTCAATGGGCAAAGGTGATTTGAGACACGTTGTTACGAAACAAATTCGACTCAAAGTCAAAGGGACCACTTACAGGAGCGGAAACAAAAGTATGATCGTTACCAATGATCCAATTTCTGGTTCAGAGGGAGAATGGCGTAAAACTCCAATTAGATGGCGAGGGCGCTACCATCTTTATTTTGGGGGGGGGGGGGGTGGCCTTGACAAGAAAACGTAAGTTCCCCTAACCAAAATGGAAAAAAGTCGTAGGGCGCTGACGTCTTACATGGTGAAACCCATCGTATGAATAAAAAGAGGACGGAACCATTTGCATTCTGGAGCGGCGCTGAAGGATTGTATCGTCACTCAAAAAATGGAAAAGTTCATTCTTGGAAAAAAAATAACACAACGAGGACAAAGTAAAATGGCGTGAATACATCAGCCAAATATCGAATCCATTTTGGAATCCGGTTTAAGCAAAATGCTGCTAACGGACAAAGCTAATGGCGACCGTGTAAAACGGGGGGAACGATTTGACAACGTCCCAAATACCAGGAACTGGAGCGGAGCGTCGGGAAAACCTACAAGTGTCGTTTTACTCGGGCTGCGGGCGGAAACGCGAGGCGAGCCCGATCTGCCGTGATTGACAGCTGCAAGTGCCACTTTTTCGATTTCTATAGACGGCCACAACAAAGGGGGGGCGGGGGGGGGGGGGCGACGTGACGGACGCAATAACCATTAGCGCCATCTTTGTGTTCAAGCGGACTTCATGAAACGGGATACACACCAGGAGAAGCTTCCAGAAATAATGCACTCGCACACACATAAATCTGCAACTCAGCACGGTCGTCTTTCTGGGAGACGAACTTCTTCGGAAGACGAGTCTCACAATTGTTTTGCAAACGTGTCTTTGAACGCATTTTGTGTCATCTCCAATTTGCGATCGTAACTGTGTACGTGCGACTTCCCGCGGACACGTTCCACCCCCCTCTGATGATGAGCCAAACGCTCCGTGTCAAGCGGGTCGACTCCGGCCCGTGGCCTTCATTCTCCCACGTAGCCTCTTAAGTTCTTTCCGCGAGGAATGCCGGCCGCTCGTTGATCCGGAGCGAATCCGTCCATGTGCGCGCCTGTTTCTGGGCGTCTGTCAGCTGCTAATTCCTCGCTCGTCCCGCATTGCGATGCGCGGGGGTCTCGGGTTGCGGGCGGGAAGCCGAGCGAGGGAGGGCTTGGGGGTCTGTTCAGTTCCGGGCCCGCGGGCTCCGCTATCACCCCAGTTCCCGTATTTGACAGGGATCAAACATTAGCCAGGTCGCGCGCTACGACGTGAGCCCGAAATAACGTTTGCGGCGACAGCTCAAGGCGGCGTCCGCGGCCACAGGGTTCTCTAGAACTTTTGTCTAGGGAATGGCGCCGTTTAGTGGCCAATCTCTCACACAACACGCTAGGGTTTGCTCCCCGACTTTAGCCGTCCCGTCGTAGCAGCACAATTACGCAAAATAACAGCGTGCAACATCGCCCGGAGCAGCTCGCAATTAATAGTGATCGAGACACAAAAACATCATACTCAGCGGATATGCCGGTAACGTAGCGAGTTTTGTTCTGACCAACAAGTGGATGGGAAAACGCCGACCCACAGCGACCAATAAAACCAAAGTCCCGCTGCCGATAGAGTCGACATTGAGCACTTTTGAATAAAAGCCGTGATTTTCTTTGAATGAAGATGGGGGAGATGCTGAAGCTTCCCGTCCGTGTGTGGCAGGCGGGGCGCGGTGCTCGCAGGACGAGACGCGTCTGGTGAAGAATCTGTTCGACGGCTACAACAAGGTGGTGCGGCCGGTCAACCACTTCAGCGAGGCGGTGGTGGTCACCGTGGGACTGCAGCTCATCCAGCTCATCAGCGTGGTCAGCCACGCGCTCTCCGAATTGTTCTTTTCGAGCCGCCGCTTCCGATCTAACCTCGCGGGTGTTGCCGCCGGGAGTGCTTCTGCAAAACCGGTTGGCCGGGGGGGGGGCTTAACGGGTTTTCGGGCCAAATTGCTTCGGGATGGTGACATTTTGGGGATCTGCCCATCTTGGCAGACCGTCAAATGGTTTTACAGGCGACGACAGCCGCAATTTCTTTAAAGGGATCATTTCAAACCGAGACACCCCCCCCCCCCAGGAGCACGTTGCGCATTTTCAGTGATCATTAGCGTCGTAATTATTAACATCGATGGAAACGAACGACTGTTTGAATTGACCCCTCCGTGGATATTGCGCAATCCGCATCACTGACCAATCAGAGGCCAGAGATCTGCGTAGACCAAAGCCCGTTTTTGCTCCCGCCATTTTCTCAGACAACATTGCGTGGTCCAGTATAGGGTTAGTTAGCGTTTTATCGCATATTTGGTGTTATTTAACAAAAAATATGGTTAAGAGGTGTAGTCACGGACTTTGTAATAGTGACGACGGGTATCCCGAAAGGCGAGTCGGTGGGACTTCGATTCGTACCCTTTCCAAAACCGAAGACCCGGTACGAAAAATGCCTTCGATGGATCAAACTTTGTGGAAGACCGCATCATCAACTAAATCCATCTAATATCAACCGGAACACACATGTTTGCACCAAGGTATGCCCTATATTTGATTTTCAATACATGTCTCGTATAAATGAATTCCAAGTTCTTCGCTAGCATAACACTGCTGCGTGTGAACGATTGACACACTTATTCTTTGTTGAGCGATATTTAGCGATGATCGGACTGCGCAAACGTATCGATTTCTTGCCGGCTCGCGGCCAGAACCTTAACCAGACGGTGTTTGCGCGAAGATATGCCCTAAATGTGATTTTTAATACACGTCTCGTATAAATGAATTCCAAGTTCTTCGCTAGCATAACACTGCTGCGTGTGAACGATTGAATGAAATCAGAAGCACGGCGTCTGTCTCGGTTCAGAATGTATTGTATTGTATTTGCCATTTTTACTGTTTGTCTTATGTGAGCGCACGTGGCGTGACGTCACTTCAGGAGGCGTGGCCAAGTGCCCTGTACGGAGGGGTCAATTGCATGAAGGGAAGACAATCTGACTTGTTTCCTCGTATGATTTTCAGGATGAAGTCAACCAGATTGTGACCAGCAACGTTCGTCTCAGACAAGTAAGAGAGCGCTTTACGGTCGGCGTCGTTTTCAGCTTTTGTCGGGACGACAGAAATCCTTTCGGATCAAATTTTCTTACCTTGTACTCCGCAAACTAAACGAGCAGGAAATTTTAAAGAATGATTCGTCCCCTCCGTGTCGTGTTTGCTGGTTTTCGTGTTGCTTTCTGCCCAACGTTATTTCACTTTTACGCGCAGCAATGGACGGACGTGAACCTGAAATGGAACCCTGACGAGTACGGCGGCATTAGGAAGATCAGAATTCCTTCCACGGACATTTGGAAGCCCGACTTTGTGCTTTACAATAAGTAAACGCGGTTTTTATGTGCACTAGTCTGGGTTCACCGTTTGCGAACGTTCTCTCACGCCGTCGTCTTTGCCAGCGCCGACGGCGATTTCGCCATCATCCACGAAACCAAAGTGCTGCTGGAGTACACGGGCCTGATCACGTGGAACCCGCCCGCCATCTTCAAGAGCTACTGCGAGATCATCGTCCTGCATTTCCCCTTCGACCTCCAGAACTGCAGCATGAAGCTCGGAACGTGGACGTACGACGGCCTGCTGGTGGTCATCAACCCCGTCAGTTTGCGACCGATTCTGGGAATTGTCAGCGGGATTCGCTTTGTTTGATGTTTAGCTTGACGGCAAACGTCCGGGTGCGTTTTTTGTTCAAAACGGGCAAACTGTACTGCACTGCTTGAAGCTGCGGTGTCACCCGTAGGACAGCGACCGTCCTGACCTCAGCAACTTCATGGAGTCCGGCGAGTGGGTTCTGAAGGACTACCGCAGCTGGAAGCATTGGGTCTACTACACGTGCTGCCCCGACACGCCCTACCTGGACATCACGTACCACTTCCTCATGCTGCGCCTGCCGCTGTACTTCATCGTTAACGTCATCATCCCCTGCATGCTCTTCTCCTTCCTCACCGGTCTCGTCTTTTACCTGCCCACGGACTCCGGTACGTGGAGGCGGCACAACTTCCGGGAGTCAAGAAAAGGCTTCCCTTTCGCACTGAGCTGTTGCAACAATTTGACTTCATTTCCTCATCCATTAAATCACAAGACGTATTTGTGGCCTAAAAAATACGAATAGGTACAGTGCAAGATGCATTTTGTTCATTTTTCGTGGGCTAGCGTTAAAATGGTTGAAAAGTTTTGGTTTATCCGGGATTTTGAGATCCAAGCGGACACGAGCATTATGTCCGTTAAATTGACGTCATGAAGGTTATGAAGCTCACCCGATCCGGACTCTCTCCAGGCGAGAAGATGACGCTGTCCATCTCGGTCCTGCTGTCGCTGACCGTCTTCCTGCTGGTCATCGTGGAGCTCATCCCGTCCACGTCCAGCGCCGTGCCGCTCATCGGGAAGTACATGCTGTTCACCATGGTCTTCGTCATCGCCTCCATCATCATCACCGTCATCGTCATCAACACGCACCACCGCTCGCCCAGCACGCACACCATGCCCGCCTGGATACGCAAGGTGGCCGCCCGCCGCTTTTTCTTGCGGGGCGTGAGAACATTTCCTCCAATCGCGGTCGGCGTCGACTCCGGTGGCCTCTCTGAGCTCACGTGGACGACTCGTCGGAACGGAGGCCACCGTTAGTGGGAAGACGGCTGGAAATGAGGGTTCTCGAACCGGTGTGGAGGTTTTAAACCCGTTTGGGATTTACAGCGCCCAAGTACGGCTTCAAATTTGGCTTTCAAGCTTTCAGTTTTTCCAATGACAGCAAGGCTACAAAGTCGGGTTTTGGAGCCCGAGGTGGGATTTTTGAGTTCCAAAACCAAGGTTGGCCTTTGAAAATAGGGTTTGAAGCCGGGGTTCGGGTTTTAAACTGGGGCTAGGACGCAGCTGTCTCCAACTAAAAGGGTAAGACTTTGAGGTTTGGGCTTTTCGGGGTCCAAAGTAAGACTTTAAAATTGGCTGAACATTTCAAATTAGAGGCTTCAAGGTTGGATTTCAGGTTCTGGGCTGAATCTTGAAAAGCAGCATTGAAAGAATTCTTCACGGATTCTCTGCCGCCATTCCTCCTTTCAGGTATTCATCGAAAAAATCCCCAACATGATGTTTTTCTCCACCATGAAGCGACCCAGCCAGGAGATCCGCCAGAAGAGATTGTTCCCCACCGACATGGACATCTCCGACATCTCAGGTCAGAAGGCGGCGGGGAATGCTTTTTCGCCCCCCCGCTCAAAGGTGACGCTTGTGTCGGGCCAGGTAACGCCACGCCCGCCAGCGTCCCCTACCAGTCGCCCATCATCAAGAACCCGGACGTCCGCAGCGCCATCGAAGGCGTCAGGTACATCGCCGAGACAATGAAGTCGGACGAGGAGGCCAACAATGTGAGCGAGGAAGGCCGGCGGGCGCCGTTTCGCCGCAATTCCTCGCGTGACAAATTGTGCGATCGTTGCAGGCGGCCGAGGAGTGGAAGTTTGTGGCAATGGTTCTGGACCACATCCTGCTGTGCGTCTTCATGGCCGTGTGCATCGTCGGCACGCTGGCCGTGTTCGCCGGCCGCCTCATCGAGCTCAACACGCTGTGAGGGGGCGCTCGGAGGCGTGGTTGACGGGCACCTTCGTCATCTTCCTCCCGCCAACGCCGACGTTTGGAGTCGAACTTGACGTTTTTCTTCACGTGCTGAATTTGTCTCCACTGTTTGGGATGAATTCTTTCCAAGCGCATCAAAAGCGGGAAACTCGCGCTTTCATTCGAAGGATAGCAAACGCGGTTGTCGGCCACAAAACGCAATCGGAGGACTTTTCTTTGCTTTGTGGAGAAGCAAAACTGACGGAGATTTTCCATTGGGAACTTTTGATATGCAAATTAGCCCCTTGAACAAAAAAAAAAAAAAAAAAACCCGAAAACTTTTGACGCCAAGTAATTAAGTATTGAACACATTGTAAATCACCGCAGCTTAAAAAGTAAAGCTGCACTTAAATATAGGAGAACAAATGATTTGATTCAAAAGTATTGAACGTCAACCCGAAATAAAATTGCACCCAAGTAAAAAGTATTCGGAATCATAACCCAAAGTGTTGATTTGTTGTTTATGTTGTTGATTTCCGGGGGGGGGGGGGGCAGAAAAAAAGTGTCTCCTAACAGTATAAATGACAAAGGAAAAAGATGGAATTGTTGGAAATATTCGTGAAATATTCTTCTTATTTTTGTCAAATGATTGATGGGCGCTAACTTAACTTGAGCGGCTAACAATTTGTGCCGGTCTGAAAAAAATGGAAGTAAGGAAGGAAAGTGCAAAAGGAAATTGCGGCTGCGTTGTTGCTGAACGTCGTCTTTGACGACCGGCGACGTCATTGATTGGGCGGCCACAACTCGGTTGATTTCCTCCACTTTGCCCGTCAAGTTGAGCTCACACATTCTTCCTCTTGTTTGTTTTTGATATACATATAATTGCGGTTGTGTGTTATGTGAAGTTGGAAATAAACCTATTGCTGGATCTTTTCTGCTTGTTTTTTGTGTTTGTTTGTTTCAAGACAACGCAAGCGCTCCAAGTTATGGCTGAAAAACTTTTATTCTAGCAGCCACAGCGCCGTGAAAACCAGCAGTGGGGTGACAAATGCGCCGTTCCAGTCTCGGGATTTGACAAACACACATTTCAGGTCATCTGAAATAATACATATTTCAAAGTTGTACTACTCCTGCGACCCTTGTGAGGATAAGCGGCTCAGACGGCTGGATGGATGTCGAACCAAATTGCATGAAAGATTGCAGTAGTTTTCAAGCAGTGATTACGAACTGCTGTTAGATGCCAAAAAGCAATTCAATTTCACTGAATTGGTCCAAAAATCATTCATTACTGTAATTTCCAGCCTATAAACTGCGACTTTTTTTTTCACAAGCTTTCAACCCTGTGGCTTATGCGATAATGCAGCTAATTTGTGCATTTTTTTTTCCCTAACGGCCGCAAAGGGGCACTCGAGCGGAAAAGGTAAGAGTGAGACCAGTGGTATATATGTGCCGAGGAAGTGACTTTTACTGGTATTTTTTTTTTTTTTAGCACTGTGCTAGTGTGTTGATGGTGTGTTACTGCCGTGTCTCACTAATTATTACCGGTATGTTTTTGTTTTTTTAACCAGCCCTGTTAGCGTTGTGCTAGCATGTTGCTGCTGTGTTACTGCCGCCTAACAAAGCCGAGCAGCGAAATGGGTACAAGTCGCGGGCACAGAACGGCGGCATTTTCTCTTTAGTGGTCGTTTGCAACTATTTGCGGATGTCGGAGGAGAATCCACAAATCGACAAGACGCGGAACAAATGTTGTTTGGTGGTGTCCTCTGAGATTTTTGAAAATATGTGCCTTGCTTCAACAAAAGTTGAGTTGGGAAACAATGATTGAATGGACGCGCTCAAACTTTCACTCTTCAAATTTTCTCCTATTTGAAACAAAAATTGTCTTGGGACAGTTTGTTTTCATGGAAACAAATATTTTAACTTTAGTGTAAACAAGAAAAAAATAAGGAACTACCATTTAAAAGACAAGTCTCAGCTCGTTGAGTGGCCACAAGGAAACCAGACAACTAGGAAACCATCATCTTTTGAAATCATCAAACAAAGCCCAACTAAACCTTTGAAGGCCTAAAACAAAAAAAGTCAGTGCAAGTGCACTCAAGAAGACTTTTGGCAACCACTTTTATGAAGGGAAGCGCGTCAGACGAAGAAGAAGCCACAATTTGAAGTCGCCGCTTACAAAGTCCTGCTCACAAAACAGTAAAAATCATCAACTGCAGTCAGAACGCAAGGCTGGCTGACAAGCTACAAAAATAACCGCAAACGAAAGCGTCTATGACAAAAGTTGAGGAAAAAAAAAAATGGCAATAAGCAAATGTCATCCAACTGTTTGCCAACAGTTAACGACAAGGATTTGGTGCTAATAATATTTCAGATGAAGTGAATTTTGCCTGGCAACGAGTGACCAAGTTACCAAGAAAAAGTATTATGAGCTATGTTCGCGAGGTAAAAATGTAAACTGTAAAGTCTCATGTCGAGCCAGAAATTAAACTAAACTAGATTGCAATTTTCTCCCTCTCTCGCCGTTAATAAATACAAAATGGAGCCACACTTGACCAACTCCGGTTTAAAATGAAGGAGTCTTAACTTTAACACGGTCAGCTTGTCGTGAAACTGCCGATTCGTGAAGTACGCCATGATAAGAACGTTGCTAATAAATACGGACACACAAATAGCATTGAGCGTCTACTGCCTGTAGCGGCGAGTGCAAACACCCCCCCCCCCCCCCCGCAGCTACGAAGGTTGACGCGCTCGAGCGGCGACGCCTTCCTCTTCCTCTTCCTCACCTTTCCCTTCGTCTTCCTCATCCCGGAGCAACTCTTCTCGCTCGTCCTCCAACTCGCCGCGGCTCTCGGCCTCCTCGACGTCAGCGTGGCCGCCTTCGCCGCGCTCCCGCTCGTCTGAGGAAAACGCCGACAACAAGTCAGTCGAGGCGGTGATGACGGGGACGGGGGGGGGGGGGGGGAGTGGGAATCGTTGACAGGGCCCAAACTGAAAATGATTTGCCGTCAGACAGATCTAAGAGGGAAATGATTGATTACCGGAAGATCTATAGACAATGACACGCCGTATTTTTTTTTAAATACTCAACTGCTGTGTGTGAGATAGGCGAATAATGCATTTTTCCCCCCAAAACAGCTTTATTTCCATTTTTGTTGCAAGAAAATTAAGTTTAAAACTAAATCCAATGTGAGAAATGCAGATGTAGGCAAGCCGGCCCACCCGGCCAGCACTGACACCACCACAAGTCCTCTTATACTTGATGCATTTTGGCGCCAGATACTTTACGGCATTTGTTTACTGCAGGGATGGCCACGATGAGAGGAAATACGACATTTCACCCAAAGAAAAATTGTCAAACAGTGACTTTGTGTCCATCGAGAAAGTGTCCCATTTCAGACGAGTCAAATTCCAGGAGGAGGGATGGAATATTTTTCCATGGACTTTTTTCGCCTTATTGAGTCCAATGACCTGCGAGTTCTTCTTTTAATATACGCCCATCCATCCATCCTTTTTCTTTGCCGCTTATCCTCACAAGGGTCGCGGGGAGTGCTGGAGCCTACCCCAGCTGTCAACGGGCAGGAGGCGGGGCTACACCCCGGACTGGTTGCCAGCCAATCGCAGGGCACACGGAGACAGACAACAGCTGCACTCACAATCGCACCGAGTCTCCGATTAATGTTGCATGTTTTTGGGATGTGGGAGGAAACCGGAGTGCCCGGAGAAAACCGACGCGGGCACGGGGAGAACACGCAAACTCCACACAGGCGGGGCGGCGATCGAACCAGGGTCCTCAGAACTGTGACCAGATGAGCCACCGTGCCCCCTTTTCATAAATAAAACAAATTCAAATAGTTAGCTCATGAGCTCCAGCACAAGAGCTGTTTCAAAAATGCCTTTTTAAAGAAAATAATAATCATAATAATGCTCACACTTGGTAATAGTTCAACCACATGTGATATATTATTGTGGCTATGGCTATTGGTACTCATCTTAGTAATATTCTCAAACTCTTAAGTATCTTAAGTAAGCCCAACAGATCATTTTTGACATAGATTTTAGGTATCGGATCTGATGAGATGGTCCGGGCCAGGTCTACCGAATGAAGTGGCCTGTTGTGTCAGCATCAATAGAAAAGCCACAAACTGACCGGGCATGCAGGCCAGGCGCAGAACCATCTGCTGCATGCGCACTCGAGAGAACACACACACACTTTGTGCACAAAATACAAAAAAATCATACGGATGGACCACTTCCACGTCTTTTGCGATTCGACGTCAGTATTTGGTGCACTCGGAGAGCTTCCTTGTTTGCGACACCATCTGCTTATTCCATCACCGATCAAATCAGTTTACGTGAAGGCAGAAAGAAGAAGAAGAAGAAGAGGGAGGGAGGGAAGGGAGGGGGAACCTGGACTCTGCCGGGCTTGATTCTGAGAGTTCTGCCGGACGGGATAAACCGTGGACCAAACTCCACGCTGCCGGCGCCTTGGCTAGAAGCGAGATCACAGCGTTAAACGGCGGCCTTCGGCCATGCTACGTCATGCGCTCGTTATTGAAGTTGAAGCGCTCGCCGTAAAAAGCGAACACGGGTTAGAAGACGCACGGAGGAGAAGGGAGCGGACGCAAACCTGCCAAATTCCTGCTTTTATCAAAAAAAACAAAAGATCCATTTGCACCACTCCAGAACATTCAGTGACCAACTTCATTGATAAAAAAAAAAAAAAGATTTCTACCACGGGGCAAACATAATACATTTTTTGAACTATTGTGAATATTGCTCATAGCATCAACAGCTGTGTTGCTGAGTCGCTATTAGCGATCGCAACGGAAGCAAACAAAAACAAAACAAAAAAAATTCTCAATTCTCAGTGGGAAAGTTTTGCAATTGGAGCCCCTGCGTGTACGCGACGGCATTTACCTGCAGAGGGGGGCGCGCTCTCCTCCGGCGGGGGTCCCGGGGACTCGGCACGCAGCCTCCTCTCGTAGCTGAACTCCGGCAGCCTGGGAGCCTGCGGACGTGTCTTCCGGGCCGGATTCAGGAAGTAGCAATAAGCGCAGCGGAACGCTGGAGACCCGCAAACGGGGAACAATCGGTCGGACGTCGGTCCTTAAGTCCCGGCGGAACGTGGTGTCAAAAGTTCTCACCGAGGTATTGAAACTCTTCTTTGAGGGCCATGCCGTTGTGGGAGAAGCACTGCTGACAGATTAAGGCGTACCTGAGGGAGCGCAGAAGAAGAGTTGAGTCGCGTGAACTGCCATCCAAAAGAAAGGGAACGTCATCCATTCATTCCTTCCTTGTTACCGGTTCTGCGGCCCGTCTCCCACCAGGTACTCAACCACTCGGTCCAAGGCCCCCCTCTCTCTGGGCAGAACGGGTCTCGCCAGCGGGGGACCGGGAGGATGCAGACCTGGACATCACCATGGAACATCGTCATCGTCGTCGCACGCTGTCCGCTTTCTCCCCCGCGCTCGCTTTTCAAAGTCATTCCAGCTCACCTACGCCAGGAACGGGCGAGTAGGGGGGCCTGGCCCCTCCCCCGTGGAGGCCCGCAGCAGACAGGGCGGCTCTCTCGGGGGGTCCGCCTGGAGCTGAGAGAAGGACACGTTCTGGAGGGAGAGCGACGGCGCCAGCGCACCCGAGTTAAATGCGGGTTGGACTCCCGCTTGGCCGTCGCACCGCTGCCAACATGCGTCACACTGCGCCTCGCTTGTTCCACATTTTGTTATATCGCAGCCTTATTCCGAAATGGAATAAAATTCATTTTTGATACAAATCGGGAGTGAGGGCATGCAGCAATGAAGGCAAAACGTAGCGCTTCTTGCCGTTCACTCACCCACTGGTACGGGCCCGGGGCCCGGCGTGGGTCGGCCTCCGGCCGGGGGGGTCATCGCCGTGGCGGCGGGGGTCCCCAGGGGGCTCACGGGCACGCCGCGTTGGCGAATATCTGAGAATAATATGTGGTTATGTACTTTCATAAAAAGCCAACCTTCGGGTTTGAAATATCTTCCCAATATAAATCACAAAAAAATCTCATGCTAATCCTCAAAACCTGACATCTTAAATTCAGAGAGAAATAAATCAAATGGATTATGAATTAAAAATGCACCTACAGTATTTTATCATCGATGGTTTGACAAACATTTCCATGCTGTGCCTTGACTTACAAGTCAAATTTATTCTGTGACCACACAAAAACTCATCAAAAATCTTTTTTCCTCATTAAAATGAATGCAAAAAAAAATAAGGCTTTTAAATCAGAATAACATTCTTTAACTAAATAAAAACATTAATAATTAAGTAGGACGAAGAATTTATTTTATACATGATGAAATTGTTGCGCGGCTCCCTCTGGAATGTGCGATATGGCCAGCAGGTGGCAGCATAATACACACAGATGCGAAAGTCGCTGATAGCAGCTGCAAATAAACTGCAGCAAGATTTAAATAAGCCACATATCCTCACAAGGATCGCGGGAGCACCAGAACCAATCCCGGCCATCATTGGGCAGGGGGCAGGCCACACCCTGAACTGGTCGCCAGCCAATTGCAGGGCACATGGAGACAAACTGCCGCACTCACGATCACGCCGACGGGGCAATTTAGAGTGTCCAATAAATGTTGCACCTTTTTGGGATGAGGGAGAAAACCGGAGTGCCCACCCGAAAAAAAGCCACGCAGGCGCGGGGAGGACATGCAAACTCTAAGATTTGAACCTATTTGTCCTCAATCACTCTAACCGGCTGTCCACCATTCCACCCTTTATGGTGGTTTCTCCCTATTTATTTAAGATTTTGCCCCAACCCCCCTCCTAAAAAAAAAAAAATAATAATAATTCAAAATAGTGATAATTCCAGTGCAATTGTAAACTGAGTCAATAATCAGAGTCCTGACCCGCATGAAGAGCCGAATTTCACTGTATTATTATATGCATATGTATTTGCTGCAGGAGTGGCAATAAGCAGCTTGATGCAAAGAAGGAGATTTAATTTTTTTCGAGAATTGTTCATCTGTTTTGGGATTCAGCACTCCAGCACTCCCCGTGACCCTCGTGAGGCTAAGCAGTGAAGAAAACGGATGGGTTATTGCAATGAGCCGACTACTGGAGACAAATTGCTTGTGTGTTGTTGCACACTAGGCCAATAAAGCTGATTCTGATTCCAGACGCTAATTCATAAAATGAGATCTTTAATATTTCTGAAGAAAAAAAAAAAAAAATGCATGAACGGTACCTTGTCCCGGCCTGGGAGTCATCGGAGGCCGTACCGGCGTTGACTCCATCTCCTGCATTGTAAAAATCAGTGGACAGATAAGAACAATTTTAAACATCTCGAGGGTGATAAAAAATAATAATAATAAAACGAGAAGACCCACAGCTTTCCTCTTTGCTTCCGGATCGAAGCGTTCCAGTATGAGTTTGGCATTTTTGTAAGTCTCCGTTTCCATCACTTCTTCAAGCTGCAAAAACAAAGCGGCAAATGTTCAATTGCAAACTGGGACCCAGTTGAGCAAATGTTCCGGAAGGGAAGGCTACACGCGAGACCTGAACATGCTTCGACGAGCCCTCCACATAAACGCAGACCAGAAGACAAAATAATAAAAACAAAAATATCGGCATAACACATGATGCAAACTTACTATCTTTTTTTTGGTAACCTTCAATTCTTCTAAGATGTCGCCTGAAAAACGAGAAGAAACTTTTCTGCAAAGGGGCCGACGACGGAAAACGGACTTTTCCAGGGTTGACTTACTGTTCCTCTCGGTACGTTTGGAGAAGAGAAAAATGAGCAACTTCCGGATGAACCACACCCTGGAGGAGCGACCGAGGCTTGTGACGGATGACGACAAAAAAAGGACATTTCGAGACGCCGCGTTTACTCACAGAACCGGGTAGACGAAGAAAGGTAGGGCCATGGCAAGTCTGTGGAGCCATTGGTCGGGCAGGTAGAGGCAATAGACCAGCAGGCAGGTCAGCAGGTAAAAGACGGACGAGTAGAGGAGCAGCCGGCCCACCCACAACTGCGCGCGCACAAACACAAACGGGGTCAACCGGGGGGGTCAAACAACACGAGCGGCGCCTACGGCAAGTCAAGCGCACCTTTTGGAGTCGCTGGTTTTTGGCTCGAAACTCCTCCAGCTCCTTAATCTCCTGGGATGGCAACAGATTGGCTGTCAACATCATTCGTGGATGGCAAAAATCCTCAAAGTGTGCCTCAATGGCTCCCTCTAGTGATTTGCTCATGAATGACTCCATTAAATGTTCCACAGCTTTTTTTTTGGTTGTGTTTTTCTTTGCAACACATGTTTCAAATCTTTTCAATCATTTATTTGGGTACAATTTGAATGTAACTTTTGATGTGCAATACGTGATACGTAATTGAATCATTTTTGTTCCAGTACAGATTTCCCCCCCCCCTTCATTTCAGCACAGTGATGATGGACAAACAGTGCATAATATTACTACACTTTATAATATGAAATTAATTACACTTCAGGAAAAAAACTCTGCTTCTTTTTGATGATCACCTAGGTGTGCTACACAATTTTTTTTTTTTTAATGAAAAAACGTTATCTATAGAAGTATGACAAAATAAAAATGTAAAATACTGTGTATACATGTGACATTTTACAAAATGTGTGTCTGTGTATATGTGCATAGTAAAATAACTATCAGGTACATTACTACTTTTAAGCGGGACTTGGTGGAAAAAGTTTCTGGAGTAAGGTGTTTGACAACAAGACTTCCAAAAAATAAAAAATAAAAAAAATCAATATTTGGTTGTTTGTCTGGATGACTCTCAGGTGTTCATGCGAGGATTTGAAATGGGAATCAATAACAAGCCATCACCTTGTCCAGGTTCTCCAGCTGCTCCACTGTAGTTGCTTTTGTCTGCGTGAAATTACACACACGAAATAAAACAATAGAAAATGAAGCTCATTCATCAATAAGCACTTTTCACGCACATGTTTCCAATTTTTCAAAAAACGTGAACGTCATCGGCTGCTTGGCTTCCCTTGCTGCCTTTGCCTCTTCAGAGAGCACGAGTTATTTTCTGGAGATTTATAACTTGAAATATCTGGCACAGAAACAGTTTTTTCCAATCACTATTTGAAGCAGCGCTTACCGGAGGTTTTTTTTTTTTTTTTTTTTTTTTGCAGCACCACCCTATTTGGAGCTGGCTGCAACTGCATGAAAAGAGTTCGTGGTAGTACCCACCGTCCAGATCCCTCATTTGCAAAGTTGTCCAAATGATGGGAAAAATGTAAATGACAGCTCACGTTCCGTCAACCTGGGAAGCAATCTACTTACCGAGAAATCGGCACTAAAGCAGAAGACCGAAACAATAATTCAAGCATTTTCCAATTGCTCTGCTTTGTTTACTAGTGTAGCCGTGCAGGAGAAAGCTTCACCGTTTGCCATCTGGACGAACTCCTGACACGGTGGCGTTGTGGTTCAGTCTCCCTTTAACGAAAGCGCTTACTTACTTTCCATCGTGACAGCACGGCCCCCATGGCGCCTTCTTCTTGATTCCTTTGGCTCACTGTGGAACACAAGAAGCAGTGTTTAAATAACCAGTTCGGAGTAAATTCAGCATGTAATCCTCCGAAAACCCAAACGACGCACTCCGTTTATGTATTCAACCGGCACCAATCACGCCTGACGTCATTGAAAGAAATGCTGAGCATAATGGGCTGTTGTTGGGGGCTTAAAGAGAGTAAATCTGGGAATGATCGTGCAACACTTTGCACATATGTAACACCCTGTCCTGTGCTGATGACATCAAGCCACACGCCGCTTCATCAGTCATCATCGCCATTGAATAAAGACGTTTTCGGAACCACTCAACACTCACTGTACGCCGGCGACAGCCTGCAAGTGCCCACTTAGCGCTAGCCTCACCTTGCAATGACGTAAATGACGACAGAAACTCGCCATTTTGCCACACGACACCATCATGTTAGCTACAAAAAAAAAAAAAAAAAAAAAGTACGAAAAAAGCGTTCGTAAAATGATCCCGAACGAAACAAAAACAAACTACTGGAGTCGCCCACACTTCCCAACCAGACTCTTGTTTGCTAATTGACCCGCTGAGTTTCCACAATATTCGCAATAAATGTATTTGGTCTTTAATCAATATACTCACATTCGGGGCGGTTTGGAGGGCTCAATTATCTGGTCATTTTGTCAAAAGTAGCGTTGAAAAGCAAGACAGGACTTTTTACGCTTCGGTGTGACGTAGGAAAACGATAAGTGCGGGTCGCGGGGTGATGACGAAAAAGGAAGTGGGCGTAGGCCTATAGGACGCATTGGCGATTTTCTTCCGGTTTACGATTGTCAACACACACAGACGCCGTTTTCCTCAACATTATTTTGAATGCTTTTTAAATATGGAATTCAATTAAAATTATACGGTTTTTTTATGCATCAAAGCTTGAAATTGTCCGTATTGAAACCACGCCATGATTGAATTGACGACGTATTTTGATTTTCTTCTTAAAAAAAATATTGATCCCATCTGTGTTGTTCAAGATGACCGAACTTCAAATTCAAAGCAGAGAAATTGAAAAAAAAAAACTTATTATTATTATTATTATTGCAATTTTTATTTTTCCCACTGCAGGGCGCTATTTGACAGGTTGGAAAAAGCACGAGCCTGGCTGGAGCACAGGAGGAGGAATCCACTCATTTGGAGATTGTTCATCATTTCACAAACCGCTCTCCATATTCTGCGGCATATAAGCATATTTCACTCGCTAATTGAGGCGTCGCGCACCTTTCATTGTCTTTGCTTGTTAAAATTCATAGTTGAACCACCTTCTTCCATAAAACCACAATTGCAAGTCCTCCCGGTTTGTTGTTGTTGTTGTTTTGCCAGCAAATCATTCAAAAAGACACTAATTGACGCCACGCGCGCGCGCTAAAACCCCGACGTGCACACGCTCACGTGGAATATGATCACGCACGGATGAAGGCGTGCGTGCGCGTGGCCTTCAGGTTCCAATGGCGGCGTGCGTGCGCGCTTCCGCTGCTCGGTGAAGAATTATAGACGTCATAAAACAGAAGAGCCTCAAAAACACCCACACGCCTTTCTGTTGCATTAAATTCACCCAACATAAGCCAAACTTTTTTTTTTTTTTTTTTTTTACTCACCAATTCATGCGCGCTTGGCTGAGTTGTAATAAAGGTGTAATAAAGCTCAGCCAAGGCCGCGCACTTGGAATGCAAATCAGCAAATATTTCCTGCATAATATTAGACATGCTCAAATATGGATCCTCGTTATTTCAGCAAAGACGTTAAAGGTGCACGCCTCTCTAGCTCCGCTTTATCGTCCTCGTTGTCGTCGCTGAATTAAGAGAAGACATATTTCACGGCCGGCAACTTTGCAGCTCATTTGCACGCGCCAGATGGAAAAAAAAGCAGGCGGCGAGGAATATTGCAGAGTATTATATGGAACAAAAAAAAATGTAACAGCGCAAAAAAAAAAAAAAAAAAAAAAAAACGATCTTCCACTGGGAAATAAAAGTCCTCTTTCTGGTCAACACTGAAATGTACAATTTGTTTCTCATTTTACAATTCAATAAAATTAAAACAAATAAAGGACAAACATATGTTGAGGTGTTTTATGGCTTCGTCTAGAATCTTCTGTTTTAAATTTTAAAATAAAATTATACCACGCGGATGTCTGCGTGTTCTATAATTGATGAAAAAATGGAAAAAAACGTCACGTTTCGTATATATCGTAATATTTTAAGCCTTCCTTAGAAGTTTTTGGCCAATTTTCATATGAATAATTTATTTTCATTTCAATATAAGTGGATGAATTCATCAATGGGTTTTGACTTCAGTGAGATTGAATCGAGTGAATCAAAAAAAATTCTGACAGCTCAAATTAGAGAACACCTCGAGCAAAACTGGACTTCAATCACTACTAAATATGAATCTTCATTCAAGAAAAAATTGAACTCACATGTTCATCTCTTGACTTTCGGGGATGATAACGACCATTTTAGAAAAGGAAGAAAAGGGATTCGTTTATTTAAAAGGTCGGCGGTGATCTTGGAAATTTCTCAGTGCGTTGGCACGGAACGGTCACGTGCATAATTTGGGCGTCTCAAAAAAAAAAAAAAATCATATTTGGATGCAGTGACTGAAACTAAACGGGATCGCGCGTGTGCCCATTGAGCATCTTCATCTTCATCACTCTCTAAAGTTTCTAACTGCGCACTTTGGTTCAAAGTCACTTTACGGGGGGTGGGCACTTGGGGGGGGGGGGCGTCGTCGTTTATTGCACTTGGCGCTCTGAGTGTGTCCAAATAAAAAGACCACGACAAAAGACGCTCATGTAAAAAGGACAGATGTGCGCACACGCAGAGGGGCGCTGACAAAATACAAATTAAAATAAAATCATATAAAATACGCCTCATTTGCACGCGTGGATCATACCTTTGACATCTTTTATGGATATTTCGACGAATAAAGATGAAATGACACAAATAAAACAATGCCGGACTTTTCTGTCATTTGTAATTTTCCGCAGAGGGCGCGGGATCTTTAAATTACAACATTTGTCAAATTACTTTTGCCATGAAGGACATTTTTCATTTTACTCAAATATTTTAATCACAAAGTTTGCAAGAGTTTTTTTTTTTTTGTGTGTGTGTGACTGGTTTCTTATCTTCTTTTGTGTAAACGCATCTTAATACCGATGAGGATGAAATCATTCAAATTATGTCGATGATGCCGATTGCAATTTTGTCTTTTTTTTTTCAATTTACGAAACCATCTCGAAGCAGAAATAAGCAGGTAGGCGGAAATCAACGATAAATAATAATAATCCTGCCATGATTTCAGCATGACAGTGGTGACTTTCCTTAACATATTTCTTCTCTTTTTCTACTACTTTTAAATGCAAATCTCGGAATCACTAACAGCGTCACTACCCTGTATTTCCATTTGTTTTAGTTCTCGTTTAATTCTATTTTAAACATTTTCATTTTGTACACAAAAGGTGCTTGGGGAAAATGTATTGTGATTACATTAAAACAGAAATATAGGATGACATACTTTATAAATACATGAAATATTTAATCTTTTGCTAATGAAGTATTTGTTTTTATTTTTTTTTTTCTGAAATGGCTCAAGATATTTTTCGTCTTGTGCTGGGGCTCATTGAAAAGTTGCAGCCAAAACTTCATTTTTTTTTTTTTTTTAATCATCCAGTTGTGCCTCATTCCCTTCAATTTTTTGAGAAACCGACCAGAATTTTCGTCCTGAACGGCAAAGTATTCCCCGCAAGGCCTCACAAAGGTTGATTTTTTTCTTTGTTTTTCATATTTTCTTTGCAGCAGGTCACGAGGCGGATGAGCGTTCGAGCAGTCCAGCCCAGATAAGATTTCGCATCCATTTGGGCCCGGACGCGCTGCGGGGAAGCTCCCAAAAAATGCACGCAAACCCAAAAGAATTCCCCTATTAAAAAAAAAAAAAAAAGACGCGAGGAATTGTTGGATATTATGTGCGGATTCCACCCCACCCCCTTTTTTTAAGCAAGGGACACGTCATTAGGTACAAGCACTGTCCAAAGTTTGCGGATTTGTTTTTTTTTTTTTTTGTGTGTGTATTTTTTTTTTTTTTTACATTAGCGCTGTATAACAACGACAGCTTATTTTTTTTGGGGGGGGGGAGGGGTGGGTATTTGGCCTAAAAACAGAAGTTAAAGTATTGTTTTTTTTGTAGTGAGACACACAGTGTATGCACAGCGCAAAGCAAACAGTTTAGCGAGGCCTTCATGTAGTGTGTGTGTGGGGGGGGGGTGCGTGTGCGTGCGCGTGTGTGTGTGTCATCGGGTTGTTAAAGTTTAACAACAGTGTTGCATTGGCAGGTAATGGGCCGTTTTAGTGCTGTTGCATGTGTAATGACATCAAAAACAGGTGAAGTTGTTAAACTAGCTGACCCTGGCGTGCGTGACGTCACACAAGGCCGCGCACCCTCAACCCGGCACCGGTGTGACGTCATTTGATTGACATAGCAGGCTCAAGCTAGTTTGTTAGCAAGATACCAATCGTGCATGACTTTCTTGTACCGCGCTTCGTTTATTTTGTGTCTTTTGGTTAATTTGGGAAGCAGAAACAGAAAGAAGCCGCTTGCGTGCATACAACTGGAGCCAGTGCATGTTTATTTATGTGTGAGTTCAGATATTGTGAGCAATTGACAGACATTTTGAGAAAGCTATTTAGAAATTAACATAATGCAATTTGAAATGCCGGTAACCATTTTTTCCCCTCCAGAAAACACAAAATAGTTTATCACCAAATGGCCGCGACTGTAAACGATAACCGCAACCTTTGAACGTTGTGAACACAATTTCAAGAGCAAAAAATGATACTATATCAAAGATATCAAATGAAGCGTCAAAAGCGAGGGGAAAAAAGCAAGCGGTTGTCCCCGCTCTCAAATGCGGCCCGTGTCGACTGAATACCTGAAACGGAAAATTTGGATGCTACTAAAACTGCAAAGATGATAACAATGTAAGGCGACATCTCCACGATTTAGCTTTGTTTCATGTCAAGTCTGGTTTTGTCCCAGCTTTATGTCTCGTCTTGCACGTTTCATTTTTGTTTCCAGTAGTTCTGAGTGACTTGTGTCAACCAATCAGCTCCTCCCGCCCGCCGGCGTCTTGTCCAGGTGTGCCTTGTCGTCTCTTCAATTGATTCGCATTTAGTTTCTCCATGTTGCCCCAACATTGTTGTCACATTTCCCGAGTCGCTAGTGAGCGCTGTGTACTTTTACTGAAACAGATTTTTACTTTGGAGTACTTTTCCTAACAAGGAACTCTACTTTTCTGCCGCTCAGTCGCGCTTGATCCTGTCCGATGCTTTTGTGTTCCTCTAAAGTCAACGGCCTGATAACGTCTGCATTTCAGCCTACAAGAATTTCACATTGAGCTGGAGAAAACTTGAGTTTTTTTCATTGTTGAATTTGCATTCATTTGTTGTTGTTTTTTTTTTTTTTTAGGAAAATTGCTTTAGTGAAAGTGAACTTGTTTGCACGTGTCATTTTTTGCATATCTGGCTGATTCAAAAGTATGAAATCAGAAATTATACTCACAAGTACTTCCTTTTACTTGCAGATGTGACTTTTATTTTGCTCATTTTATTTGTATGATTTTTACGTTGGAGTACTTTTCCTAACAAGGAACTCTACTTTTCTGCCGCTCAGTCGCGCTTGATCCTGTCCGATGCTTTTGTGTTCCTCAAAAGTCAACGGCCTGATAACGTCTGCATTTCAGCCTACAAGAATTTCACATTGAGCTGGAGAAAACTTGAGTTTTTTTCATTGTTGAATTTGCATTCATTATGTGTTTTTATGAGAATTGCTTTAGTGAAAGTGAACTTGTTTGCACGTGTCATTTTTTTGCATATTTAGCTGATTCAAAAATATGAAATCAGAAGTTATACTCACAAGTATTTACTTTTACTTGCAGATGTGACTTTTATTTTGCTCATTTTATTTGTATGATTTTTACGTTGGAGTACTTTTCCTAACAAGGAACTCTACTTTTCTGCCGCTCAGTCGCGCTTGATCCTGCCCGATGCTTTTGTGTTCCTCTAAAGTCAACGGCCTGAAAACATCTGCATTTCAGCCTACAAGAATTTCACATTGAGCTGGAGAAAACTTGAGTTTTTTTCATTGTTGAATTTGCATTCATTTGTTGTTGTTTTTTTTTTTTTTAGGAAAATTGCTTTAGTGAAAGTGAACTTGTTTGCACGTGTCATTTTTTGCATATCTGGCTGATTCAAAAGTATGAAATCAGAAGTTATACTCACAAGTACTTCCTTTTACTTGCAGGTATGACTTTTATTCGGCTGAAGTTATTCGGAAGTGAAAGTAGACAAAAAAATTTTGGCCACCTCTGAATAGGACGCCGGAAAATTCTCAAGGGCCCGTGGCTGAAATTAAACAGGAAGTCGGGCGTCACTTTTCCCTGATGTGCATCCGAAACTGGAGAATTGTGCAGTCTACATAACATGGACGCCACCAAAAAAATGATTGACTGTCAGTGGGCGAGTTTGTCCTTCTGAGCCGGCGCCCCCACGTGACGTGGCGGAAATTCCCCTTTCGACTCACGCAACTAATACGCGGCGTAAATCTTCCGGAAAAAAGACAAAGACGCACCTTTTGCGGCTGTCGAGTGAGCGGGTCAACTAAGAGCGGGATTTATTGCTCCATCTGCGTCTCCATTTTTGCTAGCCATCGTCGCCGCTAGCTGCTGTTAGCCGCGTGCTACGGAGGAAGTTATGTGTCGGCTCCCTTTTAGAATTGCATCACGGCGGCGAATGGAAAAAGCAAAACAAAAACATGTTGACATAACTTGGTTGTCAACGTGAAGTCTTATCTTGTTTTTAACTTTTTACAGTGGCCATATTCTATAATTTGTACAAGGTAGATTCAGTCCTTCGTTTTGTCTTGTCATGCCTCCGCTTATCCACAAATCCATCCATTTTCTTAGCCGCTTATCCTCACAAGGGAGTGCTGGAGCCTATCCCAGCTGTCATCGGGCAGGAGACGGGGTACAACCCGAACTGGTCGCCAGCCAATCGCAGGGCACATGGAGACAAACAGCTGCACTCACAAACACACCTACAGGCAATTTAGAGTATCCAATTTATGTTGCATGTTTTTGGGATGTGGGAAGAAACCCGGAGTGCCCACCCGGAGGAAACCCACGCAGGAACGGGGAGAACATGCAAACTCCACACAGGCGGGGTCCGGGATTGAACCTGAGACCTCAGAACTGTGAGACCAACGCTTTTCCACCTTGCCTCCATTTAATTTTTTTTTTTTTTTTTTTGCTTTGTCAATGTTTACCTTTTGAATGTTCCACAATGTTAGCAGCCATGTGATTGGTTCACCTCTTTTCCTAAAAGTGATGTTATCCAGAATCTTTTTGCGAATGACAGCAGATGCCCAGGAGTACTTTCAAAAGTGTCTTTTGAAAAGTTCAATGCATGTGCAGAATTTGAACTCGAATTTGTGGGTGTGCAACATACGCAACCCCGTGATAGAGGGGGGGGGGGGCTGAAGAATATTTGTAACGCATTTCACAACATAATTAAACAGCTACGAGGGAAGCGCAGCATTTGGTGTTTTTGCGGGTTTCAAAACGACAACAACACGCTTGCGAGTTTTTCCTTTTGGCCCGAGTCGGTCTTCACCCGCTCGAAATCTCGAGGACGTACGAGTGGTCACTTCAAAGCTCCGCCGGTGATGGACTTCTTTTTACACTTGTGTGATAATGTCGGGAAAGGACATCCCTTGCACAAAGGAGACGTTTTATTATTTTTATGTCAGACTTTTAACCGCGGGTGGGTCATTTTTAAGACTTGGGTGGCGGTGGAGGCAGGTGGCAAGACGCCGGCACGCATGAGTCGTCGTGCTGCCTTGCTCATTAGCGAGGCTCTCACATTATGGGGCTAATAACAATTTGTACACATACTATTTGATTTTTTTCCCCACTCCAGTACTATAATGCATTTTATTCTCATTTATGAGGGATTGACTTCAACCCTTAAACTGCATCTTTTGGTACTCAGTGTACAGTACGGTATAAATCAGAATGTACGCAATGTCATCCAGCCAAATGCTCAATGCCAAAAGTTTAGCAATCGTGATTAGCAATAGCGTGCTAGCAATAACCATTTTAGGTCAAAAATGCCATCTCTGCATGCTTGATGACGCATCTTAAAAATCATTTCGTGGAGCTCTTCCTTTGTGTTCTTTGGCAAAGTTTTTCACTGGCCCAACTCTGCGTCCATCCGCAATACACGCCAGTGTGAAACACGTGTTCAATTCCAGGTGGATTGTCTCTTTTTTCCTCCCCTTTCTTTGGCCCCAGAGGCCATTCGAGGCAAGTGCACCAATAATCAAAGTCAACTGAACCAAGTTAGTCCAAACCTGCGTCCTCTTATTGGTTTCCTGGCCACGTGCTTCCCCCCCCCCCCTCCCTCCCTCCCCCACAAATAAGAATGCGACTCCTTTGTATAAAATTACTTGATTTTGTACTTTTCATCCACCTCGTCTCGTGTCCACTCACATCTTTTTCTATCCAGCTGAGCTTTTACTAAACATCGCAAACATTTCGATAGTCACAGAGGGAATATTTCAAATTCCCTTGTTGCCCATAGCAAAAGTCCTCCAGCATTAAAAAAAAAAAAAAAAGGCCTCCATAAAAGTGAACGTCACGACGGGAACAGCTCAAATGCAACAGATTCCAATTGAAATATGCACAACTAAATCGATAGGAACCTCTCGGTATGACAATAATAAACGTTGTTCAATCAAAAGTCAAAATGGAGCATTTTCATTTGCAAAGGCAGAATGTTGAAATCATAACATCTTCTGCGACGTAATTGCTGATAAATCTCCACGCAGCCGACGGCGAGCAGACGTTTGGCTGCAGTCGCGATAAGGAAATCTTCCCGTTGGGCCATAAAAAAGCTGAGCAGAAGCAGAACCGGGCCGTCTCCTCTCAGATTTAGTGGAGTCCAGCGGGGGCCCGAGCCAAGCGGGCTGCGATTGGACGCTTTCTTTGGGAGCCCGCGCTGCTGCTGCTGCTGCTAGACTCATTGGTTGTCGTTCAGAAGTGGATCTGCTTTGGACATCAGCGATCCAGTCCGTCCAGGATTTCGGATCAAGTGCAGTGCGGTTCAGCCAAAGGGCCCAAAGGTGCCTCGTCCGTTCCAAACGACAGCAACCTCGTTCAGTTCCACCCGCCGCGTACTGATCAACAAGATCGTCGCAAATGGAACGTTGCACAAAAACAAACGAAAAAAAAAAAAAAATCATCGGCCAATGTCTTGTTTACATACATGGAGATGATAGAACTGAATCAGTTTCAGTCCCGCCCTGCACTGTGGCTTTCAAGAAGCACGAGGATCCCGAGGAATGTTTTTCCCCTCTTCTTTTCTTATTTATGTTTTTTTTTTTTTTTTTTTTTTTTTTTTTTGCAGAAAAGATAAAAACAAACCGATTCAAACAGTCAATCCACGCAGGCCGGTCACGGTTCTAAGAGCAAAAACATTCGATGCCTTTGTTGAGTTGGACCCCGCAGTGCAAAAAAAAATGTGGGCAGGCTCAAGGTCAAAGCGTCGAAGTCAACCCCCCCCCCCCCCCCCCCCAAAAAAATGCTTCCCTGAGCAGTTTGACTTCGACATGCTCCGCGTCGACGTGCCAACTGTTCCGACTGCGCAGAAAGGATGAATTCGGCCAGCTCTCCTCTCGGCTCGGTCGGCGGGCTTCCGGGAGCCCCGCACGTTCCAGCATCCGACCCCCCCCCACACCCCCACCGGAGGGGCGGGCCGTCCTCCTGCAACACGGCCGAATTCTAACCGGTGCCCAGTCCCAGCTGTCTGTGCGGGGCGACACGGGAACACGCTCCGGGGTGGGGAGCCGCCCGCCGGTGCAGGAGGCGCCGAGCGAGCGGGCCGGTCCGGAGGGCCGCTGCCACGCTGGGTTTCGAACCTAAGCACTGGCCAAGAAATCACTTTCAAGTGCTTTTTACTCGAGCTGGAATCCAACAGCTTTGCCGTTGAAGCAAATCACGCCCCAATTTCATGAAGTCGGGGCCATCGGAGCAATTAAAACCTCCATAATTAACGTCTGAGGTTGGCGTTCATCTCATTTCATTGGCACCACGACTATTATGGGGTGCCTTAGGGGAGAAATGGAAAAGACACCTCAGAACAATTTCAAAATATCATTTTCACATATTCAAAGGTCACTATTGTTCAACATATATGCTTAAATAAGGATCTTCACTAAATTAAACTTCGTTAACTATTAGGTTGACATTATTTCGATAATAAGAAAATGGAAAAACATTTCATTTAATTAACCGTCTTTATGCATGTGGTAAAATATTTCATAAACTATAGGATCCGGAACACATTTCAAATAAATGATTATAGCCTACTAAAACCATTCAAGGGACGACTGTACTCCACTTTGTCAAATGCGTTACTAGAGCAGTCTATTTTATTATATTTCAATGATACAATTTAAACATTTATACACACTAAAATAATTCAAGATCAAATTGTTACGAATTTTAGATTTTTTGGTCAAGTTACTGCCGTTGAACGGGGTCATATATTTGCATATCAAAAGTGATTAAATTGTATATCACCCCAAAAATCCAAACGTTATTCGATTAATTTAAAATTTTAAATTTATTTTGAATTTTACTTGAAATAGTGTAAGAAAACAATCTAACAGCATACGTTTTTTTTTTAATCTTCCAACGACAATTGTATCAGAAGGGTAAACCTTATATTTTTTTATTTAAAAAAAAATAAACAATCCGAGCCAAAATGAATTTTAGTTTTGAAATCATTTGCATTTCTATTGACTGCAATGCCGGTTTATTTCCCTTATTAAATTCAACATTTCCTGTTTTGTTGTTATTTTGCTTTGCACGTGCAGCGAGAAAAAACAAGAATACGAAGAAGAAGAAGTCCTTACTCCAAGCAGCAAATTGTGGAGGTGGAGAAGTTTTAATTCGTCTTCGACGTGCACGTCAGTAAGCGGCGACGCGCTCGGCTCTCTCGTCTCCTGCGTCACAAACAAACAACACAACAACACAGACAAACATCGACGTCACGTGACGCTTCTTGGATAAAGTTTGGAGAAGGACGAGGTTCCCCATTAATTTGGATCCTTCCTAGCAACGGAGACTTCAAATATTTGGCGATGTTAAACGTGTATTTTATTTTGGATTGGGGGGGGGGCGGATTTACGAGAATTACTTTTGTTTTGTCTTGGGCTGAAATTGAGGCTTTATGTTCAAACCAAGATAAGAAAGAATCAAAGTGGTCTCGTAAGAACATTTCTAATGATGTGATTATTTTATATCCGGATTATTATTTTTTTTCTTCTTTTCATTTTGTTTCACACATTTTAGTACCATAAAATACGGCCCAGGGTCAGTTCGACCCAGAAAAAAACGATGACTGCCGGAACACAACATAACATTTCAGTGTGTTACAAGAGCCTTTCATATACATATTTTTTTATTTCAAATGTATCGCTATGCTGAATGAATACAAATATACTTTTGCAGCATCTCTTAAATGACCCTTAAACGCCCAAATTTCACAAACGAGGCAGATGTCCCGTTGATGTCTTTTTTTTTTTCATGCCACATACATCATTTAATAAACTCTCGCAACAAGGAAATGTTTCAACGTTAAAATTTTGTTCAGTTAAATTATGAAGCTATTAAACGTGTCCAAGAGATGGCGCTGATTTCCCCCCATTCAAAGCATGCAGCAACGCTTGGATAATGCCATGGATGTAATCCAACTAATTTAATGATAGAGGGTTAAAAAGTCATTAATATTTCTGAATGAAGTACATTTGTTTTTAATAATTAAACAAATACACACAGCACGTATTCTCTTTTTTTTTTTTTTTTTTTTTACAGACCTTTTGAGAACTCAAGGAGCTCTCGAGGTTTATCCTTCAAAATTGATTTTCATGTCATTATCTTTTTCCTACATCAGCTGATTGCGTCTCGTTGGCGTCGCTGCAGACGAGCGACGATCTGGTGGAAAAACAGACGCACTAAAGTCGCCCGGAAAGGACGATGACGACGCTCGGGGGCATCGACAACCTCGCGGCGTGGACGTGTTAAAAGTTCCGTTCCGCTAAAACCGTCCAAGCGGAAAGAATCACTGGATTCCATCCATGCACACATTTACAGTCAAATACATGAAATGCAGCTAAATTCAATTCCATAAAATATCTTCAAATCTCTAAATTAAAGGTGAACTGAGCAAAGCAAATGTATTTATAACGCATATATTGCACATTTCATACTTGATGTGCGTGCTGTGATTGGAAGCCTTGTAAGATGATTTCAAACAATATTTGAAAGCAACGACAACAATATTTTAAATATAACATACAAGACGGGCAAGATCATTTAAAAGTGGAAATTTTGTAGAAAGGATAATAAAAGGGAAAAAAAAAGAGGAGTTTTTAACCTGGACTGACGGACACTCACGGCTGGCTCGAATTCTGCAGGCAACAAATCAACTCAAAGCTGCTTCGCCACGTTTGCTTCGGCCTTGTGCTTCGTTATCTGATCTGAGTCGGAAGATCTCGGAGCCCCTCTGGCCTTTTATTCCATTAGCGTGTCTTTATCGGATTCAGGAACCAAACAATTTCGTGATTTATTGACCAGTAGCGCAACTTTAAAGTCTCTTCCAAAGCTGACTGGGGAGCCAGTGCAGAGACTTTAGAATTGGAGTCATATGTTCTGATCTCGGTGTTCTGGTCTGAATTCTGAATGGGTTGCAGCTAATGTCCAGTTAGAAGACCATTACAATAGTCAAGTGGCCTTGGGAGAAGAAGATGAGGTTCTCCTGGTCAAGTCTTCAATCTCGATATGTTCTTCAAATGCTAGAAGGCTTTTTTTTTTTTTTTTTTTACTGTATGATTTAATCAAATTTAACAACATTTCTGTTTTATTGTTTTCGAATGTTGTCAATGCTTCCTTGCACACTTCTATGGGTTGTAGTAAAATGTTACTGGAGTGACGAGATCAGTTCAAGATTTTACGACAAGACAAATAGTTTCGTACTATTTTGTCCCTTTTTCTCCCCTTGATGCTGATCCAAATAAAGCTGCGCAATTGGAATACACCTTGATGCAACTCTGAAAACATACGAATGATGTCAGTTATGCATAATTCCCTTTTTGTGCTTTTCAAACGTTTCATGACGGCAGTCGCGGGGAAAGTGAGTGTCGGGACGTAAATGAAACGTCCCTCCTGAAACGAGCTCCAGTATGTTGTCGTGTCATAAGACTTCCCGCGAGATCACTGTGACCAAATGGTCTCATGCTTTTTTTTTGAGGTGGGGTGAGGGGGGGGGGGGGGGTGTCCGGAATTCCCACAACTGACCGACCACATTTTCCGATTTGGAGTCAATACGACGCCTTTGAGACGTCGCCACGTCGCCCAACAAACGCTGAGATTTTCCACCGAAGCTTCCCGTTGATTGTCTGACGTCGAGAGACGTAAGACTCGCAAGCACAGGCGACGGTTTTCATGCTGAGCTCGAGGTCTGACCTCACATCGCAACAGAACATAGCAAATACTGCGGTTAGTAGTGCACTCTGTTGCTTACATGTGTGTGCAGCATCCATGTGTGAAGGGTACGACGGGCCCAAAAGTCATCCCTCCGCGTGCGCCTCAGACGAGTCCAAGTCTGAAACTTGAACCGCACGCATCAACGCCTCCCAGCGCCGCAATTTCCTCCGGCTGGGCCGCTTTTATTGGGGGCAATCGGCTCCCCTCGCATTCTGTCTGCCGGCGCGCACTAGACGGGCGGATGAAAGGGGAGATTGTGTCGGGAATGAGCGGCAATAAAGCGGCAGGCCGTCGGGCCAAACGCCGGCGCGCTTCCGCTTTGTCGTGCATTCCGGCCTCGTTGTCGTTGGCTCCGTCTTCCGAGTCAAACGACAACAACGTCGTTGCGCGTGGTTTGGCACCCGACGTGCACGGATGATCCTACAACGGACTCTCGGGGGAAAACTGAACACTAGTCGACATCTGCGGGCTACTAGCGCGACCGCTGAAACACTAGACGTGTTAACGATGTGCTGCTATTGCTGCTACAGATGATAGGAAGGAGAAACACAATGAGATGAGGATAGCGGTACTAGTTGCACACTGTTGTCGACTTGCGTGCAATTTTTAATCACTAGTGACATGCAGTTGCTCAAATAGTCAATTCTGAGAATTTTCTTACTAGTGACAACAAAGAGCATACTAGTCCATGAAACTTAAGATGGATCTAAAGGACTTTGAATAAATGGGCAAAGGACTTCCTGAGGGGCTAGTCGTGGGGTAAAACTTTACTGGTAAGACCGAACCCTCACAGTCCTTAGTCAACGTACTCATGTGGTGAACTGTCCTACTAGTAAGGACAAAGTAGGTACTAGCCCAAGGATACGAGAAAACAAAATATCTTAAATAGCTTTCCATGAAATTATTGAAGTATCTTAAGGTCCATGTACCAGTACGCACTTCTTTACTTGTTGACAACTAAGGACATTGTAAAATTCTTCCAGGAAACATCCAGTGCTCTACCCGCAGTACTAGTCGCAAGCAGATGTCACGTAGTGGAGAGTTTTGCCTCACTAGTAACGTGTAGTTGTCTTACTAGTGTGCAGAAATGTCAAACCCGTAGCCAAGGTTTGCACGTTCCCCCAGTGTGCCGGATTGCCGTCCGCGTTCGGACAAAGAGCGTACTAGTAGCAGCTGGATAGCGGCGATACATGAAAAAATGCGCAAAGGTCTCTCTGGTGAGTTCCCGTGCGGGATAACCGCCCCCATTTCCGATTTCCGCCGGCGCTAGCTGGCGGCATATGCGATCCAAAGACGCGATAATAGATCCTGATTGATTTCTCGGTGTCATTTTCACGACTCCAGTCGGCGCAGACCGGCGACACAATTAACATGTCGCTGGGAATGCAATTATGCAAATCGGCTGGCTGCCATGTATGAGCTATTTTATGTGTCAAATGTGCACGGCGGCGATATAAAACTATGCCAGCTTTTATGCAAATAAGGCAGCAGAATGAAAGCTTGACTGCAAGGAGGAACTCAAAAAGGCCAAAGGCATCGTTGGCAATGAACGCCCGGCATTCTAATCATAATTAAAAGTCATAATAATAATAATTAAATGATTGCATTGCAATATCAATACTTTTTTTTTTTCCAACACACTTTCTGTCTTTGCTCCTTTTCATTTTTAGGGCTTTAGGGATTAAAAAGACTTTGAGCATCCACATGGTTTCCATTTCACAAACAAGTTCTCGTTATATTTATTTTCATTTTGCTCAAGAATAACTGCCAGTCACTTTCAGTAATATCAAACCGTTTTCGATAAGTGACTAATTGCCGTGGGACTGCCCCTTTTGCCACGGCCAAAACGGACACGCCGCCATGTTTTGATGCGACGTCAGCGACAGAACAAAATTTGCCGGAGGAGACCTTGAAATCTTTGGTCTCTTTGATCAAACTGGTTCAAAACCGGCGCCAGCGAGGCGCATCTCTCAAAGTCCGCCAGTGGCGTACAAAAAGCCTTTCAAATGACACGATTGCGTAACGTCATCAACACAAAAATGAGCAGAAAAAAAAAAAATCTGTGTTAATAAGCAGCTGCCTTCCATCGGCAGAAATCAATTATAAAAAAAAACAAAAAAAAAACCAAGCCTACTCAAATGTCTCTAACGTCACTATTGTCACTTTGTATTGTTAAAAAAAACAAAACAAATGGCGTACGGTGTTGGTCACAATTATGGCCCAGAAGACACGCGAGTCCAAGAAGGAAATGTGCTCGTTGTCTGTCACTGACAAAATGCGTCTGAAAATCAAACGCATCATCAGAAAAATGCGACAAAAGTTACCACTGAATTTTATTTGGTGAGAATATTTTTCCTGCACACATTTTTAAATCCAGAACTATGAAGGAACTTCCAAAGATCACAAAATTTGTGAGGTCCTGGAATTTTTGACAACAAAACCTTTGTGCTTTTTTTTTTTTTAATGAATACACGGCCTTTTTTTAAAAAAACAAAAACAAACATTCACTAGTTCGCTATCAAGGAATTTCAGGGGGACTCAAAAATATAATAATTTGGGACACAGCTACAATTTAGCGTACTTTTTGGATTTCAATGGCATTTTGTTGTATTTTCTGGGTTTTAATTGGTCGGAATGCATCAATTCAAACGCTGTGCACACAAAAGTAAATTGTTTTGTAAACATTTTCAATTTAACAGTTCTTGGGTTCAACTCTATTAAATGCAAATGAACTTAAATACAACTGAGTTCTATATAAAAACTGAAGGACTGAAATGTAAAAAAAAATAGATTTGAAAAGTAAAAAAAACATACTATACTGCATTTATTAATTTTAAGCAGAAATACAAGCTCCATTCTAAAATGCTTTTGATATCAATAATGAGATTTGATTTGTAAATTGTTTGTATTTCTTTGAGTGATTCTTCCACGGACCACTAGGGGGAGCCCAAGAACCACTATTTGCACCGGAGGCACACTTTGCTAATCACTGGAAGGATTTTCATATGGAAGTAAATATGTGCCACCAGGATTTGAATTTGAAATGTAAAGTGATCACATTTTCAATAGTTGTATTTCATTGTAACTTGTTAATGTTAACAATTCAAATGGCTACAATTCGTTGTCTGAAATTCAAACGGCTACAATTCGCCGTCTAAAATTCACCGTCTGTGCCACCAGGCAAGGTTACTTCAGGTCAGAACCGAGCACCCGCCCGATCGCAGTTACGCTTTCTTAGTCACGTGACGTCACATACTAAGAAAGCGTAATTGGATTGGCTGGCTGTGGAAAATGTGAACACGTTACATTTCAAATTTAAATTTTCTGTGGCATTTCAAATTCAAATCCCGGTGGCACATATTTACTTCCATATTTTCAACACACAACTCCGACACTTCCTTCGTCTGCGGTGGTGAAGGCGCAAGATGTCCCGGGGACGGCGCCCCCCAGAGGCAGGCGTCGGCCTCCGACACAACCGCCGCAGCCACGAGCTGCGAGTTTAATGACGTTTTAGGAGCTGATTCACGATTCGCTCTCTTTAATCCCAGACCCGCCGGCGGGGGTTTATTCTACGCCGATAAAGCAGCGAGGACGTTTTAGTAGGTGAAATATGGCCGCTCTCAAGTGTTGGCTGCATGCAAGCTGCTCCGTGTTTGGTTTTTTTTTTTTTTTTTTTTAGTTTAGTTTAGTTTTTTTTTTTTTTTCCAAGGCTCCAGATGGAAAAGTCCACGCGGGGTAGCCCGATTAGTAAAATTTAGCAGCAAGGCGTCCTCAATTCCGGGGGGGATCGTTCACGTTAAAGTCGATTCGTGTTGAGTTGAAGTGCTAATACATAAGAAATATGGTCATTAAATGAGATGCCACCGGAGTTGGAAGTCGCCCGCCCAATAGGTGGCGCTGTGACGATGTCTGTAGCATGAAGGGCACGCAGCTCAATGATCTTTTTATGATTATACAGGTGCTGTGTTCTACAAACATGTATTTTTAAGTATTTTTATGGCAATTATCATTTTACACTAATAATCATCATCATAAGGTGTAACCTTTAAAAGTTAGAACACTCTGATACTTGGAGAAATTATATTTGCATCATTATAGTTGTGTACAACAACAGGCAATTCAATGTATACATGTACATACATGGAGGGATATTGATTTTAAATGAAAAAAAGAGATCCAATCTAACATGTATGAGTTTGTGTAATCGTGTATATATTTCAGTTCTGTATATAAAACATTTCATGCACGCCGTGTCTGCATTAAAAAGTAACTTGGACATTTCCAAAATATAAAAAAAAAAAAAAACCTCGAAAATATATTGTTACGTCCGTAAAACATGAAATATAAATGAATATCAATCATTTTCAGATATTACCGTATGCATCTATTTCACAAGAAAAAAATAAGGGGGGGGGATAAAATGACAATATAGGTTACTTTTGGGGGAAGGAGGTGTCGCACAAACACATTTTAGAGTGCATCAAGCAGTTGTTAAGTTGCATTTGCAGATCACCCAAAAAGTAAAACTGTAAAGTGATCGCTCATTCATATTTTTGTTCATCCAAGCACAGAATGGAAGCAGACGTCACACACATGCAGACGCTGCCTCGTTAGCGCTCTTGTAAACGTCTCTGCTATTTCATTCAGTCTGTAAAAGTAGTTTTTGTGAGCGTGTGCGCGCGCGCGCGCGCGCGCACAGCCGTCTGGCCTCCTATCACATTTGCCAGCACAAAAGAATGATGTGATTTATTCGCCGTGCAGGGTAAATACAGTGCGACCATGTGATCGGCGCCATAACCAATAGGCGGCTGAGGAGAAGGTAAGGGCAGGAAAAAAATTACTACCGTTTTAGGGGAGGATGGAAGCCACTATACTGACCCATCTAAGGTTTTACAGTCGCCTTTAAGTGTCTTTTTTATTGAAATAATAAAATAAACATGTCGCTAACAAATTATTATTCCATGATGGGGCTGCAGACTGAGGAGCCGTACGGTGCGCATTTCCTCCCGGCAGGCTTGCAGGCGTCGACGAAGCCGTCGCGCGGTGGTGGCGGCGGCGGCGGCGGCGGCGCCGAGGAGGAGGCGGCGGCGGCGGCCGCGGAGGGGACCCCCGGCCCCCACATTCCGGATTTCGCCCCGCACTTCCCCACCAAGCAAAGCGGCTTGAACGGATTCTCCCCGTGGAGCAACCCCCCCTCGGCGTCGTCGCCCTCGTCCCCGCCGCTGCAGGCCGCCCCGGGCGCGTCCATCTCGGGGCTTTTCCACCCGCACCACCTCGTCGCCCACCATCACCACCACCAGCACCACCAGCACCTCCAGCACCTCCAGCCCCAGCAGCCCGCCTACTACGCCGAGCACCTCGCCCCGGCCTCGGAGGGCCGCTTCGTCCGCTGCTGGGAGGGCCCCGGCCCAGCCGCGGAAGGGGGTTTCGCCGCGTGCCCGCCGCAGCCGCATCCGAGCCCGAGGTTCGAGGCGGCGAAGCCCGACGGCTCTCCGCCTCGGTCGCGCGGAAGCCCGGGGGGAGACTCCGGCTTCGGCGGCCCGGGCGAAGTGGTGCTCGAGCGGCTGGGGACTGCCGAGGAGCCCCGCAGGAAGCCGGAGCCCAAAAAGGAAGTCGACGACGGCGACGACGACGATGATGACCGGGACGACGGCAGGAAAGCCCGAGCCGCGGCGCCCGACCCAGGTAAACGTGCACGTCCGGGGGGGGGGGGAAGCATGATCGGACCAACTGCACGTGTGTGTGTGCATGTGCGCGCGCACAGGAATGCGGCCATATGTATAAGGAAGTACGTGTCAGGGACTTTTATTGGCCTATAAATGTCCTGCGGGCCTCAACGACAATGTATAAAACTTTATTGACCATTCAAATAATTAGAAGGACTTTTGCTGTTATTTAGCACATTTCGCGCCACGCACGCACCCGCGCACGCGCAGGTGTGTCCAACAACACGGACACCTCATTAGGGACACCTGCACAGGAAACGGTTCGAACACTCACGCGCGCAGCAGCTTCCAAATGGTCCCAAAAAAAAAAAAAAAGCTCAAAATAGCTCGCAGTGCAGTGCACAAAGGTGACATCAAAACATTAAATATCGCAGTCAGAGGCAAAATTGGAGGTGTCCCCTCATACGTTCCAATACAAAAGCAGCCAATAACGTGCAAAATGTCTCACAGGAGGAGTGATTAAAGCACGACGGGACTATCAGTCACTTTTCAAAGGAAATAAAAAGATCAAGGAAAAGTCAAGCTGGTCGGTGGGAAATTTCAAGGTCATCCCACATGTCCCAAAAAATTGAGCAATTCAGGAAAGCAAACTAGTTGGAGTTTGTTATTTCAGGGCAATGTTTCCCCCCCCCTCCACTGAGTGGAAAAAGTCAAGTCGCTGGCTGGGAGAATTTCACTCAGTGGCAGCTCATGCAAATGCTTCACGATTAAATGCATCAATGGACGCAATTTCAGCCTTTTTTATTTCGCCTTTTCTATTTACTGGAGATGCGCGAGGGGAAATTCAAGTTGTTCAACATTTTCCAACTCATCCCATTGCTAGATTTGAGGGGAAGTTCACATTTTAAACATACAACTAAATATTACGACTTTGGATTCAAGCGTTTGAAGTGCAGCTTTGTAAAAAAAAATAATATATATAATTTTTTTAAATTTAATGCCAAATGAGCCAGTGAGAATTTTCACGAAGTAAAAAAAATACTTGAATTAAAGCAACTTGCCATTTAGCTTTAATTGGACATTTCAGTGCAGTAAGGAGTGAAAATTCAAGCTAGTGAAAGAAGTGTAAAGGTCAGCCCATGTGATAAAATGAAAAAATTAAAATAAAATCACATTAAAATGTTATTTTTAAAAAACATGAAAGGAATTGTTGTTTCATGTTGTGCCATTTAGCCATTTTAAACTATTCCAGTGCAAGTACAACAGTTGCGAAAGCGTCATTGAGAATTCTCCAGGCCACCATGAATGGATTCTGGGTAAAATAAAAAGAATAATTTGCATGTAAAAGTGAGGGATGGGAATAACACCAATCAGGAGGAAAGCGCTTCATGTCTTCCACGCGATCCCGCAATCGCGACGCAAAGATGTGCAAAAGGCCTGAAAAGTCATCATCGTCATCCTGTTGCCCAAGACAAGAAAGGGCTTTAAAAATAGCCCCGAGGTGCTCGGTACGAAAAACGAGCCCGGTGGGCTGCACGTTTGCTGCTGTGCGCTCCCGCAGGTCCGACGGCAGCCGTATTTTCTCGCCTGAGCTTCTCCGAGGCCAATAAAACACAGCTCGGGATATCTGGATTTACTTTTTCTTTTTTTTTTTTTTTTTTTCTTTGGGACTTGTCAGGATTTATAACAACTGCACTTCCTGCAGAACCTGACGAGATGTTTTGGACGGGGCCTGCAGGGAGGCTGAACGGGAAAATAAAAAAGAAAGAAAGAGAGATTGGAAGATAATCGTGGCTCGATTTGGTGCTTGGTGAGCACCGAAAGCATCCAAGTCGTAAAACGTCATCCCGGGATCGTTTTGGGGGAGGAAGTCATTTTGGGTGCGTCCGGGATGCTGCACCTCTTCCGATTCTTGGCCAGTTTCACGTCCAACGTGAAGTGCAACGTCCTTTAGTAGCATTTAGTAAAATAAGGTTTCCACGCTTAACTAAACTTTTTCTGCAATTCGATGGCCAAGGGTGCTCTGAAAATGTGTCGAAATTGCAAAAATTCTGCAAAATCTTTTTTTTTTTCTTGAAAAAACTTTAGAAATGATATGGCCAAAGTACTTCAAAATGATGGAAATTATGTACAGCACCACTCAGGTTAAATTTACCAACTCGCACTTTTTGTACCATATCCAACGACATTCTTGCAACAAAACACCCAAAAAGTTCAGAAAATGTGACAAAATTACACTATTCTCTCAAAGTTAAAAAAAAAAAAAAAAAAGACAGCCTAGAGTCGAACTTTTAGAAAGAGAAACAGGACGAACCGAGAAGGAGATTTGCTAAAGTGTGCAGTCGGCGCACGAGCACGCACGTGAACCCGAGCTACATTTCCTCTCATTGACATGATCGTTTGAGAATTCAGCAAATAAAAAGGCAGGTATTATTTTAACCACTTTGAAATTATGGTCCGAGAACAAGTAAAGTCCACGAGAATGCAAACTATTTACAGCTCTTGTGAAAATTTTGTACAAAAAAGGGGGCAAGAAAGCAAACTTTGTACAAGTGTTGCTTAAAATGTATATGATGGGATGTTTTGAAAATAACGTAGCGCGAGCACTTGGAAATTGGAGTCAAATATTTTGGCAATTCGGTACCATGCAACATGTCGGCCATTTTTGTGGACTTGATGCAGTTCAATCTCACCATTTTTGATGAGTGGAGTCGCCGGGTTGGCTCGTATCCATTTGCAAACATTTTTTTTTTTAAATATTGCCCAACTATAGTCTTGCGTAAACCTGTTACCTTTTTTTTTTTTGGCAGAATTTTGCACACAAGAAGCCAAAATTGCTGAAAATAACAGAAGTGACGGATTTTTGTGGCACGTCGGCCATTTTCCCGGAACGTAACGGCGGCGGACTCGGTCGGCCATTTTCATTAGCGATGCGATCGTTGCGGCCATTGGCGAACGCAGACTTTTTGTACGATTTCAGATCGGACGCTCGTTCGCGGAAAGTACTCGGAAAATGTCAACGTTTGTGTCGCTCGTCGGAAACGTATTACAAAAGTGTCCCTCGAGCACCTGCGTAACGTGCTTTGTAAATGTCCTCTTAAACAATACGACATTCAAGGAAGTGAGATGATGAGATATTGAACTTCACATTCAGCCAACATGCATCCGCACATTTGAGTCTACGGGAGAGCAAACTAGATTGTCAACATGTTCCAAAGAGAGTTTACTTGGATTTTGTCTCCCCCCCCCCCCCCACAAAAAAATAAACTATTAGTAACAAGACGAGCCCTTTTGGGGAGGTGGGAATTGAAACAAATGTGAAGATGTTTTGAAATCATGGTCAAAAATATCGCGGTGAAATATTCCCATGCAGCGCGTCGGCCATTTTGGTGGAACGTTTTGTGACTCGTTATCTCGTATTGTTTTGGGGAGAAGGTCGTACTGTGATTTTTGTTTTAAAAACACTTCCCCCCCCCCCCCCGCCGCAGAAAACCCTTCGGCCAGCTGGATCCACGCCAAGTCCACCCGCAAGAAGCGCTGCCCCTACACCAAGCACCAGACCCTGGAGCTGGAGAAGGAGTTCCTGTACAACATGTACCTGACCCGGGACCGGCGCCTGGAGGTGGCCAGACTCTTGAACCTGACCGAGCGGCAGGTGAAAATCTGGTTCCAGAACCGCCGGATGAAGATGAAGAAGCTGATGATCCGGGAGAGGAGGAGCATCAACGAATAAGGGGAGAAGCCCGAAAGGATGGGTGGGGGGGGGGGGCGTCAAATAAAAGTCACAAAATTTTTTTTTTTTTTTTTTGGAAGCTTCTCCTAAAACTTCAACGTGCAAGATGGATGAATGGACGACGTCACAGGACTTATTAAAAAAAAAAAAAAAAACATTAAGAACTGAGATGGCGACGTCCACACTGTGACACGTCCATGTGAATGGAAAATATATTTTTTGCTTTATGTCGGCATGTTCCTGTCAAAATTTAGTAGGACTGTCTACAAAAGAAAATGTCCCAATTTTCACGGGGAGGGGGGAACGTGACGCTGGAACGGAGTGAAGTCCTGCTCAAATATTTCTGCGCCGGATGTCGCCCATTTTGAGGGAAGCGCCAAATTGGTGAAGGACTTTTCTTAAATATCAGGAAATTCCACCAAAATCTTATTTGAGCATTTGCGGAGTCCGAGGAAAAACGTTCCCACTTCGCCCCACAGAAATCCAAAACTGATTTTTCTTCTTGCCTTTGTTCTCCCGATTGGCATGCGAGATTTTAAAATGATTTTATTTAAAAGAATTAAATTAAAAAATAGTGGCAAGTAAACACTATTCAGAGGGCAAACCTGAAACATATTTATTTTCCGTTGATACACTTTAAAAATTGTAGCCCAGAACTGATTTTTTCCTTGCCTTAGTTCCCTGATTTGCGTGCGAGATGTTAGTAGGATTTTATTTTAAAAAAAAAATTAAAAAAATAGAGGGAAGTAAACACTATTCAGAAAAATATTAATTTTCAGTTGATAGGCTTTGAAAATTGAAGTAAAAGAATGTGGCGGGCTCAGAAGAAGATTCGGGCAAAATTTTACATTTGTGTTTGAAATTGTGTGCCATTAGCAAGAAATCTGATTGAAAAGTGTCGGTCAAAAACTGCCCAAAGCAAATTTGAAATGATTACAAATGTATCAGTTTGAATTTTGAGGAAAAAATGATTTCGAACTTTAACGACGACGAGCTAAAATGTGTGTTTTTTTATTTATTTTTTTGCCTGCATAATTTAGTGTAATTTGCGAATTAAAAATAGTAATTTGGAAGTAAAAGTGAGCAATTATTTACAAATGTTATTATGTTTACATTTTTGTATTATTATTATTATTATTTTAATCAAAGTGTCACCAGAACGGTAGTGCATCATAATTAGTCAAAAATGGATATGGCTACAAAATGTTATTCTAAATCTTATGTCACCATATTTTTTGTAACTATTGTTGTCCTTTTGAAATGACGGGGTTTTTTTTATATATATTTTTTTTTAAAGCACTAAATTAGTAGGAAAGTGGCATTTTTGGGGAGGGTTAACTTGAAAATGTGTATTATCAGATGTAATGGGGGCAACCTACGTGAACCTCTGGAAAATAGCAGCAAAATGTTCCCGCGTGGCGTGTCGGCCATTTTTGCGGAACGCAGACGTCTGTCTTTTCCTGATAATATTTCAGCGCAAGTGCCACAAACTTCTTGTGACGACATTTTGTGATACGCTGAACCTTACACACACATTAGAAAGAAAAGTATCAGATCACACGATGAAAAGTACCCAAGTTTTTAGTACAATTCCCAACTCAACTTTGGTAAATCTTGGATATGAAATTTCCCCAAAGCACAGACAAATGGCGGGAAAATTAGTGTTTGGAGAAAAAAAAAAAAAAAAGTCCTTATCTTTACGAACGTCATTTGGCGGTTAACTTTTTGGCTCTGATTTATGGCTAATCGCTGAAATTGTAATGAGTTAGAAAATCAATTTTGCAGGAAATATGAACGCAAATGACGGTCCAATTTGATTGCAACGGCCATATTCAGGCAAGCTATGGTGACGGGCCAATTTTGCAAAGTCCAGTCTCCAAGGTGTTCCATTATTACATTTTTTTATCATTTCCTACTAAATTTTGATCATGACACGCTGCCCCCCCCCTTTCCTTTTTCTGTGTGTGTGTAAGTATGCTAACTAGTCAAACCTTTGAATGAAAATTCTTGCACACGCGGCTTGTCTAGGACAAAAGTTTTTTGTCCAGTTTCCCCCTCGTCGCTCGCTCATCACGACGCGTCGTCCATTTTGTAGCACGATATTATGTCGTATTTAGTAGGAAACTTTGGGGAGGCCCTGTAGCTCAGTGGTTAGAGCACTGGTTTGATAAACCAGGGGTGTGGGTTCGTACTCCCTGAGAAGGGTTGCGTCAGGAAGGGCATCCGGGTTCAGCTGTGGCGACCCCGAAAGGGACAAGCCGAAAGAAACTTACTTACTTTTTTTAGTAGGAAACTTTGGCAAAATGTCGTGTGTAATAGTAGGACTGTGGCGACCCCGAAAGGGACAAGCCGAAAGAAACTTACTTACTTTTTTTAATAGTAGGAAGCAATCCAGTCCACCGGCGCTTATGCCGGCACAGCCGCACACTTGCGGATCATCAAGGACTTTTTTGTTGTCGTTGTTGTCCAATTTCCTACTAAATTATCCTCCGCCGCAGCCCCCTGCTCCCCCCCCCCCTCATGTCTTCTAAAGACGTAGAAAAGCTCCCAGAAAGCGCAATCAAAAGCACGTTTAGCTCGCACAAAAAACTGGGCTAATGTTTAATGTAGGAATTTGTCTTTAAACGGTTGAATCTGTAAATATGGAGCATCTCAAGTCAAATGAGCTGACATTTGCATATTATTGTTTGTTTTACAGCCGCATTCACTAATTCTCCATATTCGGCATCATTTGTGACGAAATTGCACTCCAGCAGCTATTCTTGATTTTGTCGTCGATGTTAAGTGTGACAAACAGTCTGTAGGACAGACAGTAGCATACATAAACTTTTCATGTGACGCAATTCCACAATATATTTGTGAAATTGTCCCACCGCCGTTTCCCAAACGTCACGAGGAGGACAATTTATGCGACGTGACCCCGACATGGATTTAAAAAAAAAAAAAAAAAAAAAACAAGCGGGAAATGTGACTGTGATTGATTGTGAATGGAAAACACATCCCGGCAGTTGGTTAGCATTAGCATGTAGCATCGGGGCAGCGTTGGCACCCGCGCATCGCACCCATTAGCGCGTGGACTTAAAAAGTGCAAATTTCATGACAAAATATGAAATCTTATTATCCTTCAGTTTTTTGCAGGTTAGCTTGTCATGTATTTGTTGCGCTAGCTTGTGAGAGGAGTGACACGGAAAAGACGCGGGATGCGTCCTCATCCGGGCCGGTCGCTAGCCAATCACAAGCGAGCGATTAATTAGTCAATTAGTCTTAAATGAAGCAAACGTGGATATTTGCGAAAGGCGGGAGGAGGCGGGGCCACCCGAAGAGAATCCAACGCTGAACCTCTGAGGTGCGAGGCACATGTGCTAACCATTAGCCGTGCTAACCTAAGCTAAATGACATGAAATGTTATTCCTTCTTTTTGGTGTCGATATTGTTTATCTTTTTTTTTATTTATTCTTATCAAATCCTCAGTCAGGATGATTTTACGCAACGGAGCGCTCGCCGTCTTCGCTTCTGGCTAACAAAGCGCACGCAAACCAAAACGTTAGCGACAAGCAAACTCTTTGTTTTGAAGCGTGCACTTGTGGCTGCACACTTTCAACTGAGCCAACATTTCCCTCTCCCTTGACGGCATTTTTGGGGGTGGGGGGAGAGGGGGGGTACTGTCCAACAGATTTTTTTTTTTTTTTTTACAACCTGCATGACTAATGTAACAGGCATACATGTTGCTGTTGGCATCATATATTTGTTGTAAATCACACAAGCGTGTGCGGTTTGCTTTGTGTCAGCTAACAACAACACAAATGCTGATAATTTTTTTTTTTCCTTTCCATTTTTGGACGCACAACTCCAAACCCCAACAACGTGTGTGTGCGCGTGTCTGCCGTGCGACACAACTGGAGTCCAAATGTCATGCTGTCTGTTCTCCCCATCACCCTCCATCCCCGTTTTGTAAAATAAAAAATAAAATTTGCATTACGACCCCTTTAGTGCTCATGCATTCGTAATTTCAGAATCTGAATCGTTCTTTACTCCTATTTACTTTTTACACTTTGACATATTTAAAGAGACGGTGACGTGCAGCTTTTTTAAACGAACCGAAAGTGTTAAATATGGCAAATGTTTTTTGAAAGATCAAACAAATTACAAATGTTAAAAATGTGAAAAAAAATGTTTCAACAATGAGTACAAAATTTCAATATTAGAATTAATCAAAATAAATTGTTTCATTTCAAAGTACAATAATGTGAAAATTACAACATTAAAAGATAATGAGCAATGATTAAAAAACGTTTGAGTTTTCATTTTGACTTACTACAGTTTATTTGTTATTTTTTTATTATTATCTAACGTGGGTTCGTGTGTGTGTGTGTGTGTGTGTGCGCGGGGGAGGGTGTTTCCAGCATTTATTTACTGATTGGGAGAAATGGTTACTTTATCTAAAAAATGGGGATTTTTTTGTTTTTGTTTTTGTCGCTTCATTTTGTCGAGCTCCAATTATTCATTTGCGTGCTCGGTAAATGTGTCCTTGTATATAAATGTAAGCACTTTTCTCCCCATAGCATGTTTTTTTTTTTTTTTTTGGGGCGGGGGGGGGGGGGGGCGAATGTGCAGCCTCCCGTTTATGGGCGCCATATAAAGTGCATCCTCCTGCAGGGTCATAAAGCAACAGCATGCATTTGGAGAATAAACGTGACTTTCCCCCACCAACACATACACAGAGAGAGAAAAGACGCGGCTTCTTCTTCTTCTTCTTCTTTAAAAAAAAGAGAGAGAGAGAGCGACAGAGGAGAAGAAGAAGAAGAAGCTGCCATAAAGCAATTAAGGCCAGACAGTCTCGGTGACTATATGGTTTTATTGGACATCCTTTTCCTGCCTCGGCTGCACCTCGAAATGTTAAAGTCATTGTCCGAGCTTAGGGGAGGGGGCCCGGTGGGGCGACGGCCTCGAACCTCCGCGCAAAAAGTGCCCCGCCACAAAAGCGGCCCGCGGGAAGCCATCAACGAGCTCCAAGAGGGGGGAAAAACAAAACCAAAAAAAAAAAAGATAAAAAAAAAAAAAAGGAAATGAAAGAAATGAAAGCATCTCGTGTTTGCTCGCGCCGGCGCAAAAACTGCGGCCGCAATGAACCCAAAATGGGAATAAAATAGGAATGAAAAATGAAATAAAGAAAGAAGGAAAGAAAAAGAAAGAAAGAAGACAACGCAAAGTGGCCCCCGCCCAAGCCAATGCCCCGCATTTCCATCGACATGTCGGATTTGCTACTGCTCGTCGTGTCTTCTTGTTGTTGCCACGTAAAATTAATTTTGCATTGATCCTGATTTTGAAGTTGATTGCTTAGTTTTATTTGACGACTCGTCATTTTGACGTCCTACATTTTGGAGTTGCACCAACATCTTTCATTCTTTTTATCATGTACGAATTTATCCTCTTGACACAATTAATTTTTTTTCTTTTCATTGTGACGTAACTTATTTATTTTGCGATTATATCTGGACTTTTTCCCCCCCCAGATATGTTAGCATTTCATTGCAAATTTGGGAGGTTCTTTTCATTTCCTACATTTTTTAATTTTATTTTTACATTAAAAATTATTTTTGCTCCCCTATATGAACTTTTAATCACATAGGGTCTTTATTTCTATTTTCTACAATTGTAATTGGCAGCTATCCTTGATTCCATATATATATATACACACACACACACGCGCGCGCGCGCGCACACACAATATAGCAGATAAGTGATTGTAAATGCTTTGGCGTACTAAAGCATACTTTGAGTAAATCCAAAAATTAAAAAAAAAAGCATTCACTTTCGCACTTTCGTGTTACTGTCCCCACACAGCAGGCAGTTTTTATCACTGAAAACCAATAAAAAAGGCAAATTAATATTTGCTTGGCCTGGAGCTCTCGTGTTTAAACGTGTAAAACATTCTACACTAACGAGAGACAAATATGAATGATAAAAACCGGAATACGTAAAGAAAAGGAAGGAAAGTACTTTTTCGGGGAAACAGAAGCATGAATCACATTTTTAGAGGCTCTCGTAAAAGAAATCAGAAACACACACACACACACACACACACACACACACACAAAGTGTGCGTTAATAGCAAGTCGTCGCGGGGGTAGTTAAAGTGCTCCAGAAATTAAATAGAAAGTATGTAACGTAGGGGTTATTGCTCGTATAATGGAAACTTGCCCCTGGTTGTACTTTGTGCTATCATTCACACACTAAACGGGTTATTACGTGTAAAACAAAAAAACAAAAAAAAAAAAAATCAGATGGTATTGGAGGACGACGACGCGCTTAAATATTGCAGTTATTTCGAATTAAAATGAAGGAGGGATGGGCTGCTTTTTAAAATGTGAATTCCAAAGATGATCTCAATTCAATTCCAACATTAGCGCAACGGAAAACAAGACGTCATTTTGTCTTTCAAAGGACTTTGTACATTTTGGCATTCACGTGAAACGCGGTCTGTAGTTACACATTGTCGGCGCTAGGTGGCGGCGTTGCCTTGCACGAGTGCGCCAAAATCGCTTCAGGTCGTAAAAATACGTCATTCAAAACGATCAAAAAACGATAGATAGATAGATAGATAGATAGATAGATAGATAGATAGATAGATAGATAGATAGATAGATAGATAGATAGATAGATAGATAGATAGATAGATAGATAGATAGATAGATAGATAGATAGATAGATAGATAGATAGATAGATAGATAGATAGATAGATAGATAGATAGATAGATAGATAGATAGATAGATAGATAGATAGATAGATAGATAGATAGATAGATAGATAGATAGATAGATAGATAGATAGATAGATTTGTTGAGTAAAACGTTTGCAAGGTTCCTTCCTCAGAAACGCAGCAATTATGGAAAATGCACGTATTCATTTCACAGGCGTTTTGAAAAGATCTCGAGTTCAGGAAATTGTTCCATCTGGAAAATAGAGAGCAGGAAAGGTTTTGCATTCAGATCGATTCTGGATTCATTGTTTGGAATTGTCCAAATCGTCAGAATTTCATAATTTTCCCAGTAAATGCTTTGCTAGTGATTTTTCAAATCTCTATTTTGTACTGAGTCCAAATAAATCGCAATTTATGTTTTTATTAAAAAGTTAATTGAAAACAAAAACACTGAAAATAATGTCGGTGAACATAAAAGTATTTACGTTTATTGGCAGAGTGATGGGCGTGTCGGGGAAGCCTTTGAAGATATCGACGATGACGCACTTCCGTGTTTACGAGGCGCAACTTCCTGCGTCCAAATCGGGAGGAAGCCACAAACACGCTCAGAACAAACCAACAAAAATAAACAAATAGCAAAAGGCAAGGGAAAAAAACGTAGTCACAATCCAAAAAGAAAATTTGACGTGGAAATTGTTTCGACAGAAAAGCTGCGACGTCCAGAAAACAAAATGAATCCTCTTCAAAATTGAAGACTAAAAATGCTTTCATATTATTTCATGATTTCAAAATGACGTTTGAATTAATGTATTTCGTTTATGAATGCATCGCAAAACGCGCCCGATTTTTTTTTGAATTATAATCATAATTGCAATGACATGAGATCACGATGGAATAAAATGTTCACGCCACACAGAAAAAAAAGGATAAAAGAATATTTCACATCGACCACTTTGCATGTTTTGGAAACTGGATTTTGTTTAAAACTGCGCTGATTGAACTCTTTGAAGCGAGATTGTTTTAAGATGTTAATAAAAAAAGAAAACAAGCGACACACGCACACGCACACACACACACACACACACACACTGGGGGTGTATATAATGTCATAAAAAACGCATCGACGTAACCATAGTAACGTTCTTAACCATAGTAACGTTCTGAAGGGCAAAAAACGGCACAAAATAAACGCAAACCTTTCAATTGTATTCATTTCTATTTGTGGCCGTAAAGAGGCGATATGGATTTTGGACAATTGAAATTCGTGCGGGGCCACAACACGAGCTTTTTTTTTTCCTGCAATATGAAGATGATCGTGGTGGTCTTGAGTCAATGGGGGCACCGCAGTGCGGCACCAGAAGCCGACACAAAAGGAAAACGCAAGACGAAAGAAAAGAACAAGGAAAGAGAAAAAGAAAAAGAAGAGAAATGTTCAGAAAAAATAGTCGCGATTCCAGAGGAAAATCCTCATTCATGTGTGGTTGGAGCAGTGGTAGAAAATTAGATTTCATCTCTATAATTGATTTGAAGATGGCAAAATTTATCAGCGGGCTGATTCGAGGCCAAGTTTTCTTGAAATGCAAAATAATAACTTGATTTTTAAACATTTTGTATGCGGTTTCAAAAATCATACGTTTTCTATTTATTCATCACCGCGTTTTGATTGCAAAGAAAAAACGATTTTTTGCTTTTTTAGCGTTGTTGGACGAAATACAAACGATGAGAAAATGAAGTCAAAATATTGCTGATTACAAAAAGACAAAAATGTCAAATCTTTGGCCGATTAATATTAGATATAAACCATTTTTTTAAAAATCGTATGAACAGCTGCAAATGTCCAGCAACAAAAACACAGCTGTGCATTTTGCAACAAAACATATTTCTTTGTGACGAACTGAAAAGAGAACAATGGTAATTAATATGAAGACGTTTATAAATCATCGACAGCTTTACTGAAACAAAATAATTTTATCATCTGCATGTTATTAAAATGTGGCGCAATTTTCCCATCTGCTTGTGGAAAACAATCAAATATTGTTTGTGTGTTCGAGACAATATAAATCAGCTGCAAAAGATGTTCGAATTAACTTGAAATCGAAATAGAACAAAAAAAAATCGTGTTAACATCCTCACATTTCCATGTAGTAAGAAAAACACTTATATTAGTGCGATTCATATTTTAAATCTTGCTCGACCAAGTTGAAACGGGGGATCACGCACACACGGACAAAATTGCACTAAAAGCAAAAATGTTGCAGAAGAAATGAAAACTGAAAAATCATAACGCATGACATATAAAGATCTCTCCCCTCCCCCACGCGGTTTGCAAGATGGCCGCTCCTCGCGAATGCAGCTGTCACAAATCACACACACACACACACACACACACACACGGAGAAAAAAAAAAAAAAAAAAAAACAAGCCTGACGCCTTCGTCTTGTTTTTTAGGGGAGCGCGCTCGCACCCCGCCATTGGCCGCTTCCACTCACGTGACCCCACGTCACCCTGGCCCCCCTTCCCTTCCCGCCGTAGACCCCTCCGCTCGCCTTCGTCTTGGCGTCACAGGCACGAAACGGCCCAACTTGCTTGAATTTTCTCGTTCTACGATTTCATCATTTCATTTGCACGCATTTCGTTGGAGTTCGACGCGAGCCGACGCGGCACGCACGTGCACGCAAAGTGATGATGATGATGTTGTTATTGTTTTTAGGACCCTGGCGGGCAAAACGCGCGGCGACGAGGATGGCGTGAACAGGTAGGCTGCCCGAATCAAAATATGACGTAATATTACTTTTCTTACATTGCATATCTGACGCCCATAAAAACAACAATTATTAACGATGACATGCGATGACGTCACGGACAGGCGGGGAAGCCGCAATTGAGTTTCAGTGCAAACTTTTTATTTTGGAGGGGACATTTTCAGACTGCAAAGTCTGCATATGCTTTAGATGACGTCACCGCGGCATGTAGATACTACAAGCAATAATGATAGTGCTTCTTCTTTTTTTTTTTTTTTAAACTGTATCTTTGTTCTTCCTCATAAGGTTTTGACGTGTCTTGAATCACAGCGGGGAATTTTCATAACTCAAAATGAAATTGTCGAAAAGCTTCAAGCGCGGTCGTTTGGCCTCACTTAAGGCCTCGCGACCCCCTCCGTTCCCTTCATGGCAGTTTTGTTGTTGTTTTACGAGGGCCCTCTCGCGCACAAAGATTGGCAGTATTTTATGTTTTTCTTTTTCCTTTTACAATCGCGCGTGAGGCTGAGCAAGGGGGCGGGGCTGCAGGAGTGGAGGCTGGGGGGCGGGGCCACGATAGAGGAGAAACAAAGACAGTATTTCACCGCTGATGCTCACTGGAGCTCAGCTGGCACTGGCAGTATTTACAACCTACTGCAATGCGGCACGGCAAAACAAAAAAAAAAAAAAAAAAAAAGGGACAAAAGGGGCGACAGTGACGCCACACAAACCTTGAAAATTTACACCAGGCCACGGACAGATGGACACTTGTGCTGTGCTGCTGATTGTGGCTTTGCTCTTTGTCGGTTTGTGTGCAGGATGACCAAAAAAAAAAAAAAAAAAAAAAAAAAACCACGATGACATTACCTGAGAAGAAGACGGCGAAGAAGAAGAGTTGCAAATTTGTCACGTAAGCGCCAACGTCTTACAAGCAAGCACATGTGCAAATGGAGAAGGCCGAGAAATGTTTTAGATTTTGCAGTTTAGAAGTCATTTACAAATATTTTTAATGCACTTTGATAGGTCATTAATACCAATTGTACAGAGCTCAATATAATGACGAATATTAAATAGACTCCACATAAAAAGGTACAAGAGCTGCACCAAGATAATAATAATAATGCTTAATTGTGATGGCTCGAGAGGTACTAATGGATAAAAAGAAGAGGCAACACTGTACAAGAGTTCGATTTAAATGTTCTGCCTTTAGATGTGAAAACGTAAAAAAGATCACTTTTTGGTTGAATATTGCCAATTCATTCAGATTTATGATCAGGGACTTTTTCCCCACGTCACTGCCAGCCTTCCACTTAACGTGGATGTTTGACTTCTATAGTGAATGCGCCAAAAATTGGACAGAGAATTTGAGGAATTGTCACAAAAATAATGCTAACTTTACAAATATCATCATGCTCAATTTTGATCAATACTATACAGACAAATGTGAGGAATTTTTCTATAACATCATTGAGCTTGCAGTTTGCAGTGTGGGGCTGCAGCTCAATCAGCTCTTTGCAACATATGATTATTATTATTGTTTACAGTGTGACGCAGTGCAGTTGTGAACCACCATAAAATATTGTTCAAGTATCAGGCCGATGTTTGCCAAGTTAAAAATTGCGTGACAGCTCACTGCAGCATGCCAAATCGATGATTTCCCGATAAATATGTTTGTTTCAAGAAGTTTTGGGGAACTCCACCCTATTATTGAGACCAATTGCACAATATTAAACAATACACAAAAAAAGTGAATCATATCCGCAACACTGCAGATGCTCAGGTGACGCCCTTTTTTTGTCCCAAAGCGCAGTCCTCACTATTTCTCACTAGGGGGCGCTACAAGACAAAGACTCACACCGTGCGCACTGCAGACATTTCACGTAATCACCGTTTTTCTAAAAACTGCTTTTTACGTTACGCAATTATGTCATTATGTCCAGTAGATATGTGATGTTATGATACACGAAAATGCATTGACAGCACAAAATATTACAATAATACACATTCAGACATTTGATGCTTTTTAACCTTGTTGGATTTTACGACAAAAATAAAAACGTCGCCTCGGGGAGGAGCGGCTATAAAGGGTCCATTGCGGTTGCTTTTATGACTTCGCCAGATTCGGTCACGTTGCGACGCAAGAACTGCAATCTCCGAGTGACAGTGAACTCGGCTCATCCGGCTGCGTTATCATCATGGGGAAATGAATTACTGTACAATATTCACATTACAGATGTCCCAAATCAGTAAATCTGTCGTTTAAATGGCGCGATATATATTTCCAAATGTTATTCCTGCGATCATTCAACGAAGTTTAATGAAAACAAATGATGCATTAATATTTAGTTCATGACGACGCGAGGCACCTTGAACGTACCGCCGTCACGGCGCATTCAAAACCGTGGGAAAATGTAGTTTTAGACATTTGGGCGGTCATAAATTAGGAAGTGTGGTTAAACACATGACACACCGCCGCAATTAAATCCCACCTTTACGATTATTACGCTTTTGTGATATATTTAAAAGAACTTTAGGTGGTTTGAAGACGAGGATGAGTCTTGGGGGGGGGGGGCGTGGGGGTGTTTTCGGAGCATTTGGCTGGAGACACACAGACACGCACACGCACCGCGTGGCGTTCGTGTGTTTTCACAGCGCCCACTTTATGGCTTTATTGCTCCCCGTATAGGAAAATCAAAGCAGGACACAAATGTTCCAGCATTCCTGGGGCATCCGGAAAAGTGCACAGAAAAAAAAGAAAAGATGGAAAAAAGATTGGGTTGTTTGGACAAAAGGTGCTCCAAGGAGACGTCTGGAGGCGAGCGCGAGCGCGCACGGCCAACTTTAACGCGCACGTACACGTATCATGAAAAAAACGTACGTCAAAGACCGTAAATGAAATCAATTTAATAAATGTCACGTTGGAAATCATGCATTGCATTATCTGATAGGAGAAGATCAATCTTAATCGTATTTTATTATCAAAAGAGATACAAAAAAAAATGTTTCCCTTCCACTGGGGACAATTTATGTTGCCCGCGTGGGGGGACGTGAAAAGAGAAGGTGTGTGCATGTGTGTGCGTGTGTGTGTGTGTGTGTGTGTGGCCCACGTGATAGCTATAAAGTGTGTTTTATTGCCGTCGGCGTGTCAGGCCGCAAAGTAAAAGTCAGCCGGCAGGCCACCACAGCATCTCTGCGGCCACGCGCACAGCCACAAAAATCGAAGAGAAGCCACCACGGGATTCGGACGCGCAACGGGGAAGGGGGTGGGGGTGGGTTGGGGGCCAAATCCATGGTCCGGGGACTCTGCGGCGACCCCGCCGGTATGAGCGAGAGGGTCCCAGCAACCCACCTGTGACGCAAATATGTCATCGTGCAAGGAAGTCACTCGGGCTGCAAACGGGGACACGCGTGGACGCGCTCACGGAGGACGAGCCCCCGAGGGCACGTGACGTGGACTCGGCCGGTAAGAAAGACCCGTTCGCGTTCGTAAATTGATTTAAGAGCGGCTCCTTTCAATTGTAGTTGCAAACCAAATATTGTATTTTCGCATTTATCAAAACTGTACACTTGAAAAAAAAATGCAATTCCGCATTGAAATAGTTTTCCATTTTGTGCAAAACAAATGCTCTTAGTGCTAAATTCGTGTTTGGAATTTCAGTTTAAAATGTCATTTGTGTATTTTATCCATTCATAAAGACACATTTATGAAATGAATAGTCATAAAACGCAGGAAAAAAAGTTCAGGATTTGATTATATCTGATTTAATTTCAATAACATTTACATCTAAGATTATAAATTCGTATCCAAAGTCTCCGTAGTGCAAACATATTTATTTGAGATTTGTGATTTTTAAATCATTTAAGGTGGGGGGGGCGAAACGTCCATTTTGTATTATATACTTCAAGTAAACCCCCTCCCCAAAAAAAAAAAAAAATCAAAGAATGAAGAAAGGTACACCGTGATGAAATATTCGTATTGCAAATAAACAAAGAAATACAGATTCGAAGCGTAGCTCTTAAAATAAATACTTCTACTACACGCGGATATTTTACACTATCTAAGAAAATTTTTAATATTTGGAAAAGGCCCTTGAAATCCTCTGATTACAATTGGGAGGGGGGGGGGGAATTCCAAAAGTCCCGAATGTCCCGTGGTGCTTGTCCGGGTGGATGTTTTCGTGGAAGTGGGACATGTTGACAAGTCATCAGCACACTTTTTTGTTTTAGTTTTAACCCCCACACGTGCTTGTGTTGGCTCGGAGTACTAAATAATAAGAAAGAGCAGCAAGCGCAGCAGTTTGAACCAAACGGGCTGACGAACAAGCCGGCCGGGCGCACGAGATCCCCCCCCCCCCCCCGAAAACTGGGACATGAAAGCACTCTGGGAGGGTTAGGAATTAGGATTTCAGCTTTCATTCTTAAAAAACGGTGGACGCAATTCTGCAAGGCTTTCATCCGCCGTCATTGGATGTGCTGCACACGACGCGCTTAAAAACCTCGCAGAAATTCGCCATTAGTGGGAAAGTAGAAAATGTGGCACTTCGTGCAAAATGCGAAGTGCGGCGGGGGCGCCGCAGGAGGCCTCGCGCGAGTTAATGTCTAAACCGGCTTGGAGAGCCGCGCGCGCTCTCAGCCCGGCTTTGACCCGGCTGCGGGCCCGGGGCGGAGGGGACCAGGGGTGAGCCGGCGGTCAGCCTGTCTAAGATGAAAAAGTGAAACGACCCCTCGACAGAGAGAAAGAAAAGAAAAGCCACCATCTGAATGGCTTTTGGGAGGATGGCGACTGAGGTCGCGCACCCGCACCAAACGCACGTGTGCAATTTTAATGCCGTCTCACATTTAGTTCTAAAATTGTGTGACGAGGAAAAAATATGGAAATGTGCACCGGGAGCGAGAAATAGTAAACTTGAAAAGAAAATAATTTTCTCCTCAACGAGATAACACAATGCAGGACAATGCGCAAGGCGGCCACAATGGCCGAGCGACTCGTGAACTCTGCGTGGTCGCCCCCCCCCCCCCCCACCCACCCCCCAGTGCTGTCCAGCTCGCATCGGGCTAATGGTGGGTCCGGTGAAGCCGCGGTCAACCCTTGGTCGCCTGACCCTGCGGCGACCCGCTCGGCAGCTAGGCTACATTCTCCCTGCATGCACAAGAATGCTCGCTTTTCAGCTCCGTAGCTGCTGTTGCTGGAGGTGTTGTTCTCTATTTTTTGTAATTAAAAAAAAAAAAAAAGGGGGGGGGCTGTAAAATTCACAGCTAGTGAGTCAAAAGCGGAGCTGAAAAATAAACTCGTTTTGTGCATAAGAAAAATGAAAACGCTCCGCGTCTTTTCTGCGGGCGGGCACCGAAGGCTTGGATTAATCGTCCCGCGCTGAATGAACGCGTTTGTGCCGGCCAAACATCATTTTTCAAACGCACCCACGAGGACGCCTTCGTCGATTTGCTTTTGTTGCGTGTGGCATTTCACTTTAAAAATCGACTTTTTGGCCCCCCCATCCTTCAACTCAGAAAGACCCCCCCCCCAAAAAAAAGCCTCGATTAGTCGCGCAATGTGGAAATTCAGATTTTATCAGGGAAAAACGGGAAGCATCAAAAATATCTTTTCAGACTCCGCGTACAGTAGTGAATGCCTTTCACTATATGCATGCAGACGTGAATGCCTGAATAAATACATTTACAGAAAGAATGAATGTCAGCAGCAGAAAGAATAGTCAGCGTTGTCATATGTAGCAAAAAAATGTAAATATATATAGACACACACGTATGGCACGAATGTGTTGCGTGCATGGTTGTCAATCATGATCTCTTGTTTCAGAAACCTTTTTGAACTTTTGGGCAGATTATATTTTCCTTGGTTGTATTAAGAAAGTCCATTCATTGGCATCCAATAATTGATTTCATCAATTTTGTGACAAAGTGTTGTCACTGGTGTCCAATTTCAGCAATCTCAATGTCACAATATTAAAATTAGCATTGCCGAAATGCAGCGGAACGCGAGAGTTTCACAGGCAAGTGATTATGTGGTTACGGTGTTAGATTTTTAACTGATAACCGACCAAATCGGATATTTCACTTTGCACTTTAGGAAGCTAAAACATGAATATTTCAAAATGCTGTCAAAGTGGACGTTTGGGAAAATGAATATTTTGCATCGATGGAGTCTCTCTCAAATGCAGAAAATAGTTTTGCTTTTTTTTTTTTTTCGTGTCACACCACTTTTAAAAAAAGTGTCAGTTTATAAAGTGGTATCGCCAACTAGAGGCCTGGCGTGCACATTACACCCTTTAGCCAATTTCGCAATTCCACACGAGCCATTTTGAGTTCTTACTTTTACATCGACCTGCAAAGCAAGATGTAAAAATCTGAATACGATATGCATCCATAAGGTTCCATCGTTTTGTGACTTTTACGATACAAATAAAAAACTAAATATTTGCAGTTGCACGCAGGGACAGTAATGAAAACATGGAGGGGTACGAAATTGCACTGGATGATGATTATGAATCACAAATTCAAGCTAGCATATGTTTGCGTGTTTATGAGCTACTAGCGGGCAAAATTAGCTTTGCTGTGCGTTCGGACGCTTGTTTACATGTCCTCGAACCCTGACAGACGACTTCCTCCGTTTAAATTCACAAAAATGTGACGACAATGCAGACTTGTGCTCTTTAGGATTTATTGCTTTTTTTCTTCTTCTTCTTTTGACTCTGGTGAACTTTGAGAGTACATCAAACCCAACCGGCGACTGTTAGTTTTTTCTGATGATTGTTACGTATGTTGTTTCACAAACTTGAATGAATTGTCGGTGCCGTGGTCGTCCGGGACGTTTGCTACAGCACAAAGCGAAACAACGGACTTTAGTCAGTATTTTCCGCGAGAGGAGCTGTGACAACACAATATTTCATCCTAATAATTGCTAATGTACACTTAAGGGCAAAGTAAATACTCTTTGTGTGAAGAATTTGAGAATCAATTCCCCCGAAAAGTAGAAAATACCATAATATGACGTAACATTCAAAGTGACTTTTTCCAAGAGGCTCCCCTCCTGTACAATACCTTTTCAAAATGTGATGGAAACATGAGCACTGTGTTGCCACAGCAACGTTGGCTAAGGTGACATTCAAAGTGGTTTGGAGAATTCAGTTCTCTGTTCATTCATTCATGAAATCATACATTTTCAAAGGGAGGCAAAAATGTGCATTTTCTACAAATTGCCCTTCAAAACATTTAGCGATTAAGGTCTCGCTCTAACAACATAGTGTTGATTTTTTTAAATCCCTACAATGTCAATTTTGTTCTACTTAACATAGATGACTTTTACTCTGTTATAAAATAATGAAAGCAAGCAAGCCAAACATTTGAGCTTTCTACTAAATGCGACGGATTCCATTGTGCTCGGTCACGACTTGTTCTCTTGGAAATGAGTGGACAATCAGACAAAAAGATGAGCGCTACACTTTCATCCGTCAACAGTGTTTTCAAATAGCAAACATTTGATTTCTGCAGTTTCAAAGCAAACGGGAGGAAATGCGGCTAAGAACAGAACAGAACGCCAAGAACAGCAGGCGGAATGGCGCATGCCCGAGGATGTTGCAGCAGCCATTTCCGTCGCGCGTGACGCTGGCAACCGACGCGCTCCCGGGAGTAAAGAACGGCGCCTGCAGAGCGTGCACGCTTCGCCTATAAATACCCTGTAGAACCGAATGTGTGTGGACTCTGCTCGGTCACAGATTGGGTTCTAGGGGCGTCTATGGGCGGCGACTAACCAGCCCTGGCACGCGGAGCTTCACCAGCGCCGCTTTGTCGTTTCTCGTCGGGTCGCCTTGACGCCTCACTTGTGAGACTTTCGGCACGGCGCGTTAGAAAAAAAGAGAAAAGAGATTCTTTAGTGTTCAGGAGCGACGACGCTTGGCTTTATGCAAGGCATTCATTCAAATGCCGAGCACATCTTTGAACGTGATGATGTAGAACTTACATTTTCTGCCTCTTTTTTACCATGACTCTGCTCTTTTATTTGTAAACAAAGTGAAATTCAATTTATTCGGTCAGTTCTCTTTTCGTTACAGCTGCGGAAAAGAAATACAAAATGCTAACTTTTGGGGGGGGATCTTGGTTGCTAAAGGGTTAAAGGCTACGCATCTACACTTGAATATGCACCAAATGTTAAATTCAGGGCAACCTTGATTTAAAAGACCGCGACGGGGAGGGGTCGTCTGTTAAAGTGGAGCACCTTTGTTCGTGGTCTAAAAACAGCAGTACAGTCCAGAGTTAAAATAAAATGCAAAAAAAAGCGTTCCAATGTTTCAGAAAGGAATATGTTGTCCCCAAATTTACATCGCTGATTATGATTATGATGAGTTCCAACTGGACAACATTTGATGTCCGTTAAATCGAGGTTGCACAGTTCAGTGAACCAGGCATATTTGCGCTCTTAACTGCACAAGGATCATCTGCTGGCATATCGGTGTCAAGGAAGTACGCTGAAGTGATTTGAAGAGTTTTATTTCGACCTAAGGAGGACTTTGGTTTCTCCTTGTGGTACAATTTTTTGGTGGAGGAGGAAGGCTGTCAATGACTTGCTAATTTTTACTATTGGTGGCAGACTCAGTAACCTAACCTCATCTTTGCTAATAGTGGGGGTTGGCCGTAATTGGCGTCAAGGACGTACAATGCAGTCATACACCTAATGGAATAATATATTTTTATGTCCGGAAGAAGCAACGTTTAGCCTGGTTTGTTAGCGGAGGTTTTGGCGAGTCTTTGCCACAACTGTTCACAAAATTTCTATATATTCCACCCCCCGACCCTCCCAAAAAATGTTTGGCAATCATTTTTCAGTCTGATATGAGTTTAAAATGTTAAAGTGTTTGTATCAAACTTTAGGGACATTTATGGTTCAAACCATGACGATACAAACATTTACAAAGCATCACTGAAATGCTGCAATTTACATGCCAGGCCTGTAGTTGGCGACGTCAAGCCATCAAGAAACATGACGAGCGTTCAGACGACTTACTGCTCCAAGCGTTTTTTTTTTTTTTTTTTTAATCAGTGGGTCGTGACGTGCCCGTTTTAATGACTTTGCTCAACACTTTTGAGTTTTTTTTTTTAAGTCACACGCAAAAATATGACTTTGTCTTGGCTCGACAGTTTATTATAGAGTAAAAACTTCTCAGAAACGTGTCGCAAAATGGACGTTGTCGTCCCCTGACACTGACAAACGTGGACACGCTTTGTAAAACTGACGAGTGTGCGAGTTATGCGTCACATTCATGGGGCGGTAGATGTGTATGTGTGTATACCACTTAGCATAATGAAGTTGATGACGTCATCCCAGCTAAGTGCATCCACTCCCATCACTCAAAATCTCACCTCAAACATTCACAGGGTACAAAAAAAACAAAAAACAAACAAAAAAAAAAAACAAGAAGACCATTTATAATTTTGTGTCAGTGACACACCCAAAAACCTTTGTCGATATGTAACATACAGCCTGTCTTTCATTTTTATAGACGACTCTTGTCAGTGTGAACGTTGAGGAAAACGTCCATTTTGAATCACCTTTTCAAACGTTTATGATTTAATGCTCCCAAAAGCAGCGACTCCATTAAAAACCCGTCTTACTTCTTTTGTCAAACCACATTGACGCCATAACTTTTGTTTTGTTAATATTATTCTACCAATTTTTGCCATTTTACTCCCTTCACGCCAATTTCAACCGTTGCCACATCCAAAATATGTACGCGCCTCCTTTGCCTAATTTTGGTAACTCCTTTGCATATTCACAAAATTGCACGCTTTTCACAGTAAAGTTCCCAAATGAAGAAGTACTTGAGACTTTTGCCTCCCCCTTTCCACATTTCTTGAGCGATGTAAAGCATTCCAATGTCACAGTTGTCACTTTGTTGGCGACATCTTGAAAACTTGATGCACTTGCCCAAATTCTCACAACAAACTTCCCAACTTCACCAGATATTTACGACATTTACCTCGTCTCAACGTCTCCGTTTCAACAATTCTCTTCATTCCACAGAAGTTCATTTCATCTTTTCCGCATGCAGCAATGCCCCCATTCAAAACTCTGAAATGGCCCCAGACCCCTTTCACCGTCTGAGCTTGTCATGCTTTACAAGGCCTAGTAACAAAATGCATTATGTCAATAAAACCAGATAATTTAGATTTACTGATGTTGCTTTTATACTCTCGTGCTTTGATTAAATGATTCCTGCCCATTGTCTCATATTAAATAAGTCCTGAAACTCCTGAAGAGAACGTTTGATCTTATCGGAATATCTACAAGCCAGCCCCAAAACATCAGCCCAGATGAAATAAATGAAGAAACATTTAAGCCAAAGCAATGCAGCACTTTGTTGCGGTGGGGGGTAAGGAATCAATGCTTATTTCTTTGGCGGGGTCAATGGACTATCATTTATTTTTCTCGGTGAGGGCTCTATTTAGCCACTTTTGTACCTTCTAAGTCAAAATGATCATTTTTTTAAACGCCTTTGCAGGATTTTTTTTTTTTTTTTCCACAGCAGCTGCATCATTTTTCCAATGTGGCTTTTATGTAGAAAGGACGACGACGATGACTATGATGTGGAGGAGGAAGAGGAGGAGGAGGAGGAGGAGGATGGTGGCGCGATGGTGAACGGGCCACCTCGAGCTGACCCCGGGCCACAACAAAGCCGACTACCAGTCCCTGTCTGGGGCCTTTTTTGCGCCTTTTCTCCCTGTTGTTGCGCGGCCACAAGGACAAATATGGCCCCCGCGTCCCTTCAATATGGGCCCGATTAATTTTTCAGCTCGGGGCCCCCATCTGTGGGGGGAGAGGTCCGTTAGCTATAGGTCATAAATCTACCGTGCGTGCTCAATAGAAAGGGGGTTGGGGGAGGGTGGAGGACGAGGAGGAGGGGGGGGGGTAGATGGATGGATGGTTTATATAGATGAGATAATGACGCAGCAGTTCCCATCCACAAACATCCAATTTTCCACTTTACCCCCGATGGCAAATCTTCATTAGGTCAATTGGATAGCAATTTTGTTATTTTATTTATATATATTTTTTTTTTTCATGAAAAGTAAGACCCGCAAAAAAAGGCGATGCCTGCCATTGGCTGAGCCGGCGAGTCACGTGCTCCTCGCGGCCGTCCGTCTATTTGACAGCCGCGGGGTGGCTCGACGCCAGAGGGGGGAAAAGGGGGACACGGGGCGAAGGGGTAGAGGGAGACAGAAAGAGAGAGAGAGGGCAAAAAGAAAAATTAGTATTCTCCTTGCAGCCTCGCTATAAATCAATCATGGAGTCCTACGCGGTGAGCTGCAAATACGCCGCCGAGCCGCACTTCCCGACTTGCGAAGAAGATTACAGTCATTTCGCGGACCAGGGGGGCTACTACGACAGCCCCCCGGACTGCGGCGCCTACGGCGGGGGCCGCTACCTGCACCGGCAGCAGCCCGCCGCCGCGGCCCCTCCGCCCGAGCCGGGCTACGCGCCGCAGCCGGCCGCCTACGAACACTCCTTGCAGGCGGCGCTGCCGCCACTACCGCAGCAGCAGCAGCAGCAGCAGCAGCAGCAGCAGCAGCAGCGGGACGACCCCGAACGGCTGCCCCAGCAAGGCGCGCCCTTCCCCGGCTACACCGAGCCCGACGTGCACGCCGCTGGGAAGGAGGCGGCCTTCCCGCAGATGTGGATGACGTGCGCCGGTAAACCCGCTCAGGTGCAGAGGCGAGCCGGGGGCGGAGGCGTCGGGGGGGCCCACCAGGCCAAGGACAAGCCGCCGGTCGTGGTCTACCCGTGGATGAAGAAGGTGCACATCGCCCACGGTGAGCCGTTCGAATCTCGCGCTCGAACATTTCAACAGCCTGCAAGTCATTTGGCTTTATCGTTCCATCTCTCTCCTCTCGCGCACCCCCCCCCACCCCACCCCACCCCCAGCAGCTCAGCTGACACCCCCCCAAACACGCTTGTTGTAATGTTTTGTCCATTTGGGAGCAGCATTTCTTGTGCTGAGTTATTTACGATCGCGGTGAGAGTCAGGCAGAATTACAGCCGCTATAAACTTTTATGGCTCTGCGGCAGCTCGCGCGTTTGTGTGTGCGCGCGCGCGCGCTCGCTCGCGCGTGCACACGTCCAGTGAACAAAGAGATGCGCGTTAATGGTCCGAAATGGTTTCTTAACCAGTTTGCTGCTCAACCGCGAATGGACACACACACACACAACAAAAATATAACTGCACTCTAATATATATATATATATGTGTGTTGATTGATATAGTGTATATAATACGAATATGGAAATTAATTGGCCGATAAATTACCTGAAAAAAATATCAGCACGACGCTGTATTAAATAAGATGAAAATGTAAAACGGCGCTATATTATTTTGTGCGGTATTTTATTACGTAGAGGGCAATTGAGGTTTTTATACAAAACTAAAAATAGTTAACCGAATTACTTTTTAACGAAATAAATGTGCATCATAGAAATGTGAATTCATATACGTCTACAAAATGACAAATGTGTCGTACTGGTTATTGCAATAAGCCACACACATATCCGCAGAAGTGCACGTGTGTGTCCTTCCATCGATTCATTTTCTCTTTCTTATCCCCTCACTTGGGTCACAGCGTGCGGTCAACTGCACAAAATATTTTTTCAATAAAAATGCAAAGGCCATATGATTCTAGGCACGCGTCTCCTCCGCAATTTAGCCACTAACCCGCTTCACCGACACAACTAAATATGTGTCCTGATAAGCGTGTAAGGTTATTTTTCGTAGGCTGCTGTGCCTATCTGACGATGCACTCTGCAATTTATAAATGTTCAATTTGCCAATAGCGGGATCGATAATCATTTGCAATGGCAAATGCGCGCAAATGACGCCGATGCTCCCCGTGTCCCGCACAGTGAACCCGAACCATCCGGGCCCGGAGCCCAAGCGTCTGCGCACGGCCTACACGCGCCAGCAGGTCCTGGAGCTGGAGAAGGAGTTCCACTTCAGCCGCTACCTGACCCGCCGCCGCCGCCTGGAGGTGGCGCACGCGCTCGGCCTGTCCGAGCGCCAGGTCAAGGTGTGGTTCCAGAACCGGCGCATGCGCTGGAAGAAGGACAACAAGCTGCCCAACACCAAGGGACGCGGCAAGGCCAAGAAAAGCGGCGACAAGGCGGAAGTCCCGCTGTGAGCTTTTGGCAGTTGCGGCGGCGGCTTCTCTTTCGGTTCTGCATCTCCCGGAAGGACTGAGGCCTGGTTTCGGGGAGAACGGGCTTCTTTTTGCAATTATTGTTATCATCATCATCATTATTATTATTATTATTATTATTTCTACAGGGTAAAACGCAACAAAGCATAATACAGGGTTGTATGAGAGCGAGGCAGAATGTTACTTGTACGCACGTGACCAAATTTTTTTGTTTTTGTTTGTGTGTGTGCGTGTGTGTGTGTGGAAGGCACACACGGGCAACAAATGGGCACGCCGTTGATTTTATGTGCCACACACACACACGCGCGCGCGCGCAGCTGAGCCCCAAAAGGTGTTTGCATATTTGTCTCAGGGTTTCCTTACAGGGTTTTAAAGCCAATCTAGCACCAACATACAAAGAATAATATCGTGCTTTTTTAAACTTCTTTTTTTAATTCCAGTGTAATATGCTATATTTTGCCTCCCTTAGTACTTATTTTTTATTACGTGTACGTTCCAAAGCCTATTTTATTCATGTTAGTAGCCAATCTGTGTCGTTTTTTAATGTAAGAAAGTACATAAAAAAATCCGCGTACAATTTTTATATATGTGGTAAAAAAAAAAAACATTTTGATATAAAAAAAAACTTGGATACATAAATAAAAGCTTTATGCCACACTACTTTAGTGTTTTAATTTGTCTTGCACACATGCACAAGAAGTTTAAAATTTAATTTAAAGACTCAATTTGATGAGAAAATGTTGCAAAATATTTAAACCAAACGAAGGGAAATAAATAAATATGGAGAAAAATACCTTTAAATCAAGCACAAATCTGTTTGGTCTGAAAATGTGGCAAGCAAAATATGGACCAAACAAGGGAAATCATACGGAATGCGTTCTACAACAAGTCCATTTTTGAAAACGTTCAAAAGTTATTTTCAGAAAATGTGGACTCGAGGGAAGATAAATAAAAATGTAAAAACATGCTTTAAATGAAACAAAAGTCTCCTCGTTGAGAAAACGTTGCTAGTAAAGCATTATCTTAAGGACATGTCCAAAGCGAAATGAATTTGCAAAAAGGTTTCAAAGGAAGGTTCAAAATATGTTTGTCGTGAAAACTTTGCAAACTTGAACAAAATGTGGAATCGAAACGAGACCTATAAATATTTAAAAAATGGCTTTGGGCTAAGGAAAGGAAACAAAGAAATGGAGAAAAGACATCAATAGTCCTCGATCAGTCAAGTTAAACGTGCAGATCAATTTGCTGCATTTCAAATGTTTCGCCTCATGAAGGAAGTCGTTGGGGCGCTTCTGCTGAGATGCACTTTGGGAAATGAGCTGCTTTAATTGGAGGTTTCCGTTGGAGACAAATCGGCAGGAAAAGTCACCAGAGATTCATCAAAACCACGAGCGCGCATTGCAGACCTTGCGACTGAGAACATTTGCCACAGATGGAGCCAAAAATGGGACTTCACGGCTGATCGCTACCAGCTTCACGACATCGCACGCATCCACAAAGTTCACGCAGCAAGGAGAACATGAGCAAATGAAACAAACAGTACCTTGCTTCTTCTTTTTGTCCATCTCGAAACGTTCCAAGCGTTCGCCGTCCATCTGGCCCTGTTGGAACGAGGACGTCCTCGTGTGGTTCGTTTGTGAACTGCATTCAAAAAAGAAAGCTTCCATTCAGCACGTCACAATCAGCAAGCAAAACATACGCCAACGAAAGTGTCATTAAAACATCACAAACGCACAACAGGAGATTGTAGACCTTCATACTAAATGTGGACCCAACCCATTACTTTACAATATTTTCATTAAAATTTTCCCAAGAATTAAACCAAGTAAATTGTGGCCATATACTTCTGAAAATGTATCGATGAGCCCTTACGAGACACAACAGTGCGGCGAATTAATATCATCTCAGTCAATGACATCATCTACTTTTGGCCGGTGGAAGGAACTTCTCAGACGCCTCATGTGAAAGCGAAAAGGTAAGCATAGCTGCAGTGTTGACGAAGATCCGTCCGCGTTCAATAACAATGTTAGCGTTAGTTTTTTTTTTTTTTTTTTTTTTTAAATCACAACGTTTGCCAGTTTACCGACGGGATGCATTTGCGTTTGGACATGTCGTGTGCACCAGACCACAAATAATTTTCATCGGGTTGGTGATGCAATGCTGCATTCACTATCAATGGAAGCTCATCATGGGCGCTTGCTTGCTTTCATTAAGTGCACGAATCGGGCCACCAAGCGGCCACGGGGAGACGGCTATTTTGGGCGATGCGTCCACGTGCTACAAAAAAAACGTTTCCATTGGATTGGGCACGCACTTATTTTGCCACACTGGCCAGTGAGCAAGGCACCCAAACTGTCTCGCCTACTGGTTATTGATGGAACAAAGGTTTGGTTGTGGCATTGGCGCGGCACCACGAAGGGCTGGAACAACACAGATTTGCTACTAAAACAAACCAATTCCACAATGGCAACAAATGTGATGTCAATTTGATTGTTATTCTTGCGGTATTTTGATTAAATCCCACGACTAAGACTCAAAAATACAACATGTCGCCTTTATTTTTATCCCATTATGTTTCCCCGCAACACGAAAACTTCCATCTGAATTTTGCATTGGTCCATTTGCAAATAGATATGGTCTCCTTTGCCCCTTTTCGTGTATTAACTTACACACAAGTCTAGCAGTCTGCCTTTAATGGAAGGAATACTTCAAGGAAAATTCGTGTCATTTTCAGTCTAGTAGCGGAACTCATATCCGCCCCCCAATTTCCCCGTCGGACCAGGAAATGCAGTCGGTGACTGGAAAGCTTTGCCCTCAAACTCTCACGAAACTCAGCTGGCTTTAGCTTTGGAATAATTTGCACATTACGTTATCACACAAAGTATATTACGAGGGAGGAATTCGGGGCAAACATGTCTCTTGCGGCGGACGCCTTCGTGTCGCAAATGGCCGGTAAGGTGTCGCAGCTTTTAGCGTCACTGCCCAGTGACTTTCACTAGCCAGCTAGCTCGCTAACCACATTTTACTCAACGTCAACACATCAAATTAAAACATGTAATTTGACACACGTGTTTGACTACAACACTAACAGTAGCAATGATTATTCTGCTCCAATGTATGAGCGTAGATAGACGCTCGCAGAGTCCTAGAATGTTGGCGAAACCTTGACGCCATTAGCAACGTTTCTTCTGAAGGTACGCTGCAGGTTTTGACGTTAACCTTTTTAGTGAATTTGAAGCCCGCCGAGTCCCGTCGTGAGAAATTTACGGGACTTCCGGTAAAAGATTCTCCAGCAAGTTTGTTTGTCGGAGTTGGAATTCGGCACGTCTCACAACGTTGATTATTAAATATGATCAGATAATTGTTTTACGTACGGTTGTGTCGTATTTACCTGTTTCGGAATCTATTGGCATTCTTCTGCGCTCTTCCTGACCCGGAAACACACCCGAAGCAGGCATTTTGCGGGGAGATTTGTAACTTCCGTTGTGAGTGAACTCTGACCTCCTCAAAATTAAACGTTTACATTTAAAATAGTCACGATGCTCTGGTATCGTAATAGCAGCATGAGAATGTTACCCAGGAAAATTATTCATATTTAAATTACTTATTTTAGAACGACCAGTCACGGTTAGGCATAGACCTCTACATTTGGTGGACCTGCAAATGAGATCCAAGAGCTAGATTATGTTATGCTTCTATAAAGATGAAGTTTGCTTTACATTGTGAGGGAGACATTACTTTGGCAATGTTTGTATTATTAATTTTGCCTGTAATATGCAAATCTGTTGTTTCTGACGCGTCCAGCCACCGAGCCGTGGCCCGAGAGTGCGGCCTTATACCAGCCGCTCAAGGGTGAGTGTTCTTTCTCATAATCATATTCACTGAGATCTTGCCGTGTATATGTACCTTGGATTTCCCTTAAGAGTCATTACAATGAGCTATTTGTTGACTTGTGCAGAGGATCAGATTCTGCTGTCTGAGTGCGCCTCGTCCCTTGCCGTCCAGGTAAAGTCCTCATTTTCGAGCTGCGTGTCGGATCTCATCAGATTTCTTGCCCGACGACGATATGTCCCCTGGGCCCGTTTTTTTTTTTTTTTTTTTTTTTTAATTATTTTTTGGTCCCCTGTGCAGACCTACTTGCGGATGTGCGGTCTGCCCGTCAAGGTGGTTTGCAAAGCCAATGCCGAGTACATGTCGCCCTCCGGTGAGTTGACCAGCACATGCGTTTGCTTGAGTGGCAAACTGAGTTCAAAGCGCTTTCATTCTTCCGTCTTTAGGGAAGATTCCCTTCATCCACGTGGGGAACCAGGTGGTCTCTGAGCTGGGCCCAATCGTGCAGTTCACCAAAGCCAAGGTGGGTGACCCTACAGGAAATATCAGACATTCATAGTAGAAATAGTTTCTTCCACAGTCAGACTGTCGTCTCCCAAAAATGTTAAGTTATTTTCAAATGTGATAGACTTGAGGGTCCCGTTTGTGCTCACTTCAGGGTCACTCTCTGAGCGACGGCTTGGACGACGTTCAGAGGGCTGAAATGAAAGCGTACATGGAGCTGGTCAACAACATGCTGCTGACTGCCGAGGTACGGGCTTTTCACTCGAGGGAGGCGGAGGTGACTCCCTCCTGATCTTGCGCGCACTTGTGGATGTTTGCCATTTGGGAACCGCACAAGCCGGGACAAAGCGTTTTGTCCCCCGTGTGTCTTCTCCAGCTGTACATCCAGTGGTGCGACGACAGCACGGCCGCTGAGGTGAGTCGGCTCGTCGCCTCGACTGTCTTCAAATCGGCGTCCGCGCCTCGGTGACGCCGTCGCTGTGGGCTTCAGATCACACGTCCCAGGTACAGCAGCCCCTACTCGTGGCCCCTCAGCACCATCCTGGCCTACCAGAAGCAGTGGGAGGTGCGGCGCAAGATGAACGCCGTCGGCTGGGGCGGGAAAAACCTGGAGCAGGTCGGCCGTCGGCGGAGTCGGCGTCATCGTCGCGGCGGCCCGCCTCACTCGTTTTGCGTTTCAGGTGTACGAGGACGTGAGTCAGTGCTGCCAGGCTCTCTCGCAGCGCCTCGGAACGCAGCCCTTCTTCTTCAATAAACAGTACGTACGTGTCGGGCGCCATTTTCACAAGACTGAACTCCCGCCTCGGGTGGTGCTTCGCTATTTGAGATTTTTTTTTTTCTTCTTCCCTGTGAAACCAAACCTTAGCTGTTATTTAATTACAAAATAAATGCTAAACATATGTACGATACATTTTACATACAAGAAATAAACTCACTATTTGCTTGATTACATAAATGCATGAAAATTAAAACATTTACAATCAACAGTAAATCATTTTAGCAGCTAAATTATTCCAACAATTATGGGCCTCTTATCATACGTGTATACTGAGGCCATTTCTACCAATGCTATCTTTTGTTTTTAATTTTAGTTTAATTGGTTTATACAGTATTAATAGTGCTTCCATGTGAATAGTAAGTACGGCGTATTATAGTTAGAATTGGTCTGTTTTACAAGGGAATACACAGCAGTCTGTAGCACCACCGTGTGGCAGAAATTCGCAATTACCAGATTCCGCTTGGCCTGGATTTTCATTGTACATCCGTGTCCCAGATTACTTGGATCCATTTTTTTTTTAAGTGTATATTTTGATGCACGCCTCAAGTGTGACATATCCACTGTGACTTTGCTGACTTCGACACAATGCATGAAACAAGCTGCAAGCTTAAGTTGCACATAACTCCGCAATAGAAATGTAAAAAAAACAATGAAATGCAAACTGCGAGAAAACGCAGGTAATTGGCGCCTCAAATACGCTTTAAAATGGGCTCAATTTAACTGTATGAATAAATGATAGTCCCAAAACACGCATTTTTGAAAGAGCACCAAAAAAAAAAAAAAAAAAACGTGACGAGTTATTGCATTTGTGATTAACTGCAAATTTTCCAGGGATCACTGAAAAACGAAATTTAATTTTTGCACTTTCCGTTCAAGTTTGACACAAAGTGAGTGAGAATTAGCGAGCCAAAATTTGAGATATGTTCTGTTATTACGGCTGCACTCCCAAATGTCGGCGGGCCGCAGACGGCGCAGTTGTAACCAGAACTGGTGTAATTCCTCAGGCCCACCGAGTTGGACGCGCTGGTCTTCGGCCACCTTTTCACCATCCTGACCACCCGGCTGACCAGCACCGAGCTGGCCGAGCGGGTGCGTAGCTACGGCAACCTGCTGTCCTTCTGCAGACGCATCGAGCAGACCTACTTTGAGGACAGGACCGCCTGAGGGGGACGGGGTCTGGTACCCCCAGACCAGACCAGAGCTACCGACTGAGCCACCCTCTCATCCGTTTGTACATAACACGAAAAGCTGATAATATGACCATACGCACCTTTTTTTTTTTTTTTTTTTCTTGCTTCTTCCCAGATAGACAGAAAAAACTGCTGGTCCCCAAAGAAGCTCCCAGACATGAATTATTTATTTTCTTTTCTGCACTTACGGGTAGTGTTTTTCGATTACTCCAATGTGACGTGTCTGGGCCTTCCTTTGGACCAAAAAAAGAGGGAAAACAAAAAGAATATAATGAGTGTTATTATAGTCTTTGTGTGAATGCTCGGTGCCTTAAAAAAATAAAAGGACTGCATGAAAGGAAAAATCTGGATTTTTTTTTCTCCCCCCCAATAATTAGTCCTAAAAAGGTCTGCAATGACATTTTTTGGTAAAAAAAAAAATAGAAGATAATTGCGACATGCTTATTTTACACCAGGCGTGGGCACTTGATTTTGAAACGCACGCGTGGCCTGGATGATTCATAAAGTAAAAATAAAATGTAAGCATCGAAGCAATTTGCTTCATATTTAAATGCAGCCTATTTGAAGAAAATAATTTTGTGTGATGAATGTGAGCACGAGTGGTCGTCCGCATGTGCCGCGCCGTCGGCCGGTCAAGCGGTCCGAGGCTGAGGGCGCCAGTGCACAATGAAAGCGTTCAAGTCCCGTGAAGTGCGTTGCGTGCCGCCCGGCATCGGCCACACCCGCACGTGAGCAAAGCTCGGTTCCGACTGTCCGCGAGATCTGCTCTTACCTCTGCGTGCCCTCTTTACGCCCGTGTGTCCGTCTGGCCTGCTTCCTCTCGGGGTCGCCTCGTGACCTTTGAACCTCTCGGAGCCGAAGCACCCCGAGCGACGGCTCCCGCCGGGTTCCGAGGTCGTAGGTGAGGCAGCGGGTTCACAGGCAGGAAGAAATAATAAACACAAGAGACAGAAAAGAAATGAACTTGTCACTGACGACTTTGGCTTTTGGAAGCTTCCGGATCAGATGTTGACTTTTTGCCGCTTTGAAGGTGAAATGTGTGCTATTGGCTCGCTTTAAACTTTATTTAATGTTTCATTACGCACTTTTGTTGTTTAATTCGTCCATTTTAAATACAGTGCTTCGCATCATGACAAATATTGGCCCAAACTATGTACGACTGCATTATTTTAAGGCGTTGCAATGACAACATTTTCCCACACGGGGGCAGCACGAGCACAGAAGCGGTTTCTGCTTGCAGCGTGAAAAAAGAAACAACCCTGCAAGTCAATTGATCAATGATAAGTGATAAAAATACTCACGCTGCTTCTACTTCATTACAGATTCGTGTGTTACAAAAAGGCAGTAATCGATTACTCAAGTAATGAAAAAAAGTAGCAGTACTAAATTACAACAGGACACCCGGAGCAGACATCAACTCTCTCACAAATTTAAAGAAATTTGTACTTCCTTGCTTTCCACCGCTGATGAAAGAATAGACCAAAATAAATTAATTGTATCAATAACCCCCCCGCACCCCCCCAAAAAAAAAAAAAAAAAAACGTTATCACACGCTGGCCTCTGAAGGTTCACAACATTAATTTGATTGTGTATTTATAAGCTTGGTTATCCTCGCAACGCTAGCGACACGTGAGCAGCCGCTGATTATCGCTTTCCCGACGCCTCATGATGCAACACAAGGCAAACACACACACGCACACGCACAAGAATTAATGTGTGCGAGGTGTAATATTAAAGCAACACGAGCGTCTCTTTTCACCTTCCTGCCACGCTTGATCCGAGTTGACGTGCAACACATGTAAACACGTCTTCTTCGCCTTGCTGGCTTCAGCCTTGGGGGATATGCAAATGTTTCAAGAACCCAGCCCGACGCAGCCGAGCTGCGAATACTTGGAAAAATGTCAGAAATGAGCGCCGCGACGCTCAGCGGCTCGACGAAAGGTTCGCGCCAGGACACCGGCGAGGCGAGGGCCGCGACCTCGCGGGCCGCGAGCGAATTAGCACGGCGCCTCTACGCGAACACACGCCGTCGCCGATCAAACGGTTACGATGCGGATGGTCGGAAACAACGAAAGCAAAGAGTTCGAGGTGATCGGCATGATACATTTTCAGCTTGAATTTGGAAAGCGAGCTCGTCCGGTGGGAACTCATTGTGGCCGATAAATGACAGAAGCTTCCATTGTGCGGTTTGTTTGTCTCAAGGCAAAATGATCCGATTCAGACCCGTCGGGTTTGCTGCCCTATTGGCTCGCTGCGGGGCCGCCGAATCAGCAGAGGGGTCACGAACCAACTGTACGGGGGCGGACCCAAATGCAGGACTTCGAGGAAGAGGCATAATGTTCAATGTGGCTCATTCCAGAAACTGGGTCATACGCGGTGTAGCGGTCTGACAAGGAAAAGGCACAGAAACGCAAGGCTAGGCGGGATCCAAAAGGCATACAGCAAGGTCTGATGACTACGGGGCAAACTAACAAACTCAACAGGACTGGATCAAACAAAAGGGCACTGAATCGCTGTGACTAGGGTTACTCAAACTTACGCGTGGAAGCGGAGAGTCCGACAGGCAGTCAATGCAACTCACTAACCTAAAGCAGCGAACTGGCAAATGCCAGCAACAAAAACTCCAACTTAAATGGCCGTCTAATTGCAGTCCCAATACGAAACGCCTGAGACCGGTGACAGAGCAGAGCGGACCAAGACTTGCTCATGACAAAACGTGCTAAAAAAAAAAAAGAAAAACAAAACAACTGAAAGTGTGTCGTTACGTCATTATCCAAGCCGCTTATCCTCACAAGGGTTGCAGGAAAGCCAGAGCCTATCCCAGTGAGTCGCAGGGCAGATTATCGGGAATCGATCCCACGCTGCCCGCACCAAGGTCACTACGCCATCAGTGTCTCCCCAACTGAAAGTGAAACTTGATTTTTTTGCACTTTCAATGATCTCAAGCGGTCCGTTTTCATCAGCCAGCTTGTCGGGTCTGAAATCATTCCGTCGTCGCGCATTTGCGCGTCAAATAATAACGCAAAAGGTGACAACCGAACGCTTTGACTTTGAGGCAACGCCCGCATTTTTGCTCGTCGACATGCGACAAGAAAGTGATTGTCAACACCAGCGTGCACGTGCGTGACTGCATTCATTTTTTTTACCATTTTTTTTTTTTTTTGAAGCGTGTCCATGTGCATTTGAGTGCTCCAACTCACAGCACCAGGAACTATTTTTTTTTTTGTTCAGCGTCAAGGGGAGATGTGCTGTAGATTTGAGTGGAATAAAGAGATTAGCTGTGTGCGGATAATCCTTTTCTCCTGTCTAGTCAATCAAATCCTTCTTTACAGTTGAGGGCGATAAATTGCAAAGTTTTTACCGCAGCAAACGTCACGTTTGCGACGCCTCAATGCGAAAAGTCAGCGCCACGCTCACGCCTTTCAAGGTTATTCCGCCCGCCAATTTGTTCTGAGCGACCCGTTTTGTATCCATCTGCCGGCTTTGTGTGCGTGAGCGAGGCTGCGAGGCGAAATCCAATCCAAAAGCCTCCGAGAAGGCCCTCGAAGTCGCTCCGACTCGTCCCCCGGCGCGGCGCGACCACGCACTTAGCGGTGGCTAATGGCAACGTAGCATTAGCTTCAAATAGGAAACTGCAACACGCTGCCGACGAGACTAATGAGTCTAAATGTCCATTTGAAAGAAACTACATAATGATGTTCTTATTATATACTACAGTATACTACTATGAAATACGAGCATCGGCACCATTTGCACAATCGACACGGTGAAAGTCACTTTAAAGTGCATCCACTCTTTGAAGTCTTGACAGCCTTTGCGCAAAGGTCACGGCACTGGATCATCGTCGTAACTGCTCCTACACACGAAAAAGCCAAAGAACAAAACAAAAAGCAAAGCGACCCTCGACACGACGGGCTCCATTTTCTTCTCGCTGTCCGCGTGTCAATCAAGTCAAGACGCGGAATCGGGTTGGAAACGAGAGACAACCGGCGTTGAAATCCACGCACGATCGTGGGCGGCTAAAAGACGCTAACCGCTAACCGCGGGGATCCTCTTAATGATGCTAATGTCATTATTGCTATGGAAGATTAATGAGTATTATATTTATAGGCCAGAAAGGGATGCTGAGTGGGAGCGAAGATTCTCGTCTTAATCGCTCGTCGCTGCCCCCGGAAACTTGAATATTCCAAAATTGCGCGCGCGAGAGATGCAGCGCGGATCGCAATTTTTTCCCTCTCGATGTCATCATCTCGGGATTATCTCGTGATTAAATTGTGTGTCACGTTGTTCCTCGTCAAAGACTCAAAAATCAAGTTTTCATTTCATTTGGACTTTTTCTTACAAAGCGCTTCACTACTTTTCACACTTCCTGTAAAGTGGAACTTGTAAAATGGACCCAGCGCTGAGATGAGCGTCGTGAACAATCTTGCCAAATTTGAATGATTTCAAAAAAACTCGCCAAGGGTATAAAATGAAATTTGAAAAATCATGAAACGTTCTCTCACATGGGACTTAAAAAACAAAACAAAAAAAAAAAAAAAACTCGACCTCCTCACTGTTGTCTTTCCCTCCCTGACGCGAGGACACTCAGGGCCGACAACGAGGCGCTCTAATGCTGCCAGAGTCCGCGGGGAAGATGGCATAGCTAGCTAGTGAACATAGATGTGCGAGTTTGTCACTCGGCCTCATTTTAGACCCCCCCTCCATAATCAGAGAAACTGAAATGGTGAAAAAAAACGTTTTACGCTATAGCTTCACAAACGACTACTATATAATCCATCCATTCATCCACTTTTTTGCTGCTTATCCTCACAAGGGTTGCGGGAAGTGCTTGGGCCTATCCCAGCTGTCAACGGGCAAGAGGCGGGGCACACCTTGAACTGGTCGCCAGCCAATCGCAAGGCACATCGAGATAAACAGTCGCACTCACGATCACACCAAGGGTCAATTTCGAGTGTCCAATTAATGTTGCATGTTTTCGGAATGCGGGAGGAAACCGGAGTGCCCACCCGGAGAAAAGCCACACGGGCACGGGGAGAACAAGCAAACTACACACAGGCGAGCTGGGAGGCCAACGTTTTACCGGCTGAGCCACCATACTGCCTTTAGATATATACAGTCAATATAAAATATGCTTATAAATATATATCGGTGAGTTAGGGATAAGAATTTAAACATTTTATTGTGGTCTGGAAAAAAAAATGACTGACTGAATTGGAAGTTACAGTTTAGGGGCAAAAAAAAAAAAGAAATCAAAACCTTTTTTATTTCTATTTTTAGGGGGGTAGAGCTGGACTTTTGGATGTCAGGCAACCTTTGACCCCCCCCCCTCCCCTCCCCTCAAAAAAAGTGAGCTGACACTTGACAGTAAAAGTTTGATGCTGCTTTTGCATTTGTGCTCGAATGTTCTAAATCCCTCCTGGCCTCGAACGCAGCATCGCGTGAGCCGCCAACTGGCCTCACACCTTCTTTTTGGGACAATTGCAACGTTTGTTGGAGCTTCCATTTTGGGAATTTAACATCTGCACAGGCGCACCCTGCGGTCACCCGAGGTTCTGATTTCACTTCATTTGCTCCGATCTATTGTGGGGAGGAAGAATGTACTGGAACATTTTCTGAAGGTCTCGTGCGGATGCCCACACAAAGTGGAACTTGAAACTATAAACCAGGATTGAAGCCCCAACTTGAAAACCTGACCCTTAGTTTGAAACCCCAATTTGAAAGCCTTGTCCAGGCTCAAGTCTCTAACCCAGGTCTGGAGTGACTCCGTAATCTGAAACCTTAAACTCCATCTTGAAATTTGAACCCGGTCTTGCAACCCTAACTCAAAATCTTGGTTTCATACCCTTATTTTTCAGGTTTCAAACCCTCCCTCTGGAATGAGACCTAATTTCAAAGCATAACGCGACTTCGAAACACTCAATTTTGAAACACAAACTGGAAAACCAAAACTTTGTGTGAAATGACAAGACAGGCTTGAGACCCCAAATCTTGTTTGAAACCAAATGACAAAAACTCTCCTTTGAAACCCTCATTTAAAAATGTCTTTGGTTTGTGGTCGACCCTCTCCAAAGGCCCACGAGTGTGCCTCAAGGCTCACTGCTAGGGACTTTTGTTTTTCAATAGTCTTGATGCCTGGAAGACTTTCCATGCACCTCAAGATTGACTTTGTCACACTGTATCGTATTAAACTACAAAGTCACATTAACATTTAATAACAGTGTGATTTCCTGGTCATCAAAACATTTCTTTCATCCTTTTTTTTCCCAGTGTGGAGCTGTAATGGCGTATCATTTCATTTCAATGTGGAGGGGGGTGGGGGAGCGTCCAACGGCCGCGATCCGCGTAGGCGTGGCGGGGGGGATCGTCCCCCCGAACGGTACCACAAGTACGTACACGTCGTTCATCGGGTTGCCCTCGCGTCGCGTCAAGGCTGCGCTCGTGCAAAGCTTTTCCGGAGCATTAACACGAGGACGCACACGCGACCGCAGAGGATTTGCGTGGATGCGGAGGCAGAGAAAGAGGATTTGGGACTTGTTCAAATGTCAAAAAGAAGCTTGAAAGCACTTAAAAGAGAAGATATTGTGGTAAAAACCGAAGAGCCTCCTTGACCCACGTGGGCCCCCGTAAGCCGCACGCTGTTATTTCCTGTCTGCGCCACATGATTCAGACATCGATTAGCAAAAACACTCGAGCGACACGATCGTCCTGAAACCTTCATTTGGAAGTCCAAACCCTGGCTTGCAATCCCAATCTAAAACCGTGATCTTGTCTTGAAACTGCAACCGTTAATTCATGAGAGGAACCCTGACTATAAACTCTCAAACCATTGTGAAACTCTTCATTGGAAACCCGGACTTGAAACCCAGACAATGTTCATTTAAAACAGGTCTTGAAACCGTTCTTTGGAACGCTAACTTCAAACTGTAACCCAGACCGGGAAGCAAAAACTCCTCGGCCACTCGGTTACTATTTCAAATACTGCGCTACAGTTCCTGAGCCTTGTTTGAAACGCGAAGCCAGTCTGGAACCGTCCGAACCAGGATTTCCTCCCCCCTCGAGGAAATCCGAGGTTATGATGTTGAAATGTGCGCGTCGCTACTGTTTGAATGGCGGGAAGTCCAGTGCGACCCGGGTCAGCGGCACAGCTGTAAAACGTTTCACCGACAGCCTCATTCTTTCAACAGGCGCACGTTATCGTGTCGCTCAGTTTTTGTTTTTTTTTTAACGCGTTGCACCACCGGAGGCCGTTCGGTGATTCACGAGAGGCGACAGCGCGGCCGACTCATTAGCGCGGATCGCAGGTGAGAAGCGGTCCCGTTGCCGCACAACGTCCGAGGCCCGACGTCGACGCTTTTGAAAGTCGCATCCTGGCTTCAAAATCTCGGAACCCTCATCCGGGTGTAGTTTCAAAGCTCTCTTATCGTGCCTTGACAACCGACAGACCAGTTGAAAACCCGAACCGAAACCTTTCTTTGAAGAATAATTTCAAATCAGCTCATTTTTTTTTTCCCCCCAAAAAATTATTTTTAGTCCTTCCAAACAAAGGCGGCTGGCACTCCTTTCACGCATTTCAGCTTTTAAAATAGCGGCCGAACAAAACGCCAGAGGACACTTGCAGGAAGTGGGGCCTTGTTGCCATGGAGACGGGAGGAAGCTCTGGCGGGACCTGATTTTGGGATGGGCCAGATAAGACCGCGCAAAGGTTTGTTTGGATGGCGCATTATCTTGGGGAGCACGTTGACCTTTGTTAGCGTCTCCTAAAAGGGAAAAAGTCCCACAAAACGTAACCAAGTACACATTCCGCGTGACTCCGCCCTGCAAAATATGAAACGCGTGCAAGCTGAATCCTCGGCGAAATGATTTGAGTACTTTTGCCACCTCCTGGCGCTTCTCAATTCGTCGCCGACGGGAGCGACTCCTTATAAGGAAACGATTGGAATCTCGTTTCCTTATGAGGAAACGATTGGAATCCCCTTTGCGTCACGTCAGGGTCATTGTGTGACTCTGCGTCAACTTCCTTTCGTACGCAACAATGAGGTGAGCTCACTTGGTCAACAGAAAACAAACAAAAAAATGAAGACGTGACACACGGTCGCCTTGAAGATGACAAAATACTTTGGATTGTCTTTGTTATGGAATTAATAAGTGCCACCAGGATTTGAATTTGAAATGTAAAGCGATCACATTTTCCATAGTTGCTCAAATTGGCCGTCTGTGCCACCAGGCAGGGTCACTTCAGGTCGGAACCGAACAGCCAGCCGATCCCAGTTGGGCTTTCTTCGTCACGTGACGTCACATACTGAGAAAGCCGAACTGCGATTGGCTGGCTGTTCGGTTCTGACCTGAAGTGACCCCGCCTGGTGGCACAGATGGCGAATTTTAGACAGCCAATGGGAGCCAATTGAATTGTTAACATTGAAATGTTACACTGATTTACAACTATTGAAAATATGATCACTTTACATTTCAGATTCAAATCCCGGCGGCAATTATTTACTTCCATAGTTTCTTTGACTCCAAGGCTTTATTTATATTATGTTTTGTCACTGTGTGATTCAGTCGGATCGCAGGACTTCCTGGTTGCCTGACTCATTTCAATCATCTGCCGAGGAAAATCTAATCCATCCATTTTCTTTTGCTGCTGATCCTCACGAGGGTCGCGGGAGTGCCGGAGCCGATCCCAGCCGTCGACGGGCAGGAGGCGAAGCACACCCTGAACTGGTCGTCAGCCAATCGCAGGGCACACGGAGACAAACAGGTGCACTCCCAATCACACCGACGGGGCAATTTAGAGCATCCAATTAATGAAACCGGAGCGCCCACCCGGAAAAAAACCCACGCAGGCACAGGGAGAACATGCAAACTGCAGACAGGAGGGTCCGGGATTGAACCCGGGACCTCAGAACTGCGAGGCCAACGCTTTACCAGCTGATCCACCGTGTCGCCCGAGTGAAGTCCATATAAAAACGGAACCGAACGACCAGACAACGAGGGAAAAACTGGACAAGACATGGTGGACGCGATAACTCAGTGAAATGAAATATGGAATGCAACAAAACATGAAACAAAAACCCAAACCAAAAGACGGACCGGGACACGTCTGCTGCAGAACGTAAAAGCTAACGAACCAAAATTCAAAGGTAAAATCGATACTCCAGATCTTATTTGATAACACTTAAGAAAAACAGCCCTAAAAAGGAATCGTTAAATACCTCAAATCTCATCCCAAAAAAAATCAAAATAATGACCATCTCCAGGCATTATGTCGCTATAATCTTTGCCATCCCGTCTCGAAATGTTTTCCTAGCGCGCTACCGCACGTTAGCGAGCGCTAAACAGGCAGCGTTTGCACACGTCTGCACATTTTGCACAAATCGGCCGTTCGTGATGAAATTCTGCCGCAATTTGACGCGGGAGGAAGGAAGGAAGGAAGGAAGGGGGAGGAAAAAAAGGGGGGGAGGAAAGGTGTGAAAGCGGGCAAAATGGCAGAAAAACAAAACGAGATGAGGTGAGCGAGGACATGAAAGCCAAGATTACGCGCGGGTGTTTTCTGCTGATGGCGTCGCGTTCGTTTCGCTCTCCGCCGTCGCCGGCGTCCCGCGAAGCCTTCGAGGAGGCCGCTTGGATCGCCTCCAGGCTATTATAAGCAGATGAGATGGCGTGGGGAGGGGGGAGGGGGGTGTCGTTTGGCAAGCGCCGAGGAGAGGTTGCGTCACGGAAGGTGGGGGGGGGGGGTTGTCAGCCCCGAGCCCCCCCCACTGCTAGCTAAACATAAAAAGTGTTTAAGCTTGATGGCGGCGTGGCGCAGCTGCCCGGTCGAGCCTCAAAGAAAACCTCCAGTGAGCTGACCTTGACTCATTTTTGATATTTTATGGTTTTGTTTTTTTTTTTTTTGGGGGGGGGGTTGTTTTTACCATCAATACATGCATGTATATTCGCGCACTCATGAATGGACCCAATTTCCGATTCCCGAGGTTAGCGTGCGAGCCGATTGTACCCACTGTATGTCCTGATAGCTCCGAGGTTCTGGGTTCAAATTCGATACAGCTTCTGAAACTTTTTACTGACTGATATTAATACTTTTTTTCTCATTTGTTGAAATTTATTTTCGGGAGAAATTGATCCCACCTGGTTTCGGAGCTCACAGCATCCTCGAACCTCAGGTCTTAAAATTGCTCCTGTCGTGGAATTTTCTGTGTATGTTCTCCTCCGAGCTGAAAAAAAAAAAAAAGAGAAAGAATTTCATTCATACACATATGACAGGCGTGTCAAAATCATTTTTCTCACGTTTTTTCGCATTGTTGTTCCGGTTTCCCTCAGAGGGCCGTTACGACTGTGGAAACAAAAATATGTAATCATCTCATCATATCTACATCACCAATCTATGAACTCGTTTTGGCATCAGAAATCAAGCGTAATGCGTTTTTCAACCATTCACGTTTGGTAACACAAAAATGCTCGTCATATCTCAACTTTATCATTGATGATATATGACAATTCTAAATTTTGGCACAGATTTTTACAAGAATCATGGAAATTGACACTCGAGATGTGGCTTCGCGGGCCAGATAAAATCAGATCTTGCCCCCGGGCCTTGAGTTTGACACCTGTGACATATGACAAGGAAAAAGATGCAGTACTACTACTATGACTGCATGTTCAGGAGTTTAGAAAGTATTTAGCACTCTACAAGAGTCCGGGGAGGTTGATACATCTTTAAAAAGTGTACCAGTACTCCCCTTCGCGGATTTCACCTATTGCGGGGGCAGTGTACCTCACGTAGCGTCCGCAAGAAAAAAAACGTTACGAACGGAGAAGCCTTGACATCAATGACGGCCGCCGCCGCTTGCCGTACGTACGACTTGAAAGAACGATTGGCGAGCTGCCGCCGAGACGCCTCGGGAGCAGGAAACAAAAAGCGCGCGGCGGCGGCGCAATTTTATTTGCTTGCTGTGCACCTTCATTCCAATTCTGTCATTGGAGAAGATAAAGGCGCCGTTTGTTTTTTTTTTTCTTCTACCCAAACGGCGACTTTGTTTTTTCTCACTTGGTTTGCCAAGCCTGCCGACCAATCAGAAGGGAATGCTTCCACGCCGTTGGCATTTGAATTCTCCTTTTGCGTCGTCGTGAGCTCATTGTTTGCCCGCCTCATTTTAGTCGGGTCGGACCGGAGGCTCCGGCACCACCCTTGTGAGGATAAGCGGTGCAAAAAATGGATGGCTTGTGTCAAACAGAGACAACAAAATAATTATCATAACTACTGTAACATCTACGCTAATTTTCGGGAGCCCATCTATATGCTAGCATACCTTAGAAGTTAGCATTAAGCTTCCAGACTTTTTTAAGCCATCAATCCATTTTCCTAGCCGTTTATCCTCACGAGGGTCGCAGGCGTGCTGGAGCCTATCACCGGGCAGGAGGCGGGGTTACACCCTCATCTGGTTGCCAGCCAATCGCAGGGCACATGGAGACAAACAACCGCACTCACCATCACACTGAGGAGTGTTCAATTAATATTGCATATTTTTGGGATGTGGAAGGAAATCGGAGTGCCCACCCGGAGAAAAGCCACGCAGGCACGGGGAGAACATGCAAACTCCACACAGGCGGGTCCGGGATTGAACCCGGGATCTCAGAACTGTGAGACTGACGCTTTCCAGCTGATCCACCGTTCCGCCAGACTTTCTGAAATATGAAATGAAATCCTGTGGTGGAGCATTTAGTTGAATTTTGTGCGTCCGTTTTATGGTTAACTTAACATAAAAAAAAAAAAAAGCGTGAATCAAGAACGCTTTGCTTTTCAATCGGAGAACCGAGAACGCGAGGGAGAGTATTTTGCTTTCTCAAAGTGATCTTACCCGATCGTCTCCCATGACGAGACATTTTAAGACTAAGAAGAAACACTGAACAAAAAGGATGTCAAAACCAGAAAAAGACCTAAAAACGAGAATTTTGGACGCAAAAGTACATGCATTATGTTTTGTTTTTTTTTAATAACCTGATTGAAACATGTTGATAGAATCGGTGGATTCCCAAACATAAACAATGCCAATCAGCGCAAGCGGGTTGCAGGAAGGAGCGGAAAAAGTTGCCTCCAATCAGCGCCGCTGCCAAAACAACCCCCCCCACCCCCCCCCCAAAAAAAATCCCCCCCCCCAAAAAACCCACCCACTTGTACACACACACACACACAAATATCCACGCCTGGAGCGTTTGCATTCAGCAAATCCATCCTTAAAACAATCGTTTGTTTCCCCGGGAGAGCCGCTGATTGCCGCGTGTGATCTTTGCTCTTGTTCAAACATACAAACTGCGAGGAAAAGATGTCAAAAGTGACACTTTTCTTGGATGAAAACCTCCAGACGTTTTGACCGTGCAGGAATTTGCATGTTTTTCTTTGCAGTCAAGCATCAATGGAGGAAAGCAGACAAAAAAGCCCGAAATGTGGAGGAAAATCTTTCTTTTTCTCTACCAATTGTGAATGAACACAGTACCGAAAAATCTGTATTTGCTGAAATGACCACTTGGCATCCCTTCATGTAAAATTATTCTAATAACTTACAAGACACTATGTTCTATGTGCACACAAAGTTCACGTAATTGATTTTCCATTTTTCAGTCCGCCCAAAGTTTTCTGGTAAATTTTTGAGTGGCGTTCGTCAAGGAAACTGAAACTGAAAACAAGTTGAGCAAAGATGTCACATTTTCTTCAATATTTGTCGGTGGAATATGTCACCATACTGCATAGATGGAAATCTGCTTTCAAGGTCATCGATTAGCGCTTTTAGTCAAGTGAAAGCAGCCAGTGCAAATGCCCGGAGCGGAGTTCCACAGGGAAATGTTCGAGGTCTATTCGTTTTTTGAAATGTTGGCTTTCTTCACTTCCTGCAGGTGGAGTGCGTCCCATGACTTATATTGCAATATAAATATCACATGTAAGTGTACAGTGTATACGATACACCTCTCAATCAGTCATGACACATTTTTCAATGGAGTTCCTCAGGGAAGTCGATTCATATTTGGTAAAATTGCAGAAAACTGTTGAATGTTTGTTTTCTTCCTTTTCGTGTACGTAGAATGCGCCCTAATACTTTTGTCCGTAGAGCGTCCCTAGAAAATCATATCAAAAGGCCCTTCCATTAGCTTCATTAGCCACGTGAACGCCGCCAACTCGAGGCGTGAGTGGAGATGACAGACGAAGGAATGATAAACAAGCGTCGGCCTGACCCGCTCGTGCGTCTTCCGCACGTCAGCCGCTCGCCGGCGTTTAAAGCGCAAATATTTTCAAAGCCGGCGCTGCTCGTCGAGTGTGTTGTCGGGAGGGAGGAGAGGCGCTGCATTATTTAGCGGCCGCCGCAGACAAACAACACATTTTGTTCAAGCCTTTTTTTTTTTTTTTTTTTTTGACCGCCTTACATACGGCCCCCACCCCCACCCCCACCCCCACCCAAACATGTACACACTCCTCACAACAAGTGTCTATATCAAATGAGAACAAATTATAAAGCGCTCTGATCTTCTGTTCCTTATGTGTAATGTACCCTGTATAAAATATATATCCATCCAGGCAGCACGGTGGATAAGCTGGAAAGTGTTGGCCTCACAGTTCTGAGGTCCCGGGTTCAATCCCGTCCCCGCCTGTGTGGACTTTGCATGTTCTCCCCGTGCCTGTGTGGCTTTTCTCCGGGTGGGCACTCCTGTTTCCTCCCACATCCCAAAAAACATGCAACAATAATTGGACACTCTAAATTGCCCCGAGGTGCGATTGTCTCCATGTGTCCTGCGATTGGCTGGCGACCAGTTCAGGGTGTAACCCCGCCTGCTGCCCGTTGACAGCTGGGAAAGGCTCCGGCAATCCCTGCAACCCTTGTGAGGATAAGCGGCTAGGATGGATATCGATAGGCGGGGTGCACCCTGAACTGGTCGCCAGCCAATCGCAGGGCACATGGAGACAAACAGCCGCACTCACAATCACACCCAGGGGCAATTTGGAGTGTTCAATTCATGTTGCATGGGATGTGGTTGTCACGACACATCGGAACGGAGGGTGGACCCAAATGCAGGACTCGGGAGACGCAGAGGTAATTCGGGAAAAACGTTTATTAATCCAAGGTCGGGGATCGGGCAGGGAGTCAGGTATAGCAGCGGTAATCAGGACGTCGGACGCGGAGAGCAGATCAGCGGCCAGGCAGGAGTGTCAAAGGAGTCGGGCTTACGGGGTCGGTACACACAGGAATACGATCAGAGATACGGGGGTGCTGGAACGGGGCATGCACCTCAACGATCTGGCGGAGGACCAGTCGTCACCGGGTCCTGTAAGTGTCGAAACAAGGTGCAGGTGTGTGCTGACTAATTGGCTGGCCACGCCCAGCCAGGGCAGGATGCCAGGATCATGACAGTGGGAGGAAACCGGAGTGCCCACCCGGAGAAAATCCACGCAATGATGGGGAGAACATGCAAACTCCACACAGCTGGGGGCCGGGATTTGAACCCGGGACCTCAGAACTGCGAGGGCACCGCTTTCCAGCTGATCGGTTGTCGCGAGTGCCTCCTAAAACCAGCACTTTTCCAGAAGGATGACATTTTTTTTCCATCTTTGTGATTTTTGGGTCAGTGTAGCCAAAAGTCCGGAAATTTCAGCGGGAAAGAACAAAGGCGGGGTTCTTTCCACTGCTGTTAAACGTCAAAAGGAGTCCAAATCGAGCCGAAGTCGAGCAGGCACGATGACGCACGCCATTTCCGCCAGGTGAGCCGAACGAGTGATGAAAGACGAGCGCAACGCGAGGTCGACGGGGGGGCTTTACCAACAGACAGACATTTGTAGCTCATTAAGCGGCGGGTTTTGTTTTTTTAAAACATTGTGTAGGTGTTAAAAACTCCTTTTTGCGAACATCTTAAACAATCCTTGCCTACTTGATCTTTCCCGTGTCACGGCGGCAACTTCGTTGAGCGACGAACACAAAAAGACTTTCCAGAGAGATGAAACGAGTCGGAAACGCGACAAAATGGGACTTGAACGAATCCTTGAAATTCTTCTGGAGTTTTTGTTCTCCCGAGCGCGACGACGATCAATGCAGAAATAAAGCCGCGTTTTGCTTGCAGCTGGAGGGCGATTCTGACAAAAATTGACGAGAAAACCAAAGAAATTGCAATACTCATATAGTGTTGGAGTCGTACATTTCTGGATACATATTTTCTCTTTTTTAGAAAAAGACTTTTTTTTTTCCCCCAGGTAACATTTCTTTTTTTATTATAGACTTAGGGGAATGGAGGGTACGGAGTATTTATGTCTTTTCTAATCTCACACTAGTATCACCGGCCCCACTCCTATAGCGCGTTCATTCCCACCTTCCCGCACTGCCAACCCCACCCCTAAACGTGACCCCGGTTGTCCCCCGCCCTCAACAACTCCATCGCCCCTCCGGCACGATTTCGCATGAACATGTACGTCGGAGTTGTGCTCTTTCACACACAGACAACCGTTCTGCAGCACTGGAGTCATGCGAGCTGACACATCCGAACGCTTTTGTTACTTTGCGGCGCGCTAAAGTCTGACAAGTACAGTAGACGGCCGTGTACGCACGCACGCGCACGATCATCTCAAGGCAAACAATGTGGACAGCCGGCCTGCTATTTATAAAGGGCACACTTCACAAGATATCATCTCCCCGTCATTGGTCCTCGGGGATTTTTGGCTATTTACACACCGGACGCGCGCGCTCACAATTAAAGGCAACTCGCCGCCGCCTTTGCATGTTTTCCCTGACATGATGAGATTTTTCTTTTTTTAAATACAGCAGAACAACGTCCATAAGTTTCAAAGAATCAACCAAGACGTCATTTTTGTTTAGTTTTGCAGAGCCTGGACGGATCCGCGCACGCGACGGAGATGTAACACTTGCTCCGACTCGTTAGCCGCGCGGACGCCGAAGGGCAACTTTTTGCGCCGTCCTCCCCCTCATCTGCTCTCTTCGCTCTTCTTTTCGGGACCGCCCGCCTTTCGTCTGCAGGCCGGCCGGTGACGCAAGCCGCGGCCGATCGGCGGCAAGAATCAGCTCGGAATCGTCTCAGCACCTCGGTCGCGGGCTTACTTGGCTTTACCGGATCACGCTGAGACCGAGCTGAATCTTGAATACGCCGCCGCTGGGGTCAGTCTGATTGGCTGTTCTGTTCCATTTGTGATACGATGCCGTATTCTGCATTTGATATACTAACGTGTCGCTACTGACCAATCACGCAGGGCCGCATCATCCCTTGCCCTTGTGTACAATGGTATCCCCCAGGGATCAATTCAGAGTCCAGCGCTTTTCTTGCCCTGACACGCTCCCACTGGGCAACACCATGAGAAAATTCACTATTTCATTCCATTTTTATGCAGATGACCCACAACTACACATCGCCCTTGAATATGAGAACTTGATCACCTAATTTAGACTGATTGGAAGAAATTAAAATCTTGACAATAAAAAAATGACAACAAAGATGAAGTCATTCTCTTCCACCCTTTGAAAACCAAAAATTCCACCTCTTGCTCCTCTTTCCCTTCTATGGTAAACCTCATAAAAGTCCATCAATCCATCTTTGCCGCTTATCCTCACGAGGGTCGCGTGGAGTGCCGGAGCCCATCCCAGCTGGCGGGGTACACCCTCAACTGGTCGCCAGCCAATCGCAGGGCACATTGAGACAGATGACAGTCGCACTCACAATCACGCCTGGGGGCAATTTAGCGTGTCCAATTAATGTGGCATTTTTGGGGGGATGTGGGAGGAAACCGGAGTGCCTACCCGGGAAAAAACCCACACAGGCACGGGGAGAACATGCAAACCCCACACAGGCGGGGACGGGATTGAACCCGGGTCCTCAGCTGAGCCGCCGTGCTGGCCTCAAAAATTTGTACACCTCAACCTTACCTTGGAAAGAAAACATCGCAACCGTTGTGGAGAAGAGCTTTTCGTGACTCAGAAGAACTCGCAAATTCGTGTCTTATTCAATAATTGGTCTATGTGCGGAACAAACTTCCCCCTCCATAAAAATTGCCCCTTTCTTCACCTAATATGTCCGTAATAAGCGTTTGTATCTTTATGCTGTTTTGGATGAAGGCTCTGTTTTGGAACCGCATCTACTCCCCTTTCCACTACGGATCACACTTTGGTCCAGCGTGGGCTGCGTTCAAATTGTGTTTCTACGAATAAACTTTACTAAAGAGGACAGGAACTGACCCATGGCGTCGGCCCGAGCCCGCCGCGTTTAACTTTGAATTTCACAGCCGGCGGGCTAATCGGGGAATACAGACGTTCCTCGGTGCCGAAACCGCCGAGCGAGTCTTGGTGGCGTTCTCCTGCGCTTGAGCTACGACGTTGTGTTTTGATTCGACGGAGAGAAGCTCTGTCAGGTTTGGCTCCTTCAGGCAGGGGGAGAAAAAGAAAAAAGAAAAAAGAAAAAGAAGCCAGCCCAGATCGACACTCTCCTCATTCGCCTCGCTCCTGTCGCGTCTGGCTGGCGGTCCTTGATGTCGGCCTCCCGGTGGTCCTCCCGCCGTCCCGCCGCCATCCGGGAGAACATCAACCGCTTCCTTACACGTCAGCCAGCCAGGACGCCGTTTGGAACGCTTCTTTCTATATTTATTTTTTTCGGGAAAAGTAGGCCAAGAAGCGAGGCGAGCCGTAGACCGAACGCAGAGGAGGTAAAGCGGCGGGTAAACAAGAGATTTTGCGTCATGTTCGCCGTGTCGCGTTTGATCGACGCGGGGACGGGCGTCATTCTTCGCCGACGCGCGACGCTCGGCTCGTCGCTCCTTCGTTTTCCTCCAGGAATTGTTCAAACGCGTCAACGCAAACTCTATTATTTAAAGCCGTTTGCTCGTGATGTCCGATTCCTGAGGTTTTGATGCTCAAAGTGACACACGTCAACTGTTTTGTCACTTTTCCTCATTCCGTCTGTCTGGAACGACAAATGCAGGATGCAGACTCGACAAAGAGATGAGGAAAAGTGAACCACGCCGCAGAGACCTTCAATTTGAACGAGCAACCATGTACCGAATTCATATTTTTGCATGATCCCTATGCGGTGGAAGAACTTGCCATAGTCCGCTGCAGCGCAGTCCGCTTTTAAGAGTGCCAGGAGATCGGGCGTACCGGTCGACCGTGCCGGGGCCAGAAACCGGTTTTCGGCCTGCATTTGAACGTCTCAAATCTTCTGGAAGACTGTTCCAGATTTTAGCAGCATAAAACCCGAGTTTAGTCTCGACTCGAGGCTCTGACAGAAGACCGTTTGACGAGGTTTTCAGAGTCTGAAACTGTTCATCTGGCTTCTACATCTCTGTGATCTGACTTGTACACAAGCAGAGGTGTTTTGAAGTCTACGCTCCGAGTGACGGGAAGTACCGGCCAGTGCTGTTGCAGTTTCTGGTTCTCGTTAGGACTCGTGCAGCAGCAGCAGCAGAATTCTTGATGTACTGTCTTATAACTTGTTTCAGGTCGTTACAGGAGTGTAACCTGCCGGAGAGAAATCCCGGTTTTTCTTCAAATACATTTTTTGCCACAACCCAGCCAAGTTACTCACACATTCGATGATATTTAACCAACAGAAAAGAAACGAGCGCACACATTTTGCACCAAAATCAGTCATTTCCGATGCTGGTTTCAGTTGTCCGATTCCAATTGAGGGCAGCCTAGAAATTTAGCGGCTAGCGCAACTTGACTCGCTGGATTTCTGCCACCGCAACTCGGGACTTGCTTGAAACGTGAAGGTTGTCACTTGAACCTGACTTTTGTGGCACATCTGTGAACTACTTGTCGGTTGAAGTTGTTTTTTTTTTTTTTTTTGGCTAAGTTCTAACCACTCCTGCGACTTTGCTGCAAGCAGTACAACTCCCTCACTCTGTAGCCGTGCGTGAGTGAAAGTTGACGCCTCGGGGGTTCGCTCCGGAGTTAATTGCCTGCTCGTTGCACCTCCCACAGCGGCAGTGATTTTCGACGAGCTTCTCAAAAAGCTCATCACGGTTGACTTTGTGGGATGACAGGAAGACGACTTAATCGGTCTCTTCATCCCGCCCACCCCCGGGTGCTGATTGGTCAATAGTCTTTGAATCCTCCGAGCCCCGAGGGCCAACACATCGTGACGCTTTTTTTGTTGTTTTATTTGTTTTTCGTAAAAAGTCAATTAAAAGACAAAATCGGGTAAGAAGGGTTTGCTGCAAGTCTTTGAAGTGACACCAGGAACTCAAAACAAATTAGAAGCTACGCTAATGTAGCATATAGTTCACAGACGACGACAACGGCGAGGGGCAAAACTTTGAAACGAGCATTACAAAGCAAACGGATCGACTTACTGTGTTGCTAGCTTTGTTGGCGAAGCATGAAATAGCATTTTGCGCTTTTTTTGCGGTTAACACGAGGCAGTATGGTTTGAAAATTTCATTCTAACACGTTCAGAGTGACACAAGCAAAGCACGGAGCGCAATACAACACGTTTGCCAGAAAGTCTTCGACAACGTTAGCTCTTCTATTGTAAAAAAAAAAAAAGCTTCTTTATGCTTGCGCGTGCAGCAACCACACGGACGTCACTGTTTTTTTTTTTGACGGTGTCTCTAATCACCTCGAAAAAGGGAGTCCCACAGGGATCAATTTTAGGACCACTTCTCTTTTTATATCAAAATAACATCTGTGACAAATCAAATCACTGCCAATATCGTATGTGGGTGGAGGGTAGTCTAGCGACAGTTGCCCTGCGCCGCACCGTGACTGGCCACGCTGCGTTTTTGGGGGAGTGGCCAAGCCAAAGCTCAAAGTCCATTGGTCCGAGATGGGTCAAATCCCTTGAAATATCCCTTTGAAGACCACTCCGGGGAGGAAAACACGTGTTGTGTATTACAAAGACATTTAGGCGTGTCCTTATCCACTCTGGGTGGCTTCAAAGTCAATATTTGTTCCCCCCTCCTTTCCTTTTTGTTTTTTTTTTTTTTACCCAGCGACACACAAGGCGACAATTTAAGCAAAGAAAAAAATTGTCTCGGGGGGAAACAAGGCGGAGTGACACACAGCTATTTTACTAGAAAAATGCACACACACAGACGCACACTCTTAAGGAAGCACATAAACACTCGGCCAGTCGAGAAAACAAACGTACTCGCACAAACAAACAAACAATAACAAACAAAACACACACACACAAACGAGCGCACCCTTAACACACACGCACGACTCAAATCACTGACTTCTGTGTAGCGTGTGTGATATTATTATTATTATCGTTATAACTGTGTGTGTGTGTGTGTGGTAGGGCATCGCTCTCATCTCATTTATCGGCGTAGACAAGATCTGTCTCACGCGCACACGCGGTCGCCTCATGTGTTGAAATCTGCGAGGATGATCCCCAATAACCTGTTTAACTTAATCCTTATCGCAAACACATGAATAATAAATCCGCTCCCCCTCTCTTCCACTCTCTCACCTCACTCCCTCCTTCCTCGCATCCCTCTCTCTCTCTCTCTCTCGCTCTCTTCATCACACACTCGCTCCATCGTCTCTACCAAGCGCCCCCCCCCCCCCCCCAAAAAAAAAGCTCCGTGTTCCTGCGTCGGCTGCTTGGTGGTGGCCGTGGCTGTCTTTCCCTCCAGGACAGGAAGAGGAACAGTAGCGCAGGAGTGGACACAATAACAGGAAGAGGAAGTGGGCAGTGACCTTTCTTTCTATTTCTTTTTTTTTTTTTTTTTCTCAAGGTGGGGCGGGGGGGCAAAAGACGTTGAGGGGTCTTGTGAAATTTGAGGGGAGGAGAACGAGGAGGAGGAGGAGGAGGAGAACCTGTTGGTGCTCCCAAATTGTTTTCCCGAGTTGTTCTCTGGAAGCGCCGCATCGACTCTTCACTCGGAAGATTTTGAGTTCGGGAAGGAGCAAAAATTCATTTGACAGAAACGATCCGGGCTCAGGAAAGACTCGCAAAGGATTCGCAAAGGATTCGGCCAAGGATTCCGATTTGGTTTCGGACGCTCCGGTACTTTGAGGTAAGCGTTTGGTTCTGCTCGCGGGGCAGCTTCGTTCCGCACACCTGCACAGTTGCTCGGTTCCTGATGTGAAAATGATGCCTTTGGGATTTGATGACATGATCATTCGCCAACGGGAATATCACGAGTCATTATGCGATAACTGGATTCCAAAGACACTTCATTAGGTACACCTGCACGAGATTCACGACAACCATCTGAAAATTTGGAGCCAAAAATGTCAACTTTTGCGACACGCTATTAAAATATGCAGCTTGCAATAAATGACGGGAGAACAGATTGCACTCACAGAACTCTTCATTGGGGAAAATTCAGATTTGATGATATGATATGATGACAATGCAGCGGTTATGCGATGTGACACATGTAGAAATTAAAATATAGAAACACACCAATATCAAATAGGTGGAAACGATTCGGAGAAAAATGGACTTTCTGGGCATATTTTCATCAGTGGGTATGTCATCAGTCTGTTCCACCCCCCATTCAAAAAAAAACAGTCCTTTATGAAAACATATATTTAACAATAACATCATGAAATAGAATGGAAAGAAGTCAACAACTGGTGCAAATCCTGATTTCATGTTTCGAGTCAGTGTGCTGTTCCCTCTGGCCCTTGTCCACCAGGGGGCAGTATAATGCATACAGCCAAACTACGCGAACATTTATTTGACAATGAGGCAGAAGAAGAGCCTTGCAACTAAGCTGAAGGAGTCGTTTTTCGCATACATAAAAATTATACGGCGGACCTGAACTCTTCGAAGCGGACATGGAAAATTTGCAGGGAATTGGCCTCCAATATAAATGCGCAGAAATGTTATTTATTTACAAATTTAAACCCGATACATTCTTCGATGAGCGAGGATAAATGATCAACAAGCGTTTAGGTTGATTCGGGTTGAGGTGCCACTGCAGCGCATTTAAGTCCCCGGATGCCACAAGATGGCGCCAAGTCAACATATTCATCATAGATAGGGCTTTGGCCTGAACCCGAACACAGCAAACATATGAGGTTTCAGGGATTACCAGAGTATAGCCACCCCCCCATATAGGTGAATTTCAGAATGCTGCACCAGAAATATGTGGTGGTATATTCACAGTAATCACACCGCATGCGTTTTGTTCACCCCCGTTAAGCAATTTTGGCCCCGTCGGTTTTGGGAAGCGTTCATTTTCCTGGCCGATTGTCAAAGCAGCCACTTGCTTTCAGGCCGTTCGTCGCCAGCTCCCAAAACGGCGACTTTTAAATCATCTTCCAAAATCGCTATATTTGCACACGTGATCTGTTTTGCGTCTCCTCCGCCCCGTCCGTGGATTTTTCCATCCCGGAGGGAGACGGAGGTGATTTCGTTTGTTGTTTCGCCGCGTCGGAAGCCACCCGCGCAACGAGAGTCGCTGGTCTAATTCCTGGAGAGGCAAAGAGGGGGAATAAAATCTGGGAAAATCCTTTGGGTGCCATCTGGGAGACTTGGTCGGACCACCGTTACACAAACACACACACACACACACAGATACGAGACGGGGGGGGGGGGGGCATGATTAGAGGCATTCATTCATTCGCTCGGACGGATGTCAGAGTGCTTGACAAGCTGTCCAGCTGCGACGATGGCGGCCGGGCCCGAGTCACTCGCTGATTGCTTCGGGAAAGATCTACTTTCATTTAGACGAACATTTCATACGACAACACTAATCACAAGAAAATAAAGAAGAAAAACAACAAAGTTACTTCAATTGAATTCATGGCAAAAACAATGTCAAATGTGTACAATAAAAATAGTATTATTCACCTACTTTTTAAATAATATATTCTGTACAATTGAATTCATGTGGCAACATTTTAAATAAAATAAATAATAATAAACTACAACAAATAATAAGAATACCATTTTATTATTTGGCCATCGAATTGCCGACTGTGTTCTACTTGTGATGTTGGTCAGTTGGCTGAACACATTCATCTACTGTAGTGTGTAGTAGTAGTAGTAGTAGTACTATTGTGTGAGGTACCCCCGTCATATATGGCGGGGGATCATATCGAAAATAATTGTTTAAAAAAATGAAAAACAGTACATTGTTTTATTACTCGGTTTTTTTGCAAATATACTGTCATTTTGAATTTGACGATTGTAATGTTTTGTAAAAAAAAAAAAAAAAGAAAGAAAAAAGATTGAGAAATTTGACAAATGCCAAAAAAAAAAAAAAAAAAAAAAATACCAAAAATAAAAACACGACAGCATCTGTGATGGTATGGGGGTGCTAGTGCCCATTTCAGGGGTAACTTGCGCATCTGTGAAGGCACCATTAATGCTCAATGGTACATGCAGGTTTTGGAGCAACAGATGCTGCCATCCAAGCAACGTCTTTTTCAAGGAACGTCACTGCTTATTTCAGCAAGACATGCCGAACCATTTTCTGCATGTGCTACGACAGTGTGGCCTCGTAGCAAAAGAGTGCCAGTATTTGACCGGCCTTTGTCGTAGTTCAGAGCTGGCGCGCGACGAAGTGTAAATTATGGAGACCCCAGACTGTTGAGCAATCAAAGTTGTACACCAAGCAAGAATGGGAAACAATTTCACCTCCAAAGCTTCCACACTTTGTGTGCTCAAACGCTTCTTGTGTCGCTGAGAGGAAAGGTGATGTAACCCGGTGGTAAACATGCCTGTCCCAGTTTTTTTTTTCAGAACGTGTTGCTGTCGTCAAATTCAAAACCAGAGAATATTTTTCAAACAACAACAACAAAGCTGATCAGTTTGTAGCGTGTTCAATTGAAAATACCGTTGAAAAGGATTCACAAATGGTGTTCTGTTTTTATTTACATTTTACACAAATTCATTGAAATTGGGGATTGGATATGCAATTTGTGAATCTTATTTAACATTTATTATAACAAAAAAAATGGATTTCAATGGCCTCCCAATAGACGGTGACCCCACACAGTACTTGTGCACCTTGGATGAATGTGTTCATCAAACCGGCCAACATGACGAGTATAATTGCGGCGCAATTTGACAGGGATCAAGGAGCAGTTACGCTAAATTGCTCCAAACTTGTGCAAGTTGAATGACGTCCATTCAACGGCGGAAAGCGCGTCGAAAAATGGACATCGTTCTCTCCGCCGTTCGGCACCGCGCAAACGTGCGATTCCATTCAGGCGCCGTAATTGGCCTCCATTACAAAGCGAATTTCGCCCCGACGACAGGCGGCGGCGAACAGATGACGCCAGCAACCATTTGCGCGCTCCGAACGTGCGAATTTGTGCGCCGCGCGTCCCGGCAGATTGTTCCAAGCTGCTGCGTGATTAAGGCTGTTTTAATCTCCACGCTCAGTGGCGACGGTGCCACGTTGAAAGCGGACTTGTGTCGAAAGCAGCTTTTACAACTATAAACAAGGACATCAACAAAAAACCCATCACATTTGATTTGATTTCCCTTTTCTGAGCAGTGGTAGAAAAAAAACGCTCAAAATGTATTTTTTAGGACACAAATGCACACAAAATACTTAATGCTAATACTTGTGGGGGGGGGGGGGCAGGATATGTGCGGATGTCCTTGCTGGAATGGGGGAGCAAGGCCCCCCCCCCACGCCCCGCCCCATTCAACCGCATTTGAACACTAACAGATGCCTTGAGCAGATATTGAGGACATATTCTACTGCAGTACTTCCCAAAATGTTTACATCCAAGATATCATCAATTTTAGAGAATATCATTTCAGATCTTGGATACCACTTTTTTTCTTTCCCCAGACTGACACCAGCAAAAGTATTCACTCTTGAGTACTCACTAATACAGATTACTGATACCGCTATCATTTTTGACACATCATTTCAATGAACACAACGCCACATAATTATGAATAGACTTTTCGTTCTTTCTGACGTGCATGACGAGTCGTAATCGTTTCAAATGCGTTTGAAATTTTCCTTTTTCTCACAACAGAATCTAAAAGCGTATAAATGACGCACTCGTCGGCGTTTATTTCATGACGAGTAAATGAGGAAATCTTTGCAAAGAGAGCAACACGTCGCAAGCTAGTTTTCTACCTTCACTGAAAGATTGAGAAAAAAAAACTCGATTGTACAGAAGTCAGAGAGGAAAACGAGGGAAAAAAATATCAAAATTAACAATCGTTAGTTCTCAGTTTTCATCTTTTCTTGAGAATCCGGATGGGACCGGATGCATGCAACACTTGGAAAGCCAAAATGTGAACAGCTTGTATTGAGAACATTTGCAAGGACGCAATCCAAGCAAAGTGACAGCAGCGTTCTGGAATAAAGTTGCACCAAGTACCGGCAAGGAAGATTTAATGTCATTTTTAGCCAAGATCGGCAGCCTAATGGAACAAAAAACAAGTCAACACTTCGCAGATTTCACCTACTGCTGCGCTGCTTTGGAAATCAGGATTACGCTGCATCAATTCTCGGGCCCTTTAAGTGAAATTGGATCATTTCCTGCGGCACAGCTGATGCTCATTCATAGCCACACCCGAACCCCACCCCCACCCCCACCCCCACCCCTAAAAGTGACAAAGTTCTGCCTGCTTTGTTCGGCGGAGTAGCAAAAAGTAGGTCAGCGCGTTGTGCCACTCACTCTGCCAGCGAGAAGCGAAAGCGTCTCATCGCCGTGGTTGTCTGCTCGCTCGCGGCAGCCCGCGGACAACGCTCACATGTAATTACCGATATTCCTGGAACTTGTTTATTCTCTTTGCACCTCTGCGTTAAATAAGGACAGGGGGGGGGTGGGGGGTTTGTACTTGAAATTAATGAGACTGTAATGTGCAGAAAGTGTTAAAAGGAGGGGGAAAAAAAAAACAGCTGGCATGACAGCACAGGTGCAAAAGCTTTCATTATGTTACCATGGATACCCACAGTACATCCCACTAATGATTTTCTTATTTATAGTTCGAGCAACAACTTAGTAAGAAGTACATCCAAAAGGTTAACTACTGCAGTGCATTCAAACTGCAGTTACTCAAATACGGAGAGCAGCTGCGTGGATGCCAAGTAACTATGTGGACGTCAGTTGAACAGTTTCATTTAGACAAAGGTACTGCTTTCTTCGTATGGAGAAGTGAGTTGAGTAGGGGGGAAAAAAAGTTGTTTTTTTGCATCTTGGTGACAAGGAACTAAGTTCAACTGAGGTGAGGAGCTTCTTTTACATTTTCTTTTGTATAGGGAACAAGAGAACTTGTGAGGGCAACGACTGTGTATAATCCATCCATCCATCCATCCACCATTTTCTTTGTCGCTTATCCTCACAAGGGTCACGGCGAGTGCTGGAGCCTATCCCAGCTGTCAATGGGCAAGTGACAGCTGGGAACACCCCGAACTGGTCGCCAGCCAATCGCAGGGCACATTGAGACAGACGACAGTCGCACTCGCAATCAACTTAAGAGTGTCCAATTCATGTTGGCTGTTTTTGCAATGCGGGAGGAAAGTGGAGTGCCCACCCGGAGAAAAGCCACGCAGGCACGGGGAGAACATGCAAACTCCACACGGACGGCTCCGGGATTGAACCCGGGACCTCAGAACTGCGAGGCCAACGCTTTAGCAGCTGCTCCACCGTGCCTGCCCTGCATAATTCATAATTCAAATATATAAAATTGCATAGAAAGCAAAACATTTCCATCCTTGTTACCAGCCATGACGCTAATAGTTTATTAGTTTCTGGTTAGGGGAAAAAAAAAAAAAACAACAACAACCGTGCAGCTTTTCCCAGATAAAATCAACTCAATAAAAGTGAAGTTGGAACTCATCTGATCCAATCCATCTATCCACCCATATTCTTCGTCGCTTATCCTCACAAGGGTCGCAGGGAGAGCTGGAGCTGTCAACTGGGAGGAGGCGGGCTAATCTTACAGTAAATTCCATTAAAAAAAAGTATACAAATAACATAATTTTTCGACTGCTTCCCATGAGGTTTTACTACATTCTGGGAAGAAAAGAATCAGAATTAGAATCATTAACATCTTTCATTTTAAATAAAGTCTTCCCCCCCCCCCCCGACACCACAGGAAGTACTTCCATTACAACCTATAAACTATTTTTCAACAAATGACAGATTTTTCTAATTCGACTAAATTGCGCTGGGCGAAGACTTTGGTTCCAAAGACGGGCAGATGACGTCAACCGGCGGAGGAAAAGTAAATAACGAGCGTCCACGCGAACAGGACGGAGGAAGACGCCGAGTGACGGCGAGATGACGAGCGCCAGACGAGACGGAAAGCGGGGAAAACGATGGAGGGAGGAGGGAGGAGGAAGGGAGGGGCCTCCTGCCCGCGCTAATGACCGCCGTTCGTTAGCCGCGTTTTCCCAAAAGGCTTTGCGTTTACACTTCCTGTAGCTGATTAAAAGGAATGGGGCGGGCGGGGGCGGGGGGGGGGGGGGAACATACTGTAACTGGACTCAAACTGTTTGTCATCTCACAGGAAGAGCATATACATTTACTTGAGCGTAATACAATCTTGTTCAAAAATATGATGGCAATACAAGATTATATCGAACATCCATCCATTTTCTTAGCCGCTTATCCTCACAAGGATCGCGGGGAGTGCCGGAGCCTATCCCAGCTGTCAACGGGCAGGAAGCGGGGCACGCCCCGAACTGGTCGCCAGCCAATCGCAGGGCACATCGAGACAAACAACAGCCGCACTCACCAATCACACCGACAAGGCACTTTTTAATGTGTCCAATTAATGTCGCATGTTTTTGGGATGTGGGAGGAAAGCGGAGTGCCCACCCGGAGAAAAGCCACGCAGACTCCACACGGGCGGGTCCGGGATCGAACCCGGAACCTCACAACTTACCAGCTGCCTATATTGAACATTTTTCATCAAAATAATGACCTTTGAACGTTTTCCTCTTTTGCCCACGCGGTTGAAAAGCGTCAATCCAGTTCAATTCCAAACGAGAAAATCATATTACATAATTCACACGAAGCAATGGGAACGTTGTTTTTACGTCTAATTTGGATGACACTTTGCAAAACGAATGAAAATATGACATGAAGCGGCTTCTGCTGAAGATTATTAGAAGGCCAACTCGCTCCCGTCTGCTCGTGTCTTTCTCTCTCTTTCCGATTGCACAAAATTAGAATCAGTCGTGTCAAGATGGGCGTAAATCGCGTTCGCTTTGGAAAACTTCCTTGGAGTCGCCAACCTGCCGGTGTCTCCTTGGGTGCAAATATTTATTGTCTCTCAAAATAATTCTTCTGTTCCAACATTTTTTTCCCGTGGCCGGGCCGCAGCAGCTCCTCGCCTGCGCGTCGTTGACGTTATTTGGGGCGGCCATTTTGTGTGCATTGTTTTGCGTTTTGTTCGTGTATCTCCCTCGTGATGACGTTTCTGTGTCACTTTGGTCAAGTCGTGTTTTTGCTCACATTCCAAGTTTTGCTTCGGAGTTGTCGGACCTCGGTTCAGGATTTTTGGACCTTGCCCTTTTTTGACACGTGTTTTTTTTTTTTTTTTTTTTGCTTCTACCTTTTTGGACTTAGCTGGCTTACCCGTCTATGACCTCTGACCCTCGAAAATTAGGTTTCTGCATTCGGGTCCTACCCCGTGACAAATATTATAATATCCAAATCCTTTTTTTAACTTGGCCTTCTGAAAAGTATTTTGGAGCATGTTAGAGAATCAATATGATTTTTACTTTTGGAATTGAGTCATTGAAATAAATGAACATTTCTACCCAAGTCAATTCGTTCACTTATTTTATTTTTTTCCGCGCTTGTAATTGAAGTTCAAATTTTGCTTCAAGGCAACGCGAGCAAGCAGTCATTTTGACTTTCCTATCAAATCTCTCTCTAATGGTGTTTTTTGATCAGGTCAAAATAAGTTTGAGCGTAATTCGACGTACGTCATCGGCGGATTTTTTTGCAGTGAAAGAAACTGTTGTAATTAGAGCCACTTTATCGCCGACAAAAAGTGGAACTTTGAACACAAGCAGCGGCGTGTTATATTCCAACATTTTGAAAAGTCCCTTGAATAAGCGTCTCCACGCTGCAGTAAATGAGATGAATACATTTTGGAGGGAAAACTATTTATCCGTCTCCAATTTCGCTCAGCAAATACTGCATGGGGAAAAAAAAAACAAAAAAAAAACATCACATTTCCACTTTAATTAATTTAGCAGTGAAAGAATACAAAAGGCTGGCGGACAAAAAGGAGGACAAATGAAAAGTGGTGCTTGGCGTCTTTGTTTGAGCTGATTTACGGGCGAGAGGTCACGGCGGGTCTCCGCAATACCAGATTAGGCCATTAAAGGGACGGCGGCTCGGTAATCCCCGCGTCCTAATGCCGCTTTCTCCCCGAACGCCGCTAATGGTTGACGGACAATAAGACGCCATAATCTATCCGGCGGGACGCTCGGAGATATTTGTACGGTACACGCGGACGGACAACTCTCCGATACGTCGGCGCGCAAAGGGAGACTGTGCGGAGCGGGCGAGTGGCGAAGTCATGGGTGGCGGCGATAAAAGACTGGAGTCAAGGGTGGGACGACTGGGATGAGGTGGAAGGGGATAAGAGGGAGACAATGGGGTGACGGGCACAGTAGATCTATGGGGAGGGGGTCGGGGGGAACAAGGGGACGGAGAAATGAAGACACCGAGTGGGGGCGAACGTGAGACTGAGGCGCGATGATCGATGGGCTCACCTGAGCTCACACCGACACCCGTCCCCGGGGGAGCCGACCGGGGCTGAGGTTAAAGAGCGAGGGCGGGGGCTGAGGATGGGGACAAATTGATCGGTTTGCACGAGTGAGGATACCGAGAGTGAAACTGAAGCCGATGACAATGACCGGCAACGGCGGGGGGAGGTTGAGTTGCCTTCAGGGAACCCCCACGTCAGCCCCCCCGCCTCACTCTCAATTGCGGTCTCCCTCTTGGGTCGTCACCCTCATTGCCCGCTCCCCCCTCCCCACCCCCTTGTCTCTCCCAGAACACGCAATGACCTCCCCTCTCCTCACTTTTAATTTCCCCTCCCGCACCCTCCGGTTTGAAACGTGTGCTTAACGTATTTTTTTTGTCTGTTTTCGAATCAGGGCGTTCACACCATGAAGTCAGTCATCAGGAATGCTGTCTTTCTTTTTTTTTTTTAAATCAGCGAGGTTGCTGCCAAATGACGTCAAGCGCGTTGAACTTTTACCCGACATGCTTCATCACGTGCTTTTAGCGCTTCTTCCAGTTTTCTTCCCAAGCGAGAACGAGAAATGTTGGAAAATGTCAAACCGTCGCTCGCTAAGTGTCCGATAAAGACGACTACGTCCTGAGTGCTCGGTTAAAAGCGGGCTGGCATGTTTAATAAATCCCCCGGCGGCCCGCGGAGTGAAATGCTTTCAGAGCGGGGGTCCTACATGTTCCACCGGGGTCCCATTTCTGAGGAGCTTTAAGAGTCCTGCTCGTCCACGATAGGCAGTCCAGGACTCTCGGGTGGTGTGGGCACAGCTGATAAGTGGTTTTAATGTCACACTCTTCTTCTTCCTTATCCTCACTTCTTCACAGATCATGGCTTCGCTCCGACTCTGGACCGAGGGGCTTATTCTGGCCATCTTGGCCTGGTCCGTCTCGCCCGGCGTTTCCCGGGACTCGGCAGTGGGATCGGGGACGTGGCGTGGACTTTCCGAGGAAATTGTGCGCAAGGAGAGCCACCCCGTCCTGTCGCGGAAGAAGCGGGAGTGGATTTGGAATTCGCTCTATGTGGAAGAGGAGAAACCGGCTCCCATTCCCTACAAGATCGGGCAGGTAAAGCAGAAGTGACGACCGAGCACCCAAACGATCGGCATCGCGTCTTGGCTCGTTAGCACCTTTCAATGACGACAATAAGGAAGAATCCAAGGAAAAAGCAATTCAATTTTGGGGCCCCGTGTCCACTACGGCTGTTACGATATGGCTCAATACCGCTGAACTCGGGAAATGAGTTTCACAGGAAGAATTCCTACCACTTTGGCACCGATCGGTTATAGAATTGCAAAAATAGATACTTTTGTACATTGAGTTTGGCGGAAGTCTTACGTAGCCGCTTCCCCGTCTTTCTCCAGCTCAAATCCAGTCAGAACGTGGAGGTGAAGCGCTTTAAAATCGAGGGCGAAGGCGCCGATGGGATTTTCAGTGTGGACCTCAAGGGCGACCTGTTTGTCAGCAAGTCTCTGGACCGCGAGGAGAAGAGCTCGTACCACCTGACCGCCAGGATGTACGACGGCAACAACAAACTCATCGAGGACTCGGGAGACTTTGTGGTCCAGGTGACCGACATCAACGACAACAGTCCCGTCTTCCTGAAAACTTACAACGGATCCATCATGGAGAGGTCCACCGTAGGTACGTATAGTTATACAATTTAATAATTCATACCGACTAGCAGTAGTACTGCATCAGTTTCACAGCGAGTCTGAAAGGCTTCCAAAAGCAATTTGAAAAAAAAAACACGACAAAGATTAAGACAATATACTGTACACATTTTTACCACAATAAAAATAGACCCAACAGGGAAAGCGTGCTGCGGTCCGAGAAATCCACATTTCGGATTGTTTTCGGAAATCACGGATGCGGTGTCAAAATTGTCATAATGGTTGTCAGCGTTAAGTGAAATGAACAGCAGCTGTGATTCGTATGGGGGTGTGTTAGTACCCACTGCGCTCGGCATGGCTAACCGTTAATGTGCAAAGGTACCGAGAGGTTCGGAGGCAAAATGTGCTGCCATCCAAGCAACATCTTTTTCACGAATGTCCCTGCTCATTTCACCAAGACAGTGCATGTTGTAAATATATCATATTTTGGAGAGAAACAACAAAAACAAAAATTGAACATTGTCATAATAATGGTCCATTTTTTAAAAAGACAAAAAAACGATCAGAATAGTGTCCATTTTGTCTTGTCTAACCAGAACATATATGTGTCTGCATGTATCTATTTTTATTTTTTGATTCAACGTTGCAGTTATGAGAGAATATGTTTTTAACTTGTCTCCACAGGGACCAAAGTGATCGAAGTGAGAGCGACGGACGCTGACGACCCAACCACCGCTAACGGCGAGCTCCGCTACTCTCTGACGCCCGACGGCGACCTGTCTGCCTTTGAAATCGACAGCATCACAGGTTGTCACCTTTTTAGCTCTCGGAATCTTTTCAAAGTCCAGTCCGATTCAGACCAGACTTTTTCACCACGTCGGCACATGATGGCGACTGCAAGTACAGTTTGCCTTCACTCCTGGACATACAACTTCCGTGTCATTTGACCGAGGCCAAGCCAGCGACCAAACGGGGCAAAAGGCTTTGAATGACAATTTTCTCTTGCAGGAACAGCTTCCTATTTCAATTTCCCTTAAGTCAAATCTGTTCTCCGAATGAAGAGTTAGAACCTGACGGGTTTTCTCCTCCTCGACTACTTTGGCATCGCACGTGTTATAAACGGATGTGCGTGTCCAGGTATGATCAGCTGCAAGGTGAGCACTCTGGATCGCGAGACCAAGAGTCGCTACGTGGTGGTGGTCCGAGCTCAGGACATGAGAGGAATGGCGTCCGGGAGCACGGCCACGACTTCCGTCACCGTCAGCGTCGGCGACGCCAATGACAACATCGCCTCCTTCACCAGAAGTAAAGAAGCACGCCGCGCGCATGACGACACATTCCTGACAATTTTGCAATATTACAACTTCTACAAGAAAATGATGACTTTTTTTTTTCCCTTGTAAGATTGTTTTGTTTTGTTTTGGGTTTTTTTGCCTTGTCATGTTTTTAAAATTTTCCTCCTTTCCAGCATGGCCGAGCCCATCTTTCCACATTTTAGGCTAAAGTTTTGTTTGAAAGTTTTTTTAAGTTTTGCATCCAGGACTTAAAAAGCCAACAGACGAGCCTTCTGGGACGGAAATAATTGCTTATTTTGTGGGCCTTTGTGTAAAGTAAACACGACTGTTTTACTTTGGAACATGCCGACGCGTTTGCTCCGCAGGGACCTACGATCTGGAGGTTCGGGAGGACCACAAGCTGAACGCCAGGATCGGCACTTTGGAGCTGGAAGATCGCGATCAGATCCAAAACAAAGAGCCCATCCTGTCTCTGCCCGTCGACAACAAAATCTTCTACGTGGAGCTCGGCCCCGGCAACGACGGCGAGCTCATGCTCAGACAGGTGACCCGACGTTCGGTCGGTCCTTCCCAGTTGTCCGATCACCATTTGCGAACGTAACTGAGGATTACCCCAAAATATCGATGACTGCTTTTCCCATTATCAGTTTTACGATAGTTTCCTCAGAACTTGTTCACGTCGTTACCGCGCAGGGCAAACGCACGCCTCTGTTGTGCATTTTCGTTGTTGTTGTCGTCACTGTGCGGGTATTTTGCTTGATTTTCTTTTTCCTAATAAAGACGATGACAACTCAATTAAAGCTCGGACTTATCGAAAAACATGAGCGAAATCTGCGTGGAGTGGACTTGGCCAAACAGCACGTGCGTAGTACGTCTAGGGCTCGTACTACACTAAGGCGGCACGGTGGAGTAGCTGGAAAGCGTTACTACTTTTCGATTTCGGGGGCGAACTCCCCGTGAAAAACGGGGATCGACTACGCTCCAGCTGCGCCGGTTTTCGGTTTGGTGCGACATTTAAGCGTCTTTTTATCCTCGCCTGACTGCGGGCACATAAATAGAACGCGGCATCCGTGCATGACAAAACATCCCAGAGCGAAAAAAAGAACATAAGCATGTGAGGCAAAAGGCACACTTTTAAATGCCCTCGCACACATTTTCACTTTGATAAATAACAATGTGCGCTATTGCCCGTCTGCTGAGCGGAGATATTTCACGCTCGCGAGCTTTCCGATAAAGTATTTAACAGACATCACAGAGCACGAAATGTATTCCAACGGCGCGGAACGGGAAGCCCGGTCCTCGGGCTCCGCGGCCCGTCTAGCCGGCGAAGGGGCGCACGGTCGTTAGAGGTGTTTACGGGCCGCCTTTGGAAGTCCTCGTCGGCGGGAATAATCCAGTTAGCGGCGCGCTCGCGTCTACCTGTCCGCAGATAAAAAAAAAAAAAAAAAAAAAACACGCAAAGAGAAGCACCGCTAAGCCGCCTTTAATACCCGCGGGAACACCAAACGGGAACATGTGCCGCTTAGCGCGGGATGTTTGGAGACATCAAAGAGGCAGCGGAACGCAACAAGGAAACTGCACGGACTCGAGTATCGGGACAGCGGCTACTGACAAATACTCGAGTACTTTAAACTCCCTTTTCCTGAAAAAAAAAAAATGTTAAAAATTGCTCTTGATTTTATTCCCAATTGTTCTCCCAAAAAAACATACGCTTCTCTAATCTAGTAATATTATCCTAAAAAATATATTTTTATGTGAAGGAAACACAACTGTTGTCTAATAATATTTCAGTTCTATATAAAAAAAAGGAATGTTACCACTTTCTTATAAAAAATTTGTACTTAATCATGTAATATTACGATATTTACCCACTGATACTACATCAATGTAAAACTTCAGGTACTTTTCATCAAAAAAAAACTAAATTCAGCAACGTTACATAAATATCTATAGTCACAAATCACTTGAATTTTGGAATACGTAAACTTTTTTTTTCAATTACTTAAATCTTTTAAATGATAATGTTTTTCCTGAAAAGTCCCCACTTCTCGCAACTAAAGAGCATACTTCTTGAATCTCGCACTATTAACAATAAAATTCATTTTTTCAGATGGCTTTTTTTTTTTTTTTCGTTCGTATGTTTTGTCTTCAGCCTCTGGACTACGAGACGAGAAACAGTTACTCGTTCAGCGTGCAGGTGCGGGAAAACTTGCGGAACTTGCGCTTCCCCGCCGACAACGTGGCCACAGCCGTCACCTCGGCGCAGGTAAATACAGTACAAATATGACATTTGTTTGGTTGCCCCCATTTTACGCTATTTTCTCTCTCACGTGTACAAATCAGCACCCAAATATTTGATCTTCACCACACGGGCGTTTTGGTTTATCCATCTCAGTTTCGGTCAAGCAAGTTCAACTGGATTTTTTTTTTTTGTGGGCCAGTTTTCATCTGATGTTCTCCAGACTTGGTGGACGAGTAGTGTGTAGCGAGCCGCTTGGATGATTAATTTCTTTGGTGGGCTTCCACTTACTTACTAGGTCAAAGTTCATCAGTAACCGGGGCAAAAATGGCATTGCAAGTCACATATCAAATGAAATGACTTGATGAGGGCTTTCCACATCATGAATAATAATGCAAACATACAACTCGCATGACGACGTCATCACGGGAAAAGTGCCTCCCCGCGTGCAGGTGAACGTAAAGGTGTCGGATGTGGACGAGCCGCCGGTGTTTTCGCTGCCGACGTACACCTTCACCGTGCTCGAAGAGCGCCTGGTCAACAACGTCGGCGCCGTCAGCGCCAGAGATCCGGACAAAGCCGGCAAGAGCATCCGGTAGGAATCCGTCGTGACGGCGGCATTAAATACATGCAGCAGTGGTTTTAGGAAAATACGGCGACAGGGAGGGACAAACGCTGTCAGGGAAGTGAGTTAGTACGCCGTGTCCGCCCTCAGGTACTCCATCTTGGACAAGGATTGTCCGATCGCTATCAATCCCATCACGGGGCAGATGTCCACCCTGAGGACTCTGGACCGCGAGCTGGAGTCCAGGCATATGTTCCAAGTTAAAGCGCAAGAGGAGCCAAGCGGTGCGTCACACACACACACACACACAAACAACTTTTGCACACATACGCACTTTTACCAATTCAAAACAAAAGATCCTCACAGGCAAATGGAAGCCATGTGTCGGATTAACACGCACTCGGGGAGAGAGTTGCAGAGGCCAAGCGCGGTTTCTCTCGCATGCGTTGGCAACGCAGCATGAAGTCTATTACTAAGAAAAAACACGCACGAGACACCTCGCCAATGCACCTGGCCGAGCCGCGGCGCGAGCAGAAAATCACATTACGACGTCTCTTTGTTCGTCTGCAGCCTCCCAAAGCAAAGTCTGTATTTTTAGACGGGCATCCAAAGATCTATTTTAGTGGTTTGCCGTGTTTAGGGAGCACAATGGTCCCCCGAGCCCCGCTCGACAAGGTCTCCGATATAGTGAACCGCACTAAAGATAGTCGCTAACATTAAATGGACGACATTAAAAGAGGCGGCGAACGACGAGGCTGCTTTAATGTGACAAACAAATCGCTCGCAAATAGAAACCCTTTTGTCCAGTGGCCTCAATCAGCTCAGCCAACGACAAAAAAAAAAAAACATCTGCCGAAAGCTCTGGCATGAATAAAAGCGCAATTAAAGCGCCGGCGACCGACGGGCCATCGCACCCCCGCAAGAGTCGCCAGATGCAGGACTTGCTTCAAATCTTTGCAAGTCGTGGTTCACATTTTGCTTCGAGGACGGGTTCCTCTTTGAAGGATTGCCCGAAAAAGCCAAAAGCAAGCCTACGATGGCAAAACGGCAGATTTCCCGTTCGTTTTGAGGCGAAGCTTCTTCTCGAGGCTCCCGACGGACAGGCCTACCTACCCGATGTTATGTTTCCAAAAGACCCACGACTTAGTCCTCCGGTTTGGTGCGTTACGGCAAGTCGTTAAGCTTTGCCAAAATGCTCCGCCCACAGTCAGCGATGAAAAATCAATATTCTTTGCAATTTCCCTTGTATTGATTGTTCAAAGCCGGTGGCAAATGAACAACGACCCCGGAAAATGTCCAAAACAACAATAAAATGGGTGCAAAGGAGCAAAAGGGCCACCTTGCCGTCAAGTTTATAGTCCGACACGCCTACCGAATTTCATCTGTGCTGAATGAAAGCGGTTGCGGGGGCTGATTTTTGAAAAGCCCTCAAAATTGTGATTTATTTCAAGTCAATAACGGGAGACATCTTGAAAAAGGAGTCAAGGAAAATCAATAGGAGTGAGTGAAGGCTGTGTGACAAATTCTGACGTCTTTGTGCGTTTGTGATTGGATTACTTCACAGCGACCAGAGCGGATTTCCTTTCAGCCGGCAGCGCAGTCGAAAGCGACGCCCGCGGGCGGCCTCGACGTGACGCTCGCTGATTGTTTTGCCGCCTGATTGCAGGTTTGGAGTCGTTCGTCAAAGTCAACATCGTCGTGGAGGACGTCAACGACAACAAGCCCGAACTGGATGCGGACGAGATCTTTGTTTGCGAGAATGACGCCGCAAACACGGTAAGTTGTGTTTGTGCTCCATTGAAAATCATTTCCAAACTTTTTATCCACCATAAACGGGGCCAGACGAACTTTATTTGGGGTTCGTTTTTTGGGGAACTGGTGTTGGCTTTCTGTGCAAGAATAAATAGCCTGGAACGTAGTAGACGCCGCGTATACGCAGAGAGAATCTTTTTTGACGATGTTTTGTTCCTGCAGGTCATCGGAACGTTGAGGGCCACCGATATGGACGACCAACCGGCCTCGTTTACTTTCAGGCTGGACTCTCCCAGCTCCAATTTCTCCATCAGAGACTTTGGCAGTAAGTCACTGTCGTTTGTCTTCTTCCAAACGTTCAAGTGGAAGCAATTTCGTTCCGGTGACTGCTCCGGAGCTCCAGAACCCCGTCTGTGGCGCGAACCGCTGTTGGGAGCAGCAAATATCGCCTGTCATTGTTCCCAAAAACGTCCTGAACGTAACGGCGTAACCGTCTGAAATTAGAATTGTTTAAATTGTTTGGATCTAGGAGAGAATGGTGTGAATGTGAATTTGGGAATTTTGTCGTTGATAAACAAAAAAAGTCAAATTTCATGGAAGATGGAAAATAGTTCTGAACGGGCTGAATAGTTTGGAAACGCAATGGGAAAGACGGGGAACTCATTTTGTGGGATGTTTCATTCGCTTAAACGGAACCGACGCTTCTGCAATGGCACAATAATCTCAGAACGGACGACGACGATGTCTCGAAAACTCATCTGGAAAAGTGAGAACCAAATTGCTGAATTGAAATGCGACGCTCCCACCATTGTGCCCAGACACGGGTGGCCAGCTCTTAGTGGAAATGCAACACTCGATGCCTGCTTACATCAGAGCTCTATCTTCGGACACAAAAAGACCGCTTTTGATCATAGGAAGAAAAGAAAAACATTGAAAAATGAAAGACAGAGGCAAAGTGTTCTCGTCAAATATTAAAGGATGAAAGATGCAAGTCGGCGCAGGAGACATTCAGGTGAAGCGTTGAATCAGAGTCCAACCTAAAATAACACCCCAGAAAGATAAACAGGAAGGGGGGAGTGGCCTCATCCATTTCCTGCGCGCTGGTGCTCATGGGAGGGCCGACGGAGGGAAGACAGATGAGAATGATTTGGAGGGAAAAGATGAAAGGAAGCCAGGGGCGATTGGGAGAGATGGATCGCTGGATCGCTGGATCCACAGTGACGAATGATCATCGCAATGGCGCTCGACGGACCTCCGCCGAGGCTCGACGCCCCTAACCACGTCCGGCTGGAAAAATATACGAAGCTGCGTGGCAAAAAGTTCCGATTTTTAGTTTTATTTTTGGCGCAGTGCATTTTATGACCGTGTACAAGGTCGATCCAAATCCAGAGCTGCACGCCTTAAGTGTAATGTCACACCTCGCCACACAACATGTCGGGCAGCACTGAGCTCAACCGGAGGAAGTGCAGAGTAATCGAGAGCCAGACGAAGAGCAAGAGAAGCTCCCCAACTAAAGTCCAGTAAGAGAAAGCGCAGACGAGAGAGACATTTACGATATGGGTCCGTGATTACCGCCGTATACACTTTTTGCCGCTTCGTGCGTGTAAAAGTACGAGTTGTTCAAAGGCTCACAACATCGATGATGATTTCCATCGGCCCAGAATTTCATTATTTGTGGTCAGGCTCGGTCCCGACAGTACCTCCCGCGAAAATTTTACTGGGGAACCTTCTGAAATATGCCGTTTTGGCTCGATACATTTTGAGGAACACTGGAGTAGAAGAAGCAGTCAAATGAGGAACAACGAGGGAGAAGGTCAGCCAGAAAGTCGAAGCTCCTTTTGTAACCAGAGAATGCCATTTCTGGAGAAATTGAGGGCAAAGGCCAAAATGTCCGGAATGAACTGATGAAATGGTTTGGACCTGTCAAGAAATGTGGACGCTCATCGTGTCAAATATCTCCAAATTTGAGAAATTGACAGTCATTTTACCGTGAAAAGTACGGGATTCGGGGAACGTGGGTGTTATTGGGTCGTGGAAAATAATCCTGAAGATGCTCTGAATGAGCTGAACATTTGGAAGTTGGAATCAGTGAAGAAATGTCGACGCGGTTGGTCAACGTGCAAAATATCACATCTTTTGGACAATTTGACAATGTCGGACATAAAGTAAAGTTCCTCTCAGGTCTCTTCAAGCTGTTTCAGAGGACGGATGGACAGTGGTAAAAAGACACGAGGGAGGCGGAGAACATGAGCGATGAGTGCATTTCACAACATGTCAAATGTCGTCGCCTTGCACTATTTAGCACTTGCTCTCTACACAAGAGCTGCTGCAAAGTGACGTTCCTGTCAAATATTCATGCGGTACAAGCCCGCTTTCACCACCGCGCCCCGATCCGAGTCGCCCCCGATAACGCCGCCACCCTCGTCACGGGGAAAGCGACAGCCGCCGGCGGTGACGCGGATCTCGCCGCCGTACGCGGCCACGCAAACACAAAAGTGCGGCGAGACGGGATAATGAAATTCAACAAAGTGAGGGAAGAAAAGACGGCGAGAGGATGCGGGACAGTCCGGGGAGACGGCAGAGACTTTCCCGTCAAACAGAGACGAGCGAGACGGGAAGGTGTAGGACAGAAGATGTTTAGATCTTTTATTGACACACCCTTGGAGACGCTACATGTTTTTCATTGGACAGAGGCTGTCGAGCAGGATGTGTTGTGGCGTGTTGCGAGTGACTGGGGGAAGCTAGCGTGAGATGGGAAAACACTGCAGAACCGCAACTTTGGTGACTGTGGATTCTTTGGCCTCACAGTTGTAAGACTAATCAAAGGAACCAGACTCTGCCGAAGCATGGTATAAATTCTCTTAATAACGCTTACTTAAATACAGTTCTAGGGGTTGAATCAATTACTTGGATTTGCTAATCACGGTCTTGGGATCTCGTCTGCCAATGGACCAATTTCTAGCGGACTCCCATCCCTCGCAGGACGATAACGCTCCGTAGAGCACAGAAATGTCCGGCCAACGAGGCGGCATACTGCTCTGCGCAGGTCCGAGAGTATGAAAATAAGATGGTCGTGGATCACATTCGCGGGTAGCCTGGCTAGCTTTGGCTATTTCGATAGCAGCTGGTCTTAAAAGATTGATGCAAGCCGTACCTGAAGACTGGGAGGTGGTGAGGAACGAGGGCTGCGGCGCAAAATGAAACCTCACCGACATGTTACCGCCACATAATTGAGTGACTTAATGATTTGTTTTTGTTTGTATGCTAATCTGTCAAAATATATTTCTCAATGATGTCTTCGACCGTTCGAATGTCAACGTTTGTTTTTGAAGCGCAGCTCCGTGTTTCTTTGAGACCGCGAGGCTCCCGTTTTCCTGCTATTGTCAGCTCTGGAATTCCTTCAGCCGTTTGTACATTGTGGACAAGAAGAAAAAAAAAAAAAAAAACCCCGACAGACTTCTGCGCAGGAAGCTGTGATTGTTTGGCTGATGGCTTCATTGTTGTTTAACCTCGGACGCTTGGTTTGCTCGCTTGTTTTTTTGATTCTAAAAGGTTGACGGTGGTGAGAAGTAACCAAGTAAAAATACCGCTGGTCTATTTTGTGTTCAGACAACACCGCAGACGTGGTGGTGCAACAGGGACCGTTCAACCTGGACGATCCCAGAGATTACAGCGTGGACGTCAGCGTCAGCGACGGCGGACGACCCGTCCAGACCAGTGTCACCAAACTGGTCATCAAAGTCTGTATTTGCGTGTCTATGTCAATCGCGATACAACTTGACCTCGTGGGTCCCTAGATTGACTTGATTCCGCCTTTTGTAGGCATGCCGCTGCGACGGCAGACGGATCCCGACGCACTGCAAGGCCGTGGCTCAGAAGATGGGAGTGAGCGTCCACGTTCTCATCGCTATTCTGCTCTGCATACTCACGATACTGGGTCAGTTCGAAGTACAAAACACTTTACACACAAAGTACCACCTGAAAAAAAATAGAGCTCCAGGCGCGCTGGGACATGGGAAAATAAGACTGCACTTAATCATTACATTCAAATTCATTTCACTATTTACCGTCCATTGAAGATTGCTTGGAAGAACTGAGATTCTGTTGCTGAACTTCGCACCCCGTCCTGTCCTTTCACGGGGTCAACATCCCACCTCTGATCATGTGACAAAGTCACACGCAGGGCAAGGACAGAAAACAAGCACTGCCAAAGGATCTCCGAGGGGATTTCAACGCAATCGTTTCCCGGCCCCGTTTTCGCTTTGTGCCCCCCCCCCGCCCCCCTTTCCACGCAGCCGCCGTTGACGCCGAACAGTGGTGAAATTAGCGTTGACGTCAACTGCGTTCATTTTCACGTCGCGTTTTCGTCCTTGCTCTGCCATCGACAAGGTTTCACGCGGTAGAAGTTTCCCGCCTCCCGGTGTTGTTGGTTTAATGAATAATGCAGGGACAGATGCAGAAAACAACGCCCGCGGTTTCCGACGCGCTGCTATTCTCTTTGATAGCCGCCCCCGCCCTCCTACCATTCCGCTCCGTACGTTGACTTAATCAACACGCTCGTCACAACGGTGTTTGTTGCTGTGCTTGGGGACATTTCTCAGGTACCGCGACTTGGCCTGAGTATTTTTTTCTGGAGGACTGAACCGCACTTCGTAGTCCTTCGCGGTTGAGATTTTGATTGATGGAGATCTTGGGGATTTATAACGCGGAATGATGGCGATGGCTAAGGAATTGGGGGTGGTGGTGGGGGGGGGGGAATAAAAGAGAAAATTGTGTGGGAAAAGCGTGTGAAGTATGGGGGCATTAATGAGGAGTTTATCAGCACTTAAGGTGCCGTCTGCTTATCAAGGAGCGGCAAACATTAAGTGGATGAACTATTAATATGCTCCACTTCTTCCTCTTCTTCTGGAGTCCCACTGGGTCGTCTTCTCTATACCAAACCCTCTCACCACAAGACAGATTAACTATTTAACGCTCTTGTCATTATCTGTCATGCCCCGAAGCAATTTAGCGGCGTAGCGCTAGCTCCCAACTCGCCACGAGTCGCGTTTGACCCCCCCCCCCCCCCCCCCGCAGAAAAAGGACATTTTCTCGCTGGCTGGCGCTGGTTTTTCTTCTTCTTTTCTTCTTCTGAATCGGCTATCTGTCGGGCTTAATAAAGTGCGAAGCATGTGTTGTAAAAGATTAATCTGTTGCGCGCTGGGCCCGGCGCTACGAGGCACCGCTAATGTCGCACGTCCAGAGAGCGAGAGACAGAAGCTCCTCTCAGGGTCCCGGAGCTTGTGGCCTTCGAAATTTAACCCTTTTTTTTTCCCCTCACACGGTTCGTCCTTGACTTTTCCTTCTCTTCCAAGTGGTTTACCATTTTCATTTGTCGACTGAGCGATAACTGGCATCCCTTCACTTCCTGCCTCTTTCCTCCCTTTTCTACCTTCCCTTGCTTTGTCTTCCCTTCTCTTACTTTTTGTCCTCCCCTGACTACCTACTAGTTCTCTCTTTTCTCCTTGTCTTCCTCTCCTGCTTTCTGTCTCACACCTCTCCCTCCCTGTCCTTCACGTCCTTTGTTGTCTCTCGCATCCTGTCCTTCACTAGCAACCTTTTTCCACTTGCTCCCATCCTGCCTTTCACTTTGCCCCTTTTCTCTCTCTCCTTTTTCCCCTTCCTCGTCGATATTCACTTGGTCCTTCCTTCTTTGAATTTATTTCCCTCCCCACCTGACCTGCCTTCACTTCTTACCTCCTCCTTTGTTCATCACGTTCCCCTTTCAGTCCGTTTCCTTCCATCTGCTTCCTCACTGATATTCACCATCCCTTCTTCCCTGCCTTCATTTCACTTATTGGCTCACCGTATCCTGTCCTTCACTTCTTCCTTCCTCCCTGCCTTCTTTTGCTTTTTGTCGTTCACCCCTCATCTCTCCTGTAGGTTACTTTGTATCCTTCACTTTCTGCCTCCTTCCCCGCTAAGCCCGTTTATTTGTCCGTCCTTTTGTCCTTCATTTCCTCCCTTTGGTCGCTCTTTGAACTTTTTGTCTTTCACTTTGTCCCTCCCGACTTTTCGGCCTTCACTTACCGCCTCGTCCTCTGCTTTTCCTTTAGTTCCCTCCCCTTCCTCTTTGTTCTGTTTGTCCTTCACGCCCCGCATCCTTCTCTCATTTTATCCTTCACTTTCCTCCCTTTCTCTTCCATTCTCCCTTCCTCGCAGCCACTTCCTCATTGATATTCTCCCCTTCCTTCTTCCCGTCCTTGCCGAGACGTCGCTGCGTGTTTTTAGAGCTCCTCGCGCTGGAGGCAAACTTCGCAGACACCTAAAACCATTCGGCTTCTCATTTTCCAGGCGCCCTCCCTCCTTCGTTAGCGCACCGCCTTCCTTCCTCTTCCTTCTCGCTCGCTTCCATCGTGGCCCCATTCTCCATCCTGCCCTAATTTCCCCACATCTTTACAGAAAAGCCTTGGCTGACCGCTTTAATCTTGCCAGCCCAAGTTTTCACGCACTCGCTAATCGCGTCTCTCTGTCAAACATCTAAAAATTGCAGGGACGACTTTTGTGTGTGTTCCAAGAATGAAGTTTGGTGGTGGTGGTGGTGGTGGTGGTGGTGGTGGTGGTGGGGTCCCCCCCCCCCCCCCAAAAAAAAAAAAAAAAAACTTAACAAGCGTGTCTTGTGTCTTGCAGTGATCGTCATCCTATTTGTGATGAAGAAGCGCTACCACAAAGACTCGCTGGCCGGCATGAAGAACAGCGGCGAGATCCACGAGCAGCTCGTCACCTACGACGAGGAAGGCGGGGGCGAGATGGACACCAACGGGTACGTGGACCCAAACGTTTCCCATTTCCCCTTCAATGTCACGCGTAATAATTAAATCCGGTCATTCCTAGTACGACGAACCAGCGCATATTTGTGGTTCAGCATTCACAAATTCGTCTCATCGCAGATTTTTGGGCAACCGTGTCCTCCGTTATTCACTGAAAAAAAAAATGTTTTTGTGCTCAGAACGAAGCACCATCTGGTGGCATCTTAGTGGCCAGGAGACAAATTTAAGTGAGTTGAGGAGATTCATTTACACAACTGCCACCATTCTGTGGCAGTTCAAGACCTTGTTGGGGAGTTGCCATCAATTACTCGCAAACGATATAACAATATTGTTGGTCCTTAGCCCCTATAAATAGCCAAGAACAGTAACTAGAATCGATGCTAGCGCTAATGCAAAGCGGTGTCCAAGTTTGGACTTTTCTTGTCAGATGCATTTGTCCAAAAATGCTCCCAATTTACGTCAACAGTGACATGTGTGTGCAGAAATTTTTATTTTCAAGTGATAACGTGTCACCGCAGTACAGCAGCATTTCTGAATCTTCATTGAGAGATGGCTCATATTTTACACGATGCACACAATTTTCGATATGGTTTCAAATGGCGCAGTGAACAGCGTCCCTAACCTTCCATAACAATACTTGTATTCCTACATTTTCGAGATTCCCACACGACCCTCCACAGACTAACGGATGCGTGTTTTTGCGGGAACTTGCTCAAATGTGGTGGATGCACACGTAGTTTTCCCGTTTGCTTCAAGATTCCTCTTGAACACTACGCATTTGTCGTACCTTTACAAAAGAATGCTATTTTTCAACAATTTTGTCATAAATTTCCAGAGCGAAACAATTTCATTTAAGGTATTTTTTTTTTTTTTTTTTATTCCTGTCAAATATGAAAATGGGTCAAATTTGATGCAAGCCTCAAAACATTTGCGTATCGTCACCTTGTGTCGATATTTGATGCCGCTAACGCGAGACACCCTGTACTTTAAGAACAGCCACACGGCGTATTAATCCTCCTCCGCGTGCAATATTTATCCCGCCGCCGCATCGTATCATTTAGTGACCCAGTTTAGCTGAAAGGAATCATGAAAGTTTGATGTAATCTGAATCTAATCTAACGTGAAGCCTATTAAAAAGCGCCCGCTTAATGCGTCGCTCATGTTTAATGCTCAAATAGCATTAGCGTGCCAATCCTTATTGGCCAATTATGTTACCATTAAGTGACCAGATGTCCTCTTTTCCCTCGCAACTTTTTTTTTTTTACCTGATGATGACCTCACTCGGTATTCATTATTTTATTGGGGCTTTTTTTAAACAGTGCTTTTATGTCATACATTTGTTTGATGTTATTGGTGTCTTCCTTTCTATTTTTTATCTATACATTTTTTTTATCTTCCACTGTGCAGCACTGGTCAAGTCTTGTTTTGAAATGTGTTTTGTTCCTAAATATTTTTGGATTGGGGGTATGGAATATGATTGTATGAATGGATTCCGCTCTGCTTTGACTTTTCTCCCTTCTTTTCTTTTCTTTTTCTTTAAATGGGTGACCAGACGCAATTTAGCGATCGAAGTCCACCCATCATAAATGAGAATGCATCGTTCTACTCAAAATTTTAAAAGGAAATAGCAAGAAAGGGGAGGTGGGAAGATGGTTTGATATTGGCCGAAAATCAATACGACAATTAATTTGAAAAAGATTCGATGGTGTGACAGCCCTCCTGGGAACACATCTGATCTTAACTATTGCGCTGACCTCTTTTTTGCCGCTTTTCGGGATATTATCCGCTTGCAGCATTTTTCTGTGACACGCAACTTTCCGCCCTCCCCCAGCTACGACGTCTCCATCCTGACGTCGGCCTTCCACGACGGCTCCCTCCTGCCCCACCCGTCTCTCTACGCCATGGTCCAGAAGTCCCAGCCGCTCCCCCGCCAGCACCAAGCGCAGCCCGCCTCCACCCGCAAGGGCGACATGGCGGCCATGATCGAGGTGAAGAAACACGACGCGGACCACGACCGCGAAGGCTTCCCGTACGACACGCTGCACATCTACGGCTACGAGGGCCCCGAGTCCGTAGCGGGGAGCCTCAGCTCGCTGGCGAGCTCCTCCAGCGGCGGATCGGACTCGGACTACGACTTCCTGAGCGACTGGGGCCCCAGGTTCAGGACCCTGGCCGAGCTGTACGGCGCCGACGAGTCAGACTACTACCATTAGTTGACCTTTTCGCCGTGACGTCGCGCGTACTTCCGAGCGGCAAGATAACACCTTTGGCAAACCAACCGTCTCGTTTGACCTCGGGTAAATTCGACCATCCTTTTCTATCTTCTCGGCAATTCTTGCGATCGTCTCTGTAAAACGATTTCGTTTATCCTCGCCAACAGCCTTCTCGTGATTCATTTAGCTTTTATTTTCTTTTGAAATTGATAAACAACTCAACCATTTGGGATAATGGCGGCGAGTTCTGGTCGTGGTTTTCAGGTCGTATCAGCGGTATTGGATCACTTTTTCTGCCACCCGGACGTACCCAGGCGCGCGTTGTTTACAAACATTACGAAAAGGTCTATAGTCGACAACTGCAGGATAAAATCACCAACAAAACGAGACACTTGAACAGGAACGGGAACAACAGCTGAATTTGAAGGCGTCATTATTCTTGTTTCCGGACGCAGGGTCTCTCTCTTCTCATCCAATCAGATCGAAGGACGTCCCATGAGGGGGAGTGGCCAAACGAGCGCAAACTTGCGATGTGAGGACGCAACCCGAGTTGACCTCTGAGTGTCATTTGTTTATACGGCGTAATTGTGCACACGGGCACAAGAATTACATAACACAGGCGGGGGGGGGGGGGGGGTCCATTTTATTCCGGACACTTGTTTGATTTCATCATCCAATAGGAATGATGCAAAGATAATCCCCAGTTTTCCTTGCCGGAAATCATTGGATCAAACAGGTGTACCTGATATATAAGCCATGTAATAACGATTTTATATCCTGGTTGACACAAAAAAAAAAAAAAAAAAAAAAGACAAGAAACCAATACTGCATTGGTAAGACCTCGGCCTGGCATTTTTTACCGTTTCACCAATTTGTCGGCGTGGCGTTTTGTCACTTCTGAGCTTTTTATAGCTGACAAAAGCAGACAAAGCAAAACTTGATGTGCTTTTTTTTTTCCCACGCCCATGCAAATATGGCCACTTCATTAGGTACACCTGCGACATCTAAAGACATGCATTGCAAAAGCTTCTTATCAAATTAGTGACGGCCAGATTTGATTGGAGCCAATTCTGGATCCTATTAAGATTTTGAAGGTGTACCTAATAAAGTTGAGCTGCTGCTGTACAAGCCACAAACTGCACGTTGAGTGAAATACGGGCAGGGTTTGTCATCGCCACAGGACTAGTTCTTGCCAAAACGAAGCTCCACAACGGACTTCAACTTAGTTTATTGTCATCGAGATGAAGTCCGGCGAATTTGACTTTTTCAGCGGATGACGAGACAGCTTAGCCAATATGCAAATGCAGAAATATGAATATGAAGGGGCTCACTGTCACGACAGCGTACGTACACGGTATTTATTGGTGTTTTCCCCCCCATTTACATTTCAAAAAGCAAACGAGCAAAGGATGTTTGATGATGATTTTTTTTTTTTTAAATCAAATCAAGTGTGAACTCTACACTGATTGATTTTTGCTTATCTCGTTTGGTCAAAATCGAGAGAGGCCAAACGGCCCAGCACAATTAGCTATTGGGTGTTCCTGTTTTTTTTTTTTTTATTGACGCGAGTCATCATCGCTCTCATTGTCTGGCGAGGAAAGCGCAACTCTCAGAGGCCTCCTCGCCGCGGACCACTCAGGAAGCGCACAGCAGCTCGGAGGTGCTTCAACTACTTTAACCTCTCATCCGTCTGGCTACCGGCAGCTGGTAGAAGCTCATCAAAAAAAAAAAAAAAAAAAAAAAGCAGTCAATGGCTAAATGCTGTGGGAATGGAAAAAAAAAAATAGCAGTCTCATCTCCAAAAGTGTGGATTGAGAATGTCTGAGGTTGCAGATTAAGCCAGAGTTTGACTGTGTACTGAAACAAAAAGGAAGTCATTTCATCCATCCAAACAAAAGTTTGTTGCACTTTTGGTGATTCCCCGTCGAAAAACGCTGAAATGTGAAGAATGCCTTTTTGTTTATTGCCATTCTTTGCCTGGAGGAGCCATCACAATCGCCGGAAGTCACTTTGGCCTTTTTCTCGTCGGCGTTCACGTGTGAACTTGGTCTTCCCTCCCGCCTCCTTCTAATCAGTGCTAAGCTAAACAACGCTAAGCTCAACTTCCTGTCCATCTGGGGGAGGGATGGAGGGGGGGGGGGGCGATTATCTGCCCGGCGGTCCGACACATTGTCCCGACTTCCTGTTCGGTGGGCCCGATAAACTTGGGTCTTGGAGAGGAAGGCTGAGGGGTTAAAGGTTACGAAGGAAGGTGAAGAAAACAATGAGAGCCTTGGAGTGGTTTTCAATGAGGGCCCCAGAATGAGAAACACTCCACGTTGGTTTACACTTGTTAGGATGGGACACAAACCAATTTTGCAGAATTTCTCATTTCTCTGTTGCTAATCAAAACAGCAGCACCTCGTCAGGCAGCATTGAGATGATGTTGTCATCAACGAATTGGCTGCTTATCAAACGTACATTTTAACACCAAACTGTTCAATCAATCAACAAAAGTCGATGGGACGGGCTAACAGAAATTAGCATCGACGTTTCAACAATTCTAAAGAACTGCTGCTCAACACACAAAGCAGCAACGCATACAACATTCTAGCTTCATGAACGCCAACGTCGGCTGATGAAGATTTGGAAAGTTCATCCGCCCATCCATTTTCTTAGCCGCTTATCCTCACAAGGGGCGCGGGAGTGCTGGAGACTATGCCAGCTGTCAACAGGCAGGAGGCGGGCCGCAGTACACCCTGAAGCGGTCACCAGCCAATGGCAGGGCACGTAGAGACAAACAACCAATGGCACTCACAATCACACCTTGGGGCAATTTAGAGGGTCCAATTAATGTTTGCACGGGAAGAACACAGCTGGGGGCCGGGATTTGAACACCGGACCTCAGAACTGTGAGGCCAACGCTTTCCCAGCTGCTCCACCGTGCCAAGTCCAGACCATTGAAAAGGTCTTTGAGTCATGATGAAGTGAGGCCAGGGCGTTCGTTTTGCCTTTTTTTTTTTAAACGTCGCTCCCATTCGGGGAGAAAAATGGCCCGATGTGGAGTTTGCTGAGAAATGTACCACGTGGAACTTTCTGGGCTTTCTCTCGCGCTGAGAAAAAGATTTGCTTTTCACAGAATTTAAGCACAGAAGCGGCGACGGTAGACGGACAAATTGGCCAACCATTTTCTCTCTCTGGCACGGAACAAAAAAAAAAAAAAAAAAAAAGACGTGTTTACACATTTTCACTCCTCGAGTGTTGTTGACCACTGAAGTCGTCCCTGAGGGTTGTCACGGCAACGGTGGAAATGGCAAGCCTCTGCGGCGCTCAAATCGTTGACGCGCTTTTCGTGTTTTCATTTCAAACAATGAGATTGAGAATTTTCTGAAAAGGTTGAATACTTTTTGATTTTTTTTTTTTTGTACGTCATTGTCTCAGGTTGGGATGCAAACAAGTCGTCATTATTATATATATATATATTATATATATATATAAACAATTATTTTCCAGTGTTTATTGTGTTACTGACAGACTTTGAGATGAAAAACATAAAAAAAAAAAAAAAAATGTGCCTCTCCTTGTGATCTTGCTATTTGTTATTTCTAACTCTTGAGTCAATTCTGATCTCAACACAATCGCTGTAAAAAAGTGTCAATCGTTTGGATTTTTCGATATGAGAGGGGCAGGACGACGACGGAAGAGTGCAAACGTTTTCTTGTATCAAATGTGAGATTTTGTAGGATTTTTGTACCGAAAAGTGCGACACACAAATTTTGGACTGAAATCAAATGAAATTATTTTTAAGTCAATTACAATACAATTACTCGATTTATGCATTCAAACTAGTTCTTTAAAACAAGAAAAATTAATGTGGGGTTTTTTAATGATGGTTTGATAGTACCGTAATTTCTGTGCAATTTTTGTCCAAAAGCCCACTGAATTTCGGTGAGAATTTTGAGGCTATCCCTTGAAACAAACATTTCATATAATATTTACTGAATATTCTTTGTTGTGTAAATAGAGAAGACGCGCGTGTGCCTTGATTACGTCAAGAAAATAATACTGGATTTTCAATTATTGTTTTTAATGGTCTGTATAGCAAACTACTTTTTATTACCTGACTTTTTTGTATTTGTACAATAAAAATAAACTTTGGAAATAATTTCATTTGGTGAGTGAAGCTTGTGTGTACTGAGTCTATTTTTTTTTTTTTAAGTTTGATTGTTTTCTTATTTTTAGAGATATAAAATCTGTCCTCAAATGGGAATATCCTACCCCAGCCGCGTCGCGATTAAAAGCTTTTCAATTCTCTATTAATGAGTCATCGTGTTATGATTCCATTCCATTACGATTCAAAAAAGTGAAAGAGAAAAAAAAACATAGCTAGAATGCGGAAAAAAAAAAATGTTTTTCCAGATTCAACTGAACTATACAACACTTCAAATTGTACTGGATAGCGAACGCTGGCAAATTTCCAAACTTGCTTTTGTGTGCATTTTTTTGTGGAGGAATGAAATTTCTTTTTGGAAGCGACCTCTCAATATCTGGCAAGCGGAAGTCGGCCGACGGAAAGAAAAAGTAGCCAAGATGAAGTTGAGCGTTCTATTGTGAAAAGAACTTTGCTCCCACTGACGTCAAGATTTACAATCAAGAACAAAACTAAAAAGAATAACTCCATTTTGGGAGGGGCGGCACGGTGGGGGGTGTCTGCCTCACAGTTCTGAGGATCGAGGTTCAAGTCCAGTCCCCGCCTGTACGGAGTTTGCATGTTCTCCCCGTGCTTGTTTGGCTTTTCAAGTGGTTGTTTGTCCTGACTGGCTGGCGACCAGTTGAGGGGGTAAATCCTCCCCCTTTTTCCCGAAGTTGGCTGGGGTAGGCTCCAGCACTCCCGCCAGCCTCGTGAGGATAAGCGGCTCAGATAATGGACGGATTTGGGGAGGGAATTGCGAACTGATGCCGCAAATCTTCCAAGCCTCTTGACCTTGAAGCTCCAAATGTCCTTTTCCATCCAATCGCACTCACACTTTCAAACGCAAGCATGTGATTGATTTTGCTGTTGCATCATTCCAACGCCATCACGCAGGAGGCGTCGTGAGCGGATTTCACGCCGCGGTCATGTCAACGTCCCGCCTGGTGTTGGCGGCGTAACGGTTTGCCTTTCAGGGAGGTTAGCAGCCAACGGCGCAATGTTTACCGAGGCGCTTCTTTCCTCCATCCTCTTTCTTCTTCTTCTTCATCTTCTTATCTTGCAGACATCTGTCACGTGTTCCCAGCGAGCTCCTCGTCTTGAATAAATGATGACAGAGATGATTTGGCGCCCGTGGAAATCCTCTGCAACCCCCCCCCTGAAAAAAAAAAAAGCATCCCAGTTCCTAATTTGCTGCTTTTGGAGACGAAGGCGCTTTCAGACGGGTTGATTCAAAAATAGACGTTGCGGAAATCCAGAAAACAGTCAATGTGACTATTGCGGGACATTCATTCCTGTTGCTTGGATTAATGATCGAATGACCACAGGGAGCAGCACGATGAATTGCGGCATAAAATAACTGTTCCGATGATTGGCATTCCCGTTCATTTTCCACAGGCAGACGTTTTCAGTTGTGAGTCCGCTCACGCGACAATTTCATCTTGTATCTTGAGTTTTGTGCTCTTCGCTCGGTCAAACCCCGAACATACTGCCCGGCGTCCCATTTTGCTGTCTTTTTGTGCGGCGTCCTACAACAATGCGCTTTGTCTGGTGCTAACCAGGTACACAAAATGTCATCCCCACTTTTAAGCGCCGGATTACAGGTCCGCGCCGCCACTTGGACCGGCGCCCGCCGTCTGGGTGCCGTGCGGGCGTAACGCTGCAGTCAACCATCACACAAAAAGCCAAACAAGCCCAACGTTAACACCCTGTGGTTTTGGCAGTTTAAGACCTTCCGAGGAACGCGATCGAATGTCCAATTTTCCACAAAAACAAAGACGGGGCAGTCAACAATGGCCGCCGCCGCCGCCGCCTGCTGCTTGGCTAACAGGATGTTAGCGTGCGGCGGCTAATGGGGCAAAATGCGCTGAAAAGGAGGATATCCCCCTTTGTGGTCCGCTCGTCCTCTTTGTTTGCACTCCTTTGTTCGCGCTCTCAGCGGGAAACGATGGCAGAAACATTCGCCTGCCATTGAACGAGCTTTGAGATACAAGTTGATTTTGTTCCGTGCCCGCAATCGTCTCTCCTATTGAAGTGAATGGAAATGCCATTCATCCGTTCCAGACTCCCCAAAAAAAGCAAAAAAATATTTGTGCTGTTTATTTTTACAGAGGCACGGCGGCTCAGCTGGAAATAATATTGTTCCGTTCCACCTTTCTTCGGGCAGGAAGTGGGGTACACCCTCAAGGGGTCGCCAGCCAATCACAGGGCAAAAAAAAAAAAAAAAAAAACCAACCATTGGCGCTCACATTCGCACTTTTGGGCAATTTGGAGTCTTCAGTCGAGCTAGCAGGCACGTTTTTGGGGTGTGGGAGGAAAACCACGCTGGCACGGGAAGAACATGCAAAGTTCGCAGAGGCGGGGCTGGGATTTGAACCCCAGTCCTCAGAAGTGTGAGACAGACGCTCTAACCAGTCACCCACTTAATGTGGTATTATTTAATATCCAATACTTTGTGGTTCTATTATGCAAATCCAGTGGGGCAACGAAATGTCTTCCTTTGCAAATGATGCACATACACACACAAACATATTTGTGTTGTTTGCAGCTTGTGATGATGATCAAATGTTTACTACCTAAATATTTTAATCGGTTTTGAATCAACTATTTTGATATTCAGCGATCGACATCTATTTTATCTCTCGAGCATCAGTGTCACGTGTTTACTGTGTTATGAGCCTTCACGGCCACAGGGGGGCGCTACTGTATCACTAGTTACTGCAGAATTAGAATAAATACATTCATTCATCTTCTGTGCTTATCCTCACATGGGTTGCAGCCTTGCTGGAGCCAATCCAAGCTGAACTGGTCACCACTGCAGGTTATGATGGGTATATATATATATATATAAACAGTACAACATTTTTTATCGCCAATGTTGAAGATCATGTACTATTTTTAATCATAAACTCATGCATGGAAAATGTAGCCTAATCATGCAGCCACTGGAGAGCGCCATCATATGGAGTGAAATTTAATTCTCTTCCATGTTAATTCTCAAATGGTGCATCCTGAAATCTGAAAGTATTGAGATGTATGAAATTTAATAGAACCTGCATAGTAAAAAAAAAAAAAATGCCGAACAAAACTTCAAGGTTAAATTGTCTGAAAGCTTTCGAAGTTGACATTTGGAAAATGTGTGACTTTTCAAGTGAAATCTATTTTGCTGAAAACGACATTTTAGGTCTTTTTTTTCCATGCTGATTCTGATGATTGAGATGATTCTGCAAAACACGATTGCAGGGTGTTAAATAATGTAGAATACTAACAATAGTTTTTTCGTTTCTTCGGAAAGCGAACAGGTGAACCACAAGATAGCCACACTCTGAAATACAAAAAGTACAGATACTACACGCAAGAAAAGACCGGCAAAAGGAGAGGTACTGTGTTAGCCTGCATGTTTGCGATTCGCTACACCAGTTGTCACTTAATTATTGTGTGTAACTGCTAAAGAGCAAGTTTCATAACGTCACGTATTTGCTAGGCCACGTACTCCGCTGAGTGTGTTTGTGCTAAAGTGTTATTGAGGCTAGCATGCTAGCTAACACAATGGATGCGAAACACGTGGAGGTTAGTTTGTTTGAAATATTTCAAAACTGAATGATTTTGTTGATGAAATAAGCGTTGTGCTTTGCCACCCTTTTGTGACAATTTCCGGCAGGAGATGTCAATTATTGGCAGTTTTTCACAACTCGCGGCAGGCTTGGGGTTCACTGCGTCAAAAGAAATCGAGTTAAGTTGTAAAGTGACCGCCAGAGGGCGCTATTGTCACAAGTGACGTTCACAGCGGTATATACTGTATCCGCTCCGTTCACGCCGGAGTTAGCGCCGAGCCGATTCCAATCTGTGTAAGGTAGAACACGCTCCAAGTCGTCAGATGTGACACCGAGGCGGGGGGGGTCGGTGACATTTCCTGCGAGCGTCTGACCCCCGGGGGCCCGATCCGAGCCGCTATCCTGAGATGCGGAGACAGCTGCGCAGCGAAGCTGCCAAGGGGCGGCTATCATTGGTCACCTCAAGCGCGGCCTTCATACTAACGGCACTGCGGGGGGAACCCGGCCCGATATTTAAAAAAAAAAAAAAAAAAAAAAACACTTTAAAGGCCAGTCCGTGCCCAAAGGAAAATACAGCATCATTTAGTCGTGTTTACATACGCCCGCTCGATGTTGCCCGGGATACTCCATTATGTAATGGGTGGAGGGGTTCTTTATTTTGGAACAGTAAATGCTGTAAATGCCCAATAACAAGCATTTAGCGCCCAATTTGAACGTTTTATGTTCTGTGCAAAAATTGGACAAAATGTTGACTACTGCAAAAAAAAAAAAAAAAAAAGGGGAAAAAAATTGGAGATGCTTGCGGGGCATTAAACCAGCTCACAGTCCGGACTGCAAATGAAAGTTCAAGTTCTCACTTTCCATTGTAAATATCATTTAAGATAACAAGTGCAAAAGCAAGCAATAGATGGGTTCCAAAGAAAATTGAAAAAAAATTTGGGAGTTTAAAAAAAGATAAATAGGTGGGGAGAAACACTATATTTGTGTGCAGTCTTCATGTGTATTTCATTGAGTAATTATATTGGTGACACGTTTCCGTGATGCTATGCTGGCTCCTCGTCCTCGTCCTCCATTTATCCCAAAAGCTCAATGATGACAGCCTTGAATGTCTTCTTGCCCGGAGGAGCTGACCGGATGCCGCAGCAGCCTCACAACATTCAGTAAGTCAGCCGTCGCGTTGCAGAAACGCCGCATGAAGAAGTTGCACTGCGGGTGGGCTTGAAAAGACGCCCTCAAAGGAATTCAGAGGTTTATTTCAAAATACATTTCCATCCTTGAAGATAAAATGTGCAAAAACAGAAAACTGCCGTATGTAGCGCTCAACTGAGGGAGATGGCGTGAAAATGTCTTTCACAATTTCAGTTTTGCAGGTTCTTGGGAGCGAAGCTAAAATTCTGACCGGTGACGCACGTGCGCGTCGAAGCTGAGTCGGGATGAAATTAGAAAAGGATTTGAGCGCCATTGTTTGCATCAGTGGTTAGCCGGGGCAATTTCCCATTATTATTATTATTATTATTAGGTGCAAGCTAGCTGGTGGCTAGCATCTCTTGTCCTAAGCGGCACCCGGAGAACATGCAAACTCCACACAGGGATTCGAACCCCGGTCCTCAGAACTGCGCGGCAGACGCTTTCCTATATATTTTGCAATTTGGATGTTCATGAGCGTTCTTTTTGTTTTTTTTGCTTGATCCCCAAGAGGAGCAGAAGTGGTGGAACATTATTTTTAGAGGGGCTATCAGCAGCTCAGTGGCATACAAGACTGAGTGACAGGACAAGTGTTGCGCTCGAGCCGTCCCTCGCTCATTTGGGGAAAGGCATTCCTCCGTGTAAGCAGACCCCCCCCCATCGTGCTCTCCGCCGGGATGGTTGGGGCGGGGTGTGTTTGTGCGCGTGCGTTCAGGTATGAGCATCAGCCTCGGGGCCCGGCTTAGAAAAATGTCAGCGCTCGGACAGTGCGGCAGGCAAAGCGTAGGTGGGAGCGTTTGAGGGGGGCCCTTAGTGCTATCCATGGGGCCAAGGTGTTGAGGGGCCCCGCCCGGGCAAGGACCAAGAACAAGAAGACAAGATAAAAGGCAAAAAAAAAAGTTGAGAGAAAAAAAAAAATGGTTGCGGAGGAAGTTTTGATTACGTTGTCCGGTGGAGCGCCGTGGGGCTTCCGTCTGCAGGGCGGGGCGGAGCACCACAAGCCACTGCAGGTGGCCAAGGTAAGATGATGGGTCGCTCACGCACTGAAACGGGCTTTCCAAAACGTGAAATTTTCCCATTTTGTCCAGGAAACCCAGAATTGCCAGTTTATAGCTACGGTGATTTGTCCAGAACTAAACTTGACAACGTCCTCTAAAGCGTTTCGATCAAATCGAATCAAAATTTGACCTTGGCGGACGATGTTTGTGTGTAAGGTTGTGGCTTGCGATTCAGGTCAACCACTTAGCCACCGTTTCTGTCTTTTCATTGGACACAGCATTGACGCTGTGACCGCTCCACTCGAGTTCAGCCTATCATGTGATTTGACATTGAGATGGAAACACTCGCATCAGAGCGCTAAAAATCGGGATTAGGTTCCCTTCCGGGGAGATGCAAACATTGCGCTCCACTGCGTTCTAGAATTTGGCAATTACGGACGTTTTTTCAATTTCACATCTAAACTCATCAAAAATGTATAAATAAGGCACTTCAAGGAAGTTCTTCAAGTTTTTTGTTGTCATTATCAGTCACATGAGCTGTATGACATCAATTAAGTCTTTTATGATCACAAATAATTCAATGGGAACATTCTCTTTATCAAAGTGTTGAGCGAGCAGGTGTCTATTTTGGGGGGTCAGACAGGGTGTGCGTTTCAGTTCAGTGCTTAAAAAAAAAAAAAAAAAAGTCAACCCCGTGCACTTTGTACTTGGCACCTTTGGAACGGGCGCTGCTTTGAGAGGGGCATAATGTCCATTCTCAAGAAAAATATCTGACCTGCACTGTCTCATTGTTGTGGATATTGGTCTTCCAAGTAAAAAGCGCAATAATATTTACAGGTGAAATTATTTTAAACTTATGTAATATTTGGAACGCACATCCACGGATCGACCGGTAAACATCTGGGGTCCATTACAATTTGTAGCTTCTAAAGGCGGGGTAAATCCGGCCCAAGTCAGTGCCGGTCTTGGGATAAATTGGGAAAGTCGGCGTCACGGAGGGCAGCCATCCATAAAACCAACGCCAAAATCGACAAGGAAAATGACCCTGAAATCGTTACAAGTCTCACTCAAAATGGGGACCCCGAAAAAAAAAGAAAAATTGGGAAGAATTAGAATTCGTATTTAAGAAATCTGTCAACATTTTGACATCACGAGACCAAGACGACACCCAACAGTCGATCAAAAATGTGCTTCTACAAAGGAGTCCTCACGGGGGAAGACGCCACTTTGCTTACGGCGTCACCACCGCCGCCATCAGCGGGTTACAAAAAAAAGGGTCACGAAAAGGGGTTCAAGTGGACATCGGTGGAAATTTTCACCTGTCGGGAACGTTGCCATTCAGCTCCTTGCTAGAGGAGGAGAAAGTTCGGTGGTGTCTTGAAATATCAGCGACACGATTTCAAAAAAGCTGCTAAAAAAAAAAAAAAAAAGGAAAGAAGGAGAAGAGGCATCCTCTTTGCTTAATGTTAGCAAACAATGCCAATGAAATGATCGTCATGATTTTAGGAGCAAATGATATTTGGACACAAACAGCGGAGGCCCGTTTATAGACAATACTCAGAGAAAAATGACAAATTGTTTCAGAAACTTACGGAGACACTTATAGTAGCTATGTGTAGTAGCATAGAAGTACTATTGCTCTTCTTTTCTATCTGTAGTATCATACTACATACCAGTCACCAAGGCCGGCACACCAGAAGGATCAGCACAATGAATTAGATTGCGGCATTACCTCATCACACATAAACTGTTGAATTCTTTCCATTCAATGAATAATGTTACTCTTTTTAAAAAGTACAACGTTGTAGCGAGCCATTTTCTCCTTATTAAAACGATTTTGGGAGAGCAAGAAATGATTAATGGCCTATCCATTCCTTTCAGCAGGGAAAGGAAAGATACCATTGTCTTGAGTCGCAAGCGCGCTCACGAAAGAAGCCGAACTCATATCTCAAGGCACCGCTGTCCGTTTATATCTGGGTCTGGATGACTTAGCTGCCGTGTTTATACTGCGCGACGGGGACATCAAATCACCTTTACGGCAGAGGACAGCTGCTCTTGTTCGGATCTAAAACGGCGTGGCTCCTTCACCCCCGAGAGCGAGGAGGCGTGGTCACGTCAGACGCCCAACAGGTGTACGAGTCGGGCTCTGACACTTTGGGATTTTGGGAGCGCTTGTGGACCGCTGCCTGTGCGCGTTTCTGTGTTTATTTATGAGCGCGCGTGTATTTTTGAACTAGCGGCGCGCTCCCGTGTACGCGCGCGTGTGTGTGTGTGTGTGTGTGCGCGCATGTAAGGATATCAGAAGTGTTGCGCTTCATAACCGCAAGGTGACTGAATGAATCGCTGATATTCCGCGCCATAAGTAGGCCACTTCGAAAAAAGGCTTTGCTAAATGAGGATGTGTGATTGGGTTACACTTCAATTAGAATAGCCAGCAGGGGGGGACAGTTGACTAATGCGATTTTTTTTATGCCCAAATTTACAGTCAAGAGCACCTCTGCACTGACTTGACTGGAATTCATAATCAGAGGTGGATGCTTGACTCCAATGACGCGACTTGACCGGAGTAAGACTTAAGTCATCAACGTTACGACGTACTTGGCTACATCTAATAAAAGTCTCAATTTGAATTTTTAGACTTGAACTATACGAACGTTATTGTTGCAGTTTTGCTTTGTCAGGAAAGCAGCATTACGCCATGCGGCAGAGTGCAAAGGTCACTTCACGATCAAAGTGTCATTGACAGCGCGCCAAAGATTAGATTTGGATTGAAGAATTATTTTGTTTTGAGAAAATCAGGCAAGATGAAATGGTTTACAACTCAAATATTAAAAGAGACATCAACTATGACCTCGAACTTCATCTGTCCCTCGAAAACCAACGAGGACAGGTAAGCTATGTCAAGGTCACAGTTTTGCTAACTGCGAGCTCGTCAAACATCGACTGAGAACACACAATACTGAAATGATGGGCAATACAGAGAGACTGGTTTTAGAACAATTATAAAACATCGAACTAATGCAATCGCAGGTACTTTGTCCAAAGTGGCTGACAATATGTTGCGACTGTAATAAAGCCAATAAAGCTGATTTTGAACAAGCTTGCATGACTTGACTTACGCCTCGCTTAGGGCAAGTAATAACTTGACTTTACAGCCTGACTCGATCTTTGCTACGTCAACTTTGCTTCCGCCTTCCCGATGACTTGCACACGTGACTTACACTCAGCTCGCCGACTCGTTTCTTACGGGATTTGCGTCGCCTTACGGGGGGGCATCACGTCACGGTCCTGACGAACCTCGCGCAGAAATAGCAAAGCTCCAAAAGAAGACAGACAGCTACTCGCTGGCATCTGCCCGTTTAAGAGCGGATGCGTGTTCCACTTGAGCGGCAACATGTGCCATGTGACCACAGCAAGGCGAAGCTGTCAGGGAATAAGTCTACATAAAGCAGACGCACCGCACAGACGTTGGCGTGTTGACTTTCGATTTGAAATCCGCCGACGAGCCGCATCGGCCCGACTTATGAAGCGAGTCAAACATGAATTGGGTCGTTGCAATGGCACCGGTCAGTGGGTTGGTTTTATCGGGCGTGAAGAGACCACGCCAAGACGTTCGTTCCATTGAGTGCAAGGATCACCAACAGGGCCTCTGCTGTACTGCAGATTTCCACTTTCATCTGTTCTGGATGCCAGAAAGGATGACAAAGCACCACATCAAGCCCGTTAAGGTCAATTCACTTTCAATTTCACTTTCTTGGCAAAAAGAGGCGATAAAATGGCACAATCTCAAGTGATCCTCACACGCGCTGTAAAACACGCCCAAAGGATGCGACTCTGTTCTTACGAGCGGGTCCATTTCTTCCCATGTGCGCCGACGTAGGTGCGCAAACGCAGCAAGGCCTGCAGAGCCGGGTTGAGGGAGGCGGACGAGCTGATGTCCATCAACGACCGGCCATGTGACGCGTTATCCCACGCCCAGGCTATGAACCTCATAGACGCCTCCCCGGGAACACTACACATCCGTGTCAAAAGGTAGGAACTGAGGTGGGAGTCAGCACATATCTGCAAGCCATAAGTAAGTCTCGAGTCTGACTTTCCGATTTTCAAGCAAGTAGCGAGTTATCGGGCAAATATCAAGCAAGTCGAGAAAAGTCACGACTTGGGTTAAGCGAGGCGTGACTCAAGTCATACAATATGCTTGGTCGCAACATATTTCTCCACATTAGCCCCTCTGCAGTCAATACCTGCACTTGCGTGGTGTAGCTGTACAATCACAGTTTTGAAGGGTTCCAAAAACCCAAATGTCTCTTGTCTGTCACTTCATCCTCTTCTCAATTCAACAAAATAAACATGAGGCTAAGTTGGCTCTCTGACCAGCTAGCTAAACTGTAAACAATTTACTTGTCTTTGTGATTATCGTAATATAGCTGTTCTGTCTCTTCAATTTGAAATTCAAACCTTGCACGTCGCCGTTTTAGTTTTCCCAACCTTAACCAAAAGGTAATAATTTTCTGAATTTCCTCCGTGATACTCATTTCTCGAGGTGACCTTTGGAGTCTGCATCATACGCTCGCATACTGGTGGCTTGCCAGGCTCCCTCTCATTGCCAACAAAAAAAAAAAATAACTTTTCTTCAAAAAAACCTTTTCAAATGCAAAGAGGCAAGACTCGTAGTTGAAGTCCGCGCCAAGTCGAGTGTCATGAATAGCGAGTCATTCAAACGGGGCTCATCATTGATCTCAGCCGAGCAAATGCCAAGCGCTTAAATTAGCATCTCAAATCGGAATTGAGTCGTGTGCCTCAAGTCCCCCACCTCTCGAAAGAAGTACAGTACTCTAAATCCTGGTGTTCCAAGCATTTACAGAAGTCTAAACTTTCATACTTCCAGAGTACCTGCTGGGTTTCAATCTGTTGTGCTTGTGACCCGTGCCCCTTCTCCTCGCATCGACAAGGAATACCGTGCTTCCCTGCAGAACCCGTCAGCCACCGACGTCCACCAAGCGCCGCTCCGCGAGGTCCACCGCGGCCGATCGTCTCGGGCCCGCGGCCTGACTTCGCCGCCCGGTAGCGAGGCCTACTACGGCGAAACCGACAGCGACGCGGACGTAGCGGCTTACGAGAGGCAGCGGCGTCAGAAACGACGCAGCCCCAACTCCAACCCGGGGAAACAGACGGGATGGACCTCCCCTGGGGGAGGGGAGACGTCAGAGATGAGTGGCTATGACAGCGCCCCAGATGCAAACGCTTATCTAAATTCCTCGGAAGGATTTGGGGGAGGTGAAAACGGGGGGCTGCCAGGGGTAGCGCGAAGAGAAGTGATTTACCAGCCCACCGGTCCAGGAATGTGGTCCTCCCACACCTCAACCGAGACATCTTCCAACATCTCGTCAGCAGATGACCAGGGGCCACGAGATGGAGACCGGGAGGAGGACTTCCTGGAGCTTGCTAACGTCCCTTTAGTATCCCCCGAGAGGGCAAAGGAGGCACTGATGCTGGGTTCTCGGAGCCAGCTCGTGCCCATGGTGGGGCCTGTCAATAACCCAATTGATGAGGAATTGACGACAACCTACATGGAAAAGGCCAAGCAAGCCAGTAAGTAGCCGTGTCGAGAAACGTTCACATTTTTGTACCGTTCGACACGTCACATCTGCTTGAGTTTCCTTTTTCTCATCACCAAATTAGTGTCCAAAGTTTACCATCGTCTACGATATCAAGTTGAAGAATAAATGAAGACAAAATAATTCTCACGCTATCCCTTCTGCGGTGCACAGTGGGGACATGTTCTCTTTACGGTCAGCGACCAGGTTAACTTTGCAACTTTCTACCAGCTCGCACATTTATTAAACATCTCACAGGCTCATACTTTGCTGCAGCTAACGTGAGTAGCTGAAGGCTTGCCTGGAATTTGGCAGATGATTGATGATCGATTGATGGCTGCTACGGGCGGCCATTCAGGATGCGTTTGTATGAAGACCTCAGAGACAAAATCGGACAGATCGCTCCTCGCTGCTATATATGCTATTGACTCATCTTCTGGACAGCAAATTTTAAACAGTAACATGTGGCACATTTAGACAAGATCCATATTTGATTGATGCATATTTATTTCACCCAATCGAACACAATTATGTCTAATAGCTGCGGTTTATACACTCTGCAGAGCTTCACCGGGGAGACACGCCACAGGACAAGCACGTAAAGGAAGCCCGAAGTAAGTGTAAAACTATCGCATCCCTGCTGACGGCCGCTCCCAATCCTCACTCTAAAGGGGTGCTGATGTTCAAGAAAAGGCGGCAGCGCTCCAAGAAATATACCCTCACAAGCTTTGGCAGCGTGGATGAGGATCAGCGCCGGGACTCTCAAGAGGAAGATGGGCCGTTACTCGGCAGTGAGTCCGAATTTGAGGAAGAGGGCTTTTCGTCCGCTCCTGACCCAACTTGGGACAGTGACTACCTGAATATGCTCGAGAAGAGGGCGACTGCCGGTGTCGAGGGCCGCGGGGATAGGGAGGAGGATGCTCCAAGTCCAGGTTTGAATGCTACCGCAGGGAAGGGTGCCCAGTTGTTTGAACAGCAAAGGAAAAGGGCTGCTGAGCATGCCAAGAAGGTGGAGGAAACACAGTCTCAGGTGGTCGAGCGAGGCCAGATGTTCTATCCAGACATGCGGCAAGATATGTATCAAGCCCAAGCAACCTTTAGCGTATCGAATGGAGAGGCGTCCCAAGCCACCGGTGGAACTAGAACCGTGGTGACGCAAGGAGGACCCAGGTCGGCCATTTCCTCTGTGGATATGATCATTGGCAGTCCACCACCAGGAGAGACACCCATACCAGAAGCCCCTGCCGGTAATGTTCTCAATAGAACTGCCCGTCCCTTTACACCTGGCTTCATAACTATTCGGGCTGCAACTGCTCCGGTGGCATTCAAGCCATCGGTCACAAAGACAAACCAGCGACCTACCTCAGCAGCTGCGGTGCCGCCGCCATTTTCTACTGGCCAAGATCAGGCTATTAACGCGGCATCAGTAATGTTACAGCTGTCCCCCGGTCCTTCTGTCTCTTCTAAACCTGCTGCTCCTGTAACCCGCACACTGGAGGCTTCTGTCATTCTAAACCCTTCGACCAGTCGCTCTCTAGCAGAGACGACATACACAGGCCAACAGATGAGTGCTGCTTATCCAGTTCAATATGTAAATGTGCCTCCGATGGCCCAACCTCCAGCACAACCCATGTTTTCTGCTCCACCACAGACCGTGGCTTCAGCTCCACCAGAGCATATGGTATCACCTCGGCCGCAGCCCGTGACGCCAGCTACACCACAGTATGTCGTTTCAAGTCCTATTCCCTGTGCAGCTCAAACTCCCAGTACAATTGACGGAGTTGCAACGGGCCCTCCAGGCGTGCCAGTCACTCCTTCATGCCCTATTCAAATTCCCATGACACCTGTAGCACCGGTGTCCGTGGTCTCAGAGTCAGAAGCGATAGCTCCGACCCCAGGAGGTCGTACAGGAATCTTACTTGGGGCTCGTCGCCGTGGTGGGAAACCCAAACCTATGTTCAATATACCCCAAGTAAAGAAAAATTCCCCTAACCCTGAGCTCTTGTCCATGGTGCAGAATTTTGATGAGAGGGCTTCACGTCCCAAGTATGACCAAAGGTTCTCTGAAGATTTTTATGATGTTCCGCAGGAAGGAAACAATGCAGCAGTCAGCACAGGGAAGATGCCACCCCCAGTAGCACCCAAGCCTCGGGTTCTGCATGAGGCCCCAGAGATCATTCAGGCAGGAGGCAAGGGGGCTCAGCTCTTTGCCCGCAGACAGAACCGCATGGGTATGTATTTAGTGGATGCCCCTCCACAGACCCATCACCAACAGGAAGTGTCCTTGCACGGTGCTGTACAACCCCCTGACCACTCCTCCTCTCAATGGAAATACTCCTCCAATGTGCGTGCCCCTCCTCCCATCGGGTATAACCCACTCCTGGGCCCCTCTATCCCCACAGGGCCCCAGAGGAACATGGGCAAGCCAAGCAGCAAGGGGAAAGGTGCTCCTCAGCGAGAGGGCATCCAAGCGCTGGATTTCATGAGAAGACAGCCCTACCAACTAAACTCTGCCATGTTCAACTACTGTGGAAGTGCTGCAAATCTCTCAGCGAGTCTTTCGCCACGGGACCAGCGCCAGGGCCACCTTACAGCAATGGCGGGCAGCTCATTAATGTCACCGAAGCAGATACCCGTAAAAACGGTCCGCACCTACGAGATCAAGAGATTCTCAACACCAACACCTATGTCCGCTCCCACTCTGGTTCCCAAAGTCCTCGCACCTCGTTCAGCCACTACCCTCGGCGAGCGTATAAATCACTCTGACATGACCACTCCACCTCCTGGTCCGACTGCTCCAACCGCAGACACCGACTTGGCACGAGCCGCGTTCGGAGAGACAGCTTTATTTTCCTCCCAAATAGATGGACTGCCTAGCTTTCCAAAATTATCTGCCATCCCTCCTCCAAATCCTGTGCCTGGTGCAGCAACACATTACAGTCCGGCGTCCTACAACACCGGCCTCCGGGGAGCCAAGCAGTTCCAGAGTGCTCCTGAGCTCAGCATTCTTTCGTCGTTGCCCCCCCTCAAAGCCAACCCGGTCCAGGCACCCAAACCGCGTTTTGTTGCCACCAAGGGGGGGGTTTTGCCTGGCGTGTGGAGACCTGCGGCAATTTAAACAACTGGAAACATGTACGACTCAATTAGCCAACCTTTGCTGCTAGTGTTAGCTTGCTTGTTTTTCCACATACTCATCCAAATAATACGAGGTCGTATATTCCAACAGAGACGGGACGGGGTCACGGTTTTGGAAAGGGATGTCTTTCCTGCCCAACAAAAACCATCAACCCTAAACACAAAATCTATAGTATGAAGATACTTGGTTCAAGCTTGTAGACATAAACATGTTCATCAATTTGATACCGCTGCTTATTCACATGCATAATTGAATGAATACTGGACTGCTAAGTTATTGTATGCTGTAAAGAAAACCAGAGACAAACACATTCTAATTTGAAACGCACAGAAGATGTTAATTATAAATTTGTATTTGTAAAAACTACCACAAAATAGTAGCAGCACTGTTATGACTTCCCCTGCTAGTCCGAGTAAACAATGTGGAGCCGTTTTACATTTTACAGAATTGTAGTCACGTACAGCTTCAAAAGACAAAATATGGCACTGCAGAGAAGTGTGTGTGTGTGTGTAACTCGTACATTTTATTTTATCAACTAAATAACAGATGGATGAGTGTTTATTTTGCTGATTTTATATGAAGTTGTGCAAGGGAAGGTTGATTTACTGCCAGCATTAACAAAAGGGATTTATGGTGCAAGAGAGGCTGTGGAGAGGTGGAATTGATCGCTAGGATAAAAATAGGACAGACAACTGAATGTGGTCAGTGATCAGCATTGCCCATGGAGGATTATGATCATATTTTTGTTTGTATGCAAGATGATAAATGTGATTGTTTAAGTCATGAAAACACACAGCCTTGTGGACATTAATGGAAGATGACTAGGAAGGATCAGGACTAGAGATTAGAGGGGAAAGGCAAAAGGTTGATGCACAGAAGTGTGTAGCTTTCTTTACCAAATACTGAAATTGCTTTCAATTAAAATAAAATACAATTAAATAAAAAAGATTTTAGATGAGATTTTCAATAATTGGTTATTTTCTACTGTATGGATGTCAAGGCACCAAAAAGACATTAATGGTAATAAACTATGATCACATTTTTCGGGGTACTAAGGACATGTCTGAAGAGGTTTATATTTACAATAAAATGAGACATTTTTAGATGAATAAAATTTGATCTGAAATGCACTCCACTTGTCTGACGTGTCTGGTTTTATACTGCCCCCTGTCGTTTATTATGCAACCACACAACTGTACTTTATTTTAGTCTCATTTTAATTTCACTCAATCTGACTTTTTTTTTCTTTTCCAAAGTGCTTTTCATAATATCCAGCCGTCCATTTTCTCAGCCGCCTATCCCCACGAGAGTCGCGGGAGTGCCGGAGCCAACCCCAGCTGTCAATAGGCAGGAGGCGGGCTACACCCCGAACTGGTCACCAGCCAATCGCAGGGCACACGGAGACAGACAACAGTCGCACTCAAAATCACACCGAAGGGGCAATTTAGAGTCTCCAGTGAATGCAAGCATGCGTTTGGGATGTTGGAGGAAACCGGAGCGCCCAACCGGAGAAAACGCACGCATGCACGGGGAGAGCATGGCGGGGCCGGGATTTGAACCCCGGTCCTCAAAACTGTGAGGCCAACGCGCTACAGTTGTGCCACATATGTGTTTTTCATATCAGACAAATGCAATTCAAAGCACTCTACATGAATTAAAAATATATATTTAAAAAAAGAAAATGCCTACCACTAGTCCAGGACACAGAAACACACACATTTAAAAAAAAAAATAGTAATAATAATAATAATACTAAGGCCAAATAACCTGAGGAAGAATACAGTGCATCCAAGTGATATACTTATACCGGTACTGTTCAGTTTAGAATACACACTCGTACCTTAGGCGCCCCTGCAATACATTTTGTGAACTATACAGCTTGATTACAAAATAGATGATGATAAATAACTGGAGGAATAAACGTAATGTGGAAACAACATGCATATAGTTATGATTTAGTAAGTAGCCTTTCTGATTCTGACATACACAAAATTTGAGATACAGTATATTTTTACAGTTCGCCTCGAAAACAAGCGTACTGCATCTGATATTTTTACGGACACTGGGTGGCGCTAGAGTATTGCAGTGTGTAGTCTGGGGCACATTTGGATGCCATTGCAGACAAAGCAATAAAATCCCACTCTGATCTTTAGTCTGATATTCAAATATCTCATTTCTTGCTTCTTACGTAGCTTGGAGTAAAATGTCACACGCTCCCCAAGAATTTTCTGAGCCACTTATCCTCACGAGGGTGGCGGGAGCGCCGGAGCCTATCCCAGCCGTCATCGAGCAGGAGGCGGGCTCCACCCTGAACTGGTCGCTAGCCAATCGCAGGGCACAGAGAGACGGACAACAGCCGCACTCACAATCACACTTTTGGGGGCAGTTTAGAGTCTCCGATGAATGCAGGCATGTTTTAGCCATGTGGGAGGAAAGCAGAGTGCCCACCCGGAGGAAACCCACGCAGGCACGGCGAAAACGGGCAAACTCCACACGGGCGGGGCCAGGATTCGAACCCCGGTCCTCAGAACTGCGCGGCGGATGCACTCACCAGATGTTCACAGCGCCACCTGTGCAACTTATCGATTATCAAATTCACCAACAATATTTTGGATCATTGATCAATGGCAGTGGTAAAAATCTTCCGATTCAAGCCTCTCAAAGGTAAACATTCCGATTTCTGTTGTCCTACATGAAAGCAGACTGCTTAACTTTTGTATTAAATCCAAACAAAAGACACCTGCAAACATCTGTTTTTACGTTGGAAAACAATCATCTCCATTTTTGTCTCGTTTCTGATGTGACCGACAAACCAGTAACTGAATGATCTGTCAATTTGAGAGAATGTTTTTTTAATACAAATGGATAAATGGATTTAAAAAAAAAATATATATATATATATATGCAAGGACAGAAATATTTTCTCATCCGAATTAATTAAAAAAAAAAAAAAAAATCAACTAATTAATGATTGTTAGTTCCTGCCCTATATTCTCGGACTTACAAAAAAAAATACATTTGAAGTAAAGGGAGAAAAGAGCTAAATGCAATATTTTTGATGATGTAAATGCTCAGCGGGCTGGATTAAAGCCCACGGCGGGCCACCCTTTGTGCATCGTCACGTCAGGTGTCGCGTGTCTGACCCTCACTTTCTAACACAAAGAGCCCGACTGTGACTTCCACACACACAACTTACGCTTGACCTCGGACGTGCGCATTTCCACTGGGCTTCGCTTTGCCCTCAGACTTGGTGTAACCTAAACACGCCGTCTCGTCTCTTGAGGTTATCTTGTAACTGATGTGGCTTCTCCGCGTTCCTGCTGCTAAATATACGCTCCACAAGCATCTGGGAGAATCATTTTGTTCCCTTAATATCCCCATCAGCACTTTAAGCTGGCCAAAAGACTGACCCCCCCTCTCCTCCTCCCCCCCCCCCAAAAAAAAAAAAAAGAAAATCCCACCCACCCCTCCATGCTTCCTGCATCCCTCTCCTCAAAATCCAAATCCACCACACCGCTGTCACCCGCAGCCTCAGCCTGGAAGAGACGACCTAAAGGGTGGGTGTCGCGCTGACCCCCGAACCGGGAACCGACTCGCCGCACGCTTTTTGGGGATCTCTCAACTGGGGATCTCGGATCTCAGCCCTAAACAGGATTTTATATATTTAAAAAAAAAAAAAAAACAACAACAACAACAAAGGAACGCAGGTGAGTATTAATCAACTGACGGCTTTCATTAACATTTGCAAAACAAGTAGCGGGGGTCGACGTGCGGCACGTTCCAAACGATCCTTTCTGGGGGAACTTGCGACAATCGTTCTGAACGCTGTTGGAATTATTTGAGTGCATCTTCAAATGACCAAAGGAATGGACCAATGTGCCGACCCTCCCACTCTGAGCGCTGCATAGAATGAATATGCTGTCACGAAACCCTGAAAAGGGGCGGGGGGGGGGCATTGGCGTTAAACCTGAGAGGCTGCTCCTAATCATTTTTTGGGGGGGGGGGGTTTAAAACTGCACCACTGACTTTATTTAACCAACATTTGCATTCGGTAAGAAATGTATTCAAAAGGTGGACTAAATTCCGGGAATGTGCGTGCGCTGATGGGTTGTATCGGACCCCTTTGATCATCAAATGACGCTCAATATTTTGGCTTGGGGTGGCTATAATAAAAATAGCATCGTGGGTTGTGTTACAGCCACTCGATGTGATGTTTTTCCTTTTAACAAGGGGGGGTGGGGGCTCGACATGTTAAGCGCTGGAGGTGCTTATGGACGGACTTACAAGTAAGACAAAAAAAAAAGAAGGGGGGGACCATACAAAAGAGCAAAAAAAAAAAAACAAAAGAAACATTCAACGAGGAAGATTCCTCCATTTTGAACCAAATGCAAAATAAAAATGAAAAAATGAACCTTGGCAATCAGTTCCATGATGTTGATCGACTTCCACTTGTTTCGATTTTTATTTATTTTTTTTTTACAGAAAATGTCACAACTATAAAAACCATGAACGCCACTGGCTGGCAATGCTTTAAGTAACATCTATAACTGTCCAACAATAGAAATAAAGAAATATAGAATAAAACTAAAATGTGCTTATCATCACACTCAATTGCGCAAAAAAGCCAAAGAAAAAGCAAAACACACTTGTGGTGTTCATCGTTCTAATCTCTCAAACGGCGGTTTTGAAACTTTAAAAAAAAAAAAAAAAAAAATGACCACTTCAAAAAATTCCAAGCTCTCTAAATAGCACCATCACAGTGTAGTAAGCCGGCGTGCTCATCATGCTTTATTCCTGAAAAGTACACCGATGGCCAAAACGCAAACCTTCCTATCTGGAAAATGTACTTCGAGAATGATTCAATTAAAGTGTATCAAACCAAAGTTCAATGAAAAAATGTGCCTACCGAAACGTTTGAAAAGATTAAATGCAACGGTGTTGTATTGGAAAAAAAATACCTGCAGCAAAAGAAGTGTACTGGAGTGGATTTTTGTCCTGGTTGTAGTCTTTGTAAAATTCTACAAACTTAACCTCAGTGATTCTTTTTGTCCCGCTAGAGGGAGCCAAAGTAGCACACTTGATTCCCTCATTTTAAGTAATTTGATGACAACCTGCATGACCAAACAAATAGCGAGTACTTGAACTATTATTATTATTATTTTATTTATTTTCTTTTTTTTTCCCCAGCTCAGTTTCCTTGGCGGAACGTCGGGAATCTGAGGGGAACGACATCCTTGACTTGACTTAAAGAGATTTTTTTTTTTGCCAATAAATTTGAACTCGGTATTGTAGACAGTCGGGTGACGCGAACTTGTAAACAAATCAGAGTTTTCATTGTAATCCAGAAGAAGACACCACAACACCATCAAACATGAAACTCTGAGAGTGCCGGTCCAAGACCCAAAATCTTTGTGGGATGGCGATCCCACCATGAAGAGATTCACAGGATCCCATACTGGCGTAATTGACATTGATCTCATTTTCTCGCCCCCAGCAGCCATGCCGGCAAGAACGCCCACCCCAATAAGCAAGAGGAAAAAGGCCACCAAAGTCATCGTTGACTTATCAAAAATCTCTCAGGACGGTAAGTCTGGCAGTTTGTCGCATCATCCGCCAAACTCGACACCAACACTCGGCCGTACGGTCGGCGCTTCACTGAGGGGATTGCGCTTACCTAGAGTTCGAGCCCGTGGTGAAGATATCCGAGTTCGACTTGGGGAGAAAGATCGGAACGCCAAAGGACATCATGCTGGAGGAGTTGTCGCTGCTCAAGAACAAAGGCTCCAAGATGTTCAAGATGAGGCAGCAGCGGGTGGAGAAATTCATCTACGAGAACAACCCCGACGTCTTCGTTGGCGACTCCGTGGTAGCGCGGAGCAAACGATCAAGCGCAAATACATTTTGTAAGAAAATAGATAACGCTGTGCCTACCTTGGCCTTGCTTCCCTTTAGGACGAGTTGCAGAAGTTTGTCCCGACGGTGGGCGGTCACACGATACACCTGGGCGGGTATCTCCTCAGCAAGGATGCCAGTCAGAGGCATTACGGAGGGATGCCGTTCGGAGGGGGGGGGCCCGTGCCTCCCCCGAAGCCCGGGAACGAGGGCGGAGAAGCCGGAGGAGTCGGCGGGGGGGCGCAGCGCGGGAAAGACGGACTCCACGGAGGATCTGGGGAAGGATCCACAGCGAAAGGTTGGTATGAAGGAATGTTGACGTCTCACGGACACCTTGCAAGTTCGCCATCTCTGAGTGTCTCCATTCAATCACGACGATCAACTGATATTTTCAGGTGTGTGGAGATGAATTGATGAAGTGTTACATAAAGCGTCGAATTATGCCCATGAACGCAAAGTAGCTCCGAAAATGTTCAAATTTTGCCTTCAAAAAAAACCATCGCCCACCAACGGTCGGCACTGCTAGCGGACTTTCGAGTCCGTCTCATTTTCCAGTCGACGATCTTTCGCTTGACAGATGGCGGCGGAAAAGATGCGGCATCGAAGATGGCCCCCAAGACCTACATCTCGCCTTGGGAGAAGGCCATGAAGGGTGACGAAGGTTTGCTTGCGACCCTGAAATGGACCATGCCCGGTCCCGTTCATCATATTGAACTGCGCAAGTACAAATGCTTTAACAGGTACTCGACTTTAGAAGAAAATGTGAAATTTGGCTAGCGTGGCTCTGTCATGATTTTATTGAGGAGAGAACTTGCATTTGTCTCTAACCTGTAATTAAAAACAAAACTGTGCTACTTAATGGAGTACCTCAGGGTTCTAGCATTTGACCCTACCCGTATTTAACTTTCACATTAATGACCATCCATGACTCATCTAAAACTTGTTTTTTTTCCCTTCACATATGTATCCTAACGAGACATTTATCCTCTGTATTTTCCACAGAACCCGATAATTGCCACAACTATGCATGCTTTCACACCGCGGGCATCCTGCAATAATACAATTGGAAAATAATTCATAGTCTGGGGTGACCTATCAATTGAACTATGCTACTTTGTGGAAAAAAAATGTCAGGGTTCTGTTCTTTAACATCACCATTTTGCAATCTATGTGAAACTTAAGCTTCTTCCGAAATTGGTGGACAGCTATAAACGCCTCATTTAACCAACAAAGTCATTGACAGTACGCAGAACCCAGCGAAGCTGCATAGTGATGGCGTTTTGGTTTGTTTGTTTGTTTGTTTGTTTTTTAATTGTGAATAAAACTGACACTTGCCTCACATTACCAGGACTGCCATGCCATACGGGGGATTTGAGAAGGCTCTCCAGTTCATGAAATTCCAAATGCCGGACACCGAGAAGACCAAAGTGGTGGCCGAGCCCACGGTCGTGTACGGGCACGAGATCAACCTGCGGCCTTCTTTCAACCGCACGCCCATCGGCTGGGTGGGCAGCGGCGAACCCAGCAGCATCCACGTGGATCTGGACAGCGTGCCCTACGACGGCGAGACGGAGGAGCTGTGAAGAAGCGGCCGCCGAGCGCACGCAGACAAACAAATAACGTGCAAATACATATTGCATGCATGCACATTGACGCCAGATGAGCTTACCAGTGCTGCTTTAAATGACGGCCCAGATGTGGCAACGTTCGTGCTCTGAAAGGCAAAAGAACAAAATGTACACGGTCGAGAGAAAATAAACCACGGGGAGGTTTTTGACAACGTTTAAACGGATGGACTCACTTTCTCACGTGTGTCCGCATGTCAACATGTTACAACAGTTGCCAAGCATATCGCAGGGGCACGTCGAGACAAACAAGCGAACTAACAATCACACCTTGGGCCAATTAGTGTTTCGGGTTTTTGGGATGTGGGGGGGAGAGAAACCCACGCAGGCACGGGGACAACATGCAAACTCCACGCAGGCGGGTCTGGGATTGAACTCGGTACCTCAGAACTGTGAGGCGAACCCTTTCCCACCTCCAAGAACAAATATTTGTACTTCATGACTTCCCACCACTGCCCGTGCTGCGTCAACGATAGTGAGTGACTGAGCACTGAATAATAAATAAACATACATATACTATACATACTGCGCTGCCTGCATCACGAAGGCAAACGGGAACCCGACCGAAACTTTCATTTTCAAACGAAGAGTCCTCCCGGCCTGAGTGAGGCGCCCATTTTGACAAAGCGCGAGCACGAAGGAGAATAAAGTAGTAGAAGAAGAAAAAGAAGAAGAAGAAGAAGAGAAGGCGGAAGTCAGTCCGTGCTTTTCTTTCCTTTCTGCGTTAGTTTTTGTTCTCTAAATTTTAATTTCAACTCAAGACCGGCTGTCGCAGACTGTCTTTTGAAAACCAGCAAAATGGGCCCTAACCTCACATTTTCAGGTAATAGCAACTCAACGTGAACGCTAGCGAGTTGCCTGCCGCCGGGATGGGACAAGTTAGTGTGGAAGATGACTGCGGACTGACACGGCTGAGGAGAAAACGTCACTCTGCCACACCCACGTGTTCGACTTTAGCTGCTAATGATCAAATATTGCAGCCATTGTGCCCACAAGCATTAACATGAGCATACTTAGTCCACCCTCACCGGAGCGAGTACGCCGCCTGCGTGACTGTCGTAAAGCGTTGTGTGTTACCTGGCAACCGACAACACCGCCCCAACTTCCGTCAATACCAGACTACTAAAAACAATTAGCTTTACGTAAGTAAACCTGTGAGGGTGCTACTAAATTCCATGCAGATCCAGCCATATGCAAATTGGGTAACAGATTGATTCATCTTCATCATACAAGAAATGTTATTTTACAGCCTTATTCCAAAAGTGGGATCATTTTATTTGTTATTTGCAAAGAGGAATGCCCAAAACTGAACTGCTCCCGGTTGCCAGCCTGGCACCACAACGCAGAAACAAACAAGCGTCCGCACTCACATTCACATTCACACCTACGGGCAATTTAGAGTCTCCGACGAATGCATCCAAACTCCACACAGGCGGGGCCGGGATTTGAACGCCGATCCTCAGAACGTCAAGGCAGACGCTCTCGCCAGTCATCAAAGTCCCACCACGCAATGGAATGTATTTCATAATCATGTCACAGGCCTGCAATAGCGCTGCGATTTCGACCGGATGACATCGAACCCAAAGGTCCGTTGGGCGCCACTGCCGAGGACGGAGCTCCTCGTCTACTGGCTGCTATCCTTTGGCTCCCATTTCTACTCTTTTTATGAACTTCACAGGTTCTCCAAAGGTAGGAGAATGATTGAAATTGCCTCAGCTTGTTGGCAGAGCTCCGGAAATATTGTTTCTTTATTTCAGAGCACGAAGCAGGATTGGACAGACAATTTCAACTGGAAACGGGCCTCGTTCAGGGGTTCAAAAGGGTACGTTTTTCAAAATGATGACCGTTGCCTTTGAAACAGCCGCTGTGCATGAAAAGTTTGCCATACCCCTGGTTAAATGATGTGTCTTTGTGATCAGAATCAGCTTTATTGGTAGCATGATAAAGTATAATATCTATCGTGTAAAGAAAATTCCACCATGAATGTAACCTGTAACCTATTGAACTCAATTGATGGTTGAAATCCTTTTTGACTGGGGAAATGAAAACAAACAAGTCAAAACAAAAATGGTGGCAATAGTATGCAAACCTTCTTGGAAGTGGGATGTGGCTTTGTTCTGAATGAACCAATCCAACAAAGAAATCTCACATTTCTTAATATGCAGTTGTGCACAACTACATGGCCCCGTAGCTCAGCGGTTCGAGTGTCGGTTTGGTAAACCAGGGGCTGCGAGTTCGTATCCCGCTGGGGCCTCCGCTCCCCGCCAGGGGCTCCCGTCAAGAAGGGCAACTGTGGCAAACAAATATGAGCGTGATGCCGTGGCGACGCCTAACGGGACAAGCCAAAAGAAATTGTCTTCTGCTGTTGGTTTGGTTTTTCACCTTCCTACTTTCTGGTAAAGCGTTCTTGTGTTTTGGTCAGGATGCTTCGGACTTTGAGTGGAACTTCTGGACCGAGTGGGCTCACAAGTCTTTGCTGTGGACCCTGACTGGACACGCGCTCCTATCCAGATTTTGCTGCATCTTTTACCCACAGGTTGGACTGAACCCGCCTCACACAAACATCGTCCATGTTCATGCGACAGTTGCACGACACGGAAGCACACAATCACGTCAATGTCAATAGCAAAACAGGAACAAAGAGGAAAGTGTGTGGCCTTGAATGATTTTTTTTTTTTTTAAATTTTCCCCTACCTTGCGTCAACAGTTTCGGGTCGCGGCGCTGACGGTTTACGGCCTCTTGGCCGCCGTCGGCGTTTTGGGCCTCAGAGGTGTCGGCGTGTTGCTCCTCCACGTGGTTTTGTCCTTCTCCGTGGCGCAGCTCAGGAGGTCCGCTCTGTGCTGGGCCTGCAACCTCCTGCTTCTCTGCACACTTCACGTCCCACCGCTCCAGGACATCCAGGTGGGGGTCCCGCCTCAATGTAAATAGATATTTGAATGACATTCTTAATTATGACCATCCAGAGAGAGACTGTGATGCTCGATTCAATGGACACAAGAGGGTGGAAGAGGCCAAGCCAAAATGGCGCTGCTTCATCTTAATGATAAAGTGTTCAATATACGTCGTCTATATGTCTCTGTATGTGCTATATCTCAAAGTGAACGTCGTCCCAAACTTTTGCCCCTGAATTTCTCACAGAGAGGCTGGTACGAGCGCGACGAGGAGTACTACCTGCTGCTCTTCAGCGTGGCAGTGGGCACGCTTCGGCTCCTCAGCTTCAGCCTGGAGCGATGCGGGCGCCCCGCAGTCCACGCGGGGACTTTCCCGCAGCTGTGCTGGCTGTTGTCGTACACGTTCTACCATCCCTTCTTCTACAACGGCCCCGTCATCACGTATAACGACTTCGTGGAGCAGGTGAGGAGCAGAGGAGCCAAGCGACGGCAGCTCGGCTTTTTAACGGAATACGGGCGTCACCCCGCGATACCGCGGTTCATCGGTCGCTGGTTTTCGTTTGGCAGCGGAGTTCCGGGGATAGTCGTTGTTCCCGCAGAAGAGAGAGAACATATTTTATACAGTATGTGTTGATGCTCTGTGTGGTAAAATAATGTGAAGAGAGTTGAAGAGCCTCATTTCAACAAAGGTAGAGCATTTCCATCCATCCATTTTCTTAGCCCGGTTATCCTCACAAGGGTCGTGGGGTGTGCTGAAGCCTATCCCAGCTGTCAACAGCAGGAGGCGGGGTACACCCTGTACTGGTTGCCAGCCAATCGTAGGACAGCCACACTCACAATCACACCTCGGGGCAATTTCGTGCCCAATTTATGTTGCATGTCTTTGGGGTGCGGGAGGAAATCGGAGTGCCCGGAGGAAACCCACACAGACACGGGGGAGAACAACTCCGCACAGGCGGGTTCGCTATTGAAACCGGGACCTCAGAACTGTGAGGCCAACGCTTTCCATCTGATCCACCGTGCCGCTCATTTCCATCACCTTTTTGCGGCGGGGAGTGTCACTTCCAGTCTTCTTTTTGCTATTCGTGGCAGGCTGTATTTGAAAAAGTGTATTTTAATAAGTTTACAAACTTTTTAAAGCACGTGGGAAGGTTAAAAAAAAAAAAATGGTCGCCAATAATTCCCAATTGCGGCTAGAACGTATCCCCGCGAGCATTTAAAGACGACGCCCGACACCTTGCAGATGCAGACGCCCGTGGAAGAGGGCGAGCGGCACAAACCGGGCGCTCGCTACCTGTTGCTCCGGTCGGCTCGGATCCTGATGTGGTGGTGCATGGCAGAATTCATGATCCACGTCACGTACATGCACGCCATCCAGTCCAACGAGACCTACCTGGAGATTCTGCCCGCGTGGGCCTTGGGTGGGTGATTGGGTTCTGACTTTTGAGGGATCCACCTCTTTACAAAGGAAGTTAATGACGTGCAAGGTTAAAAACAATAATGATAATTACAGACTTGCTCTCACTGACCTTGTTCCATTATTCATATGTGATGATTTGCATTTAAATTCGGCTTCGCAGTTTAAACTTTGACTTTATCTTCATGTTTTGCTCATTTGCTTTTAGAAGTTAACACTCAATCCTTTTTTTATTCCTTTTCCTTTCTTTTTTTAATTCATCATATTTCACTACTAAACTACGTAAAAAAAAATGGGAGCAGAAATATTTCTTCATTTTTATCTTTTAATTAAAAGCAACAGGTGCCTTAAAATTCAATTACATTTGTATCAGTGATTTACTATTTCTTAAAGTAAAGATCTTATGGATGTAAAATTTATGTAATAAGTGCTATTTATTTTCAAGTTCAGTGGCTATAACATAGTTGTGGTTACAAAACAAAATGTATTTTCTTATATCAAAATCTAGAAATTAGTTGCTTTTTTTTAAGTAGTGATTTGTAAAATTATGCATTTTTTGGGAACAAAAAAAAAACGTGGCTTAAATTACATCATTTGTATATTATTTAAAAGAATGGTTGAAAAATATTTTGGCTATAATTTGATGTCATTTGGAATAATAATAATATTAGTAAAATATAATATAAAGTATAATAAAAAAGAAAAAGCAACAGCTGCACATTGTCATTTCTGTTGATATTATTTTTGGTATCAATGTGTTCCATTTGATTACTTGTGGCGTGGCAGGTGGCCTGGCCCTGGCCCTGGTGCAGTTCTTCTTCGTCAAGTATCTGGTCCTGTTCGGCCTCCCGTCCACGTTGGCCACGTTGGACCGGCTGGATCCGCCCGGCCTGCCTCGCTGCGTCAGCATCATGTACAGCTTCACCGGCATGTGGCGGTAAGTCGCGTCCGCTCAGCGACCCCCCCCCCGCGTTCCTTGGCCGGCACGCGCTGTACATCCTCGAAATAAAAAGCTTGCATTTAATGTCGAGTGCGTTTTAAAGTGCACACGCACACTTTGGCAATCACACCGAGTTGACTCGCTCATCCTTACTTGCGATCGCCAGGAAGGGTCACCTCTGCGTCACATTGGCGTGTCTCAAGGACTCATCTTACTTTCTTTTTTTTTTTTTTTTTATGACTAGCGCTAAAGGGTGAAAGGTTAATGTCGCAAAACACACACACACGCGATCAATTTCATCAATGATCTCTATTGAAGGTAGCGCCTATTTGTGAGCTGCCTTTTCCGAGCCTTGCAAACGCACGACAATGCTGACTGCACACTGCGGGTGGCGCTGTTGCTCAAGGTGCCACGCGGGGTCGAAAGCGCCTTACTTAGACCGAAGGGACTTGTGAGGTCACGTTCAAATTTCTATGCAGATGACAGTTGTTTATGCATCACAGCTGCGTGAAGAGATACATATTTTTTAAATGACCTCCAAAGTACGTACATCATTCATCACAAAAGTGGTACAATTGGTGTTCAACCAAAGACGTTAGACGAGTTCTAACCATCAACATGCACGAATCTTGTTTTCTTTGTATTTTTTTTTTTTGTATTTTTGGTGGGGCTGTAATGCCAGCACACAACTGTTTACGTGTTTGCATTTGAAGAAAAGACGTAGATGGATGTTATCAGTAGTGCTCGACTACAGGTCAAGGGGTATAATCCCAAACAATTGACCTTATCTATGTACCTATGTCATTATGTAACCCGTGTCTCTGTTACATAAATGCATTTGGTGAACAGGTTGAGTCAGTGGAAGGAACCTCTCAAATATCCACTCTACCTCCTTTATTTCTCGCCCGTTTCCTCTCTTTGTATGATTATGATATGCCGTCATTTCCGGCCTATAAGGCGCGACTGTTGTCACGCGCTTTGAACCCTGCGGTTTATTTGTGCATTTTTTTCCAATGGTCGCAAGGGGGCACTCGAGCAGAAAAGTAAGTGAGACCGGTGGAATATATGTGCCGAGGAATTGACTTTTACCATTTACCCTGTTAGCGCTGCGCTAGCGTGTTACTGCTGTGTTTCAGTGATTTTTACAAGGTTTTTTTTTTTAAAACCGGCCTTGTTAGCGCGCCTTTAGCGCTGCGGCGCTAGCGTTAGCGCTAAACTGTCTGTGTACCGTCTTTGTAAATATCTCTTGTTTCAATGTCGGTTTCAATGTGGGCACTTGCAGCTTTTACGCGGCTGCGGCCTACCTACGTATACCAAATGGTATTTCCTTTACAAATGTACTCGGCGAGGCTTATAACCAGGTGCGCTCTGTAGGGCGGGAATTACGGTACTCAGTTACATTAGTCATGACTGTCCCCTTCTTCCTTGACAACCACACCATGTTTGCGCTTCCAAAAAAATGAAAGATAAGCGACTCCTCCAAAAAGTTGTTCGGTAGAGTAAGAACTCCAGGGTTTGCGGTTTTTGCATTGCCGCAGGTTTATCGCCTGGTGTGCAGGTGCGAGTCGCCGACCCAGCGCTGCATTTGGAACTTGCAAATTGCAATTGCTAACCGCTGGAACTTCTTCAGGAAATCGAAATGTAGTTTGATGAATGTCCTTGTTTTGAAAGGCAAACAAGTGAATAGAATGTGCTGAGAAGCAAGCCACAAAAGCAGCACTGGCCCTCCATGTCAAGCGCGAGACGTAACGCTGAGACGGACGGTTTAGGCAAGTGGGCCCAACGGTGCTGACCGGTGACGCACGGCAGTCCCGCGTGCGCTGAGCTGGCCCGCGTCGGCGACGTCGGCGGAATGCATAACGCTGTCAGCCGACGACGTCGACGGCAAACGTTTGATGGGCGCGCCAACTGAGAAAGGCCCGCTTCTTCTAATCTTCTCATGACGTAAGAGCAAGGCAGCGTCTGGCGCACAAAAGGGAGCGCTCCTCGACATGCCTGGGTTCATTTGGCACGGCGTATAATGAAGCCGCCGGAGCTCAGGTGTTCCCGGCTCATGCTATTATCATGTAAATGTGAGAATCCAATTAATGTTCTCCCCCCTCTGTCTCCACTCTCACAGGCATTTTGACAAGGGCCTCTATCGATGGCTGCTCAGGTAAGAGGACTGCAAATAACTCAAGTAGTCTTCTCGTCCGGACTTTGTCTGGCCATCTACCCGGCAGCATCTGGCTATACGTACGTCCGTCTATTCATCTAAAATGATGTGTCTTAATTCAATATCAATCCACAAATCGATCGTTTTGATGAGGTACGTTCCGCTTGTCGATTCCGCCGATAGTTCTAAAATGCCACCAGGTGGCAGTATTGCACTGCAAACGCGTGCCGACTCCCTTCCACTATGTGAAGGGAGTCGTTTTTACTTTATTTTATTTTGTCTAATTATCTGCCTGTTTACTATTTTCTTCCCCACTTGAGCACGTCTTCATTCTGGTACATTATTGAACTATTTCAAAACCTTTTTTTTTTTTTTTTTTTTTTTTTTCGTGAAAAAAAGAAGGTTGGGAGCAGCTGCCTTGCCCAGTTGATCATAAATAGACAAGGACGCTGCATTTGCATGGAGGCTTTCTTATGATTATGAGCTCACATTTTGTGGTTGTTGGCGAATAAAAGCGCGTTGTTGTTGTTTCCGCCCGCCTAACCCTGGAGAAATGCCTCCTTTGTTTAAGACGTGCATACAATATGTTGCAGCAGAAGGAGCGGCCACCGCGTTTTTATGATTCGTTAGCCTGCCCCCCCCCAACCCCCGACGAAGCGAACATCTCCGAATGTGCCTAGCGTTTCGGGAGTTTCCGATGCGCTTGGTGGGGGCACGTCGCCCCGTGAAGGCGGAGACGGCGTCGTGCCACGCTTGTCTGACAGCACGCTCCCTTGTCTCTTTTGCTTTTGTGTGTTGGTTTTTTAATCAGTACGCTACTAATCTGTACTAATTAGTGGGGGTATCTGGTTCATTTTGACAGGCATCCATCCATCCATTTTCTCCAGCGCTTCTCCCCATTACATTCGGCTTGCGATTGATCCGCAGCCTATCCAAGTTGACTTTTGCTCTTTTCTGAGTGAAACGGGGTAGTTGTCATTTCCCCTGAAACTATCCAACCTATCGATTCGTTAGCATGTTCCACTAGCAAAGCGTGAACAGTTTTTTTTTTTTTTTTTTTTTTTCTAAATACAGGATCCCAGTTGTCAGGCAGAGACTTCAAGCCGCAGTCGTTTTTTTTTTTTTTGTCTGTACCTAACGAAATGGCCATTCCCCTACGGCCGCAAAGGGCTTTTTCCGCTTGAGGCGCAGAATGGCAGCCACGCTTCCGTCATACTGCACCGTGGCAGCTGTGGCTTATCACCACCAGGTGTGACCGAGGAGCGAATGAATAATGCATGAAATTCTGAACCGCTTTTGAGTGCCTGGAAAAGCGCTGTACACTGTAAGCGTATTGCATCGTGATTATTAACTAACATTAATAGCAGCGATAGCTATGCATTTAATCATTAGCCCTTTTGAACACACCTATTGTGCTACTAAATTAAGAAAATAATCCACAGTGGGAGCATTTATTGCGATAGATTTCTGACCATTTTTTTATGTTTGAAGATGTGCGCTTTGGTCCTTTATTTTGGTTATTTAGACCCCCGTAGAGTACGTGTAATTCCTGAACATGGACTTTGTATAAAAGTGTCAATTTCATTTAAAAAAAAAAAAATGTAATTTGTCATACAAGTATAGCTACCGTACTTCTGCTTGACCCAGTTTTGGATCTGCTGGGACCGCCCCCTTTCTTCTGATTGGTTACCTCCATGTAGACGACCCCCCAGCGCATGTGTTTGTTATGTCAACAGCGCCGAATCTATGCTCGTGGCGTTAAAAAGCTCAAGAAATTGATGTTAATTCATATTTCTTTTGTTTTCTAAGGCACCATAAAGACAGAGGGGTACAAGTATGACTGATCGACCCACGCTCACAAATATAGTTTGGTTTTTTTTATTTATTTATTACAGAGCAGTCACTGATGGTGCAGTAGTACAGACGCCTGACTTTGGTGCGGGCAGCGTGGGATCGATTCCCGCTCAGTGACGGTGTCGATCTCTTCCCTGCGACCGACTGGCGTCCAGTTCAGGGTGTACAGTAGTCTGCCTTTCGCCCGAAGCTAGTTGGAATAGGCTCCGGCTCTCCCGTGAGCCTTGTGAGGATTAGCGGCTTGGATAATGGATGGATGGATTTATTACACGAGGCAGTTTACCATTTAGAAGATGACTTCGACTAAGTAATTTTATTCAGTACGATGCAAAATGCAGTTGGCATCTATGCAGTACGTCAGTGGAAAATGTTCAAGTAGAGAAACATTTTTTGCATGTTTTACACGATGGGAATTATTTCCTTCACCATAATTTGCTGTGGGAAAATCGGAATTGGTTTGGGGATTACAACAGTTTCAATGTCAACGAGGCCCTCACAACGGATTGTCCTAATCCCTCTTAAAAGATATTATAGAATAACAGTTCAAAAAAAAAAAAAAGTATGAACGTGAATCAGTTAACAACTTGAGCAAAGCCTCGTGAGTAATATCTGAAGAATAGCGAAGTTAACGTGAAATAAGCAAAACCTTTATGACTAGTTTGTCTTTTCTTCACTTTGTCCAAAACCTCGTGGACTGGATCGCCTCCAATTCATTTGGCATTTAAATTGCAAATGCGAGTTTCCATTTCGGGCGGGTGTCCATTGGAAACCGCACCCCCCCCCCCCCCTGCCCCTGCACGGGCCTGACACTTAACGGCATCGCTCGCAATTATGCCACCGCAAATGCACAAACGATAAGCGGCGCACAATGCGCCGCACGTCCGCTCCTCGTCCAAAGTGCTTCTAAACAGGCTTTAATGCGGCGGCGAGATAGCGCCCAAACGGTCCGAGGAGGCTGGCGTAGGTGTGAAACGGTGACTCAGCCGTGGCCGTCTCCCGGGGCCGCTAAGTGGCTCCTTCTTTGTCATTCCATTACCTGCCGCAGGTACGCCTATCGAGCCCGCTGGAGGGTCCTCCAACCGCTGCTAGATTAGAGTTTTTGCAGCTGAAGTGCAGATGAGAAGGAGCGTTTGATCCAAGATGAACAACTTGGCCATTTAGACTCTCATTTACCTAAAGCGGGGGAGAAAATCCACACGACAGACTCTGCCGGTCTCTACTCAAGCATCTGATTGAAGTGTTTGAATTGTGCGTCGTAAAGGTGTAACGCCGCTATTGTGTTAGCCGTCCATCTGCTCACGCGACCGAGCCGGCCGCCCTTTTCCGAGCTCCCGCAATTCTGGCTCGTCTTTCAGCGGCTTTTGATTAGCCACGGGGTGGCTGAAATAATGATTTTGCAGCTTAGCGGCGCCGGCTACCTCGCTGAGCAACACAAATGCCGAAACTGGATTATTCCACTTTTAACCAGTCAAAGTATTCTCGCTATACTGTATTTGATGCAAAAACGTGACACTGGCGCTACTTGTAAAGCTTCCAGCTCGTCAAAGGTACAAGTGTCATGCCTGTAAACATTCTAAAATAGATATTGTGCTGCAAAAAAATACATAAAACATTATTCACTTCAATGTCCATACGAAAAAATAAAGTTGCGGAAGTGTCATTCGACATCCAAGTGGCAGCCGTATCGCCTGCATCGTCCGTTCTTGACGTCACACCGCGACATTCGCCATTGAAAACACGCTGTGCCACCAACTATGGGACACGGAAGCTCTTTTCGAAGAAGAGAACATCTCACAATCTAGGGAAGTGACCGGGGCGATATTACCCTATCGTTTCGAGCCATATTTAGATGATATGCGGATCACTTCGAACTAGCAACAGATTCCCAGACAGGATGTATGAGCCAGTCTGGCTGAAGCCCTGCTCGGCACCGACGGGTACATCGACAAATATGGCACCCCTGACTTAGGTGCGCAGATCTTTTGTCATATTCTGAGAGGATTACGTTCCCACCCCCCAAGCTATTATTTGGTTTTCGTAGCTGTATACACACCTACCTGTCATCTGGAACCCACGAAGCTCTCGTCCTTTGCACCCGTGCAATCCATCTTTCACGACCGACCGGGTCCTATTGAAAAGTATGACGAATGAGTCCATCCTTTCCCGAGTTTTCGAACAGTATCCAGCAATACAACGAGCCGGCGTTTTGGCTAACGTGAAGGAACAACGAGTTACTTTCCCGGAGTTAAAACTAATGGAAACAAACGAGTCCACTTGAGGGCGGTCCTGCCATGTACGTCACTTCCTGCTTAAAAATCATGCGTTTCATACCAGTGGACCTTTAAGGTTCTACAGATTGCGTGAATATCGGTCCACCACGACCGCCCGGCACGCAATCAATTTGCAGAATTGTAAAAATAAGTTTATCTCTTCTCATCCTACTCTGTGAATGGCGAAGAAATAAACAAAATCAGCATAGCGTACCTGAGAGCAGCAGTAGAAATGGAAGCTGAAATCTGCTCACAGCGCGCAGTGACGCCAGACGCGTCTGCCGTGAATCACAAGGCAAAAACAAAACAAAAAAGAAAAACAGAACAAATTCATTCCATCCGGTGGTGTGATTAATAACACCGGGGCCACAATTGTTATTTTGCCAGGCATCTCATTTTGTTGTCGCTCCAGGGGTCGTAACTACCTTTATCCGATTAAAAATCTCCAGAGTTGATATGACGCACGGCGAGGTCGGTCGGCCATTTTTAACCCCTTTGGTTCGCATCCGCGCTCGTCGTTCGCTGCGTACTGAGAAACGCTCGTGAAATCATCTCTGAGTTGTTTTTGTTTGTCTTTCCCCGCCTGTTGAAATGCTTCCTTTCTCGCTGGCGTTGCAGATACATCTACGTGCCCCTGGGAGGTTCGCATCGCGGAGTGCCGCGCAAAATGTTTTCCACGGCGCTGGCGTTCGGCTTCGTCTGCCTCTGGCACGGCGGCCATGACTACCTTCGGTGCTGGGCCCTGATGAATTGGCTGGGCGTGCTGGTGGAAACCGGGCTCAAGGCTCTCCTGGACTCTGCGCTCCTTCGCTCCTTTTTTGTGAGTTGCTCAAACTCCCATCTCTCATCTGAAAGAAATCTGACCACCATTCTCAGAGTTAAGTCGACAAAATTCTGCTCAATGCAACCTGGATTAAACGTAACCTCCAATTCTGCATACGCGTTCGATTCTGCAAAAATATTGGCAGTCCACCAGCATTTTAGGGATCGATTTCAGGAAAAATTAAGTGCAAAACAAAAGAAATAGTAACCTGGATCAGATCTGGATACTGTTGTCTCCCTGATTCTGGATTCACTTGGGGTCCAGCAAACAAATTTGGGTTCTCACGGGGAAAAATGTTTGCCGTAATTCCGGGCCTACAGAGCGCACAAGGTACATACATACGCTGCAGCTGTGTAAAAGCTGCAACTGCTCACATTCAAACGTGACATATTTACGGTACACAGAGAGAGTTTTGCACTAGCGCTAATGCTAAAGCTAGTGCTAACACTGCGCTACCGCTAATGCTAACAGGGCTGGTTAAAATAAAAGTTACCAGTAAATATCACTGAGACACGCCAGTAGCATAGCAGCTAGTACAGCGCTAACAGGGCTGGTAAAAGTCACATCCTCGGCACATATATTCCACCAGTCTCATTCTTACCTTTTCCGCTCGAGCGCCCCCTTGCGGCCGTTAGAAAAAAAAAAAATGCACAAATTAGCCTCATCACCGCATAAACCGCAGGGTTGAAAGCGTGTGGAAAAAGTCGCGGTTTGCAGGCCGGAAATTGCGGTAGTTCATAGAAAATCTGGATCAGATCTGGTTTCAACTCCTGCAAACTGTTCATCGTTCCAGAACATACGTACATTTTTCCCTCTCTCAAATCCACGTTCAGTTAAAAAAAAAAGATCCAGATTTGAAAAAAATCCAGGTTGATTCATCCATCAGAGAGAAGATTTGAAGTTGGCCAAAATTAAGGCACAAACCGTGGCTGCGCTTTTTAAAAGAATGTCGACACGTTTGTTGCTGGTTCAGCGAGTTGGAGGGTTTCATCGTGTCTCCCCCCCCCCCCAAAAAAAAAAAACAAAATGAAAGAGGGGGGCAGCCACTGAACGTGATTTGATAAAGAAGCAAATCCAAAGCGAGTGGTGGGACGCCGTAAAAGTGTCGGGAATAGACGAGCAGCAGCGGGCCGCCCTCCCCCTTTTCTGCGCTCTCGGCCGCCGCCGCCGCCTCGACACACTTTTTTGTTATTGTCGCTCGGCGGCGTCTCGTCACGGTCTTGCGACGCTTCTGGCGGCGGCGGGCTTATTTGCGCGCTGATTTCCCAGGAGCGGCATTCCTCCGCGGCAGCGAGAAGGCGCCTCGCCGCGCTGCTCTCCGCCTTCTCCACGGCCGCGCTCATCCTCTCTAATCTGATCTTCCTCGGGGGGATTCACGTCGGGAGGATCTTCTGGAGGCGCGTCTTCCTTCAAGGTAACGTCGGCCTTCCGTGCAGCCGCTCAGCTTTTCTCCTTTTTTTCGTTTTGTTTTTTTTTTTTTTCTTTTCTTTAGTTATGAGGCACCGCCTGGTCATTTTTTTGTTGTTGTTGTTTTTTTTCGCTTTGCGTTTCCGGCCAAATTTCGATGAGCAGATATGCCGATTGCTTCAATGAAGTGACCAAAATAAAACGAGAAAACGCCGGTTGCGGAGACGTCTCCGAGTCGCCGAGCGGTTGCGGGCAAGTTGAACATTTTCAATCATCAGAGAAAATTGATAGTCATCAAAATTTACGTCGTCATCTTTGCAATCTCTCAAAATATCACAACGGTCACCCCAAAATTTTGGACTTACTTTCGTTTTACATACCCATCAACTTTTCGGAGCGCCAACCGGTATAAACTGCCCAAAAAAAAAATCCTTATAACATACCGAAGCAAATTATATGTCAAAGTAACGGAGGGAAAAACACAAAAACAATATAGCAATTCAGCACTCAGGTAATAACTATACAATGCAAATTTAAACAAACAAATATTGAAAAAACAGGAAAAAAAAAAAAACCTAAGAAAAATAGAAATTCAGCAGTAAGGTAAAAACTATACAATAAAAACTTCAAACATAAAGTTGAATAAAAACTAAATGAAAAAACTGAAAAAAAAAAAACCTAAAAAAAAAAAAATCGCAATTTAGCACTCAGGTAATAACTATACAATAAAAATTTCCGTATGATTTGTGATATTCAGCCGTTATACGTAAGATTCACCGCAAAATCCGTATGAACTACGGCTAAAGCGTACGAGTTGACGGGTGTGGTATTAGCGAGGGCTCTGGTGCCATCTTTTGCCATCCGAACAGAGTTATGGAAAGGTGACAAAAACAGCAAGTAGGCGATTTTATCGAGTGAATGAAAAAGTGTCAAAATGTATTTTGTAATTTCCAGCCTACAAGCCGCGACTTTTTTCCCCCAACACGCTTTCAACCCTGCGGTTTATGCGGCGCTAGCATTAGCGCACCTGGTTATAAGTTTCGGTACACAGAAAGAGTGTAACGCTCGCGTTACACTCTCTCTGTGCAGCGAGGCTTATAACCAGGTGCGCTCTGTCGGTCGGAAATTACGGTATACCAAGTCACATTGTAGCGGGAGGGAAGGGCATCAATATGTTTTTTTGCTCGGTTCCCTTCCAGTTCGAAATGCTGCTGTGTGCGTTTGGCTGCGTTTTTTTAGCCTTGTTTTTGTTTTTAAGGCCTCCCAAATCGAGCGACATCTGCTTGGAACCGCCTCATTTGCCCGCCAAAGTCACAGCCAGTCGTCGTCAGTCTTGATTCAGCAGGAAGCTGGCCTCACCGCTGCCGTTATCCCTCAACTGGTTTTTGCCGCGTCCCCCCTTTTTTTTTTTTTTTTTTTTAAGTCAGGCCTCCACGGGACCGTCCCATGCGGTGCCAGGCAGGAAGCGTTCGGTCGGTTGAGCAACGCTTTTACAGCCCCGCGCAAATGTTTGCAGCCGAGAGGCAATTAAAAGACTTGGCAGTTGTTTGTTTCACGGCCGGGAAGCTCCTTTTAATAAGCCACAAAAATCGCTTTTTGCTCATAACAAAATGTGAAAACTTTTATTACCTTCACATCCACAAAGTATTGGGATCGCTTGCTTTTAAGCTTTTACATTGAAATTTAGCGCACGACCACCATCTTAAAACTACGACGGTGGTCGAGAGCAACGATTCTCAACTGGTGGCTTGGGACCCAAAAGTGGGTCACAGACACGGTTTGGGTGGGCCACGGTAAAAAAAAAAAAAAGTGTAAATTCAGATTTTTTTTTTTTTTTTGAGGGGGGAGGTAAAGAATTGGGAAGCGACAAGAAATGCTGATTCCTTGCGTTCTAGCCACTTGTTTACTGCGTAAACAAACACATGATAGCTTAGCCCTTGGAGCGATATGAAAAAGCATTTAAATACGTCGTAGACAGCACTGCACGTCTTTTCGGAGGCAATTGAGAAACAAACAAAACTGCACGTTGGAGGGTGACCGCGGTCGAGAGGCGCGCTGGTCAAACTCTGCTGCTTTGTGATTAAAAATGTGTCACAGCAGTCTGATGAATAATTACATATTTAGATTGCTTTACTCACCAACTCGACATTGTTTTTTTTTTTTTTTTTTTTTTTTACACGGTATTAAAAAAACAAAAAAAGGTACATCTCAAACATTGGAATGGAATGCTATAATAGTTACACACCTCCGTGATGTTTTCTTCCTCCACACAATATCAAATTTCATTGGGACACGGTTGCACATTAAAAATACATAAATAAATAAAATGGAAAATTAAATTTAAGTGGTGTTCCCGAAACACCATGTAGATGTAAATGTAGTGCAGTGCGCCAACTCTTCTCTCTTGTATATTAAAAACAATAATAATAATGATAAGTAAGTATGTCCATGTAAAATGATTCCAGTGGGATCTTGTGGACTTGAACACCTCACGCCGGACTTCTCATTTTAGGCAACATCAAAAGTCAAATCAAATCAAATAAAAAAAAATTAGAGCGGCAAGTCTTTTCATTGCTTTGGGGCGACAGCGGGCGATTAAAAAGTAATAAGCCGCTCGCTCACTTCCACGTCGAAGGCCTAAAAGGTTATTAGATTACCAGTATAAATGTCTTCAATACGGATGTGATTGTGCTCCTTTCAGACCTGAGGCATGAAAAAAAGAAAAATTATCCACGTGAGACTTGCTTTAATTTCTTGACTTATTAGTAGGATTATTGTTCTTTACGTAAAGACAGAAAAATGTGGAAAAAAAATGGTGTTACAGTCTAGGAATAGGCACACTGATTTCTAGCCGGTATAGTAGGAAATATGTTTTTGTCGCCACAGGAAGGCCACGGCCTAAATGCGGGTGTTATGCGCATTAACTCCTCCCACGTGACGCTCGGCAGCCAATCAAATCAGCAGCTTGGGGGAGCGGGCGAGAGTGTACGAGATGGGGGGCTTGGGGGGGTCTCAGCAAACCTTGAACGCGACAGCTGCGCACAAGTGGATGCATTTGAGGAGCCGCCAATGCAAACTCACAAAAGTCACTCAGTAGCGCCCCCTGGGAAGGGGAAAAAGGCGGGTTGCACATCAAAGAGCAATTGAAAATTAAAAACAACATTCGGGACGTCAAAATTGATCGTGAGGTGCTGCCCTTTAGGTGAGCGAATGTTGAGAATTTCTTCGCGTCTTCATTTTTCCGTCTGGCAGACTGAGCCAATCCAGTTCTGATCCAGTTCTGGATGTTCGTCTCTGCGGCGCAATTACGGAGCCGCTTGATTAAAACCGCAGGAATAATATTGGATATTTATTGTCTCGGACTCATCGCGGCGCCGGTCGGTCGGATCGGTTGGTCGGAACGCTGCCGGCCAGCTCGCGGGTCATCACCGCGCCCGTCGGGTGCCCGTCGGGTGCCCGCTGGTCTTTATTATTTCATCAAAGGCAGAGAGGACAAGACATCCGTCCGTCTCTTAGGGTGCGAGGGGGTTCATTTGTACAAATAAGATGAGGAAAAATGAATACAAACAAAATCAATTCACAAAAAAATACATATAAAAAGGCAATAAAACATTGATTTTAAAATCTTTGGTTCAACTTTTTCAAAGTAATCCCCCCCACCCAAAAAAAGAAATTCAAAACTCATGATGGATATAAAATGTTATACTCTCTATATATATTCAAATATAATAATGTACTATACAATAATAATAATAAATCATTATTCATAAGCAATTCACAGGAAAATTATTAGATGTGACATGTGAGTAATTAAATGTATGTTTAGATCATTTCTGATGTTTTAAGATTTTTTTTATACAACCCAAATACTGAAAATGAAAAAATCTTGAGGCTTAATTTAAAACTGTTGAAATAATACATGAATATTGTTATAGAAATGTAATAATGACTTCATATTTGTATTATATTAAATTATAATAGTATAAAAATGATTTGTAAATATAATGAATGGAAAAATAATTTGAAAAGAATCACGTGAACTGCAAAACTAAAATGGATAAACTTAAAAATTATATATCAAATAATATTTGGATATTTTCCCATAGTAAGGATCAATTTAAAAAAATATTCCAAAGCATACGTATTCCATAGAACGTATAATAGCCGGCCGGCATCATTAGCGTGACTGTATTACAGCTTTACAGATGCCAGGTGTGCTGACATGAAGACATTTGAGCGCGTCACGTGTGGCCTTCGTAACTGAGACCGGATATGATTTGGGCTGATGTCTTATTTTGAAACTTACGTGTCAAGACAACACGGCGGGGCTCCCTTTGAGGGTCGCGCAGGGTTCGGCGCGTTTGCACGTCAGCAAACCTGGAAAAAAAAAATATCAAAAAGGAAAATCAGGCAAGTATTGTGGCTGCAGGTGCGCACGTTCTGGGGGGGGGGGGGGGGGGGGGGGTTTCGCCTTGCTCAGCTGCCGCACAAAGTAAAACACAAACACGACGACGCACGGGCTCATTAACGCAATGATATTCAAAAACAAATCATTGAAAGGGCCCTTACGCTTGTGGTTGTGCCAGGCTGGTCCACGGCGGCGCCGCCCATGCTGGCCTTCCTCTACTGCTTCGCTCAGGTGGGACTGGAGTGGGCCCCTCAGCCCCCGTGAGTCACCTTCGCCCTGCAACGCGGCAAAGGAAAGAAAGAGCCAAAAGCCGAGCGCCGCAACCGCTCTCGGGATCTGGACCGCCGCCAACGGAACCTGCGCGGGATGCTGGCCGAACTCAAGCGCTGAGCGCTGACTCGTAGAGTGAGTGAGTGGGGGGGGGGGGGGCAAGTACTTGGAATAGAAAATTGGAAAAAAAATGAGCTATGAAACAAAAACCATCTGAAGTCATTTGCGACTGAGCTCCATGCCCAGGACTCGCAAATAGGCCGAGTTGACTGAAAATCCAAATCTGGCGCCCTTGACAAGATTTTCCAATTTTTTTCGTAAATGCGCCACATTTTCCACAATCGTAGAGGTCTTCAATTGTTTTCTAAATAGACGCCGACGCTGTCACATTGAAACTACAATCGTCACACAACAGCAGAAAACAGAGCAGCATAACTCGCAAATAAAAGATGACTCGAGACAAAACATGCGCGATTTCGGCTTCCAGATGTGAAATGCAATTGGGCCTCGCTGCCTCTTGGGCGCCACCATGTGGTAGCCTACGTACGTGCTAAAACGTGTGCTAACAAAGTCGCCCGTGTCTTCAAGTGTACGTCATTGGACGAGTCGCACGTGAGGTCGGCTTGCAAAAATATGGCGGATTTTTGTTACTGGCGGGGCCGTAAGGAAGGGAACCCCGGCGAATAACGGCTGTATAAAAGCAGAGAAGGGCTGCTGGTGTGACGGTCTGAGCGCTCCCCCTGTGCTGAAAAGTCTCCTTGTGATGAATGCGCAGGCGTTACTAACGGGGGGAACTCTGGGTACGCAGCCGACGCTTACTGGGAAATCCCCCGGTCTCGTAGTTCCCCTTCTTCTACATAGAGGGAGCTAACATACGTTATACCCTAACCTTAAAACAAAAGTTGATTTAAAAAAAAAAAAAAAAAAAAAAAGCTATATACACATATATGTACGTTAGGAATGGCACATGTTGAAGAAGCACGGATGGGGATGTTTCAGACTGGCAGGAAGTTTACAAAATATACGCGCATGCGCATTCATATTTCACGCTTTTCAGCACCCGGAAGCGCTCAGACCGTCACTCCGGTCTTTGGCCTCCACGTCAAATTTGGCTGAGGCTAAAGTCACGAGACGAACTGCTGAAGAGTCTCAGCCGGGCGGCCGCCGGGCACTTTTTTTTTTTTTTTAAACGGACGCCATTCACCTTCTGAAATGCAAACACAGGAAGTCACAGTTTTCCATCCAACGTCAGCCATTTTGCTATTGTGGCGATCGGCCGGCAACCAGTTGAGGGCGCGCCCCCTGCCTCCTGCCCGATGACCGCTGGGATCGCCTCCCTCCGGCGGTCCCGCGACCCTCGTGAGGATAAGCGGCTCAGAAAGTGGATGGACGGTGTTTGTCAGTGTGTAAAATAATCTACCTCCGTGATTGCGCTGCGGCTGTCCGCTCAAATCCCAATAAAGCAGTTTTGGGTCTCATCTCATCTTTCTATACGCCCAAAAAAGGTCATTTTGCCCACTGGAGAAATGTGGCAGTAATGGCAAAGAGGAAAAAGGATGATGATGATGATGACAGCCAAAGCGGAGGACGCGGAACGTGTAATTCTTCCCAAATCTTCGAGTGGCCTCCACCTGGTCTAGTAGTGGACTGCACTCGGTTCTCAATCCAACCAAATCTGAAGGACGGGATTGTCTCGGAAGGGGTTGTGAAAACGGCAGAGCTCAACCCCAAAATGTCGGCTTCAAATCATGTCAACGTCTCGAGAACCCCTGCGCAGGAACAGGAACAGGCCAATTTTGGTTTCAAACAGCCATTACGGGTCAATTCCAGGCATTTGTCAACAATGAGGAAAAATTGCACTTTTTTTTTCAAAAAAAAAATGTAAATTATGGATTGTATACCATCCCATATTTTTTTAAGGGGGGGGGGGGCACGACGATTTTTTTTTTTCCCCCCAAGTCTCTGTCCACCGTAGGTTTTAACTCGAAAAGAGAAACAAAACTGAAAGTTAAGTGGCGTCAGTCCTTCTAAAAACGTAATCCGACGGGACGAGCGCGTCCTTTAAGTTTCCATTAGTTGATGCGCGGCGTCGGGGATGAGCCGGGATCAGTGTCCAATCCGCTTAAAAGGAGCGCCAAAGTCTCGGCTAAAGGAGATCGAAAAACCTGCTGAGTTCCACACTTTGGAGTCTGGCTCGAGGGCCTCGTGCGCTCCTTCGGTTTACGTCACCTCGGGAACATTTGGATTTCACTCCATTTTTCAGGTATTTGTACTTTGAGTGGGGTTTTTTGTTCCGTCTCCCTACAATTGAAGAAATTTCTATTTCATTACATTTTTACAAACTCAGTGGATGACAACACCGCATTAGATAAAATACACGACAAAAATACGGAAAGAGAGAAGGTTGGCGTTTCCAACTAACGCAAAACTCCCGGGAGCTCTGACACACTGAAGTAAAAAAAAAAAAAAAAAAAAAAACTGCAAGTAAATATGTGCCACCAGGATTTGAATTCAAAATGCCACTGAAAATTACATGTTCTAAAATTTGCATTTTTATTTAAAAGTGATCACATTTCCAATAGCTATGTTTCAGTTTAACTTTTCAAAAATTCACCATATCAAAAAATGTAACCTTCAAAATTCAAACTCCTGAGATTCAACCGACTACAAATCGCTGTATGAAATTCACTGTCTAAATTCAGTGTTAAGAAGGGCAGGGTTACATCAGGTCAGAACCCGACACCCAGCCAAACCAGTTACACTTTCTTAGTCACGTGACACATCACATGCTAAGAACGCGTCACTGGATTGGCTGGCTGTCAGACGGTGAATTTCAGCCAGCCAATTGTAGCCAGTTGAAAATATTGCGTTTGAATTCTGAAGGTTGAATTTTTTTTTTTTTTTTATAAGGCCAATTTGTTAACAGTAAAAAGTTGAACTGAAATACAGCTATCGAAAATGTGCTTTTTACAACATACAATTTTCGGTGGCATTTTGAATTCATATCCTGTTGGCACATATTTACTTCCATATAACACTCTGCAAGTTTCCAAAACGGGGGAAACAGTTATCTACGTTATCTAAACAAATATTGTATATTACTGGCAGTAATTATTATTCTTGAATTTTGCACTTAAAGAGTGAATTTCGTTGTTTACATGTTTGAAAATTGCCTGCAAAGAATCGAGTCCTCAATTGTGAGGCGTTGAAGAGCGTTCAACTTTTTTTTGCCGGCCTGATTTGCCCACGCCCCGACTCGAGTATATCAGAACTTGAGCACCTTTCACCGGCTATGTCTACACACCCCAAAAATGGATCCTCGCTTTGGAGTGCCTCATTGTCGAACGTGAGTGCACGCAGCGGAAGAGTGTTTACTTGTTTTATTACCAAAATATCTGTTGAATCAGTCCTCTCTCTTTTACCAGTCTCTATTTTTTTTTTTTTTTTTTTTAAAAAACATTACTTTTGCCTCGCCTGCCAAAAAATACGAGTACGACGTGACTGAATAAAAAAAGGTCGGCGTGATCCATTTTTGGTCGCGCGACATTCAAAGGTTGTAGGAAACGAGATTAGCCCAGAAGTCATCAATCCATTTCATATTGGCATGATTCAATTCAATATGTCCCGCATTCAGCTTTCGTAAATATGACGGAAGCGACTTCTTTGCTTGTGAGCTCCTGCATTATAAATGAAATGATTCATTTCTCAATTTATCGAGCATGTTTTCCTTTACGTGGCCGCAAATGAGTTCCCGTCTCCGACGACGGGCCGGCTCTTTATTTTTAGTCGGCTCAATCCCCCCCCCCCCCCTCCATCTCCCCTCCCCCCTTGCTGCATCCCTTCCTGATAAAAGACGAGTCGTGTTTAAAAAAAAAAAAAAAAAAAAAAAACATAAATTATCCATAGGAATATGATGAATAATACAAGAACGCCGGCGCTTCTTCTTTGACACGCAAAGAGGACGGAGTGAACGGGGAGTGGACCGCGTCAACCCGGCAACTCCACAATATCAAAGAAGAAAAAAACAAAACATTTTTTAGCTTCAGGAATGCAAATCCTAACAACGCGAACGTAAACTAATTATTGGTGTTATTAAATTCTACATACAGAACCTTATATGCATAATTATCCGCTTGACTCAAGGCTTTACTTAAGCGAATGAAAATGTTTTAAAAGGGTTTCTTCTCGTTTGTTGGGTCTCTGTGGTCCGTTTCCCAATTTTTATTCGCCTTAAGATGAAAACAAAAATGTAAATTGGTTGTTAAAAGAGCGCACACACACACGCTAGCTTATTTGTAGACGTGATTTTTATTGATGTGGACAAAATTGTTGTCGTTTGAATAAAATGCCATCGATTACGGGGACATTTTTATTTTCGAATGATAAAAGCCTCACAAAAATAATTTGCATTTTCATGTACAGTGATAGTGAATATTTTGGGGAATTTAAAAAAAAAAAAGATTTCCCACATATTAAGTTTTTTTTCCTGATTATTTCCCCTTCAAAAGCCGACTTCTCTCTGTCCAACCTTCCAATAGAATTCATCACAAAAAGTTCTGTCCGTCCGTCGAACATATTTGGTATTTCCCTCTGGAATATTGCAAGTTCTCCCGCAGAATGATTATTATTATTATTATTATTATCATGATATATACTGTATATTTGACAATAATGCCTGCATGCAAACCAGTAGCACAAAATATAAATATATTGTGTCCCTCCCCCATCTGACTCTGAAATCCCTTCCAACTTGGAACGTTTGGATCCTGCGCTAAGACGAATAGTGGAAATGATATTAGTATCATAATAAAGTGATGCATGGTTTTCATGCTACGTGAAGGCGGTCGCTGTTGCGTTTCAGGATATACATAAAGGCCCAGCGCGCTTCTAGAACCGCATTCCGTCGGTCATTCGGCGTCTCCCCGCGATCACGACAACCGCCGGACGTCGTCACGTCTAATTCGTAATCGTACACGACGCCACCCAAATTTTTCACACTCGCCCGCGGGGGTGGGGGGGCTGCGGGGGCGTAAACGCTCGACTGTCCTCGCATAATGCAAACAACCTGTCGGAATCAAACCCGTCGAGGCGTGTGTCCGACCTTTTCGTAAGCTTTGTAAACAGTACGTGTCGGGATACAAACAAACGACCCGACAACGAGGATTTGTCGCCAGATGTGCCCAAATGTGTACTCAAAAATAAATCAAAATCAATCGAGCGCAACGTGGAGTTGATGGGAATCGAGTGGATGACAGAAGATCGCAAAAATGTTTCAGCGTTTGGTTGGCAGAAAAATGGCTTGGCCTGCGAATCCACTCACGAGCCAGACCCTCGGTGACGGCGTCAACTTCCTCCGAATGTCCCACATTTCTGTTTTTCCCAATCGACTTTCCGGTTGAAAGATAAATTCCAGCGAACGCTTCGCTCGCAAAGGTACATTCAGACCGAAGCCGTTTTTCCCGGTCAGGGTTTGCGTACCACGAGAGCGCTCGTGGGTTTGGCCCCCGCCCCCCCACCCCCACCCCCCGGCGGTTGCGCATGTGCCGTCAACGGTGAACAGATGCGACATGCAAGGTATCGTACAGCATACAACGTTGGGTCATGCCGTTTTTACGCCGGAGCTCTCGAGCGCGGTGTTCGGTATCTACAGATAAAAAGGCCGACCGGGTTCGCCGGCGCCGGGTTCCGCCTCGGGCCCCCCGGGCCGTTCCCGCGACGGAGGCCCGCGCGTCTCGTTTCCGACGCCCGATATAAAAGGCCGCCCCTCTGAGCCCCCCCCCCAAACTCCAGCGCCGGCGCGGCCTCAGCTAACCCCGAAGAACGCGGCCATTACCGGATCGCGGCGAAACGTCCCCCCCGAGGCTCAAGAGAAGATGTCCTCCTTGTCGGCTTCTGGCGAGGCGGGTCCGGAAATGTCAAAGAGAGCTTGCGGGGAGCCGGCGGCGGGCGTCCTGGCTTTCAGGAGCTGCAGGGCTTCGGCGAGCTGCGCCTCCAGGCCCGACATTCGCACGTTGAGGCTCTTCAGGTCGTCTTTGAGCTCCAGCTTGAGTTCTTGAAGCGAGGCCTGCAGGCTCTGCTCGGGGATGGGGTAGAAGGAGCGGCGGGTTTCGGGCGGCTGCACGGGACTGCGGTCCTGCGGCGTCAAGCGGAAGTCGCTGACTTTGTCCAGGCGCAGGTCGCTTTTGGTGATGCCGCTGTCGCACGAGTCCGTCTTCTTCAGGGACATTTGGGACTCGTGGCCCTTGGTCCGCTCCGGCAGCGTCTCCATGGATTCCGCTTTGGACACCGTTTTCCAGTTGTCGGGCTTGGCCATGGACTCCTTGAAGCGTCCCCAGCCTTTGACTTTTCCCGGCTCGGCGGCCCGACCCCCCACCAAGGAGGCGGGCGGCGGCACCTGCAGCTTCACCTTGTCCGAAGGGGCGCGGCCGGGGGGCGCGGGCGACGGGACGGGCGCCGCCGACGACGACGGCGTCGCCGGGCTTTCCGTCACCGTCACGATGCTGGTGGCGGCGGCGGCGGCGACGACGGCCGTCTTGGGGACCTCCGCGTAGACGGCCCCCTTCTCCACGTCGTTGTCTTCCGGCTTGTCGGTGGCCGTGCGAGCCTCTCGCTGCTGCCGGAAGCGCTGGAAAAGTTTGCGCACCGGATGGTCGGGCGGTAAGTTGAGAGGAGCCTCGTTTTTGCGCCTCTGCCGCTCCTCCTCCTCTCGTTTCACGTCGCTGATTTTTCGGAAAACCATCTGAAAGACAATTCGGCGGGATTACGATTTGAAGTCATTTCGCGGACAGACACAAAACTGTCCGGGTCTTCCTCTGCTTCTTTCCGGATTTAAATCCTGTTCCCAGGTGTCTAAAGTAATTGGTATCAGTCTGTTTTGAGGGGGGGGTTCTTCGCCCTTTACCCCCCCCCCATGTATTTGTGTTATCGGGACAATTCTACGTTACACGCAGCTAATTATAGCCTAAATGTTCATTTCCATTGCCAGAAGGCACACGACAACGTGACCTGGCATTCAAAGCAACAAGTAAGATCCGTCCGTCCATTTTCTGTCTCGCTTATCCTCACGCGGGTCGTGGGCGTGCTGGACTCCTATCCTTGCTATCTTCGGCTGAAGCGGTCGCCAGCCTATCAAAGGCTGCATACAAATAACACTTCATGTTCATATTCACACTTTTGGGCAATTTCGAGTCATCAAACAACCAAACAAGAGTACCCTGAGAAAACCCTCGCAGGCACAGGGTGACCATACAAACTCCACAAAGGCGGGGCATGGATTTGAACCCCAGTCCTCAGAACTGTGAGGCAGATTGCTTGGACTTGTCGTGTCACTATGCCGCCTAATATAATTTAAAGAAAAAATAAGTACCGATACAATGTTTGACAACATTTGAAAGATAGCACATAGTTTATATAAAGAGTAAACGGGATTGGACCCAAGATTGAACCTTGGGGGACGCCAAGTGACAACATAATTAAATGGAACGTACAGACTAAAAATTGTGACTCCTTCCGGTGTATGTGACTTGGCCACTGGGAGCAGTATAATACATTCATACAGACGAACCAAAAAGAGTCACTGTAAGATGCAGGAATATTCATCATTTTGCACAGAGTACAATATGGCTGTGAGTATTTTTAGATTATTTGGTGCGCTATTTGTGTTCAAATGTTTGTTCGTTAAAGTAAAAAACGAAAAAAATCAGCTATATAACCATATCATCTGGGTCAGTGGTACCTCCAGGTAACACTCTACTTGGTTGTTTAATTTCCCACGTGACGGGCGGGCCGATACTCCAGAAACCGAATTGTTTGTGTTCAAGCTGTTGTTAAAACGTCCTTTTTCCTCAATCGGTTGCCTTTAACACAAGTTGTGCCGTGTTTTTCTTGCGCTCACTCGGCTGCCGAAACAGAAACCGCAGGCAAATAGCCAACGTTCGGAGGGGGCTGAAGGTTTCCGGCCGTGTGACAGCGCCACGCGGAGCGTGAAGCAGAACTGCCCAAAAGCGGCGAAGCGGAACCGTTTTTCTCGTCAAGTCTCACTCGCCTATCGAGCGTGTCGCGCTCGGGGGTTTCGTCGCTGGCCGACGCAACCTCGCGATCCACCTCAGGATTTCCCAGCAGGGCGCGTCGGCGTGTAGCGCAACGATACCCTCGGAAACCCCCCCCCCCCCCCCCAGCCAACGGCCAGCCGTTATTTCAGCGGCGCAGATGAAATTGCCTCTTCGTAGGCCGGCAATTCAATCTCGGCCGCGCTCTCTCTTGGGCAGGGTGACCTTAATATGAACGAGGTAATGATTGGTAGCAACTGCGCTTGTTCAATTCCGAGTTGAAGGATCGGGAGGGGGCGTGGGGTGGGTTTAATATATGGAGCCAATTTGCCCGGCAACTTGTCCCGGCCGGCTTTGTGGAAGAATCGTGATCCCGCGGGTTCTTTATCATCAGTCGCTTTGCCGTTTTTTTTTTTGTTTTGTTTTTTTTTTTTTTGTGCGCGCGTGGGCGACGTCACTCACCCTCTTGCGCAGGTTGTAAGTGAGCAGCAGATTGCGGGAGAAGTGATTGGAGAAGGCCGTGTAGAACTCGAGCACCTTCTGCAGGGCGTCGCGCTTGATGACATGGAGGTCGCAGTACGTCAGGGCGCGGACGTTGGCGCAGGCCTGAGCCAGCGTCACCTCCTTCCAGAAGACGTCGCCGAAGACGTCCCCCTTGCCTGCCCGCAAAAAGGAGGGGGGGAGAACGGAAGACCTTCAAGACGGATATTTTGTCCGCCCGGACGCACGTCGATGCCATTGAGTCACTCGCTGATTGCCTCGCGCGCAACTCGGGATTCTGTTCTCCGAAGGGGGCCAAAAAGGATTTTATTTGAACGTGGACGTCGGTTGCGCGTCAGTAAAATTTTGTTTTCTCCTTTTCCAGAAAACACAAGTACGTGATTTTAATACATTTCAATCATGTTCAAATTAAGTGCATTCAAAGGACTTCCCCCCCCCCCACCCCCCGTGTACGCTGCTGCTGTTTTCGGTTCTTTTTTTTTTTTTTGTCTCTGCCTGTCTGCCCCCCCCCCCCACAATGCCGCATTCTCTCAATTTCCAATAAGGATCCAGCTCAATAGAGGAAGTACGGCATCCTGCATGATTAAGCAGCCAAACAGGAGAGGTAAAAAAAAAAAAGACACCCCCCGCCCTCCTGCTAATTTGGCAGACCGGGTCTGGTCTGCATCGCTTTCCCCCGCCCCAGGGATGAGATCTCGCCCATATCCTTGCGGGGCTTCATTACCCTGCGCGTCGTGCGCGTTCCGCAGCCCCGTTAGGCTAATGAGATTGTGATCCACACTACTAAGTTGTTTATCGCCGCCGGACGCGGGCCCCGCGGGGTCCGCCGCGTCGCCGGCGTATCGACATTTTCACGAAAGATCTCCGAGGGGCTCATTGGAAACGGGACGGTTTGCTCCGATCCCGGTACCTTATTTGCTCAATCAATCACGTGGTGAAATAATTGATGATGTTAGAAGCTGCCAACATACATGCAAAGCCATTTACACCATTTGAAAAAGTCGCGCGTCTGCAACAGGTTTTCATCGAATACTCCGGGCTCTCTCTTGTTCCTTGCTGAAGTTAGCCCGTTTTGAGGGGGCGGGGCTCTCTAACCCGTCGTCCTACAATCCTGACTTTAAGTGAAGCCAACTTTACGCGAACGTCCTGAGCACCAGCACACGTTTTTTTCTCCATTTTCTTTTTGTGATACAGTCGACAAATCCACTCGTGTGTTCGGTCACATCTGAGCTGACCCGATAAAGTCCGCCGATCGTGAAAAAAAAAAAAAAAATGTGATGCTATGGTATCAGAATACAAGATTCTACTGCAGTAGTCTGACGATCGTGAATGAGCAAATTTGTCTTGTGGTCTGATCCGCGCATTACGTTACGTGTCGTCATATATTTACAGTAAATACATAAATACTACTATAAGAAAAAGAAATAGCTTTCGGATTCAGATGTACTATGCACAACGCCGACGCGGAGTAAATGTCTTTCAATCGGTGAATTTTATGACTGAACGGTTGATCAGCAAAAAAATGCCAATCATCCGACTATCTTCGGAAATAACATTTTTTGTAAATATTTTATCGTTTCACGTCACAACTTTGAAGACATGACACTTTGCTATGATGTTAATTAGTTATTGCGGTATTTTTATCCGTCCATTTTCTTTGCTGGTTATCCTCACGAGGGAGCGCTAAAGCCGATCCCAGCTGTCGACAGGCAGGAGGCGGGCGGGGTACACCCTGAACTGGTCGCCAGCCAATCGCAGGGCACGCAGAGACAAACTGCCACACCCACAATCACACGTGTCCAATTAACGTAATTCTTTTTCTAACCGTGTCAATTTCCCGCGCCGTCAAAAGAAGTCAGTCCAAACGGAGCAGCCGCACTCACCCAGGATGGCCACGACCTCGTCGTCCTGGATGACCTCCAGCGAGCCGGACACCACGAAGCAGAGGCTGTCCACGCTCTCGCCGGCGTGGTAGATGAGGTCGCCGGGGGCGCAGTGGATGGTCTGGAACTCCATGGCCAGCGCCCGCAGGCAGCCGTCGCTGGCCAGCCTGAAGGCCGGGTGCTCTTTGAACACCTTCCGGTTCAGGTGGACGCAGATGTCCGCCCGCATGTCCTTCGGACAAATCTGCAGCACCTGGATGGTGCAATAAAAAAAAAAAAAAAATGGATTGGCTAAAACGATTGGCTTATTATCTATCGCACATGAAATGGGATTATGTTGCTGTCCAACAACAACGACGACGACGACGACGAGAAGGCTAAATTGCGCGACCTGCCCAGCGCGTTGCCGCTGCCTTTCAAACTAATCTCTTTCAAGATGAATGTCACAGACGGATTAGGCGCCATTTTTAGAGCTCCTCGTTGTGGCGTCCTCCTGGGCGCAGGCGAACGTGGCGTACGTTTTCCTTTGGGTGGCGTTCAACCACGCAGGCGCTGGCTCCCATTTTGGGGATGAGAAGGCCTGAATCCAGAACTCACTCAAAATGAAAAGAGTCCGCATTAAAGTCATTCACGACGCTGGATGCTCGTTTTCTTTCTTTTGTTTTTAAACAAAACTGACTTTGAGTGCTCTTCCAATCCACATTGTTGCCGAATGCAGCATAACATGAATTGAACATCATTAAATAAAAGCAATTTCATGTTTTTCCATTTTGTTCCCTTACTGTACCCGACGTGAAACAAACAGAGGAAGAGAATCCAACCTTCGTTTCAAGGGTGTGTGCACTAACGCAACAGCGCACTTGCACGCGGCCGCGTACCTTTTCGGTGTCGATCCCCCGCGACATGGACCAAGTGGACGCGATGTAGTCCATGACCCGTTCGCTCAGGCCCTTGGGCACCTGGTAGAGTTTCAGGAAGTCCCGCACGCTGTTGAGCATCTCGTGGTAGCGATTGGTGTTGGCGTACATCTGCTGGAAGATGGTGGTCACGTTACCGAAGATGGTGGCGTACAGGAGAGCTGCCGGAAAGAAGAAGAAGAAGAAATCACATCGAGATGATTTTTTTGTGACAAACGGTCAGAAAGTTTGACGTTGCTTAATTGGAGATTATTGCGCCACGTTTAAAGGGAATGACAGGAGCCCATTTGATTGCACAGCATGGAAGTCAGCTATGACATCACCCACGCCAGCCAGAGAGCTTCTGCGATAGGCTGGCAACAAGTTTAGAGTGTTCCCTGCCTCTCGGACTAAAAGATAGCTGGGACAAGCTCTTTAGAGGACGGATGACGAGACGTTCTTTATGGAACTTATTTGACAACAGTGCCCTCAAACGGGACTTCCATAGTTGAAAAGGTCCCTTTCACCCCAGCCCCCCCCCCAGAGGAAATATTTTGTAACTTGAAACAAGGTCAATACAAAACATTTTGCCATTTCGACCGCAATTCATTTATCCGCCGTCGGGTCAGCCGCTGAGCGCCGAAATGGAGACGTGAGCGCGTCTGGGGATCTCGGCTTGTTGAAGACGTCTCCAGCAGCTGGCGGGCTGGCATCAAAGTGTCTGGTGTGCCTTCGCGGGGGCCTAATTAGACCCCACCCCACCCCCGCCAAGGGTCGGCCAAGAGACGTGGCAGCCGCACGTTTCAATTATCCTCACATGTTGATGACGGCAAACCTGCGTTGTGTTTGTTGCCGTTGCGCCGCGCAATCAAAAGTGCGAGCAAGACAATATCGCTAATTAAAAAGTACTCCAAACTCCCCCGAGGAGGACCTCCGACGCTCATCCGTGTTATCTGACATCACACCCAGACAAAATGGAGGCCTTTATAGCGCTCTTGTCGCTCAAATTCAATTGTTGCAAACTTTAAAACGCATGAGGAAAATCAACACTTTTGCTTCTTGTTTCATGCTACTATAATATTTCAGCTTTTTAAATGGTATACTGCCCCCCCCCCCAAAAAATAGTTTACCTATCAAAAAAAAAAAGGGCCAAAAAACATGATGGTAAACTTTACATTGTAAATCCATTTGCCCCATATTTTCACATGACTTATATTCACCGTTTTAACCCAAAATATAGCACTTTTATATCATTTTCAAGCCATCTTACAATATTACCCTTTTGATAAATAAACGGCTAAGTCATGGGTTTCATTTGGAAAAAAGTGTACGTGTACATCATTTCAAAACACACCAAGGTCATAATTTCCTAGTGAGGCAAGGCTGTTAAAAAAAAAAAAAAAAAAAAAAAATCTGAAGTTGGGTTGAACAGAACAAAAGGCAACGCCGTCATCTGTGAACTAGCGATGGGGGGGGGGGGGAATCAAGGTTCCCAAACACGCTCAGCCCGTGAGCGCCCCCTTTGACCACTGTGAGCAACATCGGGCGTATGCACGCTGGTCAGATCGTTGCCATCCATTCAAGTTACGGGCCTCATTCAAAGGTTCAGATTACAGCATTCACATCATTTTTAATTTTATTTGTGTTTTTGCAAACCTGCAATGAAAATGTCAACAAACCAAAAAACACATTGCTAACCAAACCCAGCCAACTGTGAACCGTAAATATGAAACGTCGTTTCATTTATTCAGTTTAAAGCCACGATATCACCGTCTGTTTACTTGGTGTAAAACTGAATTATTGCTTGCAGAATATCTTTAGCAATGTATGTCGAAAGTTGAATAATGCTCCCAAACAGTGTTTTTAAAATACAGAATTAGCTTTTTGTGCAGTGTCTTGTCTGTGCTTTCATCCTCGATCAGGCTGAGTCAAGGTGGAATTTTAACATGATACGCCATCTCATTCTGTACTTTCTACTTTGGCTTCAGACCAGACCCTTTTTCGTCAAAAAAGAGAAAATCTCATCCAGTTTCACCACTTTTTCTTCTTCATTATTATTATTATTCACATACTCCGACATTCATTTAAGCAACATTTCTTTTTTTTAACTTTTGCCATTATTATCGAGAGTAAACATAAGCAGCATGTCTAACTCGTCTTTGCTCTACGTTGCCCAGACTCTGTTGCTAACTAAAGCAGTGTGCAGGTGCGCAGCTTAGAGAGAACAAAGACTGTGGGGGGGGGGGGGCGCTAAAATCTTGCTAAGTTGACCACAAAAATTAGTCGACGCATTAATGTCTGCCTCAAGACAATGAATAAAATAATGACAATAAAAGTGTATTTGCGCCACCCGGATCCCATTTTTTGTCGACCTGAACATTTGGCTAATGTCCATAATTACTGCATGACTTTTGTTGCAGTCAAGTCAGATGCACTGACGGACAATAAAATAATGTTGCCAAAAATGACAGATGAGTGTTAGAAAGTGATTGTTAAAACAATATTAGTAGTGGAATATACATATACTATAACAAGATCAATGAATGAGCTGAATGGTAGTTTTTATTTTGGCTTTTTTTTTTTTTTTTAACCTAAAAATGTAGTCGCTAGCATGCTAGTGCTAATCACGAATGCTAGCCGTTTAGAAAAGGCAATTTTTGTTATGGTCTCAAATTCTGTACAGTCTATAGCCTCCGCTCAGGACAAACGTATGAAATTTAGGGGTGGAAGTTTAACCCTCAAAAATGAGAATAAAATGTAGCTTTAAAAAAAACATACATTCATTAAAAAAAGGGATGAGGCGGCAATTACGCGACTAGTTGGCGAAATAGGTACAGATGAATCAACACTACTGGAAAGTCGATATTTGTATGAAAAATACGTTTAGGCTGTAAATGTAAAAGAATCTGAGGAAAAACGGAAAGTTGCGGTTTTTTTTTCCGTAAACCGAGGCCGTGGTCACGGTTTAACACGGACGTGGGGGGGGCGGGGGGGGAGCTAACGAGAGCTTTACAAGGAAGCCTGGAACGTCTCGGGAAGACGTCGCTAACGATGCGGATCTACGGAGCCGTTTGAAGCTACTTAAGAGACACTCTAGTTGTCAGCTCCAAGCCATGAGTTGCTATGGCAACATGACATATGCACGGCGCTCCCCTCCCTCGTCTTTCCACGACCCCCGCCCGATCCCCTCCTCGCACTGTGATCTTCCGCTGGCAGCACCGGTATCCAGAGCTGACGTTAAAAATAGAACAGTATCAGGGCATCCATATTTCATAGCCGAGCGCAAACGGACGACGAGTAAAATTGCATCTACGCTCGCATCCTCCCGGGGGCTGGGGGGGCCTTTTTTCTTTTTCTAATCACGCCTTAATGGGACGTTTTCTGATGAAACATTTACACCGCCGACAAGTGTGCAGATGACTTTCTTTTCTCCCCCCCCCCCCCCCCCCCCCCGTTTCAGCTCCTCTGCTGAGATGGTGAAAAGAAGGCCAAAAAAAGAGAAGGAGGGGGTGAAAGAGGTGTAAGGGGGGGGGCGATAATCGGCCTCTCCTCGACGGAGGTGTGATGACTTGATGGGCTAACGCGGTCACGCACAAACGGCATCGGGACGCTGTGTGAGGCATGCTGGGGGAAAAAAAAAATGGCCACCCTGCTGGCTGTTAAGACCTTTCATGTACTGCAAGTGAACGTCTCAACCAAAGCGAATTCAATCGTCAACTTTTCAGCACGAAAGGACGAATTCGGGATTCTCAAACTTTTTACACCAAGTGAAACAAAAAAACAAACAAACAAAAAAAAAAGTTGCACCATCACGACCAACGACAAAATACAGTCGCTAGTAGGCCTATGTGTTCACTGTGTGCTTGAAAGGAAAATGAATATTATGGTAAGCCACTATCACGTTAGGCACAGCGTGACCTTTGACACTTTGATTACATGACGGAAAAAAACAAAAACGATATTCATTCAAATGTATATACAGACTTCAAGTTCATGAAGGACAATTGGACTTACATAAGTGTAGTCCTACAAATGTAAATATATTGTATTCAAAAGTTAAAAATAGTTTTAATTTCAGGTTTTTTTTGGGGGGGGGGTTATTTGTGTGTACCAACAGCAAGCAGAAGCGTACAACTTGTGGTCCATTTATCACACTTGAAAATTATGGTTTTAATAGACTGTGATGCAGTCATCTTTATTTCACTGGAACGACACTAAAGAGTTGTTGTTTGGGATCAGCCCCCCACAAAAAAAATGACAACGAAAAACACGATTTACCGTGTACCATAAGTGATTTTTTTTTTTTTTTTTTTTTACTTTAAATTTCTATGTTTAGAAATGAATATTTTTAAAACAAAAACGCAAAAAATAAAGATTACCCTTTGGTAAAATTACAAGATGTCCATGCAATTTATGGTAAATGAATACAGTCTAATTTTGACTGAGATGATTACATTTTGATTTCAAATTCAAATGTATTTTTTTTTTTTTTCGAGCTCATTCTTTGTGACCGTTCCATTTTTGCTATTTTGCCGCACATCTTCTTGGTTTTTTTTTTTTTTTGTTCCCGGGAGTCCGGACCTTTTAGCGCTAATGAGAACTTTCACCTTGAGGCCCCCCCGAGGACGGCGTCCCATCCAAATGAAGATTGTCCGTCCTTGGTGATCCATAACAGTTTGACGGTGGTTCTGGCTCTCCTATCAAAAGACATTTGTCTGGATTTCTCCCCCTCGGGCGCAGCTTTACTCAGCGTAAAACCTCCATATTAGCTAAAAACGCTCCTCTCCGGCCTGCACTCTGCCTTCTTGCGGGTATTATTTTTTACGAGACGTTTTTATGAGAGGCGGCGTGAGAAGCGAGTCGTGCATCACGCTCGGCACATCTTAATAATTCAGCGGCGCGCCGACTGGAGCTAATGAGCCCGATGAAGGCAAGAATAACACAGACGCTAAAGGCCAACCGTCACGTGGAGACAGACACCGCCATGGATTCAAAGGATGCAGCTAACCGCGTACGACTGCTTTGTGACTTTACCTAAGTCGATTTTTAGGGCTTGAGACTCTCCTTTGAATTCCCGACTTTCAACCCCCCCCCCCCAAAGAAAACGAATCAGCGTCAACACGGCTCTTCCCGCTTCACGGGGAACGACAGAGGACAAGTGAGCCGAACCGTTGACTCCAAACATGTAAAAAAAATCTATTCCTCAATGCACATCTTTAGCCATCCTTCCATTTTGTGAGCTCCCTATCCTCACGAGCGCTGTCACCGGGCAATCGCAGGGCACACGGAGACAGACAACAGTCGCACTCACGGGGCAATTTAGAGCATGTTTTGGGGATGTGGGAGGAAAGCGGAGAGAAGCCACGCAGGGACGGGGAGAACATGCCAACTCCACACAGGCGGGACCGGAATTTGAACCCCGGTTCTCAGACGCTATAACCTGTTTCTCCAGCGTGCCACCTGCACATCTTTATGTCATCCAAAAATATCTCGATACGATGAAGAATTACGATTCAGGGCAACGAAAAATATCCGCCGAACTGGGTCGGCGCCGACATCGGAAAGGCAACCGACTCACATCCGATCATCATCATGGCCACGGCGAAGATCTTCTCCCCGTCGGTGGTGGGCGCGATGTTGCCGAAGCCGATGCTGGTCAGGCTGGTCATGGTGAAGTACAGCGAGGTGATGTAGACCGAGTCCTTGTTGGGGCCGCCCTCCCACTTGCCCAGGCCGCTGGCGTTGAAGCGGTACGGCGTGCCCACGGTCTCGGCCAGGATGTACAGCCAGCTGTCCGTGCGCACGATGTTGGTCACCTCGTCGATCACCTCGTAGTCGCCGATGCTGTACCTGCAATCGAGCGGCATCGCAAAAGTCGGGTTTGGGGTTTGGTTTGCGGGACGGCGGTCGCCGTTGCTCACACTGCACAGCGACAGTTAGTCGGGAAAAACCCACAGAAGTTTTTTTACATCCCAAAAATTTCAGGACTAAGCTGGGGTACCGTAATTTCCGGGCTATAGAGCGCACCTGATTATAAGCCTCACCCAGTACATTTTTCAAGGAAAAAGCATTTTGTACATACACAAGCCGCACCTGATTAAAAGTCGCATGTGCCCACCTTGCAACATGGGATATTTACAAAGAAAGAGTTTTCAAAGTTTTAATAATATACCTTAGCTTTTGTTAGCAAAGTGTTAACGCTAGCACAGCGCTAACAGGGCCGGTTAAAAAAAAACAACAACAAAAAAAAAACATACCGGTAAAAGTCACTTCCTCGGCACATATATTCCACCGGCCTCACTCTAACCTTTCCCGCTCGAGCGCCCCCTTGCGGCCGTTACAAACTAACGGCGTCACCGCATAAGCCGCGGGGTTGAAAGTGTGTGAAAAAAGTTGCGGCTTCTAGTCGGAAATTACGGTACGTTGGCATCAGCTGTTTTTTGGAGGGCTATAAATAAGGAAAGAAAATCTGGAAGAAAAAAAAAAAAGAAATGGACGAGCGTTTTGTAGAGGCGAAGAGCTATTTTTCGCCTGGTTTATTGTTGGAAGTTATGGAGAGTTTTTGGGCACGTACTGTACTTGCTCATCGTCATACTCTCAGTTCAACAGCCCAACCCCGAACACACCGCGTGACAGTTCACCCCCACTTATTCAAGATTTTTTGGGGTTTAAAAATAAGACACCTCGACTTTTTCACTACTTGCTGGACATCTCCCGCCAACGGTGGCGTCTCAGTGTGCATGTAAATGTCGTATGCTGTATTTTTGTTTTTTGTTTTTTTTTCAAAATTACATCACCACGTGTAAAAATTTGACAGGCCGATAGATAGAAAGAAATGCAGCGATTCTAACAAGTCACTTTTTATATTTTTCTTCCTCTCAGAACTGCCAACAAAATCCGAGGCACCACCCCCCCCACCCCCCCCGAAAAAGAGAAAGGAAACAAGCAAAAGTAAAGAGATTTACAGTGACAGCGTCGCTGTCATCCAAGGTAACGGCAGTTAACCTCTCTCCTTTTTATTTTTTTTTTTTTTTTAGCTTGTGATGCGACCATAGCAACCGCCGACACGGCACTGTGGGAATCGGCGCGGCGGCTATTTTTACCAGCGTTGGGATTCACGTGTTGTGACACTTTATTAGGTACACCCCCACCCGCCCGACGCACGTGAAGGCGAAGGGTCGACAAAGCGTAATCGCCTGGCTTCTTTAATCCACGCCACCGAATATTCCTTCAACTTGTGCGTGAAATGAGACTCCTAAGTATACATAATCTTTGTGACATTTTTTGTTTGGTGCTGTGCCTTCAGATTCTTCGAATGTAAAATATGTGCCTTGGCTCTGTGAAGGTTGCTCTGGGACTGTGCGCACATTTGGATACCAAGCATTCAAAAAAAACAATAATCCATAATGTAACGAAAAATACACATTTAGTATGGCGAGGCGGGAGGGGAAAAAAAAAAAAAAAGCAGCATCTAATGAATGCGTAATTAACAGAATAAGTGCGCTCGTTATGATAATTGTGTTGGGCACGTACCAGATGCAGGCCAGCCAGTGAGCGGCCAGACCGAAGACGCACACCAGCAGGACCAGCACGGCGGCGCCGTACTCGATGTAGTGGTCCAGCTTGCGGGCCACCCGACCCAGACGCAGGAGCCGGACCACCTTCAGGGAGCTGAACAGGCTGCTGATGCCCTGCAGCGGAGGGAAACGCTCGCGTTACACGAATCGCAACAACAAGTCGAACTCGTAGAAAATGAGCTCAAACGCAGCCAAAGTTAAATCAAGTTAAACGGGCAGGAATTGCCATATGTCCACGGCCACCGGGGGGCAGTGGAACACAGACGAGCGTAAAGAAGAGTTTCACAACTAAGTGACTCAGTAAGATGAGTTGTTTTTCCACAGACGATGAAAAATGGATGTTATTTTCCAAATGTGTTGCGGGTTAGCGATGCTCAAAGGGTTCCAAGTTCTCTTATCCGGTCTATGGCCTTTTGCATTCGCCGTTAGCATCGGGCTAACAGACTTTCCCAAGTTACCTCATCTGATTGTTTTTCGTTTTTTTAAATTTCAATTAGGAATGGCGAAAAATATCTTAAATCAAGCAACTGGCCTCTTTTTTTTTTTTTTTTTTAAATAATTGTTCACTATTAACTGCTTAATGCAAAGTTTGTTGACATTGTGCAGTGCTTGTAAGTCGGATTTTTCCTTAAAAAAAGGCTATTCATTCACTCGCTTGTAAGTCCAAGTACCGCTGCTTACGTTAAAAAAATATTCTATTACCGTCTCCAGAAATTGACGGTGATGAAAAAATATAAATACAGCATTTTAAGGCCATGTTGCCAAACCCTCGCAAAACTTTTATAAAAGATTTTATGATGATGCACTATTGCATCCGATTGTTTTCACTTTTAAAGCTTTCACAGTGCATTCCGCCCTCTTTATCCCACCAGATCAATTTTTATATCGTATTCCTTTTAAATGACAGCCTCCGACGTGCTACACAGTAATACGCGCCGCGTTGTGTCAAACATGAAAGGGTATGCAAATGAGGAGCTGGCCACACACACAAACACACGCAGACGTGACGCCTGTGTGTGTTACGAAAGTCATTCTTTTTTTTTTTTTTTTTTTAAACGGTGTGGAAAATGTATCGCTGAGCCGCAATGTCGAGTCAGCAATTTGTCCAAACTCCCACCGCCTGTGATTCAAATGAACACGTGCACACCCCCTGAGCAGCTTCACACAGTCATGGCCCACACTCTCTGAGTGAGTGACTGAGTGAGTGAGTGAGTGAGTGAGTGAGTGAGTGAGAGACAGAGAGAGACAGAGAGAGAGAGAGAGAGAGAGAGACAGAGAGAGAGAGAGAGAGAGAGAGAGAGAAAGCATATTGATCGGGCTAATGCTCGGCGGCGGTGTGCAGCCCGCACGACTGCTGCGCTGGCCGTCACCTGATCCGATCTCGGCGGCGTCTGACGGACACGTCGCCCTCTCCAAAAGAAAATCAGGCTGAGGAGCAAAAATTCAATTATACCACGCGAGCGAAGCCGTTTGAAAAACATGAAATAAGCGAAATAATCTGGGTCGGCGGCACGGTAATTTAGTGGCTATCACGTCTGCCTCGAAAGTCAAGAGGTTGTGGGTTCAAATCTCTTTGGGAGTTTGCATGTCTGCACGGGTTTTTCCATCCAGAAACTTCCCGGCGCGCTCCAGAAAGGTGACTCGGCCGCTCGCTTCCGCGGAGCCCCTTCTAACCGGCGCAATGAGCACATGTTTAATTCATATTTTTGCCGATTGTCCAGCTTCCCCAAACATGAAAAAAAAAAAAAAGCACGATAGCCTCCTAATAATCTAAATCAGTTCATGTATTGAGAGTGAGTATATTGGTAGAAGGATGCTGAGGATGGAGCTGTCAAGGAAGAGAGAGCGAGAGGAAGACCAAAGAGAAGGTTGATGGATGTGGTGAGGGAAGACGTGAGGGCAGTTGGGGTGTTGAGAGAGGAAGATGCAGGAGATAGGCTAAGATGGCAAAAGATGACACGCTGTGGCGACCCCTAACGGGACAAGCCGAAAGGAAAAGAAGAAGAAGAAGTTCATGTATTGAGTAGCATATTTTCCGCACTATAAGGCGCACGCAAGAGCCTTATAATCAGGTGCGCCTTATATATATATATGGATCAATATCGAGCCTTTAGCTAAGCCCATATCATGGATGCATAACGTAACCCCAGCAGCCTCTACTGTAGCAGCGTCTATTCTATGCGTGTTATAATGCGGCGCGCCTTATATATGAAGAAAAAAAACGGCCAGTCGTTGAAGGTGCCCCTTATTGTGCGGAAAATACGGTAGTTTTTTCCCATTTAATCTATGAAAATCCATCCCGTTATTTCAAAGTTCAAATATGTCTGTCGCAATGACGTAGAATATAAACTAGTCTGCGCACTATGCACCCAACATTGGTTCCCCACGGTCAACATGCTCTGACTTCCGCTCAGGGCAAAAAGCATGGTAAACGATACACACATTGTTATGGAAAACGATGCGATAAAGCTATACAACAATGGGATGTTTTGGATCCCTAGAGACATGAATTTAATCTAAACATTTGCAGCATGCGCAGGAAGGTTTAAAAGATAGACTGACACAAATATGTCATAGAGGGTACAGACCTTTATAATATCGTAATGATAAATTTTCCACATTCATAATCATAATAATTAATCGTGAAGGTTAAACTGTAACACACTTACTTACCGGTGAAAAGTTACTTCTTCGCGACCGCCTGCACGGTTTTGACAGAACATTATGTTTCACAATGTACAACTGTCAGGATATAAAAAGATGTCAATTTTCACGTGAACTAGCACCCGAAGCAATGTTTTGCCCTGACCGGAAGTTGAATGCGAATTGCCACGTGAATGGGATCTGCGCGCAGTCTAGTTTTGATTCCACGTCATTGCTCTGTTGCTTTTCAAGTGAAGATTTTTGAGCGGCCATCTTGCTATACTTGCTAATTAGCTTTGAGAGCGACGTATGATGTAGTACAAAATGTTTGTCTGTCATTTCATCCGATTGCTGGTGTTGAGCGATGTGGTTCCAAGCGTGCTTTATTAATGATTTTTTTTTTTTTTTTTTTTTTTATGACTGCATTAGCCGTCCACGCGCAGCAGTGTGAAGCTGATGTAATGTTTGCTTTCACGCTGCTTTGGGACACCACGCAGCCGTTTGAGAATGAAAAAAAAAAAAAAGTGTCGTATTTGTTTTGGCGCATCGACATCGTCAGCGGGGAACCTCGGCGAGCTCCGAGCTGCTGGATCAGAACATCTGTTTACTTCTTTGCTGCTTTTTTTTTTTTTTTTTTTAAATCTCATTTTTGGAACAAAGCGTTGTCTTCAGGGGTGGAAGGGATTTTAATGTTTAAATTTTGGGGCCTTTAAAAAAAAAAATAATAATAATCCAACTTTCATCTCGTAATAATTGACTTTTTCTAAAAACTTTGTTCAACCTCATTAGTGACCACTTGTTTTCCACCATAGCTAAAATTTACTTTACTTTCGCAATACAATAAGTACTATTTCAGTCTAATCACTTTTTCCTTAGAAAAATTTAAATTTAATTTCAAAATGTGACAGCTTTTTTCCAATTTTTCTACTTTTTTTTTTAATACTCTGAATTAGTTTTTTGCAGAAAAAAAAAAACTTTAATCTTGTAATCTTTCACCTTTCTCCCCCTCCGAGAAGTAGCTTCAACCTTGTGAATTCCAAACTGATGAAATCTATTTCCCTTAAATAATAAAAATGTAATTAAACGTGATTTTTTTAATTGAAAAATTGCAATCTTAATCTTGTAGTATTATGACTTTTTTTTCCTTGACAAAAAAAAAAAAACCCAAAACAAAATAAATCTTTGATCTCACAATAAGATTTTTTGCAACAACTTTAGTTTCATAATATTAAAACTATTTCACTCAAGTTTAGTGTTACTTTTAGTTGGTAGTAAGTAATAATCAATAGACAATATAAATTGTGGAAAAACTATTTGAGTTTAGAATACATTAATTTTTAAACAAAAGGCTTAGTTTTTAATGCAGAATCAATCTTAGACTGTCATCTTTTTTCTTCATATGATTTATCATTTGTAAAAATCTCCTCTTTTCTCCAAATATTACAATTCAAATATATTTTATTAAGTACATTCTGACTTGAAAAAAACTTTCATCTTTAGTTGGATTTTTTTAAATTATTGTAATTTTTTTTTTTTTAAATTATCAAAAAAGGAAACAATATGGTCTAAAAAATACTTATACTCATTACGCCATTTCTCTTCATACATCGTGCTCATAAATACAAAATATGTCGATATAGGGCCTTCCAATCTTTTGAAGGTGTCCCCCTCCCCCACCCCCACCCCTCCACGGTAAAACTAAGCAGCGCAAGTCCAGTGATTGGAATTCACGGCGGACACAGCAAGGTCGACGCCGCGTGTGTGCGCGCAAAACATGAAAAACAGCAACTTGTTCATTATCATATTCTCATCAAAGTGAAGCCTACTTGAGTCACAGCTCGCCGGTTCCAATTCTTGCCACGTCACGTCACGTCCCGTGCATGCATACAGGGGGGGGGGGGGGGGGGGGGGGGGCATGCAGAAGACAACAACAGAAAAAGAGAGGTGGGGGCCGGGGTCAAAAAGAAAAAAATGAAAACACCATCAAGTGATGAATAAACACACAATAAACTCAACTCAAATAATAACAACAAAAGTCATCATTCCACAAATGCGACGACGGCGAGGCCGAGAAGAAGCAAAATGTTCACGGAGGCCATCAAAATCGCTCAAGTGGCTCGTTCACGTCCGCCGCATCGCCGATCACCTCCGGAGCGATTCGGGAGACGATCGGAAAGAGAAGCGTCGGCCTCAAAAGCAAACCTCGCACACCGGCAGGGAGGCGACCTCGCGTTTTACACTCCACGGATCGCATTTGTCGAAATTTCCAGCGACCCATCCGAGAGGCTGCCAACTTCATGACTGGCCGCGACTGCACGGAACCGCAGCTTGGACGACCGGGTCGGCTGGCGGGGGAAGTAGCTAACCCTTATACTTTATTTTCATTCTTTCAAATTTTTGCATTGTAATTTATGAATCATGACTATATTAAATACATCTGAATTTTTTTTACTTTGGATGAATTTATTCTCATGATCTGATATTTATGTTCAAATTTTTACATGTAATATTTAGTTGTCATTTTCAAATGTTTTTAAGATTATCGTTTATGTCTAATATTTTGTTTTCTTTAAATTTTTTTGATGTTTTGGTATTTCTGGTGTAATATTCTGTTTTTATAAACATTTTTGTTCAAATAGTTGAGTATTTTGGGGTTTTTATTTTGACGATAGTTCATTCTGTTTATGTTACGTTAATGTTTTCGAGGTGTCTAAACTGTTGTATTTTTCAAGTATTTGTATTAATTTCTATTATTTTTGTCACAATTTTTGCTATCCTATTTTTCATCTAACAAGGTTTTAAGCCATGTAATATTTTTAAAAAAAAAAAAATCTATTCATGAGTTGTAATTTTTTTGTCATACAGTGTCATCATCTTCCAGTATTTTGTCTAACTAAAAATATTATTATTTTTTGGAGGGGAGGGTTAAATTGCAACAATATGCTATTTCTATGTTGATATTTTTTTGGAATGTTTTTCTACTACGGTATTTGAGCCTGTATATCGGACACCGTGCATCCGGTTCCGCGTCCACAAGCGCAAAGTGACCGCTGGCGTTCCCCCTGACGCTCGAACTCGTCAGCATCCGCCATGCTGAAACGCGGAAACCCGAGAGCGACGTCTCAAAACGCCGCCCTCGCTTGGACGCGCGCACGCACGCACGCACGCACACACGCGCCGGTGCCGACTCTGACGACAGCTCGCCGCCACCCACCCCCGAGAGCCCACGCGTGCAAACACACGTCACGAAATGCTGACGCCGCATTTGACGTCACACGCACGTGCGGAACATAGAAGCAAACGACAGGGAGCGCTGTATTGTACACAAATATAATAAAGTATCATGAAAACCAATGTTAAGAAACAAACGGCTGTTATCAGGTATAATTACTGTTTGAGTTGCTCCTGAAAGGGGCGTGGCCTAGCGAGTGACATCAGGAGCTGGAGTCGGTTCGTCCGCGGGTGAGCTTCGAGCGCGGGTTGTGGACGACAGCAGCTCCTTCTTGTCATTTTCTCTTTGCGTTTGCCGTTTGTCCCTCCCACAAATGAAGGTAAAAAAAAAAATGTTTGTGTTCCCGTAGCCCATAAAACTGTTTCATCAAGCCATCTGCTTAAAAAAAAAAAAAAAAAAAAAAGCAGACGCAGGCATCGCATAATGGTCAAAAGAACTCGAGTTTGCTGTTGTCGTTACCCACAATGCATTGCATCAGTCAGCAGCCGTGAGGTTTTAATGGTTGGAGGGCGCATTTGACGGCGGTGTCTGTGTGTGTGTGTGTGTGTGTGTGTGTTTGAGCGAGTGCCTTTCTGTTGAATAATGGAAAAGGGTCCTCTCCCCCAATTATAATGTGCCAATTATCTATAAATCCGAAAGCGAGCGCTCCAGAAAAAGATTTATGGACATTGGCAAACAAGCAAAACGCAAGAAAGTGACACAGCGGAGAACGAATGCGATGACTGCGTATTACTCGCGCGAGACGTGAAAGGGTCTACGTGGACGCCGGATGAATGCACCGCTGCGGAAATCCATTCCGAGGGAAATAACTGGACATGCACGGCGTGTGCTTGTTCGGATCAACCCGAGCATTACCCGAGGGTCCTAACGCTGGCACTGGGCCAAACCTGGGCCTCACCTTCCCCTTTCTGAGTGTCTAACCTGAGCCCAAAAGCAAGCCCAACCCCAACCCTTGCGCTCAACCCAAGCTCCGACCCCATCTTCAGCCGTAACCTCAAACCCTTGCCCCAAACCTGAGTTCTAATCGGCTCCCTCACCCTAAACTGAACCCTAACACAAGCCTGACCCGAACCGAACCGAACCCATTCTAACCTTAACCCAGCTGTGTCCAAACAACATCCTGTGGTTCATTTGCCGCTTGCCGTCCAATCTTTACCCCAAATAATAAAAGTTGCTGTCGGGTGCAGGTTTTGAAAATAATTAGCGAGGAGACCTTCAGATTGCACGGCAATTCTAACCTAGCCACCCGTCCACCGATCGTATTTGTCAACTACGGCGTTGAAACGGATCGACTTGCTTCGGGTTACGTCGGGTGCCGCAAACATCTCAACACACTCACCTCATCGACGTTCTCAAAGGCGTTGATGACGTCGTAGGGCAGGCAGGAGAGCAGGTCTATGACGAACCAGGTCTTCAGATAGTTCATGCGGATGAGTTTGGGATCCGAGATGACCTCGCCGGCCGGCCCCACGAAGGTGGTGTGGAAGTTGAGCACGATGTCCACGAGGAAGATGACGTCCACGATGCTGTCCACCACCAGCCACGTCACGTTGTTCTGCTTGGTCTTGAAGGACACGTTGTAGGGCACCATGATGGCCGTGTAGAAGGTGAGGATGAGGATGACCCAGTCCCATGTGGTCTTGAAGAGGCAGTAGTGCAGAATGATGTGGGGGGGCGTTTTGGGGGTCTCCTGCTTATACTGGGGCAAGATGTCGGAGCCCAGCTGCAGCACCTGCCCGAAAACGCGCAAAATCTGTAAGCCCGGAACAAAACTCACAGAAAGAAAGCGCATTGCCGGCAAGTACTCCAATTTGTGACACCTCTGAAATGAATGGCTCAGGTTTAACAAAAGCCAAAGATCAAGAGCCCAAACCAGTAGATATGCAAAATGGAATACATGAACTGTATTGCTCGAGATGTGGAAATCCGCATGCCTTCACATATTAATTAATAGCACGCCTTGAGGAGACATGACAGTTCAGTGCGGTGATGACTCGAAGAGAAAAACTGTTCCTCGGTTTGTCAGCTCTTCCTTTCAGGAGCTGGAGCCGGGGTGTGCGGCGTCCTCACTAATGTTCCGAGCTCTGCTGAGGCACCGTCTGCCGAGGAGCAGAGACGCCGTCTTAATTGTCCTCTGAAGCCTTGCTCGGTCTGCCTCGGTGCAGCTCCTGTACCAGATAGAGACGCAGTACGTCAGCAGGCTCTCGAAGGCTCGGTGGTGGAAAGGCCAGCTGCAATTTTCTGTCCAGCTCTTTTGACAACCGCTGAGATGAGGTCCTAAGAGTTCAGGACTCCCAGGTACCCTGAATGTGTGGACTTGGCGTTGATGAAGAGCGGAGGCCGTTCAATTCTGTCTCTCCTAAACTCCACAATGATATCCTTTGCTTTTCTAAAGTTCACTGCTCGATTGTCATCTGAACAGCAGGTTGTGAGCTTCTGGACCTCCTCTCTGTAAGCTGCCACGTCTAACTTCGAGATCACCCAAACCACCGTTGTGTCATCAGTGAACTTAATGATGACGATGACGATGACATTGTAGACTGGGATGTAGTCAAAGGTGTTGAGACGGTACAGGAGGGCGCTCAGCACACCACCCTGCCGTGAGCCGCTGTATGCGGATGGAGGAAAGGTGAGAGTCGGGGGGTCTGTTGGTCACAAAAAAATCCTTGATCCAGGTGCAGGCGAGAGGAGGCAGACCCAGGATGTCTCGTTTAGTCACCAGAACGTCCGGTACGATTGTGTTAAAGGCCGAGCTGTAATCCAAAAAGAACATCCTAGCGTAGCTCTGCGGTTGTTCCAGGTGGCTCTGTCGATCTGGTGTCACATCAGGCTTTGCAGACCTAACCCAATCAGAACCTTCTAGCCTTAACATAAAAGCAAACCCTAAACGAAGCCAATGCTCTCCTAACCTGAACCAGAGACTAAGGCAAGCTATTAGTTTAGCCTTACCCCCCCACGAAAACTGCAGCCCTAATCCATGTGGTTCACTCGGGGCGCCAAGCCTTTTCAAATTGAGAGACGATGATTTTGAAGGGCTTCCAGTTTGATGCACAATCCTGGAGTAATACATTTGCTCAAGAGAGCTTTAATTCTTTTCATTTTCACCTGTGTGCACTCCTTGATCATTCGAGTGAACTCTAAAGACGACTATCAATGATTTAAAGAGGGGCGAAGCAAATTCATCAGTTTGCAATATTTTTGTTCTCTAAATCTCTGAAAGTCTTTACATTTTCTAACAAAATTTCTCCGGCAGTCCTTGGAAATGACAATTTCCTGGAGCCCACCCCGGCTAGCTTTTGGGGCGAAAGGCAAAATACGCCCTGAACCGCTAAGTCAGTCCGTCGCAGGGTAAAAACCAGTTGAAAATTCCTCAGTCCTCAGCAGATAAAAAGCCCGGTCGGTACAAATCCGTACGTAGATGTCCAAAAAGTGCGTGCGTGCGTGCGTGCGTGCGTATTACCTCAGCCAACCGCGAGTGCTTGTGTACGTTCTCTCCTTTGTGGACGGTGGGCTGCAGCTGCTGCAGGACGCCTCGGCTGCTTGTCAGAGCTCGGGTCAGTCGCGCGAATTTGCCCCAGCCTGCGCCGCAACAAGTGAACGTCGTCAATGCGTAGTGAGAACCAAGATGAGTAAATGTATTCCATGTTCCAGAAAGGTCGACGTCAAGTATTGGATTCAATTAAAAAACACGTTTGGATCCAAAGCACAAGACCCAACATGATCAAATATTGGCACTCGGTATCGGCGTACTCAAACTGGGTCTGAAAACATTGCATCCTTTCCCCAACCCGATGATATCTTTCTGTCTGCCTACACGCAGGCGAATTCTACACTGACATCTTGTATCGGTCCCACTTTCCTGGGACCCGCGCTCCCGTCCCTTTGGACTCATTTCATCATTTGAAAGTGTGTCAGTATCTCCCGCACAGCGGTGAGCACACTTTGACGCGAGAAACAAAAGAACTGTCTGCCCGTATGATCCCATGCAGTATATTATATCTCTGCAGCTGGTTGCGGCTTGAAAAAAAAAACAAAACAATTATCAGTATTTTCATGTAGATTATAAAAACAAGGAAGGTGGTTGCAGAAAAAAAATAATAATAGTTTTGTTCGGACATGGTTTGCTCGGAAGGTTTCGACTAAATGCTCGTCTCTCGTTTCTACTGCAGTTTTGCGATCCTGCCCGATTCTCCCCCCCCCCCCCCCCCCCAAATTGATGTTATACGCCGTCCTACTGAACGGAAATGCACTTAATCTGTTCCAGTTTCTCAAAAAAAAAAAAAAAAAGACCAAAATCGCTCCATTGTATATAAAATTTTTAAAAAAATACTAATGACATAATTAGAATCTAAAAATATTCAAGATTTTGCCACTTTTTTTGGCTTCAATTTAATGGACATTGCGCTGCTCCATTACGTGTGCACGCCTTGGCCACCTGGGGGCAGTATAATGCAGTTGTCACTTATATGCGTCAGCCACTCTTAGTCATTTTTCGACAGAGGAAAAGAAATCTGTGAGTATTATTATGCATCTACATGTGTCGCCTCGCCCTTTGAGTTCAAGTATCCAAGTTCTGAGGTTGTTTTAAAGACAAAACACGTCATTCTCTTTGTTTCATGTTTTCTTTGACGGTAAACTTCAACTGGGGGTTTGCATTTAACACTGTGAAAAGTGTTTTTCTTTTTGCCCCTGACTAATTTCAATAATCGTTCACTAGGTGCCCAACCCGCTGCCTGTTACGAAGCGAGCGTCTCAAATTTTTGCCCACAAGTCAAAAACAACCAAACAGACAAACAAAAGTCAACTGTCGAGTTTTTCACGAGTTTGCCACGCCACCTTTGGACGAGTCGTCCTCGATGGGCTGCTTGAAGGCCGTGATGTCGCTGAAGGTGCACAGGAACAGGACCACCTTCTCCTGCTCGTTTCGAATGGGCGCGATCTTCACGAAGAACCACACGGGCGTCCCTGCAAGCGCAAGAAACGGCTCACAAAAGTCAGAATTGATGCGCTAAAGGGTCACAAAGGGACACTGACGACACGCCGGGAATCAAACACGGGCCGCGGAGGAAGCGTTCGGATCGCGCTTTGAAGTCGGCCGTGTACTTCCCCGAATATATTTGCATGATGAGGCCGAGGCGGCGTACTTACTGTTCTTCTTGTACATGAGGATTTCAAACGAGTTCATCTCGTAGTTCTCGAATGTCAGACGCACTTTTTCCGTCGTGTCTTTGTCGGTGAGCTCGCCGTACATGAAGCTGGGAAAAAAAAAAAAAAAAGATGAATTTGAATTTTTAATAGGCACACATTAGTCAATGTGTGAATATTTTATCACCTCACTTGGATTATTGTCTTAGATATCCTCTAGTTAAATATTTTATGTACTTTTTTTTATACAATGGCTGCTCAATAAAAACGTTTTTTTTTCTTCATTTTTTTCTGAATCCAAAAGAAAAGCAAATTCTCCAAAAAACACACAAAAAAAAATCTTTGTTTTAACTAAATTTATTTAGGAAAAATAGACAAAAGACGATTGGGTTTTTTTGGGTCATAAAATAGTGTAGAAATGAATTGTGTTTATTATTTAAAATCTGAAGACAAAAAAAAAAGAAATTCAAAAGATAAAAATACTGTTTTAGGGAAAATATTTTTATGAAATATTGAAAATATCAACCCAACAGTTCCAGTTAATTTAATTAAAAAATAAATATTATGTGAAAAATAAATGTACCGTTTTGAGTTTCATGTATTGAGACAAAACAAAATTATGGGGTTCAATTTCAAATCTGTAAATAAAAGTAAGATGCGGACATACTTTTCCAGTGCTTTATTCATTTTTATCTGGTTGAAATGTTTGTTTTTCCAATTCTGAGTTGGGTTCTGGGCTTAAAATAATTAAAGGACTTATTTCGGTATTCAGACAATGGGAGATAAAACACAAATATAAAAAACCAAATGTGTTAAATCGAAAAATGAAGTTTAAAAAAAAGTCACTGGTTTTCACATACAGTAAAAAAAAAAAAAAAAAAAAAAAAGCATATTCAAAATGCCATTTTTTTTAAATGACAATTTTTTGGTTTTCATGTATAACAAAAATACAAATTATTTTTCTATATCAGAAAAATAATCTTTGTTTGTTATTTTCTATACCAGAAAAATAACACAAATGAGTATCTGGACATTTAAAAAAAAAAAAAAAACAACAACAACAAAAAAAAAAAAAAAAAAAAGACTTTGTTCTTCCTCCCCAGAAAACCCTAAACAATGTTCATTAACGTCAGCCGGCAGGTACTGAGCCTGATTGCTGCATGAAAAACGGAGATGAGGATTTTTGGAGCCAAAAAGCAACGATTATTACCCGTTGTAATGAATACATAATCCGGAGGACGGGTCACCGTGTGCGTTTTTGCGCCGTCAGCCCTGATGTAAATATACCGCGCGGCGGGTTTGCAAACAAAGCAAAATGTAATTAACGAGGCAACATTTTGACGCCGCGGGCCGACCTCTCTCTTTTCTGAAGCCGTTTTCTTCAAAGAAAGTCAATTAAAAATTCCACGTGGCACGTGGGGAATTCCCGGCGGATTTGTCCTGCCAGACTCCGGACACAAATCTTTGATCCGCAGCAAAGCGGGCTCCGATGTTGGAAAGGAGTTGGAATTGTCAAAAACAACTGGGAATGAAATTTTACAGCCTCGTCATCAAGCGTCCAGCCACGCAATCCGCCATCAATCGCTCGGAACGCCTTCGACGGCAGACAACTCAAACGTATTTGTTCCGTACTTAAAGGAACACAAGCCCTCAAAATACAACACGGGCTCAGCTGGTAAAGCGTTGGCCTCACAGTTCTGAGGTCCCGGGTTCAATCCCGGACCCGCCTGTGTGGAGTTTGCATGTTCTTCCCAGTGCCCGCGTGGGTTTTCTCCGGGTTCTCCGGTTTCCCCCCCCCCATCCCAAAATCATGCAGCTTTACTTGGACACTCAAGATTCCCCCGTCGGTGTGATTGTGAGTGCAGCTGTTTGTCCCTACGTGCCCTGCGATTGGCTGACGGATAGTTCAGGGTGTAGCTTGCCTCGTGAGACCCTTGTGAGGATAAGTGGCTAAGAAAATGGGTGGATGGACGAATACAACCGCAACAAAAGTGATTAAAGTTTGTCTAATAAAGACGGAAATTTAAAACCTGTACACCGGTGCATGTTTGGCAAGATAAGACTTGTCAGAAAGATGCCACGTCTCCCTGCTCACCGCACATACCACCACCCGCACTCTCCCTTCCGGCTGTTTAATTCACCTTTTTGCTTTTCCCCCCCGACCACAGGACTAGAACAAATAATAAAACCTCACCCGCAGCATGAATACCATTCCAGACAACGTACATCAGCAGGGGTGCCCAAACCGTTTTGCCGCAAGATCTACTTTTCAAGCAGCCAACCGGGCGATGGGGATGTATTTCTATTCTCTTTGATTTTTGCTTTGTTTAACGCCATTGTCTGCTTCCGGGTTGTCATACTGAAAATCAGAACCTGCCCACGACTGCCTTGACTGGATAAATGAACAGGGTTGAATAAATAAACCAATAAAAACATTTGGACCTACAAACAATGACTAAGAAGCCAGCCAATGGCCGCATCCCGTGATTGATGTGCGGACCCGGCAATAACGGGAACAGGTACTGAAAATCCAGAGACCCAAAAAAAATGCTTCGATGCGAACTACAGTCGAGTGATTCGAGGTCTGTTTTCTACTTCCAAAAAAAAAAAAAAAAAAAAAGCCTTCTGACTAAAAATAAACCGAAAACGAATAAGAGCTCGCAGGCGCACACAAACACTCCATTGAGTGTTGGTCCTGGCAAGAGTTCTGAAGTTTATGCCGGAGCACCCGAGGGTCCAAATCACCAACGTTGGCTCTGACAAAAGCCAAGAAATCTGCGGCCATTTGCGATCCTTTTCGTTAACACGCGAACGTCGCCAGATGCTGTCACTCGCCATCCTTCAGTTGGATCATCCGAATGAGAAAAAAAAAAAAAAAAAAAAAGGAGATGGGAAATGATCCACAGTGTCGTCAGCGGCCCGTGGGTCCCCCCCCCCCCGCCCCCCTTTCATCGGTGAGCTCTGCCTCATTGCCGTAGTTTGATTTTTTTTTTCAAATGAAAATCGATACAAATTGAGTAGACGGGGGCCGACTCGTTTGTTTGTATTTTTTTCCCCACATGTCGTCGATATCCAGCCCGAGGTCCATGTAGCCACGCAAAATTGTTCTATTAGTGCGCTGAATTGTCTTATTAGCAAGGACCGAGAGCAGACTAGCGCGTGGAAGTCGAGTTGTGAATATCGAGGATATCGAATAAACGCGCCGCTGGTGTCAAACTGGTGGTCTGGGGGCCAGATTCGGCCCAGATTGGTTTTATGGGGCTAGCGAAAGCAAATTGTGTTTCGAATTCATATTTCTTGTGAATTTATCAAAATTGCAAATCGTCTTCCCTTGTAATAACTTACCGATGCCTCCTTGAAGAGAAATTGAATAATAGTTGGACAAACGACTTTTTATAGGCTTCTGATCTAGTTATCCATCAATTTGTCGCATGAAAAGCGTGCAACGAGTGAAGTGCTAGATGTTATCTCATAGAATTTCATAATGTGCCGGTCCTTTTTGGACGCCAAAGTGGTTCCACCAGTGTAAAGAAATGTCATTAAACAGTGGGGGGAAAAAATATTTGTTGTAAGACTGAACTGAACGCTCTGACAAATGACAACAGCGTACTCGTATAAATTAAGAATATGGAGCAAATATTTTTGCAGCTTTCTAGACAAAACACTTGCAATTGAAACTTTTGAATGAAAAACGTTCTCTCACTGGTCATCCGCAAACGCTGCAAATCCTGCCACCGGCACACACGCTAATTGGCACGCGGCTCAGAAAAGACGACGCATGGCCTCCATTTTGTCGATCAACAACGCTCGGATCAATTATTCATTTAAAGAGCGCCCATTGCGGCTGCATCGAGGCTAAGACGCTGGCAGGCCACTCGCCCGAGCATTGGAACGTCGGCCTTCCTCGGATAGAAAGTTCACACGCCCGTTGCTCAAATGCCAGATAGTTATGATACAGTACTGTATATTTTAAAAAATAATAATAATAATCTTTTTCCACCTTTACACTGTCTTAAAGAAACTCTGTTTGAAAAGAGGGCTTTTTTTTTTCTTTCTCAAGAGGGTAAGAACAAAGAATTGAGATAATGTGGTTGCACAAGTGTGCACACCCTCTTAAACCAGTGATTCAAGCTCATGTTAAACGGAAGGCAATACAAACAAGTGGCACCGTTTCAAAGGCCTCCGATAAAGTTCAGCCGGTTTTGAGGTGCGCAGACGTTTTCATTGTACCGGTGAGTGATAAGGCAGCAAAAGAGAGCGGCCTACCTGCAGGTGCTGCTCTTCTGCATGACCTCTGCCCTGTGGTACCCCGACAGTTTGCAGAAGCCGTCGTTGCTGTAGACGATGGGCCAGTCCACGATCTGCGCGTTGCCCAGCACAAAGTTGGTGTCTGCGCCGCCCGCACGGCCGAAAAGCACAAAAAGCAAACACTTGAGCGGTCGGGGCCGGCCGGCGTCTCGGCGGCAATCCTCCGAGAAACTCAAAAGAGCTTGGAAATATTTGCCTTTGATCAGAACCCAAGGGGGAGTGTTGGGGAAAATCAAAGGGGGGGAAAAAGTTATTGCAAGACGTGAAAGGACACAAGCAAAAAGGCCAAAAGCCGAAGCAGCAGCAGCAGCAGCAGTTGACTCCAGTGTACGCTTAGCGATACGCGATGGTCTTTTACCTCCACCCGGCAATTGCGCATTAACTACGACAACCCATGAAATACTCTTCAGAGTCCTTTTTTTTTTTTTAAATTTGAACATTTCACAAAATCGGATCAGAGTCGCGGGACAACTGACAAATCAAGCAGCCGACGCGTCGTCATTAGACAAATGCTAATCGCTGTCAAGACGTTATTTAGTCTCTCCGGAAGTCAACGTTAGCGTCGGCAGATAAATTCTTCTCGCTCAAGTTCAACAGCGGCGTGTGGAAGACTTCTTTCGACACCTGTGCCGGGTGCAACAAGGTCCAGACAATTTAGTCATTTCATCTTGAAATCTTTACTTCTTGGGCTACAAGGTTTTTTTTTTTTTTGGTTTTTAATCAAAAATTCAAGTTAACATTATTTGACCATTTAGTAAAATTAGAATTGAGTGGAATTGTCTCACAATGTTTTTACATGTAACAAGAAAAGATCCCTCAGGGATGCGTTTTTTTTTTTTTTTTGTTTCGTTTTTTTTCAGTGACAGGTTTGTTGTTATATAATCTCAGAAAGAATATTTGGGGCAATTAATTAATGTTAAATTGTGGAACATTTCAAATGTATTCCCGGTATGTGTAAAGGGCAACTTTGTTGAAATTTTGAATAATATCCTGGGAATTTGCTTTTTCTTTTTTACTGAAACAGGGGAGGCAAAAAAGGGACATTTATTTCAACAAATTATTAACCAGCCCTAGTTGCAGCCAGGTGGCAAATCCCATCATGATTATCACGAAAATGTAATTCTCTGAATCCCTGATTCGCAACTCCAGTTATCATATTGATCAGAAAAATTGACTTTTGACTTTTGTCAGAGCACAAATTTAAGGTGACGCGTCTTCTTCAGACAGCAAACTAGGTGATTCGATTGCGCCTCTGCTGGTTGAAGCTGGGTATTGCACCCCATTATGATTATTGGGAAAAATGGGTTTGCGCTACCTGAACACTTTTGAACGCCAAATAATTGAGCTGTGCCATAATTACTCCACGACCCGTAGAATTAACAAAGCATGTTGTTGTTCTTCGGACAGCAGACTAGTTGACTCAATAGCTCCGTTGCTTCAAGACATAATAAATCGAGTCATATATTAATAATGCGATCGCTTATCGTGCCCATTTCTACATATTCGAGCGCAAGCTATTTTAGATGTGAACATTGACTGTATACATCTGGACGTGGTTTAGTATTTGTTTCTCATATCGTCTCCTTTTTCTTGTCCCTGCTTATGAATATTACAAGGACAAATTTGTAACCTTTGCGTCCACGACGCTTCATTTCATGTGAGGACGTAGCGCCGACAAACTTTAAGACGACTGCGCACGCTGACACAAAGATGTCGTCGGGCTCGAGTGCGTTTTGTTTCACGGCGAAATAAAGCAGGATCGCGGGAGATAATCGACGAGATCCCTCGTTTGTCTGCAAATATCAATAATTGCCGTCATTAGTTTGAAAGGTCATAAAAAAAAAAAAAGGCAGCGGGGTTTAAAGCCACCTATTTTGCATATTAAAAAGGTGAGCAGCACCTCGGAGCAACGCTTACTCATAGTCAATATGCTAATCGACCGACATCATCATTGTTGCTTTGCCACTTGCTAAATGCGCCGCTTACCGGCATTGCCTCTTCGGATTTAAAAAATAATTATTATAATCATACAAAATCCGCCGTCCTTGAATCCCTGTTGCGTTCTTCTCGTTCTCACTTACCCTTGGCTGTAAAAGAGTAATTCATTGAGCATTAACGTTTATTGAAAGGAGCATGAAAAAGATCAAAAGCTCGCAAATGTGCTGAACCGGTTGGATACGAGCATCTCACCGGATGCAAAAAAAAAAAACGTCGTCGTCGCCGCCACGCGTCCTTCGCGTGACACATTTGGACACGCTGAAAGTACGAATGACCTTCGACTACGCCGCCATTCGAGGGCGGCAGAGAACGTTTCAATATTCGTCCAATATCCCACCTTGGAATTTAACCCAAGCCAAGGTAGAAGTCTACGTTGAACCGCTGACGATTTGCGTTTCATCATTCATAATTTGTTTTCTGTAGAAACAAACGACTATTTGCTGAAAAACTCAACCAATATCCACCCCCCCCCCCAGCGAAGTTCCTAAATTCCAGTATTTCAATGCAAGTACAGTACAACCTCGGTTCTCGACCACAATCCATTCCAGAAGGCGGTTCGAGAAGTGATTTGTTCGAAATCCAAATCCATATTTCCCATTACAATTAATGGAAAAAGAAATAATGCGTTCCAAGCCTAAAAAATTGGGTTTTTAAAGCATTTTTTAGCTTTTCCTGATAAACTTTGTAGTGGAAATATATGTTTCGTTTGAATGCTTTAAATAATGAAATAATTTAAGAAATAAATAGAAATATGTTATTTCCGGGTTTTTTCGTGGGCGTTGCAATTCACAAAAACAAAGCGCACCGTGGGTCAGTTGGTCGGGCCGCGCGTATCATATTATTTCCGGCTTTTTTTCGGGGGCGTTTGAGTCCTGGATTTTTGTTCAAAACCAGAAGCAAAAAAATTCTTGAAAGTTTCGTCTGAAAACTGATTTGTCCGAGAACGGGGACGTTCGAGAAGCGAGTATTCACTGTAGTTTCTGACTTTTTGTAACAGCAAACGAGTGGAGAGTCTGTTGGCTGCAGCGAAGTAGCGCACTCCTCTTTTCCTTGTTTGCTCGAGACCTCGTTCAAAATCCAAAGCACTCAACGGATTCATAAAAAAAAATGTATTATTTGTTTTTAAGGAATGGAAAAAAAGAGCGCAGAATGTTCTGGACTTTTATTGCCCAAATGTCGCATGAATTCCTTTAAGGCGTGATTGATCAGAAATGGATTCTGAGCAATCTTCAGAATTAACAATCAATTCATCGACTCACAGACAACTTCCAAGAAAATCGGTTCATTTTAAAGGTTTTGCATATGATGACACGTGAGTCCCTTTAAGTCCCATGAAAAAGATGTTTAATAGATAAAAACATGCATTATCGATCCTTCCTGGTTATTATTGATCACATATTAATATATTGGATTTTGATTTTTATAAAAATGTGTCACTTCAGTCTAATAAAGAGTAAAAAAAGAATCCTTATAAGCACAAAAATTACACGGGGGAAAAGGACAGGGGAAGGGAAGTTTAAAATTCATACCACATATGAACACAAACACACACACACACACACACACACACACACACACACTCACAAAAACACATTTTGTTTATCACGTCAAACTAAATCCATGACAACACAATAGAATGCACAAGATGTTCCATGCCAACGTGTTATTTTACAAAGATCGGATGGATGTTACTCTTGGGGAAATCCAAATCTCTTGCACTTGTCTTCAAAACTTCAGTTTGTAATCATGACTACGGCTCCGTACAAAGCGAGCACTTTTGTAAATTAACAGCATTTGGTATAGAACATTTTTATGATACACTGCAATGAGAAGGGAGGGCAAGGTCGGGTACAGTAGAAAGTGGGTGAAGAAAACAGAAGAAGCTAGTTTAGGTCGGAGTACCTGTCTGTCTATGTGACAGTGTCCAAACTGAAATTTGTGAAAAGAAAAACAAGAGTTAACAGATTCATATGACAAATATCAGCTTGAACGTGAAGACCAAAAGAAAAAGACAGAATGTGAGCAAACAAACAAAACAAAAGAGAAAATGCTGCATTGACATTTGTGCGCAAACTGTGATCAACAAAATGCTATTTTACTAACTTAACTACTTGTGGGACTGGAATGAACTAGTCTAATTAAATCCAGCCCAAAACAACTTGGACGCACTAGCATAACATCCAGCTGATGCTAAGAAAAATTAGCATGCATTTGCCAACTTAAAATTAGTATTTACAGAGAAAACGGATGGTTTTCTCTCCATTCTACACTCTGGTTCAAATCAATTCAATTTAATAAAATGTTGAAACCTTTAACCTTTGGTGAAAAATGCTATTGGAATGTTGTGGCTAAGAGATTAGCATAACATCTGGCTGGAACGGTACAAAAGAATATAAGAGTTAAAAAATGGCTGACTTGAGTAAATATAGACGGACTTGAATTTTAGAAACTAAAATATTGATTTGAGATATTAGAGGGCGGCGGATCGAGCCGCGGCTCGCTGGATAGCACGCTGAGTTTTGTATCCAACTTCGAAACAAATTGTTAAAACAGTTTCTGGGACGAGAAGGATTTCTTTTTTTTTTTTTTTTTTTTTGAAAAGGTGACCAAAATATTTGAAATGAATAAGCAAAACATTCATCAACACTTACTTGACTGAATGTTGTTTTGTGAGATGAAGTGACAAACCACGGCTAGCTTGTTAGTACAGTACACTAAATATGACATTTAGACAAAAAGGAAAATTCTGAACTAAAAAAAAAAAAAAAAAAAAAAAGTTTTAAAACAGCTTAGACGCCCTTCTGTAAATTGTGTTTAAACACACAGAGTTAGTCTGAATTTCATAGATTCAATAAAATCTTGATTGATGAGAGTCGAAGTGGCGCGACGAGCTGCCGCTACCTGGTTTGCATGCTGAATTCGATGGCTAACATTTACGTACAATAAAAGTAAATATCCGTAAAATAAAGCACTCGGGTGGCGAACTTGAAGTTCTATTTGAACAAGGAGCGGATGCTTTTAAAATAATTTAGTAAAAAGTTGATACGTGATACGTAGCTGCTGCTGGCTACCCGGTCGGGAAGCAGCCGCCGTCGATACAAATTGTTTGACATCGTTCGTTGTGAATTGTTTGAAACACGATTCTAACACATTGTGTTAATAAATAGCTGAACTCTTGTTTCAAAGGTTGACGTATTTAAATGTAACAAAGGAATTCGAGTTCACTCAGAGTCCAGGACGGAAGGGAAAAAAAAAAAAAAAAAAAAAAAAAAAACACCATTGCTTATGAATATGAGACCTTACAAAAGACAATAACAACAAATTCAAACGATGAGTGAGAGAGAGACTTTGTAAGACGCACCCATCCATTCAGCTAGCTAGCGCGCTTTTCAGATTAGCACACTTGGCTCCAGATTTAGCGCCTGCTTATCCGTGGACCGACCAAGGTCGCGTTGGCTTTTGTCTCAAAAAGAGAAGATTTTCCTCTGTTGGAGGGGGGGGAAATTTTGTTAAGTCACGGTGCCGTACACGCATACCACTAATTGGTACAAATTTGAATATTTTCCCCACCCTTTTTTCATCATCAGATGTCTCTCACAATTTAGCCTGAGCAGTTATTTTTTTCCTCAAATTATGGGCTGGCAATCTAAAATGTTAAAGGTGATCAATATTTAAAGCATGGTATGGATAGGTTTCCAATTACGCCATCGTGTGTGTCATAGAGGTCAGAGGACACAGGTGATATGTGAACGACAGCGTGAAGTCTTTTTTCTATCGTTAATTTATCCGATTGGTCTAAGGGTGGGGGTGACCTATCCATACTCATACCTATAATTGTGCCGTGTTTGGACATTTTAATTCGCTTCTAAGCAGCGTCAAGAGGCATGGTTTTGATTTTGCATTTGTGCGACACTCCCTACTACTGTTGACAACTTGGTATGTGCGCAACATGCTTGAATCTGATTTCGGTTTGGTTTGGTTTGGTTTAAGAATACTTTTACACTTCATTTAAAAAAAAAAAAATTGACCTCATTTGAATGAGCTTTCATAGTGATATGATCATTTCATTTGTGTATTTCTTTCGGTACATGTATAATCTGCTTTTTTCATACTATGGGTCTTTTTGTTTAATGTATCGATTATCACACGGCCGCCATCTTGTTATTGTTGGTATGAGCTCATAAAAACTATGTGCAACTTTGGCTATTCAAATGAATTGGAGTGATATAATAAGGTCAAGGGCACCTGGGCTACTTTATTATATGTTTACATTTTGGGGGGCCCCTCTGTAAAACTTTTCAACCCCCCCTTACCATGTTATTTCTTATGTTCAATCGGTTAGTGTATATGTTTGTGTATATTTTTACTGTTAAAGGCTGGACTTTCAAATGTCATTTTTTGAGCCCGGTTTGCGAGTCCGACAATGATCACTTTTTTTTTCCCCCGGACGCCCAGGACGCAGCCCATACGCGTTGCTGCCCGCGGACGGGACGCCAGAGACTTGTGTTGCTCATGTGTAATTATGTGGGAAATTAAAAATGCATCGCTTTTATGAGAGTGAGGAAAGGAACGGTCTCGCTCCCTGAGAGAATTCCAAAAGCTTCTCATATAAAAGTTGCTCTAATTAAAATTTTCAAGCGACGACAGTCTTTTGTTTCTGGTCCATCAAAATGTCTCTAATGTGCGAAATCAAGCCTGCGGGAGGTTTTGATGTCATCACAAGTTCGGACCCTCAAGTTGATTATTAGCTAAAATCTGACACTCGGTTATACTATCACATTGTTTTATCGTATCTTTCCGTTTGCATTTGTTTCTAAAATGGACACATCATTTATAATTGTTATTATCCCTCCAGTTTTAACACAAAATAGAGCTCCAAACATGATTAGATGTATAATCAAGGTTTTTTTTTATCCGTCACTTATATCACGGTCCTCACTTTGCACTGTTTGTACAAATGTTACTGGAGCATCGCAGCAGGGATGTACTGTATTTTCTTACCATATTTGGAAAACGCACCTAAGAGATTAGATCCCATTTCCATCAAACGCGCTTGCTTCTGGCTAACTCCAATATTTCTGGAGTAGAAGTGTTTTTTTTTTTAAATGATCCATAACGACAGGGTGTGTTGTTTTTCTGGGGGGGTATGTGGGGGAAGGGGGGGGGTGGGCTTTCCCAATTTCCATCGTCACTCAAACCGCAACTTTATCCATCAAACCCTCTCAAAAATAAGTCCCCAATGAACCAATTTGGCAGCGGATCAACTGATACTTAATGGACACACACACACGCGCACGCGCACGCACGCTGACGGAAAGCGAAAGCTGCTCTTACCGTTGGAACGCCGGACAATATTCTCCAAAAAAGTATTCTGAGGGGCCACAAGTCCTCGGCGGCCCCCCGCCATCCTGCCGCTTCACTCGGCCTGCTCAAGGCGAGGCTCGGCGCGGTGCTCCGGCGTCATGATGCCGCGGCGTGGATGCGTGCGTGCTGCCTGTGCGGCGGCGGCGGCTGCTGCTGCTGCTGATGCTGGCTCGTCAGCCCGCTGGTGCGGCGGATCCTCATCTTCCTCATCCAGGAGGAGGAAGAGGAGGAGGAGGAGGACGCCTGAGATGCTGACTCGGATGCGGGAGAGGCGGGGCCCACCCGGACTGTGGGGGGGCGGAGGGGGTGCGGAGCTCCCTCCATCCCTGGCCCAGTGGAGAAGGATGCGGTGCAACAGCGACACCTGCCGGACGAAAGGAAGCTCACGCACCAAGGAGGAATTTCAAGAGCGAAAAAGTACTTGAGATACGAGGGGCCCGGCTTTCTAGATTAGATTTGACGATGACTGAAAAGCAATTATGCCACGGCAAATATTTCAATTAGAAAACACATCATCATAAAAAAATATTGTTTCATCGTACCGTTTCATACTGGCCCCTGGAAGGCCGAATTGAGGCGTGAAGACTTGACAGTGGCGGTTGCTATGGGAACCAGCAGGAACCCAATAACATCCTTCAAAATGAAGCTCGCATTGGTGAGGTTGTCCTCCCGGTGAGGAAGAGAAACATGCAGGAGCGGTAGAACAAAAAAAAAAATCATTAATAATTCAAGACGAAAAACTTGAAAGATGTTCACATCGACTTTGAAAAATAGATACGATTTCCGTATTGTCGCACAGCACATTTCGTCATACGTTACAGTGAAGAAGTCATTTTCTTCTGCAGTTTCAGCAGGTAGCACTTGAAGAAAAAAGAAAAAAAAAAAAAAACTCACTGAAAAGTATGACAACGGCCTGGCAACGCGTCTGCATAAAAATGTCAATAATCAAAAATATATACAGTATATTAGATGGAATAACCCAATACTTTGGAGTTCCTGAGAACAGAGGTGTTGGACAAATTTGGCATTGTACAAATACTTCCGCATGCTACTGTATGCTGGTGGAAATAAGCTTTCAATAAAACGATACTTATACCTATTTGTTAAAAAGAACTTGGAAAACTTTTTTTTTTTTTAACTTCCACCTAATATAGCCAAGGGAAGGATTGTGACCATTTAAACAAGTGCATCGCAGGAACTGCATAAATTTGTAAAGAATATTTGTTTTTTTTTAATTGTATATTCATTAGGTTTTGGATTACATACCATTTTATGTTCATCAGGTACAGCAATTTACTTCAGCTAAAACTGTTTTTTGTGTTCTACAAGTTGAGAACAGTTGTTCGGGATGCTAGCTCAGGATCTGGAAGAGAATTATGAATTATGACAGAACACTGTTGAGCTCACCTGCCTCGCAGTCAGGAGGTTGCGGGTTTGAACCTCAAGGTACAGCCCTTCAATAGAGCACAAGATGAATTCTGCAATGACAACATCCAAAAGGTGGCAACAAAGCGCTTACAGAGTGAACCTTAAACATCACCCGCATGTTCCATAAACGGCTGCATTTACCACCTTCGCACGAGATTCATCAAGACTTACGAGCACACTTCGACACAAAATGCTATCAAGGAAATTTTCCTTCCATTCACAATTTTTGTTCAAATTTGAAGAAAACCTGAGAAGTGGAGGGAAAATTCAAGTGTAGATTGCATAAATTAGGCCAAGGTGCCAGTTCACATCTTGAAAAAGAGACGAGCAAAAACCAGTTGCAGGATTTCAACTCGAGTTTTATATATGAATGATGACACAAACAGGTGGAGAACCGAACTGTACACAGACGGAGACGCGCTCGAAAGTATTTCCATGTCCAAACTCGAGCGTTAAGTGCACCAGTTCTTGGCCATTCTGAGTTGGGCCAGGTGATCGGTGATGGTCTTGTGCTGCGGGAAGTTGTTGAACTTGGCCTCCTTGATGCGCAGCCAGACGGCGGCGCGGCGTTCGGCGGCGCTTCCGGCCTCCTGCTGGGGCGTCACGTAGGGCCGGCTGATCCAGTACTCGTTCTCGGCCTCGCGCTCCAGGTGCTTCAGCATGTTGCGCTTCATCTGCCACGTGATGGGCCGCGGACGCCGGTGCTTGCCGATCCACTGCTTGCCCGGGATCCCCTTACGCAGCAGGGCCAGGGTGAGGAACATGGCGCACGCTGGCTTCGCAGATGCAGCGACGGGAAAAAGAAAAACAAAAAGAGATTCAGCTCACGGCGGCCGACGCCCGCGTCACTCACCGGCCCGGGCCGCGCGTTCGAAAGCCGCAATACGCTCAAAATCACAGACACCGTGTGCACTACGAGGATGGTGACCCGACATTACAATAGCTCACGGGCATATTTCATTGGTTCACCTGATTAATTGGCAGAAAATGGATTTCTCAAAATATAAGATACCTGCAATCAATCTATGAATACAACTGCTGTCATTTCATGAAATACAAGTATAGGCATTTTTTTAATTTTGACCTAATATTAAAGTGGTTTTAATTCATCTTTAAAATATAGACAAATATAATTAACCATCCCCCCCCAAAAAATACTACATTAATGCACCAAGTTTGGATGTAAAATATGAAAGGACTCTTAATCTATATACAAGCAAAATATTTTTTATAATTACCTTATATCCCAAAATAAACATCTTTTTATTTATTCAACTCACTAACTAACAATACCAAATACAAAAACAAACAATTCTTACTTACCAATTTTAATAACCAAACAGCCAACATAATGCAACTAATATGAATGTAAAATGTTTCAGGAGTTTTTTTCCCATTATAAAGATTGCAATTAGTAATTGACATACAAAATGGGTAAAGATACAAGGGGGCGTCAAAATTAATGCAACAACTTGAAATGTTAGGTATCATAGCATACCCTTAACTTGATTTGAGTTGGATTATTATACAGTGGCTATGCACTCAAACGTCTCGTACATCAAAAATGCTACTTAGAGGATTTACTGTACACTTGAAGGTTGTTAGATGGGGATACTTTGACCCTGGAACTGACTGAAATGTCATCCTTTTCCAAGGTTAGGAAATTTGGTTCAAAATCCAAACAAATCAGATGTTTCTTTGTGGTTTCCATTTTGAAAAATGACTCCCAGTCTTACGAAATTGAATAATTATAACAACAGCACAGCGTCACGTGTAACTTGATTGATGTATACGTACCCTACTTAATTCGACCTTCATTGTGTGACATTGAGTTGTTTATATTGCTCGTTTCGTGTACTTATTTATCAGGGTTTCTTTACACAAATTTACGGTGAGCTACCATTAGTTGGTACTTGCGAGCAAGCTAAACTGTAGGTCAGATGACAAGCGACATTTTCGTTGAAATAACACGTGACAATAAACGTGTGCACCTTACCTCACTTATTCGTAAACGAAATAGCTTCCCAAAAAAAAAGGGGGGGGTGGGGGGGAGACAAACTAGAAAGGAACAATTTGTGACAATTTAGGGGCGCCAAAGGATAAAATGTGCAATGGTAGCGAAGATCTACATCCGGGTTGTTCTACGGTGGGGCGGAAAGCTCAAACTTTATCAAGACCGTGTACTGGTGACAAAGATTTACATTAAAACATGCACAAGTGACAAAACTTATTTTAATACATATACTTATGTATAATTTATTATGGTGAGCTATAATAATTGTGTGGGTAAATGCGATGAGTTTTATTTGTTTTTACATTCGGGTTAGAATTATTCCACGGAAAAAGGCTTGCACCTAACCTCACTTATGAGAGACTGAATTTTCTTAAAGGTCAAAATTCGAGCTATTAAAGTTGAAGTTAATACAGTTAAAATATTCCAAATGGAAAAATACCCCATTAAAGGTGATAGACGCCTACTTCTGGGCATTACGGCGAGCCAGAAGGCTCAAACCTCATCGAGACAACATTTAATAAACGATAAATTATGACCAGTACAAGGGCTAAATAGCAAATGGAGTTGGAAGCGATATAAGTTTAAAAGTATGTCATTTCAACTGGCTCACACTATATGTAGGACTGCAATGGGAGTCAAATGAAGTCAGAACTCGAACGTGCTTGCGCGTTCAAATGAGGCGTGATCACTTGTTGACATTCATTCGATTCGTCGACGGCGCAAAATGGCCAACTAAAACTTTTCTGTAAGCGAAATAAGGTGGAAAAAGTGACCAAGTCCCACGAACAAAATCTGGCAACTGAGCCTCAACGAGACGTACGTACTTGTTAAAATCAATTTGATTGCAAGCTTGATTAAATACATTATTGACCCGGGGGGTGGCATGATGTGTGTTTGAATATAGATATTGTTAATAATCAAATTAGGAAGAGAGCTATTAAGTGACGTCATGTGCTGATCGGAGGTTGAAGGTATGGCGCAACACTTCCTTGTTTTCGCATTCACGCTTGAGAGTCCTCGACGAACACGATGTTGCCCTTTGACCTTTTTTCGGCCACAACCTGGACTTTAGTGGCTCTGTTTTTCACCTTGCTTTTACTGTGAGTACGTTTCACTTTATTTCTTTATTTGTGTTTGGTTTTCCCCCCGAGTGACTTTGTATGTTTTGTAGGTACGGCGTGTGGCCTTATGGCCGCTTCAAAAAGTTGGGAATTCCAGGCCCGACGCCCCTCCCCTTTATGGGCACGATGTGGCTTTTTAGAAAAGTCGGTCAGAAACTCCACTCGATGTTGTTTCGACCGCGTTGTACTCACCCAATGGCTTTTGGTTCTTTTTTAGGGCTTGTTAGCTGTTGACCGGGAGTGTCACGCCAAGTATGGAGACGCGTGGGGGTGAGTCACGACGCCCTGCAGCTTTCCTTACCCTTGACTCGCCACAAACCTGCAAAACCGCTCATTGGGTGTCAAGACGGCGACGGTGGGAGCTCACCGGAGGCAAAGGGTCAAAATGCCAAACGGTCAAATCAAATACATTTCCTTAGCCGCTTATCCTCACGAGGGTCACGGGTAGTGCTTGGGGCCTATCCCAGCCGTCGACGGGCAGGAGGCGGGCGGGGTACACCCTGAACCGGTCGCCAGCCGATCGCAGGGCACATTGAGACAAACAGCCGCACTCGCAATCACACCGACGGGGCAATTTAGAGTGTCCGATTAATGTTGCATGTTTTGGGGGATGTGGGAGGAGACCGGAGAAAACCCACACAGGCACGGGGAGAACGTGCAAAGTCCACACAGGCGGGGCCGGGATCGGACCCGAGTCCTCAGAACTGTGAGGCCGACGCTTTATCAGCTGCCCTCCCCCCACCCCCAAATCAAATCCAGTCCAGTAAAATTACTCAAAGTAAACAGATTCCCTGTCCATGTGACATGATTTAACAATATTCACGGTAGCTGTGCCTTTTTTTTTTTTTTTTTAAGACAACGTTAATAATAATAATTAAAAAAAATCAAACTGATCTTGTAGCTTTCTGATTTTATTGTCATTACTCATGACTTAATTTGTTTAGGTTAAAAAAATATCTAGCAACATTATGGCTTTTCCCTAGAAAAATGATGACTTGAACTCTGTGCGTGAATGACTTTTTTTCTCGTTTGTCGCGTATCTTTTATTTCCATTTTGCTCTTGTAACTTTCTTTCCTGTCTTGTCGTAACTCCAACTTTTATTGTGAGTTCAATTTCATTCATGTGACGTTCATTCCTTTTTTTGTCACTTTACTGTGTTACTTTTCTCTCCAAATTTTGTGACCTCATCGCCTCCTTTACAATGAAACTGAAGTGACGACGTTATATTTTCTTTAATATTGTTTTCACAATATTCTGTTTTTACTTTTATCCTCTGAATTTTCTCAGGACATGATGTATTTTTCCTCTATTCTTTATTTTTTTTTCTCGTAACTTTGCGACTTTGTCATCATGATGTTACAATTTTTTTTCCCATTTATTGTATTTTATTTTATTTTTTTTACATTTTTTCCCAATTTTACTCTGAGACAAAATCGGTCGCATTACATTTTCTCTTTTTTTTTTTTACATTTTTTCTCCCTATTGTCATCATTTTGGGGGTTGGGGACAGCTTTATTATCATAACTTTAATGTTATTTTGCCAAGTTTCTTATTTTCTTTTGCCAAAGGAGTACAACTTTAATCATGTAATTTTTTTTTTTCTCATAACTTGAAAACTTTTTTTGAAACATCACCACTTTAATCTCTCGATGTATGTCATCATGACGTTATTTTTCTCCTGTGACAAAAAAAAAAATTCTTGTTAGTATGACATTTTTTCCTCCCCATTTCAAATCTTTTTGGGGGTTTGGGTGCAACTTTATTATCTTAACTTTACTGTTATTTTGCCGTGATTTTTTTTTTTTAAATAGTTTTAGCCAAGTTTCTTATTTTCTTTTTCCAAAGGATTACAACTTTAATCCTGTAACTTTTTTTTTTCTTTCTCGTAACTTCACAACTTTTTTTTTGTAACATCGCCTGTTTAATCTCTTGACTTATTATTATTTTTAATGTTTCTTCTTTTTCTCCCGGTGACGTTCCAATTTTGCCCTCTCAAGGTCCGCGGTACCGTTTGTGCGCCCGCAGGTTGTTTGACGGCAGAACTCCGGTGCTGATGGTGACGGACCCCGAGATCATCAAGACGGTGATGGTGAAGGATTGCTACACGGTGTTCACCAACCGCAGGGTAAGGGGAAAAAAAAAATCACTATACACTGTACATATTTTTTATTTGGGGGGGCGGAGTTGAATCGAGGAACAGAAAAAGTTTCATTTTATTTGTATTTATTTTAAACTTGAAGATGTGGCAGTTTTTAGAGAATTTTAAGTTTCAACTTCTGAGGTTTTTTTTTTTTTTTTACTGTTTTCGCCACCTTGTTTCAGGTAACTTTCTTCATTTTTACCATTATTTCAAAAGAATATATCATATTTCTGCACATCTGAAGTTCTTGTTCCTTTCTTTTCGTACTTTGTTATTCCTGCTCAATAATTGCCAATCTCGTACGAGAGCTCCCTCTAGTGGTATGCAAATGAACCACTGAATTAGATGCAAACTGTTACATTGGCTTCATATTTTTTTTTTTTTTTAAAGATCCATTAAGAGTCCATTTGCTTTGTACAGTTTAGTTGCACGTCACTTTAAAGTATACAACTCATTTGTCTAAAATCTTTTCGAAGCGTGTTTTCCAGCATGTATCGGGTGCGACTATTCTTCAAGGCGTGCGCGCTCCACGCGCCGTTGTCGCGAATGTTTGAAAGCGCGCGTAACGACGACGGCGGCGTTGCGTTTCCTCGGCCCGCAGGACGCGCTCGTGCTGGGAGCGTTCGCCGACGCCATCACTTCCGTCAAAGACGAGCGATGGAAACGGATCCGCAGCTCCTTGTCGCCGTGCTTCACGAGCGGGAAGCTCAAGCAGGTCAGGATGCTTCCGGGACAAAAACACAAAAATGTTTCAACTCCATTTGTGGAACTTTGCTTTTTTTTTTTTTTTTTTTGTTTGTTTTTTCGTCCCAAAAGCCGCTACGTATTAATACCGGGAACGTTAAAATACGAGGCTAAAAGTCGTCATCCGTCCATTTTCTGAAGTGGTTGGCAGCCAATCGCAGCAATATGATAAGGACATAATTTGAATTTGTCTCACAGTTCTGAAGTCCCGGGTTCAATCCCGGACCCGCCTGTGTGGAGTTTGCATGTTCTCCCCGTGCCTGCGTGGTTTTTCCTCCGGTTTCCTCCCACATCCCCAAAAACACGCAACATTAATTGGAGACTCTAAATTGCCCCGTGGGTGTGATTGTGAGTGCGGCTGTTTGTCTCCACGTGCCCTGCGATTGGCTGGCGACCGGTTCAGGGTGTGCCTTGCTTCCTGCCCGTCGACAGCTGGGACAGGCTTCGGCACTCCCCGTGACCCTCGTGAGGATAAGCGGCAAAGCAAATAGATGGGATAGATATGAAGTTCTGAAAATGGCAAAATAATATCTATTTTTTTATTTGGACAAGGATGTTTGTGCTTTGTTGGCTGTAAGGTGTTCCCCCTGGTCACTCGTTCCGCGGAGCGACTGCTCCAGAGTTTGCGGGAAAAGGATCTGAGCCGACCCGTGGACATCAAACAGTGCGTACGCCTTCCGCGACTTTCATTTTGTTTTCCTGACTGTCTTTCCATAACTTCATACATTTAGGTTGGAATGTTAGGCTAGGTTTATTTTGGGAACTTTACGGCTCTGTCTTTAGAAGTTTGACTTTTCTTGCACTTTGTCGACCTTTCCGACTGTCCGATTATCTGCCGACGGTCCACTTTTGACTTTTTTTTTTTTTTTTTTTTAAATCTGCGAACCACGGCGACGTCCCGGCGCGCCCCCCCCAGATTCTTCGGGCCGTACAGTTTGGACGTGGTGACCAGCGCCTCCTTCAGCGTGGACACGGACTCCATCAACCGCCCGGACGACCCCGTCCTGGTCCACCTCCAGAAAATTTTGAACTTCAAACTTTGGCCGTTCATCCTTTTGCGTAGGTGTCCGTTCTGAACGTCGCGTCGCGTGAGCCTTTTTAATCGCGTTGGGTCTCTCTCGCTTCGCAGTGCTTTTTCCATTCCTCGTCAAGCTGTGCAAGTTGCTGGACGTCGACTTTGCGCCAAAGGCCAGCACCAATTTTTTCTTCAACATCATTAAGAAGTTTAAAGATCAGCATCAAGAGGACCAGCCGGTAAATTTCACAGCGTTTTCATTAAAAAAAAAAAAAAGATGTAATTCTACAACTTTATCCTCATAACATAACGTGGAAAAAAACTTGTAACTTTTGTACCCCGTTCACATAACTTTGTTTTCTTGTAACATTCCAGTTGTATTTTTCCAGCTTTATTCATGAAGCACTTTTAGATGAATGACTTATCTTATATTGTTATGTTTTTGTAATATTACGACTGTCCTTGGGATTTTCTCGTAATCTTTTTGCTCTTGTAACTTTACGGCATTCTCCTTAAATTTGAAACTTTAGTTGTATAACATTGACATTTTTAACATTTCATTTTTCTCGTAATATGGCTTGAGTGTCTTTCCTTCTTCTTTTTATGACATTTTGTGTTTTGACTCCAGCTTTTCTTTGTTTTAGTAATGCTGCCATTTGGGATTGTCATACTTTATTCTTCAACTTTAATACGTTCATTGCATGAGAGTTACTTTTTCTTTTTTTTTTTAATTATTTTTGTTTAATTCTTGGAACATTCCAGATCTCTTGTCATCAAGATTTTATTTTGGCAAGTCGACTACTTTTGATTACTGACTAATGATTTTTGACATTTTCGGGTCAATTTAGCAATTTTGCACCAATTTGTACATTACCCCCCACCCCCATCTTGGACTGCTTTGTAATTAAAACGTGCCAAAATGTCAGCTAATCCCGTATCTCGAGAGGCTGTCGGCGATGTAGTGATTCACGCAGCGGCCTGGACTCTGTTCACCTCTTTGCCCTACCCGCTGATAAATGACATGATGTAAAACGATAAAAAAAAAAAAAACGGAACTTTTGACCTCCCCGGTAACATGCGACGCTGGCAGCAGCAATATGCAGAGATACCGCCGTTGTCAGAGAGACGTTCATAACGGCACAACTGTAATAACGCCGCTAATAATGTGTCCAATGCGTGTGCGCAGAGTCAAGCAGACTTCCTGCAGGTGATGATCCAGCACGAGATCCCCGAGTCGGACATAAAGAGCGAACACGAGCAGCCGAGCAAAGGTAGGAGTTCGTCGTCGAGCGAGTCCCGAAAAGTCCAGTGAGACGCCGTCTGAACGTCGCAGGCCTGACGGAAAGGGAGATCCTGTCGCAGGCTCTCATTTTCATCTTTGGGGGTTTTGACACCACGTCCACCACGCTCACGTACGTGCTGTACAACATCGTCACCCACCCGGAGGCCGCGAGGAAGCTGCTGGAGGAGATCGACGCCAACCTTTCCGAAGATGTACACTTCACGCCGTTGTTGCATTTACTTTTGTTGTTGTTTATTCTTCACCAATTGCCTTCAGGGAGTTTGCCACAATTCAGTCAATTATCCTTTTGAGAGGTTGCCTTAAGGATTGGAGAAATGGCCACCATTTTCTGTTGAAATTCTTGGGACTCCGGAACATTGTGCATTTAAGCGAGTCTCCCGTCCGTGTCCCAAGGGCTCCATCTCATACGAGAGGCTGCAAGCCATGGAGTACCTGGACAACGTGATTAACGAGTCCTTGCGCGTCATCCCGCCGGCGCCTCGGCTGGAGCGCTTGTGCAAAAAGACCATCGAGGTCGGCGGCCTCACCATCCCCGAGGGGACCCTGGTCAACGTTCCCGTGACGGTGGTCCACAAGGACCCCCGCTATTGGAAGGACCCGGAAAGTTTCCGACCAGAAAGGCGAGTCCGCGTGTTTTTATCGATAATAGTGTCGTGTCGTGATTTCATAACGCCAAAGAAAGGAGAGCTCTCCTCCAGTCATAATTTCACCGACTACATCGCGTCATACCTCAAATTGTAGATTGCACGGTGGGGATTTTCCTGCTCTTTAATGAATTTGGCAATATCAACTTACATGGTTACATCAAAAACTGAAACCTTGTCTGCGAGTTTGTTAAAAGTCACCAATTTGGAGCAAATCAGATTGTTTCATAACTGAAATGAAGACACCCTGAGGGATTTCCTAGTGTGTAATCATTTTGGAAATAGAATTCCATCAAGACCATAAAGATAGACTAGTCACATAATTCAATTTAGTAATAAAAGTATGCCTCGCTGAGGGCTTGTATGATTACATAATTCAAAACAATGACCACTAGTAATAAAGTCATAAATCCCGCCATACCTCCAATGAAATTGTTCTACGTCACTGCCGTCCCGTCGCAGGTTCAGCAAAGACGGCGGCGACGAGGTGAACCCCTACGCCTACATGCCCTTCGGCCTGGGCCCCCGCAACTGCGTGGGGATGCGCTACGCTCTCCTCACGGTCAAGCTGGTCCTGGTCCGCCTTCTGCAGAGCTACAAAGTGGAGACGTGCGAGGAGACCGTCGTAAGACGTTTTTTTTTAGCTTCATTTGCATCGCGTCGCTTTTGTCGCTCTTGCTAACGTCTCGCGCTGTCGCTTCCCCTTTTTTTAGATTCCTCTGGAGTTTAACTGGAAGTTCCAGCCGGTCAAGCCCGTCAAATTCAAGTTCGTGCCCCGACGTTAGGCCGGAAAATGGCAAAAATATGCCTCAGTGTATTTGGGAAAAAAAAGGGTGTTTTTTTTTTAAAAAATAATTATTCCCTCAGTACACATCAAATCAAAAAGTTGAGTAGGAGAACGATAATCTATGCTGCAGTACTGGTAGAAGGCAGCATGGGGTCAGACAGCTCCTGTACTGTATTTTAAATCACATTTTCATATTATTCAACTGATGTATGCAAATTTAAAATACACATCTCATCTGACTCCACCCATAGTTGCACATTCTTCAGAGTTAATGAAAAGTATTTCAAACACTCCCAATGCACTTATTTTGTTCCACGTGTTGTGCTTTGGATAGCTCTAATACACTAAGTATACGTTCGAGCCCAAATTTAGCAATAAAGTAATTTTGGGGGGGGGGGGGGCTAGGAGGGATTAAGTGTCAAAAGAAATGAGTTTAAAGCTCAGTGGTCTTCGGTGTTCGAGTTTCATCGTATCCTGTTCGGACTGAAGGGATCCTGCGTGCCAGGCGTAGCAAAGCAGCCCCAAAACATGATTTGCCGGATTGCCTCCGGCACTCAGGGTGTCTTCAAAGTCTCAAGACCGTAAAACCGGCTAAGCGTGAACTGAGCTGTGCTGCCGGTGTCAAAGCCCGTTGGGTCTTTCAGACACCTTGCGCCCCCGAAACAGCTGCTGTTCCGTTTGGGGTTTTTAAACCTGGTGTATCTAGGAAAAACTGCAGTGAGATGCGTGCTCACTTGCAGTTTCATCGTGGCTGCGTCCAGCAGTGACGACAGGTCAGATTTGCAGCATTGAAGATATTGATTCAACACATGAAATCATTTCAATTCAAAACGCATTTGAGATGTCACCTGACCCAAAAACATTATAGAAGTCAATGTGCCCATGATCCAAATATTTTTAGCTTGACTTGGGAGATATTTCGGAGGAAATCATTGCAGTATACTTCACGCTGTAGCGTCGACAATCATGAGATTCCTTGCACAAATTCAAGACGCCCAGTCCCAGATGTAAGAAAGCAGTCCCAGGACATCAGCACACCTCCTACGTTTCAATCGCCGGGGATCAAAATATGGGGAATAAATGTCCAAACGGCTTGCCGTATGGAATGCACTTCACATACAAGAAAACAAAAACACCTTGTCAACAAGTTGCATTTTCTATTTAATTTCCATACAAAACTGCCACCGTGTGTTCATGCGGCGTAGCGACGACCGCATCGAAAAGCATAAAACCTGATAAGATTTTGAAGTTATTTTAAAATGATGACCAAAGACTTCTTGGGGTCCTGAGGTTTTTTTTTTTTTATAAACAGAAAAATACCAAACAAACATTTGTAGTAAAGCAGGAAAAGGCTGCGCACTCTCATCCATTTCAGACTTTGAATATCTGAATCAGATGTCAATGAAACATCCGATGCGTTGCTGTGCTAGTTAAAAAAAAAAAAAAATGCAAGATTTTTTTTTTTTTAAAGTTGGGTTGCTCTTCCTGGCGAGCCAGCTTGAAGGCACCACGGCAGTTTGCTGCTAGTAAGAAATAAGTCGCTCTCCCTCAGACTCAAAGTGACAAAAAATAATAAAGCGTTCAGTCTTTTAAAAAATGGAGAAAAAGACGTTTGGCTCGGTTACCTGTGACAGGCAGAAGCACCATTCAACCACTTGGTCGAGTCCTTTTACAGCTGGTGGGGGTGAAGACGGGAAATGGACCCTTTCGTAATGCTTGTGAACCGACAGGCAGGCTGCGCGATACTTCCAGGTGGCAGGAAAAAAAAAAAGGCTGCCTGCTGGTGACGAGAACTGAAACTGAAAGTGGAGGTCGATGGTGGAAGGCATTTTCTCACAGCTACGGTACCAAATTCTGGCCCACATTGTGGCTGGCTAACATCTCTACGGTGCGCCATCCATTTTGCCCTCAAAATTTTCTGTGGCAGTCATTTGAGCTTTTTAGTGAGGTAACAGACAAGTAGACCATCCACCATTGTCCAACAGATTCAAGTCCATTAGTATCAATAACCAAAAACGACCCCAATGTTTGGAAATTCATTAGTCAGTCCCTCACAGATCAATTAAGACTGAACTTCCATCTCATCTCTTTTTGAATCAAATTCCAGCCAATCTACCTTCCAAGCAATTTATGTCCTGACATCTTTTTGACTGCCGCTTCACACAACTACCAATTCAACTACGGCATTTGTAGAAAAGGCAAAAAAGCATCAGTGAAGCCATTCGGGCTGTTTGCCGAGTTATTATTTTGCCACTTCATGTTTGTGGTGGATGTCAGACAATGAGGGCAATGAGGGGCTGATGAGAAATTTCGTCAGCCGAAATTAAACAGGATGAAAGCAATAAAAAAAAAAAAAAAAAAAAACATAAATCGTATGTAATTAGGCGGAACAAAACACAGGACGGCTAAATTTCATAAGCGTTTCCATGACATGTCACGGTCACATTCTGTCTTGTCTGACACTCATTTCGTCCCCTGATCCAACGTGAGGGATCCGGTCGGGAGGGAACATCCCTGCATCCGTGGCAAACCGCGAGCCGGACCTCAGCGGTGACGGCGGCATGACAAAAACAGCGTGAGAAAACACCCAGGCTTGAATGTGGGGATAAATAGCGGCCAAAGTCCCACATTTCGTGCCAACCCAGCTGCCGTGGCCGCCGGGAACGTAGAATAAACGTTCTGTTAATGCTCGCGCCGCCCGGAAGCACGTGCGATGTCGCGCCGAAACGTCCGAAAGCGGCGAGGGCTTTTCTACCGCCGCGGCTGGTGGCGGGACGAGGACGGCGCCACGGCCGCCAGCGAGGCGGAGGCGACGGCGTCCTCCGCCTCCTCCGGCTCGCTGGCGCCGGCGTGCAGCTCCTGGCTGACGCTGGATTGCAGGGCGGCCGGCGTCAGCCACTCTTTGGGCAGGCAGCTCTGGAGGAAGGGCACGCACGAGCTGAAGTAGGCCAGCCGGTTCACCCAGCGGGGGATCTCGCGGCCGCACAGGATCTGGACGACGGCGAGGACGAGGAAGAAGAGCCCATGAGTAGAGAAAAATGATCATGAACAATGAACGGAAAGTGAAAGTGAGTTGCCTTGAGTTACAGAACCAAAACACTGCTATCATCTTTCCCGTGTGAAATTGATGAAAAATACAAAGAAAAAAAAAAAAAAAAAAACAGCAACAAATAAATGAGAAAAATATCACTAAACAGTATTGTATTTTGTAAAAATAATGACACTGGAAAGAATTAAACAGTTGGTGTATCGGTTGCGTCAGGAAGGGCACACGGTGTAAAAACTGTGCCAAACATGGGCGTTCATCTGAGGTGTTGTGAGGGAGGACGTTAAGAGAGGAAGATGCACGGGATAGCCTTAGATGGAAAAAGATGACACCCTGTGGCGACCCCTAACGGGACAAGCCGAAAGAAAAAGACGACAGCGACGAAGTATCGCGATAATTCAATGGGCTGCTATTGTTAGTGTGCGCCAACGCCATCAGGGGGCAGTGTAATTTGTGTTGAGGTCAAAATGGACAATTAATAATAGCCAATCACAACGCAGAAAACGCCACACGCTGAATTCAAAATTGTGGCACCGTCAGCTACCCGTTTGTGAAAACACGATTTTTTTTCAGTTCAAGACAAGACGAAATGATGCTCACGTCACTTATATTACGGTGCTTTCAACAAATATTGTAAAAAAAAAAAAAGCTGTTTGCATCACTTCTCCACTACCACATTGAAAGCGCCCAAGCATGTGTGTGTGTGTGTGTGTGTGTGTACGCCTGGTCTTGTATCGTTACACTTAATCCCCATCTCAGCGTTGGCATTAACTGTAAGACTCCCCCCTCATTAGTCGGGGCAGGATAAAACGATTTGGACCTCATTCACTCACACACACACACGTCACTGGCTGTATTGGACAAGCAATCATTTGCCTTCTTTAATTTCAATATTTTCTTGGAATGGACCATGATGTAAATTTACATGGTCCTTTTGTTGTATTACTTTTAAGTACAATTGAAAGGGGGGTGGGGGTGGGGGGGGGGGCAAAGCCAAAAATGGATGGACGTTACGAGCCTCCAGCTCAGATCTTGGTGCAGCCCAACATTACTTAAAAATTTGCGCTGCAGCGTGGGCGCAAACGACCAACCGCAATCTTGTGAGGGTTCGCCTGACTTTCTTCCGTTTCCGTTATTTACAAACGGGAAATTGGATTTCGATCCAAAACGGATTATGTACAACCTCGCTGCATTAACTGAACAAGTGGCACGTTCAGCTCTTTGTTTTACCGGAGTGAACTAATTACGTGGAATGCCAAGCAAGCCACCCACCACAACAGCACGTCTGCGTGTGTCATACCTCTGAGAGCGCCGAGGAAAAGTGGTTGCAGTTCTTGTGCATGAGGTGGTAGGCGTTGCCTTTGTATTCCTTGCCCATTTCCTCCACGATGCGCTCCACGTCGTCCTCGGTGAAGTCGGTGCTGCCCAGGACGATGGCTTCTCTGCGCACGCACACACACACACACACACACACATAACTGATCATTATTCACACTTATGCCAACAATGCTGAATTAAAACATGTACCATCCTCTCAGGGTGGACATCAACAGCCAACTACAGTGATGCCTCGGTTCTCGACCACAAACCGTTCCAGAAAGCGGTTCAATAAGTGAGTTGTTGGAAAACCGAATCGATGTTTCCCATTACAATGAATGGAAAAAGAAATAATGCGTTCCAAGCCTGAAAAATTTGGCTTTTTAAAGCATTTTTTAGCTTTTCCTGATAATAAACTGTATAGTAGAAATACATGTATAGTTTCAATACTTTATATGATAAAATAATTTAACAAATATATATAAATTTTTTTGCTTAAAATATATGCTTTAGTAGTAGAGTACGCTAGGCTGCGAGCGCATTGCCGTATCTGTAGCAACTCTGCCCCAAGCCTTGTAAATCTTTTTTATTAATAAAAGTGCAAAATAACTTTACAAACAAGCAACTTGCCTTCTTTGGAGCCATCATTGGGGGTTAATACGGTCGTCCTCCATAAGAAGAAAAAAAAAAACAAGTCACTACCAGGACACGTCTGTGTACAGAGGCTGCGTTATACAGAATAACAAAAGTGCGCTGGTTGCGCCGTGCACGTTATTTCATTTCCGGATTTTTTTTTCCGGGGGGCGTTCGAATTGACAATAACAAAGCGCGTCGTGGGTGGGTCAGCTGCTTGCGCCGCACGCATTGTTATTTCAGGGTTTTTTTTGGCGGCGTGGGGATTCACAACAAAGCGCGTCGTGGGTCAGCTGGTCTGGCCGCGCGCTATATGTTATTTATGGGTTTTGTGGGGGCGTTCGAGTACTGATTTTCTTTCGAAAACAGAAGCCCAAAAAATCTCGAAATTTTCGTTCGACAACAGATTTATTTGTTTGAAAACGGGTAAGTTCGAGAACCGAGGCTTTACTGTACGATAACAATAATAATAAAAAAAAAAGTATATACAGTATGTTTTAATTATTTGAAAAAATTGATAAAAATAATTAAAATATACATGAAATGCACCAGACAGTGCGCCCAGTGTGCATGTATTTGTATTTGCAGTATATCGACATCTTTTTGGCACCAATGAATATCAAGTTTTGTTGTAGAATGGCCCAATTAAAAAAATAAAACAAAACACAAGGACGTCATCGGAATTTTCTCTTAAAGGGTCAATTACTTGCAATGTAACTCGAGGACTAAATCAAACATTTTCATTGTGGATATTGATGACTCAATCCGAGCAGACGTTGCATACTGAAAAACGTTTTGCTACATTTTTTTTTTATTATTCATATTATCCAGGCTCTTGTTATTGCATTGTAAATGCTTTTATGTTCACGATCCTTATTATTTATTCATCACCAAGGAACACAATACAATGAAATGACTTTAGATGGACAAAAGACAAAACCGTTGGGGCGTGACCGTCACGCTTCCGTGTGGCACTGCGGAATTTCCTGACCCGTACTCACCTCTGACACCACCTCGGAAAATGGAAAATTTCCCAGATGACTTCCAAATGTCACAATAGCAGCGAAAGTAAAAGCTAAACACATGCGCAGAACTGAAGTCTCACGAGGAACGCCGAGAATTGAACGTTATAATTTTGTGCAACATTAGTGGTGCGTTTTCCCCTGGAAGTGTCAAGTCCCTCTGTGTTTATTTGATTTACATGGTTCAGTAGGCAGCAAAGATGTGCGCTTGTCTGTCCAACACCGCCGGGCACATCAAATAGAGCACAAGTAATGGCACACGCACAATGTGGGGTGATCGTGAGAATGGGGGGCGGGGGGGAAGACTTTTGAAGGACTTACTTGAATTTAAAAGTGTCACCCAGTTCAGTGGCATCACCCGGCGTGATTTCAAAGATTCCTGAGAAGGGGTACGGGTGTCCCCCGTAGGCAAACTCTATTAGAAAAATGAATCAAAGCGTATATTTTAGCGAGGCTTTCAGTAGCGGGGCACAGAACGGCGCCGTGAGATGAGCTCACCTCGGCCGTAGATCTCGATCCCTGAGTGGAAGACGCCAATGCCGAGCGTGCTGGTGAACTCGTTGATCCAGTACTGAGGGTGAAACCCCCCCCCCCCCAAAAAAAAGGTTAGACAAAGCACTCCTATCATTCAAGTTGTTACTACTGTAGTTTCATCATTGCCGCAAAGAGGGAAAAGATCTGCCAAGTTTGTAATTGCAGACCAGATCCTAAAGCATCAACACCATACACTGAGCATGTACACAACGCTGCTCTTAGTTTGTAGTTAAACTACCGTAATTCTCGGCCTAACAGAGCGCACCTGTTTATAAGCCTCACCCAGTACATTTGTCAAGGAAATACCATTTGGTACATACATACGCCGCCGCTGTGGAAAAGCCGCAAGTGCCCACATTGAAACAAAAGATAATTACAAAGAAAAACTGTTTAACGCTAACAGGGCCGGTTTAAAAAAAAAAAAAAACATACTGGTAAAAGTCACTGAAACACGGCAGTAACACGCTAGCACAGCGCTAACATGGCCGGACCAGTAAAAGTCACTTCCTTGAGTGCACCCTTGCAGCCGTTAGAAAAAAATGCACAAATTAACCACATCAGCGCATAAACCGCAGGGTTGAAAGCGTGTGAAAAAAGTCGCGGCTTATAGGCCGGAAATTACGGTATATAAGACAAACAAACTACATCCACACAAGGCTCATTAACTGTGTGAGCTAGCATACTAGCCTAAATAACATGCTAGCACAAGCTGACGTAACCACACGTGGACAAATATGCGCGCAGGCACATTTCACAAACGCTATTAACTCATCCAATCACCTTTTTGCATTTACGCACAAAAATAAATGCAAGGGAATAAAGGAAAATCGTAACTTCAAAATAAGCCAAGTGCTATTAGTAGCCGAAACATACTTTCACTTTTGACGGCGCACATTTTAGGCCCACCCACAATACAGGACATGTAAAATCAGATGGGAACAAATGCTATAAATGAATGATATCAAACAACAAAATCAAGAATTCACCAGATGGCGCCAAAGAAATACTTGCATAGATTTGACTTGTGCACAAAAACAGTGACAAGACAAAAGATTTACGGCAAATAACAGAAGAGGTGGTGAGTCACACCCTGAATCCGAATGCTTTACCGATCCCAAGGAATAGAATAGAAACAAAAGTGCTTTTTTCACCCAAATGTGGTTTTTTTTTTTTTCAATGCTTCAGCCAGGCAAAATGTTTTGACAGTCTTAAGAATATTCACATGGTTTCCGCTGAGCTAGTCATGTGAAAATACTTTGAAGTAAAATGTTTTTCGAAATCCACATGACATCTTGTCTATGTGGCAGTAAGAAAAAAAAAACAGCTAAATGTTAAAAAAAAAAAAAAAAAAAACGTAATGAAGTTAGTCTCAAATCAGGAAAATGACTTTCATGTAAAAATGGCTGAAAGCCGTTTATATGCCTCCGCCACACTTTAACGGTCGAGCGTTTGAAAACGGAGCCCTCAGTGGCAAGCGCATTTGGAGCCCAGACGACCCACAAAAGAACTGCTGCTTGGATCCTCCTCGCGCTCGCTGGTGACATAAGAGTCTTATCTCAGAGCTTGTTAAAACCTGCCGTCTGAAAGACACAATGCGGTTATGTGTGTGTGTGTGTGTGTGTCTTTATCAGAAGACTCGTCGCGCAGAAATCCGGTAAAAGTTTTTACACCAAAGCCCACACAGCAGTACAGACGATGTCTAAAGATGATTGAAAATGCTGTGGAGTTCATTTAAATATACAAAAACAAAAAGAAATAAATTTGAGACTGGGGGAAAAAAAAATCATTTTAAAGCACCAAACGTATCCATTTATCTATGAATTTTAGCATGAAATATGCGGAATGGTAGGAAAAAAAATGGGAATTTGTGGAATGTGAAAAATCGTAATTAATGATTCTGTTAGCTGCAAAGAGATGACACCCCCCCCAAAAAAAAAATACAAGCTAAGGTACCATAGTATATAGTTATTTTTATGACGTTACAAATATTGTAGCGTGAGATTGATTTGAATACATAAAATGCGCGGCTCGTGAGACATTGCACTAAAAAGCACTCAACGGCGCCAAACAGGAAACGCACTCAGCGGAGATGAGAGGAACCCGGCAGCGGTCGCGCTTTTATGCCGAACTCTAACAGTGCTGTGATGATCCCGAGTCATGTGACGCACTATTGATCCTCCAATGGACAGGATGAATGAGCCACTCGAGGAGACGTTTTCCCCGGGAGGCGCCGAACTCCGCGCCAGGCGACGCCGCTCGCCTGAAATTTCACATTTTAATTTGGGCATTCTTTCATGCAATTACAACCAAAAGGAGGAGAAATACTGGACTTAAAACAGTAAACAGCTCCTGAGAAAGTTCACTCAGGTCATGAGCTAAATCATTTTCAATGAAGCGACGCGCTAGTGTGAAATGACAGCATGACATCGTCACGGTGCGACGACGCGTCAGGCGCCAATGAACTTGGCCCAGTAAAGGACGTCTTTCTTTTCTTGAATCTTCTTTCAACAAATATTGAATCATAGAAAGCAGTTTGAGCAGTTGTCTAATATCCTCCCAGGGAACTAAATTATGAATAGAAACGAGTGCGTTGTAAATAAATGCTGGAACAGCTTTAGAGCAAGTTTCAGCCTTTAGTCAGTTAAATATCCGTGTACTACTAGGAAGCTCTTTCCTCACTAGTAGGCACGCTACCTAGGACTACTAGTAACAAATAACAAAAATTGGACTAAATATGTGCCACCAGGATTTTAATTTGAAATCCCGCAGAAAATAGGATTTAAATATGAAATGTAAGGAGATCACATTTTCAGTAGTTGTATTTCAGTGTAACTTTTCAATGTTACCAATTCAACCGGCTACAATTCGCTGTCTAAAATTCACCGTCTGTGCCACCAGGCAGGGTTACTTCAGGTCGGAACCGAACAGCCAGCCAATCGCAGTTGGGTTTTCTTAGTCACGTGACGTCACATACTAAGAAAGTGTAACTGGATTGGCTGGTGGTGAATTTTAGACAGCGAATTGTAGCAACTATTGAAAATGTGATCACTTTACATTTTAAATTCAAATCCTGGTGGCACATATTTTTCACACCGACGCGGCAATTTAGAATCTCCAATTAATGCTGCATGTTTTTGGGATGTGGGAGGAAGCGGAGTGCCCACCCGGAGAAAAGCCACACAGGCACGGGGAGAACATGCAAACTCCACACAGGAGGGATTTGAACCCGGGTCGCAGAATTGTCAGGGAGACGCTCTAACCAGTCGGCCTCCGCGCCACCCCATTTAGAGTCTAAACCACAAAATACTTTTTTACTGCGCAGATGTGTAGAATGGCCACACTTGATACGTTCGGTGTGGATACCGTACCGAAAAATCTGTATGAACACAAAACACACAAAAAGGACACAGTAGACGAGACACCACCAACACCCTTGTCGGCAGATGTAACGCCAGGCACAAGGGCAGCGTGACCACTCAGTGGCATCCCAAAACAAAGAACCCCGCGTAACACCCGCCACAGAACACTCCCCTTGCATGTCAATCAATGATTCATCAATACTTGAGAGTCTGGCTCACCCCCCACCTCCTTTTGCACGGTGACAAGACGAGACGCTTACCTTATCCTAGGAGGAAACGAGTCGCTGCTTTTAATAACGCTGTTTTTTGACGTCCCCACGTATCTATCAAAAGCTCCATTCGCATTCATTTTTACGTTTTGATTCCTCTTCTGGACCCAGAATAATTCAAATCGTGTCGATGCTCGAGTGATCGTATGTTTCTGGACTCTGTTAAAAGTAGCACAGATGTTCGCATGACGCTAGTGGATGTCCATAAGACAAAAAAAAAGCTTGAAGTGCCTCAAATTTGGAGACGGGAGAACAGACAACGAAGAATATTGTGCTTAGAATAAAGTTGAGTGGGAGAGGTAAAAGTTCATATGAAATCGATATCACGTACTTTCACCAAAATGTGGTTGAGTCTTGAACGTAATCAATAATAAAGTGGGGTTCACTCACCAGAATATCAACACATAGAGTAAGTTTCATTCGGCTTGTCCCTTTCGGGGTGGCCACAGCGTGTCATCTCAGATGAACGCGCATACATGTTTGGCACAATTTTTACGCCGGATGCCCTTCCTGACGCAACCCTTCCCAGGGAGTGGAGGCCCCGGTGGGATACGAACCCGCAACTCCTGGTTTACCAAACCAGTGCTCTGACCACTGAGCTACGGGGCCTCAATATCAACAAACAGAGTAAAGATACAATAGAGACGTCAAAGAGGTTTACGCAATTTAGAAGAGGGAGGTGTTTTCAGGGACATTTGGCCATTTAATCTCACCGTTTTCCAGACAAAGTTTTCTTCTTGCACAGAGAAAAATTGGACCCTTCACCCGGGAAAAAAGTTCGGCAACTGATCCAAAACAAACAAAAATGTTAATATTTTAAAACGTCTTTTTTTGTTGTTTTTTTTTTTTATATATAGATGCTTTTTCAGGTCTCATTTGACTTGTGTCTGCTAAAATTGATTTTAGATTTAGTAAGCCTAGCAATTTACTTAGTATGACTGTCAAAATGTTCTTGGTAAAAACAAAATCAAAAACAAACAAAAGAATATTTATGTGGATGTAAATTCAGAGTCGTCCATGTCATGGTAATTTACAAAGGTTTAATGGAGGTGACTGGCCTTTAAGGTTGTCTAATGTCTTTTCTGGACAGTATTTCTTTTATTTAATATTGAAACTGCAATTGAAACTCCCGATTATTATGGGACACTGTTAAGTGTCCAAGAAGGATATTTTAAAAGTATCCTGAGAACTGTGTTACCACCACATAAATATATCATTTTTTCTTTTGCCATAAACGAATGGTTCGGGGGGAACTTGTAAGGGTTTATCACCCATTTGTTAATCGTCAAACAGGTGACATTTGCGTTTTGAAAACAGATTTTTATTTGGACAAAAGACGTTACTTTACCATATCGTAGACGTTGAGAATGATCGGTTCGTTGGCCATCCCAGTGTGGAGCGTCGCCTTCTTCCAGGCAAGCCGGCGGCGGTGGTGCTTCTTCGGCGAGGTCCTGCTCCACCTCCTTCCTCCTTCCTCCTCCTCCTTCCTCCCAGTGCGAGAGCTTCCAAAAATAACCGGCAACCCTCCGCGTCAGACTTGAATACTTTCACCGCACACGGTCGGGGGGCGAGAAACGCTTGACGGGCTGCGAGGCGTCCGACATCTGACGGCCAAGCTTTTGTCAGCCCCCCCCCCCCCCACTGGAGCTCGTCCAAAAAAAAAAAAAAGAAGAGAGAGCAGCTCGGCTGACGAGAACCCGGCGACGCCAAAAACAAAAAGAAGACTTAAAACGTCCTCTGGCTGTGGGGAAAAGGAGTTTACGAGAGGCAGGGATAAAAAAAAAAACGACATACAAAACGTTGCGTAAAATGACGTCGTGTTGTCGCCCCGACACCAAAGCGGAGCTCCCTCCTGGGGTGGGTTGCTAGCTAACGTGGGGACGGCCAACCAAACAGGAAGACTCGGCGGGAAGGCGAAAAAAAAAATGCAACGCGAGTGAGAGTGGGCGAGCGCACCATCGAGCGATGAGCGCCGCGCTCCATTAGTTGACCTTCAAATGTCGAAGGGGGCTCTGGGTAATGTAGTTGATTAGTCAAAGGACCTCAGGCCAGTTCGGCAGAAACGTGGACTAACACTTTATTAGAGGCTTTTTTTTTAACGTTCACGTTTATATGGTGTACACTGTATTTGGATTATGTGGGGGTTTTTTTTGTCAATATAGAATTAAATGTTATTAAAATGAAAAAAGGGCAGGCAGCACGGTGGAGGCTCAGCTGGAAAGCGTTGGCCCTCACAGTTCTGAGGTCCCGGGTTCAATGCTGGCCTCACCTGTGTGGAGTTTGCATGTTCTCCCCGTGCCTGCGTGGCTTTCCTCCCACATCCCAAAAACATGCAACGTTAATTGGACACTCTAAATTGCTCCTGGGTTTTGATTGTGAGTGCGGCTGTTTGTCTTCATGTGTCCTGCGATTGGCTGTCAAACCAGTTCAGGGTGTGCCCCGCCTCCTGCCCGTTGACAGCTGGGATAGGCCCCGGCACTCCACGCGACCCTTGTGAGGATACGCGGCTAAGAAAATGGATGGATGGATGGATGGATGGATAAAAAAGGGCACCCAAAATGTTTTAAAATCACTGCTTTAATCGTAACTTCGAAGACCTTTTTCTCTAGTAAGTTTCATCATGGAACGGTGTCGCAACAGGCAGACAACATTATCAGACCATTTCACAAACTTAGCTTATTTTTATGAAGAGTGATGATAAATGTCCGTTCATTTGGAAAGCGATTTTTCTACCGCCAAGGGGCTCAAAGAGCTTTAACACTTGTTTCTTCATTCACTGACTGATGACGCAGCAACCAGCGGGTTCAGTAACTTGCTCAAGGACACTTTGACAAGGTCACACGAGCTGAGGTTTGAACCCACAACCTTCAGCTTGCAATACGACCACTGAACTAACTCATCATAAAAAGTAACCTCGTGCACTCCCGCTCCAAAATCTGAGGACATTTTTTCCCAGATGAGCGTACGGAAGCGAAGTTCAGGCATTGGCAATCAATCCAAAGTGCTGCTCATCCTTCCTTGTTGCAGTTTTCCCCGAGAAGTTCCATGAGCTCCTCCTGGTTGGAGAATTCCTGCAGCGAGGAGTTCATCTCATCGAGGAGATGTTCACCCAGCAGGAAGGTCTCGACGTCGTGCAGCGTCAGACCGATGCGGTGGTCCGTGATGCGGTCCTGGGCAAAGTTGTACGTGCGGATCTTCTCGGACCTTCCTTTGGTGCCGATCTGTCGGAGAAACGCGGAGAATACGGGTGCATCTTCATCTTCAATACGTGACAATATGTTAGAAAGGTTCTTTTATCAGTTAAAAAAAAAATTAAGTGAAACCCAAATACAGATTCAATAACAACAAAGGAAAATACTTTATAGATTAATTTCTCATGTAATTTTTACATTTTCATCAGATGTAAGACAATAATTACAAATACTGTGTCATAATATGAGTTTTACTTTTTGAATTGAAGTACTGAAATAGTTTTCCAGGAGATTCTACTTTGAGGTGGACTTTATCATTTATTGTTCCCAGAGGAAATTATGGCAATCAAACTGTCACCGTAAAGCCTTCATTCATTGCACAGGCAATGTTAGAAGGAAAACAAGCATTCTAATATAAAATACATAAAACCAATACGCAATCAAGATTTTTAAACGCCATAAAAGTCTGACTTCACCACTGGTAAAAATACCAAAACGCTCACATCAAACGACTGTGTTGACATTGATGAGGGACACAACACGTTTAATGTACTTTGGATTGAGTCCTGCCACAAAAAGAGAAAAGACACGACCTGGAAAAAGATTTTCAAGTGCCTGTAAGTACCGAAAGGTGGCGACAAAGCCCAACTTTTTATATGAGCTGGGGATAGACTTGCACAAACTTCGGGGGTTGTTTGAGGAAAATCTGACTTTAGTTTGCGTTTCCCAGCCCCAGAAACGTCATTTGTCCCTTGCAGTGTGTAGCGTGCACACCAACCTGCACTTTGCGCTGATTGTAGCGCTTGCTGGTCTCTTCCTCCAGCTTCCTGCCGTACAGTTTTGCCCGCAGAGCCTTCATGGCCTTCTCCCTGTTCTTCAGCTGAGAGCGTTCCTGCTGGCACTCTGCCACAACACCTTGGAATCGCACCCACACACAAAAGCGTGACGGTTTGGAAGGATTCAGAACTTTTTCGAGGGCCGAAGCTGCCGGGCGTGTGATTGCGCATCGTACCGGTGGGCAGGTGCACTATTCTGACGGCGCTATCGGTGGTGTTGACGTGCTGACCCCCGGCGCCGCTCGCGCGCTTCGTTTCAATTCTCAGGTCCTTCGGGTTTATTGTGAACGAGATCTGAGGAAAAACGAGAAAAAAACCAACCATCTAACAAGTCCAAAGAAACCTCCAGACACAGCCGAAATTAAATTTGGTTTCATCGGAGGCACTTGGAATCAATTGCAAAAGTACAGGTTAGTGATCACAAATAGTGGGGAAAATTTTGAAGTCATCCATATTGGTCTTGTTTCTTTATATTAGAAAAAAACTTGCATTTCAGGAGAATAAATCATCTAAACCATTACATACAAGTCTACTGGGTTAAGGACAAAACCATTACATTTACAGTGGTGTGGCGGAGAAATATGTCAGAATAGTACAGGACATGTATGAGGAACAGTGGTGAGGTGTGCCACAGGTGTGTCAGAAGAATTTAAGGTGGAGGTGGGACTGCATCAGGGACCCGCTCTGAGCCCCTTCCTGTTTGCGGTAATAATGGATAGGCTGACAGATGAGGTTAGACTGGAATCCCCTTGGACCGCGATGTTCGGAGATGATATTGTGATCTGCAGGGAAAGCAGGCAGCCGGTGTAGGAACAATTAGAAATGAGTGAGCATATTGGTGGAGGGGTGCTGAGGGAGGATGGAGCTGCCAGGCGAAAGACCGAGAGAGAGAGAGAGGAAAAACAAAGAAAAGGTTGATGGATGTTGTGAGGGAGGATGTGAAGACTGTGGGCGTTAAAGAGGAAGATGCACGAGATGGGCTTAGATGGAAAAAGATGGCACGCTGTGGCGACCCCTAATCGGGACAAGCCGAAAGGAAAAGAAGATTTACAGTGGACCCCCCCGCTATTTACAGAGGATAGAGACCAGGTCGGACTACAAGCAGCGAGGATCCACCGATAGGTGACATCCTTTATTATTACATTGATTTGAATGATAAACCCCAGAGATGAAAAAAAAACCAACAACAAATCAGAATACTTGAATCAGCAAGTGCCTTTAAAAATAATAGTAGTAAGCTTCTTTCAGCTTGTCCCTTTCGGGGGTCGCCACAGCGCGTCATCTCAGATGAACGCACACATATGTTTACGCCGGATGCCCTTCCTGACGCAACCCTTCCCAGGGAGTGGAGGCCCCAGTGGGATATGAACCCACAACCCCTGGTTTAGCAAACCAGTGCTCTAACCACTGAGCTACGGGGCCTCTTTAAAAATAATAATAATAATAATAATAAATTTAAAAGCTCTACTTAAAAAAAAAAATAATAAAAATCTTTCCTGTTTGGCCCACAGCCTGATTCTACCTCAGTGGGTTGGGGCAGCACCGCCACGGTCATGGTGCTGGTGTGCATGCGGCCCTGTTTTTCCGTCCTGGGGACGCGCTGGACCCGGTGAACGCCGCCTTCGAACTTCATCCTCTTGTAGCTCCGACGGCCGCTGATGCTCGCCGAGGCGTGCCGCACTCCGCCTGGGCGCACGCGAGGGGACGCGACGATCAACTTTTACTCTGTGAGTTTTCTTTTATTTGTGGCGACTGACCTAAGTCACTGTTCATGTGTTCCAGGACGTCAAAGGTCCAACCGTTGTGCCGAGCGAATCCCTCGTACATGTCAAACAGCTTCACATAGGGGGAAAAAAATTATAATAACTTGGTTATTACGAGGAGAACCGTAACTATCGTTACACTGAGCCAGTGGTGAGCGTTGACATTTTCCATCCATCCATCCATTTTCTTTGCCACTTATCCTCACAAGGGTCGCGAGGAGGAGTGCTGGAACCTATCCCAGCTGTCAACGGGCAGGAGGCGGGGTACACCCTGAACCGGTCGCCAGCCAATCGCAGGGCACATGGAGACGAACAGCTGCACTCACGATCATACCTGTGGGCAATTTAGAGTGTCCAATTAATGTTGCATGTTTTGGGGGATGTGGGAGGAAACCGGAGTGCGCACCCGGAGGAAACCCACGCAGGCAGGGGGAGAACATGCAAACTCCGCACAGGCGGGGCCGGGATCGAACCCGGGTCTTCAGAATTGTGAGGCCAACGCTTTACCAACTGAGTCACCGTGCCGCCCTGTGGACATTTTCTTCCATGAAATTACGTGAATTTATTCATGCAATTATGTTGATTTTTTTTTTATATAGACTTCTGCATGTGTTAGCGTTTCTCTTGCACACGCTCCTTCCAGGACATTTACAGGGATGTTGTACGCTTTGTCCAAACAGATTTCCGCCTACAATATTTTTCCCAGGGTCCTTCAAACTTAGTAGTGCTGGCATGGTCAATTATTTTAAATCATATTAGCAATGGGACTGATTTTTTAACCCATCAGATTTCAAGAGTGCCGCCCCTTCAAAGTCATTCTGGTCGGCCAATTTCGAGTACCCTGCGTCTCAATCTGCAGTACATTTAATAATCAGCATCTCTGGTGGGGGGTGATGTGTTTTGTTGTCATGTGATTAGATAAATATGGATTCTGAACTGCTCCATCTTGTGTATTTGGCACAATTGGATGCTGTCATGTTGCATTTTGGTCATCTTTCGAAGGTCTTTAATGGTAATGTTGTGGTAATGCTACAAGTGGATCAAGTCCAGACTGAATGCCCAGGTACCAAATGCATTGCATGCCACTGTACTTGGAACTTATGTTTTGTATATAAACTATAATTGTTTTTTGTTTTGCTTTTGGTTTTTTTTTTTTTTAAATGACCAACCTCGGCGGTAAACAGCATGGCCTCCTGCCCGCCGACTCCTGCCGTCACTTCCAGGACGAGGTCGCTCAGATCAGCCTCGTCCTCCGTGATCAAAAGATCTAATATCTAAAATGGTGCGGAAAGAGTACATTTGAGACATTCAAACAGCAATTTTAAAAAGCAAATATAGTAGTTCCTCGTTGATCACGGAGTTGATGTTCTTGAACCCACTGCGATTGGTTAAAATATCTAAAGGACCGATCATATATTGAATTGCATATATTTTTCAACGTTTGATGACGCTCCCCGTAGTCTTCTCAAACCTTCTGGTGGGGGTTTGTAATATTTCTAAAATCAACTATTCTACATATCATCCTTTTTTTAATTGTTTGTGTATGATCATTCATAAAATGCATTTCACTAATACAAAATATGCACATGAGTTGATGGTATTGTTTTGGTCCAGTTGGGGTCACCATCCTCACGGCATGAAAAAAAAGAGTGAGAGGGGGGGGGGGGGCTGTTGAGTGACATGGGAGTCGATGGATGAGAGTGACGAATTTTCTGGCTATTAACTGACTAAGCCGTTCGCTAATCAGTTGTGGCTAAGCAGCTAACATATTAATGTGCTTCTTATGTGTTTATTTTCTTACTGTTTGTTCAATAAAGCTATTGAAAGGCCACCAGCAGCTGTATTTGTACTTAAGCAACTGTGGAGGGATTCCAATGTGTTCTAATGTAGGCTACAGCAGTAAAAGAGCAAAGGATGTTTATAATGAAGTGTCGACGTCCTCGCTAACAGACACGTGGCCCTTTATCCCTCCCCCCAACTGAAATGATCCCAAAGTTTGGAGAGTCTTTGTCTTACAAATTGATTCCTTCTGGCTCATGTTTATTGGGACAAGAGTCTGCAGTGACATTAGTTTGGAAAAAATGATAACTGCAAAATTCAGAGATAAAGTGAAAAATCTGTCATATCAAACAAAATTGCTCATTTGTTTTTATGACGAACACAACAATTAGGTACCTTTTGCCTCAGCTCATGGATGTCTTGCAAACAGGCATCCCGCTCCTGCTCAGCAAGTTCTCGGAGATCTTCAACTGCGGGATGGCCCGTAATTATACAAGGCTTTCCTCGAGTCTCCCTTGAAGAGTGTGACTCACCCTTGAAAAGCGCCTCCGTCTCACTCATCTCCTTCTGCTTGACGTCCAGCTCCCTGATGGTCTGGATGAGGGGAGCCAGCAGGGCCACTTTGGTCCTCTTGGCCCTCAGCTCTTCCGCAGTGCTCTGCTCCTGCTCATCGCCATTGACCGCCCTCAAAAAGTCGCTATACTCCGAGTCCATCTTTCTAAGGTAGTCCAGCAGAGACCTCCTGGAGAACAGTTCGTCCAGGGATAATAACTTGGCCACGTTCAAATGGCTTGCGGTCTGAAATGTCCTTGTGGTTCTGATGCAGCGTTTACGAAACTCAACATCTTTAATTAAACTTGAATAACGAGTAAAACGACAAATGATGCCGTTAAGGGCAGACTCCTTTCCTCGAGGGAGGAGTTGAATAGCTCTTCTCAAAAACATGATTGAATGTTTGTATCCTCTACATCAGAGAAACCTTCTCTGCCATTGCGATTCATTCAAAATGACCGGCAACCAGTTTACGAATCAAGAGAACCAACTAGAAAAGTCAGTCTTGCGCAACTCTCAAATCGTAAATATCGAAGACAAACAAGCAACTTAAAAGATACCGAACATTCAACTTTGCTGATATCGTTTACGGAAGATTATGACATTCACAACGCTAATGCAAACTTCGCCATCTATATCCTGTATACCAAAAACTGACGTACATGGTGAGAACATTCAAAACACCTTCCGGACGGGCGCAGCCATATTGAACACAGCACGCATGCGCAGTATTGAACGGCTCTCGTGTTAAAAATAAATAATAAATAACCAAAAATTGGGAACCGGTACAATTGATCAATTTCCGATAAGGAATCAATGATTAAATTGTTTTTTTTTTTCTTTTTAAAAAAAAAATCAATAATATGTGACGGTTGCTCCGTTGTCGCTCGCCCTCTTTACTCAACCGACCTCAGCCAGCAACAAATAAACAATTACTGTAAATTCACTCATGCAACTGAACGGAATCTGACCGGTTCCGTGCAAAGGCCTGAAATCACCAATTGACCAGCATGTTCAAGCCACTTATTTGCTTTGTTATTCAAATACAACAGTCAGGGTAAGCTTAACATTCACATTTTTATCGCTGTTTGATGTGGAGATAAAAACTTTTCTCTCAGAAAGAGTTCTTTAGTACTGTTTAATCTAGGGATGGAAATTATTTGACGTGTCACAGCGAACTCCAAAATATTGCAGTCTTTTTTTTACCTTATATTCCAGTCTGAATGCTCTAATATTGCGATCATATTACATGTTAGTAGGTATTGTTTCATTCGACATGTGTCCCCTGCCTCCAGATGTTGTGTGTGTAAGTATAGCTGAAAGAGAACGTTGTTTTTTTGCTTTTATTTGAGTCGGTGACTGAATTTGTGAAGCTGCGGGCAACCTCAACGCAGGCTCGACGCTTTAAATCGCGCATGCGCTCTGAAATCTCCCCCAGACCGCGGAGCCCGCTTCCACAACGTCGCTCGCGATTGGCTCCCGGTTTTGATAGGAAACGACCCACGCTGCACCGCGCATGCGCGATCCCTTCGAAATTACGCCATTTCCGCCCGATCCCAACTGCCAGCGTCGCTGATTGGTCGGTGGTTTAAATGGTGAAGCACCCGCTTCTCTTTGAATACTTTTGCGCCTTCTCTCGACAATCTCGAAACGTTGAGGCGATGGTAGGGCGACTTTTCTGAGCGCTGGATGTCTTTTTTATGTTTTTAAAAACCTCCAAAAAAGTAGGTGACTCCCGACGAAGACTGGCTTTTCATAAACGGGACGGAAAAACATTTTGGTGAGTTACTTTTGTTGTATTCAGCAGCCACCGAGCTGTCAAGTGAATGCCACGGAAATAAAATTCCGGTACCATGGCGTATATTCGGTTTTATGTAATCAATAATGCATCTTCGTGAGCTGTTTTTGTCTATCCTTAACGTATTTAATAATACGTCACGGTATTTTTTTCATGTCACTTGGTGCGTAAAAAAAAAAAAAAATGAGGAGGTCAGTCTAAGTCTCAAAATGGCTGGCCCCGCCAAATCTATGTGAGTTCAGAATAGTCTTAATTCGCTCGAAAGTGTAACGAAACAATGTCCGGCCACTTTGAAGCCTGCAGGGGGATCATGAAATGTTGTCAGCGTTGTATTTGCCGCCAATTTTGCCATGTTTGAGGTTGCTACGTTTGCTTGCACGCGATTTATGCCACGACTGAACTTCCTCCCGCGGGCCTGCATACAGAAAAATTGAACGATACCGAAACATGTATTTATAAACACACTAACAACCAACCCATTGTTTTTCTTCCCATGTATGTGGTAGTTTGTAGCCTTTTTAAATGTAGCGAATAGTTTCGTGTTTTTGGGGTGATTGTTTTCCACATGTCCAGGGTAGGCCGAAAGTAGACTGATACTAGCGAGTATGCTTCGTACAGCGATAATGCCTTAGAAATGTAAGTCTGAGACCTAAAAAGTCAACTTAATTCAAACCCCTTGTACATTGCTTATTTGGCATGTACAGCTCAAACAAAAAGCACACATCCAAAACGTGTAAATGTTCACTTAAAGTGAGCAGTAACACGTTTTGAAAACCGGAACAAGAGCTATCTTTTGGAAGCTGATCATTTAGTTGTAAATACCTGTACACCTCTGTGAGAGGATAAAACTGAGTTTCTCTATCTGCAGTATGTGCGGACGCCAACATGAAGTGCCCAAAGTATGACTTAGCCAAAGCCAAGAGGAACATGGAACGAGGCTCCCCGGAGAAGCCCTTGGCTCTCCATGTGAAAGATTCTCCCATCAAGGACCCCCTCCCCCTCAAGCCCCTTGCTCAGAGGGTGTCCACGGTGTTGTTCCCCAACAGCCTCGTAGCCGCCCGTGACAAAGAGAACCGAACCCTAAAGGTGGACGAGAGGACATTCGACGAGGCGTTCAATGACAGCGGCTACTTGTCCTTGCACAATAGTCGTATTGATGATGATGACAATCACGGTCAGGGCAAAAACCCTCACATCCCATTCCCGTTCCCCCCTCTGTGTGTGACACCAAAACTGTCCCCTCCATGTCAAGAGGGTACAGTTTCAGACTGCCTTGTGAGCCTCGGGGCTTCTTCCATACCCGTGGACCGCTGCAGGCGCAACCCACACGTGTTGGCTTTGTCATCCACCCCCGCTGAGCAACACTGCGAACCCAACCTCCCAATCAGGAAGTTCCAGCAAGCAGTGTGTCAAGAGCTCTCCAAGAGTTACAGCAAGAATAAGAGGTAGGTACTGACCCGGTTGCAAAGTCGTGAGCTTGACAAACGCTGCTTTCAAGGAAACTGGGAAATTTCACGTGTTAAGCCACTTAAAAGCTACACTTACTGTATTGTGCAGTGAAAAACCCGGCAGATGCAGTCCAAGTAAACGTGAGGGTGAAAATCTAGAATGTCTTTTTCTTAATCTGATTCGAAACTCAATCCCCTGGGGAAGAAAAAAATGAAATGTCTCAATGCCCCTTCGAGTGGTCCTACTTTCAACAAATGGGAGACAATTGCATCAAATTACTTTGGGGGAAATTGAGACTCGCTCACAGTTCTCTCAATAAATAAGAGGCAAAGCGTGGTCGCTTCACATTGTTCGAAAATGAGGGGAAAAAGATGACATATTGTATATTTAACCAGCAATAGGTGCTCCCGTGATACAAAACACCATAGACGTGCTATTGGAAATGATCAATCTTACAATAATTATTAGCACCTGAACAATTTATTTTCAGGAAGTTGTTTGCAGCACAGCGTCACACCAAATGGGTTTTTATTAGTTTTGCTGAGGTTATGTAGCTTGGGTTTATATATTTGCTGCTCTGTTGTTATCATCACACTCCAGATTTTCCGCATTTTTCTGCTTATTCCCCGACACTACGGTTTCTCTGGCTGTCGTGCTTTTTACAAATCTCTTACTGGGGGTGGTTTAGGTGAGATTAATGAGACTTTCCCCAATTTTCAGGAGTAAATACATTTTGAGATCTATCTTGGTAAGCTGTGTTGCAAATCGTGGATGCTATAAGATGGTGGAAAAGCACTTATGGGCGAGAATGTACATGACGTGGCTAAATGAAGCGCCTCAAGTCACGTCAGTCCTTCCGGCGCAGCCTTAACCACAAAATGGTGCGCAAGTGATACTATCAGGGTAAAGAGGGCTTTAGTTGGACTTGCAAAACAGCTTATTGCAATCGGGTGGGGATCACAAATGCGTTCGGGACCTGTGTTGTCCGATTCCTAATCGATTCCCCCCCTTGTCAGGTACGACTGGAGCGTCGTCTCTGAGGTGGCCAAGGATTATCAGCTGCACCAGGTGATCGGCGGCGGCATGGGCAGCGACTTTGTCGACGTGTTCGCGTCTCTCCTGTCCAAGAACATGAGAAACATCCTGGCCAACATCCTGGCCCTTCTGGGAGACATGGACCTCATCAGGTAGACGTTTTCCCGCTGGTCACTCGTCGTCGTGACCGTAAGATACAGTGCCAACGCCGCTTTGCTTGTGGACCGACCCACAGTTGCAAGAAGGTGAGCAGGACGTGGAGGAAGATCGTACGCGAGGACGGCGCCGCGCTGAGAAGGTGCCGGCAAGCCGAAAAGACGCTTCAGGTGAGGAAGGACACACAAACGTTGGCTCGGGGGCGCTTCTGACTGCGTCAAATGTGTCCAAATGGCCAAAGACTTACTTTGATACATACAAATGCATAAAATTCCATATATTCTAAATTGATAGACAGATACAAATCTTTACATTTATGGATATTCCCATTTAATTTGGGAAGTGAAAGTTGAAGTTGCTTTTAGTATGTTACTTTTAATCAACCACAGTAGATTTAAAAAAAAAAATGTGGATGTTGAAATTAAATTTCACTACATTGCTCTAGTTCAAATTTCATTTTGACAGTTTTAGATTTAAAAAAAAAAAAAAAAAAATTGTTCTTCCCCCATATATACTTTGTGTTGGCACCAAAAACTATGTCACCATTTCATTTGTTTTTATAGGTTTTGAAGTGCCTTTTTTTTTTTCTTCCTAGTTTATCTTTCACATTTAAAGTATTGAGTACATTAATTTATTCCCTTGTTTTTACACTTAAAGGTTTGTCAACTGTATGGAATATAAAATTATTAACATTTAATTCATTCAAAATGTGTAAAAAATATTTCTCAAAAGTCATATTTCCCCATTCCTTTTGACATTTTAGGAGTCATTAAGCTACGCGAAGGTCAAGACTTGCGATCTGACGAGAAATGCGGCGGGGTCCCGGGTGGTGATGTCGTGCATCCAGAAAGTGGCCTCGCCGCGCCCTCCGTCGTCGTCGTCGTCCGCTTCGACGGGCGGCGGCGTCAACAGACGGGCTGCCGCTCCCGCGCAGAAACACGACGGAAAATCTCAGTCTCGCTTTAATGAGTACAGGCAGGTCAGTGAACAAATGGGTCTATATGCTATGTAGTACATCCGTCAATCCAAAATTGTAAATTGCATATTTTTCGGAAATATGCGGAGTTCACGGCAAAAGCCCGCTCTTCAAAAAGCAATTGTGCTGACGTATTTTCCCGCTCCCTCCCGTCAGGCCGCCGGCACCCTGAAGCAGGACGAGTCCCTGCGCCGGTGCAGGGAGTGCGGCTCGCCCGCCACCCACTCCGACAAGTCCCAGCGGGCCACGTGCACGCGGCCCAGCTGCAAATTTGACTTCTGCACCCTCTGCCAGGAGGCCTTCCACGGCTCCGCCCCGTGCCGGGTGGCGTGCTGCACCACCCGCTTGCCCGCCCCGCGCAGCTCTTACTCCGTCCTTCCCGGCAGCGCGCGCAGCAAGAGAAACGTAAGGAGGTTGTGATGGTTGGCGTGCGGCTTGTTTTTTTTTTTTTTTTTTACCTTGTTCCGTATTGTTGCCAAAGAGGCGGGATTTCAGAGGGACTGTTCCAAATATACCTCCGCAATCAGCCCGACTGAATTAACTGAAGCACTTGCTCTCCAAAGCGTCCTGGAAAGTCATCCGATCGGGGCTCAGTGTTGTGGTCCGTGAGGACCCCAAAAGTAGACTTAAAAAAAAAAAAAAAAAAATGCTGACACTTTAAAGTTGTACATTTTAAGCATGTTTTAAAGGGGTTGTAAATAGCCTTTTAAATATATGCGGTATTTTTGTTTTAAATAAATGTAAGTTCTCTGTGAAAACGTTGTGCATATTTACTGTACTGTTTGTATTGATATTTTCTGTCAAATAGATGTTTTGTAAAACCTCGGGCCTCTTTGTCAATCCTTGTGCTGAAGTGTGGGTGAGGGAGCGAGCGAGCGAGCGAGAGAGAGATTTTACATTTGTGGCTATCCCGCGGGTCTAACTACTGCCAAAACAAATATAGCTAAGCTGTTCTATAGCATATACTACGATATTTATTTGCACGATGAAAGTTTACCTTTTAGTCGATGACACTGTGAGCTGTACAGTTTTCATTGTTTAGAAGAAAGACGACCAAGTCCTCTCCTTTTGCCGTTGACTCAGCTGACGCTGGGAGCAAGTTGAAAATCCAGCTCCGGGATGGCTGCCGCGAGCAAGTGACTAAAGTAACACTCACGGATCAAAGTTTCTCATAATTGTATAGTGAGAAATTTTGTCATAGTAATAAGATTTCTACTTACAATGACAAACCAGTCCCCATATACTTTAGTTATGATATTTGGAGTTAAACCTCCCCATACTGATAACTACATGTTTGTGGTTATGTAATGGTAAACCAGAAAGTTGGATTTATTTTTATTTTTTTTTTTTTTAAATAGCTGGAATGAATATTAACATCCACTCGGGCTCACCTATTAAATTAGCAGTTAACGGTGTATCAGTTTCATATCCGAGGCCGTTTTGGTTTTCAAAAAGCCCCCCGAAGACCAATGTTCAAAATATGCACATAAGTGCCAGCTTACGAGCGAGAAAATGTTTATTATATTCCAATATTTTTAGTGGGTTTATTGTTTATGTACACATCGAAGGGGGCCGACACTGTCCTTAGATTCCTTCAACGGATCGTTTTGACTTTTTGCCACTAGATGGTCGTGTTGTTCCCTGGCGCTTGTATCATCCTGGGGGGAAAAGTACACAATCAAATGTGCAAAATATTCCGTGGTATTAATTTAAGGCAGGACCGTGAACTAGTAATATTTTTTTGAATTGTATTGAAAATATGTCAATTCATTTTAAAGGCAAATTGTCAAATTATGTCATTACTTTTTCAGACTTTTTTGCAGTTTATTGAATAGAATTTACACTAAATATTTGCTCAGTGAAATATATTTTAAATGTTTTATTACCTCACATGTGAATTCATTTTTCATATATTTTCTTTTTTTTTCCAAAAAAACCAAATTGCTACTTTCCAAAAGAAATGCAAATATGTTAGTCATTTCACTTGTTATAGTTTTATTCTGTTGCAAAATGTACTCTTATTTTATATTTCCATGTAGTTTATCAGGGAGCATTTGAGGTTTTATTATTATTATAGGTTGTTCAAAGTATTTTTCAGTCATCTTTTGGCCTGGCTAAATATATGAAAAACATATTATGAGCATTTATAGTCTGTAGGGAATTTACTTTGTTGTTGTTGGGGTTTTTTTTTTTTTTAACTTAAAAAAAAGAAGGGTGAGCGTTGTTGAAGTTGGAGCAGTGGCGGCTGCTGATGAATTGCCACTGTGGCCTTTTAGTCCATCTGCCACTCGGGATCATTTATCTGCCCGTATTATTGATTGCATGGTTTCCCCACCCCCCCCAAAAAAAAAAAACTTGCTGCACTCAATCTCCGTAAGAGTGCTCGCAAGTGGCCTGACTCTTGTTTTTTGAGCTATGAGCTGTCGTTTGGACATTTTGTGGAGCTCTTTGGGTTCTGCGATCGTGGCGATAAAGCATTACATAAGCGCAGTCCATTTTTTTTTTTTTTTTTTTTTTAAACTATGAGTCACACGCACTTAAAAAGTGTCTCAGCCCATTTCACAACATGCCGGCGTTCGGCAAAAAGCGAACATTGTTTGGAAAAGAGTTCCGGAGCTTTTTTGTTGAGACTCCCGGTGGAAATGCGCTCCATAACCTTCCCTTTCGGAACGTCCGCTAGCTTCATGCTAACGCAAAATGCAAAACAGCATAATCGGGTTGGAGAAATTAGCACCGATCGTCGCCTGCAATTCTAACCCTTGAAACAACTCCCGTTTCAACGCAAGCGCGCAAACAGAGCATAAAACAAAACTCAAAGGCATTTATTATTTATCCTCTCTGGAAAATGACAATATTTCTGCCGCTTAGTTGTGACACTCATCTGCGCTTCATCATAAAAATCTGCGTGTAGCACCGCATGTATGTGTTTGTCGGGATTATACTGCTCCCCGGTTGCCAAGGAAACACAAATGTCACGTGTACTTCTGTACATTTTATCGAATTAAACCCTTAATGCAAAGTAAAAAATGTAAAGTGCTATTTTCCTCTGCTCTCAGCTGGTCGAGCGGGTGGCCCTGTTAAGCGAGAGGTTGGCGGTTCAAATCCCGAGTCCAATTGTCTGCTGTTGAAGTGTCCTTGTGCAAAACGACGAACTTTCACTTTCCTGCAGGTCGGTTTTGCAAATGGGAAATAAAGGAAATTCATTCATGTGAGATGATTTTAGGCGGAGCTCACAGTTCTGAGGTCCCGGGTGCAATCCTGGACCCGCCTGGGCGGAGTTTGTATGTTCTCCCCATACCTGCATGGGTTTTCTCATGAGGATAAGCAGCCAAGAACATGGATGGATGGAGGATTTGAGATGCAAGAGTTTCGTTCCAAGCGATTTGCTGTTGAGCAAATTGAAAGAAACAAGGTGGCATGCACTGTAGGTGGAATCGTACACGTACACACCATTGAAAGTCTCCCCCCCCCTCCCCCCCCCCGTTTGGGCCGTTAAGATCATCAGCGATGACAGTTAATGAGCGAAGCCTCTCCACAAAAGCAGGCCATAATCAACGGATGTCGTGAAGAGCCAAGCACGTATGGATACGTCACGCGCAGACTGTGTCGTGCGTCCGGCGTAAAAATCACAACCAAACGAGACGTGGCCACAACAGGCAGACAGCAGCAACAATCGCAAAAAAATAAGAATAATTTGAACTTATCAACAAGTAGAGACTAGCAATAATCATGAGAAACATTAGAATTATAACACCATGTCATACTTGCCACACGTTATTGTCGTGATATCCCGAAAATGTTATCCTCCAAAGGGCCTCATGAAATGACCTCATTCGAACAAAATTACAGCACCATTCTCTATTTCTTGTTATATCCACCAATCCATCCATTTTCTTTGCCGCTTATCCTCATGAGGGTCGCGGGGAGTGCCGGAGCCGATCCCAGCTGTCATCGGGCAGGAGGCGGGGTACACCCTGAACTGGTCGCCAGCCAATCGCAGGGCACGTGGTGACAGACGACGGTCGCACTCACAATCACAGCGACGGGGTAATTTCGAGCGTCCTCACAACTGTGAGGCCAACTGCCACTGCGCCGCCTTTCTTGTAATCATATTCATTTTATTCATCTAACATTGACGTCAAATCCCAGCCCCGCCTGTGTGGACTTTGCACGATCTCCCCGTGCCTGGGTGGCTTTTCTCCGGGTGGGCACTCCGCTTTCCTCCCACATCCCCAAAACATGCTTGCATTCATTGGACACTCTAAATTAGATAGGGTTAGGGTCATTTTGAAGAAAGGTTTACAAGCGCTGCAGACAGGCAATGCACTCCCAGCCTAGCCTCGTCTACTACTATATCTATTTCTTAAATTATTTCCTTATATAAAATATTTAACCCATAGATGTATTTCTACTATGCAGTTTATTATCAGGAAAAGCTTTAAAATGCCAATTTTTTTTTTAGGCTTGGAACCCATCATTTCTTTTTCCATTAATTGTAATGGGAAATCTCGATCCGGATTTCGAACAAATCACTTCTCTGGAACAGATAAAAATGAGAATTTCATTCTCATAAAATGGGAACATTTGTCTTGTAAAATGACATCTTTATGGTGTTTTTTTTCTGGTAGCAACTTGCTTTTGTTTTCATTTTTTTGTTTCCGCAGGCACACACAATGTACGGTTGCATGCTCCTCGTGTGACTGCATCACCCTGATTTCAAAATCAAATCAAATCAAACCCTGTGATCACCAGGTATGCGGCATCTTTGAAAACTACATATTTGTTTTTTTATTTTCGGGGTGGGGGCGGGTTGCGCCGAGTCAGCAAAACTCAGCGCTGCGTCCATTATCGGGGGTCGGGGGTCGCCTCGGCCGCTTGCAATTATGGAGAAAAGTCAGCATCCGGCCCCGCAAAGCGATCCCTTGTTGACATTTATGAGTCACATGTGCACTTCCACGTGACGCACGTCAACAACGTGACTCACGACGACGACGAGACCGTTCGGGCTCGTCTTGCACCAAACGCAAAAATTTGGGGACATCCAGCCGGTCGGGGTTCTACGAGGGGAAAATATTGCAAACTTGCTGATGTTGACGGGGTGGCACATTATTGGAGTAATCATAATTTGAATAATGTGGAATTTGTTCAAAGCAGAGCCGCTTGTCGATTGAACAAGGCAGCAAAAGAAGGCAATTTTATTCCACATAACATTACATCCTTGTAAAATTACGGCTTTTATTCTTAGATTATAACGCTGTTTTTCCATCATGTTGAACATATCTTGTAAAAATGTACTTATGTTCTTGTGATTTTATGACATATTTACTTATAAATGTTGTCGTATTTTCCCTTTTATTTTTAAGTTGTTTTGAGATTTTTTTTTAGGTATTTGGCCGAAAAATATAGCTTTATTATATTACACATTTCTCTGGTAATATTTGAAACTTTTTTTTTCTGTTAAATTCATAACTTTTGTTTTATATTATTTTAGTGTGTTAATTTTTTCACCCATAAAGCATTTTTTTGTTTTAATATTCTCACGTTTTGTGTAATATAATCATGATTTTTTGGGGGGTTTTGATATTCTAACTTTTGTTGATTGATTTAATATTAATACTAATAATTAATGGGAGTTTTGTACTATTTACGTGTACTGCGTTGACAGAGATGAATGTTTGCGTGACACTCGAGACTTTAATTGAACAACTTTTATTTGAATAGTGTATTGTTTGTATGTAAACTTCCAACATTCCCATCTCCCATGGTTGCTCATTTTCCATCTTCAGTGCGTATTAATATTCCAAATGTGTTTTCTTGAGCTCACTGTGGCAACATTGCAGCACGACTTCGACCTCGTCGTAATTCCCGTTTTATGCGGTCAATCATCGGCGTTGACTTTCATCCGCGGGACGACAAAAGGACTCAGCTTTGAAAAATAAAATAATAATCCGTCTTTTATTTGCCGAGCGGCGCACGTGGTACATCCGGACGCGAGTACAAGGTCGGGGTGGTCGCCGTCGTGCGCAGTTAAGACCCCGTCAGCTCTGCAAATCGAGTTCAGCGGTGGAAAGTGATGAAATGAATCCGGCGTCCGTTGGGGGGAGAAAAACAAAAACCGAAACACGTTGGCAGGTCAAGGACAAGACGACCTCTAAAGGGTCGTTCCAATTCGAACGCCGTTGGCTCTTCAAAACGGACTTTGCTCAACGCCACATTCTTCTTGAAAAGTGCAAAAAGTGGGACGGGTATGGAAGTAAACATGTGCCACCAGGACTTGAATTTGAAATGTAAAGTGATCACATTTTCAATCCTTGGATTTCAGCGTCACTTTTCAACGTTTACAATTCGCTGTCTAAAATTCACCGTCTGTGCCACCAGGCAGGGTCACTTCAGGTCGGAACCGAACAGCCAGCCAATCGCAGTTCTGCTTTCTTAGTGTGTGACGTCACGTGACTAAGAAAGCAGAACTGCGATTGGCTGGCTGTTCCGTTCTGACCTGAAGTAACCCTGCCTGGTGGCACCGACGGTGAATTTCCGACGGCGAATTGTGGCAACGATTGCAAATGTGATCACTTAACATTTAAAAATTCAAATCCTGGTGCCACATATTTACTTCCATCGATGGGCCCAAAAGTAAATATTTGCCAAAGTGTCATTTCGTATGTATGGGAGAAAAAGCACTCCAATCTTTAATTTTTGCTATGCGAAATAAAAATTTTTTTTATCGCTGTCCATGTGCGAAGACGTGACTAAAACATAAGAAGTGCAAAGACGCGTACAGCGCTTGACAAATGTATGAGACCACCACCCCATGGAAGGTCAACAGTGTTATTTTAGTACTAATGACCAAAATCTTGAAATTTTTTTTTTTTTTTTTGGTAATGGTTAACTCAGTCCATGTGAAAAGTCTACACACCCCTAATTCAAATTAGAAAAAAATGAGACATAAAACAATCCCAAACTTTTGAGGTAATGTAAGAAATAACTAACTGAAGCAATGGGGTTGGACAAGTGTGCACACCCTCTAATAAGTGGCATTTTGCTGCGTTCCAAATGTCGATCAAATTGTAATTGAAATGAAAGTGAGGACGCAGCTCGCACCGTTTGAAGCGTTTCTCACGAACACGGCCAAAGTTTCGGATGTCCTAGTGGGCTTTTCATTCCATTTTTGGGCTCTCAAGCAGAGGCTGCAGATTTTGCGCTAATTTGGAAGTGTTCCTGATTGCCGCCACCTTGACAGCACGAGAGCTTTTCTTTCTGCTTGTTGTATTTTTGGATTGATTTACGGGCTGGTTGTCTGACACGTGTGTTAAGCGCTGCAACTTAATGACAATCACACTGGAGGAGGTGTCAGCCTTGCTGGGATCTTTGGGTGAACGCCGTCGTCGTCGTTGTCATCGCCGGAGCGAATGTTTTCGCCACGATGACTCCGGACGGACGTCGGGACCTCTCCTCAAAGCGGCTGAGTTAGCAAAAACAAAAACGTCAAGACAGTTGACTTTTTGCGGACGCGCCGCTCGTTTTATGCGTCGCGTTACCAGCTGGAAGTTGTTCAGCAGGTGGTCGACGCTGATGTCGTCGTAGCTCTCCTGGAAGTTGTCGGGGTCGTCCCGGGACGCTTCCTGGTCGCCCGTGTCCACATTTTCTAAACTGTTAAGGGGAGAAAATTTATTTTCGTTTTTCAAAAATGATAAATGTGTCCTGTAAAATGAGTGATTATCTAAGTGTGGGACTGTACGGTGGTACGCAGGCTCCCTAAGTGCAGTTCAGTTGTATTTAACTTTTGACCACAACGCAACGGTTTTTGTCTCTTTTTTTTTTTTTGCGCTCTGCATTCCATCTGAGTAATGACAGATCCACGTCGAGCCGCCACGGAGTGAAATGAAGCCCAGCGGGCCGCCCCTCACCTCCTCTTTCCCGTCAAGACCGAGTTGAGGTACTTCTTGACGGCCATCTGTTTGCGGAAGCGGCTGTAGTTGTCCGTGAAGATGGCGTCCGAGTGGCGCTTGACCGGCTCGTCCGTCAGCTCGTCACTGCGTGGACGCGCGTGACGCGGCGGAATGAAAGTTAGACAAGAAGGGGAAGCCATTATCCCTCCCTGCCCTCCTTCGGCCGCGCGACAACGTGCGAGCGAGCGAGCGAGCGAGCACTCGTGGCGTCACTTAACCTTTAACAATTGGCATCATCGGCCAAGTCAGCTCTTATCATTGCAAATGTCACTGGACGCAAGCACACACACGCACACACACATACAAATGCATTTGTAAAAAAAAAACAAAAACAAATAAATAAATAAATTAGATAGATGTCATTTTGTGATATTTCTACTTTTCGATGGATGACCTCACGACCCCAACAGGCATCCTCCCCTTGCAACCGAATTGTAGAAGGTTTTAGTTGGAATACACGTCGACTAAACGGACACAATTGAGGTTGTTTGGGCTCAGAAAAGACGAGGCAAGTTCTCATCTGGTTCTGCTAAAAATCCAAACTTGAAATTTGACTTGCCTTTTTTTTCCCCAGCCAAATTGTTGAGGATATTTTTTTCAATCTAAATGGAGACAATCTTCCTTGCTTTGACTCGGCAACACAGTTGGTCTATTGATATTCTTTTCAGCCAAACAATTAGCACCAAAACGTAATTTTTGTTCCAGCTACAGTATATTTCTGAATATTATACAACAACATTTCCCCCTTCTAATTGAAGATGTTTGAAGAGATCCTTGCAAAATTTCAGCCAGCTGAATTGTTCACAACGTCTTTTGAGTACTCATCACCTAAACTTGGACAAAATATGTGCAGCGGTCTTTGCAAAAGGTACGGCATTTTTTTTTTTTTAAAGAACGTACTTGATCCCCATATGTAAGCCAAGACATATTTAGTTGTTGTTGTTTTTCCCCCTTGTGCGGAAATGATAAGCAGCATCCGCCTACCTGACTCGCTTCCCAATCAGAGAGTCCAGGTATCTCCTGGCTGAAAGCTGGCCCAGAAGCTTGCTGTAGCCGCTGGTGAAGAGCCCGTCGGCGTGTCTCGTCGGTCTGGATGGCGCGGAGAAAAAAAAAAAAGAAAAAAGAAAGAAAAAGAGGATGACTCGGATCGCGCAATCGACAAATGCCAAGCGTCGCTCAGAAAAAGCAGCAGACAGGACCGAGTCTGCGTGCTTTTGACTTGTTCTTACCTCATGGACGCGTAGGGCAGACCCAGCGTCCTGGAGGACAGCGCGCTGAAAAGGGCCAAGAGGAGGAGAAGGTGGGGGCCGCTGCGCCCTGACATCATTTTTAACACCTGAGGAGAGAGAGAGAGAATTTCGAATAGTGCGCAGTATTTCACCAAAACGTCATCGTCGGCGCTGACACTCGAGCTTGGCGCAAGTGCACGGCCGTAAAACCAAGCGGCGAAAGTCTCTCTTTTCTGGTATCTTTACGCGCAGGATCAGCATCCTTGGAGGCTTGGACGGGGTTTTGACGCAATCATTTCATGACGGTCAACCATCAAAATTCAATTGCGTTCGTTTTTAAACGCGATTACGAAGCACCGAACGGTCGCTAAATCGAAAATGCGCACAAACGCCGCTTGGTCGGGGAGATTCTACCGCAATTTTGCAAGTTTGCATCCAAATGTCAACTCGAGCGACGTCAGTCAATTGAGGATCATCCTTAGAATGGACGGGAACACTTGCAAATGGAGACAAAACGTCACAGGTAAATGACGGTCTCGGTAACGAATTGTAAGTTGACATAATGATATCTATTTGTACATTTCTTGCCAAATTACACAAATGCAAAAGATCAGCGAGTCGAATTCGCTTTCTTTTGTTTTCTCTGGGACGGGATCATGATTGCAAATGTCCAATAATGAACTCAATACTTTTCTACCCGAATTCAACAACGATGATGGCTTCAAAGTATCTTCGTCACTATCCTCAAAAGTAAAAGAAAAGGCGGAGAAACCAACGCGTCATTACGCACGGATCCGAGCTCGCGGTGGACCGCGAAAACACTTCGTGATGAATTTTCTGTGTTCTTGACCGATGTTAAGAGTGCCGGAAAGCAGCAGACACGTGCAAAAAAAAAAAAGTCTTACGTGTGGCCGAGAAAGGAAGAAATCAAAAGTGGTGAAAGTGCAGGAATCCTGCCGTTGCTCGCTCGTCCTCCTCTCCGAGCTTCTCGTCTCGCCGTCTTGGCTTCTCTCGGGTCTTTTATACACCTGAGCGCGCCCTGCGGACCCCCGAGAGGACCGAATGAGATTTGACGATTGGGGGAGGGGTTTCGGGAGGTCGTTGCTGACGTCATCGCGCGGCCTGCGCTCAAATGAGTGGACAGTTATGCTTTTTTTTTTTTTTTTTTTAATCATCCGGTGGCTAATGAGTGACCACTCAATTCAGGTCACGATGTGAACAACACCGGATATGACGTCATCCCAAATAAAGTTAGGCCAATTAAAAATAGCATCATTTGTCATCTCATTATCCAAACCGCTTATCCTCACAAGGGTTGCAGGAAAGCTGGAGGCTATCCCAGTTAGCTTCGGGCGAAAGGCGGACTACACCCGGAACTGGTCGCCAGGAAGATATCGACACCATCACTGCACGGGAATCGATCCCACGCTGCTAGCACCAAATGCAGGCGTGTGTACCACTACACCATCAGCAACTCTAATAACATTTCTGAAAGAAAAAAAAAAAAAACGTATTGTTGAGCAGATGCAACGGGAATGACTGTCTTATCCACGACGGTCATTAATTGCACTCAATTGTAAATTGTACATTACATAAAAATCATAGGAATTACATCATTAAATAAAATGTAAATGTGGATTATGATGATTGTGCGTCTGGTGTATGCGCCTTGGCCACCTCGTGACACAGATAAACACGGAGATCTGTAATCTGTGGTAAATATTAGTCATTTTTCCTCAAAGGATAAAGACTATCTGCCTGCGAATATGACTACATTGTCTTTCGACGTGTTGCTGCACCATTTGTGTTCAGACAGTTGTTCCAAGATTTAGAACTACCATGATATCGATGGTACTTTCGTTATCCCCTCTGTGGCATTTGGCATTATGTGTTAGCATTTGGCTAACACGCTGATTATGTAAGTGATGTGTTTTGTTGTTGTGTAATTCTCTGTGTTTTACGTCGAGTCTTGCAGTAATCGGCTAACCGGGAGTGTCGAGAAAGCCAACAGTTGCATCGAGTCGCTTACTCGGACTGCGTCTCGAATCGTTGGCTCGCGACGCCGAGCAAAGAACCGAGGCGCCCCTAAGTCGGTGTCCAAATCGCTAGACGCCGATTAAGGGAACGACGGAATGATTGCGAAGGCGGCCGCTTTGTTTATCTTATTTCATTTAGCTCAAAGCTCCGTTTCCAAAGCCTAAATCTTGCCGAGTGAGCCCATTTTTACACTCTACTTTAAAATCCCAATCCTGACTTCCGGCCTTACTTTTTATGAATCATGAAATATTTACGAGAGTAAGGTGCATTTTTTTTTTTTCATATACATATTTTTTTTTCATAAACACTGGAAAGTGCAAATGTGAAAAAAGCAAGTGTACTTGCCAGTACATCTTTTATACATGATTACAAAAGTACATTTTTCTCCCCAAAAGTTTTATAATTCCCTCCAATAATTCCAAACGTTGCACGTGGCACATTTCACAGGTTAATTCTGCTTTGTTGTCGTTGTTGTTGTTGTTGTCACCAACAGCTTGAAATCTTTTGTCCTCCAGCACGGAGACGAGCTGTTCGCTCGCAGATGACAAGAACCCGAAGCTCGCCTTTGGCGCTCCCCCTTCTGCCATCAAGCGTGTCTGCTTTCGCTCTCTCGTGTTGTGTGCGCAACCCAAACACACGCAGATTATGCAGATTATCGCCGCAAGTCTGCACAACGCTTTTGTCTTTCAGGCTTTTCGGGGACCAAAGAATGAAGGATGCCGCGCAAAGTGCTGCAGAATCCGCCACCCACGACGTGACGTCAGCCCCGTGCGGCATCCTGCCCGACGTCCGTCCGTCGGTACGTCCCATTTTCCATTCACTCGTCCATCCGTCTGTTGAATCATGCAAACATGCATTCATCCCTCCATTCGCTCGGGTGGCAATTGTGGACACGAACTAAAGAGAGCGTATGAAGATTGTTGATCAGTCCTATTAAATATGGCACGATAGCACTTTCTATTGCTCTTCCCCTCTTTGCGGTCGTTGGTATGTGAGCCGGAGTCCGGTATCCCACGCAGCCGACTTTGGAGTGTCGGACTGGCCGGCCAATGGCGAGGCGCGTATACCTTGTAGGCCGAGGTCATCCGGGTCGCCGAGGTCATCCAGGTCATTCCCAAGGGTTCAACTTTTTTCAACGAAAACGGCGAAACTTATTTCATTAACGACTCCAGAACAGCAACAGGCCCACGTCAAATATTTGTCAGGTGGCGCGGACCCCCACATGTCCCCCCCCCCCCCCATGATGGCCCCATGCGCAACGTAATGAGATCAGCCCACAGAGAAAGTAGATTAGGGGCCAAGTCGGCCGTAATTGACAGCGGTGACTGGAGACAGAGCCCGTCAGGAAGGGGAAGCGAGCATTATGGTGTGGATCTTGATGGAATGTTCGGACGGGAGGGGAAACGTTCCTTTGGACCACGACTGTGTCCGTGCGTGTGCTGCGCCTTGGACTTGAAATGTTTCATCTTCATTCCAAAACTAGAGACGGAGATAGCTCAGGGCAAAAGGTTTGAAGAGCAGGAAGAAACGCAGCAATGTGTTACGTTTGGTTCGGAAAAGTCATACCGCCAGTGATGGTACGGCCGAGCTGTCGGTCCAAACCATTATTGTGGCCCACAACGGTTAGCTGACGTTGCTATGGTTTGTTTAAAACGGGTGCCAAAGGTGAACATATTTCCAGAAATGTTATTTGATTTCAAGTGCGACTCGCCATCAGACGAGAACAAAGTCGAGCGGAGAATTTCGGAAATGGCACCGCGGACGCTCGGCCGACATGCTAACGCGGTTAACGAGCGTGCGGTCGTCGCGTCGGTTGGCTTCATGTTGCGCTTCCAGATGATGATGTGTAACTTTTGCTCTATCGTAGAGCGTAATAACACCGTATGACGTAATAATGTGACGAAATCTGAAGATTTTTCATTTTTCCCAGCGTTGACACAGCGGCTTTGGCTAGTTGGCATGTCGCACAAACGGCTAACTCCGCTGCCATTTCTGATGGCTAATTACACCGATTAGCAGATCAAATAAATTATAATCCAAATAGTTTAGTATTGTGTTTAAATGTATAAAAATGAATTGATTCATTTTTGTTGGACAACACTTACACAAAAATCATTTAGCTTGTTTGCGTATCATTTCAGTACAATGTTAATTTCTCTGTGTTTTTGACCTAATACAAAGAAAACTTGTTTCTTTCCTTGTGACAAAAAAATTACAATATTTTTGTGTACCGCATGGGATGTAAAACGCCAACCAACCGAGTGAACGTTTCACCTCCGAGCCGTAGATGTCAGTAATGAGCTTCACGTTCTGCTTAAAAAAATTTATTCGCCGAACCACAGCATTTTTGCAGCTCAGCAACATGGAATTCACGTGTTCGTGGATTATATTTTTATACATTTAATGTGTGGAACCTATCCTCCGTCAAAGAAAACACTTTTTTGGGGGGAAAATTAGAGGAGGAGATTCCAATTTTTGGCCTCTGTTAGGAACGCAGCCGATTACAACGAAGGTCATCTCGCTACCCCAAAAAACGGGTGCACAAAGGTTTGGACCGACCGTACTTTCAGTCCAAAGGCGAAGAAGACGTAGACGCCCGAGTGACGACGAGGGGGTTCCCCCGGCGACACGAGTGCCCCCGGCGGGCCGCCTCATCCAATTGGCCGAGCCCAGAGCGGCCACGCTACGTTGACGCTGGGGTGGGTCTCGTTGCAGATGAGACTCGATCGGATGATCCGAGGCGAAGAGGAGCCCGAGGGGGGAAGACGACAGTCAAGATGTACGAGCCGTACTGGAAAGGTCAACGTAGATAAAGGCGTGGAAGCCCCGTCTAATGAAAAGCATACATCTCTCAAATTGGAGATTTTTTTTTCTTTTTTTTTTTTTTATGATCGTTATCTCAAGAAAATAAACTTTTTCCTCCTTCACTCACAAAGTAGAGCGATAGATGCTTTTCATCGGAGGACGATGACAATTGTGGCATACATGCTTTCCCACAGTATGATAGATAGTATATACCATAGTTGTACCATAGTTTTATTTAGGATGATACTGATATGAATTATTATGCTTGTTTTTATTTTTGTTGTTGTTGCGCTGTGGTCCCTCGTGTAGCATAATTGCAATCCTCTGTTTGTGCTACACACATTTTAAAATTGACAATATGCACCTTGCACATTTGTATTCTAAAAAATATCTCGATGTCAGACGTGTGCCAACAAAGATTTTTAAAATCTTAAAAAAAAAAAAAAGGAATTAACAAAAATTCTTTCAACTTTGAAATACTTGCAAATACATTCTACAGTGATAATACATAATATGTGTGGTATTAATAGGGGGATTTTGCAGTTTTAAAACCGCTAGCAAGATTCACTAATGACCGAAACTATATTTCAAATTGAGTCATTCTAAAACAGTTCCAACAAAGCTCCTGAAGCCCAAGCAAAAAGGTCAGCACGAAGATGACTATGAGTCTGCAAGTGAGCGCATGCTAAGCGATTGACTTCTTGTCGATCACGCCATCTGTCCGTGACAGGTTGTTCTTTCTCAGGTGCGGTGGTAAAGAAAAACAGCAAATTTCCCTTTGTAATAAAAAAAACACAACAATAAAATGTCAAAATCAATTCATGTTTTATTTTGTATGGTCAATAGCAAAATAATGTGAAGTAATTGAGGCAATTAACATGCAAATATTTCAAGTCCAAAAATATTAAAATTAAAACAATCCACGCAACTGTGATTTGAAATACATGAATTAATAAATTCAAATTGTACGTAACAAATCATTTCAAACAGCTTGAAATCTTGTTTTTAAGACCAATGTAAACAATAACAGCCGTCTCTTTATGGATTGCTTCATTCCCCCCCCCCCCCCCATTATTGTAATCATCCAGATGTAACTCAGTCATTATTACCGTGATATAAAATGTGAATGAATGAATGTCCAGCTGCTCCCAGTAAATCCCATTTTGCTTGTGCCAATTAATTATGGCCACTTATTATCTTGGTAACCAGGATTGTTACAATGGGCGTTATTGGAATATCTTATACGTATATCTTGGAAGGGCAGCACAGTGGTGAGGTCTGGGTTCGATCCCGGACCCGCCTTTGTGGAGTTTGCATGTTCTCACCCGTGCCTGTGTGGCTTTTGCTCCATGTGGGCACTCCGGTTTCCTCCCACATCCCACAAACATGCAACATTAATTGGACGCATTAAAAATTGCCCCTAGGTGTGATTGTGGGTGTGGCTGTTTATCTCAGTCTGCCCTGTGATTGGCTGGCGACCAGTTTAGGGTGTACTGTACCCCGCCTCCTGCCCGCTCACAGCTGGTATAGGCTCCAGCACACCCCGTGACCCTCGTGAGGATAAGCGGCTAAGAAAACGGATGGATGCAAATGTATATCTCGGAATATTTTATACACACATACACACACTGGTGTGGCGTCATGTGAGTGATTGTCATCCACCAGTAAAAGATGTTAGAGATCATTTTGGAAAAATTTCACCGGTCGTGTATCGTGTTTGACCGTCGGCAGCTCCAAATGAAAAAAAAAAAAAAAAAAAAGTTGAATTATGATTTGTGTTGCGCAAACAAACGCGGGCTGAGGCTTTCTGATGCTCGCGGTCAGGGTCCCCGGAGAGTCCCTTAATTGGGGGTGTTGTTTTGTGCGCGCGTCAATTAGACGTCCGCCCAGAGCTCGTGCTTGCATCCTGAATGAAGTAAGCGCATAAATACATTTGGCAGACATTACGCACCCGCATGCCAGCCGTCGTTCATTTACTCCCTCGTTAACCCGACCAAAAAAACTTCCCACAATGCATTTGGCCCTCTGCCAATCTGATTACTTTTCCCATCTATCTATCTATCTATCTATCTATCTATCTATCTATCTATCTATCTATCTATCTATCTATCTATCTATCTATCTATCTATCTATCTATCTATATCTATCTATCTATCTATACACCCACAAATCTATCTATCTATCTATCATCTATCTATCTATATCTATCTATCTATCTATACACCCACAAATCTATCTATCTATCATCTATCTATCTATCTATCTATCTATCTATCTATCTATCTATCTCCGGTGGAAAATAAAAGGCTACACACCCCTATTCAAATGCTATTTTATTTGCAGTACAGTAGTAAAAAAAAAAAAAAAAACCGCGATAAATCTTTATGAATGTGATCTCGTGGGTGGGGAAGTTAAAATAAACAAGTGAGATCATGTGTTTGCGCAAGTGTGCACACCCTCCTGTTCCGAATTAGCCAATGACGCTCAAAAGTCATGTCAAATGCGAGAAAAATGGGACCTTAGTCAAAGCGAAGGAAATAATGAAGGGTTCCAAATAGCGACCAGTGTTAGCATGAACGCTTCGGCCTTCCGCTAGATAGCAAAAAATGAACGTCAGCAAAAGTCTACGAGAACATCTCAACTTCAGTTGGTGTTAATCAGAGAATTTTTCAAAGGAAGGCGAACGTGCGCTGACTTGAAGGCGACTGGCTAATTCTGAACAGGCCCAGTTGGAAGGGGATGTGCGCATTTGCCATCTCGGTTGTCCATTTTGAAATGACTCAGGATCCGTCCGTCTGTCTATCTCACGATGGCGGAGGTGCGATCTCATCCAGTTTCCGTGAAAGTCTTCCAGTAACGACATAATGGTGCGGGGCCGCATTCCATCCGGTTTGGCGACCGCCCGCCGCCGTGCGCCGGGCATCATTAACGTCGTTAGCGCCTTTTCTGCTGTGACATGTCAAAATGTCTTGCGAGGACAGAAATGTTGCTGGGAGAAAAGTTTTTGCCTCTGATTTTTTTTCAAGACCTTCATACTGCTCCGATTCATAGGAGGAACTTGTACAGTATAACATCTTGAGAGATATTATCTTTGACGAGAAAATAGAGGACATTTTATTGTTTAAGAAAATGTGCAGGGATTTTTTTTTTTTTTTTTTTTTTTACCCAAACAGGCTACCTTGTTTTTGTTTGACGTGGTGAAGCAGCATGTGGTTAACTTCATCCTGGCTTCTCCCCTTTGGGGATGTTTTTACTGGATCGCAGGTTACCGAAGCAGCGTCGCGATAATGAAAATCTAAATTGTGCGCGCGTAATGGCCTCGGGCAAAATGGATGACAGTTAGGAGGCAACTAAGTCCATTTCCATGCTCCCCCCCCCCTCCCCTCCTCCATAGATGAAAAAGAGCAATTTTACCAGCTTTTTTTTTTTGCGGGTGGGGGGGGGGGTGCTGGATGTCAGCGTGAGGTGAATTCAGGAGCATCCAAGTTTTCAAATGTTATGCAACAGCATTTTCCATGCAGGCCAGGGCGCCATTGTAAAATTTGTAAAAAAATACACAATGCAACAGTTTAAAAAGGAGCAAATGTACATTGTACAGTACAGTCGACTTTACCTTTGTGAAATATAAGCATCAGAAAGTTACCTTCATCAAAGTAACATTTCAGATGTTCGGATAGTTACGCATCATTCCATTTGTCTCATTTTATTTTTCCGTGTGATGTATTGTTGTGAGGGTTGTATATTTTAAACTATAATTTAGCATTTTTTGGTCCAATATTTCTCTCAATTAACCATCCATCCATTTTCTTTGCCGCTTATCCTCATGAGGGTAGCGGGGCGTGCTGCAGGCTAGGTGGGACGTATAATAGCATAATTTTGGCTCAAATAACGATACAATTACACACTAGTGTTAATTCTGTCAAATATGATCAATCATTTCATAATACCATACAAAAAAATATTTTGCAAAACAACACAGTAAATAATGTCTAAATCAAAATCATTATCAAGTCAAAATACATTGGTATTTTTTTAATTACTATCGTCCTACTACTTTTTCTGAAATGCTTCAATTGATAAATTTCTATAAGGACCTATAAGTCTTATAAGAGCTATAAGTAAAGAATTATAGTCATAATTACTTCTGAATGAATGATTATTATCATTTGACGGTCGGATTCGACAGCGATGACGCAACACGCGACGTCACCAAGATTCCTTTCCTGATTGGCGGAAAGGCGGAAGCAAAACGGAAGCAGACCGGGGCAGCAAACATGTCGGCGGTCAATTGAAAAGTTGTCGCTGGTTAAATTTTGGGTCACCGGGGCGTCGATGTGTTTGTTTTTGCATGTTTTTACTTTGCTTTGACGCGATAAGCAGGCGAGGACTCCACAATAAGAGCCAGAATATTTGTTATTATCAGGTTGGTGCATGGTCGTTTTTCCCTTTTGCGTAATTAGAAGACTGAGATGTGGCTGTTAGCCCAGTTAGCATGCTAGTGTGGTTCGTGAACGCATCACCGGCTATTTACGCGTACGGTGCTCACCTGTCAACACGCCTGTGGTCACTTTGCAAAACATCCCAAATACATTTTTTTTTTTTTTTTAGCATGTAGCGCCTGTTAGAGTCAACTACTTTGGACACGATGAAAAAGAGCAATTTTAAGCATTGCTGTGCGCACGTTGTACTGAGGCTGCTGTAATGTGAAGCCACATAAAAAGATATCGTTTGTAAAGCATCTTCTTGAAACCAGGTCACATTTAGTTGAACGCAAAGCTGATACAAAATGTGGTAGATTTAAGGTTTATAACTTTTAATACAAGCAAATGTAAACACTGACTTGTGATAGGAATGGCACAGGTTATTTTTACTTCATGGCATTTAGTGCCAGATACTTTCATTGTTTTGCCTTTTACTACAGGTCGTTGGTAAATGAACATGATTAGTAGTAAATGAGTATTAATAATCTTTTGGCAGCACACCTGATGGTACGTCGTGACACACTAAGGTGCTGTGGACCAACCGCAGCCCTGGCAAATGTCGGAACTGGTGATATATCGATAAACTCCGTTTCCGCCTGTAGAAATAATGCTGATATCTGGGACTCATGTCGGACGTCGTGTATGAAGAGACAGCCACGATGATTGCCGCTGGGGAATTGCAGTCGTTTGTCCCATTTGGCCGAGATCACTGCAGGAACCATCCCAATGCCTTCAACCTGCAGCTGCGGGAGCTGCAGCCCGCCTCCGAGCTCTGGTCGTCGGACTGCGCCGCCGGCCTGGCGGGCTCCCTGCAGGAGGTCAGCCTGCAGGAGAGAGAGAAGGTGACACCGTGGAATATTTTTCATACTCTGGCCGATATTCTTTCGCAGAAAAAAAGGAAGCTTTTGTACAAATGTTTAATCATACAATTAGCGTCCATGAAGGTAAATGAAAACCTAAACAAATAAATAGCTCCTTCAAATTTTCTACAGTAAAAAGATTTGCAAAATTTTAGTATACCTGAAGTGTCAGTCCTCATAATCTTTCGGTTATCTTTCTTTTAAGTTCAAACTAATTCAAAAAATTGCTGAGATTTCCCAAGCTCACCAGCATCTCTCATAAAGTTTACAGAAAATTTCAATACTGGAAGTAAATACATAGTTCACTGATGTTTAGCCAGTTTTAAATTGTTCTCTTGTCGGTTGTCTACTTTTTGAAAAAAGGCTGGCGCGTAAACGCCAAATGTCGGTGCTGACAATTGGCCCAGCCGATAATCAGTCCAACCCTAGACTTTCACCCGTGTCATGTCAATTTTCATAACTGTTAGCTGTAATTGATTGGCAGGAGAGTTGGCAGCTGAGGAAGGGCTGCGTGCAAGCACAGGAGCAGGATGTGGACTTCGAAGAGGAGCTTTACACGGCCAGGAACGTGGTGGTCTGGACCCAGGGCAGCCGGGCGCAGAGTTCTAACGTTTACAAGGCCTTCACTGTGGACAGCCCGGTAGAGCAGGTTGGTTCTTGTGTATTATTAAGACAATTCAATTGAAGCTTCGTGACGACTATATCTATATTTTTTGGTTCTATGTGCAGGCTTTGTGGTGCGACTTTGCCGTTCCTCAGGGCAAGACAGACGGTACCGCGTCATCCAAGTTCCTTTAGGAAATATTTGAAACGTTATTTTATTTGTCAACTAAAATGCTGACATCATCAAGAGCCAGAGGTCTGAACCTGGGGGGAATGAATTTGAAACCCGATTGGTCCCACGATAGTTTTACACTGCCAGGACTGCTGATTCTGAAGGCTCCGAGCAGATCAGAGTCACATGGCGGCAAAATTATAGATTTAAAAAAAAAAGTTAACATCCACACACAAGCGGTGTGGCCAGGTGAAACGCTTGAAATGAAGAGCACAGACCGTGAAATAAATTCAACGTTTTGATGGGACCAGAATTAGGCATTGGTTTGTAAATGCTGCGTAAGTCAGCGCTTGCGTCAAGTGTTCAGGTGGGGTTGTGTTCCACAGACGAAAAGGTGGAGCACACCGTGTGCATCGTGCAGAACGGGTGCGTCAACATTCACACTGTGACCGGCAAGGATTTCCTCTCGCCTCTGCCGTTCCAGGTGAGACCCCCACCCGGCACCCCGCTGGGATACTTTACAAATAAGCCAAAAGTAAGTGCGTGTTCGCCGACAGGTGTCCAAAGTCTGGCCGACCAAGTTTGGACTTTTGCTGGAGCGTAAAATCACAGCGACCGACGGACAGCTCGGCCCCCAGGGGTACGTTTCAACGCGCAAGGAAATTGGCACACAGACTATCTGTGTGTGTGTGTGTGTGTGTGTATCATATTTAAACAAGATGCTGGTGACGCTTGTGTTCCTCCACAGCGAGTCTCTCCCCACCGTGTTCAGCATGCTGCATCCGATAGACGAGGTGGCGCCAGTGGTGTGCAAACCCTCAGGTTGAACCCGTCTTGTCTCTCGCCTCCAAAACGGACCCTCAGAACCGGAGTACTACCTTTTGGTGTTCACCGTTTGCCTCGCAGGACCGTTCGAAAGCTCTCGGGTGGAGTACATGTCCGACCCCGGTACGAGGATCGTCTTCACCTGCTGTCAGCCTTCCGTCGTCGTCTCTTACGACAGCGTGCAGGGGACGCATTCGGTGTGGAGCCTACGCAAGGTCACGCGGGAGGTACTCGAGTATTCGCTTCCCGGCATACGTGCGTAATCGGATACTCACGCAGTCACTCGTTGCACGCTGTCATTCCCTGGCTGTTATCTCCACCAGGAGCGCTCCACTGTGCTCAGTTGTCTCTCTAAGCCCTTCGGTGAACCTTTGGGCTTCCTGGCAACGGGCTTCCTGATGTCGCACCTGCGGAACCACTCTCGCCTGGACTCGCCCAGGTTTAATTCCGGTCTTGGAGGAAGGTAACTGTGTTAGATTCTCTTGTCTGGTGGTACTTTAGTTGCACGTGTGGATGTCAGAATGCAGCGGGGCAGACAATTTGAGACCCTGCGACATCTTTGTCTGGCGGTGGCAAGTTTAGAGATCAAAAGCGCCACCTCTGCTTATGCAATGTGGGCAAAAGTATCGGGACATGTGGCCTTTTCACCAACAGTGAGTGCAAAATAGAAGAAAAAGTAGATAATGGCTACAGCAGCCTCCATTCTCTTTGGAAAACCTTCGGCAATTTCTGAGTGTCAGGCGGGATCCATTTCGAGGTCGGTCTTAGCCGTCCTAAAGGTCTTCTAATGGCCTTCCACGCCAAACCCGTTCAAGGAGGCCTCCGCGTAACTGTTCCCACACCCAATTGTCCAAAATGTCTTGATAGGAATTTTCTTGGCCCAAGTGGAGACAGAAGTACAAGTTGTACTGTTGCCGAAGCAGCACCCCCCGCTGGCTCAAACAAAAAGCTTTTGTGTGTTCAAGTATTGACATCCGCTTACTTTATTACTTCCTGGTTTTCTTTTTAGTGAATCATAATTTACTGGAACTCAAGTTCAAAATGGAGGAATCGTGTTTGATATTGCAATTCTATTTATCAGTTAAACGTTTCTGTTAAAAAACAAAAAGTTTCCTTTTGTTGTACATTTTAGAATGACAACGAAAGGTGTTTGTTTCGCAGCCACAGACAAATAATTTCAATTTCATAAAATGTTCTCCGGTGCGTCCTTTGCAGCAGACGTCCAAGCTCCTCACCTGGAATGTGTTCCACAGATGTGTCTTAGCTGTAGAAAAATCAAGCCATTCGTGGATTTAAGCTTTTTCTATTGTTCATATATATGTATATCATTACAGTGGTGCAATTTAAGTGCTGCAGTTACATTTAAATGCGGCACTGCTGTTTTCATCACGTCAGGGCTTCCTCGGGCAGGCACGGGGAAATTTAATTCATAGACGGACGGACGGACGGACGGACGGACGGGGTGATCTTGAGCAACCTTGGAATTGATGTCGTCAATTTGTTTTATTCTTTATTTAAGTGTGTGTCCCACGACAGCCGAGTTCCCGTTTTTCCTCTCGTTGATGCTGTGCTTGTTTATTTTCCGTTTTTAGCGGCGCCGCGGCCACCAACTCGCCTCTTCACTACAGCACTTTGCACAGCCACCAGAACCGAATCCTCATGTCTTCACCCGCGGGACACTCCCGCGTCCATTCCCCGGGTATTTCCAAGATGGCTGCTCTCAGGTAAACTTGATTATTGTTTTTTACTCACACAAACGCAGTCAACATGCTCCTTTTTTCCTCGGCTAGCCGCGACCACTCTCCAGGCATGGCCGCGCCATCCTTGTCGGGCGTGGCCCGCTTCAACACCACCATCCACGCCTTGTCGCCCATGGGCCTCCACCACGGCGCTCTGAACTCGCCCAACAGCACCGTCAACGAGTCGGTCGTGGTGCCCGAGCTGGAGCCCATCATCCCGGACCTCTTCATGGAGCAGCTGTGGAGCGAGACGGCCACGTGTCACAGGTTAGCAGCGTACAATTCATTTTGTTATTATTTGTTTTAACGTGCAGAATCCCGCGTCATTTTTCAGGAAATCAGGAGAATGGCTTGAATGTCGCGCCATTATCGTTGCATCGTCAAAGAAAGCTAGGCGTTTTCAATACTTTCGATTTTTCAAATATCGATTTTAGTCAAAAATATGAACTTGTGCAAATTTGGATGCCGGAGGTTTCCGCCCACCAGTGTGGATATTTGTGTCGTTTATCAGCCTGGGCAGAGAGTTGAGCAGCCAGGCCTCCAAAGTGTTCCTGACGTCCGACCTCTGTGAGAACCGCTACCTCTGCTTCCTGGTGGAGTCGCACCAGCAACTCAGGTCAGAGTCAAAAAAAAAACCCGAGCTGAAAACGTCAGCTCCTCCGTTTAGTTTCTTTTCCAGGCTGACTTCTTCTCTTATCGTTGTCAACCCCTCAGATGCGTGAAATTCATGGAGAGCAACGACACGTCTCAGCTCATCTTCGCCACTGTCACGTGCATTGCCGCCAAAGATGCGGAGCCCCTGCAGGTAAACGCCTCTTCCTTCATATATGGCTCGTTTTCGAGTCTGTAAGGACGCATCTCAATGAAAAAGAACAGATTACACGTATATTAAAGCCACGTTTATCACAGGTGATTTAATTCAAACAGACGTGAGATTTTTTTCCGTTTATAGATGGAATTCCGTCTTTTTGAATTGCGTACATTAAAAAAAAAAAATAAAAATATCAGTTGTTCTGCGATATTTTGACCGTAACCCGTGCCAGAATCCGCACTCGTTCATTTTCTGATCCGACTTTTGCAAGCGAGGCGTAAAATGTGATACGCGTCTGTTGATTGGCCGAATGTGGACCAGGCAGGTCATGGGCCCATTTGCGAGCGAACACAATGGCGCCGCTCGAGAGGAAAGACGCTTCGCGAGTGAAAGAAATTGAGAGAAATGTCAAAAAGAAGTTTCGATGGGATTGGATGGAAGGAGAAATCGTCGATACCGTTGGAAAGAAGGACGTCACCGCTCTGTTAAGCGACAGAAAAAAACGACAAAAACACGTCAAACAACTGGAAGCAAGGAAAACAAACGTTTCCATCGCTGCTGCATTAAGATGTCAACCCAAGGCCAATAAACCTTGCGGACTTCATCCTTTGTTTACTTCCACTACTCCCGGTATCGAGAGGCGAGATCCCCCGAAACAAGCAACGGCAGTTGCAGACAGGCTAGTCAATAACTTGTAAAAATGTCTGTATTATTTACTGATAACGAAACATGACGTTAATAATTGTTGTCAAATTCATGCGTTTCAATCATTTACTAAAAAAAAGAAAAGATTACGATATACATTTTATGAAAGCACGCTTGCATGGCATGATGCAAATCTGAATTCAAATTAGTAGTTTACTTAGTTGAATTTGTATTTGAATTTGTCATTTTGGGGGATGAAAGCATGCACCTAAATAATGAACGATCATATTGTGTACATTTTGTAAACAGAATAGCATTTATTTATAGATGCACTAGATATATTTCATTCATAATACAATTTGATCATGCTTGCAGCCCCCACCTGACTATTTTTCAGTCTCTTTTTTTTTTTTTTTTCATTCAGTCAAATCACATGACTGTTCAAACTCGACCCCCCGATAGGTGAAAACTCACAATGCAGAGAGAGACCACGTGTAATATATCTTTCTTAACAAATTTCAACGTATTAGGACACCAATAGTAAGTTTGTTATTGGTAAGAAAAGATTTGCACAGTTTGAAGGTCAAAATGCCCAAACATGGTGTCGGATTGTCCCCTTCTTGCCGCAACTGTTCTCGTCGAGCTCAGTCCCGCACGGCACGTTTTGACACGATGTGCTACTAAAGTTAAGTCGCGCAATTCAAAATTTTGATTTGCCTGTAAAGTATCATGGAAAAAAAGTGCAGAGAAAATCTGTGATTGTAAGGAGTTGTGAAAAATGACCTGTGATGTCAGGCGTTTTCAGTGTACCGGTACTTACTTGACTTTTACTGGTACTTTTCCTCCTTGCAGAACATAAACGCGATGCTGGTTTTAGAAGCCTGCGGAAGCCTGGTTCTCTACACGGGCATAACCAGGGTAAGTCCGATGTTCATTTTGCGTCCCGTACACCTGACAGCAATTTTTTTTTTGTGTGTCTATTTGTTTGTTTTTGTCACCTCCAGGTCAGCAAAGTGTTTGTGCCGGGCCTCCTGCCGTCCGGCTTCAGTCTGAACAACCATCGCGTCGGCCTCTACTCACTGGAGAAAGTTAGCACGCCCGCTAGCGCCAACAGCAGGCACGTGCAAAGACTGGATGAGGTGTGTTGTTAAAAACGTCAGGAAAAGCGACCACGAATGCGCTGCACGTTCCTCCTTCAGTTCTCTGTACATGCGAATCAGGCCTGATCTTTGCCGCGGGTCGCAAAAATGTGCAAGTAGCAAATAGTCGCAGTTACGTGTTGTGTTGAAATACACTTGACAAAGTGATTCAAAGAGTGTTTTTTCGTAAATATAAAAGGGGGTTGAGTGCACTTTTAATTTCATCATCCGCCAACTCCGCCAGGCCGCCATGCCCTCCCCGGTGTCCGAGCTGAGCGTTCCCACCATGAAGCACCACGAGGGGTCTTTTCTCGAGGATTACCTCTTCCAGCAGGCCATGCCCTACATCCACGCCCTGCGGGACCCCGTCAGCAACCGAGTAACTCTGGTGGGTTGAAGTCTTTCTTCACTTTCTTTGAGCCTTGAAGCCATCTAATGAGCGTGTTTCCAGCCACTTTGCGTGGTTCATTATTATTTGCAAACTGCAGCCGCACAGAAGCCTGTTTCCCGCACATGCACATTCTGGGAGACTTTGACGTATTGCCTCCGTTCATTGATTGGCCATCCGGTCCCTCTGGAAGCTAATTGTTTTTCTGTCCGGCTTGTTGCTGCTCCCTTGACAGGCCGCGACTTGATTTTCTCATCTTGGATTTCGGCTTTTTAAAAAAAAAAAAAAAAAAAAAAAATGCAGGATAGTGGAATAAATATGGTTAAGTCGAGGAAGGAGTTGAGAGTTTTAGCGAACATAGCTCCAATTTTGACTGACTGCATGATTTTTCGCGCCCCCCGAACGTGTTATTGGTATATCAGAATCAGCTTTAATGACAATACACCAAATGTATATCTGCGTTGAGACGCTTTACTAAAATGCAATGATTGACAAACACACACACACGACAATATTTTAGTGCAGTTTAATTTGTCACATTCTTGTAGTCGTGCCATATTAATTTTGTCTACTGAATAGTACCTCAGAACTATTGTAACTATTCCAAGACTGCGCATAGCAAAGACAAAACATATACAGTAGGAATTAGCAAAATAAAATACATATATTTAGAAAAAAATAACATTGCATTCATTTGGAAATAATCTCAATTTGCTGAATTATTTGCAACAAATTCAACATCCCTGCCTCCCAATTATTATCATGCTATTTGTTATGTAATACTATTTATTAATAAGGGTTTTACTATCAGTAGTTCAAATGCTGTGTGACATGTGGTTTGTATACCACAGTCCCAAGCGTGACATAAGGACCTTGTTGAGGTACCAGTGATGCTCTATGCGGCTCATCCGAACAGAACGGATCATTTGACAAAAGATGCCTAAACAATGGATTGAAAGACATTTAATTTCCAAATGATTTGCATCTTTCCCCAGGAGCTCAGCAACGGCACCATGCTGAGAATCTCCATCCCCGACATTGCCACCTCAGAGCTGGGTAAGCTTTCTTCCTTGCGTTCAGGAAAAGTAGAGCCGCTTTAAAGAGTCTGAGCGAGATCTGCAGGGTCTTTTCCAAGGGACAGAAGGACGGTCAAAGAAATATGGCGTGAAAAAAGTAGAACTACAAAGTGGTCAGTGAGGATAAAATGTGAATCTATCAAACCGCGGTCTCGAGTCACCTCTGCGAGATGAGCTCTTTTCAATATCGGGTCACTGGGTAATAAATCAACGTTGATTAGGGACATCCTTGCGACCTTTGATGTGGACTTTTTGTTATTAAATGAAGTGGCATTTTAAATGAGGCAACGCCAGGAAATTGTAATTTTACAAACAAGTGTCCAAGTGGCGGTGGTATTGCCGTGTTGAAGTTATTATTTCAGTGTAAAGAAATTATGATGGGTGGTTTTAGCTCTTTTGAGTGTCTTTTTGTCTGTTTGTTTTGCGCTGTACAAACAGCGTGCAATTATGACAAAGGAACTGGAAGTTTGTTTCACATATTTTGGAGGGGGTTTTATCAAATTTTGCATATCGATAATATACATTTCGGCATCGGGAAAAACATGAAAATCAGTTGCGAAATAAGCAAGTTACAACCAATTTGTGCGTACATTCATCCGTTGCCCCCCGGGGGGAATGACGACCTTCTCAACATGGCCGCCATGTCGGCACGTCGCTCGTTTGGGCTTCTCCAAGGCTCTGGCGAATGGATTATCTCTGAAAAGAACCTTCTGGTTCTACGGCACTGACTGGTCCGTCCTGGAGATCGCGCTCTCTTGTGGCATGGCAGACTTGTATTGCGTAGCGTGAGCTTGCGACATTTATTTCTTGTCGTTGTTTTGGGATGTTTTGGTTTTTGTGTTTGGAGCATTGTTAAGTTGTCGTTGTTTTCAGTGATTGCAGAAGTTTTCTTTGCGGTTGTTTTTTTTTTTTTTTTTTTTTTACGTGTGTGTGATTGCAGCGTTTTTAAATTGCAGCATTTTCCCTTTGCAATTGTTATTCCGTGATTGCAGCATTTTTCTTTTGCTGTTGTCTTATGTGTTTGCGCATTTTTGTTTTGTGTCATGGCTTCATTTGCGGCATATGGCCATTTGCAGTGCATTTTCCTCCTGTCGGCCAACGTATTACTTTATAGGACATTAATCAGACAAGCGTTGGATTTTTTTTTTTTTCTTTCTCCTGCTCCTTGTCTTTCCTCGCAGTTGGGAAGATGTACTAAATACTGTAGATGCAAACGCAGCTTGTTTGTGTCCTGACGTAAAATGAAGCTGTTATTAACTTTTTAATTGCCAACCAAAGTTATTTAAATGTTGTTTATATTAGCCATACAACACAGCATCCCGAATCCTTGCTGCCTTAATTCAATACAATGCGTAGAGCTCATGTAGTTCATGTTAACCGGACACACGAGAGACGTCACCATCATGTCCTCAGGGGAGGTGGCTCACGTACTGGATGCTTGCTGATGTACTCAAACCTTCTGTCTGAGTCAGAACAGTCGGTCCTAGAAATTAGGTTTGAGATGTGCCCTCCATTCTTACCTGGACGTATTGAGGATGCCATTTCAAGACACACGCACGCATTATATCATATGATCAAATGAATGGATTCGAATTTAAGAGAACCTGATGGCAGACAAAAGATTTCAACGTGTAACCTGTGAGTCTTTGTCTAGTTCATAAAGAGCCACCTGGTGTAATAATATCAGGGGGGAGGCTCGTGTGTTTTTCCCAGGCCCGCAAAACGTACCTTACGCGGAGCGGATCCTGCGATTAAACAATGACGTCGCACACGGGCCTCATTATCGACGCTGATTCATCCCCGTGTGGAGGCCTCGGCGCCCCATCGGAGCTGGGAGGAGCTGGAACTCTCAGAGAACAAGGAAACCTTTGGCGCCACATTTGCACTTAATTACAAGCACCTTGTCCACGTCAGCCCCCCCCCCCCCGTCGGTGCCCATTATTTCGTTATCGATCTTACAGATTAGGCTTTCACCCGAGCCTAATCAAATGGCATTTGTCTGCCTCGCCGCTGACCTTTTCAATTCGGGATGCCAAATGGGAATATTCTGGTCGACTATTCCATTTGCAGCTGTCAGATGTTGGGCAAAGGCTCTTCATTTTCTTTGGTTGAAGATTAGAAATGAAGCAAGCTTGTTCTGTAGAGCGTCCTTTTCACTTTTCTCTTTTGATTGTTCTTGTTCAGTGAGGAAATGTCTTCAGGCCATCCGCTTCATCCTGCCCAAGGAAGCTGCCATGAAGGTTTGTAGACACGTGATCGTCGGACGTGGTTGTTTGATAGAAAACGGAGCCCAATTTGTTTTTCATGAATAACTTCTGCAGTTTCCTTCCTGACATTTTATGGTAAAAACACACTTAAATTACAGCATCTTTTTTACTTTGTAGGGCTTTTGTTCCAATGACAAGCAGAGTCCGAGCTAGGGCGTTGCGAGTAAGCTACAGCACTTCAGTGTTGCCACCTTTCCCACACCCTCTAATGACTCCCTTCCAAAAAAAAAACAAAAAAACGAAAAGCGATGTTTTGTGATGTTAATGTAAGGTCTCTGACATTCTTTGGTTCAAATACACAAAAGAAAAGAGAGAATTATAGAACAGTGAACATAGTCTTGTTGTTCTGTCTCACGCAAATGAGCCACTGCTCTCCCCGCCACCCTGATCTTTGGGCCCGATGGGCTTTGGGCGCTAGTTGACTGGTTTGTTTGCCACTCCAAAGACAACCGCAATCAGTAATTCAATTTTACTCGCTTGTGCCGTCCATCCATTTAACAAATAAAGTTTCACATAAACTCTTGTGAATAATGTTGTTTTCCTTTTTGGCGTAGGTTTTGGTGAAGTGGTACACCATCTACAACGCCCCAGGCGGTACCAGCCCCCACGGCGAGTGGAACCTTTTTGTCACGTGTTTCCTGACGCTGATGGGCTACAACACGGAGCGTCTGACCTGGATGCAAAATGTGGTTGTTATCTCCCCCCCCCCCCCCCCCCCCCCCCCACCTAATTAAGACAGAGAAGAGCTAATTCTGACTGCGTCCCTCCCCCCTTCTACTCCAGCTTCATTTTGAAGTGCCGCTCTCACCGGTGATTGCGGCCAAGAAAGCTCGTCCCTGTGACGGAGGCTCCGATGAGGTGTGTAACTAACAATAAGCGAAGCTCTCTGTTATACGGTTGCAGCGCAATACGTTTTGAAATATTCCTTTCACCTCAGAAACCACCATTGATTACACAGTGAAATAGTTTCAGATTTTTTGGGGTTTTGTTTTTGATGATGATATCGCAAACAAAAACCCAAATTCACTATTAGAATAATCCATCCATCCATTTTCTTCGCCGCTTATCATCACAAGGATCGCAAGGAGTGCTGGAGCCTATAGAATGACGCATATAAATTCGTATTAATATGTAGAAAATTAGGGCGAATTGGTCATCTGAACAGAATTTTCTTATTTAAGGAATCATTTACTTCCCAATTTTTTTTCATTGCACTATTAAAATGAATGAACATTAAACCCATATTGTAATCCACTAAAATGCATTTGTACGACAATACAACTGAGATCAAATTTAAATAGGAAACATCCAAGGGTGAATTTGAAACCTTTACGAACTGGATAGGCCGTAAAGTCTGCAGTTTATTTTATTTTATTTATTAGGTAGTCCCGATGAAATGATTTTCCAAGTCGAGTTGAGACACTTAATTTTGAGTGCGGGTCGATACGATTCCCCAGCAACGCTTTAATATGGATGTGGTGGAGATACAGTATTTTAGCGCATTTCATTCCTTCCAAAGTAAACAATACATTTCCTTTATTTAGAAGCGTGTCTTGATCTTGTGGGTGCATATTTGCTTCCTTCGTGCTCGACTAATCTACAAACGACACGTACGTAATTTCCTCGTCAAGCGCAACTCATGGGGAACAAGTTTGCTTGTCACAAAATAATTCTCACTCGCGAGACTTCAATTTGAAGGGAAGTCATTTCAAATGCCTCACATGTGCTAACCTGTCGTCCCTTCGTCTCTTTGACGGTGCCGATCAGCATCGTCTTTCCATTTCTCTCTTGTGGCCTTTGTGTTCTTGTCAGATGGGGACTCCGATTGTGCTCTGCTAGCTACAGTATGTTGTTGTTGTCTCTGTGTGTGTGTGTGTGTGTGTGACACGCATCACGTTAATCAGAATTTCGCGTTGCTGGTCGAGGAATTTTCCGCCATGGGGGTGTTTTGCTTCGGAGATCAGTTGCAAATGTTCACACTGAGAAGTCGTTGAGACTCCAGTTAGACACGAGGTCAAAGTTTCGTTTATACTGTATTTATTTTAGTTTCGTTAGTCTGTCGAGTTCAATGTTCTCCGTACATTTTGTCGTACAAATGCGAATTCTGCCACTTGAGCCGTGGCGTGTAGATCAAGCCTTGGAGCAGGACTACAACACTTGAACATTTCTCTTGTAACGATGCCGTGTCATGAACTACTGTAATGTTTGTTGCCTGCTCCCCGTCGAGGACTGGGACTACTTGCTGGGATGTCATTACCACCGCCAGATGGATGGTGTCGGCAGACCAGCCGACGTCAGTGGCTTCGGCGCGAGCGTCTCTCCGGTGGCGGCGGACTCGTCATCGGTACGCGACCAAACCGATAACCGCCGAGAAACGGCAAAGACAAGCGTGACGGGATTCTGAATAGTTGACTTGGCTTCCTGCGTCCCGTGTTTGATTCCCAGTCGTTGCTGGGCTCCAGCTCCCCGCCCACCTTGGACAACACGGCGGCCCTCTTCGCATACATCCCGGCCCTCTTTTACGTCCTCCACCTGCTGTACCAGGAGCTGCTGCTCAGCGAGCTCCACCGGGAGAGGGCCTCGTCTCTGGTGTGTCTGCTGCAGCAGCTCGCCAGGTAACCGCCGCTCGTCTCTTTGTGTAATTTCATTCCCCCGCTGGGTTCTGCGCAAAGGAGGCTGCTGTTTTTGTCGTGCTCCTTCTAAAGGAGCGTTACGGAACGCCGCCTTTCACTGATGAGTGCGCCTCATCTCGGGCCGATTGGTACTGCGATCTCGGCGCCTCGGGTGGCAGGTTTTATAGTCGGCATGTGGCAACGCTTGGAAAAAGAAAAATTCCCAGAATGCTTTCATTGATGTACTTCACACCAAATTGTGGTCAAATGAAGTGTTATTACAAAATGCGACGGTGTTTTGATTGTTAATGTTGACGTGGTGAAGACCGGCGCCGGGCAATTATGCTGAAGGGGCCTTCACGTTCCCACTCCACGTTGTCCGTCATTGACCTCTGCGAGTTTGTTTCTCGTCACGCTGAAGAGGGCTGATTGTACACCGGACAATGACGTGCCTTCAGCAGGGATGGAGTCGGGGACAGGCATTTCAACCCATGAGCAGAAAAAGTCGACACACCCCCGTTCAAATGCCAGGTTTATTTGTTATATTTAGTAAATGAGGCCAAGATAAATTACTTCAATACTTTCTTCACCGTGGATATGTGGCTAGAACATGTCCCACTCCTCGTATTCATTTTTAGTATCTTTTTGAGATGGGAAGTAACATTTACCAATTGAGATAATGGAGACCTGTGCTTTTGATGGTGGCATGTGTACGTATGCCGCCGACGCACCCATTTGACGTGAGTTCAAATGTATTTGGTCAATCCTGAACGCGGCCAAGTCCCAGTTCTCAGAGGGGGGTTCACACTTGGGCGACCACATTATTTCAGTCATTTATTTGTACTTCCCCTTATCAAAAGATTATGTTATAGTGGTTGAATGTCAATTGAATTGTGGGAAAGCTTTTAAAATGATTCATCTTGGTATCATTGTTTTTAATATGCCCCACACCTGGCATCTGATCGGGTGTGCGTGTGTGTATACTTTTTATATCCACCGCAAGTCCACAAAATGTGATTTATTTTTTTTTTTACTTCACATTTGATATCTTGTATTGTGTTGAGATTTTATTTCGATCCCTCTACACTGGGCAGAAAAAGTTAGATATCGTTCTAGGAGTGACCCAAAAATGATTGAAATTTTTGTGCTTTTTCTGTTCATCTCAAAAGTCCAAGATCCCTCGCTCTTTGTGCGTGCTGCATTGCATTTGACAAAACTTACAGGCTGTTGAACTTTTCATTTTTGAGAAACGTCTTAGCCCTGGCGGAGTTCTGTCTCTCAGCTGTTTTTTTTTTTTTTTTTGCTTCTGTTCAAATGTTTGATTTCATCGTACCGCATATTTTTTTTTTTTTTTCAACTTCATTGTCCACTTTTATAGTCACCCAGCTTGACTAAATGGGCACGTTGAGCTGAGTAGATTGAAGCTCTGTGGAAAATTACAAACTATTGATTTTGGGACGTTAAAAAAAAAAAAAATCCTACGCGTCTGATTCAGAATGCATGTAATTAGCAGTCGACGACAAGCCTGAATGTCACGGGAGAGGCGAAGCAATTCTTTTGTGCCCTGGTTTTAAACACGCACAGGCACTTACTTACTGTTTATTTCAGTTGTTGTCTGTCGGCCCGCTGCAATCATCAACCTGTAGGTCGGCTGTCTGTCCTCTGGCAGCGCTCGGGTCTCCTGCTCCTCCTCTTCTTGCACTCGTTGCATGAAGATGAAGGGAAGGCAGGTAAAATATTGAAAGCGCGGAGAGTGACGCAACGATTACCTTGCGTAGCAAACGGATCGTGCCGGGGGACGCGATGTGCAGTGTTCTTGATATCGCATGTCCAGCGATGCCATTGAACACACATTTTTCGAGCAAATACAGGGTGAATGCACGTCATCATCTCAAGGAGTCGGTAAAGTGGCCTCATGAGAGGGAAACAGGAGAGCATGCTTTCATGATTCAGACCGTTCCAATTTAGCGCTGACAGTATATATATCGGATGTTTTTATGAAATGGCACTGTGACAGCTGACTTTTGCCCACAGAGTCCTGCGTTTATTCCACAATGTCGTCGCTATTTTGCGTCTTGCCACCAGAATAAATATTGTGCAGCCCCAGACTGTGATGAATGTTCCCCACTACACATCCACTGCAGCCTGCTCATCCATCAATTATTGTTTTATCATTAAAATGAACCGTTTTACACAATGTTAGCTGACCCAGGTTTATTTTAAAAATTGAATGTGGGCAAGAGCTCAAATATTTGCCCTCCCATCTTGGAATGTAAAAGGTGATACATTTAATTGGAATATATCTGTCCTATAATTTTCCATCTTTCTCTGTCAAATGGAAAATGTAATTTAAAAACAACAAATCTGGGAATTACGCGGTAGTACTCCACATAGTAAGATGGCAGGTATACAAGTATATGGAGAACCTACATCGGCGTCATATGCCCATCGAAATCCATTTTTCTGCATGATCCCTCGTGATGTAAAGTCAATTTTCTCTGCAGAGACCTCCAGTTGGACGACTATGTGGATCTGTACTGGAGGGACTACCCGTCGTTAATGAGTGGATTCCCGGAGAGCTGCCTCCTGGACCAGTGTAAGCCTTCAGATTGCAATTCTGGGTGCGGAAAATGCCTCTTTTCACACCTCCTCTATTTTGTCAGCGCTGATGGAGCAGATGCAGCATCCGTCCTTCCTGCGGGCCGAGCCTCCCTGCATCTTCAGCTGGCTTAGTTGCTGCCTTCGAGGAGAGGAGGTCCCACCTTTCCCCTACTTGCCCGGCATCTGTCACAGGATTCGGCTCCTGGTTCTGGTACGTCTGCTCTCGGACACCCTAAAAATCGTTAAACATCTTCAAAACGACCCCCCCAAAAAGAAAACAGTCGGTGTAAATGAGTGATGGTTTTTTGCACGTGGACCCTTGGGTTTGAGTGTGTCAGGGTAAAGAGTTCTCCCCATGTGTGTGTTGGATGAAGTGCAATTATGCCCTTTTATTTGTGGACACGCGCACATCGTGTAATTTTCCGATGCGGCGGATGGGTTTAACCTTTGATTCATCCAGCAAGGAACACAAGCTTCCTTGTTATCTATAATGTCGTTAGAAGTAGTCTCGCTTTTATGCATTTATTTTGTGGTGACTACTCCATAAAGGAGGTAATACAGTGACATAAATACATACGATTGAATGTTTTGGGCAAAAAGTGGATCGTTAGAATGTACAATTGTGGTTTTCCTATCCCTTGTACATTAATTTCTTTTTTCTTTTTGTCTACTGCCAGAGTTACGCTCTGTACATCAGCGGTGACGACAACGCCACGACCTCCAACGTGTCCAAGTACCTGGTGAAACTTTCCGCAGGTTAGTAGTGTGCACGCCGCCGAGCCCCGTGGCTGTGCGCGCGTTTTATCAATGCGTCGCCCTTATTACCTGTCAAGCCCTGCACAGCGGCTCAGGAAGCGAAAATAAAGGCGTGTGACAACGGGATGAGCCGTCACGTGATTGTGCTTTGAAAAGGAGATTGCGGTGACAACAAGTCCCTGCTGGTACTTGGATGTGGTATTCAAAACCGTTGACTGGATATTGGACATTGACTTCAGCAAGCTGGGCTTTATTTTTGTGCGTTTACCCGAATGCCATCGTCTCCAAAAGTGGGAGCAAGCGAGCATCGAACGTACGGACCCGTTTTCAATTTGCACCCCCTGAATGCAAACAATACGCCAGAGCCGCGGTGGCACTAATTATTGAAACTCGTTGACTGAACACTTTGTTTTTCTTTCGCTAGGCCAGAAGAGCACAGAGCCGCAGTGCAGAAGGTAAACCAGCTCACAGCGCTGTGAAGAAGTCTTTTCTCCATTGCATTGAACAAGTTCTCAAGCACTCATACAAAAAAAAAAAAAAATGACCGAGAAGTCATTTATTCGTTATATTGATCCAGCCATTCGTTTTCCATGCTGCTTATCCGCACAAGGGTCATCAGGGGAGTCTCGGAACCTATACTCATGAATAAATAAATGCCAGTTAAAAAAAACTACTGTGATGAGCAACAAGATTTTTCTTGTCGTTTTCCAATCCCAAATTTTAATAACAGCTCTGGTTGGGTAAACCAGGGGTTGTGGGCTCGTATCCCACTGGGGCCTCCACTCCCCGAGAAGGGTTGCGTCGGGAAGGGCATCCGGCGTAAAAATTGTGCCAAACATGTACGTACGTTCATCTGAGATGACACGCTGTGGCGACCCCGAAAGGGACAAGCCGAAAGAAACTCTCTCTCTCTCTCTCTCTCTCTCTCTCTCTCTCTCTCATTCCGTCTGTATGCTTTACAACCACAATAATGAACATAATACTAACATAGCGGTACTCAACAATTTGCATTTTCTCTGCTCATACCAAAGCAGTAAAAAGTATTTGGTGCCAATGTGCACTATGTTAAAGTGAATCGTTGGAGCTTCTTTTAGACCAAAGTTGTGCTTTTCCACCATCTTGATGACAAAGTAACTACGTTGAAGGGAGATGAGGAGTTTCATGAATTTGCGAGCTTCCTGTGGGATCTGTAGGTAAATATAATCCCTTTATTTTGGGTGCCATTAATTACTCTGCATTTCAGCTCCAAACGCAACCTGTGAATTGAACAAAAATTGAATTTGAAGGGTTAAGAAAAATAAAAACAAATGGATCGTTTATACTCATGACTAGATCTCATATTAGCTAATAAAAACTTACAGTAAAAGAAGCCAAAAAACAACAACATTCGATTCTAAAAGCTGGAAGGGTGGTAAAATTAAACAAATACCGTGTGTGTATTTTAATCTCTTCTAATTAATCACCGCTTTTGTCTCAATTGCAGACAATCGAGCGTGAATCAAGTCGCGTCTTGCAGTCAAACTCTGGCTGAACAACTGGTGGTCTGGCTCACCTCACAAGGTCAACATCTTTCTGTTGCTTTGATCACACGTTTGATGAATCTTTTATTTTTTTGAGAGAAATATTGTCGCTTTGCCTTCTGCGGTTCAGGGTTCACCCTGAAGGACCTGGAGTCGGTCCCGTTCGGCGCGGCTCTGCCCATCCGCGACGCCATCTACCACTGCCGGGAGCAGCCGTGCGCCGACTGGTCCGAGGAGGTTTGCCTGCTGATTGGCCGGCAGGACCGCACCAGACAGGCCCACAAGATGACACTGGCCAAGAGCAAAGCTGTGAGTGTGAAGATTTTCGAAAGTCGTCATTATGGGCTCAATATATCATCTTGTTACTGTATTGTACCGTTGCGTGTGTGTCCAGTCTGTGGGTTCCAGTCTGTCCTTGGATCCTCCCACGGCCACAGAGGCTGACGAGGAGGAGGATGGAATGTCGGACATCATCCAGGAGGTACGCCGGAGCGTTGAGCGTAAAGCGCGTCCAACCTCACGATGGCCAAAACCTGGATGTCTGAGCAGACGTTATCGCACACGCCCAATGCTGTAGGTCACGGGGCTGATCTGGAGTCAGGATCTGAGGATCCAGGAGGTCCGAAGGCTGCTGCAGAGCTCCAAGCCAGTCCGGGTCAGCGTCGTCCAGCTCCCAGAGGTCTCCGACCACGAGTACATAGAGGAGAAAGAAAACAAGTGAGTGCCCCTTCGCCCGTGTCCTCGAAAAAGAAGTAATATCCTTCATTTCATTCATTTGAATGCTTTTCCCAGACTCCTTCAGCTGTGTCAAAGGACGATGTCCCTCCCGGTGGGAAGGGGCCTCTTCACTCTTTTCTCCTACCAGCCTGTACCCACCGAACTTTTGCCCATACCAAAACTCAACCTCACAGGTAATGAAATAACATCGGTCCCTTGACATATACGTAACAATAATAAGTCTATTCAAACTTACCGTAATTTCCGGCCCACAGGGCGCGCCTGGTTATAAGCCTCACCCAGTACATTTGTTAAGGAAATACCATTTGGTACATACCTAAACCGCATCTGTGTAAAAGCCACACGTGCCCACATTGAAACAGGAGATATTTACAAAGGAAGATGGTACACAGAAATAGTTTTAATACCTTAGGCTAACTCAACATAGCAACAACACGGTAGCACGAACAGGGCTAGTTTAAAGCAAAAAAAAAAAAACAACAAAAAAAAAACATACTGGTTAAAAAAAAAAAACAACAACAACTGCAGCAGCTACACAGTAGCACAGCACTAACAGGGACGGTTAAAAAAAACATACCGGTAAAAGTCACTTCCTCGGCACATGTATTGCATCGGTCTCGCTCTTACCTTTTCCGCTCGACTGCTCCTTTGCGGCTGTTAGAAAAAATGCACAAATTGGTTGCATCACCGCATAAGCCGCAGGGTGGAAAGCGTGTTAAAAAGTTGCGGTTTATAGTTGCATATTATTTGATTTAATATTTGACTGTACTATATAGAGTAATTATGTCTTTACTACTGCGTTAGCATAGACTGGCACTAATTTAAGGTGTGGTACAACTTTGGGTGAAGTCATTGCCATAGGAACAGAACCCCTTTGGAGCCAGGACCCTTGTCAACAAATGAAGTCGAGCGATTCCAAGTACTGGTGAACTCTGACATTCTGCTTCCAACGCGGGCTAGGTCGTGCCCCGCCCAGGAACACCATGGTTGACCTGAACAGCGGCAACATTGACGTTCCCGCTAACATGACCAGCTGGCCCAGCTTCCACAACGGGGTGGCCGCCGGACTTAAGATCGCGCCCGCGTCGCAGGTGAGGCTCCGCGAGCGGGCTGCGACGCGTCATCGTGGTCCTCCGCAAAAAAAAAAAAAAAATCTTCAACCGTCATCCGCCGCTCGTGTGTTCAGGTGGACTCGGCTTGGATCATTTACAACAAGAACAAGAACCAAGAGATGGCCAACGAGCACGCCGGCTTCCTCATGGCGCTGGGCCTCAACGGGCATCTGACGAAGCTGGGGACACTCAACATACACGACTACCTCAATAAGGTGCCAATGACATCCGGCAAGCATTGACAGCACTTGACTTTTTCCACATTTGGTTATGTTCGAGTCTTATTTAAAACAAAATAAAATCAACTCGAGGACGTGTCTCTGACAGGGTCACGAAATGACCAGCATTGGGCTCCTACTGGGCGTGGCTGCGGCCCGACTGGGGACCATGGACGTGTCCACCACCCGCCTGCTCAGCATACACATACCCGCCCTGCTGCCTCCCACCTCCACTGAGCTGGACGTCCCACATAACATCCAGGTAAGATCATCATTTATCAATAATATGCTGTTTTGTAATATAGATTTTGTGTTAGAGGCTGAATTTTGCAGTGACTTGGTACAATATTGCAACAAATTTGGTTTATACCTTTACATCAACGGCGATGCCGTGAGATACGATTTTAATTCGTTCTGTGACCATGCATGTAAATTCTATCGCAGATCATCTTTCCCCATTGAAATTAATGGAATTGCCAGTAATCCGTTTCAGCCTCCCAAAAACAAACAACATAACATTTTGCAATGTGTTTTTCTAATGAAAAAGGCACATAGGAATGACATAACGAAATACAATTATCTATGCATCCATTTTCAACACCGATCCTACCTGACTTCAGGCGAAAGGCAGAGTACACTCCTAACCGGTCGCCAGGAACACTGAATAAATGTAGTTAGGTTAAGAACAAAAAAAGACTTTGCATGAATCGAATGGCCAGCTTGCTGCTACCTGCCTTGGCCACCTGGTGGCAGTGATACGTAGACAGACAGACAGACAGATAGATTACACTGCAAAAAGGTCTCTGTGGACTATGGACAGCGCGGATCCTCAGAGAGGATAAAGAATATATGAGAGTACGGTTACGTCGAATGTGTGAATGTGACACCGCATTGTTTGATTTCAAAAATCGGTTGTTGGGTGATCAGGGCTATAAGTGTGTCTTGCATTCTTGAGGAGCGTTAAGCTCGAGGATGAAGTACGTGGTTCAAAGCGTGTCACTTGTTTCTAAATGCACCACATTTTTTTTTGCTCTGTTTTCAGGTTGCGTCTGTAATAGGCATCGGGCTTGTGTACCAGGGAACGGGGCACAGACACATTGCTGAAGTTCTACAGTCAGAGATAGGTGAGCAGAGTACCCGCGCTTTTATCGTCTTTCCGCTTCACTGAATCTTGCCTACGTACAGTAAGTGTTTCTGTATGTGCGTGTGTTCACCTCAGGGCGACCTCCGGGTCCGGAGATGGAATGCTGCACGGACCGGGAGTCCTATTCCCTGGCTGCAGGCCTAGCGCTCGGCATGGTCTGCCTCGGGGTACGTCACATTGGGAAAAACACGAGTTACTCTTAGGGTGAAGAGTGAAAGAGGATGAAATCCCACTATTTATTTTTTTATCTCTCCCCCACAGAAATCAGACTTCCCATTTTTAACAGATTTTTCCTCCCAGAAAAAGAATCAAAAGTTTTGCTTCTCTGGCTGGCTTTTGCTCCATTTCATCTGATACCAAATCGTACCGCATTACTGCAAACAACATTAACTTGCGTCAACATTTGTCCCTTTTTTTTTTTCTCTTCAAAATTTAGACCGTATCTAAACACAATCCTTAATAAACATGTCCAACAAATTATCTTTATTACCCTTTTTTTTCCCCAGACGTGCAGTTCAAAATATAAAGAAATGAGAAATTTTACTTATTCATATGCAAGACTTAAAACATTTCATACTGCCAGTCTGGAAAGCAGTACAAGAAAATCCTAACCCCCTCACCAATACCTCCATCATCAAGAAGTGCAATGCGATATACTGTGTACATACACACATGCTTACACATTCATATAACAATATATGCAGAGTGAATCTTTACATACAGTGTATACCCCCAAAATACCAACAGTACATAGATATACCACATAGAAACCCTTTTGCCTATCGAGGCAATATTTGTAACTTGGAACCAGGTACCTTGGTTGGAGAATTTCCAACATGCTTTGACAAAGTATGCAGACCGCTACATTATTGCCTGTCCTCCCCTGCAGCAAGGCAGCAACCTGATCGGGATGAGCGACCTGAATGTCCCGGAGCAGTTGTATCAGTACATGGTAGGGGGACACCGCAGGGCCCCGGTTGGAGCCGGCAGAGAGAGACACAAGTCTCCCAGCTACCAGATCAAGGTGCATTGAACGGTTTACATCTTTTGTGGTGCAGAAATACCTGGAACCGTATCGCTAGAGCAGGAAGCGCACTTGCTGGTTCGGACGCGGTAACGGCAGTTAGCATATCGGCAGAAGTGCATTGATGATCGTTTTTACAGGAGGGCGACACAATCAACGTGGATGTGACGTTTCCCGGGGCCACGCTGGCTCTTGCCATGATCTACTTAAAGACCAACAACCGGTGAGAAAACTGACCATCGCGATTGGGGTTACACACTGACTTCTCCCGGGTGTTTGATCAAGCAGATACAATTGGCCCGTCACAGACAAATGGTCAAATCAGCGATATTCATTCCATTCATACAGATTACATTCTGCATGCACTGGTGTGAACATCTCCTGCTCTGGGGGGTCGTTCTATAACATTTTTAAAAATCACTACAGCTTTTTTTTGAAACATAGGAGAGGGTTTGGAAAACTCGCTAACTTGGCAGCACTGAGTAGGTCTCGCAACGCCGTAACTTTGATGCCGGTTGCCAAAGCCCAACTCGGCGTTTGGATATCTATGCTCGCCTTTTTGGGTAAGCTGTCACGCACACCAACTTTCCGCGCAGGCTTCAAAAGTCTCAATTCTTGATTATGAATTCATTCGTGGAAGATAGCTGGGATAGGCTCCAGCACTCCTGCGACCCATCTGAGGATAAGCAGCTCAGATAATCGATGGATCGATGTTCCCTTCTGCTTATCATGAATTAATTAATTCTTGGGGCGCCGCTATTGAATTACATTCATAATCACTTTCTTCCCATCAATTATTCCGTTGATGAAGCAGATTCAAATCTATTATTAATGGTGGAGAGGTTGCAATGGAGGCAAGCATATTCATACTTGTTTGATCAGGTCCATAGCTGATTGGCTGAAGCCTCCAGACACTTGGTTCCTGCTGGATTTCATCAAGCCCGAGTTTCTCCTGCTCAGGGTTAGTGTGCCGGAAGAGATCATTTTAGGAATTTTTTTTTTTTTTAATACCACACTAACAATTTGTCCTGTCCTTGCTCCGTCCAGACCTTGGCCAGGTGCATCATCATGTGGGATGAAATCCTACCCAATAGTGAGTGGGTTAAAAGTAACGTACCTCAGGTGAGAAATCTCACAAATACAAAGATTTCTCGACATTTCTCGTTCAAAATTCATTAGTGGGTCTATTTCGTAGCTATAGTAAAACTTAGAAGTTCCCTTCCCAGTCTATGAGTAGGCACTCTTTTAGATTAGCCATAAATGAATAGTTTTATAAGTTTACATCATACTTAAGGTCCGGATATTATAACACATCCTCCTGTAGGGAAAGTATTGGGCCCGGGATATACCCTCTCGTTTAGTTTTTAACACTGCGGCTTTATGGAAGTATTTTTCATCTCCCAGGTGGCCGTTGGCAGCTGGTTTGCACAACGTACTGCAAAAGACACAGAGAGGTCACGTGCCCGGATAACATGTTCACTCCTGGTGCAAAAAAAAAATAAAACAACAAAAGTAGTAAATCAACACAGCTGTCACATTATTGCAACAAACTGAAATGAAACAGCATTTTTAACAGCTATGTAACGGGGCGAGGCGCGCTGAGAAAGCTTCTGGCAGCGAGCCGCCATCTTTTAACGATGACATTGTTGACCTTATCATGGCAGCTTGCTGTAGGAGGAGGTCCAAGCGTGCCTATTGCCGTTGTATATTTGTCAAAATGCGCTTTTAAACCAATTTGTCTCCTAATCCCTTAAATAGTAAAGACCACCAACATTTATTGCATAGAAAAACATCAATGGATGGAAAGTCATAGGTGCACATTATCAACAGGATGAAGGCGTTTTCTGATTTTAGTCAATTTTGGGGGGGTGCTCTATGCTCAAAAGTGTATACTACAGGTAGCGAAATGAAGGTATATTGTTTGTTTTGATTCATTGTTAAATGTGTGTGTGTGTGTGTGTGTGTTTGTTATTGTGCAGATTATGAGGGGGACTCATTTGGACTCACCAGAAAACATTAACATGGAAACATGGATGTGAGTTGCCGTCTTTACTCTGCTATCACTGTCATTATATTTACAGCCGTGAACAAAGAATCAACAAGAGTAAATTATGCCTCCTCCCCTTCATTAGAAAGAAAAGTTAATGTTTTTATTTTCACCAGAAATAAATACCAAATTATAATCTCAAAATGTGATGTTTCAAAGCCATTTTACAGCATGATGTACACTCTTAAAAAAAAAAAATTGTTTACAATGTTTTAATCTCGAAAACGATGCACCTGAAGTGTGCATGTACTGTAAATATTCACTACACTCCGTAACTTCCACTAACATAAATTGAGACGTATCACTTCAACATATTTCCTTGACACCAATCTATTACTTTACTATTAAACAAGGCTTTGGCACCATTGTGTGGGTTTTTTTTTTCTTCTTCGTTATAATATTCAGGGGATGACTGCATACCTCGTTCATTTTGTTCTGCACATTGATACGTGGGCTTTTTTTTTTTCTTCTTCTTCTTCTTCTCTCAGCCAAGTGCAGGACTACATCACAGCCGGAGCTTGCATGGCGCTGGGCCTGCGCTTCGCTGGTTCCGCCAACTCCGACGCCTTTGAATGCCTCTACGACTTTGCCAAGAGCTTCATGAAGGTCATGTCCTTCTACGGTACATCCGCTGTGGTAAGTCTCTACGGACGGGATGGGCACATCGCGTTTTCGTCCACAAACGTCCGCTGTGCTTCCCGCAGGAGCCGGGCTGCTACAACATGCAGACGGCGCTGTCCATGATTCTGTTGTCCATGTCCATGGTAATGTCCGGCACGGGCAACCTGAAGGTGCTGCAGCTCTGCCGCTTCTTGCACTACCGCACTGGCGGCGAGATGAACTACGGCTTCCACATGGCTCATCACATGGCGCTCGGCATCCTCTTCCTGGGAGGGGGAAGGTGAGACGCCGACACGCGCACGCTTAAACTGCCGTTACATGAGTCCCCCAATATTCGCGAGGTGTAGGGACCGAAGTGAACTCTTGTCACCAGCGCTGTGGCAGATAGGGAACAAAAAAAAAAAAAAATTACAAATAAAAACACGTTGCTTGTTGCCACTCCCAGTTGAACTTTACTGTCAAGCTAAACATAAGTGTGTATTTAAAACAAGCACATAGTTTTGCCGTAAGAAGGTCTGCTAGCTTAACGCTAGCAAACGTACAATGCCATGGATGGGCTAACGAATAGCATCGATCATGCGGCGGTGTCACAGCCCTGGTGACCTCACATTACTTTACACACTTTAAAAGAAGTTAAGCGCAAAGTTAGCAATTTAAAAATCGCTACCTTGACTGTAACTCTGGTGGTTCCGATGAATATTTTTTTTTTTTTTTTTTTTTTACTGTCCGTCTTTTGGGATCAAAAAGCTAGAGAAAAAGAACAACGTAAGGACCATTTTTGTTGCCTGAAAATTTTCCTCACATACTTTCTTTAATAACCCATTCGTGGGCAGCGTCCCATTTTTGGGACATCATGATTTTCACACATTATATCCTTCAGTATATCAAAATGTTCAAGTGTTTTAATCTGATTCTGATTCTGATTCTGGTTTTTGGGACGATCTACTGAGAAAACCCGAGTACCCTCTGGCGGGCAGCGTGCCATTTTTGGGACGAGTTATAAATCAGTAAAGTTATCATGTAACTTAACCATAAATGAAAAAGAAGAGTTATTTCCTTGATTGTGGCCTGTTAGGAGACTTTTATCTCAATAAGGCAAAAAATTGCCACCCTGCCCATGGATGGGTTAAATTACCCCATTTTGTTTCTGTTCTTTTATAGAAGGAAGGCTGGCTATCATTCACTTAGCATACATTTTTTTTGTTGTTTTTTTTTGAAAAGGTTGACCAAAAGTCACCGTGGAGCTAAACGAACCCCACAGCCGCCATCAGATCGACCTTTCGCATTGAATCCTGCTCACGTTTATTTGAAAGCCGCTTAGCTGACGATTGCTCGGAGTTGAGTGTGAATGTCACGCATCGCTGTGGCCCCCGCAAGGGGAGAGAGTGAATAAAAGTGTGACCTTGTTGCATTTGACTCATTTTCATTCTGCCCGCTTTCAGTGATTGTTGTATTAACTTTTGCTTTCTTATCACTCGATCGCCGTCACTCATTTTTCCCCTCATTTGTTTCCTCACTACTGCTTTTTCGCCTCCTCTTTACCTTTTAACCTGTCACACCTCCAACTCATTTTCAGCGTCATTTTTCCAACCAAAATGAATTCACATTCTGGTGTTCTTTGTCAAAGAGTTGATTAAAAATACTCCAACCCTAGTCAGGAAAATGGCAATTGACCAGAAATATTGTAGGATCAGCTGCATATTTATCATGTTCAATATATTCTTCAGGCAATATACCTTCAGTGGTTCATTGCAATGACCAAAAAAGTGAAGAAACAAGAGCGGTCTCATCATTTTGTTGCACGGCCGTATGTAACGCGGAAAGGCCATTTTCACGATGTGGTGCACACGGACGTGCTATCTTTCCATTGTGACTGAGAGTTGAACACTCAAGGCCACTCTTTTAATATCAACAAGCCTCAAAGTGACTGTTAACAAACGCCACTCACTGAAGTCACCTCACGTGCGCAAGTGGCGTTTATTGCCTAACCCGTTGTTGTTTTTTCCCCCGTCTCTTCTTTTAATAATAATAATGGCTCCTTTATTCGAAGTACACACTTAAAACAACGCCAGCTATTATGTTGGAGAGGCTGGATGGTGGCTCGTGACGCCAAACGTTATTATCAAAACAGCGGTGCTCCTACTCCAAATGGGAGGTGGACGCTTTCATGTGGCTTTTTTTTTTTTTTGTTTGTTTTGCGTGTCTCACATTTTTGGCAAGCACTGATGGTTCAGTAATAATAATAGTAATGTTTTTTGTTTTTTTTTTTCTCTCCAGGTTCAGCTTGAGCACCTCCAACTCGGCCATTGCCGCTCTGCTGTGTGCCCTCTACCCTCACTTTCCTTCACACAGCACTGACAACCGGTGAGACGATTGCAGCAACAATTTAATCAACAGAAGCCGAATTGTCACTTGTAATATCGCCCGGCGACTCAGGGGGTGCTATATCCAGAGTTTTAAAAAAAATTGAAATATCAAAAAGCGGACATATTCACAGTTTGACACCTTGCTGATTCACCTATTCACAGATTTAAAAAAAAAAATAATAAAAATAACATTTTTTGATGGTTTTGTGGCTTAAAAAAAAAATACATATATATATATATGTGTATACATATAATTGTTTTGTTTTCTCTTCATAATGGGCAAGAATTATCAGCAGATTTTTATGATCCAGCCTATTGGGGGGGTCAACTGTGAATGAGTTACTAGATGTCCTGCCGACGCACAGATATGAATTTTAAAACCAATTTTGCAAAGCTTCCGCTTTGAAAACGTCGTCACGTCTCTGCGGCGCAGCTACCACCTGCAGGCCCTGCGCCACCTGACCGTGTTGGCCGCCGAGACCCGGCTGCTGGTGCCGGTGGACGTGGACTCCCTCAAGCCCTGCTACGCCCTCCTGGAGGTCACCTACAAGGTAACGGGGAGAACCGTTGAAGTCTTTGAGTCAATTGTACCACATCATTGTGCCTACTTCCTCTTTGCGGTTGTGTGTCCGCGGGGAGACTTCCTCAAAGGTGAGCGAGTAATCTGCAAAATGCGCTAGTTTCACTTCATCCACTAAACTACCACAAAATTTGCCCTCTATCAGTTGACATTGGAAAAAAATGCCTCACTCTCGGACATTTAATTGTTTTGTTGCTACGGGGGCTTTTTTTTTTTTTTTTTTTTTTTTTTTTGGTCCAGTTGCAGTGCATTCAAACTGTTTGGCTTGCGTTTCCCTTATTGGCTCGGGTCCTACTTCTCACGCACAAAGTAATCGGGTTACTAACTTACAGCAGGTTCTTTTTAGTGAATGTAGGGCTTTGAAACTCGAAATAACTCATGTTTAATATTCTAGCTGTACATCCAACATTAAAAAATGCCTTTTTAGACATAATAATGTTCACTTTTAATTAACACTGTTGGCTTCTTCACATAACACGTTTAGTTTCATTGTGGTTTGCAATGTTTTACACCTACACTGCATTATCCTACTCCTTTGGTTCCACGGTGATGCACCGATCTTGTCAGAAAACCGAGTGGTACGACGAGACCACGGTGGAGCTAATGGCCCCCACGATGCTGCCTGAGCTGCACCTCCTCAAGCGGGTAAAAAAAAAAAAAACAGAACTTGACCACACCATCTGGACTAATGTGAAGACAGTTTAGCATTGCTCCCTTATGTTCTCCCCCTGCTAGGTCCGAGTGAAGGGTCCTCGTTACTGGGAGCTTTCGATTGACCTGATCAAGGAAGTGCAGCATCTCAAGTGAGAAAGCAAAGACGCTTTCCTCAAACGGGGGAGCTGATCTTGTTTGCTCATTTGGTGGGCACATTTTAAACAACCGTTTTGCCACTCAGGTCCATCCTCTCCAGGGACGGCGTGTTGTACGTGAAACTCCGAGCTGGACAGTTGCCCTACAAGGACGACCCTCAAGGCTGGAAGAGCCTCCTGGCCTCCGCTGTCAACCAGCGCAGCTCTGGAGTCGGAGCCTTCAAGGTAACTCAAGCCCTGGAATCTGCCCCAAACGGCTGTCTTTCTAGACAATTTCAGTGTGACTTATGCTAGACGTGCTCACCCAAATTTCCGTCATCTGCCACATCAGCGTTTGGTTCTGATCTTGCTACCTTTCCAGGGGGTGCCATTGAGTGAGTTTTGGGTCTAGGCATTCGGGACCGTTCAAAAAGAAAACATTCTACCAGGATACACATGGTTTTATGAAGTTTGACGAGCCAAATGTAACCACAATTTCATCCAGATGTCTGTAATTTGCATAACATTCTTTTTCAAAAATCCCCTTTCCGCCCCTCGATGCTTTGATTTATGAATTCCCTGCGCCCCTTTGAACATGTACTGACAGTTTGAGGCTGTCGTCCTAACCGAGGGTTGGCAACATTTGGCAGCAATTTTCCCTTCCGTGCTGGCCATTTATTCGTGTTTTGCTCCTTTTATTTTTAACCATTTTAGCAGTGTTAATGGAAATGTAATGAAATGATTTTTGGATTATTTTTCAATTTCCAACTTTACATACAGTGCACTGTACAAGTCAGGTTTTTGGCTCTCCTGAGGCCATTTTTTTGCCAATGGATACGCATAAAAACTACCTTTTTAACTCTTCTGCTATTTACTGGATGTGTTTCACGCTAGACTCAAAACTTGGTGGCAAAAAAACTTTGCTCAACCAAAGTACAGAATTTTGGTTGAGCAATTTTTTTTCAGACATTCGAAATGCCACTAATCGCCCGGCGTTTGTGTGTGCAGCTGGAGGCCATCTCCACCTTCACCTCCGAGCCCGCCCTGCTCTCCTTCGCCGAGTTCTTCTGCAAGACGTCGGACGGAATGAAGCACGTGAGTAGACGCCGTTTCCCACGAGCAGGATCTGGAAAGGTTGTGTGCCATCCTCATGGTGGCGCTGCGCTGGTTAATGTCCGCCGAGCTTCACGAGTGTGTGCCACTCAAACGTGTGGAAATATAATTTGACGGGATTCTAGTTGGACCGTGTCTCAGTACACGATGCGCAGTGAGCGTTTGGGTTGCTCCGCCTTCCTCCCTTAAAGATCACCGTCACCATAACGCAGGAGAAATTGTTTTGTCGTTCTACATGGATTGCTTAAATTAATGCTATCGTGAATTCATCAATTCAAGCCACACTTTTGATCATCAAGAGGCCGAACTGCAAATTTCGTTGAGCAATTGACATGCTGCTAAAAGTGATGAGAATTGCCTGTAGTAATATTTTGGTCCTGGGCTGTGTATATATATCGACTACAGTACATATCGAGATGAATGATATACTGTATATCTGGATATTTTGATTTCTCCTGTAAATCACGAGATGTTTGAAATGACGCCAGCATCGTTGCAGCGGGAGGAGACGGTGGCGCTGTTCTCGGCCATGTTGTACGAGTGTGTGACGCAGGAATGTCCGGAGATGCTGCCCACGTACGTCGCCATCGAGCAGGTAACGGCGTCGACGGGCCCGGTTGTTCCACTCGGCCGGCGTCGCGTCTCTCACGGGGTCTGCTCGCCTCAGGCGGTCGGCGCCCTGTGTCGCGGCGAGCTGCGGCACAGCTTCGCCCTGTGGCAGATGCGTCTGGTGGTGGAGCTTTGGGACAGTCGGGTGCTGCGGCGTCCCTCCAACTGCCGCGACGCTTTGCTGTCCTCGGAGTTCTTACCCGTCATGAAGAACAAGGTGGACGTGGCGCTGGACCAATGGCTCAAAGGTAAAACCTCAACTAGGGTCGGAAATGCACGGTGGTACTTTTGCTCTTAAATTACCAATTTGAATTTTACAAAAGTTGCCCCTTTGTTTATAGTAAGAGTTAAAAAAAAAAAAAAAAAAAAACAAAGTAAATCAATACGCAGAAACAGCAAATGGATTTTTCACCAAGTAAAGTATAGTTTCCTCAAAAGTCTACAAATTTGATTTTGCGGATAGTAAATCATGAGTATGCGGGGGGTACATTCTATTTAAAACCAATTTTTGCTTTCTTTTTTTCCCACTTCTGGAATTTACTCAAATTCTCCTGACAACCAAACAAGCCTTGAGGCATTTTTTTTCCCACGTTTTTTTCCCCCCAGTGTTGACTTGCATCAAAATCACCAGAAATGCATTTTTTTTTCTTTACATGTCAGGTGAACGTAATTTTTTTCTATTAGCTAAAAAAAAACAAAAAAAAAACTTTGGTCAAAACATGTGCAGTTCTTCATAAATGAACCTTTTAAATGGTGAACAATTGAATATAAAATGACGGCTGGTTCTGGTTCAGGTGTCTCGCTGCCAAAACAGGGCATTTTAAACAAAAACCAACTTGGAGTTGGATCGAATTTACAAATTAATCATCATTCAGAAGATGTACTAAACTTGAGATTTGAATGTTATTAAAAAAAAAAAAAATCTCACTTAACTCTCCTTTGGATTAGTTTACTGACTAAGTAACGCAAAACCATCACCCTTATATTATTATAATCAACAAAAAATAAATATTTTCCACACAGAACATTCCTGAAAATGAGTCCTTATACTTGAGTATTTTATTGATTTATTTTGCACACAAGCAAACTGAAGAGTATCTCAAGCCTCTTTTAAGATCAGCACTTCCAACATTTCCTTTTTAAAAACAGAAGAATGTATCATCGCAAATCAGCGGGATTCTTGAAAGCTTCAACGTGTACTCGTTCCTCCAGACAACAGCTCAGCGTTGAGGTCTTACGTTGGCGGCGAGCCCCCCAATGTCAGCGCCCGGTCGCCCATGTTGGCCTGCTTCCTGGTCTATCGCTCCGTCCCCTGCCTCAGGAACAAACTGGCGCAGCTTCGAGGTAGGAAAAGCTGGAAGGATGCGTTGCCGAGTTGTAAAAACTTTTTGTTTTGGTTTTGTGGCGTTTTGATGTCAATTTCCTCCTGCATTGCCACAGAACGCTGGCCCGCAGACGCATTACCAGCGTGAATTCTCTCCCGATTTAATTGATTGATTTGTTAACAGTTGAGACGCAAACAATGTTGTGAAAACTCTTTGCGATCAAACACACGTTCCATATACTCGCAGACTACCGTAATTCCCAGCCTACAAGAGGGTACCTTGTTATGAGCTAACGCTAGCACGGCGCTAGCGTTAAACTCTTTCCGTGTAACCAAGTGCGCTAACGCTAGCGCGGCATCACCGCATAATCGGCGGGGTTGAAAAAATTAATCGCTTGTAGGCCGGAAATTACGGTCCGTCTGATTTTGGGAAAAAATGCACTGGAAGAGTTTTCTGTGATTTTTCTCTCGCAACTTTTGCATCTTTTCCCCTTCTAGGCTGCACTTCGCTCAGGGACTTGTTGACCAGCAGTCGCCGGTTGGGAATCCCGCTCCGGGACCTGCTGAGGCTCGCTCCGGTCCTGCTGGAGGCGGCAGGCGAGCCCCGGACGCCGCCTGGCTTCCTGACGCCGGCACGGTGAACCTCGAGTTCTTTCGTAGCTTTGTAGTACATTCGAACAACAGGCGGACAAGGTGGCCTTTCTGCATGTGTGTGTGTGTGTGTGTGTGTTCCAGGTTTGGGAATGCAGACTTTGTGTTTTCTCCCATTTGTAAATATCGTGTTTCTATGTGGTTCTATGTAAAGTTGAAGCTTGTTGGCCAGTTTGTCGACTCGCGCAAAGACGGAAGTTGTCTGTGTGGATGATAAAAGCGCCTCCACGCAGTTTATTTTTCTATTTGCTCCGGCTCACGTTCACCGAATGCTGGGGAAAATGCTCTTCGTGATGTTGGGCTTGAAGATAACAATGTCAGCTTGAACATAAATGCACGTGAAATTGATTGTTTCAGTACCGGAAAGGTTTTAGTGCATTTGGGCCTCGTCCTCAAATTTCACACAAACACCTATTTGTCACAACTTTTGCTGAGTTTGTGTATGTATTGTTTGACAATGTTTCATTAAAGTCATTCAGAACAGAGTCAGAAATTACAAACAGGCGTCACATGACCGGACTCGCAGTGTTCACATGCAAAATTAGCGACTCAACTAAGTTTGACTTCTAATGAGTCTCGTGTCATAAATATGGATAAAAAAAAAAAAAAACTGCACCTCAAACAATGGTCTTTTGTGTCAGCGCATTTGTTGAGTTGTGGCACAATGCATTTGCAGAGATGTGCAAAAACACGTGTGCGTCAACTCCTTCTGTGCTTTAAGGCCCATTAACTCTAAATTCTCATTCTCAAAAAAGCAAAACTCCTGTTGGATGCAAATTGTCAAATTATGATGTAGTAACTTAGTAATTAATATCATTTGACGGTATTAGTTATGTTGGGTTTCCTTTTACTCACTTTTCTCAGCAAAGTTGGAATTGCGACAAAATATTTCAATTGTAATACACGAATGGCTTTTTAAACTTGCAAAGTAAGCATATCACGCATAAAAAAAAAAAAAAAGAGAGAAAGGACTAATGAGCGTACTTTTTAAAAGCTTTTTCGTGACCAAACGCCTTGAACAGATGAATAAAAATAGAAATGTTATTTTCCCGGTGCAGTGTGTGACGTTTGGTCGGCCTGCGAGAAGAGAGACTGACGAAAAGCAAGCCGCTGGGACGGTCTGAGCGCTCCCCCGTGCTGAAAAGTCTCCTTGCGATTGGATGCGCATGTGCGTGTATTTTGTCAACTTCGGGCCAGTCTGAAACATCCCCAGCCATGCTTGAACATGTGCCATTCGGCGTCAACGCCGGCCAATGACTTGTCAGCTTTCGCACGATAGCATTTCAGATGGGGTTGGCTGTCACCTGAAGGTGGCGCCGGATATTTTCCCAACCCAGCTCCCAAATCACGGGCAAAGAAACGCCGTATGATCGTGCAAATTAGCCTGACTGCGCCATGATGGTGAAGAACGTCTCCCTCTCTCAAATGAATTTTCAGATCATGGAAGGTTGATTTGATTGGTTTCATTTTACAATTGATGGCGTAGTGGTACACACGCCTGCCTTCGCGTGGGCAGCGTGGGGTCGATTCCCGCTCAGTGATGGGTGTCGATATCTGACTGGCCGGGAGTTCAGGGCGTAGTCGGCCCCAAAGCTAGCTGGGACAGGCTCTGGCTTTCCTGCAACACTTGTGAGGATAAGCATGACATTTCACAATTGACGTTTGGCCAGACATTCGAGGCTCCCAACTATTTGTATCGTAACCATCATCGCCGACTGACTTTTCACTGACTCTTTCTTCTTTTTTCTTTTTTCTTTTTTTTTTTTAAATTCCTAGTTTTGATGTTTTTCCCTCGGGCGTACGTGCGCGTGTACATTCCACCAGCGGTTGTCGAACATGAAAGTTGTGGACAAGCAGCATTTATGCCGCCCAAAGTTTTCTAATCTCCAGTTGGCCCGCAGCCGTGAGAACATTCCTGAGCAAACGAGAAAGAAACACGCAAGCGGGCGACGCCGTCCGTCTCCTCTCACGCTCCCTCCCTCCCGACCGACCGCGTTCTATGTTGCGTCTGTCCGCGCTATCGCGTCGGACTCGCGAGATAGCCAGGCCCCCGCCGCGCGTTCAGCGTCTTCCGTTTCCTGGAAGTCATTTTATCTCGTCTTGAAACGCTCACGAGCGATCAAAAGACGTCCGGGTCTGAAAGTGTCTCCCGGTTCTGCTTCCTGAAAAATCTCTTCTGGAGACTTTCAAGCATGTGAATTCTAAACATTCCCCCGCCCACGTTGTGGAGTCCTCATGCCAAGACCGCGAGACGACGGACTGCAACATCCTGCAGACGGTTTTTCAACCCTCCCCTCCCTTTTCTGTGCTCATATTTATCGACCGGATCACAAAGACGACAATCTTTAGCTCGTTTAGGACTATGTCGTCCTATTTTATGACTTCCTTTTTCAAGTCACCATTGATAAGTCTTACCGCATGCACTTCATTCTCTCAGGACCTTTTTACGTAATATCGAGAAGTATCAAAATGTACGTCATATGCAGCCTGGCGGCACGGTGACCTCCTGGTTTGCACTTCTCCCCTCACGGTTCTCAAACTTCTTGCCACACCCCTTAAATGTATGTTAGGTGCAATGAAGACTTGAGTTGTCCATAGGTGTAGTGCACGTCCCCTGCAATTGACCGTATCTCGTGACCAAAGTCAACTTTGGGGTGGATTTCATCTTCCCTGCACTTATTCCGAGGGCGAGCGAGATGGAAAACGGATGGATATGAGCGTGCAAAATGCAGTCAAAGAAACGGGTCAAAGTAGTCAGCCCTGAGGTACCCCGTCACTTTGCCTCTGGCTTTTTTTTTTTTTTTTTTCTCACAGTGTTACCCTACCTAATATAAATGTAAAAATGTGTTTATTATTGCGCGTATAAACCCTGCGATTCATTTCGGCCAGAACCGTTTTAACATTTTGACACTTCCGTAGACAAATAATGATAATGATAATGATAATAATAATGCGATCACAGAAGGGTGCCGGTGATGGGGAACGGGAAAAATGTCATAACCACCGAACCAAACGTAGAACATGATAAATGGACAAATTTCTGACAGTGTCAATCTTGAAAAAAAGCACTACGATGAAATGATATTCATGGTTTGGCTGTTGCTTGTGATTGGGTGGGGGTGGGGGGGGGGGGATTTTATCCCCCATTCGTTGCTGAAAAACTCACCTGTTTGAGCCATGTCTAATTGGTGACCAACTATGTAGAAGTGAGGGGAGTAGCTTCATTTAGTCAGACCATTATCTTTATCTCAAGAAGGTCAGTCTCAGTTCATTGTTTGATTTTTGTAAATATGTATTTATCCATGGTTACCCACTCATTAGAATTTAGAATCATCTTTAGTATTAATAATCACGACCATTGTTTGGTGTCGGTGTAGCAGCTGGAAAGCGTTGGCCTCACAGTTCCGAGGTCCCGGTTCAATTCCCGGACCCGCCTGTGTGGAGTTTGCGTGTTCTCAGCATGCCTGCGTGGATTTTCTGCGGACGCATTAATTGGACACTCTAAATTGCCCGTAGGCGCGATTGTGAGTGCGGCCGTTTGTCTCCGTGTGCGCTGCGATTGGCTGGCGACCAGTTCAGGGCGTGGCCCGCCTCCTGCCCATTGACAGCCGGGATAGGCTCCAGCACTTCCCGCGACCCTCATGAGGATAAGCAGCAGAAAGAAAATGGATGGACGGATCTTCCGCAAGTATACGCCATCTTTTGACCGATTTTCAACAACCTATTTTTGTCAGGGCAACGCGAGCGACGCCAAATCTGTCAGCCTTGCACTCGGTTGCTGTTTGAAAGTATAAATAGCTTTTCAAAACAAAAGCGTGGCAGGTTGTTTGAAACGAAGGAAGAAAACTTCCAGTACTGACTCAGTTGGGCCGCCCTTCAGGTTCTTTCATCACACGCTGTCTGGATGTTCCAAACGCAAGAGCGCTTGTGCAACCCTTCGGCCGCCCCATTGCATTTTTTTTCTCCTCTGCCGAAAGAGGAAATATTTGCGCCCAAAAAGGAATGCGACCAACAGCAACGAGGTGGCCTCCGCCCTTGTGGACACCAGCCCATAATAATCATCATCATCGCAATCATTCCGATGACGGCGGCTTTGTCTTTGTGCTGACATTGAAGCGATTGTGAGCGTTTGTGTCACGTTTCTCATCGACGTGGGAGTGTCGCCGTCAGCTTTTGTCACGGTCAGCTTGTGCGTGCTCGGCGAACCTGAACAAAAGGCCGCCCGCGCCTTTGCCGCACTGCTTTTCTTTTGACCTGATCTGGGCCGGCGGCCTCACAGTTCTGAGGTCCCGGCTTCGATCCGGTCGGGTTTCCTCCCGCGTCCCAAAAACACGCAACATTCATCGGACACTCGAAATTGCCCCGTCGGTGTGATTGTGATTGCGGCTGTTTGTCACCACGTGCGCTGTGATCGGCTGGCGACCGGTTCAGGGTGTGCCCTGCCCGTTGACAGCTGGGATAGGCTACGGCACTCCCCGCGGCCCTCGTGAGGATAAGTCGCCAAGAAAACGGACGGCTGGATGTAGATCTGCACAATTGAGCCATAACAAAAATAATTTGGACAACTTGAACACTTTTTTTTTTGGGGGGGGGGGAAACGTCTCTGAAAATGAGCAGAACTTCGAAAGACGCCCTGTGGTGCCTCGCGTCACAAGTTAAATTTGTTTCGGTGACCGCGCTCGAAAATTCAAATCATCTTTCCCCTTTGAAATGAATGGCGACGCCCTCTGCGTGGACTTTGAACATCCGTACATCCATCCATTTTCTTAGCCGCTTATCCTCACAAGGGTCGCAGGCTGTGCTGGAGGCTAAACTAGCTGTCAACGGGCAGGAGGCGGGCCACACCCTGAACTGGTCGCCGGCCAATCGCAGGGCACATCGAGACAAACAACCATTCACACTCACAATGACACCTAGGGCCAATTTAGACATTTAATGTTGCATGTTTTTGGGATGTGGGAGGAAACCGCAGTGCCCACCCGGAGAAAAGCCACACAGGGCACGGGGAGAACATGCTAACTCCACACAGGCGGGGCCGAGATCGAACCCGGGACCTCAGAACTGTGTGGCCAACGCTTTACCAGCTGGTCCGCCGTGCCGCCTACTTTGAACATACTTGGTTGAAAATAACATGAAAAAAATGAAAGCATGAATTCCTTGTGATTGTCCGACTCCTCGTGATGTGCGACGTCGGCTTAATTCCAACACGAATCTACGCGGAGACGATCGCGCCTCCTCGGTGCGCTGCAGTCACGCTATTCGTAGAGGTGAATGAGTACAGACCTGTAAGTATTGCCGTCGTGTTTGTCTGCATGTGTTGCCCCACCCTTTGAGTTCACATACCCGTCGCTGAAAGGGTTTTGACACATCTGCCGTGCGCCGTTTGTCAGTGGACTTTTCAAAAGGCAAAGCTGGTCGGTTCTTATCGGTGCAAATGAAAAATATCGTTCGGCGTTGTTAAATTGACCTCTTTGACAGTTTACAGTTGAGTTCTGCGAGCAGGATATTTCAAATGTAAACCAGTTTCAAAATGAAACCCCAACACTCGTGTCATTGGTGTCTTTTACGAGGGAGGGTGTCATCACGTCGGCAACCCCACCCACACCCCCACCACCGGGAGGTCACCGCACTTTGCAGTTACTTCACCTCGCCGTCAACTCGGGCAACTTCGACCAGGTAATTTTTACATTCGGCCTCGGAAAGGAGAAGTGTGACTGGGCTTTTTTGCGAAGAAGTGGAAGGCATTCGCGACTTTTGCGTCCTTGCTGGCTCCGCTTCTCGTTTGACTTCCGCCGTGACTCTGAAAATGGGCCCTGCCGGTGGCTGCGACTTTTAATATTATCTGCATATGGAGAGGAAGCCAGATGAGCACACACCCTCGCGCAGGCGCCCACTCCCAGATGCAAGTTTGACTCTGCCTTGCGATGGGGTCCAATTTGTACCTTTCCATTCGTGCAACTATGACATCATTACTGAGACTCATTTTGAAAAGGTTTTTTTTTGTTTCCCATTTTCCCATGCACAGGATATTTTACATGGCTTCTGTATTTTGCCGTTTGCCCATTCAAAAGATGCATTAAAACAGTTTCACGGGGGTCGTCATGGCCTACCTTTATGGTTTGCGACTTCACGACGGTGGTTTTTGTGCATACTGTGTTGCCGTGATAGCTTCATATCGTGCCAGTAGTTTTTAGTTAACGCCCTTAAAAGCCGGTGAACGACGACAAAATACATCGAACAGATTTCGACTGACTTATGATGGTGTACATCAGGGTTCACTACTTGGGCCCCCACTTTTTTGTTATCTTTCCCTTTACGTTTGCACAATGCTGTATTGGATATATTTTATCGTTGTTAACATAAATCGTTGCATCACTGTTTTACATGTGATAGTTTTAGAACAATTTACTGAGCTCAGTACAACACGAACACCAATCACACAATTCACAGATTGTACCTCACGATCGAGTACTTTGCCCCATTAAAAAAAAAAAAAAAATGTTCAAAGGAGAAATACTAACTTTTGACTTCTTTTGGACTAAAAATGTCAAACTCGAAAATGTTTTACGCCTGAATATATTTTTTTTATACACAAAAATATGTAAAAACTGGATGTCGTGCAGCTTCTGCTGAATTATTCCCTTGCAATATTTTAAGAAGTAAAGCAAATCCACAGAAATTCAAGTCGACGTGCTCACGTGACTGCGCCTGGTCCAATGGGTGACGCGCCTCCATTCACGGTGGGCGGAGGAGGTTGTGGGCGTGCGACCAGAAGTTGATCGTCGAACTCTTGCGAATCGTGCAGCGGCTTCACTTGAATGGCGCTCGGCTGGCTCGGGGGACGTTTTTGCAGGGAGAAAAAGATCAAAATGTTTTGGGCATTTTTTTTTTCATTTGTTTGTTTGTTTTTAAATACCATATATAGAAATGCATGGGCCTGTTCTTTCAGGGAAAAAAAAAAAAAAGTTCCTTGCTGCGAATATGTGTTGCGGTTAAAATAGAAAGAAAAGTAAATCAAGTTAGGAGCCCAAACTTTGCTGCTGCACATGTTGGGTAAGTTGAACTTTTAAATTAATTCAAAGAATGTGCGACCCCCCCCCCCCCACGCCCAACCCACCCCGCGCACGCCTGTGTGTGATAGAATAAGAAAGTGTGTGCGTGTAAAACAGCTGAGCACAGCCTTCCTCTTTCCATTTTTCTCCCTTCGAAAGTTTCAATTCACCGAAGTTCACATTTCCGAGTAAACTGGATGAGCCGTGAAGACACCACAGCTGATCCGCTCTTTTAGTGACGTCATTGCGCTAAACCTTCTGGAATCTTGTGACATTCCGGGAATGTTTTCTTTGTTTGCGTCTGTTTTTGTTTTGGTTTTTTTTTTTTGTTTTTTTGCTATTGGCGCCCACTTTTATACACGGTGGGGAGGTTCGGTTCGCGCGTGGTTAAAACAGGAGTGTTCGACTTAGAAGTTGGAAAAAGTTTCACGGCCAGGAAGTCGCTGCGAGTTCTGCTGCGTTCAGGCGTTGTGGGGAAACTACACAATCCGAGTGAACGACTACTTGTTTCGTTGAAATACGCTAGCAGGGAATGTCCTCAAATGTGTTTTGGGGGGAAGGCAATGTGCGAAATGGCAGAACCAAAACCGGTCCACGGCCAGCGACAAGTCGATGAAGTCGCGGAGAACGCGAGCCAGATGAGCTCGAAAATAAGATTGAACGATTCGCCAGCGAGTCCATTTCGATGACATTCATATCATACATTGCTGGGAAAACTTTTTCTCAAGGAAGTGAAACTCAAGTAGTGGGTTTTTATACAGTTGCATTGATGTATTCTCAGTTCAACAATTGTTTTTTTTTTTTTTTTCAATGAAACTTTGAGCTTTTTAAAAGTTTAAACTGAAATCTGCATTTGCCCATTATTTCTACATTTACAATAAACTAGTTAATTAGTTGAATGAATACACTTTAAGTAACATTTTTTAACAAAAAAAAGTTAATGGGATATATCATTTTTTTCTGGACCCCGCCCCTCCTCCACCCACCTACGTGACTATCACACATGCAAGTAAAATATTGTAGATCATGTTGTACCCCCTTATTTTTTTTTTTTTGTTAACTACACTTTCCTTATGTTGTGGTTTGAAAGGCACTTTGTTCCCCCCCAAATCAACGTCTATTGAAACGTATTCGTATTTTTCCTTGAAGTATCGTTATTCATTTTCACTTTGAGCTCGGACAAACTTTGTGACAATGTGGGCTTTTGAGACCCTTTGAAGAAGATTTTCTTCAAGGACATGGTGTTTGTTTTCTCGCGTGCCAAAATCCCGGAGGAATGCGACGACCCCAGCACGAATGTTGTTCTTTATTCGCAAGCAAAACCAGTTTCGGAGCTTCCTGCGCTTGAGCCAAGCAGGATGTGTCACAGATTTAGACAGGCGGTTTCGGTTAGAGAGCTGTCCGGTGACAACTTGAGCAAACGATTCCATTAAATGTTCCTTTTTAAAAAATAAAATGAAATGGCAGACGGTTAGTGATGCGTCGGACTGCACGTCTTCCCTCGCATTTGGGATTCCTCGAGGCTTTTCTCCGAGTGGTCCCCCACCGCACACAAGAATACTTTACAGTCTTAGGTTGACTGAAGACTAGATTGTCCATGAGTGTGAAAGCGGACGGTTGAAGTGATCTGTGGAGCTCCCCTCGCAAGCGCTTTGAATACACATTTAAGTCCCATTGGCGACATTGCGCGACGCTAATCCCAAACGGGTTCGTCACCTCGCTGCCCGAAACGCGTTCAAAGTGTTTGGAATGAAGCTGGGACTGGTGAACGTTTGATTTCTTTATGTTGGTTCCCGTTTCCGAGCGAACACGAACCTTCGGACAGGCTATAAAAAAAAAAAAAAAGTTAGCATAGCGCTCGGCGCTTTCAAAATGACACAACGCGTCACGTGGGCTTCCCCTGGCCCACTTTGCTTCATTCATGTGGTCAACGCGCACACGCCAGCCGGATGGAAAGTGTGCGTGTGTGTGGCAGGATGTGAGGTGTGTGTCATAGATACGTGGACAATAGATGGGTGTGTTTTCATGTTTTATTTAGATGGGCTTTATTTAAACGGGATTGTTGTTTGACATTGCATTGTGTTGTGTGCGCGCGCGCGTGTCATTGTGTGACGGCAGTTTCCCGGCTGTGCGACCCGACCCAGTTCGAACTTGATCTTGATGTCTTGTTCCTGTCTGTGTCGACTGTACCTAATAATTCGACCCTGGTTACCTGCCATTTGCCCTCTTTTGTGTATGTCACCTGTTGCTAGGCAGAATCTGCAGGTGTGCGCGCCCCCCCCCCCCCCCGCGACGCACCATTCAAACTCACTACGTATGTATTCTGCCCCCCCCCCGTTTGTAACTGATACTCAGCACCTCGAGAAGCTCAGCCGACTGTTTTGCATCTCGAACCGCGAAGTCAAAAGTGAACAATTTGCGAGTTCCAGCGGGAAGCACTTCTTTGTGTCAGTAACTTCTTATCTTCGCCATCTTGACTTATTTAGGAACGAGGAGGCCACAATTAACCGCGGCGTTGACGAGCCGGTGGGATTTCATCAATTTGACGGGTGCAATCTTGCCTTCGGCGTGTCAAACGACACCGGACAGGACATGATATGCTAAAGGCCATGCGTCAATATTTGCATTTAGCACACGCGCGTATCATGTTTCAAAGGTAGTCTGTTTGCGCTGATGTATAATATTTGCACCTAGATACAGCTCGTTGTTTTTTTTTTTTTTTTAATGCGTGCATGCCACTTCACGCCTGCATTCAAAAGTCAGCCTTTGACATAATATTCCAAAAATGAATGCAATAGTAAGTGTGAGGGGTTGAAAATGACACGTGACCGCTTATTTCCTTCGTCGATGTCGGTGGGAGGAAATGACATTCCGGGTTTCATAACTGTCCTGTAGCACCGCTCAGCGTCCAAAAGTAGAAATGACACCCTCGCGGAGCCGAACACTGCAGCGCAGCTCTGCCGCCGTCTGCTGGTAATGTGGAGAAGTACATGTCATTCAACGAGACTTTGTATCCACGTAAATCGAAGCAGATCATATCAAGTCATATAGCATCACTTATATTTTGATCATCCCTCTCGTATGTATGAAATAAAAAAAATTAAATCGTTACAAATGGCACTACCGTGACCCTTGTGAGGATAAGCCAAATGGAGGGATGGATAGAGTTGTACTACGATTGAGTGCATTCGTATAAGTGATTTCTATATTTTATATCCGTTGACGATGGGACAACATTTATTGAGACCGAGCAAAGTTGCAATCGTATGGATTTTTATTTTTACCTCACGTGACCGATACCGTTTGAAGTCTTGCCCTCCTTTGGGAACGGTCGCCATTGATTGGTGGGCGCCGTCGGCCGCGCGTATTGATTGCTTGAAATGTGTCAAGTGGGGAAAATGCGCGAGCGGTGAGAATTCTTCAGGGTTGGGTTCACATCTTTGTTGACTCTTTAACAGAAGAAGTCACCGGCGCGTTCACCGTCGCTGAGTCAATTTGTCAGCTTCTGCTTGTTTTTCAACGTTTTATTACGCAACACTTTAATAGGATTACAGCTCAAACAGGCTCATTTTGATTGGGATTTTTGTCCCCATCAGGTTGCCTTGAAAACAATTTTTATTTGCATCCGCTCACAAGTAAAACAAATGTAGCAGCGGTTTGAGATACAAGTAACTCGAGCTCTTGTATCCCAAATTGCCTTTCCGCGTCAAAATCCATATTCCAGCCTCCTCTAAAAAAGAAAAAAAAACAACCATTTTTTTCATGCTATTTTAAGATTTAAAATGGCATGTTGTTTTTTTTTTTTTTGTATAAAACCTCATATGTAGCACGAATGAAACAGTCCAAGTTGACACGCTGTGGCGACCCCTCACGGGACAAGCCGAAAGGGAAAGAAGTTCACCGTGAACAAGTCATTGTGTGGCTCCTTCTGGTGTGTCACACGGCCACCAGGGGGCAGTGCACCACAGTCATGCGGACACAAAGAGAAACAAGTTTTAGAACTACTCCTACTTATGACTCAGGTGGCTGCAGTAACACTAGTCGTTCTTCACAGAGGATAAGGAATATATGCCGTGTTCAAATATCCGTTCGATCACATTTTAACACCACCACATTTATCCTGTCCGCCAGCCCGTTTATGCTATTGTGCATTAGGCTAACGTACCCCAAGCCAATTTTTTTTTTTTTTTTTTTTTTTTGACAGAAAACCTCAACTAGGAGAGACATTAATCATCTTAAAGCATTTTTAAAAAACATTTATTCATTATCTGGAAAATTAAAGCTTGAACAAACAAAACAAAACAAAAAAAAAAAAGGCATTTGTGCGGAATGTTAAACTCCGATGGAAGAATTTCAGCTTTCCCGGCAGTTTGGAATGCGACATAGTTTTGAACGCTTCCTTTTTATTAAAACAAACAAACAAAAAAAATGACAGATTACTACTGACTACTTCCTGGTAGTGTATATACATATATATGGAAAAAAAAAAAAAAAACACGCAAAAATATTTCTCGATTTTGAACATCGGGCTTGGTGGCCAGAATCAGAAGACAAAAGCGGTAAATTTAGTGCTCAGACGTTATTCCGTTGGACCTCACACAAATACGACAAAAGTCCCGAGCGCGTGTACGTGCGTGTGGTCCAACGACGAGCACAACAGTTTCCGAGTAAGCCGACGACGAAAAAGTGTTTAGACTGCCGAGGAGGTGAGTCGGCCTCTTCTCGGCCAGCGCAAAACGGCAACGGGCGGACGGAACTCGGCCCGGTCAGAATCTGTCATCAATCGGCGTACCCGTTTAAAAAAAAAAAAAAAACGTCAGCTTTAATTTGACACACACCCGGCGTGATGTGAGCTGGGATTTCATGAACAATAGAAAGAAAAATGGACAGTAGAAATTAAAAAGAAAAAAACAAAAGTAGTCCACAAAGCGCTCGGCGGCCGGCCGACTCCATTTTTGCACTGCGGATGTGTTTTATGATTATGGGATGGAAAGTCACACCGGTTATTTGCGACGACAAGCAACCGCCTCGCACAATAGAAATGAACACAATGGCGGGAAAGAATCCACACGTTTAAAAAAGAAAAACGACGGACGGACGCATCAAAGTGTGCAGTGGCTGTGAAAAGTCTACACACCCCTTCCACCATTAATGACTGACCGCCACTATTTCGTGAACATTTTTTTTTTTTTTTTTTCAGTTAAAGATTTTCAACAGGACGTGTAAATATAAAAATAGCAAAGAAAATAGGGTTGCACAAGTGTGCACACCCCTTTGGAAGCGGGCATGTGGCTTTTGCTCAGAACGAGCGGCTCACATTTCAACTCCTCTTCAACGGGCCTCGGCTCGCGTGGGTTGCCGGTTGAAGTTCCTCTGATGAAGCACAAACGGTAACCTTTTTTTTTTTTTTTTGCAGCACGTTTGCAATACACAGTACATGTTGTGATTAATGCAATTACTCCTCTTTACAGTCACATTTATTTTTATTTACAACTTAAAATTTAAAAACTAAAAAATGTGCCTGAAAATTTATTGACATCGAATAATTATTTTGAATGAAAAGTGATATCTTAGAACATTCATTTTGGTTCCAATTTTATGTAAAAAAAAGTCTTTTTTTTTTTTTAACTTTTAAAATGTAGTTTAAAAAGTGTGCTGTCTTTATCTTTGTCACATTACATTTTATGTACAGTTAAAAAGTGTGGAAAAAATTCCCTTTTTACATTCTAGAAAATGAAAATAAAATCCAACAGCTCATGAATTTTCTTTACAATTTGATTGTCAGCTTTTACAGTAAAACATCATTTAAAACAGTTCAATATGCTGTAACATTTAACTTAAAATATTTGGAAAAATCCCCAGTGCTTCCTCCTTTTTATGTAAAAAAAAAAAAATTAATTAAACTGTCAGATTTCATTCAATAATTTTAAAGTCAAAGCCATGTTTACAAATGTAGAAATTCTGTTTCCGTTTTTTGAAATAAAAAGTGGTGTCATCTTCCAAATATTTTTCTTTCTTGAACTGTTTTACGACAAAATCCTGCCGCGGGCCACAAACGACCCCCGAGCCAGCGATTGGCCACCCTGAACGAGATTCTTTGCATCTGTTGAGAAATGCAAAGAAGCGTCGTCTCCCCTCCCCGAAAGCCGCTCTTCACCCCAAGAGATTTCACCAAAATGAAAAAAAAAAAAAAAAAAAAAATCTCCCGGGACGCCTGGGAAAAGGGAAGCCGCTCGTTTTCCCCGCTCTTCGCGCAGTCGGTCACGCGCTCGTCCTTTTTCATTTTTCTTTTCGTTCTCATGACACGCACGCACCCTCCCAAGTCATAAGCGGAGAGCGTCTGAGGAAACTGAAAAATGACTCAGTTGGAACCGCATTGCTCATTCGCTTCATTCTTTCCTCCTCTCATCTTCGGGTTCTCTCCATTCTCGCCACGATCTGACCCCCCCCCCCACTCCCACTCCCACGCACTCCAATCCTCTGGGAGACTCGCTGTGTTTATGTCCTGTATATGTGCGCGCGTGGGAAGACGCCACCCCTCCCTTTTCCCTCCCTGGGCCGTGATTAAAAGATTCTTTTTCTCTTTTTGTCTTTCCGACTGCGTCAGTTATGAAGCGAGAAGCCGCCGTTGAAGACTCCGACGATGAAGAGGCGCAAATGGTGAGTGAAAATCATCACCGATATGATTTTTGTTTTCTGTGCCAAATTTGTCCGTCTCAGATCGGTTTGGCAGCGGCTGCAGCGTTCTCATTTGCATTTTTTTTTGGGGGGGGGGGGGGGTAGGATGATTATGAAATATGTACACAGAAAAGCGATACTGCATTTTTGGGGTGGGGGAAGTCACGTGATTGGTGACATCATCACGGCTGCTGTTTGATGCCCTTTGACGTCGAAAGTCAGCTAGCTTAATGCTAATGCTAAAAATTATCGAAATGCGTCAATGTAACAGGAATTCTAAAATCTTCAATGCGCTACTTTACACGCACCGAGCTGCAACACCTACAAAGGCGCATTTTCAAAATTTTTCTTCATGTCCTTGCTTTTATTTATATATCTGGATCCGCAGAGCTCAGTGCTGCCCACTGTGGCACGAGGCGGTACTACAACCCGAAGGCGCATAACTCTAAATCCCGTCTCGCCTGTTCAACGTTATGTTCACAGTTCTGTTTCGTGTTCATATTTCAATTCCATATTTGGACCAGTGAGAGTTCGTGTGGTTTTCTGTCATTTTGCAGGACGAGAAGGATTTCAAGTTTTAGGGCAGGACATTAGCTTGTCGATGGATGTCATGTGATCAAACTTGTGCTTTTGCTCTGATTCATAAGATCTTTCATGTTGCTTCCGCGTGTGAGGTATTTTTTTTTCAGTGTCTGCTAGTCAAAGTCAGTTTTCTTGCCGTACTTCTGCTTTCCCCGAGAGGGGCGTTATGAATATGAAACCTTAGAAATGTATCGCTGTATTCCATACACAATTTTTTTTTTTTTTTTTTTTTTTAAAATCCATAATGCGGTTTTGACGTACGAAGTTAAGGAAAACAATTCGTTCAACAATTGCTCGATTTAGTTTTAAAAAGTGTTTTGTTTATTTCAACGTGATCCAAAGTGAAACCAATTTTCGATCTGATTTTTAGCGATGAAAGAGTAGATGGACATAATTAGATCTTGCGGGCCACGTGAAGTGATGCGGTGGGCCGGATCTGGCCCCAGGGCTTTGAGTTTGATAACCCCGCTGTGGCGTAAGTCCAAACGGCCGTCAAATCTAGCGACATTTCAGGAAAGATGATAAATAATCCGCATTTGTGACCATTCTGCCCGATACGCGTAATATGTATATGAAATTTATGACATCATTTTAAGCTATTTCAATGTTTAAAAGGCGCACACGGAAGTACAAAAGTGATCTTTGACCTTTGGCCTTTTAGTGTGTAAATAGTTTGGAAGTGATATCCTTTTCATGCAAGTATTGTTTATTTACAGATCATGTACTCACTCATATGCAAACGTATCCAATTAATCCACAGCAATTTTCTGACTAAATCTTATAAATTGTGCAAATGTTCATCCGGGAAATACGTCGAGTGTGGTGTAAGGGCGCCCCCTATCGGTCAGACTAGGAACTTGCACAACTGTTTGAAATCTTTTTGTTGTTGTTGTTGTATAGTTGTTTTTTTTTCCTACTTTGTGCGGGTCCGGATGGTGTGGTTTGCTGTCGGTTCTAAGAGAGAAAGAAGAGAAAAGCAGCGCGTGGGCGGGTCCGGATGACTCAGCGGGCCTGCCGCAGGTCGCGGGCGGTTTCAGCAGCAAACGCACCCCCGCGCAACATTTTGACCAAATACTCGCGAGGGCGCTTGAACGCTCCTCACCAGCAGTTTTCACCTGAGTCACAACCGGTTGAGGGTGTAGACCCCCTTGTGAGGATAAGCAGCTCAGAAAATGGATGACTGGATGGATGGATGAATGAATGGATGAATGAATGGATAATAATAACCTTCAGCGTCGGTGGCCGGTAAATATTTGCACCAAATATGAATTTTGTGTCATGTCTTGAGGCTGTTCAAGCAAACCTAACTTTATCACTGTTTTTTTTTTTTTTTTTTTTTTGGGGGGGGGGCAACTCTGCTCCTGTTTATCCTCTTAAGTTTTTTTTTTTTTATCAAATTAAAATTGAACGTGACAATTTCGTGGAATGTGGACTATGCCGAACGTATTGCAAATTTGCGCTAACCGGCGTTCCTTTGGATGTTCAAATTGTTTTTTTTTTTTTTTTTTTTTTTTTTTTTTGCTTTTTTTCTTTTTTTCTGCTTCCTGCATCGTTGACTTCTGAGGCAACAGCGCCTTGAGAAACATCAAGAAAAATGAAAAAAACAAAAAAATTACTTGATTCATCCGCTAAAGAGATTACTTGTTACAAAGCAAATCTGGCATAAAGTATTACTCATAATCTCCTGAAATAAAATGCCATTGTTCCAATTTTCCTCATTGCAAAAAAAATTGACGTGATGTTCTGAACTCTTGCAACTCTGTTGCTCACCAAAACAGCAGCCCACACGTTCGGGATTGTCCGCTCTCCACCAATTAATAGAAAGTCATGCTCCACTTTTATATCGGAAAATATAAAACTGTATGTACTATTATTATGACTTGCACAAAATCCTACTTACCGATTCTGTCCAGCAATATAATATGCATGATTTTTTTTCTTTTTTTAATTGCGCTGTGCATTTGTGTATCCCTTAAATATTTTCTAGTGCCCCCACTGGAGTGATTCAAAGTTGTCCTCACAAAGGGGGGGGGGGGGGGACCGTTGCCCTTGCTGATGACAAACGTGAGCACGTGACGTCAATCAAGTTATTAAAAACGATAATTAAGGCTTGTTTGTTGGGTGCAGCAACATTTTGTTTCGTTTTGGAGGAGGAAAAACAAAACAAACCAAAAAAAAAAAACTGCCGCTGAGGCTGCCAGGAATGTGACGTCACGAAAGCGCGTGTGTGCTTTTAGGCGCGCGTGTGTGTTTTTTGTGTGTTACTGCAGAGCAGCAGTAGTAGTAGTAGTTCTTCCACATTCCACTAGATGGCGACTCGCGCCCATGTTTTCAACAGCCAGTCCCCCCCCCCGCCGCCCCCTCGAGTTTCTCGTCCCAACTTGACGTCCAGCATAGAATTCAGCACGTACTGTGGCAGTCCTCCAGTTGAGAGGGTTTTTTTTTTTTTTTTTTTTTTCAAATGTTACATGTACAAGTGGTGGCCATTTTCATTTCAATGACCCCCCCCCCCCTTTGCTTTTGTGGTTAAAACTCAACTCATTTGACCGAAAAATGATTAATTCCTGAGAGTTTTAAAGATATTTTAAATATTAAGAAACACCTGACAGGAATCAATCACCTTTCGGTCAGATGCAGATGATTTATTTCCAATGTTTTATTAATTCGGTTTAAATGTGCTTTCATATAAATAATTGGACGATTGCAACTTTTTTTTTTTCATTTCAGGTACTAACTTTATTGGCCGTGTTTTACGAGCATTTCTTTGATTAAAAACTTCATTGATGCCATTACAGCGTATATTTGCCCCCCCCCCCCCGCCCCGTTGTTTCTATATTCCATCATTTATTTAACTTGTTTTCCTTTCTCGCACGAATGAAAAATGTGAGCTCGTTTGAAACCACAACAGCAACAAAATTAATTATTTCAAGCAAATTGAAATGTTCAGAGTGCAAGGTAAATAAAAGGGGGGAAAAAAAAATCCAATATGCTCGGTGGTTATTATAAGACACAAATGGAAAATGTTTATCAGTAGTAATAAAAAAAGAAATCTAACAACAACCACAAAAAAAAAATCAGACGTGAAGTACCGAAAGTAAAAGAAAACAGCTGTGCATGTTTATAAAAAAAAAAAAAAACATCACAAAGAAATCGGGTTTAAATTATAAATGCTCAAAAACCGTTTAAGACTGTCGAAATGCAAATTTATATTTACAAACCAATGAAAATCTTAAACGTTCCATAACGTGCATTTGGTGCGTGTAACTGAAAAATATCTAAAATAAAAAGTAATTTCATTGAACTTGATTGGCTCATGAACGCCATTTTTTGGATGCTCACATGACAGGAAAAGAAGCAAAATGACTTCGGTATTTTTTTTTCTCTTGCATTTTAACACAAAAGTAGGCCGACTTTTTTTCTCTTTTTTTAAAAGCATTCGCAAGAAAAATAGTGAAAAAAATCTCCACAGAAACGAATGAAAAAAGTTCAATATTGATGACGTCGACTGCATTTTGCACTTTAACCACGTGACAACCAACCTTTTAAAGGCCAATTTAGTAACGCCGTTAAATTAAGTCTCCTGCGCTGTTATTTTCTGTTTTAAAATATGAAAAAAAAACCCTTTCACTAACAGTATCGCTTTAGAAATGCTCACAAATCGTGTTTTGAAAAATATTTGTGTTTTTGTGATAATCACGAGTTTAAAAAAAAAATTAAACACGTGTAACCCAAGCGGCAAATCGCCCATTTGTTCTCGTAACAAACAGCCAGAAGTTAACCTTCATCATCATCATCATCATCATCATCATCATCAAGAAAATGTCACGTGCTAGGTTCTAAACTTCCGCCAATGTCGATTTCACGGAACCGCTTCGACATTCTCTTTAATTTTCCATTTTCTCATCCAGGAAAACAAATAAACAAACAAGGACGGGCTGTCTTCTCTCTCTCTCTCTCTCTCTCTCTATCTCTCTCTCTCTCTCTATCTCTCTCTCTCTCTCTCTCCTCTCTCTCTCTCTCTCTCTCTCTCTCCTCTCTCTCTCTCTCTCTCTCTCTCTCTCTCTCTCTCTCTCTCTCTCTCTCTCGCTCTCTCGCTCTCTCTCTCTCTCTCTCTCTCTCTCTCTTCTCTCTCTCTCTCTCTCTCTCTCCTCTCTCTCTCTCTCTCTCTCTCTCTCTCTCTCTCTTTTTTTTTTTTTTTAAATGGAACTTTTTGAAAATATGTATCCTCTAATTCACGCCCACGTGATTGCTCGTGGAGTTCCTTTTAAAAGGCAGCAAGCACCAAATGTCGTCTTCCAATTAATTTTTTCAAACGGCGTTGACTGCACAACATAAGCAATAATATCGACTCCAGCTCAAATATTTGTTGGACTTCAAAAAAAAAAAAAAAAGAAGGTCTTATCGAGGTTGGAGCTTGTGAGAGTGTCGTCATATCCAATTATGAATATGATGTGAGACTTTTCAAATGTCTTTTAATATTCGCTTTTCGGTTTAAGTCAGCACGCAAAGAACACAAACATCATCATCCTCACTTTTTCTCCTGTATTATTTTTTTTTGCCTTCTCATATAGTTATAGCTTTAGATTTTAGACGTTTAGTGTTACAAATGCTAAAAAAAAGTTTCAGGTTATGAAACATAACTGACAGAAAAAAGTCCTCAAAGCAACAAGTTTTTTCTTGTTACAATATATATAATTTTTCTTTTTTAATTTTTTTTTAAAATTTACTTCAAAACAAATAAAACGTAAATGTGGTACTTGTGAGAGGGTAGAATCAAACATATAGCTGCCAAACACACGTTGCATCCGCATGATTATATTTTTATTTTAAAATGAACGCGAATTTATTTTTACTCTACAGAATTAGAAATAAAAAAGTTCCAACATGATGCAATAAAAAAGTGGAAATTGCGTTGAAGTGCAAATCGTGACATATTTTGGCATTTTCTTTGAGAGCCTCAGCAAACATTAATAAGGTCGAGTCAGGAAGACTAACTTGAATTATATTTGATAGTTGCAATTATTATTATTATTATTATTTATGCATTTGCAAAGTGCGTCAGGCGTCACGTGGTATCCGATATCGACCCGACCGTGCCGGCAGCGTTCCTGGAACTTGTGCGGAAGTGATAGAAAAGCAAGCTGCTCCCTACGTAAAGAAGCGCATCTGTCCCAAAAAAGTCACAAATACATGCATACATACATTATATATGGAATAAAGAACGCTTACGCAATATTCTTATCGGAGCTGGTCAATTTTTCGACTTTTCCGTGTGTGTGTGTGTGTGTGTGTGTGTGTGCGTGTGCGCAGATTTCTGAAATGAGCTTTTACGATTCGACTTTTAACAAAATAGATCGTCATCATCATTATGATAATATGATAAAAGATGGCTAAAATCGACCACAAATGTTAACAGAAAAAATGTTGTCAACTTAAAAAAAAAGCAAAACGTTTTCTTTTTTTTTTTTTTGGGGGGGGGGTTATTTTAGCAATTAACACATTTTAGCGAATTGGGATGTTTTGTTGGCTTTTATAAATACAGTTTATGTGCTGCTGCTTGTTAAAAAAATGGCGCTTGAAGGTCTTGAAAAAAATCAAACGTATACCAAACAAGTTTTATTTCATGATGGTAACTCATTAAAAAAAAACACCTTCAGTATTAAAGATGCATATTGTGACTATCTGTAGAAAGTAAAAAAAAAAAAAAAAAAGCGTTCCAAGATGAAAAAGAGGTGGCAATATGGCGTTTGAGTGCAAATTATGTCATATTTCACGACGTATTTTACCGATCAAGTTAAAAAAAAAAAAAAAGCTGTCATGATTTGAATTAGCATCATTTGCAATTTTTTTTATTTCCACGAGTGAAGACATTTTTTTGCACACCTTCGAAGACGTGTCGAGTGGCGTTTGTGAGGCCTCCAAATATTCCAGACATTTTTGGTTCAGTTCAGGATCCGATTTGTTGTCATTTTTAACCGAAGCAGTCGCTGCACTCGCCTTTACGCTTATGGACAACTTCAAGTCCAGAATGAAGGCAAACAAAACAAACAAAAAAAAAGTGGAGGACCCTGACAAAAGCTGTCAAACTCCACACAGGAAGGCTGGAATGATCCCGGCTTTGAACCCAGAACATCACAACTGTGAGCCACGTGGGATAATCACTAGGCCCCCGTCACCGTTGCCACAAAAAAGGCAAAGAGCTCAACGTATAAAAACACTGAAGGGAGTTTTTGGACAGTTGGTGCAGGACTCAGTTTCTGTTGATGGCCTGCAGGTGTTTTGGCCCACATTTGATGACAGCGGACCTGTTGATACTCGCACTTCAGCACCCGCAGTTTCGCCACCACTGGGGGGGGGCAAACCAAAAGTCCTTTGAATGGACTTCATTTGAGCGTGTACATGAATGACAAGGGGGCTCAAGACGGAGCCCTGCTGCACATCGCCAAAGTGACGCCCACCCAAAAGGGTATCTTATTTCCTGTAGATGGCAGGAAAGGACATCTCCACTGAATGAAGCTCTTCTCCTCACTTCTATGTAGTTCCCTTGCTCCAAGATGCCACCAAAAAGGATGTCTTTTTTTTTTTTTTTTTTATTGGACTTGGATTTGGCCTGAGCACAAAAACAGCAAATAGGTGTGTTTTCAAGGAATAACAGAAAGTCCCCTTTAAAATCTGCAAACGGGCAAATTTGCAAATGCCAAAGGCCGCCCAAAAAAAAAAAAAAACAAAAAAACCAACAACCAAATTTCGAGTCTTGCCGTTGTCTGACTTTGCGAACATTGGCCAGGCGTCGGTGACTATTTCCATCTTGTTTTGGCAGACACGGCGGCGGGCCTGACGTAAAGAAGCGAGGCAGGGAAGCCGCGACGCAGTCAGTCGGGGGGGGACACCATGCAAATCAGCGATCGTCATCGAGCGCGCCTTGTTTTTAACTGCACTGGCAAGTGAGGATGAACAAATACTTTATTACTTTTCTGGCTTCGCGCTTCAGTCAAAATCTCCCGTGTCGCCCCCCTGCCCCCCCCTAACTGGGGCAAGTTGTCATATGTCGGGGGGGGGGGCCCAATCGGCTTCATGCTGAGCGTCGCGTGAGTAGCGCGGGCCACGGGCTATCCGGCTAGCTCTTCACGCTACGCTAACCAGCAGTATTAGGATTGGCGACATGATTCTTTTTGTTTTTAAAGCCGAACCTGCAAGAACGTTGCTTTCTTTATGGCTGGTGTCTTTGGAGAAAAGTTCAAGACCGAGAAAATATGATTTAGCTCGAGAAATATGATGTTGCGTGAAGAGATCTGCAGCGTGAGTGAATGGCGTCATTTTTGCCGGCGTTTTCTGTGCTAACGTGATGTTTATAAAAGACGTTGTAGACGTTTAAGGTTCCTCCGGGTGATTTTAAGCGCTCCCCTTTGCCGTTTTTTAGTCGTTTTGCGAAAGATGTACGTAGAAGTATCCCGTATGTGCATGTACGGGATTGCCGGATGTATGTGTGCGTGTGTGTATGCCGACTTTTCCATTTTGCATCACTTCTCATTAGCTAATGTAGCAAAACCACGGAAACAATTTTGTTTTCTTAGCGTCTTCAGTCATTTTTTTCCCTTAGTACGAGGAGTATACACGTGAAAGTTTTTCATCTGTGCCAAGTTATCCAAATGAGTATTTTGTGGGATTGTTCAAATCCCTTTTGAACGTCTCCTCCTTCCTCAATTGCGTCCAAATCATCCGCTTTGCCGTATGTATTTTTAGCGCAGCGCCTGCAGATTAGCGCGTTTGTGCTCCGATGACCTTTTGATCGAGGAGATAAGCGATATCAGCTGCGGCGGTTGCCACGGCGATGGACAAACGACGCACTCGGGCTGACGAGCGCGCGTGACGCGCAAAAGTTTGGGTTCAAAGTCACGAAACGGCCTGGCTAAGCAACATTGCATAATTTCCAGGTCAAATCTGAACTGTTTTGATATTTGACAGCGACTGGAAAAAAAACAAAACAACAAAAAAAAATATATATAATATATATATATATATATCAGCCTGAAATTTGATGACTTTTTCAAAGTGACCCAAAATACACAACATGAAAACATTGCAGATCAAAAAGCGGCTTTGTTTCCAATGAGAACTGGATTTTTAAATTATTTTTTTTTTCTTAAGCACGGTGGAATCTTGAACCTGCCACAAGTAGCGTGTGGATTCGTTACTGGACTCAAACGGTCTTGTCACACCTCGAACGGTGCCGGTCATTTTTAGGTCTCCTGCCTTTTTTTTTTTTGTGGCGCAAACTAAAGAAATTCAAATGATGTTGCGTTGAATTCACCACAAACGTGTCCCTGTTGCGCCGCGACTGAATCAAAACGAGCGTCGAGGTGACGTTGACGCCGCCATCCAAGCAAGTGAGCTCCAGCTAACTTTTGCAGCGAGTCTTGAACGACTCAAACGGGTCATTTAGCAGTTTTACTTTCTCCTCGTTCTCCTGTTGAGCTTTTCTACTCTTTCTTTTTCATTGCGGTCTTTACACGGGCTGCTATTTGAAATTGACTTCAAAGCTCCACGTTTTATCTCTTGAAAACATCATTTTTACTACTTTGACCCCGGCGCATTGTGCTTATGCACAATTTATATATATATATATATAAACCCCTCTTTTTCTTCTTCTCAATTCAAGGAAGAAGTATAAATTGAAATTGTGTGCAGATCCATTTGCGTTCCGCCAAGATGATTCGAAGAGCAGGCTGCGGCGTCGACTCCGCTTGACGTCGTGCGGACAAAAGAAGGCCGCCGCAAATGCGAGCGGCTTGGCGCGACTCATCTTTTTTTATGAGTCATTAATCAGTCGTTTTTGTTGTGTGCCCCGGAGGAGTTTAAAGGAGAGCGCAGACCATGCAGGTCGGGTTTTATTTATTTATTTATTTTTTTTATGTAAGCCAAATTTTTATTTATTTCTTTTTTTAAAACCGAATCCAGGCAAGTCGCAATTTAGAGCCAGGCACCTTCAGCGTGGTGCGGCCGGCCGGGCGGTGCTGAAGCCTACCGGAATGCAAGCGGCAGAGAAGGTCCCGTCATCGTCGTTTTTGAGAATTTATGCCCGTCAATTTGTTTGTCCACGAAGCGGTTGTTTGTTGGATCGGAATTACCGGAAGATTTATGCTAATTTTCCGTTAGCCCGCCTATGGCGTTTCATGTTGTATGCTGACATTCATCTTGGCGACTTTTGTTGAATGTTTGGGTGTTTAAAAACAAAACCAAAAAAAAAACCGACAATGCTTAATGCTCAGTTGTATGTGTTGCTCCTCCGTGTAAGTTTTCGAGGTAGCAGTTGTGTGAAGATTTGAATTCCTGTAGCGGCTCAACCAATTTCTGTCTGATGTTTTGCATGAAGCAAGCAGACCTCTGTTGGGTTAAGTGAAGCATTTTGGTCTTTAAATATGCGACGACGTTGCATTCTCTCCAGTTTCGCTGGAAAGGAGAAAAACAGCTTGAAGCAAACACACTTTGCCTCTTACATGGAGTTCTGCGTAAGCGTGAGGTTTTCTTTTCGCGTCTTCGAAGTGACGATTTCTGACAAAAGTGCGACCAGGAGATATATATTTTTTTTTAATACGGTCTTGCAATATCTCAAATGTGCACCTATTGCGGTTTCGTCTGGGTCGTGTCCGCCACGATAAACGATCGTTGACCGTTAGCGGAAAAGACGGCGCCGAGGTCGGAAATAAACTTAGAACCTCGCGCGCGGTTGCGTCACGTAACCGTCGCCTCGCTTGCTTTGTTGAACGTGAAGAGAAGTTGTCTGAGGCATCATGAGGTGACGGGGGGTGGGGGGAGGCTGGTCCCAATTAAAGATGGTCCGCTTGCACTTCCTGCCCCCCCAAAAAAAAAAAAAATTCCTTGGCAACGTTTGCGAGTGTTGGCGAGAAGAAGGCGCAGCTGCTCCATCGGGACGCCGCGCACGTCATCCGCTGCATCATCGCCGACGGCGACTGCCAAAATCGTGCATCAACCCCGCCCCCAAAAATGCCACAAAAAGCTTTTTTTTTTTGCCCTTCCTCAACATCCTCGTCTTCCTCACGACATTCGGACTCATCAAGTTGCTGCATGTGGTCAATTTTGTTCAAATGAGAAGATCAGTTCGCATTCTCGGTTGTGTCGCGTTTAGTTTTTGTTGCTTTAATAATTCCCAATGTCAGATCTGAATGTGCCATTAACTAAATTACGTTAAACAGCAGCTCAGGACGGTGGGCTGAGAGACATTTTTGAAATGATATTCACGTGACGTGAACGGCGCAACGCTAATCCTGACCTCGTCTTTCAAAACCAAGTGAAGGCTCAATCGTGACGCTTAAACCAATGACAGTCAAAACCCCATCCAAAGCGTTAAAACCCTGGACCCTAACAACAATAACCTTTCCCCTAGGATCCCTAACCTCAAACCTGAACACTCCTAACCCTAACCCTACCTTCTCCCTCACCCTAACGCGCAACCCTCGCCCCCACCCCAACCCTACAAATCTAATCCTAAATTCTGAACCGAACCTAATGGCTGATTCTAACTCCCACCCTGACCCTAAAGTCCCATCTTCCTAACCCCAACTAACCCCCCCCCCCCCCCAATTTTTATCCTAATCCTGAACGCGAACACTAACCCGAAAGCACGATACAAGAAGCCATTCCGTGCAGACCCAAATTCCCTTTTGGGGAACTGCTTCAGTAGGTGCCGCCGTTTTGGTGAGCGAGTCACTTCTGAGTTAATGTCCGTCCGTGCGGAAAAAAATGCTCCTACTTACCTCCGAGCTAACTCATTTTTCTCCTGATGATGAGAAAATCAGGGGAAATCTTTTTGGGGGTTTAACCATTTGAAGAAATAAAATTGGACAGGATTTCCCCCCCCAACCCCAAAAAAAAAAAAAAGAAAAATGTTTTTCCCCTGTTTAGTACAATCGAGCTGCACGCCAAGACAAAACAATCCTCTGTGTGACTTTCATGATTTTGTCCACTTTGCTTTGTTTCCTGTTGACGGCCTCCGTTGGGTCAGAACACGTCCTGACCGCTTTTTTTTTTTTTTTTGTGTGAGACAGACGGCAACTTTCAAGTCGGGTCACCTGTTGCCGACCGCTCGATTTGTCAAGTGCGTTTTTTTTTTTTTGTTTTTTTTAATGTTATGTTTACATGATATCCGAGGTTGACTTCATGCGATACTTTTAAAAGTCTGAGAGTGGAGGAGGACCACATTGTACTTGTTTGCTGCAACACTCCCACACACACACACACACACCACACACACACACACACACGCACAAAAAAACCAAAGAAAAAAACACAAGGCGCTTGGTTCGCCTCCCACACTAACGAGACGTACTTGTTACACGTGTGTCATTTTACATTGGGGAAAAACACACACTTGCGCTTAATACCAAACTGGATGCCCAATGATAGTATTTTGAAATTATTTACAAATGTAGTGACTTGGCGCTGAGGCAACTGGCACCAAAAAAAAAAAAAAAAAAAAAAAAAAAAAAAGCTCCTGGCAACAATTTTAGCTGCACTTTGATCCATGGAATTGACCAAAACGGCGTCAGAAAAGTTTCAGGATCGGCGTTGGGGGGGGAAAAAAACCCCCCAAAAGATTCTGAAGATGGACAAACCTGGTTCAGTGTAATTTTAAATAATCATAATAATAATTTTTTTACCCCCTCTTTCTTGACATCAATGTGACCAGTTTTGAGCAAGCCAAAAAAAAAAAAAAGCACACTACTTAGTTTGCATCCACCAACAAGATGGCAACCCCCAAAGGCGCTGTTCATAAATATCGGCGTGGAAACGGGAGCACAGAACATTCAAGAGACAAATGATGTATCCCTATTGAAATATATATATATATAGAAATAAATATTCCACTCCAACCCACCCAAAAAAATTCTCTTTAATTTTCACTGCGAACATTAGCGTTCTATGATATTGTAATTATGGAGGGAAATCAACGTGTGTCTGTGTATATGTATATATATATATATTTGTTTTTTTTTTTGTTTTTGTTGTTTTTGCTTCAATTCGATGGACAGGCGGAACAGTGGATCAGCTGGTAAGGCGCTCGCCTCACATTTCTGAGGACCCGGGTTCGATCCCGGCCTCGCCTGTGTGGAGTTAGCATGTTCTCCCGCGTGCCTTTGTGGGTTTTCTGCGGGTGGCCACTCTGGTTTCCTCCCACATGCCAAAAACACGCAACGTTAATTGGACACTCTAAATTGCCCCTAGGTGCGATTGTGAGTGCGGCTGTTTGTCTCGATGTGGCCTGCGATTGGCTGGCGACCAGTTCAAGGCGTACCCTGCCCAATGATGGCCGGGATTGTTTCCCGGTGCTCCCGCCATCCTTTTCTGAGGATAAGCGGCTAAGAAAATGGCTGGATGGATGAATGAATTCAGTGGACATGGTTTTGCTCCTTATGGTTTGCATGCCTTGGCCACGTGGGGGCAGTATAAGTACACAGAGACACATTTCAAAATGAACTCCGGCGCTCTAATATTCGCATATTTCCAGACAGTCGGTGTAGTTCCACCGTTTGTGTTCAAATAAACCGTCATGATGATGCCCCAATTAGTTTGCTCAACTCATTCCCCTCCAAAATAATCTGCCAGTAGATTTTATTTTGTTTTATTGTTTGTTTTTCAGCACAATTGTGTTGCTCAGAGGCCACAATGATTTGTGGGCTTCCTCCACGACGACTTTTGTTTGGTTTTCAGGAACGTGGCTGCGGTCGTGTGACCGGTCGCAAACCGGAAACAGTTTCCTGCCAGCGTCCCCCCTCAAAGCATAAAATAAACAACACACGCATTGAAAGGCGGCAAACGTCACGAGCGTCGGGTTGACGCGCTCACGCCGCTGCTGGCTTAATTGAGGCCACGCAGCGGCGGCGATGAGCTCGTCGGTGGTGTTGTCGTTTTACGGGGATGAGATTGACCCGAGCGCTTTGCTGCCGAAAAGGGCTGCGAAAAGTGCACCAGAGTCAATAATCAGCCATCTCGTTTTTGTATTGGTTGAGAGCCGGAATGTCGCCGCCATAGTCGGAAAGCAGTTTGTTCAATTTTTTTCTGCCTTCGCGGGCTGCAGATGTCGACGGCCAGCGTCCGTCTTGCCCTTTCGGTGGTTCTCCTGTGCCAAAGTCATGCGGTCGCGATCTGCGAGCTGCCTAAACGAGCCGAGCCGAGCCGCGAGGTTGCACCGACGCCGAATGCGGCCTCCATTTTCTTGCGTTTTGCGCCACGCGGGCAATCGAATCCTTCTCGATGAGTTTGCCGCCTAAATGGGCCGCGGCGCTTCTCGGGGGAGAAATACGCATCGCCTCTTTATATTTAGGGAATTTCCTCATATTGTCGCCACCTCCTCGGTGATCAGCAGGGGGCGCAATTGATTCGGGCCTGACCAGTTAGCTGCCTAAACGGGCTGCGGATATCTTTTTTTTTTTTTTTTTTTTTTTTCCCTTGGGGTGGCGGAATTGCGATATTGTGGTCACGTCCCGACGCATTGAAGGACACAATTAGAATTTGCCGGATGACGAAGAATTTGACGCAGCAGCGCATTGAAAACGTTTACAAGTCGTAACAATTTGTTCCTGGTGCACGTTTGAATGTCAACGGGTGAAGACCATCCGAGCCTGCGCATCCTTTCTACCTACTCGTAGTAGTAAAATTTCTTCTTTTCGCTTTCAGGAAAAAAAAAAAATGTATTCCGCTGTCTAATGTGAAAGTAATGAAAGCCGTTTTTTCTTTTTTTGGGTGACTCAAAAAGCGTTTGCGCTAATTTCCAAAACCGCACACGAGACGGCACGTGGGTGCGCGGCGGCGTCAACGCGTGCATATTTCATGAAAATTGTGAAATATTTTCAAGAAGGGATGAGCGTACGATTCTTGGGCAAGACTCAGAAATTCACGAGGGATTCATAAATGAAGTCACGCTGCATTTTCAAATGACAGTTTCCAGATTTCATAAAGTTGACATTTTTTGAAGGCATTTCAGTTTTTTTTTTTTTTGGGTCATTTGAATAATGCGAATATTGACAAGTCATATCATGAAAAGCATTTTTATCACACGCTTCAGTGAGATTGTGTTCCGGTCTTTGTGCAGGTTTCAATTGGGTTCCATCTGTTTTTAATAAGGGCAGTCCCTTATTAGGTGTCATATTATATTTTGTTTTTAGTCATTATTCCCCCATGAAGGGCGAGATAAAAGGAAAAAGTCGCTCTGAGCCTTTGCGGGCTTCCTTTTTGTAGCTTTCTGAAAGGCGACGCCGTCGGCATCCTCCTTTTCGGGTCCTTTTTGGCGTGGAAGCGGCCGCCCGCCGGTACGATTCCCGCATCCTCCTCGCCACTTCCCTGCCATCCGTCTCTCTCGATGAAACTTTTCTTTCTGTGCTCGTGTTTGGTCTCGTCTTCCCGCTCGGCTGCGACGTGACTAATTTTGTGGTGTGTGCGTGTGAAAAACAAAAAGTGTCCCGCCGGCCGCTGGAAAACAAAAAAGCAAAATGAAAAAAAAAGAAACAAGTCCTTGAAATGCTTGCATTTGTTTGCTGCTGTTGTGCCGAAAGGACAACAAGAATCAAATTAAAATACAATCCCCCGCTAATCTTGAAAGTATGAGTCAGACTGAAAGATGATCTTACAAAAATGGAGCCTCGGTCGTGACTTGGGGGAAGGACGTCTTTCGTCTTTCTCTTCATTTTTCTTTTCATGGTTTCATCCATTTTTAACATATGTAACATTTGTGTAAATTTGATCTACAATTTAAGACAAATGCTCAGAGCAAAAAAATCCCACTTAAAAATCTTTAGGACAAATTAAAAATGGCCACCAAACATTTGATAATACATTTTCTAGATTGTATTTCAATTCACATCCAATAAAATGTATCTTTACATGAGAATGAACCATTGTGAATGGATAATTGTCCAAATCACATTTGATGGTAAAATTCTAAAAAAAGAAAACAAAACTGTGATTGTTGCTCCCAAACACAATAGTCCATTTTTTTTTAAATCTCCCAAGAAATATTGATAAAATGTATAAATGACATTTGATGCTTAATGTAATTTCCCACACTTTGCTTTTAGAAAAATGAGTGAGTAATTAGTTTTAAAAATGAAGCTGTTTTGGAAGAGGAACAAAGGCTGGAAATGCCGTCGGCCCACAAGATACTTCATCTGCTTTCACACACGCTTTGCTTTTACCCCACCACCCAAAAAAAAAAAAAAAAAAAAAAATAAAATTCTCATAATTTTAAACTTTAGAAATGTATACAATTCCAGACATGTGTATGAGTAAATGCTTAATAATTGCAACAGCAAAACATTTTGCTTTCAGTGGACAAAAAAGCTCACTTTGTATTCCCCTAAAACTTCAATTGTAGGTCAAAATGAGCATTTCTAGAATGTATCAATATTTAACACGCCTGATATCATTCAAATGCTCGCCAAGAATTGCTTTTTCTTGATTAGTTTACACGCACACAAAACAATTTGTAATCACAATCCTTAAAAAAAAAAAAAAAAACACATTACATGCTTTTTTTCCCCCTGTTTGTTTGTTTTTAAAGGACCATATATGTAAAATGCGGCCTCCAAACGAGTAATTTTTGCTCCAAACGAGCAATTTTTGCTCCCGAGTGGTCGTCGTGGGATGTTTTTCCACTCAATAAATATAAACGCGCGCGAGTCAAAGTGAAAGTGCGTGCGTGATGTTGACGAGGAGCCGTCAGGGCGAGCAACGACAACAGGGGAAATTTCCCTCCTGGGGGGTTCTTTATTCCGACAACCCACTCACTTTCGACTGGAAAGAAGAAGAAGAAGAAGAAGAAGAAAAAAAAAAAACAAAACAAAACAAAACAACAACTCACTTGAACCTTTTTGCAGCAGTCCAAACCCGCCAAACTGCTGCAAAAGCTCCTTTTAGCACTCGCCGCACTTTCAAAATGACAGCCGAGTGCAATATTGACAATACGCAGCTAATATGAAATTGATGATATCACGTACGTCGCTTTGGAGTTTTACAATTTCTCAAGTCCAAAGTGAGCCCGTCATTGTGGTGCGTGCACACGCCGGTTTATTATTTTAATTCCAGTACACGTACGTGATATTCAGTCTCTCGGGGCCTCCCGTGCACATGAAGTTTCATCGTGGGTGTAATCACTCACACACACACACACACACACCAATTTAAAAATAAATACATAAATAAAAATTATAATTGGAGTGGCAACAGCTTTCAAATGTAAATCGATAATATCATTCCACTCCATAATGTGAGAGCATACACATAAAAGCGCTTCCCATGGTACTGGCGGTTGTTTATTTTTGTGCGTGTGTGTGCGTGCACACTTCTGCAATTTGTTACATGTACTTTTTTTTTTTTCAATTTTTTTTTTTTTTTAACATGACTAACAGTATATTTTGGACATCTGCTTGTGTGTGTGTGTGTATACACAACATAGCTGTGCAGATTTATGTATGTCATGTTCTGAGTATCGTGTAATATGTCAGATATAAATTTATATATTTATATATAAATATGTGTTTAAGGCCCCTAGAATGCTTCATAAATTTCAAGTAGTTTTTAAATGTTTTATCAAGAAACCATATACTGTCACATGGTAGGATTTAGATAGGGTGGTCGAGCTAAAATGTACCTCATGTTGAAAATCTTTCATGCTTGATAATGTATTCATAACACAGTTATTAGCCATCTTATGAATTACTATTATTTAATGCTTTACTACTTTGAATAGACATTTAATCGCGTTGGGTTTAATTGTATGACATAATACAAAGTGACTGTGCATTTAAATTTGAGCTACAAATAATTGTGTTACAACATAGAATTGATGTGTACTTCCTGTGTTCGACATTGAAATGTCTTTTAAACAAAAATATGTTTTTGGGTGACTAGACATGTTCCAGTCTGAAAATGTGGACATATTCTCCGAACACTGTGTGCAATGAATCATACTTTCACGTGTGTACAATATTTGAACTCGACGTATTGACCCCACGAGGTCTGCAGCAAAACTTTCCACGCCCGACTGCTAACGTGCCACATCCAAATATTGATTTCATATAATACGGCGCAAGCACGCTTGCGTACTTGCCGTATTCAGTCTGGTTTTGATTTGCATGAGCGCGACCGTCTGACATTTACACATTCAAATGAAGCCGTCTGAGGCAAGTGAGAAGATGAATTTGGATGCCCGCTCGCCGATAATCTCCCCAGATGGGCGCCCACTCCACGCCGCTCGACTCGCTTGGGCGGCGCCGCCCGCTGGGGGAACTACTTTTTGCTTTTGGCAGGCAGAGCGGCTCTTGATGAAATACAAAAATGACTTCTAAATATAATATGAGCAGTAACTGCTGTTTCTGAAACACACTAAAATGCCACCAGGTGCGACCAAATCCCGGTCTAATAGGAAAGCGGCACAGTCATCGGTGTCAAGGAAGTGTGTGGGTGGAAGTGATTCATCTCGACTAAGCATTTTCTTCATTGGTATTGAATTAGCTGTTTAAAAACATGCCCACGACTTGCATCACTATAAAATTTCAACCGACAAGTGGAAAGTAAAAAAAAAAAAAAAAAAACTACTTAAACACAGGTAATCATTTGTTAATTAACTCTTACCCTAATTAAGATTCTTAAATTAATAAATACTTTATAAACAGCTCTTCAACAGCAATGTATGATTTGTCTTTAAAAAAAAAAAAAAAGTATTGAAACTACAACAGTCCTACGCGTAGACTTTCAAAATGATTCATAAAGAGTTTATAAGCACGTTCTAAAATTGGCTACATTCAAACATTGTATGACATCTTTACAAAGTCTTGGCTAAAAATAAAAAAAAAACAACAACAATTCATAATTTGTAAATCCGTCATAAGTGCGCTCTCAAGCACTTAATAAATGGGTAATAAATTGGTTATACACACTGTTAAAGTAAAATAATGTGGAATTTACATATTTTAAAAATAGTATTTAAAAAGTAGGTATCACCTAATGAACCGTTTCAAAAGGCTTCATCGGCGACCCTCATAAACAGCTTGTAAAGGATTAATGAACAGGTTAAAAACACTTTGTGATGCTACTTTTTTTTGGGGTGATGTATGAAGCACGATCAAACGTCCAACTGTCCAAAATCATTTTGATTTCCAGCATTTGTGAATCTATTTCTGGGGAATGTGTGCGAGTCAGTGCAGTTGTGTAATCCAAAGTTTCTGCGAGTCACGAACGGTGAGCGTCACGTGACATCATCCGGCTTCACGTGATGTCACGCCGGCCTCCCGGTCGCAGCCGTCGGCTTCTTGACCTCGGGGGGACCTTCCGCAACCGGCTCGGTCTCCTCCGGGTTCTCACGCCTGTTGGGACTTTGCTGCCGGGCTTTTCCCCTGTTGTCTGCAAACCCCCACCCCCTCCACCACCCCCCCCTCACCACCACCGGTGAGTCAGCGCACTTGAACGTCTCACTTCCCCCTCCGACGCGCCCGGCGTTTCGCCAAGCGTTGCTCATGGCTTACTGCACCCGGAGGAACTTTTGGAACATTCCCGAAATCTCGGCTCGAGCGCGTACTTCGAGCATACGTTAGCGCTTCATTTGTCAGAATGCATCTCACGTGACGGACTCGCAGGTTATTGTTATTGTTATCTTTGAAACTGCTCAAAAATCAATCATGAACTTTATGCTACTGCCACCAGTACTACTACTTTTCATCTTCCTTAGGTCTACCACTCTCTCCAACTTATCTCTTCTCCTCCAGCGATAATACTGTTCCCACTATTCCCTCCTACTTTCTCACCGCGGTCCTTATACATGAATGCTACTGCAGTACCCGAATGCTACCTAACCCTGCTACTAATACTACTCCACCTCCAATCACTACAACATTTTCTGCTACGACTACTACGCACTACCATTACTCCAACTCTGGGTTCTTCCCCTCCTCTTCCTCCTCCTAATACTTCAATTGTAACTCCAGGAGAGTCCTCGGGTTAAGACGGTCTCGTCCTAAGACGTTGCGACTTTACAACGCCCGTGCCCCGTCCGCCATTTTGTCTGGCTAATGTCCGTGTTTGTATCTTTGCAATGTTCGCCCTCCTTTTTCGACATTTTGGCCCCAAAGTCTTTTAGCGATGCTTCTGCGGCCAAAAGAAAATCCATGACCACGAAAACAAAGCTCAAGATCAGCCCGTATTTTATCGCACGTGAAGGCTTCCATTCCTAGGTCGGACGCATTAATCGCAAAACAAGGTTCTTTGATACTTGTGTAGATGGAGATGGAGATGGAGAGGACTGAGGACTGAGGACTGAGGACTGAGGACTTAGGACTGAGGACTTAGGACTGAGGACCGGGTTCCTCGGCAATAGCAAAGCACAGCCTCCCTTTCTTCTTCTCCTCCATCCACCTCAAGCACATCATCTTGTTTATTTCCACGTATTTGATGTCAATTCTGACTTGAATGGCGGAATCCGACTTAAGGAACGGATCCGAGTCGTCGAGCGAGGCCTGCGTGTACTATTACTAGTTGTGTCATCTTTCCACTGTGCAACTCCTCCACGTCACCTCCGACGAGGACGACGACTTTCCCTACTTGTACTCCTCTGAGCACAATTACTGCGCTCACCGCCATCGAGTGCTCCTCCTCCTCCACTTTGTACTACTTCAACTCATCTTTCCATTACAAGTTCTCCTCCTACTGCCTGACTCGTACTCCTCTGCCAAATACATTTCTGCTAGTAATAGTATTACTACCTAATTGTCCCTCCTACTACTGGCTCAACTTTTTTTTCATTTTTTTTAACTAGTCCTACTGTTCGTACAGCTCCTGGTGCTGCTACTTCCTTTTATGAGTACAGTACCGACATTATAAGCTCGTATCTTCCTCTTCCTCCCACCATAACTACTACCACCCCCACCTGTGCTACAACTACTCCCCCCAGAGCACTCGGATGAGTCCGTTTGTTCCATTTTGCTTTTTTGATGGCACTTTTTTTCAGTGGGAGGTGGTACCTAATGTTTAGTCCGTGGTAGTGCAGCTAAGAAATGATTTTTTTTTTTTTCTTTTGCTCGTGATGTCGCTCACGTGTGCACGTCACACATTTGTGATACTTGGAATGCGACTCAATGGGAAAAAAAATTAAAAAAATTCTCCCCTGCGCAGAATTGAGTCATTCAAAGCATTGCGGCTCTTGGGGGGGGGGGGGGGGCTTTCCTCCTCTTCTTCTTCTTTCCTTCCTTTTATTTTCACCCCCCCATCACGTCATCCCCCTTTCAAGACCGATTAACTAAAGTGGGGAACGTTCGTCCATCATGATGATAGATGGATCAATAAGTCTTTGTCACGATGGCAGACGACCTTGACTTACGAGCGATACGAGTTGTCCTCTGCCGAGTTTTGGGGGGTTTTCATTTTTTTTTTTTTCTTTGACTTCAGAGCAAAAATTGAAGATAAGCGTGCCGTATGGTTGCAGCAAACTCATCTTTTCTCCATGACAAGCAGCCGTTGAGCAAATATTGAGCAACTCTTTAGAAGAAAAAAAAAAGCGGCTTGAAGGGTGAATTTTACAGTCAAACTAAGCACAAAACCAAAAATTATGAGCAGTGTATTTGAAATCCGCGACTTGGAAAAGGACGTGGACACACAGCTATACCTCATTAAAGTCCGTTTCACTTCATACTTATTTTTTTTTTTGTAATTTTACCATCAACTATTTCATCTTTATGTAAATATACCTCAGCAAGTGTTTGTGAATATGACGCCTGAGCTTCCAAAGGCCAACTTCTCGTCTCTTATCAACAAGACCGAACCAAAAAAAAAAAAAAAAAAACTTTGATAGCTTTTGCACGCAATTTCTTCTCATGGACTACATGCTAATCTTTGCAATTCTTAAATTTCATACCTGTATTAAATGATCACAATGCAAATAGAATCTGCCGAAGACGCCTCCAAATGAGATAAGACGGAAAACGACAGCGAACATTATTCTTCCCTAAATCGATTACGATATAAAAATACACGGACGAGGGTTGTTGATCCTTTCTTGTGAAAAATGAACATTAATGCATCTTACCGAGTCAACTGTGAAAGACTTTTTTTTGTGGCCAGAAGGAGCAGCTCAACTTTTGTGCTTTAGTTCTTTACATGTGATTTAATGATGTCATTAGGCATGCTTTTACAAAGCACAACCTCATAGTGATATTTTCCATATACAAACACAAAAATTGGGGTGTTCTGACGGTGTGCGCAGTCGATGAAACGAATTAATGGCGTTTCTGTTCATCTCAATTGCAAGAGCTGATTTGAGATGCGTGTTTTGACTCTTAACTTGCATCTCAAGGTACTGCTGTGCGCTACTTGTTTGTTCTTTGTCCCGGGAAACAATAATCTGTATTTATTTTGAAATCATTGTACAAGCTGAGATGAGATACTGTGATACTGTCCGTTTTTGCTCCTTTGTTTCAACCGTGAGGATTTGCTGCATTTCTCACGGGTCGCGCGGCTCCGGTGTTTCGTTGGAGGCGGCGCTGCTGTGGGCCACAGCTCACGTGCAGACGCTCGCATGCCACCCCCTCAGGCCCCGCCTTTTAAAGGCAAAAGCACGTGCGCGTGACTAACAATATTTTTGTGAGTTTTTGTTGTTGTTATTGTTGTTCAAATCCATTTGGATGTTTCAAGAGGTTTTTTAATGTGAGAACGGTGAAGTAATTACAAAAAAAAGATACACGTATGGAAGGTTCCACCTCTCCTTGTGCGTCTTTTATCCGCACGTCCGCCCGATGAGTCAGCAGATCTCCTGTGAAACGAAACCGTTTTGCCAACAAAAGAAAAACCGGGACGGCGGCCGAAGGGTCCAGTGAGTGCGCGCGTCGCTCGCTCTTAATTGTTTCATGCCGCACATTATTTTGTATTTTTTTTTTCTGTCCTCGTTTGAACCCCAACGATGGCACGGAGGTAATGAAAGCCACATGGCTGCCTGAGCGTAACGTTGAACTTTGCGGGCGGGAGTTCACATCTGGCGTGGGCGTGTTAGCGCGAGGGCCCGCTAGCTGCGTCGGGCTACGTAAAACAGCGTGACATCTGGCGGGGGGGGGGGGGGGGGGGCAACGGATGACAAATTCCGGCGTTTCCACAGGCGGGCAAATTTGCTCCTTTGAGGGAGATTGAAATTTGACTCATGGATGTATTTCTTTGGGTTTGTCCCGTTAGGGCTCTCCACAGTGTGTCATCTCCTATTTATTTGGCACAGTTTTTACCCCGGCTGGCCTTCCTGATGCAACCCATCTGCATTTATCCGGGGAGAAAACTGGAGGAGCCTATCCCAGCTAAATTGGGGCGGAAGGCAGACTACACCCCGAACTGGTCGCCAGCCAGTCGACACCATCATACCTTCAAATTCCACATTTACTGACAGATTCAAATCATTTTCAGGACGTCACTCGCAACTTTCACCCTGAAAGGACACCCCCCCCCCCGCCCCATCTTCATTATATCGCACGGGTGTTACGACGCAGTTACGACCGTGAAACCATCAAAATCTCAAATCGCCTCATCAATTCATGAACTATAGTTTTGGAATCGTAAATTGAGGTCAATTAGAGCGTTGAGCCCATTGCGAGTTGGTTGCTAACCAAAACAGCAGCACCGATTGAGGAACTCAAGCTGTCTTTCGCTCCCCCCTTTTTGTTTTTTTGTTTTAATGTGGTGAACCCCACAGGCAGGATGTGGTTAAAAATTCACTTGCCTGGTGGCCTTCACGACTTAAGCCATTGGAAAACATAACAATTCATACTTACGTCAAAAGATCTGATGATTTCGCTGGCTCAAAAAATGTTTTTTTTTTTTTTGTTTGTTTTTGCCTGGGTGACACTTAGCAGGTAGTAACATCACTCTTGACAGTAAGTGCAGCACGTTGATAACATTGTTTAATATTATCTCACAAACAAACATCTGCAGTTAAGTAACAAAAAAAAAAAAAAAAAAAAACACACAGCTGGGAGCAAAGTCCTGCCCGCAGCGTTGGCGCCGTTCTCGCTAGGTGAGCCTGATAAACATCTCGGGGACGTAGGTTAGAAAAAGGGAGATAAGCTCCCGTGGGAAGAGTCGTCGTTCGCGGCGTTCGCCCTTCGACCCGCCGCCGGGTGGGGGCCGTTAAGTGAAGTAGTCTGAAGGGGTGGCCTCATCCGTCAAACTGGCCCCAAACTCAACTCCGTGACTCACTCGTTTGTCCCCGTGTGGCAGGTTACACACACGCACACACACACACAAATGTTCTTTAGCGGCCAATCAAATCAACACCACAGCGTTTTTTTAATTATTATTATTCTGGGGGTGGGCAGTCTTTTATTGTAATCATAAAAAGAAAAGATAATAAAGAACAACCATAATCCAAAATGTCGAGAAAGAATTCATCCTTATTTTATAATTTTTGCTTTATTATAAACAAGTTTATGTACAGTGACATTTTAAAGGTAACTTTTTTTTTCAATGATTTTAAATAAAAATAAATGAATCCATTTTAAGATAAAAAGGCAACGCTAATGCAAAGAATATCGAAGGCTCCCTGAAGTGTCCAAATCAATGAAATCTGCCATCTTTGTTGTGCTGAAGCAGCAGATGGAAAATGAAAAATGTTTGCCCCCACACAGGGGGGCACTTCCCCTATTGGGGGGTGCACCAGTGGAGCTCTGACCGATATTTGCCGTCCTCCCGTGATCAATAGAGAGCCGTGCGAATTGGATTTATCGTCTTTGTAAGGGAGCAGAAAGATGGGTCCAAAGAAATTTCCGAAATGTGTGTCAGCGCAGTTCTGACAACGTGGGTGCGTTTGACCTGATTCGACTTGTTTGTGCCGTGCGCTCAATCCCTAATTTATTTTCAGGCCGTCCTCTCTGCCCGCAGTGTCGTTCATGCCCTGGATGGGGGGGGGGGGGGAAACAAAAAATAAAAAGTCAGATGTGACAAGAAGCTGCTTTGTTCTGATTCCTGTGGAAGGTTTTTTTTTTTTTTTTTTTTTTTTTTTTGGTGTGTCAAAACAACACCAGTTAGATCACACATTTTTTTCATTTTTTTAAACAAATGTCGCCCTAAATGTCCTTTCGCCACAACGACAACAAAGCCTAAACGATCGACATCGATCAATCAACTAATTAACACAACAACAGTTCAAATGGACACTCGAGTGGATCAGATTAGACTTTCGATTATTGACAATTCTAAATGATCTTTATGCATTATTCTTTTCCTCATAAGAAGACAATTCAGATGATATTTTTCTAAAAGGAAAAGCAAAGTAAATGTATTTTTTTATCGTACCATATTTTGTGATGAGTTTGAGAATCCTTTTTTTTTTTGGGGGGGGGGGGGAGAATTTACCCCCCGCCATGTTTGATTTTCCACGTCTTTACACAAAAGAAAAGCTCGTCAATGTTCTGAATTTTCTTCATTTCCAACCGAGATGAAGCATCGCCTTCAAATCATTGTAAAGTAAGTGCTGAGCCGCACTTTTATTCACGTTCCTAATGGTGTACAGTATACACGAGTGTACAGTCTGAAATAATCAACGTGCAACAACAACAACAAAAAAAAAAAAAACGCCTCTACTGCAATCCGGTGATGAAAACGCGAAAGAAGACCTCGTAAGAAGTGTGCGGAGATAAAATACAGGCAGGCGCCCATTTAGAACCCGCAATCCGTCACCCCGGGTGACGTCGTTAATCATTGTGCTTTTTAATACGTCGGGGGCGGGGCCACTTGTCAGTCCCGCCTTCCTTTCGACCCGTTCGGAGCGCAAACTTCGTGTTGACATTGAGCAAAACCGACAGAAATTAAGAAGAAGAAAAAAAAAAGAGAGGGGCTTTTAAGCCGAGCGAGTCCGCGGACACTCGACGTGACGAAGTGAATCCATCAAGTCGGGGTCGTGATGGATGACTCGGCGCTTTATCTTCTTCCGAGATGAAGCGCGTGTCCTCTTCTGTCCGAAAATCCGCCGTGGCTGTTGAAAGCTAGTCGGTGACGTTGTCCGACCGCCCTCCACGTCGCCTGATAAACTCGGCGGAAACGAGGATTTCAACTCCAAAGGCAGGTTTTCGTATCACTAGCCAGTCGTTAGCTAGATTGCTCCTGCTGACTCGGAATTGCACCAATGAGAAGGTTTCCCTTTGAATGAAACGGCCATTTGAAGCGGCAATTTGAAACAAATTCCTCTTTTCTTTCATCGCCTCTCTGCTGAATTCCGGCCGGCCTCTCTCACTTTTCTTTGGAGTCAGCCAGTCCGCCTCCTCAAACTGGAACACAAAACTTCCGTTCCGGCTCGCCTCTGCCGGCTGGCTGTGCGCATCCGACCGCATTTGTTTTCAAATCTCTTCAGCGGAAGCCCGGATGGGGGCGGGGGCTTCGTTGGTCCCAGACTGCAAAATGACCTTGCGGGGGCACATCGGACCAGCCCGTTTGCTCTTCAGGTCCTTGGTGTTCAACAGAGAACGATACTTGGGCCCGTATTCTTGTCTTGTTTAATTTGATACTTTTGAAATTTGTGTTCTTGTTTTTAAATTGTGAGATTGATTTTTGTTATGGGGGGTGGGGGAGGGACATTGCAACTAAGTGGCACCCATTTGTCTCGAGCAATCTGGACCAATTAAGCAAAATTGGCTAATTTCTCTTAGTGTGCTCTGACACAGTTGTCAGGAATTACTTGCCCGGAATAGTTTTTTTTTTTTTTTTTTGGGGGGTGGGGGCAGAAGAAACACCTTGACCCATATTGACCGATCGGTGTCAATGTGGTCCGTTGCCGTACAGAGGAGAATCATTGGAAAATTCCGGCCTGACGTTTGAAGACATTCGCCGGTGTGACTTTTTGCATTTTCTGCACGTGACGCAGTCGTCTGACTAAAAGAGTTGAAGATGAGTTGGCGCTGCTGCGTGTTGGAACAGGAAGACCAATTTCATCGCTTCAACTATTGGCAACGGCGCTCAGAAGACGAGCGGAAGCCCCGCCCACATCTAGACCGTAGACACCGGGCTTTTCGCACCCAAAAATACCAAATACACGCCAGCGTTGACTGCTGAGCCCTTTTCAAACTCGTTGCTAACCAAATCAGCAACTCCTACTGAGGCTGAGAGTCTCTCTACACATTTCTTGTCACGTAGCGCGACAATAGAGCAGCGTTAAACAACTTCAACGATGGCCACACGGATCGCAATTTTCAACTTTTTTTTTTTTCAGTCGAGGTTTCTCTTACTGGCGCGTTCCGCCATTGTGCTGTGACTCTCTTGTCTTGCTCATTTTCATCATGGCGTCGCCGCTCTTCAATGGGAAACGATGTCTGCCACCTGTTGGTGAATCTTATCATTGCATCTCATCCTTTCAAAATGTACCTATGGGGCGACGTTTCCTCTTTAACTGTCCAAGTGTTTGAGGCTTTTTGAATATTGTCATTCCCTTGGCAGTGAATGCATCGCGAGCGGACTCTTCTGTTTGTCTTCGAAGATGTTTGGCCGAGTCGTTATCAGCACGCGTTGACGCTAAACGGAAGTGCCCAGGCAACGCTCGAAGAACCGTGGCTTTAATTTTGAATATCGTCTGCTGTGTCGGTCGTCCTCAAATGTGAAGGAGGACCAAAATGAGTTTTCCAAGAGGCCCACTGTCACACCAAACATTGATGGTTGTTGTTTGACGTGGTGACAGAATTGCCAAAGTCATCCATCCACCGACACGCATGGATTCACGAATGGTCTCGTTTCTATGACGAGCCGCGACGACGAGTCGGTCTTCAACATGCGGCTCAGGTTTTGCCACCAGGAGGCCAAAACGTCAGCCGGCAACGGTCGGCAACTTTGCAACGATTCATCGATCAAAACAAGGAACGGTTGCAAGTTTTGCCGTCCGGCTTCACGTTGAACAATAGCAATAGTCCCCCCCCCAAAAAAAAAAATAAATAAAATGGCCTTCAATTCAGCAGGAAAGCTTTAAGCGCACTTCATTTTCATCCAGAAATCGGCAAATGTCTTTTGCGAGTCCGACAAGTTTTGCAGATTGTGACTTTGAAGCATTTTCGTTTCTTTTTGTACTGCAGGAGTGCTGAGTCAGACTCATGACTTCATCGGCATCACGGGACGACGCGGAGGGAGGGAGGGCGCGGCCGCGGGCCCGGGAAACGCTCTGCAGCTGCCGCTTGGCTTCCTTTTTGGCACTGCCCCCCCGCCCCCACCCCTCTCTCTCTCTCTTTTCTCCCGCCATAAAAGGAAGGAACAAGCACTCCAGGACATTTGAAGGGGCAGTGAGTGTGTTTTTTTTTTTTTTTTTTGGGGGGGGGGGGGGTGTTAAATATTGCCACATTGCAGCACATGGCTGTAAAACACCTGCAGGGAGATTTGCTGTTGCGGTCGTGCAAGTGTTGAGGTTTCAGTCGCGTTCTTTCCGGGCTCGGTGGCGCAATGCCCTCCGCCCCCCTCTGCGGCAAATGGTGCGATGACCCGCCCGGCAGATGAGGGCGAGTGGACGTTTGATGGCCGCTTTAAAAATAACGCATGAGAGCAAAGCCAAATGTGAACATCTGCTTTGCCTCTTCAAGTGTGCACAATGGCAACTTTTTAAGGGCTTTTTATCTTCACAACAACAACAACCAAAACACACTTTAATGTGGAAAAAAATTAAAACATTTAAAACATTAATATAACACAATATAGAAATGTGAAATTCTTTGAATGCTAGTAACCAATTGCAGATGACAAAATATTATATTAGCTAGCTTGCGGATTGTGAATTTATTGCTTTTGACAAGCACTCATTTGCTTTGTATACATTTTAAATGAATATCACACTTAATACATGTATTCATTTCATTTCATCACCTGTTATGTTATTGTAAAAGTTTCATTTTGTCATTTATATACTTCACATACATAATCCAATAATGTCATTAAAATAAAAACTGTAAAAACACAATTTGTAAAATAAATATGTTGTCATATTCTTATCCACATAACAGACATAATGTAACTACTGTTTTACTGTTTTTTATACACTTCATAGTATTTAACAATGTAGATGAAAGGTAAGGAAACAAATGCAATTTCTAACATTAAAACGCATATTGTCTACATATGAAATGGAAAAAACATGAAAAAGACAAATTTATCAAAGAAAAAAATATGTGGGATATTACTCTCGAGCCCCCCCCCCCCCATTTAATTATGTTGACGCACTTCAGCTGTTTCGCAACCAGTTGGGTAGGAATGTCGTAAAAAAAAAAAAAAAAAAGTGTGTGCGTGTGAAAGGTGCTGAGTTATATTTGTCCGCCTATAAAGCTCAGCGCGCTTCTCGTTTTGACGCATTAGCAGAAGTGAGCGAGTGGCTGCAAATCTCCAGCTAATTTCAACGTCGCCGTATTAGCGTACGCTCGCTTGTGCGCATTTGCAGCCCATCATTTAGGAACATTTGAAAATAAAGAACAGAAGAAAAATACGGCCGGGTAAAATTACTGACGTCACAAACGGAAACGCGACCTCTTCAACGTTTATCATTAATGTTACTGTTTACCGTTTACTGGCATCGGGCAGCCATGTTGACATAGTAGAGGTTCAAGCCGTTAGTCCACGAGTCGCGTTTACTACTTGAAGCTTGAAGTTCACCTTTTTAAAGTTGACGGTAAAGCCCAAGCCAAGCATGAAACGGGCACAAGTTCCGACTGGCAACCAAAAGACCGGCGGCCGCAACAAAGTCGCGAACAAAAGCTGCCAAAAGCTACTGCGCGGGACATATGCGGGATTCGATTTGAGTTTGTGTTTCAGTCGGAAGGGGAAACATTTTGGGGACCAAAAAGATGTTGCACGTGCCTCCCGGTGATATTCTGCTGAAAATGGATTTGTGCAATACGAAGTCAACAGATTCATTCATCAATTTTCACTTGTTCCGCTGTGCGGCCATTTCGGGCAACGTCGCCCTCTGCTGTTCACTGACGTCAAGGTCACATTTGTGCCCTCGCGAACGTCACGCGACCCAACCCGCAAATCAGGATGTCGGGCTCGGCGTGCGTGATGCAACAGGTAGCGCAACTCCGTGGTTGGGACGATATTGCAACAAGTTCCAAAAAGTCAGTCAAGCCAGCCGCCACAATGATTGTTCATAACGTCTGCCGTCAAAATAAAAGCGCCACCGGCAACGCATTGGACATCAATGCCTTGTTGGGCTTTTATTTTGATTGATTGATTTATTTTTAAACCTTACAATCATATACTAACCCCCAAAAAGTCTTTTATGAGGCCGCAATTGATTAAATAATAGAATCCACCGCTCGCTCCTCAGCGTTAGACGCTAGCAGCTAGCTGCCCGGGAATCACCTGGAAATATTATTTACAAGATGTCACTTTGAAAAATCTCATTTTGTGCAATTAGTCAAAAGTGACTAAACGCACAAAAAGGAATTTAAAATACTTTTGAATTATGACACCACCCAAAAAAAAAAAAAAAAGGCATTCAAGTGCATTTTGTTTTTGTTGTGCTCATTTGAATAATTCGGTCTTGTCTCCTGCTCGCTATGGAACGAAACGTTTACGTCGAGCGTGTTTAATTATTAACCTCATCGGACTTCTCGCGACGTGTCACCGACTAAGCGAAGGTGTGAAAGTAGAAAGGAAGTCGAAACCAGACGGGCGTTAGTCGCGGGTCAACTTACTGTTACATGACAATGTGACGACGGCGAGATGATGATGAAAAAGATTAATGGCAAAGAGGAAAAAAATGCGTGGCGCGACTCACGTGCGGCTGCCATCTGCTTGCGCCATCCCAAAATTCATTTTTCGCTTTCGTCTCCGTCCATCTCCATCATGCTTACATAAACCGTCCAATTTCAGCCAATTGTATGTCCCCCGACGAATAAATCGACACAACCGTGGCGGCTGTGACAACTTTCGGGTTTTCCGGTGCACGACGGCGGGAAAAGTGTGAAAGCTGAGCTCGCTGGGATCTGGAGTTTGGTAGACGTGTCTATTAAAAGTCGACTCGGCCAAAAATCTGCAGCCAGCCAACGCTCAGTCTGCCATTTTGCCTTGAGGCGGCCATTTTTGCCCTTTTCAGGGGTCCTTCCAAGAAGAAGTCACCCCCTGAAGCCAATTTCATTTTGCAACTTGTTAGTTGAAATAAACACCCCCCTCCCCCACCACCCAAACAAATATTCTAACACCGACAGGAAGTCTTCAAGTTTGCTTCGAAGTGGCAATTTCAGGGTTATTTTGGCAATTTTCTGGGGGTCCTTCAAAGACAAATTTGAATATTTTGACAATTTAGCCCCCTCAAGCTTGTTGAACTGGGCAACATGACAGCAATGATGGCAACATCTACTGTCACGAGTAGAGACATAAAAATCAAAAATGGGGTGGGGGGGGGGGAGTCTGGGGAATCCGTGGCAAAAGAGAAACGGGAAATGACACATTGGCGCACAAATCATCGAGACAAACACAAAATGGCTCCAAAGGGATTTTCTTTGTGTTGCGGCTGCGAGATCACACTTGGACTTCACTGCCCCCGATTTTCATTCTCGTCGCGCTGCGCACCGCAGACGGGCTCGGAATACGTCCGGGCATGTTTGAAAAGCCCACACGTGGCACGCGTCACCTTGTCCAATGCGCATCCTCGTCGCGTCGGTCTGCCAAAATGTCCTCTCGCAGTTTTCATCATGTTATGTTCATGATCAATCCTACGACATTAATACTGACAAGCGGCGTCCGTGCCCCCCGGGAGGGTGGGGAGGGGGGCATCTCGGGGCCCCTCGCGCCGTCGCCGTCGTCGTCGCCCTCCCCGCTCTCCGGAACTTTTTCCAGCAGCCGCACATCTGTGCTTCTGACTCGGCACAATCATTCAAAAACAAAACAAAAAACATAAACGGTTCAAACCCGACTTCATGAAGCCATCAACCGTTTCATCTGTTTATTTTTGTTTTCATTTTTTTTTTTTATTCTGTGTGTTTGCAAAGCTTCTTTGAGTGTTGTTAAAAGCGCACATAAAAGTCAGAAATGATGATTTTGTGAGCTGTGGCGTGATGACGAGACCAAAGTTTGCTCTTCCTATTTTGAGGTCTGACCAGTGTCACAAAATATTGATCCCCCCCCCCCCCCACTGTGACGTCCCCTTTCGACGCCTCCTGGACATTTTCGATACTTGATGAGACAATGAAAACAAAAGCGGGCGCGACAAGTTGGGGCTGGTGTCTTGTTGTCGGGGGTTAGTTGTAGAGGGCAAACGCACACAATGCAGCGAGCGCCGCCGTTGTGACTAATTGCTAACAGCCGTTGTCGCAATTGCATCAAACAAGCGCCGCCTTGTTGTAACCAACAAGCTATTGTTTACGCTGAATTCAAACCAAAAATAAATAACAACCGCAGGATGCGTTCAACTTAGTCACGTGATTTTATATATATATATATATATATTTTATCCCAAAACTTTGTATGCTTGTTCTAAATCATAAAAAAGAAATTTTGAAACATGCTTTTTTCCCATCCATCCATCCATCCTCTACTGCTTCTCCGGATCGGGTCGCGGGGGAAGTAGCTTCAGCAGGGGATACCCAGTCTTCCCTTTCCCCCAGCCACTTCCGGAGGGATCCCGAAGAGAGGCATAGTCTCTCGCTGGGTCGTCCCCGGGGTCTGTTTCTCGTGGGAGATGACCCGGAACACCTCACCAGGGTGACGTCCGAATCAGATGCCCCAGCCACCTCATCTGGATCCTCTCAATGCAGAGGACGAGGGTTCCAAAACACTGAGCCCCTCCCGGATGACCGAGCTTCTCAGCCGTTCTCTAAGGGAGAACCCGGACACCCTGCGGAGGAAACTCATTTGGGCCGCTTGGATCCGGGATCTTGTTTTTCCCGTCACGACCCACAGCTCATGCCCGTAGGTGAGGTTCGGAACGTAGATTGACTGGTAAATTGAGAACTTGGCCTTTGGACTTGGCTTGCTCTTTACCACAGCGGACCCATACAAAGTCCGCATCGCTGCAGACGCTGCACCGATCCGCCTGTCGATTCTTGAACTCCTCCACTTGGGGCAGGATCTCATCCCCGACCCGGAGAGGGCACGCCACCCTTTTCCGACTGAGGACCACGGTCTCAGATTTGGAGGTGCCGATTCTCATCCCAGCCGCTTCACACCCGGCTGCGAACCGCTCCAGTGAGCGTTGGAGAGCACGGCTTGATGAAGCCGTTTTTTTTTTTTTTTTCTATTAAAAAAAATAAAATAAAATAAAAGTATGCCTAAACTGGAATCCTACTCTGCAGGAAAAAAAAAAGACTCCATTTGATTTCTTGTAGTCCCACAACTTTGCCTCACTGTCGCCTCCTCCGAAGTCGCGGGGAATTGCAGATCTGGATTCATTTCATAATTTAGATGATTCACAAAACAATAATCATAACATGCTGTAGCGACGGAGATCATGAAGATGATATCGCGGTAGATAAGTGATCAACCCGTCTGCGCAAAAGTTTAATCAAGTTTGGCATCTGAAAAACTGGTTGGTTCTCTTTTTCGGCGAGACTTTTGGCCAAAACGGGAATTGACTCAACTTTTATCAACATCACGGCCGCGGCTGCACTTTGGAATTGTCTCGGCTGGGGGTGGGAACCGGTCGGGGGGCACTTCAGGTTCATTTGGACATGTTGGACTTTCAACTTGACAAAATTAAAAGGTCAATCCCATAAATGTACGACTTCAAAAACTTAAAAGAAATGCTGTATTTCACTTTTTTCCTTGAAAATAACCCCCCCCCAATTGAAATAAATTAAGACTTTCTCATGATCAAAAGTAATCTAAAAAATGAAATTATCTCCCAAAAATACCACACCAATTTTTTTTTGTTTGTTTTGGGTGAAGCAATTCTCTCATCTGGTGAGTTTTGAAGAAATTGTTGGGGGTGCGTCTGCTCTTTTAAAGCATCCTTGATGTGTATAGAAAGTGGAAACACAACCCCCCCCCCCATCTCTGACATCACGGAGGTTTTTCAGGGGGAATGTGTCACGTCGGCCCCACCCTCGCAGCTGGTGACATCGCTTCTTGTGGGAAGAAACAAACAAACAAACAAAAAAAAAAAAGCCCCCAAACCAGAGAGCAGCTGAGCCTCAGCGACGGCGTTGCACCGCGCTCACGAGAAAGAGGGAAAAAAAAAAAAAAAAAAAAAAAACCTTTCCAACGTGACGCACGTTTGAGCTCTTTTTGACAGCTTGTAAAAACAACTTCACAGGCAACAAATCTCTTTTTTAAAAAAATTATTATTATTATTTTTAAGCAGAAGCTGAGCGCAACTTTCGCCTCAAGGACAATTGATAAACGCGGACGAGTTGGCGTGAAAAATGACTTTTCTTTGCATTTATTGCTGACGTTGGGATGACTTGTTCAGATGTGGCGTGATGTCACGTGTGCCGTGTGGAAAGTACCTAAACATTTGCGTTGATTTTGTTTTGTTGTTATTTTTGGCACCACAGGTGGAAAATATGGACTTTGAGCCAGGTGAAATGATTTCTTATCGCCGCAGACTAAGAAGTGCTCATTACACTGATAGTCTGGTTTTTGTATCGCGATTGTCCAGCGCTAACATACAAACACGGATGCTTTCGTTCACCTTTTTAGGTTTTTTACTCGCGATTGAGATCTCACTCAATTTGAATTGTTCTCCTTCAAAACTATATAAAAACAAAATACATGCAGGTATCATCCATTTGGAGACAAGCTCCCAAGTCATATATATTTAAAAAGAATAATGGTCCTAAAATTGATCCCTGAGGGATTCCAGTTTTCCATTTTCGAAAAGATTAGTCACCATTTTTAAAAGCATTAATGATTGTTCACGATCTATAAGGTAAGAAGTAAAGCAAATGTTTGGACAAAAGAATATTTGGCTTGACAGTGGCAAATCTAGAAAGACTGCTTCGCTTTTTTTTTTTTTTTTTTTTTTTTTCGGAGCCTGTTTGAGCTTGTGGCAGATAAAGTTGCTGACGCATCTTTTGTCGCTCCTCACAGCTGCACTTGGGCTGAACAAGGAGAAGGCTGACAGGAGATGAGAGCGCCCCCGCCCCCGCCCCTCCCTCCACCACCTTCTCATGGGTAATTATATCTTTTGGAGGCTGTGAAAATGACAATCGCTCATTGTTCAGAAATTGATTGCCATCGGAAAATGTACAAAGTCATCCAGTGGGCAGATTTGTGATGGTCCATTGTTTGCTTTTGCAATCACGAGCAGTATTCCTTACTTTGGTACTTTTCATCTTCACTCCCAAATTGAAATATTTCACTTTCAGTTTTGAGCCGGCCCTTCCACACATTTCTTGTCCGACGATTCCGCGGCGTTTCCGTTCGGCTTCAAGTCGTCGGCGTCCACGCGCAAAATCGACGGAGATTGCATTCTCTGCCTAAAATCCATGTCGTTGTCCAAGCTGCTTATCCTCACAAGGGTTGGGGGAGCCCATCCCAGCTAGCTTCGGGCGAAAGGCGGACTACGCCCTGAACCGGTCGCCGGTCAGTCTGAGCAGGGCAGGTATCGACACCGTCAGCGAGCGGGAATCCCTCGAAGGCAGGCGGGTGTTCCACCGTTGGTGACTCCTGCCTAAAATCCATGTGTGGAAAAAATTAGAATGTAGCAATCGCCGCCATTGGGGGGGGGGGGGGTCCAACAGGCGGGTTCTGAATTCAAAAAGAGTTCCGGCGGTGATGTCAGCGTTTGCCATCAATCTCGTCGTGTCCATTTGAAGAAAGATGATTGCCTTTTGTTGCCTTCAGGAGAATTTTAAGTTAAAAACCAAAAAAGCCACCAAAGTTTTTGGATTTACAGCATCCGACATGAGGATAAACGTCGACTTCCTCCCTGTAACTTTGATGCGGTTCTCGTTTCTGGGAACTGAACTGGAACTTTGTGGGAAGGGGGAGGAGGAGGGGGGGGGTTCTCTCTTTTTTTTTTCCCCCATTCTCCTCAAAATTGTATTAAAAAAAAAAAAGAAGTCTCTCATCCCAATATAAACTCACGACAGCACACAATCATCATCATCATCAGTGCGCTCTGCAAAATACATTAATATTAAAAACATTTCAGTTCCTTCTGGAGCAATTTCCAATTTCCTAAAAGGCAAATAACGAAGCGGAACCACGTGATTCTGACCCAGCCAATCGGCAAAGAACCCAACACAGTAAAAAGGAAATCGTGAAAGTCATATTCCAGCGACGCATCAGCACCACTTCTAAATAATACGATTGAAAAATATTGTTTTTAAAAGCTGAATGTACCACAAATTTGGCGCACTAAAATTTACACGGCAGATTTTTCTTTTGTGAAACGATGTGCGTGTAGTTTTCTCGATCATAAGTTAAAATTCCTCTTTTGAGTCACGCTGACTCATTACATTCTTCATGCAAACATACACAGTAATCAAATTCATGTGTGATATACTGTAATACAGTAATAGACATTCTAATTTTAAGAAAGTAAAATTGCTCTGCGATGGATACGCAAAATTGTCCCTAATGAAGTCGCCGGGGAAATTTCGCTCACCTTCTTTAGTGGAAGCTTGTTTTTTTTTTTTTTCTGTACTTTGCACATGGAAGTATTTTATGGTTTTAAATAATTAAGTAAACAAACAAAAAAAAAAACCTACTTCAATTTAATGGAACAAAGAGAAACAAAATAACGTAGTCCAGACACAACAAACAAAATAACCTAACATTTCATCCAATAACATCACATCAAGTAAAGGAATAAATAAAGGAAGCAAATGTGACATAGTGTTTAGCAAAAGGATCTTTTTCTTTTAAAACTTTGTTCCTCCAAGTAAGCCAGTCAAGAGTTTTTCTTTGCTTGTTTTACAACGGCGACCAGTCGCTAGTTAAACGAGACAAAACGATACACGATGCGACGCATCGACGAAGGCACAAAAGGCATCGAAACGGAACCGAAGACTCCTTCGAGCGCTTTGATCAGACCCGCAGGTCGCCGCGGGTGACGAGGCAGGAAAAAAAGCCGCTCGGCTTTGTTTGTGAAACTTGAGCAACTCGACCTGAGAGGCGCGTGACGGCGATTTTGAAGCCATCTTGTTTTGGGGCCATTTTCTCGGTTCTTGTTGTCTTTGTCGATTGCTGCATTTTGCGCTGGATGCTTCCTCTTACGTTGTTCAATGTCGTCTTTATACCTTGTGATGGATTTTGTGTTGAAGGATTACCACAGAAGATTATGTAAGCAATCAAAAAGATTGCTATGTAAAATGGTATAAATGTCTAACATTTAAAAATGTTTTCATGTGACTAAGATTAACCATTCGAGTGTTTTCATGAATACTGTACGTTAAACTCAAAGGATGGACAGGCACCCCAAAGGAACAACTACGGTCGTTGTAAACAAATACTGCACATAATTATTCATTTGACTTTTCCGTCATCTGTGACGTTTTCCTTATTTTGAGTGGCTAAACCACTTTCGTTGCATTGCTGGCCGCCACACAAGCGAGCGCGAGTAGTTTGGCCTTGACCTCGATTCTTTCTTTATTCTTCAGGGCCCAAAGGTGTCGTCTGTCAGTCAGCGCAAACGGGTGGGGGGCGGGGGACGGGGGGGGGGGGGGTGCAGCGCTGCATGCCAGCGCGGCTCAGGATGATGCAACTCTGAGGCAGAGACGTGCAAAGCGCTGCAGGCGGCCTCGCCAGACGCAACATTTGGGACACCTGCGCCCGCCCAGCGTTTGCGCCGCAGAATCGCTCACTTGTTCTCATTGTGCTTGTAGAACGACACTGCATCATTTCGCACCCGACTGCGCATGGAACCCATCCAACCTCGGAGCGAGCCCAATAGCCGGAATAAAAGCGGGTCACAAACCGGAGGCGGGGGGGGCATTTGAGTTCCCGTTTATGGGCAATTTTGAGTTTTGAATAAAGCCAACACGCATGTGTTTCAAACATACACGCGGAGAAGGCCAGAGAGGACATGGATTCAAACCGGGACCTCCTGACGCCGACGCGAATGTCCTAACCACGAGTACGGTGTGCTGGCAAAGGGGGGAACACACCCTGGAAAGATTTCTAGTCAATCACAGGACACCTCATGAGCGTTCACACTCACATTTGTCTCCAATTAACAAATAACAAGAACAAAAAAAAAAAAACCAAACTTCCGTTTATAGAATGTGGGCGGGAAATCTGAAAAAAAAAAACACGCGTGAGGAGAACATGCAAAACGCCGCACAGGAACGTCCGACGGCAAACTCTGAGCCAGACACGCAAACGCACCGGCGGTCAACCGCGCTGTTAGCTTTGTAGCCCAAAAAAAAAAAAAAAATAATAGGAACGGCTCTCGGTAGGATTGACAAATTCAACAGTTCTGGTCACGGAGGGGTTTCCCTGCGCTCGTGTGCCTCAGTCGCTAAAAACAGAACAGAACAAAAAAGCCCCAAGCTTTTTACGAGCCCGGGTCATTTAGCGTCTGATGAAAGGAGTGGACGTGACTGGAAGGCCGGGCGCGGCGTGGGCGGACGTGTGACTCAGCAGGAAGTAAAGGAAGGCGGCGAGCGGCATCCACTAGCGAGCGGGCCACCAATTACGCAGGCGTGACTATCGCGTCCACACCCGATTGCAGTCAGAGCGGGTGGAAGACAAAGAAACAAATGCGCGTTACAGTGTAATACCACTGTATGAGCGAGATTTATCTTTGCGTGTGTGTGTGTGTGTATGAATATGATTACCACGTAGCTCAACAGATGCATGTTTTTCCACTTAGCTGTGATGAAATAGAGCTAATGTGGGCTAATATGCGGCGACACCTACCCGACGCGTCGGTAAGCGGAGGTGACGTACGCGGCGTTAATACCGATGCCCGGGAAACCGTTGTGTTGGTCACGTGACTTCCTTCTGTCGTGTGATTGGTGAACTGGAGTTGAATGTCACGGGCGCTTAAACGGGATTGGAGCAAACTGCGCTCTGCGTTCGTTTGTTGAAGTTGGAATCGAAACGCGCACAAAATACGGCACTTCGGTTATCTTAAGGGAGTGAAAATCATTTTTCTTTTCAACATAAATTCTCCAGTAAAAGCCCATACGATACTGTATTGAAACTTAATTTTTTGCAATTTATTCCAAATGCTTCTTGTTGAGTTAAGTGGAGCGCGTTTCGAGCCACCTCTTCTGGACTGTACACACTTTGGTCTTCAAATGAATGTAAAATGAAAAAGTGCATGGAACTCCCAAGGTCACCAGCACGTCTTTCATAAAAAAATTGTGTTCATGTAACGACATGGTTTTTAGTAACCACTGAACATTCGTAATCTCTCCTACGTGTGTACAAAGGGAGAAACTGCATTATTCAAAAATCATATCAAGATTTGAATAAAGTACAGAGTGAGTGACTTACTTAAGGCCAATAATTCTGCAGCTGCATTTTTTGGGATGATGACGACGCCATAAGTTTCCAGCTAAGCTCCTGAAGCCCAAGGTAGCAAGTCAGGGCCAGGTCATTTTCCTCACGTCCTACTGCCAGGTCAGTTTGAACCAATATGAGGAACTCCCTAGAATAATAATTCTGTTATGGCAAAAAAAAAAAAAAAACCCACTGCCTGAACTTTAATAAGGAACGACGAAGGCCACAAGTGCAAAAAGAAGCGGTGACGCTGGACTGACACTACTTGCAATGTGAGCAACTTCTCGTTGTTTTTTTCTCTCTCTCTCTTCAATTCATTTTCGACCTCGTGGAGGTCGCTTGACCTCCCTCGCTGAATTTTGAGCTTTTGCACGGTCCTTTCCTCTGCACTCGTATTTCAAATGAAATGATCGGCGACACGGCGTTGTGATGAGCGCGGCAAAAGAGAGGGAGAAAGACGAGAGAGAGAGAGAGAGAGAGAGAGAGAGAGAGCTAAAAGTTGAGCAATTGTTCTTTGTGAGAAGCTTCGGGAGCGAGCGAGTGAGGCTCTCTGCGAAAAAGGCAGATGGCTAAACGTCGACTTCTCTCTTTTCTTCTCAGATGGATGGAGCAATCGATGCCGCTCGACCGCCAACCTGACTCACAAATGGAAAAAGATGCAATTATGCGGGGGGGGGGGGGGGGGGGCATGTGATTTGGACACAAGGGTGCAAGCCAGGCAGCGGACTTTCCTGCAAATGAGCAAGGCCGCAACTCTCACACACACACACACACACGTGCGACGATTAAACGGACGGAAAAGCATCTCGGACTCAAACCGCTTTGGAAATGTCGTTTTTACGGCTTCCCTTTTATAGCCGCTTCCTTTCGCGGGTGACTTTTAAAATCGGACATCTGACGTTTTGGTTTGCTGTGATGCATGCTGTTAATTGTTTTTATTTATTGGATTTCATATTGATGAACAAACGTTGGACCCGAATCACGCTGGTCAATGTGTTCTGGTTTTTTTTTTTGTAACAAATGCTATTAAAGAAGCTCCAAAAAAGTCATCATTCTGACAATGTGTATGTTTTCAGATGTCATTTGGAGGATTATTATTCTCTCCTCATCAATACCAGTTGTCATTATACTCATCATCATTTTCAACCCAAAATGTTTGGAACAAATTGCTCAGTCAGTGTCGCTTTTTATCCTCAAATGTTGACGTGCGCGTCATACAAAATGTTTATAGCTTAAAAAAACATTTTTCTTTTCTCAAACAATACAATTTGATTGAATTTTTCAAAGCATAGAAGACATTTTCAACAATGTTGGAAAAAAAACATTTCTTAAACTTTCTTTTCAAATATTTTTTTGAATGGAAAAATATATCTTGGTTAAAATAATGTAAAAAAATATTTGAAACAAATACTATATATATTGTTGAGAAATACAACTTTCTCGAAAGAAATGGAAAAAAATATACAATAAAAAAATCTGAAGTTACTTTCTCAAAAAACTAAGTTAACATATTTTATCTTGAATTTTAGCAAACATTTATTGCAAAGTATGCCGTTCTCTAAATAATTAAAAAAAACTTCACTCACGTTTTCTACCTTATTTCTCAATTTTTCTAAGCAGAAAAATCTTTTTAAAAAGTCTTATTTGTATATTCTTCTTTTCTTTATTGGATTACTATTGTATATTTGCAAAAAAAAAAATGCACTTTTAATATTGGTGCAAAAGCTTTTTTTCAAGCATATTTAACATTTTTAGGTCTATTTTCCCATTATTGCTTAGTTTATTGTATTATGTAGATTTTTTTATATAGAAAAATTTCCATCAATGCATTTTTGAAAATGAATGTCCAATTTTGTGTGTTTGTCAAACAAGCCACGCTGAAGAGTTCATGTAGAAAGATGGAAAAAAAAAAGTTTTATTTACAGGTTGAAAGAGACAGACAGTAAAATTACAACAACTTCAGTGTGTCATAACAGTATAAACAGGCCTATTAATAATATTAATAAGAAGACACGTGCTGCTGCTGCTACAGTCTTACTGGGTCATTCCGAGTCACCCCTTCCCATATGAAAGTCCCATTTGAAGAAATGTCCCAGCCGTTGACTTTGAAAGCAAAACCCTGAAAGTCGCACAAAACGCGCTTTTTTTGCTTCCTGCCGTAGTTTTGAGTTGCTCGGTTGGTTGTGAAGTCGGGAAAGAGTCAAAGTTTATGCGCTGTTGCTGTTTTCCTTTAGGGCGGCCTGCCTGGGGGGGGGTGTTGCATACTAAAATGCATTTTTTTAGGTGGTCTTTTTGATGAAAAGAAACAAAACGAATTTGGTTAGCATTTTGTTAAAAACGTGCGAGCGAATTGACGAGGGAGACGCATAACAATCACTTTATTGACGATTAAGAATTGTGGTCATCGTTTGCTATTCATTTGAAAGGTTTTCCAATCATGCCGACGAATGTTTTGTCACTGACCAATGAATGACTCTGGACTGAGGTCATGTGACTTAGGGAGAACAATTCATCGTTAAGAATTCTGTCGATTGTTTGCTCGTAGCCTGGAAAATACGTTTTGCGTTTTTTAATATGAATTCCGTTAAACAGGGATTTCTCATGGAAAAACGCACCATTCTGGACAGAAATAACAATCATTTAATCCATCATTAAGAAGCCTTAAGAATGAATTTGTCGCTAGAAAGTTATGCAAATGATGTCGATTTTCGTATGGCTCCAAACGGAAGGTCAGTGTGTGAACTTTTCTCACTGAATCGCGCACGACTCTGGACCGAGGACGTTTGGCAGAACAATCGCTTTATTCGCCCTGAAGTATTCTGTTGATTGCGTAGAATCGATGGTTGGTACCGTGATGTTCCACAAAGGGCAGTGCGCGACGTGGCTCTTGGTCCAAAATAAATGTCAGCCAAGAGAAGAAAAGTTTTCGATACCTCCAGGCTACATGAAACATTTCACCCCACACGCGTTCGTCCCCGCGAACGCTTGTAGCCGGTCTCGACATCGTGAAATAACGGCGGGGAGTTCAGGGACGGTGGTGAAAGTCTCCTCATGTGTGATGCGGAGCGTGTTGACACAACTGTGCAAACATCCCCCACGGACGCCGCACAAACACACTCAGCTGAGTTTGAAAAACCCGAACGGGAGGGGGTAGCGATCAAACCCTTATGAAACCATGACTAAGGATTATTAGGGTTCATTATCATCTTTTCGATCGTTCAAATGATTAGAGTAAAGTCCCACCCCTCCCAAAAAATGGGATTTACGGAAGAGAAAATGGCAGGTATGTTTGGTTTGACATGACGCTGGAATGTATGGAGTATTTTTAAGATTGGCTATTTAGAAAACTCTTCATTAACGGGAGTTTTGCCGTACGCTCTGCTTGTATGTCGCTGCTCCGTGTGTTAAAACAACAAATGTTGGAAGGTTTACCATTACCGAGGGAGGTGTCTATTCCGTTAACCCGTCCATGGCGTTTCCCGTGATACGATCGCTTTAAATCGGCGACCTTTTCGTTGGCTGGCTAATTTAATTCTCTTTTGCTTCGTACGCACGACTGATAACGGCATCGGTTACGCGGTAAACTTCAATCAGGAGGGACAAACAAGTTATTTGGACAACTTTGTGAGCGGGTCTTCTTTTCATTTCCGCAAATTGATGCTAGACTTTTTATCATGACAGCAGGAGAGTGAGAACAGGTGCGAAGGAATACTTTCAAAAGTGCTTCTTCGGTGGGTCTAAGTGTGTTTTGCTACGTTTAAATGTGTTAAGCGCATCTGAGAAGAACTCTCACTACGACTGTTTAGCTAAGTACAGTATGTGTAGCGTGCTAGCAGGCGTGTTAGCTAACCATTCATTTGGTGCTTCTGGGAGCGCCTAAACGGCCGGCGGGCAAGCGCAGACCTGTGAACCGCCGCGCTAATAAATAGAGACGGATTTCAAACGGATGATGATGATGATGATGATGATACGCTACATCCACAGGCTGAAACCGAGAACGGAGAAGGAAAGTGGCGTCCTAGAAAGCACTCTCAGACTCCAACGGGAACAAAAAGTAGTCTGTTGATTCAGTTCTCGTGGCGTCCCACAGAGATGTGATAGAGTTTTGCAAAGGAGCTGAGATCCTTTATTGGGAAGTTCAGAATGACACACCAAGGAAGACCTGCTTTGTTCAGCGTAGAACGGCGATTCTGTTTTTTTTTTTTTTTTCCAAGGGTGTAGGGGGTGCACCAACTTTATTGACGTGCTGGTATTGTGACGAACTTTTCGACCGCTTGTACTGACATTTGACAGTTCAAATGTTTGGGAAAGCCTGTGCTAATTGCTTTAAAACTTTTTTTTTTTTTTTTTTTAAAGGCTGTTACAGGACTGATTTGGTCATGGCTTGAGAAATGTAGAAAATGATGCACTAAAAGCATTTCAGAAGTTTTTTTTTGGGAGGGTGCTGGAAGCGTCCCCCGCCGGGAGGAAACCCCATGGGAGCTCCGGGACAGGCCGGGGAGACCCCGTCTCTCGGCGTTCCTCGGAAGAGCCGGAGAGGGAAGTTTGGGCTTTGCTGCTAAAGCGACTGCCACCGCCACCCCCCGACCCAACCTCGGATTAAAGGAAGAAAATGGGCGGATGGATTTGACGGAGAAGCCTTTCAGCCGGGGTACGGGATCCAAAAGGTTTCAGCAAAGCTGCAGTGTCAGACTTTGTCAGACTTTCTTGATGGGGTGGCACCAACACGCTTGGCATGTTGGCGTCAAGGGGGAAGGCAACTTTCAAAAACCAAACAAACAAACAAACCATGTGAAAGGCTGTTCCTAGAAGTAAAAAAAAACAATACCAATAGTTCAACACAGATTATCATCTGGATCATTTCAAAGGTGGGGGAAAACGGACATCAGCCGAGGAGGAACGGCGTAGAAACCGCGGCGATTGCAACAAGGCGTTTAAAAGATCCCTTTGGTCTTGGGAATTCATTCGACCCGCACGTCATTTAACACCCCCGGCCGGGTCCGCAGAGTTGACTCGGTTACATTTCTGTACAACGACAATGAAAAAAACTCACACAAGTAAACGGGAAGGAACTGACAGGAGAATGTACAAGGCACACTTGGATTTCCAAAGGCATCCATCATCTTCCGGGGAGGGGGCCTCGATTGTGTTCCGGATGGGAGTGCAAATTCCCAACTCTTTGGTTTCACGGCAAAGGCTCAGAAAAAAAGCAGAGATCCGGACATTTTTAGAGTTCCTTAAAGTGTCCCCCATCAGAGTGTTTTAAGCGGCACAATTCCTGAAATAAGAAGAAGACTTGTCGGATGCTACGTCTGCCGGGTTTCTATTTTTGCTCCCCCCTCCGTGCGCTAACCCTGAGGGCGGTCCGGCTGGCCGTCGGGGTCGGCGCCGAAGTACCACACGAGGACCACGAACAGGACGCCCACGCAGATCAGGAAGGCGGGATCCTGGGGGACGCGCGGCAGCGGCGGCTGGTTGCGACGCTCGGCCGCCCGTCTGCGCTCGGCTCCCTGGATAAACGCAAGAAGGCAAAGTTTTCAAGGCATTTCAAGGCACTGCACGGGAGCACGGAAAGGTTTGTGGAACAAGTACAAATGACAATTACTGCCACAAATTTATAACACAATAAATCCCAGACTCACTGCTATAATTAAAAAGGCATAAAGTAAAACCGAAGGATCCAAATATAGAAGGGCCCAATTCGCCGCGCGTGATGATGTCAGGCGCAGGAGAACGACGCTTGTGTTAGCTTCATTGCAGGAATGAAGTTTACTGTGGTGACGGTTGCTATGTACCACCAAATTGCTCATTCTACTTCTTTTTTTCGACAGACGCTCGTTTGTTTTAAGACAGAAGAGATGTCTTGTTGCTTGTTTGTGAAGATTTTGCCCTGTAGCGTGAACGCTATTCTTGGCCTCCGAGATAACAGGTGTTGTTAGCGCCCTATTAGTTGTTGACAAACCAGACTGCGTGTTTCGTTATTTCAGGTCAGAATTGTTGGTTGAAAGCAAGATAATCATACGTTGCTGTATTTACCGCGTAATTACTGTTTCTGCTGGTGATTGAGGAGTTTGACAAGACGCTACTTGCTTATCTAAGATTCCTAGCTTGTGTGTTTGCAACAATAGTTGACAAAGTAGGCAGCTTTCCAAATTTGGGCTTAAAAATGGATCTTATAGAGCAAGTTAATCATACTTTGTCACGGTCAGCATAATCATTGCTGTTACTGCTTGCAACGTGCTAATCTTGGAGTCTTAGATAACAAGTGTTCGTGACGACACTGGAGCTGGTTGACAAACTAGGAAGTTTGTTGTTAGGTTGAGATAGCTGATAGAAAGCAAGTTAACCATACATTGTTGCGATGACAACATAATTGCTGTTTCTGCCAGCGAGCGACTGTTGAGTTTGGCAAGAAGCCATTTGCTAATCTCAGCTTCCGAGCTTCCCTTGAAAGTTGTTTGGGGATTTTTATATTGTATTGGTACCTCAAAGTAGGTTTATCATCGAATTTGGAGATTGCAGAAAATTATTAGTGTTTCAAGTGGCAAGATGGTAATAATCTTGGTTCATTAGAATATCAAGCTATCAGGTGTTTGTTGGCTCCATTAGATGATTGGCAAAGTAGGCATGCTTTTTTTTTTTTTTTTTTTTTTTTTTGGCACCTTGTATATACTGTTAGAAAGTGAGCAAATTATACATCACGGTGATTATAGCATAATTAGTATTCACGCTGGAAACCTAGCTGCTCGAGGCTAAATGCTAATCTTAGCTTCCTAAACAAAAGCGGTTTAATGTCCGTTAGTTAACAATTTAGGCCCCCCCCCTTCTATTCATACTAGTTTAGAAATGCTAATAGAAAACAAGTAAATAATACGAGCTCTGAATATTTCGTAAAGATTGTTTCAACAGTTGTTATAGTTTGCCAAGAAGCTACTTGATATTTTTAGCTTCCTCCTTAAATCAATGTTGTTACGGTAGCTACATAGTATGGCGCTGATTTTCAAGCTTAGACGGTTTTTGTTTTCGCTTTGGAATGCTGGTAGAAGGCTAGTTAATCATAAAGTATGGCTATTAAAGCAAAATTGTTGTTATTTGTGCTGGCCATGGTCGATTTTGTCCGGACACTGCTTGCAAGTCTTAGCTTCTTAGTTAGCTACAGTACTTTGCTGACAAACTGTCTTTTCTCGCGTGTTGGGTTAAAAATCCTCCTCGAAAGCTAGTTAAACATTCATTGTGGCGTTACAGAATAATGACCATTTCTGACGGCTACTGTTAACCAAGTGCTACTTGCTAATCTTAGTCTGCTAGATTTAGGTGTTGTTAGCGCCATGACCTGTTGACAAACTGAGCAGTTTTTACTTACTTTAGGTCAAAATCACTGGTAGAAAGTAATTTAATCCTGTTGCGGTGATCATAGCATGCTGTCTGTCTGTCTGTCTGTCTGTCTGTCTGTCCAGAGGCCACTTGCTAATCCCAGCTTTCTGGCTAAACCGGAGTTTTATTTGACAAGAGATGCAGGTTTTTGTTATGTTAGCTCAAAATTGGTGGTAGAAAATTAAAACCACTGTTCCACGGATTTGGAAAGGCTCATGTAAAGTATTAAATGCTGTTGCTGCTACTTTAGCCTGCTGCTCAACTGACGATGGGTTCCAATCAAAGAGGAAACGCGAGCTGCACTATGTTTACGTCCACGGGAAGCAAGCAGGTAAAGTATACTTATCAGCATCTATTTCTTTTGATTTTTTTTTTTTTTTTTTTGTCTCTCCAGGTGTGACGTGCTGCCTTTTTCAGGTCTCACTATCTACACCGTAACACAATTCGCAAGTGTCCAAAAATTAAAAAAAAAAAAAACGTGCATGTCCAGATGTTCAACTTTTACTTTAACCCACAAACAAAAAAGGGACTATTCTTAGTTGTTCACGTATTTGTAAGATAGCAAATCATGACCATCCAACGAAAAGCACGTAACATTGAAAACTGTAAGTACATTTTTACACGACAACCTACTTTGGAAAAATATTTTTACATATTTGAAAGGTAGCAAATACTGTACGTAGAAATGTACACATTTTGTTCTTATATTTTTTTCAAGGTCCCAAATGATCACTTCTCATAATTGCTGTCCATAAAAAGCATTTATCTCCACATTTTGCCATTTTTATCGACATCGGTGAAATGTCTTCAAGAAACCAGATCATTTTTACTTTGAATCCAACTTATAACAAAAATATTTTAAAATTTGTTAAAAAAAAAAAGAAAATTGGCAATGCATGTTTTTGCATTACGCAGCCACAATTTACTAAAATCCGGAACCAAATCCCGACACGGCGAGGTCCAAAATCTTTCAGCGCATATCAAAACCTCCATATCATCAAAAGCGAGGCGGATTTTTCGGCCTCGGCCTCGGCCTGACGACCGACAAACGTGACCGCGCGTCTAACCCACTTGGCAGCGGTTGCGACCGGAGCAGGTGTCGTGTTTTGCTCTGGCCTGGCCTGACTTTTTCGCTTTTCTCTCTGCTCTTTCCTTTGGCCCACGTCCGCGTCGTCATTCCTTCCTCACGCTGGCGACGGTCGAGGGGAAATACGCTCCAGAAAACGCCGGCGGGACTCCAGCAAGGTGCGCCAACATGCATGCGGACTTGAGAGGTTTCTCCACAAATATAATCGTGCGCAACCAAAGCGAATCGTTAATAACGCTGTCAGTGATAAGCGTGGACTCACCGTTTGGCCGGAATCCAACTGCTTCTCAACTCTTGTCAAAACTCTGATGTTACACCCAACGGCTAAGGAAGAATTGACTTTTTGGCCACTACCAAGCGCATTTAGCCAGTTTCAATAATGACAGTAGCTTATTAAGTCAACAAATGTATGAATCAACAGAATCTGTCAATTAGTGATTCAAAAATGACGGTGGATGAAAAGCATGTTGCAGTAGCTACAAATTTTCACCATTTTCACTCTTTGTGTGCAGCATTACCATTTTTTCTTTGCTGAAATGTCTTTTTTAATGATCTATTTTTCATCTTGTTGCTATAAATCATCCAAATTGGACATGCGCGCTCTTGATCGGACGGTGACGTCATTTGCAGCAACAACGTTTGGCGTTGCGCTTTACTTTTTGCAGCGACATTCAACTTGCGCCCCAGTCGCTGACTTAAATGCACGTTTGAGGACGGAGCCGTCCGTCGCAGTCTGTCTGCAACCTCTTATTTCCCGGCGTAGGAAATCAGGCTTTATTTGGGTTGGCAGGAGGACGTCCTGCCTTGGCCTCACGCCTTTCGCATGAGGCCTGGCCCGGATGGCTCGTATAATACCGACAAGACCCGGCCGGAGTGGCACCGAGACCGTCCAGAGAGGGAGGATATTCAAAGCGACGTAGGGAAAAGTCAGCCGAAGCCCACGCGGGGCCCGCCGAGGCCAGGACAGGAAACGGGTGAGAGCAAAAACTGGTTTCCCCGGTTATGAATCATATCGTCTTGTAATTCTGCTGACGACCTGAGTCACAAGCGTAGAAGCCAGACGCCACAATCGAGAGGCTTTTCCGGCTTTTCCTGTCAGAAGCCACGGCAATTTTCTGACACCCGGGGAAAGCGTTCAATTGTCTCGTGACGACTAGGTCAAAGGTTAGGAAGAGTTCACGCGTGCAAAGAAAGCCTTTGTCTTAAAAAAAAAAAAAAAAAAAACATAGCAAAATGTCATTTATGATCATTTCAAATCATCTTTGCGCTGTCGAAGGCCACATCCCGTCAAGGCGAATCTCGTATTTGATTCCATTTCATATTATATCAAATGATGGTCATTGGAGCCGACAGAATCTCCTGGAAAACGGAATCGAATCAAAATAGGATTATGGGGCTAGTCGTACCACACTGCAACAGGAATTGCGTCATAGTTGTATCATAATTTGCATTATTCACATGCGAAATGACACTGGATCCGAATTGCGGTGACTCCTATCGTAAGTAGCAACGTAATTGGAATGCGACGCATCGCAGTGAGGGTGAAATGATATCATATCAGAATTAGAGGGAATCGTATTGCAATTGCTGTTGCTCATCATGCTCACCTGCTGAATGGGATCCAATCAAAACTTGCATCATCATTCAAGTGAATCATTAACTCTGCAATCGTATCGGAATTGGAATGAATTGTGTCGCGCCTGCGTTGCCTTCATCTGGATCGTGGATTGATTTGCATGATAATTGGACTAAAGCATATTGCATTGGACGGGAAATGGAGTGAAATGTTTCGTAACGTCATTGGATCGACTCTGAGGTGAATCATTTATCGTACCTTTATCAGAGGGAATTGGAACTGGAGCTCATCGCAGTTTCTCTCTGGTAATTGGATTGAAATGTACGACATCATAATTGGAATCTTTTGTATCGTTACGTTGTAATTGCAGTGAATCGTCCCACTGCAGTCATAAGAAAACGCAACTGGGGTGAATCATGTCACTTGACTTTGTAATTGGACCTTTTTGAATCGCAATTGGGGGCAACCAACTTACAGCGTAATATGACGTCATAAATCATATTTGAGTGCTTTGTTAAAGAAGTGAATCGTTTCCGTTTGAATGAATGATGTCATATTGCAATTGTAATGAATCCTCGGAAGTGTATCAAATGCACATGTGCCTTAATTGACGAGTGGGACGTTAAAGCAAAGCTGAATGCTAATCAAGCAATGTGAAATTATTTAGCGTCATCAAATTTGACCCGTGACGTCAGCCAAGACATTCGCCAAAATGCAAAATTTGAATTTGATTGTTTTGCTGGTCCATGAAGCGAGTGAACAATTGGCCAGTGAGCCAATTGTGTTTGTTTTTCATCGGCTCTGTCCAAACTTGAACCGGACGGTATCACGGTGACGCACACAGCGCGTGTGGGGTCGGGGGTCGGGGGTCGGAGGTCGGGTGGGGGCAAATCAAACATTGCGCCGTTGCGTTCACGGGCAACTGCAGAAACTGGTCGATATCGACAAAGCAAACACAAGAGTGAGCTTGGCCGCCCGCCTCGTGTGTACATTTTTTTTCCCCTCCTCCGGCTCATATCGACCGAGCAGTTCATTCAACTCTTGGAAGTTTCGATTGCATCTTTTGTTTTTCTGCCTCTTTGCGCGTTCGCTGCAACGGTCGCAGTCAGCCGCTGCAGAGCAGCTCATGTGATTTTGTTTTCTCGCCGCGACTTACTATGCCGCCGTCCCAAAAATAGCTCCTCCGACAGGGCTACACTTAACAACACGCACGGCAAACACAAACTGGCGCAGCTTTTGTTATCGTTATCCTAATGGCATATTTGCCCAAGTCATATTTCAGTGTCTTCAAAACAACAACAAATTCGCCAAGCGAGAAAAGTCCCGTTACCTCGATTGAACCTTTTGCAGATGAGCAAGACCTGCATGATCATGATGAGAATCCAAAAAAGATGTTCACACATATTTTTTTATCGCTATCGTGACGGAATGTTTAAATCTTTCTGAGCATCAATGTCTAGATAGACTTTGATGTCCCTTTTGTAGTCTTGCGTTTCATGCGAATTGTTGCTTTTCATGCACGCAAATGTTTTTGTTTACAATGTTTTTTTTTGTGTGTAAACAGTTGGTGTGAGGATACAGTATGCAGTATCCTAATCTGCATGTTGGTCACTTTGGCTGAACCAAATCCAATTTTGCAGAGAGAAAAATCTGACGCTTTCAGAAAATGATGCTCTGGACTTCAAATTTTTGATTATATCAACCCTGTTGCAAATTTGCAAACCCTGCCCGGAAAGGGTTAATAATTATTTATTTGTGATTCCTGATTCTTATATACGGGGTGAGCCAAAAAGATGCGTACCCATATTTCATTCGATAAAAAAAAAAAAAAATCCATTTTTTAACGAATGTCTTTTCTGTCGCAGGACGTGAAAGGTGAACCTGTGGATGATCATTTGCAGCTATAGTTGCCCCGAAAATGTCTTGGACAAATCAGCGGAAGATATTCTCCCTGGAGGGAGACCTATTTTGCGACAAAATCATACCAGCGTGTACAGATTCAGTTTCGGAAGCGTTTCCATTGTCGCAACTTTCCATCAAAATCAACGATTGTTAGTTTGCGAAAGAGGAGCGTATAAAAGTCATTCAAAACTTTGCCAGACGCGTACACGTTTGCTTGCAACGAAACGGTGGACATTTGGAACACATCTTGGGAAAGCCATAAATTGACAGAAATAGCTGAAACTCTGGCGAATGGCCTTCCAGAAACTGAATAATGTGTGGTTGTAATTTGAAAGAAATAGCTTTTTAATCAAAAGCCACAATTGACATTTTCATGGGTACGTATCTTTTTGGGTCGCCCTGTATTATGGCAAACGTTTGAATTTTTTTGCCTTGGGTATTTGACCAGCTCGTGAATCCTCTTCTTAAAACGATACTTTAGTGATCATGTACTCTTATGCTTCCTTTGTGAACCAATGATGAGAATATGTCATATACAGTTGGGCATATCTCTCATAAGTCTTCTCGTCCTTTCGGCTTGTCCCGTACGGGGTCGGCACAGCGTGTCATCTTTTCTCGTGCATCTTCCTCGATAACACCGACTGCCCTCATGTCCTCCCTCACAACATCCATCAACCTTCTCTTTGGTCTTCCTCTCGCACTTTTGCCCGGCTGCTCCATCCTCAGCACCCTTCTACCAACATCCTCAGACACTCTCGCCTCTGGACATGTCCAAACCGTCAAAGTCCTCTTTCTCTTACCTTGTCTCCAAAACATCCAACTTTTATAAACTTTGCACTTCATCCCAGCGGAGACTCTTCGGTCACATAGAACACCAGACACCTTCCGCCAACTCTTTCATCCCGCTTGGACCCGTTTCTTGACTTCCTTGCCACCCTCTCCGTTGCACTGTGTTTGAAGTCGTCCGCCCTCGCCGTCTCCTCTCCCCGGAGCTTCACTCTTCTCATAAAAGGCTTTGATAATATCCCGAAAAAATGACTTTTCCCGAATGCCTTCCTTTGTGTGCATTTGAATAACTGTGAATATTTAAGACCAATCCTGTACCACGTTGCAGTGTACATCTTTGCGTTTAGTGAGGGTGCCAAATACTTTGTGCAACGGCCCCTTTTTGTCTTTGACACGCTCCTCCGAGTTATTTCTGTCCCACGCAAAGACGACGCAGTGAAGCGTGCGTTTGTGCGTGTTGCAGCAGGATAATTAGACCTTTTGCCTTTGCTCACCGAGGTTCCCTTCGACCGCCAGGGTGAAAAATAACCGAGCTACACGGCGACGGAGAGCGGCCCCTCACGCGCACGGACGCCGCAGAGCGTTTACGGAAAACAAACACACAACGCAGCAATCCCACATAACCGCTGGGCAGACGTGCAGATGACTCGTGTGTTGATGTGTTCGAGCGCACTCGACAGTTTTTTTCTCGTTTTGTTTTTTTTTGCATCGCTGGCGCATTTGTGGACAAGTTAGCTGTGATTAGCGCAGTCGTCCGAGTGGCCGGCAAAGGAAGCTAACGAGGGCCTGGGACTAAATGGAGAATTGGGACCGTCACGTTCTTAAATTGAGGAATATTCACAAGTGGCGATTAGCGCTTAGTTGAGAGAGAGAGAGAGAGAGAGAGAGAGAAACGCTAGAATGGAAAGTTGGCTGTAGTGGCTGCCAAAACCAACAAACAAAAATAGTGTTCTAGTTCAGACGTTACTTGTTACACTTGTCGTTGTTTTGTGCTTAAAAGAAGAACTTACACTTTCCTAAAAACGAGAAAAACTGTGGGTATTGGACTTTCCTTTAAAAAAAAAAAATGAAAAAAAAAGTTGTCTTCCTTGTATGTCTAACCCTAAAAAGAAAAGCAACTTCTGGTTCATTGGCCAAAGCGGCTCTCCGTGCGACCCTTGTTGCTGTCGCGAAGGTCATCGGAATCCTGACTGCTTGCATGTGCCGCCTGGCACCAGAAGAAGGAACCAGCCTCCGCCTTCCTCTTTTTTTTTTTTTCTTTGTTTTTGTTTTGTTTTCCGGGGCCTGCTCATTGTTCTACGCACGCTTTCGGAATAATTATAGGCCCGCGCTCGCGATTACGAAGACACACAACACACCTTCTTCTCTCGGTAACTTCCCCAGTCACGTGAAGAAGTGTTGAGTCACAGCGGCGACTTATCACATTATCGCACTCTTCTCCGGCCTCCTGCCGGCTTCCTCTGCGGCGAGCGAGGCCCGGTTCCGTCCACAATCTGAACGCGTCTAAATGTTGCTTTTAATCGCTAAAATCCATTTTTATGTGCAGGCACCGGCGGTCGCACGCGAGCGCAGTAATTGACTAACAGTGAAGACCGGGGGGGGGGGGGGGGGTGTTACTAAGCTGCGCTAATGACGGGCTTTAGAAGCAACGTCTCGGGAGGAGCCTGGCGAGTGGAGCTTTGTGACACACGGAAGAGATTAAACGGCGGCGATGATGCAACGGAGAGAAATGATGCCAAAACCGAAACGGGAGTCACGCGTAAAACATTCTCCTGCTGCCCTCCATCCAATGTCTTGATGAGATGTTGCGTCGTCTGTCGGTAAAAATAACCCTACAGTCCGAAAATGTCCTCTGGGGTCAAACAGGCTGTCTGCAGGTTTATTGATGCCAAAATTGGGACTTTTACAAGAAAGTCTGCAATAGACTTTTTGCAGTGTTCCGCTGCTATCTCGGTTCTGTTGTGTGTGCTGTTTTTTTATGTGTTGCTGCTCTTTGTGGGGAAAGTAGCAATTGCTGGAAGGTTGCTTTTTACCATAACGCTGAACTATTCCATGTTATGCTAGCGGTCTTTCAATAGATGTCGTGAAATTGTTTGGTTGCACGTTTTTTTTTTTTTTTTTGGGGGGGGTGTGCGTTCCTGCTATTTTCTCGGTTTATGTCAATTTAGCAAATATTTGAAGGTTTACAATTACCATAACATCTGCGCAAATTCCTGTCGGCCCGTCATTTGGCATCATGCGTTAGAGTGGCAGTTTCCTTAAATCTAATTTCATGGTTTACTTTAAGAACTGTGCAAGCGCCAGTCGTCCTTTTTCTTTTTTTTTCGGTCTGGTTTTTGCCTTGCCATTTACGTGCAGCGATTTCTCTACATTCTTTGAATCTTTTGCTGATCTTTTGGAGCATAGAGGAGCAAAATCCCGAAATTCCTTGGAACTGTATGTCCAGTATGTTGAGAAAAGTTGCTCTTAAACTGCTGGCCCATTTTTCTCCCGCAATTGATGACAAAGTGGTGAACTCGCCAGTATGCTCGTTTGTCTACAAGTGAGCCTTTCGGGGTTGCCCCCTTTGGTCCACAATCACGATACTCAACCTGTTGGCCTCCTTCCCAATCTTTTGGTGCTCCTGTCGCACCTTTTTTGGACTGTGTTGCATGCATCAAATTCAAAACGAGTGGAATGTAATGTAATTTTCACCTACGGTCTGGAATGTAATCAGAGTAGCTAAAAGGTCGAATTAATGCAAAAGAAGACTAACCCTCAGTATGTAGTCATTGTAATCGTCGCCGATGCGTCGAAGCACCTGTCCGATCTCCACGGCCTGCATGGCCTCGGCTACGTCTCCGGCTCCGGCAGAACTTCCTGCGACCAAAAGAAGAAAACATTTCACCCCTTATGCGACCATAAAAGCGCTGGCGAAATATTAGCGTGAGAGCTTAGCCCCGTGCCTTCCCGCCACGACGCTGCCATTCATCAAAAAAGCGGGGAAGACAGACGGGCCCCGGCCAGTAATTACACGACTGAAGTCGTCTCCCTAAATCAAAGCAAGCCGAGGAGGAGCCGACCGACCGACCGGCTGGAAGGAAGTCGCGCCGAACGGATCCTAACCCAGTCGCAGACGACCCGCCGACCCATCTTTAGAAGTACTTTGTGGTTTGAGTGCAATCTGATGGTGGCCGCTGAATATCCTCACAAAAGACCAGCACGACTGTTTTGACTGCCACACGCACACCAAATATCAAGCCTGTTAAAACCCACAGCTCTTAATGGACCTTGTTGAGACTCCAACAAGCTGTCCTGTGCTGATACAGAGTGGAAGGACACAAGTGCTGAGATTTGGACTCTACACCTGTACGATTTGAATCGATACAAACGATCTGGCTTTGCGAAACACCTCCTCCAAGGCCAGGTGAGGAGTGCTCCGTTCCTCACTCTGTGTAGTTTCAGACTCTCACGACATGTATTTTAAATCCGTGATTTGAAGAAATGCTAAAGGACAAAAGCTCAGCTCAGGATCCTAAATTGAGTTCTGCATTGCTCCACTCCTGTCCTGTAGGTGGCAGTGGTGGCTAGTACCGTTAGATTATATCCTCCTAATTTAGTAGCTAGTTTACTATCCCGAGATATAGGCGGACTCCAAAACAACTAGCTCTTTATGATTGTGAATGCTACAAAACACACACACACACACACACACACACAAAACAAAAACATCATTGATTGCACTTGACATTGCTCAAAAGTAGCAGAATTGTGCCACATTACTTACACCTAGTTCAACGGCTCGTTCAATACGGTAATATGTCCAATTTTCAAATCCTGGCATTATTAAACATTTTACACACACACACACACACACACACACACACACACACACACAAAACAGCTCAAGGTAGTTGCAAATTTTCCAACAATCACTAATTGAGCTAGCATAGTGGCTAATGTACAACTTCTGTGTTACTCATTAACGTTCAAGACAAAATTCAGCTCCTGTTAGTTGTACATTTTCTAGCAATGCTAAATGTCAACCATGTATGTATGTATATGCTGGCAAAGTTGTAATATATATATCAGGATTGTCATAAATGTTATATTGTTGAAAATTCTGTGGTTCAGTCATTATAATTCCACTCCAGTCCTATAGATGGCAGCATTGTGCATCCGCCCCTTTTACTCTGAAATGACCTTCCCCAAATTTTCCAGTACTTCATTGTGACTGCTCCTGGCAGAATAGATGTGAATTTAACGCAATGTTTGCTCTCATCAAACATGTTTCCCATCCCACGAGGCTAAATGAGGTCAGCTAAAATATTAGATTTGAGGACAAAATGGGACTCTGTGCGGCTCGAGCTCATCGTTGTTGTTTATGCGTCAGAAGCGACACTGTGAGGGGATTAGCGCCGGTCGTCCGCGCTTGGTTTGTCCCGCGATGCTGGTCGTTTGTTAGCAAAACAAGCGTTCGGAACAGTGCGGTGGCTAAAACTGGGCGACATCGTTTCAAAGTGGCGCTTACGTAATGAAAAACAAACACTTTTGTGTCCCATGGCTGGAGGAGAAAGCGGAGAAAAGGATAAAAAAAAAAGACTCTGAAAGCAACTTTCGGCAGACGGGGGCATCACGATGAGAAATGGAGTTCTGGGAAAAGTCTAGCGCCGATATTAGAGAAGATAGCCGAGAGCTGACGTTGGCACAAACTATCAAATCTACAGCAAAGTTCTGTTCAGCATAAAAAAAAATGATGATTATTATTTTTTTTTACCTGTTTTGGTTGTTGAACTTTACCAAATGAAACTATTTAGACATGCTTACACCAACTGATACAGTCAGCTCACCATTTTTTAAAACTACAATTTCGGCCTATAAAAAAAAAAAAAAAAAAAAAGACTTTTGCGATCCTCGGCAACATTTTAATCATGCATAAATGTTTTGCAGTGGACCATGTTGAGATTATTTCTTTGTGCTCTCCCAACCCTCTGCAATTTTTCACCAAACATGACCCAGAAAAAGAACCCAAGCAATTTTCAACACCTTTCGGCTGGCCAAAATCGTAATGATGAAAATGCTTTTTTATCAAAGTTTGAAGGCAAATTGGGCCGAGCAACGAGTGATCAAGTTCCTCTTCTGTGTGGTGCACAGGGTGCCTCTGCTCCGAGTTTCCCAGGAAACCGCCTGCAAATTCTGATAAGAATGGCAGGATTTTTGTCCCTTCCAGCTTGCGCTAAGCTCATTGTCAATCGTGGCCTTTAAACAATTTGTAAAGCATTTTACACCGAGCACCGCTTTAAAAAAATTCAGTCAATGTTCCTTGTTTTGTTTCGGTTTTTTATTATTATTATTTTTTTTTTCTTCATTAAATTACCCCCACCCCCACCCGTATGGGCCCGTCCGGTTCCTGCCATCTCTCCCTGTCCTTTCTGCGTTGCGAGTCGACGATTTGACGCCTTGAAGCGAGATAAACGAAGCAGCCGGCGGGCGTCCGCAGTGACTCATGCTGTACTTTCGTGTTTGAGTCGAACACCCACACTGCAGTTGAAACGTCACCGCACGCGGCAGCTGCTTTTCTGCGCCAAGTAATATGTATGTATTTATTTATTTTTTTTTAATCAATTTGCGGTGCCCACACTCGCAGCGATGACCTTCGGCGAGAGTCATTCGCTCGCAAAGCCGCAGCTGCACTCGCACGGGAGATTGTTTACACACGCAGACGGCCTGCTCACGTGGTGAGAGTGTCGCGCGGCGGCGCGCTCACCGTGCAGCGTGCGCGCTCCCCGGTCACGCGCCTCCTCGGCCACGCGCCCCAATGCGTGCAGCAGCGCCTGGGCGGACGGGCTGGGCGTCTGCGTGCAGGCGACGGCGCGCGGCGGCGCAGGCGAGCCCGGCTGCGAGTCGCCCTCGCCGGAGAAGTAGCCGCTGGACGAGCGCCGGTACGGGAAGTGGAAGACGGTTCTGGTTTCGAAGACGCCGCGGCGCTCCAGGGAGAGGAGGGGGGTGACGACGCTGCTGCTGCTGCTGCTGTCGCCGCTGCTGCTCCGGCGGCGGCGGCGGCGGCGGGGAGGCGAGCGCTGGGCGCCCCCTCCTCGGGCTGCTCCGGAGCCCGACTCCTCCGTGCGGCTGTCGTTCGACTGCGGCTCCGGCTCCGGCCGCGGGCGTCCTGGGCTGGCCTGTGTGCTCACTGCGGTTCCATGGGCCCTGCGAACACAACGGCACCGTCAGCCAAGCACCGCGGCTTCTCGCGCTTCTCCCTCGGCTGCGGCGTGTGCGCCGGCTCGCCCTCCCTCCATCGGATTTATTTTCACCGCCCGCCGAATGGAAATCGAGCGCGTTCGCTGTCGCCGTGCAGAATTCCAGCCGGGATGCCCCACCTCGTCCGAACCGGCGCCGGTGCGCCGTTTCAAAAAAAAAAAAAAAAAAAGCTGCCGTGGGTTTGGTTTGTTTTGTTTTGTTTTCCTGCGGGATGAAGTCGAGACTGGCGCGTGAGAAGGAAGCAAACTTTAAAAAGTGCGTCACACGCCAACCCGATCACGGAAAAAACAACTTTTACTGCAGCACTCGCGCGTCGTTATTAACGGTCACCGCCGCGCCGGCAACCTGTTGGCGCTCTTTCGATTGATTGTTTTGCATCGTTTCGGCTTGAGCCAAACCGTAACCGGAAAGGTCCACTCAATGACATTATTTCTCGCTCTCTCGCGGGGGGCGCATCTCTTCCTGTTTGTCCAGACTGAAGCGGTTTCCTCGGCGCGCGGCCACAATGACATTAAACGCACTTGAAAATGATCATTTTAATATCTTTCTTTTTTGTGGACTTTGCCAACTTGCGCCGGCAAAACAGCAGCTTGGCGCAATTTTAACAGCGGACACGTGAAACGTGTTCAATGAACGCATCCGCAATCGTAAACCTGTCATCGTCATCGTTATTATTATTTCTTGTTTTATTGACGCTGCATGACATTATTATTATTATTATTGTTAGAGCGTGCGCGCGTCCCGGCTCGCACAGGCAGAGTAAGTCGTGCGCGCCCCCAGCAGGCTGATGCTCGCACACACAACTTCCCCCCCCCCGCCCCCCTCACCGTACCGAAAACCGGCGTCAGCCTGTAAACTCCTTCGATGTTTTTTATTCCTATCACCGAAAAAACATACAGGTGAACCAGTCTCCGATGTGACGTCACAAATCGGAAGAAAAAAAGCGGGGGGGGAGGGGGGATGTGAACCCCTTGAACTCGGTGAGATGAGGCAATTTTACACCAAATAAAATCATCAAATTTGTTGTTAAAAGGTGCCACTCGAAGCATTTCCTGAAGACCTTGAACGCACCATTACATCACGTAAACTTTTAATTGTTGTTGTTTGCCAAACGTAGTAAGAATTGCAGCTAAGTGGGATGAATTTGCACTTTTGCAGTTCCTTATTGAGTCCTGTCGTCGTCTCGCGTTTGGAGCGCGCGGCGAGACAGCTGACTCGCCGGCGAGGCGAGCCCCGAGGCCGTCGGGGCAGTCGGGGCCCGAAAACGTCAACAAAATTAGAATAAGCAGATGGAAGGGGAGAAACGGGCCAACGGGAGCCGGTTGGGACTCACCTGCGCATGTCAGTGGTGACACATGACGGCCGGCTCGCAGAACAACAGTCGAAATCAATCTTGAAATGAAAAAAAAACCCCAAAAAAACAAAAAAAAACCAACGACAACAACAAAATCCACTGGCGAGTCCGAGTAAAGTAGTTTCCAAGAAGTGAGGGAGGCCCCAAATAAATCCTCAAAGTGGTCCCGAACAATCCGCGTTGAAAAGAAGCAAAACAAAGTCCAGCAGCGTGTTTTTGTCAGAGCGAAGGTTTCCTTTTTGAGTTCTGCAGTCGAGTCTTGCGCTTCGGAGCCCTCGCGCCCCTTTTAAAGGTCTGGCCCCGGTGGGCGGGGCCTCGCGGAAACTCCCGTACTCGCTGCCCTGGCGCCCCCTGGCAGGCCGAGTGCGGTAAAAGCAGCGCCTGGACCTTTGCTGCGTTTTCGAACTCACCCAACATGGCAGCACGGTGGCGCAGCAGTTCTGAGGACAGGCTTTGGTAATTAATGTTCTAATTTATGAATTAAAAGGCATCCTCATAAATGCATGAAGACAATGGTGAAAAAAAAAAATCATCTTGCAAGCAACTGAAAACCCTCCAAATCATTTTCAGCCTTCTGACTCGCAGCGGCATTACGAGTTCAACGCGTTTGTCCCCCGTAGGCCACCGTTTGTCTTTTTCACCGAGCAACAATTCCAACAACAATGACCTCATCAATCGCGCGTCACCTCCCGCAAGACTTCAGCTCAGTGAGCCTTCCACATGCAGCCGAAGCCACTTGTAGTTTCGCTTTTGCCCACTTGGGGTCGTCGACTCGGGTCAGCCCGTCGGAACTTTTTGGCTGCTAATTTTGGGCAACATCAGCCGAGCCGACGATTGGGAAATTTTCGGAGCTCGATTTGTGAGTCCGATGTGATGAAAACGTGGCAAACAAAATCTTTCTTCTAATGAGTGACTGCATCGTGAAAGATGTTTTTAACAACGGATTCGTGCAGTACGACAATTTGAACAAATTGCAAGTTGAAAAGCAGACGCACACACACACACCACACACACACACACACACACACACGCCGTGCAGGCAGACAAAAGGCCGAGCGAGTTCATCAATAAAATTTACATGCGCTCAATACTGATTAATTCCTCAGTGTGGGAACCTTTTCTGGAACGCGTCTCGGAAGGCGCTTCTTCGTATGCACACCTCAGATCAAGTTATTCCGGGAAATACTTCATTTTAGAAAAAAAAAAAAAAAAAAACATCACAAAAACAAAAGTAAACACTGTTCAACTCGCAACGTGAACGTAAACGTTTGCCTGACATCAACGAGCCGAGAGAACCAAAGGACATGAAATGAGATCATTTCTTATGGTAAAAGGAATTTATTTATAACAACTTCATTCACACTTGGTTATCCTTTCTTTTGAAAAAAAAAAATCCATAAAAATGATCAGAAAATGTTTTTCTTAATTTAATGCCAAGCAAAAGAATAATGAATTTATTTGGAGAAAATAAAATCATGTTGCAAAAATGTTTCTTTTACAATCAGTTAAATGACAATTCTGGTCAAACGTAACACCCTCCCCACCCAATAAAATCGTGTAACTTGACAACTACGTAATTGCATATCCCCCCGAAAAGAGATATTTGCAATAACAAATGTCTTTTTTTGAACTACTAATGTTTTGAAATTTCAGATCCACACCGTGATGGCGGTGATAATTCACAGAGCGGCTTTGGAACATTTTGTTGTGGGAAGGTTGTAAAGATCTCAACGCTGAAGTAGTCCACGTGTCGAATTGCCCGGAACGGACCCTCGTTTTCAGTCAGTATTTGAAAGAGCTGCGCGTACTCTTCCATTGTACATTTATAATTCAGTATGAAGTGCATCAGATTGAAAATCATCGTTTTCCATTATAAACACAGCAAAAGTGAAATGCGAACATTCAGAGTTAGTCATGTAAATGAAGTTTTGAACTAAAACCAAGACAGAACCTTCATTCATTGTAGATTTGTTGACCGTGAAGGCGAGAGGATTCCTCAAAAGTGAAAACACATTTTTTTGGATTAGATAAAACAATGCTATCACAGCTAAAAAGATGAAGTCCGAAAACATTACCATGTTGTTCCTTTAAGCCATCAAGATTGAATTCCAGACGATAGACGGGTGTTCAAATACTTATTTGCAGCTCAGTATCACACAAATAAATCATTAAAAAAAATCATACATTGTCATTTCTGGATTTTTCTTTTGAGATGATCTCTCTCACAGCGGACATGCACCTGCGATGACAATTTCAGATTTGATTTCTAAGTGGGAGAACTTGCAGTATTGTTTTGTTCATTTTTGTTTATGATTGTTTCATTACACTTGTTTTCTTCCCTGTATGAGAAAATACTTACATTTCAACTCCTGACTCTGGCATCTGTGTGGAATTTGGTGTGAATGTTTCGCTGGGAAGTCTAAATCTGAGTCTCGAACGCCGTTTTTAACGGCCCTTGATTGGAACATGCACGCAGATGAAATTTTTTCTTCGAGTTACGTGACGTTGACACCTCTTTTCCAAGGAAGTTGGACGATGGGAGAAGATCAAAAAGCTTGAAAAACAAAAGGGGGCACCCCCGATCCAGGGTCACGGCACCCCCATCCTCCTCCTCATAGTCACGGCTGGACTCACAACTACTTCTGGGTGACCAGGCCTTCCGCTCAACCGCAGAAGGGAGAGGGACAGGATACAACAGGTATGGTCATTTTTTTTTTTTTTTTTTTTCTCGAGCGAATATTTTCACAAGGAGATAAACTCTGAACATGAGCAACTCACTTTTTTTTCAACGGATGCGACGCCAACTTCTTCTTCTTCTTCTTCTTCTCCTCACCGGAGACCGCCTCACACGTGACCCCGCAAACACGCGGACGCCGGCTGCCTGTCACGCTATGACCTCTGAGCCTTTCCATCAATTTTAATAAACCTTAATATCTCATAGTCCATTTTTTTTTTTTTTTTTGACAGACCCACCACCGAGGAGTGACCATATATGGAATTCCGGATCCGTGACGCGAGATGATCTCGGGGACCCCCTCCTCCTCCTCACCGGAGTCAACATCAGCTGACCCTACGGGCGAACAGGAAATTGCTTCGACCCCATAATGGCGCCAACACCCGCTGCGTGACACGAGGTCACCTCGGGGTCATTTATTCAATTTTATTACTATCACTTGGTTATCCTGAATTGTTAACAGGATGCCTTTCATCTCTTGGACATCAAAGAAGTGTCAAGACCATAAAAACAACAAGTGCGTGACACAGGTCATTAATCACTTGACTTCAAAGGAAGATAAAAAGCCATAAATGTCATAAAATGTTTATTACTATCACTGTTAACAGGAAGCCTTTCAACTCTTGGACATCAAAGAAGCGCCAAGACCATAAAAACAACAGGTGGGTGACAGAAGGTCATAAATCACTTGACTTCAAAGGAAGATGAAAAAAAAAAAACAATAGGTGTCATAAAACATTTATTACTATCATTGTTTTTCCTTCATTGTTAACAGGAAGCCTTTCACCTCTTGGAAATCAAAGACATGTCAAGACCATAAAAGCAACAGGTGCGTGACACAGGTCATAAATCACTTGACTTCAAAGGCTAATATGACGTCAGAGTCATAAATCCTTCCTTATTCGGGTCATAAATCAATTTACTTCAAAGGAAGATAAAAAGCAATAGGGGTCATAAATCACTTGACTTCAAAGGGTAATTTATGACATCAGTGTCATAAATCTTTGCTTATAAGGGTCATAAATCACTTGACTTCAAAGCAGAACCTGACAGGAGGGTCATAAATCATCCCTTATCAGGTGTGAAATTCCTGAGTGACATAATCCACACAATTTATTCTCTCAAATGCCCTTTTGTGTGAGCTGCTGGTCCAAGATGGCGGCCGCCGTGCGCCCGTCGCTGGCGGGGAAAAAGCGCAAACGTGTTCTCGTCAGGAGGTTTTCCGTGATTCGCGTGACCTCGTTAAATTTATGCAACTGACCGTTGTTGTTTGTTTTGTTGAGATGACGCTCCCCTCCCCTCGCACCAGCCCCCCCACAAGAAGTCGAACGATTGTCGCGAGCACTTTCGCCGGAAATTACCGCAGCACCTTTGTTGGTGCTGCTGGCCGCTCCGCACCATCGCTTTGTTTTCACTTCACGATAACAAGTGACGGCGGAACAGTGGAGCCGCTGGTAAAGCGTTGGCCTCGCAGTTCTGAGGACCCGGGTTCCATCCCGGCCCCACCTGTGTGGAGTTTCCCCAGTTGGGCACTCCGGTTTTCACCCACATCCCGAAAACCTGCAACATTCATTGGACGCTCTAAATTGCCCCGTCGGTGTGATTGGGAGTGCGTCCGTTTGTCTCCGTGTGCCTTGCGATTGGCTGGCGACCAGTTCAGGGTGTACCCCGGCCGCCTCCAGCCTGTCGACAGCCGGGATAGGCTGCAGCACTCCCCGCGACCCTCGTGAGGATAAGGGGTGAAGGACATGGATGGACGGATGACAAGTGACAAAGTGCCAATGTACAATTCGACCCCCCCCCCCACCCTTCCACGCACACACACACACACAAAAAAAGCCTACTAGATCATCCGAACTTTATTTTTGGGCTTAATCATAAGCAAGTTGCGACTCCGATTTCACTTTTTGAGTCGGAACGCGATTTGTCAACACTTCTTTGGCCCGCGTTCATTTTTCATTCTTTTTGGGTTTGAACTCGCACTAAATTGTTGTTGTGTTTACGTGTGTTAAGGTTGCGTGTGTACATTTTTGCGCTGGCAGACGTGTCCTGCACTTGCCGGAGATTTGCACTTGTGCGCGAGTACAGCTGGCCTCACTTGGCTGTGGTTAAACAATAGTTTTACCTCACACGGCACTACGACTACTACTACGATGACTCCAAGTCGTCACAAGCCTCCTGATACGCTTCCTCGGGCATGCTTGTCATCCAAAAGTAGCAAAAACAAGACAAAAATCCCAACAACGGTCTTTTTTGTGTGTGTGTGTGTGTGTGCGCGCGCGTGTCATTATTCTGCGATGAGGCCGATCGGTTTCGGGGTGCTCGGATTCATTTCAGGGATTCGTTCAAAAATGGGCTCGAAATGCCGCCAATATGTGTCCTTTGCAAAAATTCAAAACAGATAAGAGGAGGGTTGAAGTGTTATTTTACGTGATTGTGTGGGTTGAATTTTAATTTTAAATTATTTTTGTGCTGTGAAAAAAATCACACTCATGGAAAAAAGATTGACCTGCATGGAACAACACAAGTTTGTGTGTGTGTGTGTGTGTGTGTGTTGGTGTAGTTAAATGTCACAAGACAAAGCTCCAGAAGTGCGCTAACATTTAAATGACACGCGCTGACATTTTCTCAGCGTTTTTACTCTTCGTTTGCTTTCGACTGCAAACACGTGTCCAAGTGATCTTTTGACAGCAGGATGCAGATATTCCGATAAAAGAAGCAGCTGCACGCGGCGTTTCCCCCGCTGCAGATGCGTCGCCACAACGTCGCAGCACGTGGAGAAAGACTGCATACATACATATGTGTATGTATGTATGTATGTGTACAGTATACTCTATAGGCATGGAAAATGTTACATAAGAATGACTCCCAAAGAATGTTTCACATGTGTTGTGAGGTTCCAAACAATCGGACAATTTCATTCACTAAAATAAAATACAATCAGATAATATTTATTAAATGGGTTAAGGCGAAATCACTCATTGTATTAAAAATGTACTGAAAAATAATTGCATAAAAATACCTCCACATCTGTGAATATGGAAATATTCTGATATGACTTTATGCAAAATAATTATTCAAATGAATTTATGGACAATTAATCATCATCAACTGTGACTTGACAATAGCTTGATTGTATCCATAAAGATTCAAAGGGTTTGGACGACAACTTTCTTTTCAAATGTCTTGTCAAATTGTCCGACTTAAAGATATTGTTTGAAGGTTGAGCCCGAGATGCCGGACCACAGGTGTCAAACTTGAGGCCCGGGGGTCACATCTGGCCCGACACATCATTTTTTTTTGCAGCCCCGCAAAAGTACGTCATGTGCGTCAACTTCCTTAATTCTTGCTAAAATCTGTACCAAGTTTTGAAGTCATCATATGTCATGAATAATGACATACGTTGAGATATTGCGAGCATTTTGGGATGGGGGAGAAGGCTCACCAAACCCATTTTCACAGTAACCCTAACAATAGTTGGAAAAAAAAAACCTATACTAATTTCACAATCAATTTCCAGAATATATTTCATAATATGACAACACACTGAAACATTGATGCGTTTTCAAAGTCATGACGACCATTTGAGAGAAACCGTACCTCCAATGCGGCCCGTGACAAAAAGACACCCCTGGACTGTAGGCGGACTCGTCCTTGTGCCCGATCAGTCCCGCAAGGGCGGCGGCGGTGGCGGCAAATTTGAGAAATGCGTCGGTGGGGCGAACGGTAGAGAGCTCGTGTCTAAAGATGGCATACGGAAAGGGGACTGAGGACACATCCCTGCGGTGCCCCCCGTGGACGGAGGATGGTGTTGTTTGCTCATTTCGACCTTGTGACTGAGGTAGTCGAGTGCCCGGTGCCCGGTGGGCTGCCGACGCCCACTCGCTCAACTTTGTAAGATGTCGATGGGGCCATCAGTGATTCCTGTGCAGCGGTGTAGTCCCAAAAGAAGGCGGCAGAACTTCTTTCGGCCTCCTTCGGGAGCGTCCACGGTGTAATGCACAGGCGTAACCAGCAGGGGGAACCCGCGTGTCCAGAAAAGGATGAAATCAGAATGGGGGGGGGGACGAAAAGAAGGGAGAGGAAAGGAAAAGAAGAAAGGATGGAAACACGGTGCAAGCCCACAAAAATGTTATTATTTTCATCACTTCTGCTGGGATTTTATTGTGCAAGATCGTCCACGATCGTCACTTGAAAACTGATGTGTATCAGGAAAAATGCTTTTTTTTTGGTCCCAATTTGAAGATACATTTTCCAATGCAACATGTGCCTATTGCGATAGCAAGCTTGTTTTCTCTTTGAAATCTTTTGTGCTTCATATCTCCAAACATCGGCGATTATTTTCACATTTCGGCAAGATCGTAAACGATCGCCATCGTCGCAGCGTGGAACGAGCTTTGCCCACTTCTGCCGCTGGAGTAGATTGATAGGGAACCAAAAAACAAAACAAAACAAAAAAAAAAAAACCCCAAAACAAAACCAAAATACTCAATATTAAATCTATGACTATTTTAAGACGGTTGACTTTTTCTGCCTCCTTCCTTCATTCAAGGAAAAAAAAAAAAAACAAGATTGTATTGGAAAAATGTTATCAACTAAGTCAATTGTTCCGACTAATATGAAATCATTCCTTTCAAGACAGCCGACAAAACACGCGTGGGGGTGGCCCACGAGTGAGCGTTTTCCTTCTCGAGTTATTTCCAGGGCTTGGGTACTTTTGGCACGACGCGCCCATCCGCGATCCGTTTGCGGTTCGACGCCGTCACGTCCGCGTGCGCGAACAAGGAGGCGTTTGTGCGCGCGCACAAGACAAATCACAGGACCGGCCTGCTGCTTGCAAGCTCGCTGGGGAGGGACGCCCCCGCCCTCGTCCTTTTCATCCGCCTGCCGAGCGATCCCGCACTGCAGGGATTCGAACATGAGCGACGCGCAGGACCGCCCGGAAGACGCCACGCCGAACCCAAAAGGTACGAAAAATCCTTTTCATTCATTTCGCTCGGTCGGGCGCCAAACGGGAAGTTCGGGAGACACACTTCCTGCGATATGGACGGCAAAAAGTAATAACCGACCCATCAACACGGTCGCGACTGACGTGAGCAAAGTGGGGGAAAGTACTCATACTCATATTTCATATCATATTTGATATTTAAGTTCAGACAATCAGGAAAAGTACACAATATGAAATGTGCTTTGGCCTCCAAATTATTTTTGCTCTCAGTTATGCACAAAACTCTTTTTTACTAACCCTGAAAAGATTTTTTTTTTTTTTGGGGGGGGGGGGGGGGGGGGCTTTTTCTCAGGTGTGGACAAAAGTATTGGAGCACCCGTTCAACATGAAAAATGTCGGATGCGTGATAAGCAGTCGTTTGCTTTGCAGTTGTTGTTGTTGTTGTTGTTTTCTGCCCTTTTTTTGTTTTGTTTTGTTTCTTCTGGAAATAAATTTGACATGTTTTTGTGGAAACTGCCTCCGAAAAGACATCACATGACACGTGTTGTGCTTGAAACGTGAAGCGAGCTGGCGAAATGCGACCGCCGCAAATAAAGCGCACAAGGGAAGCGAAATCTCCTCAACCCCAACCCCCCCCCCCTTTTTTTTTTTTTTCCTATTTCATGCAACACGGACGTCACGAAATGAAGCTGACGGCAACCGCTACATCGTCACGGTGACACGGAAACGAGACGACGAGCCCGCAGCCGTTTAAGCAACGGCAAACAATCGCGTTCGCGTTTCCCCTCGCGGCTGACCAGCTCCTTCTGCGCCGAGCGTCGCACGCATCATTTTGGAAAGTCCAATGGACCCAACGTCGCTATAGACTGACCTGACCACACCTTCCGGTTCAGAACGCGGTCGCCATATTGGTTGGGTGAATTCGAGTCAACGAACCGGAACTAAGCAGGAATCATTTCCGAAAGGCGCATGAACGGCGGCGCGCTGCCACGTTATCGGTTGCTCAAACGAAAGCGGGCGTCTTTCTTCTGACTGCCAGCTGTGATCAAGAACCGGTGCGAGAAAACGGAGCCGTTAGCAACCAAACGGCGACGACCGGCGCTGTCTCGTATTAGCGGAGCCGATCTAGCAGTCCAGCACAATACTCGTGAGTGCGAGTGTATTTTCTGTTTTATTATAATAAGTTAGCGCACCGCTAGCTGTTTCGCAAGTTGAGTTCAAAATGTAGCCGTTGAAGTGGAGAAAGAGGTGCGGGCTCCACTTGGGACTCGTCCCGCTCGAACTTCTCTCTTTCGCCTTCTCGGTATCAACAACGAAAATAATAATCTTCAGAATTGAACACAACGCTGTACATATTTCAATTGCATTGTGCGGTACGCTAACCTTAGCAGGTTGCTAACAACGGATGAAGATGCCCAGCCATTGATGAATTGCTTGTAGGCCTCCAGACCTGTTGTCATTCTTTAGTTGGTCCACGGTTTAAGCGCTTGTGGAGAAGAGGAGAAAGTGGACGATGTCTGGGTAGGTTACCCACGCCCACATTTGTGTGCTCCATTTGTGTTTCTCCAAGGCATTTGGCCGAAAGGGACAAGCCGAAAGAAACTTGCTATTGTCCATCGGCGTTTCCTGAAACAACATCTCATCAGCACCGATAACTTTCCAAAGTCTTTTTAGCCATCATGCGTCACTTTTTTAACAGCCGTACGAACATTTGTGTAACTCTGGTCTGGATGCAAAAGCATTAGAGTGAACGGCGCGTCCGTTGCGTGAACCCATCCAACATGGCCGCGTGCCCCGGATGTAGTCATGTGGTCGAAAACGGTCTATCGGCTTCGGAAAAAAAAAAAACAACAAAAAAACAAATAAAATAAAATCCAGACTTTCCACAGGCATCTTCATACCTTTTGATTGCTCGGAAACTATTTCACAAAACGATTCCGCGTGTAGAATTTCTTGCCGTAAATCGCGTTTTATCTACGTTGTGTTCGCAAAGTTTTGCGAGTCGTAAATTCCACGAATGGGAGAAGTTTTTCCGTCTTCCGCAGAAGGAAAAAAAAGAAGCGCGCACTTTGACGTCCTCAAAATATTTTACGACTTCCTGATGATCTTGTAGTTTGTCCGGAGGCCAGGAAGTGGCGGGAATTAGTTGGCAGGGCAGGGCAGGGCAGGGGAGGGGAGGGGGGCATAAATCGATGGCTTCTTATCGAAAGCCCCACGTTGCCTACTGGGGGAAATTACAAGAACGCAAAATGTTTGTCCGTTTTCCTACAAAAAAAAAAAAAAAACATGCATCTTGTCATCAAAATATTTTTTTCATGACTTCCAGATGTATGTTTTTTTTTCTTTTTTTAAATTTTATAGCTTGAATTACTTTTTTTTTTTTAAATCTCCCTAGAACAGGATGTCATAAAATTTTGGTGGATTTTACGTGCTTTTGTTGTTTTATTGCTTAGGAAGTGGCGGGGGCCATAAATCACGCCAACATCAAACACTTTTGGGGCTGGGGGGGGGGGCACAAAAAACATCTTTATGAGTTCCAGATGTCCATTTTATTGTGTACAGGTGGGAATTTAATTTTTACGGCTTAGGAAGTTTCCTATCAAATGGGGGCTATAAATCTTTTATTCATCTAAATAAAGTCACATGACGGAAAAGTTAGTATGAGGAGTTGACCTTTGACATTCGCGGGACGCAAAGCGAAGCCGTCGCGAGGCCGACGTCGCAAACGTGCCGCCTTCGGGGCCGCTAAGAACGAGCGACGCCACGCGTGCGTATAATATTAGCGTCATCATGCAGTGAGTCAACGGTCACGGTTTGCAATTTGAGTGATTTAAAACATTTAAAAAAAAAATGTATTTCATTTTTTTTGCTGCGCTTGAGAGCCATGCCCGATACGATTGTGCTCGGATCAAACGGAAATGCCATTAATCTGTTCTTGAGTCGCAAAAACAAGCCTCAAAATGTGTTCTCCATGAAAGCATAAAGTAATAACTCTAATGTACAGTTTGTCCATCATTATTAATTAATCGTGACCCCAGTCTGGTGTGCATAACTTGACCACCGGGGGGCATTCTCGTAAGATGCAGTAATAATGGCCGTGCGTCACAGACGATAAAGAATACGTGCCTGTGAATTTTGTTATGTTGTCTGTCTACATGCGTTGCAGCACTAACTGTGTTCAAACATCCATTACTGAATTGATTCTAAATACGAGTACAGCGATGCTAGTTACGTTAGCATGTCCGTCGGTGATGTTTTGAACTGTATTTAACATGAAGCGAGCAGTCAAATGTGTATTTCTGGTTTTTTTTTATATCTACTTTGATGGTAAACGTCATGTTTTTGCTGAACAATTTTTCATTATCTACCAAATTGCTGATTGTTGTGAAATTGAGTTGAGTTCACTGGCGTCATGCAGCCCTCATATTTAAAAAAAAATGTATAGATATACAAATGAAGCCCCTCCCCCCCAATTTAGTTTCTTGATAAACATGTAAATTAGTCAATTCCAGAATATTTTAAAATATGGCTTTTGTTGCATCTCGGTATGAATCAGCTATGTTGAAGTGAGGGGCGGAGCTTCATATTGTCAGGTCTCTGCTAGGTGAAGAAATTTGACTTGGGGCCATCTTGTGGCTCCTTTTGGAAATGACATGAAAACATACGTTTTATTATTTTCTATAGCGAACTCCATTAACGTGTTTTATTTGTCCAGATGAAGAAGAAGACGAAAGCGTGCAGGATGCTAACGTGGCGCTAGCCCAGGTAAGACGCTCTCAACGCTCAAGCTAACTGTTGAGATGCTTAAACCTTAAAAAAGAAAAAAAATCTTCATTTTATGCCATCAAAATTCTATCAGAATTCACAATTTGAAGATGAAAATGCGACTCAAACGTTTCCGTCTCAGCGCTATTATTCGGAAGCGTTTTAGTGAAGCGCAGTTTGCGTCAACGGCAACGATGAAGACGCGAACGGCGTCGACCAAAGCCGAGCGGGACTTTTTAACGGCGTAACGCTGCGATAAGATCACGGCGCGCTCCGTACGAATGTTCCGTTCGGGGCCGCCGCCCGTCTGGCTTCCCTCATGACCGAATCAGCTCCCGGGAACAAGGCCTTCTGTCTCTCACGCTTTCCGTCCTCCATCTTTTCCGTCTGTCATGTGAGAGGCATCAGGCCGGGAGCATGTGTTCTTCTTCTTCTTCTTTTTTTTTTGTACTTGACACTATAACCGTTTGCCGTAAACAAAGTCGTCTCCTCGCTGAACGCGTTCGAAGCGAAAGGAAACGAATCATCCGACGGCCGAATTACGGGCTGACCTCGCGACCGCAGGGCCTGCTGGCGGAGCTGCGGCGGGAGGACCGGCGGCTGGAGGAGAGCCTGCGGGCCCACCGGACCCAGGTGGACGAGAAGATTATGGGCCTCAAGAACTCGCTCAATACTTTCAAGGTGACCCCCCCCCCCACACCCATCACACACGACGAACGTATTCTGGTCGGAGGTGGGCGAGCGACATCCGACTGCTGAACGCGAGCAGCAGAGAGCCAAGCGTCTCCGGCTTTGGACATTCCCACCAGGCTACTAGTGCGCCCCTGCGCTTTGGTCAGCGACCGAACTTTCCTGACCGACCCGCCCGAACTGCAGCGGCCCACCTCGGTGAGCCTCAGTTTCGGTGGGGATCTCGCTACCCACTCACTGACCGACTTGGTCCTGACTTCACACCACCGACCGACAAAGCCCACCCGAGACTTCAAAGCTCGCTTTTACCTACAAAACCTCCGACTACAGCAAAACGACTTAAAAAAAGCAACAACTACTGACCCAAATGCAGCATTTCAAACTGGGACCAACTTAAGGTCGCTAGCCCTAACTTTTTTCGACGTACGTTCCCCCCAACCAACCGGGCCCTAAACCCGTCCAATATCCTCAACCTCCAGACCATGCCCAAAACCGTCCACCGCTTTCCCTTTCCAGGAGGAGCTGAGCGCCGCGTTCTTCCACATCCAGGACGTGTCCGACAGACAGCGAGAGCTGACCGAGCAGCTGGAGCAGCTGCAGGCGGACGCGCCCGTCGGGCTCGCGCGCCGGTAGGCCCGACGCCTGAAACGCCGAACCGGTCGGGCCGTCGCTCACTTATCCCCCCCCCCCCCCTTGATTGTTCCGAAAGCGGCAAAAGCCCCAAGTCGGACGCGCCGGGCGCACCTGAGGACGAGCGCGTCCGGGCGGCCGGCCAGTCGGAGCTCAGCGTCATCCAGCGCTACTTTGCCGAGTCGCAGAGGAGCTTCGCGGCCGCGCAGTGTGAGCAACTCGATGGTGCTTAGAAAAAGTCTACACACCCCTCTTCAAGTGCCAGGCTTTTGTCATCTAAAAAAAAAAAAAAAAAGAAGAGAGAGCAAGAAAAATCTTTTCAAAGCTTTTAATGAGCGTTACGTCCTCGACATCTCAATCGGAGAATTTTGAGAAAAGCCGTAAACTAGGATAATTCAGTTGCACAAGTCTGCACACCCTTTCATGGTGGCCATGTGGCTGCGTCCAGCGTGAACCAATCACTTTCCAACTCGGCATTCAGCTGGATCTGGAAATGTATTGAAGGCCTGGAGCAAACACAGCAACGTGCTTGTATCCAATTGAGTTTGGGACTGGCCCACTTGAGCTCAAACTCCACCTCGAAACCGTGATCGTCTTAGATTAAGATGGCGCTCTTTCTGATGGGGTCTCAGCAGAGTGAAAAGCCAGGCAGGCACAGAGACAACATGCAAACTCCACACACGCAGGGCCGGGATTTGAGCCCTGGTCCTCAGAACTGTGAGGCCAACACTCTAACCAGCTGCCCCAGCGTGTCTCCGCCGTCGATCTTATCTCGCTCGCAAATGATCCTGACAAGTAACCCTTTCAGAATATCGAAATCATAAAACATCCTGACAAATATCGCCAGTTTTAGCTACGATGATGTCCTTATCGACTGACCGTTATCTGAGGAGAGAGGTTATACAAAGTTCAGCTACGTCCAAGAGGGGTTAGTAAAAAGAATCGCTTATAATAATTGGGCACATTATTTATTGCTTACGACATTAATCTTCCACAGCGTCCGCCTGTGAGCAGCAGAAGCAACAGCGATGTCCTTCATCCCGAAATCCGGCGTGGTGGGCCGACGGGAACGGCGGCGAGGACACCGACGGCCTCGAGGAAAACGGTACCAAAGCGCACATTGTGGACGCGAACAAAATTCCAAAGAAAGCCGCACGGAGGCAAAACGCAAGCGCAGACAACAGCAAAAAAAAAAAAAAAGAGCGTGTATGTCCGTCCATGGGAGGTTAGGAGCATGTGTACCTAATCAAATGGGTGGATGAAATTCAACAAAATAGCATCAGATACAAACATATGGATGATAAATGAATACTGACACTAAAATAATGAAAAGATAAAACTGTGCGAGTTCAGTTAAGACAGAATTCAGATTTGATCAGAAAATACTGAAAACAAGCAGCACATTAAGATAAAAGAGAAAAACATGAAATACACAAATTTCAACGAGACAAAATAAGAGTTGGAATTCATCCATCCATTTTCTTTGCCACTTATCCTCACAGGGTTTCGGGGAGTTGGAATTAAAAATAAATAATTAAATAAATAGAGGCCCATTAAAAAAAAAAAAAAAAAAAAAAAGCAAGCAAGCAAGCAATAAAAAGAAGAAAAACAGTAAGAGTATAACAAATAAAATAAGGTAAAATACAAATACAGAAAAAAAGAGAACACAAAACAAACAAAATACAATCAATTATGGTCATGTAAAGTGGACTTAAAAGAAAACAAATAAAGAAAAAAAAATACACAAGAGCAAAATAAAATAAGATTTAAACAACTAAAAATCAAATAAGAAAAAGAAAAAGATCAAAGTAAATGAAATGAACTGAAAAGAAGTAAAATAAAAGAAAATCCATTCTCGCCACTTGTGGATTTATTTTTTTTTTTTTGTATTTTTCTTGCTGGAATTTTTTTTTTTTTGTGGTCAGGTCTGAGACAAAAGGCGGCCTTGGAACTGCTGGAGTCGGAGAGGATCTACGTGTCGCAGTTGTCTCTGCTGCTGAAGGCCAACATCACCTTCAACGGTTCCGAGGGGCTCGGCCCAAAGGACAAACGGTCAGAACGCGAGGAAAAAAAAAAAAAAAGTCAACGTGGGCCATGACTGCATTATTAGTTCACACACACACACACACGCGCGCGCGGGATCAAATTTGAACGCTTCCAGTAAGTGGAAGGCAGGAAATGAAGAAATTCAATCAAGTAATTGCTGCTTTAGCGTCCGTGAACGTGTTTACAAGCAGCAGCAGCAGCAGCACCGTGGGGGGTGGGGGGTGGGTGGGGGGGGCCTCATGATGTTTGCCCGCTGACCACGCCCCCGGCCTCCGTCCGTCGGCGGCCGCAGTCCCTTCCCCAGTTCCTTGAGGTTCCTGATCCAGCAGCACTTGGACCTGCTGCACACCCTGCAGGAGCGAGTCCTCCGCTGCCAGTGGCAAGGCATCATGGGAGATATCTTCATCAGGCTCACCAGCAAAGAGGTAGTCGCCCGCCGCACGCCAAAGAAGCGCTCAAATTAACACCGACTGGCCTTGACCTGACACCAATTTAGTGACAAAGAAGAATATACTGGATTAGGAAAGTGTGCGAAGAAAAACATCGTCAATAAAATCAGCATGATTTAAATCGCGTCGAAAATTGACAAAACAGACCTTTATACATTTCATCTGATTATCTTTTAAACAAATAAAAACGTTCATAGCTTGAGTACATTTCAAGTGCTGACTGAATTATTCATTTTTAAATCATAAATATACTGGTAATATTAAAATTCATGACTACTCTGATCAAGAAAATATTCAATAAAACATTTGTATATTATACACATAGTGTTGTGTTAAAATACATTTTTGCAAAATACATGATCTTTTTTCTAAAATATCTTCAAGAAGTTATATGAGACATGTAATAGTAGTATTATATAAAAAAATTCATAGCTTGATTACATTTCAAGTGTTGACTGAATTATTCATAAATATACTGGTAATATTAAAATTCATGACTACTCTGATCAAGAAAATATTCAATAAAACATTTGTATATTATACACATAGTGTTGTGTTAAAATACATTTTTGTCAAATACATGATCTTTTTTCTAAAATATCTTCAATAAGTTATATGAGACATGTAATCGTAGTATTTGTTTTTAAAGTAAAAGTTTACATTTTTTTTAAGTTTTTTTTTAAATCGGTGCATTTCCACCATACATTGTTCTTTTAGTCCAAGACTGCAATCTTTCTGTAATAAATGTGAATGCGTGGAGGTCAAAAGTTTGGCCCCCGTGACTTTGCCGTCCCTAATCAGTCCCAATCCTTGGACCGTTTAAAAAAAAAAAAAAAAAAAAAAAACCGGATCCAAATCAATCCCATCGCAGTTGGCAAACAATCCTCGCCCTTGTACTGAATGTTAAAACAAGCGGACTCGGACGTGAACCGGTTTTCCACCCCTTCCGTCCTCCGCAGAGCGACTTCCTGGACTTGTACGTGTCCTACCTGCAGGAGCTGCCCGAGTGCCTGAACGTGGTCGGCATGCTGACCTCCAACCCCGCCGCGACTTCGGCCTTCCTGGAGGTCAAACGCGCACACGGTGTCACGTTAACCAATGTCAAGTTTTGCACCCAATTTGGGGGGGGGCGACATGCAAGAAATGGACAAAAGTCTTGGGACGTACAGTAGACTCAACCAATCAGGGGCTGGACTACTAAACCTCTTTGAAGCGCACAAATATAATAACCAATCTGGATTATTTGGGGAAATTGACACGATCGTCCCATAAACGTCTCCCTGGAAAAAGTAAAAATGACAGAAGGACAAAACGTGCTAATCGGTCGTTAGAACGCCGTCCCAATACTTTTGGTCCACACAAAGGAGATTTCTGGACAGAACGGACCAAGCCACGTTGGTTTACGTCCTCTCTCATTCTCGCTTCCTGATTGGCCGGCTGGACCGCGGATTGCTGCCATTTTCTTCCAAAAGAGTGACATCACGGGCGACCAATCCAAACCCTCCCTGCCGACGTTGCTCCTCCAACCCGTGCACAGGATCCCCGAATACTTGCAGCTGCTGCAGGTGACGCGTCTCAAAAATACACGATACGTGCACGATTTCATTAAATAGCCGCCTCATTGATTATTAAGTATCGATAAGTACAGTATAACACAAAATGTATGTTTGCATAAGCAAGATTCACTTTTAAACATTGAACTATTCTTATATAATTGCGGAATTATCAGGACCCCGTGAGCCTCGTGAGGATAAGCGGCAAAGAAAATGGATGGATGGATGATGAATGTTATTAAAATCAACTTTTACATGAACAACTTTGAAAATGTATTTTGCAAAACAATTGGTTAATCATGTTTATTTATCAAAACAAAAATGAATTGAATTTCGCCAGTTTGCTATTTTTCCCCGATGGAGTATTTGTCGTCAGTCTCCCTCCACGTTGGGTCCGTTCATTTTGCAAATTACTCATCGATCCAAAGTGTCGGAAAGACATATTTATCGATATTAACTCGAGAATTTCCCTTTTTTCATTTCCCGGGGGTGGGGGGGGGGGGGCGGCACTTTTGGACGTTCGGGGACTCCACTCGAGAGTGATCGTATTTTCTGATTGAGTATTATTTTCGGCCCGACTGGCGATGGCCACGGGCGGCCCGCTTTTGTGTCACGCGTGTATTTTGCACGCGTGCGCGTCGCCGGCGTTCAGGCTTTGCTGAGGCAGACGGACTCCTCGCACCCGGACCACGTCCTGCTGCTGCTGTGCATCCAGCAGCTCCGCAACTTCTCCGGCCAGCAGCAGCACCTCCTGCAGCGCAACCAGGAGGTCAAAAGGTCAGCACGCTCGAGTCTAACGCAAAAGTTATGGAAACACAACCGAGGTAAAGACGGAGGACGTGCACGCGCGTCTCCCCGCAGGTCGCCAACGAAGCAGATTCTGCGGACCGTGGACGGCGGCCTTCAAGGTTCTTCGTACGTTCGGGGCAGCGCCCTCCTGTAAGTACGGCAAAATTTCTCTTCCAAGCCACCAGATGGCAGAAGAAAGCAACTTAAGTGGAGAGTTAGCTTAGCGTTACAAAAAGCAATTCTGAAAGTGGAAAAAGGAATCAAAATGGATGGCTGTGAATAAATCCGATCTGCCGCTTTAGGGGCAAAGTCGTTGCGTCAGATGTTCGTTCCTCGATGCTCTGGCGTTAGCGTTTGTGACTTCGCGTCTCGCAGGATTCATATCGTTAACAGTTATCGGTAGAAATGAGCGCTTGGCAGTTTTTAACTAAGCTCGCCTTTTGGGTACTGACGACTACTTGGCTGGTGCTAATCCTGAAGTTTACAATTTTGGGCAGAATTGAGCTTTTCGGGTTGCTACAACCAACGGGCAGCTGCTCATACTACAGAAATATTGTCTTGGTAATTAGTATGAAATGTCCCAAACAAAACTTGCATTTTGGGTCTGTACAATCCTAAATAAAAAAAAAAAAAGGGAGCTTTTTTTTTTTTTTTGGTGGACGCTAACGCTTAATAAAAGACACAATTCTGGTAGCTGCTAATGCTAAAGAAAGCTACTGTAGCATCACAGCAAGGTATGACTAACGCCAAACAAATTTCCCAATTTGGGTCGGTCCAAATGTGGAACGACAGCATCCCGGTCGGGTACCAAAATGTGCTTCTAGTCACACAATGCTTGATTTTGAAACTCTGCATCGTCTGAGGAACTGATAAAAAGAAAATGTCCGCCTTATTTGCTAAATGTTTAAATAAGAGAAAAATGCGCTCGTGTGCCGTTCAACGTGTACAGCGAGCACAGCAACCAGGCCAAACACAGCAAGCAGCGGCTCCTGGAGCAGATCCAGTCCGGCCACCGCTTCCACGAACGGGATCGCGAGCGCGAGCCCGAAGCCAGCTGTTACCGACCCGAGTGGGCGTACTACAGCCCCGAGGCGGACCCGCGCAAACACAAACCCGCAGGTGACGCGCAAGCGGTCGGCACATTCTGATTCGGAACATCCAGCGAGCTTTTGGATTCCAGGTCTGGGCAGCATCCCCGAGAGCGACGCGTCCGAACGCTCCGGCCAGCACCCGCCGCTCTCCAGAAGTTCGGAATTCCGGCAAGTCCAGCCGGGCTCGGCTCTGGCCGACGCCTTGGAGGAGTTCCTCCTTCCTCCCGACCCGCCCGGGATGGAGCGCCTCTACGAGGACGACGGGGCCTCCCCGCACGAGGCGTCCGCGTTCGACTGCTGCTCCTCGGCCTCGTCCGACTCGTCCGTCGACATCGCCTTCGTCAAGTGCCCCAAAGGTCCCGCCACGCCGTCGCGCCACCTGGCGACCGGCCGGGATCTCTTTGGGAACGGCTACGACAAACCTGCCAACCGAGGGTGCGCCTCCCCGGACGCCGCCGCGCTGATGCGCCAGGCTCACCAGCGCCCCCTTCAGCCCAGTCAGCGCAAAAAAAGCAAGGTGAGCTCACCCGCCGCCCGCGCGGAGTCGGCCCCGTTCCCGTCTCAAATCGCGACGCGTCTCCTCTGCAGTCGCTGAACGGCCTGCAGGTGGACGGCGCGGCCGAGCTGGAGCGCCAGGGCAGCAGGGGCAGCAGAGGGGGCGTCGCGCCGTCCCGCAAGATCCACGGCTCGCCGGGGAACAGGAAGGACGGCGACAAGCCCGGCGATGACCTTCACGGGCTGCTCGGCACGGTGACGACCGCCGACCAATTTTCAGGTCCTTCGTGTCACTCGTTCACGTCAGGAAGTGATCCGAGTCCTCGTGGAGATCCATTTTCTCATTGAAATAGTGCACACGTTTGCGCTCACACGAGAAATTCATTCATCCCAAGTTCGAACCCTAAACAGGCCACGGTCCGTGTCAGAATTGAACGCGTCCCTTTGGGACGAAATACACATTTTGTTGCAAATGTCCGAAGCCACTTTTTGTGTTATTTTTTCGTTCGCGTTTGTCTGTTGTCAAGACAGCTCGCGGTAAAGTTCCAAATTCAAAAGGAAAGAGGACCATTTTGAATCCCCCCCAAAAGTTGCTCGTTAACCTTGGATTTGCCGAACAAGACAAGACACGAGTATTGTTCTTAGTTCGGATTCGACATCCAGGAAAAAAAAAAAAAAAAAACATGACGCAGGAATCACGAGGGAACCGTCACATTTTTTTTGCCGTGTGATCCGCAAAGTGCCCTTCGAACGCGACGCCGACTGAGCAAATGTTCACAAATCGCTTTGATCACGTTGCAACCCCGCAGGAGGAGGCGTGCGCTCGACTCACGAAATGATTTTGCCCAAAAACTCAACACCTGAGCAAGTTTGTGTTGTAGCTCAGTGGTTTGGTTGCGAGTTCATATCCCACCGGGGCCTCCACTCCGCCAAGAGGTCAGGAAGGGCATCCGGTGTACAAACTGTGCCAAACAATCGTCATGCTGCGGTACAAGCTGAAAGAAACTTCCTTCCTTTAGTACCGTAATTTCCGGCCTATAAGCCGCGACTTTTTCCCCCACACGCTTTCAGCCCTGCGGTTCATGCGGCTAATTTGCGCATTTTTTCTAACGCTCGCAAGGGGCCACTCGAGCGGAAAAGGGAAGCGCGAGACCGGTGGAATATATGTGCCGAGGAAGTGACTTTTTACCGGTCGGGCCCTGTTAGCACGGCGCTAGCGTTAGACTCTCTGCTTCCGTCTTTTTTAGTAAACATCTCGTGTTTCAATGTGGGCACTTGTGGCTTTTACACAGCTGCGGCGTATGTATGTACCAAATGGTATTTCCTTTACAAATGTACTCAGTGAGGCATTTATCCAGGTGCGCTCTGTAGGCCGGGAATTACGGTAATGACTTTTTTTTTTTTTTCTCTTTTCCAGTAATCTATTTTTATTTTCCCCAATTTGAGTGACGATGGTATTCCCCACCCCCCTCCTTTCTTTTCTTTTTTTTTTTTTTTTCTAAATTCCAAATACCATCGTGACCTTGAATTCAATAAAGTGGCCAATCCACATTTCGGTCCCAACTCAGTTTTTCCTCTTTAAATTGACGTTATCGTGTCTTGGATTTTTCTTCCTAATCTGAATTTATCTTCGGTTCGAAGCGGGAGTCGACTTGAGTTTTGGGACTGGCTTGAAATGCGAAGGTTTAAGACTTTTTTTTTTTTTTTTTTTTTTTAAACGCCCGCCCCGTCCGGTCAGGACTCCGCCATGCAGCCGTGGGGGGGCGAGGACGAGACCCACCACCACCACCACACGGCCTTCAGCGAGAGGAGCCGCAAGCAGGACAAGGGAGGCTTCAGGAGCTCCTTTAAGAAACTCTTCAAAAAGAAGTCAGAAGACAGACGTTCGGGTCCGACAAAAAGCTAAGCTGCATTGTTGTTAAAACATGATTTTCTAACAGGGGCGGCGGCGATGACAAGAAGGAGAAGGCAGCTGAGAAAGGGCAAGAAAATCAACAAGCTGACGTCAGAGGCACTGCAGTGTGAACGCGTGCGTGGCCCGCAGTACGGACTGTACTTCACGCCGAACGCAAACAAAAGTACAAAGTTATTCACGTTCCGCTTGGAATTATGACCGCACCTCAGAAACTAAAGACGGCCGTCCCAAAAATGTCGCCACAAGATGTCACCAAAGCGCTACTTTTGATCGAACTAAAGTAGCGATTTTATTCAACCTGAACCCTATTTCAGCGAATGGTGGACTTTTGATGCAAATAGAGGATGAATTAAAGTCAACTGGAAATATTGAACCAGGAATAAATGGGGGCTCACTGGGCGTGGCATCTGTAAAGCTGACATGTATTAAACAATGCTTAAATATGCTCGAAAATGTTATGTGCGTATTCGGGTGAAAATTCACGTATCGTTGGAGTCCCAAAAATGCCATAACTCAATAGCGCCCCCCAGAAAAAGTACAACAGGACACACGCACACACACACAAAAAAAAAAGTCTGAAGGAAGACGAGGAAGCTGCACTTTTATTCCATAGCTCGTATTTTGACAAATTTCAACGATATAGATTGCCTACGAGGTGTCGTGTACCTCGGTGTCAAATTTTTAAGATCATTTGGAGGTTTCAACAATGTACAAGTTTAAGCTCCAATTTCGATGTTATGATATTGTAAACATGCAGAAGTTTGTGTGTTGTTATTTCTGAGCTATTTAAAGATATGAAGCGCTGAAGGGTGTAGAAATGAAGGCCAATTTGTAATTCGATTTTGCTTTTCAAGTGACAAATAGGCAGTTGGAAAGTGAGACTCTGTTACAAATAAACGGGACTTATTTCCCGACTTATGACTTTTTGTTTCAGTGCGAACAAACTAAATGAAACACGGAAGCGTCACATTCTTCTTATTTTTAATGAGTTAACCTCTCATCCTCATAAATCTTGTTACACTTCTCAAAACAAAATATAGGCAATTGTACAGTATGCAAAACAAACCCAATTTTATTTTACACTATGTACACAACGTGCCAATTGCATCGTGACAAAACAAACAAAAACGTGTGACATGAAAGAAAAAAACCTGACAGAACAGGAGAGAGTCCGGTTTTTAGTGTGTTTGTGTTAGTGTTCACATTAAATCTGCAAAAAGGATTCTTTTTTTTTTTTTTTTGGGTAACAGGAGATGGATTTCAAACATTTCAGTGGGACGCTGTCAAATGAATCGAAATTGCCGCAGCGTGCTTTCCACATAAAATGAGTCGCATCCACGTCAAGGCATCGGGAATATGAGACATTTTCAAAAAATTGGGGGATAATACTGGATGGAAAAAAAATGTAAAAAATTGCTGCGTCATTCTATGTGCGAGTCAAGTAACAGTTGCTTTTTTTGCGTGGAGAGGGGCGAATTGAAAAAAAAAAAAAAAACAAAAACAAAAAAAAAAAGACAGATTAATCGCTGATTACAATAATTGTTAGATGCAACCCGAGATCAAGAAGAGTCTTATGTTTTTGTTCTTACATAAAATATATGAATCCATTTGAAGGTGGGGAAGTTTTGAAAAGGAAAACCGTCTGCGACTGGTTTCCACCTTGTAGTTCAACTACAATGGGAAAACAATGTGCTGACACAGCCGGAAAGGGGCAATCCCCCCCTCCAACCCCCCCGACAAGTCAAGGATGATCACGTTAATCATGTCAAAAATAATCGAGACGATCGCCAGAACACAACTACGGAGATTCTGACTGGCCGCCGTGAAGCAGAACCTCAAGACGCAACCGTTAACGTGTGACCGCACCGTAGATGGCGAGCAGGTTCCGACTGAAGCAGAATCTGAAGGCACAGCCACAACATGACGTCGACCGGGTTTCCACAAAGGCAACAAACTCCTCAAGAGGCGAAGCTGTCGACCCGCGTTCGACCCAAAGCGATCCTCAAGACGCAGCGCTGACACCCGACTCCCCCCCAACTAAAGGGGACAATCCTTCAGAACCGGCCCAATGGGATCGCGCCTCAGCGGAGGACGACAGACTGCAACTCGTTTGCTTTTTGTTTAACCTTTTAAGGCAGCTGAGAAGAACATTTTCTCATGTACAACGCCGACCGACCTGGAGGAAATTTAGGGGCTCGGCATCTTGCCCGTGGACACTCCCACGGCAGTCGGAGTCAGGGGTTCGAACCACAGACACAAGACAGTCAGCCGACTTGTGCCACAATCGATTGCGTAGGACCGCAACAGTTGGCTAAACAATCGTTTAGAGGTCCCACTGTCCAAATTCTTCAATTTCAGCCTTCCCACAGATTTCTGCAGTCCCGACTGAATTCAAATAAAGCATTTGCAAACACGTTTTTAGCTTAGAAAAACAGCATTTTTGCTCATTTTCATAATCATTACTCATCATCATTCGTGTTATGTCCATTCTTTTGTCAATTTGGAACAAAGAATGGACATAACTTTTTTTTTTTATATTGGATTCATCAATTAATCAAAAGAAAAAAAAAAAGGTCAGCCTCAGTTTTAGAGTAATTTGGACGCTTCCTACATGGGGCCTGCTTCAGAATTTCAAAAACTTGGAAGAAAATATTTGCACGTGCCGACAGCATAGAGAAGCTTCGCAAGACTTGTGGGGAGGCCAAACGGGTTTCTGAAGTACCGAAGGCAAAACCGTTGGTGACGGCGCAGGGAGTGGACGCGTTTAAAGCATATTTCGAACGTGGCGTCTTGGGCAAGTAAGAAAAATGATTGCTTAAATGTGTCAAAAAGCCATCGTTGAAAATTGCCCACCGCTTGAAAACCCGCCGGACAAACTGGTTGGACAGAGTGGGATCGGATTGAAAAGTCCATTGCACGCGCTTCTCAGGCGTCCGTCGTATGTTCCAAATGTGGGCGTTGCCGACTTCCTACGGTCGGAATATTTGTGGATACGCTACAGAGAATATCGCGCACTTTCAGAGGCCACGACCCAGCGGGATAAAATCTAAAAACTATGGGTCCCTTGCAAATCTCCAGAAAGAAAACTGTTGAGCTGAAATGTCTCATGACTGCAGCAATTAAGTAGACTGCTCAAATTCAACTTTTCCGCTTTTGCAAATTGCGCCGCTCGGACTTTCAAAGAGATCCTGGCGGCCTACTTAAAAACTCGGCAACCATTGTTGCTTTTCATTTATGGTTTTGTTTCAGTGAAAGAGAACATTTACATGTGTGATGCAGAAAAAAAAAAAACTTAAAATGAGCTAACGTTTGTGTTGCTCGTTAAGGACAAGATGTGTGTACAGACTGACATTGATAATCCACATTCACACGCAAAAGAGCACATTTCTTTCACAAACAACTTTTTCTCTGTGCAAATGTTTAACACCAGTGGTTCAAATAAAAACAAAAGTAAAAAGAAGCCTTATGATCAAAACTGCATAAAAAAAAGAGTTTAAAAAAAAAAAAAAATTAGGTGTGCAGAACGAACAAGTCATCAAACACGCGGAACGTCCACCCGAAACGGATCCGGCTCGGCTTCCTTGTCACGTGACCGGGGGACCGGGAAGTGAGCCGTCCCGCTTCCCATCGTCCGCCCTTTCGCCGTTTGTTTGTGCCGAGCAACTACACGCACGCCTAACTACACACGAGCAGTTTTAGTGTTCATATCTGTCCAAAAATACTACATTTATATGTACATCAATTAAATAGACATCAGTTAAGCACTTACGTGGCTGTTGTTGCTAAGCGGAGGCGGCCGCCGAAAGCAGTCTCCTTTTTTTCTTTTTTCTTTTTTTTTTAAAACAAAAACAGACAAACCAGGAAAGTCTTCGTCCTGTTGGCGGATTAACGTCATGCCACAATAAATAAAAGTGTGTGTGTGTGTGTTGGTAAGGAGGGTCTCTGTGCAAGATGGCCGCAGTAGTAGCACAACGTGTACGACTAAGTAGTACAAGTGGTGTGGAGGTCCCACCTCCGGGGAGGGCGTCACGAGCGGGATCGTTACTTACATTGTATTCTGCCCTCGAACGCACCACGGAGCCTCGTCGACACTGTGGTAGGGAGGTGCGGGGGTGGGGGGGCAGCACACTCCCCTTTGCTAGTTGCTAGGCTCTTAATGCGGATTGTTAGCACGTACGTGTGCGTGTGTCAGTAGCTGTTTTCGTGGCCCGCCAGGATGTAGAGGTTGCTGTGGGCTGTCGGGTTGTCGGTCGGACGGCTCTCCAGCACCACCACCCTGGAAACAACGTATTATCACGTCATATTGACAGCAAAATGAGATTCATGGAGGAGGAAAAAGCCCGCTGCTCACACAGGACATCAGATCATCGCAGTACAAAGAATATTAGGCTATGTCCATAAATTCTCAGGTATGTTTTATGCACCAATTTGATACCCACTACAAGAAATGGTAGGTAGAAAAAAAACAAACAAACAATGGACATGGCTTAAGTTTCTTTTTTCCAATCACTTTGGGAAGAAATGCTGACATCAAACAATGACAATGAACGATGAGCGTGCAGACACCAAAATAAAACTTGATTCATTTTTTTGTCAAGCTGCTGATCTACTCACAATGGACCTTTCCGAACTGTCAATCACTCGTACAATAATAGCCAATCAGATAGCCGCGTTGTCTTGACACGCCCGTGCCGCCGTGTTGTCCCACAAGCAATGCTGGTTGTCAGGTAGCGTGCGCTTGGAAAAGCGAACGCTACCGAGAAAATGGTCCTCGGATGCGCTCGGGGGACGTGCAATTCTGATGAAAGATATCCTGCTAGCTTACAAGGGGCCCACCCGGTTGATTCATTTCCCAAACTCTAAAACACACGTCGACTAAGTGTCTACGCCGGATAAAGGCTTGCGGAAGAGCGCACCTATAACTAAAGGTGGACAATATCAACAAGCACAAGGCTGTACATTCCAAAATAAGAGAGGGAGAAGTATCTTCTCGGAGTTTGATTTCATTATTATTATTGCTTTATACATTGCAGGAGAACGACTTTCACTTTGTGACCCGCTGAATGAAGTGTGTCACGTTTTATGCCGAAGAGTCGGGTTAGAGATATGTAAATGCGCGATTTCACGCAAGAGAAATGTACATTTGACTATTTGCATCGCATCGGACTTTTAAGACAGAGCACTGGGCCGGTTCCACTACGACCCAAGTCAAACTTTTTCATCTGACTACGATACGGACCGAGTTCATCGCCATCGTTTAAATGGACTTGTAGAAAATCGAACCTAACTCACTTCTAAAGACTCCGACGATATTACTGGTGATCTTTCCAAGTAAAAAGCACTCAACCTGCTTTACATGCGCAGCACGATTCCACTAAGTCATCCTGTTAGATTTCAATAGGAAGTTTGTGAGGCGTCAAACTTTTTGGCGTCGATCGGCAACGTTTCGCTCTAACTCTGACATTGCGTCTTGCTCCGTCCAAAATCTTAAATTCCGTGTACATATCCTTGAGACTACTCTGTAGAACTTTCTTGGATGAGTCTGATGCATTTGGCAAAAAAAAAAAAAACATACTGGCAATATTATCTGGAATACGCGGCAGAGAATTGACTTCAAACTTGTTCTGTTCAGTCGCCATTTTGGAAGCTTGTGGGACATGGCAACTGTAGCTAAGGGGGCGGAGCTTAAGATCACCAGTCGGAAAGGTTCATACTGGTGCAGAAAAATCATCAAGAAATGCTGTGATGACCAATTAAGACTTTGGTGTCTTCACTCTCATAAAGCGAGAAATCCCCCTGAAGCACACGCGTCCTCTTGAAAGAGTTGAAAATGTTCCACCGGGCCTCGAGAGTCGGCAGTACCTGGGCAGAGTGACGCCTCTGTCATGACGAACTCTGTGGCCGCCTCGTCTTTTGTGAGAAGGCATCGCACAAGTTAAATGCCTGATGGACGCTGTGTCTGTGTGTGAGTGTGTGTGTGTGCGTTTTCACTTGCACACCCACCTGTCTGATCCCAACAGTCTGAAGATACGCGTACTATCCGAGATCTCCTGCGTGATCTGAGGGATTGCACACAAATGAAAATGAAACAAACCTGAAGAATTAAAAAAAAAAAAAAACAGTCGTGAGACAAACACGGCGGCAGACCTCGTTGGTCTTGAAACTCCGCCCCTGCATGCCGTGCCTCCAGAAGGCCAGCACGCTATCTTGAAGACAAACTGGCAAGGAAAAGACCACAAAAAGTAACAATAATAATGAAGTACGGCTTCTGCTTGTCGATGTTTAATTGCACGCGGGTCTGGTTTCCTACCTGTGGACTCGATTTGGAAGTTGAAGGTGAGCTCGGCTGACAACTTCCTGCTGGATTTCAGTCGGCCCTGGAGGTTGACGATCTTGATACATCCTGAATGAGGGCCAAAAGCGGAGAGGAAAGGAAGTCAGAAGTTTGTTTTGGGTTTTTCTTTTTTTTTTCTTCCCCCCTCTTGGAGGCGCTCATCAGACCGAGGGCGCCGACTCACGGTCGAGGCAGACGAGGATGGTGTCCCTCTCCAGCTGCGTGACGTGGATCACGCACGTTTGTGGCGTATCTGCGGCGAGAACAAAAACAACACACCAGAAATCAACTGCCGAAGTAAGCAACAAACACAACAATTGAGCATAGTGACACACAACTGCCATAAATTCCCATTAGGAACACTGAAATATTTGGCTCAGAATTTCACCACTGTCGATAAATGACACATTCAAATTTAAACCCCTCTTTGATTTTGTTTAAATAAAAGACAACAGAAGTGGACATCATGGTGAAGTTGTCACCGATAAAAAAAAAAAAAAAAATCCAAAACTTTATCCTTCACAAAAAAAAAAAAAAAAAAAAAATCATTTCCTGAGGGAAAGCAAACAAGTGAGACAATGCGGTTGCACAAGTGCGCACACCCTCATAACTGGGGAGGTGCCGAGAACTAAACAATCCCATTCAAACTTCAACTCACCGACACATTGGCCACCATTTAAAGTGCCTCAGATGATCTGAAAATAAGACTACGACGTTCTGATTGGCTTTTCGGACATTCATTTAACGTTCTAGTGGAAGTCGCCAGGTTTTGTGGTTACGATGACTGCTATTTGGAACTGTTCCTAAATGCCTCCACCTCCATTAAGGCACCAGTCCAAATAGCAGAAAAAAAAACAATTATATACTGTTAATTCATTTTCAGGGGTCATTTTGGTCTCATGATGTCAAAACGTGAACTGGACTGTTTAAATAGCTTTTCCAAACTGAATTATTTCCGCCATGGATCAAACACCTGTCGAAAATTTTACCGTCCAGCTCCTTGTTAGCAAGTTGTGCAAAAAGTCATCAAACAGTGAACAGCAAGAGGAGGCCTGTTCATTGAAAAATGTCCAAAAAGCCACTTTGAGTTCAGCCTAAAGGCAGCAGAACTGTACTATTGAGCCTTTCTCACCCGTCTCTGTGAACCAGGAGGAGGTAGCGTTAGGGTTGGGGTTGACGGTGCCGAAGCGGACCACCTGGTTCAGCTCGCTGCCTTTGCTGACCGCCACGCAAATGAGAGGGTAGGTCTGCTCAGGAACCACCAACATCTCAAACACCTCCAGCGGGCACGGCAGGGGGAAGTCGATGGTCTAGTTTGACACACAACACACACACACAAAAAAAACATTTAAAGATGAGTTTTAATTAACAGACCGGACAAGTGAAGTTTAAAAAAACAAAAAAAAAATAAGGAAAATGCCAAAGGGACCTTGATGAGCATGAACTTTTGCATGGATTCTACCCACTCCAGCAGCATTACATGGGACTGGAAGGCCCCACAGAGGTACTTGTGGCCTGTGTACGGGTTGCGCACTGCACACAAAACAGCAAGAATGAAGAAACACGTCGCAATGCGCAGCCTTCACGATACAAAGAACGCTGCACTTTTAAAATATGAGCTGCACAACACAATCCATTGGAAGCATTCTTCCTAATTACTAATGACTTAAGAGTTATTAAAAGACTCACCCACGCAGCACTTTTGGCACCCTTTAGTGTCTGGAATTTTAGTGGAAACCGCAAACTTCCTGGAACAAATAAAAATAGTGCAACTTAAGTGGCATAGTTAATGAATTACAAAGTTAGATCTTTTAACAACACTCCCACCCCCCCAAAAAAACAAAGAAATCTAGTTCATTTCTTTAATTGTTAACATACAGCGCAGCGTTTCCACAATCAAATGGTTTGGACCTCAAGTTTGATTAAAAAAAAAAAAAAAAATGGAACAAAACGTCAAATGAAAATCCAAAAGTCCCGCAAAAATGAGACTTAAGAGGTAAATATTGAACTTTTTGTCAAACGTGGTCAACAATGATGCGAACTGAATCAAGCGACGGGATGGACGACAGGCTGACGGCTTTTTCTGGGCGTGCCGTCACACCATCGACCAAAACGCATCGAGCGCCCGTGTCTGACCCCTCAAAGGATTTACAGGAACATGAATTCAAAATCAGAAGACTGAACTCCTTGCCTGGGTATCATCTTATCGGGCAGCTTGTGTGTGGGAATGGCGACTGGTAACTTCTGCAGCTGTCTGGCCTGGTCAAAAAGTCCCGGCAAGCCGTGCGAGTACAGCTGGGAGGCTTTTCCTGCAGATGCCGAGGCACAAAGTACCGACGTTGAGTCATTTGTCAGTCTTGCGGTAACAAACTCCCCTGTGAGAAATGTCAAATGACTCACCGGATACCGACAGAAGATTATTATTCATGACGTACAACCACGTGCACCGACGAGGGAAGAGCTACGCAGACGGACGGGGAGCAGCGAAAGTTGTTGTTGTTGTTTCAAATGCAAAAGTATTTAAAAGACACACATGGATGCGCTGCACCAGCAGGAGGCGCAACAACTCACCTGTTCCATTGTGGTCTCGTGCAGCTCATTCAGGTTGAGTGTGTAAATTCCCTCTTCGGCGCCAAATATCAAGTATTGATCTGGAAAAAGAACAACACAAGCTCAGGAGTGGAGTGTATGAAATGCCGTTTTCACAATTGAAAATGATTTTTCCTGTCTTTGTGGGCACCGTCTTTGGCCCAGGTCGCGCGCCCCGCCCATCGAGGGTCTACTCGGCGTCGCTTCCGCAGTTCGCGGGCGAAGTTGACCATCGCTTATTTGCGTGAAACGGGCCGTCCCCCTCAAAACAGGCCAAGTATTAATTGAGCACGTCTTTATTTTCAGTGTAAGACACCTAGCAACTGTCCATAATTAATTGGATCCATTTATAGAACCGTATATGAATAATACTACCGAGCAATCAAATGTACAGTAATTTCATTATAATTTTTGTTTATCCGTTTAAATCAGCAATCAAATCAAATCAAATGGTGAGGTTGGTGGTGGTGGTGGTGGGATGACGTGGGGTGGGGTGGGGTGGGGGTCCTTTTTATTTGTTACCTCTGGTGTCTGGGTTGATCCAGGACGTGGCGCAGTGGATCTTGAGGGGGCAGCCATTGAACACTTTGGAGAAACAAGCACCCATCTGCAAAGAGAGCCCCACGAAGGAGGAGGAGGAGTCATAAAAACAAACAAAACAACAAAAAGAAAAAACAATTCTTCATCCGTGAGCCGCACAAGTTTAAAGAGACACTTACATGGACTTTGGGCGTAGGTGGAAGCCCGTTGCTACTTGGCATCTAATCCACACACAAAGGTTTTAAAGAAAAGTCAAGATGTGGTCGTCCTATTAGATGACTTTTTATAAGTTCTCTGAGACCCGTGACGGTCGACCCCCCCCCCCCCCCCATCCCGGCCGGTTGGACTGCTTACCGGAACGTCCTTCTTGTCCTTCCGTATGGGGACGCTAGGTGGCATGGTGGACTGTTGTCTGTCGGCGGGACCGCTGCGCTGCTCGCCGTTATGTGAGGAGTTGAGGCCGTTCCCTGCAGAAATGCGACACGCACAAAAGGTCAGTTGGAGGGAAGCCGAAGGAGAACCTGCAAATATTGGACTCACGGGACTGACGACATAGAGGAGAGTGAAATTTGACTACAAGGCGGGGGGAGGGATGGTGGGAGGGAGGGAAGAGGGGGACCGGCTCGCATGATAAATGCGGCCGTGACTTCATCTTCGCTTCAATTTCCCTATGACAAGAATTTCTCTCCTCTTCCTTCGTCCTCACTGGAGGGGGCTAGTAGGCCGCCGTTAAATGATTGACAGCGCTCAGCAACCAATCAGCTGTTTAACAATTAGTGTCAGGACACAGATAGCAATAAGCTGATGGGTAAAAAAAAAAAAACAACAAAAAGAAAAAAAAAAACATTACAAACATGGGCTGTGTTCGGATTCATTCATCTCATTCTCACTCATTTTGATATAGTGGACTATGTAGTCGTTCACACATCATTCAAATGAAAATTGTTTTGGGACACTCACAAGGTGGCCCGTTTATTTGTGTCATGACGTTGGCACGAGTGCAACGTACCGGATCAATGTCAGCTGTTGAACATGCCATAATAAATTCCAGACAAATAGAATACAATATTGTTGAATGATGAGCGTATTTTACAAAATATATCCAAAGAAAGTGTTGTGGTTTTCGTTTTCCAATGCATCACAGGATATATTGGTTTTCCGCTGACCATCGCTTGCTCACTTCTATAAATAAGATTTGATGTGGGATACGTTGAGGGCACCACGCAGGCGATAAAGACAGGGACGGGAATTTTGCCACTCTGATTCCATTATTGATACTGCTTGTTGATCTGATTCCTTATCGATTCTTCATGGCTGAGGAGATAAGTAATATTAGTGGGCTTGATATCTTTGGCTTCAATTTTTGACAGAAGATAGAGCCCGTTGAATATGCATTCCACATGTGTCACGTATCCTTAGGACAAAAAGGAAAGGAAATCAGTTCAACTTCTCACAGTATGCCAAGTTGTTTGTAAGGTATGCACTTTTTGCATGCCTTGGAAAATCCATTCTGAGAGGTCCACAGAAAACTCACCAGCAGCCGAGGCCCTCCCTGGTAAGCCCCCCAAAGGTCTCTTTTATCATCAAGCGTGCGGCTATCCTGCACGCAGTTGGCCTTCATACTCGAGTGCAACTCACTCAATAAACTCGGCAAATGTGCTGCAGTTTTTCTTCAAGCTAGTGGCGGTCGCTCCGGCTACTATTGGCCAGGACGGCAGAGGGTGGAGTTTCCTAAGCACTTTTTGGTTATTTCCGACAGCCGTAAGGAGGACCAAAGCAACGACGACGGCGACCGTGGAATAAAGTCTGCTTGAAGAAATGGACCTAAACGACCAGATTTGATTAACTATGCTGCAAAATCAATAAAGCCGGTCGCGTAGTTTTGTGGAGCCCGAGGGAACGGTGAGTATGTCATCACAGCAAGTGACGAGAACGGACCAATCACGAGAGAAAACCTCTGGCACTTGATGACGTGAGCGGAGGGCAATGGGGAGGTCACGCGATGCGAGGCAGCAGCAGTATAAAAGTCCCCTTAAGAGGACTCGCTAAACAGAACGGTCATGCTAGCAAACAATTCCAGTTCTTTTTCCGTTGGAGTAATTCCGAACACAGCCCAGGAGACGTTAAAAGTGTTGATATTAATGGTCTTATGGAACAGATAAATCAGTAGGCGAGGACAACCGGAGGGGCGGGGCAAAAGGCAGCTATCAAGCTACTGGCTCTTACTCTCGTCCTCATTCTCTTTCTCTTGCTCCTCTTTCACCTCCTTCAGCACCTCCCACGCCTCCTCCAGCTCCTCCTCTGTGTGAGGCGTGTGGAGCCACTCCCAGAAATGCCTAAAACTCCCATCATCCTCCGGGGCGGACGTGTCAGCGTCCGAGCGCTCGCTCGCGGTCTCGTTACCTAGGCTGCTGCGGCGGTGCGGCGGCAGCCTCGGCGGCGGCGGCCGCGGGGGTACGTTGGAGGCGGCCCTGGCGGGACTGGGCGCGTGCGGGGCCGGACAGCGCTTGATGGTCCCGCCTCCGCCGCCGCCGTCGTCCTCGCTGTGCGAATGGCTGTCGTCCTGCTTGGCCTGCGGCTGGGGCGAGCTGATGGACTTGGGCTGGGGGAGGGGACACAAAGCGTCACAGTGGACTTGAAAAAGGGGAACGGAACACAATCCAATCTGGAAGGCTGAATGTGACCATGTCAGCACCCAACTTTTGTTTACCTTTAAAGATGTATTATTTTCCCCGACATGATTGGCTTTATTGGAACCGTTTTCAACAGAGGTGTGACCCTTACCTTGGGTGGAAGCGGGGGCGGGACCTTTGGCCTCAGGATAGTGTTCATCTTGCTACACAACGACAAGACGGAGAGAAAAGGACACTGACTTTGCATGACAGGACAGCTCACAATGGTGCGTCACCCTGGCTTTCACCACGACAGTTTTAACCCCTGAACTGGTTTAGACTACAAATGCAACAATGGAATTGGAATTTGGTGATTTATCATGACTCGATTAAAGGGGACATACTGTGGCACATTGACTGTTTAATTGCTTGTACACAAACAGTCGTGCCTCTTGACTGCATTCCCACCCAAATGTGGAATCAACTGTGAAACTACACAAGCAAGAACATTTGCTAGCCACGTTGCAACAGACGACGCGGAAGCACCGCCATGTCGGAGCCAAAGTGTCCGCAGAGCTGTAGCGTCAGCACAGATTAGCATTAGCCAGCAGTGTTATTAATAAGCGTCAAAGTCCAACGTTCAAAGGACGGATTTGCTTTTCGAAGATGTGTCTTCTGCAGGCACCACATTCATGGATGAGCAGATTAATTGACAAAGGGCAATAGGGTGGATCGATGAAGTGCTGCCCCGTGAGTGAAAATTATTAGACATTTGCCCTGCTCATCTTCATCAGAATCTGAATCAGCTCTAACGGTCGAGTATGTAACAACACGAGGCAGTGCCGGTGCCGCTCCGGTAAGACATTCGTGCTGAGTACCGAGAAGAAGAACAAACTAACAAGAATGGAGAAGAAGAGACATTCAATCAATACGGAACTATTTCTTCGAGGGTGTCACAGTTGTGCCAAGATGTCACAAAATAGCAGAATTTCATGACTTAATTGCAAGAGAGAAAATACTGTTTGAAAGCCTGGGGGCTACTTTGGGGGCTTGCCTTTCTCTTTTGACTTGCTGAAGGGCAAGAAAACGTCCGCAGAGTCATAATTCCCAAGCCCCTGTTCCACAAACCTTCTAACTCACACTCTCATGACAAGATGTCAAGGCTCTCAAATCTGTTACTCTTTGTGTGTTTTAACCGTGTTGTCAGAGAACGTTGATTAGGACCGCTGATTTTTTCTTCTTCTTCCCCAAACGCATGTCTCCTTTAATGATGAAATGATAACGGTGTCTTGGCTACACACAAAACGCACGCGACGCAAGCAAGCCGGTGTGAAGTCTGTCGTGGAATTGTAGTGCCGACACTGAAAATTCCCCCATAGGGAGGTGCAACCGAGCCAATTTGGAGGCGCCGTTATCTCGCCATCGGCACTAAAATGACAGATTGACTCCACTCTGCCTCCTTAGTGTAACTAATTTGTTAATGATGACTGATGACTGATATGTGCACACAAATGAGAATGGACTGCAGCTGGATAATGAATCCAAAACGGAAATGAGCGCAAGCACGTTGCCTCCCCCCGTGCCATCAGGACATTAATTCGCTCATTTTCTGTCCATAAAAGAGTTATTATCCAGCTCCGGGAAAAGACACAAAGCTAAGGAGAGAAAACTAAATCGTTTCCTCCTTTGCTTTTACACAGTGAGGGAAGACACCTTGTGTCAATAAACACTTGAAAAAGATGCAGCGAGCAGCATGCGAGCAATAAGACGAAAGCACACAGATGGCAGTTGGAAAAAGGGAAAAAGCAGCACCAAAGTTCACTTATGCATCCAAGCTACTCGGACTGAACCTTAACTGGAACCCAGTCACACTCATTTTTAGTTTATCAGATGAGAATCCTCTTAGGGTCATTTGTGCCATTTTATATTAAAAATATGTGGTATGATAAAAAAACAATACATTAGAAAAGCAGCAAAACCTTTTAAGTTTTAAGGTTTGGGGAAATTGTTAGTTAGCTGTCAAGATGCACACACACAAAACACGGGCATGATGGTGCGGTGTTGTTGCACAAAGATGCGTGGATGAAACTGTAGCACAAAACGGGAAGCCTCCCCCACCCCCCCATTCCTCCGCTCCTCACCCTTGTTTTGATGCGGGCAAGGGAGGGAAATGAGGACGGACAGGCCTCCCGTTCTACAACTGCAATGGGGGGTGGGGTGGGGTGGGGTGGGGCTGGGACTTACTGAGCGTGAGTTTCATCATCATCTGCACCATCATCATCCTCATCATCCCCTAAGTGTGCCACATGGCCCCTGGGAGCGGAGGTGCAGAGAGGAGGGGAGAATTTCGGGGATTACAGGCGGGAGAAAGGATGCGAGCAAAAGGTGAGAGGAGATAACAGGAGGTGGAGGAAGATAAGGAAGAAAGGGAAGGGAAGGGAAGGGAAGGGGTGGGATGGGATTAGAGCTGTGTGAAGCTTTGTCCACAAACAAAACACTAACCCTCCAAACAAATTCTTCAGAACAGAACAATGGGACAAAAGTGAAGCTTCATTTCCTGTACTGTATTGTCAAAAAAGTTGGAAAATGTAACTCCAAAACCACTGAAGAACACCTCATCAACACACTTAAAAGGTCCTCAAGCTCGTATCGGCTCGAAATGTGAAATCCCAACATCATTAACAGCAAGATGACACCAACCCGTGATTACTGACGGAATCCAGAATGCATGTATTGCGACAGATTGCCACAAAGGAAACGAAGCGAGAAAAAGAAGAGTGTAATTGCTAGACCCCCCGCTGTGGAGTTCGGAAAAAAAACTACAAACGTGCTTATGTGTCATGTGAGTGAGTGTCTGTGTGTAAGCCATGCCCAGCGGGAAAGTGGCTGAAAAGCGCAACCGTTCGACTTGAGACCAAGCGCCAGGCGAAAACCCGGCAGAGTGCAAAACGGTGACCAAACGTTAGTGGCGTGTGATCAGAACCGATTAGTCGCGGGTTAACGGTGACTGGCGGATGTGGTTGCGTTAGACCAACAGCAAAACCAACAAAATCAAAAGTGAGAGCAGGAGGAGGAGGAGGTCGGACTCACCTCTGCTGCAGCTCCTCCTCCACCGATTTGAGAAGACTCCTGTTTAGTGACGAACACGTGGACAAAACATGATTATAAAGAGGGGACAAGCAGGAAAGTCAATCAAGATCTTAAGTCGCCTTGGCCAGTATCCGGCCTGCCCCAAGGCAGCAAATATGAATGCAAAGAGTCCTCTTTTTGCAATTATATTGACCAAAGTTGATGCGATTAAGAAACTTACACGGGAAGAATTTGGCACGAAAGGACAGAAAATGAGGAGAACTCACTTGTTTCCTCCGAGCAGACAGGGTGAATCGTGGCTATACTCCAACTGCAAGTCCAACGGGGGGAAAAAAATAAAAATAAAAATTGCATCAATATTCGGACGTCATATCCCAAATGAAAGGCAATGCACTTGAAGTTACGACGACAGTGACTACTCAATCCCTGTGGCCGAATGACGGCAGGGACGTCAACTACGGCAGCAAAAGTCCAATTTCATGACATGTTCAGGCACAGGGTGTCGTGGTTCACATTGTGGCCTTACAAAGGCGGCTGTCACGAGGCTCACCCAAAATGAAGAGAAGAACACTTGAAAATGGGCAAAACAATCTCGGATCTTGCTTATTTTTCCAGGGGTGATGGAAATTTGCATATCAATGAAGTCAGCGTTTCCCAGCTTTTACGAAGCCAAAGCACAAAGCACATAATTTACTTTCCAAAGATGTCAAGGCACCCCCCAAAAAATGATCACAAAACGTAATTACGTATACTTAGATAGTGATATCATTTCAGTTTACTGAAAACTATTAAGTGTGAATCCACGCCTGTTAAATGGAATTATTATTCTGTATAAATGGCAACAGGGAGCTAACGTAGGTTAAATTGTGCCTACTGCCACCTTCTGGAAGAGCCTTTCATTCTTCCGCCCGTCACTGGCATAAATAATTCTTAAGTGAATTGGATCGCTTCCTCGGGCACAGGGATTCAGTATCACTGCCTTACAAGGGACTTTGCAATTCCCCCCCCCCCCCAAAAAAAAAACCCACTTTGTTAAAACTGTCAATATAAACATGACAGTGGGACATTGGCAAAATGATGGGTCAAAAAAAAAAAAAAAAAAAAGTGCCAAATTTTGTACATCTATTCACATGATTAAGAACCAACCACACCCAAGGAAAATCAACCAATCAGATACAAGGTGCGACCGACGAGGTGTCAATCATTTGCTGTGCACTCCTTAGGCTTCGGGAACTTTGCAGAAATTATCGTGGGGGCTTGATGCCTTTTTGGGGATGTATTTGACTGATACAGAAAATAAAAAGCAGCATTCAGTATACTGTAAGAGAGTATAAATTACTTTTTGTATTCTTCACACTGCTTCTCCCCCGTTAGTTTCATCTGCTTGGGGAACCCTTTCTCCAATTGGCTAACAAGTTTTAGTTTCAAACATCCACCAATAAACTCATACGTGCTGGAATGCGAAGGGCTTTTCCCTACAAACTCGAATAATGCTAATTCAAGGTTATTACCGAAAAGAGCAGTGCAGGCAATAAAATAGTAATAGTTACGATAATAAACGATTCTTTTTTTGTGAATTTATTTGTCTTTGATGGCAGCAGCTTGTCACGTTGCTAGTAAGAAGGAACAGTAGTGACATCTAGTGGTCATGTTGCAATGTGGAATTCCCATTGCGAGTTTGCTTATGACCAACGTCTAGCAAATTTGTCACCACTCCCCATCGTGGTTAGCCATCAACATCGACCGCCGCTTTAAGAAACGATGTTTGGAATTTATTCGCGTATGTCTAGCATGACTAAAACATCACAAGGACGCCAAGCCAAAAAAGGAAAAAAAAAAAAAAAAATTACTCGGCGGCGAACGAATTGCAGCGGCGTTAGCACAAAAGCACGGTGGCTTCACGCTAACATTTCAACTTGTGGCCGGTGATGGCGTCCGTATCATCCCGCCATGGCGGTCCCAACAGAAGGCATTTCCTGCCAAGCTGGCTCAGATGTCCACTAATCGCACGTTATCCACAGTGACAGAAAAACAAATGTAATTATAAGCCGTCTGCACTCATCATTGTCTTCTGCGTGACCTAATGTGGTCGCCATGGTGACTGCGGCGGCCCGTTTGGCGCCACCCGAGCCGCTAAACCGTTGAGCGTTCCGGCGTGAATTCTACGGGCCGGACCTTTAATTTTCCTCCTCCGAAGTTTCTCGGCCGTCGAATGTGTAGGATTGAGCTGAACTTTGATGAGGCTGTCTAACAAAAACCGCCAAGTAAAGCCACAATGTGTAAGCAGCTGTGTGTCAGGGCGAGGGAGAAAACGACATTTGGAAAGCAAAAAAAGTGACAGTGAAACGTGGAGGAGGAGTGAAAAGAAAAAGACCAGAAGCCCAAGCCAGACACTTGCTTTCGTCATCTACCGTACGTGGAAAGGTTAGAAAGAGCAACCATACAAAAAGCAGCAGCGTACATTTAAAAAAAAAAAAAAAAAAAGGAATACCCAACCATCAGAAAAGGAAAAAAAAAATCTGTATTATTTATCCTCAAGTGTGCCCTGGAGCAAGGCATTGGACTATTCGGGGTATGTCACAGAGATGTAAACCATCTTTTTTTTTTGTGTATGTTTTGTCTGAGTGCATTCATGTGAAGGTGTGGGGGGGGGGGGGAATAGAAAAGCAACCCTTAATGAAGCTGGAAACAAAGAACAGAACGACAGACATGAGAGCAGAAGCGCAAGAGGACAACAATCGCCCAGTATGAACACAAATGGAAAGAAAAAGGCGATGACGAACGGCAGAAAAAGACAGAAGAGGGTTAGTGACGATGCCAGCAAATGATCCCCCCTCCCCCCAAAAAAAGAGAAAGGGTCAGAGGCTCAGGTGGGGAGAGAGGGAAAGAGAGAAAATGAAAGAGAGAGACAGAGAGACGAGAGACGAGAGAGAGTACTACCAGATTAGATCTCGCGGTATAGTAGAGCTCCTCAACACAGTCCAGATAGGGCTCAGAATCACACTGGTCAGCAAGACAAAGCGAGAGAGATCTCAAGTTAATACATCAACCTTGGACGATGGAGGGGACTTGGGGGTGAGGGGAGTGGGGGTCGGGGTCGGGGGGCATTGATGCAAGACAGAAGATGTATTGGACGGCAACGGGGAACAAAATGGATGGTGGCCAAAATGGGCTCTGGAGAGAGAGGATATAGACACAAAGGATATCACGAAATCTCCGACTATCCCTCATTTCCTCGTATAGTGGCGTTTATTAGGATTAGGAAATTTAGCAGGATAAAGTGCTGAACTTGGAGGGATTTCTTATCTATTGTCCCCACACATTCATAAGGCCACTTGGGCAAAACAACAAATGCAAAAAATTCGGTGATTAGGTGAAGCCTTTCAAGTGAAACTTCAGGATCAAACCAAAAATGCATGACAACACTGATACGTGAACTCAATTTGGCCTTCTCTAAACTTTTGAATGCACAACTTCCTTTTTTTTGGAACAATTTTTCTCTTCTCAAACAAAGAGCTGAGTAGCAAACTTCACAGCAGGTTTTTTTAACCCAGGAAAATTTCCAAGGATGTCCACTTTTAGGCCTTTCCGTGACTCCGCCAGTCTCTCTGTTGCAAAGACCCTGAACAGAAAATAGCTGCTGAGCTTTTTGGGACATCAGCACACTGGAAAAGTCATTCAAAGGAAGCGAAGTGCCAACCATATCCTTGGAAATTTATTGCACAATTCACGGCTTAAACACCTGCTGTGAATTTTAATATTCGCATTCTTGTTAGAGAGCAGACAGAAGTGCAAACAGTACTGAAACATTCAACAAGTTTGAAGGTTTTATAGATGCTGGAAGGAAATTCACTTGTCAAGGCCGAAGAGGCTCCAGCACTCCCGCGACCCTTACGAGGATAAGCGGCTTGGAAAATAGATGGATGGAAATTGCAATATATACTTCAATACACACCACTAATTGAGGAAATATACATTGCGTTCAAGCAACTTGAAAATATCACCATTCATCTTTCCACGTAATCCTGAATGGTGTGGACAAATCCTCCAGAGAGGGCGGCATTATGTATATCAATAAGGCAAAATGACAAAACACGACACTACGCTGCACGCTGAGGCCGTAGACTTCAGAACCACACGGTTCACCACCAGCAAAGATGGAGGACCGTGATGCATTCATTGGATCAGGTGGTAGAAAGGAATGTTACAACGAAGACCTTCAGCGGTCATTTCAAACTTATTTAAAAAAAAAAAAAAAAAAACAACAACAACAACAACAAAAAAAAACACACACACACACACAAGGTACTTTCCATGTGTGAAATGCCTGAGAAAAAAAATGCATAAAGAAATCTAAAAGACCAGAAGCAACGGAGATTGATGGTACGTGAAGCCAGTACCACCCGATGTCCAATTTCAAATCTTCCTCTTGGAGCTCCAGCAAAACGTTTGGACTCCCAACCACCAAAAATGTCTTGAAAAAGTTCACAAATCCAATTTCATCCCGAGAGTCCAATAGCCCAGAACTCCTCCAAGGCACATTCTGGAGCAGGGCCCAATTTTACACTTTCAACCCAAAAGAACATCAGAACCACTCCATGCTTCTTTAAGCTGCTAAACACATCACACGCTTATTAAATAGGAACCGACAGAGCGATATGATGCTGATCCTGCCGCATGAACAGCAGGAAGTGGAAGGGCTGGTTCGTTTGGGCTCGGTCTAAGACAGGTGAAGAGTGGCCAGGGTGGCCATGGTTGTGCAGGTGAAGTGACATAAATGCACGAACGCAAAGACATCTTGTCAAAACTCACCGGTTCGTGATGGGGCTCCGTCTCCTTCCTCAGCGGGGGGTCAAACTTCACCTGACCGACTGGAAAACGAGGACAAAAAGGTGGTCGTGAATTTAGCGTTGTGCGCGTCGCTTGTAAATTTCTACACGAACTCACAATTAATCTCAGAGAGCGTCTTTCCTTCTCGAGTGCTTCTGCTGGTGGAGCGAATGCGATGAGGGACGGACACCGGAGACTGTGACAAAAGAGATGCGCGCTGCTCAAAAACAACACTGAGGCGGTTTTGCAGGCCACTCGAGAAGATGACACAACGTCTAAAACTAAATCTGTTTGCTGGGGGGGTTGATGACCACGCAAAAAAAAAAAAAAAAAGCCAGCTGCGCCCACCAACAAAGTCAAATCAAATCAAACAAACACTCCCACCCGCCCGAGGTTTCCATCCGTTGACCCCGTGAGATGAAGCCCAGGATGACGAAGGGGCTCCATAGCCTCAAAATATCTTTTTAATATGGAATTTAAAAAAAAAAACGAGGGAAACAAAACACTTTCAAAAAATTTTATATTCAACCTAACATCATCGCTATGATGCTTTCGTTTATCTTTAAAAAAAAACAAACAAATGGCATCAGTCTCACAGTTCCTTCATAACACACCAAATTCACACCATGCTCGAAAAACATAAAAAGACAAATCAGCATTCCTTAAACAAAACATTTTTTAAAAATCTGAGCCAAGTCCTCCTCATAAATGACAATCTCCTGTACACATGAACACGGTTGATAATATTGACATTACTGATATGTACTTGACTTCAGATTTTGCACCAAAAGTATTTCAAGTTTAGATTTGTATCAGATCTGAGGCCCGAATTAATTGCTGGATGTATTCATCACGTAAAAGAAATAAATGCTGCATCTTACTTAGACGCATTCCAGAGAAAAAGTTCTAGTAATTTTTCATTAAAATACAGGCGGCATCTCAAGTAAGAACGCTGTAAAAATATATATATATATATATATACATATTAATTTCATCAAATGTTCTACTTTCTGAAGATGGTGAATTGGGGTTTTTGTTACGAGCTACTGTTAAAATGATTTCAAACAAAATTTGATGATGGCTAGTGAATCTGTATAATATAAATTTCACTTTTCGAACTGAACTACAATGAAGCTGCGCCATTGCTAAAATAAAAATATATACAAAAAAAATATTGGCGGCATCTTGCTAGCAACGACCTGTTGAAGTGAGTTGAGGAGCCTCATTTAGACAAAAGCAATCCTTTGTTGCCATCTTGTGGCATCTATAGCCAATTACAGCGCAGTATAGAAACCTTTTTTGGGGGCGTGGCATTATTTGTAGCAATACCACACGACTGCTGTGAATGCCATTTTTCATTGAGGTACACGTGTATATCGTCATTATTATCTGTTAAAATAAAAGAAAGCCAGAATGACGAACGTTCTAGGCAAGGTCACGGAGTTCCACGCCAACGTCAACTCAATGGCATCTACGCGTCAATACAAGTCACGCAGGCTTTGTTAAGACATCGCACATCACTGCAGACACCGCAGCCCGACGTGGTACCTTCCGACGGGCGGGAAAGCGGGGCGCACGCCGAGCGCCGGGGCTTACGGCTAGGAAGTGACCCCTGTACTTAAACTGTGGAGGAGGGAGAAGAGGGTAGAGGACGGTGGGAAGGCACACATGAACAGAAGAGAGGAGAGGAGAGGAAAGGTGAGAAAAAGGAGAGGAGGAAGCGCTGCAAGGTGGAGAAAAGAGGAGAAACATTTAGTGAGAGAGTGCAATGGAGGAGGAGGACGACGACCAGGAGGAGAGAGGTTAAGGCTGCTGAATTTGACAAATGGGGAACAGACGAGGGACAGTTTGGAGGGAAACCGAAAGAAGCAACTTCCAGCAAAAAGGAATCGTTACCAGGCAGCTTTTCACGGGGTGGAAAATATCCACTGAATTTCTGAGGAGTTGGGTTGCCACAAGAAGTTAACGGCAATTTCGCATCGACGACATCCATGCAAAAATAATACAATTCCCATTTAATTGGAAGCACAACTTCACTTCTATTGCGCTGAATGAATCCGCTCCCGTGGAAAGTTTACAACTTTCAAATTCCCAGAATTTTGCAATCCTACGTATGAATACAATAGAAGGTCAGAGGTTACCTCCGGTTCGGGGTCGTCGTCGTCAAAGTCGTTGTAGTTATTGTGGTCGGGGTTTTTGGCTCGGTCCAGCAGCTCTTTAGCCAGCGTCCTGCTCAGCGGCTGAGACACGAACGGGTGCTGCAAAGACAGGAAGCCGCGCAAAACAAAATGAAGTTTCGTTCGACAGCCATTCAAATTGACTGTCTGGACAAACAAGTGGATGTTGCTTGGAATTCTATTATTAGCACAGGAATTCCTGACTAATCCGAGTCAAAAAGTGAAATGCGCCGCACGTTTTCAGATGCATTCTGGCCTACCGCGTACTCGGGGGTGATTAAATGGGTAACAAAGCAGCAGGTAGGGGCCCTTTCATAGCTTATCTGCCTCCAGCTCAGTGGTAAAATATTAGGCGGGATCAACATGAAGTGCAGCGTCGAGCATTTTTAGCCCACCTGTAGCAGTTTCTCCGCTGTGGGCCTTTTCTTTGGGTTCTTCGTCAGGGCCACTTTGACAAAATGGTGAAAGTTGTCCGTCCTGCGGTTCACATTACAGAACGTACGGGACAAAATTGCTTGCGTGCATCTTCAGAGGATTTCTAAACTATTGAACAACAGCTTACCACTTGACCTTGTCTTTCAATTTGGGTGGCTGGAAATTGCTCTTGGTCATCAAGAAAAGAGCCCTGGGCATGGTGGACGCATAAACATCAAAAGGAGGGAAAGAATCATCACACATAATCGCGGATAGAAAGACTTAAGCTGCGGTGGCTTTGTGTCATGAAGATGTTCTTGTGTTCGTTACTCAAGGCATTGAAAACATTTATTAGTTTCAAATAAAACACGGCTTTCATTTCAGTGGCATCAATCGATGTTCACTGGACTGCAAGATGAGACACACACACACTCACACACACACACACACACACACACACCCACACACACACACAAACACACACACCCACACACACACACACACAAAAAGGTGAGCGCTTTTTTGTTTGAGGTTCTTTTCGCATGAGATCATTTGGGACAAAATGGGATTTGTCACCTGCTTGTATAACAGCTAGGTACAGGTGGTGCCTTGACAACAACAAAAAAAAAAAAAAGAAAAATTGTACGTACATAATTGTACATTACCATTCGTTAATTGTGCACCTTGGCCACAACTGCTCAGTAATATTTGTCGATAAAAATATTGCCTGAGACAAGTGCTACATCGTTTGTTAGCATTAAGATAGCAGAATTTCTTCAATTTAGCTGGCAGAATTTCCTAAACCAAAGCTATGCATCTTAATTTCCGGCCTACAAGCGCCGACGTTTTTCACACACTTTCAACCCTGCGGCTTATGCGGTGGTGCGGCTAATTTGTGCATTTTTTTCTAACGGCTGGCAGGGGGCACTCGAGCGGAAAAGGTAAGAGTGAGACTGGTGGAATATATGTGCAGAGGAAGTGACTTTTACCATTTTTTTTTTTTTTTTTTTTTAAATCGGCCCCATTAGCGCTGCGCTGGCGTGTTGTTGCTGTGTTACTGCCGTGTCTCAGTATTTTTACCGGTATGTTTTTGTTTTTTTTTAAACCGACTCTGTTAGCGCTGTGCTAGCGTGTTGCTACTGTGTAGCTGCCACGGCTGGTTTTTTTTTTTTGTTTTTTTTTTTTTTTCGCGCTACCGTGTTGTTCCTATGTTAAGCTAAGCTAAGGTATTAAAACTTTGAAAACTCTTTCTGTGTACCGTCTTTCTTTGTAGAGATCTCGTGTTTCAACGTGGGCACTTGCGGCTTTTACACAGGTGCGGCTTACGTATGTACCAAATGGTATGGATGGGTTTCCGATGACGTCGCCACAGTCCCAGGATTCCCTTTTTCTACGACGTCAGAACTCTTAAACCAATAAGATAAATTAACGATGGAAAAAAAACAAAAATTCACGCTTCACCTATCATCTGTGGTCTCTGACACACAAGATGGCGGGTGAGGCTTATAATCAGGTGCACTCTGTAGGCCAGAAATTACGGTAAGCCTGTAATTGTGTTTTGTTTGACTTCCATCGCAATTGTTTGCTCGCAAGGGAAAAAGCAAATCCAAAACAAAACCCGGTCAAGTGACAGTTTGTATCCTGAAAAAATACCGCTATGATAACCACCGCAGACGCACCTCATGGGATGCAGATCAAACATGGGCGGCTGCAGCTCGGCCAGCTCTATTGCGGTAATACCCACGGCCCAGATATCACACAGTTGGTTGTAACCTCCTTTCCTCTCCACGGCTGCCACCTCTGGAGCCATCCTGGGTGAAGAGAGGGAAACACCGTCCTATATTCATTAAGGTTTAAAAAAAACCAAGTGCTCTTTCATCAATCCAATTCTGTCACAATCATGATTTACCCTCACATCCAAAATAAAGAAATAAATGGAATCAATAACTCACCAGTAAGGCGTTCCAATGAATGACTTCCTCTTGGCCAGAGTTGCTGTGATCTGTGCCGATACACCAAAGTCGGCTATTGAGAGAAAAGTGAACGGCGGATGAGGGATTTATGACAAAGGGGGGGGGGACAAAACAGCGAAATCCCCAGAGAAGGAAAAACAACAAGCGGCAGATTGTCTGGTTCCTCTCACCTAGTTTGACGTAGCCGTTGTCTGTCAAGAGGATGTTGGCGCCCTGGTGGAGACAAAATGCGACGTGCGCATCAGAACACAACAACAACAACATCGCACGTCGACTCGAATCAAATGGGAAAGGCACGCGGGCCTGTCGGCAAGCCTCAGCTGGGTTGTGACTTAGTTCAGATGCTTTTGCGCGTCGCACGCACACCAAAGTACACAAGAGAGCAGTCGTTATGTTTACACTGACAGAAAAAAATGATAATGAATCATTTGAAACCAACTGTCAAATCGCCTCCGTGATTCATTGCGACATTTAATTCGTAAATATGGAAGTTACGTGTTAAACAGGGACACGGTGACGAAGGAACGGGCCCATTTTAACACAATTCACGATTGACCAACCTAAGATGAGCCTCTTAACCTTGCGCCCGCCGCATATTGAGTGACGTGGCCGAAACCAAACTAAGCTGTCGTCAACACATCTCCCGAAAAAGTGCAAAATGGGAAAATTCTGAGCTCGTTCCGGATTTCGGGGCTCCACAACAGTCGCACTCACAATCATTCATTTCCCCAAAGCTCACCTTGATGTCTCGATGCATTTTGCCTTTATTGTGAAGGTAGTATAAACCCTGCAAATGCAAGCACACAACAGCTGTTGTCGCTGTAAAAACAATAACAATGATCAACGTTTACGCGGCATATGCTTACCTGCAGGGTCTCCCGTGACATGTACGCTATCTGAGACTCTAACAAAGGTCCTGTGACTGGAAGAACAAAAGAAGACGGTGAAAGGTCAGTGAAGGTCAGCGAGCAGACGACCAGACTTGCTTAAGTCACATGTTGTCAGTAAACCTATCAGGAGCTTCCAAAGCCACCACCTCATCGTCTGGGCCTCCCCATTTTCTTAAAAGACAGATTACTTTTTGTGGATGCAAACTTTTGACCTCAAAGAAAATATGACATTTTCCAAGAAATTCTCTCTCTCTCTCTCTCTCTCAGTACTGTGGCATTCAAGGAAATTCATTAATTCTGGTGATTCTGACTGACCTGAAACAGTTTGATTGGAATTCAGACCGTGGGGCAAAAAAAAATGAAATGTGTTTTTGCCGTGTAGGTAAACTTCTGCAATCAGAACGTATGCGTCACCGTGATAGATGTCCTGAAGAGAACCTCCCCCGCAGTACTCCATGCTGATCCATAACTTGTCTCGCCTGTGCACACACACGCACACAACATTAGGGTGCACCTGGACAATGGAGCAAAGGCTGAACTACAAATTTTTCCCTTGCCAATATGCCCCTCTTGCCCCCCTCCCCCAATGGACAACTCTGGATTTTGGCCTGCATTCCAACAACAAGCGAACGAAGGTGAGAGGCAAATTTCGCAACTGCGCGGGGAATACGTTACATTAAATTTCATGAACCTTTAAATCACCTCAACTACTTGGCAACAGCGCTACATATATCAAGAGCAGCAGATATTTGTCATCGAGTAGTACATTTTTACAAAATTTTATGAAAGAGTTGTTTTAGTCCTCCAATTGAGAATTTTTTTTTTTTTTTTTTTCGGTAAAAATACACTCATCCATCAACTTCAGCTGTAGAGTTGCCATGTCGGACATCCATCCATTTTCCATCAGTTCTAAAACTGACATTCGTCCTCAGCCATTCATCATCCTCCAGCACCCCCCCCCAAAACAAAAAAAAAAAAAAAACAAACTCACACCAATCCAATATAGACTTCATTCAGCTTTACAGATGCCATGTCTGGTCTGGTCTACTACGTAAATATGTATTCCTACAGTAAATCATGAACATTATTGTGTTTGTATCATACTGAGAGCAGTTTTTAATATTTTAGTTACTTTATGGCGCTACTTTCTACAGGTATAACCTAATAAGGCTCAATTTCTTCCGACAAAGTTCCATCTATCGTTTTGCTTGGACGTATTTTCCTCCCGCTGCACACGCTCATTTCCTGAAAAAAACACACCAATGTCAGTAAAACATGGAAAGCATTTTTACCGGAGATAGCTACCAAAGTAGGCCACGATGTTGGAGTGTTTACAATCCTTCATCATCAGAATCTCCTGCTGGACAACGGCAAAGTCCTCCCCTGGAGAGAACACAGTCACTGCCGGAGAAGAAGCTGCCTTCTCCTCATGGGGACATCAAAAACATGCAGGAGGAATGACAGGAGGACAAAGAGGGAGATGGGCAAAGTGGACGGAGGGAAAGTGCTCACCTGGCTCCAGTTTGATGACTTTGATGGCCGCCAGCTCCCCCGTGTTTACATTACGAGCCTGGAGCAGAGAACGGCAGAAGAAGGGAGCTGAGCGAGCAGAGTACGAAATGCGCCGCGGACTGCCAAAAAGTATCCCACTGTGCATCCTGCAATTGTTTACGACACTTGTATATACCACGAAGGTACCTCAAGGGATCGTTTTGCATGACATTGACTCCATATAGGAACGTATGGACAGGAAATGGTGGCGTATTCTTGAAAAGACGGCAACTCTTTGGTCAACGACATATTGGCAGGACGCCGAGGAGGCAGATTTTGCTATAAATAGCGAGCCGTGTTTACATCTGGACGCGGCGCCGGCGAGGGAAGAGGAGTTCCTCTGTGAAACGAGACATGAATAAAGGATGATTTGTGCGGAGGAAATGTGAATCGTCCAATTCACTTAAGGGCAGAAGCATAGCCGCATCATAAAATGTGCGAAACTGAATCGCAGTTCAAGTTTTGTGCCTCTGTTCATTCTTAAAGCAAGTTCCTTTGGACAGGAGAGCAGCACCGATGAGAGTGGTTGGAATAAAATTGTGCTGTACTGCATTATATATTCATACACATATACTGTACTTTTCCATTACTTTTCAGTCCTTTATGAGCCGGTCTATGCCGTTCTTTGCTGATGAGGAATAGCGATGGAGCCCCCGAGGCTAAAAACGTGAGCTTCAACTGCGTAGTCTGCACGAGGCACCGCAAAGACAGTAAAATGCTTGGATTTCATCGTCAGTTGTAGGCGACAGCATGGCGTGCAGAACCGTGCACGTGGCACACACCCCAGACACCCCGTCGACCGCAAGCGCAAGTGTAAACGTGATTTGAAGTGCAGTGGCGGCTGATAAAATAAAATACGTCGTAAGTAGCGACCGTAGGAAACATCAACCGGTGATGGTGAACGTAGGTGTGCTGTGGTAGTAAATGTGTGAAATGATCCAGGACCCTTTCACGGACTCTTTCCTCTGTGGCTCGCCGCCTATGCTACAACTTATTTCAATACAATGTGGCGTGGTCGACAGCAGTAACTTCAGCTTCGAGGCAGAGATTTTGCTTCCCCCTTTTTTGTAATCAAACGATGAGTTATCCGATTAATCGTCGCAGCCCTGGCCAAAATACGGGAGCAACGTTCTATTAAAGATCCTCCTCAAATGTGGAAAAAGAGTTGGCTAAACTTGATTTTGACCTACTCTATCAGACCAAGGCAGCGTGATAACGTTCGACCTTGAAGACAAGACGCAGACATAGCAGCGCTGTTCAGTTCTGACAACACACACCCTCATCGCCACTGCAGCCTCGCCCGCATATTTCCCCAACAGCTTGCGGACAACAGGCTGTGACATTTCACACAGCGCTCGGCTCACGTTATTATTAGAGTGGGGAAACCTACTGATGTCAACAGGAGGACGTTTGCCAAAAGGACCAAAAAAAAAAAAAAAAACCCCAAAAAAACCAACACGTGTAGTTTAAGTGCCGCAGGAATGCCAAGTGTTGTGCTTTCTATTGAGGCCACAAGTGGAGAACAGGGAAATGATTGACAGCGCACAATACAAGAAGACGTAACAAAGCCGTGGCAGGAGGGGGGGAGACACAAAGACGCGTCCGCAGGCGAGAAAGGAGACGCACACAACACGGCAGTGTGTTCGTTGGGTCTGCAGACGGACCAGAGCGATGACTCATAAGCGCTCGGTGGCACTGCTAAGGACAACAAGCGCACACTTGAATGAGTCCAATTGATGACATCTGGCTGGTATCACTTGTTTGATCACTGCTGCGCGTGTTCACATGCCGGATTAAATCATTGGGCTTTTTTTTTTTTTTTTTAATTATTATTATTATTATTATTGTTGTTGTTACAAGCAGCTACAAATGAATGAATGCGCAGCCATGTTAGCTTGATTTCAGTCCCTCCGACACTTGGAATGCGGTTAGAGAGGTCTCTGAGGACTTTATAATACAGCCTTTCATTCACCCAAAAACACAGACAAAACAACACAGTCTCTACACTCAAGTGCTACAGAACTCATACAAAATAGATTATATTAATTGTACAACAGCAATACATGATTCTTTTATCCATCTGTGCTGTGCTGTATGTTCTAAATCCAAACAGTAGTCTCATCCTTTGTTGTTGACCTTTCGAGGAAATCTACAGACAGACAAAATTTGTCTTTAAAATTGCACAAAACATCCAACAGTGAGCTTCAAAACTCTACGCAATCAAGATTTTGAGATAAATCCATTCCAAAACGTCTGACTGAAACCAAACTCTTTGAAAGCTGAAGCAATATTTCCAAATTAATTGAAGAAAACAATGTGAAATAAATATGACTATTGAACGCATACGTGAAACAAGTTTTTTTTTCCCCCTTTAAGACTCTTGATGGTGTGTGAAAGACGGCAAGGAGGACAAGCTTAATCTGCATCTTCATGCTTTCCACGTGTTCTTCCTTTTATGACCTTTATTATTTATACTCCATTAGCAGCTCGGCCACGGTGCCCGTGTTTAAAAAAAGTTTGCAAAGCGTGGTACAGCAGCGGTGCGGCGTTTCACCCTCTTGTGGCTAAGACCGAATGTTCACTTTGCACAGTGTCATTTTTGCAAAGCAGCCCAAAAACAAGAATTTCTGCTTGTTCTTAATCTAGCGTGACTGAGGCTAAGTCAGCCCACAACTGGAGACCGGTCAGGTGAATTCATCTGCGTAACCCCAACCAGGTCGATAATCGAGGCCGTCACCCGAGTCTGATTACGAAGTTCACATCTAAGCTGACTAACCAACCACACGAAATGAGTAAATGTTCCATTAACAGTGCATTCAACAGTCGTCTGGCTTAACTGGCATCTGACTGAAAAACAACGTTTACTTTTATGGTTCACACACAAAAATAAACCAAGATGACTCCATTACGGTTTGCTCGAAGTCCCTGCGCTGCTTCTATTACGTCAAAAAAAAAAAAGTGCATTTTCTCTCACGTTATTGGTCATAGCTCATCAGAATATAACTGAAATAAATCTAAACAAAGAGAACGAGTCAGTTGCGTCGTCCTACTTCATTGGGGGCCCCCACGGAGCCAATTTTGGTGGGAGCTTGCACACATCCATGACAAAATACAAAATATTTTCCAGACCGAACCAGTGTGCCAAATTTGATGGATCGCTGAGAAAGGGCAAGCACTCGGCCGTGAGAAATTAGCGTTAGAATGACAACGGACCTCACGTCTTTTTCACCTCTAGTGGGCGAACAAGCGGAGGAAGAGCCACAAAAACAGGATGGTCCGGGTGGCGGGCGCCTCGCGTTAACAACGGCCCACCCGACGGCCATCTGCGAGGCTTGTGACGCCACACAAAAGGCCTGGGTTTGTGGGCGGGTCACGTCGGAGCCCTCTGCACGGCCGTCTTCCTCTGCGAGCGCATCTCGAAACAATAGGACGTGAGGGCCCGAGCGCGAACGCCAACACAAACGCTCACATACATGAAGGAAGCCCGGACTGTTGCATTCCTGCGCCGCGGTCGTCCAGATGTCTCGCAAACACACAACAAGGCCTGCTCAGAGGAAATTGCTACTATAAGCACATTTTAACATCTACCGGCTTCTGCCTCATATTAAACCCAGCAGGACGTCCACTGCCGACAAACCAACGCGCACGCGCTTAAAGGTGGCGGCAGTTTTTTGCTGAAGGATCATCAGTTCTTATTTCAGCAGTCACCAATCTCTGCAGGCTCAGTGCAGCAACAAAGGAAAACAACAACAAACAATGCCAAACATGTCCGTCCGGTACCAGAGGACTTTACAGATCTTTTATGTCACTTGATTATGATCCTTTCGTTCTCGTGACGAGGCGTGACTGTTAACATCTGTGCTGCTACAGGATAACAGAAATTCTGTCAGCCTGTAAAACAATACAGCGGATCCGTCGCTCAAGAGCATTTTTCTGCCGTGCCTTAAAAGCAAAATTTGAGTTATGAAATGCAGCTCTGACAGCGAATTTCACAACAAATAATAGTTTGTGAGCAGTTCTTTGAAAGACAAAAAGGCTTCAATCACTTTATCATCACCGAGCTGTTTTTTTTTTTTGTCATGCTACGCATAAAACTGCGAATGACAAGATGTGCACAGTATTTAGCCAAAGGGCAATCTTATACCTTAATGCTAAACTCCATAGACATGCTAACGAAACTAGCATCAATGTAGCAGTAGTTGCAACACTAAGCAATGGATGTTTGAAGACAAACGCAGCAGCAACATGGAGACATATAGTATCGCTACTTTCACAGGCATATATTATTTATCCTTTTCAAAAAGAAACTAATTTTACTGCATCTTACTGAGCTTAGAAGACAATGTCATCTTCATAGAATTCATTATCCAAATATTATACCCCCCCCCCGGTGGCCAAGGCACAAAAACCAGAAGGGGAAAAAAATATTAATGGACTTTGAAGCATGAAATCGTGATGCACAAACTGCATAATTCTTTAACTCTATCTAATGATGTTAATGTATGTTTTCATAGGGTATAATACTGTAGAATCTTTTTCTTGTTGGAAAAAAAACAAACATTTTGCTGATGTTTGGGGGGTGGCAACGAGTGTTTTGATTTACAAGCCTGTTGAAGGGGTCCAGAAGGTAAAAAAATTCTGGATCTGTGCATTGATCCGGATCTTCACCAAAATTTGAGTTTCAACAAAATATGCGGTTTTTGTGTAATCTTCTTGCCAAAGAACTAAGAGAGCGATAAATAAGCTTGCCAACACTCAGCCGTATTGAATTTTTTTGTTTGATCACGCCACATCTTTTGAAGAAATCTATTAAATCCGTGAGCCGAGTTTTCGCTTGTATGCCACCTACAGTACATTGTCGGCACACCGGTGACGTACAGACTGATTACATTGACCAGTCCGAGTAATTAGCTGCGCTAACATAACCAGAATGTCAGCTAGTTAGCATGCATTCCTGGGATCACTCACGTGGGGCTGTACTTTATGGCCACAGCTGTTGTGCACAATGGGAATGGACTGAGACTAAAACCTCCTGTGGCTCATTTTGCCCAACTATGCTCTGGTCCTTTAGTCTTAAATCTGCTAACAAAGTACACAAGTGATAAATGACTTTTCAGGTGACTCGTGTGCTGGTCATGGAGTAAAGGACATATTATGTGACTGTACTTCCTCCATCTAAAGACGTAGTCGCGGTCACCTTGCGGGAACAGGAACGTCATCCTATTCAAACGTCGGAGTGAGCGCCGCATCCTCCCTGATGGGAAATATTTTCGAAGCGCAGCTATGTTGGCCAGGCCATTGGGAGGCGCAGGTATTCAACAAGCAAAACAAGTGACAATCAATCGAAAGGCTTTGCCTTGAAGCACTACAAACCAGTCGGATCGGGACAAACTCAGCATGTCGAGTGCATTGTTGAGCGCCAGGAATTCCAACAATTGTATTCCGTCTTCAATTTACTAGAAAGCAGGACGTGTTCATATTTAAAGGCATGGAATCGTGAATCTTATCTCACTATTACAACTTGAACTTACGATTCTTTTTCATTGACACGACGAAATTGAAAAGCAACAAGATTGTATGGTGTTTAAAAATGAGAAAAATAAGACTTGAAGTGTCCCACACCAACTGTCGCTACGGACGACTCAGCATGCCTCACTCGAGCGATGCTCATCATGCAACAAAAGGATCAAGCGTGAGCTTGGGCTTTGCTATTTCTCGCGCTTACTGAATGAATACCAACATACGCTATTGGTGTTAGCCGTCACGTAGCTAGCTGCACTGTTCAGCGAGCATGAAAGGTGTATAAACAGCTTGGAGAGATGAAGCAGTTTTGATATATTAGTCTCAATAACTTGTACTCTCACAAATGTGCCGTTGTTACACACAAATACTACTTCACCAGAGTGACGCAAACCTTCCTGGTACGAGTCCTGTCGGCTGTTTGGAGATACTTCAAAGGTGAACACAGATAAGACATTTAGCCCACCGAAAAATGCCCAAGTTTTGAGTCCCATCCGCCATCCCGCTTTGCGCTGGATGCACTCTCATCATAAAATTACATCCTTTCAGTTTTCCCCTTCTCAATTCTCAAGAAACAGTCTTGTTTCTCTTTGTCCCACTTTATTCTGCAGCTAACGTGGCATCTTAACTTGATATCAGATTATCGTCATCTTTGTCACGTAACTGTTCCTTTTACATTGTGCCCCTAAAATTAAGACTGAGACCCCGCAACTGAAATCCCTCGTGATAAAAAGGCTGCATTTAAGGGAAATGAGTGGCAAGACTGTCAGAGGACAAAATAAAAAACATGCGGTTTGATGGAGAATGTCAGTCGTGACAAGTTGTCACTCTGTCAATGTCGAAGGCTGAAACGCAAAACCCATCTGAAATCTGATCTGACACAAAAAGCAGGTGTTGCATGTGTCAAAATCTTCCCAGCGAACTTGACTGCGAGGTTTTGGTCAGGAGGTTTTACTGTCACAATAAATTGCAAGATTATCTTGCAGACAGACTCAATCCTTTCATTTTCTAATCCAAAGTGAAATACCACAATCTGAAAATCCTGCAGACACAAGAGTTTGACGATTGATATGTGAAAGTGAAAATTATCCCAAGTATTAAATAAATAAATAAGCGGCTTTTACACTACTAGGTTAAAATAATATTAAATCAAAAAAAAAAAAAAAAAAATCTTTTTCATGACGGTTGCAACACCAAACAGCAATATTCAGTGTATTCAGCATCACTGAGTACTCAAATATAAGTAAGGTACTTTTTCCTCTTCGGCAGGCTGAAAAAAAAATGGTAGTGGTGCACCCAAAATATTTGATCATTATTGTCACTAAGAATCTAAAATTTCCTGTATGGGTCATATAAAAAAATTGACACCACCAGTCTGAATGTGCATTTTGCATTGGAAATTGTTTTTCAAACGATTATTTTATTCATCCAAAAAGGTTGCGCGGCCTTCCTGTCCTTGACTTTCCCCACTTCAGGTTGAAATCGAGTCGTCACTGCAAGGTGCTAACACAGCAGCAGCCACTTTGTTTGGACCGAACAGCCTCGGAAATGTGAGAAAAGGTCACCCGGTATCAGCGGGCCTCCGGGAACGACAGACGGATTCCAAGCGTCTGGGTTCAAAATGCGAACTCCCATCACGGGCGGAATCGAGCGCCTCCGTCGCACATGCGCGAGGGGACCGTGTGTCCGGAGGTCCGTGTTGCGCTGAGCCAACGGCGCTCCTCTGGTGCGGCGCGACAAGCGGGAGGAGAAGAAAAACGGTAGCCGGCTTCACACGTCGCTGGCTGCTCAAACATTCCGATCTGAGCCGCAGATTTTCAGACCGCGATGCAGCCAAATATAGGCATCCGTGAGGTTCACCGAGCAAGCCGCCGGGCGCTAACACACGCGTCCCATCGGGGGGGGGTCATCAAGCTGCTCCTCTCGTGTCAATCTGAGGTTTGAAAAGCATGCAGAAAAGCTTCACACTTTTTTTTTATGGTTTAGAATTTCCCTCTCTTTTGGCTTTAACTGTTGCCAACGATGGCGAATATGGGCGCGCGCTCACACTAATTATGTAAAGACGACATCTAATCACTCCAGTCACTCAAGCATGGCCATGACAAGGCGGCGTACAAAGGTGCGTTATGTCGCAAACAACATCCTGCAAAAGGCTACGGTTTACACAACATTTTGACATGATTAATTACCAAACAAGTATAAGCAGACACATTCTGACAATAACGCAATAGACTTCCTTTGTGTGAAAAGTGGCGTGCATAAACCAGCTGAAAGATTGGTAGCGGCTAGTCTAGCTCTTTCCTCAGTATTACTTAGAAAACCGCACAAGTAGATGACCTAAAATGCACCACGCTGGCCAGATAATATCCCAAAATTAAACTTCTTTGTTCGCAAGACGGTGGTCAATAGAAGCGCTGTTGGATAGTTTCGAATGAGCTGACGGGACTGGCAACAAAAACAGGATGCAGAAAAACCAAAGCGGCTAACCATTACCACCTACTAATCTAGTTGGAATAATTAGTTACAGTGTCCAAACTGTCGCCATCCTAAAAACCCTTTCTAACGGTACAGGCGATGTGACAAGTTACATGAAATATGATTAATTGCCTTACGGGTAACAGTGATCACTTCAGTGACGACTTGTTTGCGTTTTCATCAATTGACGCTGGCCGGATGTGGCATTTGCAGCCGCCATCTAGTAGCCGCATGCCTCACGAATTAGGACACTCGCGGGCTGAGGCGCTACTGCATAAGTGGGACATACAGTCGCTAATAATTTGTGATCAAAAGCGACAAGTGCAGGAGCGCGATCCTGTCTGCAGCTAATGCGGGAACCAATCCTGTCAGTAAAGTGTTGCATAAAAAAACAAACAAAAAAAAAAAAACAAATGGGCAACGTGCATAACTTCTTATTCTTGAACATTTGCTGGACGTATCATGTATTCCAACTGCACGACAAACTATGACATGAAAACAGGTCGAGTGGGGTGAGCAGCAAGTTTGTCAGAGCCTGAGTGGCTGCAACAAGCCAAGATAAAGTGCCTAAAATTAGAAGTGCACATGATCGACTCCTGCAGGGGAGGCAAAAAAAAAAAGTTGCAAAAAAATAAGCCAAAATAAATAAATGAACAAATAAATCCAACAACGAGCGTCGGAAATGTTGCGGTCACATTTTAGGATGTGTTGATCGCAACAAACGAGTCCTGGAAGCGGTCCAGATGTCATCATCGAACGGTATTAAGAGTGTTTAATGATTCACAAAGCTGCACCGTGCCAGCTGCGACTGTAGTTTACAGGAAACAACAACATACCTGAGACTTGATTAAGCGAGCGTGCACAAAAGAGACAAAATCCTCATATTTTGACAAAAACAATGTTAATAATGAGCATTCGTCACTTTGCACAAATTGATGCATGGCAAGACATTTTTAACATTCTCAAATCTTGTGTGTATGATTACACTTTGCAAACTACAGCAATAACCGCACAACAACTTCACTTGTACTAATGACGTCATGCAATTAAAGCCCGTCAGGTCCTGGGGTCGGGGTCTGATTCCACGGGCACATCGATTGCTGACCACAAATCAAAATCAATCAATCAATCAGTAGTGGTGTCGTTTACTTCTGGAATGATCTGAACGTTTATTATGGTATTACGAGGTGGAGGAGAGCAAGATAGGCTGCTCATGTTGTTAAAGCTGGTTGTTGAGTTGGTTGCTTTTTTTTTTTGGGGGGGGGGGGGGGCTCACGCCAGCTGTCAACTGTCAACATTTTACCGGCAGCAGTGCAAAAAAACAAAAAAAAACAAAACTGAGCGTTTGGTGCACTCCCGTGAACAAATGAGAACCTTAAATCAAGGCTCGTTGCAGTTTTGTGGCATTGTTGCCAACCACGGAGCAGCCGGGGTTAGCATGGCGATGCTAACCCACGTAGCCTGAGTCCATTTTCGGACAGGTCGCTTTCCACGAGCCTGCCCTTTTCCTGCGCGGTGGATTTTAACAGAGCCGCGCCGGCGACGCGTTGCTAAAGCTGAAATTCGAGCGGAAAGGGGGTGACTTTAACGAGGTAAATCGGCTACAGGCCAGGCGGGCGCTAAAGCTAGCACGAGCTACGATTGACGCACTTTTTGACGGCCCGCGGCTTCAGATGGGAACAGTTGCAACGTTTGGCCTTGACAAATGAGTGACGTGGGGAGCAGAAAACACACAATTTAACAGATGCGCCCAGCACTTATGTCCGTCCGATAATGGAAGCTGCTTCCTCCCCCGCTCTCGTTTTCCGTTTTTTGTTACCTTGTACACATCTCCGTAAGTGCCGCTTCCTATCCTCTGGATCAGCTCGAAATCCTCCTGCGGATTGCGGCGGGACAGGTCGACGCTGGCGTTCATCGTGGACCGAGGGCCGCTCGGGGCGCCGGACGACGACGACGACGCGCTCGCTCGACGGACGTCGACGATGTTCTGTGCGGACAATCGTCGAAGAGGGAGGAAAAAAACCCCAAACAAACCAAAAACAACATACGGCGTCAGAAAATAGCAGCCTGAGCCCACTCCTGCTCCAACATGGCGGCCACTGCGCAAGGAGCATGCGCAGTGGCCGTGCCCTCTTGCAGGGAGCTTGCAAAAGACGAACTCAACACACGTATACAGATACATATTTGGAAATATTCAACTGTAAAACAAATGTCATGAGAAGAAGAAAAACTAAAGGATCATAGAGGAAAACCAACACATCTGTAATCAACATTTTTGAAACCAAATTCACACTTCTTTATGAATTCTAATTCGTTTGTACAGCACTTTCACCGAGATCGCTCACAATAATTGCATCCCATAATTACAATATTCATCCATTCATACATTTTCTGACCGCTTATCCTCACGTGGGTCGCGGGATTGCTGGAGCCAATCCCAGCTATCTTCGGGTAGGGATAGATGGAGAAATACTAAATCACAGAATTTGATCAGGTTTAGGCGCCCTCCAGTGGCACGCAAAATAATCACGGCCCAAGTACAGCCGTTATACACTTTTTAAAGTCAACACATTTGCATACAGTTAACTCATGTGCAATACATTTTCATCACAAAGTAGTTTATCCCATAATCAAGCATAATATTAGTGGTCAAACCGTGCACGAGGTTACAGTGGCTTCAAATATACAACTAAAACCCTTTTGATGGACACGCAGGCCTACCATGCCTCTATATTTGATATGTTGGTCAGGAGGGTGCTACTTTGAGAACTGCAAGTATTTTTTTTTAAAGTGGTACTTGGTGTGAAAAGTATGAAAAGCAATTTCCGGAGTCAATTTTAACTTCCTGGAGAGAATATGTAAAAATGAAGTTTTCAAACGGCTCTCCCGAGCATGTTGAGGTGATTGATTATCCGAACTGGTGGGTATGAAGTAGTTGCTTGGGTGTGCCGGCATCAAAAATCACAAATGATTGGCTTAAGGAGAAGTGAATAGAAGCCGGTAAGCAAGCGAGCTCAGTGTGGCCCCCGCCCGCACTTTAACTAGGCTAAGCGGGGCTAAACGCGAGCAGATGGCAGCATTGTGATTCAGCGTGTGAATTCTTTTAGGTCATTACCTCTTACGTCATGCCAGAAAGTTACCGTATCATAAATATACACACACCTGACTGTCACCAGAAAACAGGAACATGATCCAGTTTTGCAGCGGTGCATAAAATTTGCCAGAGATTTCCAGAAACATTTGAAAATAACCAAAGGTTTGGATTTTGAACCCCTCGAAAGCAGGAGGCGGCATCTTCAGATATTGCAACAATATCATGACCCAACGAAATCTTTATAAAACTCAAATTCACCCATAAGAAATTGTCCTTCATTAAGTTTTTTGGGTTTGTTTTCACTCCTTGAGCAGCTCAACGGGGTCACCAGTCAAAGATGACACAGAAAACCACATCGTTTTTCAAGTTCCAAGTGGAATTCTTGTAAGGCGAAATGACATTGTTTTTAGGCAGACACAACACCGCTTTTTTTTTTTTTGGAGTCCACTCATCCAGTTTTGTGAGGTCTGCGAGGTAAATAAAGATTTCTGCCAACTTTCACGAATCGCTTGGAACATTTTGCTTCTTTTGTGGGGGCTGCAGGATGAAGATGGGGTGTGGTCATGTCATGCGACCAACTGGCTGTTTTGGTCACAATGGAATCCAAAATGTAACCGGTAACATTGGACTGGTGAAATTGTCATGTGGCAAAGTCTGTGTAGATAAATTCACAATTTTGGAGTTGCTTGGAGATGAATGGGATGGAGTAAAAGTCGTTCCCTCCCATCAAAAGTATATTGCATTAAAACTCCTCTGACAAGTCTGGTTTATCCAAAACGTTACTTGAGTAATAGAGTAAATATAGCTCATTACGAGCCATGAATTTAGAGGCCCCGTAGCTCAGTGGTCAGAGCACTGGTTTGGTAAACCAGGAGTTGCGGGTTCGTATCCCACTGGGGCCTCCACTCCCTGGGAAGGGTTGCGTCAGGAAGGGCATCCGGCGTAAATATTGTGCCAAACGTATATATGCGTCCATCTGAGATGATACGCTGTGGCGACCCCGAAAGGGACAAGCCGAAAGAAACACACACACGAGCCATGTAAGTACACTGACCTGTCATGTTGCAAATATTCGATTCATTCTAACTTATTCTTATAAAGTCCATTTCCCATTGAGTTTTGCAATCCAAACTGGGACACTTTTTTTTTTTTTTTTTTAAAGTATCAACAATAGAAAATGTCCAGCACGGACAGATTTAAGTGTGTGTTTTTATATATTTATGTAAAAGTCCATCGATGGCACCTAAACCGAGTCTCTGAGTGGCCGCGTGTTTCAGAGAGGAGAGAGGGGGACACGGCTCGGTCGGCGGCCCCACCGGAGGCTCCGTTCCTCGGGTAAAAGTTGGCGCGACGCCCTCGGATCCAGAATGCGTTTCTGGCTTGGACTGTCCAGTGCCTTTGCATGCGAGGATTTTTTTCAGGACTAACGACAGCTGAGGACTCAGGAGGAGCACCAAAGTTCCGCCAACCCGGAGGACCCTGCAAAGTACGACGACGTTGAATCGAGCGTTCCGTTAGCAACCAGCCAGTCCCGGATGTGAGCGACCTCTCCATCTCGGCGAGGATGAGCGGCAGACCGGCGGCCGTGTCGGCTTTGGTGCCGAACTTCCTCCCGAACGGCAGGTCACAGATCACCGCGTCCACGCTGGCGCTCGGGAGGGGCATATCTGCCGGGGGACACGGTTGGAATCGTGGATGGGGGAAATTACATTTCTGAGGATTTTCTGCTCACTTCCCCCACCAGTAGATGACGCTTTTATGAGGTGTATCTTCTCTCCCAGCTTCGCGAATGCAACATTCTCACTGGCTTTGTGCAGCTGTGCGTCGTCGAGATCCAAACCCAGGAAATAAGCCAGCTGAAAATCAAATTCCGAACCAGAGAGACTATGATTTGATTTGCATTCATTACAACAGCGCCGATGAAGTTACACTCCAATGCAGTCCTTGGAATAATTAATGACCTTGTGATCTTGTGCCGCTTCGATGAGGATGGTTCCGACACCGCACATTGGATCGAGCACAAGGAAACCTGACTGGGGGGGGGGGGGGAATATAAAACGTACTGTTATTAAATGTTAATTAATATGCTTTACTTTTGAAATACTATTCCATAACCATTGTGGTTATATTCTATGTAATATAATTAAACAATAAAAGAATTCCCACGACCCTTGTGAGGATAAGCGGCTTGCAAAAATGGATGGATTACAATATATAATTGTTTTATATATAATACACAATTTATATTCTACTGTTTGTAAGTAAAAAAAAATATTGTCCTCGCTTCATGCCAGTGTCAGGTTGTAATTTTATCTTATATATATATATATTCAATTACATGTGATGAATCACAGCATAACAAGCTAGTACTTCAAAATAAAAATCTAACTGCGTTGTAAATATTTATGCACATAGGTATCACAATTAATATATTGTATTTGGTATGATAAAATCATAGTGTAACACACTACCATAATAAATAATAGTGACATCAAAAAATAAGAACACTTGATCATATTGATGCTTTTGTTTTGGTCATTGTAACTGTATAGAATCAAATAAAAATCCAACTGCATTGTTATTCATGTATGCGCATTGATATATTGAGGACAAACAAATACAACTAATAATAAATACTGTCACTAATAAAAGTGATTGTCAACGAAAATGATATTGGGCTATATGCAAGTTATTCACAAAAAAAAAAAAAAGAAACGTGATATAATTAGTGAATTTAAAAACCCAATAGATAAATAACCATCCATCCATCCATTTTCTGAGCCGCTTATCCTCACAGGGGTCCTATTCCGGCTATCATCGGGCAGGGTGCCAGCCAATCGCAGGGGGCATAGAAACAACCAACCATTTGCACTCGCAACCATCCCGACGGGCAATTTAGAGTCACCAATGAACGCACATTTTTGGGATGTGGGAGGAAAGCGGATTGCCTGGAGAAAAGCCACCCAGGCACGGGGGCAGAACGCGCAAAGTCCACACAGACGGGGCCGGGATTTGAATCCCGGTCATCAGAACTGTGAGGCCAACGCTCCAACCAGTTGCGCCACCGTGCCGCCCGATTCAAGTAATAACAAGAATTGATGGATTCATTTGACTTCAAATCCTTCTCCTGTCCCAAAACAAAGCGCGGTATTAAATCGTAGCGCAGGAGCACACAGCCCGGTTGTGCTAATAGCCGAATACCTGAATCTGAGCCAGTTCGGCCATGGCCCAGGCAACTGTGGACCTCAGTCCCGTCGTTTTGAGGTAGCGCCGATTAGCAAGAGGTAACCTGAGGGCAAGCAAACAGGACTTATCGGTACAAAGGAAATCAAAACACATTCAAACTCCTTCATGGTTTCCATTTGACGGTCCGGGCGACGAGTGCTAACCTGGTTAGCGGTATCCCCAGCAGACAATGGTCATCTCTCAAGTAAACGGTAATCTGCAGAGAAAACGAGCACTTCTAAACACAATTATAAAACGATACAATACAACACAAATACTTTTTTTTTTTTTTTTTTTTTAAAGTTGCTGGCTTTACCTCAATGTGGGGGTTCCTCAAGTCAACATTCCAGCCCAACTGTCGCCTCAGACTACCTCCCAACACTTTGCTCACCTCCTTTTCATTCAAAACAGCAGTATGTACAAAATATTTCAATAATGTATGCGACAAAACTTGGGTGAATTCCCTTGCGAGGAGGAGTTTGCCAACGCATCAGATTTGGATTTCGCCAAAAATGGCTGCTTTAAACCAAAACGGCCCATTTCCTGTATGTTCAATTCTGGAAATGGATAAGCAGTGTTTTGAAGTTGAAAAATAATATGAGCGTACCTGAATATTTAGGTACCGGGACAGAGACCCAGAACACTTGCAGCTGATCCGGAAAGAAAGTGGGAGAGAATGCTGGTTAGCTTCTGGTGCTGTTGTGTCCTGGCCTTTATTTAAAAAAAAAAAAAATAAAAAAATTAAATAATTCAACTGAGTAAATACAAATAAAAATGTAAAATTGTTTCCAGGCTTGGTTTGAAATAAAATACTAAAAGGGAGCATTAAACTTTTTAAATATTTTGAAAAAAAAAATTATTTTTAATAGGACAATTTTACCCACAGTAGAACAGGATGTTAAACTAATATTAAAAATGATAAAACTTATTTCCTTACATTTAAAAAAAAACAAATCGACATTTTTACAGGTCAATTTGACCCACATTATAACAGGAAACTCGCCAAAAACCTAAAACGCAATAAAACATCCTTTGTATATTTTAAAGAAAAAAAATAGATATTGATGGGTCAATAGGACAGACAGAACAGTTACAATTTACAAGATACTTCTGAATTGATATATTAAATATTGACCAGGGACTGACACAAAGAGGGCAGAATGTGGAGTCACAATGACAGGTGAATATTTTCAGTGTACCCAAAACATCAACATGAACAGAAGTGTTGACTAATAAAGTCACAATTACCACTTTTTCCTCCAGTAAAGTCATCTCCAGGGTCCACCTTTCTCCTTTTCTTCATGATTTGGAAGTCGCCTCCGTTTTCGTCCTCATCTCCGCTCGCCTCTTTCCCGTCTGCTCCCACCCCCTGCAGGCGCCTCCATGTCATTACAGCACCCGTCCACTCGTGCAGGTCCCCCAACAGCGCGGACTTCAGCACGGAGGCGACCCTGGCTGTGAATGTAGCGGACAAAACCATGAAATCGTGCATTGCCCCGGCGTGCACTTTTTGTGTGCTTGCCACCTGGGTTGGCGTGAGCGGACAACTTGAGAGGCGAGTCTCGCTTGAGCAAAAGGAAGAGCCTCTCCGCCGACTTCAGCTCCTTCACTCGGCTGACGTGGGCACAGGAGCTGAACAACACTTTACCTTGCAATCGCTCAATCTGCCAAACAATCACGAGTGCGGCAGGGATGAAGATTTTTTTTTTTTTTCCTCTTTCCACCAACCCGCTTTTCAGATCATGTACGAACTTGCCCATTTAAAATTCCACAAATTAACGCCAAATAAAGCTCGGTTGTCAGAGAAGGAGAGTGAGGGTTCATCACCCTGACAATAACACAATTTGTTTGAAAAAAAAAAAAAATACAAGCTGAAAATGCAATATCAAATGTCAATTTTATCTTCTAGCGTGCTTTTCTTGCTTCATTTAAATGACCATTTACAAATATTTGGGGTGTTTGGTTACGCTGTATGGAGGTCTGAGTTCTTAATAAACACCTTTCTTGTTGCGTACACTTTGGAAAGGGGGAATAATGATAAAATCATAAAGTTCGGTAACTACAGAATTGAGATTTTGCTTTATTTTGTCGACATTGTAGTCTCTACTCACGTCTTGAGCCGCCAGCTTCTGCGTCACCTCGTCGACTACAAACTGCTCCATTCCGGAACCCGCCGTGCAAAAATACCGAATTACGCCGGCTTCGTTGCTTTTGTTAACCATTGTCTTCACTTTGAAATCGTAGTTGACGGTGAAAAGAGGCAAAAATTCATCTTCGGTTCGAGCTAACCGCCATGTTGGCTGCTTTATTTACACCGAGAGCGGAAGTACGTCATCAAGATGCGCTTCATTTTCTGCTCCAGCAGGGGTCTCTTTTGTCCCAATTTATCTTTTCATTACGATATGTTATTTTACTATGAATCTAAGTACAATTCCCTTCCCCCCCAGTCGATATTTTATTTTTCCTTTTTTTTTTAAACAATACAAAAACAAGATTTCAACATCCACACAACCCACTTTTACTCACTTGCTGGTTACATTTAAAAGGCGGCTTGCATCCATCCATTTTCTGAGGTGCTTATCCTCACTAGGGTCGCGGGAGTACTGAAGCCAATCCCAGTTGTCATCTGGCAGGAGGCGGGGTTCACTCTGAACTGGTTAACTTTATTTTAATAGAGTGGCGCCTTGACTTGTGAGTTTGATTCTTTACGTAGGCACTTGGCATCCTTTTATTGTATCTGTTACAGCTTTTGTGTAATGTGTGTTGACATCAGTGAATTTGCTTGTTTAAATTAAATACAGTATTCTTTTTTTCTTTTTCAAAAGCCCTGACAAAGCGCCATGTATTCTTCTCTTTTATTGTTTCACTGTATGTGAAAAACGGCACCTCGCTGAGAAAACAAACAAACGGAAAAAAATCCAATAGACTTTTACTCTGGGACGGTTTTTTTTTTTTTTTGGGGGGGGGGGGTGGTGAGGGAAATTGGTTTCATAGACTGTGAGCGCTCGTAAATGTGACACACAAAGCGCAACCCAATTTGAAGTCATTTTGGTGTCGTGACTTAATTGACTAAAGGGTTTGACGCGCTAACAAGACACACTCATGGGCCGTGGCCTTTTTAAATGGCGACCCCCCTTTAGGCCTCGCCTCGGGGCTAAAGTGACCCAGGGCACGGTTAAAAATGTCACGGGAGCAAAAATGGAAGGTCAGATCCCCCTGCTTTTACATTTTTAGATTTCAGAAGATGTGGGCTGCTGAGTGGTTAACATGTCAGACTTACCAGTTCTGAGGATCTAAGTCTGAATTTTAGTCTCCTTCCCCATTATAATAAATAAATAAATGCAATAATGCATTTGAAGTCCATTGAATACTCCAAATTGTCCACGTGAATTTGAGTTGTTATGCTCCGTTATCCATGCGATTGGCTGCAAAGCAGTTCAGGACCTTAAAATTCACCTCCAAGGCTCCAGCTCAGCCATCAGCAACCCTAAAAACATCCAGGAAATGGATTTGATATGATATTGTAACATCACCTGGGAACCACGCGGGCAGATTTCTGGCTCACCGCTCGAGATGGTTCGCTCGTTTGGCGTAATGAAACGTTTTTATGAGACTTTTAAAAATCAATCCGAGTGTTCGGGTCACTGAGTTGAGAAAATGTCGTCGGAGTTTTTGCTGTTGTCGTTAAATAATGGATTTTGTTCTCTTTTTGCGGGGGTGGCGCATGAAAAAACATCTGAGTGCAAATTCTTAACACTGTGCTTCACAAAAAATGTTGCTTGTTGCTTTCAAGTATACATTTACGCTTCTTATATGTTTACACAGGCGATGACGGTGGCGCACAGCTGGAAAGTGTTGGCCTCACAGTTCTGAGGACTTGGGTTCAATCCCAGCACCTCAAGTGTGGAGTTTGCACGCTCTCCCCGTGCTTGCGTGGGTTGTCTCCGGGTGGGCACTCCGCTTTCCTCCAACATCCCCAAAACACGCAACATGAATTGGACACTCGAAATTGCCCCTCGGTGTGATTGTGAGTGCGATTGGTCGTTTGTCTCTATGTGCCCTGCGATTGGCTGGCAACCAGTTCAGGGTGAACCCCGCCTCCTGCCCGTTGACAGCTGGGATAGGCTCCAGCACTCCCGCGACCCTTGTGAGGATAAGTGGCTAAGAAAATGGATGGATAGAAGTTCCTCAGGAGCGCCCCCTGGAAGTTTGACTGACTACTTTTTCTTTTCTGTTGGACGTTTTAATGGACGAAATAAGTTGAACGCCAGGCAGCACGTCAGGCAGCGGCAAGCGTGTGACACGGCATCCATTTTGTGCGCCCACTTAGCAGCGGCGGGGCTAATTACGTATACCAAATGGCAGCGGCAGAAAAGCAGAATTGATTTCGGCGCCGGGCACGGGCGGGCACGTCGCGTATCGCGGCCCGCTGAAAGCTGGCGCGTGGGCGACGTCACAAAGAGAAGCTGAGCAGGAAGAGAGCCATTCATCTTGTTTTCAATGTACATGCGGAGAAGCTTTCAGGGTCATTCGAATCGTCATCCATCTCACCACTTTTGAAGGCCTTTAATGCCGCACTGAGAGCCAGCAAAATTATACTTTGCATCATTTCGCGAGATGGATGCGAGTGCCACTTTATAATCCAATTGCTTGACTTCATAAAAGGGAAAAGGGTCCTCGTTCTGTGTAAAAACGAAAGCAGGATTTCAAAGTAGCTTTTGAAACGATGATGCCTTGTATTGTGTGCGTTTGTCAGCAACAGCAATAATAATAATGTTCTTGGGTCAGTTCAACTCATTGACCATAATTGTGGTAAAACACACGGATCTGGAAAAAAAAAAAAAAAAAAGGTTTTCTGTTCAATCACTAATCTCTACCCCCAAAAGAACCATTTAAAATAACATGCCATATAACTCCCATTATTATTTAATACTTTATTGAAAAAAACAGTCATGAAATAATTAACAAGAATGTAAACAATTCAATTTCTATTCAATTGACATTGTGCTGCTCCTTCTGGTGTGCATCCCTCAGCCGCCTGGGACCAGCATTCCATACACAAAGAACAGTTCAACAACGGATTCAGTAAACTCCAGTGATATTTGTCAATTTTTTTTTTTTTTTGCACAGGAAGTTACATTTTTATACAGAGTTTGGGAGAAGCATTTGCTTTACTGCTTGGTGACATATAAACTAAAAGACTTGGGTGGGTTTCTAAATTGTGGAAAAAAAAAAAAAAAAAAAAACAACAACAACAACACGTAGTATGTCTTCTTTTTAGATTTTTTTCTGGACCTCCATTACGGTTCCAATCAGCGTGTGTGTTTGTGTGTGAATCTGTGGAGGAAAAATGAAAGTCTCGTTGATCAATATGAGTTTGAAATGCCCACGAGACGCCTTAAGAGGTCAGTTTGAGGCTAAAACCTCGTTTTCTCGTCTTAATCTTCCCCCAAATGTTCCGACTTGGCTCACCTCATAAGTAAGAATTGGGATTAACGGGTCTGGCCTCCGCTTTATCATTTTCCTCCTGCCGTATCCTCTCCTTCTAATCTCCACCTTGCTTCCCCTTTCCTCCCTCATCATCTTTTTATTAGATCGTGTTCCTCTCATCTTCAAAGTCTCATGCAAAGGAGACCTTGAGAAAAGAAGAAAGATGGAGTCCAAGTGAGAGATGGCTGCCACATGTACGTGAGACAAAAGCGCCTTGAAATATTTATCACTCCTGGAGGAGTGCAAAACGTGTCTGCGCTGAGTCGGCACACACAAACGACAACACGAGTCAACGCTTGCAAGTGATTGGGGGGGGGCAAAGTGCAAAAGGTGTGCATGACGACATTGAGATGGAGCGGAAACATGCCTTCAAAAATATAACAGAAACTTTTTCACTTGTTGGCGACTGCCAGGAAATTGAGTGCTTCTTCATAGATTTCCAGGCATTTCTATTTTTTCCCTTTCGCAAAAGACATCCAATATTTTGATCCCCATAAGTGCTTGAAAAGATTAATTCATTAATTCAGAGCTTGAAACAATATTCAGTACATTGCAGCATATCATAACAATCCCGTGATGTTACTCACACGTGAACCCCGAGTGGCTGCATCCGGTATAGCGACATGACCAAATTGCTGCGTTTCCGTTCCGACAAGTCTAGGACGCAAGAAATGAAAAGATCATTTCTCGACGTGACCAAATTGCTGCGTTTCCGTTCCGACGAGTCTAGGACGCAAGAAATGAAAAGATCATTTCTCGACGTGACCAAATTGCCGCGTTTCCGTTCCGACGAGTCTAGGACACAAGAAATGAAAAGATAATTTCTCGACGTGACCAAATTGCTGCGTTTCCGTTCCGACGAGTCTAGGACGCAAGAAATGAAAAGATCATTTCTCGACGTGACCAAATTGCCGCGTTTCCGTTCCGACGAGTCTAGGACGCAAGAAATGAAAAGATCATTTCTCGACGTGACCAAATTGCCGCGTTTCCGTTCCGACGAGTCTAGGACGCAAGAAATGAAAAGATCATTTCTCGACGTGACCAAATTGCCGCGTTTCCGTTCCGACGAGTCTAGGACGCAAGAAATGAAAAGAACATTTCTCGACGTGACCAAATTGCCGCGTTTCCGTTCCGACGAGTCTAGGACGCAAGAAATGAAAAGATCATTTCTCGACGTGACCAAATTGCCGCGTTTCCGTTCCGACGAGTCTAGGACGCAAGAAATGAAAAGATCATTTCTCGACGTGACCAAATTGCCGCGTTTCCGTTCCGACGAGTCTCGGACGCAAGAAATGAAAAGATCATTTCTCGACGTGACCAAATTGCCGCGTTTCCGTTCCGACGAGTCTAGGACGCAAGAAATGAAAAGATCATTTCTCGACGTGACCAAATTGCCGCGTTTCCGTTCCGACGAGTCTAGGACGCAAGAAATGAAAAGATCATTTCTCGACGTGACCAAATTGCCGCGTTTCCGTTCCGACGAGTCTAGGACGCAAGAAATGAAAAGATCATTTCTCGACGTGACCAAATTGCCGCGTTTCCGTTCCGACGAGTCTAGGACGCAAGAAATGAAAAGATCATTTCTCGACGTGACCAAATTGCCGCGTTTCCGTTCCGACGAGTCTAGGACGTAAGAAATGAAAAGATCATTTCTCGACGTGACCAAATTGCCGCGTTTCCGTTCCGACGAGTCTAGGACGCAAGAAATGAAAAGATCATTTCTCGACGTGACCAAATTGCCGCGTTTCCGTTCCGACGAGTCTAGGACGCAAGAAATGAAAAGATCATTTCTCGACGTGACCAAATTGCCGCGTTTCCGTTCCGACGAGTCTAGGACGCAAGAAATGAAAAGATCATTTCTCGACGTGACCAAATTGCCGCGTTTCCGTTCCGACGAGTCTAGGACGCAAGAAATGAAAAGATCATTTCTCGACGTGACCAAATTGCTGCGTTTCCGTTCCGACGAGTCTAGGACGCAAGAAATGAAAAGATCATTTCTCGACGTGACCAAATTGCCGCGTTTCCGTTCCGACGAGTCTAGGACGCAAGAAATGAAAAGATCATTTCTCGACGTGACCAAATTGCCGCGTTTCCGTTCCGACGAGTCTCGGACGCAAGAAATGAAAAGATCATTTCTCGACGTGACCAAATTGCTGCGTTTCCGTTCCGACGAGTCTAGGACGCAAGAAATGAAAAGATCATTTCTCGACGTGACCAAATTGCTGCGTTTCCGTTCCGACGAGTCTAGGACGCAAGAAATGAAAAGATCATTTCTCGACGTGACCAAATTGCCGCGTTTCCGTTCCGACGAGTCTAGGACGCAAGAAATGAAAAGATCATTTCTCGACGTGACCAAATTGCCGCGTTTCCGTTCCGACGAGTCTAGGACGCAAGAAATGAAAAGATCATTTCTCGACGTGACCAAATTGCCGCGTTTCCGTTTCGACGAGTCTAGGACGCAAGAAATGAAAAGATCATTTCTCGACGTGACCAAATTGCTGCGTTTCCGTTTCGACGAGTCTAGGACGCAAGAAATGAAAAGATAATTTCTCGACGTGACCAAATTGCTGCGTTTCCGTTTCGACGAGTCTAGGACGCAAGAAATGAAAAGATCATTTCTCGACGTGACCAAATTGCTGCGTTTCCGTTTCGACGAGTCTAGGACGCAAGAAATGAAAAGATCATTTCTCGACGTGACCAAATTGCTGCGTTTCCGTTCCGACGAGTCTAGGACGCAAGAAATGAAAAGATCATTTCTCGACGTGACCAAATTGCCGCGTTTCCGTTCCGACGAGTCTAGGACGCAAGAAATGAAAAGATCATTTCTCGACGTGACCAAATTGCCGCGTTTCCGTTTCGACGAGCCTAGGACGCAAGAAATGAAAAGATAATTTCTCGACGTGACCAAATTGCCGCCGCGTTTCCGTTCCGACGAGCCTAGGACGCAAGAAATGAAAAGATCATTTCTCGACGTGACCAAATTGCCGCGTTTCCGTTCCGACGAGTCTAGGACGCAAGAAATGAAAAGATCATTTCTCGACGTGACCAAATTGCTGCGTTTCCGTTCCGACGAGTCTAGGACGCAAGAAATGAAAAGATCATTTCTCGACGTGACCAAATTGCCGCGTTTCCGTTCCGACGAGTCTAGGACGCAAGAAATGAAAAGATCATTTCTCGACGTGACCAAATTGCCGCGTTTCCGTTCCGACGAGTCTCGGACGCAAGAAATGAAAAGATCATTTCTCGACGTGACCAAATTGCTGCGTTTCCGTTCCGACGAGTCTAGGACGCAAGAAATGAAAAGATCATTTCTCGACGTGACCAAATTGCCGCGTTTCCGTTCCGACGAGTCTAGGACGCAAGAAATGAAAAGATCATTTCTCGACGTGACCAAATTGCCGCGTTTCCGTTCCGACGAGTCTAGGACGCAAGAAATGAAAAGATCATTTCTCGACGTGACCAAATTGCCGCGTTTCCGTTCCGACGAGTCTAGGACGCAAGAAATGAAAAGATCATTTCTCGACGTGACCAAATTGCCGCGTTTCCGTTCCGACGAGTCTAGGACGCAAGAAATGAAAAGATCATTTCTCGACGTGACCAAATTGCCGCGTTTCCGTTCCGACGAGTCTAGGACGCAAGAAATGAAAAGATCATTTCTCGACGTGACCAAATTGCCGCGTTTCCGTTCCGACGAGTCTAGGACGCAAGAAATGAAAAGATCATTTCTCGACGTGACCAAATTGCCGCGTTTCCGTTTCGACGAGTCTAGGACGCAAGAAATGAAAAGATCATTTCTCTGAGCAAAATTGCACACGTTACCCTCCGACGGTGTCCAAATGACTGAGAAACCAACATGCTGACAGATGGTGTCAACGGGTGAAAAATAATCCCGCTCTGAATGCCCCCTGCCGGCGGTAACCTGAGGTTCAGTCTCGGGGCGTCTCAGCGCAGCGAGTCCTTGTCCCAGATGGCAAAGAAGATCTCCGACGGCGCCGAAATTCCCACACCCCCGTTGGCCCATATTTAAACGAGTGAAGGCGCACCGAGCAAGGCCTCTCCCTGTTCCATTTAGCTCAATAAAAAGCCCTTGGCCTATTTGTCAGTTCGTAGCTATTACTTCCAATCCCATGATGCCTCTGGCTTCTTCTCCTCCGTTAGCATAAAGAGGATTAGTTGAAATTGCATCCAGTCAAAGATAGCGCTGGAAGAAAAGTGCTTAATAACTGTGACACTCTTCAAAGGTTGCAAATCCAACGGGGGTCAGTGGGCTTTAAAGGGTCCCCTCCCAGTATGGCAGCAGGTCCTGTTCCCCGCGGCTCTGGGGTGGGCTTCTTTTACAGCTCAGCTAAACTCTGCTCTCGCAGTCTCGTCTCAGAAGAACTCTACTCCGGCGGGAGAAGGAAGTGGAACAGGAAGCTGGCAAGAGGCCCGCCTGCTGCCTCAAAAACCACACTGGGGCTGAATACTTTTGCGGAGTGTTAGCTTAGCAACTTAGCCGCTGAGATGGGCCAGCTGCTGTCCTCGGAAGAGGAGCTCTCGAGCGTGAAACGTGCCATCGGCGTCCTCCCGTACCCGGACTATGCTGGAGGGCGGAGGTGTACCCGACCTCGCCGTCGCGCACGAGCCGCTGCTGGCCCATCACAACCAGGACTCTGAGGACCGGCTCCAGGAGCAACTGCTGCAGGTTACATGTCATCAAAACTGTGCAAGTGCTTGGACGTCATTGCTGTTTATGTTTTTGATCTGCTCGCAGCAATACATTGTGATCATATAATATTGTAATCCTGTCAACGCACGTATTGAACGCATAAGCTAAATTTGTTGCCAAACTGTTTTGCACGAACGTTGTTGCCTGGACCCCGCTCCAGGGTGACATCGGCAACAGGGCACCCGCCTACCTGAGGGATCTGATCGGACAACTGTCGTCGTCGTTCTCGGACGAGCCACGCCTGGCCGGCCTGCTGGGATTGGCCGTAACCATGGCGATGGACCTACTCGTCTGGTCCTCGTCGGAAGCGAAGAAGAAGGCGAGCAATTCGTCCTCGTGCCAGGTCAGCGTTTCTTGTTGTCGCATTTTCTGCCTGGGGAACCTCAGAACAGATATTTACGTGCCATTGCAAAAATGAAAAGCGCTTGTTTTCTAGCTGAGCCGCCTATCCTCACGAGGGTCACGGCGGTGCCGGAGCCAAGGCCAGCTCTCATCGGGCCGGAGGCGGGTGGGCTACGCCCTGAACTGGTCGCCGGCCAATCGCAGGGCACGTGCAGACAGGCAGCAGTCGCACTCACAATCACACCGACGGGTCCAGTTAACGTGGGAGGAAACTGGAGTGCCCACCCGGAGAAAAGCCACACAGGCAAACTCCACACGGGATTTGAACCCCAGTCCTCATAACTGTGAGGCCGAGGCTCTAAGCGGTTGTGCCACCGTGCTGCCCCGTTATTTTCTAATCCCCCGTAATCGTACTCCCCAAACTTCACTTTGCGGAACCACAGCTTTCCTTTTGCCCATTTCGTCAGTAAACGTCCGCGTTGCAGCTTGCGGGTCGGCCTTTCTCCGGCCGGATCTGATCACCTCGGACCAGTACGCCAAGGCCTACGTGGAGCAGCTCTTCTCCGAAAAGGGCCCAGTGCAAGAGCTGCGGGACTATTTCGCCAAGGCCGGCGACAGGCTGACAACGCCGCGAAGCGGACCGCCGACGGGTCGACGCGAAGGACGCGGAGCGGAAACGCAGGACGAAACGGAGGATCCGCTTGGGAGCGAACAACAATTGAAAGTAAGTATTGCAGGGACACACAAGATGTAAACGCATTGCAGTACTTTGTGTACCTGCTTGGAGAAAATACTGCGCTGCCTTGACTTCTCAAATGATCTTTCGCCATTGAAATGAAGGGAAATGCTATCAATATATTTTGTTTAAAGCATACATTGTAATATTTTGAAGCACACAGTCATAATTTCATGGAATTTGAAGAATTCAAGTGTTTGTGCCTCATGATTTCATGCTTCAATGCCCACTGATGTTATGCTGCTGCTTCTGGCGAATGTTCCTTGGCCACCAGGGGCCAGTATAGTACTTACATTACAAAATGTACACACAGACGTTTTTCTAAAATCAGGAAAAAAAAAAAAAAACCACCTGCCTGCTAACATATTTTACTGCGCCGTTTTTATTCAAATATCTATTGCTTAAAGGGTTATTACTACTTCAATATTAATGCTAGTTTTGCTAGCCAGTCTATGACGTGTTAATGTTAGGCTAGCGGACTTTCGTCAGACCAAGTTATGTGTTCTGTTTAGATGCACAATTCAAGTTCTTATGGGGCCGGATCGAAGAACAGGTACTGGCCGTGTGTGGCCCGCACGCCATATTTTGCCCTCCCCTCTCAGCTGTTTAGTTTGTGGAGCTGCACAAAATCATGACCGGGTGATATCCATCTATCCATTTTCTAATCCGCTTATCCTCACAAGGCTTCCCGGGAGTACTAGGGCCTATCCCAGCTAACTACGCCCTGAACCGGTCGCCAGTCAATCCCGGGGGCACATATCGACTGCGCGGGAATTGAAGCCACGCATCATTTTACGCCGTATTCCAACGGGATGCGCTTGTCTCCCACGACAACCACGTGAGATGCCGTGCGACATCGCGTTCGTCACAATCCTGGCGCGCAAACGTGGCCGTCGATTTCTGTGTCGAGCAGGAAGTCGGCGGACGTCAGGACTCGTCCGAACACAGCAAACGACGCCTTACGCAGCGCGAGCGGGCCCTGTAGCTGGCGCCGATGAGTCACGCCTCGCGGCTCCAATTACGGCACCGCCAATGCCGCCCGACTGCCCGTTATTACTCTTTTGTTCCTCCTTTCCGAGCAGGCTGGCAGATTACGGACGGCCATTTCTTTTCTTCTCAGGTGGTCGATGGTGACGGGAGCGTCGCCGCGGTAACGGGGAAAAAACACGCCGCTCCGACTCGACGGGGTTCGCGCCGCCGCCCACGGGCCTCTTGTCAGAGCGCAAAGTTGTCAATGTCGGAGACGGAGACGCGTTAAGAGGAAAAGGCGGAAAGATACAAAGCGTGGAGGATTTGGGAGGCATGGAAGGAGGCGAGAGATTGATTGAGGCAGGAAATCGGACGTAGGCGACCGAAGGGAGGAGACGGGAAGTTCGGATCGAGCGTGCAGGATGATGCAGTGGATGATTCAAAGGAGAACTCGGTTGGTAATAAAGTGCTGGACGGAACGCAATGTTACGAAACAGATCGCCGGAAATAGGATGTAGTGCAGTACGTGGCAGGGAGCAAAGGGATACAAGGTAGTGAGAACGCTTACAGGAGGGAAATATGGAAATATAGGACAAAAGACGGTCGGAGGAAGTAGGAGACGGAACCGGATTCGTTTGGAGTCCATGCTCATGGAATTCTAGTCGATGAATTGGTAAACATTTACGCCACGCTTTCAAGTCAACGCACATTTTCAAGTGCAGAAACACATCATTCCAAATATAACTCATCATCAGACTGCGGCAAGTGTAGTTTTTTTTGGGATTTCACGAGAGTCGTGCAAATGTTTTTCCGCCGACAAACCAGGCGGACACATCTTGGATTCCTTAGCGACGTGCGTTGTAAAACGTGACATCCCAGCAAAAATGAAGCCTTTCCATCTTTTCACAGTTCCGCTTTTACTTTTATTGAATATGACGTGTGACTCCATTTTCTGAAAATATTTCCGCCGCCATGAATATTTTAAGACCACCGAGGATCTGGATAGCCAAAGCCGACCCGCAAGGACGGCAACGGCGGCAGGCGTGCACAAGTGGAAAATTTGTCTCAGTTGCGCGACTGGGATGAAGACGAGAGAGATGCCAAAAACGCAGGGTCGGCGATTAGCCGGGCTGCGGACGCAGTGAGAGAATCGGTTCCAATCCTAAACGGGGGAGTCAAAGACCCATTGCTGGAGGAGAACTGTGGAACGTTTGGGAGATGGACGGAAGGAAGTGGAATGAAGGCGGAAGGAAATAAGAGCGAGGATGAAGAAAAGATACTTTGTTAGGGTTAGGGGGTAGGAAGTAGGATCCAGTCAAGAAAAGGGAGAAGATTGGAAGTAGCAGACAGGTGGCAGGACGTAGAACGTAGGAAGTACAGATGGGAAAGAAGATATGCGCTCGGACAGTGTGCAAGAAGAGGAATACATAATGGCAGCCAGAATTCCATGCAAAAAAAGGAAGATCGCTCATTTCCGGCAAGACTCAATGGCGATAAAAGTCTCAGCGGGGCTTCGCTATTGATTCGGCTGCTTCAACTCGTTTCACTTTAGCAGAATGAACTTGGACTAAAGACGCATTCAGAGTGAAGACGCAATTTACATTTCAGATGCTTAATGCCCCCACTGACAGGTTCAAAAAGGGAAAGATGAAGTTGTCTTGTTTTCCCCCTCGCTGTTCCATGGCACGTAATCATCAGCGTAAACCGTGTAAAATGCCATCGCTCACGTGAAGTAGCGAGACATGCGCTGGATGCGGGTCAGAGTTCAGGCTCTGGTATTTGCCTGACATTTCATTCCGATCTGCCCTTGTGAGAAAGACTCGCTTGTACGTGGCCCGGTCCCACGTTCATGCTTGGACTACGGAGTCGGACACATTAAATCATATGTAAAACATACGAGTCCTTGCCGGGTGAATAGATTTTGCGGCTTAAGGCCAGAGGATCCTCCCTGGCCCCTATCAAGCTCGAACCCGAGTCCCAGCACTAGTACTGCCCTCGTTGGTTGTCGCCGTTCTACAGCTCATTTAGACGTTTTTTTTTTAAATTGGTGTCTGACTTTGGTTGGTTGCAGGTCGGAACCATCAGACAACGTTTGCGGTCATCAAACACGGTAAGTAAGTAGAAGAGGTCCGACGTCAATTGACCCCTCCGTACAGGGCCCTTAACCACGCCTCCCGAAGTGACGTCACCCCACGTGCGCCGACGTCAGACAAACAATTAGCGAAAATGGCGGCGCAGGAAGAAAAGACGAGAGCGAAATTGTCCGATTTACCGGCTGATTTCTCACTCGCATTCTTAGCTAACAGTGAAATATCGTTGAAAAGCAGACAGCAGGGCTTCAAGTGTTTCAGCGAGGGGGATTTCAATGGCATTTCCATGCAGATCGACGGAGAAATCATTGATACTAGCGCGAGATCTTTCCGAGTCAGAGGAAGACCGAGAAGCCACATAATATAATATAATGTATTATAACCCAAAGACGAATTCGTCATTGACAGTTTCCCATTTTCGTATTACATATCACACTTGTGTGCAGAATCTGTATATGTATCTGTATAGCCGTTCGGGAACCGCCGTATCAAGAAGGCGAGGCTTGATTTACGAGTTGTTTCTCTCGTTTTCTTTGTGTAACGTCACGCGCTCCCCTCAATAATTAGTGCCGAACCTGCGCAAGTCCCGACCGAGTACGACAATCGCGACTTTAGTGTCCTCAAACATCCTTCCTTCAGTCTTGGTGTCTCGGTGCACGTCCAAAGGCTTTCAGGACTCACTAGTCCGGTTTAGCTTAGCTCCTTAGCCGGCAACAAAGAGACACGTTTGTGCAGTCAGATCGTCGCAAAATATCGCTCAACACAGATCAAGTGTGTCAATCATTCACACGTAGCTACGTTATGCAAGCGAAGAACTGCTAATTCATTTATATGAGACATGTATTGAAAATCAAATATAGGGCTTACCTTCGTGCAAACATAGTCCGGTTTACCGTAGCTCGGTAGCCGGCAACAAAGAGACACGTTTGTGCAGTCAGATCGTCGCAAAATATCGCTCAACACAGATCAAGTGTGTCAATCATTCACACGTAGCTACGTTATGCAAGCGAAGAACTGCTAATTCATTTATATGAGACATGTATTGAAAATCAAATATAGGGCTTACCTTCGTGCAAACATAGTCCGGTTTACCGTAGCTCGGTAGCCGGCAACAAAGAGACACGTTTGTGCAGTCAGATCGTCGCAAATTATCGCTCAACACAGATCAAGTGTGTCAATCATTCACACGTAGCTACGTTATGCAAGCGAAGAACTGCTAATTCATTTATATGAGACATGTATTGAAAATCAAATATAGGGCTTACCTTCGTGCAAACATAGTCCGTTTACCGTAGCTCGGTAGCCGGCAACAAAGAGACACGTTTGTGCAGTCAGATCGTCGCAAATTATCGCTCAACACAGATCAAGTGTGTCAATCATTCACACGTAGCTACGTTATGCAAGCGAAGAACTGCTAATTCATTTATATGAGACATGTATTGAAAATCAAATACGGGGCTTACCTTTGTGCAAACGTGTGTGTTCCGGTTGATTTTAGATGGATTCAGTTGATCATGCCGTCTTCCACAAAGTTTGATCCATCGAAGACATTTTTCGTACTCGGTCTTCTGTTCCGGTTGACTTTAGATGGATTCAGTTGATCATGCCGTCTTCCACAAAGTTTGATCAATCGAAGGCATTTTTCGTACTCGGTCTTCGGTTTTGGAACTCCACCAACTAGCCTATCAGGATACCTGTCGTCACTATTACAAAGTCCGTGACTACACCTCTTCACCACATCTATTGTTAAGGAACCCAAATACGTGACAAAACGCTAACAAAAGCTATACTGGACCATGCGACTTTGTCTGAGGTAATGGCGGACGCCAACATTTATGCAGATCTCTGGCCTCTGATTGGTCAGCGACGCGGATGACGCAATTCCTACGGAGGGGTCAATTCCGAGATCAGGACAAAACACGTTGAAACCTGTCATGTTAGGAGTGGAGTGCGCAGCCAGAAAACGGACCTTGTTCCAGTTGCCAAGGGAGCTTTGTTTTGTCTTTGTGAAACTTCAGTCCTGGACATTGTCCCGATGTCCAGCACTTCATGTTTCTCTGCTTTGTGTTCCGACGCCATTTCTGGAGCTTTGATCCCTCCTCGGCATTGTCTTGAGACACAGGGCACGTGTCTGTCCATTGTGTCGTGAAGGTCTTCCTTCCAGAGTTTCGGAGAGAACTAGTTTTTGACCAGGATATGCAAAGTGGAAGACACAAGTCATCCTAGCAAAACCCGGGGAGGTGTTGCAGAAGGTTTACACCCTACCAAGACTTGGTCCTTGCATGGAAACATCATTTTGAATGTCAAAACACGCTAGTCCAAGGACTCCATTAGTCCCCCCGACGCTTCATGCATATGTTAACGATCTCCTGCATCAATCAATGACAAAGTGGGAATCTTATCCTCACCGGGGTCGCGGGAAGAGACATACTGTGTGGGCAATCACAGATCCAAAATGCCTTGCTTCAGGTTATAAACATGAGAAACATCTTGAGTCACAATATTGTAATTTTCCATATTTCCTACCTCTTCTCCTCCAAGATAGCCCGAGAGGAACCGGAGTGTTTGTACCTGCCAGAAATCCACATCAAATTGACATGTGGAGCATCTCCCCGTTGACCGGAAGCGGAGCCGGTGGGTCGATTAAATAGTCTGCTCACACTTCGGGCACCTATTGGGATTCCGGCCTCGTTCTGAGGCCAGAATAAAGATCGACTCCAGAGAGGAGGAAATGTGGTGTGTGCCAGATGCACGTCTAGACAGTAGAGTGACACATCGCTCGGTGTTGTTTTTTTTTTTTTTTTTTTTTTTTGTTCTCACCTCCACATGGACCGGAACTTTCCGTCGAGGTCCTGGAGTGGCTCCTGAACAGAGAAACAGACAATCAGCGATCCACGAGGTTGGCGGAACACGACACAGAACGGCAAAGGCTTCACTAATTGTTATGATAAAGCGACGAAGGGAAGTGAGAAATGAAAATGAAAGATCCTTGCTGTTACTTTCATTTGTATCGCATTCAATTGTGACATAAACATTTCTAAAGAATCTTGAATTTATGAGGCACCCAAAGGTTGAATCAAATCAAATAAATTGTATTTAAAATAACTGCGAAACTTAAAATATAATGTGAAAAAACCCTCATGTTACTTTATTTTCTGAAGCGCTCCAAACAAATTAAAAAAGAAAATCATCATAAAATTGTAATTACAAAATGGAAATTCTTGCCCAAGTTCTATGTTAAAAATCAATTTGTGTGTGTTGTTGCACGGCCGTGAGACCACGCTCGTGTTGCACTTGGCTCTTTATTACAATTACTTTGTGTGTTTGTTTTATTTTATTTTGTTTTTTGATGCAGAATTTCCACGTTTGCGTTCTTGCCGCACAGCCGTAAGACGCTGCCGCTGTGAGTTTTAATTCCAAGATTTTGGTCTTCTCGGCATTCTGGAAGCGAATGTGGATGAATTCGCCGGGGAAAGGAAGTCTGTCTGGGCATCCCCGTTAAAGTTGCTGCCCCCGCCCCCCACGTGGCCCCGTCACCCGAAAAAGCGCTACAAGATGGATGGATGGATGGATGGATGGATGGATGGATGGATTGAAAGAAGTTTGTTTTCAAGCCGTTTCTCATGAGTTGTCTTCACAGCAAATTCTTGTTTTATTCGTGTCCTCTTATCGTTTGACGTTGCACATTTGCGGTCAAGCGTTTCTTCTATTAAGACAAAGCGTCACTAAAGTTGAAGATGCACAGTTTTGAAAAAAAAAAAAAAAAAGTACACTGAAACAAACGAGGTCGTGATGAAATCGGTACAAAGGATATTCATGAACGAGGGTCTTTTGCTACATTGAGGATGAGCGCGTCCGTCCATGAATCCAAACACAATCGCACTTGAGAGCGCAAGCACTCTACCATCATTATGATGTACGATCATAATTATTATCATTATTTCTATCATCGCCACAGTCTGATAAGCCGCGCGACGCGAGCGCAGACAATGGGCCTTTATTACATATTCAGGTAAACACGATTCATCAGCCGCCGGACGCCGACTCCAAATGAATTAACATCTCGCGGTCGACGCTTCGCTGAGCACAAAACAAAGAAAGAACCAAGAAAGAAAGACAAAGAAGAGAAAAAAAACGACCCCCCCCCCCAAAAAAAAAAAAAAAAAAAGAAACACTCGTGGCAGACTTGCTTGGATGCGTTGCGGCATCGAGAAAAACACTGTGGGAGAAAAGTTGCACATTTTACAAATCAAAAAGATACCCCACATTTTTAAATAAATAGCATATTTTCAAGCTTGGTCATAGTCGGATTGTTTTTGACTTAAAGGTCATAAATGTACAAAAATAGTCGCGTGCTAGGCATAATTCTCAACCAGGAATCTTTTGAAGAAAAAAGAAAAGTCCTTCATTCTTCACTCAAACGGCCGAGCACTTTTCTATGATTTGATTTGATTTGATTTGATGCGCACAACAGGAAGGAGCCGATATTACAGGGGTATTGCATGGGATTTTCAAGGACATTTTTCATGCTATTCGCTAGCGCCTTGGCTTCGATATTTTCATGCACAGCAACGTGTGTATGTCAGGGGCCTGGCCAAACCACTGGCGTGGGCGGTGCTTCCTGCGCGGGGTTGTGGCCAAACCACTGCCCTGGGCGGTGCCACCTCTGTTACATTGGGACAGGAACGAGACCAGGAATTTCACTTGTAAACGTGGTATCAACATGGCATGCGTTACTGCGCTACTGTGCGTAAGTCGCACGTTTTGTGTAGAGCATCCACTTGTCGCAGCGTATCTGTGGCCCCATGGTCTCGTTACATTTTGGTCACATGTCAAGTGTCTCCTCGTTGTCGTCGGACCACGCTTCATGTTTTTGGATCTTGCCTATAGCCTAGCGTTTTTGTGCTTCTGCCACCTCAGTTCAGAATAAAACCGCGCTTAACATCATGTCCTCGTCTCGGAGTTCTGCATTTGGGTCCGCCCCTGTGCCTCGTGCTCACGACAGTGTATTCTTATTCGTTAGGAATTTAGTTTTTTAAAATATCACATTCCAACAGAGTACTGACAGGTTGTTAATAAAAAGGACACGGCCTTAAAACGCTTTTCCTCTCTCTCCGAAACGGAAATGGACTTCAAACGCGGACGTTGTCGAATACAATGTTATTTCTTATAATCGATTCTTTTTCCCATGGAGATTAAGAAAAGGAGGTTACGTTGAACAGGTCGGGCACAGACACGCGCCAGTAAAACACGGAGATCGTCGTGTCTCTGAAACAGGGTATCCCAAACTTTATTTAATTTGATTTTTAATCAGAAGTACCATGGAGAGCAGTCACAGTTAGTGGCAACACACACACACACACACAAATAACTTCCCCCGACAAATAATATTAAGAATCATTCAGTAAAGACACACAAAAGAAGACAAAACATAAGTCCCTATGTTACCAAACACAATTCGATTTGCTAACTGTGGGTGGGGCAAAGCATGATGGGAAGGCAGATCAACACAAACGATGGAGGGGAACAAAACTCATCTGAAATCCCCCGGGTGGAATTAAAAAAAAAACAAAAACAAAAAACGTGTCCTCCAAAGGCAATAAAAGTGGACTGTGTGTCATTCCTGACTTCACTTTCTTGACGCCCTCCACCCCGGCGCTTATTTCCTTTTAATGACACTGTACAGTATATACACAATAATATTTCTTTCAAGAAAAAAGACGTTTGGCCGCCAAGTAGGCGACCAAACCGTCTTTCTCGTCCAATCACAGCAGATATTTTCCGTGCCGTTTGTTTGAAAAGGACAAAACAAAAGTAGCAATGTATGAAGGCGTATTAGGACCACCTAAAAAAAATAAAACATCAAAAATATCGGGGATCAAGTCTTGTATTTCCAAGATTAAAGTCAGAATTTTATGATCATGAACTCCTGTGTTTGTTTTTAGATCAAAAGTTTCGTTTTTTCTTAATCTAACGTGTCAAGTTAAATGGAATTTAAAAAATGGGTCAAAATTGTAGTTTTATGAGAATAAAAGTTTTACATTTTCAAAATTAAAGGTGGGATTTGTATTTGAAGAAAAAAAGGTTGATTTTAGTTTATCTTGAAAATATACAACTTTTTCTCCAAAATATACATTTCTCCCTTTAATCATACTTAAAAAAAATATATATATATATATCTAGCACATACTTGACTATACTTTTTGACTTTACTGTTAAACTCATAATTTTATGAAAAAAATATTTTGCATGTGTGTTCTACACACTTGGCCATTAAAGCTGATTCTGATTTGGAACACATTTTTTTAGATTAAAACGTGTATATTTTCTAGATTTGTCATATAATTTTAAGATTTAAGTTGAAGATTAAAAAAAGTGTATTTCGGAGATTAAAATGGTCATTTTAGGATAAGAAAGTTGCACAATTCTGGGTTTAAAACTAGAATTGAACATTTTTGGGATACCAAATGTCTTATTTTGGAGATATATTTTTAAAGATTAAAGTCACATATTAGAAAGAAATTCCAAAGTTGTATTAGAATAAAGAAAACCATTTTTAATTTTTTAAAATTACGATTAAAAGTATAAAGTGAAAATAACTTTGCCATCATGCTACACCTTACCAATATGTTATCTAATTGTTTTTTTTTTTCTTCTCATTTTATAAAAATCTTCATAAATGACTCGGACAACTACTTTGATATTAGCCGAACGATAAAGTCAAAACATTACTGATGAAAATCTTTGTCTGAGTGTGGCCCTAATATTCCTTCATCGTAATGTGCAAATTATTCCCAAAACATCTTCGAAACGAAGACAACGAAAAGAAATCCTAAACAGCATTCGGCAACATTTGTACAGCATTCAGACTTTTTGTCCCCCCCGTGGTTTGTTTTATTTATTTTAAATTGGGATGATGGGATAACGACTCTGGATAATTGGAATATGTACACACACGGTAGCATTCATGCACTGTGACCACATGTAGCACATCGACGCCCCCCACCCCTAAAAAAATAAAATAAAAGATGGCGAGAGATGCACGTAGACAAAGTGGCCGTGGCCGTACGTTCGAATTTGCGTGAGTGAAGAAGAAGAAGACAAAAGCAATCGAGGACAGATAAGACACCAGGACGCTCGCTGACCCGCAAATCAACGAAATATGGCTGTAACTTCATTCCCGAAACTCCGCCCTCCGCTTCCCGTTTGGCGTCATTTGACTCCGCTCGTCCCGTTCGTCCCTTTTGCTCAATCAGTCGGGAAGTCAACCGGGAGGTAAAATGGCGTCGTTTTGTTGCCGCTGTTGCTCATTGTTTTTTTTTTTTTTCCGTTTGTTTTTGTTTTTTTACATTAGGTACAACGCGGTTGTTTACATTGTCAGAAACTTCGACAAAACAAATAAAACATGAGCATGAGCTGTTTTCACAGAAGCCACAAAGTCAGTGCAAATCTTTTTCCTTCATTGAAAAAAAAAAAAAAATCAGTGTCCATTTCTGCCCCGTTAGCAAGACGGCTAGCTCAGGCTAATGCTGCATACGAGAAAAACTGCAAAACATCACGTGAACGTCATTTTGCTACATTCGACTACGATTGCGATTTTGGATTATTGGCTTAATTTTCTTGGTTGCCATCATTAAAAAAAAAAAAGACAAAATGTTCCAGCAGCATCATGTTGCAGTGACTAATTGTGTATAGTATTAAAAATACTTTTGACTCATAAAGCTCCCGTTGTGTTTCCAATGAACACTTAGGCCGCCTAGCTACTGTATCGCAATGTTGGTCCTGATGGTTTTACTTGGTGGGCTCCAACTTTTTATTTTTTTTTTTTTTTCAAAGGAAATATGTACCTCTACGTAGTAATCAGTTGATGTTTCTCAGCAATCTCATTTTGAATTGAAATTTGCCAAAGTCGCAGTGATCTCGAAGGCAGCACCAGCCCGGGCAAGCTCGATCGGGCTTGCAGAAGCGTCACACAACAAGAGCAAAAAACATCTCATCAACCATTAAAAGACAAACGCTAGCTACCTAATCGGATGCAGACAGCTACATACACGCGACTACAAGCTTTTCATTCCAATTGGCCGAGCCGCGGACTGCGTACGAACGTTTTCGCCAAGTCCCGCTCAAAGCTAACAGTTGAAGTCATACGCACGACGTTTTACAGCGGATCAAACATCAGCTCGACGCCAGTGAAGAGACAAATACTGTACATACACAAATGTTCAACGCGGTCTGGTGCTCATCAAGCTCTTAAGAAGGTGAAGAAATCAACTCTTTTGTTGTTGGCGGTTTTTAGGAAAAGACTTCTTCGGCTAGGAAAACAAACAAACAACCTTGTGGAGTCACGTGGACAGCAAATATTCACATAGAAATATTTCCCTTTGACAAAAAACAGGGGTACACTGCCACTCCAAGGCCTTCGAGGAGAACTCCAAAGGGGAAAAAAGTCGTGCATCGTGCAAGAGTCGGGCCAATAGTATTCTTATTCATGTGATTATTATGGTTACAAACGTGTGAATTCAGTCACTCGGGGAGACGAGCGTCACCACTTTGAGGTCTTTTCGCACAAAGTCGTCCGGTCCGCGCCGTCGCTCGCGAGTTGCCGCTTTCAATCCCTTTCAAGTGGATCGACTACCAGCTACGTCATTGCAAAGGACATTTTTCAAATAAGATATAGCACGTCAAAGAAGATATCAGCAGGAAAGTTCTGGCAGACGATAAAAAAAAAAAAAAAAAAAAAAAAAAAATCATCATTTCACGTAAACAAATAAATAAAACCCTCAATTTTAAGACCTTGTTGCTGCCTCAAAACTGAATGGAAAAAACTTTCAATTACCGTGGCGACTTTAGAGTGCTTCGTTGTTGGCTGTGAGTGCACGCAAGTCACGAAGAGCAAGGAGGGGGGATTTTATTGATTTATTTTGAAGTCCCACTCGAGAGCCAGCGCGTGGACGGGGGCTTCGCGTTGGCGTGGCCGCATTAGAGCGCCTCGTTGTCCGCTGCGAGTGCCCGCACGTCAGGGAAATAAGTTAGCAAAAGCGACGGCGTTCCAGAGCTTGATTCCACACCATTTTGAATCCTCAGTTTATTGACTTTTGTCTACAACTTTGTTGTCCGTGCTGTGTCGAATTTACATTCATTTTCCCTTTCCAGGGAGTTGCAATGAGACATATCGTGCCTCCCCACCACCATAAATCAAACAGCTGCCATCTTTCTGAACACATTTTGCTTGTTGAAAAACACCACCAGGGTCAAGAATTTTTTCAAACGCGGGATTTTCCGTGTTCCTTGGAGACCAAACTACGAGCGACGTGGCAAATTGTGGTTCGGGATCGGGTGGTCGTAAATGTAGGTCAGCCCTTAAGGATTTGGAATGGTTCACTCATTGTTCGCGGGGTGGGGGTGGGGGGGTCGTGGTGGTTTCAGACGCACGTAGAAAACGTGAAGCGAAAACGAAATGGCAGCGAGGCATCAGAACGTCAGCTTCCACAGAGCGGTACCTTAAATCTCTTCTTCTTTTTTTTGGACATCTACTGTACATTAGTGGAAAACAAAACACATAAAATTAATCTCTATATATTTATATATATATATATGCACTCGTAATACTCTTAACAGTTTTAAACGGTACGGCGGCCGTGTCGTCCTATCGGACGAGGCCTTCTTAAAGGTATAAGCACACATTTTCCGAACCCCCTTCTACAGTATAAAGACATCCGGGAGAGCGCAAACGGGGAAAAACATTCGCGACGAGCCGCAGTCCAAAAAAACAAACGAAACAAAACAAAAAAAAAAAACAACACCGAGTACGCTCGGCTTTATCTACATCTCCGGGATGACGACTCAGCGTTTCTACAGGCGACAACGAAAGAACAAAAACGGATCGGATGCTTAACGAAAGCGTTTTCAGTCTGACGCGGCAAAAAAAACAAACAAACAAACAAACAAGAGTTTTTTGTTGAAGTTTGTTTGTTTTCACAGTACTTGACTACTCGGTATTGAAGTCCCGAAGCAGCAGTGAGGTCCACACACACACAGCGACTCTCCTGCGGTGGTGTTGTCGGTACGGTCCGCTCATGCATGGACTCACAAACACAACGATTCAGTCTCAGTCGCGCCACTTAAAAATTCTACCAGCTGTGCGAGCTCTACGGACGCCAAATTTAAGACCTTTTTAAATTATTATTTTTTTTTTTTTTTTTAAGTTACGTCGAGAAATGCATTCAAATTCAAGTTCCTGTGATCATTCCACGTTTCCTTCGCTCTTGCGTCGGCGCATTTCTCACTCCTTCAGCCGTTCTTCCGCAAAAAAAAAAAAAAAAAAAGGAGGGACCGATTGACCGACGGGACCGCCTTGAACTCCACCCCCCCCCTCCAACCATCTTAGAAGCCCTGGATGTGGCAGTAGGCTTCCAGCGAGGAGAAGAGAATGTAGAGCAGCCACAGGCTGACGAACAGCATGGTGGTCAGCGCCTTGGCAGTCCGCGGCCCGCCCAGCTCGCCGCCGATCTCGGGCCGGCGCCGGTACATCAGCATGGCGACGCAGATGAAGGCAAAGATGGTGAAGAGCGTGACGGAGAAGGCCAGCTTGCCCGGGTCCACCCGGAACTCGTTGCCGTTGCTGTGGTGGTAGATGGCGGCGATGGACCACGCCACCTGCCGTGCAAAAGAAAGGAACGTTAGCTCGTTCCTAGCGAGCCATCATCGGCGGGCGGACGGACGGCACGAACCCCGATGCCCAGGAACACGTTGACGGCGTTGGAGCCCGTCACGTTGCCGATGGAGGCGTCGGCGTACTGATCCTGGATGGCTGCCACCTTGCTGGCAAACGTGTCTGGGGTGGGGTGGGGGGCGAGGACACGCAAAAGGGGCAAACAACGCCGTCGTTAGCAACAAAACTTGCACATTTCATGTCGTTGGGATCAAACGGTGCGTTTTAGATTCGGGTTGCCGTTGAGTGCACGGCAACCTTTCATTGTCCACCGAGACCGGATGAAAGCTTTGTCGGTCACATTTGTTATGCAATATACGCAATATAATAACAAAAGTTGGAATGGATTTTACTGCCTTGTCACATCACAGGCCAATCAAATGGACTATTACTACTTTTGAATATTCAAACAGCTTTCTTGGCGTGAATTCCCACTCATTAGCATCCATTCTCAAACAAAAATCTCCAACTTGTCTGACAATTCCTTGGACAAGTGTTCAACGGAGCGACTCTGGCAACTTTTCTGGGAAAATTGTGCTCGGCGACATCCGCGGGCGCCCGAAGGGCGAGGCGGCCACTCACGGGTCAGCGGCTCGTCTTCATTAGCGAGTCCCTGGCAAGTGCGATCGGGGAGATGGAGAGGGGATGCTTTGCCTTGAAACGTCAGCCAAAACGGGAGAAAAAGGAAAAGAGGACGACGGGAGCACCTCGAGGAGGCGGAGGCGCGGGAGCGTTCGGAGGCAACGGGTCCAAACGAAAAAGCGACTGCAGAGATAAATCTCCCAGGTCGCCGTTAAGCTTCAAGGTCCTTCTGCTCTCTTTGGTGTGTTTGCACGTCACCGGCCTCCAGTTCGAGGCCCCGCCACCATCACATCACGTCGGCCTTTCGTCGATCAAAACTGCAGCCGTTCGTCTCGGAGTGTAAACTTCATTTCCTTCTCCACCTCCCGCGGTGGACTCAGGAGGACCATCGGGGAGTTCTTTCCCTCCGGGGGCACATTAAGGCCCCCCCCAACGCTTTCAACACATGCTCGGGTAAACAGGCGATGCAATTTTGTGTGTGTGTGTGTGTGTGTGAGCTTTAGATGATTTTCAAATAAAACAGACTAACTGCGGGCGACGCGTCCTCAAGATTTTCCAACCAATGAGAGAGAACCAAAAATGAATTATTTCATAATAAATACGCAGAAAGTGCAAAAGCGTAATTCAATTTGACACTCTCGGGACAGTGAAGCCAGCCTCCCATTTTTGGCTCATCACCCATACTTGAATAATTAATAAAAACAGCAACAACAACAATATGGTCTTGCCTTAATCATCTCGTGAGTCTAAACGTAACCAATGGGAACCAAACCAAGAAGTTAGAACCAAGGACCCAAACTGGGATTTCTGGCATAGGGTCGGTCTGTCATGGAACTTGAAAGGATCCACATTAAAGCACTTCATGGTACCAGATGGTCTCTTGTCTTATTCATGACAGGTGTGTTCCCGTCATATCTGAAACTCAAAGGCAAAGTTGCAAAATCATGGTGAACAAGTAACCAGAAGAAATCAGCTTTGCAACTGGACTCGAAAGTATCTGCATTAAGGGACTTTGTGATGCTGAGTGGTCTCTTGGCCTATTTATGACAGCTGCTAATCATTTTCTGTCATGTAAAACTGAAGCAGAAAACTGCACACATGTTCAACGTGTGAAGGAAGTCCAAAGGCTCTGTTGCAGATCTTGAAACCATCTGCATTCAAGCCCTTCACAATGCTGGTTGGCCCCTGCCATATTTCTGACAGGTGTCTTTTCCATCATAGGAAACTCAAAAACAAAGCTGCATTGACCAGACGTGCAACATGAAACTTGAAAGCATGCTCATTAAAGCACGTCATGCTACCCATTGGTCTTTGGCGATATGTATGACGGGTGTCTTTCCGCCACATGAAGCTGAAAAAACAAAGTTCCTTTGACATAATTCAACGTGTGACCAGAAGCAATAAGCTGTAAACGGACCTCGAAAGCATCCACATTAAAGCACTTCATGATACCCGATGGTCTCTTGCCACGTTTATGACAGCTGTTCTAAAACTGAAATGGAAAACTGCGCAGATGCTCAACACGTGAAGGGAGGCAAAAGGATCTGAAAGCATCCACATTAAAAGACTTTCTGAGGAATTTGCCGCACCTTGCGCAAAAGCAGAAAAGTTGCCCGGCGGCTGCGATCCCGGCAGCTCAACATTCTGGAAATCTCCAGGATCTGAAAGTGCGTCAATGTCCTGAGTGGCCCAAAGCGTTTTAATTATTATTATTTGAATTTTTTTTTTTTGCAATTTGAAAAGGTCAAACATAATGGATAGAACTGGACTCCGCCACGCACGCTTGACTTCCAATTCACTGCGCGAGCTTGAAACGATCGCATACGTGGTAGCAGAAAGCGAGCCTTGGGTAGGCGCTACTTTTGTCAGCAATTCCCGCGGGTTGGAGTTTCGCTTGGCAGCGTAAAAATGAATTCAACATGTAGAAAGATGCAGCTCAGGTGTTTACAAGCGCAGTTTTTGTTTTTCCTTTTTACTCGCAAACAGTGATATCGTTTTCCCTCCGTGCGCGCCCGCGAGCGTGTTGGCTAACTGTGATAAACGAGGTTAATCGTCACACAAACCGCCGCTCAAGACAGGATTTATGAACTGCAAAAGCCAAATAAGTACCGTGTGCGCTAATAAGACCAAACGCTCGCTTGGCCGGGATTTTGTGTACTAGGCCGCGCGGTGTGTGTACGCGTTTCTGCGCGTCTCATGCATCACGTTAATACGTGAGCGTTGTACGGCCGCCCGAGCCTGACATGACAAATGGCCGCATGCTAATAACGCGGCGGTGCTGTGTAATCACAGCCTCGCAGTTGCGTGACGCCCCAGCGGCTTCTTTGCGTGTAAACCAAGCAAATCCAGCTCACGGATTTGATCTGTATTTGTTTGTCCCGCGTGAACGACGCCGACCATGGAGCGGACCCGACAGAAGCCAAAAACGAAATGCCTCACAGGCCTCTAAAAGCTGCTTTCGCACCGGCTGGCAAAATATGTGTGGCGATATTCTGTGTGCAATATTCTCATTTGAGCAGATTTCCCCGAGTGATAAACCAGTGAAATCCAGCAACAATTGACAGGTCAATATTCAACTTAGAGTGTGCTTGACCATCTATTCCTTTTCTTTCTTTTTACTCTTTTGGAGTGCTCAAAGAAATACATGATAAGACGGACGTAATGTGAAAGCCGGCGCACATTTCACATTTTCCCTCTTTCGCAAAGCACAAAACCACACGCAGTCTACCTGCATTTAAACTCTGTGTAGTACTACGCAATAGTCCAACCAGACATGAAGTTGAAATTACTTGGTTTCTTCCCCAGTTCTTCTGTAGATCCGTCATTAGCACATTCCTAACACGATTCGTTTGTTTTGACGCAATCTGTCATTCGGGAACGTGACGTGGATGGCCCCCGGACGCCTCCCCGCTGAGGTGTTCCGGGCAAGTCCCGCCGGAAAGAGATCCCGGGGACGACCCAGGACACGCCACGTCTCTCGGCTGGCCCGGGAACGCCTCGGGGTCCCTCCGGAAGAGCTGGAAGAAGTGGCGGGGGGAAGGGAAGTCTGGGTATCCTCGCCGCTGAAGCTACTTCCCACGTGACCCGACCCGGTAGAAGTGGGAGAAAATGGATGGATGGATGGATCTGCCATTTGATACGCATGCATGCACTTATTATTATTATTATTACAGCTGATTGAGCGCATATCAAGCCACCAACTATTGCGCTCAAACGATACATCGTTGCAGCCCTAAGTAGCAGTCGCCATTTCTCGCAGAACCAACAACAACAACGTGATCTCGATACGTCAACAAACACCGATAACAAACGTGTATCTCCATATTTAGCAGCTTTTTGATCCTTTCACAGCTTCCGAAGCAGCCTCCCGACCTCTCCGGCCGTTTTTAAAAGGCTGCTTTAGAAATACTAAATCATCTACGGCAGCGTGGCCTTGCTCCTTTATTTTGCTCCCGGTTGAAAATGTGCAGAAAGGAAACGGGAGGAATAAATCTCCTTGCTCAAAATGGCCTCGCTGAATGGCAAACGTTATGCAATGCCACACAAATCGGACCCCCGGGGGGAGAGTTTCGCGCTCGTGAAGTCGAAATGGGCAGAAAATCCAATCGGGAAATACAGCCAATGACCACATTTCATTGCAGGCAGTTTTTTTTTTTTTTAAGCGCTTTGCCAGGCAAGCCCAAATTTACAATCGTGCACCCGTAACACGCCGGAGGGGAAATGCGGCGTAATTAAGAGCAAGAAGAAGAGGCAGAGAAGGTCCCCAACGAAGCTCCCCGAAGTAGAGAGAATATATTATGCCTGTGAGTATTGTTGTGTACTTTGCTTGTAGGTGTTACTGCTCTACGTGTTTGAAGGCTAAAAATTGCCATCACGTCGATGCTAATTTCCGTTAGCTTCAAGCTAGTGGACTGTCGTCAGACATAATTGAATCTTTTGGGTTGAACATTTTGTTGTGCAACTGTGAATTCTCATTTGTGCAATGTGTCACTTTTACAGTAAACTTCAACTGGGGTGAAGCCAGGGCACTTATTTTTACACATTTGCTTCAAGTGTTGTGATATGATTTCTTGACGCCGAGAGAAACAGACCAGGTGAGATGAGGTAAACCTCAGAATAAGCCCAAACGTTAGACGGTCCCACACCATTACGACACTAAATGCGGGACGAGCTCACCTGGTACCGAAGTCCCCAACGCGACGAACACCACGGCCGTGACCGAGTCCTTCAGGCCCACCGTGCAGCCGAAGTGAGACGCCAGGTCGCCTGTAAGCACAGCGTCGCGCGTGAGTGCGCCGCCGCCAAAACGAGCGCCGGCGCGGGACTCGTACCGATGACGGCGGTGAGCAGTCCGATCATGCAGATGGACACGACGAAGCACGCCCAGCCGTTCCAGTAGTCGGTGGGCGGCACGAAGGCGAACAGGACTTTCCAGAAGACGGTCAGGAAGTGCATCACGTAGTCGAAGCACGACGGCAGCTTCTCCTCGCCGCACTCGTCGTCGTCGTCGTCCTCGCCTGGACGGGAAGGGAGGACGGAGGTTTCATATTTCAGAAATACAGCACAGGGAATGACAACAATGATGGGAAATCAAGTGAAATAAAAGCCCAATAAATAGTATATGAAAAGTATATGGCTAGGGTGCGCTTAAGATAATAAGATTTTTGTTTTCATTATTAAAAAAGAAATTCAATGTATAAAAAGCAAAGAAAAGAAAATGCCTATAATCTGGAAATGTATTTTAAAACTAACATTACAATCATATAAAAATACGTACACTGTAATAATACATAAGGTAAGGCAACAAAAATGTTAAAACTCATTCAGACAATAACAACACAATAACAATTTACAAAAAGGAAACTCCAACTTACACGTGAAAAAAATCTAAACAAGCTAATTGAACACAAAATATTAAAATATGAAAAGTTTCGTCACGAACTACCATGAAATCTAAAAGAAAACATTGAAATTTGTTTGATATTTTTAATGAATTACGACAAGGTAATACAATAATATAACTATTTTAATAGTAGTAACATAAAAAAAGGTAGTAATGTTACAATCAAAATAATAATGCCTCCATCAAAGATAAATCGAACATTTCAAACATACAACAACGCACTTTGCAGGGTTGGGCTTTCTTCAACTCAATTTCCGTCAACATTGAATTGAACAAAGAAAAAAAAAAAAAAAAAAGCTAGACGGTTTATTATTTTTAATGGGTGCGTGAGCGCCGCCTAGAGGAAGCGCAACTTCCCAAAGTTCACGTCGTGTTGTTTACCTCCTTTCTCATTGAGACTTTTATGTGCATTCAAAAATAAACGTTTCTTTTTTTGGAGGGGTCAGCTAATGGGCTCATTAAGTACAAACGGAATGGCGAGCGAGGAGAAGGTCAGCCTCCCCGCGAGTCGCGAGGACGCTAATTGGAAAGTCCGCTGGGACGCCAGCGCCGCAACCCGAGTGCGAGACCCTCCGATTGGCTGCAAAGTCTTCAAAGCGCTGACTCGAACCGACTTGAGAGTGTCAGGACCTTGAGCAGAGTGCACGATTGACTACTTAATCGATGTTGGTTCCGTACAACAGTTCTCTCTTTTTGTTGTTGTTGTTGTTGTTGTTGTTGAAAGCGGGCCTTCGCTAACCCTTTGCAAAGTCGGAAGCGAGCGCTTGTCCAAAATTGCCAATGATGACGATACCGCTGATTGATGAAGGAAGATTTGGGGCTGAAACTCATAAAATGCTTTAATGGGATGTAAAACTCACTTTTGAATTGCTTGATTGGCTCTCCGGAACCCCCCCCCCCCCCGAGATGGACCAGCTGTACCCATCACATCAATAAGTATATCATAGAGTATAAGTATCCAGTATATGTGATAATCGATACATCGGAAAAAAGACGTCATGTGATGTGATATCTGATTTATATGGAGCTGTGAAAGATAAAAAGAAAAACACAGAACGTCAACATAAAGTTTGACACTGTTAATGTGACAAAACGGGGGAAAAAAATTATCAATGATTACAATATTAATATTGGATGTATCTGCACCATATCATTATGCAGTACATAACTAAAGAAAAAGCCACATCGAAAGAGCGTTTACCTCGAAAACACAAAAGCATGACAGTATCGGCATTTTATTTACTGTCACTATCTATAATCTATGATACGTCACATAACGATAACGTTCCCCTCCTCATTTGGATTCTTTCACCAGCGCAGTATTTGGAGGAGCGAGAGGCGGGAGAACGCATCCCTGAGGAACGCCTCTCTTCTTCCCTCTCATCCGCGGGCGATGTGCAGATCATCATCACCCACTGGGCCATTACTCAACGCCCTCCGTCAATTACCCGACGCAGCCTGATAATGGGCCTGACCCGCGACGCCGTGGCTGGGCTCGAAACACTTGACGTGGCCGGGGAAAGCTGGCGCTAATTGACCTCCCGTCTCGCACTTACAAACCGCATCGTGAGTCACGGCAGCCGCAGGAAGGCAGAAATCACAGAAGCTCAAAAGTAACAATCGACTTCAGGTTTGGACGCCCGAAGATTTCGGTGCACATTTACGAGAAGTGACATTCCGAAACATGTCTCGGGCAACGCTCCAGTCCTCAAGGTGGCAGTAGCTCCCTTTAGTGTCACCCCAACTCGCGGGTCACTGCCCCCGATTTGGCGCCATAACGTTGGGAAAAAGTACTTAAGATGGTCATTTTTATGAAAAAGTCGCATCTTTGGAATGTAATCGTCTTTTATTTCAACACGCATTTTGGTAATTGATGTGATACTTAGGAGAAAAGGGTAAAACGTCCAACTTGTGAAAACTGAACATGACATTTATGAAGTCAACCTAAAAATACATCAATTTGGGTTTGAATAAGCGGATTTATGACTTTACTGAAGAGAAGAAAAAAAAAAGGCAACATGTGAGGCTTTTGTTTGAAGAGTTCACGAACACGTCAATGACACGTAAAGGCACCACAAGCGCCTCCGAGGCTCAACAATCATCACACGCCGGATGAGTTCTTGGCCGCGGCGCTTTGGATCCTTTCCCGGTTGCCTGGCAACACTTCATTCAGGAAGCGGCATCGCTCAAAGTAGACACACGGCCTGACCTTTGCGACCGTTTACAAACGTCGGCCTTTTTCCGAGCTGTCGCTTTCAACCTTCCGGCGAGCTGCCCGAAGACGGTCGACCAATTAACAGTCAATTAATGTCAAGGTGACAACCGTTGGCGTGTTATTCAGGGAACAGCCAGAAAAAGGGTACAGTTAATGGGGATGATGATGCTCCTGTATGTGTCTTACCTGCGCTCACAGTGATGGCCTCTATGAACTGGTCTCTCCAGCTATTAGTCCCCACCAGCAGCGCCAGATTGGTCTTCTTGATCAGTTTGTCAACGGTGTTCTGTCAAAGACCACAACAATTCAGCTTTGTTTTGGTTTTTTTGTGGCACACCACTCTTGGATTTAGACAAGTGCTATGAAAAGAAAACTAACTACGGGGCAGGAGGGACACATTCAGTCGAGGGTGCTGTGTTGCGCTTTCCCAAGTGAAACTCCTTTAAAATGCATTGAAAACTGATTGCAAAGTGATTTCCTTACTCGCGTGTCTCCTCGTCCCTTTTCAAGAAGTTTTGTCACGTTTGTGTATCTTTTCTAATTGATCTTTGCTGGACAATAAATCCGTGACATTTGCCGCATACAAACTCTTAAATCTCACAACAATTTCACCTTCTTCCAAAAGAACTTGAGTGGCAATTTACGATCCGGGGCAGGTGTGACAGTGCCCCAACAGATTCAGTAGATGGCGCTGTGTTGTTCTGTCCATAGTGAAAATTAATGGATATAAATGCTCTAAAAATCCTTCGTGTTGTTTGTCTAGTAATTTTCTTATTATCCTTTCTCCATCTCCTTCGCGATAAGGGAACTTTGTGTGTCTTTTTTTTTTTTTTTTTTTTACTGGAGTTTTAACAATATTTTAATAATTCGAAAAACACTAACGATCTTTACATACGTTTTTATGTTCTCACCAGTATTAACTTGTTTTGCACAAACTCGTAATCGTCATAACGACTTTAATTCTGACAAAAAGATCAACAAAAACATCGAGTGTCAATTTGTCATTTGGGGCAGGTGGCACAATGCCCCACTAGATCCAGCAGATGGCGCTGTGGTGAAAAATAAACACCTCTTGTGTGTCTAGATGAACTCATCTAAAAATCCTTCGTGTTCTTTGCGAAGTTGTAATTTTATTCCTTCTGAGCCTACGAGTTTCATTTTATTTTATTTTATTTATTTTTTTAAATTGGACTTGGGTGCAATGTAAGTCTCGTCATTATTACGGCAAAAATTCTGCGTGCATGTGTGTGTGTGTGTGTGTGTGCCGCAGCGTGTTTGCGTGAGGTTTTGTCTTCATCCCTCCAAGATCCTTTCAACACAATTTGCATCCCGGTTCTCCCTCTGAAGAGCAGAGAAAGGACGAGGATAATAGTCCCGCCGCTCGGCTAATTAGCGCTGATGCGTGCGAAGGACTATTATCTCAGTCCTTCATAAATACTCTTCAAATGAATCCAAATAAGAGGGAGAGATTAAAAGAGAAATTTGCTATTCATTTAGGACCTTCCATTTGGTAGCAATCGAGAAAAAAACGTCAATCAAAATAAGTGATGCAGTTCCACTCCAGCCCTGCGGGTGGCAGGTATAGATTCATGTGGGCCGTGTGACCTAAAAAAAAAAAATGTTGCCGTTTGTTTCACTGCTGGATGTGTGGGCGCACTATTTGGCACGTTAAGTGGCCACAAATCACGGCGGTTAACAATTTGTGTCTTTCTGTCTGTCTGACACGCACACGCATGCATACACGTGATTGGTTGTACACTTGTCTAAAGAGCGTGTGGGTGAACAACAATTATTTGCATCGTGACGCTTTGACTGATTGCTGCACGTGTGTGTATTGTCTTAAGTGCAACAATTACAAAACACTTTTTCTCTACCCCCCCCCCCTTAAAAAAATTGTCCTCGGCATCCCAATATTGGAACAAACAATCTCATCTCGCCGTGCGTCACTCACGGCTGGCTCTGGTGTCGATGTTTACTTGTTGCCGTGGCAATTACCATGGCACTTCTGTTCCCAAACACGCTTAACTGCACCTTGTTTTTCCAGACGTGGCTCATCATAATTTTTTCTCAATTTGCACAAATGCCTTTTTTTTCCCCTAAACATCAAAAAGATTTTTTTTTCTTGGCGGGGGGGGGGGGGGGGGTCTGTTTGTTTGAGATGCCGACCAGTTGGCGCGTGGTGTCAAATGAACGAGAGTAGATGCCACTATTTGAGGAAAGTCGCCAACTCGCCCCCCCCCCCCCCCCAAGACTACGCGCTGGAGCTCACCTTGAACTCGTAGGACTCTTCGATGACCACTTCGAGTTTGACGTGATCTCCCAGCATGGGGCGACCCATCTCGGCGATGCGCCTCTCCTCCTCGTCCTTCCCCGTCAGGGCCTTCTCTTCTTCCGCAACCACCTCCTCTTCCTGCTGCTTCTGCTTCTCCTCTGCACAGACAAATTTGACCCACAAAACGTCTCTTTCTGGCGAGGAACTAATCAGTTTCCAATAGCGGTCAAAAATATAAAGTAAATCATTCATCTGTCTGTCTGTCCGTCAAGCAATCTGTTTATAAATCCATCGTCTGTCTCTGTAAGGAACCATCAGCCAAGGGAGAGGCTAATACATGAAGTGTAAGCTAAAGTTAGCTTATAAGCGAAGCATAAAATGACGTCACAAATGTTATAAGTCAGCAACATTTTTGTGTAGCGAGAAATACAATCACCCAGTAATGAATCTAACTCAAGTAGCATGTATTAAAAGTCATCGGTTTGCTCTTAGCATGGGAGTGAGTAAGCTAGCTCGTTGTGGTGACAACGAACACTGTTGTGATGTAGAAAAAGCTTTGAGCACAATTCAGTGCACATTATAGCATTTGATTTATTAACTTCCAAAACTCTAGTGGGTAAAACGATCCCTCTAACTAGCTGAATATATCTGGGGAGGAGGGAATGTCGGCTAACATTAACTGCTCATCCAATCAAACAATGCCGTCACAAGTGGCATAAATTTCATGGGAAACGCAACAACACCATACCAATTATTACCCAAGTAATAATTCTTGAAGATTTTAACGTGTCAAAAAGTTGTCATTTAGCGAGTAGCATACCAGTTAGCAAGCTAGTTTTTGAGACGACTACGATTCCGAGTGTGGTATGAAATAAAACTAAACTTTGAATATAATTAAATGTTGATTAACTATCAAAATACAGTGGTACATTTACTGATGAAATTAATCCATTCCGGAAGTCGTTTCTTAACTTGAATTTTTCGTAAGTAAAAACACGTTTTAAGCGTTAATAGCCTGTTCTGATGACCCCCCCCCCCCCCAACCACCACCCCCGCGCCCACACACACACACACACACACACACGCACTGGCAAAAACAAGCATTCAAAGTACATCATGTAAACGTGAATAAAACAATTTATGTTCATTTACCTTTGGCAGTAACAAGCAAAAGGCATCATGGGGGATGGAAGAGGATGAGGCAAACTTTCACAGACGAGTGAAAACATGCGTACCAACGTATACACGCGCACAACTTAATTCCACTAACGTTTCTTGGGGTACATGGTGAAGAAAGATGAAAAAAACTTGTAAAAAACATAAATGTGTGTTGATTCGGTGACAGTCTAAGAGAGAAGCTCTATCGTGCAACACAAACCACGGTACAGGAAGTACATTGTGGGTAAAGAATGACATCCCTCCTAGCCAAAGGGATGCCAGGAAAATGCTCCGCGATAGCCAATGGGAGAGCAGTTTGATCACAAACCAAGATACAAGATGTTTACGTTCGGTGGAATTGGGGGAATCCAGCGCCTATTTTTTCCTTCCGTATCCTGAATTTCCTTCGTAACTATAGACAATTTTTCCGAGGAGGCGTCTCGTAACCTGTATTTTTTTGTAACTAGAGACGTTGGTAAGTAGAGGTAGCACTGAACAAGTAGTAGTTGCCTAGCGATCATCTGGATATCTGTATATATATATATATATATATATGGGGCGGGGCTAAAGTAGGCCAATTTAAGATAGAAACTGAAGTTAAGAAATGGTCATTTTGGGGAAGGTGCGAATGGGCTTGAATCGAGCAGGAAATGTGCCAAGGGGGCAAATGTGAGAACACAATTAGCAGATGCTAACATTGATGTTACGCAACAACACGGACGCACGCACGCGCGAGCGGAGTCAAGAACAAAAAGAGGGTGAGAGGACATTGCTGTCAGACGAAATCTGTCACGTATATTCCCTCTGAAAGCCGATGTGTGTGTCTATGTGAGTCTACGTGAGTCTATGTTTGCGGCTGGGCACATGCGTTTTGGGCCGCTTTCCCCTCTCAGGGCTGTTCGTAGCTCACATGCTGCACTTTCAGCCTGCCGTGAACTCGCCTCTCGCGCTCCCCGGGCTTTTTCGGGGGGTGTCTATATATCAAATTATAACACAAAATAAATGTGTAATATCACACACGTGTCTCACACGGGTCGAATGTGCGTGACCTCACCTGCGAGTTGAAAATGAAATGAAACGAGCCCTCCGTGTTGATGCCGCAAAGGAGATTCTGAGTCAGCTTTCTTGTGTAACGCCGATGCAAAGCCACGCAATTGCATAACCGCACACGTTTAAATATTTAACAATACACAGAACAAAGCCCAGGCCCGGGCAGGAGAAATACGCGAGGAGAATGGACGCGCCCCCCCCCCCCCCGCCCCCCCCATCCCCCTTCGCACCCCACCAAAAATGAATGCTGATAATTATTATATTATTATTCCTTTCAACCTTAAATTTACCCCGTAATATGAGCCCTAAATTAGCGATCCATTTTCAAAACAGAGTTCACCATTTCGCCAGCTCTTTTACAACACTGAAATGGATCTTAAAAGACCCACAAAATGTTTTGTTTTGTTACCATATAAGCAGTGACCTTAACAAGAGACCGCTTAATCTTTATCTTCGACTCAAAAACTGTGCTGATCGCTAATCCGAAGCGATGCAACGGCGCCATCTACAGGGGTTTGTTTGCCATCACACTTGCTTACAAAAGCTGAATTTCAGACAAGGTCGTCGAGCCGTCGAAAAACGTCGGTGGCAGTCAACGTTTGGCTGTCGGTTGATCATTGAAAAAAGCTGCAAAAATCACTTCAAAGTCTGATAGGAAAATAGAAATTGTTGTAGGGGTTGTGAAGCCATAACTCTCTTTTTCATGTTGGTTGCACCGCTAAACGCGCATAAACGCAGCCAAAACTCAGATGGGAACGTGAGCGTAGACGTGTCGCGCAGGTCAAACGTGGACGGATCAACTGATGTCGCTCGCGCCGAATGTCGTGCCATCGTCAAGACACGAAAGTGCAACGCGGCGCCCGATGAAGACTGTGAAACGAGGACGCCGTTTGATGACACGGATGTGGAGGTCGTAAACACGCGCGCGCGATACGGACCTTCGCGGTGGTTTTATAGGGTGGTGTAAAGACAGCAAGTGGAAAGCGCAGTAAAAGGGTCCTTCTGTCCAGCGACACGAGCCGCTACGCGTTCACTTTTTAATCTCGTCATTTTGAACAACGATCCCAGTTTGCCAACTGACGGTTACTTTCTGGTGTCCTCGCAGTCTTCTTGGTACTGTAATGTCATCAGGGCCCTTCTGCACCAACTGACCTTTTTACAGTCTTCCAACTGACGTCGCCAATGAATCTTTTGCGGGCGTCGTCGCCGTCTTCTCGCTGATGTCGTCACTGTCTGCCGATTACCGATTTTGTCATAGTCTAATGACAGGTGTGACCACGGTTCCCGTACCGGCGTGGTCACAGTGTACGACTGGTTGTCGTCCCTGTCTATTTGCTGGCGTCCCTGCAGTCTTTTCTACTGATGTGATCACAGTTTATTGACAGGTGTGGTCCGGGTCTACTTTCTGGTGTCCGTGCAGTCTCGCAGTCCGCTTACTTACCCAACACTTCACAAAGCAGAGCTGTCATTGTCTACTTACTTGTGCAGACGCAGACACCCAATTCATTTGTATCATCATGAGGTTGTCACAGTCTTCTTTGTCATGTCATCACAGTCCATTTACGAGTGGACCTTTTGTCATCGTTGCCGTCTTCTAACTAGCGACGTCACAGGCTAATGACTTTTATTGTCTCGCTCTCCCATTGGCGTCATTACAGTTTACTTACTAGTTTACTGGCGTCATCACGCTCTACTTACCGCCGTCGTAACGGTTTACACATCGATGTTCCAGTCGACTGACTGGTGCCGTCAGCGTCTACTTGCTCGTACTGATGTCATCACAATTTTTTGGACTGCAGTCTGAGCGGTCGACTTATTGATCTCACGGGGAAAACTACAGTCTACTTACCGATGGCGTCACTGTGTACTTACTGGTATTATCAGTCTGCTGACTGATGTGGTCACTGTCTACTTGCTGATTTGGTTTGAACATGTTGGACAATTTTTCGTTATGCATCAATGTAAAAAGAAGATCCTGATAGTTTTAAATAGTTGGGATGTCGAGCAAATGTTAATTTAACATAAAAAAAAAGAAGCTTTACATTTAAGGCGTGTCAGCTTTTGTGTCATCCTCATCCAATTTTCTGTACCCTGTTATTTATTATTTATGTCTCCGTCTATTCCAAGTCAGAGTGAAGCGCGGCCTCGGCGTGTCCGCGTTCCTGCGCCCGCCCACTACGCCCGTTCCACCTGTGAACACTTTACAAATGTCACGGTGAGAAAGCTGTGACATTTAACACACCGGCAGCAGATTTCACATCTCGCAGAAAGAAAAAGGAGAAGAAGAAGAAGAAGAAGAAGAAGAAGCCTTGAAAGGTTCTGCGTGGCGGCCAAAAGAAGAAAAGAAAAGCCACGAGGAGGAGGAAGACGAGAGGACAGGTGTGATTCCCACTCGAGCAAAAGCTCAGGAGAAAAGCAAAAGAGGAAAAGGACACAAACGATTTTTCAAATGAAGAAAAGAGGGACGAGTGCGCCACCGCAATCAAAAGGCCTTTTTCAAAATGGCGCCGAATGATTTTGCACGGCCAATTGGCAACAAAAGGTCACGATAATCAAGGAAATGTGAGGAATTAAAGATCATTTTCACATTTGCATTACTGCTTCAATTACCGAGACCTATCTGTGAAGGTTAATTTATTTTATTTTTTTAAAAAAGTATTATTATTAATATTATAATACATTTGGATAATTTATGGGCAGTTAGTTTTTAAAACATCCTGCATCCATATTTCTTTTCAAATGATTCATTGTTAAGAAATTGAAGTGACTACATTCAGAAATGATTGTTTCACTTGCATTGAAATTGTTACAATTTTCCCATATATTCCCTAATTTTGCAATCAATAAAACTGTAACATAACAACGTACGTATCAAGAGGTTGTACAATTTGGTACGGATCTTGATTAAGGTCCAGGATTCGAGGATTTTTATTTTACTTTTTGTTCAATTTGCTAGTTGCTAGAATTTGACAAATAATCTTCAGGTGCATAATCGATGAGTCCAAATCGAGGCATATTCAAAACACGTACGTATATCTGAAAAAAATGTTTTTCTGTAGTTTAGTATTGTGTACTTTTTCACATTTGCTCTCGCCTAATATCAGAAAACATGTATGAGTTTATGAGGTTGGACATTTTGCAAAGATCAGGATCGAGGTGCTCGATTCAGAAATTTATGTTTTGCAAATTCCTCCATATGAATGACAGAAAACGATGACATTTGTGGCGGATTTCAAATAAGGGGCTGGATTGAGTGATTTTTGTTTGACATTGCAAATATGTAAGCTTCCCGGATTTTCCTTCACCCCCCCCCCCCCCCCAACACCAAATATGTGAACCCTCAAGACAAACTAAATTGATTGCAGATTTGAATAACGGATGCCAGATTCTGGGATTTTTTTTTTGTTTTTGTTATGATGCAAATTAAAGTTTACTCGTCTAAACGTTATGGCCATTTGATTGTGGGTAGTTGGAGCCAGTTCTCCACCCTAAGCGGGGTGGGGTGGGGGGGGGGGGTCTCACACCTGTCCAATCTGTCCTGTGGCATCTCCTCCATTGGGGGGGTTGAAGCAGAATGTAGAAGGAGGACTGCTTATTGTACTCCTCGCGGTCTAAGATCCTAACCGTTATGGTCTTCCTGTATGGAACACCCACACCCACACCCACACACACCCACACACACACACACACACACACACACACACACACACACACACACGTACAGGAGGGCGGTAAATGCATGCAAGGTATCAAAACACGAATGAATGAACAAAATACACAAAGACACGCGGACGGGGACGAGGGCGAGATGTGGTACACAATGCGCTGATTCGCTCAATGAGGCTCCTCCCGACCTTTGGCGTCGTCGCTCTCCGCCAGGCGAGGTTCGCCGATCTCTACGTAGAAGGTTTTGTTCTTCTCGTACTCCTCGTCGTCAATTATTCGCACGTTGATGGTTTTACTGAAGAGGGGGAGGAAAAGGAGGGAAAAAAAACAGAAGAGAAGCAGAGAGAAAAGTGAGGAAAAGGCTGGAAAAGTGAGAGGAAACACGCACGCAGGTTTGGGGTTTTTCCCAGCGTACAGAGCGCAAGCTAGCAGTTGCTAAAAGTACGTTTGAGGTGTCGCAAATCTTCTTTGTCAACTATTTCCCATTTTGGTTGTGTTAGAACGAGCCGTCAAAACCGACCTGCAAGGACGCCTTCAAAGCTAAACTTCCCGCTTTGAAATATTTGGAAAATTCAGCCCCTGAAGCTCGATGGACTCAGCGATGTCAACGGGAAGCGGACGGCACAGTTCGGATAAAAGATTTCAAGATCCTCCCAAAAAAGATTACGCTGGAAAAGATGGACGAGGATTAGAAGAAAGCGGGACCAAGTTCTCTTGAAGGAACTCGTCAGTTTTCACACCCGGACAACCGGAACAAAACAATCATCGAGCTGTCACGCAACGACAACGCCGGCTCCGTGGAGTACGTGTGCGCTCGTTTATCTGCGTTCCCCCATCCGGACCAAAACCCCCGCGGATCCAAATCCGCTAAAAGGACGCTCGTAATCCTGTTTGACGACATCAAAACCACACGCAGATGAACACAACGCGGCGAGTGGACACACAGTAGCCACTCCGCTAACCACAAACCACGACGGTTCTTAGCAATTGACACGAGCCGTATGGCGGAAAGCAGATTTGCACACGATATGACAAAACCAAAGCGCGCGTCAAGATGAGACGTGCACTTGTGCGGACTTTTTCGTCGTTGCGGCGGCAGCTAACTTGTAGCGGGCCGCTCGTTATCTCGATCTGCCGATTGATCCGAACAAAGCGGAGGTGAAGCCGAGCGAGTCGCAGCTGCTTTACAACGGCCCCGGGAGAACCGACGGAGAACCTCCTGGGGCAGCGAAGACGGCTGGAGGACGACGGATGGAGGGAGGACTCGGTGTGAAATGGAGAAAGAGGAGCGGAAGGCTGGAGGACGAAGGAATGCAGGAACGACAGAGGAAGGGCGCAGCAGAAATGGAAGACAAAGAAGAAGGGAGGACGTTTTGTGACGGTTTCGAGGTAGAAAACAGGAGAAACCTTTTCAAAAGGAAAAATTTCCGTTTACGACGTATTTGGACCTGTGAGAAAGTCGTCAAGTTGTCAATTCATGGCAAGGAGAACAAAGGAAAGGAAAAAAAATGGATTCGACGCTCAGGCGACATTTTCCCGCGGGCTTCGCGTATTCTGTTGCTTCATTTAAGCTCTGAAATGTTTTTGTCCTTGAAAATATTCGTTCATACCATCGTTGTTGTAAGTGACCAATATGGATGATATTCATGACAGGTTTTTCTAAATCATTGGCTGATGAATCATTGATCAGATTTTTATTCTTCAAAAATCCGTATTTGAAGTGCTCGTTTTTGCATGTTTTGAGCAAATTCCCAAAGAGTTTCTCCCCCTTCCGCTTCAGGAAGACGACGTCTGTCGTTCCGTCGATGCAAACGTTGGCGTGAAACGAGAACGGGGCAGAAAGTTTTTCAACGCCGTCCCGCCGAGCTGACTCCCCGGCGGCGCTAGCTAACACGTGCCGGAATCCAGTGAGGTCATTGTGGAAAACGGTCAAATCGGGTCGACGTCTGGATTAGTTACACAGCGGGAAATTGATGAGGGGGTGGCGGATTCTTATTCTTATTCTTATTTTTGCACTGAATTCGTGAACGGTGACTTGTCTGTTGAAGCTGGCAGAGATCGCACATGACCACACGCACACATTCCCAGACGACGCACACACACACGAATAAACCCCCCCCCCCAAAAGTTGAGGCGCATATTCCGCACGCGAGCAACACGGCGGGTTTTGCGATGCGTTGTCACGGTGACGGGATATTTGCTCCTCCGCCGACAGCAGCGGAGAAGATTGTTTCCAGACACGCACGCCGACTTGCGCGTTACTTGACGCTCGTCTGCATTGCTTGCCGTTGAAGTTGCGTCTGAGCGCCGGCATCCTGTCACGTGACGAGACGCGTACGCCGTGAGGACAATGTAAACAAACCGCTGCTGTGTGTGTCCATGAAAAACCATTTCAGCTATTTCACATCTATCTTAAGGTCCGAGCACTAGTATGCTAGTCCTGACTCTTCTACACACTTGTAGAACGACTACAGTGTACTAGTTGTCGCTTTTTGTCACTACTAGTCTCCCTTTTTACCTTTTGACGAGTATGCAATGAAATGATTGATTTTGCGGCCACTGGAAGTGTTGGACCTCAACGAATGGCGATGACCTAATGGGGTCTCTCAAGGGTCAGTTCTTGGACCCTTCCTGTATACCCTTGGGTCAAATTCTTCAGAACAGATTATGTGGATGACACACAGTTATGTCTAAAAGCGTCTCCAGGTGACAAGTGAGGTGTTGTCTAAAGCAAATGAATAACTGGTTGAGCCAAAATGTTCTTCAACTAAAGCACAACAAAACTGCGACAAATGATTCTGGCAATAAAGCAAAGCTGAGCACTGTTAGTAAATAGCCAGACTCTCTACCCATAAAAACCAAAGAGCAAGTCCCAAATATTCCGACCTGACCTTCAACAGTCATATCAAATCAGTGACTAAAACTGCCTTTAACCATCTGAAGAACAGTTCTACAGTGAAGGCTTGCATGTGTCAAGACTTGATTTGACTCGACTATTGTAATGGTCTTCCGACTGGACTCCCTAAAAAGGCCACGAAAGACCTGCAGCTCATTCAGAATGCCGCGTCTCGGGTTCTGACCAGAACAAAAAGGTCAGACCGCGTCACTCCGAACCCAAAGCCTTTACACTAGCTTCCGATCAGCTTTGCAATAGATTTGAAAGTTCCGGTACTGTTCTATAAACCAATAAACGGTTTAGGGGTTGGGACGTAAACCCAGTGGGACTCTGAGATCGACAGGCTCGGGGCTCAAACAGTGGAGCGCGGAGTCCGAAGCAAACACGGCGAAGCAGCATTTTGCCGTTACGCTGCACACAAATGGAAGAAGTTGCCGACGGCGCTCACGCCAGCCCCGAGTCATCTTTTGAATCTCTCGGAATCCAGGTTGAAAAAAACTTCCGTTTTCTCAATTCCTGTGCGACGTTTTTTGGACACTAGTAAGACAATTACAGTTTACTAGTGAGGCAAATGTACTAGTGGGGCTACTAGTGCATTAGGCATGTCTAGCAGTTACTTGTGTACCAGAAAGATTCATCGCATACTAGTAGGGCAAAAGTTGGGCCAAAAAGTTGAATTTGAATTTTTTCTTACGGGGGGGGGGACAAAAGATCGGAGCTTCCAGGTTCTAGTGAGTGACGCTCGCTTCCCACGCAGCGGGAATTTGACAAATGGCCGCCATCTGCCTCGCGCCAAGCAGCTGAGACGTATCGCGTCGCCTCAGTCGCATCTCGAGTTCACACATTTGCACCTTTGCCGTATTTATAGCGGGACGTGTTGTCATCGTATGGCTCGAAAAATGAAGCGTATCATTTGCATTGATGTATGCATGTAATAACGCTGTAAATATACAAATTGTATTGTTTGTGCATTAAAAGCATTCCAGGAACTGCATCTGGAATACTTGAATGTGAACGAACCGAGATCGCAAATGTATTCAAAGAATTCTATCTGTAAAATGTGCAGGATATTTATCATTAATGCGGTCTGACTGCATTAGATATGTGTGATGTGGATGCTTTGAATATTAAATGTATAGCAAGTGTACACGTTGCACTGGGTTATTGCTAGTTGTACGAAGGCAAACATTTTTAAATTCATATAATTAACGTCATTTTGTCGTATTCATTGCCTCCCATTCGAGATTATGTTTTACAATTGTACGATTGATGTACAAATATTAAACGGGTTTTTTAAGATCTTTGCTGTGATGGATGCAGATGAAAATGCGCACCAGTGACAAAATGTCTTCAAACGCTGTATATGTATGGAAGTGCTGATATGAGATTTTTTTTAAATACTTTACTGCACCAGAAATACTTGAAAAAAAAAAAAAAAAGAGATGCCCATTAACGTCAACAGGAAGTTGCAAAACACATGATTATGACTACAAATCTTGGCCACGGCAACCCCCCACACAGCCCGCACCTCGCATGACATATTTGGTTCGGAAAAAGCGAGTTTGGGAAAGCGAGCTTTTATTTTCGTTTGTGGCGCAGAGCAGATTTGTTGTGGGCGGACATGCAGAGCACATGCGGGTCATCTGCACTCATAAACTATTTACATCAACTTCAATATGATTCCGTTAAAGTACCCGGGACGGGCTGCAGGACGCCCGCGACCCTTGTGAGGATAAGCGGTTCTGATCATGGTTGGGAAATCCGTCCTAATTGTATCTAATTAATTGTTTCTATGGACTCAAGTGTGAAATGAAACAAGAATGTAAATCTTTTGTGAAGTGTGTATTTCTGAAAATGAACCCGTTTCAAAACAAATCGCCGTTCCCCATTGCAATCAACGGAACTGGAATTAATCCGTGCCGGCGCCCTGCAAGAATGCCAAAATTCATTTTTAAAAACGTCTTTGTTCGCAAAATATTCCACCCAACTGTATTGCCCTGCATAAAAATCACACATTAATAACATTTGCTCTCAACATAACTTAATGGTGCAGTCGCGGCACCAATTTCCTTCATGTGCAAAGAAACCAATGTGAAAAAACGGTGGCCAGATATGACTACGTTTTTTGTTTTTTTTTTTTGTTGCCGTCTCATGGTGGAGGTCACTTTTTTCTCACATTATTTCTTGTATTTCAAGACAAAAAAGAAAAAAAATCGGCAGTAGCGACAGCTCTTAGCTCAAAAACAGAAGTTTGCTGTAGTATAAACTGAAAATAGCACAAACTATGATCTCCTAATACTTCAACTTAACTTCAAATTCATCTTACAACTCCTAAAAATATTTTTTCACTTGAAAAAAAACCAAACAAACAAGCGCATGTGTACATGCTACATAAATCATCAAGACTTTCAGTTACTTCCGTTAACAACCCAGACTAAACTTAGCTCCTGCTTGTCATACAAATATGTCTCTCCGTCCATATCCATCATTTCAACATACAGTAAAACGGCAAAACTGGTTCCGATTTCACGGTTCCAGAGGTATTTTTTTGGGGTGTTATTGCATTTCTTTTTCCATATTAAATCTTTATCATTAGATACATTTTGTTTGCACAACATTTTTGCTATCCATTGTGTGTGTGTGTGTGTGTGTGTGTCCCCCACCCCAGTATGCAGTATGTGTTTTTGAAAAGTGCATTTGGCACACGTTCCAATTAAGTCTGTTTGGCGCCATCTTGTGGTAACTTCGAGTGTTGCACAAAAACGTGAAAAGGTGAGTTTTGACAGTTCACAGCAATAGGATAAAACTAAATATTTGTGAGGAAGTAAGCGTCGAAGGTCAAGGTTCCCAATTCAGGCGCGTCTTCATCCAGGTGTGGTCAACGCCGTTAGCTGCCGTGGCGGCGGCCAACCACAACACGGGCTCGTTTGTGCGCACCACAGACGCAACCACGCAAAGTGTCGGCTAATGAGGAGCGTGCGAGCGCCAGCAAACGTTCCCACCTGGGACGCGACGCTCCACTTCAACCTCCAAATTAATGAAGGCCCACACTTGCTACCTTCGCCCTCGACGCGCACGCCGCCGTGCTTCTCTTTTTGTGTCCGCAGCTGTACGGCACAGCTCATTTAAAGGTGGCAGCTGGACAACTTCACACTTGAGTTCATTGCAACTTTATTATTATTATTATTTTTAAATACTTTGTAATACTCAGCGTTGTGGGAATCTTTGGTTCTTTCCTTCGATAAAGCTCCAAGAGATGTCGCTTCATTGCAAGAAACGCTATAAGGACCGGGTGACGTCCATCTATCCTGTTTTCTGAAACGCTTATCCTCACAAGGCTTGACATGCCACCCTGAACTGGTCGCCACCCAATGGCAGGACACATGGAGACAAACAACAGTCGCACTCACAATCGCACCTTGGGGCAATTTAGAGTCTCCAGTGAATGCAAGCATGTTTTTGGGTTTCGGGTGGAGAACGTGGAAACTCCACACAGGCGGGTCCGGGATTTGAACCGCGGTGTGACGGTCTGAGCGCTCCCGGTGCTGAAAAGTCTCCTTGTGATTAATGCGCATGCGCGTGTAATTTGTCAACTTCTGGCCAGTCTGAAACATCCCCATCCGTGCTTCAACGTTTGCTATTCGCCAACTTGTCGCTGAGCGTTCACGTTTGCTGTGTTTGTCTCAGGAAGAACGTACATATATGTGTACATCTTCTTTTATTTTTATTTTTATTTTTTTTATCGACTGTTGTTTTAAGGTTAGGTTAGAACGAGCTCTATGCAGGGGAAGGGGAACTATGAGACCGGGAGAGTTCCCCCGTTAGTAACGCATGCGCATTCATCACAAGGAGACTTTTCAGCACGGGGGAGCGCTCAGACCGTCACGCCGAGGGTTTTGACAGCAGCCACGCACACGCAGAGCCTCTTGCCGTTTGCTCATTAGCGCTCGGCTTGTACGAAAAGATGAAAACGTGACTTTGTTCCGCGGACTGCCCATCTGTCGCCGCCGTCCTCCTCTGCTCACCTCCAGCGTGTTCGCTGGCTTCATTCCGACGGAAACACGCATGCGCGGCCCTGGCGTCAAATGAAATGAGGAAAACTGCCTTCTACAATTCCAAAAGTCTCAAAGCACTTCTTTGGCTCCCTGAGCTGCTACTGAAGTGGAGAATTAATTGAATTTACTGCAGGAGCAGATATTATTTTAAAACCAAACCACATAAGTTTCCCTCGTCCACTAGCTCGTGATGCAAAACTCCTTCAACGGGCTAACGCAACTCGGATCAATTTGGCGGTGTTGTGACGGGTTAAAAAATGGATTTTCAACACAAACAATGCTGTAACCGACGCAATACAAGAATACTCACGGACATATATTCTTTATCCTCTGCAAAAAACAACCGATACTGCTGCTGCTTGCTGAACAGTTGTGACCTTCAACATGTAGATATCTTACTGCCCCCTGGTGGCAAAGGCACGCACACCAGTAGGAGGCGCACAATGAATTAATGAATGAAATCATGATCCAAAAGTCATTTCTTTACATCCTATCAAAATAGTGTATAAAGTACAATGCCCATATTGTCAAGTGCTGCTTATTAATAATTCTCCCTCTGTCTTTTCTCCATGACCTCATCAAAGAGCAAGTGATTTTATTTTATTTGAGATTCCCCCCCCCCCTCATTTTTCATATAAAAATGTTCGAATGGGCTCCATGGTTGCCTTCCACCAGGCTCTAAAAATCACCACTCGAGGGGAAACCTCACGAATTTGACTGCGCTTTGGTCAATTTGGTCCTCGCAGCTCGCGGGCATGTTGTTAGTGTAAAGCGGTGCACATCCAAAGAAAAAAAAATGAATCGATAAAACTGATTCATCACTCGTCGTCCCGAGTGGAGAACTTTTCTACACGTCACGAAATGAAAATGGTGTCCAATGAAATATTAACGGCGCGACTTGGTTATGCGCCAACCAGACACGTTGGGGAGCACCCAGAGGTTCTCCACATCTGGACCAAATCCTGCTTCCAAAAAAAACCACACACACAAAAGTCGGGTTGCCTAATATGGGCAACATTTTGAAGACACACCAGCATCTTCCCGGCAAGTTATCATGAAATTAAACAACGCACACACGCACGTGTGTGTTTCCAATCCAAGATTTACAAGCGCGCCGCTGACGTTTCCGCCATATCTTTGTGTGTGTGTGTGTGTGTGTTTTAGGGAGTCCCCCGCCCGGGATGCTCCAAAAGGCCTTATTTGGTTAGCGAGCCGCACTCCAGATCGGGACAAAGATAGTTAAGACGTTAGCGGGGGAAACTCCCTCCGAAGATCAACGCAACAAAATGGTTGAAATTGCACAAAGGGGGACGCACACGCGGCAACTGGACAAAAGCCACCGTGTTTGTTTCGTGTCGGTCGCTAAAGAAACACGCCGGGTGAGGGACACAAAATGGATGTTGAGGCTTTCATCTTGAAGGACATCCAAAAGTGATCTTGATATTTTTGTACAAGTATTTTATTTGAAAACCACGACACCCGAGTGGTTAGAGCATCTGCCTCATAGCTGTGAGGACCGCTGTGACATGTAATCCTGGTGAAACCCATCCAAAAAAAAAAAACCCCACTCGTCAGCGCCCCCTGGATCGCCCCCGACACCGACCGACATGAAATTGCGCGGACGCGACAAAGTCTCAAGGAGCCTTGCCCCGAAACTGAAAAAGCAAGTCAGCCGTTTTGGCTTCGAGCAAATTCCATTTGTAAACCACTGCAATGACAAACGGATCCCTGTAGATGGCGCCGTTGCAGAGCTCCAGATCAGCACAGCTTTGGAGTAGAAGACCAAGATTCAGTTGGGAATGTCGGCTCGTCGTGTCGATTATGAGGGAGGAAAATGCCAAAATGTTCCTTCCATCCATCCATTTTCATCACTGCTTATCCTCACGCACTTCATGGGGGTACACTTGGAAATGATTCTTTGCTTTTCAAAAGCTCTTTCTCAATCTCGGTTTTTGTCGTTTTAAACTTTGAGGTGTCACAAAAAAAAAAAAAAAAAAAAAAAAGAAATAGTGAGAAAATCATTGTTATGCTTGACAGGTTTCTTTTCCAGGAAAAAATACGCATTTTTCTCTGCGTTTTGCTCAGAATAAAGTCGTACACAAGAGTCCCAAACACGCACAGATAAAGCAGTGGGTCTGTGAATAACAACCAACAGAATGAATAAATAAAACATCTGCCAAGTGAGGCGCAATCAATCATTGAATAATAAAGACGACTTCCCATTTCAAGCTCAAAGAGTGAAAGTTCTGGCAAGCGACAGCATCTGACCAGATTAAACGGGAGATACGAGAGCGCCGACGCGGAGAAATTTGGCCTCCTTGGACGAAATCGTCCCGGAAACGCGACGGCGACACACGTCCGGAGGACCTTCGGGTCAAGTGGAGCGTGCGGGAATCGGACGCGACCCGGCCGAACTTTCCCTTTGTCCCGCTTTTGCTGAAATGAGCAATTTAAATGCGGGTGCGACTTAACACTCGGTCAAATATGAAAAACATATTTATTGGACTGTAAAAGAGGCAAGACAGAGCACAGGATGATCCGTTCTTGGTTTTTTTTTTTTGTGTGTGTGTGTGTTTTCTGGGTTAGAAGAGCCAAACAAACAGAGATAAGCGACGCGCCAAGAAAGTCGTTTCCCTGGAGACGCCATCGCGTTACGCTGCCCGAGGCGACAGATGCAGCCCGCGGCTAGCGCGCCACGGACGGACAAACGCCGTCGCCTCGAAAAAAATGGAGATGGGAATTTCTCGACATCGACATTTCGTGATGCCACCAAAGATGGGTCGGTCCCAGGGGGCGCTGTTTGCACAAAAAGCAGCCGCATCATTTTTAGTTTAGCGCCACCTCTGGTCCGAGGTGGAAAACACCTCAGAAAATACTCGACTCCAGTGAAAGGAGACGAATGGAAACCAGAAATGATGTCAAATTCATTTAAAACTCGCATTTAGAACGTCACTCGTCACAAAAAGCTCCAAAATGCTTCTTTTCTGTCACGATTAAAAAAAAAAAAAAGAATGGTACCAAAAAAAAAAAAAAAATGAACTGGAAAAAAAATTATGCTTGACAGATTTGCCAGGGAAAAAAAAGTGGACTGGAAGTTTTACAAGAAGAAAAGACACTTTTGGATCGATTAAGGATAAAGTCACTATTTTATGACAATAAAATGTTTGGGCAAAAAAAAAGTTGCAATGTTTTGGAGCAAAAAAAAAAAAAAAAATTTTGGAGAAAGTCAATATTTTCAAGAAAAAAAATGTCAGATTATTTGAAGGATGAACCTGTAAATTTATGTGCAAAAATATTAACATTGAAAAGGGGGAAACGTCATTTAGAAATGTGGTACCATTATGGAAATAAAGTGGTCATCTCTTGAGACAAAAGTCAAAGTTTTTGGACAAAAAAAAACAAAGCAAAAACAAAAAATGATAACTGTGTTTTTAAATTGAAAAAAAAATCCTTATTTTGGGGAGAAATAAATTGAAACTTTATGACAAAAAAATGTCAAAATCCTTCAGGAATAAAGTGGGTTTTTTTCACTCCAACATATCGCAATTGTGATTTAATTTCATGAGAGAATAGATGATTAATGATTTTTTTAGGAAAATAAACTGAATGATTCAAGCCTAAATTTTATGATAGTAAATTTGAAATCCTGTAGGAATTATTTGAAAAAAGCCATCATTCTCCAAGAATAAAGTCAGCTGTATTTTTTTTAAAGTAAAATAGAAAAAAACTTGACCTTTTGAGGTAAAAAAGTTGCAATACATCACAAACATCTTTTGAGAGTAAATTTGGATTTCTAAAGTTTAATTTTAATTTTTTTTTATTTTTTTTTGCTGTTTTGAAAAAAAGTTGTTTTGAGCAAAATTGAATTTTTGCCCAAAAATAAAAGTCAGAATCTCTGAGGAAAAAAAATGTCATTCTGAGAGAAAACAATTTGATTCTGACACTTTGGAAACAAAACGAATTGTCCAAACAGTATCATAAGGAAAAAAATTGATGAGAATAAATGACATTGTTTTCTCCATAAAAAGTCATAATCTTACTCGAATAGAAAGTTGTAATTTGTCGACTTGTTTCAAGAGACTTTCACGAGTCAGAATCTTGCGGAGGTGCAGAAAAAAAATAATCGAGTTAATTCACGCAAAGGAGTCTCGAGGCCAACAAGCAAAAGATAAATCGATAAATCTGCAGTTTCACATGAATCTCACGTTGGAAATCCTCGCCGAGGTTAAGATGAGGCCAAGCGCTCCTCGGCCGAATCTCTCGGAGGCCAACGACGAGACATTGATTGACCGGCGTCAGAGACCAATGAAAAGGTGAATTGCGGGTTCCGTTTGAGCCCCCCCGACAGCCCCCCCCCCCCCCCCCCCAACCCCTGCTGCCAAGAAGAATAGATGAGCTTCTCTATTGATCACAAATTCTCTTTCTACGTGTATCGACCGTCTTTGGGAGGATGCTGACGGGGGATTAGTTGACTTTTCTTACGCAGCGCGTTACCGCAGTGTGGCGGGTGGATTTTCCTTTCAAACAGATTACAAGCACAATACACCGACTGACAGGAGTGGAGTGGAAGACGGCATTTTCGGGATTATACGTGCCAAATATTGCGTTCAGAATTTTCAAAGAGAGCCAAAGTCAGCGTTCTCACCCGGTGATACCGAAGTTACCCAAAATTGAAACTTTTCAGTACGTCTCTCCCCGATCTGATCTTTGTGATGGGAAATTAGCCAACCCGACGTCTGCAAAAAAAAATAAATATATTTCACATTTTTCCACCTTTTTAAAATGACAATTTACAAGAAAATGAATCCAAACCCATTGTGAGAAGCTTCATCGTGCAACAAGACAAGAACCCTAAACACACTTCCAACACAACAAAAGTGGAAGCTCTTCGGACCTGAACCCAACAGAGCATGCATGAGACCTCCCGAAGAGGAAAAGAAGAAGTCAGCGGCTTGCAGGCTTGATGCACATTTTGTGATGTAAACGATCATGTCTGTCGCAACACAATTTGAAAAGTGGCTGGTCGCGCATCTGGATTTACCACAGCGTGGAAATTCCGAACTTTCGTCTCATCTTTTGATCTGAAAGCGTACGTATGCCGTCCCAATACTTTTGGAAGGGATGTCGCAAATTGCTTTTTATCAACGTCGTCCGCTGAGCGCCTCGACGACGGGAAAAACACGATAAAAACAAGAATAAAAAAATAATGAGAATAAAATAAATGATACAAATAAAAATAAAATCGATAAAAATAAGACGGGCCCTCGTGAGGTGACGGTGACGGACGTCGCTTGCGACCGATCCTCCGCTCTGACGTCGACAGACACCTGTCCATCAATCCCACCTCGGCGTGCGGAATCCCGGGTTCGAATGGGGTTTTCTCCGGGTGCATATCCCCAAACACGCGTGGTTACCCTTAACTGATGACTCGGCGTTCATACGAGCGTGAACACTCGTCCGTATGTGCCTGGAAGGCGGTCGGAGACCAGGAGAAGCACGGAAGGAAGGAAGGAAGGAAGGAGGAAGGAAGGAAGGAAGGAAGGAAGCGCCAACCCTCCCTCCCTCCCTCCCTCAGCCTAACCCTGGATGCACTTTTTGGGCCGTCTTTGTCCGGAACGACTGACATTTTCCCAGTTCTTTCCGCCACTTAAGTGCGCGAGTCAGCTCCAAAGTTTTTTTTTTTTTTTTGCTCCAGTGGCTGACCTGAGAGAAACTCCCCATTTGAAAAAGGAAGCTTGTGTTTATTTGCTTTGCCTCTATTTTTACCGAGCGACCGCGGGCGGCGGCAGCTGTCCCGACGCAGCTGGAAACTCCGCTCGCGTGCGTCAAGTGCTAATGAGGGCGACTTATTGGACGAGGTGGGCGAGCTGAGGGGGTGTGCAGGTGTGCCTCGTTGGCGTCCACCATTTTTGTCGACTTGCGTGCGCGAGCGACGGCCTCGTCTTTGCTTTTGTTTCGCGAGCTCCTCCGAAATGATCCCGCCCCATCTGCTCCCAAACCTCAAGCCCCCGCCCCCCCCCACCCTCCCTCGACTCACCAACACGCTACCTCTCACACGACCCCCCCGGCGCTGGTCCTTGACACGCGAAGGTGCGTGAAAGCGCCGCAAAGTCATCCAAAAAAAAAAAAAAAAAAAAAAAATCATCCCGATCGTCCGCCCGGAGCCCAATTGAAGATTTGCTGAGTCGTGGTTAGCCGCCAAGTTGCCTTTTTAGTGTGAAATAAATAAATGAAAGCATCAGGGCAAAAGACGACGTCGACATTTTAGCATTTTAAAAATGTTGCTAACCAAAACAGCAGCACCTACAGAGGGATGTCAACAGCCTGTCCGATGAATTCGAGCATCTTGTAAATGCCGCGTTATTAAAAATTATTTACGACAGCAATCGCTCAGATGATCGTGTCTCGGATGGCGCAGCATGTGGCGCGTTCTCCGAGCTTATTTGGGAGCTCCCGCTTTGTATTTCAACGCTTTTAATCAAATTAAAAAAAAAATGATTTGAGTTACATTGTGTGTGAAATCCGCGATATGAATATAAATTTGCTTTCCTTTACTTCCCTTTGTGGGCAGCAGCTATCAAATATTTTTACAATGAAGTATTCTATTAATGAATCGAGTTATTGCTGCATTTCTTCAAATGAGTTTGTTTTCAACTCAACTTTCGTGTCGTAATTATCATTTATACACTCGTAATATTATGTAACAACATTAATAAACGTATACAAACTAATTTGGATACAATTTGTGGCAATAAGGACGCTAAATGAGGTGCTTTAGTGAACGAAAGGAGACACAAACTAATTAACATCATCTCTGGTTTTGTAGCATTTAACGACGGTGCGTTTTCATTTGGCGTGGCGCTTTTTATTTCCTGCGGGGGAAGAAACGTCTTCCCGCGGACGCGTTTAGGAACAGAAAGTAACAAACATAACGGATGATGCGGGCGGATATTTCCCTCGAGAGGAAGCCAGACACAGTTAGGAGGAAGTTGAATTTCTCCAAAACAAGGGCGACGACGTGCGCCATTTTGCTTTCATCATTGGGAGCTTTTAAGTTTACCATTTCTAGAATAATTAAGGCATGTTAAGAGCCGCTATTTCTTTGCCCCTTTGCCAATTTGAGGGTTTTCCCAAACAAAACTCAGCAAACATCAGCTCGGGGAATGCCCAAATTTTGAACCCCTCCCCCGCCCCCCCAAAAGCGCGTTACATTGACCTAGCTACGTGGATTTCGCCGTGTAAAAACAACAAAAAGGAATCAAGAAATCCCAAAACGGCCAAAAAGAAAAAGAAAAAAAGTCATTTTAGGGTCATTTTGTGGCATTTCCGTTGGTCCCTCAAAGACAAATTGGTTTCTCGGCATTTGCTCCAATTGCCGAATCATTTAAAGCAGGCATTTATATGGATGACGCATCCATTCATCCATTTTCTTAGCCGCTTATCCTCACAAAGGCCGCGGGAGTGCCGGAGGCAATCGCAGCTGTCAAACCCTGAATTGGTCGCCAGGGCACGTAGAGACAAACAGCCGCACTCGCAATCACACCGAGTGCCCACCCGGAGAAAAGCCACGCAGGCGAGTCCGGGATTGAACCCGGGACCTCCGAACTGTGAGGCCAACGCTTTACAGCTGTCCCACCGTGCCGCTTGGATGAAACGTAATTGCAAAAATGTTGTCATGACGACTGGGCAGAAGTGCAGTCGGACGACTCGCCATGAAAGTAAATTATGCAAATTCCGTTGTTTTGGTGGGCACGTCTACGGCGAAGGAGGCCCACAGAAAAAGCTCGAGAAACCCACGCTGTAAGTAATCCACTTTCTCTGCGCATCGTGTACTTTTTATGGGTGGATTGCTTCTGATTTCTCAATTAGAAGTCAAATCCATTCAAGAACAAAAAAAAAAAAAAGAGAGAGAGAATGAAAAGCAGCCGCGGTGCCGATTTCAAACCGAGCGACGCGCATAATGATGGCAATTCTGCCGCGCATTAGCGAGAACAAACAGGTGGCCTCCCAGCGGGGCGGAGAGCTCGGCAAAAGGTCTCCGCGGCCGGGACTCTGAGGCGGGGGGGGGAGGTCGTTAGAAAATTAGCGTGGCAAAATTGGCCGGAAAATGATATTTTAGGTGCAAAGTGTCGAGCGTGCAACGCGGCGACGGAATGTGCGAAAAATGTAAATGTGCTTACGGTGCAGTACAAAATGGATACAAAGTAGGCCACGATTGTATTGAACCAGCTGCCAATCGAATGTTTACCACATTGGTTCGTTTTCCTGTAAGAAAAAAAAAAAATTAGTACGGAGAAGCGCTTTAACTCGCGGGTGTCAAAGTCAAGGCCTGCGGGCCAGATCCGGCCCTCCGTCTCATGCGAGCGGCCGGGCAAAACCTGCCTTCTCTTATCAGTCGAAAAAAACCAATGCAGGGAAAACAACGGAATGTGACAGGGCGATCACGAGGGTTGCGCGCAGGTCAGGGACAGGAAGTCCACATTCTGTAAACAAACGGTGCCGCTCAGCTTCGGGCTGGCAACTTTGTTGCTACTGAAAGGAAAGAAAATGGATGGAAGGAAGTCGCACGTCCCGAAAGGAAAGATTTCAGCCGTCGAGTTTTCATTTTCAAGCTAAAGGGAAAGTTTGTGCTCGGCTGCTAGCCTGTAGCAGCTAGCTTAAGTCTCTGGGCCTCCATCTTGGGTCTGAATGAGAAATCTGATCAGACTTTTGAAACCGAGCCAAATTCCCATCGGTCTTGCAGCACCCAGTAAGTCCAGACATGATGTCATCGATCTGCCACCAACGAAGGCGCGGCAGGCTCGCGTCACATTAGCCGCTATCGATCGCCTCTCAAACCTGCAGCTCGCTTGGCCTGACCTCCATTTTTTTTTTTTTTGCCCCCCCCGGACTCGGCTCTTATTCAGCAAGCAGCTTTGTGACGCGGAGAGAAATTCAAGCGGCGATAGTGCCCCCGCTTGGATTTCAGCGCGAATAGATTTTGGTGTTCGGGGCTTTCTGGGCAATAAATCCATCGTCACAAATTGATTTCATGCAATCTTAATAATCTTTCTTTATTATGACACGTCGCCATCTCGTGAGGAACCACAGCACCTCAGGATTGTCCTCGAAACCCGGGACTCCCAGAATCTCAGATCGCTTGAATGCGCACTCTTTCGATATCTCAACGCTTGAAGACTTTGAACAGAAAGAAGGCGTGTCAAAACGCCCGCGATGCGATCGCGGCGCTCGTCGGCACTGCCGCAAACGTAAGAACGAGAAACAACCACAATTTGCGTCCATTTTCAACTGGAATGAGGGCCGGCAAAGCGCCTGGCGCATCATCGAACCAGTACTCGAAAAACAATGCAGCGACCGTCCGACGTCATCCCTTTTCTGAGCCGCTTATCCTCACGAGGGTCGCGGGAGTGCCGGAGCAAATCCCAGCTGTCATCGGGCAGAAGGCGGCGTACACCCTGAACCGGTCGCCAGCCAATCGCAGGGCTCACAGAGACAGACCGCAATCACACCGATGGGCAATTGAGAGTATGCAAGCATGTTTTTTTTTTTTTGGGGGGGGGGCAAGTGGAAGGAAAGCGGAGTGCCCACCCGGAGAAAAGCCACGCAGGCGGGGACGGGATTTGAACCGCCGTCCCCAGAACTGCGAGTGTGTACCTGTCTGTGTGTGCCACCCATTCAACACGGTGACACGTTCTTTCATTTTCCCACTTTTCTCCAGTTTTGATCAGGACGGTCAAACCGGCCAAAACGCAGATTTGAGCTTGGCGGCAAAGTCCCAAAACGAAACGGCGCTTTCATTTCACGCCAGACTGCACTCGCATTGCGCACAAATAGCGAGCACCGCCGCTCGTAAAGTCTGGCGCTAAATAGCCGTGACGAGAGGCGAGGGGCCGCCAAAGGGTTCATCCCGTTGGGGAGGGAGGACGACGCCTGCCGGCGAGGCCGCCGATCGACGCATTTCCGAGCTTTTGGGGGTCAATAAAAAAGCGAATGCGGCGCGGCGACAAATCCGTGACCAAGACGGGTTGCAATCTTTTTAGTTGATATTTTTTTTTCACGGGCTTCTGTTTCCACCAACTTTCAGTGACATTTCCAAAGCTTCAGCTCAGATTGCCGAAGGGCGAAGCGGCCGACGCGGACGACACGTGGCGCCGGCTGCAAAGACAAGAAGACTTCTGCACAACACGCGCCCACGTGCATAGGAAATATAGAGATGTAATTTAAAAAAAAACATGAAAAAGAGAGCATCCCGTATCAAAGGATTTCATTCTTGTGATTCAAGCCAGTTGAACAGAAATGAGGAATTTCAGCTATTTCTGTCCATTAACTTAATCCGGGCACAATAATGTGCTATACTGTATATTTGTCCTTTTTTTTTTTGGCATGAATATTTTATGAGGATCAACCCCTTGACCCTGGAGTTTCAAACCTAAACACAAAGGATGCGCTTCAGTTTCTCCCCCGCGGATTTTCAACAATAAGGCGTCATCGGCATCGGCCGACGAGTGCGTTTTAAAATTTAGGGATGAGGAATTTCAAAATGAACTTTCACATTCAATTTGATTATGAGAAGTCAGTCAAAATTGGACCACTAAAACTGTTTTTGGGGGGGTTTAAGAAAGAAAGTTAATGAATGTGTAATAATTAACCATGACATTAAAGGTCTCGCGGATATTTATAAGTTCAGTTCAGCTCATTTCTTCATATTTTTTTCTCTTACATCGGAGGTGGGATTAAATTGGATTAATTTAAACCCTAAATTGATTGTGTACAATCGATTGGCTTGATTAGTCGTGTCTGGAAGCAGGGAGCCAAAATGGAGGAAGATCATTCACAAATGGAAGACTACATAATAGCGTGACACGAATGGCGCCGATTACATCCGTACACACAATTAATCATCGGCCTTCTCTTTTGGTTGACGCGGGATTACATACTGCGAATTTTAACGGAGGAATGGAAGAAAACGTTTGATGTATGCCACGAGAACCTCGTCGATCGGGTTACTGTGCGCGCTTACGGACTGCTAGCTGGCGTCGTTAGCTTATGCACTGCCGCATAGCTGCTTGAAAGACAAACTGATAAGAGCGAGCTTTTAGCCACGGTACTGAGGTGTACCGCGTACGTACGGCAACAAGGAATGGGAGCTTCCTTGCCTTCTCGGCGTTCGACACTAAAAGATGGATTTGGAGCGTTGCTCAAGTCGAAGCGAGGGCGGTGATTCTCAACTAGCGCGTCAGGACAAATAGCCACAGCTAGCTTTCGGCTGCAGTACTGACGCGTACCACGTACCACAGCATAGCGCATGCGTACGCTACGCTATTAGGTCAGCAACAGACTTCCTGACGAAGACTCGGGCCTACTAGCTACTGTGCTTTAATCATATTGGTCGCGATAACAGTACTTGGCGAGCCATTGACAACCAATGATTTAGTCCATTTATGTTATGATTGTATTCTATAATTTTCCGATGTAATTTTTTGTGCTCATTTGAATGCATTTAAGATATTTTCACGTTTATTTCGGAGTCTTTTTTTGCTACATTTAATGAATGTAATAATTGTATTGCACAAATTGCAATCTATTTTTAAGTTTAAAATCATTTGAAAAATGCGCATATAAGTCCAAAATGGAGAAAACGTCGAACTTCACATTTTGTGCTTTCTTCTGACTTCTGCTAATTCACCACCGTCTCCCATTTTCGGAGGCCGTCTGGTTTATTTCCTTTTTTGTTTGTTTGTTTGTTTGTTTTCTCCCCTCCACCAAACAATAATTTAGTGGATAATGCAGTAAAACAACACCTCTGGCTCTCGTTTCCTGCCTCGCTTCTTATTCAATATGCGGCGCTAATACTTGAACGGACTATTTGCATATTTACGCGGCGCTGTCACACTCGTCCGTTCAATGCTCTTCTTACTCCGTGCGAACCTTTGCAGGATCTTTTTTTCTGTTTTGTTTGTCCCCTCAAAGTTTGTTTTCAACCCCAATCTGTCGCCACAGATGCCGCTCAGGTTTTCTCGACGCTCTTTGTATTTGAATGAAAATGAGGATATCTGTCCGTGTATTTTACATGCCCCCGACTGCAGAAACGGTCGCAAAGAATGTGACCGGATGAAATTATTTATACGCACCTGACACGCTTGAGGAAAAAAGGACTGGAGTACAATCAAAGTCTGCCTCGGTGGTTGCACCTCGGAGGTTTTGCAGACCATTCAGCCCCCCAAAAAAGTCACTTTTGCTCTGGCTTGTCCATCACAAGCAGACTGACAATAAAGTCTCAAGAAGCTCCTGAATGTCGTAAAAGAAACGGGAAGTCTGCCATTTTGGTTTGAGGCCGCCATTTTTGTGTCAATTTGGCAATTTCCGAGGGATCCTTTTTCGATTTCAACATTGAGAAAAATTTGGCCCCCACCGTCCGTTCGGGGTCGCCACAGCGTGTCATCCAGTTAGCAACATGAAATTTGGCAGACGTGTCTACCGTGAGATGTGATTTTTGCCAATTTCCAACGCGACGGAATTTGATCTGAAAACGCCATTTGAGTTGAAAGTGGCCAATTTTGTCTCAATCGGGGATCCTTATGAGACTAATATTTCCCCAAAGGATTGTTATGAAAATGGAGCCAGCCCCCCCCCCCCCCCCAAGGCAGCTGCAATTCGGTGGTCGTGGCCCCGACGCGCCACGCGGTGAACCGCACAGCAAGTCAGCCATTTTGGTTCTAAACAGCTCCTTTCATGTCATTTTTCAGGAGTTCTTCTGAATAAACTACACGAGTGAGTGCGTATCCATCCATCCGTTATCTTCTGCTTTTCCGGGTCGGGTCGCAGGGAAAGTAGCTTCAGCAGCTTCCCTTTGCCCAGCCACTTCTTCCAGCTCTTCCCTTTCCCCAGCCACTTCCGGAGGGATCCCGAAGAGAGGCATCGTCTCTCGCTGGGTCGTCCCCGGGGTCTCTTTCTCCTGGGAGGTGTCCCGGGAGGCATCCGAATCAGATGCCCCAGCCGCCTCGTCTGGCTCCTCTCAATGCGGAGGAGGGGCGGCTCGACACTAAGCCCCTCCCCGGATGACCGAGCTTCTCAGCCGTTCTCTAAGGGAGAACCCGGACACCCTGCGGAGGAAACGCTTGTATCCGGGATCTTGTTCTTTGGGTCACGACCCACAGCTCGTGCCCGTAGGTGCGGGGAGGAACATAGACCGAATTGATCGTAAATTGAGAGCTCCCCCTTTCGACTTGGGTCCCTCGTCGATCTCCCGCTCGTGAGTTTGTCTGAGCGCCACCAAATTCATCCTAGACAAGTGGGCCACGACCAAACGGTCGCCCTTTCGACATTTTTTGCCATTTCATGTGGGCGCAGTTTGACAACACAACTACAACGAGGTGACAAATTGGAGCCAAATGTCCAAAAGCGAGAACTGAACAAGGTCAACGCAAGAAGTTCTCAAAGAGCCAACCTGGTCATTACTCGACCCGTTTTGAGTCATGAGAAATTGCCTTTTTCATCCCGAAGAAATGGAAGCCTTTCCCTTCCGCAGAAGAGAGCGATGCGTGCCGGATTTAGAAAAGTCCCACTGGAAAATGAAGCCCTGAACACAGCAGCGAAACTTGTCTTGATGTGTGTGCGCGCGCGCTCACTCCCTTTTCCACTCATTTATAAATGACCGAGTGTGCGTCCCCTCACACTTATGAGCACAAAGACATGAAAAGGGCTAAAAATAGGACGTGCGCGCGCGTGTTTGTGTGTGTATGCTGCAGCCCGCATCTGTCATGTTAAAGCTCAAAGTTAGCCTCAACATGGAAACTTTTTACTTCCCTGTGTGTGTGTGTGTGTGTTTGTGTGTGAACGCACTCACACTCACACACACACACACACACATTAAGTGTTTGCACACACAAGATGGTCGCCACGTAGCTCCACACTGAAGTGATGCGGCAGCCATCCTTGTGTGCGTTTAACTGCATCTGCTTGTAGGCATACTGGATGATAGCGTGTGTGCCTGTGTGTGTGTGTGGTGTGTGTGTGTGTGTGTGTGCGGTGATATAATATTAATGCTCCCTGATGGAGCGTTGCAAGACTTCCTCATCAAAGCGAGCCAAGTGAGGGAACAAGACTCTTTAACGCGGAGCATAACAAAACACTTTAAGGGACGGAGCCACTGTTTGCGTGAGAAGACGGCGGACGCAAATCGCAAAACAATAATAAATTATATAGCAAATGGCAGCGGAATGGTGGGAATGCTCTGTAAACATGAACACCGGCATCGTGTTTTTCCAACATTTAACATTTAATATCAGCATTTGAAGAGTTTGTTTTCAAAACGAGACGTAGGCATTTTTTTCAGATTTACGAAACTCGAGCCAAAATTATCCATTCGGAGCTGGATAATTTTGGCCCGAGTTTCGTAAATCTGAAAAAAAAAAAAAAAAAAAAAAATGCCTATGTCTCGTTTTGAAAACAAACTCTTCATTTCCTCTGTGACATTTTAAATTCAATTGTACCGTCAACCGAAACATAAAACAAAAAGAGTCACGTGTTTAAAACGACCACAATTGTTAGCTGTTAGCTTCATGCTAACACTTAATGGTGGGCCAATAGCATCGATGTCACTGAGATACAACACTTTAGGAAACGTATAGTGGAATACAAATTATGTGACAACACTGAGATAATATAACAGTAGCCACAGGCATATATTCTTTATCCCCCGTGACTAAGAGTACTGCAATTGTGAGCATCTCCCTCGTTTGTCTTTTTTATACTCGCACACCAGAAGAAACGGCAAAATTTAATTGAAGCGACAAAATGAGAAAAAGGTTAGAATCCTTTCCATTCTATTTATTGTATGCATTTATGAAGTACAATATTACATTATTTTTCTTACAAAGGACATTTTTTGTGGGGGAGCTGGAACAGATTAAATGTGTTTTCATTCATTTAAATGGGGAAAGATGATTTGAGGTGGGTTTTTTTGTGTTGATTTTTTTGCGGGGGGGGGGACTCTTCTGAGATTTTTCTCATTCAAAATGTCACCCATTTTATATTTGTGCAATTAATCTAATTTATCATTGTAATGTTATATTGAAATTTAATTGAAGCAACAAAATGAGAAAAAGGTTCGAATCCTTTCCATTCTATTTAGGTATGCGTTTATGAAGTACAATATTACAGACTGGTATTTTTCTTACAAGCAACATTTTTTGTGGGAGGCTGGAACAGATTAAAATGTATTTTCATTCATGTAAATGGGGAAAGATGATTTGAGGTGGGTTTTTTTTTTTGGGGGGGGCAATTAATTGAACTTATCATTGTAATGTTATATTGAAATGACATCAGAACATTGATGTGTAATACACGACATGTTGCAATAATTGCCCAACGCTCGTCGTAATTACTGGACAGTGAAGTGCAAATGGGTCACGAGGTTTAGGAAGACTCGCAGGTGCGCTGCTTACTTATCGAGCAACAAAACGTGTTGCCCGCGGGCACGCGCCTTCTGTGTGCAGATATGAAAAAAGAAAGAAAAAAGCTTCAACCTAAGAGCCGTGAAGCGGCGTCATACTCCACTGGCTCCATCGCGTCGTCACACTGCTGCACCGGTGTGTTCGAGGCACACTTGGTGATTTCATTACTGTGATATGACGCCTACGCAATCGCGTGTGCGTGCGCATGCGTGTATGAGAGAGAGAGAGAGAGAGAGAGAGAGAGAGAGAGAGAGAGAGAGAGAGAGAGAGAGACAGACAGAGAGAGAGAGAGAGAGAGAGCGAGCCTGAAGTCATGGAAAAAAATGCTGCCAGTTTACACTGCTCGTCCAAACAATGAGGAATTGACAGCAGGATTGTGTGTTTGTGAGACTGCGTGTGGGAAGGGGGCCGGGTCAAGAGGATTGATGAAAAAAAACAAAACAAAACCAAAAAAAAAAAAAAAAAACTGTAAAAAGAGAAACGAGTGATGCAAGGGGAAACTTTTTATCAGCGCCGTCTGCCCTTTCGTAGCTGGAAAACGGTGCAAACGCGTGAGCAAGTCCGCAAAATAGCACTCAAAAGAAGTCCGAGTGGCATTTGAGCATTTTTCCACGCGTGCGACGTCACTTGACGCAAACAGCGGGGGAACGTCTGCAGACGCCTTCGGAAATCGGAAAATACGACAAAAACGAACGCGTCGTGCGACGCTGGGTCTCGGTGGCCCGTCGTTGACAAGCATCCTTAAAAAAAAAAAAAAAAAAAAAACCGAAATGCGAGACACGCAAGGACAGACTTCCACCCCCCAAAAATAATGCACAAGTATTTAGTGAATCAGGCACAAAAGAAAGGCGTCACAAAATAATCAAAACAAAGTTGCAGACAGACCTCAAAATGAGCAAAAATGTTCCCACAAAACGTTTGGAAATGTGGCATCACCGTTCTTGGTCAGGTCCCGTTTGGGCAAATAACCTCGTCAGATTTTGTCTGAGCCGCAAGGGCGACGAGGATTATTCATTTCCCGGAATTAAAAAAAAAAAAAAATCAAAAGTCCCACAAAGGTATCGCATGCGGAACGGGATTTGTTTTATTCCACTGTTTTCTTCCATTTTTCTGAATTATGAAAATCCTAATGACAGCTCCCTGCCGGCGTTGCACTTCCGGTTTTGTCAAGTTCAAACGTGCACATTTTTACGCTTATAAATCAGGAAGTAAAAACTGTGCAACCAAGGACTTCTCATTGAGGTTTTCATTTGGTCGTCGAGGACGATTCTGCTCCAAGTGATTTCACCCAAACTTTTTGGGGGTGTTGCCCTAGCAACAAAGCAGCTCATGCTAAACACACGTTTTCATTTTTCTATCTGGATTGTTGTCAGAATGTTTGCACTTTGCGTTAATTTCTCGGCGGTGAAAACGCGAACAAGAGATGCAAAAATGGATTTCAACTGTTACTTGCAAAGGTTCCAGACCCTAATCGGGATTGTCAGCCTTTGGCCGGTTTGCTGTGTGGTCGATCGGCGCGTCTCTTTGAAAAAAATGCCAATTATTTTCCACAAAAACAAAACTTTGTCCTTTTTCCGCCTTTTTCTCACTTAAGAAATGAGACGCGATGCATTTCGGGCCAGCGTCGCCTGGAGGTCTCTCGCCGAGAACCTTCCGGAAGCGCGTCAGGTGATGGCAGCAATGGGATTTTACGTCTCCGACTGTCTTTCAAAGCAACAAGCCGATCCCGTCCACCCCACGAACCAAAACAGACATACTGTACTTGTTTGTGTCCGAGCCCACCGCCGCTCTGGACTGCAACAGACCGCCAATCACGCTGCCAGGCCTGCCGGCCAATTAGAAGCGGGTTGCCTTGGTTACCGGCGCGCACGCTGGCGCTCTCGCTTCTCACCTCCGACAGCTTCCGCCTACTCGAGCGATGGGACGGAGGCGCCGATGAACAAAACGCAAGGTTGTACACGGGAGTCGAGATTTTTACTCGGCGCGGTGCTCCCCCCCCAACCCCCCCAAGCGACTTTGTTTGTCTGCTGGAACTAACCGGCCATCGGCGTGAGAGAACCCGCTCACCTCGCCGCGATTGGACGCAAATAAGAAACTGAAGGGCAAGACGAGCGATGAAATGCTTCTCGGAGCGAAAGAACATTCCTCCTGGGATGGAGGAAGGGGCGCAGAACAACCCAAGTTGGCGGGAGGCGGAGCCTTGCGGGGTTACATTCAGGTGCGGCTAGCAAGCAGCCGGAGCGATTCGCTTGAAAGGGTGGAAAAGGGAAGACGAGGACTGGAGCAGATGGCAGAGAGTGAAATTAAAGCCAAGCGTGGAACAAGATGGCGGCGGGAGCGGACGTAATCGAAGGCCTCGCACACCTTCACAGCTGCTCCAGTCCCGCGCATCTGCGAATGGCGCATTGGATCCGTGCATTATTCGCAGACAAAATGAGGGTTAAGGGGCTAAGCCTGAACCGCATGCTCAACGTGTAGGAATATGTACAAGTGTGTTCAGAAATCATCAACAACGCGCAGTTCTCGTCGCTGTCGGTTCCTTCTTCAGAATGCGGCCGCAACGGATTCCACTTGAGGGGAGAGCTACGGCAATACTGAACGAACAACAAAGGTAGAAATAGAAATATGTTGGGGGAAAAAAATGAAAAATAAACAGCCGTAAAGTAACAACAGGGTCAGGGTCAGGGTTAGCCAACCCTTAAAAACGGAAAAATAGTGTGAAAAATGCCTTCATGGGCATGAAAACAAATCATCTGAATGTCTCACGTCTGGCGGGAATTTTGCTTCATATTACAGAGTATTTAAATACAGGCAGACTTTTTTTTTTTTTTTTTTTTTCCCCCCCCAGAATTGTGCAGGCCTAACTTGTCTTTTTTGTATCGCCAACAAAACAGTCGATTGCTCGACAGTGCGCGATTTCATTTCAACCTGATGCTAAAAGTCAAAGATGCGGCTCCATTTCAGAATCTCAATCACGAGATTTGGCTCCCAAATTCAAACGTCGTGTACACGGCAGATCGACGACACGTGAGAAATACTTTCACTTTTTTCGTCATTGCGAGGAGCTGGAGCGTGGCAGCCAAGTTCCATGAGAGGAAATAAAATATGAAACCAATAACTCAGCCCCGCGAGGTCGGCATTGGACCGGACAGAAGTTCCCGTTCTGAAGAGATTCACCGCGCCAGGCAAAAAGAGGACAAATTCATATCTGGGAAAGAGCGAAACGCTTCGGTCACTGCCTTGGATTTGAAAATCTTTTGACAGGTTTTTCCGTGCTTGTCAAACAATTCTGGCTTGTAGATCCCTCACCATGCGACCTCATGATGAGAACATTCCAGAACCCCCCTGCTATACCTGAAAATCTGTGATACCGAGACCGTACTGGGGCTGCAACTGACGATTGATTAAGTTGGCGATCAGGATATAGGAATCAGATTTATATATACTCGTATACAGTGATGCCTCGGTTCTCGACCACGATCCGTTTCAGAAAATGGTTCGAAAAGTGAATTGTTCGAAAACCGAATCAATGTTTCCCATTACAATGAATGGAAAAAGAAATAATACGTTCCAAGCCTAAAAAATTGGACTTTTTAAAGCATTTTTTTTTAGCTTTTCCTGACAATAAAGTGCATAGTAGCAATACATGTATAGTTGAAATACCTTATATAATAAAATACTTTAAGAAATATATGTATTTTTTGCTCAAAATGTATGCTTTAGTAGTGGCGTACGCCAGGCTGGGAGCGCATTGCCGGATCTGTAGCGACTCAGCCCCCAACATTGTCAACTTTTTTTTATTAACAAACGTGCAGAATAACTAACATTTTTACATTCAGATGAAGCACAACTATGCGGGGGTCCACTGAATCCGCCGTGAAAACCCGTAGAGACTACCTACACAAAACGGAAAAAGTCTTCTCGACGCGCCGAGATGGCATACGACGCCGGCGACAGTGACATCATCGCTTCCGTCTTTTAGCTTGCGCGTCTTTTCGTGTTTTTGTTTCCTTTTCTGATCGACCGCCCGAGCGAAGTCGAGAACTTCCCGTCAAACCTCGACAAGAAGCTGGAAGGATTTGTTTTTTTCTTCTTTCGTAAGTTGAAAAAAAAAAAATAATAATAATAACGTGCGACGGCGTGAGGAGGTCCCGGCACGCCGCCATCTTTAATTCATTTGATAATTTATATTTCATAGCGACTCGCGGGTGAGCGAGCGTGTTTTGATGTGTACTAGAGAACAGAAGCAAGAGGGTTAACCCTTCGTTGCACGTGGAGGCGGCACAGCTGACTGGGTTTGGGTTCGCCAGACAAGGAACGAAATTGCAGATATTATACGGATATCACGCCAAAAAAAAAAAAAAAAAAAAAATGCAAATGCGTCAGTTTGAAAAGTAATCAGTTCTTGCGTCTTCTCCAAAAACATTCCCCTGAAAAAGGCTTAAAGATGATTTGGGCACTTCATAGGATCAATTTTGATGAAATGTTGTCATAGTCTAAAATGTTGACATCGCTTTCAAGGAGATGAAATCATATTTGCCACATGATTTTATGCAAAAAAAAAAAAAGGACTTGGGCATGTACTTGCAGGACAACTCCCATTTGCAATGGCGCTGTGCGGTTTTGCAACTTGCTGTCAGGTCTACCAGATGCAATTTAATAATTCATTCATCATTCAATCCCCCCCCCCCTTTGGATTTTTAATTAGATCAAATGCGTGAAATGAGAAACATTTTTGTTTACATCCCGTAGTTTAAACATCGTAAGTCTACTCCTCCCTCGGTATATCCCAAAGTGTAATTATAGGCAATAAAATATGAGGTTCATTATAGCAGTACATTTTTCTAGATTTCGGTAAATGGATTTATTTTAATTACTCTTCTCTTTGGGATGAATGTACACGAAAAAAAAAACGGAAATGAGAATCGATCTCATGACAGAGGTCATTATGCAACCAATATTTATACTAGAATTTTGTAGTTTGTAACTAATAGATGAGAAGTTTTTTTTTTTTTTTGGATAGATTTGGAATTCTTGAAAATTCAGCTGTCAACCTCTTTTCATGTAAAAAGAAACGGGGGGCAATCAGAAGCATCTCCAAGAAACAATGAACTACAAACAAGTAAAAATGTGCGAAATCTGTCATGAAGTACTTGAGAAGCGATTCACAGTAAATGCGCTTGCAAGCGTGCGTGTGTGTACTTGTGGATCGTTGCCATGGCAATTGAGCTTCTCTTTGACATTGGAGAGCCAGCTTGAAACTTCGTCTCAGTCTTTGCAGAGATGCAGTGAAGCGCAGCGACTGTGTACTGAAGGAGTTTTTTTTTTTCCACATATTTGTACTTGAGTATTTGTGATTATTTACTCATTTTACTCATTATGTGCCGATCGGTCCGGGCCGTGTTGTCGAGAACTCCAGCAAATGAAAGGATGGGCGTGCCGTCAGCTCGTGTGATCTTGCCGCGTTTCGATGGCTGCACCCTCCAAGCTCCCGGAGAACCCCCCCCCCACCCCCCCACCCCCACCCACTACCTCCACACGCACAAGTGTGCTCTTGTAATAAATGTTTCACTGAGAGAATCTCTGAACTGCCGCTCGGAAGGGACTTCATCTGTCCCGCGTACGTCAGTCCATCTTTGCTGTGTCGCTATCCCACTCCTTTTTTTTTTTTACATATTTGACTCGCAAAAGGTTTTGGATATTGGGCTTTCGGGTGCAGTGGTGGTTCTAGACCAATTTTTTTTCGTCAGAGAGGCCTTCGTTGGCGACGCCCGAGGACTTCCGTTGTCAGCACAGGGGAGGACGATCGAATTATTTGCCGAACAAGACCGAAAACAACAGTGACGCATTTTTCATTTATAGGGGTCGGGGGAGTCCAACTTTATGGGGGGAACCTCCCCTGTGAACAATCTTCCATGTTTGTTTTTACACAATGAGCTGTTCTCTTTGGGAAAAAAAAAAAAAAATAGCTCTGCGTCACTTATTTTACATGTAATTGTTTTTGAAAAGGGCAACTCAGCAGTTCCGAGGTCCCGGGTTCAATGCCGGCCCCGCCTGTGTGGACTTTGCATGTCCTCCCCGTGCCTGCGCGGGTTTTTCACCGGGCGGGTACTCCGCTTTCCTCCCACGTCCCCAAAACATGCAACATTGATGGGAGACTCTAAATTGCCCCTCGGTGTGATCGTGAGTGCGACCGTTTGTCTCTATGTGGCCTGCGATTCAGGGTGGGGCCTGCTTCCGGCTCATTGACAGCCCGTGAGGATAAGCAGCTCAGAAAATGGATGGATGGATGGATGGATGTCAATTGCAAAGATTCTCCATATCTTTGCCTCTCTGCGACTCTTCTCCTCTCCTCTGTTGTCTCTTCTCTGAGAACTTCCCGTTATAACTTACTAGGAGTCATGTATTTATTTGCGTATGATTCTCATATCTATGATTCATTACTAGCACGAGAGAGATAAACGGCATTTTGATTCGTTGCTGGCAACGAAAGCAGTAATGGAACCTAAAAATCGACATTTTGGTTCCAATCGTCTCCCGATCAGTCCTTAAAATGATGATGATGATGATGGTGGTGGTGTTCCAGATGCGTCCGAGTTTGTGCATCGTCCGCTAAGTCCTTCCCCGCCGAGGTAATCTGGACGGCTCGCCCCCTCGCCGCTTTCCTGCCGCTCCTCTCGACCCCTCCGTCCCTTTTTTTCATTTCCTGTCTCTCGCCTATCGCCAGCTCAGGATCGCCTCCATTTCTCGCTTTCCATTCCTCGCCGTCTTTTTCTGCGCGCGAGAGCGCTCGACAGCTCGCGTTGTGTTTTCAAGATGGGATCTCGTGTTTGCTTCTATCTGCCGCAGCCCTCCGGCGACGGCCGAGAACCTCGGGAGGGCTCTCGCTGCTCCAAAAAGAAAAAGCGTCCGATTCAGTCGTTCTTACAAAGGAAACACACGGCTCGAATTCGCCATTCAGCAGGCACAAGAACAGGCTGCTCGTGACGGCGCCACAGTCATGATCGGCGACCTTCTGGGGGGCACCACCAAGCCGGTTTCTCTGGCTCGAGCGCACAACTGCTACCAAATACAAATCCTCACCAGGACGAACCCTTGTGCAAAATTTGTTGGGTTTTGGAGCATTTAAAAGGCCTCAAAAACGCAGATTTACTGTATATGGCCTGGGAACGAGGACAAAGAGGCCATTTTGAAAAGGGCCTTCGTGCCTTATCTCCAAAGCAGAATCTTTTGGGTCCGGTGTTTTCCTCCGAGTGGAGAATAACACACTGGATCAGTGACAGTATTATTGCCGTCTGCGGATCATCACATAATCCTCACGTAAACCTCTCTGACGCTTACGTCAGAGGGGAAAACACAATGTTGACGTTGGTTCTTGGAGCAGAAGATTAAGAAAGTTCACATCTGGCTGACGGAGAGAGAGAGAGAGAGAGCGAAAAGGAGGAAGGGGAGTCGGGAAAATGTCAACGCCGCGTCACTCCTGATTTTGGACGCAATACACGGAAACCGCTGAGACAAGATCAATTAGTTGTCTCGCTTTTTGACGCACGGCCGACTTTTACCGATCGAGCGTAGGTGGACAAATCCGTCGGGATTTGTAAGCTTCAAATCTCTGCGGCGAATCCAAGACTGAAGAGCAGTTTGGTTTCAGTCCTTGGTTAGCACCAACTTGTGGAGTTGAAGTCCCCCCACACCCCCCTTTATTGTGGCGAGTCATCAAACTTTGTTGCTGCGCTTCGCCCACCAGCGAGAAATGAAATCCCAAACGTCCTCATTTAGGACGACTCTTGTCGAGTGTGGGCCGTTCAAGTTTGGACAAGATCTCAAGGACTGGTTCTTCTTTGAAGGACCTCCTAGAAGTAGTTAAAGTGGCACTAAAACGGCCACTTGAATGACGTCCCGTCTCTTGGAGAGACTTTTTCGAGGCTCCGCTCGTGGTTAGACGTTGAGTTACTGGCTTTTCAAAAAGGCCTCTAAAAATGACCCATGGCCAAAATGGCAGACATCTGATCTTTTTTCAGGCATGGCTTTGCTGATATTTTTTTTTTTTTTTTTTTGCTGAGTCTTCTCATAATAAACATCCCGGCTAAATTTCACAGCGTCGGGGGCTGAATTTTCAAACGTTTCCCGGGGAGAGAGGAGCACTAGTGAGCTCATTTTTGGGTGTCATGTTACAAATTCTACCTGGGCAGGATGAATCCGATTGCTAAGGTGAATTTTTGAACGTGTACTTTCAAATCGCCAAAAGATTTAGAACGGTAACGACAACAAACGAGGCGTGCTGGGGTGTGGACCCAAATTATAAAAAAAAAAAAAAAAAAAAGAAACCAAAACCCAAAAGTCATAACGAATGCGTCACAGCTCGTGTGTCCCACTTGATAAAAAGCCAACGGGGAATTCACTGTTGTGCGCTGAGCTCATAAAACCATTACAGAACGTTCCAAAAATCCGGAGAGGAAGCAAACGACTTGCCATGAATACAAAACTAATCAAGCAGCGAGTAAACGGGCGAACATTGAGGAATTTTAGGAACAACCTCAAGTGCGCACACACAAATCCTGACATCTGGATAAACATCTGCCTTTGATCCCGACTCAAAAGGCCAAAAGGAAATCCCAAAGTGCTCGAGTACGGTCGCTGCAATTACAGTAATAAGCATCGCTTGTGCTCGCCGTTAAAGACAAACGCATGTTATGACATCAAAAGATTTGGCCCATTCAAACATGCACTCGACGTTATTTACGTTATTTCTGGCTTTGTGTCTCTTTACTTTCCGACACACAAGCGCACACGTTTCTGGGGATGTGCACTCTTGGACGCGATTCACTTCCGCAAATTGCTTCGCCTCGGTTACGCTCGGCTCGCGGCCGCTACGGCGTAATGGCACGTTTGCAAACATGTCACGAGCGCGCACCAACGCAAACACACACCTCCATCCTACAGAGCCGGTCCGTTGCCCCGAGTAATGTCGGGAGAATCCTGCCCACTGAACGGATTTCTTCTGGAGCAGGTCGGCATTTATTGTAGAGTCCGACACAACTACCTGCCTAATCTTGAATTATTGCGACTAGTGTGACTAAAATTATCAGCGCTATAGGTACTACTTGTATTGCTGCGACAAGAAATTTGAGCAAAAAAAAAAAAAATTGATTCAAGCATCTGAATTCAGGTCATTTGGATTTTGAATTATAAAAATACAAAATCAGCAAACCTACGAACAATTGGTTCTCTGTCATGAGTGTGCTATTTAACAAAGTTTCATAACTTTGGCAATCTGACTGACCTGAAACAGATTTTAGGTCTGCTTTGACTTCAGGCAGTAAGACAAAAAATGAAATATGTGTTTCTGCACAGTAGACGTCAACTTTTGGCTTCAACTATAGGTAGTTTAGTAAGTCTGTATTTTATTTATTCACAAAGGAAATTCACCGAGCGTGTTTTCTTTGGTTATCGGTAGTTTTTCCATTGCTGAGTATAGACAGACAGACAGAGTCAGCTACTGGCCCGGCATGCACACTACAGCCTCAAAAACGTGCGTTGATCCAACAGACAGAGCCGACTACTGGCCCGGCATGCACACTACAGCCTCAAAAACGTGCGTTGATCCAACAGACAGAGCCGACTACTGGCCCGGCATGCACACTACAGCCTCAAAAACGTGCGTTGATCCACAGACAGAGCCGACTACTGGCCCGGCATGCACACTACAGCCTCAAAAACGTGCGTTGATCCACAGACAGAGCCGACTACTGGCCCGGCATGCACACTACAGCCTCAAAAACGTGCGTTGATCCAACAGACAGAGCCGACTACTGGCCCGGCATGCACACTACAGCCTCAAAAACGTGCGTTGATCCAACAGACAGAGCCGACTACTGGCCCGGCATGCACACTACAGCCTCAAAAACGTGCATTGATCCAACAGACAGAGCCGACTACTGGCCCGGCATGCACACTACAGCCTCAAAAACGTGCATTGATCCAACAGACAGAGCCGACTACTGGCCCGGCATGCACACTACAGCCTCAAAAACGTGCGTTGATCCAACAGACAGAGCCGACTACTGGCCCGGCATGCACACTACAGCCTCAAAAACGTGCGTTGATCCAACAGACAGAGCCGACTACTGGCCCGGCATGCACACTACAGCCTCAAAAACGTGCATTGATCCAAGATCAGTCAGGCTGTGGAGCCTTCAAAGAAATGCAAAAAAACGACGGCCTTTGATATCTTTGGGCCAAAAGCACACACAGAGCTAATCATCCTTTCTCTCGTCAAGACGACAAAACATTTCAGCATGAGCGTGAGTTAAAGCCGAAGGGTCTTTTGTCAGGTTTGGCTCTCGCGCCAGAGGAGGCTGAATTTTAATGCCGGTGTCCGGGGTAACATTGCAACCGTCTCCCCTGGCAACACCGGCCAACGCAAACGTACTCTACTGCGCTTTTTGTTCGCCTTCCCGCTCGCCGGCAACTCCTCCATCTTTGTCGGAAATGTTGGCATTCGCAGCGGGTCCTGCGCTCGCCGGGGCAAATTGATAAACTTTTAAATTCAGACAGCGGAGCGGCACCGAGAACTGCGAGCTCGGCCGCTTTGATACACATCAAAAGTTCTTTGAAGGGAGGGTGGTGAGCTGACTTTTTTCAAATGTCAAGAAGATTCGAAGGATCGTGGAGAAGGTCTGTTGATGCTGATTCAACAAGAAGAAAAAGGGAAGCTGTGAGATGGAAGCAGGTCGCTCGAGATGAAGAAAGGATTTCATCGAAAACAACTCTGTCCAATAAGTAATGGCGTCTTTGCCGAGACATTTTATGGTTGGAGCGAGATGCAAAGGCCAGATGAGAAAGTCGAGCAAGAGATGAAGGTGAAGTAAAAATATCCCCCGACAGCAAGTCGGTGCTGATTCGAGATGGATCTACGTGCCTGCACCGCGCCTGGAGTCGCCCAAAGTCTCCAAGGCCCACGTACGAATGGTCAAAGCTCAACAGCTGTCGGCGTCGACTCGACGACAACATCGTCGATAAATGCCCGTTGTGTGACGGTCGCCGCCCAAAAACTGACCGTGCCGCCGACGGTGGAACATCTGCGGAACGCCCCGGCCGATGTGGCTCACTTCCTGGACCTCGATACGGAATAACGACCGTCGTACTTGGCTACAGCAGCAACAGCGATTGACGGAAAATTGCAGAAAACGCTTTCAGGGAACCAGAGCATAAACTGAACAGGAAGTCCATCATTTTGTTTGGAAGCAACCATTTTAAGCGAGTTTCCCCAACTACTTGGACAAATACCTCCTTGAAAATTTGCCCCAAATGAGGGCCAATCGGAAGCAGGTACACCTGACATACAGACAAAGTTTCATGGTCCTGCTGTTTTGCCAGGAACTCTGTGATTTTGGCCATTTTCAGACAAATTTTGGGACTCCTACTCTGACATTGAGTCGCAAATTCGCCCACATGGGCCCCGGTTGGAAGCCGGTATCCAAAAGAAGATGGGCAACGCCAAATTGCTAAGCCAGCCGGCCTATTTCTTCTGTCGTGTGCAGACTTTGCCGTCAAATCTGGAAGGTCACTTCAAGGTCTTGGAGCGCCGGAAAAAAATTGCAGCCTCACGAGTTTCACTGGATGACGTACGAGGACGTACAAAAAAAAAAAAAAAAAGTCTGAAGGGCCGAGGCCTGAAATTGAACAGGAAGTCGGTCATTTTGGGCAAATTTCAGGGCTTGTGGTCCCACTCAGAACTGACTTTCATCCTCACCGGTCCATGAAACATGTTTTTGCATTGCTTGTTTGGCTACAGGCTTCTCCACCCCCCCGCCAACCGTCGGTAGTGTCGCAGTTTTTGGAATCACACGACTGTCATTGCTGTGACATGTTGCAGTCGCCTTCTCATTCCTTCCACTGCCTTGAGCGTGCACTGAGAACGAGGCCTCGGTGGGTCTCGGCGGGCGGCGCTTGAGTCAAGTCGGCGTCGGGAGCACTGATAAGGCCGAGATGGCCGCGGGGGGGGCGAGAACAAAGAGAAAGACAAGGGCGTCAATTTCAAAGAAATCGCTGCATTGAAATGTCTTCTTCCGTCAACGGGAGCCGCTTCTTCGCGCGCGCCGTTGCTCGGATCCTACGAGCGCTTGAATTTGTCCTCGGATGACAACAAAATACAGTTTTGGGCCAAAGCGCACATGTACAACAGAGCTGCGAAAAACAAAAGCTTTTTCACGGTGAATCATCCAAACTTGATCATAGTCGGGCACGAAATACAAGCCCAGGATTTGGCTGGCCCAAAGCAAAATGGCTGACATCCTGTTCAATTTCAGCCATGGGTTCTGTAGACTTTGTTTTTTTTTAATCCATGACGCTGGTGTTGGTGGGCAATTTTTACCTTAACGTTCCAGAAGACTACTGAGTGAGTTTTTCCTTGAAGTAGAACAAAAAAACGGAACAATTCCAGCTGGACACACGCTTGCATAAACTTGTGGATTTTCGGACATGTTGAGGTTGCCAAAAGGCGATTAATTCTTCATCATCATAATAATAATAATGTCATCCAAGTAGCCTAATAATAAGCAGGTCGCTTTGAAAAGGAGACAATGTGTGTGGGTGATTAATGAGTACGCCGATATCTCCTAAGTAGGTCAGACTTTGTGGAATTGGCCTTTTTAAGATTAGGATTTTTTTTGTTTTTTTTTTTTTTTTGGTCACAAGAGTAGGCTCCTGCGCTCACGACGGGAGGGTGAAACACTTTAAGCGGCTTTAACGCCTTCCGCGTGCGTGTTTGTGTACTGCCAAAACACGCTGGGTGCGCCCTGAGAGTTAAAGCGCGAGAGGTCAAAACACAATAGACCGAGGCGCCGGCGTGCGTGCTTCCACGCCGTGATAACGTATTACCGCGGCTGATTTATATTCATTTCCCAAAGATGTACTTAAACTCTGACACGGAGCCACCCTGCTCATCAGACTAAAGCGCTTAAGTGAGGCCAGACCCACCGCGGGATCCAAAACGCACTGCAGACGTACCGCTTTTCAACATCTTACCCGGTTTTCATCCCGCGACTGACGACGAGAACTAGCCGTGTGTCTTCTTACTTGTGTGAGCTCGTGCACCAATGCGGGACACGTCGTAGTACCACGGCTGACCTGTGGGAAGCGGTGTGGGCCACGGGGCATCAAAGAAGACGCCCTTAGTAGTCGTAGCAGGAGAAGAAATAGAAGCCGCATGGGCATCTGACGCCACCAACAAACCGCGGGACGATCATTCAGACATCGGATAAGGAAGAAATGTGTCTGACAGCTTTAAGACTGTGAAACTATCTTAACTTTTGGTATTTCCGTTTAAACAACCATTTTATGGCTAACTTGGTAAGCAGAAGGCAAAAGAAATAGAGCTGTTATTCCATGTATATCAAAGAGGTTTAGTCATGGTTTGTCAAATAACAAAATTCCACTTGCGCCGCAGGTGACGTCAAATCGAAGTAAAAAAAAAAAAATAGTTGTGAAGGATACAATGAACAAATCAAAACTAGCCGAGAAACAGAAGGACAGAAAAATTGCTCACCCACACAACATTCTTTGATTCCCCCCCCCCCCCCGACTGTGGCCCGAACAATGACGACCTCCGTAAACTGATCGCGAAGAATCAGGTCGATTGTGGGGAATTGATTGTTGAGTGATTTTGTCGGGAAGCAATTTAGGACGAAGAACAACACGACGTTCGCGTTGGGAAACCGGTGAAACTCTTTAGAGGGCCTGGGAGGCGGGATGCCCATCATTAAGGGATTCAATCAAAGTAATCTTTAACGAATCAAAACCAATGAACTCATTTCCTTTTCAATCTGGTCAAACGTCCAAAGATATGAAGTAAAACTGACGTATACTTCATTACAGACCTTCAGGATACACGTCCGTGCTGTAGTGTCAGTCCAATTCTAAATTTGATCCAGAAGCCCTCAACAAAGTTTCCAACAACTCGGTGAAACAGTTCAAACAGTGCGACCGTTACAAGCTGTGCGCTCAAAGTTTGCTACCACGCAGGAACTAGATGATGTCACAGATCCTGTAAAATCTAATATTTCCCTGTTCCACATCCAGCGTACGCAGAGACGGCCGCAGGTAGCGATTCTATTCTTACCCGGCTGAACCAGGACAGCGCAAGTAGGGAACGGAAGCAGGCCGGACTCCGCTGGGAAACGGATCGCCGGCCTTCTTTTTTTAAAAACCCCAAACCGCCCCGATGGGAAGATCGACGGCGGGAAGGTCCGCTCGGCCTGTGAGAAATTCTGTGACCTCGCCGCGTGCCAAGTGTTTCAACTTCACTCCTCCGCCTTTGCCCTTTTACTCGGGCGGGGGAACGTTGCCAAATTTAGCTCCTTCAAAACGGCCGAGACATTACGGAGAGGATGCAGAGTTGGGAGGAAAATCTCCGGAGGGCACAAGTGCCAATTAGTTATTGATCTTGTGCCTGCAGAGGGCGTGGCAGACTCTCATCATCGATCGCCGTCTTCATCGCACGCCAGTCAGATCTGACCTCGTCTTTTATGGCAAGTCGTCAAACCGTCGACTTGCCATGACTCAAATTTGATAGCAAAGGCACCTAAAATGGCCGACCCCAACTAAAATTTGGGGACTTGGCTCGCTGAGACTTTTTCTCTGACTCCACTTGTGGAAGACCAAAGACCAGTTCCAAACGGGTTGCGGGGTTGAATTTTCAAAAGAATCCGGTTGGAAACATTTTGCCTGGAAAATGGTAGTTTTGAACCCGAACGGCGGACTTCCTGCGTCTTCTTGAGACTTTTTTTTTTTTTTTTTAAATGCGTTTCCTCATGATAGACATGGCACCCAAGTAAAGCAGACTGGGGGAGGGGCGGCACGCTCGGACTCTAATGAAAAAAGATGAACTGCAGCGGAAAACGCCGGGCTCACCTCCCCGAAGGTTTGTTTGTTCTGTGACTTTCTGGGACCTTCCGTGCTGCTTCCCAGCAGAAGAACAAGCTCAAAGTTCACCGGGGGAGGGGGGAGGAACGCCTGCTGACATTTAACCTCCGACAGGAGACGACCGAGCGCAAAGTCAAAGTCCTGGCGGAACTACAAACAAAAGTCACGGGTCACGGTGAGACTGCGGCGCAGAGATCACGTGACCGCCATGCACTTCCTCTCGAGACGTTCAAGACAAGCCAGTTTGAGAGGCAGAAAAAGACAAATGTCCTCCCTCCGTTGACGAGTGACAAAAGAAAAAGCAAATCCTTCACTTGCAAATTTGGGATTTCAGGAAAATGTTGTTGACCAAAAATAAACACGAAGCCAAATCAAAGGGATGAGATGCGAATGCGTTCCTTAGACTTCCTGCCCGTTCATGAATCGAATCACAGTTGCAATCACGTTGTTACCACACCGTCCTGAGTGCTTTTTCTATCATTTGTGAGCCTTCTCATTTTTTATTCATTTCAGGGAATTTGTCAGTTTTGATGGCGTTATTTATTTAATGACATCTGTATTTGTGTGTAATCTAAAATTAGTTTTTATTTTGTGATTTTTTTTTTTTAATAGCCTTTCTATTTATTTGGGGCATAGTTGAAATGCAATGAAATTTGTATTCATTCAAAAGCATGGATTGTATTTATTTGATCATGTTTTCATATTCATAGTAGCATTTTTACTGTAAAACTTTATTTCTTTAATGACAATGTTATTTTCATGCCACGCATTGAAATGTGCAACACAAAGTCTTAAAAAACATTTTGTTTCTATTTTATCGGCTCCACTCGATGCGCAAGAAAGATCCAATTGATGTTAATGAAGATGAAAAGTTGAATTTACATCCCAAATAGGGGGAGAACTTTGAATTTTCATCAGGGTGGTCCTGCGAGGCGGGTTGGGGGGGGGGGGGGGTGGCGCTGCATCAAACTCATTCAATGGCCACTCACCGGGATGGGGGGGGACAACCGCGACCTCCTGACCGCGTTTGGGGAAGCCAACTCATTAAATCCGAGTGATGACTTATGCAGGCGGCGCGTCGACGGCGAGGGAAGGTGACGGAAGTCACGGCGCCGAATCAAATGTGAGCCCCGCTTTGCTGTTCGCTGAAGTGAAACGTGAAGGCCTCCCCTCCCCACAGCCCCCCCCCCTCCCCCCTCCCAACCGGCCGGGAGGGAGTCGGTTGAAAAAGCAACTTGGGAACAAGAATTTGCATGAAGTCGGAGGCCTCGCAGGGACACACCAGACTTGCCGAAACGTGGAATTAATGTGTAATGTTGTGGCGTCGCCGATAAGCAAAGACGAAGGAGAAACACGCGCTGGTTGTCAAACTGGGGTGCGCGGGCCGTCCGTGAGTCCAGGTTTCGGGGATATACCGCATAATTCTTGACAAAAAAGAATTAGTTATATGCTATCATTTTCAAAAATACATTTTTAAAATAAAACAAAAGGCGGATGATCACAGAAGTAACAAAAGAGTTTACGAATCGAAGCGTTTTTCTTCTTAAGGATGTCATCTTTCTTTTTTTTTAAGAATAAGTGCCGGAATATGTGCAGAATAAAGTCAGATTTTCCAAATTTGAATTAAAATACAGTTTAACTTTCTGCCCTCGTGAAACTTTAACTTTAATATCTCATTATTAGGAATCCTCATTTATTATCAGATTGACTTTTCCTCCCAACATTATGTTTAGTTTTTGGTTTGTGTAATTTATGATTTTTTTTTTCCATTTGATTTATTTTTTGAAAAAATATTTTACTAACATTTTTTTTAAAAGTATAAATAGTTTGAATAACTTCTAACACTGGACACCAAAAGTTTGATATCCAACTTTATCCTGGATTTTTAAAAATGTATTCCCATAAGATTGAAACTTATTTTTTTTAACAACGATGTCTAGAAAAATGTATTCTTATAAATGACTTTTTTTTTTTAATTTGTTACTACAGTTGTGGTATTTAGTGGTACACATGGAAATGGTGTTTAATTGCCGTTAAGTATAATTCTAGGGGTGCTTGGAAAGAAAATGATATTCTCGAAGTTTAAGAAAGGATGCGAATAAACGATCGTACGATCATCTCCATGTTGGTACACACACACACGCACACACACACGCATACCAGTCTGACTTTTTTTTTTTTTTTTGGGAGAATGGAAACATTCCTGCGAGAGTCCCCGGAGACGCATTGAGGGTCGAGGGCGGGAAAGGGGCAAAGAGAGTCGAGGGAAACGCAAGTCTGCTCCAGATCCGAGTCGGGACAGACCGCAGATCCTTTCGCTCTGCTGCCCCCGGAGTCGACCTTTTTCCCACGTCGCCATTCTGAGTCAAACGTACTCGATGGGAAAATGAAGGCCACTTTTCCGAGAGAGGCGACGGCACGACGGAACGCAGCAAGCCGGGGCCTCGCCTGTGACGTTTGCCACCCGACGATCATCAGAACCGAATGAAACCGGGTCGCGCTCCTGCTTTTGGGGTTGTGCGCGAAAGAGAGACGGGCAGCTAAGTGACCCCCAGGGAAATAGCAATATTGCCAAAACTCTCTCAAAGGGGCTTTCCCGACAATCGCAGAGAAATGACTTTTACTTTAGGACACAAAGAGGTCATCCAAATTGTTACTTGAGGAATTCATCAGTGGAAAATAAACAAAGTTCTGGGTAACTCCTTAGAAACAAGAAAATGGTCTGAAATAAATATTTGGTTTTTTTTTAACTCACCAGTTCACCAGGCAGAAACCACATTATACATTTCTGAGGTTCTTGTAGGCTGAAATGTCGAAAATCCATTCGATGTTTAACAAAAGAGAACAGGAAAAAGAACCGTGCGCTCATCAAAATACATGTTTGCCTGATGAATAGATGAGGTCAAAATAAAGGTCGTTTCAATCATAAAATCCAATATAATTCCCATTGTTCATTTCCATGTAAAACGGATTATTTCACAGCAAAATGAAATCCCTCATAATGTAGCAATTTGAGGAATAACAACGGCAAAGTTAACGCAGCAGGAACTTTGAGGTTCCGAGCAGATGCCGTGCCGGACCGCTGGAAACAAATCTGATGTCAGCGCATTTGAAGAGTTGCAGGACCGACGCAATCGCAATCCGCCTTCACCGGGCCGCTCTCGCTCATCAGATTGGGCTCCATCCATCCATCCATCCATCCATCCATCCATCCTTCCTGGCTCCAGTTTAGGGCCAGACGTTTGTCACTTTGCCATCCTCCTCGCGCCCCCCCCCCCCTTCCATCTTTCTCTCTCTCTCTCTCTCTCCCTCCGGGTGAAGCAATGGAAATAAGACCACGGCTCTTTCCATTTCCCCTCAGCAGCGCTGACGAACGAGCGGAAGCCGAGAGCCGACGTGTCGGCGGCGTGTGCGGCCCTGCCGGGATGACAAGTCGACCATAAAAGGCTCAACGGGAACCCAAAGAAAAGATGCGCTGGGAGGGGGGAGCGCAGGGTTCCGTTGTTATGCCCACAACATACATAAAAAGTGATTTATTTAAAAGAAAAAGACGAAAAAAATCTGGATAGTTTCATTTTAAAAAAACATCGTCACTGTATTTTATTTTTTGTGTATTGAATTTTATTTGAAAAATACTGCAATTTTTAACTTAAAACATTTTCTTAAATTAAAATGTATTTTAAGTTTCTTTTAATTTATTGCATTATTTATTGCACATTATATTTAATTAAATAATTATTGTATTTGTATTGATAAAAAAAATCTGAATATTTTTTTTAATTCTCCATTGTATTTGATTTTTTGTGTATTCAATTTCATCTGAAAAATAGTACAATTTTTAATTAAAACATTTTCTTAAATGTGCTTTTAAAATTTATTTTAGGGTTATTATTTGCATCTTATATTTCATTGAAAAAAGTATTGTTTCTAAGCTTTTTATTGAATTTTTATTTGTATTGAGAAAAAATGAAAATAAATCATGACTTAATTTACTTAATATAAAATACACTTGTTATATTTTGTCATCAAAAAGAAAGCAATTCAATGAGCTTTTATTAAAGACACAAAAGGGAAAAATAATCTTGCATTTTAAATGTATTTTCAAATATTTTGAATGTATTTCATTTGTTTTTCAATTGATCAAAAGCAAACAATTTTTTTTCATACTGTCATGAATTGACACATAAAAAGCAATAATAACCAGCATTTTTATCCAAATGTATCTCCCAGTTTATTTATTTACTTAAATTGTGTGGTGGTTGTTTTTATGAAACGTGCGTTTGCATATATATGAAATAGTGTGAATGTGTGTGTTACGCACGCACGTGCGCACGATGCGCGTACGTCAAGACATGTTGTTGATTTCTGGCCCACAGGTGTGCCGAGAACCACTTCATGCATCGCAAGCGGAGCCGACCGACGCTTTAACCGAACAGCGGGGCGGCTGACGAGTGTTGATTGTGCGCGTGTGTACGTGTGTTACCCCACCCGAGCCATTTCCAGCGGCAAGAGTGTAATAACCGAGATGCGGTTGTGTGATTGCAAGCATTTCAAACGTGTTATGAGTCAATACCGCGCCACACAGATGGGGACACGGGAGGTGCGGAACATACCGGACACAAGCTGAGGGACGGGAAGTGTGGCTCGCTCATACGCAGGTCACGTGCCTACCACTCGCGAAACAAACACAGTGCAGCTCGGCCTCTGATTAGCGGCGGTCAGGGCTAAGCATGCTAGCCTGCTTTTGGCACTACATCAGTTCTTCCGATGGAACCAAAGGGACAACAAATGCGGTTGCTTTTGTTTACGTAGCGCCGAACTCTTAAACGTGTCTCAATTGTTTGGAAGAAGAAAACAAAATATTAGTTGGACTCTTCTAAAAAAAAAAAAAAAAACTATGTAAGCTTTTATGTCATTATATTTGACAGACAAGCTATTGGTGTTGCAATTTCCTCAAACAAAAATGAAAAAAACGACCTTTTACATTTGATGGCTGAATAGCAAGATATATTTAGCAATATTTACTACGACTACACCGAAAGCCTGAAAGTCCAATTCGGACTTGTCACCACGGCGACAGGCAGAACAGCGGCCGTCTCTCTCTCTGGACTTCCCAATTTCTCGCTTTTCTGCCGGAGACAGCTCTCCGGATCGGTGTCGACGAGCACGAACGGCAACCTTCGAAGATCCGACGTTCGGATCGTGCACACCGGAGCGCTCGCAAATTATATCACGATGCAGCACGCGTGCGGCCGTAAGATCGACAGCGCCGATGCGCCGCATCGATCCGGCTCGCTAACCTGGGCAAATGAGCTCCTCGGCAGAGTTATCGGCACTCCTCCCGTCATCCTCACGCGCTGCGGAAAATGCCAGATCCGTGTCGATAGAGCTGCCAATAAGCAGCTTTGCATTCGAAATGTCAAGTTCATCTTGACAGCCAGGACAGCATGCAAATCATCCGATTCTTAAGAGGACGGAAACCTTCTTTCCTCGGCACGCTGATTAGTCACGCGTCTTCCGGAGCTTAGACTTGATGACGATTGAAAAAGTTGATGCCTTCCTGAAGAAAGACAAAAGGAGGTTTCCTTTTGCAGTTCATGGAGGAAAACTAAAACGTCTCACAAAAGCATTTGGGCAAACTGTCACAGGGGGATTTTATTTCCAGGACAACAACATAGCCCATTTTGAAACTTAACTTGGCTTTGTCTAAACGCTATTATTATATCCGTTATGTTATATCGTTCCCAACGCCCTCATTCTCCACCCTGGATACAACGAATACAAGCTACTTTTCCACTACACAGCAACTCATATTTGATGGATTTATACGAGAGGAGACAGAGGGCGGCGGGAAACCGGGCTGCTGCAACCAAGTCCAGACTATGGAGTATCTGTCACCAGTTGGAACGCAAACAAACACACTGTAACTCTTGACAAATGACGACAATCTCTGCAGGATTCACTTTGATCGAGAAGGAGACTGAGGGTAGCAGAAATCTGGGCTGCTGGGGCCAAGAGGAGACTGTGGATTATTCACAACATTGAAGGCACCAGCCGAAATGCGAACAAACGCCATTCATACAACAGAGAGGAATGACAGTCTTCCCTTCATACTTCTTGCCATGTGGCTGCCTTATCCAAGAGGAGACGAAGGGCAGCAAGCTCAGTCACCTCTCGGGTAAAAAAAAAAAAAAAGCCACCGACTGAGAAGTAAGCAGAGAAGCCACACGTTCTCTGCTCATCTTGTTTTTGTTGTTTGTTAGCATTCTGTCTGGCCTCTGTGGCAAATCGACCCCTCCGTACAGGGCGCTTAGCCACGCCTCCTGAAGTGACGTCACGCCACGTGCGCTCACGTAAGACAAACAGTAAAAATGCCAAATACAATACAACACTTTCTGAACTGAGAGAGACGCCGTGCTCCTGATTTCATTCAAATCAACGATATATTATAGATTCTAAATACAATACATTCTTAAATGAGAGAGACGCCGTGCTTCTGATTTCATTCAATCGTTCACACGCAGCAGTGTTAAGCTAGCGGAGAACGTCTCATTCATTTATACGAGACGTGTATTAAAAATCAAATTTAGGGCATAACTTCGCGCAAACACCGTCTGGTTAAGCTTCAGCCGCGAGCCGGCAAGAAATCGATACGTTTGTGCAGTCCGATCATCGCTAAATATCGCTCAACAAAGAATAAGTGTGTCAATCGTTCACACGCAGCGGTGTTATGCTAGCGAAGAACTTGGAATTCATTTATACGAGACGTGTATTAAAAATCAAATTTAGGGCATATCTTCGTGCAAACACAGTCTGGTTAAGCTTCGGTCGCGAGCCAGCAAGAAATCGATACGTTTGTGCAGTCCGATCATCGCTAAATATCGCTCAACAAAGAATAAGTGTGTCAATCGTTCACACGCAGCGGCGTTATGCTAGCGAAGAACTTGGAATTCATTTATACGAGACATGTATTGAAAATCAAATATAGGGCATACCTTGGTGCAAACATGTGTGTTCCGGTTGATATTAGATGGATTTAGTTGATGATGCGGTCTTGCACAAAGTTTGACCCATCGAAGGCATTTTTCGTACCGGGTCTTCGGTTTTGGAAAGGGTACGAATCGAAGTCCCACCGACTCGCCTTTCGGGATACCCGTCGTCACTATTACAAAGTCCGTGACTACACCTCTTAACCATATTTTTTGTTAAATAACACCAAATACGCGATAAAACGCTAACTAAACCTATACTGGACCACGCAATGTTGTCTGAGAAAATGGCGGGAGCAAAAACGGGCTTTGCTCTACGCAGATCTCTGGCCTCTGATTGGTCAGTGACGCGGATTGCGCAATATCCACGGAGGGGTCAGTTCTCCACGGGCTGCACCGGCTGCTTTCAATCACTTCCTGGATAAAACAGAAACATCGCGAGTATTTCAAGACACCTGCTCTCATCTGAGGTTGTTTTCTGTTAATGTTCTAACTCGAAAGTGATGGGCTAAACTCCACAGTCTCCACTTGGCTGCAGTGGCCCAGTTTCCTGGTGGTGCCTTCAGTCAAATCTCCCCCCAAAAAAGATGTGATTAAACACCACAGTCGTTCTCCCATCTTGTTGTTTGTTGGCGCTCCGACTCCAACCGTGGCAAGCACTCCACAGTCTCAATTTAGCCGTAGCGTCCTTGGTTTCCTGTCGGGACTTTTTGTTCGGGCATCATCACACCACCCCTGCTGATTGATAACTTCCTAAATTATGGACCAAGTTTTTTTTCATCCATCCAATAACTATTTATAATTTGACAGTTCTGCTTGAAATAGAAGCCTTCTGCTGCAAAGTGACCAAAAAAAAAAACAAAAAAACGCTTGTTTCACAAAAGCGTGAACGTTGTCCACTTTGCAAATTGCATGCAAATATGGTCCCGGCAGGCACAAATGAGCGCCATCTCAAGTGCGCTTTCATCTCATTGCACAATCTGTGCTTTTATCTCACGTCACAAGGAGCACATCTGTACCAGGGCTCTGTTTCTGGCCCGTGTCCTTTTTTGGACAAGCTCCTCTTGTGTTGTGAATCGCTCCCCCCCCCCCCCCCCCAACTATGCATGCTATGCTAACGTGCCGTAAACACACAATGGCCACACAGCAGGAAGGAAACCAGGAATCGGCCGAGGCGCGCTAATGCGTCAAGTTACGAGCTACGGCGGCGAACGTCCGGCGGCTCTCGGTTCAGTTGGCTCTCGAGCTCGAGAAAAGAAAGAGGGTGAGTTGAAGCGGAGGACAGGGCTGCACCAGAAGAAGAAGAAGAAGAAGAAGAGAAGAAGAAGAAGAAGAAGAAGAAGAGCTTATTTTTAAGTACAAAGCGCAGTCAGCGACTCGCTTTCCAACTGCAATGAATACAAAGGAGAATCAAAGGGAGGAGGTAGAAAAGATGTCGTCGTCGTCGTCGTCGTCGTCGTCCTACTAGCAGGTCTGGCTGGCAATCAAGCCAAGTTTGGATTTGGAATTAAGAGCACACAAACACTCGTTTTAAATTCAAGGCATTTCGGTCTCTGGCTAAGGCTGGATATAGCCACCTACAATTTATATCTATAAATTGAATCCCGTCTAAAACGAAAACTCGCCACTCTATGATACAAAACACTGCAAACAACCACAAGCAACATTGTTCATATAAAAATGTTGCTGTCTATAATCAATGTTAACAAACTTAACTGCCCCCGAATGACAAGTTTTCGGACATGTTGTGTGGCTACCGTGTCAACAATTTTTTTCTCTTGACTGCAGACTTTCTGGCTTCATGGTCGGTTATCCTTCGCTCTGACGCAGTTCAGACCTCCGTTAAAAGTGTACTGTAGTGACTCGGCGCCGGTTGAAAAAAAAAAAAAAAAATGTTCCGAAATAACGAAAAGACATTTTCGCACTCGGGCAGATCTGATGAGGTCATCAACAAGCGCCATCGCCATTGCGCCGCCGAGTCCAAATCTATATCATAGGTTCAACATTTATACCATGTACTGCATATTTTGGATGCACATACAGTTTAGTTCCACTTTGACCTCAGGCTGTAATCCAATTCCAAATGGCAAACTCCAAACGATGATCCTAATCCTAAACCTGACTCGCGATAACCTTTAATCCGAACTGCAACCCAACTTTACAAACGCCTGATCTTAATTCCTAACCCAAACTCCAAATCCGAACCCTAACACTGAACAGAACCCCTCATCTTTACCCCTAATCGCAGCCGTAATCCCGACTCTAAATCACAAGCCCTCATGTTTCCACATGATTTTTAAAAGCTGAATTTCCTGTCGCTCTCCTTTCTCACATGTGAGAGGATTACAGTAAATCTGTTTATTGTTATTTAAACAATCGCCAAAAAAAATGCAATGCAGTTGGGGTGCTCAATGATGAACTGAGACAAAGCACGTGAACACCGTCCCTCCTTCGGCAGGTGCTCAAACTGCATCACACTCAGTGTCTCGTTTAAAAAAAAAAAAAACAACCTAGGATAATAATAAAAAAACCGAATAAAAGATGGGGTCGGTGAGCGTTTTTCCTCCGCTGCACTCGTTAGCCTTCTCTGCTCTGCATTCATTCTTTTCCGTCTCGACATCGATTCATCTGTTGCACCTCTTCCATCAGCAGGCCGCAATTGATTTCACAGAGGCCTTCCTTGGTGTCAGCGTGGTACAATAAGCAGCTTGGCGCAAGCGGGAGGAAGAGCATAAAGAAAGAAAGGCTCAACCGAGTGTGAAAACGCTCAACTTTTTACTACGAGTTGGCCGCAAAACGCCGCCGCCGCTATTAGCACCGTAACCCACGGCAACACTGCGCTAAGAAAACGGCATGCGGCAGGAGGGGGGAAAAAAAACCACACACGCGGATATATTACACGAGATGCGTTTTGCATGCATATCACAGGAGGTGTAAAGAAGGCGCAGAGGAGACCGAGACCCGGAACGGTACCGCATTTCCAAAAGCTGTAAAGACGAAGCTTCACTTCTCGCGCTCTTGCGTCGAAAGCAATTGGTGATGACATCAAACGGTTGTTGACCTTTCATCTCAGTACGTTCAAGCAAGTTGCACCGTGTGATAACATTTCCACAATGCCGACTGTTACAAACACGTCCTGACGTCTGATGACGACGACGATGTACTTCATATTTGCGCAAACCCCAAACATTTGGCAGCCGTTGCGCCGCACCAGTGATCAAAATAAAAGGAACCAAATGGTGCAAATTTGCGCCCCCCCCCCACCCCCCAAAAAAAATAAACACACGGGAATTACACAATTAGCCTGCACGTCGTCATCCATTAAAGGTACTTAGCTGAAACAGGCGAGCCAGCCGGGGACTTCCACGGGCTTTTTATTGCTTTGTTTAAATTGTACAAGGATGCGACAGCTTTAAATTCACTTCTGGACAAACGCGGAGCCACCGCAGCTTTCGAAGCGTCACATGGCGCCAAGAGGGCTAGCCGCACAGCTTGATGACCAAAACTAACCTGATGGAATCGACATACCATTACCAATATGTAATAAAACGGTTCAAGTAAAGAAGCGACTTGGTCGCAAAGTGCCGACGTACACGAGAGCGTCGTCACACTTGCTCGCGCAAACACTTTCTTCCGTCCTTCGCCTTGCGCTTGCGTGACCACTTGAAGAACATTGCGAGCTGTACAAAAAACAAAAACGTTACCATCGCTTTAAAATCCTCAAAAATAAGTACACACACACACCCATGCAGAATGGCAACACTTGTGTCGCTGGTGAACTTGTGTCTGAACAGGCCAATCTGTGCTGCTTACTAGAGGATGAAGTCCCGGTCTGCCGCGTACTACTTGCGCGCATGTGTGAATTTGTGAGCGTGGGAGGCAGCCTCATTTGATTTCTCCTCCCCGTTTATGGAAATTGCATAAATGGAAAGGGAGGAACGTCTGCAGTCAAAAACTGACTCTAGACCGCGATTAGCGTGTGGATATTGGAGATGTGAACGGCGGCTGGATGCAAGGAACGAGCCGGCAGTCCTCATCAGGTTCTAATTTCAATAAAAAGAATTGCTGACCCACTTCCAGCACCGATCCCATCTGGACCAGGCTTTATAGAAATAGAAGCCGAAGTGTGCCGCGAGGTGCTCTCCATAAAAAAGCTCCCGTCGGAAGACGACGGCAGGCGTGGTGGTGAGGCCGCGGCATGAAGATGACGCGTTGCCTTCAGGATGTCCGTTTAGCGACCAGCAAAAATGGCAACTGAGTCACGTTCCTTCGTTCGCCGCCGCCGCAAAGGCTGCAACGACGTACACGGAACGTAAACGTGTATTGATTCCGCTTGTGAGAGGAGCTCCACGGAGGGGAGCACAATCTGAACACATCACCGGCTAGTCGCTCGGCACACGTCCACAATGGAGCACTTGTCCTCCAATACCGCAACGACGCGTACGGGACTTGAACATGTTCATTGTGCTTTTGGGAGGAGCTGCGTGGTGGAGACGGACGGGGTGGACGGGGACAACCTGGACTCGGTCTCAACTCATCAAAGGGCACATTTGAATACCTCAGTGAAGCTAACATATGTTTTGGGATTCTGCGGGGACATTTAGAATCAATAATATTTGTTGCACATTTTTCTTCATAACAGGTCCAAAGACCAACAATTACGCCACACTTTTTTTCCCTTGATGAAATTAAGTTTGAAAGGGTGGTCCAGTCTCGTTATAGGGGCTAATAACGACTTTGGGCCGAGTGCAGAGGAAAACGCCGGCGCTACGACTTGGGCATTGTATTTTCACCGGTGGAGGCAGCACTTCATCACCAAAGACTTGTAAAGACAATTTTTACAGCTGACTTTGGGCGAAAGAAGTCAAGTACACACTGAGGTATTCGCCACTCAATCACAGAGACGCGTACCAATGATGTCGACTGTACCACAATACGGCACGAGCAAACGAAAATCGCGTATTATATCAACAATTGCCACAGACGGTCTGAAGTTTGACATTGAACAGAGACAATATTAAACAGTGGTGCTCCATAAATGAAAACATGATGATAGACGGTGACATCAACATTGTGTCCCACCCACCCCCAGTTTGCACGACAGTTTTTGTTTTTTTAAAAATATATTGACTTGGCTAAGTTACCGTTCTCGCATATGCTGCTCCACAAAGGAGGAGCAGTACGACGACGAAGCCGGCCGGGCTCCTCGCTCCGACCTCATCCGACCGCCTTCCATAAAAGTACAAATGAAAAGTTGCCAAGGGAAGGTCCATAAATCCGAGTCTCCCCCGCCGCATCCATCCGTCATCTGTCCTGGATCGTCTCCACACATTCGGCCGAGCTTCTCTCCGGCAATCAAAGTCACCCTCGGGGAATGGGGGGGGTCAGATTTCCTATCCTCTTCCTGGCAGGGTCGGCGTATGCCTCGAGTCAAGGCGGCGGCGACACTTGCGCCGTTCACGTGACTGACTTCCATCGACACCTCGCCCTCGACACAAAAGCGCCGCTGCCGATTTCCACACTCGTTTCTTGCTGAGCAAAGTGACAAGACGCTAACGTGTTTACTGAAGGTATTTTAATTGCTGCGTAAAGACTTTGCCGGTGCTTTGAAGACACGCCGACATTGGCCACCTGGGGAGAAATGAGCCCGTCGAAAAAAAGTCACAACCAATGACCTCAGACGGGCGTCGCGCTTGATGAAACGCCGTCATTCTTTGTTTGATCATTCGTGACATCCACCAGCTTGTACAAGAGAAATGAACAAGACCAGTAGAAATTTCATACAAATTAGTATCAGGATACCTGGAAACAAACAGGATTACTATATGACTATTTGGGGAAGGCTTGGTTGCAGTTTTACTGATGAGAAAAGAAAAATAAAAGTGCCTTGCACAAAAGAAATAAGCATAGCTACTACAAAATACTGTCTCTTGTTCCAGAAATGGGAAAGTACCTTGCGAAGTGTTCACCTTGCGCAATGCAAATAACACAAGCAAAAGAATATTTGAAAGGCCACAGGACAATTTGTCACAAACGGAGAAAAGTAGATGTGTCATACGATCGTCGCGCCTTCATCGCCATCAAGTTATTCATGATATCTGCCACCTTGCACAATTAGAAATCAACAATGACTAGAAAAAAAAAAAAAATCCATAAAGAAATATGAGAGAAATTACGAGGGCAGTAACTCATCTGTAATGGTCTGGAACCAGCAAAAACAGTCCAAGTGGCGGTTTTAAACAAACAAACACGGGAGCCAACACTTCAGCCAAATGCTCGTCAACGTTCTGCGTGCTGGCCGTAAAGTGGCAAACGGTCGCCATGGCGAAAGGTCCTTCAGTTCAAAGCAGTGAACGTTATTGCAGTGTAATAAAGCCCCGACCGACGGACAAGAGCGAGGGGAGCGAGGCTTTACCGCAAACTCTGATTTATGACGCGGGCACGCCCACAGTTCACCGGGTACAGGAAGCCAGAAATGAGCATTTTTACGGGAAACTATTTTTTGGGGTCTTCTTTTACTGTTTAGCGTATATATGTATATATACTACACCCTCCTTGGGGATGGAGCGACTAAATCCCCTTGTAATCATTCAGTTTTAGGTTGGGCACATCGATAGCACAAAATAGTACATCAGTGGCAATGTTGCCTTCTACTTTGTTCCAGTTGAAATAATCCACGGTCCGAACAGTCCGCTTAATACTGCCGCACATGCACGTAATGTGGATGTCAGAATTGCATTTACTGAAAGTCATTTATGACCGCCACTTCGCACAATAGAAATGAACATAACAACTAGAAATAATCCATTGTCAAAAAAAGTAATGGAAGCGCGACGTTACACACCAGCCCACTGCAGAATTGCCGAACTACTGCTGTACTAAGGTCCTTCCGTGCTAGTTTTTATGACAACTGCCACTTTGCACAAGTGAAATCAACAGAATGACTGGAATTATTCTACGGAGTTAAAAAAAAAAAAAGGGGGGGGGGCTACAGCATGTACAGTAGACATGGCATTTGCTGTAAAATGATATTTCCTCACGTTCTACTGATGATAAGACACACTTTGCAAAATTGAAATAGAAAAGACTAGAAATAAACCACAAAAAAAAAAAAAAAAAGATGGTTCCACACGCATAAGAACAGGCGCGCGCGTAACCTTCAAGTCTAAAAAATGAAATACGTTCACACTTTTCACCAGTTGTTTGGAATATAAATGAACAACTAATCCAGAGAGTTAAAAAGTTTCTGGCACACTTGATCACATGTGTCTGATAATTAACGTGACCGATTCTCCAGGATGCCGTTTCATGGTGACAACCGACACCTCGCACAATAGAAATGAACACAACGATCGGAAATGATCCAGTCAAGAAAAGGCTCAGCCGCTCCCACGTGCCATACGACTACTGCTGAAATGTTTCACCGTCGAAATAAACACACAACAGCTCGATTTTACCAGAAGGACGGCATCCGGCGGTAAACAACAGGTCGCACTTTACGGCGCACTAATGCCTAAAAGCAAGAGCCTCACTTGTTAACGGTCGTCCCGGCAAAGTCATCTGGAAAAAGTTGATGAGCTTATCGATCGACCGCCGCGTTCTCGGGGCGCTCGGCGCCGTCTGATTCATCGTTGAATCCTTCTGCTTTTCATTCCTCACGGATTAACATTTGAGCAACAAATAATCGGGTTTCCTGACATCTTTAGCCTCGTGCCACGCAGCGGCCGGAAACTGCGGGAAGGAGGCAGGAGATCGATAACCACACTGAGTAGATTCAAACAGCGGCCCGGCGGAATACACCATTTTTTTTTTTTAAATACGCAGGTGAAAAAGTCACAAGCACGTCTCCGGTCTTAATCTTCGCATTTCAAGCGAGGTCAGAGTTCAGGCGGCAAAAACCAATCAATCAATTCAAGTCGACGCTTCACTGAAGTTGAATCGCTCGGGTTGAGCCAGTCTTGGGTCAAGTCACACACGTTTACTCACTCACAACATGTTAGCAACATTGCGCGCAATCTGTACTTGTTAGTTAGCATGACTCATTTACAATCGCGTCATTTTCCTAATGCCAAAACCAGCCTTCGTATTGTCCTTTCTTGTCATTTTTAGTGAAACCGAGAACTGACAAAGAAGCTTAGCTCATGTTGGACATTGCTATCGGTGGGCTAAAGTGAAAAGTTTGTCTTTGTGGGTTTCATAGCGGTGGATTGTTACATCACGTATCGTCAAGTGGAAAAACTCGCATGCTGCAGACCTCGCATGAGTTTCTAAAAAAAGAAAAGTTGTCAAATTTTGTATTTCTCACCATTGATCCAAAGTCCCTAAAATCGGCGATTTGAGCGTCACCCCTTTCCTTAGAGTTGGAAGGTTAACGGAGATGAAGGAGGAAGTTGTCAGAATTGAACGAGCCACGACGGCAGCCACCTCGCAACTTCATCATGCTTCCACGTTAGCGTGGTCACGCACAAGATCTCATCACTCAACAAAACAACTGGAAGTCTGCAACAGCGGTTCTACTTGTCATACCTTGAGCGCAACTTCGCGTCCCTTGAAAAATAAAATACAACTCGACTCGGGCGTGAGTCCAGACTCGAAAGTTGGGGCACTCCAAAGTCAATGTACCATCGGATTTGTACTTTGTGCCTGCCTACCACTGGCCCAAGAGTCCAACTGGATTCCGACTTGAGTCAATTAAAGTGACACGAGTCGCCCAACTCTGCCCTCAGCAAATGAAAATAGAGGCCGAGTGGAAAACGAAAAGCAAAAGAAGAGCGAAAGATTGACAGAAATGAAGAAAGGCGTCGGAGCTGAGCGAACCATCGTCGTGACCACATCACACCTCGTTTTCCTCGCGGAACATACACGTTAGCGCGGTTACTCACAAGATCTCGTCGTTCTGGAACTCGAGCACGCCGTGCACGTCCTCAAAGTCCTCGCCGCTGCCCCGCGCCGTCCCCTCCACCGTCTTGTAGGGCAGCGTGACCACGCCGCGGGCCCCCGACGTCCTCAGCACCTTCACCTCCATGGTGCCCACGCTCTCGCTCACGTGGAACACGGGCTCCTCGAACGTGAAGATGCCGGCGTGGTCGTCATCGAAGATGGTCACCGTGGCCGTGGCCGGCAGGCCCAGACAGGCCACAGAGTCCACGCGGTTGGCTGACTCATCCTCCGCGGGCTCCTCACCCTCTGATGCCAGAACTTTAACGTTGGACAGGTGGATCAGGAAGTTCTCGTCCTCCTCGAAAATGTCGTCGTCAATGATTCCCACGCGGATCTCCTTGGCTGTCTCGCCGGGTTTGAACACCACCACGCCTTCGGTGAACTCGTAGTCCGAGCCGGCGTTGGCCGTCCCGTCCTCGGTCCGATACTCCACGGAAATGGTCTTGGTCAGGTCGCCGCCGCGCCGCAGGACCTTCACCGCCACTGTGCCGCAGTTCTCCAGGCATTGGTAGGTGGCGGGTTCAAAGAACACCTTGGAGACGGGGTCATTGTCGCCGGCGTCGGAGCGCACCTCGTGCATGCTGACGGCCTTGCGCGCCTGGTCGGCGGCGTGCTTCTTCAAGATGTTGCCCGCGCCCGTCATGAGTCGGGTGGCCTGGCAGCGATAGAAAGCCCGACTCTTCTGCTGCTGGCTCAGGACCTGGTAGTTGGCCAGCTCGATGAGCTGCTCCACCTGGATCCAACACGTAAAGACCACATCAACTTTGATACGTGCAGTTTACTGGAGGTAAGAGGTAAGAGTAAACCCTGAACTGGGCAACAGGGCACAGATGAAATACAACCACCGTCAGTCACATTGACGCCGCTGGGCAGATAAGAGCATTCGGTTGACCGGACATGTTTGAAAGGTAGAAGAAATATTGAGTACCCAGATGGAAGCCTCACCAGGACGGGAAGAAGATGGGAACCTCGCACGGAAGGGCCCGAGGCGAGATTGAAATCCAAAGTCTCTCAACTGTGAGGCAGACACTTGTCTACTCTCCCTCCACAGAGATGATGTATGATGTAGTTAGTATGTCTTTGTTACCAAATCTGAAAACTGCTCCCAGCTTTCTGAACATGTCTCTGTCATGCTTTTTATCAAAAATACTCCAAGGAACAAGAATTGCGGGGCAGTCCGCTATTTCAGCCAACCAGAACTTCGCCTATTTTGAGTCTCGTGAAAATGAGTGACAGTTTGGAGGTGAAAACACGGCTTTTGATGAAGTGGGACGGAGCTTAGGGCGTTGCAACTAGGCGAGCGGCTTCTACTACGGAAGCAGTGGGCGGACTCCGTGACCCTATGGACAACGAAAGCATTTTCACTTGTCGAAGCGGCACTTCACGCGGCGCACTTCTTATACTTATACTCAATTTTCATGAATCAGTTGTAGGAGGCGCAAACACGGCAAGCAGCCCCGGCAAATACTGAAGCGAACGCTGATCCTTGCATCCGACAAATTTCACTGCAGCTCTGCTGACCTTTTGGCTTGGATGTGAGTGTTCAGTTGGCGTTGGGATGTGATTATCCGCAAAAATTCTGAAGGGCTCCCTTCACAGACATTTTTCATGAAGTAGGCTGATAACAAATGATGCGCTTGCTTGTCCAATTTCACACTTGATTATTGAGCAGGCGCTCCAGAGACCCGACTGTCTGTACACAGCCAAATGAAAATTCCATTTTTCATAATATGTTCCCTTTAAGACATGCTCTGTGCTTTTTCGAAGCGACATTGCGCAGCTTCAAAAGTTTGAGAAAAGCTTCTCTGCAGAAAGATGAGATCATTCCAATTCTGTCCTTTCCCGTCATCCTTGCATCCCCCTCTGGTGTGTCAGACCAGATCATAAAAATATCTGGTGTAGCAAAGGTATCAATTATGTCAGCAGATAGGATCTGAAACAGAGCTGGGGATGTTAAATCTTCCGGAGGAGACGACCTCGCAGATGCACTCGTACTGGAAACGAGACTATCTTGGGACGCCGACGCGCTCGTAAAAGGAAGGAGGCGAGCGGCGTGAGGAAAATATAAAGCCCGGGACCTGAAAACTGAAACTAATACCTCGGACGGGCTCCGAAGAAAGCCGTGTAAAGCCTCACAAAGCCGAGCGTGATCTGTTTTATGGCCTTATTAAATCTCAGAATTCAACAACACGGCTTAGCGTTACCTCTTGCTCGTTCCTACGAGTTGATTTCGGGCCGCCAAACACCCGAAATCCAAAGGTTTTCCACATAGCACTTCCCTTCTCTTCAATTTATTAAATTGATAAATCAGCACAATGCCGCAAACGGCTACTGGCAGACGAGCGACTCGGCTGACTCGCAACGAGCGTTCTTGCGTTGTTCAAATTCACAAATTTGGCGGCTTAATGATGAAGTGCCGCCTCGGGTAGTGAAAATACAACTGAATTGTTGTGGGTCAGAGCTGTTCTGAACGGAGATTTCGGGTCTCCAGAAGACGCCAACGAAAACTGCGGAAAGTCACTGCGGACTTCAATTTTTGTAATTGTTTTTCAAAACATTGTCAGAAGACATCCCCAAATTGGCGTCGCTGAGTGCCCTTCGCTTTGTGAAAATGCCCTAGCTCCGCCCCTCCCTGTTGTCACGGTAACAAAAGTTGTCCTCTGCATTTTCTGCCCTCCCACAAATGGCTCTCTATTGTGCTGTCGTTCTTCAGTCTTTCTGAATTTTGAACAAAAGCCTTTTTTAAGACAACCAGGAACTGTGTGTAAAATGCCCCCCCCCCCCCCCCACAAAAAAAGAAGCTAACCTTAAGTAAAACCGTTAGCTTCAAAGCAAAACTATACAAAGGGTTAATCCTACATAAAGAGACGAAGTGCGTGTTGGCGCTGGTCCTCATTTTGATTGAGTCGGAAGGGCCTCGGCAAACCGGTTCTACCGTCCCGCCCGTCATCGCGCGCAGAAAAAAAATAAAAGGCCTCGGGGCGACTAAAACACTCCTCACCTCTTTGTCGGGATGCTTCTGCTTGAGCTCCTTGAGAATTTTGGCCATGTCTCTGCGGGTCTCCTCCTCATCCAAGTCCTTCTCGTCGATATCCAAACCCAGCGGGCCGTCCAGGAAGTCCACGGCGTGAGAGTTCAGCATCTTGCCGTCCATCTCGATGTCCACCTGAAGACGGACGAGGCCAACGGTTAACGGGCGAGGTGGCCCGGTGTCAACTTTCAGGGCGACCGGCGTTCAAAATTTGCGTTTTGAAAAGGGGCCAGATGGGTCGGGAAGGTCATTCTTAGATGGGAGGGGGGTGGCACGACTTTAATGCATATGTAAAAATATTTTAAAAAATAGTTCACTCTCAATTTATTCCATTGAAGAACGTCGGCCTCACAGTTGTTATGACCGGGTTTCGAACCCCAGCCCTGCCTGTGTGGAGTTTCCATGTTCTCCACCGCGCCTACGAGGCTTTCCTGCCACATCCCAAAAACGGGCGTTAATTGGAGACCCTAAACTGCCCCGAGGTGGGATTGTGTAAAATATGTAAAGTAGTTGAATGTTTTCACGAAATTTAATTCACGTGTATTATTTTTTTAAGCACGATAACTATTTCATCAAAAATTTCGAAAATAGTTTTTTTTAATAGTAAAAAAATATACTCATGCTCATGTATATAACTGAATTAATACTTTAATTAGTTGATCAATAAAATATTAAATACAGATAATAATACTAATGCTATTTATAATTAACGGAATTAGAATTTTATATGAAAATATATAAATATCTACATCAAATAGTTTATTTTAATGATTAAAAATAATCACTTTTTTGACGTTTTGATGTAATTATTCATTATTGATTTAAAAATTCATTAACCATTTATAAGGATTTTTAGTGAAATGTACATGTAAAATGATTTTTTTTTTTAAAAAAAAAAAAAAAAAAAGATTGTTTATGTTTTGACATCAAGAATGAACTTCATACCGGTATGCCATAAGTTAAAAAACAAAGACTGAATAAATACATTGAAAACAATTCTTGTAATCCAACGGCTACAACAATGCGATTAATGTTGCGGATCAATAAACGGCGAGTGGGCCGCTGGCCCGATCTGGCGTGCGAGCCCTAATTTGGCCGGCCCTGATTACGATGGACAGGAGCAGTTACGAGCGCCGCTTAGGATGATGCAATCCAGGCGAAGATGCAAATTCATTTCAATCTTAAAGTTGAAGTGCGCGTAAAACGCGTGAATCCAAAAACCGGTGCTCTGCGTTTGCGTGCACGTGGCTGCTGGAGGATGCCCGTCACGCATAAACAAGTCCATCTTTTATTTTTGGTTTCATTATGTAACTTTGATTGAAAACGACTCTTCCCTGTGGTACTTGAGGCAAATTGGCAGTTTAACAGTCGGCTCATTTGCATTTCATCACCCCGCGAGGCCGCACTTGGGTTTCACGCCCTCGTCTATTTGGACTACAAGTCTATTACGCTCGCTACGGCGCCTTAAAGAAACACCACATTCAAAGATAAAGCTTCTGAATGGACAGTTTTGTTTTGAGGCTTCCATAAAAGAGAAGACCCCGTTTTTAAAGGATGAAAAAAAAAAAAAAAAGAAATTCCCATCAGGCAGAATATTTGCTGACAGAAACGCGCCAGGCATCAATTTTTAAGTAAGTCCTTAAACGTCAGCGTTTCTCGTCATTGGATGAAGTCAACTTATCAAGCAAAGGACTGGAACTGTAAACAGAGGTCAGGCCCTTTCGCACTGCCTTGATTTCGCCCTTCTGTAATTCGGGGCGAAGTCAACCGGGCAGTTCAGGTCGTTTCAGAGTCTGAACGGAGGAATTTCGCAAGAGACAGCCTTAAAAGTTACCGTTTTGACGCTATCCTGGAAAGAGGAGGGACGAAATCGACTCGGCAATTTTCCACCATCGGTACTCGTACCACATCCGGTGCGGCTCCTGTGTTAAAGGTAAGTTGTCGATTCTCCAACAACTTTTGTGATGTTCAAGAGGCGAAACGGGCTTGGGCTCCACCACCGGTGTCGGATCCATTCACCTGACAACATATTGCTGCGCAGAAGCGCACGAGGTTGCATCAATAGCACCGATACATGATTGCTCTTTGGAGATGGCTCCGGGACAATTTCAAGAGAGCTCTGCGAAAATTGGTGTGCCCAGCTTGGAGGTCTGATCAAGATTTTGGATGGCGTATTTGGGAGGAAAAATGCCGAGTTAGCGGAAGCTTCCTGCCAAGCAACATCCAACTAACTCCTTTCACGTTACGTTCACTTGACGCACATCGGAGGTGTAACGGTAGTGGCGGGTGGACTTCAAACCCTGGCCCCAAAGCCCGCTTCCGTAGCTCCCATTGAAATGAAACATTTCTGATACGACGTCGAGGGTGGCAAATTGCCGAGTTGACTTCAACGCTCCTGGGGAGTTCCGACCGGGTCGGAATTTTCTAAGTCTAAGTCGACCCAAATATAGCATCGCTACCGATCGCTACACAGGACAGCGACCCCATAAAAAGATGGCTTGGATGGAGAGTGTAAGTTTCTTTCGGCTTGTCCCTTTCGGGGTGGCCACAGCGTGTCATCTCAGATGATGTTTGGCACAATTTTTACGCCGGATGCCCTTCCTGACGCAACCCTTCTCAGGGAGTGGAGGCCCCAGTGGGATACGAACCCACAACCCCTGGTTTACCAAACCAGCGCTCTAACCACTGAGCTACGGGGCCTCCGCTTGGATGGAGAGTGTGAAAACAGTTTTTGGTTCCTCGTGTTTCCTGCCTTTTATGGTTTTACTTTTGTTTAGGTTTCCAGTGTGCAATGTCATTTTTAATGGGTTGAATTGTAACATCTGCGACAAACATCTGATAGGAAAGATGACCCAAAGTGCCGGTTGCCTGGAAACACCAAAGACGGAATTGACGAGTAAAATAAAACAGAGGTAGACTTTGCAAGATAAGACAGGGACGGAGCTTTGATGGCGGCGTCGGCGAGCACCAAGGATACCTTAGAAGGAAGCGGCCGGTCGCCCTCGGTCTCGATGATCATGCCACGCTGCTTGCCCGTCCTGTAGCGCTTGTACACGTATTTGTAGAAGAGCAGGCGGCGGTCGGCTATCCAGGCGAATACAACGCAGATGGGGAAAAAGAAGAAGGTGAGCAGGGCCTCCCACACCTGAACCACGCCGGGCGAGATGACCGACAGGATCAGGTAGAGCCAGATGTAGGCGAAGATGCTCCAGGACGCGGTGACGAAGAACACCCGCAGGTGCTTCACCTTCCTGGTCTCGCCGTCGGGCACCACCCAAACGCAAATCCCGATGATGACGAACATGTTGAAGGCGGCCGAGCCCACGATGGTGGAGGGGCCCAGGGTCCCGGCGTCGAAGCCGTGGCCCACCACCTCGATGACGGACAGCAGGATCTCCGGAGCCGAGGAGCCCAGAGCCATGAGGGTGAGGTTGGACACGGTCTCGTTCCAGATGCGCACCGTGGTGGTGCTGGTTTCGCCGTTGGGTTTCTTGATGGTGATCTCCTTCTCCTGGGAGGTGATGACCTCGATAGATGCCATGAAGCGGTCGGCGATGATGGACACGCCCAGGAACATGTACACCAGAGCCACAAAGTACACGGTCGCCCGGGCCACTTTGTCGCCAAACGACGGGTTCATCGGCTCCCACACGGGCAGCATGACACCGGGCGAGCACTCGTCCGCCTTGCCGCAGTCCGTCTTATTGGCGGACACCGCCGACGCTGAGCCGCCCGAGCCGGGCTCGGGGGCGGCGCCGGCCAGCAAAGGCTGAACTCCGACGAGCAGAACGAGGCCGACGATCGCCGGTCTCAGGGCCATGTTGACGGGAGGTGACGACTGATGAGGATGCTGAACCTTTGGGGAAGGAAAGAGGAGAAACGTCACGGGATTTAGTTCGCTGAAATTGAACTTGGGGCACGTGGCACCAGCCGTTGCTTTGATATGAAATGTGGGATATCGTTTACATAGCGTAACGGTGCTCCCGACAGTCCATTTATCGCAAAGAAGGACTTGAATGTGCTCGGGCGGGTTTTGAGCTTCTATTGGATTGCAATGGCCACCGTTGTTCTGCACGCGTACAGCAACCAATCAGCACCTCCGTTTTCATTTACCTTCCAGCAGATGCACGAGCGCTGCAAAATTGATGCGGTTCATAGTGCAGTCAAACAGGAGGCCGAAACTCGAGCAAATCAGCCGGTACCTGGCAGGTGTTTGCATTGCACAAAATTCAAATAACTCCACCAAAGACAAACTTGAATTTCCGACATTCAACAATGTGCCTCCTCCCCAGCCCACACACGCTCTGAAGTCTGCAGGACGTCCGCCCCGCATTCCCCGATAAAAGTCTCCGGCTCAGTCGCAGTAACAAGGTTTGCCGGGTAAACGAGGTTACGGCGTAAAGACGTTTGGCCGGCGGTGGTGCCGCATTCAAAATTGGGTTTTCAATCTGGCTGGCAAGATAACAAACGGTGGGCTGCAAGTCCGGAATTTACAGCCGCTAAGCAAACATCCACTGTTCACACCGCGGCGGGTCGGCGCTAACATTTGCCACAGGTCTCTGGTCTTATTTTCAAATTTGCATTATTTCGCGTAAGAGTAACGCTGGAGCGGATGGACCAATTTTTAACATCCCGTCCAATTTTTCAAATGCCGGGGACTAAAACGTCGCCCGGTGTGGTCTGATTGTCCAACACAGCGCACCGCATACATAAACATGTCTATCTTCATACCAAAACTGAACTAGAAAAGAGTGACGCGGGGCATTGAGACTGCCAGAAAATACAAAGTAAAAGAAATACGCTCGCTGTCCTCTCGGCTTTTCTTGTGGCTACAATACGGTTGCAATACTTTTCTTCAGTATTTCTCTTCAAATGACTGACTTGTTGTACACGTCACAAAAAGTCAAAACGAGCTCTTGCAGCAGTGGGAGCATCACTCGGCTTCCTGATTGGCTAGCGTTTCATTTGTCGTCTCAATCACAGAGTTCGTGGGCGAACGGACGTCGGTGTCGAGGGTTTAAGATCGCAACTGTTGAACAACACTCGGGATTGGCAGCCCGTTGTTTTAAAAGTGGGCGTAAGAAAAATGAGTTAGCGCACTGCATAATACAGAATAATCACTCGGGGTAATTTTCCAGAGACGTCTGACGATCAGGCCTTCGCCGGCTTTGATCGTAAGGAAGAGAAAATGCTCAAATATCAATTGCGGACGCGACCCCCCACCCGTAAATGTTCTGCGACGCATTCACTTCCGGCCCTTTCAGAGCATTTTGACATCGCCATCTACGGGGATCTCTTTGTCGTTGCAGGGCTTAACAAAGCTGAATTTTACAAACAAGCTGGCCACAGCCACCTTTGGAAAAAAGTGCTTGACAAATAAAGAAATGTACGTTGGAGGCAGTGACGATTGTTGCCGTCAATCGTTTTCCAAGCAGATGGGGCGGGGGGGGGGTCGGTGTTAACACATCGGGATCGTCACGATCGACTTTGCAAAATTTGCTTGCAAGAGGGCGAAAATGCTCAAATTCAGGCCGATTTTCTGTCCGCAAGCAATGTCCAGAGTGTCTTTTGTCCATGCGCTTTGGTCCCAATTGCGAAATTGTTGGATTCGTCACATTGGATGTTGTCACAACGATGTATTCAAGCCACGAGTGACAGAATCTCACTTTAGCAGCCCACCCCCGACAGAACAATGTGGTCATTTCCACCCCTAATCATCGTGTTTAAAGCGCAGCGGTGCGCCACGAAAGCAGCCGGCGCGGAGGGGGGCGGTGGTTGCTCTTCGGTCCTTCGCTTGTTGGAGGACAAGAAAAAGAAAAAAACTCCCTGAAGTGAAGAAAAGGGATGAAGAATCCCAAGCAGGCTGAATTATTTATCATCTCCAAATGCCACACAAAGCCTGGCGTGGCCGCACGAGATGAGGAGCTGCTGCTGCTGCTGCGGGATGGATTTGGGAAAACGGCGGCTTAAGGCAGCTCGCGGGATTGATGCTTCATTACGTAGACGCCGTGCGCATCATACGGCCATCCCCAACAAATCATCAGATGAATGCATGCGCTGTACTTACGGAGCTGAGAACGTGACATATTTATGGAACAGAAGTTCTCGTGTGCGGGGGCCGCAGGACTACCGATGCCCCGTCCCGACGCGACGACGGAGAGCAACCCGACCCGATCAATTTGAATTATTTGCACGCTGAAATCGTTTGTGCATTTGCGCAGAGATTCCAGTTAATGCGTCGGAAGACGGTTAAGACCAACGTACAATTGTTGACCACGTGGCGCCGACCGGAGCAGCAAAGACTTGACGCATTTGTCGGTACTTGCGAGGTGCTACTAAAGCCTGACCGTTAAATGGCGTTCTCTGCGTCTGCCTTTGCTATTGATTAATTCCCGAAAGGATTTATTGGTGCGTTTTGTGCAAATGAGCTAGCTGGAGAGCTGTGCAGTCCAAGTCACTTTCTAGGACTTGTATTGATGTGGCTAAAGGTTTTAATTCATCAAATGAGGTTTGTTTACATTTTCAAAATCATTTCAGGAAGGAAAAAAGGAAGAACGCCGTAATATAAAAACAAAACAAAATCGTAAACGTGCACGACGCTGCTCCGTCCGTCCGTCCGTCTTTGGGGCCAAGTACCGTAACGACTGCCACAGAATAGCCAAAGAAAAAGCCAAATAAGAGTTTTTCCTGAGATTCTTTCTTTACCTGTGTTTCGCGAACATCTCATGGGATTTATGTTAAAATTAAATTAACTCCGACATTTGTCAACACCAGCAGTGGGGCAACTTGCTGACAGGCTCAAAGACACCCGAGAGCGACTGGTAAACTCTCGCTGACAGCTTCGGGGCTATTCCGAAACAGGAAAACTGACCTTATCCGTGGACACCCATTAGCAAGTCACGGGCAGACTCGAAAGGCATCTGCGGGCACTCCGTAACGAGCCGGAGTAACTTGTAGTAACCGGGCGGAAACATCTCGATTGACTCGACGACACGTAGACGGACTCCAAGACAATCCCTGGCGACTCAGAGACACCCGCGGAAACGATATAGTAATTATTCTCCCAACAACAATTGAAAAAAAATTGAAAAAAAATGGAAAAACACCTCGACGGAAAGAGCTATTCCAACAATCTTTGGCAATTTCAAATCTGAATAAGATTTGTCATTCGTAAGACTTGTACCTTCTCCTCTTTTCTTTCTTTTTGCAATAAAAACCAACAGAGACAAGATTGCTTCCTTACTTACGGGGCCGGAAAACACAACACAGACTGACCGACGTGGCACTCAAACTAAGATTGGAAGAACTTTTGTGAAACGGCCACGAATACCCAAAGAAAAACCTGAAGGGACAGACCAACCGAGTGGCCTCCGATCGGTCGTCGACCATGAATATCCAAAGCGCCCCCGTTAGCGGCACGGTGAAGTCAATGATGAAACCGTTGGCCTCACAGTTCTGAGGACCAGGGTTCAATTCCCGGCCCCGCGAGTGTGAAGTTTGCACCTCCTCCTCGCTTTTCTCCGGGTGCTCCGCTTTCCTCCCACAACCCAAAAATGTGTGAATTGAAAGACTGTGAATTGCCCGTAGGTGGGATTGTCAGTGTGTACGCTTGTGCCCTGCGATTGGCTGACAGGCAGTTCGACCGTGGCCGGGATGGGCTCCGGCGCTCCGGCGACCTTTGTGAGGATAAGCGTCTCAGAAATGTAGCTCCCATGAGCGCCGGCGCTCGTGCAAACGCAACCGTTTTCCAGAAACATTTGACCGAATTGAAGGATTGCGAAAGCCTCCCTTGATGTTGCGACCTCCTGTTTCCGGGTCTCAGCTGGCCTCTTTTTGTGCTTCTGGAGACGGCAAATTACCGTGGTTGAGACTGAAATCTTCGAGGGCCGAGTAATCAACAATCCCAGGCAGATTCCTAACGGTCGGCGAATGGATTCCGACGTTTGGTCCCAAATTCAATTACAGCACCTTGGCGTGCGTCTCTCGGTCATCATCGCACCGCACTCAATCTCGTTTGTTTTCTTTGCGCAAGAACGAGCTGGATATCGAGTGCCAAGGCAGATTGAGGTCTTTCAAGACACACGACCACGACGCAGCCCCCACCGCTCCCGCTGCCGCTCGCCGATCGAAAAGTCGTCGCAGGGACCATGCCGTAACTACAGCCGACTGCGGTCATCTGTCCACACTCATCACTAACTGGCTAACTGCGGCAATTCATAAAGCAAAAGCTCGAGTAACTTCATCCGCGCGGGGCGAGGACTTTGTTCCCTTTTACCTTTTGTTCCCTCACCGGAACGGAACCGTCGCCGAAAAACCCGGCTACCTCCCAAACTGTGGCTTTTCTCTTTAGCGTACAAGCGCGCGTGTAATATTTACAAAGTGTATTATCTGAGAGGATCTGAAAATGAGTCCTAACAGAGATGAAAAAGTCAATAAATTACAAGCTTTCAATCGATAGACAAAGGATGGTGCAGCGGTGGGATGAAAGCGCTGGAGCAGATATCGCGTGAGTAACACGGGAGAGCGACGCTGGCAGCTCCGCTGATTTCTAATTGAAATATCACGTTCCATAATATCCAACCCCCCCGCCCCCCGTGAGCCGCCATCAAAAAGGCCGGGCTGGCGTTCAAGAGGAACGCGGCGGAAACCGAAACGAGCTGATGCGGAACGAGCGCCAAACACCGATGATGGTCTGGCTGCGGCGGCGAGGTCGGCGGTTTCGCACGAGGCCGTCAAAACGAGCCGCCGGGCGAGATGTTGAAATCGGGTAAAAGGGCGCCTGACGTCAGATGCCATTTCGGGAAGGAAGGAAGGAAGGAAGGAAGACAGATGACAAATCTTTTTCACAAAGTAAGACGTGAATGGTGAACCGCACTTGAAGTCAAAATGGACGCCACACACCAAGCCGTTAAGGGATACAACCATGTGATTACTCTCAACCAATCAGTAAAGAAGGAACAATTTCACTGTGTTACTGTCATTTTTTTTTTTAACTGACATTTGAAAACAGATCTAGAATTATCAGTAGTTACCAATATTTTATTCATGGTCATGTTAAGATTATTTTAAAATTTTTATTTCTTCTTAATCTGCTGATTGGGTAGAGATCGCAGGTTATCAATGTACCATATTTTTCTTAAATATAATCTTAGTTACATTTTCAATCTGCTGATTTATGGGGAATTAAAGCGTTGTTAAATTCCCTCTTGATATGATTTTTTTATGTGGCAATTTTGGGGCATATACTTATCTCAATATAGAAATATGTTTTCTAATTGCTTATTTATTGTTAAATTAATTTTTTTTTTTACAAACTTGTATTAAATTTAAATGAATGCCAATTTCTAAGTGCTTACTGGGTTATAAATATAGATTATAAACATGATTGATTGTATTAAATATCATCTGATTTTGAATTTATGTATTTTGTTGGTCTTTTTCACGATATCATTCTCAATATCCTCTTCTTTTCCTTTCGGCTTGTCCCGATTGCGATGGTTTATTAAATGGCGTGTAAAGTTTAGCATTTTTTTGTTGCACATTTTGGGTGGAACATCAAAGGTTGCCAATATAGTCTAATTGTTATCAAACCTTTCAACATTGCAGATGCTTTTGATATACTTGCTTATGTAAACAATATTAATGTATGTTTTAAAATGATTTGTTGCATGCATGAACATACAGTAGAGTGCATACACATATGTGTTTGTATGCTACCCACATTTGTGTGAATTTTGGTATTTATTTAAATTGCTGACTTGGGGGAGATGTCGTAGATGATCGATGCACACTATCTTGACTAAAAATATTGAAGATGTGTTCAATAGACTCGATTTTGTCCAATTTAACCACGTGTGAACATTATGGGGGGCAGGGGTCTGGGGGGGGGGGGGGGGGGTTGACGCACTCTTAGTGCTCCAAATGAAGCCGACTCTGCATCTTGCACGTGTGTGACTCGGTTAAGGAATCGTTCCCACTAACTGAACGTCTCTTGTTCTTCCTTCTTCTTCGAAAGTGGTACCAGGGCGGCGCAGACTGCCGGAGACAAATTCTTTGTGTGTTGTTCCGTACTCGGCCATTAAATCTGATCCTGATGATGTTTTGGCGGGACTCCGGGTTATCAATATCGATATCCTCGAGGCGTGTCCCGACACCCGCTCAATCCTTGGATTCAATGAGTAACACTTATGAAGTCATTTTCAGTCAGTTACAGGTGCAGTATTTCGTCATCACGGGAACCTGCCAGTGATTGTCTTACTGTCAGAACAAAAAAAAAAATCTTGAAAAAATTTGCCGCAGGCAGTCAGGCGAGACGCAAACAAGTTGCGTCAAACTGAAAGGTTAGACAACGGAGCCGTTCCACCTTCAGGCAGCCCAAACAATCCAGAAAGTTACCAGGAAGCCGAAATCCATGTGCCGCATCCAGGCCAGCTGTTCCCCGCTCGGCCCCCATAATGTCATCCTCCGCTAACTCCTGCAGAGCGCCACCCCCGGCGCTAACTCCGCCAAAGCCCCAACCAAAAGGAGATGGGTGATGACACATATATTACGTGCAATGAATCCGTCGTTTCACGGGAGGACGGCGGCCGCCGGGATGAACCCGATACGTCTGAGTGAATTGGACCCGCGGACGGATGATGAAACCTTGAAAAATGCGAGGCACGGCAAATATTTGGCAGGGTTGGAGGTGGAGGTGAACAGCGAGGCGAACCCAGAAAGACAATGCGGCAAAGTAGGACGTTGTGGATTAGAAAAACATCACGAGAACCGTGTTAGCCTTGATCTTGAAGTCTGCTTCCCGGTCCCATCCGGGGTATTTCATTTTGAAAGTCCAAAAGGGCGACCCGCGGTGTCCTGTTGCATGACGAGAACATTTGTCAGCTCGCTCTTTGGGCTTTCCGCACGCCTGCAGTTACATCTGTCATTAATCATCTTTTCTTTTATAGCCTCCGCTTCCGAAAACGATCACAGAACGGTCAGCAACTAGGGTGGTAAACACGGGCTAAAATTAGAGTACGGACTTTGAATGTCGGTTCAAGGTCTGGTCGCGGCTACAAAGGTTCTTCGGTAATACCTGGAGTATCAGACCTCAGATAGACAGAAAGTGAGGTGTGCGATCTGTTGTTGTTGTTGTTGTTGTTGTTGTTGTTTTTGTCCCACCTTTCAGAGTATTCTGGGAACATGTCAGGTCAAAACAAAAATGTTTAAGACATCTACAGACTATAGACTACGTGGAATTTGTTGAAGAAATTGGTCAAATACTTGACGACTCGACTTGACTAGCCTGCGTTGACATTCGACAGTTGAGGTAGGCCATTGCAGTCTCATCTTCCAAATGGCCAATTTCAATTTCTGTCGACGTCGCGTGGGGCGGCGAAATGCCAGCCCCAGACAACATTCTTTGTTTGTCCGGGAGTACTGAAATTGGCCGGTCGTGGAAAAGCGTGGCGGTTAGCCTTGCTAGCTTCAGCTATTCCAATGCCGCCTTGGAACTGGAGACCAGGATCAAGTCGATCAGCAAAGTACAAAGATAGAAACTGCGGCTTCGGGCGGAGTCCAACGGGTACTGTAGATGAGTGGTGGCACATTTTGTTTCCGGACCTTTTTGGAATGAACTTGAAGTCTGAAAATTAGTCCAAGGAGCGTTCCTGTGGGCTGCAACTTGGAATCCAATCACGAGTTGGCAGCACACGAACGTCGTTAAGGGACACAACTACTTTATCCCAGTTTTGGACTCAATTTATTGGTTCTGGACCTGACGCCAAAGAACCTGGTAGATAGCTACAAACCATCAACATGAAAGGAGTGTACATTGTACCTTAAGGAACAAAAATGGACACAAAATCCTACTGTAGCACTAGTTGTAGTACTTTTAAGTATCAAAACGGTTGAAAGAACCACACGGTTGCTTTCGGTCACAGCCTGCGAAGAAGCGAATTCCATCAACACGCCATACATCAACTTGCTAATTCCTCACACGTAAAGTGCTTTGGATCCATCCATAATCAAGCAGTGAACATCCGACATCCGTGGGCGTCGCGTGCGTGTACTACTACAGGATCGACTGACTTATACAAAAGTGAGTAGGGGGAGGGGGTACTTGCATAAGGTTACGCATACAGATGCCAAATGAGGAATGTGTGAAATTATTCGCACAAGTATGTTATCATGGTCCCAAGAAGAAAAAAAACGGTCACATTAATATTCAGACTAATGATCACGCGGATGCGCAATCTGAAAGCCACGACGTGCTCCTCATAGCCTGCACGCCATCATTGTTCGTTGCGACAACGACGATTTCCAACCAGCGTGCCGTGAGAGCTCATCCGCTGTACCCTGGGAAATGATCAAAATTCACTTAATCTTCTGAGGATAAGCGGCTCAGAAAATGGATGGATGCTCATAATGTGATTTCTTGACAACAAAAGATGTATCTTTGTTCATCTGTCATCTGTTGATGGCAGAACGTGTAGAAGTGACTTGCGCATCCACCGTTTGCGGCATTTTGGATTGTTGGAGTGCCGTGAGAGTTTTCAAATGCAAGATATGTGCCTCGGATCAATAAAAGTTGACAATCAGCGATCGAAGGAGATTAGAATGCAAAAAAAAAAAAAAAAAACTAAACTAAAACGTCTTTTGGAGCCATCAGCCGTGTGGGACAGCGGCTGCCGTGTCAGTCAGAAAACCCTCCAGAGTGGATTCCGTGCATTTGCCCGGGATAATATCGCCTTTTATTGCATTCAAAATAATTGAAAAGGACAAAATTATCCCTCAGAACCAGGCAAATATCTTATATATTCTTCACGTGGGGCACTGCCCCACTTGCCCCTACTGGCAAAGAATTGCAAGTGTCACACAAGATGAAGCTGAATGCACGAAATGTAGAGTCATTGAATCCGCGTTCCATCGTAAAATATTTTTGCAACGATTAGGGCAGGGTCCACGCGCTTGTTGCTGGGCAGAGTTCGTCGGGCTCAATCGTGATTGCCCCGCCGCCCAATTAAAAAAAAAAAAAAAAAAAAGACACGACACATTGTTTAGAAATAACGTGAAAAAAAGTACAGCATTGTGCGAATGAGTAAGTTCAAACGTAAAACGTGAAGTCATCGGATCAACGTTCCACATGCCAATGAAATTCAGATTAGGGCAACAAACGCGGCCCGTCCAAAGGAAAAACGCCAGAATACGCAAGAAATCATGTGGAAAATGAAATAAGCAATCAAGTCATTCAAGTAGAAGTAACTCCAAGCACGTCGCTCAAGCGTGGGGCACTGCCCTTCCGGACTACGAACAGCCTTGATGACACTCGAAGTCAAAATTGGAAATCCGACAAGAAGTCAACGTGAAAACGAGCTTTTGAGCCAACAACATGTCGTGAATGTCGAGACCGACCCGGGCGAGGGCGAAACAAAATTCATCAACTTCAAGGCAAACTCAGCAGATTATGTTCAATGATAAATGAAATTCAGATTTGGTTTTTGAGCTTTTTGGTTGAAATCTTTCCTCCACAATCAGGGCCCTTCAATTTGTCGTCCTCGGACTCGGCGCTGGTCCACGAAAAGTCGACATACGTCGGAATTGACCAACAAATAAAACCGCTGACTCTCGACTTTTTCACGAGCAAAATCTTCAACTGTAGTCGCTTACTTCTGGTTACGGAGGGGCAGCGGTGCGCCTGCCCCTTCCAATCAAATCATCAATCCCCAATTTCAGATTTCCAAGGAGTCACTGGACCAAAGTTCCAGATCCCAATGAAATCTGCTTTAAAACCATCAGAGGGCAAATTTTGTACTTGTTGGTCGGGTTTCCAGAATTGCTTCACGGGCCAAGCTAAAATTAAAAAGAGGGGAAAAATGAATGGATTTCATCATTGGATCAAAACTCTCACGAGGTGCCATCGAGCAGTTGCCCCGAATGAGACAAACTCGTCATTGTGAAGGTCAAAGCACAGTTTTCAAACATCATCTGTCCAATTTTCTCGGTGAACTTCCGATGAAAACAAGCAGTTTGTCTATGAGCTCAATCAAAGATAATCGGAATTTGTATACGTCGTATTTATGACCCCCAAAAATTCCATCGTGGACTTTGCCGAAGAAATTCAATTTTGAGGTCTTCTGGCGACATTGACGACGAGGTAACGCCGCCGCCGCCGCTGATCGGCAATGATGAACGATCGATGCGATCGGTCGGCCATCGGATTTCAACCACTGGGGTGCGAGTAACTGAGTGTCGCCCCCCCCGGACGGACGGATGGATGTCAATCTCATCTCCACTTGATCCCTTTCCTCAGTCATCCATTAACACCTGCGACCCCTGACCTTTTTTTTTTTTCTCCGGTGTTTACCGTAAACAGCAGTTTCCTTTTTTTTTTTTTTTACGCACTAGCGGAGGCGCTCAAAGCTGTTCAAACAATCGTCGGCGTTAAAGCAAACACGCCGGTTGTTTGTCATCCGCGGCGTCATCGAGATTATTCGGGCATGAACGCCGACCGCTCCGGGGAAGTGTGCGGCGATCGCCGTTGACATCAATCCGAGATGATTCGTTTCTAGAGGCACGACGAGACGGTTTTCGTTCACGTCTCTGATTCCGGGACAGGCGGGATGGAAAATGCCTGGAAAGCCTTCCGGTGACGGGACCGCACAGTCGCCGTACAAGTGCCCGGTTGGCTCGTCGAGATTTGCTTGCTCAAAGAGAAAAGCATCATCTCTCGTGCATGCGCAATGTGCATTCATATTTAGAAAGGGGGGTCCAATTAGGAGCTCAATAACTTGGACCTTCAAAGTCTTATTTAAAAAGGGGGCGGGGGGGGGGGCAAGGATGCGCTCAACGTGCGTGATTGTCATTCCTGCACAAAAAAGAAGCGAGAGAACTGTCGAGCCCAGGTGGTCCATTTTTGTTTGAAATTACGACCCCCCCCCCACCCCCACCCCAAATACGTGCAGGAGAAAGTTCCTACCTTCCGTGGGAGCTGTTGAGGTGATCGGCGCGGAGGTGATCGGAGTGGAGGTGCGCCAAGTGGAGCGCCCTCCTCTTATAAGCGCCGAGGCGGCGGACGGAGCCCCCCGAGCGAAGGCGCACACAAGTCGGAGGAGGAGGAGGAGGAGGAGGGGGGTGGGGGTGGGCGTCGGGGGAGGAGGAGGAGGAGGAGGAGGAGGTGATGGTGGTGCTGGTGCTGGTGGTGGTGGTGGTGGTGGTGGTGGTGGGGAGGCAGACCAGTCCGGATTCCCATGCACACGGGCACTTCTTTTCTTTTCTTCCTCTTCTTTTTCTTGTTCTTGTCGCCGCTGCTCCCTCGTTCGTTTGTTTGCTTGTTTATCTGCTGCTGGTGGTGGCGGCGGCGGCGGGGGGGTCTTTCCATGGAGCGCCCCCGGAGCGACCTGAATGACCGCGGCGGCGGAGCGGCAGCGGCAGCGGCAGCGGCAGCGACGCAGCCCGCATGTGTGCCGGGGTTGGGACCGGAGTGGAGAGGGGGAGGGAGGCTCGTCTTCCTCATTCTTCCTCTTACGCTTACCCCCACCCACTCTCTCTCTCTCTCTCTCTCTCTCTCTCTCTCTCTCTCTCTCTCTCTCTCTCTCTCTCTAGCAAACACTCCTTTTTCTTTTTTTCCCTTCACACGCCCCCCCCCCTTCTTTTTTTTTCTGGGCTTACTTGAGCCCGCAGGACAATCGGTGCCGTGCCACACCTGCTTGCGCCATCAGTCGCTACACTGGAATGTTTTCATGCAACAAAAATTAAAAAAAAAAAAAAAATAGATACATAATGAACGCAGTGCTGCTTTCTTAAATGTTGCGTAAATTCATGTAAGAATACATGGGCATGAGGGAGAACAAAATTGCAAAGACCTCGCAGAACTTTTTTTGTTTTTTTTAACTTTTGAAGATTGAAAAAAGGAAGCTATTCCGTGAAATCTGTGAAATTAATAAAAAAAAAACATGTGAACGGAGTTTTAGTTATATAACAGATGATTAGTTGCTAGTTTTGTTTTAGTTTACTACAGATGGGCAAGGAAGGTTTTTTTTTGTCACAATGTCTTCGATGGGTGCTGCTGTTCTGGTTAGCACCAGATTGCAAATGAGGAGTTCACACTCTTATGTCCATTGTGCAAATGATACGCAAGATAATTACTGGAGGAGCGTTAATGTTTTGATTCCACTAATTTGTTTGGAAAGGTCAGCGTGCGTTTGAGGGAAGCGTGCCGTGGTCATCTCGTCCTCGACGGGTGCTGCTGTTTTGGTTAGCAAGTGTGCGCGCTGGGCGCTCACCCCAAATTGAGATGCTTAGAAAAATGAAAGTTTACGACGTCAAGTCTGCAACGTACTCACGCAGACGATTCATTTATACATCGAGGATCTCGCCTTACGTCATTGCTAATTTTGCACGGAGACAAGTAAATATTTTAACAAACTGGCACTAGAACGTGCACAAAGACACACTCAGAGGTTAGGTGGAGTACGGCGGGCTCGAGTCACGCGGCCGAAGGCGACACGGACAAACGCAAAACTGAGTCACTCAGCTTTGGCGCATCCAGCGTCCTGCGACACTTCCACCGTGTCCTTTTTCGTCATCCGGTCGGAACGAGAGCCTCTGAAAGCAACCCGCGACGCCGTCGAAGCTTGTAGTCGTCGGCCCCTTTCACGCGGCCGAGTCGCGAAGACGTAACCGGATTAGGAGGGCCGCGATCGCGACGGGGGTCGTTCGCGCAGCTGTTGCGGCTTCCCCTCTTTAGATGACGAGTCTCGGATGTTGAACTGGGCCCGCCGGACGCCGCCCGCGACGTGTTGCGTCACAAATGGCACTCGGTTCCCCCGACGCCGAAGGGGAAAACAACGCGAGAAATTACGGATGTCCAAAAGAGAGTGGACAGAATCACGTGACGGATCGCATGAGGCGTCCACATTGGCGTGCCGGCGCATCCCTCGCTTTTTTCTTTCTTCCTCTCTTTTTCACCTGCAGCCACTCCTGTCTTATTGGGGGCAGCTGAAAATAAAAAAAAAAACTATTCCGGGGAAGGGAGGGGGAGCCGAGGCAAAAAAAAAAAAAAAAAAGAAGAAGAAGAAGAAAAGCCCAGGGCTCTTCTTCTTCTCCTTCTCCTTCTCTTCCCGAGCAGCTTCAACATGACACTGCTAAATGAAAGCCAGCAAAGATGGCACCCATGCGATCACGACGCAGGGAGATCAAAACGGCAGACGCAAAATGTGTGGCTTTAAAAACGGCCTTTTCGGGGTCCGCGTCGCGCGGAATTCGGCGATGGAAATAGAAAGCCGGCGCACAGAAAATAGCATCAGAAAGACAAGCGGCAGAGAAGTGAGGAAGACAAGGCCGCTTTATTTATATTTAGCAACGCTCGCGACGCCTCGGGAAAACCGCTGATACGTGAGCCAAAGCCATATTACGCATGCTGCACTTGCATTTTCATATTTCAAAGGGTTTCAATAACGCACAACTGTTTACTTTTCATGGGGGGGGGGGGGGGGGGGGCATCCACATGCCACAAAAGGTTTGAAAAAAAGTGCACCAAATATCGATCGAAACCGCCCACACGAAAGTGAACGGGAAGTCGGCAATTTTGCTTTGAAGCCTCCATTTGGGGCAAATTCCAGCGCTTCCTCCTGAAATGAGCGCAAATATTTTGGCCAATTCTAAACTTGCTACATTTTTTTCAATACAATCTCATGTGGCAAAGGTCAAATTAAAATTATTAACTATTTGAAAAGGCTTGAAAAAAGTCCCAGACGCCAACCGACACAAAATTCAGTGGCCGTCATATCAAAACGTGACTCCCGTCCGAAATTGTGCAAGCAGTCGGCCATTTTGGTTTTAGTTGCCCCATTCCATCCACCCCAGAAAAACATCTTAATAGCAAATAGGAACGACATTGATTGTGCAATAAGATACATTTGAATCACAAAAGTAAATGGGATTTATTGCCAATTAAGAATGATATATTTCAACTAAATTTGAATTCCTGCCACTTGTGGCAATATTTGATCGGCAAATTCATGCAAGGTTATGCAACAATTATGTTCAATTCCAAGATAAAAGTGCTCCCTTTTCGTGTTTTATACAACCTTGGGATTGTTCTTGTCATTCCTTTTAGTGTTCAGCTGCTAACATCCTCGATTGCATTCAGTAACGGAGGAGATGACATAAAAACGGGGGGAAAAAATAACGCACAAAATGGAGAAGGGCGGCAAACGCTGGACACGAGTCCAAATATTTTGGCGTTTTTCTTCTTCAACGCAAGGAAGCAGCCAGGAGAGGAAGTGATGGAGCTTGAGAGAAATATGGTGCTGAGGCAAAAAGGGAGGCGGGGACAAAAACAGCACATCCATATTTCTGCGCTTGGAGGGGAAAAGGCCGTCTTTGTAGTAAGCAAAAACCCATGAAGCGGACGCGGCTTTACTTACATGAGACGACACTTGTTGTTTGTCTTGTTTTGTTTATCTGTAAAGTAAACGCTTGGCCCAGAAACGACACATCAGCCAATCGGAAGGCTGAAGAAAATCATTTGGGGAAAAGCTTTGGAGGAAAGCCGCCAAGTGGAATTGCGCGACGCTCACCAATCGCACACTTCAAGTTGAAGTTAACTACAGAACGGCGCCCAAAAAAAAAAAAAAAAAAAAAAAAAAAAATCATTTTAACTTTGGGGAACATATGCAAGCACGAAATGCAACTACTTGAAAAAAAAAAAAAAAAAAACTGGACGTAATTCACATTAATATAAACTCATCATCATGATTCATGAAAGCATTTTCTTTCAAACACAAAGAACTATAATGAGAATAGGACGTATATTATTGATGTGACTTTTTTCCATTCACGTGTGTAATTATTAACATATTATGGACATTATGAGTCATCACAAATACAAATACATTTCGTATTTTCTTATTTTTACTGAAATAGAACCATATTTAAGATGTGCAATATGTAGGTATATATTTTTATTTTATTTCAAACAATTACATTTATGAAGTAAATATTTTTCCCAGTATGTATGTTGTTGTGATCATCAAAGGGATAAAGTCAAATTAAAAAAAAAAAAAGGGGGGGAATAAACAAATCTTGATCGTCATCACAATAAGCATTTTCCCATTCCTTTCGAGTCCTACTATGGAAGTATGAATTTATTTCATTTTTTTAAATTGAAATGTTATTCTCCAACATTTAAAAGTAGAACGTACGACTCCCCTCCAGCTTTTCAACCATCTGTGAATCAAGATGGCCTCCTTGGAAAAAGCGACAAGTCTTCTCTTGATTTTCCTTTTTTTTTAATAAGCGCGCTGCCTAATTTTGAGTTTTGTTTCCCCCTCCCCCCCCCCTCCACTTTCCATCTTTTGTCCCCTTTTGACATCCTCGGAGCTTTTTGTTCATTAGCAGCAGCAGCAGCTCCAAAGACGCTTGACATTTCTGCAAGTGCTAATCTCAGAGGACACGTGACATGTTTCCGCTTAGTCTGGCAAACCACGACGACGATTGCGGGTCGGTCACCTGTGGCCATCAAAAGCCCCCAGCGGAAGGACGAGCGGAGTTGAGGCCGAGCCGCGCGAGAGTATTTGGACCGCACGCGTGGATTACGGGACAATAGGAGTAATTATATTAATTGAGCCCCTCGGAACGGCTCTGTTGTTGTCATTTTGCAGGAGGGGCCATTTCAACTTTTATGGCTTTATATCCTGGTGATTTATTGCACGCGGTAATGATTCCTTCTTCTGGACACTTGTTCTTACATTTGGTGGTTTTGCTCATATTTTGCCATGACTGATCATTCGGGACATGAATCATTCATTCACACAGTTAGTTACTTGTAATTATCCTATTGAAAATGTTGCTTTGACATACAAGTTGGACACATTCCATGACCAAGCTTGAAAGAAATCATTGGCGTCTCAAATCACCGTTTCCCACTGAAATGAATGGAAATGCCATGAATCCGTTTCAGCCCCTCTAAAAAAACAACAAAAAAGAAATGTGTCATACTTTTTTTGATGAATATAAAGTATTATTTTAAAATTGAGAAGTAAGGAATGTTGTCTTTGGGAGATTTTATGAATAATTGTCTCCCGCGGCTGGACCTGCCTTGGCCACAAGGGGTCAGGATCATATGGACATACGTATAGTATATATCCGAAGAAGACAGTGCCAACTGCTCATTTTATTTCTACTTCTATATTTATTTTTTTGAGAGGCTAAAGAATCCACGCCCGTGAAACGAGGCGCTACACATTTGCTCCGTCGCATTTCCATTTCGATCGGGATTCCTTGTCGCGTACGCTGAAGATCAAACGCTTCCCACCCAGCGACATCATCTGGCTGTGAGGAAAAATGATCTCCATATTACATCATTTTTGGCCATCTTGAGCTAATCTCCTCGAACAGCGTCGCGCTTCAGGCTTCCCCGGCGTCAAAAAGCGTGTCCGGTGCCTTCTGTATGTCGCAGCCTGGTGCCGCGTCCCGGGGATTTAATCAAGTGAAAGCCCGCCGGGCGTATTTGCGCTGCACTTTGGTGCGACATTTCTCAAATCAGGCGGCAGATTTATCACAAGGGAGGTGTGCGCCGCCGCCGGTTGCACGCTCGAGATTTAGTGAAAGCCAGGAGACGCGCTCTGAAACGATAATAAGTCAAATGCGGAGCGCTGGAAAGAGGATCCATCCCCAAAAGCAGTAAAAAAAAAAAAAAAGGTCATTCCTTCCTGATAAGGCCAGGCGCGTCATTACTTGATTATTTATGTATTTTGCAGGGGAAAGTGTGCATTATTTCAAGCAGAGTTCATTTCCATTGTTCTGGGTGGTGGCGATCGCAAAACGACTCGATAGTAGCGATCACGTAAATTCGGAACACGCGCCGGTGTCAAACTCGTAGTTCAGGGGCCCACGTACAGCCCAGTTTGATTTCAAAAGGCCGCACCAACAGAATCTTTCCATACTTGATATTACAACTGATTACAAGAAGTTTTTTTTCTCTGTTTGCAAAAAAAAAAAGTCAGAAATACCTACAGAAAATCTAAAGATGAAATAACTTTTTAAAAAAAATAACCAGATGGAAATTTCTAGACAAAACTTTTGCCATCATTTGTGCACAGTAACTAATCACAGTGAATGCAACTTAAGGCACAAAACAAAAGTCACAGCTACTTGAAATGAAAACAATTTATGAATACCAAGGAATTATTACTATTATATTTTCTACATAAAAACGTGATTTTTAAAATTATCCTTATTTTTTCCATGCCACAGGCCGGATTGGAAATCCCTTGCTGGCCGATTTTGGCCCGTGGGCTACGTGTTTGACACCCCCATCATAGTGTTCTTTTTATTCTTTGGATTAATTCAGAATAAAGATTTGCAAAGTAGTCTAATTCCAATGACAAACCTTTGCGAGTTCATTACTGCCACCTGCAGGTATGGAGTGGAACAGTAATGACAAAAAAATGGTGACTTTGACTTTGTTGGGTTTTTTTTTTTCTTTTTTAAATTGATATGATATCATCGTTGGCGGGCCCCCACCTCCCATTCTAGTCTCTTTTTTTTTTTTTTCCCCAAGAGCTCTTGATCTCATTAAATTAGATGTTGCGTCCGACGAGAGTCCATCGACTTCATAAATAAATGGATGCGCTCACCATATTAGAACCGGCGCGACGCGGCCCACCAAAAGAGACGACATTTTCCCCAAATCCGTCCCATTCGTCCGTCGCCGCGGACAAGGTCGGACGCGCGCTGTCAAGCCCGTTTGGGCTCACTAAATCAAGCGGGGCAGAACCGAGTTTCGCCCAACAAAAGCCGGCCGGGATGGAGACGGAGACGGAGACGGAAACGGAGTCACCTTCCTGGCCTACGACTTTGACACGTTTTACTTGAGTCATCGCGCATGAAAGGACTGCAAAGTCCCAAAGGTGGAAACGACATTAGGTCGACCTCATCTGGAAGGTCAAATTAAAAAAAAAAAAAAAGAAATCAACTAAAACCAGGAAGTCTCTCATTGCTGCGGACGTGGACAAATGCACGCAACGTAATCCCAAAATGAAGTGTACTGCGTCTGCATCTGTCAATTATGCCAGCGTTGATTATTCCGAAAGCCGGAGGCTCATCTGTTCCGCATGGGTCACTTCATTTCATTCCGTCACGTTCTTCGCTTGTCTTAATCGTGATTGCCTAATTTTCCTTTTTAACGATTACGTCTTCCAAGGAGGCCTGAAAATGGCAGCTTCATATCAAAATGGCAGACTTCCTGTGAGCTTTTAGTTCAAGGGGGGGGGGGTTGTGTTACCAAGTAAAATTCCCTTCAGGGGCTGAATTGTGAAAACATTCCAGAGGAGATTTTTGAAGGGTACGCGGAAATGTCCCAAATCCTCCTTAAAATGGCCGCTTCAGACCTAACTGGCAAGACGTGGAATTCCCCCAAAATGCCCGAAAAGAAAGTTCACTATTGCGATTGTTGGTCGAGCTTCGTTGCGTCAGGCTGAGGATTTCCAAATGTCCCCTTGTCGCAAATCCGTCCCATCCTCGTTAACTCCGACACGCATTGGTCGCCTTTCTGGATCTCAAAAGAGAAACCCGAACGACAAGCGCAGCCACGGAGGCGACCGTTGCGACTCCGCTGCAGACGGGAAGCGAAATTCCCAGCCGGGAAAACGCGGCCAGAAAGACAAAAGAGAGAAATGTCGCCAAGAAATCTTTGAGATAAGCCACTCCACCTTTCATCTGTTTTGTCCATTTTGATTTTTCACATCGGTATTGACGGAAGTGTGACCTCTCTGCAAAGATCCGAAAGTGGAGGAAAGAAGAAAGAAGAAATGATGAAGCTCAAGAGTCGGTCCTCACTTTTTCCACAGCTGGAACGGCTTTCGCTCTTCTGGGCGTCTACTAGAACTTTGGTTGCATCCACTTGTCCAAAATGTCTTCATAAAAGGACAAATGAATTAGCTAAGCGGTCTCGTCCGACGTGAGACGGATAAATTCATCGATCAGGAGGAAGGTCCGAATACTTTTGTCCTTCAAGTAACGGCTGTGATGACATTTGAACAAAAGCGTCGGTCAGCGTGGTTTGCTTCTCCTTTTGTGTTTACCTCAATGGCACCGCCAAGCGTGACTTTTGGTTTTTACTTTTGGAGGTCGTGACCCTTTGTGTACACACAAATGCGCACATGTGCGTGCCGCAAGCTACCCTCTTTTCTTCCGTCGGTGACTTCCGCCATGAATTGGGCTCCCGTGACAAAAAATCTGCCCGAAACCGAGGACCACTTGCGCCTCACGTGGCCAAATCCAATTGGTCCAAAGAACTGAACTACTGCTCATTATCGGTGGTGTGCCGCTACTTGTCTTTAATTTTTTGGCAAAGCAGTGTACGGCATTTTCATCGTAAAAAGGAACCTCTTTGCTCAGAATTCACTGAAGAAAAGTCCTTCTTGTTCAGTTGAAAAGAATCGCTTGTAATGAAGTGAGCACCCTGCACGGCTTTTTATCAGCGAGCTTTTCAAAGGCCAATTTTTTTGGGGCGCCCTCCCCGCTTTGGCCGATTCTCATTTCCATCTTAATAGCGAGCGACGACCGCGTTTTTGCTTCCCTTTCATTTCCCGTCTTTCGCTCCGCCGAGGAAATTGCTCGAATCCGTTCGGTCCGGCTCGCCGTTCGTCGCAAAATTGATTGAACGACGCGGCGTCGGTCGCGTTTTGTCACGCAAATGCAAATGTTGACGGGGTTCAAATGTTTGTCAGGAAGCACAATGGCCTCATTGTTGGAAATAATTGCCGCGCAATATTTGGTGCGTTGAACCCGGCAATTTGCGCTGCATTGACAAAGATGACAATCCTCACTTTTGATTGACACAGTCGAGCGCGTTATTGATTAGTGAGGCTGTCGTCCGACCGCGCTGAGAGCAGACGATCAGCAAAAGCGAGCATTTTTACGAGGTGGCTGCTGGGTTTTTACTAAACTTCCATGCATCCATTTTCTTAGCCGCTTATCCTCCTCACAAGGGTCGCGGGGAGTGCTGGAGCCTACCCAAGCTGTCAACGGGCAGGAGGCGGGTGGGGTACGCCCTGAACCGGTTGCCAGCCAATCGTAGGGCGCACCGAGACAGACAACCAATCGCACTCAAAATCACACCTTGGGGCAATTTAGAGTGTCCAATTCATGTTAATGTTGCATGCATGCAGAGGAACAATTAGAAAATATGTACGTGAATGAGAAAAGTGGAGGGGGACGAGTGAGGCTACAGGGAGAAGAGATGGCGAGGGTGGACGACTTCAAATATTTCGGGTCAACAATCCAGCGCAATGGTGAGTGTGGTCGGGAAGTGAAGAAACGGGTCCAAGCGGGTTGGAACAGCTGGCGAAAGGTGTCTGCTGTGTTATGTGACAGAAGAGTCTCCGCTAGGACGAAGGGCAAAGTTTACAAAACAGCGGCGAGGGCGGCCATGATGGACGGATGAGAGACGGCGACGCTGAAGAGACGACAGGAAGCAGAACTGGAGGTGGCAGAAATGAAGATGTTGAGGTTCTCGCTCGGATAGGATTAGAAATGAGCTCGTTAGAGGGAGGGACAGCCAAAGATGGATGTTTTGCTGACAAGGTTCGAGAGAGCAGACTTGGATGGTTTTGGACATGTCCAGAGGTGAGAGAGGCAGGAAGTTGGTGGTCGGGTGCTGAGGATGGAGCTGCCAGGCGAAAGGGCGAGAGGAAGACCAAAGAGAAGGTTGATGGATGTGGTGAGGGAAGACATGAGGGCGGTTGGGGTGTTAAGAGAGGAAGATGGCAAAAGATGACACGCTCTGGCCACCCCTACCGGGACAAGCCGAAAGGAAAAAAAAAAGAAGAATTAATGTTGCATGTTTTGGGGATGTGGGAGGAATTTTTTTTTTTTTTTTTAAACAATTCTAAAAACTCCTTGAAGTTTGATTTGACAAAGGCTCTCATTTTGAAATGCGCTGCTCTTTGTGTCCCAGAACTGACGCAAGCGCGCCGAACAAAACGAATACGTCAATGCGGAGAGACTTGCAGATGGCGTAAGCGGCCCTAATCATAATTGCCATAATAAGCGCGACGCCTCCTCGTCTGGTCGCATCGCGCCTCTCGCCTGCCGACTCATTTGGCCCGTCGCGAGTCATTTCTCACGGGCGACGGCGACGTCTCTGAGCGGGTTCGAAAGTTTTCATCTAGATATCGAGGAGAAGAAGTAACATAGTTGATTATTATGTAGCAGTCATTCAGAAAGATCTGTTTATTTTTTTCCCATTGGACAGAAACGGGTTTGATTGATTCCAGCGTGTACAACTAAAGTTCTTCTCCAAATACTCTATTGTGACCTTTTATAGCACTTGAAGGCCCGGATGGCTTCGCGCCTGCAAACGTCGCGGCAGCTCGCCTTCGTGTTAGCGCTGGCTGGAGACTGAGTGAGCCGTCACTGTTGCGCTCCGACTCTTAAAAAAAAAAAAAAAAATGGATGACCCTATCGGACCAAACCGGTCCAGACGCCCACCGATGGAACGGCGGCGTCGCTCGCTTGAAGAATAACCGGGAAGAAGCGTGACTTGTCCAAGAAATGATCTTTTAACCGGCGACGCAATCCCAATCAATCATTTGCAGTAGATTGCTTTTGGGGACGGAGAGAAGTTGGCCATCAGCAGTGATTCATGGCGCCAACCTCTTGTGATTTTTTTTTTTTTTTAGCTTTGAGACCTTTACAACGTTTTACCATTGAGTCCATCATGAGGTTTTAGACAAATACTCTGTAAGGCAATCATGTCAGGGCCAAGAATTCCCGTTTTTGCATCGAAGTAGCTCATCAAACAACCATTTGGAAGGTCCCACAAGTGAAAAAGGAGCTTCCCTGAAATTGCGGTCATTCACGAGCAAAGCTGGGGTGACGTTCGCCTCTTGACGTGCAAAAGTTTCAAGACATTTGCAAAAACGTTTGGGGATTTCATCATCCACGGGCCACAATATCATCAAAAGGTTCTGAAAATCTGGAATAATCGCTGCATGTAAGCGACAAGGCCGAAAAGCAACATCGAACGGCCGTGACCTTCGACCCCTCGGGGGGCAGCGCACCAAAAACCGACATCAACTCGTAAAGGATATCATCACGTGGGCTCAAAAACGCTTTGGGGAAATCCCTAAGTCCAACTTAAAACTCGACTATAAAAAGACAGCCTCTGTCATGTTACGGGGCGGTGTGAGTGCCGACGGGATGCGTAACGTACATATCTGTGAATATGAATACCACATACAGGTTTTGGACAAACATGCCGCCATCCAAGCAACGTCTTTTTCATGCCTATTTCAGCAAGACAATGCCAAAGCGCACTCTGCACATCTTACAGCAGCCTGGATTCGTAGTAAAACGGTGCGGGTACGAGACCGGCCTGCCTGCAGACCGGACCTGCCTCCCATTGAAAATGACGTGATGCATTACGAAGCGTAAAATGTGACGACGGAGACCCCGGACCGTTGAACAGCTGAAAGGAATTCCACCTACAAAGCTTCAACAATTCGTGTCCGCGGTTCTCAAGGGTTTATTGAATGTTGCTCAAGGGTTTTGTACAAGAGTAAGTTAAACGTTACAAGCTCAGTGACAGACGGAATGAAAGTAAAAAATTTTGCCGCTTGCGTGTGTGCTCTGTCAGACGTCGTCTCCTCGCTCGCGCTGGCCACTGATTTGATGTCAAAAGACGCAGAAATGAATTTGTCGTCCCGACTGGCCCGCTCGCGTGTACCTTCGTCCTTTCAAGCGTCAAACGCCAAAATGTTTGCATTTCAAACGCCGCCACGCACTTGTCGGCTGTGGCGTGGAAATTCATTTGCTTTGGTGACGATTAAGCACGTACGTGCGCGACCGAGCCAATTCAAAAAAGATCCAATAGTGTACGTATACACCTTTCTCCTCAAGCCTGCCGAGTTACACACCCGTGCAACTGACGACTCGATGAGATTTGAAATTTCACACAATTTTCATCTTTTCATCCTGGTTCCTTCGTTTTCCAAGAGGAGGCCAATCTGCTTTTGACAGGCGCAGCTGGAAGTGAAGCGTCAGCCGCGAATGCACGCGTTCACGTCGCATGGATGGCGCCGACAGCTCCGTCTCGTCGGAAAAAGGAGCCGAGCGGGGGGGCGTCACATACACGGCAACTGGCGTCCTGCGAGTGGGTACGCGTTAGCGCTCAGATGGAGTCTTGGCGTCTGTTCACACGGCGAGCGTCATCTTCCGTGCTATTCCATACGCGATACGTCTTTCCTGACGGAAGCATCTGGATATCGCTCGCCAATTTGGCTTTGTCGGGAAAAACTTTCAAGAGGGGTTTTGAGCAAATCGTCAAACTTTGCCTCCGTTCTCCGCCCACACCTCATAATTTAGCATCAGCCATCCGTTACGAGCACAATCTCTACTTTTGAAGGAGACCTGGAAATTCGGCGTTGGCCACTTCCAACGACACTTCCTGGGTTCTTTCTTGAGATTTTTGGGGCGCGGCTACGCACTCGTGATAGTTGTGTCAACCGAAGGTGAAACTAGTAAAGTGCTGAATTTTCTAAATATTACCCTTGGAATCAGCCAACATGACTCTAAAATGGCCGCTCGGAACCAAGATGGAAGGCTTCCCTTGTATATTGGGGTGTGGCTTTTTCGCGGGTGCACTTATGATACAAATTTCATGCCCAATGTGAACTTTATTTTCAAATGAATCCCATCGGGGGCAAAAAAAATCAAAATGGCCACTTTGAACCACACCAGGAGACCCCCATCGTCTTTTGGAGGATGTCTTCCATCCATCCATCCATCCATCCACGATCTACCCCTTCTCCGGGTCGGGTCGCGGGGGAAGTAGCTTCAGCAGCGGATACCCGGACTTCCCTTTCCCCAGCCACTTCTTCCAGCTCTTCCGGAGGGATCCCGAGGCGTTCCCGAGCCAGCCGAGAGACGTCGTCCCGGGTCGTCCTCGGGGTCTCTGTCCGGCGGGACGTGCCCAGAACACCTCACCGGGGAGGCGTCCGGGAGGCATCGGGATCAGATGCCCCAGCCGCCTCATCTGGCCCGTCTCAACCCCTCCCGGATGACCGAGCAGGTCTTCTTGAAGCTTTTTTCTTTTGTTTCTTGCAGGTCTTTGCACGCGATCGATACGCCAACAAAAATTTGCATTCCAAGAGGGCCTTCAAACCGCATGCTCGGCGCCTCGCATTAATCATAGTTCATGAATCGTGGATGCACGCGCGTCGACTTTGTCTGACGGATCATTTCAAGGCCGGGCAGACATGCTGCCGAACTATTTGGACTTTTCCGAAAGGCTTCCTTCCCACCAGTCCTCGTCTGCAACAATGCGACAAAGACTCCCAAGAACCGCAACCCATTCGCCGCTTCTGCATTTCTGCTCTTTTTCCTGGTTTTTATTTCACTTTCACTTTCTATGTTCAGAGGAAGTAACGTTTTGCTCAATAGGGGCAAATCCAAGACAAGGAAGTGTGAAGTAACAGTCCAGTCTTGCACAGCCTGGACTTCAACCTGTGGGTCGGGTTGGGTTTATGTTTTTGCTTGGAAGGTATTTATCAGTTCGGGGGGGGGGGGGGGCACAATTAATAGGAGTACCCTGATATTGAATTTGCGTTGGGACCAATTTCTTAAATCGGTTTTGTTATTTCCAGATAGAAATGAATTGAAATGCCACAAATCCGTTCCACAAAAGATATGGTCCAATATAAAAAAAAAAATTAATGTATTGTATATTAACAGACTAAAGAAATACACGGGTTTGCTTAAGCGTAATAAAATGTGCATACTGTGGTATTTGTTTTTAAGGGGTGTGGCCTATCACGTTCTCATTTCATAAATGTCCTCATTTATCCAGGAATCGAATACGGAGCCGGTAGAGTGCAAATAAATCAACTCAAATGCTTACGGTTGAAGTAAATTGACAAGTCATCTTTGCTGTACGGTATTTACGTAATTTTGTTCACGGGCAATTGATCTTATTTGTTCAAACTTGAGTACTGGATGAATTACAGTAACCTTATTGCAGCTTTTGTTGTTGACAGCAACTGCAAGCCAAGCCCTGAGCGCTCGAGCACTGACGGCCGGTGACAGCTTCGATTTCGAGGAGATTTCCAGGACGTCCTCGCACGCGCGGCGTGGAGGGATCGGGGTCAGTGACAGGAGGGGGGGCCTCGTCCCGCTGTCCTATACCTTCGCCCTCTCCCCCCCGATCCAATGACGAAGACCCTCCCGGGGCCACGAGTCTGCCGGACGCTGACGTCTGATTGTTGACGGCGCGTCCCCAAGGCGCAAACACTGACAACAACAAGCAATTCTCCTTCTTTCTCCTTGGATTTGTTGTTGTTGTTGTTGTTGCCGCCTTTTCGTGGTCCACTAAGAACTCGGTCGCGGCACCTTTGACAAGTCTGAAATGTTGTAACGCTTGACGCCGCTTTTAAGGGGTCGACACCAAACCGGCTGTTCGTCATATTCATAAGCGTACGGAAAAGTCTCATCACGAAAATGAAAGGGAAGTTTGTCATTTTGACTCGAAGCAGATGTTTTGCTGTTTGAAAGGTTGATCGGGTGGAGGATTTTCAGGGGAAAAATAGCCCGGGGGGCACTAATTTCGCCATCGTAACAAAAAAAAAAGTGGCAGATTTTGAAATGGAAGAAGCCATTTTACAGTTAAAAGTTGGAACTGTGCCTTGATGTATTTTATCTGTTGTTTTTACCCAAGATGTTCTTCTATTTTTATTCTATTTTATTCACCTGTGCACCTTGTTTAATTTACTCTTGTACCAAACCAATCCCAGCACTCATCATTTCCTTGTATGCACAACATGAAAGGCTTTTGATTTGATTATCTTGCGTATGTTAAGAAATGATCCAAAAAATAAAAAAAGCTACCAAATTTCACAAGTTCCCCGAGTTGAAAAGTTTTTGTTTTTTACAACAGGACATACAAAAAGAGCCCAAGCCTGAAATTGAGCGGGAAGTCGGCCATTTTAACTCAAAGCAAACATTTTACAATGAATATTTGATCATTTGAGGATTTTCGGAAACGTAGAAACAATAAAAAAAAAAAAAAAAAAAAAATAGACTCTAATAACAAATTGACTGGTGGATATGAAATTGGGTTTGGGGGCATAAAAGGACACAGGAAAAAGGCATTGCGGCTTGAGGAAGTCTTTTGGGGGTAAAATTTAATTGCTTACAGGAAAGTCAAATATGTCAGAGGAGTTGATGAGCTTGTTGACGATTTACCATGAAAAAAAAAGAAACAAGAGAGACAAAAATGTAATAAGAATCAATCATTGGGCGGTTGCTACTCTACACAAACAAAAGATGGTACAGTACTTCAATTTCACACTACAATAAAATTCCATATGTGGCATCGCCGTGCATTACCCCAACGCTTTCCATTAGATTTTTGATTGTCTAATATTCCCTTTAATGTGGCCCAAATGTACACAAACGACACGCAGCGTAGGCAACGTTCTTTAAATATACAAAACCAAATCAAAAAAGTGCATCATTGTCACATTGTGGCCGGCGTAAGCAACCTTCTCTTACCATTGATAATGTAGCATGAATTATGAATGAGGCCTACTTTTAGACAAGGGCACTCAAACTTCTATTGATGTAATGTGATTAGAGTCCCGGGCGCATGAAAACAAACCAATACGTTGATAAATGCCGGACAGCCGTTTAAAGGCAGCACGTCAGAGAAATAAATGTTGGCCACCCGTAAAAGCTTTTTGCAAGACTCGCTTTCCTTCTGAGATAACAACTTCATCTCTTTGACATTCAGTCCATGCGGCGCAATCTTTGTTTGTTTTTTATTTTGTTTTTAAAACACCCACACATGCAAATTCGTCCGCGTGGCATCGAGACGTTTGCTCAGAGTGACACCTTTCATTTTTACAAATGCAGCGAATGTGACAGGGAGCAAAATTAAGACGGCCCGTTAAAAAAAATAAAATAAAATAAAAATAACATCGCCCCTCTTCACCCAGAAGCGCTTTTCATATCAGATTGTTTTTGAAAGGATTGTTCTTATCTATTCCTGGATTGTTCCTCACATCTCGGAGCAATCGGATGCGACGGCAAACGACAACAAGAAAAAGTCCAAATGCGTTCACGGCGGCTTGGAAAATGGAAAAACTGGAACGAGCGGCGTTGGAAAATGGACGCATAAAACGTGAGCGACGCGCCGGCTGACGGGCTTCACCTTCCTTCCTTCCTTCTTTTGAAAGCGTCATGTAAATTCACCAAAATGCACATTTTTGTCCCGTTTGGTCATTTCAACCCTCAACTCTTGACAATGGCGACGTCTGCGATCCACTGCTGGAGGAAGATTTCAAATCCATTTTTTTTTTATTCATAACCACTTGAAATAATGTAGGAATGGAGGGGAAAACCTTGTATCGTTGTCATTGTTTTCCTTTTTTTTTTTTGCATTCTATTGTTTTGAGATTAGGCGGCTGGGAAAGCATTGGCCTCACAGTTCTGAGGACCCGGGTTCGATCCCGGCCCCGCCTGTGTGGAGTTTGCATATCCTCCCTGCGTGGCTTTTCTCCGGGCACTCCGTTTTCTTCCCACATCCCAAAAACATTCATTCATTGGAGACTCTAAATTGCCCCAAGGTGTGATTGTGAGTGCGGCTGTTTGTCTCCATGTGCCCTGCGATTGGCCGGCGACCAGTTCAGGGTGGACCCCGCTTCCTGCTCCTTGACAGCTGCGATAGGCTCCGGCACTCCCGCGACCCTTGTGAGGATAAGCGACTAAGGAAATGGATGGATGGTTTGAGATTATATGTACTGTATATGTCAGATTGGCCCAAAAATAAAAAATAAATACCCTATACCATATTTTCCATTTCTTTGGGGGCATTTCTTCAAGCTTGGGTGATCCCGAGACGATGAAAAGAAAACAAATCAGATCTTTTGTGATTGGTTGTCATCCTGTCAAAAGCCAATCATGCATAAACATCAACACCCAACACAAGAAGAGCTCGGTCAGATCTGCTAATATTATGGACCACTTAAGTAGATAATTGCTGTCACCATGGCAACCGCAGAGATGTATTCCCCCCCCCCCCCCCCTAATCACAAACCAGCGTGTCATCGCCGTTGTCCAACGCGTCACGTTGTCGCTTTTAATCAGCGGATTGATTCCCGCGCTTCCCAGATAACAGCAACCGTCCCGCACGATCGCGTACGCGGCTCGTCGCTTTGTCCGCGAGCGCCGGCAGCGACCAAAAGCGCGCCGCGGTCACGCGACTCGTCGGTCCGGAGAGGTCGGAGGCCGCGATTGCTTTATTTATGGAAGGAGATTTGCCGGACTGGTGTTTAAGTCGCTGGCACGGGAGCCGGCAAAGCCGCTCGCTAATGCCTCCCCCGCTTTCGTAGCGCTCTCGCGTTTCCTCGGCAGCACGCAAATTCAAAAAAAAAAATAAATAAAAAGGACGCAGAAGCGAACGGATCAGTCGGCCTCTTCGGCTGCGGTCTTTATTCGCTTTACATTACGGGCGGTCAAGCTTTCCGTGGAAGAGGTCTTGCGTTTTAATCCGACAGGCGCGTCCGTCCCCCCTCGTGTTAGCGTGTTAGCAACGACGACCTACAAGCAAAGCAACGCTTTGGTCCTGCACTTTGGAGGCAAATTCTGTTTTTCGTGAGACAACTGCAACCGTAGCTCGAGGTGCAGCTGCCTCAACTCGTCCGGGGCTCATCTGGTGGGCCCTCCCTCAAAAACCGCTAACATGAACACAAGGCAACACGCTAGCTCGCTTTCTTGCGAGAAAGTCAGCAAAGTGAATTCAGAGATGTGTTTGGAAATACCTGATCCACATTTGGAAATGCGTGCCACAACGACTGAGAACTACAGAGGACCCAAGGAACTCCGGGTTTGGGGTACGGCGGCATGCTAAGTTCCGCTCGCCAGTCAAATGCGGGAAATGTGCTGAAACTTAAACCCAAGTTGACGCTGAACATAGCGACACACGGCAGGGTTGGCTACCACCACTACATCATTTTATTGACATACTTGGACAAACGCCTGCCTTTGGTGCAGACAGCGTGGGATCAATTCCCGCTCAGCGACGGTGTCGATATCTGCCCTGCGGCTGGCTGGCGACCAGCTCTGCCTTCGCCCGAACTTAGCGAGGATAGGCGCCAGCTCTCTCCTCGGATAAATGCAGAGGTCTCGCGTTAGGAAGGGCATCCGGCGTAAAAACAATCTGAGATGACACGCTGTGGTGGCAAGCCCAAAGAAATCCATACATACTTATACTTCCGCCTTTGTCTGTGTGACATGCGCACACCCACAGCCCACAACGAGGCGCTCTAAAGCGGACACACCAGAGGACTAATTCGAGGGAAGATGTCCATATTTATGTATATAACTGCTGATGGCACCGACCTAACCCGGACTTCAAAATTGTGTCCCGCAGCCAGAAACGGTGAAAAACTGTTGAATCCTACAGCGTCTCTCTACAATCCTTCTCACAGTTCTCGGTCTTGCCTTGACTGAGTCTTGAGTTCAGTGAGCTTTTGATCATCTTCAGTAGAAATGACACATTTTTGATTGATTGATTTTTTTTTTTTTCGACCTAAGTTTTAAGAAGTCATCAATGAAGGGAAATAAATCAAAAGTGAATTGCGGCCTCATGTCGAGATGAATTATTATCCCCCCTGATTCTGATCTCCGCAGTGTGGCCTTAACTGCCGATTAAAGCGAATGCGGGCCTCAAACGGGGAGTGCCGGGTCGGACGTTCCGCCGCATCTTAAGTTCAAGACGGCATCAGTGAAAATCAACTTACTCTCCAATAATAAGATGAGCGCCGGGATGAATAATTCAATGCGCCGTCGCGGCCTGAAATCTTGTGTCCAAAGAACGCGGAGTCGCTCGCACTCGGCGGGACTCGACATCGCCTGGCAGAGGGCTTAGCGTCGCTCGCATGTTTAGTCGCGGGACAAATCTGACGAGAAGCGTGCGCCGGTGGCGTCATTTTAATCCTTCACGTCGCAATTTTAGCGAGCGCAAGAAAAACACGGCGCTTAGCTTACGTAACGGGCCGCCGCGGGGACGCCTTTTGTTTGCCGTGCGGCACCGAAATAAAACATAAACGCCGCTTGAATCATCTCGCATCTCGCTCGCGTTCGTCCGGGAAGGCTCTTTTGTTTTACGGCCCGGTTCTGATGTGGGCGGATTTACAAGTGGATGCTGAACATAAAATATCTGCATAACCGTATTCGCAGTACACTTATAGAATTATGTAGATTGATGTGGGTCAGTATAAAAGGAGGGCCGAGCCGCCGGAAGCCAGGGTGAAAAGCAACTTTTAAATGCCGACTTCGCGACTAAAGCGACCCTGAAAAGACACAAAAATGATGACATGACAAATATATTAATTTGTAACACACCACACAAATCTTTTTAATGGTGGCAAAATTAAATGATTAAAAATATTGATCTGTAAATGGGGCAATACAAGCTTTTTTTTTTTTTTTTTTTTATTGTTTCTGCTGGTAGACAATGTGGGCGTGTCCTCTGAATGCGCTGAAGCCACGCCCCGCTCGACTCTCAGCTGTCAATCAAATGCCGGTACTTGTACCTCAGCTAATGTTTTTCATTTTCGTAAACATATTTTGAGTTTGAGTCGTGAAAATACGCACTCAAGGCCTCCAGTGGCTGTAATACACGTATCCCACCTGGTCATGTCATGTGTATCATCCGAATATGAAATTATCCTGGCGCCTATTGTGCAAATATTATCAATTTAACTTGACAATATTTCTTTAAACGCCTTTAAATTACTGGATACTAATTACAGATATTAGATTATGGATTTACAGTATTTTAAACTAAACTTAATAACCAGTATTGTAATAAAATCTCAGTGGTATAAAATCCATTGGAAAGACTTTTAAGTGGGGGTGGGGGTGACACATTTTTCTCCTTGATTTTGGATATTCCATCTCGGTTACGTTTCTTTGTCAGTGCGTGTGAAACTCGAGATTGCAAAAACAGGAAACGCGACTGGAAAGCCAAAGTCCACCAGAAAGTTCTGGAACAGGGGGAACCCCCTGCCTTTGTGGACTTTGCATTTCTCCTGGTCGTTTAGATTTCCTCCTGGAACAAAAAACACTGCTTCCCTGGAAACAATCGGGGGGGGTCGGACCGCTTGCGGGGCAGGTGAGGGGCAACTCGCGGGCCTCTGGCCACGTCACGATAATAACTCCATCCGGAACGCTCGTGTTACCTTTCGGGAGTGGAGCCAGGCTACTTTGCTAGACTAATTCATGAGTCCCCTCATTTGTGAATGCCAAGGCAGCCCCCCCCCCCCCCCCCCACCCAGAAGGGAGTTTGCACGTCTTAGCAAGTGTCGACACGGTGACAGACTCGCAGCAATTACTCAGCACACTTTTGGGAAGGGGGCTTTATCGAAAAGAAAGGAAGCAAAGCGGGAACGGGCCGTATTGCAATGCACTGCGTATTTGCAATGCACTTTTCAAGGTACGGAAGTACCGCAACACGGTCAGCCCCAGCCACTGCCCCCCCCCCCCCCACCCCCACCCAGAAGGGAGTTTGCACGTCTTAGCAAGTGTCGACACGGTGACAGACTCGCAGCAATTACTCAGCACACTTTTGGGAAGGGGGCTTTATCGAAAAGAAAGGAAGCAAAGCGGGAACGGGCCGTATTGCAATGCACTGCGTATTTGCAATGCACTTTTCAAGGTACGGAAGTACCGCAACACGGTCAGCCCCCCCCCCCAAAAAAAAGCACAACGCTGGACAGGACACAAGGAACACGATGCCTTTGTCCGCCTCTTGTGCTCCCCAGTAAGTTTGCACTGAAGTTTTTTGGCTAACTTCAGAGTTCTAAGAGTCAACAAATGGGGGCGGGGGTTAAAATCCAACATTTTCAATGGGAATGTTTGCAAAACCAGTCAATGTATCGCAGCGATGGGGGGAATGTTGTGACAAAAAATAACTTCTTTGGAAATACGGCCCAGTTCTCTACGTGGTCCACTTTGGGGTTTTTTGGAGGGGGGGGGGTGGTCCTCAGTCACTACAATGGCAAAACGAACCTGGACTACCGCAGGGTCGGCTTCACTTTCGACAGATTCATATTTGCACACAAAGAGAATCCGGCTTTCTGGCCACCCTCCCCTGAGGCTTTTATCGCCTCAAGAATCTGCCGATTACGATCTCTCGCATTTGCATTTTCCCTTCTTAAAATCCCTTCGCAGCATTTCCGCTACGAGCAGACAGAGCAGGGTCGATGGTTATCTTGCGTTTGCTACTTTTTTTTTTTTTTTTTGGTGGCGGCGGGGGGTGAGGGGGGGGCAGCTGCTGCTTGACTTTTTAGTTTTTTTTTTTTAGGTCGTTCCTGCAGACAAATTTCTCACTCGCGCCGATGATTCCGGCCCAAAGAGCTAACGCAAAGAGACAGTCGTTGCACATACGCCGCTTGAACACGATCGTAAGGAAAGAGTTGTTTAACGGTTAAGCGTTAATTTAAGACACCAAATGGTTTCAGGAAGGTCAGACCACGGAATTCTGATTCCGATTCTGACGGACACCTCACTTTTGCAAGCACAGACTCGACTTCTATCATCTGCCTCGACCTCCCCCGCCTTCGTCGTCCTGCTTGTCTCCGTTCGGGCTTTCCTTCAGCCGGCATCAAAAAGAGCCGCCGTCGCTAGCCGGCCCGCTTCATCAGGCCTCGCGTTCGCCGTGGCCTGTGAACGTAAGCGCGGCCGCCTGATGCGGCGCTTTGATTCTTTTTCTGCACCCTCAGCAACACGGCCGAAGGCCCACAAGTCTGCCGTGCGTGCGTGCGTCTGATCGGACAACAAGGCAAGGATGAGGCGTTTGGGAGAAACGGAAACGGCAACAACCCGTCTCATTTGACTCACACTGCCGAGGTTCTGGGTTCAAATCTCAGCTTAGAAGGTTTTCTGCAGGGATTCTCACTTCATTGCAAAAATATTCATTCGAGCTTCAAATTGTCGATTTGGGCTCCAGCTAATCTGCAACGATTTAGTACGGAGGACCGTGTGAAAAAAAAAAAAAAAATAGCGAAATCAAAAACAAAATTAGAGAAAGAATTATATCTCACAATCTATATCTGAAAATACTGAGGTGGTTAAATTGTGTTGATTCATTGCAATACAATTCAATGTTTCATTCTTCGGGTAGAATTTCACACGTTAAGAGATTTCAAGTTAATGTCGGGACTCATCCCGTCTTGGCCGGTCCAACGAAGACGGACGGATTGGCCTTTGGACAGTTGACGACAACCAGTGATTCTATTTAGCCCGTCGGGGACGGGCCGAGGATTTGCAGAAGAAGAAACGGCCCAGGATTTGCTCCCAGTCCGCTGCGTCCATTAAGGATTTTTGTTAGCGCTCTGCCGGTTTGTAATTCGCAAACCAATTATCTCCGAACCTTGCGGGATTACTGGCCTACATCCAAGCGAGAAGTCGGTCCAATTCAACGGCTAACCGGCGCGCAATGGAAGCGCCGATCGCTCAGAATGTAAACAGTCAACTCTCCAGCACGGGCCATTCTGAAGATGTTCTTCTGCGCAAAGCCAGATTTCGGTCATCACAGACAAAAAGCAGCAATTGTCGGCTAAAGTGGCCGAACGTGAACGCTTTATCTTTTTTTTTTTTTTTTTGAAATGGCAAGCACTAAATTTGAGCTGTCGCCATGACAACCACTTGAAGCGCAAGCCACGCTGTTCGAGGTTCTTGTCTCGTTCGCGTCTGCATGTTGTGTCACTTCCGCAGAATTTGGCGTTTAGTGTTGTTTTTTTGCGTGCAGACACACACAGAAAAATTGGGGACAGTCTCAGAAACTGTCGTGATCCCGGATTCCGGCCAGGGCTGGGCGTGGCCGTCTAATCGGAAGGGTCACACCTGCGCCTCATGACCTCCGATGAGACCCAGTACATGTAGGACCCGGGGCACGACAGAGACTCTGCTAGATCGTTGCCTCTCATGCCTCGTGCGGGAGCACTAGCGTACTCCGGACGTGTACCGACCAACGCCCGTCTCCCGACCTACCCCGTAAGCCTGCCGTTACTGATCTCGCTGCTTGTTTGGACCGACTCCCTGGTAACCGACATTGGAACGAATAAAGGCTTATTCCGCACTGCTTACCTCTCACCTGAGTCGTGCATTTGGGTCCACCCCCGAGTCTCGTCCGTGACAGAAACTGACATTTTCAGACCTGAAAATGTATGAAATCCATTTCCATACTTTTCCATAGTTTTAGCAGAACCCCCCACCCCCCCCCCCCCCAAGTGAAAAAAAAGTGAGTGCAGTGAATCGGATGCATCGACTCGCTTGGCATTTGCGTCGAGGCCAATAAGCTCCCTCGCCTGTTACATCCCATAATGACCTTTGTTCATAAATGCGGAAAAGCTATCAGATGCGTTGAAGTTGACATGGGCAAAAAATACACCATTCCACCCCCACGCTAATAATTCTGATGTAATAAGAGTAGGGGGAAGTCTTTTCCGCACGCGCTCTCGGCTGTCACGTTGGCGCCACCCGGGGGATCACCTGCGCCACCCCGGCGGGCGCTAATGGCCAATTTCAATTGGCCGACTTGACTTTGGCGTCGCAATTACCGCGGCGAGCCGGGCCGCCACGAACAATGTCAGGGTCAAATTACCCCGACGCGGGAGGCCCGGCTCGCGCGCAAGTGTCGGGATTGGATGACAGCGGCGGTGACCTTGGCAACAAGCCATTATCTGGAGAGCGGGCAGGAGGCTGATGGAAGACTGCAGCAATCTTCGCTCGCCTTCCCTCGGAGGGGTTGGCCACCCCCCGGGGGGGGGGGGGGGACGACAACCGCAAAGAAGCTTTGACTGCACTTCTTTTTGAGGAATCCCCTTTTCCGTCTCCACTGCTGTCACGGCAACCGTTGCCATGATGCTGACTGGACCAGATCCCCCTTTTCACCTCGCTTCAGCGCTTTCTTTTCCCGCATTTGCCTTCCCTTTGTCTCTTCCAATGTCCAAACGTCACACGAGCCTGCATCCGCACAGGCTGCCGCCTCCTTATCCGAAGACGACGTGTTCGCACAGACGCGAGGATGGCCGCGAGAAAACAGAGGCGACAACAGGACAGGAGATTAGGGAGGGAAAATTCAAGGCCAGGACGACATCAGATGGGAGAGATGCCAAAGTATCAGCACATCTCCTATCAAAGAAGCAATACGCTTCAATTCAGTTTGTTGTTGTCCCCCCCCCCCCCCCCCCCATGGAACCCAACATCAGCTATTTGGATTAAAAACCGCATTTGCCCATCTCGTCTGCAAGATTCAGGTTCTTAAACCACTGTAATGACCAACAGATCCCTGTAGATGGCAGTATACCGTTTCTCTGGATTTGAGATCAGCACATCTTTTGAGTAGAAATCAAGATTAGGAGATGAATCTTGGCTTGTCACATCAATTCTGATTTAGTGAAATCAAACATCTTTTAAAGTCAGACTAATTTATGCCTCCGACACTCAAAAAGAGGATGTTCAGTGTATGGTATTTATAAGCAGAGTACGTGTCACAGTAGGGAACAGAAAATGTGTCACGATTGTGAGAAAAGATGTATAATAAAAAAAAAAAAAAAAAAAAAACTTGAGCCAACTTGTCTATCTGTAAATGCGTCATTTCAACAGTCAAAGCTCTTTCTCACAAAAGTTCAGACATAAACCAACATCAATGTCGCTGTTATGTTGTGTTGAACGTGTTCACCGTGAGCTTGTTTTGTCAGAAGCAAAAGCAGCTCATTGTTCTGCTGCTAATTACCAAAGAACAGGGAAAAAATTGGGAATAAACCTTTTTCTGATAAAAGAAGAGAGTCCATCCTTTCCTTTGATAGCTTTGGCACTCACATTGACGGCAGAATCTTCTTGAAAGATCCTTCAAAATGCTCTAAAACGAACATAGCAACTCGGGGAAGGAACAGAAACTGGCTTCAACTACGCACAGAGTAATTTTGCCCGTGAATATTCCTGCTAACCAAAACAGCAGTACCTACAAAGACACGGAAACTGACACTCAATTGAAAGTTGAGCTCGTCTACGATGAGGATTTCACAGGTCATCCGTGAATTTCAGCCAAAAGCCAAATATCCAGAACTTTTTGCGAGTGCAACTTAAAAGCAACTTCCCTCAAGCTGCGTATCACATTTGGTCATGACCTAATTGACAGAAGAACAGCGACAGCGGTTGTGAGAAATTCCACTCGGTCACTTGAGAGGAACGGAGTCACTGCAGGTGCTGGACTTTTCGGGGAAACTAAACATCCTGGTTTTGCTCAATTTTCGGGCAAAGACGTGAGGTGTCGTTTCTTCCAGACTGAAGAGAGGACTTTTTTCCGTGAAATCCAAAATCCTTGTCCAAGTGGGACGGGTCACCTTCAAAGACGACCCCTTCTCTCCTTTGCTTCCTTTCATGTACACTGGACTGAATGTTCCGTGATGAAGTGGCAAATGGAGGAAGATTTTTTTAGATCTCGCGGAGACGCTGCAGGACAACTTGTGTCGATTGCTGCCAAGACAACACAACGAGCTTTGATCCCAACTCAAAAATCAGAGCACAAGCTGGCACCCAACAATGAAAATCACAACCTTAGCATCACGCAAAGGTGTGCAATTGGAAATAGCATTTTTGACAGATGAATGAACGCTTCTCTTCCGTGAATCGAGAAGTTGTGACGGCGCACTGGGATGACTTGATTGATGGCGGCTTTGGCCATCTTCAGGCTCCGTGCCGCCCACCACCGTCAAACGCCAACCCCCCATGCGCCACGCGCGTTTCTACCAGCTAATCCTTGAGCCCCCTTCCACCCTCTCTGCTGCTGCACTCGTTACGCAATTGTTTCACACACACAATACAGCCGAGTGCTCGGCGAACAGACTGCGGCGAAAGCCCGACAAAGAGACGTCAGATGTACGAGAAGGCGACGGTGGATGTAGACGAAATGAGAGGACCGTCCCTTTCTCTCGTCCCTCTCGCTCTCTGGCCAGCTATCCGTCGCGTCATTTCCATCACTCGAGAGTTTACCGTTTCCGAGCGATGCAGCGTCCGCATAATTGCTTGATCTCTCACTCGTGATGAAGCCCCCGAGATACCAGAACTCCTTCACTCGGGGCAGGATCTCATTCCAAGGCACTCAACTCCTTTCCGACCGAGGACCACGGCCTCGGATTTGTTGGCGCTGACTCCCGTCACACCCGTTTCACAATTGACGGCGAACTGCTCAAACGGGAGTTGAAGATTGCGGTTTCGATGAACCCAGCGCAATCGGATCATCTGCAAAAGGCGCCGACGCAATGCTGAGCGCGACCAAACCGGACCTTTCAGTCTCTCGGCTGTACCTACATACAAATCCTGTTCATAGAAACACGCCTTGGCCGATTCCAAACCTCACTTGATAAGAATCAGATTCACCAAAGTCAGACATCGGTCGAAAGGCACCAAACATCCCGTATCAGAGCGGCCAGTACCTCGTAATCCCGGAGTACCCCCCGCAGAACTCCCCGAGGACACAGTCGAACGCCGTCTCCAAGTCGCAAACCTTTCGCCTAAATCTTTCAGAACTTTGCTGAGGGTGTAGAGAACTGGTCCACTGCATCACGGTCAGAACTTAGTCCTGAATGGGAGACTACCCAACAGAGCCTGGTCTCCAGAACCCCTGAAAAGCCGAGCAGCGTGATCCCCGCTGTGGTCGGAACGCACACTTCGGGCTGGCTTCTTAATTCGATTCAATTCAAGTAAATTGAGTTGGAAATAATCAAACTCACGCGTCGCATTTGCGTTTTAAGTTTGAAATGCCGCACTCCACTCTTACTTTTACTCCTCACGCCAGACTCCAAGCATTAAAATTTACTCTCGCGCTTGTCACACGTGCCAACATTGCATTTAAACCGCTGTCGACGTTGATTATATTTCCATATCGTCGGCGGCAGCCATATGGCGTTAATGAATTATTAAGAGAGCGTACGTGCAGCGGCGGTTTCCACTTGAAAGCAACGGTTGCATCACAGGCACTCTGCCTGGGGACCACCCGGCCTGCTTTTGTTCTGCGGAGCAGCTGATCCTAAAAAAAAAAATGATGTCAATAAATAAAAGTCAAAATGGGTTTGTCCCTGGAGACGTTCAACGGGGATGATGCACAGAATGAGCCGGAAGGTCACCCAACAAAAGCCGCTTTTGAGTTTCCAGCGGGATTAAGAAAGAACCCAAAAGGATTGTTTCCGACAACATGGCGACATTGGCGCAAGTGTGAAAAAGAAAAGCAAAGTCAAAAAAAGAACGCCATCAGAAAGACGGCGAGGGGTCCTGGTCGGTGGGTGACAGCTGCCCCCGCGGACGCCTGAGGAAAAACGCCAACGACGGCTCAAGTGAAGAGCGACTGAGGTGACCGCACGACGTTTCAAGACACAGAACCTCAAAAGATCCTCTTACTATCTTTATTTCTGGTGCACGTTTGATGGTGATGGGGTTTGCTGTTCATTCAAATATTGCTAATCATAGTTGCCGACTCATATTTGAATGTTTAAGAAAAACAATTCAGTTGCTTTGATTCAACTTTTGCAGATCTCTGTGACCTGGATGACTGATACAGAACATGATTTATATATAAAAAAAAAAGATTTTGAACAAGAATATTCCTATTTTTTATTAATAGTGTAATAACTAATTAATTAACTAATTAATAACTTGAGCAATGACTATCTGAGTGACCTCATATCCTAAGAAAGTGTTTCACAAACTTGATATTTCTCATAACAAAACAAAAATGTGGCAGAAGGGTTTTTCCATTTTTCCACGAGTAAAGGACCGTCGCAGACCTCCTTCGCCATGTTTTTGTTTTTACGACAGTCTTATTTTAAATAGTAATAATTCTTTTGTAGTTGTCTCTCAATGTGACACTAAAAGCGTTCAGTACATGTTTGTAGAGTGACATGGGAAAAAAAATTTGCCTTCATTACTCCAACCAAGGGTCATTTTTCTCACAAAAAAGTGGACCGTTGGTGGTTGAGCTGGATATTTCAATTATAATTCATCCCTTATTTTACTTGAAATGCTAAAAATGAATTTTCAACGAATAAACGATCAGTGGATCCAAAATGTCCAATTGTGGAAGACGCAAGAACGATTTTGTGTTGAAGAGCAACTGGATGAAACCATGCTGACGTAAGCACAAAAGCGCCATGTTTCCATCCACTTAATCACATTATTAATCTCCCGCCGCCATCTGTTTGCTGACTAACCGAACGACACATTTTCCGTACGCGTCATCGATGCGGGCGCGTCCGCTCACTGCAGCGTTTGCGTTGGCCGCTGGCGTATTCCTCCCGTCGCTGCGTTTATTCAGAGTGATTCGATTAAGCCGACCGAGAGGACAGTCAATTATTGATGGACTTCTTGTTTAAAACACGACTTCAGAGGTTCGAAAAAAAAAAAAAAAAAAAAAAAAAAAGCAGTTGCAAAATTATTTGGGGAATCTAAATTATTTCTTTATGAATTCTAATTGTTACTGGTTGTTGGTTTTTTTTTTTTGTATTGTATTTGTGACAGTGGCCTCTCGGCAAAGTAATTTTGAGCCATTGTGGGTTCCACGAATATTTAGGCCAGTAGCGCGCTAGCCTCATGTCACAATTAGATGTAGTTTTGCAAAAAAAACGTCACTGAGTGCATTTCTTTTTGAAATCCACATGACTCACGTTTCCGGGAAGCCGTCAGGGCATCAGCGAGCTATTTTATAAAGCGACAGCCACCAGACGTTAGCTTGCGCCACGTCAATGAATAATGTAGGGTGCGCGCTCAAATGTTGATGGATCGCGGCCGACGTGAATCACGGCTCCGTCTTCGCTAATGGCTTTCGCCGCCGTCGCCGACTTCCGACATTATCGCGCCGTCGCCTGACAACTTCGAGGCGGCAAAACCCGAGAGATGAAAAGAAGCATTTGACGTCCCGTTTGGACGTGTGCACAACGGCGTCCAAAATGTACTTCCGTGTGACAAAAACTCTCTTTGCGCCACGAGTAAACAAACCCTTTTACGACATTTGACCAAGGCATAAATAATGACTTCTGGCTTAATCGCGACCGTCCTCGTTTTAAAGCCGAGCGCGTCAGTCAAAACGAAGACGTCAACGGGAGGTTCGTTATTTCCAAGGAAAGCAGAACGCGGGCTGTAAATTACATTTCAACAGGCAAATTCATTCAGATGTTCTCTTTTGACACAAAAACGATGTTAGCTAGCAGGCTAGCCAGTTTGTTTCACTAATTTAGAACTTTTTACACGTACCGGCCGGAACGTTAACGATCTTGAGGAAGCGCTGGAAGATTAAGAAAAAAATACTTAGATTACAATTAATCTTGAGATGGAAAAGCGAACAGGGATGAGAATGTAAAGCAATTTTTGATAACCTAACCTCAAATAAGTTTGTGTATAGTTTTAGGTAAGAATTTTACTTGGGTTTTATTTATTTTATTTTGTATGTAGTTATTGTATGTTCAGAGTTATTGTGTGCCAACAAAAAAAAAATTAAATTAGATATTTGATGTTGATAGTTGGGTTTTGTTTTTTTTTTTTGCATTTACTTAATTCATTCTATGGTCATGTTATTCGTATCGATTTCACTTTTTTGGGTAATTATAGCAGGTTTTATTTATGCAAACGACGTAGTTCTACCTTACCCACATGCAACAATATGAAAGTTACTTGACTTAAAAACAACGTTGTGGCATAATTACACCTTTAAATACTGTAATGTGTCATTTTTTTATGATGATTAAGGCCTCAAATGTAATTTAGGGGTCCGTGCACACTTTCAAATCAGACTTCACATAATCTCTTAATTGTCCTAATTGTTCAATTTATTTAGACATTTTGGAATATATTCTGTACTTTTCTGTTCCAGTACTCTTGTCTATAAAGCGTAGCATGTGTACGTTGATTGAGGGCTTGTTCTTGGCTTTTTACAAACGTGCGTTCACGTTATTCCAAAAAAAGTGGCATTGCTTTGACGAGTCACAATTAGCCGCTTTTGCGAGCAACGAGCGCCCAAGAACTCTGCGGACCGCCAGAGTGCCGACCTCAACGCCCGCGAGACAAATTTGTACATCACCCAACATCGGCGCGACGCTCCCGAGGCTCGGCGTGAGCAGATCGCCGCGGACACTTTGGAAAATCTTGCGGAAAAGTCAGCGGCCTGTTACGAAAGCGTACGACAGTGCGCCGATGTTCTACAAGCGCGTGAAATATGGTTTTGGCATCCCCCGCTCTTGTACCTGCCACAAAAAATACAAGTCAAAAAGGGAGAAAAGCAGAAAGCCGACAAGTCAGCGGAGCACAATCTCAAACATTCCTTCGGGATAAGGACAAACATCCTGTGGAAAATTGTGGAGGGGGCGTTCCCTGGTTCCAGGCTCATTCAAACTCAAATTATTCATGAACAGACTAGAATAAAACTATCAAGTAAAACTCATCTTTCGAGAGAGAAAACAAGCAGTCTTGGTGGCAATTTACAGCGCGTATAGGTGTAATACTTCTCAAAATATGGATTCTCCAATTTCTGCGCGATTTCAGCAAATATCGTGAGATTTGCAAACCTCATCTTCTGCTCTTTTGCTTGATTGGTCATTTGTGCCAGCATCATATTTTAAAACTAATCAAGCAGTGAATGTTTGAAGACATTTTTTAACGATTCCAAAAGTATAAGAAGACATTGGATTATTTTTTTTTTTAACTAAAATCAAGTAAAACTACTCTTAATAGTCCTGTGAAGATGGCTGCAAAAAAAAAAAAAAAAAAAAAAAAGGGGGAGCGCCAAGAGAGTGTTTGCAGAGTCATCTCGTGAGTACTCCTCAAAATTAAGTTTGACAAAGTCACAAGAAAATTGACAAAAAGCTGACGAAATTTTTCAGGTGACAAATCTTGAAGCCAAAACATGTTTGTTTACATTCAACGCCGACGTTTGACTCTTTCATTGAGGCTCAACGGCGCCTCAGAACGCGGAAAACGACGTCTAAATGCATCCGACGACCGCAAAGTCTTCATGAATGGACTTTGCTTCGAAGAGTGCGCTTTTGAGGTTTGTTTGCTCCGTGGGTGTGCACATTAATGCAAAGTAGTCCTCGGGGCTCTTTTCCTTTCCATTCATAAAGTCTCGCTTGCCATCCCGCCGAGGACGCTTCGGTTTGCCGTTTGACGGCTTGTCCTGCACGATTAAACAAAAGGAGGAAAAGACTTCTTCACACACACGACGCGGTGGAAATAAAACGCCGCAAGCGGCCACAAAAGAATTCAATCGAGTACTCAGAAGAGACTTTTCCAAGGTTTAAGCACAGAGAAACACAATTACATTACGACTGATACAGAGATATTGAACCCAATATTGTACTTTTGAAAGTCGTCAAAACGATGAGCTGAGCACAGCCACTGACGCGCCGAACATTTTAACCGTACTTTTTGTCATCTAAATAACATGTCGGAGTAACAAAATAAAATCATCTCGTCTCAATCATCTTTCCCCGTTGGACTGATTGGAAAAGGCCATTAACCCTTACCGGCATCCCCCGAAAAATGCTGTAGTATTTTTTTTTTTTGTAGCGAAATAGTACTCTAAAATATTGGAATACTGCACATGAAAACATACTGGACGTACATAATTAAATACAATATTTTTCTAAATAATCTGCCACATTTAGTGCTTCAATTCAACGGGCACTGTGCTGTTCCTGCTGGTGTGCAGGCTTTGACCTCCTGGGGGCAGTATAATACAGACATACAGTAGGTGGAGACGCTCACTCCTCAGGAAGCTGCAGTAAAGTTGGTCATTCTTCGCAGATGATAAATACTACACACTACTACGTGACTATTATTATGTTATGTAAAGAGGCCATTATGTTAGCATCTCAGGGCACAGCATATCTTTGAAAAAAAAATAAAAATAAATAACCAACCAACCGACAACATGACCGCTGTGACAGAGGCCTTAGACATGGATAAGATGGCAAGTACGAATGAGTCAGGCTAACAGAACGCTAAAGATTTATACGCGTGGTCTTTTACAATCATCAGTCTCATGAGTCAGAGTCTTACAGCCATACCAGTCTCGTCAGATCTCGGGAGCTGAGCGGTTTTGGCCCCGGTTAGTACTTGGATGGGAATACCAGAGACTGGAAGCTTCTCTCCCGGGCTAAAATGAAGAGGCGCCGCGTCAGGAACGCCAAACAAACATGCGTTCCTCTGAGATGACACGCTGTGGCGACCCCCAACGGGACATATCAGAAAGCAACCAGACCGTAAGAAATATGTACATGTATACACAATTAAAAACGAGGAATAGCGGTCATCTAAAATGCGATGGAAATCTAATGATAGCGTCTTAAATGAGTGCACTGCAAAAGAGTCTTGAGGGCCACAATGGCTGCATTTTCAGGGCCGAAGCGCTACTACGTGTGACGCTAGCTATCGTTGCCCTTGAGTGACCTCGCACCGTCAAAACGGCGCCGACGCAGCACAGCTTCGGCTTTGGGCGAACCGACCTCCAAAACCGGCCTCCCGCTCTCCCCCCGCCCCCTTCGCATGACAATTCCACAGACGCTCGAGCGGAGCAAAAGGCGAGCTCTACTCTTGAAATCAGCGCCAAAACGGAGCGCGCTCATCGATCTGCCCGGTGTTTTCCAGAGCGGTTTGACAATCTGCAGCAAAGTCACGTAAAGAGCGGAGGAGGATTTGTCAACGAAAGCTCGCGCCGGGGGAAGCAAAAATTGAGGAGAGCGGAAATGAATTTTACCTGCGTAGCACCTCCCTTTAATTATACTTCATTCAATGATGATGTTGCGAAGCGTCGCCTGTGGATGCGAGAGACTGAATCCGTTAGCGCTACGCTGAGCCGGTTTTAGCCGTCTAATTGAAAGCTGAGTAAGTACACTGCGCTGTTCCCGTTTTACGGCGGTTCTAACCGTCATGAATAAAGTCGAGTGGAAGGCCGCCATTACTTTGGCTCTCTCGATCGATGCAAAGGGCCAGCAGAAGCCGTTAGCGTTCGCCACTGAAGTCGGATCGATGGTTGTTCTTGACCGTTCTTTGTTCTGATTTGTTTTTACCATTCTTCAGAATTCAAGTCTGCGACTTGCAAAAAATTCTGTTATCGTTTAGATGCTGTTATCCGTTTTTTGGATCATGTTTGTTCTCCAAGCTCACGTCACCCTTTTTTGTTTTGAATTGACAAAGTGTCATTTGGATGGTTTGTATATTTGCGATCAGTCTTCCTTCTCCGCCTCTCACTTCACAGGTCTTTGCTTTTAAATCTGGACAGCACCTTCTCCACCCAAGTGTGTTTCGTAATTAGTTTTTTTCATCCTTTCAGTTCTGTTGGACCGACATGTTCTGTGGCTGCTAATCCTTCTTTGTTTTGATTTTTTTTTTTTTTTTTTTTTTCCCCATCATGTTGTTCCTTCCCCAGGTGTCTTCAACTCTCGTCACATTCTGCTCCTGTGATTTTTGCAGTCTTTTTGGATCGTGTTCTTTTTGAAACAATCTTTGTGTTACTCATAGTTCCTTCTGGTCTTTTTCCACTTGCGTTCAAGTCGAGTCGTGTTTTTCACAATTATTTTTGTTTCAAAGTTTCTCGGGTTCTGTTGTGTCCCTGAGCCGCCACAGATTGGAATCTTTGAAGTGGGAGGGGGTTCCTCCCATTTTCACTTTTGCTTTTGGTCCATGTTCAGAGTCATTAAAGAATCAAGCGTCTCCCAACTGGTTTTGAAGACTTCTTCAGATCGTGTCGTTCTTTGGTCCAAATCCATTTTGATCGATCTTCATCAAGAGGTACGGCGCAGTATTTGCTTTTAATCCTGTTTCTCAGTTTCCCAGTTGCTTTGTTTGGATTGGGTCCATTTTTGCAGTTTTTACCAGGCCCTGCCACCAGCTCGAGTCCGCTTGTGTTGATTACTTTCTGTTTGTGTTCATTTTGTTGAATCTTGGCTCTCTTTGGTCTTAAGTCCTTGTTTGTTGTTCTTTCGCAACTTTGTCGTGGGTCCTTGTCCACAATTGACCCCTCCGTACGGGGCACTTAACCACGCCTCCTGAAGTGACGTCACGCCACGTGCGCTGACGTAAGACAAACAATTCGTAAAAATGGCAAATACAATACAACACATTCTGAACTGAGACAGACGCCATGCTTCTGATTTCATTCAATCGTTCACACGCAGCAGTGTTATGCTAGCGCAGAACGTCTCATTCATTTATACGAGACGTGTATTAAAAATCAAATTTAGGGCATATCTTCGCGCAAACACCGTTCGGTTGAGGTTCTGGCCGCGAGCCGGCAAGAAATCGATACGTTTGTGCAGTCCGATCGTCGCTAAATATCGCTCAACAAGGAATAAGTGTGTCAATCGTTCACACGCAGCGGTGTTATGCTAGCGAAGAACTTGGAATTCATTTATACGAGACGTGTATTAAAAATCAAATTTAGGGCATATCTTCGTGCAAACATGTGTGTTCCGATTGATATTAGATGGATTTAGTTGATGATGCGGTCTTCCACAAAGTTTGACCCATCGAAGGCATTTTTCGTACCGGGTCTTCGGTTTTGGAAAGGGTACGAATCGAAGTCCCACCGACTCGCCTTTCGGGATACCCGTCGTCACTATTACAAAGTCCGTGACTACACCTCTTAACCATATTTTTTGTTAAATAACACCAAATACGCGATAAAACGCTAACTAAACCTATACTGGACCACGCAATGTTGTCTGAGAAAATGGCGGGAGCAAAAACGGGCTTTGGTCTACGCAGATCTCTGGCCTCTGATTGGTCAGTGACGCGGATTGCGCAATATCCACGGAGGGGTCAATTCCTTCTTAACCTAAATGTTTCAAACAGTAGTCCCGTTTTGTTGATTTTTCATTCTCATCCGCTAGTTCCTGTTCCTGTTCTATCAGTTCCCCTCCTTTGTTCTTTTGGCGCAAGTCCTTTGTAGTAACAAAAGTTCACATGATGCATTTTCTGTGAAAGATTTTGCTTTCCCGTTGATACTTAATGTGGTTCTGCCAGGCCTAACCTTTATTGATTTTATTGAATTGAACGGTACACCAAAAGAAAAGTCACAAAAATTGGATACACAAGTCAATTGTACACTTTCTGCTATCTTATAGAAGAGCCTTTATATGTTCCGTCGGTCTTTAGATGCCACTGCCATACAATGATGAAGATAGATACATTATTTGTTGTAAATAAATAATCTCATGACCAATTAAGTGAAATTTCCAGCGGCACACGGGTTGGGAATCACGGCTCTATGACACCGCAAAAAAAAAAAACCCACAACAATTAGGACGGATTAGTGGCCTTTAAATGAGAACTTGAGTTTTTATTCCAGTAGCAAAGAAAAGTTGAAATGGCTTCGATCACACCCGAGTGGCTCATTCGGAGTTCTTCCCTGCCCACGTGCGCCCATTCAAACTTTGCTAACTCTTGCTTTGTTTCCGTGTGGTAGCCATCTTGTTATGCAAATGTTTGCTTGCAAGTGCCGAGTCCAAAGTGGATTTTCACTGTGAATATGAAACGTTGGGTCGGGACGGAAATGCAATCTCTCACTTCTGATCATTACTGCAACGTTACCTGGCAAATGCGACCTTGATTTGGTACTCAGTTTGGAGACAAATGGGGCTATTTTTTAGTACATAAATGATAATTAGATGTTTGCTACATCATCGCGGGGATTTTTTTTTTTTTTTCCCCTAATGGTGCTTCCCTCCACTAATAAAACAGTGGTTTCTATGAATATATATATATATATATATATATATATATATCACATGTATATCAGACTTCTTGATACAGAACATTGTATCCACGTCTACTCCATAAACAAATAGAGTACATTCCAGAATTAAGCTAGCGGACAATATACGTTTAACAGTGTGCTTGGAATTTCATCAAATCTTCATGTTTTGTTTTCCCACATTGCCGTACATTCCACTAAATGAAAAGAAACCCGTGTAACCGTTTGTTTTTGTGACATTTGTGTTTGGTGGTGTACCTCAAGAGTTCTTCTCATGTAAAACTTGTGCCTTGGCGCAATAAAAGTTGGGAAACCCTGTCTTCCATTCGCTAGTATAAACCGCAATTTGACTGTAAAACAAAGTACCAAGTGAACTGTGAGTTTTGGCGTCCAGTTAAATCCCTCGTTTGTATACTGAATACTCGCTTTGGGGCGAAAAAAAAAAAAAAAAAACATCCCAGCCTGCACATTCTCATGTTAACAATTAGCATGGGGAAAGGTTAACGGCTTAGTAGCTCGATTCCTTCCACGAGCAGATGCATAACATCTATTTATCGGCGATAATAAAGCGTCCTCAACCGCACGGCGAAGTACTTGACCTTCCAGAAGTGAACGGAATAATGATGCGACGCGACACTTGCACTGTGATTTAACCCTCGGCTAGGGAAGCGGCGGTTGCGGGGATCAAACGCAGCCTCGCATTATAAATTCATCCACGCGTCCATCAGGAAACAAAAGACGTCAGAAATGAAGGCTGAATTGAGGAGAAGGGCTCCAGCCCATCGCGCAAATGACGTCTTGCTCCTTTTCTTCTTTTTCCCTTTGAACATGATGATTGGAGCCATTAGCCCTGGCAGCGAATGCACGATGACTAAAAGCCTTCAATTCCACTCAGCGTGGATGCCAGCCAGTCACACAGCACATTCGCCGTCCAAACGAGACAAAGGAGGGAAGGAAGGAGTGGGCGGAAAGCAATAAGGCCGCACGGATGCCGTCAAATCCCGATCTGGGAGGAGACCAGATAAGATTTGCGGGTCAAATGCCGACATCCGCAAATGTCTGGCTGGGTGGCTTTACTTGGAAATTTATTCCTCAGCTATTTTAACAGTTATCATCACCGTTCCTCTAAGTCGCATTAGTGGCAAGTTTCCAGTCAATTTCGGTGGGAAAGTAAACGGCATGCGTGATGTTGGAAATCATCTAAAGTGGAACGTTTCCATGGGGATTGACTACGATCTGAGTGCTTTCCCCAACTCGATTTTATTTCCCTTTCGAGAGCCAATCCGTAATTGTGTTTATCGCCATTTCTTTCCATAAATTGCCATTCATTTCTCAGGAAAATAAATGAGCAACTTTGAAAAGGGTTTTGCAACCCTGGCTGGGATTGAGGCCTACTCCATCGAAGGCTGTCAAATTTGGGTGATTCTATCAGGAATTCACCATGGAAAGCAGCAGCGCGAGGGTCATATGGTCTCCGCTAACAGCTTCGATTGGCTGGCGAGACGATCGGACGGCCTTTGCTTTTTGCAGGCGGACGTCAGGCCGCGGCCGCTTTGGTAAACAAAGCCGAGGCGTTCTCCGTCCCGGCAGAGTCTCGCCTCGGCACCTTTTGGCACCCGCGCCTCCGACCGCTCTGAAGCGGCGCCAGACCCATCAGCCTCTCTCCCGGCTCGTCCCGGGGGCCGCCCCGGGCGCGAGCGAAGACAAAAGGGGCGGCCGACGCGCATCGCCCCTCGTGGGAAGACGACCAACCCGCCGCAGACCAAAAAAAAAAAAAAAAAAGAGGGCCTCCATCACAAGATGTTCCCTTTTAGCAGTGTGACAAATGCTGTCTTGTGTTTTGTACAAGGCATTAAAGGCAGCTACCTAATTAAATCCCACACCACCTGCCGGATGAAGCCAGATGAATTTTTCAAGCTTCCAAAAATACATACTTTGTGAGCTGACACAATTAATCCACACAAACCTTTTCCAGGGGAAAGGGCAAAGCTTTCCCATCAGCCGCAAACTTCTTTCCTTTAACACTAAAAGCAGCCAGCGCGGGTCGGCCCGGCGCCGCAGCCGCGATGAGCAAATTGGATTGAAAAGCCTCCTAAAACAGATGAGGTGAACTCGCAGTGTCACCACACGATTATGGTGATGGCAGAAAAACAGCCGCTGAATTGACAAAATATTGATTGTTAAAAAAAGAAATAAAAAAATGCAATCCCACTTTCAAAAATGAGCTCAGTTCTCATCCCTGTAACGCGCACAGCTTGAACGTTGAAATATACGATACAACACGATGAGCTCCTCATTGTGACTTCTAGAATTTTCCATCTGTTTTCTTTTATTTTTTCCAAGACAACGCAACTAGCATGATGGGAATTTATTAGCTTCAGAAGCGGTCAAGTTGTATCAAGAAATACTGGGGCTGATTTTCATTTTTTCATTAGCTCAAGCTGCCTTTTTGTTTGTAGAACCAAATCCATATTTGCCCAGGGTAATGCTAGAACTTCCTTTGAGTGTTTTGTCTGTCTTACTACGGAAACTACTTTTGGTTCAGCGTCAGTTCTCTAGCGCGATTATATGGACTGTAATTTAGCACAAAAAAAAAAAAAAAAAAATCCCAAACCGTCTTTATCCGTGTGTTTTATTGAGTTTTTCATAAGAAAAGACGACCAGCATTACAGCAGCTTGAGGCTAAGTGGCTGAAAACCGGCACATTTTTGATTCCAGTGTAGCAAAACGCCTGACTTGCAAATGTACAGTAGAGCATCGACGTGGCAATTATGCACAATGGATTCCCTTGCCACTGGAACTTCGTAGCCAAACACGTTTTGCAATTTTTGAACCCGGAATCCATTTGTGTGCCCTGACTCGCACAAAGCAAAGCGAGCCAGCGTGACAGCTGAAGGCGCCGCACGGTGCAAATGAGAATCGCCAAGCCGAGACGGGCGGAACCTCGGGCAGCTCGGTGACAAAATGCCACGGCTAACGGAGGCCCGCGAATGAGAAACGGGCCGTACGAAGCTACACAACATATTTTTAATTTTGACATTTTTTTTATGATCAGTTTTCAGTCTGTTTGAACAGTCTTGTCACGATAAAACTAACTCAAACGATTTATTTTCACCCTCAATGAACGTGTCCATACTTCCAGTCACTTCGCTAGCGCTCTGTCCACCTCCAACAAGGAAATGGTATCAATTCCCAGAACGAGACAGACTAGCACACAGTGGCAATCTGGTAACAGAGATTCATTACAGCACTGGGAAAGCAGCGTCTAACGATGACCCGTACACAGTACTCGTAGTATTAAATGTCAATTATATGGCAGAGGATACGTGATTATACCTGCAGCTCACTGTTCAGAGTGGCAGAAGCGGCGGCTGTCGCTAAGGCAACCGCTGCCGCGCGCCTAACGTGATCGCGTCTATGACTTCGACTTTCAGCACGGCGTTTTCGATGTCACCGGCCGGCGTGTGATGACGCCATCAGAGCCTTGTTACATCGCCGCTCAGCTTTGAACGCACACCGGCAGAGCGTTCATCGCCGCGTGTCAGCTAGAGTGAGAGCCTACTTAGGGCCCGGCTACGCTCGCCGCTCCCCATGGACGTCTACAGCGAACGCCTGACCCGGCTGGTGGGCCACATCCCCCCGGAGATGCTGCCCTCGCTGCCCGACGTGGTGGTGGAGTGCATCCACCTTCACGCCGCGCAGCCCGGGGCGGCGCTGCGCAACCGGTCCGAAGCGGCGTTCCTGCGCTGGCTGTGCTCGCAGATCGAAAGCTCGGTGGCCAAAAAGGCCCGTTCCAAAGAGGGAAAGGGACCCGAGCGCAAGCCTCACAGACCTCAAGAGACGCCCCTCGAGAGAAAGGGAGTGCATAGGACACGCAGACAGGAGCAGGAGACCATCACACCTCTGCACGTGCGTCACGGTCATAAGGAGACTAAGGAGCTGATGAAAGGCATAGTTGGAAAAACAAACAGAAACAACACCAAGACCCTTGCATCCCACTACCATCAGAGCCTTGAAGAGACTGGGCACCTCACTGGATTAGATAACCACCGTGTGCGAGACAGTCTTATGGAGACTAAGGAGCAAAAAGGACGCAACGAAAGGAATGGAAACAACCGCATGCATTTTAGTCTGAATGAGACAAATGAGGCCAGAAAGGTTGAAGACACAAGTGGAAAGAACAGAAAACCCCTGGTCTCCCCCTTGTACGACAGCCTTTCGGAGACTGAGGACTTCATGGAAATTGAGAAAACGAGTGGAAACCAGCAAAATACCCCCGAGTCCTTCATGTATGACGGTCAGAAGGAGACTACGGACTTCACAGAAGGCCAAAACACTCACGGACACGACCGGATCGCTCTTACATACCACGTGCAGGACAGTTTTATGGAGACTACGGAATTAACAGGAGAGGGTGAAGCAAACGGAAACAAGCAGAAGCAGCTTTCATTCCACACGTATGACAATCTGGAGAAGACTAGGGAACCAAAACCTTTGGAAAACAACCACCTTGCATCCCACACGGGTGACAATATTGACGAGACTAAGGAGCCGACGAGAGTCAAAAACATGAATGACAACAATCGCTGTGCAGCCCAAATGGGGGACAATTTGGAAGAGACGAAGGAGCCCATAAGAGTCAAAAATACAGATGCCAAAAACCACTTTGTGTCCCACATGTGTGACAATCTTGAAGAGATTAGGGAGCTTCTCAGAGTCAAAAACACAAATGAAAGCAATCGCCTTGCGTCCCACATGGGTGACAATCTTGACGAGACTAAGGAGCACAAAAGAGTCAAAAACACAAATGGCAGAAATCACTTTGCGTCCCGCACGCATGACAATCTTGAAGAGATTCGGGAGCTTTTAAGAGTCGAAACAAATGAAAACAACCACCTTGCATCCTTCATGGGTGACAACCTAGAAGAGACTAAGGAGCTCATAGTCAAAAACAAAGACGCCAACCATTACTTTGCGTCCCACATGCGTGACAATCTTGAAGAGATTAGGGAGCTTCTGAGAGTTGAAGACGCAAATGAAAACGAGGGTGACAGGGATAAGGACACAACGGACTTGAAAACAGTTAAAAATATAAACACAAACAACCGCAAAAACCAAGCAACCCACACGCGGGACATCTTTTGGGAGACTAAAGAGTTCCTGAGAGGGACAAAAGAAGTCAAAAGGAGAAACGGAAACAACTACACAAATACCAGTCTTAAGGACACTAAGGAGTTCGTAGGAGGCAATAAATCAAGTGGAAACCACCGGAATCACCTTGCATCCCACACGCATGATGATTCTTGCGAGACGAAGGACCTGAGAAGAGAGCGAAAAGGAGTTGATAAAAGAAACATCCACAGCAGTTTCAAGGAGACTAAGGATTTGATCAGAGGGGATGAAAGCCATAGAAACCACCGGAAGCCTGTCCTGTCTTACACGTGTGACAATCTTAAGGAGACTAAGGACCTGATAAAAGTACATCAAACTCATGGAAACCACCGGAGGCCTGTACCGTCCTACATGCGGGATTATCTTAAGGAGACGAAGGACCCCGTAAGAGTGGATAAAGCTTGCGAAAACCGCCAGAAGCCTGCCCAGTCCTACATGATTGACATTCTCAAGGAGCCTAAGGACATAAGAGTGACTCAAACTAATGGAAACAACCGGAAACCCATCCCGTCCCACAGGAATCTCAGAGAGACCGAGGAGCCGTTCAAGACGGTGACAATGGTCGGGTCCCGCGAGGGCGACGACCACCGGGAGGCGAAAAAGCAGCGGAGAGGACCCGGCAGGCCCGAGCCGTCGGCCCGAACGCATCACAGTCGAGAGAAGACGGCCAAACGGAAACACAGGAAGTCGCCGGAGACCGTCTCGAGCGCCGGGCTTCCGAGCTGCCCCCACAAGTCGGTCTTCACCTACCTGAGTCTGGTCGAGACGGTCGACAACGAGCTGCAGAACCCCAGCTACGACTGGATGCCGACCGGCTCCATCAGTCGCCGGAACGCCACCGAGGCCAAGGAGCCGTCACGCTCCAAAACGAGCAAAAAAACGACAAAGGACTGGAAGACCGTGGGCTCTTACGCCTCCCTGAACCTGAAGACCGAGAGCAACCTCACGCGATTGGGCCGCGACCGCAAGCCCCCGAATTCGTCTTGCGCCGACAAAGACAAAACAAGAACCGGCTGGAAGCCCGGCAGATCTTATCGCGAGACTGAAAGCGCGGCCAAGCGCGTTCAGTTCCTGCTGGAAAGCGTCGGGTGACGACGGAAGACGTCTTTAACCAACGGACGCGGCGTCTGACGCGTGAGAAGCACACCGAGGAGGTCGGCTGTGAAAATTAACGTCTGGCAGGATATGAAAAGATTAGAAAAGTTGTGGCGTGATGACGCGTGAACTTTGACTGAAGCCTTTAAATGAGAAGAATCAGGATTAAAACTGACGCGAAGCACGACGGCAACGTGGCTTTGCGTTTTCTTGGATACAAAGAGTTCGGTCTCAAGGGCTTGTCTGGAACATGGCGGTGTGCAAAAATCGTTTGTCATAACTGAATACCAAGCGCTCAAAATGTTCTGGAACGCCCCCGCTTTTGTATGTGTGCGTTTTAGATTGGCCACAACATCTGAACACAATTGCGGTGGCCTTATCTCTGAAACGGAAATCAAATATTCTCCAGAAATGTGACCCGAACTGGCCATTGAGTGGATTTGAAGTACCGAAAGAAAAAAATTGTTTGCTCAGAGGTTTGAGACCAGGCCATTTTAAATTGAAGTCAAAGTATAAATTTGAACTACTTTACCATTTTGTTTTTTTCCATGGACAATAAAGTCATCTTTCCCTGAATGAAAATACGAGAATAAGATTCTATTTTCAAAATGAGCGATTATTGTTTAGGGAGGCTCCATCCTCCCCCGACAAAGTCTTGAGCTTGGCTGTTGTTGATGGGAAGGGTGGGAGGACCATCAAACTCGTTTGTATGAAGTGACCACAATATCCCGTGTATGTCCTGTGCACGTGTTGGTCACGTTCGCCTAGAGAGGCCTCGCGATTGGCCGCCAACCGGTCGAGGTCTTGCCTGGCTTTCGCCTGACGTCAGCCGGTTTAGGCTCCAGCCCGCCTGCAAGCGACGCACAAAACGGACGCCTGGCCGAATGTCTCACCGAAATGTTTCAGCGCTCGCCGTTAATGGCGGAAGAGGAGGCTCGAGCTCGAGCTGTCGCGCGCGGACGGCTGATGAAGGCTCAGACGATCGAGCGGTCGCAAATGGGCAGGACGACGTGACATGCGCTACGCGGCTTGCGAGTTAAGGAGCAACAGACCCAATCATCTCCGGTGGTTATAAAACTGCTTCATTGAATCGTTTAATCGTCTTTGGTGTTTAGCAAAAATGTATGTGGGAATTCACTGATGAAATGTTCGCGGATGTTTACATCTGGTTTGTCAGAGCTGTTCGTGAAAACGAGCATCTTGGATTCATCTTGTTAATAAAAAGCCGTATTTTGAGTGACTGGCCTAACATCCATCCATTCATTCATCCGCGTTCTGAGTCGCTTATCCTCACAAGGATCGCGGGAGTCCCGGAACCAATCCCAGCGGTCATCGGGCGGGCGGCGGGGTACGCCCTGAACTGGTCGCCAGCCAATCGCAGGGCACACGGAGACAGACAACAGTCGCACGGGCAAATTCCGAGTCCATCTTGACATTCGTATTTTGAAGAAAATCTCATTCCCGGCCAGTCGTCCGTGTCAACGTGGATTGTTTCCATTCAACAGCCGTCAACGGCGCAGAGTGACTTTTGACTTTCGCGTGAATCCAACGTAGGTTTTCTTCAACACAAAAGACAACAAGCTAACGATAATTTCTTCCAATCATTTGATCTTTTCCGAGCGTATCCAAGCATCGAGCGGAAAGGCACAGAAGGCGACATTCATCTCGAGACTCGTTCCACTTTCACTTGACCTTTTCCTTTCACCCTCTCTTGGAAGATCACCCCATCGCCTCATCGCCACATCGCCCCATCGCCTCGTCCCGCGCCGGACGGACCCACAGCGCTGCATCCGAGCGCCTTTCGAAAAAAGAAAGGATCCGGCCGCGCGCGGTGACGCTTGATCGCCTTCGACGAACGCCGGAAAGCCAAACGGCTCCGATCGGGCCGCGTGTTGCTGACTCGTTTCCTTTCTGTGCAATCTATTCGTCATCACGATCAGGAGCGACGTGCTTTGGCGGCAATCGATACCAGGGGGTCTGATGCTTCAAAGAGGATAAGTAACCACCGCACATCATCATATTCATGTATTCCCTTTGCCAAGCACAGAAAAACAGATTCTGCTGATGATTCTTGTAGGCCTAAGCATCGTTCAGCCAAATTCCCGTCTTGAGTTGTGAGCAAAAACGTTCATTGTGGCGGTGAACCTCCCGACAAAGCGGCGCTTCGGATTGTGAGCAATCTTTCAAAAAGAGGCCTGGAGCTGTTCACGGTCAAACTAAGCAGAAAACAAAAAGACAATCCTGCGTCGTCTCGTTAAGGAAACCAAATGAACTTGGTCTCACGGAAGTTTGCAAATTTAATGCTAACACATAATGGAAACACCATGGGCGGGCGAACAACGCAACACCCTAAACGACATACAGTGGAACACAAACTTTAGAAATACATGTAGACAGCACATACTAAACTCACACGCATATATTCTTTATCCTGTGCAAAAGGTGGCTAATATCATCCATCCGTCCATTTTCTTAACCGCTTATCCTCACGAGGGTCACGGGAGTGCAGGAGCCTATCCCGGCTGTCAACGGGCACGAGGCGGGGCACACCCTGGACTGGTTTGCGGGCCAATCGCAGGGCACACGGAGACGGACAAGAGTGACCCTCCCACTCACACCACGGGGCAATTTAGAGTCTTTAGCGAATGCATATTTTTGGGATGTGGGAGGAAACCGGAGTGCCCACCCAGAGAAAAGCCACGCAGGCACGGGGAGAACATGCAAACTCCACACAAGGTGGGGCCGGGATTGAACCCGGGACCTCAGAACTGTGAGGCCAACGCTTTCCAGCTGATCCGCCGTGCCGCCTGAGTAATATTACTTCGTCTTAATTTGGATGGATTGTCATCTTCTGTGTTTGATCATCAAATCTACAAGTAGTATTTCTCATCCTGCCCCCTGGTGGCCACAGAGTACAACAGAAGGAGCACCACAATCCCCGTTGTGTTGCCGTGAGTCAATTTAGTTACTCTTTTGCCTTTGAAGTAAAACACACTATTTATTAAAGACTATTGGGGGGGTATTTTTTTCTCCCTTCAGATTTGACAACAGATTAATGGCGTCTCCATTGAGCTGAATGAGGAACGACGATTTGCAAGATGGCCCACAGAATGTTGCCAAAATGTTGTTTTTAGAGGTGTCACTTTTTTTCCCCCAAATGGCGACCATGTTTACATTTTTCCTTTAAGTGGACGTGCTGGACTTGAGCCCTTCCAGAAGAAAGCAAAAAAACTCCACGTCGCAAGTCGAGCGTTAACGGCCTGACATTCAGTTTCTTTCCCCTTTAAAGCGAAAGACTCACGACAGCGTTTCTTACGCGTTAAAAATAGCAAAGCCGGGCCCGGGCAATATTGTCCCGAGTGCAGCTGTCAAGAACGTCAGGTCCTGCCCTAATGGATCGGGCGCGAGTCAGACATTTTGCTCCAGCTTAGGGTTAGCGAACGGGACCTTGTCGCGCTCGTGAACGTTAGAGACGCGCTGACTGCTGCAGAAATCCCATCGACTTCGGGAACGCTTGAATTCCTTCAATGTTTGCAGTCTCGTTTTAGCAATCAGACTGAAGGTGAAATACAGTCAAGCACCACCACATTGCAATTGAAGTCTACTGTCAAAACTGTCTTCAAAACGCCTCCTGAAGTCCGCTAGCGTAATGCTAACACATCATGAGAAATGCCATAAACGTGGCGAACAAATATTTCAACACAAACGCAAAGTGACAGATAATTTGAGAATACTCACAGGCATACATTGTTTATCCTCTGCGAAGAGCAACTGGTATTCCTGCGACTTGAGGAGCTGAGAAGTCTTCATACAGCCATGCCATGCCTGTGTTATACTGCCCCCGGTGGCCAAGATGTGCACACTAGAAGGACTAGCGCAATGTCCACTGAACTGGAAAAAAAAAAAAAAAAAAGACAAAAAGGGTTTCATTTTTTTACCTTCCATTTACTTGTCAATGTTTTAATGATGTAGTTTAATAATGCAGTTTTTTTTAATTCGAATCAGACGACACATTTGTGAGGGGTCAACCCAAAATAAAAATAATGAAAAAAATTGGCCTTGACTTATTGGTGACCTGAAAGTTCTCTTTTGGAACTTTTCCACATTTTCTTGTATGCGACATATCAGGTGCTGGATGGAAAAACAATTGTTGCTATAATTCCGCCACCGCAGACATTTTCCTCCGAAGACCTTCGACTTCCCTGCGTACGTTAACAACTTCTTGGCCGTTGTGTCTAAAACGATGGCGCTTATTAGCATATTTAGCCAATTGGGGCCGGCTCAGCATCGTTCACGGGGACCGGCGCGTCCGACGCCAAAACCCCTCGCCATCTTCTTCGCTCGTAACGATGACAAATGTGCCGCGCAGTCGTCCTGCGTGGCCTCCGTATTCTCATTTCGGAAACGGAATGGCACGACTTTGATGACGCGGCGAATTCTCAAGAGAGGGAAATGAAGCCGTAGGAATGTTGACAAACTGCACGATTTTGCAATCAAGCGGACTCGTTCAACGGCAAATGTAATTAAAAGAAGAAAAAAAAAATCCCCACTGCAGGTCATGTTTTCCCACGCAGAGAATATATAACGGCGCATGAATATCAGAAAAGCAATAAATAAAGTTATCCAAAAAAAAATAAAAAATTGCTCTGGAGGTCAGATTAGAGTCAAAATGGTATTGGATCATTTATTTGTATCACATTTGTACCAATTTCAGCGTTGACCTCAACGTTCCGAGGTCCCAGGTTCGATCCCGACCCCCCCCTGTGCGGAGTTTGCATGTTCTCCCCGTGCCTGCGACGGTTTTCTCCGAGCACATCCCAAAAACAAAATGCCAAATTAATTAGACACTCGAAATTGCCCCATGCGATTGGCTGACGACCAGTTGAGCCCGCCGCCCATCGACAGCTCCCCGCGGCCCTCGTGAGGATGAGCGGCTAAGAAAACGGATGGCTGGATAAGACAGACATATACTTTGGTGTGCTTAAGCTGTCTTTTTAGGAAATGTAGCAACTTCATGTTGTGCGATACGGATATTCAAAGGATATATTGACTTATATTTCATCAAAGTGCAAATAATTGCTAAACTAAAGCATCGATAGCTTGACCGCGATATTGTCAAAATCAACACGGTATTGATATTTGGATGGATTTTTTTTTTTTGGACAGCGACAAGTTGTACGCCCGTCTCCTGTTTCGGAACTTCGTGGGAAAGTTTTTGCGGGCGTTTGTCTTTCACGACGTGCGTTTTGTGTCCTTGCGTGTTTACACTGCAAATATTTTTTTTTTTGGGGGGGGGGGGTTGTTTTTCCCACCACGCAAGCACATCTCAAGACACGCAGTGGAAATAACGCGTACACATGTAACATACAGTCAGTACGTTGTCGCGCTGTCCACGGGCGTGTAGTTGCACCTGTCTTCACAAATGTTTGGAGTGCAGACATTTTGATGACAAGCCGTTTTCCGCCATTGTTGTTGACGTTGCCGTTTTTCCGCGCGAGACGACGAACCTCGTTTGTTACGTTCAGGAATCATAGATCGCTCGAGGGAAACCCGTAAAATATTGACCGCATATTGTATATATGCTTGAAATCTTTACGCATAATATCGATACAAAATACGGATGTGAGGCAGAGGTATTACTTTTGTCCGTTCGTGGGCGGCTGGCCTCGTTTTCCACACTGTAGTATCTGCGAGTTTGAACGTGTGTGGCTTTCAAAAGAGAGCTTAACTTCCCCCCCAAATAATACCTCACATTCATATTTACACATATAGCGTTAAAATATACATAAATAATAAAACAACAAGATGGTGACCACTTTGCAGTTTTTGGTCTTTCTCGGGGGTTGTGGAACGTGACCCCTCCCGTCCCGTCCCGCCCCGCGATAAACATTAGGCGACTGTAATTATGTGTTGGTTTAGCATACTTATCCGCAAGATGTAACCAATTTTTGTTTCTAATCTTCATTACCCAAAAAAATTCATTTGCCTCACTGAAGCCAATGAAAATGTTATTTTACATACTTTAACCTCAGGTATTAATGATAATAACGAAAGACTTTGATGGCGTTTTGATGTTTTCTCTTTCCCCACTCGGCATTTAGCCGAACGCGTGATAGCGGCGTGCCTCGTTAGCATGCCTCGTTAGCGCGTTGGCATTTCTTGCCGACTCAGGGCTGCGAGCACAAAGTCGTCTTATGAATCTACAATTAGCTAGTAGGGCTTTTTTTGGTTTGTGTTCTCTTTTCACCGTCGTCTAAAAATGCAAGAAAACCGACTCGACTCTGGAGTCTGTGATTAAGGTTGTGAGGGAATCAAGTGTGGCGCAAGTCCATTCATCATTGCGCACACACACGGGTACACGCGGAATATTTTCTGATGCAAATGTATTTCTCAATGCAGTCATCAATAACTCTCACACGCATATTTGTTTAGGCTTCCAAGACAATTTCTTTTTTTTTTTTTTTAATAAATCAACCTCAAATATAATTGAAAAACTCAATTTAAGCGACTTCCAAAACGTGTACGTTGGAGAGATTTTAGACGTACTCGTCTTTGATGTTTTATGCCATTATATTCAACGTCAAATCATTGGATTATTTTTATTTATGTTTGTTGGAATTGCGGTTGGTACAATACGTTCATTGAAGACTTTCAAATTGTCACTTGCATTTTGTTCTTGGGAGGTTTACGCAAACAAAGACAAAATGCTCGTAGACGCGCCGGCTTCTCGAAAGACCGAATTATCTTTAATACGTCTGAGTAATTAAAGACTCAACTGTTTTCTATGACTTTTAACGGGAAAACACACTTTACGCATTGTACTGAAGCAACGGTCAAGAATAATCAAGTGATTTGACATCAAGAAACCCTGAGGCCACAAAAAACAACAACAACATGTCGCCCACCAGACAACAAACAAACAACAAAGAGACACAACAGTGCATCAGTGGCAGTATGGAGCCACAAATTAGTTTACATTTTATACACAAATGATGGAGCAGATCCACCTTGGACGTCGTCGCCAAAACTGGTGGAAGCGCCGCATGCGGTCGACGGATGGGAGGATGAACTGGTTAGTGTGTCATTCTCTGTGTGTGTGTGTGTGTGTGTGTGTGTGTGTGTGTGTGTCCAATGTACAACATTCAATTCCACTAAGTGCAGCAAGCAGGGAGATGCTTTTTCATTCCAAGCGAATGAAGATAGAGGAGAAGAATACAGATTGGTGGCTAAAAGCAAGATCACACACACGCACAAATTTTCACGAGCAAGCATTTTTCCAATCATGGGAAAAAAAAAAACCTCTGGTCGTGAAATAGTCGACTCGCGGAGGAAAGAAAAAGACGAGACGCTCGAGCCCGGTAGGGAATTAAAAAAAAAAAAAAAAAAATAGAGCGCAATTGATTCAAACAAAGTTGTTTATTGTCATTGTTGAAAAACAAAGACTGTTTGGGAATTATTATCAATGGGGGGGGGGGGAGAAATACTCTTTTATTCTAGTTGGAGGAGGAAACCCCCAGAATTTCATGTACGTAGCCAATAATTTATTTATTCAAGTAAAACACAGCGGCAACCTCGTTATTTACCATGAATTTTAAATAGTCCAACAAATACAAAAATAATAATAGTAAAGTGATCTGAGCATTTGTTGTTACCAGTAGTTTGTTGATTTTTTTTTTTATTTGAATGAATTAAAATAAATGACATGAAATATACATCATTATCATTAAATTTCAATAAGGTTTGTGATTTAAAAAAATATTAAATAAATATGTGGCTAGGTAAATGAGTTAACAGTACCATTTGGCATATTCTAATCTAATCTTAAATTACTCGTAAATATTCTCATAATAACAAAAAATATCATTAGCCTTGCCAATAATTTCAGTAATTTTAAAATTAAATAGAGGTGACTTCAAAGATTGACTAACCATACCAATTTCATTACACTTCAATTCAAATAAGAAAATATAAAAAAATAAAATAAATGTGATCTTGGCAAATGATTGTCATTTCATACAGATTTCTTTTAGAATTAAAATGAAAAAATTAAGTAATTTTTGCAATCATTTCATAAATATTATAATACAATAGAATACATATTAAAAGTAAATTAAAAGAATAATAGATCATCATATCCTTCAAATGTTGTTACAAATATAAAAATGAAAAAACTAATCAGTGACTGAAGTACCTCAATCATTTCACCCCTAATTTCACTCATATTGTAATCTAATGAAATACAAAAAAAAAGTTACCTTTATTAATAATTCTATAACTCGAGGATGGAGCAATCGATTAGTTTATCCATCCTTTATGTTTATTTGAAAGGGGAAAAGCAGGTGAAGACGTGAATAAAAGCACACTTTTTTGACGTGTTTGTTCAATTCTCAGTAAACAATGTGTGGTTATGATCAGAATTGCATTTAGAGCATATGGAGACGATATTTGACACGTGGGTGGCCATGTTGGACAGCGACCGCTCATCTGACAGCGCCCCCTGGTGGCAAAAGCGACGGAGCTGCCTTTTATGAGTCTCGCTCATTCTGGCGTGAATTTATTATCCTTTTTTTTTTTTTTTTTTTTTAAATAATATCAAATACACATGACTTCGGTTCATCTAAGGGTCAAAATGCTACATTTATTATAAATGGTCTTTGAAGTTTACGAAAACACTGAAATGTCGAAATTGTCTTGGTTTGGTTCACTGAAGCCGAAATGAAAGACCAAAATTGTCGATGACAGTTCAAAGATTTTAATTGTTCACGAAAACGTACATTTCCTTGTTTGAACACCAAATTATTACTGTGAATTACTAAGAATAAAACACGTTGGGCTCGTCAAACAGAATTTCCTGATTGGAAAACGCATGGTACGTTTATTGAAGACCTTAATTAGTCTTGTATCTTATATGTATATGGAAATGGAAATATTCAAGATCAAGATTCTTTAATGCTTACAAAAACATGCAAAAAGTCAGACTAAATAAAGACCATAAAAAGAACTTTGATATTTGTTTTTTTTGGGAGAGACCCAAAATATTAGGAACAGCCGGTAATACGACGACGTCTTCGGACAATCGGCAAGATGAATGGACGATCAAAAAGGAGCAGTGAAGAAGGAAAAACGAAGGATGAGGAAGGTATGAATGACGGCGTGGTTAGGAAGAGGTGAAGCATGAAGGAAAGCAGGAGAAGTGCGCAAAGAAAAGTTCATTGGTGTCCAAAAAAACAGAAACTCTTAATTTCCTGGATATATTTTTTTAACATGAAAAAAAAATATTGGGTGTCACACAAGAATTTGGGGACGTAGAAAAAAAAAAAAAAAAAAAAGAAGGAGTAAGCGACCATGGCCCGCCTCTTGCACAAAGCGGAAAAGATCGATTTTCTTCATTCGGCTCACGCTACAGATGCTAAGCTAAAGTGAGCACGAAGGTCGCGCTCCAGAGTCAACGCGGCGAGTTGGCTGCAGCAGTTAGCCGCTAGCACCACATATGTGTGTGCGCGTGTGTGTAGTTGACAAATTGCGCCTGCTCGGAATTCCTCAGAATCCGAATCAGCTGGTGTGTCTGCCAGGAAATTGAGCTGTCGCGCCGGCTCAGCTGATGGATTACAAGTGCCCGCATGCATACGTACGTACTGCGTAAATATGTATGCATCTGGATATTACGGGTGAATGGATGAACAGATTGATGAAAAGGGTGGAAAATGGTGACGAGCAAAAAGATTTTTTTTTTTTTAGTGACGCTAATGGTGAACAAAGTTGCAAACTGATGTGGGATGTAATCTCCCAATATACACACACCCATACATCACCTGCAGGGGGCGCGAATCAAGAACCAGACCTGTTGGGGATATTCAGCTTCGGTCTCCAGTTTTGCAAAGCTACACGGCATTACATAATCAAACAACTGCTATCTCAAAAGACTCTCGTAAGTTCTCTCGCTAACAACCCGGACTAACTAAAGCTCTTTGCAAACATCCAACATCCTTCACTTTAACATCAAGGTACTTATTTGACACCGATAAAATTGATTTCCCGTGACTTCATTCAACCTTTAAAGTGTACAAGTCGGTTAAAAATAATAATGTAAATACAGTAAATGGAAGTGAAATTGTGCGACTGTACAAGTGTCCCCTTCTAACTGGGGTTGCAACTGCGTGAAAGTTTTACCAAACCATATTTACCATTTAATAAGGGCTAATATTGGCTCGATGGGCCTCAGTAAATGCAAACTATGAATTGAAACAATTGACACATTCCTGAATTCTACCCTTTTATCTCCTCGGGCCTGAAATCAGGTCATGTCAAAATCCAAGCCGCTTATCCTCACAAGTGACGGGAGCTCGCTTAGCGCGAAAGGCAGACTGCACCCTGAACTGGTCGCCAGTCAGTCGCAGGGCAGACAGACACCATTATTGAGTGGGAATCGATCCCACGCTGCCCCGCAGCAAACGCAGTCATGTGTACTACACTATCAGTGACTTCGGTTATTAGAATTTCTTACGTTTATCTATGTTACGAGCAAAAATCCCCGCCTACTTCCGGCATAACACGTGGTAGCAACCAATCAGAGGAGAGGCGGCGGTCTTAGACAAAAATGCACATAGTGAATGCAAAATTGGGTCAAACCTAGCATTAGAAGAGGGGTGTGTAGACTTTTGATATGCACTGTTCCAAAACATGATGTGCATTTGTTCATGTGATGGCACATCTATGATGTCCTGGCCCGATTTTATGGCTCTCACAAGCACGCTCTGCTGCACATGCACACGAGCAGCTATGACAGTGATCTACACACACACACACACACGACACACAACAGTGATGATGGCGAGATCAGCATCATTGCGCCGATGGCTTCCGTCAATGACTCCTGAAATTGTTCTGAGGATGAGCAAAGAAGGTGCACCCACGACCTCCCCCAGGGGTTGGAGGCAGGAAGCCTGGCAATAAATGGATAAACGAACTTCATATTCATATTCAGAAGAATGAATGAATGAATGATGGATGGATAGACATGCAAATTAAAGACAGAGACGGAAAGGCAACTAACGATTATGGATGAATGAATAAATACGGGTGGAAAGCAGACGAAAACAATTCAATTGTGATTTTTTTTTTTTTTTTTTTTTTCCTGTCCCGCCTTCCACACGCAAAACCCGCCATGGCGCTCGTCGGCAGGACGCAAAGCGGTTTGAAGAGGCGCCGCCGAGTGAAGCGGGCCATAAATCATAAAGTGCCCAAGCAAGTTTGAGACGCTTTGACTTTGAAGGGGAAGGTCAACGCCACGTCGCTCGTTTGTGTCGCCTAGGAAAGGAAACTTTGGTTTTCATACAAAGCGCCAAACAAACGACGACTCACCGGTCACGAAGTCGTCGCAGCGCTGGAACTTATGACGTAACAATTTCATTTCCATTTGAGGTACTTTTTTTTTTTTTTTTTTTTTTAAAGGTTTAATTTTACCTTTAGATTTCCTTTAATCTTATTTGTATTTTCTATGTATTTGATTTGCACCGATTTATATTTTGACCACTTTATTTTTTTTTTGAAAATATTTTGTGAATTAATTGGATAGAACTTTTTTCATTTTATTTAATTGGGCAACTATCATCCAAAAAACATCCAGCGGCAACTCATCCCCCCACCCAAAAAAAAATAATAATAATAATAATAATAATGAAAAAAAAAAAAAAAACAGACAAAGCACTGTGAAGCAAGTTTGTAATAATTTTGCAAATGAACCAGTCCAAAATGTAGAATGTCAGACACTTTATTTTTTTATTTTTGGGCTTTTCCCGTACGGTGTCATCTTTTTCCATCTTAGCCTATCTTACCTCCTGCATCCTCCTGTCGACATCCATCAAGCTTCTCTTTGGTCTTCCTCTCTTTCGCTCTTTCGCCCGGCAGCTCCATCCTCAGACTCTCTCACATCCGGACACGTCCAAACCATCCAAGTCTGCACTCTCTCTCTCTCTCTCTCTCTCTCGAACCTTGTCTCCAAAAGATCCAACTTTGTCTGTCCCTCCCTCTAATGAGCTCATTTCTAATCCTATCCGAGCAAGAACCTCAACATCTTCATTTCTGCTTCCTGTCATCTCTTCAGCGCCACCGTCTCTCGTCCGTCCGTCCGTCCGTCCGTCCGTCTTGGTCGGCCTCCCCACTGTTTTCTAAACTTTGCCCTTCGTCCGTCACATAGAACACCAGACACCTTCCGCCAGCTGTTCCAACCCGCTTGGACCCGTTTCTTCACTTCCTCACCGCACTCACCATTGCCCTGTATTGTTGAGCCCAAGTATTTGAAGTCGTCCACCCACCCTCGCTACGTCTTCCCCCCGGAGCTTCACTCTTCCTCCTCCGCCCCTTTCATTTACGCACCTATATTCTATTTTACTTCGGGTAATCTTCATTCCTATCCTTTCCAGTGCATGCCTCCATCTTCTTTAATATCATCTGCGAACATCGTGGTCCAAGGGGATTCCAGTCTAACCTCGTCTGTCAGCCTATCCATTACTATCATAAACAGGAAGGGGCTCAGGGCGGATCCCTGATGCAGTCCCACCTCCACCTTAAATTCTTCTGTTATGCCTACGGCACACCTCACCGCTGTTCTGCCGCCTTCATACATGCCCTGTATCATTCCAACGTATTTCTCCGCCACACCAGACGTACGCATGCAGTACCACAGTTCCCCTCTTGGTGCTCTGTCATGGGCTTTCTCTCAATCCACCAACTCGTAGCTTCTTCTGACCTTCTCTGTTCTTTTCCACGAGCATCCCTCAAGGCAAATAATGCATCTGTGGTCCTCTTTCTAGGCACGAAGCAGAGTGTTTGGGCCACTTCCCTTGATGCATTGTTGTATTTACACACCCTCCATAAATGGATACGGGAAATGATGAGAGACGCGCTCGGCTGTCTGACTCGGGCCCAGACGAGGCCACCGCAGTATCGTGACGCGCTCATATTAATAACGCCGGACGCGCTTTTTGCCCCGAAGCCGACGGGCGCGTAGCCGGCCCACGTCAAAGAGAATTAGCGCAAAGGAAGGCCGTCGTCCGTGCGCGCCGCCGCTTCGTATGCTTTAGACCTCAGAAATCAAAAAAACATGAAGAATGCCGACTGCACATAGTAAAGATAAATTGTGAAGAAAATAAACACACGAAAACTAAAGTAACAAGTGATAAAAATACATAATGTTTCGGGTAAAAGGTAAAAAAAAAAAAAAAAAAGGTGTGGAGACTTTCTCTATCCACTGCAGGATGGCCACTTTCTGCCTATTTTATACCTCGGATGATACTATTGTAACTTGAAATGATTTGTTTTTGTAGCTCTTTTTCAAATATTTTCCACAGCACTTTCCCTGGCTGACTGTCAGCCTCGAACATTTTGAAGTCATCGTTGAGGCGAGCGCGACAAAACACTTGACTCGGTCTTGAAAAAAGAGGATGCAGGTTTGAGACGTACATGATGACATCACGAGGCTAAAGTGGCGACTTGAAATCGACCCTCCGCCGGCTGCTTGAGGCTGACAAAGATTTCCCGCTCGGCCGAAAGTGGAACGTCAATGGCGGCGCAATTATGCGTGGATGCATGACAAATGTTGTTTTTTTTCCATTTTTCTTTTATACGCAACGCCAGTCGAAGAATATTGATGTCAGATACATCCATCCATCCATTCTCTGAGACGCTTATCCTCACATGGGTCGCGGAAGGGCTGGAGCCAATTCCAGCAGTCATCGGGCAGGAGGCGGAGAACACCCTGAACTGGTCGCCAGCCAATCGCAGGGCGCACGGAGACAGACGGTCACACCTCGGGGCAATTTAGAGTCTCCAATGAATGCAAGCAATGCTTTGGGGATGTGGGAGGAAACCGGTGTGCCCAGAAAAAAGCTCTGTGACCCTCATGAGGATAAGCTGCTCTGAAAATGGATGAATGGATGTTCCTTAAGACAGGCTTGTCCAGTTTGTATGTATGTATTTAGTTCTAATTGTTCCAACAGTATTGTCTGAACAATTACTACATTTATTTTTGTTGTAATTTTTATGTAACCTTTTGAAAAGTCTGAGACTGAGCTGGCAATATTTTTTTTCTGGAGGTCCAGCCCGCCGCAATGCAGCGAGCGCGTCCGTGATCGCAAACCCCCCCTTGGACGGATCTCAAACGCCAGAAGAAGCTTGTCGAATGCAATGCGCCGCATAATTCCCAGCAATCTTGTCCAGAGGCTGGATGGATGCTGATTGGTGGCCTGCTGCACGCGCAAGAAAAAAAAAAGAAAAAGAAAAAGCTCGAACGTCACAAAGGAACGTCGTCACCAACAGCGATGCGAGGTTTCATTTTTACAGGGGTGGCCAAAGCAAGGCGCCGGGGACACAAATGACCCACGACGGGGTTTTTTGTTTGTTTTTAAATCTGGCCTGCAGGCACGTTGGCGTTATCAAGAGTCCTCAAATGTGTGCTACATTCAGGTAAATTTATTATAACAATACTTTTTTTTTTTTAATTAATTTACCTCACTTTATAACTGGCTAAATGACTCTCTACAAATGACATTATTTAAAACACTTTTGTCAACACCTTTAAATTATTTCACTAAATTACTGTCATTGAGAATAAAACAATAAAAATTAGTATTTTTTATTGCATTAAGAAAATAAACTTTAACAATCACATTATTTTAAAAACTTAAATGGATTTACACCCAAAAAGATACAAAAAAAATGGCTAATTATTTTTCTTAAAAAAAGAAGTGTCTATTTTGACTATATGTGTCTGTAATATTATGTATATACACATTGAACAATTCTCTATTTGTTACATTAAAATCACTTGTTAGTTGATCCTAATTAAATAATTAGAAATAATAAAATGTAGAAACCATTATGATCTATTTCCCACTTACAATAAAGTATTTCACACATTTTTGTTTCCATGTTTAAGTTTTTCCTACTGCAGATGATCCCCCGCCCATCTGCCCACTTTCTAAAACTTCAGTACAAATGTTTGCTCACCGATGACGAACAAAAATCATCTGCAAAAACGCAACACGTGGCCTGACAGAAATGTGTTCATTTGCAGCATTTTGGGGGCAAAAGTTTGACAACAATTTTGCTTAATGTCGTCTCCCTTGGCGGCTTCAATTTCTTCTGCATGTTCTCATTTTTACTCATCTCTTGATGCGATAACTGATGCCAGAGGGGGAAATGGGGCTCCGCGGGGTCCTGCATACGCAGTCAGTCATCACAGAAGTCTCCTAGTGAGAAAGACTATTAAAAAAAAAGTTTTTTTTCCCCCCCACACATATTCTGACATTTTTCAATTCTTTTGGGAAAGAACTAAAAGGATTCAAACGTCATTCATGTTGACGTTCATCCATTTTCTCTATTTTATTCGTGTTTTCAATACTGATTAGGGATCACAGGTGATCCAATCGCAGTGCACATATCCATTTCCTTAGCCGCTTATCCTCATGAGGGTCACTTGAGCGCTGTAGCCAAACCCAGCTGTCATCAGGCAGGAGGCGGGGTACACCCTGAACTGGTCGCCAGCCAATCGCAGGGCACACGGAGACAGACAACAGTGCCACTCACAGTCACACCACGGGGCAGCTTAAGGTCTCTAATTAATGTTGCAATTTTTTGGGATGTGGGCTGAAACTGGAGTGCCCGGAAAAACCCCACACAGACACAGGAAGAACACCTCGCATAGTAATGTAGTAGTCATTTATGTCTTTTTTTTTTTTAAAGGAAATATTACATACAGCGAACTCCAAATTAATGACGTAATAATCAAACCGACAATAATTAGCGCAATTGTAATGGCAATAACATTCGAAAAAACATAAGTACGTCTTTGTTTCCTAAATTTTCAACAGGCGAAGCGCGGCCACCTTGCCTCTGTTTTGTGAGGACCCGTCGAAAATCCAAAATGGCGGCGGCCGTACGCGTGTGTTGTGCCCTCCGTATCGCTGTTGGAGGTGAAATATTTGTCATTTATTTTTCCTATTTTGACTATTTAACGACCGTTGTTTGAGGTTTCTGGTGTTTTCTAAATGTAGTCAAAATGTAACGTCATGTTTATCAATCGGGACGAATACTGCATTCGCTCGGACCTGCGTTCGAAATGACGCCGTTTTTAATAAATACTTGTCTTAATATTGTGGCAGCTAACATTATTATTGTCATGCTCAATTTAAATTAAGTTTGGGCAATGCAGTGGAGAGGAGAACAAAAGCGCACACTTGCACTAACACTGACCGTGTTTTGTCTTGCCCGATCACGGCTGTCTCCCCACAGGTGCCGGTCCCCTCCGCGCCGCAGGGGGCGCCCTCCACGGATCCCAACTGCTCAGTCGAGCGTCGCCCTCACTTCCTTTTGTGCCCTTCGGGTGCTTGCAGCCAAGCAGACATGGGAGCTTCTTCAACAAGTGTAAGGACAAACGCAGCCACCAGGAGCCCCTTTTAAACTGTGCCGCTAACTAAAACAGCAGCGCCGCCTGTGGCAATTACCTTATATGGAAGTTTCCCGTCTTGCTGGATATTGTACAGGAAGTCATTAGTGTGGAATTTAAGATAATTATTCCTTAAATAAAGGCCCCCAAAACTCAGTAGATGCCGGCTCCATCTGCTTTTGAGGAGATAAATGACAATTCATCGTGTGATCTTAATAATTGTACACGGTTTTATTCCTAATTAGTCGATATATTGGAATATTCCTTCCACTAATTATTAGTGTTTATTATAATCCTATTTTTACCTTTAATTCATTTTATTACATTTTAAAATTAGTTAATAGGTACAGATATTTTTCTGCGCTGTCCAAATGAAAGTTACGTTTAAATACCTGTAAATGTCTGTGGTTTCAAGCAAGCTTTTTTTTTGAATATATTATGTATTTCTTCATTTCTATTATCGCTAAAATAAAATATGTAGTATTTTCTGTTATAACAGGGGTGTCAAACTCGTATTTGTCCCAGGCCACGTTGTAGCTACGGTTTCCCTCACAGGGCCATTATGACTGTATAACCATCCAAATCTTTATCATATTTCTACATGAAATTTTGGTACAGATTTTAGCAAGAACCATGGACGTCAACGCTTATTATTTCCCTTTGCGGGCCACACAAACTGATGTGGCGGGCCAGATTTGGCCCCTGGGCCTTGAGTTTGATGCCTGTGTAAAATAAGAACACGTTGATCTTTATTTTTTTTCTTTTCATGGTCGTTATTGAGAAACGTTTGAACAAATTCTCATTTGGGTTGCAATCACACGAGTTTTTCCGCCCTCCGTAATCATCATATTTGATCACGCCGTCCTTTGGTAACTCCCGCGCAGTGACGGCCGAAGAGCTGTGGAAAGGCGTGCTGGCCGAGTCGGGGGCCGGCGCCAGGAAGGGTCGAGGGAAGAGAACCAAGCGCAAGCTGAGGAGGGACCTGAACCGAGGCCAGACCATCGGGGAAGGTGAGGAAGACGTTGCGCCGACAGAGTTGAGAGTCGAAAAGTCTCAACGCGCGTCGTCTCCGACTTGAGCGCGCAGGTCAAGGAGGCTTCATGTGGCCCGGGCTGAACGCGCCGGTGTTAAAAGACGGCACCGTGCAGAGCGTCAGCCGCAGAGGTCAAGCCGAGCAGCAGGAAGTGCAAGCTGAACTGGGTACGCACGCACGCACGTGCGTGAGGTGAAAATGAATTTGCGCTGACGTCGGCGTCCTCCCTTGAAGTGCGTCAGCGGGACGAGTGGGAGAGGAAGAGGAAGATGAAGGTGAAGCGGGAGCGAGGCTGGACAGGGAACTCCTGGGGGGGCGTCAGCCTGGGACCCCCCGACCCGGGACCCAACGGAGGTAACCTTGGCGTCATATTACTCGCTCCCCGGCGTGCGTTTTTGCAAATGACTTCCTTCAGATTTCTGAAACGTTCAAATGGCTCCATTGCAACTGGTTGTTGTGCCCTTTTGCTGGGCACAAAGCAATAATTGGTGAATAATTTACGCTGCCAGTGGAAATGATTTGATACTATATTTTAAACATGATTTAGTTGTCACTTATTTATTTTGCCTTATTTAAGCGAAACCTTTTTACATATCTTTAAAGGGATGCATGCAGTTTTATACATTGTTTTGAAAGCATCTTTATATTTTATTGCATTTATTTATTTACCCAAGGGAAGATTTTTCTGCATTTTTTCCACGTATTTATATATTTTCTTAATATATGACACATGACTAGTGCACCCACTGCGGTAGTGTGAGCACGCTTCATCCTCTGCACATCCGTTGTCGGCCAATGCCGGCCACTCGTGTGCCTGAGCAGCGTCTGCACCCTTCCAACACAATTGACTAAGAAATGTCTGCAACATTTGCGCAATCGACATTTTCCCAGATGATTGCGTTATGAGTCACTTTCAACTGAATGCAATTTTGGAAGTCTCGGCCCCACGGCGGTGGATGATCGTACTCATGAGGATGCTGTGGGGACCCCTCCCCGCCCCCCCCCCAAAAAAAAAAAGTGTGCCATCATTGCCAGACTCCTCACAAGCTTTTATTATTTATTGTTATTGTTATGTCTCACAAATATTCTGTCAATTGACTGAGGTCACAGTAGAGCAGCTCCAAATACCAGAGACAAATTCCTGTTGTGTTTTTGACATATTTGTCAATATAAACATGATTCTCATTCATTTTAAACAAATGGCGGGAAATGTACGTGTAATAAACCTAATATAATAATTCAGAATACACACATATATATATATATATTAATAGAAAAACGTAGAGTATGCAAGCTGATGCATATGTGATAATACACTGCAGCAATACTAGTCTTGTCTTTATGGAATATGTAACTGAGGCTCACAAATGCCTTGCAAAACACGTCGCTGCCTCTTGCTTGGACAATTTTTTTTAAATGTTATTATTATTGCGTTTTTGTTACCGCTCTGGCGCCCTCACCGCTAACGAGCACTCGCAGGTTGTAAAACTAAAGTGAGGAAAAGAAATCCACGAGAGGCCCGCACGCCGGATGTGATGGCACTGAGCTGGAACCGCCACTGATGAGCACCGCAGATGCTGCGTACGCGTGTGTGTGTGTGTGTGTGTGTGATCGGCCATCTTTTTAAGGACATCCTTTGTTTGCGCTTAATTAAAAAGGGAACACGCGGCCGATCCTCTCAAAGGAAGGTGCGTTTAGAGGTCACTCGGAGCGATGCCAAAAGGGTTCACGGGTATTGTGGGGCTTTGCTTGGACTGTTCTAAAACTGATTTGTGGTTTTGTTTTTGTTTTTTTGGATTGGGGGTGCGGTAGAGACCTACGAAGATTTCGACTCTCGTGTCATTGAGGTGAGTGACGTTGGACAACAATCCTGCGTTGGGAGCCTGCAAATTACATTCAGGTGTAAAGTGAAAAGAGAAAAAAATGTCAAGATGGACATTTTGTGCAAGAGAAGTGGATGTCTGTGTGTGTGTGTGTGTCTGTGTGTGTGTGTGTGGTGTGTGTGTGTGTGTGTTGTGTGTGTGTGTGTGTGTCTGTGTGTGTGTGTGTGTGTGTGTGTTTTCCATTGATGGATCTTGTCCAGGCCTGCCGTCGGAATTAAACTCCCCCCGATGGCCACTTTAAGTTAGCATCGCGAGTGCTTTTTTTTTTTTGTGTGCGCGCGCACGTTGAGTGTAGCTTAATGAAATGAAAAAGGCCGGACTCCCAAGGACGATGACGCAAGCGTGCCATTACGGAATGCAGTCACCATGTTGGAGGAAAGGGGGGGGGGGGGGCAGGAGCACAAAAAAGGTGAGATGAGAAAGGGACGTCCGTGGGCCCCCAATCTTGTGTCCGTCGCTTCTGCTTTACTTTACTTTATGATATTTTCTTTTTTTAATTTTATTTTCATATTTCTTGAAAGTCGTGTAGCTCGAAAGAGGAGAAAGTGGCTGAAAGAGTGAAAAGCTCCTACCTGACTTTCAGTCGCGTTCGACGAGAGAGAACATGAATTAGTCGAATTGGCCTAATCGTTAAGTCACGAAAGGGGGAGGAAAACCAGCTGCCTGATGTCATTCAAAGTCTGTTTAGAGCATTTCACATATTTCATGTAGCAATTTTTTTTTTTTTTTATAAACTTAAAGGACAATTCACCAGGTAGATGATTGACCGCAAAAAGCTGGCCTCCGTTTTGTATCCATTCTGGAAACCCGCATGAGAACCGGGTGGCGTCCTCGGATCTCTTCTCTGCAGTGTTTCATTGCTGCCCCCTAGTGTTTGTCATGTCTTTTTACACTCACTTCGATGTGCGTGTACTGCAGTACGAGTAAATAATGAGCATGTGCGCGCGGGCGTGTATTTAGCAGTTGTTGCCGCCCGCAGGTGAAGAGCGTGTTCAACATGACGGCCAAGGAAGGCAGGAAGAGGTCCATCAGCTGTCTGGTCGCAGTGGGCAACGGGCAGGGCGCCGCAGGTACGAAGCCCGCTCGACGCTTCATGACGTCCACCCGGGTGCAGCGCAGTTTCCCGCCAGTGCAAGCTACAAAAATAAGTATTTAATGATATCACTAAAAAAAAAAAGGTTGCGTGGATTCTACAGAAGTCATAAGGTGTGCAGGCGTATCTAATCTGATAACTATTTGAATGTTCATTTTTAATATGCCTTGCCGAGACATTAGCATATTTTCCATTTTATGTTGGCTCGTTCAATTCTGTTTTCCATCTTGAATCCAAAATGGACTTAGCCCAGCGCTCTGCGGTACACCATTCTCAAGTCGGCCCTCCCTTTTTATTCAGTCCGGAATCAGAACTGGATGTGGGAGTTTGATTCAAAAATGAACGAATGAATGAATGCATGAATAAATTGTACAGGAGCGTCTCGAAATCTGTCAATCATTTTTTTTTGGATACCTTTTTTTTAACGAGGTCCGAATATGTGAATGTGGTCAATGCCTTTTGTGTGCAGGTTTTGCCTTGGGGAAGGCAGCAGACAGAAACACGGCCCTCCGCAAGGTCACAGCAACCATTATGATTTTCATTTTTGAAGTTTGGAGTTTTATTTTCTTTCTTTCTTTCTTTCTTTTTTGAAACTCATTGGTGGAGCTCAGCGATCTGTGGTGTCATTGGAAAATGATTTATTTATTTTTTTGAATTTCCACGACTCTTGATTTCGACGTGTTGTGTGCAGATGTTGAAGCGCTTATGAATGTATTTGATTGACTTTGCAATCCTAATTTTGACTTTTTGCGTGCGTTTGCGCAGGCAAAGAATCGAGCCATCCACTACTTGTACTACATAGAACGATACAACAACCACACCAGTAAGTAGACGCTCGCATCGTCTGCTTCTATCTGTATATAGCTATATCTATATTCTATCTACTTTTGCGAACCAAACTGCAATTTTCTCGCTAGATGCCATCGAGGACGTCAGCAAGGCATTTTTCTTGTTGGCCTTGCTGTCCGTCAACTTCGCACAATGACATAACAAAAGTGAGCAATAAGCAGTTTGGCCTTTGTTTTGTTTTTTTTTTTTTTTTTTTTTTTTTTTTTTTTTGGTCGTCTTCGTCGCCGTTCCCCCCCCCCCACACACACACACACACTCACACACACACACACCGCTCGAGTCACGATGTATGATTCATTGGGCACACAACGTTCCTGAGAGCTCTTCTTTGTTTGACATTTAAAATGTCACCCAGCAGGATGAAAAAAAGGAAGGGAGGAAGAGAAATAAAAAAAAATGTGAAAAAACGCAAATAGCAAAAGACGACAGCAGTTTTGAAAGTGGGCAGACAGAAAGTGAAATGACTTAAGGAATATGAAAAATGGGGATTGCAAATAATTGTGCTCGGATGGCTTCAAAATGAGTTCAAGGCGAAATTTGGGCTCCGGCAATGCACCGAAAATCAAAGTTTCCGAACCGTGTTTGCGCCGCCAGAACTCGTATTTCACGCGGAGTAAACGATCATCTTTGCCAAAAATATCGACGCTCGTTTGGCATTAAGCTAGCGTACTATTTAGTGAGTCAAGCTGCAATTTGACCTTGAACTGCAACTTGGATTTGTTTTTTGTGTGACGTTTGCGTCTTGTCGCCAGTTTATCACGACATTGACTCCAAGTTCAAGAGGACGACGCTTCGCATGAAGAAACAGAATGAAGGTGAAACAAAAACGGGTTTGTTGTTGCCGTTGAGACGATTTCGAGAGGGGAAAAAAAAAAAAAAAAGGAGTCGAGCGCGTGCCCCCACCCCCACCCCGCAGGTTACGGCCTGCGCTGCCACCGCGCCGTCATCACCATGTGCAAGCTGATGGGCTTGAAAGACATGTACTGCAAAGTGGACGGCTCCGTCAACCTGCTCAACATCACCAGGGCGCTCTTCTCCGGGCTGGCCAATCAGGTGACGTTTGCCCTGTCGTTGGAGTCATACAATAATGTCGCGTTTTCAAAAATGCGCCGGTATAAACGTTTACATAAATGGGTTTAAATATACTCTTCTATTTTGGTACATCTATTTTACAATATATCTTCTTCTTTTTCTTTCGGCTTGTCCCGTTAGGGGTCGTTAGAATATATAATTGGTATTAATCGATGAAATGAATATTTGACATTAAATTTGTAGGTGAAAAATAGCCATCATATATTTATAGTGCGTCTTTTTTTGTGTGTTACTTATTAAAAACGAATATAACTGAGTAAATAATTGTATTTAAACATTAAAATGAATATTTGACATTTATGGATAACAGCAATGAACGCGTCTCTTATGATGTGATTTGGCATTTTTTAATTATTCAAGTAGTCATTTACATATTTGCATTTCATTAGGATATTTGTTGCTTGTTTTCATTATTTTCTGAAGATTACAATATCGTTTGTAGCCTTTTTTTTGTTCTTAGTTGTACTTTGTGTATATGACTCTTCTGGATTGCGTCTATTGCACATTTTCTTGGATTCTTGAATTCTTTTCTAATGATATTGTGCATTCATAAAGCGTTCTTTTTCCGTCTGGTTCCGATTGTGACGTTTGCAAGTTCCCAAGCGGCAACCGCTGAGACGTTTCCAGTTCCTTTTTCACGCAACGTGTGGTCCTTCCCCGGCCCGCTCGGCAGGAAACGCACCAGACGCTGGCGGACAAGAAGCGGCTGCACGTGGTGGAGTTCCGGCAGGAGCGCGGCCCGCTGCCCGTGCTGGTGGCGTCCCCCAAGGAAGGCGCCCGGGCCCTGCCGGAGCCCGAGGACGAGATCGCCGACACGCGTCTGCACTGGGACGACGTGCGCGCCGCCCAGGGCCTCAAACGCTCCATCTGGGCCGGCGTCAAGCGCACCATCTGGTAGAACCGCAATCAATATACCAAAAGATCTTTGGGCTTTTTTTTTTTTTTTTTTTTTTTTTTTTAGGTCTTTATTTTCGGATCACGTATATCTGTCGAATAATGCTGATAATGATTACATATCACAAGCCAACAATATTCTTTGTTGGTCTGTGCTCATATCGTGTTTCCCACCATGTGCATGAAAAAATAAAATGCAACTATGACATTAACTGGATTTCTTGGTTTATGATAAAAAAATTCTTGAAATGCTTAAATTTTTGAGGCATCACTTTAATAACGTTTCCAATATTTTGGATACATCATTGACAAATACGAGAAGAACAACCTGATTGGGGCTCTTTTGGCCAAATTCACAAGTACAATAATCATTCTCAGCGTGATAGCGGTACGCGGGCTCCCTCTGCTGGTATCGGAAATATCCACGAAATAAAATCCATCCATTTTACTTAAGCTTATCCTCAAAAAAAGGGATGAGAATTTTTCGCGGAATGACGAGTTTTTTCATGTGAAAATGTCATTGTTGTGAAACGTGTAGATTCGTTCAGGTTTTTCAATTTTTTTTAAATTTTTTTGGGTTTTTTTTTTTTTGGGGGGGGGGGGGGGGGGGGGCTGCGATCAAGTCCGGCCGCCAGCATCGATCGGCAACGCTCGTCGTGAAATTAGTCACAGCTGTGATAGCGGAAAACGGCGTTGCTGTCGCTTTGCATTCGGGCGGAATTTCATCGGTATTTTCAGTCTGTTAACATTTCTTTCTTAGTGAAGCATTTTGTTTACTACGACAGAAATATAATCTATAGACATATGTTGTCGAGGGGTCTACGTTTTCCAGTATGGCGAAAAGATGAAGATCGTCTCAGGGAAAACGATTTAAAAAAAAGAAAAAAAAAATCAGTTTCAGATGGGCACGGCGTGAAAAAAGTGTGACCGTGCAGACGGGAACGAAAACGGTATCGACACGTCTAACCGAACCCATGCAAAAAGTGGACGTTCCCTGCAAAGTGCTGCGCACTTAATCAGGAGCAGATCCAAACCAGACAACACAACACAAAGGTAAGTTGGACGTAAATTTCTCAAATATTAGATCATTGACAACTGTGAATACAATTAGGCCTATGTGTAGCACTGGCCCTGTAGATCACGCATTTTATCGTTTAATAGCGCTCTCTCATATATTCATATATATATATATATATATATGGGGGGGGGTCATGTTGGGAACCCCTCAACACAAACATTTTCAGCAGGATACGCTCACTTGCAACCGATGGTGACTTCTGAGTGTCAAGACAGATGGAATTCCAGCCATTCATTATCCAAGCCGCTTATCCTCACAAGGGTCACGGGAAAGCTTGAGCCCATCTCAGCTATCGGACTGCGCCCTAAACTGGTCGCCGGTCAGTCATCGGGCAGAGACAGAGGGAAATATTTCATTTTATCTGTCAACAATATAAAAACAGTAAAGAAGTCTAAAAAAAAAAAAAAAAAAATGCTATCAGAGGCTAGCTGTGAAATGCTCATTTCAAGGGCAACGAAATGTTGCTGGACGAAAGGACGGTTGTCTTTTCAAAAGTGCTTCCACCGCAGCGACGACAGGACGGCGTGGATGAAGTAGAGCAGCGAGGCCGCGAAGGCGAACACCTGAAACGCACGACAACGTCGCGGAAGAATGGAATGGAATGGAATCAAGTCGGGACGGTACGACGCTCGTGTACTCCTCCAACTGACCACTGCGGCGATGTCAATCTGGTAGATTCTGAAGTCCGCTGATTTCAGAACAAAGGTGATGAAGGCCAAACTGACTCCGGCACTGAGGTAGAACAACGCGGCCAAAGCGTGATACGCAAAATCCTAAACACACACGAAAGGAAATGCCATATTTATTGGTAGCTAGCCTGACCTCGTGTCCTAATGTCCACCTCATTCTCAACGCATTTTCCAGTCTCGTCAAGTTCTGGCCACTCACTGGTGTTAGTTATCTCTCCTCAAAACATGGTCTTTTGTTTTTAATCAGAATTTCAGTCATTTTCGATCCAAGTCTCATTTCTGTTCCCAACGATAACCCCATTATCAGCTCATTCCCATCAAAATCTCATTTTCGTCCCATGCTTGGTTTTTAACGAAAAATTTCTATGCCTATATTTCACTCCTCTCTTTCGAGTCAAATAAACTTGGTTGTCATTCTCACTGATATGTCATTCTCATTTTCTCATCCCATCTTCATCTTTCTTCCCGATGTTATTCTCCACTGTTGCTCTGACTCCTCGTCGTCATCCCGTTCTCGTGACAATTTTGTCTTCTTCCCAATTTCTGGTCCATTTTCATCCTCAACAACAATCTCATCTCGCAATGACAATTTCCTTCTCCCTCCTAACCTGTCGACGCCGTTCTCATCTCTCATCCTCGATGTCACGTTGGTTGCCCCCATCGAATCTCATCTCATTTCAGTTTGCTGTCATTCTCATTGTCTTTTGGTTCTCATCGCCCTGTCAGGCTCCTCCCATCCTCGGTTTCATGCCATTCTCACTAAACTCGTGTCATTTATTCTCATTGCTACTCGCTCTGGTGTCCGCACCAGCCTCATCGCATTATTTGTTCCCGTTCAACGTTTGCCTCATTCCAATCTCCCGTTCTCACGTCACGCCGGTTCTGACGGATCGAGCGCGCCTTACGGCGGCGGCCCAGGCCGGGCCGTTCCTGTGGCCCCCGGCGGCGAAGACCAGCGCCCACAGGAGGGTCGTGACGAAGCAGAAGACGGACACGAACATGACCCAGCCCAGGGGGTTGGGGGGCTGCGCGTGGGCGGACGCCACCAGGATCCACACCAGACCGCCCGTCACCTGCACCCAACAACCCCGAATTACCATCAGATCGGATTAGGAATGTGGCTGCCTTTGAGCTTGCTCGTTTATCTGGACGCGTCTTTGTCTGAAAGAGAAATGCAGATTTTTTTTTTTTTTTTTTAAGTAGGAAAATAAAAATCACTGTGAGGTGGGCGGGGAAAAAAAAAAAAAACCCAACAACAACTTTAGTCTAAAGACGATCGTGAAACGCGAGACGCCGGAAAGCAGCTGAAAGGGAACCTCCCGTCAGGAGCGACACTTGCCGGAATTTTCTTTCTCAATTTTTTTTGTCCTCGGGAGAAATTTCTTTCCTCTCGTACAGACGTTGTCTTATTCTGGACTCATCAAGATACTTTTGTGACGGTTCTGACTTTGATTGAAGTCATTTTCTTAGCCGCTTATCCTCACAAGGGTCAGAGGGCGCGCCGGACCCTACCCCTCGCTGGCAGGAGGCGGGGCCGCACCCTGAACTAGTCGCCAGCCAATCGCGGGGCACATGGACGCAGACGATAGTCGCGCTCGCAATCCCACCTACGGGCGATTTTTGGGGATGTGGGAGGAAACCGGAGGAAAAGCCACTTGCAGGCCGATTCTGATTGTTATTCTCAAACGAGGCCTGATGCAGTCTGTTTGTCCGAAGCTAATTCACGATCCGATCCAATTTTTTAATACATAAATGCGGATCTTTCCGTAGGTTTGCCAAACGAGACGGCAACGATGGCAGGCAGCGTGTTTACGTCTAAACACGGAACACAGCCAAATCCTGCGCAGATACGACGGTAATATTCCGAGACGCGAAACGTTCCAACTCACCAGTTCGGGCAGGTAGAACATATCCGGCAGCGTGACGCAGATGGCCAGACCGCTGGGGAGACTTCCCGTGGATTGAGAGGTGCTCGCCGCCATCCCAGAACACTCGGCCGCTTTGCTCTGCCTTGGTCGGGTCCAAATGCCGGTCAGGCCAATTGAGCTGCCAAACCAGTTCTGGTATTGTTGCCGTTTCCCACATCTCCACACATGCCCTCCCCTTTTTTTTTTTTTTTTAAATTGGCCTCAAAGAAGTCCGACGGAATCTCCTTTTCGTTGCGCTTCTGTTTTTGCTTTCCACACAAGACGAAAATCCAGACGCGGGACGACGTTTGCTTTTAAGGCAGGATCGCGGCTGGTCACCAGAGGGCGCCAGGGCGCGGCCCCGCCTCTTAATGCCCATCCATCCATTTGCTTAGCCGCTTATACTCACAAGGGTGCTTTAGCATATCCCAGCTGTCAACGGCAGGAGACACTGAACCTGTCGCCACAAAATCGCAGGACACGTTGAGACAGAAAACAGCCGCACTCACAATCAAACCGACGGGGCAATTTATTTGATATTTTTATGTTTTTATGGGCAATGAATGTTGCATTTTTTTTATTTTATTTTTTTTTTTGGGGGGGGGGTGTGAGAGGAAACCGGAGAAAATCCACACAGGCACGGGGAGAACACGCAAACTCCCCACAGGTCAGGGTCGGGATTGAACCCGGGACCTCAGAACTGTGAGGCCAACGCTTTCCAGGTGACCCACCGCGCCGCCAGTGACGTGACACCTTTAAAGATTGGCCGGTCATGTGACACCCCCACCCCGACGACGGTCATTCGTTTGTTTTCAGGACTCAGAAGTTCTCGCCCACCAGCAGACTGGTTCGGACTCCTGCTCCTTTTTCCGGTTCCAGAGAAACAAAGTTTCACGAGTTCTACCGAAGCGCCTTTCTTCGACGCGCTCGTCTTCTCTTCTGTTTAAAAACATTTCGACGTATGACGCGTTACATTTTCCCAACTTATCATGGTCATAAATAGTCCACAGACGATTTTGAAGTCTACTTATTACTTTATTTCACGTTGTGGTTTTGTAAATATAGCCGTAAAGTGAAATTATACAAATGACAATCAATCACGTGGGAACATTCGCCCATAAGCGACATATCGAGTCCGATCCTTTAAAACCATTTAAAAAAAAAAGAAAGAAATCAAAGCTTGCGAATGTTTTCCATGTTGCTTGTAAACAGAAAATGATAAAAACCGAAACTTCACCAAAAGTCACCAGAAAGCAAGATTGGAGACATTTAAGATTTCATCAATTTAAAAAAAATAAAATAAAATAAAATCAGTGTGTTTGCATCAGAATTTACCGGAAAATCATACCAAAAAAATGAAATTGTTGGACACTCTGCATTATAAATGTGAAATATTGGAGCAAAAACTGGTTAGATTTTTTTTTACTTTTGTAGATTTTAGCCCACATAACAAAGTGGCTGTGGCATGAGTTTTTGGGATTTTTTTTTTTTTTTGGGGGGGTGGGGTGTTAAAATGTGAAAAGTTGTTACAAAATTTAAGACATTTTATTGGAATTTTGACAAATGAATGATTTATTTTCAGTTGGTTCACGGTGGATGTACAGTGCAAAAAATCTTAAATTTACACAAAAGTTTCGGCATTTTGTGGATTTTGGTTTATATTTTTGTGACATTTTGTTAATATGTGACAAAAAGTAAAATCATATTTGACTCCATTTGAACTGGACTCCTTCAATTTGGCAGATGTGGAATACTAATAGTGTCCAAAATGGAACGCCCCTCCCTCCTCCCCATTTCATTTCCAACATTTTTTTTTAAATCAGAAAAATATATTTTTATTGTTTTTTTTCAATGTTTCATTTTAAAAAAAAAGATCATTTCAACTGTCAAAACATTTTAAATGATGCTTGGTCTTATTTTTTGGGATATTCAACAAAATAGTGATTTTTTTTTTTTTTCTTTTTCCGACTCAAATCTGACAAAATTTTGGCGGCGAGAACAAAATGAAGATGCTGCGCCTTTTGGATGACCAATATTTTGGTAATATGTTTGGATTTGATTAGTGACACGTGACATTCCGTTTGTTTGCCGCTCGTTCAGTCGTGTGCCTTTTGTAACTCGTCTGTAACGGCGATATAAAAATAGTATAATAAAATAATAACCATCTTTAGAATTACGTGTAGTCCGGCGTTCGGCCGAAGTCAGCTGGGATAGTCTTCGGCGACCCTTGTGAGGATAAGCGCCTCGCAAAAGGGAAATGATTATTATTATTACAAAAAAAAAGATATGAATTAGTGGTTCTGCGTTGAGATTGAGGCAAATCTTCGGCGTCCATTTCAGGCCCTCTTCCATCGGATGGCGGAGAAGATGGCGTGCAGGAAGTAGAGCAGCGTCGACACGTGTGACATCACCTGGACGACATCGGACACACACACACACACACGCGCGCGGGTCAACGTCAGGTCAGAACTGGGCCAACGGAATCGAAAGAGGGAAAAACGCGACCGGTGCGACGGTCTGAGCGCTCCCCCGCGCTGAAAAGCCTCCTTGTGATGAATGCGCCTGCGTAGGAGACGCTTACGGGGAAATCTCCCGGCCTCATAGTTCCCCTTCTTCTACGTGGAGGGAGCTAACATATGTTATAAAACAAAAGTTCTCTGTGTGCATCTTTCGGAGACCAACACGAAGGCTCCGCGACGAGTTGTCGAATGGCACGGGGTGAAGCACGGATGCGGATATTTCAGAAGAGCCAGAAGTTTACAAAATATACACGCATGTGCGATAATGTACACGTATGCGCGTTAATCACAAGGAGACTTTCCAGCAGCGGCGGCGCTCAGACCGTCGCACCGGCCCTTTAAGAACTGCCTTCAGTTAAATGGGGCCCCAAAACCTTTTTGGCTGACTTGAAAGTCATTTAAATATGCAAAACTTGCAAACTTGTCTCATCGAGTTTGTATTGTACAGTTTGTAGATTTTGGGGGCCAGGTGGTGGTGGGGGGGGAATATTACAATTGCAAAATGGCAGCTGTTGAATTCAGGGGAAGGAATTGACACTTTTTTTTCTTACTGAAAAATACATGTGGTGGGGGGGGGGGGGGGCGGAGCCTCCTCCGGCCTTGTCCGGAAGCAAACAAATCGCAAAGCGGAACATTAGCGAGCGGATTCCCCACCACGGCGGCGATGTCCAGCCTGTAGATCTTCAGGCCTTCGCCGACGAGGGGCACCAGGTTCACGACCCCCCTGGAGTCCACGGTCACGCCCCAGCCCTTGAGCACGGTCACGTAGGCCAGGATCACCGAGGCGCTCAGGTAGAACACCGCCGCCAAGAAATGGTAGCCCGTATCCTGCGGGGGGGGGGGGTCAATTCGGGTGAACCGGAGGCGACGCCCGATCCTCGGCCGATCGGGGGGCGTGTCTTACCAGGGCCGGCCAGACGTCGCTCTGATTGGCTCCGCACAGGGAGAAGAAGAACCACAGCGTGGTGAAGAGGCAGCAGAAGACGGACACGAACATGACCCAGCCCAGGGGGTTGTCCGGGTACACCCGGGTGGACGCCACCAGGATCCACACCAGACTGCCGAACACCTGGTTGAAATAGCCGTTAGGGGGCGGGGCCAGGGTGAGGTACCAGTACTTTCGTAGGGTTTTCGCTTGGCCCCGGTCTGGCCACCCTGCCGAGAACAGTCTAGAACTGCCACTGTTGCGAGGATTCCCGAGCAGGTCTTTGGTTTTGGGTATAATGCTTCGCAAACCAAAATGGATTCCGACAGTTCAAAGATGAGACCCAAAATGGAGGACGCAGGACTGCTACCAACTACAACAATTTCATTCACGTCAGTCCTGACTTGGAGAGTCAATCGTTTTTTGGTTTCTATCCATCCAAATTCAGGAAATTTGGTTTAGGCCTTAGCGGGTTGGGCCGGAACACAAAATGTACACAACTGTGTTCCAAAGGGGACAATTGAGGCCTAAGCGGCGCTTCTTCTCAGGATTAGGACCGAAATATCTGCTCGATCCTTCCTGGGTCCCGTCAGAGTTTCTGATGAGGATGAAGACCAAAACATCAGCGCCAGAATCCTCGCAAGCCGTTTACGACACTCGAGCCCAGTCGGAGACGGGAGCTTTCCGGTTGGAGGTGACTCGGGGTCAGGGGTCACGGTTGAGCGGCTCTGCGTAGAACCCGCGGGAGCCGACGGTGCTGATCAAACGGGAATTGCCGACAAAACCAGAAGGGCCTTCCAAAAACGGTTTTTTTTTTTTTTTTTTTGCCGTCCTCCTTTGACAAACATTCCCCTCGAAAGAGGCGTGAACACAATCCACAATGGTGAGTCTTGAAGCCTCAAGTCCACGAAGGGCCTGAAAGAAAAGCGCCATTGTTGCCCCGTCATTAGTCCCACCTGCCGCGGGTTCATTTCCCAGAGCAGAACAAGGAGGCCGGTGAAGCAGCACGTTGCTCGGGATCACCCGAAGTCGGCAGGGCTGTTGCGAATTCCAAGCGTGTCGATTTTTAAAAGCATTAATAAGTCGTGCGTGTTATGCTTCAGAAAAGAAACGCGAAAGCCGAGCAAACCTTCGTGTCGTGGCGACGACTCGGCATCGTTGCCACGCCCCGAATATTCCGAGCGGATCCAATTGCTCCTCAAACACCAGTTCCGCAATTATTGGGGGCTCGGAATGTCTCTCTCGCCCCTTCATTAGGCACACACGGACGATCCAATCCCGCCATTGGAATTGAAAAGTACCAGTTCGGGGGGGGACAAATTAAAGACAAAGTTCCGAGCAGCTGCTTACAAACAATACTCGCAGGCCAATGCAGTATTTGTGGCAGCGTGGATTACTGCACCCGCTCTGCCTCTTCTTCTTTCTCTTAATCACGCTGCGTGGCTTGCAGTCCACCTCAGTGCTGCCTGCCATGTTGTGGCACAACGCGGTATTACACTTAGCGCCGAATTGGGACTCGCCAAGATACGGTGGACCCCCGCCAGTCCCCGGGGCTAAAATACGCGTTGCTTACACATTATACGTAGCATAACTTCACACCTAAAAATTCCTGTAGGGGAAAAAAGAGAAGGAAAATGGATAACATTAAAAAAAAAAGTCTGTGATGTACTGGAAAAAGTCGTGGGAAAAAAAAAAAATGTCACTGTTGCAGCTGCATAAACGACGACCCCCGTTAGCGTCACGTCTTTATCGGGTCTCGCCCCCAAAAGCAAACATCTCCCGACCGCCGAGGTCCGTCGGCTTGTTGTCGGCAAACACGGGCGCGCTCGTCCCAAAACCGGACCGGCAGGTTCTCGGATGGGACTGACCCGACCGTAAAAGGAGACCAGAAATGCCCCCGGTTTCGATTTACGCCCACCCCGCCCCGCCCCGCCCCCAAGCTCGCTTTCTTCGGCTTTAGTCTTCCTCCGGGTTTCCAGTCCTGTCGCAATGGAGGAAAAATGACAAAAGTTGGATTGTCAAAGTTTCATCGCCGCTTATGTTAGCGTCATAATTGTGAGGAGAACCATGACAAAACTTTACAATTTGAATGATAAAAATTAAAAAAAGATGAAAAGAACAAACAGACTGGAGACATTTTTTCAAAGTTTTTTTGATAAAAAGAAAAAAGCCATCTCCAAATTTTTTTTTTCTTTTAGGCATACCGTACTTTCGGAACAAAGAATTACATATTTTCCGTCAGTGTCGATTATTCCTGCGGTGAGACGACTCAGCCCCGACCGGACGAGTTTAGGTTTGAATTGTGTTGGTTTAGTCAAATCTTTTGTTTGTCAGCGTTGCAACGTGACGACGATGAGCCAAAAAGTCAACACCAGTCGGGGGGGGGGGGGGGCGAAGTTTCAAAGCCTACCAAAAACATTCGGACGCTCACATTTTTAGCTTTCCGTGTTTTGACGTCGCCATGGTGACCGAGCGGCCTCGAGTCTCGGTCAACTAGTTGCCGTGGCGACGGCATCATGCAAGAAAAAGAGCGACGACATTAGAGGTAGAAAAATCTGCCGCTTTTAAGGATTCATGTCGTGAAAAACACAATTGCAAAATATTAAAGAAAAACATATCAAATATCATTTAGAAAACCCACAATACAATTTCAGAACCGGTGAACTCGTTTGAAATAGATTCAGTTCCAAAAATAAGACTCTTCTAAAAACATTTTTAGGATTTATGAGGATAGTATTCTGTGATATATAACTACAAACAAAATATTTGAAAAAAAAATACAAATAATCATAAAAATAACAAAGGTTCAACTGTTAAATATTTTAAATAAAATCCACTTTTGAAAAGAAAAGGAACTACAAAGAAAAGATAACTGAAAATAAAATTAGGACAAAAAAATATCAATTCGAATGGAAAGTAAAATAAAATAAAAACTCGCGTGTCTTGAATAAAGATTACACGACAAATTAAAGATATTTTAACAGAACAAATTATTAACATAAGATGCAATTCTATAAATAAAGTGTACTTTTAAAATGAAAAGGGGAAAGTTAAAAAACAATAATAGTGCAGATACATTAAATACACGTTTCATTCAAATAAATAAACAAACAATAATCAATGCAAAAAAATAAATGATGGCACATGTGAATTTTGTTTAGAAATAGTCCAAAAAGACTCAAAGCTGAATGAAATATCATTTTTAAAATGTATTTCTCATAATCAATTAAAAAAAAAAAATACATAGTAAGCGGGTCTTCATTGATCAGGTGTCTGACCTCGCTCATTCCCACCCCCAATTTTTGAGCAAAAACGCGCATCCCAACAAGTTTGAGCACCGAAAAGCGCAGCCGAGCAAGGAAAAAAGACTCACAAACTCCGGGATGAAGAACAAGTCGGGGATGCTGGTGAAGATGGCGCAGCCGCTGGGCACGACGTCTCCCGACGTGGTGGACGCCATCGTCGCCGACGCTTGTCTGCACCACGAAATACGGCGATGTTTCTAATCTGCATTTTTTTTTTATGCGGGGGGGGGGGGGGGGCGCCTCCCGCCGCAGCTCCTCCTCTCGTCCCTCCGCCTCGTGTGTGTGGCCTGGAAAAAGGCAAAGAGGTTGTTGACGTAAACACACAAAAAGTGATTGTCAGGCAAATCGGCCGTGCGGGACGCCAAAAAGAGTGAAAAGCATCGTTGACGACGCCGACATGAAAGGTTTGCGAAGTAAAAAAGCAGCGGTGAGGACAGCTGCCGCTTCGACTTGCCAGGGGCCCGACTTGAAAGTTTTGACCCGAATGATTGCGAATCGAAAGAACGCTGGGCTTCAAACAGTTTCCAGCCACTCCCCGGCTCAACTTTACTCTCAAATGAAATCCATTTTGTCCATATACTACAAGCGCATAAGTTAAAAAAAAAAAAAAAATCTCCTCTGGCTTCATGCTAGCACACGACGCGAAAGGCCTTGCCGAGCTAACCGAACAAGCGTCGACGTTGCAGCAATTGAAACTTGCGAACGTTTGAACACAAACTGCAGAACCTCCAACAATACTCACGGACATATATTCCTTATCCTCCGCGAAGCACGTAGCTTCCGTCAAATCTACATTATACTGCCTCCTGTTGGCCAAGGTGTGCACAGGCGAGGGAGGAGCGACGCGAGGCCCGCTGAATTATCATGATGCGCAGGTTGTTTCATTCTTTACATGGAATGGAATCGGCTCATAACTATGTATTTTTATACAATACAATATCGTGGCATTGTTGTTCAACTAAATGTAGAAGTGCAAGTTACACTACATGGACAAAAGTAGCACAAAAGGCGCTAGGCAAGAAGTCGTTTTATTTTGTCGGAGTTTGACGACGTCCCGTCATACGTCCCAATCTGTTCAAAAGTCACAGGAAGTTGTCGGTGGGACGAAATAAAAGCTCACGAGCCGCGTCTCCATCGATGTTGTTGATGGAGACGTGGCTGTTCGGGTCTGTCGCCATAGAAACCACCTACGCCGTGTTTGGATGCACAATAATCGGGAGATGCGCACAAATTACACGCAAAAACACTCAACTGGCTGATGAATTGATTTTGACACGTCCTCTCACGTGTCCATCGATTGGTTTTCATGTTTTTGTTTTTTTAAATATAACAAGCTCATGTATTTATAGAAAGGGGTTTCTTCAAGGAAAAAAAAAAAACTCAAATCCTTTTATCGACTTGTTTTGGGAAAAACTAATTTGAGATTTTCGAAAATAACCTGACGAGAGCGGATGCCTCACATTGCTGTAGATCGTGGTTCAAGTCCCGGCCCCGCCCGCCCGTGTGGAGTCTGCATGTTCTCCCCGTGCCTGCAAGTGTGGCTTTTCTCCGGGTGAGCACTCCCGTTTCCTCCCACATCCCCCCCCCCCCAAAAAAAAAAACCATTGATTGGACACGCTAAATTACCCCGTTGGTGTGATTGTGAGCGCGACTGTTGCCTGCCCTCATGTGCTCTGCGATTGGCTGGCGACCAATCCACGGTGTACCCCGCTTCAGAATCAGCTTTATCGGCCAAGTGTGTAACTACACACAAGGAATTTGACGACAGCCGGGATTGGCTCCGGCACTACCACGACACTCGTGAGGATAAGCGGCTCAGAAAATGGGCGGATGTGGCAATGCATTTTTTATTTTGAACAGCGGCGAAAATTTCGCAAATGTCTCGTCACTTTTGTATGTGTTTTTTTTTTGCTTTGTTTGAATTCACTCAAATGAAATGACAAAAGTATCGGGACAGTCGCAACCCGACCGTCCCACGGCAAAGTCACCCAAGCTCGGCCAAAACGACTTTTCTTCCGTTTGGTTGGAGACGAACGATGTTAAATCTGTGCTGTTGCTTTCTGGCTTGGCATGGCCGTGACCAATGAGGGCCAAAAAAAGAGGAAGAAGGGACGGACGGGATGGCGGAATGTGGAAATTCGGGATGGCCTCGTCCTGTTTGCCGGCAAACACGAGCATGGATTACATTTTAATGGGGGGTGACTGGATTTATTGAATTTCACCAGATTGTGGAAAAAAAAATGCACACAATTTCATCTCAGATTAAAAATGGGTCTTATATAAATGTAAAACATAAAAAAATATCATTTTTTTATGAAATGATATTTGTGCCCACAAATGTTGACCTGAACTCATCGCAGCTGCTGCTCGGCTTTGATTTTACAGAATGCACAGAGCGAGTAATCATTAACGCGCGACGCTCCTTTGGTGCCCCCGCTGAGCGATGTTGACCTAATGGGAGGGGGCCCGACGACGCAGCTCAGCGAGACGAGCAAAAATGTGCTCGGGCCGCGCCCAGACCGCAGACAACCATCTTGGATTCATTATAAAATTACACATTTTATAATTAGCATCGCAATGCATGAGACGAGCCCGGGAGTTAAAATGTTGAAAATTGCATTTTACAAAAAAAAAAAAAAAAAAAAAGAACAAAAATCATCCATTGCCAGGCGCGGCACGGTGGCTCAGCTGTCAAAAGCGCTGGCCTCACAGTTCTGAGGACCCGGGTTTGATCCCGGCCCCGCCTGTGTGGAGTTTGCATGTTCCACACCCCGTTCCTGTGTGGGCACTCCGCTTCCCTCCCACATCCCAAAAACATGCAACATTAATTACTAATGAATGAGCTCTAAATTGCCCCGAGGTGTGATCGTGAGTGCTGCTGTTTGTCTCCATGTGCCCTGCGATTGGCTGGCGACCGGTTCAGGGTGTGCCCTGCCCGTTGACAGCTGGGATAGGCTCCGCCACTCCCCGTGACCCTCGTGAGCAAAATGGGTGGATGGATGATCCATTGGCATTTTTTTTAAACGACATGCGTAACAATCACAAAGGTCAAAATGTATTTTTCGTTTTTTGAATGGCGACATGTGCATTGAAGCTGCCACCGGTTTAAAATGTGAATGCAAATATTACAAAAATAACGATGCTTGATGTGCGTCCATTTCTCTGTCGCTCTAGCGCGCCACCCTCAGGAGGTCGAAGGTCATCTCGGCGACGTCAAAGGCCAGGTGAGCGCGGGCGGGGTCGGCCAGGACCTCCAAGCCGCCGGACGGGCCGCGGGCCCGCTTGAGCGCCTCCAGCGCGCTGCCGATGAGGCGCGACCGCTGCTCCTCCGAGGCGGCGTCGGCCCAACGGTGCCACGGCAGAGAAGGCGAGTGCAGGAGGAGCGACGCCGACGACCGGAAGGCCTTCGCGAACTCTTGCTTGACTTGGGCCTCGTCTCTCTATGTGCGATCACACACGCACCACACACACTTTTCAGGTAGGAAGCCGAGTGCGCCCTCTGCAGGTGAAAACAAGTAGTGCACACCTTCTGCGCCCTGCTCATGTTGCTTTCCGCATCCATCCAGGCAGTCTGGAAAAAACATGAAATGGATCAAATCTGAATTTTGTGTGTACAAATAGATTTGGATCCACAAACAAAATGTAGGGCAAAAATAACATGATCGTGCTGATTGGTTGGTTGTTTGGCATTTGCGGATCCCCCTATTCGTGGATTATTTTGGTATTCATTTAATTTTTTTTCCTGGGAATTATCATAGTTATTGCCATGAATAACAAAGACCTGTTAAGCAATAAATTCCATATGTATTATCGTTGCTATTATTCATCAGAAAGATACATTTTCATTGATCATACATTATTTTAAGAGTAAAGAATTTCCGTTGAAAATACAATTTGTAATTTTCTACAAATATTAAGACTATCAAGTTTAAATTGTTTATTTATGATCAAATAGAATGATTATTCATATTTGTTGATTCATAAAACTTTAAGCAAGGGGCCTCAATGTTGACAAGTAAATCAAAAACATGTGCAGGAGTCTTTATTTTATTCACATTTATAATAATGTCATCCATGTAATTTTTCATGACTTACATTTTTTTATGCGGGACACGACACAACGTGCACCTTTCAACATACGCACGGTAAACGTACCCTGACGGCGTCCAGCAGGTCGGGTTGGTCCACGAGGGTCGGGAAGGTGGCGAGCACGGGACTGAAGATCAAATCTGAACAAACGAGAGTGGCGCTGAGATGCGTCTTTGCGGAAAGGACGGAAGGCCTCGTGCGTGCGCGCGCGCCCGCGTTACCCGCGTTCTGCATGGTGGGCCGGTCCACCAGCAGCGCGTCGGCCAGCAGCTGCCTGTACATGGCCAGCAGGGGGACCAAATTCAAGCAGTGCAGCAGCGTGCTGGGCAGGAAGCTGTGCGGGGAAAATACACGCTGCCGTTAACAATGCGCGTGCGTGCGTGCGTGCGTCAAGCCTCTCACCTGAGTTGCATTTTGATGCGAGCGTTGGCCGTCTTGAACTTGACGATGAGTTTGGGCTGCCGCCGCGCTTTCAGCATCTGCTGGAAGATGCCGGCTGAAGCTGGAAAAAAACAAACAAACAAACAAAAAAAAAGGTGAGGCAAAAAATGCCTTCCAATGTTGTGTATTTTTCGTACGAATGATTATGAGCAGAACGGCTCTCACACGCTCGAGTGAGGAATCCCTCCATGTCGACGTCCTTCTCGTAAGGGGTGCCGCCACTCACTGGCAGCTCGTATGTCCTGCGGGCCCCCACGCAGGAGTAGAAAATGCGCTGGTAAACCATCATTTGAAGCAAAAGCTCACTTTTGGGCTTCAGTGTTTGATGATTCAAATGTAATTTCCATCAGAGTTCATTTTATTCATAACGTCTTGTCATTTACAGCGGCGCCACCATGCCACCCCTCTTCATTTTTCAAATGGATTTTTTTTCAATCTCCGATTCCAATTTTTTTTTTATCTTATTCAATTTGTGTTACAGTATTTTACTTTCGTTTTTCCGCCCACTACTGGTGTATACGTACAGAACTAAATGGTTTAAGTCCTGAAGACATGAAAGAAATACTTGCGAAATACAAACCCAGTGGAGTTCCGAGCCCAACAGACTCGTCGGGTCAAATAATGGCCAAGGCAAACATGGCGAAGCAGCATTTAGCAATTAGCCGCAAATGAAATAAGTTGCCGACGGCGGTCCCGTCAATCCCGAGTGGGAATGTTTTGAAATCCAGGATGAAAACTCTTCTTTTTTTCCTGATGCTTTTCAGAGTACTTCCACTTTTCAGTGATATTTCTTGCACTGTACGCCATTTTTAACTGTACTTTTATATTTTTCGATATATTTTGTCGTCTTGTTTTAAACGTTTTATTTCTTTGTATTCAAATCCTTTGACTCATGTAAAGCACATTGAGTAACCTTGATGGAATTGAAAATGCGCTATATAAAGAGTTTTCTTCGCTTCCTTCTATTTTTATTCATTGTTGTTTTGTTTTTTTTAGCACATCTCCCGGCCAGCCTTGCACCCCCCGCCCCATCCCACCGGGACGAGGTGGACAACGTGACCGGTAAGAGTGAAGTCTGGCCACGCTCGCTTAGGTTACTGCCCCCCCTTAGGCAGACCCTCGCTCAAATGGATGGATGATTTTTTTTTTCCCATGTATTTGTTTTGTTATCTATGTTTGTAGGAACAGCTGGAGGGAACGCCCCCCCCCCCCACCCCATTTCATTGTACCCTGTGCATTAAGATTGTAACTGCAATTGCATTTTTTTTTTCCTATTCTAATACACAAATCAAGCCCCGAAAAAAGTGCCTGCATGATTTTGGTACGGAGGCCAAGGTTGCCCGGGGCGTTCACGTCACCTGCTGGGAAGCGCGTTTCCGGCGGCGTCGCTCAGTTTGAGGAAAGCCCACCCGCAGCTCAGATCTCCGCGCTCGCCTGTCGACTAGAACACAGCAAACGGCGCTTATTTAAAATCAACGACAACAATCAGCTCCGGTGCCCCCGATTTTGCGCTCCTGACGTTGCGTATAAAGGTGACGCCGAGCTCGAAGAGGATTCCGAGGTCCGGGTCGTCGGCGTCGCAGCGCAAGAAGCAGTCGCCGTCCAGCAGCGATGGCAGGACGCCGGCCGTCTGTGACAAACACACCCCCGGCGTCACTCTAACGACAAGTCCCACCCCCGCGCTCTGCAATGTAAACACACTTGCGGGGGCCCGGCGGGGAGCGCCGGCGTCCTCGTACCCGCGGGGAGAAGAGCCAGGTCCTGGGGTTTTTGGGGGTGTACGTAGCCCTGACCGTGTGGATGTTACTCAGCACCTGGAGGGCAACAAGAGCAGAATTATTCCTTGCGCTTGCTCCACTTTCCAGCTTAACGTGCACACCGGTGTTCCTCGCTAATAGCGCGACGTTTGGCACCTCGCCGATTTGCAAAAATGGGTTAAATGGTGGCTTCAAAGAAAACGGCCGACTTCCTGTGTCTTTCTGGAAATGGATACATGAGACTCCGTGTCGCTAAGTGAAAATGGATCGGCGGATCGGACAGGATGGCGGATTTTTTTTTTGTAAATGGCGTCGCAACGGCTAAAATATGAAGGACGTACCCGAGTTCCGTCGAAGGCGCAGAGGCGGATGTGTCTGCTGAGGACCTGAACGCCGACGCCGGGCGTGGGAATGCTCTTGCAGCTCCACAGGGTGAAACAAACGCACGTCCGGGTGTGTCGAGGCCGTACCTGCGAGTCGCGTGACGTTCGGTGCTTAGATGTTGATTACAAGGTGGAAATGGGCTCGTCACAAGATGAAAACAACAACAACTAAAAAGTAAGCGTCCGTGGACACAAGCACAGTCTTTTGGACTTTTCCTCACCCTGCCAGTGTCCGGATCCAAGAAGAGGTCGCTGAAGGACAGCTGGGATTGGCTGAGCTCCGGCTGCATGAAATGACTTCCTTTGTATTTGGCGCCTGAAACACGACAAACACGATTTGCACATTTTACTGTTTATTAGTGCTGTGACGCAAATTTGATTTTAGTTACAGTTTTCCATATTTTTCTTATCCAGACAAATACGCTCATCAGAAACGAGACATATTGTGCCAAACCAACTTCTTCTTATATTTGGGACGTAATATTTTCTCTATGATCCCTCAGTAATATCGATTAGTTACACACACATATAGACATCGTGAAGGAAATAAAAATGTTCATCTTACGCAAACTCATTGTTATACTGTAAATCAAATTCAGAGACTGGGATAATTTTCAGTTTTCTCCCCCCACAAAAAAATCCAGAACTGCATGCATGCTATTCGCTTTTTAAAAATGGTCTCCAAACGGCCTGCGTGTAATTTGAATAAACCAGATTCAGAGCTTTTAGAAGGTGGCAGTCAGTCGATGGTAAGTAACGTTTTGAGTTGACACCTTCGTCCACCAGCAGTTTACTGAGCGTGGACGGCCTGAACCCGGAAGGGATGGCGCCCATGGCGGCGAGGACGTCGGTTGCGTCGATCTGTCACACAAACATAATCGCGTCCGGATGAAAAATAAAAAGTCCGCCATCTGGGGTTTTTTTTTTGTTTTTTGTTTTTTTTTTTTCAAAGATGTGCAGTTGTACCTCAGTGAGAGCTTTTCTAAAAGTGGACCAATTGGACTGGGCAGCGTCACTGCGGAAGGAAAAACCCGAAGAATGAACGAGGGGAGACTCAACAACTGCTGAGGTCAAACAAATTCAAATCAAACCTCGGCTTCTCTTCTTCCTCGTCTTCTTCTTCTTCTTCTTCTTCAGCCAGCTCTTCGGAACCCTCTTCCTCCTCCTCGGCCTCGTCAGGGGACTCTTCATCTTCCTCTTCATCCTTGTCGGCAGCGAGGGCGGAACCGATCTGGGGAAAAAAAAGGAAGCGTGGATGGTCGATGACGCCGACGCTCTACCGGGTCTGGCGAGCTTGTGTAGCTGCGGCACACGTTTCGGCGAGCGCCGGACCTTCAGGTACGTTCTCGGCACCACGCCTCGGTCGCCGTCGGCGTTCTCGGCCAGCCACCAGCCGTCGCTCGTCTTCCTGATGATTTTCAGCGTGTCGCCTCGCTGACGGTGCAGAGAAACCGTGAACTCGTCCATTTGGGAATTTTTGGGGTATTTGCTCCATTATATTATTTTGATATTTGTATCATTGTTTTCTGTGAAATATACTGCATTATGTATTTTTAGATTTTATAGGGTAGCACGGCGGATCAGCTGGTAAAGCGTTGGCCTCACAGTTGCGAGGCCCCGAGTTCAAATCCCCGCCTGTATGGAGCTGGCATGTTCTCCCCTCGCCGGGTCTCCGGGTGGGCACTCCGCTTTCCTCCCACGTCCCAAAAGAGGTTATTAATTGGAGACTGAATTGCCCGTAGGTGTGGTTGCGAGTGCAAATGGTTGGTGGTTTCTATGTCCCCTGCGATTGGCTGGCAACCGGTTTAGGGCGTACCCCGCCTCCTGCACTTCCAAGTGCTCATGCTTTCAATTTTTTAATCGTCGTTATAGCCATCCATCCATTTTCTTAACCGCTTATCCTCACAAGGGTCGCGGGGAGTGCTGGGGCCTATCCCAGCTGTCAACGGGAAAGAGGCGGGGCACACCCCGAACCGATTGCCAGCCAGTCGCAGTCGTGTCTCCGCACATGGAGACAAGCATCCATTTCCACTCACAATCACACCTAGGGGCAATTTAGAGTGTCCAGTGGGATGTGGGAGGAAAGCGGAGCGCCCACCCGGGGAAAAGCCACGCAGGCCCGGGCCGAACATGCCAACTCCACGCAGGCGGGTCTGGGGTTGAACTCTGAGGCCAACGTTTTACCAGCTGATCCCTCGTCGTTATAATTAAAAAAAGAAAAAAAACCAACTGAATTTGTCTACTTTTCAAAAACGTGGCAGGGATTAAAAATGTTTGATATTTTACTTGAACTCAAAAAAGGAGAGCAATGATACCCCTGAGGGTCTCATAAGGGGTTCAAGTATGAAATTGGAAGTCACTCTCAACGTGTATCAGTTTTTCAGCCCGATATGAAATCATCCCATCACCTTAACGGTCAAATCTCCCTCCTGGTCCCCTTGGAAATCACTGAGGGCGGTGTAGACGCAGGGCTCCGACTGCGGGGTCGCGTTCGCCGCTCGACTCTCGTCCTTGCGGCCGTCGTCCTTCTGGGCGGCGTCTTCGTCGGTGTCGGCCTCATCGCTGTCTCCAGTGCCGCCCTCGCCTTCTTTCCGGGCGTCACTGCGGATGCGGATGCGGCCGTTAAAAAAATGACGCAGCTACGGCGAAACGGGCAAAGCGACAGACCCCGTCGGCGGATCCGTGCTGGGTCCCGGCGGCGAGAGCTCCGCAGAGAGTTTGTTCAGCTGCTCCAGGACGCTGCGCAATCGTCTTTCTTCCTCGAGTTTCCTCTGGTCGTAGTTGCCCACTGGCGCAATCTCATCGGCCTAAAACGTACACCAACTGTGAGCTGTGAGATGTCCCGCATCAAAACAAACAAAATTCACGTCTTCCAAGGCGTCACCTTGGTGAGCTGTGTCAGATTCTTCAGCGTTTTCTCTGCAGATAGCTGAAGTTCTTGGCACCTGTTAGAAATGGGACACAACACTGGATATGAAGGTTTTTCCACTATTTGAACATTGCACCACAGGGCCATTTAATAAGCTACTTGAATCAATATTTACTCTATAGTACATAAGATTGCAAAAAGATTGTGTACTCATTCTGGCCTGGTACTTCATCTGATCATTGAAAATACATTCAGATCTAACGCTGAGGATGTATGCATTTCTTTCGGCTCGTCCCGTCATCTCAGATGAACGCTCACATTTGTTTGGCACAGTTTTTACCTCCTGACGCAACCCCTCTGCCTTTATCTGGGATCCTATCAATATACTTTGAAAATTTCAAAAGTTTCCTGTTTATTAAATTGTCGGTTTTGGAAAAGGTAAAAACCACATCTGGGTCACGTCACTTTTGTTGATCCATGTCCAATGTTTGATGTACAATCATCACCTCCTGTATGTATTTCCTACGGATTGCTGATTTGTTGGTCGTTCTCCACTTCAGTGCAGTTTCTAGTAAACAGACAGTTGTAATACTGTCATTTCTTGTCTCTCAGTTGTGATCTTCTTACAACAGTCACATTACTATCCCTCTGTCCAGTAATAGGGAAGTTTCTAAAGGTGAAGTAAAAGAAGGGCACCCCTCACTCCATCTCGCTAACCTAACCAGTCAGGACAGACAGACACCTCAAATTGAGTCTCGGGTCTGCACAAGGTTTCTTCCAAAATGGGAGTTTTTCCTTGCCTCTATCGGCTACTGCTTGCTCTTGTGGGATTCAGTTGCTTGCTTTCTTTTTTTTTTTTTTTTTTTTTTTACAAATGGGGAATATGCCCGTCGACTAGCTCCATGTTTAAAGTGACCTGCAGCAACTTTTGTTGTGATATGGTGCTGGATCGATGTCGAGTTGATTACCTCCGAAAGGACTCTTCTTTGCTTTCCGTGTCGTCACCCTGAACATCTTTCAAAAGACTCTCCAGCTAGGAAAAAAAAAATCAAACAAAAGTGTAAAAAAAAAAAAAAAAAAAAAAGAGTATAACAATAAAAGAAAATGTGCGACATTTAGCTTCTAACAACAGGCAGGTTGTATTGTTTCCACTTTCTCCCCCCCCCATTGGTTGCTAACTCAAGCTAGCTTGTGTATGAAATGTTCAACGTGGCATGAAAACGTCATAAAAGTGAGGGTTTTCTATGACAAACCTGCCCCCTCATGTCGTCCACCTCTCTGTGGACCTGTTGCAGGGGTCCTCTTCCCTTAGGCGGCATTTAATCGCCCTTGTTAGCCGTCATCGTTGCAATTTGGGGACTCGAGTGCGATGTGACGCTGCGCTCCTATTGGTCCGCCGGTCGCTAGGCAGCCATGATTTACTTCCGGGTGGAGTCGTTTTCAAAGTTATTTTTTTTTTATCCACTCTTAAGTCTTACTTTTATCGTGAGACTATACACTTAATCTGTCAGAAGTGTATTCAGTAACATTAAGCTTATATACTTAATTTGTGGAAGACAAATTAGTATATATGAAAATTCGATTAACCTTCAGTGGCTTCACAGGACGCTTGTTGTGAAACGTGTTGCCTTCGCTTACTGCTCGTTCCTTAATTTTCCTTCAGACGTTCCGAGATATAATGAGGAAAAAAAGGACGTTTCATACGCGACAGCTAGGTTTTTTTTGTGTGTTTTTTTTTTCAGAATATTGTGCATTCCAGTTTTGGTCGTCCAAACTCCCAACATTTCTCTTATAAGACTTTTGATGACGTCATTTTTCATAATCGTCCCCTATTGGTTCGTGGTCGCTTAGCAACTGGGTTCCCTTTCCGGGTTTACTCCGCTTTCATAATGTTGGCGTTCACAAAGTTTATTTAATGTCATATTTCATAAAAATAATGTAGACAGGTAAAAGATTATTTTGAGTAAGTCGACACAGTTGAGTATGTTCAGGACATTAGAGATCACGTTGCCTTCAATTCCAGTTAGAACTTGTGGAATTTAGAACACGTCTGATCCGTTATCATGACGTCATTCACGTGTCATGGCGGCTCCCGTGGCTCTCGTTCAAGGTGCCAGCCGGGGTCTGGGTTTGCAGTTTTGCAAGTACATTTTACAAAACAAACCTCCGGCGAGCGTCATAGCAACGTGTCGGAATCCGGACGGGTCGGTGGCGCTGCAGGGGCTGGCCGCACAACACCCGGATCGGCTGACGGTGCTGCGGCTGGACGTCAACCGCGAAGAGGACGTCCGGGAGGCGGCCGAGGGGGTGAAGAAGAGTTTCGGGCGGCTTGATTTGATGGTCAACTCGTCGGCTTTGCTTCACCCGTCTGGGAAAGGAGAGACCAGCCTGAGGGATGTTTCTGCACAGGTAGGGGTCATTGCGCCGCAAAGTCCGCCGGCATGGACGTTGTTGTTGTTGTTGTTGTTGTTGTTGTTGCTGCTTCGGTTGCATCCTGCCTGTCACTTTGCAATCAGAGAAGGCTTTTTTTCCTCCTCAAAACTGTTCTGCTTGAATATTTTAAGACCACAACTTTGTTTTGTTTTTTTTAACCTTTTGCCCTGAAGAAAGTTTTTCAATCATTGATCAAAGCCCATTGACAAAAATGCATTTTTTTTAATGACATCCCAATAAATGTCTCCCGCTTTTCTTTCTCCTTAAGAAAGTATCTCTGACTTGGGCAAAAACGCTTTCTTAAATGATTTCCTATTTGTGGCATTTTTCCCGCCTTGCATGAATACATCGTTGTCATCCCAAATATTTGTCATTTGTTTTTCTTCCACGAGGGCCTCATCGCCACGTTGACAACCAACACCGTTGGCCCGCTGCTCATGGCCAAGTATTTCGCCGCCCTTCTGCAGAAGGGCGGCGGCGGCTTCGGTCGGCAGCCGGCGGACCGGGCCAAACGGCACAGCGGCGTCATCGTCAACATCACCGCCAAAGTGGGCTCTATTGGCGACAACGGTAGAGTTTGCAAACCATTGTAACTGTCATATAAACGTTAGGCAAAATAATAACAACTGCGTGACATAACAGCTCAAAGTGTTTGATGGCGGCCACAGCCCGGGAGGCGAGCCAGTACCTAATTTTCTGACCCATTCAGATGGGTCCACTTTATCTGCATGATTATGTTTGCCATTTGCGTGTATTATCTATACTTTACTCTATTTGCGTGAAAGGTCTCGGCGGCTGGTACAGCTACAGAATGTCAAAAGCGGCTCTCAACATGGCCACCAAAAATCTTTCCATCGAGCTGGGACGCGGTCGACCCAAGGTACTGTAAATGTGCTTTTACTTGGCGTTGACGTCATTGAGGTAACGAGGCTCGTGTCCCCCCCCAGGTTTTATGCGTGTCCTTGCATCCGGGAACGCTGGACACGGACCTGTCGCGACCGTACCACCGGAACGTACCCGAAGGGAAATTATTCAGCGCCGAACGCTCCGTGGAGTGCCTGATGGCCGTCGTGGAAGCGCTGGATGGGGAAAAGACGGGCAACGCCTACAGCTGGGATGGCACTCAACTGCCCTGGTAGCAAAAACAATCAAGGCACAATTATGAATATGAGCTTTGCATATTTTTATTTTAATGGGATTCTCAATGAATTGTTTGACCTACACATTATGGGGTAATGTGTTTTTTTTTTCATTATACAGTTGTGCTTGTAAGTTGACACTCCCTGGCAGATTTTTTTTTTTTTTAAATATTGCTATTTTTGGGGAACGTGGGCATGAGCCATCTGGTTATTTTCTTTATTTTTTTTCATGTAATGATATGCTATTCAGAATGCCTCATATTTTCATTTTAAGCATATTAAAATACATGGTTGGCCTGATCACTGTTTACATGTTGTAAATTCTGCCAAGTTTGGTCAACAAATGAGCACAAGCGTGTATTGCAGTGTGATAATAATTCCAAGTGCATTAACTCCAAATGGTTATTGTGCATCATTTCCCACCAGAGGTCGCACTTGTGTTAGTTTTCATCTATATCCAATGTTATGATATTCAACCAATTAATTTGATCTTTTTTTTTCATATTCACTCTTGTCATTCGAACCAATAAACCAATCAGCTTTTTTTGCACTCCATAATATGAGTTAAGAAGATGCAAGTACATATCCAAATACGTATACCAAAATAAGTATGAGAGACTATATCCATACTTATTGCACAATTAATATTTCATTGTCTGGTCTTTTGTACTCTTCCATTGTATATGGAGGTCAATTTCCTTGCTTGGTGACCATTAACTTGGTAATATCAGCGTAATTTTTTTCTTTAAGTGGGCGTGGTTCGACTTGCATTTTACTGCAGAGTTTATAGGTCAAATTATTTGTCAATGTTTTTGAAATTATATTTGGACATATTTACTCTTTTTATTTCATGACAACCAAGTACTTATTTCTGACAGTTCTCAACTGCATATGGCTTATATTATTATCTAAAACAAAGCTGTACAATTTTTGCAGTATTTTGAACACAGCGTAGTAACCGTGACAGGCGGCTTTGTTTCGTGCGCAATCACATCAGTCGGGTATGCAAAGGGGGAGTCGGGGTGGACTGCACGCTGCACGAGGAATGACAGCGGCTCTTTATAAATACATAAAGCCGAGACCGCAGCTGCACACCCCCCTTTGCGTGCCAGCCTGGGCCAATAACATCCCCGCTTGTGAGCCGTACCCTAGGACGCGCAGTGGACTCGTTTGTCATTTCAACAGGGGACGAAAAAAACCGGTCCAAGGAGGTGAACGGGTTTTTCGGGGCCTCGCACTGTGACGTCGAAGACGACGCGGAGCCGCAAATGTGGGGAAATGACCGCGAGTGACCTCGAAGCGACAGCGACGGTTAGCGCCTCTCGCGCTTTTTGATTTCTCATTAAAATAATTTAACCCGTGTTCAGAACGTCAGTTCGGTCCCGTTTATGCGTCAAGCCGCGGCAAGGTTGTCATTTTGCGGCTAACGTGTGCAGGCTATGCTAATGTAGCTTGCTTGGTTCGTTTGGCACCCGTAGATGTTCCGGGGAAGCTAGGCTAATTTAGCTTTCGCGGTTAGCTTCCCGGCACCCGTAGATGCTACAGCGAAACTAGCCCCACTTCATCCCCGTCTGTCGCGGTTCGCTTCGCGGCTGCGAAAATCGCAGCGCCAGCGGCGGAGATGGACAAAGCAAAGTCACTGGTGGACAAGAAGGGGGCGTCGGGACCCTTCCGCCTCAACAGCGGCCCGAGCCAGTGGAGCTGCAAAGGCCTCCTGAACGGCTGCGGCGGCATCGCCTCGACCAGCTCGCCCGGCGGCCAGTACGAGAACAGTCGCCCCGTGAACCGAGGCGAGGATGCGGCGTGCAACGGCTCGCCTGCCAAGAAGAGCCGGCTCCGCAGGAGGACCGAGTCCGTGAGACGACACAGACCCCGTAAGTGTGCCACATAATTTGGGAATGTTTTGTAACACGCCACTGTCAATCATTTTGTCATTTTCGTTTTTTTGGCTTCTTCCGCCCGGCACGCTTTTCTTGCTAGTTTGCAGTCAGTCGGCGTCGCCTTCTCGGGATTTATAGCCCTCCGCTGCGTTAGCCGCGTTCTGATTGGTCGACGGCCGGCGGTGGCGAAGCTCCTGATAAGTGGGCTTGGCTTGGCGCGTCCAATCGGCGCTTGACTCTTGTCTCCAGGCCGGCGTGCGAGTGGGGCTAGACCACGCCCACTTATTTACCCAGCCTTCCGGGCTTTTTTCAACGTGAGTGAAAAATCGGCCAGTTGAAAAGTTGCTGGTTTTTTTTTTATGTCAAGAATATTGAAAGCGAGCTAAACTCCGTGAAATTTTGCATTTCTGCCGCATTTTCTGTCACAGCTTTTCGTTCGTCAGCTTACGATGAAATTCAGAAGTCAAAAGAAACCTGGTGAGTTTATTACCTTGTACTTAGCCACAGTTGTAATATCTCTGCTCTTAGTATTTCCCCCGTCATTGATATTTAATCCAAATTTGAAGCAAAAAAAAAAAAAAAGAAGGACTTTACCGGGTTCAATTCCCCCCCTGACATGTTGCTTCTTCACACCTCCTTGAGCTGAACAGAGGCGAGATTGTTGTAACAAAACCTGCTTTTGTTGCGCGGCTTGCAGAGATTTGCTGCACGTTTCGGGGTTTGGTGAAAAGTGGAGACTGTCAACGTTCCAAATTTGGAATGGACTGGACATCGTTTTTGGGCACGGTTCCACTCTCAAGGAGCCTTGACGTTATCTTGTCGTTAAAATACATAAACGGCGTCTCGATTATTAGTTTGTTTGCTCGGAAAGTTACGAGATATTTGAGCAGTGTTTTTCCTGCTTTATACTGAGGTCAGAGGTGGTGCCATTCTGACCGTTCAAACAAATGAGCTACTTGTATTATATTGTTACTAAGCAAATCATTGTCATTCCTTAAAACATGACATTTGCCTTGAAAAACTACTTGCATCTTTGGATGAGACTCAAAAACAGGATTGAACTTTTTTTGTTTTTGTCGCACACCCGTCTTGTTTTGTCTGCTCTCAAGTAATGATTCAAGTTTATCGGGCATGGCGTCAGCCGACACGCTGACATCTTTGACGGTGCGCTATTTTGGAGTTCCAGTCGAGCTTCTCGTCGCACTCGTCCGATAATGTTTTATCTTTCAAGAAGTGGAAGAATTTGTGAAATAGTAACGGGACTTAATGCGATTGGACGGCGACCGGTTCAGGGTGTGCCCCGCCTCCTGCTCATTGACTGCTGGGATAGGCTGCGGCACTCCCGCGACCCTTGTGAGGATAAGTGGCTAAGAAAATGGATGGATGGATGGATGGATGGATGGAATGGGCCTTATTGAATTATTAAAAAAAAAAAATACAGAAAATGACTGCTGTTTAAAATGTACTTTTTCACTTTTTTCAAAATGTGTCCAATCATGATATACGGGCAAAATATGATTTTCCCTTTCTTACCTCATCTTGATAACCTAACCATTTCTGATTGGCTAGGAGAAATCACACCGCTCTATAGTTGCATATTTGCTGTGGGTTGTGGCGTTTATATTGATTTAACCTTAAGTAACCAACTATGCCCCCCCACCCCCAAAAAGAGCTATGTCATTTTAAAAAAAATGAAAAAATTCTTGCAAGATTATTTGGAAAAGCTTGCATAAATAAAAAAAATAAAAAAAAAAAAAAAAAAAAAAAAGCTGTGGACTGAATGTTCAATGTGCCATCACTGATTTAAAAAAGAAGACTGGAAACTTTCCAAACTACACAGGGCAGACATGTCGGTGCCAAATTCTGCGTTTTTTTTTTTCGTTGACAAGATTCAGCGATGAGTGCGCATAAACGAGGAAGGTGTGAGCATCAAAGAAGCGGACCCGTCGAAGTAATTGGGGTCCCGCCGCCGCCTTTTTTCCGGCTGCGTTATCTTTGGACGGAGGCCAGTCAGCCGTCCCGATGAAGCCGAATGCCACCGAGAGCTTTTCGCCAGGAATGTTTGCCCCCTCGGGCGTGTGATTTTTAACCCCACGTTTGTTTCCTGCTCCACGTTTCAGCACAAAAAAAAACAAAAAACAAAAAACTTCCTTTTGTCTGACAGTATTGGCCTTAGGGTGCATTAAAATGAACTTTGTACTGTCAATGGGGGGAAACGTTGTGTGTCAGACTAAAAATGCTGTAATTTGCATGCCAGGCCTGCGGGGGCAGTGGTCCTATGTAAAGAAACACTAGCCTAGACTTCATCAGCATCGAGCGTGGGTTTAGAATTTGCATTAATAAGTAAATAATGTGACCTTGTCAGTCACGAAAGTGGTGTACAGGATTAAACGTACACTTTGAAGGTGAGGTTATTGGCACTTTTTGTTCAGGAAATGGCCGAAATATTGCTACCTCGGCTTTCTAATTCCAGTCGGAACACGTGACGTAATTTCAGTCTGGTGGGTTTGTGGTGGTGCCAATTATTGGACGGTTCTTTATTTTGGGCACTCTTGACCGAAACCACTTCCACGATGCGCTAAATCGTAATCGAAATCGAAATATTTGCAAGCGTTTCACTTGAATTTGGCCAACCAACGGCAAGCAAACAATCGATAAAAAGTTGAAACCACCTTACAGAATCTTACAATGGTGTGAGTGGTGAAGAACTTGAGTCAATGCTCGACATCAACTCTATTGTTCGATGACGGTTTTATGAGTCACACGGACTCGTGCGCGTCCTCGCCGAAAAGAAATCCGTGACATCAACTCCGGGGAATTGCACTCGGAAGAAGCCCGACTTGTTGTGCAACAATTCCATCAGATTCACTGTAACGTGAAGCTTCTGCTGTGGAAGTAGATTCGTGCCACCAGGATTTGAATTTGAAATGGAAAGTGAAATTGGATTTGAATTTGAACTTTAAAATTCACCGTCTGTGCCACCAGGCAGGGTTACTTGAGGTCAGAACCGAACAGAGAGCCAATCGCAGTTAGGCTTTCTTAGTCACGTGACGTCACACACTAAGAAAGCAGAACTGCGATTGGCTGGCTGGTCAGTTCTGACCTGAAGTAACCTCACCTGGTGGCACAGATGGCGAATTTCAGACAGCGAATTGTAGCCGGTTGAATTGTTAACCTTGAAAAGTTCCACTGAAATACAACTATTAAAAATGCGATGACGTTACATTTCATATTCAAATCCTGGTGGCACTAATCTGCTTCCATATTCTGCAAGACAACTTTGAGTTTTGTCTGGTTTCCGGTGGGACACTCGGGGAGCCGAAGGATCATTTCGGTTGCTTTGGGAGGAAGACGGGTCAATAAAAAGTTGAAATGGATTCATAAAGACGCTGGATCCCGTACGAAACCTCCTGAGTCACTTGAGTTGGAGGCTCTTTGTTGTCTTATCGCAGACACACGAGACTCTTGCAAGGATGAGATTAAAGGTTAGCTCGTTAATTGGAAAGTAAACAGAAGAGCTGAGTTCTATCAAGTTGATCAGTAAGCGTGGATGCGATAGATGAGTCAGCTATTATATGTAATACGCGCACAGCCGTCGTCCTTGAAGCTACATAAACGCCTTCCGCCGCCCATTTTCTTCCTTGACTCGATTGAGAGATTTGCTTTTGAAATTGTTTTTAGTTTTTCTTTTGGAAAAAAAAAAAAAAAAGTGCTTTTCTCTGAAAAGTAGACTCCATTACGTTAGTAAGCATTTGAATTGCCGTGAGCTTCTTCCCACGCATTTCAAAATCATTGTTAGTGGTTTATTGATGCTTGAAATTTTCGATATGGGCAATTAATTTCAGCTTTTGACCGTGACCTCTCCTGTGTTGTTTTCTTTTCTGTATGCTTCTTCTTTATTGTTTAGATTTGAGACATGTAGCACGACACGTCTGCGATTTGGGCGTGTTATCTCGTGTTAGGTCCAAACACTCCTCTGTTTGTTGTTGTGTGTTTTTTTTTTTGCGGGAGGGGGAGCTCATGTGTACAGACCTGAGATCAGGTCAGTGGGGGAAAGGGAAGCAGAACGAGGGTAGAGGTGACCCGGACCGGGTTTCGAAACGAGACACCGTTTTGTCCGTTGGCTGCGTCACGACTGGCAGGTGGAGCGGGCCGCGGCGTAAAAAGAAGAAGAAGAACATCACCTGACTGCCACGGCCAGGCAGTCAGGTGATCACGTGGAAAGTACTTCCGCCCCCCCCTCCCAGGAAATCTGCAGTTCCCGGAGCCCAAAGGTTCCGGTGGCAAACATTGACATCAACGTCCCGAGCGCCAAAAGTTTCTGCTTCTCTTCGGCGTCCGAATTCTTGCGACAATTTCCTTTGACAAAGACGAAATAACCACAGGACGAAAGTTACGCATTAGTTCCCGCAGTTCTTAACCAGAGCCTTTCTATCGACACGTCAACTAAAGTCCCGGAAACGTTTGCATCCTGGAGCTAGAGTGCTCCAATCAGAGGTGGAGACCCTTTGGCGGACTTGCCAAAAGTACTACCCCACTGACTTTGACTGCGATGGTCCACCAAAAGTTCCTGGGAAAATTCATGCCAGCTAAAATTCCTGGAACTAAATGTCTCAAAGCACAGCTGGAAACCGTAGCGCAAAGGTTCCGGGACCTCTTGAACATTCTACCTCTTTGCTCGGTTGCGAAGTTACACAAAAACTACATTTAGACAAAAGTTAGCATGGCTGTCCTCCGAAGGTTACCAGTTTTTGGTTCATATGGGTCTTGAGCTTCTGCATGCCCCTTCTCCCCCCCCCCCCCCCTTTTTTTTTTTAAATCTGCACTCAATCAGGATGTGGGTCACAAATTGTGGCCGTCTGCTTTCGCTCGTAGACGCGCAAGCTTTGCTTCGTGGTCAAAATGTCATCACAACGACGATGGACACACACACACACAAAAAAAAGTCAAGCATTCCGCAGCAGCTGGCTGCTTGCTGTTTGTTGTACGTGTGGCGTCGCCGGGCTCGGCGCACCTGAACGACACCACTCGTCTGGCTTCTAAAAATAGAAGGAATTCTTATTTTATAATATTTGTCAGGCTAAGCGAAGGCGCTCTTCCACACCTCAATCTCGAACGATGAACTCGTACAATTAAGACCTCAGTTGCTTAAAAATGGGGGGGTGGGGGGTTCCCTCATGATAGTACGACTTTATTCTTACACAGTCGCCACTTTCTGCTTGCACTATTACTGAATTATAAAATGACACTTTCATTTTTGAGTCCAAAGAGAACATGAAAACATAGTCACAATTTCATGAGGGAAAATATTAGAATCCTGTGGAACATGAAGTCCTAATTTCATGAGAGAAATGTCATTTGTGATCAAAGTCTCCTTTTTGCGACATGAAATTGTAATTTTTTTCAAGGAGAAAGTCACAATGTTAGGAAGAAAAAATGTGTTTTGAGAATCAAATCCCAATTTTAAGGAAAGAGCCGTGAAATGTGAAAAAGAGATGATATCTCTCAGAGAAAAAAAACAACAAATCATTTGAGGATAAAGTCAGAATGTTACGAAAAGATAGTTCTCACATTCAAAAATATGAGGATTTTCGAAAATGCAGTCATAATAGTATTGGAAAAATAAATCAAGCAAAAAATTCAGGATACATAAAAAGATGTCATCTTAGTACAAAAAGTCTTAAGGATATTGAAAAGTTCTTTACAGGAAGTCGTTCAGTCATTTCAATATAAATTCCTAACATTCTCAAAGAAGAAAAAATCATGATGACTCTCTAAGGGACAGAGTCTTATTTTTATATGGGGGGGGTCCTCTTCTTATGCTCAGACGAACTCAGAATATTACGTCATTCCTCAGCATATTATTCTCCAAATCTTCACTTCAGATCATGACTTTATTTTCTTAAAAGTTCAGCTTGACTTTCTCAAAATGAATACATTTGAATTCTTGTAAAATTGTGATTTTTTTTTTTTTTTTTTGGAACATTTACAACTCAATTGATGTAGTAGTTTGTTCGTTTTTTGTATAATTTCACATCTTTTTTGCATGAGTGTGCATCATAAAGATGAATTCTTAGCATTGAGGTTTGTTTGGTCCAACCCTGATCGATTGATTGATGAAAGGTTGCAATCTCTTATTTCACCATTATGATGCGACTCTGAACAAAATGAAGTTCAAAGAGCGCAAAAGAACCAAAAAGCACGAAGAAGATGATGAGATGGAGGCCGGAGAGCAAAATGGGATCGGAAGCAACAGAGAAGTGTGAAAAGGAAAAGGGGGGGGCGGGGGGGGGGCATGATTGATGGCGATGTGCGGGACGGACGCAGGGAGGGAGGTTGCCTGTTTCCATGGCGACCGGCGCGGCACCGCTACGTTCCGGCCCACCGACGAGCAGGTTGCGCTGTTTTCACCCGCCCCCTTATACCGGAATCTCGTTGCGCTGAAACGAAATGAGCCGTCATCCCCCTTTGTCGCCCGTTAGCGTTCCCGTGGTTCGGGATGGACATCGGCGGCACCCTGGTCAAGCTGGTCTATTTTGAGCCAGTGGACATCACGGCGGAGGAAGAGCAGGAGGAGGTGGAGAACCTCAAGTCCATCCGCAGATACCTGACCTCAAACGTGGCCTACGGTAAAACACAAACCGACCCCCCCCCCCACCACCACCACCACCACCACCACCTGTACATGTCGTGAAACAGTCAACCCTCGTTGGTTCCGAGTGCGACGACCAAAATCTGCGGTCACTTGGGAATAATAATACAAATATGAGACGGCTTCCCCTCCGAATGTTTATATAGTCAACCTGCGTTCATAACCCGGAATAGATGAACATCCCCAATGTACAGTGACCAGATTATAGTTTTACTTTGCCCACGTGCTTAGAATACATTGAAAGTCCTTCAAAGAGACTACAACGTCTGAAAATGCCTTATTTGGAATATTCCATCGCACTTACACCTACTAAGAAATGTGAGACGATTGGAGAATTCTCGCAATGACACAAAGAAGATGTCATGTGTGCTTGCTTCGAGCTGTTTTTTTTTTGTCATTGCCAGTTGAGGTTTACTTTTAAAAGGGCGTAAATCAAACGTGAAACGTGCAACCAAACCTTCTGCTTCATTCTCACAAGTCCCATCGTAAGCTTCCGGTGTGAAACAGCGAACAGAAGTTGGCGTGAAACCTTGGAACAGCAACACATGCAGAGAAAACAAAAGAAATAAACTACCACAACGTTCAAACAATAGTCCGCCGTCTTATTGTCAACACGTCATGTGAAACGCCAAAGATGGGCGACTGCAGGATACGACAAACATCGTCACCGGCGTGCGTGTACTGCAAGTTTCCTCGAGTGCGGGTTCCTCTTCATTTTGCGCCACGACGTAGTACGACTACGACGAAGGTGTGCGTCTGGAAAGTCTGACTGCACGCTGTCAGCGTACCCTATTAATAACGATTTATTAAAAATCTACACCGGTATAGCAGAGTTTTTACTCCAGTTACTGCGTTTCGCTGCGAATACTGGATGTCGCAAGCGAGAAATATTGGCGGGCGGGCGAGGGTCGAGCGGGACCACGTCGGGAGCTGAAACGCCGCGAGCGTCCCGTCTCTCTTTGTCCGCCGCCAGGCAAGACGGGCGTGCGCGACGTCCACCTGGAGCTGCGCAACCTGAGCATGTGCGGCCGGACGGGCAACCTGCACTTCATCCGCTTCCCCACGCAGGCCATGCCGCGCTTCATCCAGATGGGCCGCGACAAGAACTTCTCCAGCCTGCACACCACGCTCTGCGCCACCGGCGGCGGCGCGTACAAGTTCGAGGACGACTTCCGGACCGTGAGTGTGTTTGTCTCCCTCGCCCGTTCGGATGATGTTGCATGGGAGCATTTCTGCTTTCTTTTTGTGATCGTGAGGACAAAACGTTCGCTTGAAACGGACGGACAGGGGCTCTCTTCCCTTCTTTCGAAATTGCTTGAAATGTCGAATCCGCCATGCTGCCGACATGCTACGATCATGTCCAATAATTTGGAGGCCCACTGTATATAAACTCTACATATGTGTGGCTGTTAACATTTGAATACAGTATATTTATATTTGTTGATCCTGCACTATATGCTACGCGTAAATTTGATTCTCTTAACCTTTTGCAACGAATTCACTTGGTTAAAATGTGCTTTTTCATTTAGTTGGATACATATTTATCAAAGTCTATCCATCCGTTCGTTTTCTTTGCCGCTTATCCTCACAAGGTTCGCGGAGCCCATCCTAGCTGTCAACGGGCGGGAGGCGGGGCCCACCCTGAACTGGTCACCAGGCAATCGCAGGGCACATGGGGACAAAACGGCCGCACTCACAATCACACCTCGCACATCCCAAAAGAGGAGACTAAATTGCCCGTAGGTGTGGCTGCGAGTGCAAATGGTTGGTGGTTTCTCTGTCCCCTGCGATTGGCTGGCAACCGGTTTAGGGCGTACCCCGCCTCCTGCACTTCCAAGTGCTCACGCTTTCAATTTTTTTGCCGTCGTTATAGCCATCCATCCGTTTTCTTCGCCGCTCATCCTCACAAGGGTCGCGGGGAGCGCTGGGGCCCATCCCAGCTGTCAACGGGAAAGAGGCGGGGCACACCCTGAACCGATTGCCAGCCAGTCGCGGGGCACATGGAGACGAGCATCCATTTCCCCTCACAATCGCAATCAGAGCGTCCAATTAATGATGCACGCAACATTAAATGGACACTCTAAATTGGCTCCAGCACTCCCCGTGACCCTTGTGAGGATAAGCGGTGAAGAAAATGGATGGACGGATGATTTGTTGCAGCCGTCACACGGCGGCGCCCGACGGGCTGTGGGCACCAGGGGGCAGCATAGCGCATCTTGTCCTCACAGCAGCTGACGCGTTTTTCAGTGACCATCCGGATGGACGAAGGCGCGGCTGCGCAAAACGACGTCGTTTTTTGGGGGGGGGGGGGGTTTTGCGTTTCCCGTTTCCGGAGTCCTAACGCCGTGGCCGTCGTCCGTCCAGATGGCCAACCTGGAGCTGCTGAAGCTGGACGAGCTGGACTGCCTGATCCGCGGGCTGCTGTTCGTGGACCGGGTGGGCTTCAACGGCCACCCCGAGTGCTACTACTTCCACGACCCGTCGGACACGCAGAGCTGCGTCAAGCAGCAGTGCACGCTGGACAACCCGTTCCCGATGCTGCTGGTCAACATCGGCTCCGGCGTCTCCATCCTGGCCGTCTACTCCGAGGGCGACTACAAGCGGGTCACCGGGACCAGGTCGGTGGCCTCCGTCGCTTTATTACAACTGGACCGGAGTCACTGAATGAAATACGGATCCAATGAAACGCCTTCTCAACATGAAAACAATCGAACATATTCAAATGAATAAAACATCTTGGCGTGATGATGAAGGCGCAAAGGACTTTTTGCACTTCACTTGGCTTTAACGTTTCATTTCTTTTAGTACATCTTCATTTATGTTCCGTACATGTCATTTTAATAGTTTCCAAAAAAATGTATCTCTCCTCTATTTAAACTGAGTGTTGGCGTTCATACTGTGTCACTGGCTTACAATAACAATCGCTATATTCATTCAAACTACACAGTAATTCCCTTCAGTGACACTCATTTTTTGTGCAAAATAATTATATCATAGAATGTAATTGAAATGATGTATAATTACATAATATATATAGAATGTAAGAAATGCTCAAAATTTATGAATTATGAATTAGAGTATCTTTTCGGATTGTAATTTTTTTTATATAACTATAGTATTTGTGTAATAGTTTTTAATCAAGATATGCAGTGACACCTAAAAATGTCTTTTGAGATGATTAAAAATCGATAAGTTTCCCGCTCACATCAGATAAATGATTGTGGAAAGCGCTTTGTGCTAAAGGTGAACATAGTTAAAATATTTACGCCACATCTTTTTTATGTAATCTTGCATGATGCAACAGATTAGATAAGTGAATTTATGACGCAGAGGAGCTTTTTACACATTGCTCAATTGAGGTTGCTCATGAATTTTCTCAGTCCACGTGAATTTACATATTTACAAGTGTCATCAAAGTGGTTCGAAAACTCCCCGGTGCCACGAAAGCAAGAAATACATTTTTATTTGTTGCAATGCTTGAAGTGATGTGCGGTCAAGTTTATTTGATTTGATTTCAATACTTCTTTTTGTGTATTTCTCTGGCCTTCATTTTTGTTCAGCATTTATTCCCTTCATCACCTTTTAGTGTTGTTTTTATTGTTTTGATTTGTTATGTTTTATAAACACAGTGAAAATTTGATACAACAAATATCGAGATTGTCGGGACTGCACGTGTCCAGAAATAGTTCAGCGCTTCTTACAGGATCCAGTTCCAATGGGACTTTTGGTTCTTTTTGATAGAGTAACATTTTTTTTTTTTTTTTTTTGGTCAAGCCGTTCGCCTTCGGCAACAGAATCACACTAATTTCTCACGGTTCATGGAAGTGAATCGTCAACAACGTCGTAGCAAGTATGGATAAAATGTGAAATGTCAAGCTTTTTTAAACATTTGTTATTTCTAATAACTTTGTACTGCATCGGGCCCAACGAGCGTACAAAACAATGTTGTACCGTACAGTACTGTGGGTGCATAGGGCTTTAAAAAAAAAGACATTTTAAATGTAATATTTAGTATCATTAAGATTGACAAAAATATGTCTAAAAATCAAACTTTCTTCACGTGCTTTCAATCCTCCGGTTTATGCGGCGATGTGGCGCTAGCATTAGGGCGGCGCTAGCGTTAGTCCATCTGGCTATAAGCCACGGTACACAGAAAGAGTTTTAGCATGAGCCTAGCATTAGCTTAGCACGTTAAACTCTTATCTTAGCGCATTAACCTCTTTCTGCGTACCGAGGCTTACAACCAGGTGCGCTCTGTCGGCCGGGAATTACGGTAGTATTAAATGGACGAAAATACATCTTTTTGGGACGGCTACTTTTCATTTCCATAGTTGTACGTACTGTACATTGCTTTTATTCCTCCAGCCTGGGCGGCGGGACCTTCCTCGGCCTTTGCTGCCTCCTGACGGGCTGCGAGACGTTCGAGGAGGCTCTGGAGATGGCGAGCAAGGGCGACTCCACCAACGTGGACAAGCTGGTCAAGGACATCTACGGCGGCGACTACGAGCGCTTCGGCCTGCAGGGCTCGGCCGTGGCGTCCAGGTGTGTGCTCGCCGCCGCCGGGATGGCCACGAGTTTGTTTCGATGCTTGTCGTCAGGAGAAATAACACAACATCCAGAAGTGTCATTTGCTCTTTTTTTTTTTTTTAATGAGAAGGGTAAAAAAAAAAAACCCAAATTGTAAATCTGATATATGTGGATAAAATTTGATATTGTATTTTAAGGCCCGGTAGACCGTAATAGTGACAAAAAAGACAAAGCCAAGCCAGAATTTCTTTGCCCGTTAATCTGCATTCAGATCAGCTCCAAGGTTGAGCCATAAGGCCAAAGCAGAGATTTGATTCCTTGTTATCTGTTAGCTTGTCAACAACAACAAGCGTTGACACCGGATGTGATCTTCTTTCGTTGTTCTTCAGTTTCGGTCACATGATGAGCAAAGAGAAGCGCGACACCATCAGCAAGGAAGACCTGGCGCGAGCCACGCTGGTCACCATCACCAATAACATCGGCTCCATCGCGCGCATGTGCGCCGTCAATGAGGTAAATGGCTCCAAACGGTCAAATCCACCCGCGGGCCGCGGCGGGGTTGTGGTTTGTGACTTTCTGCGTGCGGTGAGCTTCTTTACAGTGTTGCCTTGTGGCAATGGCGATCAAGCAGCATTGTACAGGGCTATCACGGCACGCGGAGCCGCGGCACTTGCAGGAATAGAGTGTGTGTGTGTGTGTGTGTGTGGGGGGGGGGGGTCATTTACAATATTATTTATATATATATATTTTTTTTTTCATGATGTGCCCGCGTGGCTTTTCTCTGGGTGGGCGCTCCGCTTTCCTCTGACCAAAAACGTGCTTCTATTCATCGAAGACTCTAAATTGTGTGATTGTGAGTGCGACTGTCGTCTGTCTCCGTGTGCCCTGCGAATGGCCGGCGACCGGTTCAGGGTCTGCCCCGCCTCCTGGCCGACCAGAGCTGGGATTGGCTACGGCACGACCGCGACCCTCGTGAGGATAAGCGGCCTGAAAAATGGATGGATGGATTTTTTTGAATGAATATTTTACAAAATGTTCAAATCATTGTTGGATATTTACTCATTTGAATAATTGCATAGCTTGTTTTAAAAAAGCAAATAAATGAATAAACTCAATCAATAATTTTAGAAAATTGAATAAAAACGTAGAATCATGATGAGAAATTACTTTAAAATTTAAATACACACACACATATATATATATATATATATATATATATTATTGTTGTTGGTATTTCTAAAATTTTACTGAAAACAGAATCATTTTAATATTTAAAATAATCGTCATGTATCCCGCGTCCTCGTTAGGGTCACAGGCGAACGGCTGTCCATTCCAATGGACTTTTTATAATACGCTCTATAGTATCGATATTTAAAAGAAATGAAAATTAGTCATTATTTTGAATATTTATCAGTATTATTGTTGTTTTTGCCAATTTGATATGTTTTTAAATTGTACTTCTTTATTGTAAATATACTTCTGTGAGGTGAGTTTGTGCTGGCTGGTGTTTATTATAGATGGGTATTTTTTTCAGCTAGTTTGCTCTTCCAATTATCAAGTCTGCTCTTGAGTTCCCTCACTCACGCCACCGTGTGGCGAGGAGGTGGCATTGGCATTTTCAACCCTATTTTGTTGATTGAAAACACACGGACGTGGGTTTGTTTGTTTGGTTGGTTGTTTTTTTTTTGTCCTTTATTGTTACACCGCGTGTCCGTATGACACTTTAATTGTAAGTTCGATTGACAACAAAGACACATTTTTACTCGGCAGAAAATTGAGCGTGTGGTGTTTGTGGGCAATTTCCTGCGCATCAACACGGTCTCCACCAAACTGCTGGCCTACGCCATGGACTTCTGGTCCAAGGGACAACTGCGAGCGCTCTTCCTAGAGCACGAGGTAAAAAGTCACATTTTAACAATATTAACTCTTAGATAAGTACAACCTGAACTTCACCATTTCAATATACAGTAATGACAATTGCTGACTCTTTAAACCTTCTCAACCTTCGCGTGACGGTCAAATGCTGAGCTGAAGTCACCGGAGAGTCCAAATCAAAGCGGTTTTGTTCACTCTCTGAGACTCATAGCGCTCACATAGTTAGCTTTAGCGGCTAGCACCAGAACCCAATGTCTTTGCTTGGTCTTTATTCTTGTCTTGGACTTCAATGCACACCACTTGTCACACAATATCTAAATCGATCATTTGTTCACAACAAGCTTGTTCAGACTAATAATCATTTTCTAGCATTGGAGGAGGAGCAAACACGGCTACATCTTCACTCGGCGCTAATTGTCGTCAGACTCAATGAGTTCGCACTTGTATTCATGTCAAGGCAATGGCGTTTTTTTTTTTTTTTTTTTCCCCCCAGAGCAAATTGATTGAATGCATGATGCTGGTCAAGGAGTATCGAGATTATTTCTTTATAAAATGTTAGTTGAGACAAATATCACTCGTATGTCTACGAAAGTAGCTAAGGTAACGTGGCAGTCTGCGCTTCTGTCTCACGTCAATTTGTTCCCAAAAGGCTTCTTAACACATTTTGGCGGTTCCCCTCAGGGTTACTTCGGAGCCGTGGGCGCGTTAATGGAGCTTCTCAAGACTACCGAGGACCCCTGAGCCGCCTCCCTCCCTTCAGTGCTGCGATGTCATCAACTCCGGAAACGCCGCAGAGGCCGCTCGAGGAATCGCTGCCAGACAAGCTGGGGAAAAGCCACGGGGGAGCGCGTGTACATAGCCGACAAAGCCGAGAGGTTGTACTATTGTAATCGCTAATTTATGCTAATTGACTGTCTTTGCCTGAGTTTTTAATGACAAGTTACTGTAGCAGTGCGGCCCCTGGTGGTGAGTGCGTGACAACTCAAAAGGGGATTAGCCAAAATGTGGCTAAGCTAATGGATGCGTTGTCCCAATGTGATCGAATAGGAACTCCCCTGCACATGGTCTTTTATTATTATTTTTGACACCCCCCCCCCCCCCCGTCCCTTTCCAGACTCCCAGTGTGGACCAACAGCGTGTCTTCTTCCGAGCTACACTTCAGTTAGCGTCTTTTGTCTTTCATCACCTCGCCGTGTTTTACCGCCACCGAGATATTCCTCACCACACTATTCAGATCAAATGAATCGAACAATCAAAAAAACAGTTCTCTCTGCGAGCTTTTCAGGCCATGTTGACATGTTAGAAGAGGAAGTGAGCAGAGGAGGTAATCGAGTGGCGTTAGCATCTTCAATCTGGCTTCAAAGTCCTCTGTTCACAACAAAGTCATCAATTAGTCCTGTCAAGCTGATGAGAACACAAACAGGAAGGAAGAAGCCTGCCAAAGTAAACAAAATTAAGCACGGCCTTCTGTGTCCATTAAATGTAAAATATGACACAAACCACTCAGCAAGTAGCGTAAGATCTCAACGTGGCACGAGAAGTTATTACACGACATAGAAATCAAAGTTTACGAGAAGGTGGCCAGTAGTCCTTCGAAGCCAGCAGTAATGGGAACACAAACCGCAAGTAAAAAAGGCTTTCAGTGTCTGCTTACCGCTAGTTTGCTAACGCTAGCTTGCTTAACCATTCGGTGGCGAGCACATAAAGCTAACCTAGCAGCCAAAAATGGGGTCAGACGTCCTGTCGGTGATCCTGTCAAGCCAACAGGAATGGGAACAAAACCGGGAAGTATAAATCTGCCAAAATTAAGGATGCGTAACATAGCCTTTCCTGTCTGCGAAATGCTAAAAGTGGAGCGTCTCGAGCTCCTCGGCAATTGCCCTGACACTTCTTTGTGCCATCTACCCTGCCTCTGAACTATGACCGCTGACACGCTGTAGCATTTAGCGTCAGTTTTCATTGAACAATTTTGTTTCCTCCTCCCGGGTGGTTCTTTCGGTCAGGTCCGAAGACAAGTAATATTCATAATGCTGACGCAAGCACGTCTTCTTAGCATTAACGTAGCATCTTGGGTTTCCCGTATTTGCACTGAGCACGTCAATATATATCCTTGAAAGCGCACTCGGCTGTTTGTTGGCGTTCTGGAGCCTTGTTTGATTGTCCAGGGCGCTGCCTTTTTTCCCCCCAATGTCGGCTTGAAGCGAAATGCTTGGAAGTTGTGAAAAAATGGAATTCCTTTGCCTCTGTCTTCACGTGCTCCGTCACGCTTTTTCGTGCCACCTAACCTTCTGTAAATGACCTCTGACACATTTTCGCTTTTGGCTTTAGCGTTGCCACCGGTGATTTATTTCGTCACGTAATAATCCGACGTGACCCAAAACGTCGTAACGCTAACATAACCACAGGTACTTAGCGTTAGCATAGCATCTTTGGTTTAGTGCGTAGGTCGATTAACGGAACACCATGTCCTCTAAAAAGCGCACGCCGCCATCCGCTGGTGCTCCGTGGCCTTGCTAGATTGCCCAACTTTGGTTTTTTGTTTTTTTTTTCAGGGGTGGGGTGGGGCTAGCCACTTCCTGTTTAGAATCTTCCAACCAATGGGAGGAGAGCGCGATCTCTTGGTTGAGCCATAGTGGGAAATCTACTAGCTACATATGATACTGCTGAGTAAACTGAGTCCATGGTTGTTTTGTACTTTTGCAGTTCTCTCAGAGCAAGCGCGTCACCCCCGCCCACATTGGGTGGCCCCACCAATGTCGCCCCCATCATAGCTTGCGAAAACGTCTCAGACTCTTCACACCTTAACCATCGGCCAGAAACTGCAGCCAACGGTTTCTCCCCAGCACGTATTCTGCGTGTTTTCTTTTCGTCACGCTTGCCTCTCCGACGCTGGGACTCCCCCAAAGCCCCTTTCCATGTCCATGCCTTCATGTTTGTGATTTGATACCGCAGTGTCTTTCGCCTGTTTCATACGGAGAGCTCGCAAAATGGTTCGGCGTGAGACGTGAACGGTTGGGGTCTTCCCTGCCCCGACCCGGCCTTACCTTTTTCTACAAACCCACCTCTCTTACGGTTCTGATACGACCTCCGACGCGCGCATCCAACAGTCGTCGGACGGTGACGATCGCTTTCGACACAACAGCGCGTGGGGAAGCGAGTGTCGGGTCTTCCCGCCCGCCGCCTTACACTTTTTACGCAGTCCCACCTTTGTTACGGTTGTACTACCTCTTCTTCTTTTCCTTTCGGCTTGTCCCGTTAGGGGTCGCCACAGCGTGTCATCTTTTGCCATCTTAGCCTATCTCCTGCATCTTCCTCTCTAACCCCAACCCCCGTAAACGGTTGTACTACCTCCATAGCCGGAATATTGCCGAATAGATTTCCCCCCCCCCCCTCTCGTAATGCGTTGGTACTGAAATTAGAAAAGACTCAGCACCCGTCATCCGATATTGTACCTACAACTGGACTTGAATCCTCTTTATTAATATTGAATTGTTTGGGGGTTTTTTCCATGTCGGTTTACGAGTTCCGTTACGAGCGCGAACGTGCGCTAAGATACGAGCCACTCCGTGCGTTCCTGGCGGCCATTTTGTGGTTAAAAACATCAAATTATGTACAGTTAACATGTCCAGTTGTGGTCGGAGGGTTTTTCCTGCCTCAAAATGAGGCCACAGCGTGTGTGTGTGTGTGTGTGTGTGTGTGTTTTATTGTGGTTGAACATTTTCTCAAAATATGCAACCTACCTTGAAAACTGTCTGTGTACTTATTATCTGTGAGATTAGTTTATTTTTGTTTGCCAAACAAAACAATATTGACATATTTGAGAAGTCACTGAAGCGTCCTGTCACTTTGGCATTCGGCACGAAAGAACAACTTGTACAATTTTAGGAGTGGCCGATTCGTAATATCCGAGTTGCAATTCAAAATAAGCCAACTCGTGCTACGCTGGTCCAGCAGGTAACCGTTTTTCATCACGGCAAAGCATTAAGGTGGCCAAAAATGAGGCAGATTTTCTATACATTCCTGCAGGAAAAATCCTGCAGGAATGTGCGCACAACCACAGTCGATTCTAATCAGATCTCATTGCGATAATCAGATAATAACGGATCCATTAATTGTGTTTGTAATGTTGAAAGTGGTTGCGTGACGATTTCTGTGTTAGCATCAATGCTAACACAACAAACTTGGGACCACGTCTGTATCTATAAACATCTGTTTTGCCCGACCGACAGCTATTTGGCTATGCAGTTAGCGTCTTGACGTCGGGAAGCCATTTGAGCGTTTATTTGAAATCTTCCATATCCATTTAAGGTCGAAGTACTGTAGTAGTGCTGAAAAAAAAAAAAAAATAAGGGCCACTTGGATATGCAAGTGTGACAATGGGAGAGGAAGGAGTTTCCTCTCCTCCTTTTTGTCATGTTGTACTTTATTTGAAGGCCATCTGAGGTTGTTTGTTTTTTCCCTTTTAACAAATGTGTCACGACAAGCGCTATGCTGTACATCCGCGCCGACGTTACTCGCGCAACCTGAAAAAGCTTTTTTTTTTTTTTGGCATTTAAATTCCCCATTGGTTGTTCAACAAACAAGTCCAACTTTTAAGTTTCAAGCGACACTGAGGAGAAAAAGTTGATTCAATATCAATGATTGTCCAGAACGTTTGACGTGTTTAGTTATGTGTGTGTACGTTTGGGTGTGTTTGTTACCCGCACTGAGGTTGATGTAAATATGATTTTGTGTGTTTGTAATATTCACACAGGTTATTGTAAATATGAATAATAATGATCTTTTCCACACCAGCATCCTGTCTTTCGTTTTAACATGGGCAGATTTCACAAACATCTCCTGTATGGCGTTATTTGCAGATTGATTGATGTGATGGAAGAACATCATTTAGCGTGTGTGATGACGAGCGGGGAAGTCGTGAAAACTTATGATGTGATATTGCAATATTTTTTGACAATACCAATATTACAATAGAAAAGGGGATCACGATACAGAAATGGCATTAATTGGATGAAATAACGGATGCATTTCAACTTCTGGATTTTTCCTGCAGCACAAATTCCATCGCGGATTTTATGATGAAATTATATATTGGAAGAAAACAATGTGACGCATTTTTACAACTGCACTGAAGATACAGCAATGTTTTGGATATCATCGAATACAATTATGTAACCGCTCTAATGTTTTTTGAATGATATCAATGGCGTCACGACGGAGCCATCGCGCACTAAATGTTATGTTGGTGACGTCACAATCTTGATGTAACAAACGAAAGAGCAACAATATTTCGCAATGACGGTTCAGCTGTATAACTTGAGCATTTATTTTGGGGGTTGTTAAGTAAACAAATGAATCTTGTTTGTTGAAGTTTGAGATGTTTGTGAAAGCTGCCGCTGGTTGATCATTTCTGCTGCTTTTAACACACGAGAGAAAGAAAAAAAAAAACACGCCACGTGCAACGTGGACGTCATGATGTGAACAAGACTTTTTTTTTTTTCTGGAAAGGAATAAAAAAAAAAAAAAGTCCCTCCCAAGTGGTCGAGTCCCTTTTCTCGTCCTTCTTTGAAGCGTGTTCGGCATGTGGGCGTGAAGAAAGTCAGAAAAGAGGCGAAGCGAGCACGTCGCGTGTCGCGTTGAGAAGAAAGCGGACATTCCCCCCCCGCGTGCAGGATTGAATATACGTTATTTGCTCGGCCGCGAGTCTTGCAGAACACCTTGACGGGGTCGCGGCAGGCGGAGCGAGACTTTCTGGAGGCCTGTCGCTCGGAAAACAATGTAAGTTCACTTTCACATATTACCATGATGATTATTATTATTGTGATGGAAAGTGAATTCTTACAAAATGTCCTCGGTTTTGTGTGTGTGTGTAAATGATTATTTTTTTTTTTTTTAAAGATATCGTCACTGACTCTTTCCGTTATATATGTATTTATGTGTGTCTGGCAAGATTTCAACCAATAATTATTAAAACTACATTCAAACTTTTCAAAGATAAGCAGTGCAATTGGAGTTGCAGTCGTTTTTTGCTGTAATGTAATAATGTGAGGCATTATGCACTTGACAAGATTTTTTAAATTTTTGTGTAAATCTACACCACTAGTGTGGAATGAGCAAAGTGTCAAAAAGTATGATTTTCATTGTCACAGGAATCCTGGACTCAAACAAACATTCATTGTGCCTCTGAAAAACGCTGCATGGAAAGTACTTTTTATTCCATTTTCAAATGGATTTCTTCAACATATTGAAACCAATAAACCGAGGTGCCCTCTGTAACGCTAAATGTGAATCGACAATCTATAATAATTTCACCCATTAGAATCATTCCAAACGCATTTTAGGTGTCACACTTTAACCTAGCGGCAACCGCTCAGCTTCTTTCAAACACATCCATGTTGTGTCAATACATAAAGTAAATAATCGGTTATTTGTTGGTAAATGCAGTAGTTTTATTAATTCAGAGTTGTATTGATTTCCACCTGGTAGTTTCATGTACGTTACCTGAATGTTTGTTTCAGATTGCTAGCTTGACTTATGGTAGAAGCTAACTAGTTTGAGCCAGCTATCTACTTTTTACAGTTTATTTATATGCATGTCCAATGTCACAAAATTGAGAATATGTGTTGTTGCATTACCTGCTTATGGTTATTAGCTGCGTAGCGCCTCGCTAGTGTCTGAGACTAATATGAGAGGTCGCTAACCTGAGTTCTTTCCTCTATGAAGCCTTTACACAATAATTCAGTGTCCAAGAGTCTCTAAAATGATAGTTTCCCTTAAAGCTCAATATTATCTTTTGACAACCAAGGTCCAAATATAAAATCCCCACTTTTACAATGGAATTTTAGATAGTCAAATAGTAAACATGGTTATGTAAAAACAAGTCTGAACATTTAATAATAACATCAATATTGAAAATTACTAAACACCCTTTCTTGTTTATTTTGATAAAGTCAACACAAAATGTATGTGTTCATAAAACTAAACTAAGGGCCCAAAGCAATGTAACACGAGCTAGCAAAAGAAATGGCTTCAAACCCAAAAGTCCTGTTAGTGTTCCAAACGCTGGGCTCGAAGGATTCTGAGGTTCTCGTTCATTTGCCCAGCCTCACCGGTCGGTACGCGGTCCTCTCCGTTGAAAGTCCCTCATCGTCATCGTCTTACTTGCGTTAGCTTGTCGCTAGCTTCATAGCAAAGTCCAGTGCTTCCCATTAGCCTCTGTCTTAGCGGCTAACTCCTCCACCTACCACCACAGCAAGGACCTTTTGTTTCCTCTCTGTCTACACTTTAACTAGCTTTATGTATTAACTTTTTACAAGGTAGTTGGATTTACATTTGTAGATCAGCAAGTGTGCAACGACTATTTACTAGTTCGGTTTGGAAACTAGCTTTATTTATTAGCTTGAATCTGTTTGCTACTTTTTTTGCTAAATTTTCTCATGAAAATCACGAGCTTCTACTTGGTCTCTTGCTTGATTCATTGATCAGTAAATATATCACATGATATACGTCAGTGACAACTTAGCTAGCTAGACTTGCTCAATTTAAATGCTTAGCAAAGATTTAGTATTTACATTTGGCTAGATTTAGAAGCAAGCCTAATTTTGTCTGACTAGCTACCCATTAGCTTCAAATTGGTAGCTCTTCTCAGCTACTGTATGTCGCAAAATGTATCTTTGATGGCCGGATACATTAGAAACCAATCATGTCTGCTGAAGCCAGTGAGCAAGTTAACTTACTGGCTATGAACTGCTAACTCATTAGCTTCAACATGAGAGTTTATGGCACAGTGGAGCAGCTGGTTAGAGAGTTGGCCTCACAGTTCTGAGGTCCCGGTTCAATCCCGGACCCGCCTTTGTGGAGTTTGCATGTTCTCCCCTTGCCTGCGTGGCTTTTCTCCGGGTGGGCACTCTGGTTTCCTCCCACATCCCAAAATCAAGCAACATTAATTGGACACTCTAAATTGCCCCAAGGTGTGATTGTGAGTGCGACTGTTGTCTGTCTCCTTGTGCCCTGCCCTGCGATTGGCTGGCAACCAGTCCGGTGTGTACCCCGCCTCCTGCCCGTTGACAGCTGGGATAGGCTCCGGCACTCCCGCGACTCCTGTGAGGATAAGCTTCTAAGAAAATGGATGGATAAGAGTTAGTTTTAAGTGCGTCGCTAACTTCAGATAGCTGGCTAGATTTACACTAGCTTCAGCCTGGTAACTGCTTTATCACCTTTAACTATGCTTAGCTGGCACTTTTCGTGTTGCAGCCACCAAGAAAGCGAACGAAAATGTACGTCGTATTTTAAAATAATCTCTGCCAACCTTTAAAAAAAAAACCTCAATTGCACCTTCGGTGGGCATGTCAATCATACCGGGACACATGGCAAACGTCTAAATATCCAAAATGAAATGGGAAGTCACGTGATTTTACTTTATGAGATCATCCAAATAAGTCCCCATGGGAAGCAGGCATCCTCCTCCACAGACAGGGGAGGCTAAATTGGCAACCCCCCTTTTTTTTTTTTTTTTTTTGTTGTCTCATCCCTTTGTGGACGAAGCATCAAATGATGAAGAGGGCCAAACGTGAAAAAAGGCCCCCCTTGTTTGTTTTGGTGTGAAAAAAGTAGCCCCCTCGCCAGCTGTGCTCTATTTGCATTGCAGCCTTTCAGAGGAACTCCCATCATGCGCCAACTCCAAGAATCCATACGAGCACGCACGCAGGCGCAAACACGCACGGCAGACAAGTCAACATTCAAAACAAGCGTGTTGGAAAACTTTAAGCAGAAAGGGTCAAAGCTCCATTTTTTTGCCCCCCCTGCTTCATCATCTCTTGCTGCAAAAGGTTATCCAGGTTCTGAACTTCGCCCCCGGTGTTGATTGACAGCAGTGCCGATGACAAAATGCGCGCTTATTTACACAGATGTTGCACATCGAGCTGATGCGGCAGTAAAAACAATAAATTGGACTTTACGGCAGAAGCTAACGGGCTATCTCGCACATTCGGAGCCAATAAGAAGTAAATTTAATAAGCTAACATGAGGTAGCGACATAGCTGAGACGCGCTACCGGGGACGACGCCAGGATAATAAATAAAAGGACGTAGCATGTAGTCATAAAACATCTGCTAATTGCAACATATTTAGCAATTCGGAAGTAAGTCTTATCTAGCTAGGATTATATCAGTGACATAATTGAGACTAAATAGCAGGTCGTGCGAAACAAATAGGTATAGTTACCAACTTGAAACTGAAAAACATGCTAACTAGCTGTATCGGACATATTTAGCTACTGTTACAGAAGTTAGCCCACATACTGAAAAGTAATACAAATAGTTGACTACGAATCTAATAAATAATAAATGCATGTTACTGAGTTAATGCTTGTAAGCAAACTTGCTAACCGGCTGTAGCGCGCAGTTTTAGCTACAACTTAACTGGCAGGATTGGATGAAAATATCTCCATAACAGGCCACATAAAAAAGTGTTTTTTGGCTATTTTACTTTGAAGTTGCCAATTTGTTTGAACTCAGAGATTTTGTAGACTTTGGCAAACTCCTACGAGGAAATTTGTTCAAATGGGCCTCGACTGGAAGGAAGCGTGTGTCCTTGACAGATGTGCGAATGGGTGCATGACTGTTAAGGTTTTATGTATAGATTTATTCCATTTACGTAGTTTAGTGTGGGTGTGGCTTGATGTTGAATTTGTATCATTTTGTCAATTTGAAAAATAAGTCCAATTAGTTGTACAAATGGATACAGGAAATGAATGGACGCATGTGGATCACAACAGGATGTAGAAAACGACAAGGCTTCACCCAAAACGATCCCGTCCAGTTTGTTGTTGTTGCGTTTGTGTGCGCGCCGTCACGTCTTCCGCTTTCGCGTCGGGTGTCCTCACTGACAACACGAAGACTGCGCCTGTTTTTCGGATCGAAATAGACGGTGGGGCGCGGGCGTTGGTGGACAGGGTGTCCAACTTCACAATCCTCATTGTCAAGCGCGTGCGCAGCTCCGCGACAATCCCGTCCGGGTTCGTTAGCCGCCGGGCTGTTGCGCGAGCGAAGCGGTGTCACCCGCAGCGCTCGTCTCGATGCACGCCGGGCGATGAGCCGCAAAACAACCCTCTCCTGACCTCTTCTTGGCCCAGCTGCGTGACGCGCTATCGGCTTTCAACTGACAAATTTCCGTCTTCTCAAGTGCGATCGGAGCAATTCTGTGTCATTCCTGTCGCCGTGTATTAGGTATGCGAAATGACTGATACATTGTCCCCGCTTGCGATAGATACGGCTCTCCAAAGGCAGAAAGTGGCCGGGAAATAGAATCCGGGCGTGACGCGAGTGAAAGACCTGGTCCTGAGTTTTTTCTGTCAACAGTTTATCGGGCGGGAGAATTGAGTAAGACATGTTCCTGCCTCTACGTGGCTTTCCCAAAGTCGAAAACTGTCTGGAAGTAAAATCAGAGCCTTAACTGAGGCGTGAGGACCAAGAGTTTAACTGGAGGGGGAAATGGAGGACCGGGTGGACGACAGGATCAGGGGGATCTTGTGGAAGAGACGCAAGATGCTGTGATGTCAGGGGCTGCGGTGTCAAATTTAAAGGTCTAATCCAGAGGAAATGGATTTGATTTGTCTATCATACAAATGTAGCTAAAATTTCACGAAAAAACATTCTCAACACAACAGAAATGAAATACATTAGCCTCAAGATTTTGTTCGAAATGTCGCGTAGATTCGGCAAGTCCCGGCGCTCCCCGGAATCTGACGTCACGGCAAGACAACATTTAGCCAGAGAGTGAAAAAGCTAGCAACGATAATGAGGAAGTGTGTCGCGTCAAACGCCGACAGAGTCGGCTTGCGTGAACGGCCGAAAGATGAACCGATGGGCAGGTTCTGGACCAGGTTTTTGAAGACAAATTGGGCGCATTGGACTGACAAATGAAAGTGGACGGTAAGATGTTCCAAGCATTTTTTACGGAGGACTGCTTTGAAAACCTGGTCCAGCGTTCACTTGCTTTCCGTAGCAAGTAAGTACGAATGTGTCTCTACCTCGTTTTAAATGTAAGTACAATACTGATACAGATATATTTTTGTCAGCTGATGTTTCTTTATCCTTGTGATGTTTAAGAGGTGACGAAATGTGGAAACTGTCTCAAGTTAGTGTACCGTTGATGCTGAGGTCTTCCTGAAATTCGACTACAGCAGTGTGTGCTCTCAAGCGAGAGGTGCATTATTTCAAATACGGGCTAAATCTTTAAATGCAGAATGATACCGAAGGTTTCAATTTTTCTTTCACGCTGACTCAGTCGCTAGTACAACAACAACAACAACAACCCGCCCCGCTGCGTTTGACGCGATATCCCACCACAGCTGGCTTCTGTGTATCCCTGTAAAAGAGGCCATTATTGCCTGTAAAAGTCAAACATTTTCCCATCTTTGTTGTCCTGTTAGTATGCGAATCCTTGACATATGTAAAACCTCAAAGTCGATTATTCTATCTGCAATACTCTATGTAGTAAAATTTTGAAAAATATCACCGCAACATAAGGTGGATGAAAGAGCAGTACAGTAAGGGCTCAGTTCTCGAAAGTCCCCGTTTTCGAACAAATTAGTTTTTGAACGAAAATTTCAAGATTTTTTTTTTTTTTTGCTTCCGTTTTCAAACGAAAATCGCCCCCACAAAACCCGTGAATAACATATAGCGCGCGGCCAGACCAGCTGACCCACGACGCGCTTTGTTGTGAATCCCCACCCCGCCGAAAAAATCCTGGAAATAACATAACGCGCGCGGTGCAAGCAGCTGACCCACCCACGTTTGTTATTATCTATTAGAACGCCGGCTGAAAAAAAAAAAAACGGAAATGATATAACGCGCGCGGGGCAACCAGCGCACTTTTGTTATTGTGTATAACGCAGCCTCTGTACACAGACGTGTCCCCGTAGTGACTGTTGTTTTTGTTCTTATGGAGGACGACAGTATTAACCCCCAATCATGGCTCCAAAGAAGGAAAGTTGCTTGTTTAGTTATTCTGCACTTTTGTTCATAAAAAGAAAAGTTTACAAGGCTGGGTGCCGACACGCTACTGATACCGCAATGCGCTCCCAGCCTAGCTCACTCTACTACTAAAGTGTACATTTTGAGCAAAAAAAAAAAAAAAAAATAGATTTCTTAAATTGTTTTATTATATAAAGTATTTGAACTACACATGTATTTCTACTATGCAGGTTTTTATCAGGAAAAGCTAAAAAAAAAAAAAAAGGCTTTAAAAAGCCCGATTTTTTCGGCTCGGAACGCATTATTTCTTTGTCCATTCATTGTAATGGGAAACATCGATTTGGTTTTTGAACAAATGACTTCTCGAACCGTTTCCTGGATTGTGGTCGAGAACCGAGGCATCACTGTATATGACATGAGACTCATAAATGAGTGGTGTGTGCGTGTGTGTGTGTGTGTGTGTGTGTGTGTGTGTGTGTGTGTCAGAGGACCAGGAACTGGAGGAGGGAACGTCACGAATCTTCTTTAGATCCGGCGCAGCTTGACAAAAGTGGCGAAGAATGCACAAGAGCTGGGACGACGTCGTCAGGTGAGGCCGAGGGGGAGGGACCGCCGATGACAACGCGCCCCGCGATTGGTCGCGAGCCATGGCTGTCAACGTGCGCGAGAACCCCCGCCCGGGCCGCGACCAGGTGACCCGGGATGGCGGCTGGGGCTGGATCATCGTCGCCGCCTGCTTCCTAGCAACCGTCTGCACGCGTGCGGTCACCAGGTGTGTGCGTTGTATACACACATAGTACACTATATGAACTATACAGCAGGTGTGTGTGTGTGTTGTCAGTCCCATAAAAATACACAAGAAGCGTGTCTGCGTTCCCCTCTAGTTGTGTAATGGAGACCCCACAATAATACAAAAACAAGAACCGTGTGTGGTGGCCCAATGTTTATACAAAACATAAGAATTATGAAAAGGTTTTAGGTGTGTGCGGTTTCCACATATGAGTCTACACTTGTAGCCACACCATGCAAATTTTGTGCTGGATTATCATCGCTGCCTGCTTCCTCGCAACCATCTGCACGCGTGCGTTTACCAGCCGTGTGCGTAGTATACACACGTAGTACTGTATATGAACGATACAGCAGGTGTGTGTGTGTGTGTGTGGTTGGTCGCACAAAAATACACAAGTGTGTCTGCATTCCCTACTAGTTGTGCAATGGTGAATGGTGCTATGTTTATTCAAAACATAAGAATTATGAGAACGTTTTAGTTGTGTGCAGTTTCCACCTATTAGTCTACACTTGTAGCCACACCATGCAGTAAAGACAAATTTTGTGTAAAAAAAAAATGTGTTCATTTTTGGGTGTCGCTTATCCTCACTAGGATCACGAGGGTGCTGAAGCCTAACCCAGGTGATTTTGTCACTTTTCTCGAGTCGTGAATTTCCGGTCGCCTGTGAGGCGTCCCTCGCTTAGCAGGTGTTCATTCCTGAACAGCTTAAAGTGTTACTTTTGTCCCCCCCCCCCCCCACCACCACCACCCCACTAAGGCTATGAATTCATGCTTCAGTGTTTCCATATTGACACTTTTTTTTTTTTTTTTTGGGCACAGTCATCAGATTTCCATCGCGCGGTTCCGAATGAACTCCTCCAAAGTGCACTGGTGTTGTTTTTGGCAGAACTTGCTCTTAAACTCTTAAATGGCAAAAAAAGATAAGAAAGTGAATGAGTGGCAGGTGTCATTCGATAAGCGCGCCCCCACCAGCAGAAGACGTGAAATTATATAAGCGCGCTTATGCAAGGCCTCCCGCGCATTACTACTGGACTTCCTTTCCACCTCATTGCTATCCAACACGTGTATCGGCAAATATGAAATTTTGTCATGCGGGGAATGATTGTGGCAATGGAAATGATGCAGCATTTCATAATCTGGTCTGGCTCGCGTGTGTGCTGTGCGCAGGTGCGTTTCGATGTTCTTTGTGGAGTTCCAGCTCCACTTTGAGCGAGATTATTCCACCACGGCTTGGATCCACAGTCTCATTGATTGCACCACCATGCTCTGCGGTATCGATCACATTTTTCATCCGAAGCGTCCGCGACGGCGTCGTATTTTGCTCAAGTCGGACATGTTTCGGCAGCCCCTCTGGGCGGTTTCCTGGGCAACCGTCTGTCGTGCAGAGCCACGGTGACGCTCGGGGGTCTCCTGTCCTCGGCGGGTTTGGTCCTCGGCTGCTTCGCCTCCAGTCTGGAACATCTCTACGTCTCGCTGGGAATCCTTACAGGTACGTCCTTGGGGCGTGGAAATAGGTGCAAGATATACAAGAATATTTGATATCAGTGTATCGGTAATATGCCGTGTGTTAAGATCGCGATACATATTGACGCTAGTGTATCCATACCACACTGTATTCATTAACATTATGCAAAATACCGATATTATGGCGTACTGATTCTGCACTGTGACGTCCCAAAAAAATAGCAATATTCTTCATACACTTACACAGTACTCTGAATGACAAATGACGTGATATGACACTAATGTATCAATGTCACGTCACGTATCAATATGTGATATTGGTCTGTTGATAGGCAGACAGACCTCAAAATGGGAATATTTGTTTCAACATTGTACCGCGTGAAAAGATGTATTTTTATTGATGGGTTCTCTTTTAGGTTTGGGCTTTGCTCTGTGCTACACGCCGTCCATCGCCATGGTCGGTCGATACTTCAGCGAGAAGAAAGCGCTGGCGTACGGCATCGCCCAGTCCGGTATTTCCGTCCTTGCGCTCTCCCACCTCGCCGCCGCCGTCGTCGTCGTCGTCATCGCGTTCGCGTTCTGCCGCGCAGGCTGCGGCATCGGGACCTTCATCCTGGCTCCGGTGGTCCAGCTGCTCATCGAGCGTTACTCTTGGAGGGGGGCCATGCTGGTCCTGGGGGGGTTCGTCTCCAACTTGTGCGTGTGCGCAGCTTTGATGAGGCCGCTGGGGGTGGCGCCAGTCAAGAAGCCAAGGTGGGATCTCGCCACATAGCTGACTAGCTAGCGAGCCTATTTGCTCATTTTGAATCACTTGAATTGATATAAATGAGACATTTTGAAAATGTTGATACTAGCATGTTCATACTGCACAGTGAGAAATGATTATATCTTGTCAAAGTATTGAAATGTGATACTGACTTTGAATGATAACGATAATATTTACATTTGATAGTGGCGGATGTCACAACCATTATATCATCTATAAAAATGTTTATATACCTCTTTATTGATACTATACTGTGAGAAATATGAAAACCATGCATCCACCCATCCAAATACACTGTCTCAATGCTAAGCTAAACTAGCTGTTCCGTTGTTATTGCTCGCGCATATTGATAATTCTTATGTTTCCTTTTTTTTTTTTTTTTTTTTTTAATCCTTATGAAGAATGTCTCTTGAGTCCAAAGACTCCAAAAAAGAACCCAAAGAGAGACCAGTAAAGGAGCAAGAAATGAGTAACCTTAGCCGCGCCCAAGGACCTGTGATCGCTAACGGAGGGCTGAGAAACTGCCAACTGGAAAACGGCAAGCAGGCCGAGGCTTCCGCGCCGGCTCTCCTGACCGGCAGGCCTGGCGCCCGGCTCGCGGATCTTAAGCTAGCCGAGGGCCTTTTGTTTAGCAACAAACCAACGGCGGCCGCGCTCGGGGAGCTAGCCGACACGAAGACGGCTAACGCCGTGGAGTGTCCTCGCCTAAGCAGCAAAACGGTCACCACAAAGACAGAAGTTGTGCTTTCCGAACCCTCAGCTGGAGCTGACGTCGACAGAGGTCGTTGTGACTGCCTGCAGCCAGGAAAGGACTTTGGCTTCTTGGGGTTTCCCAACTTCCTGGTCCTGGCATTGTCCCTCCTGTTCCTGGCGTACGGTTGTAGTACTCCGGTGGTCTACCTGGTTCCTTACGCCCTGGACAAGGGATTGGAGCACAAGCAGGCCGCCTTCATCATGTCCACGTTTGGAATTAGCGGGATCGTGGGCAACATCACCTTTGGTTGGATCACAGACAGGAAGTAAGCCACTTCAACTCTGCTGCAAAAATACAAATCTAGATGTTTGATACTGCGTCAAACGATGATTCGTGATACGGAAGCCTCATATGTGTCATATCATCTATAAGACGTTCTGACAGAAATGAGTCTTCATACCAGAATACATTTTCCAGTTGACCTTTGACACTGTTGCGTTCATTTCAGGTATCTGATCCGGTATCGCATGCTAAGCTACATTGTAGCGCTGGCGGTGGCGGGCCTGAGCTGTCTGTGTGTCCCGCTGGTCCACTCCTTGGCCCCCCTGACCACGTTTGCCGCGGTCTACGGCTACTTCGACGGCGCCTACGTGGCCCTCCTCCCCGTGGTCACCTCGGAAGCCGTGGGCTCCGCCTACCTCACCTCTGCCCTGGGCGTGGTCTACTTCCTGCACGCCGTGCCTTACCTCGTCAGCCCACCCATCGGCGGTGAGTTTTTGCGGGTCCTTTGGTCTCACCGTTCCGAGGACCGGCGTTCAAATCCCGGCCTCGGCTGTGTGGAGTTTGCCTGTTCTGCCCGCGCCCGCGTGGCTTTTCTCCGGCCACTCGGCTTCGTTCCCACATCCGTCCACTTGCGTGATCGGAGACTCTAAATTGCCCCGTCGGTTTGTTTGTTTCCGTGTGCCCCGTGATTGGCTGGCAACCGGTTCAGGGCGTGTGCACACCCCCCCCCCACCCCCCCCAACAATCTATTTCATGGTCTTTGTCTTTGTGTGCCCTTTTTTCAGGTTGGTTGGTGGACGTGACTGAAAATTACACGGCGACCTTCTTGGTCAGCGGCGCTTCGTTTATATGCAGCGCTGCCATTCTGGCGGTGGCCATGTTGGTCCGATGGGCCCGTTGGTCCTGCCCCGAACGCGCCGCCACCTCCGCCCACGCTGTTTGTGATCAGGATGTCATCTAAGCGTCCTGATGCGCGTATTTGTTTGTGGTAAACACTCTTAAGAAGAAGAAAAAAAAGTTTTTTTTTTTTTTAACAATTGTTTGACATTTTTGTACATGCAACTGTGAAACAAAACGATACCGGACGTCAAAATATCGCTGGTTGACATTTGTGAATTGATACTGAATTGTGAAGGATGACGATTCAACATATCAAAATACAATATGTGATACTGTTGTATTAATACTAAACTGTGAGGAATAACGATACAACACATCAGATTATTGATATTTGATACCAGCGCATCGATACGATATGTCACGTAAAAATAACAGTGTGAGACACGGTACTATTATTATTAAGTGATAGCATTACATGAACTATGCAATATTTTATGCTTGTGCATCGATACTGGAATGTGACCAATAACTATACAAGTCATCAAAATATATTTTTGATATTGATGTCACGATATGACGCCGCCGAGTCTTGATATATGATACTTGTGTATTGTACTGTGAACCATTAGGATGCGACAAATAAAATATGTAAAATTAGTATCTTGATACAAATTTGTGAGAAATAACACAAAACAGAGAATTTGTATTGACATTTCTACAAGATCTTAGATTTATGTACTGTACTGTTCATGTATGTTGTTTAAAAAAAAAAAAAAACTGACCAAACATGGTGCAATTCAAAAATACTCTGTCTCTGTGTTTTATGATATTTATGGATTGTGTAGTATATTTACTACAATGTTTTAAACGTTCACTGACCAAATGCGGTGAAATATTTGTTGCTTTTATCAAACGAAAAATGCTAAAAAAAAAAAAAAATGGAAGGATTTTTCATGAGGTAATCTACTTTTCATAACAGTGCAATATTAATAGTAATCTCACGTTATTTTGAAATATATTGAAAATGTTCCAAGGCAGCAGGGTAGGGCAGCTATAAAGTGTTGGGCTCACGGTTCTGAGGACTGGGGTTCGAATCCCAGCCCCGCCTGTGGGAAGTTTGCATGTTCCCCCCATGCCTACAAGTGCGGCTTTTCTCCCACGTCCCAAAAACGTGCAACATTCATTGGACGTAAATTACCCCGTCGGTGTGATTGTGAGCGCGGCTGTTGTTTGTCTCTGTGTGCCCTGCAATTGGCTGGCGACCAGTTCAGGGTGTACCCTGCCTCCTGCCGATTGACGGCCGGGATAGGCTCCAGCACTCCCGCGACCCTCGTGAGGATAAGCGGCTCAGAAAATGGATGGTTTTCCCCATTTCCCAATTGAGGGCGGTGCCTGGATAGGTGTTTTTCCCCCACTTTCCAGTAGAGGGCACTGTCTGATTGTTCAACACCAGTAGCGTCAACATAGATCGTCTATTCAAGTGTGCTCTCGACTTTGAGAAAAATTGCTTCTCACTGGCGGAAGAGCCCGACAAACACGTGAAACGGCTCACAAGTGAGATATCGCTTTAAAATATGAGCATCTCGATACGACGACGAAGGTTTCGGCACTCATAAAGACGATGGCTAAATTGTTAATCGGATAAAAGTCAAGAGAGGAGAAAACGCGAATAAACTGGTCTAGTAGGTATGTAATAAAATGTCACCTTGCGTTATTTGTTACTTGTAAGTGGGCTGTTCATATTTTGGACCGCCGACCGGAACAAGATGGGAATAGCTAACTTGCTACCTAGCCGGCCGCTAACCATCAATGTGCTTTTCGGGAATAAAATGGCAGAATGTACTGTATATATGTTCGTCACTTTTGAGTTGATTTCCCATTTAAAAAGTTGACTTTCGAGATAGTTTGTTTCCCTCTTGAGTGTGTTGTGTTGATTGGAGGGTTCACATGCCGGTAACCCGCACACCTGTCAATCAACCGATTAGCGCTAATGCTAAGTAAGCTTCTTACCTGAGTACACGGATGGGACTTTTTCTGTTTGGACTGTCACGTAAGTACTGATGCGTAAATCTGGATATTCCCCCGTTGCTGGATTCTGTGTTTAAAAATAAAATAATATGGCTCCGATTCTGCCATTTTACTCGCCCTTTGGCTGTCATACAATATAAAATGCCACCTGCGTGGATGTGCAATACGATTGCTGTTCTGTTTGGACCCTGAAGAGGCCATTTTATCGATGCAAAACAAGTTTTCGATCGTCAAAAGTTTCATTTTCAATCTGCAGTGTCCTGAATGGCGAATGCCAATAAATGCAGACTCCGCTGTTTAGTTGGACTTGTGTGGAAAAGAAGCGTTTGACTAATCACAGGCATTTTCCACAGTGTCGCTGACGAGATCCTGTTCCACAGCAGGTTGGTCAGGGTTGTTTTATGAAAGCCTGCGTTTACTGGGTTCCGTGTGAAAGGAAAATGTGTACTATTACCAGGTCACCTAATGCAGCCGTTTTACTGGCTCTCTGTTTCAAAGAATCTTTTGACTGTAATAGTTTTCTGCCCTATTGCTGTATGAAATCTCACACAGCTGTTTTGATGTCCTGGCTTTGCTACCTTCTGTGTGACGTGAATACATTTCTTGTAACGCTCAATATTGGATATTTGACTGAATTTCAGCATAAAATGAATGTTTGAGCCATTTTTTTTTTTTGGTGAAAGCAACTCCAGCCTTCGCTCGAGTTCTGGATGTTGCAGAAAAAGGTTTTTGGCTGTGCGAAAGTTCACACATGATTGCCTTCACTGGGTTTTGCATGAAAGGCAAATAAATGGCCTTCTATTTCGCTATCTTGAGTAATCCTTGTCAAAGTTTGCATTTCCCACCATCCTTTTGGTGCAAAGGAGGATATGTTTTGGCCATTATTCTGTATTTCTGTGTGAAAATACTAAACTCCCGTTTTGTGTGGTCTTCTTCCTCCCAAGCGAATGAATGGAGCCAGACGTTCTGACCTATCAGCACGCAGCAGCTCGCCCTCCGTCGGACGATGACGCCGACCCGCCGTTCCGCCTCAAGTGCAGCTTTCTTCACCAGGTGGAAGAGCCCGGCACCCTGCCTTTGTCCCTCGCCAACGGGTTTCGGGACACCCCCGGGGAGGAGGCGGGATTCGCCGATTTCGCCGTGTTTGCCGACCAGGCGGCCCACCCGTGGTGTTGCGGCTTCGCGGGAGCTACGACGCCTTCAAACGCTCTGAGGGAAGCGCGGGACGTCATCACGGACTCCGAACCCAGGTCATCTCGGCGCCGCCTCCGTCTCAGGACTCAAGACGCTCCCCAAATGGCGCCCGCCTCAGAGGATCAGGACTCCCTGTCATTCAAGGGTACGTCGGAGAACTCGGAACCCAAGTTGTCCTCGCTCGCGTCACGTGAGGATCACACCGAAGAAGACTGCGAAGAACACGAAGTGGACGACGCGTGTTCCGCATCTCAGGGAACGTCTCCTACCTCGACGCGGTCCTCGCAATTCCTTGCCGACGACTCCAGCGGCGCACGAGGTCTCCCCGCGAGCGACAGCTTCGCAGATTTCTGCTCGGCCACCGCACAGCAAGACGCTTGCCAAATGTGGGCCCACTTTAAAGACCACCACGACAACCGAACCCAACAAGTAGGCAGCCCCCGGGCGGGGGCGTGGGGGGGGGGGGCAAACTGGCTTAGGTTTCCACCAAATCATTTGCATTCCATGATGATGTCATATGACATCATATTAAAGTCACATCAACATTTATTTTCAAGTGCATACAGTTAGCCCCCATATTTTGGTGATAGAGCGCATATAATTTTTTTTTATGCTCGAAAATGAACGGAACTTAACATCATCACAAATCTGACATCTCTGCATGAATATATTTTTTAATGGTGTATTATTATAAGGGCTTTTTTTTTTTAGAACAAATAGTGTTTTTTGATAATATACCGTTAGTAATTTTGGGGGAAGAAAGAATAAAGGTGTCTTTTTCATAATAAATGCCACAATATTACAAGAATTGGTTGGTATTTTTTAAATTCATTTATGAGTTTAACATTTGACTTTTTTTACCTTAATCTGAATATGGAGATGATGAAGATGACGGAAACCATATTTACAACTTTTTATCCTGACAGTCTTCTTGAAAAGATTGACTTTGTTGGGGGGGGGGGGGACGATGACATTTTATCTGCATAACATTCAGACTTTCTCCTCAAAACAGAGAATGAATTTGTCACCAATACATTTTGTACGCATTTGTTGAAAATCGGCAACCTTTAAATTCCAGTGGCATTTGGTAGTCACTATATTTAATTGGGATTGAGATTCTGAGGGGCCCCTCCACCCAAAACGTTTGCGAACGCCTGCTCCAAAGATGCTGGAGGGTGCCAAAGCTCATCTGACAAACGTTTCTTTCTTGTCCACCAGCTCCTCCGGTCATCTTTCCCCAAGACGGAGGTCCCACCTGTGGGCCAGGAGGCTGAGGCTGAGGCTGAGGAGGAGGTGCCCAGCTTGGAGGCGCTGCTTCATCCTCGACATCTCCTTGACCGCGAGGAGGGCGCTGATGAGCGGTAGGACAAAAGAAAAGCCCCTTGGGGGTTCACATTTGCCCGTGAAGACGACGTGTATCAGTCATCGCCATCGCACTCGCAAATCTGCACAGTCGAGCACGAAAAATCGCGCGCGTAAAATTTGTTACAAGTAGAAATTCGTAGATATTGAAAGATGTTGCTTATTTTGTGTAGTCTTCCCTCGAAGACAATTGCGCACTTGTCGCACACATGAAAACCGATCCAGCGCAGTGAACCACAGCCTGGCGTCCATTATTTATTTATTAATTTTTTACACGGAATCACATGGTCTATAACTATGAACAAGATGCTGCTCAGCCTACTTCTACGTCTTGGTTAACTTGACACCGCCCCCCTGCGCTCTTAAAGGGGTACATTCATAATTACAAACAGAACACACCCGCAACTTTATATCTACGGGCATAACTGACCACACCTGTACATTTTTCAAATGAGTTACAGGTGTAACCAGCAACAAAAAATGTCATTTTTAATTCTTTTTTTAATTGAAAGTGGCTCTGATTAACCCCAAATGAATCTGTCATGATCTGGGAACAGTATGGCAAGGTAGATGCCTTATCGTACAAAGAAAATCATCCAGGCTGGGCTATATGTTGCAACTTACATCTGAAATCTAAACACACGTGGGGAAAATTGGAAACCGGGGCTAAACATATTGACCATAATTCCAAAATGGGCGGTGCTGTTTGCAGCAAACATACGTCACCAAAAGCACACCATGCCAATAGTGAGGCTTATACTTGGGTACAAGTTGTAAGTTACATTAACGAGAAAAAAATTGCAATTGATTTATCATGGTGTATTTTTTTATATATATCCACAACAAAAATGTATAAGCTTCTTTCAGCTTGTCCCTTTCGGGGTGGCCACAGCGTGTCATCTCAGATGAACGCGCATACATGTTTGGCACAATTTTTACGCCGGATGCCCTTCCTGACGCAACCCTTCTCAGGGAGTGGAGGCCCCAGTGGGATACGAACCCACAACCCCTGGTTTACCAAACCAGTGCTCTAACCACCGAGCTACGGGGCCTCACACAACAAAAATGTATGAACGGTGGTATTTTTTTTTTTTTTTGTTTGTTTGTTTTAATAGCCACTGTATGTTTGACTCCACATTATTTCCTCACCGTTCAGTGCGTGTTATCACAAATTTCTTTCCTATCCGTTTTTTCCAGGGCCCGGCCAGACTTTTGGCTCGCCCACCGGGACGCGCGCTTGGTTGCGGGCCTCAAGTTCCAGTGGGGCTCCTCCCACACCAAAAGGACGCTCCTCAGGTGTCTCGGCGTGGCCTCCACCAGCGAAGTGAGTTCAGCGCGTTCCCCCCATCGCCGTTAGCGTCCATTTAAAAATGCTACTTTTTGTTATTTTATCCCAGGACTGTTACCCACAACACACGCTCACCAGCCACAAGACCCAAACTCACTCACGCGGGCCTCCCAATCAACTCAATGCTACTATGCGCTAGAGTTATTGAATATTCTTCTGCAATGGAAAAGACGCAACTTAACTGTTCTCTTCCCCCCCATACACACACACACACCTAGCGGAGCAGCCCATGCCTTAACGGTTCTCAGGTGGTCCTCATCCTCTTAGGTCACGCGGGAGAGTTGTCGCAGAAACATTGAACAGTGTTATTTAAGGATTTGCACTTTTTTTTTTTTTTTAAAACATTTGTAGTCATTTTATTTTATTGTATTATTCAGAGGCGTCACGGTGGCGCAGCCTCACTGTTCTGAGGACGCGGGTTCAAATCCCGTGTTTGCATGTTCTCCCCGTGCCTGCGTGGCTTGTCTACCGGTTTCCTCCCATATCCCAAAAACACGCAACATGAATTGGAGCCTCTAAATTGCTCCAAGGTGCGATTGTGAGCGCGGCGGTCGTCTGTCTCGGTGTGCCCTGCGATTGGCTGGCGACCAGTTCAGGGCGTACCCCGCCTCCTTCCCGATGACACCAGCACTCCTGTGACCCTCGTGAGGATAAGCGGCTCATAAAATGGATGGATGCACTATTTGGACAGTGTGGAACCTTTTCTGGCATCTGTGAATGATTCAGTGATTGCATTTGCTAATCAAAAGAAAGCACTTGGCTGTGACGAGGACAATGCAAACTCAAAATGGTTGCACGCCACTAACCTCAGCGTTACAACTTTCTATGTCGTCAACTTTAATGGGTCCACGCCCTGCGTCTGTTATTTTCTATTTCCTGTCCACTGAAGTATGGAGCGTACAGGCGTGTCAATTTCAGTGTTTCATCCTAAAAATGTTCCTGTCATTGCAAATATTTATTTCCCTCCTTTGATAACTTATGCCTTTTATATGCCACCAATTGTATCCCCCCCAAAAAACGATTTATTTTTTTTATTTGGGCTCGTTTCTACTTGACAAATTGTTTTTAAGTGTTCAGGTTTACCGCTTCAATCCAAATGGCATGCACTGCACTCAAAGGTCTATCATGCAAAAATGTAAATACAAAAATAAATCAGTGGCTTGTTTCACATTTCTCCAACAGTTCTGCAACTCCTTGTATTGTGTTGTATTTTTTTTTTGTTGCCTTTATGGCGTGTTATATCCACCATATATATATTTTTTTATTTTTAAACCTGCAATATTTGACTACTGCGATAGTGGGGACTCTTATAATGCAGGCGTTATCAAGACTGAAAATATAAACGTATACATAAACTTTTTTTGCCCTCTTGCTGGCAAATGTGAAAATTTGAAAAAAATTGGATTGGAATTCTTGAACATTCCAAAAATAACCCAGTGGAGGTAATGGATTAGCACCCCGTGCTCTCAATTTTATTTTTATTTTTTTTACCTTTTCGAACCACAAATTCTGCAATTGATGAAAGTTCTGTCTTTTGTGTTTTCAAAAAATGGAATGAGCTGGGGAAAAATAATATTATTGATATTCAAGTAAACAACAAAGTAATTTGTGAACTGTGTTGTGATTGGACATTTGGGGCTAAAAGCAACAGAGGTACATTTTGTGACTAAAACACAATTCAAGGACTTAATTTAGGACATTGACTTTTTTTTTTTTTTTTTAGGTGAACATAACCTAGATACATTTTTAGTTACAAGGCACATTTTTGGGATAAGTGGGAACCAAAGAAAAATACAAATTTGGAGACAAATAAAGTACTGTGCTTACTGGGGATCAGTTGAGGGTGTTTTCGCCCAAGGTTAGCTGGCCTAAGCTCCAGCACTCCTGTGACCCCTTGTGAGGATAAGTGGCTTGGCTTGGAAAATGGACATGGATTTTCCCATGACTTGTACATTTTTAACCCCTTCAAGTATTGTAATTTTATCAATTTTCAGATAACCAGTTGTTTGTGATTATTTTTGGATAGAAAAAAAAAACTAGACACACACTTACACCTATATACAGTGTGCGTGTGTTTCCCCCCTTTTGAGCCCAAAAGACAAAAATATGCTTTTATGGTACATCCACCGGACACAGCGACAACCGGATGAGCCCCCGTCTCTTCCGCCTCCTCTCGTCCGGCTGGCGTGGCTTCCTTCCGGGCTTGCAGAAGAAAAGTTGCGGGGAGGTTCAGAGGCAAGCGGGGCTCTAAAACAGAATGGACAGCCAGGGACGGAAAGTGGTAGTGTGTGACAACGGCACCGGGGTGAGTTTCGTACCTCGTCCTCGTATTTAGTCGACCAGTCGCCATTTTAACCGCTTTGAGAGAATCAGGAAGTGGAGCCGCCGTGCTAACTGGGCGTGTGGCTAACCAACTCGGCTAATTTTCATTCATCCAGACGTGACACGGAAACGACATTTAGAGACGTCGCCGTTATTTCCCCTTCACGAGTGAACACGCCAGTTAGGCTCGAGTGACACGATGTTGGCAGTTAAATTGAAAGTTTATCAAACCGGAGCGCACAGTTACAACCGCCCTCGGAGGACAGCGGCTAGCCACCTTAGCATTCTTAGCTTTCCAGCTGGCTGCTGTTTTCCGACGGGGAACGGAGTCCTTTGATGCGCTCTAACGTCACCCAAGCGCCCACATTTTACACTGTTAATCGCTCTAGCGCATATTATTACTATTTTTAAAACACTCCAAACCGATTTGTGAGCACTATTGTTTGTTTTTTGTTTTTTTTTTTTTTAACTGAGCTATATAACCGTAGTTGGCTAGGCCGTGTCAGGTCTGTTAATGTTTAATCGTTTTTCCATCTGTCATCATGGAATTTTTCTTGCTAAAATTTAGGATTTTAATATTTTCTTCCCCGAGATATGGATCTGATATCATTTTGTCGGACGAGACGTTTATCATTCGTGCCGACAAGCGCACCAGGAAGTGGGCGACTTCCTAAATCATCACCTTAAACGCGCACAGCAATTTCATCACCACGTTTCCGCGTGTTTTGGGGAATTTTGTTGTTTAGATTTGTAGTTTTACTGTAATTACAGGGTCACCAGCCTACCAATTAGTAAGTTGCTATGTGGTCGGCATTATTGCGGTGTGCAGGAACGTCATCTCGTTCTCTTTTTGTTCGCAGAAGAGGCTTCTTCTCTCGCTGCTTGTCAGCATTAAAACAGGATGTGGCAGAAAATAAGACGAAAAAAGCAGTCCAATATGAAATAGTTTGTCATTTGAGCACATTTTTAGGACACATGGGGCAAGAATTTTCCCTGCATGTCTCAGGTTTTCTTTTTATGTTCTTGTGTGGTTGCAAATAAAGTATAATACAAAGTTTTGTTTTAGGCTTTTTTTAGAGAGCGGTATAAGTACAATAGCTCAAAATGTTTAGAGGGGGGCTTCAACACATCCTGAAGTAGTTAAAATATTATTTTAAGGTAGTTACAAGATGTTTATCCATCCATACATTTCCATGGTCACTGGAGCCAATCCCAGCTGTCATTAGGCAGGAGGCAGGGGACACCATCAACTGGTCGCCAGCCAATCGCAGGTCACATGCTGACAGACAACAGTCACAATCACACCGACGGGCCAGTTTAGTGTCCAATTAATGTTGCATGTTTTAGCCACGCGTTTTAGCAGGCGCGGCCGGGATTATATATATATATAAAGTTTGCCGGCCTGTATCGTTCTTGTTAAGGAATTTGAATAAATGCTTTGTGAGGGCGAATTCTTGGTAAGTTTTATGTGGGATGGCCCCTTATTAAGACTGCAAAACACTAACTTATTCAGATTATCCTGTCTTAGTTTTGAAGTGATTTAAAAAAAAAATTGTCTTTGCATATAGAGAACGTAAAAGACAAAATTGGCTGGTTTTTTTTTTTTTTGTTTCTAATTTAGGCATTTTCTCTATTTCCCCTGATAGTTAGTAAGCTCTGAAGCAACCACCCCTCCCCCCTGCATCGATTTGCATCAACCTATGCCAAATCCATTTTTGTCCTTTCCAGGCTATGTGAAAATAAGTGCTTCCTCTTGGAAAACTCTCTCCTTCTTAAATTAAAATTTCCGTAAACATCCTTAACAGATAAACGTTTTTACAGCTCTAACATTTTAACATCAGGTTGACTTGGACAAAATAGCTGCAGCTTGGGAGCGCATACACACCTTGCATCAAAAGTGTCCAATGTGGAAAAATGGCTCCTTTTGGAATGTAGGAATGTGCTTGAAAATGTTATTTATTCATTCCACCAGCCCCCTTTTACTTGACATTAAACAAAACAAGTAAAAACGATTCTGGTCATGTTCTTTTCATAAAAGTGGAAATTAACCTTGCAACGAAAAGAAAGAAGAGGAAAAGTAAAGGAACTATGAAAAGTAGGGGGGTCAGAAAAGTCACTCAATAAATACAGTGATGAAATAACCCGGGAAAAAAACTATATAAATACTGCTATATAACAAGAAACTAGCCCGCCGGCACCCTTCAAGAGATGCTCTAATGTAGTCATTAATGTCCTTCCAAATGTTGTTGTTATAGTTTGTCAAGTGCGGCTATGCTGGCTCCAACTTCCCAGAGCACATCTTCCCGGCGCTGGTGGGCAGGCCGATCATCCGCTCCACGGCTAAAGTGGGGAACATTGAGATCAAGGTACGAAACGCTCCTCTTCACAAACATCTCGCTTTCTGTCCCTGGTCGTCAAATGAGCGGGAACTGATGAAAGCATTTCATACATATTTACACATCTGGAAGCAATTTCAATTTGTGGGAAAATGTTTCTCATTGAAATCTTTTTTCTTTTTTTCACCACGTGTGATAAACACCTCCGGAAAACCTGCTCTTGCTGTTTGCAAATATTATTTGTATTCCTACTCCAGTTTTATACACACAAACCTCCTCTTCCTCCCGTGTGTTTTCCTTTTTTGAAGTAGAATGTCCACAAGATGGTAAGTGCAGGACGGCGCGCGCCCGCCGCCCCTTGCATCAGCTTGACTGCCTGCCATGATGTGACCGACGACTTTCTTTGCCGTTTGTTGCTTTGATACTCACGCGTTCAATCCGTCATTTTGACATCAGGGCTGATGTGCAAAAGGATGGCTTGAAGTTGTTTGGAGTGAATGCCAGCTGCAGGTTACGCTGAGGAATAACACCAAAATAGCTGACGGTTGTAAGCCACCTTAACCTATGTAGTTTGAACAGTCAGAGGTTGCATAAATGACAACAAATTAAAAACATGGGACTTAAGTAATGAGTCAATTAAAATGTAGCGCACATAAGTTTAAATTTGAACACCATTGTTTGAAAACGGTTCAAATGAAAATGTATTTCAAAGTACAATACAACCACTTTCCTCAGCAAATATACTTAACTGAAAAAAAAAGGTTTAAACCACTAGAACATTTCCTTCAGCGATTCTTTTGTGTACCACTAAAAGGAAGCCTTTGAGTATCACCGTTTCGGGTAAACGCCAGTTATTGCAAGCACGTGGATCTGAGTGGAATACTGTATGTAAGTATTATTTTAGGGGTGCTGACACAACTCCCTCCCCCCCAAGTATACTTAAAAGTGCCAACAAACAGTTGGGGAAAAAATGAACCCCAATCCCCAGTTTCATCGATCCACACAAAATTTGGAAGCTGCGTCTATTGGAACCGCAAAGTCTCAAGGATCCTTGTCTGAAATGAAGGGAACCGATAAGCACTTTTTATGTCTGCGCCATTTCCTTGACAATCAGGAAAGTGTACGCATAACTTCACATGAATGTTTTAACGAATGTCTCAACATTTTCCACATTTCATGTTGCTGTGCCTGAACAGCCCAAAGATGGCATCATGATGTCATTCTTTTGACTGGAAACTACGGTATTTGGAAAAAATACTCTCCTTGAACAAAAGTCAGTCTGCTTAATGTGAACAATGTGAAAAGCCATAGGCGGGTTATTGGAAATGAGCATTAGCGTTATGGTAATTATAACCCTTCAATCAACACCTACTTGGAAATTCTGACTCCATTCCAATCACACTTGCACTCATGTCAAATAAGTGTAAGAGCAATTGGTAAACGGTACCTCGCCTTAAAAGAGGATGTTGTCAAAGCGGAAGTCGCCACTGAACTTCAGGTTGCAACAGAAAACCTTAGAGAGTCACACAAATCCATCCAAGTGGATGGATGGCCTCGAACATTTTCATTGAGCTCACAGCCGTTGCAATTTTTTTTCCCCCCATGCATTCAAACGTTGAGATATGTAAACTAGACACAATAGTCTTTGGCTTAATTTTACAACCGCGGATCTTCTATTCCGAGGCTACATGAGGAGATTGCTAAAGCCAAATTTCAACTCCGAAGGTAGTCAATAGCGTCATTGATTTTTGATGGTTGCCAGCTCTCATGTCAAAACAGCTGAGTTGCTGCGTACAGCTTGCGGACTCCACTAAAATGTGTTTTGTGCATGCAGAGTGGAGGTGCATGCTGGGTAATGGAATTCAAGCGCAGACGATGTGACAGCCTAATTTGACAACAAATTTTAGTTCTCTGATACTCACATCTTGCCTGATTGCTCGCAGATAAGTTAAGACTAAATCTAGGTCTTCTCCCTCCCCCTACTTTTTTTTTTTTTTTAAAGGATCTGATGGTGGGGGACGAGGCCAGCGAACTGCGCTCGATGCTGGAGGTCAACTACCCCATGGAGAACGGCATCGTGCGCAACTGGGACGACATGAAGCACCTGTGGGACTACACCTTCGGGCCCGAGAAGCTGAACATCGACTCGCGCAACTGCAAGATCCTGCTCACCGAGCCGCCGATGAATCCCACCAAGAACCGGGAGAAGATCATCGAGGTAAGGCAAAAAAAAATCCCCTTTCGACGCAGCATCTGAAAGTTGGCATTTTTTTTAACGTGTCGTGGTTCTGTGAGCGCAACCAATATCGAACGTCTCAGTGCGGCTTTTGATGACGGTAGATCATAGTATCCTGCCGAACATGTTGGAAACGTGGGTAGGACTAAATTGAATGGTACTCAAATGTTTTAGGTCCTGCCTGGAGGAAAGGAGCTGCTTTGTACCCATTGGAAGCGCTCAAGCTCAACAAAAGCCAATGACCTCAGGGGGTTACACGAGGCTCAGTTCTTGGACCCCTCCTGTTCAATCTGTACACGCTACTTTATGCAACTACTATCATTTTGACGATCATAGCTATGCAGATGATACACAGTCATATTTCGCAGTGTCTCCAGTTGACTTTAGTTCAATTGAGGTTTTGCGCCACTGTCGAATGCAGACAAACAACTGGATGAGCCAAAATGTTCTTCAAGTAAACCAAAACAAAACTGAGACATATGTTTTTGGCAATAAAGAAAAGATGTCAAATTACCTTTGCGTTGAAGTGATGGATCTCTGCTGAAAAGAGACAAGAGAAGAGCTGTATTTAGTCTGGGTTGTTAGTGGGAGAAGTTAGGAGAGTCTTTGAGCGAGCTAAATATTTGGTTTGCTTTGCCAAACTGGAGACGTAACTATCCACAACTCTTGATTTGCGCCCCCTGCAGGTGATGTTTGAGACGTACCAGTTTTCAGGTGTCTATATAGCCATTCAAGCCGTGTTGACACTCTACGCTCAAGGTAAGGCCGGAGAGCTCGGGGTTAAATTTAAGTTTTAACGAGCACGTCTGGCTTATTTTAACGACCGCGGCTTTTTGTGTGTGTGCGCGTCTTTTTTTTAACAGGCCTTCTGACTGGCGTGGTGGTGGATTCTGGCGACGGCGTGACGCACATCTGTCCTGTGTACGAGGGATTCAGCCTGCCCCACCTGACCAGACGTCTGGACATCGCTGGGCGGGACATCACCCGCTACCTCATCAAGGTGTCACCATGGGCATAGTAGCGTTTTATTTACTCAACTGTGCATATATTGGGTTGTTTATGTGTAGTATAAAATTAGGAAGGATTTATGATGGCCGAACAAATCGAGATTGTAGCTCTTCACAACATTAACGTGGGCGTAGACAACACTGGAAGGTCGACTGGAATGCTGTGAAACATTCTTTGGTCACCAAATAAGGTTACGCTTGAATAGTGCGGCAAGTCTCCACGTAAGACTTTAAAGTGCTGCCGTTTTGGTTTGCAACAGCGTTCAAATGTGCTGGGATGTTTATAGTGTCAGTACGTAAACAACTGTGTATATCAACCAAGATGTTGCAGTTCATCATCTTTTCTTTCATTTGGTGGGACTCTGTGTGAGGTAAGGTATGCGCCTTGGCTCCGAGGTCGGGTCATCTGTTCAACAAAACGGCAGCCTGTTTACACACAAACACGAGCAGTAGCACTCGCGTAACATTTTTCTCCGTGGCTCGAGAGCCGTATTGTATTAAAAATATGTCAACAGCCCTCAGGCAAGCCTTACGTGAAGGTCCTGAGCACCGGTGACCACCGAAACGCTCCCACCCGTCCAGGTTTCTTCAGGTAGTACAGTCGGCGGGATCCACTCTTGCCGTCACCCCCACTGTAACCAGTCACGTTTGAGTTGACGAGATAAAGCCCAATGATTGCAACAAATGTGATGCGGCGGTATCGGAATACAAGATTTCATTGTGGTGTTCTGACTGAGCTCTAAGAGAAAATCTGTCTTGTCCGATCCGCGCATTACGTCTTGTCTCAGCCGTTTTTTTTTTCCACACCCGTTGCGCCAACTTTTTTTTGGGAGGGGCATCAAGATATTTACAGTAATATATTAAAAGACATGAAAAAAACTATCAATACTAATTCATAAAAATAAACTAGCTTTTTGTTTCAGATATGCCGTGCAAGAAGATCCATGAGATCACCGATCGGATCAGCAAACTATGACATCGAAACCGATCCGCAAAAAATAGCAATTGTCGGCTGATCAAATCGGTGTGAAGTGTAGTTTTCAGTGGGATAACCAAAACCAGCTTTTAATTTTAAAACCTAAAAGCATTCAAATGCCCAAAATTGTACAGACTGCTCAATATTTGTGTCCCTGTTTTCCCACGGTGGTAGTTGCTGCTGCTGCGAGGGTACGCCTTCAACCACTCGGCCGACTTCGAGACGGTGCGTATGATGAAGGAGAAACTGTGCTACGTGGGCTACAATATCGAGCAGGAGCAGAAGCTTGCGCTGGAGACCACCGTGCTGGTGGAGTCGTATACGGTGAGTGTTGTGGCTGTGGACGCAGGTGGTCTTTCTGCTTTGTTTGTGTGTGCGCTGCCTTCCTTTGGACACTCTCTCCGGCGGCAGTGGCACGGACGCTGTAGCCTTTGGACCTCCACAATGAAATGTTTCTCTGGCTAGAACCTCTTCCTTTTCCCATGAGCCTTTTGTTCATGAATTTATATTTTGGGGGTGATTCGTGAGGACCAAAAGATGACCACATGGTGGTACTTCCAAGAGGTCCGGGAGGCTTTGGTATACGCCACTGCCGTTTTGAAAGTTCGTTCGTGTAGAGCGAGAAGAGCAGAGGGGAGAGGACACAACTTTGGGGTGTCCTGGTGCTCATGGATGAGGTGGCGTCCCCCAGCCTCATCTGCTGTGTCCTGCCCGTCAGGAAGTTGTCGATCCAATAGCAGCGTTTTCTTTTGGCACTGATAAGTTAGCACAAAACAACAATCTCCTCGTTCCTTGGTAATCATTTTCAAAAGGATTCTCACCAACAAAAAAGGCATAGTTGCCCCAGGACTTTTTTTAGTTTTGGGTTATTGGAATTTCAAGTGGTTCTAGGAACCCCCTTTCGTCTGCAGCGCTGAAGGGTTGGGAACTTTTGGGTACCGGGAGCTGTCTCGAAAGTACTTCTCCTTTTGTAGATTCTTTTTTTTTTTTTTTTTTCCCAGGCTTGGATTAAGCTACGTTTTGATGGCAAGTGATGTGCGTATTGCCAGTAGGCGAGTTGGTAGCAATGCTCAAGTGGCTTCATTCAGATCGACTTGTCCAATGTCACAAAGAGATGGACTCAGATCCACGAGTCCTTTGTTCACAAACAGCTGCTCGATGGCACAAAATTAGCAGCTGAATGCACAATTGCCCAAATGTACAAAAACACCCATCTTTTGTTTTCACATGCTTTGGAGTATCAGCACAAAATGGCCACGAAATTTAAACAAAGTGCACCAGGGACTTTTTCATCATAAAAATTTGATTTGAATCAAAGTAAAATCCTTTTTTTTTTTTTTCTCCCCCCCCCCCATTTAGTGAGATGAAATATGTCTTGGACATTTGAAAAAAGGGGACATTTATAATTTGTTCAACAAATGCAGCTGTTTCTTAAAATCGTGAGACAAGGAGCAAATTTGTAACCTGGTGCTGTTTACTCTTTGGCTTTATAAAACAAGCACGTAGTCTTCATGAATGGATTTTGTTGCGGGGGCGGCTTGAAAGGTAGGATGCAAACATCTGGTGGTCGCGCGGCCGGCTGGGCTCGTTCGCCAGCTTTGCTTTTCTTTCCGATGTTTTTTTTTTTTTTTTTTCCCCCCCACTCCCCCCGGCCCCTCCTCCAGAACCACAGAATCCAAACGCATGCCTTGGCGAGCTCATGTTGTGTCTCTAAGCCCACTGCGCACGCGTGTGTGTGTTTGGGTGTTTGGCGACCTTCGAAACAAGGAGGGTAATGTGAGCGTGGCCCGTGGAGCCCGCGGACATCATTTCCTGCGCAGCCACTTTTGCAGCGGCGGCGGCTTCCTCCTCTCACTGCCCCCGCGGCTCAATGAATCCTTTTTATAGACACGCACGCACACTTGTACAGGCACAGGTTCTGTTTGTGGCTCAACCTTGCAGTTCAACCCAAGATTTTCAGTGAAAATATGCAGTACGACTTTTGGAAATCCAGCTGTTTCCGCCCCTCGCGAGACTTCATGTGAGCCAGCATCAAAGGATTAACTGTACTGAGAGAGGTGGTCGTATTTGAAGGGGCCTTCGTAGTTGCTTTTTACACTTGTATGAGTGTAAAAAAGTGCCAGTTGAGTTCGTAAAGCTTTTTCAGTTTTTTGAGCTGCGATTGGAACCTTCCCCCATTTCTTTCCTTTCATGTCCGTCCTTCCTCCCACGCGTCTGCAGCTGCCAGACGGCCGCGTGATCAAGGTGGGCGGCGAGCGCTTCGAGGCGCCCGAGGCGCTCTTCCAACCGCACCTCATCAACGTGGAGGGCGTGGGCGTGGCCGAGCTGCTCTTCAACACCATCCAGGCGGCCGACATCGACACCAGGCGAGCGGCCGTGGGGGAAAAAACAAAACAGAAAACGTATATGTCACGTATGTAACGTGAACATTTTACAAATGTACCTGCCCAGGCCCGAGTTTTACAAACACATTGTCCTGTCGGGGGGCTCTACCATGTACCCGGGGCTGCCCTCACGACTGGAGCGGGAGCTCAAGCAGCTGTACCTGGAGCGCGTGCTCAAGGGCGACGTCGACAAGCTATCGGTGAGAAACTCGTTTGTGGTCACACTCTGAACAAGCTGAGAATTAAGTCAATCCTCACTATTTGCGGAGCTTACAGACTTGGAATAATTAGCTGTATTTATAGTTTGAATCCTCAATAGAAGAAAATAAGTTGCAGTTAATAATTGGATTTACGTAGCGATTAACACCCCCCCTTAATTCCGGGCACCTTTCACCCTGTGATTTCCCTCCAGGGCATGTTCCACTGGTTTCAGTGCATTGCTCTGCCACCAGGCGGTGCCACTAGGTGGTACTATTAGCCTGCCGGTTATTTATTAATTTGAAATCACTGGTCAAGTGGCCGCCCTTTTTCGTGTCAAGATATTCGCAAGACATTCTAATATTTGTACATACGTCAGCTGACCTTTGTAGTGTTGACGCAAGCGGGTTTAAAGAAGGAGAAGGGCCCACTCTTCTGCAACCGAGGATGGATCACTTCTAATCCCACTGATGTTTTGTGCCCTTTTCCTTATTCCTGAAAATGACGTCAGAATTGTACATATGTCCTTCCGAGCCGTCTCCTGGAACCTGGAAATGTTGACTTTGTTTTTTTTTCCCAAATAGAAATTCAAGATCCGCATCGAGGACCCACCCAGGCGAAAGCACATGGTGTTCCTGGGCGGGGCCGTACTGGCTGACATCATGAAGGACAAGGACAACTTCTGGCTCACGCGCGAGGAGTACCAAGAGAAGGGGGTGCGCGTTCTGCAAAAGCTGGGTGTCACTGTCAGATAAAAAAAAAAAAAAACAACGCGCGCGCATCCAAACACCCATGAAAACACACACACAAAAAAAATATATCTATTTATCCTTCTCCTCTTTCCAGCCTTTCACCTCTCCTTTTACTCCTTCACCTCTTCTGGTAAACAATTCCATCTTTTTTGCACAATTCCCATATCGTTTGAAAGGAATGGAGAGAAAAAAAAAAAAAAAGAAAAAGTTGGCGTTGCCACAATGGCAGAGAACGTCGGGGATGTCTCGAAGGGGGCAGCCTTATGAATTTTTTGATATCACAATCAGGGTCCACCCAGTGTTTTTATTTTTATTTTTTTTGTTGCCCCACATCAGATTTTTTTTTTTTTTTTTCCGAGGAAGAGGGATAACTTATTTTCCTTTTTGTTTATTCATTTTTATTTTTCCCCCCGCCGGTCTTTGTTGCAGTGCACCACTACCATTTGTAATTGGAGTGTAACCGTGGTAACAAAAGTTTGGTTTGCAGTTCAAATGAGTTGAGGTTGAACTCCTTTCAAAGCAGGGTATTCCCCCCCGCACATTTGGCTCCTTCACAGGAACGACGACGCCGCCGCGGGTGGAAATGCAACGTATTCTTATGGCGGCGCTATCCCTCCGGTCATAATTCTGTGAAATATTTGTATGCAACACTTGTAGACCGTAAATATAAAGCGGATGAAAAATTGTTTGACGAGTTCATCCTGCCGCTGTTCGGACCCAAAAAGATGTCGTATACGGTGGAATTCAGACTTTTCTGGCAAATTCAGTTATGAGGTTTTGACCGTTTACGGTGGTCCTGATTTCAAGGTTAATAATGGGGGTGGAACAAGTTAGCTGGCTAGAAAACAACTGAATTTGACAAAATCCAAATTTTCCCAGGTGTACTGTCGCTAAAATATGCTAATGTGAAAGAAAAGCCGCGATTGCAGTAAATGTTTATACAAAAGTCCCTCGTCGACCTTAAAACTAAAACTTTGCAATGAAAAATTATAAGTAATGTGCGCTAACAAGTTCATCTGGTGTCTTTTGAAACATGGTTGCTCTGTAAAGAGATAAACGGAGGCAACCGTGTACATTTTCATGAGCTTCTACGCGTTTCTGCCATTAAAACTACCATCGTGTCAAAGTGGGAACATAAGCGGAGCCTCGCTATTTTTGGATGCACGGGTTAGCTGGAAAACAAACCGCGACAGAGGCTCTTTCGTTGCCATTCGTGATCTTTTTGCGAAGCGCAACGCGTCGCTGACTAAGTCACGCTAGTGGTGAGGTGAGCTTGGAATGAACGGGGGAGGTTGGAACCGAATGGCACCAACAATTTGGTTCAAAACCCCGCGTGCCCCCCCCCCCCATTAATTATGGTTAGGAATTTACCTTGGAATCGGTGTGGCTGCTCCATGAAAATGTCTATTTTGGGGAACCCTGCCTTAAAGGAGCACGTGTCCAAAAAAAAAAAAAAAGACGCAAAAGATGCTTTCTCTGATTTCTTTGTGTGACGGTACTTCCCGGCGCGAAAGGGGGTTTCATCTGCCTTAGTGTTGATCAAAAAGGCCTGGTGTTGTATATTTACTCAAAAGGCAGCAAAGTGTGGAAAATGCTGTTTGTTTTTCTTTCCTTTTGGTCCCCCCGGGATGATCAATACTGGAGGCACTTCACCTTGTTGGTGTGAATTTTTTCTTTTATGGATTGTATATTTTTCTTTTCCTCCTTTTCCGTGGATGTCTTATCCAGTGCCAAGTGCGGTTCGTTTTATTGTACGTCTCTGCTATTTTTTTTTTTTAATTTTTTTTTTTTTGGTCGCCACCATTTTGTTTTGACTGTTGTTCATAGCATAACTGGCTAATGCTGATTTAAATAAAAGTGATTTATAAGGACGCCGGCCTCGCTCATTATTTGTACTCGTGGGTTTGACTCATTATCCATGTGTAGCAGTCACAGATTTGACCACCCTTATTTTTCATTTTTAATGTTTGCTTCCCTCATCCCCAAAAACATCCTTGCATGAAGCGTGATTGTGAGTGTGACAGTTTGTTTGTTTCTATGTGCCCTGCTATTGGCCGGCGACCATTTCAGGGCGTACCCCGCCTCCTGCCTGAAGATGAACTGGGATCGTGACCCTTGTGAGGATAAGCCCTCAGATACTGGATGGCACATACTTTACAGTTGAAAAATCAATTGGCATGCCAACAAACAGCAGACGTTAATTGTTGTTGCCATTTAATAGAAAACAAATTTCTTCTGTTTGTCGCAATCACTGCCAACAAAATGAAAAGAATACACAATTTATTGTAAATGTATATTTTTGAGCAATTAAGTGCAGAAGTATTGCTCCATCTTGTGATCATATCGATTATTCATTTTTTTTTCCCCCCAACTGATCATCCCCAAATATCCTGATATTGTAAAGATCCTTCCAGCCATCCATCCTTCATCCATCCCATCCGTCATTCCATTTGTCCATCCATCATCCATGTACCCCTACGTCGTTGTCCATCTATCCCCTTTATCATTCATCTTTCATTGTCCTTTTTGTCCTTCATCCATCTGTTGTGTCATCCATTTCTATACCTCGTGTTCCATCCATTTGTCTTTTATTCATCTCTCCAGCTTGCTATCTTTCTTTTATCTGCCCATCTCTATACTGTCTCCATCCATCTCTTGCTAGACATTTGAGGTAAACAGGAGGAGGAGGAGGAGGAGGAAGTGGAAGAGTGGCGCCATCAGAGGAAAAGGGTGTCTTTTCCTTGCCTGAAATAAAATCCAAAAAGAAGAAAACCCAGGCGGCCCTGACCTCTTACCTCCGGTTTGATGTTTTCCTCCCCTCGTAGACGGGAAAAGAGAGAGAGGTCGTTTGACATCGGGACTGCAACTTAACCGTTTTCATTTTTGCTTCCATCAACTGGCGCGCAAAAAGTAAATTGTGGGGTTTTCAAACAAGGTGGAAGGTGGGAAGTGTTCCCTTGTTCAAAGAGGAGAAGAAACACTTCAATTTTTTGGTTTTAAAAATTGCAATTTATTGGGACAAATTCCATGACACGCTCCCTAAACCTCAGGAACAAGTAATTCAATACTCTCTTGTCTTCTTTTTGGAGAGGTCAAATATTTGGTGGTTATTATGACAAACGGTCTTCCAAAAGAAAAATGCTTTTTTTTTTTGTTTTTTTTTTTGCAACAGGACTCAAAACTGTAATTTTCAAAGGTGATTCAAGGTCTGCAGCTCGGTGAGCAAACGGTTCGAGTGACGGCTCACAGTTGTGAGGACCGGGTTTCAATGGCGACCCCACCTGCGCGGAGTTAGCATGTTTTCCCCGTGCCCGCGTGGCTTTTCTCTGGGTGGGCACTCCGCTTTCCTGCCACATCCCAAAAACATTCTCGCATTAATTGGGGAATCTAAATCGGTAACGATTGTGTTTGTCCCGATGACTGGCGACCAGTTCAGGGCGTACCCCGCCCGCCTCCTGCCTGTTGACAGGTGGGATAGGCTCCTGCACGCCCCGCGACCCTTGTGAGGATCAGCGGCGTAGATAATCAATGGCTGGGTAGATTTAAAGTCTAGTTAGCGCGAGAGCAATCACGTGATTCCTTCACGACAGAAAGCACGAGTTATTGAAAAATAAAAGACGCAGAGAGAATGGAAACGATGTAAATTTATGGGCAAAGAATAATTGCACTTTATCTCCAGTTGGAAAAATAAAAGCCCTTTAAAAAAAAAAAAAAGTCAGTCCCCACGCCCTCCCCGATATTTCTTTCTTTTATTGTTTTTATTTATTACATTTCAATGCCAAATGTTACTGACGTATTCCTTGGATTTGAAAACTATGACGTCTTTGGGTGGCTCGAGCGCTGTTGGTGGAAAAAGGTCAGGTGACTCGTCGGCCTCGCAGACCCGCGAGCTCAACGACGGGGTGGACTCGACTCGCTAACTCGAACCCATTTTGGACACAAAGGCGCACTTAACGCCGCTTCTCCGGTGAGTCGTTTTGCTCCAAATGTTTGTCAGTGGCTCGCCCCGAGTCGCTAGCCCGAAGTATGACAATATCCGTGTTTTACTCCCACTTTGTCCCCTAAAATGTCGTCTCTGTCATGTGCCAACAGCTGCGGTAATTGCACAAAAAGTCCTTTTTATTTTATTCCGTCACACGGGTCGACTTATGAGTTGTTTTATTTTCACCTGCGAGTTTTGCCTAACGCAGGCTATGATCAAACCTTCACACAGAAAGGGAGTCGAAAGTAAATGGAACAAAAATGAAAGGCAAAATATTTGCCCATTGAACGTCGACGCATGTTGTGTCACAACTAAAACTGAAAGTTTTAATCGATTGAGGTTCATTTATTGCTGATATTGTCACAAAATCCATGTTTTAACTTCAATTGCAAAGTGACGTCAACGTTGGGGTGTTTAAACAACAAAATCGCATGTCAGTAAAATGACTGATTTTGGAGAGATGCGGGCAGATTACAGCGACATGGCAACAAAGTGGTTGAAGCATGTGCAGCATCCATGTATGGAAGTAAATATGTGCCACCGGGATTTGAGTTTGAAATGCACAGTGATCACATTTTCAATGGTTGCTACAATTCGCTGTCAAAAATTCAGCATCTGTGCCAACAGGCAAGGTTACTTCCGGTCAGAACCGAACAGCCCGCCAATCCAGTTACGCTTTCTTAGTATGTGACGTCACCTGACCAAGAAAGCGTAACTGCGATTGGCTGGCTGTTCGGTTCTGACCGGAAGGAACCTTGCCAGGTGGCGCAGACGGCGAATTGTTAACATTTGAAAAGTGACCCTGAAATAGAACGATTGAAAATGTGATCACTTTACATTTCAAATTCAAATCCCGGTGGCACTTATTTACTTCCGTCCATGTGCGACCAAGACAAACGCTGTGAAATGAAGGTACGTCATGGGTCGTTGGGAATATGTTACGCGAACCCAATTTCACGGAACAAATTAAAGTGGTGCCTTGAATTCGTTCTGTAACTCATCTCTTCCCATTGACATGAATAGAAGTGCCGAGAATCCGTTCCAGCCCCCAGAAAACACCGACAAAATATTTTGTAACATACTTTTCCAGAAGAAAAGGAGCACCCCACAGAATTTGACGACGTAAAAATAAACAATAATAACAATGAAACGGAATCGAACAGTTTGCACGTTATCATTTCATGATGTAATATGTTGTATGTTTTCTTCTGGCCACAAGTGGGCGGTATAATACATCACGTTCACAAAGAGTAGGGTTACAACTGTTCAATAAGTAGTAACATTATATCGGCTGGTTGGGATTTTCTTGCCAGAGGATGAACGATTCATCTCTGTGAGTCTACTGAGTGACGGCTTGTATCTGGAAAAGTCATAAATTGGGCCATTTGTAAATAGAGTGACCACCGTTTTAGAATTTAGATGAGCACTTCGGATGGCGTTTTGGCCACCAGGCATGGCGCTGATTTTCAAACGTATTTGAAGTCTTGGGCCACGCAGCGTCCGTTCCCGTAAGGAAATTCCTGGCCGAGAGGCCGCGTTGACCCCCGTTGTACGCGCAGCTATCGTAAATGTTTGCACATGTGCGGCGTTACGACTTTTTTTCTTTCTGGGTGCCCCCCGAAAAGCCTTGCGGCACAAAGTCTTTTTTTTTCCCCCCTCAGAGCCCCCCTCCCTCAGTCTTTATTGCTCACATGCTTTTTCTTTTTTTTTTTTTGCATTCACATCCTGAGCTTGAACGGCCTTCTCGATGGGGAGGCGGCTTGGAAGGACGAGAGTGTTTCGGGACACAACGTTAGGAGTTAGTTAGAGGAACTTGAAATCTGGACCTTTTGCAGGAAAACTTTACTCCACATTTGGCATTTTAAAAAAAGCAAATCACGCGTCCGTCATGAGAGTTTCACAACTGACTCCGTCAGATGCTGTAGTGGTTTTTTGTTGTTGTTGTTGTTTTTTGCATTTTTTTATACGGCGGATAAAGAATATACGGTGACTCCTCGGTCTACGACTGAGGTCCGTCCCTACAGCAGCGACTTAACTCCAATTTTCGACTGAAGTCGGATTCCGCAATTAAAGTCAGAATTGACATCAAAATACTTTGTATAAAAAACACATACATTGAAATAAACAAATGATGTACTTGGCATTACTACTGCGAGATGGACGGAGAAGAAAAAGGGGAGGCTGCGCTTCGCTATTGCCAAGGAACCTGGTCCTCAGTCCTCAGTCCTCAGTCCTCAGTCCCCAGTCCTCAGTCCTCAGTCCTCAGTCCTCAGTCCTCAGTCCTCAGTCCTCAGTCCCCAGTCCTCAGTCCCCAGTCCTCAGTCCCCAGTCCCCAGTCCTCAGTCCCCAGTCCCCAGTCCCCAGTCCTCAGTCCTCAGTCCCCAGTCCTCAGTCCTCAGTCCTCAGTCCTCAGTCCTCTCCATCTCCACAAGTATCAAAGAACCTTGTTTTTGCGATCAGCGCATCCGACACATCATCTGCACCATGAGGGGGTGTCGTTCGGCTCTTTGGGAGAGAAGAGCAAGTCATTCCCGGCATCGTTTTCTGGATGAATCGCGCTCAAGAAGTATTCAAAAAGAAAAAAATCGGTACAAAAATGATTGTCGCCTAATTGGATTATCTGCCTTATTTGCATAATGTTCCAGAGGCGCAAGACCGCGATGGAAATTTCCACATCGATACATGAAAGGACTCTTCTAACGCTAGGAAACAAAAGTTTCGGGTACAACCACTTTCTCGATTATCATATTAGGATACGTACTATCGAAGAGGAAGCGAGGAGTCGCATCCTAATGACAATCGGCAGGCAGGCTCGGGTGTGCTTTCAACATTTCTTTGCTTTTATTGGCGGCGGCAGAAGGCAAAAAGAGTAAGACACAAGTTTCACTTGAGTTTTTCCTCACGGACCACCGTCACAAACGTGCCGCCCGACACACACTCGTTATCTACAAAGTACTTCCTGTTCCTTCTTAAAAAGCAAAAGATGCATCCATCGTACGTTAGTTGGAAAGTTATTAACAAAAATAGAAGTAAAAATGTACAACATGGTGTGTGTGTATGCACACACACTACTATTCCTTTCAGTTTGTCCCGTTAGGGGTCGATATGTATATAATCTTAACATTATTGTATACACAATATATAACATTTACCCTTCATTTTTTTTTTTTAATGAGGTAAAAATGCTGAGCGTAAAAAAAAAAAAAAATGGGTCTAATTCAAATAGAAGGAGTCATGTTTTTTTTAATAATTTCGCAACTTAAATATGAGACAAAAGAGACATGCGTTCAGGCACTTGTAAGTTGGCTCTGTCAGGCACAAACGAGTGGATGGAGAGAATTAAAAAAAAAAAGGAAACGCACATTCCATTGTGATTGTCGCTGTCTTTTGATGCACGGCAACACAAATGGGTTGCCTTTTTGATTTATTCCTTTTTTTTTTTTTTTTTTTTTAAAATCCCAGCAGATGCAGCGTCGGGAGGTTAAAAAACAAAAAAAAAAAAACAACAACACAGAGGACGCAATTAAAAAAAAAAAAAAAAAGCCAAGACAGGACGCGTGAGACGGACGCAAGGAAAAAGGACATCCTCGGCCACTCCGGACTTCAAGTGTCGTACGTAAGTGACGTTTCCGCGGGCTTGACTTCCTGGATTCGAGTTGAGAAGGACAAAAACAACAACGACGACGACGACGGCAGCCTCGTCCTTTTAAACGTTCAAAAATGGATTTTCTTGATGTGAAGCAGTTTGAACAAAGGGCTGCAATATTGGGACAGTGTAGCTCCACCCACCGACATATCAGAACGGGATTCACATGGCCGTATTTGAACAGTATAGATACGCTGATGTTATATCAGTACAGTATCGATTTGCCTACATCAGATGTCCGTACGAGATTAATATGCAAATATTGCTACTTTATTAATACGACGGCATCAAATATTGATACGGTATTGCTCGGCCGATTATCAGATATTGATCAAAATATCGATACGCCGGCATCAGCCACCTGTACTGTTATCACTCAACCGACGTCAGATATGGGTACGTACGTTATCTATACGTCAGCGATCAGTACGGCATATACTACGCTGACATCAGATATCGGCACCGTACAGCTACGCCAATATCGGGTATCGGTACAATTTAAGTATGCCGACCAGTACTTCGTTGACAGCCGTCACTGCGTATCGGTACAGTATCCATTCGCAAATACTGCACGTGTTGATACATCAACGTTTGTTCGAGATGTTGTGAATTGTTTTAATAGTACCAAAGGGTGGCATGCTTGGCGTCTGCCTCACAGTTGTGAGGACCGGGGTTCAAATCCCGGCCCCGCCTGTGCCGACTCTGCACGTTCTCCCCCTTGGCTGCCGAGTGTGGCTTTTGTCCTCCGACATCTCCAAAACACGCACGGTGGATTCATTGATGAGTCGATATTGCCCCGTTGATTTTTTTTTTTTTTTTTTTTTCGTTTTGTATGTGCCCTTCCGATTGGTCGGGAACCCGTCCTGGGAGGGGCTCCGGCACTCTCGCGACCCTTGTGGGGATAAGCCACTCAGAGAATGAATAGCAGAGTATTATGAAAAACATCCATAATCATTTTAATGATCTTTCTTTTGTTTTCATGATATCGCAATTGATCCTGTTTTTTTTTTTTTTTTTCTGCCAATATTTATATTATTGCGTATTATCCTTGATGGTCTTAAATTAAGAGTTGCAATGTTTTCATGCACGTCACTGACACTTTTTCTTGTTTTTCTCGTGTTGTTCGGATTTCACATGCCAGGGAGTATTTTTTTCGTTTTCGAGGTACCGATGAAGCAATGCTAACACTTTGCCGCATATATTTGGCTGTCTGGTTTTGAAATGGTGAAAAATGTATCAATTCAGTTGGGATTTCTCTCCCACCAGGGTTGAGTAACCCGCTCCGCTCACGTGACCTTGGCCTCAACCGATTGTACGTCGCGGATGTCTTATTTTGAAGTATGAAGGGGGAAAAAAAAAATGGTTTCAAGCAAGTTTCTTTGATCTGGACTGTTAAGGCAAGTGGCGGCAAAAGAACGCAGAAATTGGATTCGGGTGATTATACTGTATTTGAGGCACCTATTGGAATAATAATAATAATAATAATAATCCAAACAATAATTGGCAAGTGTGACTGCAGGCACTAGGAGTGAGCCACGGAGTCAGAACCTCTGCTGGTGGATCAGTACAGTGAGAAAATAAATACAAAATCTTTTAGGATGTTTGGATTAGTAGGATGTGGATTTATACCGGCAGTGAGGTGTCGTGTCTCGATCGAAACGGAGATGCCGGAATAGGAACGTCAAGAAAAGACCCCCACACCCCCAATATAGAGCAAATTATTATTTTTTTGGAATCTATCCTCTGTAAAAACTCACATTTGCTGTTTTTGTGCTCCGGCCAAAGCCCCGTCTTGTACAAAATGATTGCTTTGTTGCCAAGGAGCTATGTTGAAGTAAGGGGAGGAGCTTCATGTATCCTAGCCATGACCCTGTCTAATAGAATAGCAGTCAAAGTCTTTTTAAGGGTACGTCATTTACTTGTGGATTTTAGCTTATTGCTGCAGGGCCTGGTCCTTGTCGTTGCGGGAATTCAAGTTGTCTTATGCCAAAGTCAGTGTACAAAATATAAAGTACCTGCATTATGTGATACATTTATGTTCAAAATAAAAGGCCCCCTGAAAAGAGTGCTTTCTCTCGCCCAAAAACGGAGCACTAAAATGGCGGGATGGAGAGACGAGACACGGGTCTGCCTGTAGGGGGAGCTTATCTTCCCAGGCCGCTTAGAAAATGCACCAGTCTGTCTTTTTTTTTTTTTTTTTTTTTTTTTTGGGGCTTATTTCAGTTCCAGGAACCTCCGCGGTTCTGCTGTCTTTCCCCGTGCTCGCGTCGGGTTCCGTTGTCCCCCCAACGTCCCCTCAGCTGAGGGCCTTGTGTCGGCCCCCGCAGCAGCCGCACGCCAGGCCGGCCCGGTGGCACGCGTTCAGGGGCGGGTACAGGCAGAGGCAGGGCGCCACCAGGGACAAGCCCAGCAGGGCCAGCCAGCGCGTGCCCAGCCGGCCCCCCTCGCCCCCGTCGCAGGTGCACGGATCCGAGTAGTCCCCCTCCGGGTCGGACATGCAGTGGTAGAGCATGGTGTCCGCTAGCCACATGCAGCTGACCCGCCTAACGCAGCCCCGCACGGGGTCCGGCGCGTCCTGGCACCGGCCCCGCCTGTTCTCCGCCAGCAGGAAGGCCTCGCCGCAGTGCTCGCAGTGCGCCCGATCCAGACCGCCCTCCTTGCGGCTCTTGCCGCCGTTGGCAGACACGGAAGAGCTGGGCAGGAAGGATCGAGGCTGGGCGGAGACCGCCGAGAAGCCGCGGCGGCCCTTCCCGCCGAAGGGTCCGAGAGCCGGGTCAGAGTCCGAGGGTGAGAGGACGGGCGCCAGCGGGTACGTGTACTCGTGCTTCTGCGCCTCGGTCTTGGCGAAATGGACGTAGGATTCGCTTTCGTCGGTCTGGATGAACTTGTCGCGCACGGTGGCGTGGCGGTAGTCCTCGTAGCCCGTGAGCCAGGAGCGCTCCGACGGTCGACCGTGGAGGCGCTCGCTCGCCCGCTCCCAAATGCGCTCGCGTGGGTTGATGCGCACAATTTCCTCATCCTCCTGAAAAGTGACGTGAGGAAGCCGGGACGGAGGCTGCGGAAGGAGACGACACTTTTGAACGCGCCGATCGTCGCCGACGACTCGTGAAAGATTTCAGGTGCTCGTTGCGTTCCCACCTGGTCCAACGTGTAGTGGTCCGAGAGCCGGTACGGGTCGCGGAGGTTGGAGCGATATCCCGGCACGCACCTGTGGCGCTCCGGGAGTGGTGAGGATTCCGGCGGCGGCAGGCAGCTCTCCAGCTTCTGGGAGGAGGAGTTGGATGAGCTGTCGGTGGCATTCTAACGGGGGGGGGGGGGACGACAAACAAACACAGGATGCCTTGTCATTGGATGCGACACACACAAAAGCTTGGTCGCCCCGATTTGACAAACGAAAAACAGGAAGGCTCTGCCCTGATTGGGGGGAAAAACAGGAAAGGAGAGCTTTTGGTTTTTTTTTTTTTTTTTTTTTTTTTTTTCTGCTTTTGGCTTCCTCATTTGGAAACCGGGGCAAACGTTTCAACTCGTCTGCCCAGAAACGGAACCATCAAACCGACAGCTTGTCCGTCATGGCTTTGGGGATGACGTATGACAATCGCGTGTCAATGGAGTTGAACCGGTTTTGGAGTAGGAGACCTCCCTCCATCCATCCATTTTCTAGCACGTGTCCTCGCTAGGGTGACGGGTGGGCTGGAGCATTTATCACACACGTATTCATTGTGCTGTTGACGGGAGCTCCACGGCGCCATAGTGGGACACAACCTGGACTGGTGGGGAATTTCAAGAGTCTTGTTTTTTTTCCAACAATACCCACGCAGAACTGCGACTGAGCCGCGCTAACACACACACCCCACCGTGCTAAGCTTATTTATTATACACTCTGCCGCCGCCACAAACACGCACAACATCAAAGAGTTCCCAGGTGTCTTCACGTCCATGGCGTGCTTTTGTCAAAATACCAAAGGATGAATCATTGCAATGCACTTTACACCGCATTTTTTTTTTTTGTCTTGCTGAAATTTGCCTATTTTGAGGGGGCGTCCCCTGCTGCATATATGGACGGCGAGTATAGTTTTGATCATCTTGAAGACCGGGGCTGAATCCCGGAGAATATCGAACCCTTTTTAGCGGTGGAGGCGGCACTTAGTTGATGAAACTTTTCGTCCACTTGTCTTCCTCAAGCTCGATGGAAATCTGAGCATTCAACAAAAACTCACTGGAGATTTGGTCACCTTTCGTCTTCCTGGAGTGGACTTTTCCTCCCCTTTATTGAGCCATTTTTTTAACATTAGAAAAATCCCACCAAACGTAAATGTCACAAGAACCATGCCGGAACAATCATCTTGTCTCAATTCACTCAAATATATTTAATGTGTCTGCTTATGCTTGATTTGTACTGTAAAGAGATAGTTTTGCCATTAAAAGTCGCAACAAGTCTTATTTTTTGTTGTTTTATAGTTTGAGGTGCACAAAATGGGGAAAAAATATTAGCCTCAGAGTCGCTGTTTGACATTTTTCTTGAAAGTGAAAAAAAAAAGCACCTTATTTTCTCTTTTTTTTTTTTTTTTTGGTGAAACCAAGTCGTGCTCCCCCCCCCCCCCAAAAAAAAAGGAAAAAGGAGGGTGGGGCTACCTTCTCTTTCTTTTTGTAGGTTTGGTGTGACAGAACAAAATATTGTCGGTCTTCTTAAAAACGCAATCAAAATGCGTTAAAGACCTCTGTCAACAATGTTGAGTCCGTCTATGAGCGGGACTTCCGAAATCTCTTTAAAAAGGCAAAAAGCGGCTTTGGCAGGGATTAGTTCTCCTCGCTGACATGTCCCCCAACTCTCCCGATGACGGGAATTCCCTGCAGAAACTCGCCGAGGAAGCCGGTCTGTCAAAAACAATTTGTCCTTTGCGCAATCCCGCCGGTCTCGGGTCCACAGATTTGCATGTTCGATCTACTTTGCTTGTTTCATGTCACCCGCGTCCCGAAAGGCTGTCGGGGCGCCGTTCCAGATCAAATCTTGGCCAGACACCTCATACGTCTGGCCAGGCGGCGCTCGGGCAGATCGATTTCAGACGGGCGCACCGGAGGGAGCCTCGCCGCGTCGCGGCTGACGGGCACGCGCTTTGCGGGGGATGTTTCTCGACTTTGGCACCGTACGAGTCAAAGACACCGTCCGGGTTTGGTGCGGCAGGAAGGCCACGTTTTTCAAAGTTCGTCATAGTTCAGTCTCAAGTTTTTTTTTTTTTTTTTTGGAATCTTTTGAGGGTCACTGTGCAAGACAAACACGTTTGTTTAAATGACACTGAAAACACACCAAAGCCAAAACGCTTTCAATGTGGTTTAGCAGTTGACATGATGCCACGACAGCATTTTTGCATCGTGTTAGCGTTCCAAACCGTTTCCCCATCTGGCCCATCCCGTCAAATTTGCAGCTGAAGGCACCACAACACGAGCTCGGCCTTCTTTGTGCTTCTCCGATAAAAGCGATCATCTTCTCGGACAACGTTTCTCGCATTACACGTGTGTTTTAGCCACGGTGTCATTTATTTTCACCTCTCGGAAGTTATTCCCAAGCACGATCGCGCGGCAAAACTGCTCACGTCTCGCTCTTTGATCCCGTCCAACGATGAATTATTTTCCAGATTTATGTGACCCAGATACACGTTCGTGTGAAGCCGCGCCAGTTATATCCCGGCCTCGTACCCGAACGTCGCTCCCCACATGGACACTGCCATGCTGAGAATCCCCCCCCCCCCCCCCCCCCCCCCCACTTTCTTACAAAAGCCATTGCAGAGCAGCCGGCCAAAAATAACAAAACATAGCGGCTGTACTCTGGCCTGCGACTAATTCAAAACAGGATCGCACTCCTCCAAGTTTGAAATCCACTTCCAACAAATAATACTAATCTATCTGAGTTTATACTTCTGGACGTCTTCTCTGCAGTTCCCAATTCTGGACACTTCCGAGCTTCTTTCCAGGCCTTTGCCTCGCCCTCCTGGGACGAACCCTGAATTGAACCCCCCCCCCCCCCCCAACTGCTGCGAACGAGCCAAAATAGAGACGGCGAGACACAGGAGATGTTCTGCAAAGGGAGGGCGAGGAATCATTTAGGGAAGTATGTCCCCCCCATCCCCCAACGACTGTCACGGTGCTAACTTTGGGAGATGTCATTAACACGGGCTAAAAGCAACAGCCGATAGGACAACATTTGAAAATATCACATTAGCCTTCCCTTATTATAATAGTAGCTTATCGTCCCATCCCGCCCACACTCGGTCGCAGTTGAGATTGGACGGTGTACAGACATTTGTTTATTTATGAATATTAATCTCATGAACTCTTTGACTTCTGTTACTTTGAGGGGAGGGTAAAAAAAAAAAAAAAAAAGAATAATTGAGCGAGTTCGAATTTAGTTTTGCGGACATTCAGTGTACAATACAGTCCAAGTGGCATTAAGGAAAAAAAAAAAAAAAAAACTAATATGAGTGCAATCTTTTTCAGAGGGGGGGGAAAAAGTTACAATTGTGAACAAAGATGTATTTTGTTTGGATAAAGAGTCGGAGGATCTTTTTTTTTTTTTTCCTCCTCTCCTCAATTTGACCCCCACCACTGTAACCATTTAGTCATTGCAAAGACAGACGGACGGACGGACAAATGGAAGGAAGGCCATCACACGAGTGGAGAGGAATTCTTAATATCTAGGAATTATTTGGGGACATTTCCCTATAAAATGTTGCGCCCCGCCAATTTGACAAGTTTTGTACTTTGCGAGCGTCTGCGGCGGCTACGACCAGTTCAGACCCGACAAAAACGGGCTCAAGTAGGATCATCCCGGCACTTTAGTCGTTGTTCATCTTGGTACGAGCAAGTTTGAAAAGTTATTTTCTCCTCTGTTATGTTATAAAACATTGAATAGAATAGTCGGACGATTGTTTTTCCGTTGTATGTTTGAGAGGAGCTAATTCCAGAGTCGTCGCATGTACACAAAAAAAAAAATCTCATGCGTAAGAACATTATTTTTAAGGGTCAAGCTGTAAGATGACTTTGAAATGATCTAAAATTGTTTTGGGTCGCGGTAACGCCTCAGCGGTTCAGGGCGTGCCCCGCCTCCTGCCTAACGACAGCCGGGATCGAATCCACCGACCCTCATAGGATAAGCGGCTCAGAAAATGGATGGAAGGATGCTTTGGATCAGAGTTTGTGGTGTATTTATGTTTTCATTTCCATCCAGGATTTAAATGAAAACATGTTTGTTTTTATATTTCTTAATAGAGTGGTCATTTTTCTTTTTTTTTTTAAAAACTGAACAAAATTTTTTTTTTTTTTTTTGGAACAAATGAGTAGCATTTCAAATTCATATCAATGGGGGGAAATGGATCTGTTCCAAGCCTTGTCACAGAAAAACTTCAACTTGTAAATCGAGGTCGAACTATCGGCGAATGTACTTTCTCCGAATGAGCGTCCCTCCCTCGCTTTCCCGCGGCGGAGTCTCGTGACGGCCACGGAGAAGCCGCCCTCGGCCTCTCGGTGTTTGTGTGCGTCTCTGCGGTGGCGGTCCACTCCCAGCAGAACGCTTATTAGTCCTGGACATCGCAGACAGCCAGAGTCCAAAAGATGAACCCGCAAGGCACTTCCTCTCGTAAATCAGCCGCCCCGCACTAAGCTGGGAAACAGCTGCGAGCGCTCCTTTGCTCACTTGCTGCCCGTGTGGGTGGAAGGAAGGAGGGAGGGAGGGAGGGAGGGAGGGAGGGAGGTGGTGGAATACGGGAAGTAACCTTCTGACCCTGCCTGCTGCACTTGGTGTCGGGTTGCAAGGAGGTTGGGAGAAGGGCTTTTTTTTTTTTTTTTTTGCAAACACCTCGCCTTTCCTGAGGTAAACGAAAAGAAAATGTGCTTACGGTGAAGACGTCGTCGTCTCCCAGCTCGCCCTCGTTCTGGAGTGCCGGAGAGGAGGTTGTGGAACCTGCAGCGGAAGAACAACTGTACCACAATAGATATGGCCGCCAACTGTAAAATTCAGAAATGTGTCATCACCGTAACATTTTTACACCCAGTCTCCGCGATTCCATCCGCATTATTGTCGATTTTGAACCAAATCCGATCCAGTGGTACCTTGACCTCCGCGTTTAGTTCACTGCGTGGCCAAACTTTGAGCTCACTTTACACAAACAAAATGAAACTTTGTGATGAAGAAAAATAAAATGGAGTGCTCGGCAGAGTCTGCCACCTCCTCCGCACGCTCCTCGCGGATGGTGTCGGACTTTGACGAATGGCTCAAAGTGCAGCGACTATCGAAAGCTGTCTTTTAAGTCCTGCTGATTTTTTGCTACGTTGGGGCACTCGTGAGTCAAGTTAACGCAAGTATTGTCGAATTGATGTTGAAAAGGTGGCTCGGGGTGTCATTTGAGCGAGATTTTTGGGGTTTGACGTCGTCTCCCACCGAGCTACCCAAAGCCTCCATGAGCAAAAAGTGCTTTTGTAAAGTCGACGTTGCGTTACTTCACCATTTGCAGTCCCAAAAGCTTCCGAGGCTCCCGCGCGAACGGAAAAGGAAAAGGGCCTTTCCCAAATGGTTCCGCTTGTCCAAAATTGCAGGACAAACTTTTTCTTTTTTTGGTTCTCCTCTGCTACACGCTCCACTTGAAGCAATGAACAATACTTACGCTGTAGCTTAGTTTGCCCGAATATGTTTTCGGACTGACTTCAGGCACATCAGCAGACACCAGACTCGTGTCTGATTTTTATCCAACTTCAGAAGAGGTTTTTTTTTTTTCTCCTCTTTTTGATGCAGACAACACATAGCCCAAATCATCTGAACCATGCAGGATAAATCCAGCCTGCGTGACTAATTAATCGATTGACTTTGATAACGATGTGTCCGTGGATCTTGAAAGATCCAGTGAAATTGGGTTTTTTTTTTTTCTTCCTCAGTACATTAAATATATGGGCGGCACGGTGGAGCAGCCGGTTAGAGTTCAATCCCGGACCCGCCTGCGTGGAGTTTGCATGTTCTCCCCGTGGCTGCGTGCGTTTTCTCCGGGCACTCCGGTTTCCTCCCACATCCCAAAAAACACCCTAATTTGCCCCGAGGTGTGATTGGGAGGGCGGCTGTTTGTCTCGATGCCCCCTGCGATTGGCTGGCGACCGGTTCAGGGTGTGCCCCGCCTCCTGGCCGTTGACAGCGGGGATAGGCTCCGCCACTCCCTCGTGAGGATAAGCGGCAAAGAAAATGGATGGACATTATATGTGAAGCTAAGTGCTGACAACAAGTAGTGAAGTGTTGAGATCGAGCATAAAAGTAGCCCATTGACATGCAGGCAAAAACAAAGTCCTGCGGCCCGCTGAATTTGAACGGCGGCGAAGGAGGCCTCCCTGCGACCCGAGAGAACTTGTGCAATGCACAAATGGCGTCCCGCATTTCAGCGACCTCCAAAAGTCCCACAGGGCGGTTTTCTCGGTGACACGCCCAAAGTGTCTGGAAGCCCAGAGAGCGTCTCCATTCTTGACACTTTTCAAGCCTGACTTCACATAGTTTGCGATATACTTTTGGCACTCATCCATCCATCCATCCATTTTCTGAGCTGCTTATCCTCGCGAGGGTCACGGGAGTGCCGGAGCCTATCTCAGCGATCTTCGGGCAGGAGGCGGGGCACCCCCAACAACTGGTGGCCAGCCAATCGCGAGGCGCACGGAAGCAAACTAGCATTGGTCCTCACAATCACACCTACGGGAAATTTGCAGTCTCCAGTCGATGCGAGCATGTTTTGGGGGGATGTGGGAGAAAAATTCACACCGGCACAGGGAGAACATGGATTTGAACCCGGGACCTCTCAATTGTGAAGCTATGGCTGTTCCACCGGTTTTAAATTTTAGTTCATTCAAATTTGGTAAGCTTAAACACGATATTCCTCCTTGGCCATTTTTTTTTTTTTTTGGGGTCAGTTGACGTATTGCAGTCAAATGAAAAAGGAAATACGACAGTGCCTTGTTGAACACCAGTTGAAAAGCTGGACGTCATGGCGCGTTACCTTCCGCCAGGTCCTCGACGGCCTTGCGCACCCCCCTGTCGAAGGCCCTGGCGTCGGCGGGACTCTGGAAGGACAGGCCGCACCTCCGCTCCTCCACCTTCCAGTGGTGAAAAGTGGGCGTGGCAATGGTGTACACCAAGTCCTTCCTGAGCGGGCAGTCCAGGATCACCTGCCGATCAAACGGACATCAGGCAGGGACTTACCGGTGGATGAATTTGATATTTCCAGATAATCCTGGCTAAAAGAACAACATTTCATGCAAGCGGAGGTCCCCTGACCAACGGGTGCCCCAACTTGAAATATTCAAGCATGCTCCAGAAATATTTTGTCACGTATTTGATGGGGCGTCACCTGTTTGTCCCGTAGCCGCTCGCCACGGATGAGGAACTGGGAGATGCCGGAGGGCGGCAAGTGGGGCGAGTCGGGCGGCCGCAGACGGCACACCCCCACCCTAGTGAGGGCGCCCCCGTCCTGGGCCAGCCAGCCTCCGCTCGAGTCGTCCCGCGTCATCACCACCGCTTTCACACGCACGATGTAGCTGTCGCTGCAACGTCACAGGCAGCGTCGCGTTAGGGTCGGCGGACTTCCGTCGGACAAAATGTTCTGACGTTGAAACAAACAATGTTGACGTGTCGGAGCGGGTCAGAATGGTCGGCAAAACCGGCTTGAAGTGAGCACACTTTGCCTCTTTTAGGGAACTCTGGGAGCCAAAAATGGCCGGCGAGGAATTCTCGCTGTGTTTGAAACCTGTTTTAAGTGGTTAAATCTGTCATTTTTTTTTTTTCTCTCTTGCGCTGGGAAGAGGGGGGGGGGGGGGGGGGGGATTAAAAAATAAAAGTATGTTTTTGACTCAGTTATCGCAGATTTTCACCTCTTGCAATTGGGTCTGGAATGTATCCCGGCAGGATAAAACAAGGCTTCAGTGTCTCATCCTTTCCTGCCTCGAGTTGGCAGAACGAACGTTTGAGGGCGTCTGCGGTCACAACTTTGGGGAGAAGTTAAAAGCACGCGCATTACTTTAAACATATTTAACCGACACTACTTTTTATTGACACAGCCAATAGAAAAGCAAATAGTAGTTACTTTGTTTCACTAAACCACAACAGCGACCAATCAGAACGTGTTTTACACTTAGTTCACTTTCCAGCTCCAAAGTGACATTTTTGGGGGGGGGTCGTCACAGCATTTTGAACGACACGCAAGTCAACGGTGACGACATCGGTTGGCCTTTCCCGTTACTCGCCATTCGTATTCAAAGAGAGCAATTTTACATGACTTTGATTTGATTATACAGTCTGGTCTGGACACACGCGCAACGTATGACTGTGGACTTACCGCGTTGACTTCGCACAACTTGAATCTCGCACTTTCCTACATTATATTGGCTCGTTCCATGAAATTGGAGAGAATCATTCCCGCTGCTTCTCGTATGTCAACGTTTGTTTGGTTTGTTTAACCAATCGGATTTCGACTTTGCCCTCCCAGGATGGTGATGTAAGCATTTTTCCGTTCTCTGATTGGTTGGTCAGAGGAAAAAAATAAAACAAAAGTCTGTCACAATCTCTACAAATTGACACATTTAATAAGAGGCGTGAACCGCTCCTGTTGATATTATTGGGAAGATTCCGTTTTGTTGCTATTTTGTAAAGGATTGCTGTTTTCTTCCATTTCAAAATAATAGTGATGCCACATGGAATACATCAGGTACGCGCCCACTGAAGGCCCAAACAGCAAATGCGTAGCCTGCTACTGCGTTTGGTAATTGAAAATGTGCATATTTTCACAACAGCCTGGATTAGTGGTTCGCTTCTCTTTCTTCTTTGATAGCCAGGACTATAAAATTTATGATGTTTTCATTTTCTGTGGGAACCTTTTTGGGCAGGGCTTGTGTAGGGGTAAATGAGCAAAATGGAAGTCAACCATCGTCACAGAACCCGTTGAGGCAATTCCACTGTAAAAAAAAAAAAAAAAAACAACAACGGAAGAAGCCGCGACAGTTTAGTCTACGGCATTCATTCGGTACGAGACAAAAGAGTCGAGTCCCAACATGACAGTCGCCGGCCTCCGCGGCACATGACACAATGAGCTCGCTGCGCTGATCCGACAACAACAGGAAGGCGGCGGCTGCGTGCGTGCGGGGTTTTGTCGTCCCCCCCCCCCCCAAATGAACACGCTTGATTGGCGCTCCAGCGTTTGTCTGTCGTCACGCCGTCAACCAGTCTGTCATTCAGTCACTTTTATGAATGTGCGTGGGCGGGGGCCGCTCGAGCCGCCGGACCGGTTCCGCCACCTGTGCTGGGTGTTTGGGGGGGGCGCTTCGTCAAAGCGTCAAATGCACGGCAATGTCTGTTAGCTAATTACTGTATATAACAACACCTCTCCTCCGTCTTTCTTTTCATCCCTGGCTTGCTCGGACCCCCCCACAACCCCCCACTCCCCATCTGTATTTCATCTACTGCGGCAGCTTCCAAAACCTCAACCGAGGCCATCTTCAGTCATAACGACAGGTCGTATAAATATTGCGGCTAGGTAAGATTCAGCTGAAAACGCCGCAAGATGTCTGACGAATGTTTTTGGCCCACTTTTGGTCAGCTTGCTAAATAATGCCGCTTAGTTTGAAGGAAAGTGAAATTAATGACTGGGCTTCCTTGATCCAAAAATGATTGGTCAACGACCAAAGATTTTTTTTTTTTTTTTTTTTTTGTAGTCGACTGTAATGTGATCAAAGTTGAGTTTTTTTTTTTTTTTTTAAAGGTAGCGAGGGTCGGACTAGCCAAACTACAGACAGGTGAGCTAAAAAAATCTGTCAGTAAATCAGCCAATTTGAAGATGCGATGCCAAGAACGCGCCATTATCAGCTCGTCAACGTCTATCTTAAAATGATGGGAATTAGTAAAGTTGGCTCGAGTTAGTTCAACCCATAACTCTTTTTTTTTTTCCATAAATGGAAGACTGTTTGCACTTCTGCTGAATTGCAGCCATGTATTGCACTCCATCAAATATATATATATATATATATATAATCCATTTCTATCACAGCCACCCTTGCTGTAGTTGTTTTGAGATCCAGACATCCCGAAACCAAACATCACCACAAACTGTTTGAGGTGAAGCGCCACACCGCTGACTTTTACCAGACGGGTCAGCCCCCCACGTAGACCGCCCACAAGCGGCAATAACAAAAGATCCGGACCCGTCTCGAAGCGCACGCGGTCCGAGATACACAATAGCTGCTATCGGAAATGTGAAAATGTCACATTTGGGTCCAGTCTCGCGACTGGCGGGCCCTGAAATCTGTGGCGAGAAGAGCCACAAGCGCTACTTTTGATACACACGGCGGGGCTGCGCTGGGAATGTAATTCAGTCCAGTCAAAAGTGACGACCTCTTTGCTAAGTTCTCAGCCTTCCAGAAAGTCAAATTCGAGGACTTTAAAGTTATCTGCAAGACGATTTCTCACAAAAGTACGACGCGTCGTTAAAGCTTCAGTCACCGTACAGCCAAAGTTTCAAGGAATATTTTGACATTGTCAATTCCAAGCGTGAAATAAGTTGGTGAGAAAACTCCAATGTAAATTATAACCATGTAACCCACCCATTTTTTTGTTTTTAGATGAGCGAAATGAGTCTTCATCAGCAAGGTGACATTGCATTTTGTAATCTTTTTCCTATTCGTGTCACAAAACCGCTAACTAGCGGTAAACTGTGTAGCGAGGCTTATGACCAGGCGCGCTCCGTTCTATTGGATTTCAGGAATTTATTTGGACTTTGTTGAGTGTTGCACAAAGTTAAAGAAAAAAAGCAAAAACCCAAACCCGAATGTCTGTGATGTCACACGTTGGCTCTCTGAATCTTTTGTGCTACATTATCAGAGAGTCAAATTTGAAATCAGAGAAATTAAACATTTTGTGGGCTTTGAAGTACTTGTTCAGAAGTCTGACAATTCAAATGAAATAGTCCGAGTCTTTCCCACTTCCTATTTGTTTTGTCGTCAAATGTGTTTGCGCAGCAAAGTTGGACTACGTCCTGTGATAAGGTTGAGGCTAAATCATGACTCATATTTAATACGCCTCCCCGTAATCAGATTGAAGGTCAACTGACGACTGGCATGTTGAGGCCACAATTGCCGAGCGATACGGTTTCTTTTTTTCCATTTTTTTTGGGCTCATATCGTGACCACAATACTACGTCCCTTCAGACCTGCAACACAAAAATCGTCAATCCCTTTATTGATTGATTCCGCATTCCAATTAAAATACAAGTGCTTCCCCAAATTCCGAGCCTAACTGGTATATTGTTCAACCAAGAGAACCAATTTCTGATTGCTCAAACAGGTAAGATTATTGATATTGTCGTTGTACGATCGCGAACCTGCGTCGGCTGCGTGAAAAGCCTTTTACCACTCGGGCCGATAAATCTCAATCCACGGGAAATTTGAATCCCAAAAGTACACAATTGGCTTCCTTTGACTAAATCCAATCAGAAACGTGCTGACTGGTCATCACTGCAATGTTAGTGATTACACGTGTAATTCATATTGTTGGCCTGTTAAAAAAAAAAAAAAATTCCAACATGTTTTATAAAAATTGCATTTGGTTTCAAATACAACTTAATCGTCTACGTTATTAGGTTAACAATATCCTTTGGTAGACATTTTTGGTGCAGGGCGACTGATTGTGAAAGATTGTGACGCTTCCTGGGAAATGGCCCGACGGGGGCCATTCCTTGCGCCAATATCGACACCAGCGCGCGCATACGCCGCCTGTCCGAGCCAGGAAGATGCAACGGCGACATCGCGATGTTTTGCGGGCGTCCGTGCCGGCCCAAATCTTTGCCCACTTTGCGATTCTGGTTCTAGTTGCAAGTTTGAACATCTTGCGATTACAGTAAATGCAGCCCATTGATAGGCAAACATCATTATGACAACAAAATTATGTATATATATATATATATATATATATAGAGAGAGAGAGAGAGAGAGTCCATGATAGGGGGCACCTTTGATCCCCGCACAAGACGTTCCAAACAAAGGGTTTTATTATCCAAATATGAAATAAAGCATTCAAAGTTGACGCTTGTAACAATAAATATTTCGATAAGGGAAATGCTGCTGTTTAACCCTTGTTTCCTTGTGGATTTTTTTCTTTTTTTTTATTCAGACACACCCTCATGCTGCTCTTCCTGTGCTTTATCAATTATGAATATCATAAAAAAGTGACTCATGATCGTAAACGACATGCCCGAAATCCCTTTTAAAGAATCCGTGTTTGCTCGCGGTGGCGAGGCAGCGAAAAACAAATGCAATCAAAAGCGGCCCACGTTTCCCACGGCAAACTCCCCAAAAAAAAAAAAAAAAAAAAAAATACAAGACAGCGAGGTGAAGCGAGTTCATTCCCAAGTATTGACACTGTTGCCTGGGGGGGGGGGGGGTGTTTCCTGCCAATCAGACGCGCTTATGTGGAACACTCGCTCACGTCCGCTCAGCGGCCAGTTAGGCCCACACTGCCAGAAAATGGAGCAGAAGGTTCATTGTGTGTGGGGGGTGGGCAAAATATGGACTTTTTGGGTTTTTTGTTTTTTTTTTTTTTACGAAGCCCCTCCACTTATCACCTACTGGCATTTATTCTGTTTTTGGAGTAGGAAAAAAAAAGCTGTAATGTTACCGTAACATTCATATGACATCAAGGGGGAAAAAAAAACTACGAGTGATTATTATTATTATTTTTTTAACAAGGTCGTAATCTATACAGGAACAAAAACATTTTGTTGGTGGAAAGTGGCAGTGCATGATATTTTTACAAGATAAGATTTAAAAGTACAACTTGATTCTCATATTGCACACTATTCTGGAAAAACAAATGGCTATTTTCTCCCCTGCAAAAAACTGGACAATATTTAAAAAAAAAAACTTTATTGTAAAAACAAATAGGACTTTGTCTGGAACAATACAACCTTTTGTTCTTTAAAAAAAGGCAGGAAGGGCTTATCTGTTGATTATCTACTTCCATACTTTTTATCCAACTTTTTCAGTTTTAGTATTTTTTGTCTTTGTGAATCATTTTTGAGCCCCTAATCTTGTGGCCCCCATTTCCAGGCCGTTGCAGATCAGATAACACAAAGAGCAAAAGCATCTGATTTCTTCGAAACCTTTTCCAAGGTCAAGCCCCCCCAAAAAAAATACTTCATATCCCCTCAAACTATAGGAGCTAATACATTTTAAATAGAAACGGATATAAAGTGTTGCCTTTTGAGGACTCAAAACACAAACCTTTTTTTTGTGAAAATACCGACATAAATGAATGAAAATGAAGAATGTACCAGTTCAGTGTTGGCGTATCCCAAAACAACCATTGGCAGTATATAATAACGTTTCTACGGATGAAGCGTATCCAGCAAGATGTACATTTATGAAAACCTTGTCAAATTTGACAGTCTGACACGTTATATATGAAATCATAAATTCCACACACGGACAAAAACAAAACAACTGTTGTAGCGTTTGTGCAACAAACGGGATAAATTGATTGTGTACGTTAAATTTGAAATCCACAGACGCCGAAACCACATTTCTTGACATTAATCTATCTCTCGAGAAAAATGCAAATCTGAGGCCTGAGCTGCTAAATGCGCAAATTGGCCCCAACGATTATTCCGATCCCGGTCATCCTGTCAGCTGATGAGCAAAGATTACTTCTTGTTGTTGTTGTTGTTTAATGAGAAAGGACAAACAATCGGGTGTCATTGCTTGCTCCTGGGACATAAACAGCTGAGGATATTATATAAAAGCTGCGATGAGTACAACACAGGAAACGCTATGGACAAGTATCTGTTCCATGTGATGGTGTGTGTGTGTGTGTGTGTGTGTGTGATGGTTGGGGGGGGGGGGGCACGGTTTATTAAGTTCATAAAATGTATTGGAATGCGCTACAGACGTGCTGTTTTAATGACGCACTGTATAGTTCCAAGAATGAATGTTGAAAGACGGGCCTTCATTTCATATTTTTTTTACACTGTTAATTGTCCTTACAAATGAAACTTAATCCTTAAAGTGCCACTGTCATGAAATGCAAGATTTTTTAGTATGTTATTGGGGGGGGGGGGGCAGCCGGAATGGACCAATTCTTTTTTTTTTTTTTTTTCATCACGCAACATGATTTTGACGTATTTGGCTTTTTGTCACTCCCGCCATGAAAATCCTCTCGAGGGATTCATTTTGGAGAAGAAGCAGGAAGTGACGTTAGTAACAGACGCCCACTCAAGCGATCTCGTCTGTTTCTACTAGTTTCACCTGCTGGAAGGTAGCTCGTTGTTCCTTTGTGTTAGCCAAAATGGCGGCTCGTTGTACTGCTGGATATTGTTGGAACACTCGGGAGGATGGATTCAATCTTTATACTTTTCAAACAGACTCTGTTTGTCGTGAAAAATGGATTGCACGGGTGCATAGGACGAGAGCTTTGTGGGTTCCAAATGACAGCTAGGTGTGTATACAGCTACGAAAAAAAATTAATAGTTGGGGGGTGGGGGGGCGTAATCCGTCTCTCATAACATAACAAAGGATCCGTGCACGTAAGTCAGGGGTGCTAATTGTGTCGATGTACCCGTCGGCGCCGAGCACAGCTTCGGACGTGGGGCACGGCTTCGGTCGGGCTGGCTCATACACACTGTCTGGGGGTCTGTTGTGAGTTAGAAGTGATCCGCATATCATCTAAATATGGCTCGAAACGATAGGGTAATATCGCCCCGGTCACTTCACTTGATTGCGAGATGTTCTTTTCTTTGAAAAGAGCGTCCGAACATCAGACCGTTCAAACTTCTCAAAGATGTTTGAAAGCCTCGCGTGACGGGAAACGCTTTGCTTCAATTGTATGATATGCCGAAAAGCGCCAGTTTGATTACGTTGCCGGGGGAATTGGAAACATCTGATGGCGGAAAAAGGGATATTTGCGAGTACACGGCTTCAGGAGCCAATGTCAGGGTGTACCTTACCTAGCGCTGGCCAACATGTTGGAATTTGTTTGGTGAAAAGAAAAGTACATGTAATAAGCCTTAACCCTTCCTTGAAGTATCTGATGATGGAAAACTGGTGATTTGCAGTGCGAAAGGCCAGTAGGGCAACTTTAGGATGGCGCTGACCCGGTGGCGTTGGCCAAAAAGCTTCAATGTGTTCCGTTGAGAGAACCTGGAGGCCTTAGGGCAGGGTTAACTTTGCCACACCGAGGAGAATCAATACGAGGTCGATTTCAAACAAATGACTACTCAATGGGCTGCTACGCAAACAATTACAATTGAAGGAAAATAATATCACATTCCGAGGACCAAAATGCAATTTGTTGTGAGTCTTTCAATGTTTCTTGAACTAAAACAACAGAGCTTGGCTACTATTGGGTCGTAGTTGAGGAAATTCCTCAAAGATGACGTCTGAGCTACGTTGGAGGTAGTCAACGGCCAATCAAGGCTATTCGAGTGCACTTAGCGAAGGGCACTGGCACACATTTAGCGTGTTATTCTTGACCGTTATTACCAGTCGCACAAATTCCTCACCTAATGGGGGTTGTTATAGTCTCAATATCAAATGCTGACAAATATAAACTGGAGGAACAAAACAGTCTCAGCGAGGCGACGGAGGCAAACATGTAGATGTACAACTCCAGCGGCTTGCTATGTGATTTTTTTTTTTTTTTATCATTTGGGATGGGTCGCTTTTCCACAGGATTCCGACTGACCTCAGATGCATGTCAACATTCATTTTGCTGAGATATTAAAATCAAAGATAAAATATGAATTCGAGGCACAAATTTAGAAGCTACACGTTGCATTATTGTCTGCATTACATTTTTCCAAATGATTGTCCATTAGTGAAATGTTAGCTTCAGCATTAAGTGTTAGCGAGTTGTGTATTTTAATAGTTGCTAATCTGCCCTCTTGACAACTATTGTAGCATAGAGTGCGAGATATACAACTGTGTACAACTATGCGTATTGATACAGTACAGGTATATTAGGACATTATGTCACCAGAAAACTCGTGACTAGCGGAAACGTGCCAGCACTTGAAATGGCAATTTTCTGTTGGTATTTTCGCGACATTTACTGTGACTTTATTCATACACGTAGATTGTAAACGATAGAAATGTTTTATTCCATTTACTGGAGAAGAATATCTGTTAAAAGCTGGATATTTAAATTTTTTTAAAAAGTAGGCTAAAGTATGTTCTAGTATATTCCATACTAGAATATTCTAGCTAGATCACTAACTCATTGTAGAAACCATTGCTTGAGTCTCAAATGTCTACTTTAGTTATGGATAAAGTATTCAAGTGTTGTATTCTGTATACATAGATGTATCGGGGAGAACACTTGTGTAACTCGAGACTTAAATGTCCAAACAAGTGCATTTTACAGCCTTCTCTCAAAAGAAGTCACACCAGAAATGCCCCATTTAGTCTCAAATTGGAACTTTTCCAATAGCTTGTACACAACAAATTTGTGTTACAGTCCAGGGTTAGATAGGGTATGTTGTGCAAGTATAACTTCACATTTAGACATGAATTAAAAAAAAAAAAAAAAGTTTCTGATGGAATAGTCTGTTTCTTAGAATTGAAGGTGTGAACACGCTAACTCCAATCAAAATGATGAAGTTTCAGCTTTATTTCTATATATTTAACACAGTAAAGTATTGTAGACAATTCTTGTCGTGTAACTCCATTTCAAATCTGTTTTTGTTAGTATTTCTCAGCTAATTCGAGACAGAAGTCGTGTCTAAATATTTACAGACGGCTAAGTCGGGTGTTCGACCCGGAGAGCTTGTGACTCTCTCGTCTCCGTCGGTGCCGCCGCCGCCGCCGCCGGCCATGAATGGAGATGAGAGACAGCTCCGGAACCTTTGGATGGCTTTTATGAATGAGGACGGCGTCACGCTATCGCAGCGCAAACATCCCCCTCCGGTGCCCTTCGGCCTCTTCCACAGTTCCTGCCGAACGCGGTCCCACCGAACTCATCGACGACGCCCGCAGAGCCAAAATGGCGAACCAGCATAAACATAAACGTCGCCTCGTGCGGGGTCCTCACGCGTCGGTGTTCTTTTGACCGACACCGATCATGTTCGATGTGGGCTTAGTGACATAAAGTGGGCTCGATTTCAAACCAAGCTTCTTTTTTCTTTTTTTTTATGAATGGGGGTATGCAAATGAGGCACGATTGGGGTGGGGGGGGGTTAGACATGGCGGATGAGGCGTATCGGAAATCTCATATCCTGTGAGACTTCCCCTTTCGGTTGGAGGCACCACACGCGCCAGGAAAAGGAATAAGACACGCCGACGGGACCGCACGGCCGCCTTCGCTCGGTGTGGTTCGATGGGACGTTGGGAGAGCCCCAAGCAGGCTCGGGCGGGGGCAGCGTTTGCAAAACCGGGGGCACTGGCCAGGGATCCGTTCACAAAATGTTTCCGATCCGCCCACGCTTCTTCTTCTTCTTCTTTTTCTCCTCCTCCCCCACCACGTTTTTCCTCTAAACACAAGGTGGGCCCTTCGAGCTACCCGCGCACCCATCACGATAACGTTCCGTTATCGTTTCTAACCCTACAGAAAAAGTAGCCGAGACCAAGTTGAGCACGAGCGGGGGTGTTTGGATGTGGCTACTTACTCGTTTGGGTGCGTTTCTTCTTCTGTCATGTTTCCTCGCTTCACCTCAGGTCACGTAGCGCGGCGGATGCGTTCCTCCTCGGCCTCGTCATCGCGTCGACCCCCGCTCCAAAATCCACATTCATCACCAAAATATCCTCCTGGAAGTCTTTTGTGTACAGCGCTTCTCCTTCCTCCTTCCTCGTGCTCGTCGGACAGCTGCTTTCGGATTGCAAATGTCGACCCCCGCCTCCTCCGACGTTTCAGCGGGGCCAGCAGGTAGTGTTAGTCCGACGCAAGCCTTTCCTCCCCCCGCCTTGCGGGACAATGTGGGATTCGCCCTCAGGTGCTAGCTGGTGCTCGTTTTTTTTGGTTTGTTTTTAGGCGATTTTGCCCCCCCCCCTTTCCGCTCCACACGACGACGACGACGGTGGTGGTTGGTGCGATTGTAAATGTTGTAAAGCGCCTTATTGGGGTGGCCCCGCTAGAGCCCCATCTCTCTCTCTCCTCTCTCTCTTTCTCTCTTTCTCTCTCTCTCTCTCTCTCTCTCTCTCTCTCTCTCTCTCTCTCTCTCTGCGAGGCGGCCAGGCGAGCAACCCGAGTCGCTCCAGCGATGCTGGGGGAGGGAGGATGGGAGGGGGCGGGAGCCTGGGCGGAAGTGCTGACGTAGACGCCGCATGACCCCCCCCCCACACTCACCACCGTATCATTTTTAAGCCATTGCACGTAAAAATAACACCAATCACACCATCGGTTATAGATTTGTAAATTGCGTCACCTCGAGAACAATCGTGAAACATTGACTTTGAGTTATGCAATAACTTTTTCGATGACTTGAAACAACGGAGAGAAAAGTGCTCCCAAGATGTTTTGCTTTGTTTTGAGAAATTGAAGCGAGCTTGTACTGGGAAGAAAGTAAAAATCAATTGAAACAACATTTTGAAGAGAATAAGGGGGAAAAAAAAAATTAAAAAAAGCAAACTCGGCTTGAAATAACTACGAAAATGTTCATCTTGTGTTTTTTGAGATTAGAGAGATCATTTTTGGAATACTAAACGCTGGTGTTTTATTGACGTAACGAATCTATCCGCCGTGCATCATTTTCGGAACGGACGACATCAAAGTATTTGCCCAAATCAGGCGACGGATTTCGGAGTATTTTGCTTCCTTGAGTCTGCGTCGTTGTCACCGTCGCAGCTTCACTCCCTCATCAAGTGTCAAATTTCGAGCCATCAACCAACATTTTTCCCCCCTCATTGTTGTCATACACAAAGATGGAAAATTTTGGACACAGTAAGGAGAAGAAAAGAAATCTAAGTAAAAAGGTGGCGGGAAGCTCAACTCTAGTCGGGAGATGCTTGATTGGGATGAACTTTGCCCAAGAAGGAAATTTGCTTTGAACACGAAATGTGGATGCAATCGTTCAAAAAAAAGTACAGAAATAAAATAAGTGTATTTGTGCATAGAGGAATATATGTACTGCATATCAATGCAGAATATGTCAAAGTTGTAAAGTTATTGTGCATTTTAGCTACATCCTGATACCTTTCCCGAAAGCCCAGCAACACTTTTTCGGCCGTCATGTTTCATATATTTCGTATCTCCCCAAATTTGTTTTCTCCCTGAAGCATTTTTTGTTACTTAAAAAACACACACATATACACAAATTCTTTTCAATGTATATATTTACTTGAAAACCAAACATGTCTGAATGTAATGATTTTGTTTTTGTATCCGAAACACAAAGATAATGTTAATTTTGTTGTTTGTTTTAATGGTAGACATGTTGGATCCATTGCGGTACTTGTGAGGCCTTGGGCGAGGTCAACGCTCAGGTCACCTCCCTGTGTGGCAACATCCATTTCTGAACTTCATGTGCATGATCGTAGGAAAAAATAAAAAATGGATCAAAGCAGTTGATCCTTGTACTGAGACAATTGCTCTCCGTCTTGATCTTTTTCACAGCTTTTTAATCCTCTTAAAGTCGGAGCACACTCGATGTTTTAGCGCCCGAGTTTACAGACGCACTAAACACAGGACTGCTTTGTTTGTTTTTGTTTAAAAAAAAAAAAAAAAAAAAAAAGGGGGGGGGGGCTGGGTGCCGAGATCAAGTCTGGACAAATCCTCAGACGGGATTTCAATCAGAAAGTGCGATGTTGTGGCGCCCTCTACTGGCCGTGTTTGGCCTTTGCCAAACGCAGTGCTCAAGTACCGCACAGTGGGCTGGAGCCTTCACCCGCAATTTAGTCACAGTCCATCCACCCATTTTCTTTGCCGCTTAACCTCACAAGAGTCGCGGGCAGTCTGTCCAATCTGTCAACTGGCAGAGGAGGCGGGGTACACCCTGAACTGGTCGCCAGCCAATCGTAGGGCACGTGAAGATGGACCACAGTCGCACTCACAATCACACCGCGACGGGGCAATTTAGAGTGTCCGATTTAATGTTGCATGTTTTGTTTTGTTTTTTGTGATGTGGGAGGAAACCGGAGTGCCCGGAGAAAACCCACGCAGGCACGGGGAGAACTTGCAAAGTCCACACAGGCGGGGCCAGCATCCAACCCGGGTCCTCAGAACTGTGAGGCCAACAGTTTACCGGGCGCTCCACCGTGCTGCCCGAGTCGCAGTCCCAATTTCAAATGTTTTTTTTTTTTTTTTTTTTCAAGTAGGAAAAGTAACAGTGTACAGTCTGGTACCTTTAGAATATGTACAATTGGATAGAATGTAAATAACTGGCACAACATCTGTGCTAGTTTTGCATTGCGTGTTATTCACGGGTCATGCGGGCCGGTCCGATCCAGGGAGGATGTTCTCCTCTTTGTTTTCTTTCAACCTCAACCGAGATATGCGAGCAACATCTCGAAGGAAGCACTTGGTGTCTTTAAAAAAAAAAATATATATATATAGATATATATATATTTTAATTGTTTATAAAATCACCATTTAGTGCTGGTAGTTAACAGTTTTGCTTGCAGCTCAGGACAAAAAAAAAGAAAAAAGAATTGGAGCCAGCGATAGCAAGCACGTGGCAGGTTGGGGCAACTGGCTACAACTTCTGCTTCACAGTTCTGAGGTCCCGGGTTCCATCCCGGCCACCACCGTGGCTGCGTGGCTTTTCTCCAAGTGGCCACTCCAATTTCCAAAAGATGCTTTCGTTCGTTGGATACTACAAATTTCCCCGTCAGTGTGATTGTGAGTGCGACGGTTGTCCGGCGACCAGTTCAGGGTGTACCCCACCCGCCTCCTGAGCGTTGACAGCTGGGACCCTCGTGAGGATAAGCGGCTCAGAAGATGGATGGATGATTGAACTGTGCTCTCACGAGGTCATACTTGAGCGCTTTCCTCTTTATTTCTGATGTCGTTTGACACTAAGTTGAAGCCTGCTGGGGGCTTCGTTTGTCGGTGGACTCCCACTCGGAACGCATTCATCAGCCGTGACTCCGTGACCCCCTCCCTGTCCCCATTTGGGCCCCCCCCCCAAATGCAATCCTTCCACCCAGCGTCTCCATGTCTCGTATCAAGTCTTTCCCTTCGAGCCCCCCCGGCACCCCTTTCACCGTTTTTAAAAAAAAACAACAAAACACTAACGACCCCCCCCCCCACTCAACCACACACAACAACAATTCTCTTACCACAACAGCCCACATCCATGTGATCAATGAGGTCCCCCGCAGTGTGTGGTCAGGGTTCAGTTCTTCCGGGTTGGAGGCCATTGAAAAGTCAGCGGGTCCAGAAGACCCCAAACACGCACACACCTTGACTGCATAGCCAGCCTCGTCCGCCAGGGGGAGACAGACACTCATGTTATGCCGTACAAGTTTGCAGCGTCTGCTTTCAAGAATACCTCCAGGAAATCTCAGAAGAAGAAAAAAGTTTTAAAACTATAGAAGCAAAATAAGATAAAAAAAAAAAAAAGTTAAATTCATACCAAGTATAAACGCTAAAAACTTTGAAGAATAGAAGCAATAAAACAGTCACAATAATACATAAAAAAATAAAACCCCAAAAATAAAGGAAAAAAGGTAAATCCCCCCAAAAATGAAAAAAAAAAAATTTTTTTTGCAACAGTAAAATATGAAACGTAAATAAATGAAGGTGTGAACTTTGTTTGTTTAAATGATAGAAATGTGAGAAATTGTTAATGCCTGCCTGAGAAAAGTTGATAAAGTGTTTGGCTAGGAGTTTAACGGACTTAAAAGAAACAAACAAAACCCATAGTAATGCTAATAAAAAAAAAACATAACAAACTACCTGCGAACAAATGAAAAATCAACTTTTTCTACACGGATTTCACTTAACGGGTATTTTTGCGGAACAATAAAACGAAAACCGGGGCCCACTACTTTTAAATGGACGAGAATGAAATATTAAAAAGAGCCATAGATTATCTATCGAATGGACAGTCCATTTGAAAATTCTTTTATAATCGCAACATAAAAATGCAGTTTGTATTGGTTCGGGGGAGGCGGGTCAAGGCCATCAAAGGCACATTTGTCCCCCACACCCCCCACCCGAAAAGCTCCCAAGCTAAATCATTTTGACGTCTCCAGGAAACGAATGCAAGCATGTAAATCAACGTCCTGTGAAGTGATATGGACGCACGACCGTGTGTGTGTGTTGCAGGTCACAAGTGAGGTCATCAGTGTTTAGTCTGCGCTTTTGGCCCGAGTGCCGGCTCCGCTTTTCCGTTTGTCTCGCTGAACCATTTCAACGTCCGCCTTTATGTTTGGAGTGCACTGTACTGTGATCAGAGTTTCAAACTTTATCTGCACGTTAAAGCCTTAAATTGCTCTTTGGATTCATACGGGAATTTTAGTAAGAAATAAGTAAAGACAAGGTAAATTGATTAAAAAAGTCAGCTTTGGTGCTGCTGTTTTGGTTAGTCACATTTCAAACGGGTTATCTTTGATGTGTGTGTGAACAACAGTGACTCGTCATTTGTTCGCCGTGTCCTCGAACCTGCACCAGAGACTCAAAACCTCCACTTTGGTTTTCTGCTTCCAAAATTCGGTGTTGGGGAAACTGTAAACACCGACGGAACAGTAAACACACCAGTGAGCGAGGAACAAACTAATATGAAGAAAACGGGCCAGTGCAGAAATTTGGAGATTGTGGCGTGCAATACACACGACAGCAAGTGGGTCAGCCAATATTTTTTCTCTTACTGCGATCCCCAAATATTCCGACTTGCGCATTTGATTCGCCGGGAGCGCGAGGGTAGCACCAAAACGGGCCGCTGCAGCAAAGTGGAGACAGTGGAGTACAACACCGAGTAAGTTAACATTAGCGTGTGTGTTAAGTGTTTTCTTTGATGGATGTCAAAGACGGGATAGCGACGGCGAATGGCCGCTAATGAAGCGGAGCCCGGCACAAAGTGAGTCCAAAATAGATGGCAACAGAATAGATCCATCCAAATGAATTTAAAAACATCTTCGGTCGACTCGCTGGGCTCTTTGAGTACATCAAATGCAATAAACAAAGAGGACCATTTGGGACCCCCCCCCCCCCCCGGCCCGTGAGCTGTTTGACAGGACTGTACATCATACTCTGGGGTGGCTTCTAATTGCAAGTGACGGCTCTGCGTTTCTTGCGGTGGTCAGCGTGGATTCTGTTGGGGGCGGGGCGGGTGTTGTGTTCTGGAGCCTGAAGACTGGGACGCAGACGGACAGCGTCTGCGCCCCCCCCCCCGGAACCGCTGCGAGACTTGACGTTCTGCTGTGGGAACGCCTCAGTCAGTGTTTGGACAATTCAAGGTTCAAGGAGCCCGTCCAAAGTTCAAAGATCTGCATTTTGAAAGCCTCCGGCCGCCATCTTGGCGCAGCGCGTCATCCACTTTTGTACGCGCCCAATTGACACTCGGCCGACGGGCTCTCCGCTGCTCTTAATTTCCCATCAGACAAAAGTGCATTCGATCCATATAGAAATGACAAAAGTAAGCAGACGTTCTCGACACTTTTGACGCTGCAGCTTTGAGGTCCGCAGTCTCCACTTTGCCGCCTTGGCCCGTTTTCTTTCGTTCTTTCCCGAGTCTCTTCTTGACCCGAAATCCTGCAGCATTATCACACACACTGTTGGAAACTGGAACTGACCCCCCAATATGGTGCAAACGTCGGCATTAGCTTTTGTTAGATGTAGTTTGATACTTCGCAGTTTCCACTTTGCTGCGGCAGCCCATCCATTTTCACACCGTCCGTATTCTTAGCCTATTGTTATGCTTGAGGTTACACTGCTAGAAATGACAAACAAATCAAAACTCTTTCTCTGCTGGACACTGCAGTTATGGACTCTTAGAGGCCGCGACGTTCGATTCCGCCGTCTCCACTTGCCTCTTTTTGAACAAAATTGGCTTGTTTGCGTATATAGGCTGAAAATGACAAAAATGCTAACGTTAGCTTAGCTTCTTTTTGGAGCGTTCCACTACACAGTCCTTCGCTCTCCTCTTTGGTGAAAATTGCCTCCCTGCCAACGTTACTGCGGTCATTCGCCTCCATTGCTTTTTCCTTATTAGTGTGTCGTACTTCCTTCTCGACCGAGTCAATAAACACAAAGCAGTATTAATTAGCCTTTTGCCCAGTTCCACTTTCAACTCGTCATCAAAGTCGCGTCCGGTGCTGAGCCGCCAATCAGCGCCGGTCCGCCTTGTCCGCTTGTTTGCTTTGAACACATTCTCGAGGCTGAGCCGGCATGTCTTGTGTACGCCGCACATGACGAGTTCCAAACATTTGCAATTGCTCATGACAGATTTGACATAAACAGCCTCTCATCTGCCCGCCTGGAGCTAAGAAAATGCACTGCTGATCAACCAAGCTGACTTCATCTCCCTGTTAGATTTCTAAACAAACCCCCCCCCCCCCCAACCGCACACGCACACAAACCCGTTGTAATTCCTCACAAACACGAATGGCCTCACAGATGTCGTACGCCCGTCACTTTTCCAGATTAGATGTTCGGCATCAACTATCAAAGCCAACAACAGCGGAAAGTCTTTTAAAAAAAAAAAAGTGTAATGTGTGTGTGTGTGTGTGTACGTGGACCCCCCCCCCCCCCTCCTCCCCGACCCTCTAAATCGGCCCCTTTTTGTTAGAGGGTTGCTCCAGGAGAGCGTGATGATGGGGCCGCATCGATGTTCGGATTAGGCCACGCGTCCGTGATCAAGCGCTCAAACAGTCGATGAGAGCGCAAAGAAGACGCTCGAATCTCCGCCGGCTGGACGGGCCTTTGCCCTTTTGTCACATGCGCTTTCTTGTCAAGTGTCAAAGACGCAACGAGTAGCCCGGCACTCAGGAGAGCTCCGGCCAGCTTGAACCCGCAACACAAATGTTAGTGTTTCATTTACAGTTGATATTTACAATCAAATACGCGCGGCAACAATGTGTCATGGCCTGCACTTGTCCTTACGTTAGCATGCGACGTACCATAGACGTGACCATAGCCTAACCGGCTGACTGACTACCTTCTTGACCAAATAGCTAACTCGCAAGCTAGCTTACTGACTAACTAACTAGTTGGCTAGCAAACGTACTGAGTAGCTAACTGGATAACAAACTAGCTAACTAACTCCAACAAACTGTAACTGACTAGCTAAATCACTGACGTGCTCGCTAACTGGCTAATGAACTAAGCACTCAACTACAGTAACAAAGTGATCAACTTTGGGGTTTAGCTCAGCGGATGTCGCCGATCTTTGCCTCGTGCAGAGCCGCGAGTGTGAAGGCCTTTGAGAATCTTTTGTGATGTTGACTTTACAGATAAACTTGACTCGACCGACTGAGCGAGTGACTTAACTAACCCACCCACCAAAGTACTGCACGACTAACTGACATTATTACCAGCTAAGTAGCTGACTGACGAGGATATTGACGGACTAACTGACTGATGAAACTAATTTGACTGTCCAAGACCGACTAATATCAACGTCACTGACTGACTAACCGACAACCTAACGGACTGACTCGGTAAAGTGACTGACAAACCAACTATCTGACGAACTGACCTACGAACTGACAACCTTAGTCAGGTGACAGCCAAAGCGACAACCTAACGGACTGACTGACTAACGGAGCAACTGACAACCTCACTGGATTCAAGAACTCGTTGACAAGCCAACTGATAACCGAAGCGAGTCGAGCCAGCTGACTAAAAAAACAAAGCAAACCACCGACACGGATTTGGCTGAGGTAGCAAAACAATGAGAGAAATGGAAAGTCCCATTGCATACTTACTGAGCCAGTACACGGTCGTACCGGTGCAACAAAAACAAAAGAACAAAAGGAAAAAGGGAAAAGGCGTCCGTCCATTCGCAAGTTTTGCCTTTTTTCATTTTCACCCCGACTTGAGCGCCGGCGCGCCGCAAAACTGTTGAAATTGGCTGCCGGGTTGGTTTCGCTTTAGCGGCCTGTCAGCCTGAGGTGGACGTGTGAAAAGGTAATATCGGATCCGCTTTTATTTTCACTCTTGAACCCCCGATCCCACTTTTTCTTCTTTTTTTTTTTTTTTTTTTTCCCCCTCACTCCTCAGCGCCCGGATGACGACTCGACTTTGTCCTTGTCCACGCCGTTCAATGACGACACTTTCAAGACAATTCCTGCTGGTCGTTTTTTTTAAAGTGCTTCTTTGCCCAAAGCGATAAAATGACAGACTATTAAATGGGTGGGGGTGGGGGAAATAAAATCATATCATTTTACATCCCTCTGGCATTTCTTAATTTCTGTCAATCATCTGTCGATGAAACCAAAGCGCTCTCTTACTTTACGTACATCCTCCGTTCTCGGTTTCCATTTTGTGCTCATGTTTGCAGAGAAACTAGAACAAAGTGTTACGGTTCAAATTCCGGAAAGAACGCACGTTTAGCTTCACGAAAGATTCAGAATTTTTCCTGAACGTGAGCGTGAATGCTCGCTTGCCTACACGCCGTGTGCCACGCCAGCGGCTTGCGACCAGTCCAGGGTGGGTGTCGGTTTTCCTCTGTGCCGCTCGATCGTCTCACGAGTGCAGCGAATGCATGTTGAAGTCCTGTAAAATGCGTCGCGCGCCGCAAACCCGAACCAGCTGACCACTGTTCAGTTTGGTGTTTGTAGTTAAGCTCGCCGTCACGAATATTTCAACCCTGAGCGGACTTCGGCAAATGTCACGTCTCGATTGCGCTCGCGGCGGGCGACGCCCCGACCCGGTCGCTAGCCGGACGCGTTGCCATGTTGCACGTACGCTCGGATTCACACTTGTGATCATTTCAATTCTTCAAAAGATGAGATGCAAAAGTCGCTCGATCGATCAAAACAGATGCCGTCGGGCCTCGTTGACGCCGCTGACACGTCAATCGGCGCCGCTCCCGCCCGCCGCTGGGTCGAATTGGAAAAAACACCCGTTGGTAAACAAAACAAGCATCTCTCAGGGGCCGCCGTTAATCACGCGTGCGTCCTCCCGTGTCACGGGGCAACCCGATTTACCCCCCCCCCCCGTCCCCGACTCCTCGCTGATTAACTCCCAACGAGGAGCGCAGTCCCAGGCGGGGGCGCAATTAGCTCTTAAATAAAACGCTCGAGCAACATTTTCATTAGACAAAGCCGCTTGAAGTGCAGCAACCCCTCGTTGGGGGGGGCTGTTTGCTAAGAAAGCCCTCCCAAGTGGGGGGGGGGGGGGGTCTACTCAGGCCGGGGAAACGGAGAGTTTGTTTCTGGTGAAGAAGGAGATCCAACGCCTCCTCCCTTAAGTCGGCCATTGTAGAGGGCGACACTCAACTGCGCCATCGCCTTCCATGCGAGGGACCAGACAAGCGTTAAAAACGGCAAAACGCGCCTCAGCCGAGCGCTAGCGACGCATCCAAAATGGAGTTTTTTCAGTTTTCGGGTTTTCTCTCCACTTCATGGGAGTGGGGAAAAATATTAGTGGAGTTTGCTGGAGGGGACTCCGTCTTTGTCTTTGTTCTCCAAATTGTACCGCAACTCTTCCTGGTGGTTTTTTTTCTCTTCTTTTTACATGAACAGCAGCTGTGAGCAACGTTCAGAATGACATTGACTGTTAATTATTGTTTTTCATTTGAAAGACAGCCGTTCCCCAACCTTTTGACAAATTGCTTGTAGCGTCAGTAAAGCCTTTTACGACAGTGCCAGATTGACGCTGGCCTTGAGGAATTCCAATGAATTTCCTTGGGGCAAAATCCATTCCAAGTCCAAATGTTACTATTTTTCTTTCTTCCATTGAAAGAATTTATCGTGTTTTTTTTCTCTTTCTTAATCTAATGCTGTTCTTGCTGTAATTTCTCATTTTATTGGTCTTTAAAGACATCTTTGAAAGAAACTTTCTTCTCCTTACTTTGTCAACATACATTCTTTTCTTTTATTTCTTAATGTGAGCACCCAAAAATATTTTGGGCCAGTGTGCAGGTTTTTTGTTTTTTGGTTTTACTTTTGCTTGCATCGATTTTGCTTTTGTACTTAAGTGCATGACAGAGGCTGCACTTTTCTACTTTTGTACTTGAAGTAAATGTGTGGACTGTGTACTTCTTCAGTCCACAGTGCGAGTACGTACTTGGCCCCCCTCTGGCCAAATCCCCCCCCCCCCTCCCCACCACCACCACCACCACCACCACTTGGATTCCTTACTGCCTTCCAGTCGCCACAGCAGGACGTTCTTCTATCGGCCTCTGGGGGGCAGTGTAACCCCAGTGGTGAACGACTGGCCAGCAAGTCCTTCCGTTTGGTCCTTGTTGAGGGTCGACTTGAAACTAAAATACGTCGCCCTCCCTCTCTGATATTACTTGTAGTTGGACTTCATCTGGCTCATTCCCAAGCTTTTTGCTGCCCCTCAAACGCAACCAACATCTTTATCCAAAGTCTACGGCTCAGTGTCCAGTACGTAGATCCGTTTGATCACTTCTGTCTTTGACCGTCTGTTGGAAGTTTAAGCCCCGCAACCAATTTACAGCTTTTTATTTTTCATTTTTCTTTTTTTGAATTCCAAAAGTGTTTCTTCAGTTGCGTCTGTCAGCCGGAAAACTTTCGCCTTGCCGTCTTGTCATCAGCGTTTAAAGATAAACTCCTTTGACAGTGCGCAATCTCCCATCTCTTCGCCGCCTGGACTTAGACACGCCAATCAAGACGTATTCACGGTGAAGGGCCAATGACTTCCTTTTCTTAGATTCTTAGATTAGTCTGGGGAGAGAAAAAAGTTTACAGCTCTTAAAAGGCTTTGTTTTGAACCAGCCTTTGTTTTTTCTCGACGGGAATCAAAGCAAAGTTGGCAGCGGATCAGATTTTTATCCTCCTCAAGAGTGGCAGCGTGTATTGACCAGTGTGTGTTTACACTTTAATCCTTTTTGACTGATTTTCCTTTTTAAGCAGACGGGAAAACTGATGGAGGACTTTTGGGTAACTTCAGTACTTGCCGAGTTCCCGGGACCGTCGTGTCCCTGCGACTCGTTATCTTTCAATCTTCGGTGTATGTAGTTAGCGTGGCAAACCTTCCCCAATAAGTTCAGGTGCCCCGGTAAGCGAGGTGTTCTTTTGGAACGCCGCAACTCATGATCCTGCCTCACATTTCCCCGTGAAGTATGAGAAACTGTAAGGCAAACTACAAGGTTGCTGTGTCTTAATTGGGCCAATACCGTAAAAATGTGGGTGATACGAAATCATTCAATCAGATTCAGTCTTAGACATTGTCGGACCTTTCAAAGGTACAGACCCTATTGAGCGGGGTCTTCTAATGGCATCAATAAATGACCACACGCCTAAAGTAACGCTGTAACACTTACTAGCGTCCAAATAGACGATTTCAAACTTCGGTTGTTGGTATTTATAGTCCTTGGAATTTTGGCTTTTGTCATCCGATGGGATATTTTCAAAATGGCAAATCCCGCCCAAAATGTTCCTGGACTGATCGAGTTCTCTTTTGATACTTGTTCTTCCTGGAACTTAAAATTAGTTGTCCAATCAAGTAGTCCCACCTTGTACCTGGAACTGTATTTTTCTGTTTTGAATGTTTATACAGAAATGAGTTTCTTACGCTGGGTGTCCGGGCTCTCCCTTAGAGAACGGGCGAGAAGCTCAATCATCCGGAAGGGACTCCGTGTCGAGTTGGCCGGGGCATCTGATTCGGATGCCTCCCGGAAGCTTCCCTGGTGAGGTGTTCCGGGCACGTCCCACCAGAAAGAGACCCCGGGGTTGACCCAGGACACGCCGGAGAGACTACGTTTCTCGGCTGGCTCGGGAACGCCTCGGGATCCCTCCGGAAGAGCTGGAAGAAGTGGCTGGGGAAAGGGAAGTCTGGTTAACCCTGCTGAAGCTACTTCCCCCGCGACCCGACCCGGAGAAGGGGTAGAAAATGGATGGATGGATGGATAGATGGATGGATGATTCAAGTCTGGAGCAACCTCTCAAAAGTATGACTACACTCTTTTCTTGTGCTCCAATTAAATATCCGGGAACTACATTAGTAGTAGAAAGTGCAGTTCTTCTCCTCTTGTAAAGTCGCTTTGATCAAACTGCAGTTTTAAAAAAGTGCATTTTTTGCTGAAGGAATATTTTTGATACTTGGAGTTCCTTCCTCGAACTGCTCAGACACATTAAATGCGGCCAATACTCCTCCAGTCGGATATGTTAAGTGGCGGAAACTCGGCCCCGCAGGTTCCAGGACCTCTCAAAACGAAGGTCCAAGAACAACAAGGCCGGCTTTTGGAGGTTCTGGAGGCCGGATGCAAAACGGCACCTCGGCGTGACGCATATTGTTTTCCGATATATGGCTGACGGAGAGAGAGAGAGAGCGAAGATACTCGGTCAGTCCAAACAGAGCCGTAAAGTGCCGCATGGTTAAGCCTGATGAATTAATAAGAGGGAGGCAGATGGGTCCCAGGGGCATTGCGGGGGTGGGGGGTGGGGGGGCAACACGGTCGACAGACTGCGCCCGGCGTACACGTGGAAGTAAAAAGTCAGCCATTTGCATAAAGTGAATCACAGGACAAAGAGACGCATCTCCCCACTAAGTGCAAACACTTCACTTTTCCAACTCGTGACCTCATTTGTTTCTTGGGCTAATGTAGCAGCGAGTCATTAGCGCCGGTCGGCCTGAAAATGGCCACCCGACGCGGATCAGCACTCGGGGCCCGGACGCTCGTCGATCGCATCAGACGCGGAGCGATCGCGCGGCGAGCCTTCTCGGCTTTAACCATCGCTCGGCCCGCGATTAGCCGGCGATTTATCGCGGGGACGGACGGATGCGTTTTTAATCATTTAAGCGCCGACGAAGGGATGCAATTAGGTGGTTATTTTTTCCTCATTAGCCCGGCCCGCTAACGTCCTGTCGGCCCGTCCCGGGATGCTTACGGACGCGGCGGTACCTGAAAGATGCTAACTTTGAACGTCTTACTAGCTATTGAAAATCTCCCAAAGTCTCCAATTCCCAGACTTGATTGGCAGTCGTCCCCCCCCTCCCGGACTTTGATTCCAGAAAAAAGGAAATGACGTGAGAGTACAGCACACGTTGGTCACGTAGCCTCTCAATTGTCGGACTGCATTTGCGATGACGAGCCGGGACGAGATGGGGGTGTCGTTTCCGACAGGCGGACGGGTCAAGGTTAGCGCGCAATCCTCCCCACTCGGTGCGATCCGACTGCACGGTCGGGACGTGATTGTAGTTCACAATGTAGAAGGTACATTAGCGTATCGCACTTTTTATTGCTAGGGCCAGATGATGTAACTTACTTGCACTGATGCAAAGCCTCGATCCGTAGTTTGAATCTCACGAGGCTGCAGAAGATGCGCTAAATATGAAGATGCTTTGAACAAACGTCATCTTGGTTTAGTTAACCAACAGCGCAACGTTCAAGTCGGGACTATGTGACATATCGCTAACCCTATCGCATACCAACGCAACACCAATCACAATTTTTTTTTTCCAATTACCAGATCAGATCAAAAAATATGAATATGTCACAAAGTCAAATGATTATATTGACAGTGACATTTTCCAAAGGTCTCAAGCAATGAATGAGGCAACAAATAAAATCCGATAAGCGGGAACACACTCAAATTCATTTTTTCTTCGTGGCTGAAAAGTTCCTTCTGCACTGAAGCAAAAAAGTTGTCCATTTTGAACAGATCGGGTCTCTTCACATGAAGTTGACTTAAGTGTTACAGTCCAAAAAAACATCCAAACGTGTAATCTCGTGCAGGATAACGCTGCACGACTAACGTGGAACGCGGGAAGTACAAGAGGTCATCGATTTATTTATTTTTGTTTTGTTTTTTTTTAATAAATATTTTGAACGTTTTGTATCTGCGAAGCAGCGCGGCGGCATCGCCAAACGGATCCCGTCTGAGACAAAACAAAACCTCCATATTTCACTTGGTGCCGGTCAGAACCGTTTCGACTCGCGCGCTAAAAGGTCTCAGCGCCACGGTCCCAATCGCAATCGGTCCGAGTTGAACAATTGAGCGTCTCCGGGGTGGACTTCACGTGGCGGCGAAGCCTTGTCGCGTTCCTGCATCCGCGAGGCCTCCTCGCCAAAACGTGCGTGAAGGCCTCGATTCCGTAAGGACTAAAGAGGAGCCAAACTCATCGCAGATGGCGGCCCGCACGATCCCCGCAAACCCGGGCTGGAGTCTTGTGCCTGTCAGGACGATGGCGCTCACGCGTGTTTGCCTTTTGTACCCCAAATATGCACCGCAGGAAGACAGCGAAGAAGAAGATGAGGCCGGGATGCTTGGAGGGGCTCTTCCTTTATTCATTACCCAGCGGTCCGGAAGCTTTTCACGGGGGGGGGGGGGGGGTGGCGACAATGCCACTCCCGATCTGTGGCCTTCCCGTTCCGCTTGGTCTGGATGCTAACCGCCAAACAATTGCCCCTCAAAAGTAACACTGTAGGAAATTGCATTGGTTCGATTAAGTACACCTGGAAACGGCAGAGTGACCCTGAAATTTCAAAGCAAAATGGTAGACTTCCCATGTTCTTTAAGGCACGGATTCCGGAGACTTTATTTTTATGGTTCTACTCATTAGAATCCATCCATCCATCCCTCTTAACTGGCCACCCTCACTCGGGTCGCTGGTTGTGCTGGTCCCTGTCTTGGGCGACTGGCGGTGTACACCCTGAACTAGTCACCAGCCAATCACAGAGCAGATCGAGGCAACCGTTCTTAGCCACATTCATACCTACGGAAAGCGGACTACCTGGAGAAAACCACGCGGGCCAGGTCGGATTTGAACCCTGGGCCTCAGAACTGTGAGGCAGACGTGGTCACCGTTGACTACCGCACCGCCCTCATTACGGACGTCGCTACCAAATTTCACGAGCCTGAAATGGCGGCTTCAAACAAATTGGTGGACTTCCTTTGGCTTTTTTTATGGGTCCACTCGTGATAGGGTTGCCTTCCAACTGGTTCCAAAGTGTTTGTCCCCTTCAAAGTAAAATGTGCCACTTCCTGTCAGGCCGGGCTCCTTGTCCATCTACTTACGATGGAGAAGAAAAGCAAATTTCCTTTTGCCGATTTCAAATCGGGGAGGACGTCAGGGCGTCACGGCCGCGCTCCCTCGTAAAAACGTCCACTAGGTCCCGTCCGGGATCGTTTCGCGGCCCCTCCCTTCCGAGGGGGGCCCCGTCGATTGCCGCGACCTGGCACATCTCGCTCCTGACCCTTCGCGCCTCCCTCGAATCTCCCCCGCGCCGAGCCGATCAATGGCAATGCCGGGGGATCGATTCCTCGAGCTTCGGCGCCGTCAGATGGGATCGGACACGAACGAGCCCGGCGCTGACCGACTCCTCGTCAGACAAAACAGTCCAAATTGCAGGCCGCCGCTGGCACGAGTGATGAGAGGCGCTCGTTCTGCCCTTTTTGTGGGTCTTTTGTTGGCGTTTCGATTGTTGGTGAGCCGCGTGACGCACGAGGAGAAGCCGATTCGAAGAACTCGTGACGTTCCTCGTCCGTCACCCTTAGCGGCGACGGTCCGATGTGGTGCGGCCCAAAAGTGCTTCCGCATGCGGCGCAATGGAAATCCAATTTGGAGTGGAAAGCGTCAGCAAATCTTACAAGACTAACTAAGATGGCGACTTTAGTGGACAAATAATCGACGCGCAGGCAATCGGGAAACGCGCACGCCGTTGAACGCGTACTGTCAGTTGCAATGTGCGGATGGTGGGCGGTTTTTATCCCAGAGGGGGCCGCTGTGTGGCCCCAAGATTACGATGACTGCATTTGAGTTTTTTCAAGGGAGGATCGCAAAAAGCAATTTGAGCCTTTTACGTTTTTCTATGAACAGCTTTCTTGTGAGCTGTTATAACCTATTTGACATTTCTTTAGAATATAGCGCTGAGCTTCGCTTTACACACGTATGACAGTTAAGAATCCTAAAATTTGACTGAAAACGTCACTTGTAGAATTTGCAAAACGTTTACATTGGAATGAACGATTTCCTATGTTCAACTAAAGAAGTTACTTTATGGAAGAAAACGTGTACTTGCAATACTATGTGTAAAAATGGCTTTTTTTGTGTGTGTTTGTTATTTTGGGGCATACAAAAGTAAGCACAATGCATCCTGCCGCTCGGAAGAAAAGCCATATCAAGAAAGGATATAGGAGAAAAATAGCAATACACAAAAAAAAAAAAATAATAATAAAAAACCAGGAGAGAATGTGGGGGGGGGGGGGGAAGAAAGAGACAAAAACATCAAAGTTTAATTGCAAAATAAAAGGATGGCGTCCCACGAAAAACATCCTAAATGGGTCTCGTGTACCTCAGGCACTGCAAAGTGTTAACACGGAAAAGACATCAGAGGAGGAAGCAGACGGGCGGCGGGCACGCGTGGAATCCCGCATGGGAAGCGGCACTCGGTCCGCGCGGTAGCGCTGCCGGCGCCTAGCGGTACTTCCCGACGGCACCGCAGTGCAGGCCAATTTCAAAGAAAAACCGCATCAAAGATGTCATCGTGGCTGTCGTCGTTGACGTCGAAAGGGCAAGCGAGACTCCTCAAGAGCTTGTGGAGCTTTTTCTTTGGCTTTTTGTGCCATTCCAGCAAGTGTTACAATAACAAGCAACCGAGCGAGCCGCCAACAATTTTTTTTTTTGGTTCATTTCAAACAGTGTGTAAAATAAAGCAAATGTGGGAATGTTGCATAGTCCACGTTTTCGCTCTGCATTTGAGCAAACTTTGTTCAAAAAAGTCCGAGAAGACTCGTTGAATAAAGAAGTAGTGTGACCGCCCGGAGAAGCTGTAGAGAATGAATGGATGGATGGATGGATGGATGGATGTGACCACGGCATTGATACAATTACATGCTCGTGAACTTACATTTCTTCACACATTGGATTCTTTTCCCCCCCCCCCTCCCCCCCATCTAAACAGCCATATTTGTTTTGCATTCCCCTTTGGGACGTGCATCTTCCTTCCACACGGCGCTGTGCTTTGATCAACGCTGAGAGCAAGAACAAGTTGACGACGTTTAGCATGTTTATCCTCCTCGGCGTATTCCCATCAAGTTTGAAGCTGCGGGTTTGAGGCCGCGCAGGAGCCCCCGCCGTGAGAATAAACGGACACAAACAGCCCCAAACTATTTGCACTCAGCTCACATTTGAATTTCTCACTTGTCTTGACTCGATACCACACACGGGAAAAAACAAAAACGAGGATCCCTCCGACTTCCTGTACAAATACCAAGCAGGGAGCCGTTAGAGACGCATATGGCGTATTTTTTCATTTGGGGTGGGTGGGCACAAACGTGAATGACGCGCGCCTTACGCAGCACCTGGATCGACATGTTTTGCCAGGTGTGCCGCTTCGTAACTAACTGGCTTAGGCCTTCATCGTCATTCATGGGAGAGGCTCAGCGACGTGAGCCGATTTCATCATCACGTGATGAAACTCTCGCCGCACGGTCGTGTGACTTGTTAGTCAACTGGATTGAACCTCTCACCAAATCTCCACGCGGGTGTCTCGTCACCCCGGGTGTCCCGGCTCGGTCACTCGCGTTATTGCACCGTCATGATCATCATCATCGTCGTCAATAATAATAATCACAGTAATACCTATAATCCAGAGATATGATGCCGCCTGGCCGCTCTCGGCCGTAATCAATTTGCACCCCCAACCAGTTGAGCTCTTTTGGGTTTTGATCAAAAGAAGGTGAGGAGGAGCCTTCGTCTTGCGCCGTCTCGTCGGATCCGGCGCGGCTCTCGGTGGAATTCCGCTGAGGTCGGTCCGTCCGTCCGTCCACGTGACCGCGCTCGTGCGCTCCAGCGTATCGCTTTGTATGCCGCGGCATCCTTGACGGTGGGTCGCGGCGAGCGGACCGTTTCCGTCCAAACTACTTTCAACCGCGTGAACTCACCAAGACCAACAAATAAGATGAATCAACGAGCTGCATTTCGGTTGTATTCTTTTCAAGCACTCCGGGGAACATTTAGCTCCTTCCTGCGCTTGTTTTTATGTCCCTGCGTCAAACATCCAGTTCATCTGCTTCTTGCCCATAAACAAGTTTACGGCCTCCTAATACATTATCATGCCCCGTTATTATTTCGACATATCGCAAAGTTTCGGATATGTATGTCTCAGTAATGGCCTCGCGGCTCGAGGAGATGTTTTTTAATCCCAATCATCCGTTGCGCCGTTTGGAGGAGTTCACATCTATTCCGGCGTGGCACATTTAATTGCCTGAAACATTTCAAGCTGCCGGCATTAAGACGAGAGCTCTCAGGTGGCTTCTCAACGGGAAGGCTGATGAGAGGCTATATTAAGGCTGTTAAACAGCGGAAAAGGGGGGCGGGGGGGGGGGGGGTTTGGTGTGGAGCCCGGTCGGGGGGGGTGGGGGGGGTAGGGGTGGGTATCGGCCCCGAAGAGACTACAGCCTTTATTGGAAATGTAATTTTTGTTTATCCGCAATCACCTGCCGGCTCGTTTGTTTTTACGGACGCGGTGCTTATAGCGAAGAGCGGCCGGATCCTCCCAAGGATTCCTCTGCGGAGAAGCTCGACTTTATTACAAATAGGAAGCCTTTCATTGCAGATTGGACCGGCGCAGCTACGAGGAGCCTTTGCTGCTCAGGTCGCTCAAGCGAAACAGAAAAACTGAACTGTTTTAGTTCTCGCATTATTACCGTTTCCTCGGTGGCCAATCACTGGTGACCTTTTACAAACGTAGCAAACAAAAAAGCCAAAGAAAGGTCCAAAATCTCTGAAACTGATGCCACGCCCTCTTTTTGTCTCAGATTCTGGATTGTTCGCACAACAAGTGGCCCAGGTTATGGTTGATGTTTGGGTTTTTTTTTGGATCCATTGTACATTCTGGACCATTCCATCCATTCATTTACCAATTTCCTGTGGCGCATATCCTCACGAGGGTCGGGGTCGTGCTGCAGCCAATCCCAGCTGTCATCGGGCAGGAGGCGGGGTACGCCCCGGACTGGTCGGCAGCCAATCGCAGGGCACATCGACACAGACGACGGTCGCTCTCACAATCACAATTTAGAGCCTCCAATGAATGCGAGCATGTTTTGGGGACGTGGGAGGGAACTGGAGCGCCCACCAAGGAGAAAAGCCACACTCGCAGGCACGGGGGGGGGGGGGAGACATGCAAACTCCGAGATTTGAACCCCAGTCTGCAGAACTGTACAGAACTCTACAGCTGTTCCGCTTGTAACTCATCATAATGATTTCATACTTTGTTTTGTGTGTGTTTTTTTTTTTTTTTTTTTTTACGCTCGACTTCCTTTCTTTTTCCAAGAACACCGAAATTGACGAGAAAAACAGTGTAAACGTAAATTAAGGAACGGTAACGGTTGTTTCACGTCACGTCACGTCGAGAATCCCTGCGTACCAAGTTTTTATTTAATTCTCGGTATCCAAAACAGAATAAAATGGACAGCAGTACCGCTGTAAATTGAGGGGTTGCGAGGGATTCCTCAGGACCAGTTTTCGGCTTAATCCAAGGATTCTGAGGATGCACTGTAGCTTTTACTTCCAAAATGACCAAAATTGACAAAGACCACCAATGTGAACCTGACCCGAGGAACTAAGGATTCCTTTGCAGCAGTTTTTGTTTTTTTTTGGTAGCACTGTCGTCTTAAACCAAGTGAGGAGTTGCAAGGGGTGCACCTCAAATCTTCCCAGCCATCAAATTAGTTTGAAGCAAATATTAGCAAAAAAAAAAAAGCAGGACCCCCAGAAGGTCTCGTGATCCTGTTTACTTGGCGGAATGATGTCACGGCGCGCCCGCGAATGCACGTCACGGCTAATGGCTTTATCATCAGAGAACATTTCTCTAATAAGGTCAGCACCCCGCCTAAGCCCCACCCTGTTAATGATCAGGCCGGGTCGCGGCTATTAGTTTGTCCCGTGCCCCCGCCCCCACAGCCCCCCACTGTTGGGGAAGGAAGAGTTAGCCTTTGAGGAGGTAATTTGATTGGTGCCGAATTAGGGAGGTCTCTCCGGTGAAGTATTACGGCCCAGTTCCTGGCGGGTCATTGTGGCTTCCTCCATATTTCTGGCCTTGATTAAAAATTGATCGTCGGCGGAGGCAATGTGAATATATTATTGCGGCCATTATTCACCCCTGACACGTAATTGGACGGTACACACGGCTCTATTTGCACGTTTTTTTTTTTTTTTTTTTTTTTGTGCGCGCGCGCGAATAAACGAAACGGAGGCTGATCGGATGCATTTTGGGCGGTTTAGCTCAAGCCCCTCAATGCGTATATAAAAATGGAGAATGAACGCATAATCATTTTCCCGCTAATCAGTCATGACCTATTCCCATAAAAGTTAGAAATAAAGCCTTGAAATACACTGTTGGATGAAACCAACATGGATTTGGGATTTTTGCTTATCTCAGATTGTATTCCGTCCCTAAAAAGCAGCCCGAGTGTGGAGAATTCCCATAGTAGCAGTCGGCTAGCGTAGCCGCCGGGCACAGATAGATATTTAAAAAAAAAGAAGTGGTGGCTAATGCTATTTGCTATCCACCCGAGGCTTAGCGTGGTGCCATTGTCACGCCTTTTTAGCGTATTAAAGAGTGTGACAGAAGAGAGGGCTCGCACAACATGCTGTGCTAACGCACCAGGGACGCTTTCACATTCTCATCTTTAACCCGCAAATGACTTTCAGTTGCAAGCTAACACGACGACGCTTTAAACTTGACTCGGTGCTCACAACTTGTAAGATAAGACCGCAAGGAAGAAAAAAAAAAAAAAAAAACCATCAAAACTGGGGAAAGGCTTCGTTCGTTTCATTAGTGCAAGGATTATGTGCCAGTTTTTGGAGGAGGAATACAAATTTTCACGCTGAAGAATGATTAAAAACGCTGCCTAAAAAGGCTTACAGGGTGATGCTTTAAAAGTTATGCTAGCAAGTTGCACTACAGGGAAATTCCATATTGTAGGTAATTATGTTCTGAAATAACGATAGAGGGCAATCAACTAACTGATAACGCGACACGGTTGGTAACTTTACACAATAATAATAATAATAACAATGAAGTTGCACCCCAACACGCAGAAGGGACGCTACATGATAACGCCACATGGAAAGGCTGCAAGCTAATGCTCCAGGTTAACGCTAGGTTTAGCTAAGAAATGATACAAAGTTGTGACGCAACAAGGGAACGCGATAATCAGACAAACTTAGTCTTTGTGTAACGTTATTATTATTATTTTTTTTGTGCAGTTATGTAGACGTCTTGTCCGTAACCTTGGCAATATATGCTACAGCTGCATTGCCCCATGCGGGAAGGGGGAAAAAGAGCACCCACCCGCCCCCATTAACAAAGACGTTTTTTTCCTCCCAAATGGAAATTACTGGTGGAGATTAATAACGACATTAAGGCTGTAATGATGCTGCAGCGGATGAAATATTTATTAAAGATCCCTCTGCTAGCAATTAGCGTGGCATGTATTAGTTGCGCATGAGGAATGGATGGCATTGTGCCGCAGTCACCTTCGCCCCCCCCCCACCCCTCGATATTGAAACCGCATTGCTTCAAACAGCCTCTTCTCGTCTTGACAACAGCAGCCATGGGAGGTGCGTTGACGGTGGTGTACAATCTTAATTACACACACACGCACACGCACACACCTTAAGGAATGAAGCAGCTGATACGTTTGTCAGGCACGCACAGTTGAGGCGTTAGACTCACGAGGGCCGGTCCAAATGAAACATCAACTAAATAAAAACTTTGCCTAGAATTGTCCGGGGAACACAATTTTTATTGGAGAATTGTTTTTCTACCTTGCGGTTTTTCCCGACTTACACCGTCCGAAGGCTCCACTTTGCGAAGTTTTCCATTTTCATCCACAAAACTTTGAGGAGAAAAAAGCTGCAGAAGGTCAAAAGTGTTTCTGCCGGCCGAGTCGGGTGAACACAGTGGCCGCCTCGCTCGCCCAATCTCGCCGCCCTTTCAACCAAGTGAGCAATTCTAAACAAGTCGAACGAGAATGCACCAAAAGAGGCAAAACGGCGACATTCTCTTCCAATGAATGTCCCAAAACCGCTCTGTGATGACAAAAAAAAACGTGAACAAACGGGAGAGCGTTAATCGACCACGGTGCCACCTTGAAAAAATACCCACAAAGCAAAAAAAAATTGAGCAAGCTTGTCCTCAAACAATCACCAACTAAAAGCGTAGTTTGCTCGTTATTTTAGCACGGGCAGGAAGTCGGTCGGCCATCCCATTTTCCGGGTTTGGTCACGTGACGTTCCACGTCGGTGATGACGTGCAGTTGAAAGACTTGTGACGAGAAGCACTCGAGTTTCTCGAAAAAGTCGTGCGGCCAAATAATCGGCACTTCGGCACGCCCGGGGGATCGTTTTGACACGTCGATGTCCGTGCGTCGTCCTTGTTTGTGTTCGCGCCTCTCGATTTTCCGGCGGTCACCTCAGGTGGAAAACAAGAAGTGCTTTGGTCGCACGGGGTCCGCGTCGGGGTTACGAGAAAGGTCGGCGGTCAGAGCGTCTGATGGGTCCGTTTATTGTCAGCGACGTGCGACCTCCAGGAGCTCATCAACGACGTCATCCAGGCGTGAGGCACTGGAACAATATCCAAACACCAGCGTCTCATGTAATCGCAGCTCAATGCACAAAGCTGACAAAGGGGAGACGGATCAATTCGCAATATTGTCCACCCACAGCAACAAAGAGAGGACATGAAAGCGAGCACATTAAGCGACGCCATTGTATGAACTCTGCAATCAATAAACATCGGGCCCCCGAGCAAGCGTGTGCGCCTGTGCGCGTGTCCGCGAGACAACAATAGACGAGGAGATTGTTTAAGTTCCCGACAAACTTTCTTCTTCCCTCTGCATTGTTCATTAGATAGTTATCTTTAGCCCCGCCGATCGACCGGATAAGCCCTTAATTAATCTTCCCTTCTAATGAAGTGTCTTTCTGTTAATAACGCCGTCGTACCTCAGATCGGATGAAGCCAAGGCCTCGGCGCGTCTAAAAGTGGAAGTGCCGGCGGTCCCCGAAAGTTTGCGTCGGAAATATCGCAAGTCAACTTGCGGATGGATCTGATGCATCTAAATGGAAGAAAAAGTTTGAGTGCATTACGCGACGGGCCGACTGCAGAACGGCTGGCGGCTAAAGCGCTCGTGCAGGTGACGTCAGCATTTTCGCGCCGCCATATTGTCGGTCGAAGAGAGCCGCTCGACAGTGTGGCGGACGTTGAAAACCGGAGCAGAATATTCACAATGCCCGAGACTTGTTGTGCTGTCGCTTGTCACAACGGACGAGACGGATGTAAAGACCAGAAGGGAGGGATGGATTTCGCCAATTAAACTTGACGGATGGCGCCCGACCTAAATACGCACACGACTGTGTAGCGATCACTTCACTTCAGGTAGGGATTATTCTTCTCAATCGCAAATTCACAAGAAGTATTTAAAATGGCAAGTTGGCTCATTTGAGAACAATGCGTTTAAAAACAACAAAAGACAGGGAGTCGTCTCCAACATACACAGAAGCGTGTTGCGGCCACACGTTAAACTTCAGTGGACCTCTCACCGACAGACTTTTTTTTTTTTGGTTGTTTTTTTTTTCAATATGCATTGTTCTCAAATCAGTCCAGTGCGTATTTAAAAAAAATAAAATAAACCGTCAGTCACACCGAGATTTAGTAGGTTAACGTGTGGCTGCAACACGCTTCTGTGTACGGGGGCTGAAGCCTCTCCCAGCGGTTTCTTTTTTCTTTTCTTTTCTTTTCTTTTCCGTTAACGAGGAGGCCTCGCAGTTGCTTGGTTAGTTGGTCGATTCCTGATGGTGACATTGACAATGACATTCATTTTTATGGAGGGAAAGAACAACAAACGTGCAGGTGTAACTAATAAAATGCCAGATGAGTGTAAATGCAAAAAAAAAAAAAAAAAGGCATCACAATCGTGTGGAAAATGTCCGTTTGCACACGCACACACATTTGAGTGGCAACCCCCGCTGGGACCGAGAGCCTCATTTGCATGATGATGGCGGCCAGATTAAGTACATTCCAGTGCACTCAAAAGGGCCTCCTTCACGACGACGACGCACGCACGCACACACACACACACGTTTAGTTTATTATTTTATCTTCTTAATGGGAAGAGGGCCACGCGTCTTTTTGGAAGTTTAGAGGAGAGCGGATCCCGGAACAGGAGCGCTGCAGTGCGGCCGCTTTCCCCCTCGGTAAGAGCAGAAAGCGGCGTTCTGCCGCTATTAATTATAAAGTAGCTTACTCGGAATTGCCATTACGTTCGTCCTCTCGCTGCGGCGGCTCCACAATACTTTGTTTCAACTCGAGCGGACGGATCAAGGAAACCGAAAAGCGCCAGAGTCCCACACCGGGAATCGAAGCCTTGGATTGACGCAGAGATAGATGCCCTTTTTTTTTTTGGTTTTAAATCCCAGGAGGGGAATTGTTATTACGTCGGATGTATAATTAGATATGGTCAAGGCCGCGTTGGTTAATATCTGTTTAAATGGAAGTGGTTACAGCTGTCATTTCCCGGCCTTCCCTTGAAACCTTTTGGGATTTTGGGCTCGTGTGAGCTGACAGTATCGCAATACAGCGATGACCGTGATCTTCTTCTATTGGAAGAAATCTATGTATCAGACAGGATGTATATTAAAAAGGGGACTATTATGGATTTCAAAGGTGAAGCAGTTTTTGCAAGATGACAACAATATTTAATGCTACTGTACTGATACCCGTATCTTTAGCCAAACTGTACAGCACAACAGCAGGATGGATCTTTTGTCCCACAACCACAACTTTCTGTGTGTCGTCTGTCTAAACCGGGCAAATCTACTAGGAGGCGTTTGTCAAAGTATGAAACCTGAAAATGGCTGAAAATCCTGTTCAATTTTGTGACTTTTTTTCCCCGTATGTCCGACGACGCAAATGTCACTGCTGGCGCCCGATTTTGGATCCGTTTCCACGTCCGATTGAGTTCGCACGTTTTCGTAAATCGGGTCCGAAAATTGTCGTACGCTAGCCTGGTGCTGAAGTTCTGCCTTCACCGCTGACTGAAAATATGAAGTATACTTTGGTCTTTTGCGTCAACAATGTTGAAGCACTTCTCGTGTTTGAAAGGGGGCGTCGGGGAAATCTTTTGCTCGTGGTTGGATTGTTGCAAGGCTACAAAAAACCAACATTATTTGACAGACATGACATTTATGTTGGTCAAACACGAGGGGACCATTTTGAATGGTGGAAAAACCACAACAGAGCCCGTTGTTAATGTTCGACACAACGCGTTCCTCGGGTGACGGAGCTTGAGAACGTGAATAAAATGCTCCGCCTCCTAACCAGGATGCTCCATTACTGGCGGAGATCCTCGGGGTCCATTTAGCTTGGCCGCCTTGCTGCCGGGGGCTCATGAATAACCAAGGCGGCGTGATCATTCTCTACATTAAAAACTTCCACATTTAGATTTAGATCTCCCTTCCCGAACCTCAGGTAAGAGACCGCTGAAAAATTCAACAGCCTGTAGAACTTTCCTCAGCGCCCCTTTCACAAATGAAAAAGTCTTTTCACGTCTCGGCTACTTTTAAAGAAGGTCCGACGCCGGCCGCGCCCTTTAAGACGAGGTCTTCAAACTAGCCGACTCCACACCTCGCGAGGGAAGATGAAAAAAAAAAACAAAACAAAAAAACATCCTCATCATTGCATTAAAGCAATTAGACCATCTTTTCCCTAAATAATAAACCCCCAACCTTCAATATTTCATCTTTTATTCAGATTCGGGGAGTGCTTCTATAGTGAATGTGCAGTGCAGGTGGGCTTCCAGGGGACGCTTTTAGATGGGGAAAGGGGAGGGCGGGGCCAGTCCGGTAAGAGCCATTGGCTGAATAATGAATCGCTTACCTGCATCCTGAGCAGAAAAAGAAGAAGCAAATCCAGTCGGCCAAATGAGAGCAGGAGTTAATAATGAAGGTCGAAGGACGAGAGGAAAACAACGCGACTCCGTCAAAATGTGAGAAAAATGAACGTTTTTGCGCGGCTATTGAAATGCAAGTTAGACCCTTCAAACATTGGAAATAAGATGATAACCATCAATATTTGATAGCTTGCATGTATGCGAAGCATAAATGTCAGTCGTGGTCTCAAGCCGATAAGTAGAAGCGAGGAGAGTATCGGAAATATTTCGTCATTAACGTGGAGTCATCATCAAATTGCTTAAGCTCAGTCTCCATTTTCTTCCAATCCCAACACCAACGTTGCCATCGATATTATTGATATTTGGACGGACCGCTAATAGCTGCACTCAATCGGTATTTTGCGCGCCGGTCGGGAAAAGTCCTACTTCCAATGTTGTTGTTAGTTTTCATTCCCATGGGAAATGATCTACAAATAATCACTTCCCCCGACAACAACTTTACGGTCTTGTTGAAAAAAAAATGCCAAATAAGTGAAATTAAAAACGAGGCCAGCAGAATAATTTCAATCCTTACACAAAAATTGTGAAATGGTCAATTTGATCTGCAACACAACAGGAAGATTCAAATATTTTACGCGCCTAAAGACGGAAACGAGTTAACCGGGGACACGAGCTGCGGGTCGTGACCGAAACAACAAGATCCCGGATACAAGCGTTTCCTCCGCAGGGTGTCCGGCCTCTCCCTCAGAGAGCGGCTGAGGAGCTGGAACATCCGGGACGGGCTCAGTGTTGAGCCGCCGCTCCTCTGCATTGAGAGGAGCCAGATGAGGCGGCTGGGGCATCTGATCCGGACGTCTGCCCGGTGAGGTGTTCTGGGCACGTCCCACTGGAAAGAGACCCCGAGGACGACCATGCCTCTCGACTGGCCTGGGAACACCTCGGGATCCCTCCGCCAAAGCTGGAAGAAGTGGCTGGGGAAAGGGAAGTCTGGGTAACCCTGCTCAAGCTACTTCCCCCGTGACCTGACCCAGAGAAGCGCTAGAAAATGGATGGATGGATGGATGGACGGATGGATGGAGTCAACCACTATGAATGGGAAAATATACAACAAGGACGTGAAACACCACTTCATCCAAACTTTGGTGACAAAAACAACGTGAAAGTGCATTTTGGCATCGATTTAATGATCACATAATTGTCAGCGCTAAGTACTGTGTACTTTGACTGGTGATGTATATTCTCCTGTAAACAGTGTGGAAAAAGACACAACCAGAGAGTAAATCAGTTGACTCACTCAGTTGTTTTGCTAGCATCTCACGTGACGACATGCTTAAGTGAGCCGAATCGTATGACGTCGGGTTTGTTAATCCACAAGGAAAAAGAAGATGCCACTGACAAGTAAGTAAGGCGTGAAGGTAACATAAAGCGCATGAATCTCTTCATTGTGCCAGTGGCCCACCCGAGGTGTCGGGTGAGCAGGGCGGCGGCGATGGCGGTGCCCAAAATTGAATTTAACGACAACACAGCAATTCTTAGCCGTCGCCAACTCATCCGTCACTCTGGAGCATTCTGCTTAATGGGCTCGAAAAGAAAATGATGGCTGCTCAAAAGCAAAAGCAAAAGCAAAAGCAATTAACACGGAGCTGAGAGAAGATGCGCAGTGGTGAGCTGCACACATCTCGCCGCGACGTTCGCCCGCCGTCGGTTTCTGCTCATTTTGAATAATGAAGGAGGCGTGACATCGTGTCCATATGATGAACGCAAGACCTTTGCGAGGCAGTCTGGGAACCGCAGCACTTATCCAAGTTTTCCCACAACCGCTTCTGACCCCCCCCCCCCTCTCGCTTGATAACCCGGTGACGATTAAACCTCACCCCTTCACCTCTATGACAGAGTGGAGATATATATGTGTATATATATATATATATGTCCGTCTAGGAAAGAAATATTCTAAAAGACATCGGGAATCCATTTCATTTTCAAAATACGAGTTTTCTATATGGTGGACATCTCTCCTCATGTATCATGCGGGGTTTTTCTGATGATATTTCCCGATCCCCCTTCTTATGGGGCCGAATCCAACGCTAACTCATAACCCAGTCTCTTGCGGAGCAGTCTCAAACATCCAAGATGGTTTTACATTCCAGTTTGATACGAGGGTAGTGACCTTTTATACATGAGCTACATCCAGCCTCGAATGAAGTTTCTTTCAATCGTTGCGTTAATCGCAAAACCTCTTGAAAATCCTCGTCCTAAACTCTGTTTGCAGAAGATGTCCGTCCATCCATCCATCCATCAATCGACCGCTTTTCCGGGTCAGGTCGCGGGGGAAGTAGCTTCAGCAGGGATACCCGGACTTCCCTTTCCCCAGCCACTTCTTCCAGCTCTTCCGGAGGGATCCCGAGGCGTTCCCGAGCCAGCCCAGAGACACGGTCTCTCCAGCGTGTCCTGGGTCTCGAATGCCTCCCGGTGAGAGGAAACAGACGCCCCAGCCACCTCATCTGGCTCCTCTCAATGCAGAGGAGCGGCGGCTCGACACTGAGGAGGGGCCCGGACGCCCGAGCTTCTCGCCCTATCTCGAAGGAAGAGCCCGGACACCCCGCAGAGGAAACTCATTTCGGCTTCTTGCATCCGGGATCTTGTTCTTTCTTTTGCAAAGGATGTCTTCAAGCAAAGTCGTGAATAATAATGACTGGACAGTACGTATCTCTTTTCAAGTGGCCCGTCATCCTCTTCGGTTTGCCAACTTGGAACTCGGCCTCATCAGTCCTGAGCTCCTTTTGCCCTCATACCGTGCCGGCAAAGCGGAATTCTCTCAATTCTCTTTGTAGCCCTTGCGAGGTTTTCCGCAAGGAAGTCAAAAGACTTAGCGTAGCAGATAAAGACGAGCTGTTCTGCTCTCTGCCCAACACTCACATGTTAATGCAAGAAACTCGACAGTACTCAGAGTTTGCGAGCTCCCGCACTCCCCAAAGGGACTGTCCTGGCCATACATCATCGTAATTAAAGGCCGGCGTAATGACGCGGGGTCTCAGCAGCATGATTTCTGTCGGATCGCCATGCTGCTTCATTAAGACCACTCAAGCTAACGAGCTGTGGCTGTAATAAAGTCCTCCCGCTGGTCTGCCGCCGGTGATGAAGGGGCTGCGAGCCAAGGCTTGAGATGGCGGAAGAGTTTTAGGTGGGCTGAGGGACAGCCGGCGGCCTGGTGCTGAGGGTCAAGGTGCTCTTAGGATGCGAATTCTCTGCTTGGGCCAAGCAAAATTAAAAAAAAAACAAAACAAAACACACCAATAAACTGCGTGCCCAGAAAAAAAGCCACGCAGGTGCAGGAAGAACATGCAAAATCCTCACAGGCCGGGCCAGGATTTGAACCCCGGTTCTCAGAACTGTGAGGCCGACACGCTCACCAAGTTGCTCCGACGTGCCGCCCGCTTGGGTTCATTTAGGTCTTAGAACCGCTGTCTAAAACGGATCCAACAATGAGGCTTTTCCGGCCCTGTCGTCGACCATTTCGAACACACTTCCTTCGATTCTGGGTTGCAAATGTCTTCCGTGTCTTTTGACTGAAGAAACCAGGCTCATGAGGAATTTCGCCACCTTCTTTGCAGCCCGAGTGTGAAGATAGATGCTACATATGTCAAAGAAATTGATGGGAAAGGAGCCAGAATGCCAGCCGTAATTTAGCCTCGCGCACATGTCGACACGTGAGTCCGTTCAGACAATCCAGACGTCGAAAATATTGGACGACGAGCTCAAGAATTGACTTTTCTGCTGTACAGATGAATGGCACCTCTTTGAGTGGTGAACTGGATGCGGGCTAACCATTATCCATCCGTTTTCCAAGCCATGGCAGAATCCACCCAGTTGCGGGGCACACATTGACACCATTAGTGAGTGGGAATTGAACCCACGCTGCCCGCACCAAAGTCAGCCGTGCGTCCCAGTTGTCTTGGGGCAAGAGGCGGGGGTATCCCTCGAAGCGGTCGCCAGCCAATGGCAGATATGTTTGTCGAGGGGGCTTGATCAGTAAGTGGCGTTTACGGTCTGGCCTTCCCTTCGACTACTGGTTTATCGCCGTGCTTGGCTGTGATTAGTCACACGTCGCGACATTAACCTGTAAATTAAAATTCTTCCATGCAATTTGATGGGTGATTTAATTCCAGTACTGTATTGTACCCCCCGCCCCCCGCCCCCCGGTCTGACATCCACCCCCTGCGCCGTCTCCGTCTCCACCCGCCGTGGGCTAATCCCATTATGAATTCTTTATATAGCCTTTTCCCTTAATGATCAGCGGGGCCTGCTCCAATCCTGATTACTATTGTACACTTAGCACTACATAAAGCAGGGGATTAATACGCCCCTCTCGGATCGTTGCTATGGATCCACCCGTTGCCTCCGGAGAGATGTTGCCGGCCGCTTCAATTGGCCATAAATTGCTCCTCCCCGGTGGCTTCCCACGTAGCAGACGGAGCGCGGAGAAGAATAGGGGGTGAATTTCTCTCTCTCGCGGTCTAGCGCTGTGGCCCCGGAACGAGACGAAAGCGATCCTCTCTATAATTCATGAGCCAGCACTTTTGCTTTCTTCTGCCTTGAAATTTTTCCCCTCTGTGGCCAAGACGCTGCAGTACCCCCCCCCCCCCGGCCCCCACTCAACAATGTAAAAAGGTGGTTTAAGGGTGGGCGGGCCTGCTACGCCAACGCAGATTGTGAAAAGAGTTGATGACGGGATGAATTTGGAGGGTGTTAATGGGCTTCCCTGAAGAGTTCAGCGAGGCTAACAAGCAACACAGTGTGAAGTGTCCGCTCCAATGAGGTGAAATTTAGCTCACGACGAGTGCAGTCGTAGATAAAGGCTGCCTTTACGTCACAAGGAAAAGCATTTTGGATTTCTGCCTGTTTCAAGACCGATTCCGAAGGGTTTGGCCGCTCCTGGTTGGTTGGACAACAATTGCAAGAATGACGTCAATGACGTCACACAGTCGACACAGAGGGACGACTTGCGTTGTCTTCCCGTGTCCATTTCGAGCGCTTACTTCAAGTCGCCTGACTCTTGATCGTGTTTTGGTCGCTCCTGATTGTTACTGAGACGATTGGATGAAATCTTGTCAGAATGTTGGTCAGCGGCGACGGCAATCTTGCTCACTTGAACCTGAATCGTGACCAGTCTTGCCAAACTCTGCCCATTGCGAGCGAATTCCAAACCCAATTCCCCACAAACCGAGGCTAGCTCCTGATTGGTTTGGAGTATTTGCTTGGTTGCAACGATGATCTTGCAGAGTTATAACTAGACTTGTCAAAGTACGCCTGCTTTCATCATTTCTAACCCGGTAACCTGTTGGCAGACTTCCAAGAAGTGATTGGCACCTGCCCATTGGTCCCGCAACAAAGCAAGTATGAACGTGATTGGCTGCAACATTGATCTGGAGAGTTGCGAATCAATTTTCCAAACTGCATCCTTTCCAAAACCATTTTTTTTTTTAAATCCCTGATTTCTTTTGTCAGACTGTTGAGAAACGATTGGCATCTCCCGATTGGCAGTACGATGACAGGTCAAAAATCCGGATTGTCATCTAGCTGAAGCAGAAAAAGGCAAGAAGTTCCTAAGCTTCAAGACTTACCCCGATGCCTAACCACTAAAGCCAATTGTAAGTGGTCTAGCTTCTAAGAAGCCATTTGTAGCTCCCTCTTGGTTCTGCAACAACTGGAAGAATTTGGTCCAATTTTTGTTTGACTGCAACTGTGATCCATCAGTTAAGACGAGATTTCTCTGGTCGCACGACTGGATGAATCAGTGACTGTGGTCTTGCAGATTTGAAAGTGTGTTAGGACTAGACTGGGCCTGTCTTCAGACCGTTTTAAATCAGATTCCAAACGGTTGGCTTCACGAGGACCAATCGGGGTCTCCGATCACCGATACGATAACAGGCTCACAGGAAAATTGGTTCTTGGTTCGTAAAATCTAGTCCTAACTCCGCTTCAGGTGCGAGATCACCGTTGTGTGGACGAGCATATCTCTGAAAGAAGCGAATCTTATTGGACGGCCAGTCTGGAAGAAAAGTGCGACGACTCGACACGACGGTGACCTGCAAGCTTTTTCCAAAAGCTTTCAAAGCAGAGGGTGATGCCATGTTGCCGGAGAAGGCGGTCTGTGTTCACATTTCTGGGATGTTGCGTGAGTCCGAAAGTTGTGCTTTGCTTGATCCATCGTCCTTGTTTGTGGCCCTTGCAGCATCTGTCATAACTTGACGTGGTCGAGTGTCGTTGCCCTCGGAGGGGCCGGCCAGCGCTCGGCGGCCGCAGATGTGCTTGTGCAGCGAAACGCCTTACCGTAGACGCAGAGTCAAAAAGCCCACACAAGGGCCAAAGTCCCACTCGAGCGTTCCTGGCCGGGGGTCCACCACCTGCCCTGGCCTCCGCCGACTTTCCCCCGGCCAAGGAAGCTCACGCACGGGCACACCGGGCAGCGGCCCAGCCTCTCACATCCAGGGCCAGGGCCAGGAGATGGCGGCCAACAGCTGGCCGAGTGCAGAGGAAGCCCGAAGGCTTCCGCGGTAGATGAATCACCGCCGATGAATATTTCACTCCAGACTTCTGCTTTCCCTGCAGCATTTCTCGGTCCTCCCCCACTTTTCCTGCCTTCTCTCGCCATCCCCCAACCCTGCAAGGAAGTTGGCTCGACGCACCTCCACTGGAAATATGATCCAGGGGTCGGGAGAGACTTTTTTTTGCTGAAAGTAACATGAGCCAATACCTTTCGGATTTTAGTCCTGTGAGGCCGTAATCTGCCTTTTCATTCAATATACTCGATTTACTGCGACGGCAGCCATGTACCGCGAGTTTGTACCAAAGATGGAAGGCGCTCAACGATTGAACTCCTGGAAAGCTTTTAAATGGAATTTGGACGTACTTACACGTTTTAACTGCAAAATTGAAAGAAAGCCGAAAAAGTTTTTTTTTTTTTTTTCCCGTCGGAATTGTTGACTTTTTGACCAAAATGTTTTATAAGCATTGAGGGTTGAGGAGCGTTTTGTTCAGTTAGGATGAAACTCTCGATGACATAAATGTCGACTTCGATGTACGATGGGACTCAATGATTGACTTTCGATCATGTCGTTTTGCGCTTTCAGCCGCCATCCATTTTCAGGTAGCCTACACCCATATTTGAAAAAACAAATTCCCATTGAGAAAATGAAAAGCAAACTGGGAACCAAAATGAGCAAGATGAGCATTCATCTGTAACTGTAAACCGGAATCCGTAAATGATTTTGATGGGTTTTCAGAATTCATTTTATCAATCTGAACAGAAAAGACATCTTGAGCTTCACTTTTGAACATTTGAGCCTGGGAAGCAAAATGACCAAAAATCCTTGACTTGACTTACTGGACTGGACGTTTGTGATTTTGTTGGATCTTTGGAATTTCTCCACGAACCAGTTGACTTTGGATCAGCTGTGAGACATTTTCGCCGCCATATTTTATGGATCCTGAAGGAAATGTCCAATGACAAAAGCAACTTGAGGGCTGTAGCAGCCTGGGAACTAAAATGACATAAACACGACTTTTTGCAGGTACTAAAGCCTTCGTAAGACCAGAGCCGTGATGGCATTCCCAGATGCGATCGGCGCTGTGACGACTCCGTTTTCTGATTTTCCGATTAAATAAAAAAAAAAAAAACACGACCGTCTTTTTTTTTTTTTTATTTTCCTTCTCCGCGGGTCCGGCCACAGTCCACTTTCCATTCCCGCTGCCATGTCTTTCACTGTATTTGTTTGGAAAGATATATGGCCCCCCCACCCCAGCGGCCGCCTCTCGTACGCGTGCACGTTCGGCGAGGCTCGGACGTAAATCGGCCTCTTTATGACCGGGCATAAAAGCCAAAAGCGGGGGAACGACGGACATGATTCTTCTCCGCTCCGATCCCGGTTGTAACGGATCAGCCACTCGTCTTTGGGCCTTTTGCAAATTCTTTGGGCCGGCTCGCCGTCCATCTGTCCGTTTTTGAGCGTTTTGTACTGGAACTTCTAATAATAGATTGTTGGTTCTACACTACTTCCAGGTAACATTTGTCTTCGTAATGGTATTTTGTTTCAGAAGCAAAAAATGGTTCGCAACGTTATCGAAGGTCAGACGCTGTGGACGTCATATCATATGAATGCTCCTTAAGTAGTCAAACAACAACATAAAGAACGTTAGCTTGCTGCATCAAATTGCTCTCGTTTTTGGTTCTGAACTGGGAGATCTGCTCAGTGCTGTTCTATGGGACACAGATGTCATGGCAACGTTCAAAATAATGACTAATACTAAAGTGTTTTTTACATTCGGGTCAGCGATGGTGTAGTGGCACACGTGGCTGAGTTCAGAGCGGGCAGCGTGCGATCGATTCCCACTCAGTGATGCTATTGATGGCAACCATTTCAAAGGTGTACCTCGCCTCCTGCCTGTTGGTAGCTGGCTTGGCGACCCTTGTGAGGATAAGCAGCGAAGAAAATGGAGGGCTGTTTGTGTATTGTCAATGACAAAAAGCCGACGTAACATTTGAGCGAGTGCTGAGCACGGTGGCTCCTTCTACTGGTTCTCCAAAGCGTTACGGACTGAAATGTTTGAACTGCACATCATTTTAAAGCAGCTTCAACTTTTCGTTTTTTCTCCCTCCATTCCAGTCCAGAACACGTGCAGAGTGCAATTCGCTTGTATTTCACCTGAAAGGACATTTGCAATTAGTTTTTGGGCCGATTCCTCGAAGGTATTCGTCGCCATGACCTTTGTTGAGGTGGTACTCGGTGTAAAACCGTTCGACAACCACGGTCTCGGCGTCACACCTTTAGCCGCCGTCCGATGGCGGACCGGGTTTGGCGCGTTTGCCAAGTTAAGGCCGAGGAATGCCAAAATGGCCTCTGCAACGCGGAGAAAGTTGGGCCGGCCCTGCCCGAGATGGCGTTCAGTCTGCACTTATCTGGGTCATCTGAATACGTAACCAACCAACGGGGCCGGCGGAATTTTGCGCTGGGAATCGCCGCGGGGACGGGGGTCCCGGCGGGACGGCTTCCCGTCCTTCCGATTCAAGGCCGCTCGGCGGGTGCCGGTGCCGTCCCGGACGAGGCCTCAGCAGAAAATGTCGGCCTTTTGTGCTCCGAGGCCCGAGCACAATCGGAGAGGCCGCCGATTGTCTTTCAAAGGAGCTCCAAATATAAATATGCATATTCATAAGCCGTAGCCTCCCCCCTTCCCCTCGTCCTCCGCTATTCATCCTCCTTCTCCCCATTTTCCATTCCAAACGTGGCGCTCGGCAAATGAAAGGTTGCCGTGTCACACCCCTGAAGGTTTAACAATGGTAGAAAAATCCTAATTACATCCTTTTTTTGGTGATTATTATGCTACGATTATTATTATTCCGCCGCGCCGAGAATGTGTGGGCCGATGTTTGTGCGCGGAGACAAAAGTAGTGAACGCCGCCGCTTCAGAGGTCAATGGCGTATTATTTCCCGTTGAACTCGGCACCACAAGATCAGTTTTCCCGTTGAATGTGACGTGGGTTTTTTTTTTTGGTTTGCTTATTTTTGAAAGAACGATTAGTCCGACGGTTCGGTTACAAGCACGGCATTTGCACTAAAGGGAACATAAATTGAGCGCCGACCTCAGCCAAGGGTTGGGCCAGCAGAGACTCGAAAACGGCTCCACTTCCTTGATTGAATTCAGGCTAAGTTATGCGCCAAATTATGTGCAAATATGCACGCAACCTTCATATTCTCCATGAATTGGGTGCGTATTACAGAAATGGTGGAAATGGACTTTCTTCATTCTGTGTGAAATTGAATGTGTCCAACGAGGAAGAACTTTTCAAACATTTGGTGGAGCGAGCGCAGAACGCTGCTCAAATTATGGAATCCCAATTTTGTTCAGCGCATTCTTAGCGACTCGCATTTCACGGAATTTCCTTGATTGACACAAAGTACATTTTTATTTTGGATACAGACACGCATAGAGACTCATTTTAATTTCATGCAGATTTTTGTACATTTTCCATACAAAGCAAATCATCCAGGTCATAATTGACAGAAATGCCGGCAATATAAAATACGACAATTGACGGGTCCCGCGTCGCCCTGGAAAACAAGTTGCCTCGTTTAATGTGAAATATGTCACTTATTTTCCAAAACAAAGAACTTAAAGAAGATGAATGCTGGAGCTTTTTTTCAAACAATTGATTTTGGTTTTCTATCACAAAAGCGCAACATTTGAACAGGGGTGTGTAGACTTTTGACATTTGCCGACGTTTAAGTTTTTGCAAATGTCGAATAAAGGCAGTGAGAGTCGTTCAGCCAAATGGAAGACGCTCGCGTTCTAGCAAATAAACACAACACTTTGTCTCTCCTGCTTTTTCGTCTTCTCCACCCAAAGCTCGACGGCGATTTATTTTTTACATGGCGTGGAAAAAAAAAAAAAAAAAAAATCCATTTTCAATCCTTGAACCGGCGATCGCTCTTCAGAGGCATCGGAGAGACAAAGCAAGCGTGTGCAAATGAAGTCGTATTTTAAGCGCACCATGACTCACGCGTGGCGTGCGTTCGTGTGTGTGTGTAATCACACGGTGGGAGACTCTTGAAAGTCATCAAAATACGCAAAGAATAAAATATTACTGCCCGCCCTGGAAGCTGAATTTAGAGATACGAGATACATCTTTCAAGATGGTTGCTGAAAATGTACCAGGATGGACAACGATGGGGTACTTCATTGTGGATCTATCGCATTAAACTATTTCACCATGCTTTTTTTTTTTTTTGGGGGGGGGGGGGGCGTCTCATGATGCACTTGGGCAGCATGAGTCATCCCTCCCTCCCTCCCTCGCAAAATAAGAACTTTTGTGTAATTACCTCGCTATGTCTGCGTCCATAAAAATGCACCTCAGCTTCGGATAGTCCTCTGGCGCTGCCACATTAGAGCGCCTCGTTGTCAGGCTGCGAGCGCACGCATCATCCCTCCCTTGCAAAGTAAGAACTTGAGCACTTTTGCGTAATTACCTCGCTATGTCTGCGTCCATAAAAATGCACCTCAGCTTCGGATAGTCCTCTGGCGCTGCCACATTAGAGCGCCTCGTTGTCAGGCTGCGAGCGCACGCATCATCCCTCCCTTGCAAAGTAAGAACTTGAGCACTTTTGCGTAATTAGCTGGCAATGTCTGCGTCCATAAAAATGCACCTCAGCTTCGGATAGTCCTCTGGCGCTGCCACATTAGAGCGCCTCGTTGTCAGGCTGCGAGCGCACGCATCATCCCTCCCTTGCAAAGTAAGAACTTGAGCACTTTTGCGTAATTAGCTCGCTATGTCTGCGTCCATAAAAATGCACCTCAGCTTCGGATAGTCCTCTGGCGCTGCCACATTAGAGCGCCTCGTTGTCAGGCTGCGAGCGCACGCATCATCCCTCCCTTGCAAAGTAAGAACTTGAGCACTTTTGCGTAATTACCTCGCTATGTCTGCGTCCATAAAAATGCACCTCAGCTTCGGATAGTCCTCTGGCGCTGCCACATTAGAGCGCCTCGTTGTCAGGCTGCGAGCGCACGCATCATCCCTCCCTTGCAAAGTAAGAACTTGAGCACTTTTGCGTAATTAGCTCGCTACAGGCGGCAAGGTGGATCAGCTGGTAAAGCGTTGGCGTCACAGTTCTGAGGACCCGGGTTCCATCCTGTCCCCGCCTGGAGTTTGTATGTCCTCCCCGTGCCTGGGTGGCTTTTCTCCGGGTGGGCCCTCCGGTTTCCTCCAACATACCAAGAGCACGCAACATTAACGGCCCGAGCTGTGATTGTGTGTGCGGCGGCTGTTTGTCTCGATGTGCCCTGCGATCGGCTGGCGACCAGTCCAGTCCTGCCCGTTGACAGCTGGGATCGGCTGCAGCATTCCCGTGACCCTCGTGAGGATAAGCGGGTAAGAAAATGGATGGATAGCTCGCTATGCCTGCGTCCATAAAAATGCCCTTTCCCTTTGGGCAGTCCTCTGACTTTGCCACGTTAGAGCGCCTTGTTGTCGGGCTGCGAGTGCACGCAAGGCAGAATAGCGAGGCCGGGGAGTCCTACTTGACAGCCAGTGACTGCGCCGCCGTTGTTGCGCGATGGAAAAGTCCGGCGACGTGAGACTGGAGGAAATGGAGTCAGTGATGGTGTAGTGGTCCACACGCCTGCCTTTGGGTGCGGGCAGCGCGGGGTCGATTCCCGCTGAGCGTTGGTGTCGATATCTGGCCTCCGACTGACTGGCGACCAGCTCAAGGCGTGGTCCGCCTTTCGCCCGCAGCAAACTGGGAGAGGCTCCGGCTTTCTTACAAACCTTGTGAGGATAAGCGGCTTGACATGGCGTGACATTGTGAAGCCTCATTTTCTACATTTTGTGATTTTGACGTCGCCGAGATGTTTTCACGCCGTCCTTCCTTCACTTTCCCTTCCATTGTTTTTGGGCTTTTTCTTTTTCGTCCGGGGGCAAAAAACCGGGCCAGGATCACGCTTGCCGACTTGTCCCCGGTGAAGCGTGCGTGTTGTGTTTGTGGGGCCCAGGAGAGCGAGCGTTGGGCATCCCGAGTCCGTCTTTTTTTGGGGTCGGGCCAGCAGGTATTTCTCAGCGTCTGCGCTCCCCTTTTCATGCGCGAGTCTGGCGCAAGAAACCCCGCAGGAGGTCATCAAAGATAAATGACGGGCGGCGGGCTTGCTCTTGATTGTCGGTGCCTTGATGACATCGGCGGAATTTAGGAGGGAATCAACGGCCGATATACCGACTCCGAAATGTGCAAATCGCGTATCATGTTAAAAAAAAAAAAAAAAAAAAACCTGATTGGCTTCCTATTGAAATGAATTTCAAAGGCCATTCATCTGTTACCCCACCCCCAAACACCGCATTGAGTCTTTTTCATAACAACAAAATAGGGCTCCATTGGAGAAAAAACATTCTAAAAAATGACAAGGTAGAGAAATGAAATGCAACTTTGCGGTATCCGTGTGTTGAATGTGTGCCTTGAAGGGGCGTGGCCTGCTGCGTGACATCAGGCACGAATCTTACGAGTGAAGTTTGGAATTATCGAGAAAAAATGTTTCAGCCCCCCCAAAAAATAGACACTTAAAAAGTGAAGAAAATGAAAAGATTTGGTTTGTGATTTGTTTGATCCTGTATGTGTAAGTTTCAATTCAGCAAGTTTTGAGGAAAAAAAAATGTAATGCAAAACTCTTTGCCAATTATGATTTCAATACAAAAAATGTATTTTGAGGTGAAACAAAAAATATCATAATTTTACTCAATCTCAGGCAAACACGGAGGCAATAAATACTGTATTGATTGACGGTGGAACGGTGGACAGCTTGAGAGCATTGGCCTCACAGTTCAAATCCCGGCCCCGCCCGTGTGGAGTTTGGATGTCCTCCCCGTGCCCGCGTGGCTTTTCTCCGGGTGGGCTCTCCGCTTCCTTCCCGCATTCTAAATTGCCCCCCCCGATGTGAATTTGAGTGCGGATGCTCGTTTGTTTCTGTGCGCCCTGCGATCGGCCGGCGACCGGTTCAGGGTGCAGCCCCGCCTCCTGCCCGATGACAATTGTGATAGGCTCCAGCACTCCCGTGACCCTTGTGAGGATAAGTGGCTCAGATCATGGATGGATAGTAATTGGCATTGCTCTCCCTAAATCTAAAAGTCTTTTTTTTTTTTTTTCAATTCTTCAAAATACACAACTTAATTCTCGGAGTGTTCCGATGATTTTCATCCAGTGTGGCCCTGAAACCCCCAAATTGTGTTTTTATTTATTTTTTTCAACAATATTCAGTTCAGATTTCAGCGATTCACAAAAAAAGTGAAATCAGCGAGCTTTATTTATTACATTTTTTTTTTTTGTCTTTTGTGATCTGCTAAAGGGGCTTCTTTTTTAAACCAAGGATAATCGGATCGAGTGATGGGAAAACGTGAATTTGAATGTGAATATGAAATTGTCACGGCTCAAAACTTAATTGTTCCCTTAATTAGGTTGCAGATCAGTGCTTATGGCTGCAGGGAACGCCGGCGTATAGCCTCATATTTGTGTGTGTGCGTGTGTGTGTGTGAGACAAGATCCGATCGACCCAGGCTGGAGCCTACCAACATCCATCCATCCATTTTCAAAGCCGCTTATGCTCACAAGGCTCACGGGATATTCAGGTCAGACAAAACCTCACATAGGATCCCTAGAAAAGGACTTCAGCTTACCTACTCGGCTAATAAAGCTGATTCTGAATCGTGATTTTGCCAAAAGCGTGTCAAGGGGAAAGACGCTGACACGTTACATTTTGGGAAGGATCTGAATTTATGATGAGAGAGAGAGAGAGAGAGAGAGAGAGAGAACTATTTTCAAGAGTCCACCCTCCTTCTCATAATGGTATGGCCCATGTGTTAGTCATTCTTCATCAAAAAGTTTTTTATGATCAATTGTTAGGCCTCGGTGAAGTTTTTCCCTCTGCTGGGTCTCGACGATCTCTTTCTTTCTCTTTTTCGGGAAGATTTATTGCAGTAAAATATCTTTTGTTATTTTATATTCGTCAACTGGAACCCAACCGTTTACTACCACCCATTTGTCGAGTAAGTATTTCGACGGTCTGGGCCAGCTTTGAAAGCTGTGAAATTCAGCATTGGAATAGACGGACGGCCATGTTGGCTCGCAGTTTTTGAGACAAAGATCAAGACGGCGGCTTGTCGTGCCGATCGCGAGGGCGGGGAAGGCCGACAAAGTCGGAGGACTCAAATAGTTTGCAGTGTGTGTCCGCACGGTATAAACCGAATATGTGTCACGGTACGGAGTTAAAAGTGTGTCACGGTTGTGAGAGAAGATGACATTTCGCGGAGTGATTGAGGAACTCCAGATTTAAAAAAAAACAAACAAACAAAAAAGTTGAGTCAGCATTGCTCACGGCACGTTTCTTTGCTGTAGAGCTGGAAAGAAATGACTTGGTCATCAAATTCTCAGTCAGTTGGGAGGGTCACCAAGCAAAAAAACAAACAAACAAAAAAAAAAAAAAAAAATATATATATATAAGCATCAAACTCACTTGTGCGCTTGATGGTTTTTTTTTTTCTTTTCTCGTCTCTGCTTTGGTCAGAAACGGACTTTTGGTGGGACTCATTTTCTACTGCTGATTATTAAAAAGGGAAAAAGCTAAAAGCAACTTTTCGTTCGGAAGCTTTGGTGCTTAGATTGTCACAGAACTTTGATATCATTCTGTGTGCATCCAAAACTGACAAGATGCTTTGAAAACAGCTGACAGTCAATACTGCTTGTTTTTTTTTGTTTTTTTTTTTAGGGGAGGTCCCAACAGAGCTCGTTTGACGCCAACATGAGATGGAAATCATCACTAGTATTTCCATATTGCGACTGCGTCATTAGCTATTTAAAAAAAAAAAAAAAAAAGCATCATTTATTGTCAGTGCAGTAATTATTTGAGGTAAAAATCGGATGCTAAACATTTCCCCGTGTAATCTAATCACTTTTGTGTTGATCTTGGAATGATATGAAATTTTGGGCTGGTCACTAAATGCGGTGTTGACATTTGGAGGGCTGATTCTTGTCATTCTCTCACCGGGAGCGGAAAAGCCCTTGTCGAGTGTTTCTGTGCATGTTGTAGCATTTAGCTTTGGCCTAGCGTAGCGCCGGTGGCGCGGCAGGTGAAAGTGTTTAGCGCAAGCGGCCCCCCCCCCCCCCCCTCGCTCGCGGGCCCCCCGCTTCTCGCAGCTGTGTGCCATTACAATCCCTCCTTCTCTTGCGCTTGATTGCTTCCCCGTGTAGCGTCAGATTAGCCTCGGGTGGGGGCATATTTTGACACGGCAGCGTACAGCGCGTGCTCGCTTGTTATTTTTGTTCGGAGACGAGAGGTTGAAAGACTCCAAACAATTGCACGGCGGGCGTTTGGGAATTTGCCGGTTCCGTCGAGCTTCCTCGGATTGCGGCTGATTCCGAGTGGTTTTATCCAAAGTTGAGCCTCGCCGATGGCGGGATAAGGCGCTCTTTGCCGGGGAAGCCAAGCGTGGCGGCTCCCAATCAAGGGGGGAGGACAACACCTGTTCCCGCCACAGGTGCGAGTACCATCCTGCACCCCAACCCTCAACTGAAAGAAGACCAAGGGGCGGGGCAATTACGCATTGTTGACCGTCTCGATCCGGCCCGCTCAAGATCATACAAAAATCATGATTCCATTCATTGGACCTTGTCAGAAAATGTCAACTGGTTCCTTCATGTGGCAGGACCGGAGAGAACTGACTTGACTTTGACTGTTCAGGATAAGCAGTGAACATGCCTTTATAGACAAGAGGAAAGCCGCGCGTTCGTTACTGTCATGTGCAAGGCGTGGCCACTACCGGGAGGGGCGTGGCCGGGCCGCTTCTCATCTCTGACACCTGTCGCCGGTCCCAGCTGATTCGCACGAGGCACCGTGATTAGACCAAGTATTTAAGTTGGAGTTTTGCCAGTTCCTTGCTTTGTCTTAGCGAGTATGCTTCACCGCATCCCCAGTTACTCCGCCTCTTAGCTTCATAGTCATCGAAACCTGTTCCTCATTTTTTGGATCCTGCTTTCTTGGAGTGTGTAATGGTGCATCACTTTCTTTTAAGAATAAAACCGACTGCATTTGGGTCAACCGTTACGATGTGACAGTTACTCCGAATCGAGGAAGCGGTCTACAGTTACGTGTGGGTTTGTCACATTTGTCACAGCAAGAACTGCAAGAACAAAGATGGGTAGTACTTGGTTTTGGAGTCAAGAGATGGTGTCATAAAAGAGGGAAAAGATGAAAAGAAGACAACAATAGTGACAGATTCTTCTTTGTATCAGCGGGGAAAAAAAGCGGGAGGGCAACTACAAGGACAACACCGGACAGATAGAAAGAGCAAAGAAGAACAAGTGTAACAGAATGACACAAAAGAAGACCGCACTAAATACACCTGCGAGGATAACACCAGGCAGACAGCGATAAAGTCAACAACAGGAAACTTCGGATGTTCAAGCGACAGGCAAAGCACCAAAATCAAGAACAGAAGAATGCATTAGTGCCGCCACAGCAACAAATCTGACGGTATCCGAGAGCGCCACACGGCTCTGCGCAGTAAAGATAACGGCAATGGGCGGCAAATGAGAAAAAGACGCCGCGGACAGATGGGCCGATACCGTAGACGCGCCGCGTCGCTGGACGAATGCACACGCGCAGCGGATGACGGGAAGACGGCTGCGTTACGTCTCCGTCGGAAACAGGCGGCTAGCGCGGGGAGCGGCGCGCGGCTAACGCGGTTACGCCGGCGCTGACGCACGGAGCCGCGGCGAGCAGGCCTTTCTGCTTCTTGTCAAGACCTTGCCACCAAAGTCAATTTGGCCGTGGCCTGCCTCGGCCTAATAGTCGGCTAATCGCATCAAGCAGGAAATTAAGTCGCTCAGCCTGTATTGATACCGCAGGACACGATTGACCAATCATTTGGAGCATGACTGTAAAAAAAAAAAAAAAAAAGAAAGATTTCATTTCATTTTCTTGCATGATGTCAGCCAGATTCAAAGAATAGCGCACGACTTTTGGCTTCTGGGCTCCTGCGGACGATGATGTCATCATTAGCTAATCCCAGCACGTAAACGTTTCCTGATCGTCGTTGTCTCGGTGACACCGATCAGCCACTTTCTCGAACGTGAGCATTAAACACGGAAGCAGAGAGATTGCTTGGTTTTGGTTTTGGTGGGTTTTTTTTTTCCCGTTTGTTTGTTTGTTTTTAACTCAGTGCAGCTCAGCAGACTTGACTTCTTCACGCAGCATTCACCGATTAACCGACTTTTTCATTTGAAGTCACGTCTGGTGAGAACGGAAAAAAATGAAACTCTCCAATATAGTTACAACAGATAAAAAAAAACTTGTTTTTATAGTCCTACCCCTCTTGGACTCTTCACACATTTAAACTTACTAAAACATTTATGTTATTAAATTTGAATTCCATTGCATCTCGTCCACGAAAGCTAAGTTGGGACTTTCCTGTAACAGCCAGCGAAATGTTTCACAAAAAAAAAAAAAAGGTGTTTTTATTTGGCTGTACATGCCAAGAGAACGGTGGCAAAACATTTGAAATGACAGCCGGCATTGATTCAAAATGGACGACTATCCAGTGGTCTGGAACGACACACAATCAGCAGAGCATCTCGCTGGCATGTACACGATTGCACGCCCGTGTTACATTCACGAGTGCGTTCAGTAGTTTATTTGTTGAACGCAAAGAAAGCTTCAGATGAGGGTCGTCGGTAGGTAGCATCAGCCATCCCGATAGCCTTGCAAGTCCCCCCCCCCCCCCAAAATCTGAAAGAAGCAAAGTAGGCGTTCACTGTAATCTGAATTCATCGGGGGTGTCGTGAAATTTGAAGGCCTCGCGTTTGAAGGTTATCCCTCCCTCTCCTCTGTAGCGTGTGGAAAAGCTCGTTAAAAGTCGAATAGTCGCCATCAAAGGCTATTGATTAGCTTTCCCGCCCAGTTTGGGTGACAAAGTGAGCATTAAGGCCGAGCTACACGCAAGAGAGCTTTCTTAAGAAGACACATCTCCTCGGGGGCCACAAAAGGTTCCGTGCGCGACACACATTGCGATCCTTTCGCCCTCCCGCCGCCAGATAATCCATTTTACAGCCTGGGATCAAACACGGAGCCCCCGGGCTACCATAACACACAAAAACCTTCCGAGTGAAGTTACTTTGTTTGTTCCTTTCAGCTTCCTGCACCACAGCCGAACACGACGTTGCGCCAACACAACAGGCGAGTCCTCCTTAAGTGCCTTTCGGGGTATCTTTAGCGGGCGCACTGGTGCAAACGGGAAGAACGGCTTCTATCGGGCGAGACGCTACAACCAAATTAATGGATGTCTGCTGAAATATTCATATGATTAGCCCCCCCCCCCCCCGCATTCAAACGCACACAACACACCCCAAAAATCTGCATTGATGTGTTTGTGTGGTTTGCGCTCGGCTGCCCTCCTCGTGCGACATTTCGGGGGCAATTTTTGGCTTTCAGCTCATTGTCCAAGCGAGAGGTTCGAACCGTAATCGTCACCCCCCCCCCCCAAAAAGAAAAAAGCATCTAAAAGCTACGCTGTTCGGGGAGATTCTTAACGCACTCTGAGCCGCTTATCCTCACAAGGCTCGCAATGTGCCTTTAATGAGAAACCCATAACATAAGGCGTTATGTGACAGGAATTTAGAAGGATTTTGCACAAGACAATCTAAACGTGTTTTAGAAGGGGAAAATTGTGTGGAAAACATTCGGGGGTCAAACTTGGCAAGAATTTTGTTGAAAAAATGAAGAGTTTAAGGCAACTTTGACTTGAATTAAGATGACGTCGTTCCGTTTGGAAATGATAAACATTGTCGACACGTGTTGGAACTTTTGGTGGCAAAAAAGTTCAATCAGAAGTTATCACGTCACAAGAAATGTTGAGAATTTTGTCCCCCAAAAGTTATGCCCATGTCTATTTGATACATGATTTAAAAAAAAAAAAAATAATGAAATTCAAACCTTCGCTGCTTTGGAATGATGATTATAATCTAGCATTTGAACGTGTAAATGTGTTTGTAGCATGTTTGAGGATGATGCAATTTGGGACAGTCTTGTTTTTTGTGTTTTTTTTTTTTATGTCAACATTCATCTTTGAATATTTGCGTGTATTCGCTCTTCGATAGCACACCGTGGCTCCGAATGCCGTTGGGCCGTTTCAGCGTGTCTGCGTTTGGTAAATATTTGTGTTTTGATAGTTTGTCGTAGTAGTAGCAGCCAAGTAAGAATTAGAAGAGAAGTCAGCCGATGGGGTGCCGCGTGCCATCGAGGCTGCGTTTAGTAACTTACTAAGAGCTTATTCCATTTATTCATGATGCAAACCACACGGCGTGTTGTGTGCGCGAGGATGTGAAGTGAACCGTGAAATGAAAACAGCCTCCGAGCATTTTAGCGCATCTCTCAATTAGGACGTGGTCTTTGGCCAGCGAGCGTTCACAAGCTGCCGCTCGCTTCTTGAGCCCGCTTCCAATCGTCCTCCACCGTTGCCTTCCCTCCGCCGGATGACGGCTTTGGTTTCTCGGGCGCAGACTTTCACCGTCGGGACTCCATCCAGTCAGTGGCTTGAACGGGTTCTCACTTGTGCCTCAACTGGATCTGCCTGACTTAGTTCCAAGGGGTTCTCACTCCCTCACTTGGCGGTAAACTGAATCTCACTCAGTCCTGACTTATTTCCAAAGGGGTTCTAACTCGATTTTGGCATCTTCTCGTGATTTTTCTCTGGGTGGGGTGGGCACTCTGCTTTCCTTCTCCGACCCAAAAACCCGTTAATTGAAGACTCTGAATTGCCCGTAGGTGTGAATGGTCGATTCTTCGTGCCCTGCGATTGGCTGGCAACCTGTTCAAAGGCTCCAGCACTCCCGCGACCCTTGTGGGGATAAGTGGAGTGCAAAATGGATGCATGGACATTTGACTTGATTTTATTCGATTCAACTAAACACGAAATAAAATCAGATGTAAGATGAAACGTCCCCAAAGGAGGTCACTTGTGTTGAGAAGGTAACTTGACGGAGTCTGTTTCGCGGAGGTCTCCCCGGTCCGGTTCTAGACTTGACGTGTTCCGTAAAGCCCAGTCGAGGCCCATTGCAGTCTTCTTTGGAGCTCCAGTCCCGTCGCGTCCCCTCCTGTCCCATCTTATGGATGAAGCAAGCCGCTTCCGGTCCGACGAGCAGATCTGGCTTATTAACGACGCGGCATGTAAAAAAAAATGAAAGGCAATTTGTTTCCGCGGCGCTTGAGATCAGGCCACTCCGGAGGCGTTGTTGCAAAAAGCTCCACCGTTTGACTTAGGCGTCGGGCGCTCTCCGCCATTTGCCGGGGAGCCTCTGATGTCGTTGAGAAAGACGATACCCGCTCGAGCGTTTGGGACGTTCACATCTGCTCGGGCGTGCTCTGCTTGAATGATGTCATGAGATTGGCAACACGGTCCTGACCAGAGCAGAAGGCTCAATGACTCAGTGATGACTCCACTTTGGGGGAATTATGCTAAGTATTATGATTGCTACGCTAAGTATTATGATTGCAGCTGGTTTGGTTGGCGGGGAGCGTTCGGCGTCCGGTCTCTTGTGTCAGGTTACCGCCGCGGCACAAACTCTGAAACGGCAGCGGCGCAGTCAAAGCAAAAACATTTTTCTTTGCGTGGGCCTAAACCTTTTCTCAACTTGTCATAAATGCCTTCTGACTTGGTCCTGAAGAGATTCAAAAACTCGGCTCCCTTTTTCATTTCATTGGTCCAAAAGTGTTCCCCGTTTCTTGGTTCTAGTTCTCACTTGGGACAAAATTTGGTCCTCATTAGGTCTCCAACTATTTCGCACTTGATTGTTACATTTTCGCAAAGTGGTTCTCACTCGGTCCTCTGCGGGTATGAAACTAGGTCTCGTTTCATTTTTACTTGGTCCTAGACTGGTTCTTTACTTGGTTTTAAAATGATTATTGCGCGGTTTTTAAATCTATACGTCTCCATTTTTTTTTTTTTTTTTTTTTTTACTTTCTCATCAACTGGTTCTCACTTCATCCTGACTTGATCTTGAACTGTTTCTCCCGTTGTCCAGTTTTGGTCTTCCACTGGTTCCTTTTTGGTTTCTAAACTATTTCTCATTTGGTCTTAAACTCGTTGATTGGTCCTTATCCAGGTCTGATTCATCCCTTACTTGACCCCAAACCAGTTCTCATTTGGTCCAAACTTGACTCCCAAACGATTCTCACCTCGCGTTGAACCAGGTCTAGCGTTGTACTTACCTGCTCCTTTACATATTCGCACGCTGTCTCGATCTTCAAAGAGTTCTGCCACGAAACGCAGCGCGTGCATTCGGCAGTTTGTCCTGGTTTTCGTGGGCCTCGCTGTTTACCAGCTTGAGGCCGCCACCGTCCAGCTCGATTGAGGTTGATTCTACTTTAGCAAAGTAAAAGTACCCGTTTGTCATAATTCTTTGACAAGTTTGTCACAGTTGTACAATATAATTACGGCATCTGGGGAAATGATAGCCATGTTGTGCTTTTGAGGAGATAATTGCCGTGTGGCGTGTCGTATGCTAGCATAAATTAGACACACCAATGACACTAACCACCCGTGTACATGTTCACCCTGCGATTTTGTGTGCTGTGTGTGACAAATTTCCCCTGCTGATGGCAAATGGAAAACAAAATGATTTTTTTTTTTTTTTTTTTTTTTTTTTTTACATTTCGTCTTATTACTTCCAGCTCAGACAAGAATAGATGTGTTAATGTGTTAGGCATTAGCGCAGTCTTCACGGGGGAGCTCGATGCCCGCCGTCGCAGGTGCGGAGGCAGGTTGTGATTTAGGTTGATGGACGACTAATCAGCAAATCAATTAGACCTTGACCCAGAAAGTAAGACAAAAGCAGAGGAAATTCCTTTCTTCCTTTTTTCTCGTCTGGCTCGTAGCTGTCTCGACTCGGACCCTCCGGTGGCGCTGATGGCTCCGAAGGAATCCTCTGGGCTCGAGAACCTATCGTCTCTTTTTAATGGATCCATCTATCAAAATATGGAGCACAAAGACTGTGCACTAAAGACTGCTTTGTGAAGGCTGCCACGATGTAGTGATTCACATAGTACTTCTTTACAAGAAGTTCTTGGCAAATTGGCAGGCGAGATATTGCAAATGTTTTGTATGCGTGGAGACTTTTGGTCAATTCCGTGATCCCAAATTGAAACATTATAAAGATGCATCTGGTACAGATGACACATTTTCCAGACGATTCCTGGCAAACTGGAAGCCAACATATTCACGTACAGGGATTTCTGGAACTTCAAATAATATCAACATGTTTTATGTACTTGGATACTTTCTGAAATTTTTAAATGGTGGGGATTTGAGAGCACGTAGTGAGTCGCATAGTAGTGATGGTAAGATGGTATCCAATTTATATATGCAAAGCTTTTACGGTAGCCTGATGCATTGCAATTTGCTCTAATGTAGTGATTCGCACAGTTCATAGAACACATTCTTCCAAGGAGCTCTTGGCATGTTTCCGGCAAATATTCATTTTAACACAATAAACACCTTTCACCTACATGGAAACATTCTGTAACTTTACCGGTCGTTATCTGAGACAACAGCGATTCAAGTACAAGACGCTCTGCTGTGCTGTACTGCAAATCCTCTTCCAAGGAGTTCTTGGCAAGTTGGAAGGCAAATTATACGAACTTGTTTTCTATACACGGCGGGATCGGCTCACTGAACTCGTTGGCAACGTAAGTGATTGACAGGTGACGGAAGGAAGTGTTGTTCTTTGTTCCATTTGCTACGATCTGCAACGGTGGACTGGCTGCCAGGTCAATTTTGTGCCCGACATGTCTGCTCGGGAAACGTCGGGTGAACCCTGTTGACCTGCACGACGGACGCGTCTTTCAGCCCTCAGCTATGTAAGGAACGGAGCATCCGTTGACAGCGGCCGTGCTTCTCATGCCCCGTGAAGCCGCCCCCGTACAGGAGACCCCCTGAACCGAGCCCCCCTCGCTCTATCTGGTGCAATCAAAGACAGCTTCATCATCTGCTGACTAATTTGGCTCCTGACCCCGGGATGTCTCGCAGGTTGGGCTCTCGAGAACCGGACGATGAAGCCCCTCTCAGGGGCCGTGCGCACCCTCCTCCGGGATCCCCGACACGGAGGAATGAGGCGGCAGGCAGGGGTAAAAAAAAAAAAAACATCTCAGCATCAGGAAGCAAGCCACCGTTGGGACACAAGGTTTGAATGGGTGGACCGGGGGACCCGCCGTCGTGCCTCTCCAAAGAAATTACCCAGAAGACAAAAGTGAGGCCTGAGGAGCTGACACTTCCTTTGAGAGTGTGTCAGCAGCTTTACACCACAGCCGCCGTTTCCATCTCTCTCCAAAAAAAAAATGGATTCACTCCCGCGGGAAGCGACAATAGCGGAGACGAGCCTTCTAACACTGTTTAAAAAAAAATAATAGGGATGAGCTTCTGGGATTTGGATGCTTTAGTCAAAGAGTTTAGTGACACGTCTGACAAGTGGGAAGGACGAGTTATTTACAAGTGGAAATCGCTCGAGACGGAGCGACACGTCAATGAGAAAATAATAAACAAAACACGTTAGCGGGTCACCTTTCAGTTTAGCTCCTGTTGTTCAGTCTGGAAGGGTGATGTTGTTTGGGGGTTACATTTAGCCTATACGGGTTCAGTGTTGGCTTTAGGGCTCCGGCGCTTCGGGTTTAGGGTCAAGATTATGGTTAGAAGTTGGGGCTGGGTTTAAGTTTAGCTTTGGGTTTCGGGTTACCATTAGTTCATCTAGGCTATGTGATTAGGATTAGGACTATTTAAGACCATTCATATTTTAGAGTGCCCATTGGTTGCGTGGCGTCAATACCGTCGTCCACCCCCGCGGGCAAGGGTCGCCGCAGACCCATCTGAGGTCGAGGGTGCACAGCCTAAATTTCGAGTGTGCGCATACTCAATCCCTGTGAAACACGTCAAAGGTGCACCTCACATACAGCAAAACAACGAATACCCGCTCCCCTTCGCGCTTGCGTGTGAGGATTTACTGGCACACCTCGGCATATGAAGGCTCTTCAAATTGAAAGGAATCCTAAGACGGTCAGATGACCAGGGAAAGGGCCGTAGGGTTAGGTGCGTGGTTGCCGTACTTTAGGGTTAGAGGTTGGGGTGGGTCTACGAGTGGGTGAGAGAAACCGAATTCTCTGGGAAAAGACACTTTTGAGAGGGGTATGGCAGTATCCCTTTGATGCGAAGGTAACGTAACAGTACACGGACATACTCGGTCTCCATCGTTTACCGTCAAAGTTTGCCGACTTTATGGAGGCAAAGTACACATTTTACATCCGACAACTTTCACGAGACATGTAATACAAAAGTTGGAAAAATTCTGTCTACTGGAATAATGATGACCTTGTCTCAATTGATTCACATTTAATCAGTGTAAAGTCATTTAATTTTCCTTCCTGTCACTGTTTGCCGCTGGCATAGACACTCTAGACGACGTGCCGTGGCACGGCGTCTGAGAATCAACGTTTTCCGTCTTGGGTTTTTAGGTGCTGCAGCTCAATCGCCACGACGACCACCTCGCCCGACTTACGGTCGCCTTGCAGAACCGTCGCCCGGCGAATCAGGCGCGTGTCCGCCGGTCGTGAGGAGCATCCTGGCCGCTCACAAAGCTCACAAAAGATTCCCGTCTACTCGACCGTCCAGGAAGCGGAAGTTCTTCCCGTCTCCTTTTTGGAGGTAGCGTGACACAAACTTCAAGCAGAAACGTGGCAAGCAAGCCAATTGCTTTCTATTGAACTTTGTTGCTTTTGTACGTTGAAAGCTTTTGACTGAACCGTCACCTTTCTCATCGATGAATGCTTTGAAAACGATCATTCTATAAAAAGTGGCGTTTTCTTCACGATGACGTTTTTTTTTCAACACTCTGTATTTGTGTGTTGGTCGGTCTGTCTGACAGTTGGCCGCTTTGTCTCTCCTTCTGTCTCTATCGCGCCGTCTGTCTCTTTGTCTACACTTTCGTTAGATATAACATACTGGCTCAAACTTAATGCAGACTTTTTGACAACAACCTGGTCCAGTATTGACAACCTCTCCAGGATAATCATTCTATTCTGATCCAAACGGCGGTAATGTAGTTATTTATAGCACATCAACCTGACTTTAACGGACATGTGGACTGTCAGGCCAGCGGCGTTTTAACATGTAAAAAGGGCAAAGAGAGGCGGTGTCGACATGCTTTTGGGCTGTGTCAGTCACTCTTTAGCTGGGGATGTGACACTGAGCTGGCGAATTAGTCCCGACGCCGCCACGTCGCTTCATTCAAATGGCCGCGTTTAACCCGGGTTGACGCAACATTCACACACCCCCAACCGGCCAAGACACGCATCAAATCCCTCTCGACGCTCCCAATTGCTTCTTCAGTCCTTCGGGGGCACATCCGAGAGTCCCTCTTGAGATCACGCTTTAGGAAATGACAAATGAACTCCACCAATTTCTTGCAACTGCCTCATGGGATGGGTTTAGGGTTCGGGTTAGTTTTTACTAATCGACATCTGTGGACATTTGTATGAAAACAAAATGCATGAGAAAAGCTTCACAGAACCAGGAAGTCAATCATTTTGGTCTGAAGCAGCCATTTCTGGCAAATTCCAAGGCTCGTACCCCAGTGAATCCCCACGAGAGAATTCACCCAAATGAGCCTGAAATGGAAACGGATAAAATATTGCACAGATGCTAAGTAGCAAGAACTCGATGGTGTTTGTGCATATTTGCCATGAAAATGGGGGCGTGTTTATTTTTAGTCAGCTCTTGTCAAATTTGACCAAAGTAAGCGTTTCATTTTTAGGAAGTCATTGCAGGGGTCGACTTCTTGGTCTTAACGACTGTGAACTAAGCGCAAACTTGGTGGTGTTTCCCCTGCGAAGGTTATCCAAGCGTAATCTCCCCAGATGAAGTCACAAAGGCAGCGAAATACAGTTTGGACCTCCGACCTCTTAATGAATATGACCTCCGAGTCCTTCCCACAATTCCCCAGGCTCTCATCCCCCGCTAAAAAAAAAAAAAACCCTCCAATGTTTAATCATTCCAAGGACTCTGGGGTGAGCTCCAACTCTAATCAATGAACCCCATCTACGGGGGGGGGGGGGGTCCGTATCCCTGGCGACGCTGTTGCCAAGACAGTTGTGGTTGGCAAGCCACTGCTTCACCATGGAGATGAGTCCCCTTCAAGCCATGTGGAGGCCCGCTGAACATGCAGAAGGTTTGCCAACAGCAGCAAGTTGCAACAAAATCTCGTTTTCCAAGAAACTCCGGAAATGGAAAATTCCCATCAAAATGGAAGGCTTCCTTTGTCTTTTTGGTGGGGGCTACTCACAATAGACACGTCTGCAAACATTCCTTGGGCCCGAGTTTTCAAAAGACTACAAAGGAGTCTGAGTGAGCTGAGTAGATGCCTCGTGAAAGTTTCCGCACTGCGGGGTTCGGCGGGTGTTTCACCCTCAGCGTCATCGTTGCGTCTCACCTTTGGTCAAATCTGAAGGCGTCGTTTGTTTTTGAAGAATGTCTAACAAGAGGCAAAGTCGTGTTGCCAAGTGAAACTGGCTGACTTCGAGAAAGAGAGAAATGGCTAAATCCACCACAGAGTGGCGGTTTTGAAACAAAACGTGTTTTGGCTCATGGTTTGGAGTCTACTCATGATCGACACGCCTTCCACTTGTTTTTCCCCTAAGTCGACTTCTGGTTGCTGCACTTGTCCGTTCTTTTGAATGTCTCAATTTTGTTGAATTTCAGTCTTATTAGCGGCGCAGGTTTCACAGAAGCAGGTCTCGGAAAACCACTTTTGCGTCCTTTCATTTCACCGTCACCTTTCCCTGTTAAGTTGACCACAAACCAAATTTCTTCGCCAAGTTTACGCCGCAGAGGACTCGTCTACCGAAAAGACCCCGCCCCCCAGAGTGTCTAAAAAAAAAAAAAAAAAGTGCTCGACTCATTGATGAAATGTTTCCTCTCCCTCTTCAATTATTCAGAGCGTTTTCATTGGGGAAGTCCCAGCGGCGCCCCGGTGAGATTTGCATCTTGATTTATTTGTCATATATCCTTTCTAGCGCTAAATTCTTTATACCTCTCCAGTGGTGCCATCCATGCATCTTTCATGGGGGCAAACGCCCGCATTACACCTCGGCTCTGGTAGGGTAGATGAAAAATGCATTCGGTTGTTAATTTCCTTTTCTTCCGGCCCGTTTTTTTTTTGTTTTTTTTTTTTTTTTCTTCGTCAGGAGTGGCACTTTTCAGCTCGCCAGACGCTCGACTGTGACCTGGAAAATGCAGCCCGCGATGAATGAGTGACACAATTAGGTGAAGACGACGCTAGCCACAGGGCGAGACGCTTTTATTTATCAAGTGCTCTCTGCTAAGTTCATAGGAAGCGGAAATCGCTACCCCTGAAACATTGCGACGCTTCCGCTGCGCTCGCGATAAAACAAAGGGGTTTAAACGCTTCGCTCAAATACTGTGTAGATTTCTTCTGAGTCATGGAGAGATCGTGACTGTGGTTGGGAGATTCATCGCAAAAGTTTGTGAAAAAAATACTGCGTACAATACGAGTGACGTCGCTTCAATTTGATGGAAGTTTTTTTTTTTTTTTAAATTGGGAATGTATAACTATACTTACATGGAATTTATTACAATTCTGTATTGTCGTACAGGCAATAAAACATTAGCTAAGCTAACATCGCGGGCTACATCTTCAATCCTTGGATAAATAAGACACAACTTCAACAAAAACAAGACGTAACAACCTGACAGAATTCAATTTAAGGCTTCAAAATTATTTGTCTTTCTCAAAGTTTTAGGTACCCTTGTCCCGATTTACACGTAAGTGGAAAGTAACATCGACCACTGTGGAAATATTAAAAGCCATGTGAAGCATATAGCAGCTAGCAAGTCAGACGGTTAATCATTTTTTCTTCATTAAACTGATTTGAATCAATCATTTTTTCCACAAACAGCAACTTCAAATCACCTCTGTCCGATGCCCCCCAAAATTGTGCCCCGTGAAGTAAAGCAGAGGTGTCCGAGTATTTTTGTCCGGTGATTGGCAATGTTTTAGTGTTCACGTTTAGTGCCGTCAGCGCTTCGCTTCCCTGATCTTGGGACCGACCAGTATGCAGAGCGAATCGCGTTAAATATGGACACTTAAGAACAGTCGACCAGGGGTGCCCACACTTTTTTGCCCCAAGATCTAGTTTTCAAACGGCAAACCTCTCGCGATCAACTGAAAAGAGGGGGTTGGGGGCGGTGGGGGGCATCATTGCAACAAAACAGACGATAACTAAGAAGCCAGCTTGATGCAAAAGAGGCCAGGATTGGTCAAACCGAATGTCAATCAATCCACGTACTGGACCCACCCGAATCAAGCGACGAGATGGATGACGTCTTTTTTTTTTTTGTTGTTTGTTTTTTGGAACGCGTTCGCGACAGAGATCAACTGGTAGCTCGCGATCGAGCCATCGGGCGCCTCGGTACCAGACAAAAGTACTCATCTTTATTGCACGGGGCAGATTGTTCTTCGCTTGGCACAAAAAGAAAAATGACATCGACTGCGGTCGTCGCTTTGGATGACTGAACTTTGAAGAAAGTTTCAACTTGAAGGTGTCATTTTCAGCCCGATTTTTGGTCCCAACTCCAAAGCTTCGAGGCGAAGTACCGCTGCTTGCCTACCTCAGCTGACATCCTGGAGTGGCTTCCACCAGCGGCGGACAAAACAAACAACCGTTCACGCTGACAAATATCGCAGTGCTCGATGAATAATTCAAAGATTCATCACCATGATTTTCAATTTCAACATGGATTCATCGAGGAGCGACGCGGATGTGCTGCAGAATACACACTCGCACAAACACCTACGGACAATTTAGTCAGCGAGCACGTTTTTGGAATGCGGGAGGAGGCCGGAGTACCCAACCGATTTGAAATCCGGATCCTCGGAACTGTCAGGCGGACTCGGGAACTACGAGGATGGCGCTCTGCCCCGCTATATACGATATTATTTTGAAAAGAGGGGGCATCGTTGCGGCAGACCTCGGGGATTATTTCCGTCTCCCTTTTGTGCGGCTGACAGACAAAATCCAGCAAAGGAGACGAGCGGGTGACAAAGCTTTGAACCGGCGTCACGCAGTCAACGCTTGAGCCGCGGGATGAGATAAACATGTTTGCCGTGGCGTACATTTTATTCCTGCATCTACGCCACCGACCCCCCCCCCCCCCCCCCCCCCGCCCCATCTCGCTCTCTCTCCCGCCCTTAACCGGAGTTTGTCATTCCCAGTGGACTCATTTCCTCTCGGTTATCTGGCCCCTCCCTCTGTTTTTTTCTTTTAATTTTGAATTCCCCCCTTGTACTGCGTCCCGGCCTTGGACTTTGGGGGTGCGGCGCAGCGGACAGATTGGGATCCGAGAACGCGCCGTCACGCCTCACAATTTTCATCTGTGTGGCCGAGTTGGGAATGAGAAAGGGATGGAAAGAGGGCAGAATAATGGAGTGCGTATTAAATATACAATAGGCTGCAGAGAACATGTTGTGGATGGAGTTTTTTTTTTTTTCTTTTTTTTTGGCGTGATGTTGGTTCATCGGGGTTCTTTTTTGAGTTACTATTGTTCTGTTTGGGTGTGTTTCCTGGCTTTTATAGGGCGCTTGTTCAATTCTAAAAATATAAAGGAAACCTTTTCCAAAATGGTATCGATATATTGTTTGTGTTGCGTTTGCTGTAGCTATTCCTCCACCTTTATTATTTTTTTTGTAGTTTAAAAAAAAAAAAACAGGTTCTTGCCAATTATTTGAATAAAGCAAACTAAAAAAAGCATACAGTATTTTTAAAAATAGTGACGCTTGCGTGGCTTGGTGTCGGTAGTCACGGCTCACGTTGCTCGAAATAAGCCACAAAATAACGCTGTTGTGTCTTATGGCGTCACGTTGTCTTATTTTATTGAATGGCCCCGCAGTGTTTCCGCTAAAAGTGGAAAAGTCTCTGCGGGTCGGGCCCGTGTCGTGTCTTCATGACAGCTCGCTAACTCGTCTCCGCAATCTTGTCGTGTTTGTCGTCTGATTCACACGTCGGCCGAGGAGCCGCCTGGAGGAAATCGGATGGTAAAACATGGCGGAAACATGGTGGGATGAGCGAGGGGCCTATGTGGGTCACCAGTGCGTGTCCGGACCACTTTTTTGTTTTTCCCAGGTCGGAGGGATGCGAGGATTCTGTCACGAAAGGCTGTACATTCGATACTGGAAGTGCGAGCGTGCGTGCGTGCGTACACGTGTGCACCTAGCTTAGCTTGACTGTTGCTCTATTTTTAATTCATGCCGTACCACCTGGCTAATGGTGTTTTTGGATCCACCCCCGCTCAGAACAGAACTTGCTCGTGATAATCCGACCTCCACCAAATGCGACCAAATTATTCATGGCCATCCGCATTATGCGCCGATGATCACAATCTTGCAATATTCAAGCGGAAAGGGCCCGGGATGATGTCCGGCGGCGCTCGGGGGCCTCCGCTGGCGACCCAAACAGCTTGCGGGCCAATAACGGACGGGAAAAAAAATGGAAATTGTCATAGAGATTGCAACGACAGTCAGCAGAATGATCAGGATTGTCACCATTATCACAGCATGTCATTGAGTTCATGGCAAAAAAAAAAAAATTCTCAGAATATTTTTGAATTTTTTTTTTGCGTGGGAAAATCTAAAAAAAAATGTGGAGAATATTTAGAGTTTTCACGGCAAAATGTATATACATTTTTCCTGTGGCATAAACAGCATTTTTTGTGGCACAATATGGGTTAAAATATGTACATTTTTCAAGCTGACTGGTGCCCTCCATTTTGTGCTTCAGAAGACAATTCAACAATGGCTCGTTTTTGCCATTCCTGACAACATCTTCACGGTGACAATTAAAATCCAAAGACACGGGTTCTAATCCTCTTAGCGGTCACCGCAAAGCTGTTGGTAAATAGCGGGCGTATCAAGTTCGCCGCGACGTCTTTGGGGTTGACAGCGCGACGTTTTGCGCGTGCATCCCACGGAAGAACGCTCGCAAGAGTTAAAGCCTTGTTAAAAAGTGCTCGCGCCCCTGACGTAACGAGCGTTGGCCCAAAAGTCCCAAAATGTCTCCGCACTCGGCGGCACATCATTTTCCTCCGATTGGGACGCGTGCCGTCGTCGAAGCGCGGCTAATAGCTGTGACAAGTGCTTTGGCGGACTTGGACTGATAACTTTATCTTTGCCGTCGTCTCAGGCTGCGTTCATCAAGATAAAGTTCGCTGATGAGGACCAGTTAGCGTCTGTGGAAAGTACTCAAAAGCAGATTCAACAACGATCTTTTTTTATCACTTTCAAAACGACACTTCATGACATTTTGCAGGCAGCTTCGTGCAGGTGCGATTTCACCATTAAATTGGCTCAGTGGCACCGCATCGGGAAAACCCCCCAAAAACATCACCTCAATCAAGATTGTCTTTGCGATGTGTCATTTCATAGCTACGTCCGTCATATGACGTACGTTTGCCACCCAAAATGTCTGAAGAATCCTTTCCTGACACTTTGGTCATTGAAAGGTAAACTTTTCCTCCCCCCTGGCAAGATGACATTTTGAGTAGAGCCACAAAAAAGTACCCCATATTTTCCGCACTATAAGGCGCACCTTCAATTACGACTGAAATATTTGAGAACTCCCCCCCCCACACACATGAGGTGCACCGCATTATAAGGCGCACAGAATAGACGCTGCAGTAGAAGCTGGGATTACGTTACGCATCCATGAGATGCGCTTGGCTAAAGGCTCAATATTGATCCATATATAAGGCGCACCTGATTATAAGGCGCACTGTCAGTTTTCGAGAAAATGAAAGGCTCTTTGGTGCGCCTTACGGGAGATTATCAAGAGACTACGCCTCCAAACTGAAATCTGCCATTTTGGTTTGACGCCAGCAATGAATTGTCTTTTCCTTGTCATGGAGAGTTTGTGCGTTTGCAACCACGTTACAACAACAGATTATGTGACGATAATATTAGCGCTCCCTATAAGAGCCAGAACTAATACCTCCAACAATGTGCACGCACTCAGGTCCACAACCGGAGCGGTCAGTTGTCCATTTACTTTTGCTCCTATCAATATTTCATAATGAAGTCATACCGTGTACTCCGCCTTAATGCGCTCATCTTAACATTTTTAAAGCAAAGCAGTCAACGAGTGGCGCGTTTTCATCACTGGAGGATTGTTTCCCATTTCCTCCCGATAATGATGAGAGATTGCGACCTTTTCGCTTTTGAATGGTGTGATTTTAAAAAAGATGAAGAGGAAGCTGGTGGAGATTCACCTGAAGGCAAACATTTTTTTTCCATTCTCTTCGAGATGATCCATTATTTAGCACAATTAGCCTACGACGAGCTATTTTTACAAGCATCCACAACGTGCATTTCACCGCATGGGCTGTTTAGCTATTTAGTTATGTATCTATTTGCCACATTAAACATGCAGTAGCATGCTAACGACGTAGCTTTTATGACTACACTTATTGAGCGAGGCTTTTGTTATCATCAAAAGCAGAAATGAGTTAAGTGGACGGTCTGACCACCCTCAGGCCCACACAACTCACTCAGTCGCCCCCCCACCCGGGAAAAAAAAATTCAGCCTCTGACACCAGTTTCATCAATCTACTGATATGAAATTGGGTGGACGTTGTTTATCGTTCCAGGAGGCATGAAAAAGCGAGAAGGTGCCACGTCTTGGAATTGCCGACTTCGGCTTGAAGTGTCCAAAACGGCTTTGGACTCAAGTTGCTGATGTCTGAGATCGATATTAAGAGAAATCAGTTCTGGGGAAAAAACATCGTAAGGACTGATGTGAAACTTCCATTTACGTAGATGAAAATGAATTTGAACGTCGTCTCGTAGCTGTCGACTGTCGTGAGCGATGCGCATTTTTCAAGTGTCCAATTAGGACTCGCGCGTGGAGAAGAAAGCAGCTTTTCGGCAGCCGTCCACCGGAATGACGGCGACGCATGAGTACGTCCTCCCCGGGGGAGCCCCAGAGGCTTTGATCTGGCTCTGTGTACCCCAAAATGCAGCCCACTTATCGTGGAGCCCCCCTCCAAGGGTCAGAAGTAAGGCTGCTGGAGATGAGGAGAAAAGAATGAAAGGGGGTCGGGGTCAACTCGGGTTGACTGAAGGGGTGGATAAGTGGAAGGGGGTGGGCTAATGAAGTCTCTAATCCGAACGCACACACGTACACACAATTTATTAGCCTAATTACCTGCCTGATCATCGGTGATGACTGTACCTGCAAGGGGGGGGTCAAAGTGCACACGTGCAAGGTGCCAAACTCCGCACTAACGAAGGTCTCATGCTAATGGAAGCTAATCACGCCGCGCGTTTAGCACCGTGCTAATGCGAGCCAGAAAAAGATCACAAAACCGAGCTTTTTCATCTTGAAAGTAGCGCGATGCCGCCGGCCGGGACCGACCGCTTCACAACATCGCCGATCGGACCGGCGGTCTGCTGCGCCGCGTACAACGCGCCGGTTCGTGCGCCGCAGCTTTAATCAGCCTCATTTGCATCGGCCATTGGGAAAGCTTCAGTCGTACGCGTCTGCTCCCGAGTTCGACCGTTGAACTGTCGCTAAACAAAAAAGCAGCTTCAAGTCAAGTACAAATACTTATGTACAGTACACGTTCCTCAAGTGTCTTTACGTGAGTATTTGTTACTATATTGTGAGACATTTATTTTTACTCCCTACAAACGATCGAGTTCCAAGATGGCAACAGTGACATTCACACTAAGTAGTGGTGGAAGTAGTGTACTGTTAAACTAAACTGAAACAAACAAACAAAAAAACATATATATATATATATATATATACATTCAACTCAATCACATCACTTCAAAAGGCCTGCTAGGTTGTTGCTAACAGACAATGCAAAATGCCATAGACGGCCTAAGAAAACTAGCATCGACGTTACGGTAGTTATAACCAGTTAGGCAATGGTATTTAACTATTGTAATGTATGTATGCATGCATTATATATGTATTATACTGTCCCCCGGTGGCCAAGGTGCACACAACACAAGGAGCAGTACGATGCCAATGAGGAGTGAAGATGAAATCATGATGCACAAATTTGTCTTCTTTTTTTTGCTCTGTTTAATTCAGTACAATTCTTCGTTTGTCATTTTGTGAATACTGTACGTTTTTAAAAAGTACACATTTGTCTCGGCCTGTTTGTCTTTCACGTTCTTTGGGGTTCTAGAACGGATAAACGGCATTTCCATTCATTTGAATCGGGAAAGTTGATTTGGGATGCAAGCGTAGTTACAGAATGATCTAAAAACCTAGATCAATGTACCGCTGTACTGCAGTTTTTTTGTTTTTGTTTTTTTTGAGCGTGAGCGCTTTTAGCTCCTCCGCGGTGTAGCGAACACGTTCAGATGCGCTCTGGGGCACGCGGAGGAAGCGCCTGGCGCTTCATCCAGCATATCAAAGCGCAGATAGCGGCACGCTGCTCTATCGCAGCAAATCAAGCAACGCTCGGATAAAATGGCACTCTGATAAAAGCCATCGCCGGTTTAATCCTCACTTCAAATAAAAAAAAAGGGAAAGTGCCCGAGGCCCCACCGCTGGAAACGCCGGACGACTTTTGAAGCCGAGCGGGCGTCATGAGGGAAAGTCAAAAGATTGGGGACGCCCGTGCGCACGCATCCCATCACGTCAGTGCAAATTAGTCGCAAAGTTTGAATCGGCCTCAACAGTTCTGAGGACCGGGGTTCAAATCCCGGCACCCGCCTGTGTGGATTTTTCATGTTCTCCTCCCCGTGCCCGCGCGGCTTTTCTCCGGGTGGGCACTCGGCTTTCCTCGCACACGCCAAAAACATGCTTGCGTTCATTGGAGACTCCAAATTGCCACAATTCGGCGCGCACCTCGCCTCCCGCTGGGATCGGCGACCCCGGTGAGGATGAGTGACTCGGGTAATGGCTGGATGGATATTCACTCCATGACTGGTGCTGTCCAAATTGCACGTCTCGCACTACAGTGGACCCTGGTGGCGCGTTCCAGCCTGCGAGAAGGTGGCGAGAGGCCCGCGGGGCATTTAATCCTTCCCGATGAGGAGAAGGAGGCCCAAACCTGTGAGCTTTACACCCCATTTTGTTGTTTTTGCTTGTGGTGGATTTGTGCCAATGGCGTGACGTGTATTGAGGATGACAGAAGCGTCCCAAACAACAAAGTGCTCTCTCGAGCGAGGCCCAGCGTCTCCTCCATTTCTGGGCGCACTGCACATCGTGTAAGCGGGCGTGCGCGCGCTTTGACAGGCGCTGCGGCGGCGGCAGGAGCGCATCCCGCGGCACAGAATGATATCCGCACAACAGTCGCGCTCGCAATCGCACGACAATCGCACTCACACAACAGTCACACTCGCCATCGCACAACAGTCGCACTCGCAATCGCACAACAGTCGCACTCTCAGTCGCACAACAGTCGCACTCTCAGTCGCACAACAGTCGCTCTCTCAATCACACAACAGTCGCACTCGCAATCGCACAACAGTCGCACGCTCAATCGCACAACAGTCGCACTCACAATCGCACAACAGTCGCACTCGCAATCACATCAAAGGGACAATTTAGTGCATTCGCAATCACACAACAGTCGCACTCGCAATTGCACAATAGTCACACTCGCAATCACACAACAGTCGCACTCTCAGTCGCACAACAGTCGCTCTCTCAATCGCGAAACAGTCGCACTCGCAATCACACGACCATCACACTCGCAATCACATCAACGGTGCAATTTAGAGCACTCGCAATCACACAACTGTCGCACTCGCAATCGCACAACAGTCGCAATCGCACAGCTGTCGCACTCGCAATCACATCACCGGGGCAATTTCGAGCGTCCGATGAACGCAGGCATGTTTTTGGGATGCGGGAGGAAACTGGGGAAAAGCCACGCAGGCACGGGGAGAACATATGGACTCCCCGCAGGCGAGGCCGGGATTCGAACCCCCGGTCCCCAGAACTGCGAAGCCACCGCACTCACCAGTACGGAATATTGAGTGACATTTTTCCAGTCTGAACGTTTGCCAAGCGTGCAACGGAGGTTGGAAGAGGAAACACAAAGCCGGCGCGTCAGGCTCCAAAACAAAAAGTGTTTATCGGCATTGAGCGGCAGACGTTTGTTCGATTGCGAGGAGGAACATCTGCGAGGTGGGTCCTCCGTTGTCGACGCCTCTTTTGTGCTGCCGGATTTGTCTTCAAACGTGCTTTTTCATATCCGTTTGACAAGTTCACGTCTCGAAGGCAGAACAAAAGTCATACAACGGGTGTCAGGTGGCCTTTCAATTACATTTTGCAGATTGGAATCTTTGACTGGCCTCATAAACCACACCAAAACCTTCACTGGGATGATTCAAAATTCCACATTATTTTTGTCATTAGCTACATTTTAATCATTGGTATAATCAAGCATCAGTTTTAGAAATGACCATTACAAGTGCTTTAGTAAGTAGCAGTCAATTTTATCCAAGTGCTGGTAAAAAGACTGTAAACATCCATATTTATATCTTATTCCAAAGCGATTCAAATATTGTCGTAGAGTCAACGAGCCCGTGTGGGCCACTGCCGCTCGCCACGTTTGCTCGAAGTCAAGTCTCAAATGGCATCAGAATGCCTTTGAAGAGACTTGAGTCTGATTTCCTGAAATTAGGTGGAAAGATGCGACCCCCAAAAAATGGGAAACTCTGTGGTCAAATTTGATGAAAGTGGCCTCTTTTTTTTTTTTTTTTTTTTTTGGGTGGCGGCGGTTGCACTTTACCGAGTCGAGCGGAGAAAGAACCAAACAGGTCTCGCGAATCCAGGCGCAGGCCTCCCCGCCGTCTGGCTCGGTCTAGCGTCAGCATCTCGGCGGCGCCGGCAGCTGCGCTAACATCTGCGCGCCCGTGTCGGCCGTCCGCCTCGCTCCCTCCGATAAGGCGCCGCCGCCGTGACGGCTATGAATAAAGGACGCAACAATCTGGACGAGCGGCCGCCGGGAGGGACTCGACAAACCAGCAGGTCGGCTTCACTTTTGACCTCAAGATTCCTTCCGAGCGAGCTTTTTTGGGGGGGGGGGGGGGGGTGCCTTTCTTATCACGTTATTTACGAATCAATCTGAAAGCTTTTCTCACAGGGAATCTTTTCGAGTATCCCCAAATCCGACTCGGAGGACACGGTTGAATTCCCCTTTTACCCGAATGATGTCAAAAATGGCAGGAAACCACGATGGCGGTCTTCCTGTCTTTTGACGTGTCTAGAAAACTGAAACGGGCTCCATGGGCTTGACTTTCAAGATTTGACGATCATAAAATTGGTCTCCGGCGGACTCGTGAAAATGGCCAAAATGATCCGACTGGTTTTAGCTTCCTGACAATTTTTGGCGGGTCTTCTCACGGTAGGCACGCCGACCAATTTCGACACTGCTAATGTGAAAAAGTTGTTCGGGGACTGAATTTTCAAAATATTGCTGAAAGAATGAACGTTCTTTTGACCTCTGGAAATGGCTTCCTCAAACCAAAATGGCAGACGTTTTCTTTCTGCCACGAAGGGAAACCGCCTCTCCGATGGCCAAATTGTCCAAATATTCCCCAAAATGGCCAATTTGAAAGTGAAGAAAATGAATTTAGCAGTCTGTCATGAGGAGACCCACCAAAAAGTCCAAAAAGTCCCGACTGAACACCGGCCAAGAGTCTGCCGTTTTCTTTTGAAGCTTTTCTTTTTTGCGCTCACGCCGACCTATTCCAGGCGTGGAATATTAAAAGCCAAAAGCCGGTTTGTTACCCTTGTGAGCAACGCTTAAAAGTTGAAGCCTTGCCGGAGGTACCTGCAAATAAGACTTTTATTGCGACACGAAGTCTATTAGCGGCGTAGAAAAGCGCTTTTATTTGTGCGCGTCGGGAGAGGCGTTTGTACAATCGGGCCGGCGCCGGTGTAGGCGGGGCCGCGTTAATATGGCGCGAGGCCGCTAATGGCTTTATGATTGGATAATGACGGCTCGGTGGGTAATTAGGAATGAGTTGTGTGCGCGCGCGCCGCAGCCAGCGGGAAGGCGATGACTCCCCGCCGGCCGCTCAATCGTGTTTTTCTTTGCGTGTGCGATCGTCTCGGCCATTTTGGACTTTCGAGGCTCCCCCTACAGTAGAATCGGCACCGGTTTCAATTGTGTCGGCAATTGTGGCCGCAATTGCCATGCGATCGAGACAAATTGAGGTCCATTTCCGCACGATGCGCTACGATGGGGTCCCGTGCGATACTATTCACCGTTTTTACAATTCTCTCAAAACAATTTGCTCCAATTACGATAGCATCCGATATCTTGTGACGCAATTCCAATACCGCGCGATACGATACGATGCGATCCACTCCGATTACGATACAGTGTTGCAAATTCAAGCATGGCTTTCCGGAATGAAATATCGTTTTCATTTTCCACGGTCACGAAACAGGACATTCGTAATTCCCAGTCCAGTAGAGCCCAGCGGCCCCCACCTTTTTTTTTTTTTTTTTTTTTAAATTCTGGTCTCAACTACACCCGCTAACGACTCCCCCCCTTTTGCGCCCCTTTTGCGCCCAGTCCAGCGTCTCCAGACATCATTAAAAGGCGAGGCTGTAGCCGCGGGCTTCCCGTGAAGCCCCCCCCACCCCCCCCCTCTTCAAACTGTACACTTTATCCATAATTCAGCCCCCCTCTCCCACCTGAATTATTCACGCAAATAGCACGGCAAATAATGGAGTTCACAGAATCTTACTTACACATCAAACTATTTAAATGTTGATTTGAATTTTTGAAGTGCTCTGATGTGGTTCCAGCGAGTGAGTGGGGGGCTGGGGGGGGGGGGGGGGGCTAAGTAAGTCAGTAATAGCATGTATGGGCACTTTTCACCAGTATCACATTAGGGAGGTAAATGAATACATTAAAATTATATTTACACTCGAGTATCAGTCTGCAGAGAATGCAAAGAATTGAGATTCTAATCAGAAGCGCTCCAAAATATTCACGCAGCTAATTCGTGTACGCGCCACAAGGGGGGAATTATTCAAAAATAAAATCAGTCAAAGGAATAATAATGGGAATAATCAAATGAAAGTGTTATTTTATGATCACTTTTCATTCTTAAGATACAGATGGAGCAAATTTGACCACGGAGCAAACGAGCCCAGACCGGCCAATGAAATAACTGCAGAAATTCCATCCGTCCGTCCATTTTCAGAGCTGCCTATCCTCACGAGGGTCACAGGCGCACCAGGGGCCAACCCCATCTGTCATCGGGCACCCTGAACTGGTTGCGCCGCTGTGCCGCCACCGCAGAAATTGAAGACATCAAATGTGAGCAGGATTTATGATTTTTTTTTTCTTTGTTTATTTACTCATTAGTGTCATTTTTTTTTTTTTTGTCAACGGTAAAAGTGACCACTGCAGTGATTGTTGGGGTTATGTGTGCTGTTCATTCCAAAGGAATTATATATGGATGTATAATTTCATCTCCTAAAAAGGAGGGGAGGGGGGGGGGGCTGCAAAAAATGTTTGGGAACCACTGATTTAGGCAGTCATGCTATTAGGCTAATGACTTGTGGGCTACGCTGCGCACCACCGTGTGGACGCAACACCGCAAAGATAAAAAAAAAAAAAAAACAAAACACACACGAGTTGCAGCCTTTCGCGAGGAGGTCCGCGGCGCGCTTCATCGCCTCCTGCACGCTCGCATGAGGCCTCCCCTCGTGTTTTAAGAGGTACGCGAGGCTAAATGTAGCCGCGGCCCGGACTTGATACCGTATCAGCAAAAGACTGAATTAACACACGTTGCTTACTTAGCATATCGTGAATCATTTACTCCCCTCGGAGTGCGGGAAGGCCATGCAAGTTTCATGGCGGGAAAAAGAATCAGAATTCCCGGGCGGCTCATGCATAAGTCACGCGTGCGCGCTCGCTACATGCTAGCACTACAACCTTGCTGGAGGATTGGACGGCCAGGCTAGGAGAGTGCAGCACTCGACTTTTTCATGCCAGGACGCGCGGGAGAAGCTTTGCGGCTCGTACGCAGTCGGGAGATTTAACCAAGTGCACGTACGTATTTTCTACCCCAGCAGATTTTTTTTTTAGGTAGCTTAAATTGAGTGCAGTTGATCGCCTCAAAAACACAACTCTTTCTAATACGCACTTTATTGTGGAATAAAAACGTCCAAGAAGGTCATGAAACTTAATCGGAATCAGTCTATTCTGATGGCACGATATCATTGTGATGTCAACCCCTCCAATCGTATTCCAAACTGATTCGGTAGGATCCCGTGCCGGACGGTATTATAATCACACTGTGGGATTACGATTACAAACGATCGGCACGTTGGAAGTCGGAAAGCAGAGGGTCTTTGGGATGAATGATCGATTCCGGAGAATGGGATCAGCACGTGTACTCTGAGGCTAGCGAGGATTCCTCACGACTGGAGAGGTTTGGATTCGGGAAACGACGGCAAAAGATGCTGCGGAGGTCGCGAGCGGAAGCAGGAGGAGGAGGAGGAGGAGGAGGAAGGAGCTAAAGATGGAGAGCAAGGAGGCCACAAGCAATTTGACACATCGGGACAGAATTCCAGCGCCGTCTGCCGCCATCAACACGTCAAAACTGTCCGGTTCGACTCGCGGCGACAGGAGGCGGCCCTCCTCCTCCTCCTCTCCTCCTCCTCCTCTTCCTCCTAATACTGGTCATGAAATTCTTAGTCCTAGGACATTTTCACTTTCCACCGTAAAAACTGAAAGAATGTGAGTTTAACGATGGGCGCTCCGAGTGTCGGCCAAGCGTTATATGGACAAACCCCCCCAAAAATGAGCCTGATTGAACGCGGCGGGCTGAAAGTCTCGGAATAGCCCGCGTGGTACCATAAAAATTGGGGAAAGAAGTGGGAAAATGCTTTCAGTTTACATTAACGCTGTATTCCAAACTACTGGAGATCGAACCAATCGGCCCAAATGAAATCACGGAAAACTGTCGCGTGCGATTTAACGCAATACCAAGTAAAACAGAATCTGGCGCCGCTGATACCGAAACTGAAAAGATGCCGTGGTGCCGCACGATGTCTTATTTCAATTAGCTCCTGTAACCGGTTTTCTGTACTATTTATTGAGATAACGTTTCAGTTTCGGGGAAAGCTCCTATCCAAGTACTTGTTCGGATTCGGGAAGTACTGCATGGATATTTTTGCACCAATGCTTCTAATGCCAGATTCTGCCTTTTATTTTCTTCACACGTAAGTGGGGTCTTATTAATCATCATCATGCTCCAAATGTACCATAAAGTGTACTTCCTTATCAGAGGCTGGTGTCACTGGTACCTGCAGTAAGAAGAGTATTTGAATGGTACGCACATAGCTAGCTAGCTTCAGACCTTCCAGTTGTCAGTTGTAGCGTCGCTCGGGAAGTTCCGGTACGGGAGCGTCCATATTTGCGTATCGCCCCCCCCCACAATCGAGCATCCCCCCCGTCGCCTTTGCTATTTTCATCTTCGCGGCGGTAAAAGGTCAAGTGCGATATCCTGCCAAGAGGTTTGTGGACGTGTCCCAAATTCTGGTCTGGAGCGGAGGTTGGAGGCTAATGGGCTAACTTCCAGAGGTCCTCCTCCTCTTTGGGGAAAACAACATTGTTGTGAGTCTAACCTTTCACATATTGATGATCCCCTTAGTCAAAAGAAGAAGAAGAAGAAGAAGAAGAAGAGAAAGGGCCTAATGATGAGCAATTTTCGGACCCGCGGGGAGCGCAGCTGCTCGCGGCCGCAGACATATTGGCCCGTGATGAGCCCGACGGAGGCCATTTGCACACAAACACATATGCATAATGGACAAATAATGGAATCTTCTAATCGTCTGTTTGGTCCACGGAGGGAAATGACATGAACCCTGTGGCCTAACACTCTTAGAATTTCAACCATGAAGACCCCACCCCCCCGTCTGGAGACGGATTATTGAGATTTGCCGCCGTGGCTTTTTGCTCTCTCGACGTCGCCTCAGTGTGACGCGTGCCCGCCAATCACTTTGACGGACAGCTGATACGGGGGCTGGGGGCACCAAGGACGTCACTTCGGGCTCCCTGCCAGGAGAACTCGCCACAGACCAAAGACCAAGACCACCAAAGAAAGAATATGGCAGAATGGCAACAATTTTGATCGTATTTGCTGACTCACACAATATTTGGTGTTGTAATATTTGACAACAATTTGCCAGAGCGTGAACAATGATTTTTGCAACAATTACATGGTGATTTATTTTCCTCATTAGGAAGGTTGGAACAAATTGATGGCACTTCCATTAGTTGCAGTACGACTCAATGATTTGAGCATCTTGAGTTCCGAGTGTGGTCCCAGAAGAAATGAAAGTCGTATCTCAAGGCGCTGCCGCACGCCGCTGAGATTCGCTTACATTTCAAACGCAACGTGAATCATATTATAGCGTCATCAGAGAAGTACTTTAAAAGAGCGTTTATTTGCCGAAAGCGGTCATCGATGGGGGGTGGGGGGTGGGCGATGACAGGGCCGGATTTTGCCTCGGGAGTTTTGTTGTGGATGCGACACCGGTGAGAGTTGTAACGGGATCCCTCTATGAGGGTGCTGCCCCCCCACCCCCACCCCCAATTCCCTCCTCCTGGCTGGGAGATTAACACCAGTGTGTTTGCCAGAATTGCGCCTCGTTGTCAGCCCCAAGTACACACACGCGTCGTTTACTTTTTCAGATTTGGTGACGTCATTGAAAATTTACATTGTCGACAAAATGACGTCATTTGTATTTTGCATCTGATAGTTTGGGGCAAATTTACTTTTTCTTTTCAAAATAATATTTGATCCGTAATGTTTTTTTTTTAAATTTTATTTCCGGTATATATATTTTTTTGTACAATGTATGTTTTTTTTTTCTCTTTGTTTTTTGTATTTTTTAAATATTTTTATTTGGACCCCGCCCCCCCCCCAAATTTTTTTTTGTCTTTTGGTTAATGTTAAGATGTATTTTTTTTCCCAATATCTTTGGATTTTTGTCCAAATTTTTGTTGTCTTTTGTCATGATTTGGTATTTTTGTCCTATTTTCTGTTTTGTTTATTTTCGTAATAACTATTTTTTCTACATGGTCGTTTTCAGTATTTTCATGTCTTTTGGGGTTAGGGTGATGCTTGACCAAAAATCAAAATGGCTCTTCTTCTTCTTTTTGGTTTTCCTCGGATTTTGCTCTTCCGTTAGTTATGTATTTTGTTTATTTTTTTTTCAATTTTGTGTTTGTCTTGTTTTCTTCCTTGCATTCTTCAGATTTTTTGACATTGTTATTTTACTACGCATTGCACAGTTTTCATCAAGGGTGGAGAAACGCGTCTCGTGAGTAGAAACACAGGCTGCCGCGGTCGAGCCAATCTTTTTCTTTTTCTTTTTCTTTTTCTTTTGTGTTGGGCTTGGAGAGCAGCGTGGGCGTGCGTTGCAGGTACGCGGCCTGGCGCACGGGAAGCAAGCGCCTCTAATACAGTTTGCGCACGCACTCGGCGGACAGTCGGGCCCGTTTCTCAGCTCAAATCTCGCTGATTTGGACGCGAAGTCCGGCTTCGATGCGGCTTTTGTCCCACGTTTGTTGACATAGTTCAGGCGCGACATCGTATAGGCGTTAATCCGACAAAAGCCCTTCACGCAACCCCCCCACTTGGCCTCGTCCCGGCCCGACAGAAAGTGGAGAACACAAATATTGGAGCACTTACTTTGTGCGGGGGGTTGGGGGGGGGGCAGTCAAAACTGTCTCAGTGAGAAGTTGAGCCGGCGTTCCCGTTTCAAATCGAGGAACGAACTCCCTTTTGAAGTTCAAAAATGAAATGTGTATCCTTCAGACGAATAGTGGGCTAAATCCATTATTGCACTCTGCGCTTTTATTTTTAGCTCGGGGGCCGTTTAATAGAAATGTTGCAATAAGTGAATAAGTTATTTGGGAGATGAGTCAGAAATGTCAGCAAAGATGTAAAAACCCAAGCTAGGATGATTTCTCCTTCTCCTTCTCCTTCTTCTTCTTGTTCTTCTTCTTCTTCCCTGAAATGTTGCCAGAGTTGTCCAATACTTGTAGTCGGACCGCAGGTGCGCTGAAGCGTCGGGGGCGGCCGTCCGACTTGCCGTCAGCCTCCTGCACAATGAAACCGCCGAGGTCGTCGGCCCGCTCCGGTTCCGAGTGGGCTTCCGTCTCATATTTGACAATCTTTGCGTCTGCCCAACTTTAGCCCTTTCTTACTATTTTTACTTTTGTCAATTTCTTGGAGTATTTTCAATGGTTTTCATCATATTTTTGTAGTTCTTTTCCAACGTGTGTGTATTGAGTAAGTGTCATCGAATTGGAATCGTACGGGTTTATGGTTCGAATTCAAGTTCATGTTCTGATATCGATGAAGCTGACCTTGCGCAACGTTCAATTAGGGGCGAGATTTTTTTTTTTTTTATGAGTCACATTTCAATAATTACGAGCTTAGACATTAGATGTTCCCATGTGCAGCAGGCCTCGGGTATTTTTTTGTCCATGTGCGCCTGCCCAAGTCCAAATTGCGTGCGCTTTAAACGGGTTGCAGTCTTTTGGGGCGGAAACATAAATAAAACATCAATCAAAGTTTATCTTGTAGGTTTTGGCCCGGGAAAAAAAAAAAAAGAAATAAAATACAAACATTGAAGACTCCTTCAGCGACTTGAAAGAGGCCAGCGCTGGATGTAAAAATCATCTGCTTTCTGCCGCATTTTGATGCTTTATGATGCGTCTCTTTGAGTTCTGCGAAACGTCTTTGTGGGCCTCCTCTCGTCTCGTCTGGTCTCTCGCCCACTCGCGTCACCTCTGAACTCGTCTCGTTTTGCTGGAACCGACGCGGTTTACCTGCTGGCGGCCATTGTACCCAATCGAGGCGCTTCCCCTTCGGGGTAATCCCCCCATCTGAGCGGATCATTTCTGTCATGTGATTTATGGTCGCTTTCTGTCTTTGTTCATCTCCCGAGTTGCGGTCTCGTTGGCATCTTCGCCTCGCGACGGAGGTTCCACAAAAGAGGCGTAATGAGCCACGTTCGGCAGGCGAGCTCGACGTGGGCGTACGCCGTCGCGGGCCGCAGATAAGCCGCCGCACGTTTTGCCTTTTCCCGACGTTTGACGGGCATTGTGTGGAGGCTTTTTGCCGATTATTGTCAAGTTAGCGACGTTGGCGATCTCCAGATGGGAAGAACCTGGAACGCCGGCGCTGTCGTCGCTTGATAGCCGCAGACAAAACATCCGCCGCCGAGCTGTCAGATTTCAAGTTAAGCCGTCGGCGCCAATTTGAGTCTTATTTTCACCTCGACTTTGATCTTTTCCCACGGTATCGATATGGCAACGTGTCGATTGTCTTGCAAAATCCTGCCGTCTTTCACCACCTTATATTCAAATGCATCAATACTTCCGAAAAACATATTCAGAACAGTAGCGGCGTGTTTCAAGATGAGATTAAATCCTTAGAATGGCTTTTATTTGCACAGGCATGAACACATTGAGAATGCGACATTCTGTTCCAAAATAAAATCTAGAAAAATAGAAAAGTCTTTGATAAGAAGTGACGCCAAAACCAGACGTTGAATGTTAAACCGAAAAAAAAAAAAAAAATCGAATCTGAGAAGTTGTGTCGGTCCGTCGACGAATCCAGGCCAGAAAAATTGTCCCGACGGCATCCGTAGTACGCTGAGTAGGTCGACAATCTGGCAACATTGATTGGTTATCATACGCGCGTGCTATATGGTTGCACTCGACTGGCGACTTTGAAATCTCGTTTCTTCACCGTATGGTGGTTTGGATTTTGGTTGCGATTGAACACCCGACCGAGTCCAAGTGCAAAGTCCGCCAGCTAAATGGACCGAACGCAAAGTATACGTTGAAGGGTTTCACGTTTCATAGGCGACTCCGCGCATCCGTGCATTATCTATACGTCGTAAGAGCTATTGATTGCTTCTTTCTTGAAGTTCACCTTTGGAGTGCTCGACTCGCTCAAACAACAAACTTGACTATCATCATCATCATCATCATCTTCGTGGAAATGCTCGTGAGTCTCCAACTTTTTTATGCTAACAAGATGGAAACTTTTGTCGCTCGTAAAAGCCGATTTTCCAGGCCGCGGCGCTCGTACAAAGTCGTGCTGTGTCTGGGCCAGCGCAGATGTTGCTGTTGTGTCTCTTGGATCTCTGAGTGGCTTTTGTGTTTTGTCTTTGCGGCAGCTGCCGCCGCCGCTTCTGGACCGCTTAGCCCACGTCCGTTGGAGAGGCCGCAGGACCGCCGCGCGAGACCGACGTCCACGCTGGACCTGCTGGCTACGAGCCGTGTCCCCCCCCCTCCCCCAGGAAAGGCGCGCTGGACAATCACAGTGGAAAAATGCCAACGTCTCGGCCTGAGCTAATTTCAGTCGGTGAGTGTCTTGCGCTTGGTTGCGTTTTGATCCCCTGAAAAAAAAATATCAACTGTCGCTCCTCGTTTTGAGGGAAATTGTATCCTAATATCCCAAATATGACATCTTTGCAGTCTCCTATTATCACACGAGAGTGTTGGTCTTTGTATTTTGAAGTCTTTGATGCGGAGTTGTCGTCATGTCTTTCCCCCACGGGCCCATTCATTGATGTCGGGTAACCCAAACTCCCGGCAGTCTGCCGGCATCGACCGCCGGCCCAACGGCCGACCTTTACCGGACTTGCGAGCTCCTCGAGCGCAGGAAGTCAAAGTAGACGAGTGGATTAAGTGCGCGGCGGGGTGGAGGGGGCGGCGTCCCCCGGAGACTCATTAGAAAAGGTGGGGGGGGGGGGGGGATATCAGAGGACCGTTCCCATCTGGACGGACTTCCCTGCACGTGGGACCTCGTGGATCAGTACCAAGCACAAAAAGGCCACGACGACGTACTTTGTAGCGCCAACGCTGCAGGTTTAAGACGACAACGTGCGTGAAACTGTCAAAAACACGTCACACAAACAGAACAAGAACAACGGAGGAGGAGAACGAGGACCTCCGGGGTGTCCTTCTTGCCAGTTGCGAGCCAGGCGGCTAAAAGGAAACGGAAACAGCTATCTTTTCTGGACATTTTCTGGCAAATTATTTTGGCCATTTCATATTCCAGAAGATAAAATAGACTCTGGAGCATAATTCACCATCATAAACTTAGTTTAGCACATTTATCAAGTTTACCATTTCCAGCCGTGCATCTCCAAAAGTAGCAACTTTGCTTTTGCACTCCTTCAAACATCCAAAACAATTTCAGTTTCAGGCTACATTTTCATCATATATACACTATATATACAGTGATTATTCAAAACATCCAATGTAAAAAAATTTTCTTTGCATTTTTTCCAGAAAGCAAAAAAAAAAGACTTAATTTTCTCGTTTGTAGCTATATACAGTATTTTGAGCAATATTTGCTGGCCTTCTTCCTGAAGTTCTTTCTTTTGCCCCCCCCCCCTACTCACCCGCCATGTCCTTGTGGATGTGCCCCCCCCCCATGCCCCCCGCCCCTTCTGTGCGTAATCCAAAACAGGGCCATGAGAGGGTGTGAAATGAAATACATTCGAGCAGCATTGCCGCTTCAAGTCCTCTGTAGGCAGTTGCTCATCCACATCAATCTGTTTTGAACATTGGATCCGGGCTTGAAAGGGAGAAAGAGGTCGTGGGGGGGGGGGGGGGGGGGTTGACGGAAGGCCCGCCGGGCCCGTCACGTCACCTTCGGGCCCGCTAGGAAAATAACCAGCGCGTTTACGGCGCTTTGCAAAAGCAGACGACGGCACGGTACCACTTTTCGCAAGTCGTAAAACTTTACGCGGCGCAATTACTCACGTCGTCCGCGACGTGGGCCACACGTGGGTGACGTTCAGAAGCATGAAAAACACTTTTTCTTTTTGCACTTTCACTTTAAAAGTCTCCACAGTCTCCACTTGGCTGCGGTTGCCCATTTTTAGCTGCCTTCGGTCTTGGATAACAAATGACGGCGTTCTTGTAACATTTGCGTTCACGTGAATAGAATAAAAACACGCTATCATTAGCATTGCCCGTTGCTGTGCCTAAAGGGTTAATTTTCATACTCCGCAGTCTCCACTTTGTTGCAGCTGCCACTTTTTTTCTCTGGATCAACATCAATGGCTAGAAACGACGAGAATAACGAGACACGCGAGTGCTAGCGTAGCCTAACCCTACGCAAGACAGTTTCTACATTGATGTACGTGCCTGGTTACTTTTTTGCCTTCAATCTACTGTAGAATTTGTCACATTATTTGAACATTTGATGATAAATGACAAAAGTAAATACCTCCTAATGTTGTGTTACCCCACAGTCCGCAGTCTCCCCTTTGCTGCAGCTGCCCTTAGTGTCCTTTCAAATAAATATGGTCTTATAGGACCATTTAGAAATCTGACAAAAGATGTTTAAATTGCGCAACGTTTTCGCATTTTGTTTGCACCGTGACAGCGCCAACTACTGGCCCGGCACGCGAACGACGGCGTCGTCTGTCGAGATCTGCGTGAGCCGACGGGCGATGTCATTGTTGTTGTTGTCACCGTGTGAAAAGGAAGAAACGTTCCTGTTGTCCTGTGGAGGAGAGAAGAAAGGATGAAATCTGCGTGCATTCGGAGGAAAAGGTCGAGTCGGGAGGGGAGAAGAAAAGAGGAAGAATGCCGCTTCCCAATTTGGGTCGCAGCTGGAAAATCCTGTTTTGCGACGGACGCAAGTCTGTGAGATGCGCATCTACGCGGCCCGTGCGCGTACGCTCGCTCTTGGGAGGTGCGGGGGAAGCGGTAATAATTCCCCGGTGGCGGGAGCGCACACTGGCTCCTTTATATCGACCCCCCCCCCCGCAATATCCAATTTAAGGGCTCAGGCCCCCGGCCGGCGCGGCCCTCCAGAACGCCGGCGTGAGATGGAATTCGGGCCAAGTTCTCTCTTTCTCTTGCCAAAAGTTTGAGGCTTACAGAAATATGAAACCGTTTTGCCGCTTCTCAGTCCCTTCGCTCACTTTTGCCTTGAAAATGGCCAAAGAATAAGCGACTCTTAATGGGATTAAAAGGCCCCCCTCCCCTTCCAATGTTTGCGTTACTTGGGAGATTTGTAAAAGTGGAGAGGGACTCGACCAGATGCGACGGGGGGGGGGGGGGAACTTCTACGTAAGATAATATAAAGTAGGGGGCAGTGAGGAGAGTCCATCATGCTTTGATGAGTGGAGATTTATTATGCCCCCCCAAAAAAAGTCAAAGTGAGCAAGTGTAGACATGCTTAAGAGGCGCCCCCCCACCCCACCCCCACCCCACCCCCTCCCGCTGATCTCCTTATCCTCTGCTTAGCCGCCCTAAGCAGCAGTTTTTCGTCCTCCGGCTGCCTTTACTCATGACGAGAGCTTTGAGGCCAATCTGAAATGACTCCGTGCCCATTTATTTTGTGACCACTCGAGGATTACGTTGCTTTTTGCGCACTTTGATCAACATAAACGCGACACTACGACAGCAACCGGAAACTCCGCAGTCTCCACTTTGCTGTAGCAGCCCTCAATAAATTTTTTTTAACATTTGAGGACGCACGTGTCGAAATTATCCACCCTAAAATTAGCTTTGACGCAGCTTTGGGCACAACAAAATTGGACTCCGCAGTCTCCCTTTTCTTGCTAGCATCAACCTCCTAAATATTTGTTTCTCTACCTTTGGTGGATAAAAATGATAAATGCTTGCCTGAGTTTTATTGAAATTTTGGAGCCCAGCAGTATTACAGTCTCCACTCGGTTGCAGCGGCCCAGTTTGGTGATGGCCTCCATCTCCTATTAAATATGAAAGAGCTGTGGATGCGCAGCAAGAAATGACTAAATAAAGGCCTTCGCTGGTGGAAATTGCAGTATTACGCTTCGCCGTCTCCGCTTTGTCTTGCTGTCCTCAGTCTCGTCGTGTTTTGTGCTATTCGAACATTGGAGGATAACATGAAACGCACCTTTTGCCGGCGATGACCAAAAAGGTCCCGAACAAGAAGAAGAAGAAGAAGAAGAAGAAGAGGAGCAAGCGAGGGCCAGCGCGGTGCCACGGAAGGTTGCTGCTAATTCTTCCATATCTAAGCCTCTTTGCACAAACTCGCTTTGTCTTCCAAGTGGCAGTCATTAGAGCCTAATCCTATCAGGCGGGGGCTAATCTGAGGCCACGGGGTTCAGCCCCCTCAACTCCGACGGCGCCCGCGCACAAAAAGCCAGCACGCGCTCCAAAAAGCGTTTGTCTTAAACAGCTGCAGCGCTTTGCCGTCCGCGACTTTGTGGGGCGAGCGGGGCGCCCATAGCGCCTTTTTTTCCACTCCGAGTACAAGTACGTTCAGTTAGTACCGACACTTGTTACCGCCGTTGTGGTGACAAAGGGTGTATTGTCATCAAATATTGGTCACAAACGTGTACTCATGTTGAACACGGCATAGATTCTGCTCAAATCTGACGATGATTTCAGAGTAACTTTTTTTTTTCACGTCGTCATCCGACTGCATGTCGGCTGGAGCACAAGGTAACCAAGTTATGGCCTGTATCAGTCTGACCACTAGAGGGCGCCTTCGGCAAGTCCTGGATTCAGTTCATAAGAGACAAAAGTATCAAAAAGAGGAAAAACTGCTCACGTAGCTCTGCGTACGAGCGCCTGCGAAAAGGTTTTCAAGAACCTTTTCGGGCACGCTGGAGCCAACATGAAAAAAGCAGGAGAATTTTCATTAACTTTCCAGAAGGATGAAAAATATTCCATTAAAATGGGCGCATGTGAAGGCTCGCCCAAAAGTTGTAAGGATAAACAATAAACGGCAATTCCCGACGACGACGACGCAACCCGTGTGGAACTCGTATGCCTTTGTGCGTCGGGGGCGCATCAATTCCACTCACATTCTGACGCCGGGCCGCCACCACCACCGTCATCATCATCATCATCACTCTTGTCTTTATTTCAGCGCGGACGACGGGCCAGAGATTACTTATTGATCAGCCCGCGTATAAATTACGCTCAAGTGAAAGGCGACAACACAAGAGACCGGATCGGCTATCGACCCGCTCCGATTTATCGTCCCGTTTCTGCGGCGCCGCCCGGGGGCTGAAAAGAGGCCAAAATGATGAAAGGAGAGCGTCCCGCTTTCGCCTTTCGGACGTGGGAAACTGCGGAAAACGTGGCGTTGAATGGCGATGACGAACGACGACGCAACATTTTTTTTTTTTTTTTATCCAAGGGGAGACTGAGGGCAGCTGGAGCAAAGTGGACACTGTGGAGGAGTGTCACCACGTGGGCGAGCGTATTGCACGTAGCGAACGGCTCATCTTCTGATCGAGCGTCAAACTGGGGAATTTTCCCGCGGCTTGACGTCGTTGAAGAGACGCGCGAGCGAGTCGACAGATTTTGTCCACAAACAAATTTGCCCGCTTTAAAATGGTTCATAATGTCGTCATGGAGACGCAACGCTGCTGTCAAGTTGCGATCAAAAAGGAACGCCACCATATTTGGTAACACCACACACTGACAATACGCAGATCATATTTAACGTTCAAGTGATCTGACGGAGCAAATATGTTTGGTATGCAATATTCCGGTGTAGCATATCTTTGCAGTACTTGATGTACCTTGTTTTTAAATCATGTGCCAGCGCAAGTCATACTCAATTCAAAATATGCCGGCCTCAAGCACCTATGAAACCTTTGAAACAAAATGTTTTTGGAAAACATATTTGGGCCTGTACTCAAAAGGTCAGACGCTTTGGAGTGGCTCGAAAGAAGTTGTTGAACGTTAAAAACGTGGCTTCATTTTTGTATTTTCCTGGCTAAAACAAGCGAGGCAAAGACGCGTCGAAGCCACTTCATCTTCCAGATGTCCTCGCTGACAACTTGTGATTTTGTTTTTTGTTTTTTTTTCCCAAGGCCGAGAAGGAGGCGGGCGGCGTAATTAAAGCCGCGCAGGTGCGCCCGTCGTCGTGACAAAAGGACGTCAAGATGGAGGCCGTCGCGCGTTAGCCGCATTCGTCATGATTAGCGCCAAGCAAAAAAAAAAAAAAAAAAAAAAAGTCCATCTCCGGATTCTTCCGAGGTCGTCGGGAAGATTCCTCATTGGGATCGCGTCGGGATCACGTCGTGTGACCTCCGACCTCTCGGTGTCGCCTTTGGACACAATATTAGGAACACCCGCACGGTCTCCGCCGATTTGTCGGCGCGAAGATTCCTTCGGTAAAAGAGAATTGGGAAAAATTTGGAAATTGGAAGAGAAAAAATATGCTCAAAACATCCGGTGGGAAAAATTGCGATTATCTCACCATAATATGTATTATTTTAAATGAGAAGAACCTTTATCGACAGAAATATTTGTCAGATTTAATAATAGCCATTAAAATAAGCCATTCTTTATAATAGTAATGAATCGTACATTCTTTTATTATTATTATTATTGTTTCAATACTTATGACTTTTTCCTGCATTTGTTTTTTTATTCAATATATTTGTGAAAGTCTCTTTCATGTAACTTAACACAGCAAATTTTACGGAACAATGCAGAGCGAAGAAAAAGTCCAAACAAAGCTATTTTATATCCAGTAATGTTGAGTCCTAAAAATCGGTCAATCTTATTTTCTTTCGAAGCATTTTCAACCAGACCACCTTTCCATCCTTTGCCCCCCAGGGGCCCGCACACCGCACTTTGGGAAGCGACCAGAAAACAATGTGAAGACATTTAAAAAAAAAAAAAAGCAAAGCAAAGCGATGACATAGTAGAGCTGTAAAAAGCCGATGAATGCGCTGCTGTATTTTTCTCTTTTCATATTAGCTTCCAAAAATAAGAACAAGGCGGCCGCCTGCTGCCGATCAAGCGGAGGAAATTATTACTCGCCTTTGGAAAATGACAAATCTTTCCCTCCACTGAAAATAGCTCGGCAATAAGACCTGAAGTTTTCCTCTTGCTAAGAGTTGAATATTAGCAGTTGCAGTGGTGGGAATTGGATCCAAACACGTCGCCCAACGTTGCAATCCTTGCAAAATGTGAGAGCTTCTCATCGTGTTTGGAGTCGCTTCACGTCAGAAAAGCTCATTTCTTTCCACAATGTCCAAAAGCAGCTGTTTGCATATTTCAACGTGTACCGCATACAAGTCAAATCACTTTTCTTCATTTTTAACATGAACAATGTGACACGATACTGTGGAATTCCAATACAGTTGAGCGCAACTCGGATGAAATGCAATTTATCGGGAATGGATCCCGATATTTTGCACAATCATGTAGGCTGCGGGTCATATTTTTCAGGACAAAATCATTTACCACATTCATGCGGCGAGTCCAATTCCGTCGCATTATTGCACGATTGGCTCCCGGTTGCGATGCGGTCCCGTTGGTTCCAATCGCGATGCGACATATTCCAAATCGTTTGGAATTTCGATGCCGTCCAATAGGACGTTGCCGCCAATTGCGATACATTCCGGGCCGACTCGACATTCCCCACAACTGCAATGCGATGCGAGATGACAAATTTGACTCCGATTCCGATCCAATTCGAGACGTTCCGATTCGCTCCAATTGTGATGCGATGCATTGAGGACACTGGCAAATCTTGACAATATAACAAGTCGTGATTTTGTTTGACGACGTGTCGCCGGTGAGGTGAAAAATCGCGGCGAAGTCATTTTTGACGTTGCAAGTGACATATTGCAAAATGGTTGACGCCCAAACAAAGATCTTTTATTTGTGAAGATGTCCTCGCTCACCTCAAAGCATCGTCATTTGATTTTTGATTTGATTTTTTTTTTTTTTTTGAGTCCACCAGGCTTTTGGCACTCGCAGCAAATTTTCACACCCCGCCCCCGCCGCTCTCCTTTCTCACTTCTCTCCATCCGTCCCTCCCCCTCTCCTTCTCTGAGGTGCTGATCAATTCACAGCCTCCCTGCGAGGTGCGACCCCCCCCCCCCCCCCTTGCACCGCGTCTGTCCTCGCCCTCGCCACTTTTTGCCGAGGGGGGCGGGGCAAGAGCGCACCTGAAACAAAAGCTGCGCTGGCAATGTTGAGCGGGGGCGGATGTTAATAAAGCGCGCCGCTATGACCCGATTGGTCGTTGCCGCAACGTTGAGAATGGATTTTGAGGACGAGTGGCGATGGCGCAGATCCATCCTGGGGGCCGAGAACCGAGAATCCGAGAACGTAGCCGTGCATTCCAGGTTACTGGTATTGCAAAACATTTGATTCCAAGTCCAATACGGTGGTGTACGACATGCAGTACTATGCGACGTGGGCCCGTTCACTTGGATCCCAGGTTCTGAGGTTCTACGTTCTACGTTCTGCTTGACTCCGATGATGACGCTGTCACCATCGAAAGGTTCGGTGCAGAAATGACGATACGTTACGAATAATTCAATCCACCTGCAATATGATTCACTCCCATTGCGATGTTCCGATTCACCCCAACCACACATCGATTATGATGTGCTGGGAGACGTTCTAATCATAATTAACGATTCACCCCAAGACAGACACCAGGCGATGCGAGTCGCTTCAATTGCATCTGATCCAATAAAATGCAATATGTTATTAATAGGCCGGAATACGATGTGACCCGACATGTTAGGATTGACCCCAAACAGAAAAGTCTCTTGTTCTTTGCCGGAGAAAAATTCCTTTTGTGTGTTTTGACACACTTGGCCATTCAAGATGATTGTGATTCCGATGCCTTACGTCACGATTCACTCGACAGGATACGATCTTGCGCATGACGTCACGATTCTCCCCAGTCAGGTTACGATACCGCACGCGAATTGCCTTATGATCCATTTTCACATCATCGGGCAGAAGGACGGTAAAATCCGGCACAATGCAGTACTGCACCGTGCCGCCAGGTTTAGGAGCGCACGTACACTTTTGTGTATTTTTTTGGCCTTTTTTCACGTGTTCCCACCGCGTCTCCTTAAGTTAGCGACTTCGAGCGTGCAACGCCAAAGCAGACGTGAGATGTTCTGACGTCTTTGTCTGCAGCGGCGCCAACGCCGAATGCCGCACAAATTGCTTTTTTTTTTTTTTTTTTTTTTTCCTCCCCCCCCCCCCCCAAAATCCAACGAGTTGACCTCCGGACGCTCACTCGTGACATTTGCTATGAAAAGACAATCACACACAAGAGGCTCGATTCAGACCTTTTTTTGTTTTTGTTTTTTGTATTAAAGATCAGAGGACAAAGACGTTTATTGCCACCGGCGAGACACGTCATTAGGGACACCTCCAAATGTCTTATGACATCCCATAAACAAATTGTTGCTTTATACAAATGATAATGGCCAGTTTTGATCTTTGTACAAGATTCACTCAATAACACAAATGCACACAAACACGTGCATATGTATATGATAGATAGAAGATGTCAACGTTGTTTATTCCACTCAACCTTTTTTGGACTTGTGAATTTAGTCCTGGGTGAGCATAGTTATGAGATTCTTCATTTCTGGTTCTGTTGTCATTGTTGATAGAAATGTGGAGTCTCATTAGCTTCATTAAAACGTGCTGTACATAAATGTAAGATATAATAATAATTATTACTATTATTGTAGTTTACGTCAGTATAGCCTAAAGAGAGAGACCTGTTCCTAATATTTTTGAAGAAAATCTGTGGGTGGATACAATGAAAACGATTTGATCAAAAATGTATTCAAGATATATGAAAAGCGTACAAGATCAATGTAAAATTCAAGTTCATAATGGTGAGGAGTGTTCTTAATCATTTGGCCCTAAGTGAGAGTAGCGAAGTACAATATGAAGATTTTGCACAGTACTTTTCCACCTATTTGACACACTTTTAGCAGTGATTCATTAATCAAGTGTTGCTTTTCATTTTTGTTACATTCATTTTTCCAACACATAATCATTTTATACATGTACTTTTGTTTTGTGGAATATGCATTTATTTGTGTTCCAGCTATGTAAATGTAGTACACGCGCGGCTTATTGGAATGCGCCGAGGGGTTCTTGATATTGCCGATCGATATATTTTTGGGATCACATTGCCGTCGGAAATCTTGTGTGCAATCTGGCTGCCATTCCGAGAAGGCGCGCCAGGAGGCGCACGCGATTAAGTATTCGCGCGGAAGGAGACTCGCGCCCGACGCCTCAAAAAAAAAAAAAAAAAAAAATGCAAATAAAGTCAAGTTTCCAACACTTTGATGACGCTGACATCGGAGACAAAAACATTAGCTGCTTGCAATATGACCTTTCGGCTCCAAATTGATTTCAATCTTGACCGATGGAATTGCAGTGAACACAAAATGATCCAACTTCATATCGCACCGGAAAATAAACGATTGGATTGATTTCGAGCTTTTAAAATAAAAGCTAAACCTGGCCGGACACGTCCTGTACATATGTACCTCAGTACTTGATTTGATTGACAGTAATTGGCGATGGCGAAAATCGACCATTTGGACCTCATTTCGACTCCTGCGACGTGCAAAAATTCAGGCAAAGTCATTATTGAGGAAATATTTCCACGAAAACATGAGCGCAAAAATACACACCTTAAACGCAACATCCTCGGTCTTCTTTTCTTCTTCTTTCAATTGATTTATTAGTCACCTTGAAGGCGGCCTGAGAAAGTTTTGGCTTGGCGTTTCTCGACGCTAATCGTGACTTTAAGACGCCTTTGGCCTTCCTGGACTGCTCCAAAGTCAACATTTTTGTCAGCATCGACAGCAACGTCACTCACTCGCTTTTGTTCATGTGCTGCGAAAACAAAAAGAAAAACAACCAAACAGATACGACTCATACTCACTAAGAGTGTCGAAGCTGCGGTGAGTGGAAAAAAAAAAAAGAAAAATCCCCGCGTCGTGCTCGGAAAAAGATAGAAGATGACGAGCGGGGGGGTGGGGTGGGGTGGGGCGGGGCGGGGGCTCTCACACTTCCCAGCCGCGTCTGGTCGCTCGCAGCTCGGCCTGCTCACAGTCGGAGTGGCCGCTGAACTGAATGTGACGGAGGAACTTCTTCCATGCAGCCGTCAAAAAAAAGCAGCAGCAGCAGCAGCAGCAGCAGCCTGGAAACGCCGCCCCCCTCCCCCCCAATTTAATACTTTATGTAGTATTAGCATAATCATCTGCATCATCGAGATATACATGCGAGAAGGTTTTAGATGACCTCACGCAGGACACGATTTTAAGGACCATTTCTTGTACCAAAAAAAAAAAAAACGGATTATTATTTGCACTTTGCCTGCGCACTCTTTTATACGCTATTGATTATTTTCACACGGTGACGTCGCTATCTATGAAGTCATATCTGTACATGCAAATACTGGGAATTTGATGCCTTTACAAGTTTAGCTGTTTACGCACGCATTTAAATCACAATTCCAGTTGTACTTGCAGTGCATATTTGATCATTTATGTATCCTGGGAAATGTGATGACTTGTTAAACTAAAGAAAGAAATCACATGTTTTGCGTTTGAAGATTGTATTCGTGCACATGGTATATGATGACTAATCGTATCAATCTATATGGAGAAGGAACAATTCTGTAAATGGTACATAAATGCATAGTCTAAGTATGTCACATCTTTTGAAATTTGGCTTTTCCATCATTGGCTGAAGCTTCTTTTCACTTAACACGTATGTGCAGTACTTTACTAAAGGATAGAATGACGTCACTTCCCGGGTCCTTGCTCGATGAAGTTATGTCTTACATAGAAGAATCAAATTAATTTATGAGGCAAGAAAGTCACAGTTCCAAAGACTCGAAATTAAACATAATTGACGTATCGACATCTTGCGCTCATTCATGATTGCATCTGAATTCCGCACGAGCCAATTTTCTTATTTTGTATTTTGTATTTTTTTTTCTTTCGAAAGAAAATAATGTCCATAAAGAAGCGCCACAAAGTTGAAGTAAATTTCAAGCGCGGCCTGACGATGATGATGATGATGATGATGTGTTTGCTTTTTTGCGTCTTTTCACCAATGTGGCCTGGGAGCGATCAATCAATCATTCCGCGGATCGATCGGCGAAGGCAGCCAATCAGAGCGCCTCCCTCCAACGACCCCCGCGTTAGGCCCGTCGCGATTGGCCGGACCGGACCGACCCATTGGGCTCAGCAGCGGGGGTGGCCGCGAGGGGGCCGCTTGGCCAAGTGCTCCTCGCTTGTGATTTTACGCTAAAGGAAGACAAAATATATATAAAAAATAATAGTAATAATAAATGCGCCCCCCCCGGGCCCCTTCCCCAGGCCGCCGTCACCTCTCTCAACTCAATCTTCTTCTTTTTTTTTTTTTTTTTTTTTTTTTCCAAGATGACACGTGAGAAAAGTTGGACTCCCGAAACCGGCCGGACTGGACCGGCGAGAATGTCCCGTCCGGATCCGAATGGCCCCCGGTGAGGCCACGTGACGTGCGACTCCGCAGCGTGGAGCGACGCGGGTGAATTCGGCGAACTTTACGACCGCGAGCCTTGTGCCAGCGGCGGGTGGGTCCGCACGTAAACGAGCTCATGGCGGAGCACTAAAATGGCGAGATGCACCCCCGGGTGTGGGCGACACTTGCTGAGGTCCGACGCGACCTGTTTATGGCCGACACTACTTCCGGGTTCGAGCGCACACACACGGCCGCTCAAGCCATCCAAACATGACGCCACGCGGCTCCTTTAAGAAAATCCCCGAGCCGGAATGATGAGCGCCCCCCCCCCCCTCCTCCCTCCTCTTCGTCCTCCTCCTCCTCTTCGTCCTCCTCCTCCTTTTGAGCTCCTCCACACGTCTTTGCATAAGTAAATCAAGCCGCGGGAGAGCCGGCAGCCAGCAGCCGACGAAGCCAGGACAGACGCTTCATTCCCGGCCGTGAGTGGAGCGCCGAGCCGGTGTCCGACCCAGCGGACCCAAGCCTGCCCGCCTGCGGAGGACCCCCTCCTTCCCCCCCGCCCCACCCCCGCCGACCAGCAAGCAGCGCCGGACACGCGGGAGGACCCTCAAAGAAAACAGCCATGAGAACCACCGGGTGCCTTTTAAGGCTTTGATTTTATTTTAAAAATATTTTTTTTTCGGGGGTGGGGGTGGGGGGGGAGGACGACTCGGAGCGAGAAGGAGAGCCCAGGATCGACTCCCCTCTGCCGGGTTCAACTTGGCCGGCACCGCGGTGATTGGCCGGAGGGGGAAAACCCCACCAAAACAGCAGCAAAAAAAAAAAAAACAAAACAAAAACAAAGGATTTTTTTTTTTCTTATTCATGCTGGTTTCATTTTTGTTTTTTCTTTTTTTTTTAATGTAACCTCCTCCCCCGTCTATTTTTGTTTGGATTTGCTAATTTGCCCTGCAAGGCTGGCTTCCGAGCGGATTTAAGTGCGGGACTCGAACCACGAACTGCGGGCGGCGAGGAGGCTCATGGCGCAACGGGTACGTAAAATCACGCGTGCGGCTCGGAAAAAAAAAAGTTATTACTTTTACATTCTTTTTTTTGGCACCCACATTACGCACGGGCGACCCCCCCAAGCCCCCCTTTACACACACACACACACACGTCTTTCGTGGACGTGTTTTTGCAGATGACTTCTGACAGCACTGCGTGGATTCTGTGGGCGACAAATCTCAAACATTCGTCTCGTGACTTTGGAGCTGCAGGGACCCCCACCCTCCAACACACACACACACACACCCCACTTTAATCAAATGCCCTCAAACGTATGATGGAAAGAAAAACACATTTCACAGCGAGGCGACGACAAAATATTTAGAATTGCGATTTGTGTGCAAACAAATTTTGGTGGTTGTTGTCCTCGCTTTGCTAAATAATTCCATCAACAGTGGGACACTTTTTTTTTTCTTTTCATTTTTTGAAAACAAAGCAGCACTTTGTTAAAGGCAAACAGTTCCACTTGCATGCTTAAAAAAAGCATTTTAGCGGCAAAAGGCACAAGTTAAAGCCTTGAAAATGAGTGAAAACTTTTTCCACTGCCTGGACGATTGTGACAATTCCGCAAATCTCAAATTTCAACAAAACAGCCTATTGAAAAAGTTTGAATTGTAATTTTAACCAGTCGACTTGGAATTAAATTAAATTACTCGTCAAAGCGGCAGCCACCGTGTTTCGGTTCTATTTATTTGACGTGTTGACAACTCGGGCTCGCATATTTCCCAGTTTATCTGCTTAAAACGCGGGTTTGATTTGCCCCCCCCCCCTTTTCCTCCCGCTTGAAAGGGAGGTAAACACAAATTCAGGAACGATTGCATGAGTGCACTTGTTGTGTCTAATCCGTGTACTTTCCGGCGCAGTACGAAGACTTGCCCCACTACGGGATGGACGGGGTGGGCATCCCGACCACCATGTACGGAGACCCGCACGGGGCGCGCTCCATGCAGGCCGTGCACCTCAACCACGGGCCCCAGCTGCACTCGCACCAGTACCCGCACACGGCGCACACCAACACCATGCCCCCCAGCATGGGCTCGTCGGTCAACGACGCGCTCAAGAGGGACAAGGACGCCATATACGGGTAGGCGCCCCGGAGGGATCGGACTGGGAGGGGGGGACCTCCGAGAGTCCCAGCTGGATGCTCGGCTTGCCTTGCCCGTGGACAGTGAGAGCTTTCCGGGCTTGACTCGCTCGGCGAGTCGCCGCGGCCGAGCGGATCCTCGCGTGCTTTTTTTTCCCCCCTTTTCCTCTACCCCCCCCCCCTTCACCCCCGACCCCCTTCTCCTAACGCTTGTATGTGTTGTTGTAAAAGTATGTTCGACTTTAAAAATGTGGGAGTCGTGTAATAATGGCAGACTTTGACGCGAGCGGGAGCGGCGACAATCTGTTGCTAATTGAATTCATTGAAGCTCGTGAAAATGTAAGTGTGCATCTCATTTAGACAGGTGCAGCCTGCTAATTCCCACTTCATTTAACTTGAGCTAAAACCTTTTTTTTTTTCTCTTAACGTGAACTGATTTCTTTATGTGTGTGTTGCTCAACCTGCTCGCATTGCCCAGCGGCGTGTCAAATTTTTCGATATAATAAACACACTGTAGGTGCACACAACGCGCGCAATTGTGTCGCCCTCTCCAGCATGCGTGCGTCCACGCGGGGAAGCTCCCTAGCCGAGGGGGTCGCTGCCCCCGCAAAAAAACACAAGCCCACAAAAAAACAGAAACCACCCCCCCCCCCAAAAAAAAGAAAAAAAAAAAAGCCCGCAGTGGCGTCGAGCCGCTCGCTGACATTTGCTATCTAAATGCGCGTGCGTGTCCCCCCCCAAATGCAGGCACCCCCTGTTCCCGTTGCTTGCACTGATTTTCGAGAAATGTGAATTAGCCACGTGCACCCCCCGAGAGCCCGGCGTGGCAGGAGGCGACGTGTGCTCGTCGGAGTCCTTCAACGAGGACATCGCCGTCTTTGCCAAACAGGTCAGCGACACGCAAAAACAAAACAAAAGAAAAAACAACAAGCACAAGAAGCTGTGCACTGACGTGACTTTGACTGAATTATCACATGACTTTTCCATTTATTATTATTTTTTTTTTTTCATTTAGATTCGTGCAGAAAAACCTTTATTTTCCTCAAATCCAGAACTGGATAACCTGGTAAGTAAATTTCGCGTGGAACGTCTTTTGCACTTCATTGATATGAACAATATGGACGGCAAGTGTTGTGACGTCACTTTCCGCTGAATTAAATGGCTCGATTTTTTTTTTTTTTTTAATGATTCTTATTTTTTGTACATTTTTATTTGTCATTTCTGCAGATGATTCAAGCCATTCAAGTGTTACGGTTTCATCTGCTGGAGTTGGAAAAGGTAAATATATCTTTTTCTCATCATTTGCATAATTGTGTTTTAGCTCGTCTCTTGTAATTAGCGTTCAAATCAATCACCGTAGTTTTTTCTTTTTTTTTTTTTTTTTTAAATGTGCCTTCAACCTTCCAGTGCAAATGTTGCCGGTTCCGATCCATTTCCGTTTGCTTTCTTCGTGTGTGTCGCGGCGGCGGCGTCGTGTTTTTTTTTTTTTTTAAATTTAACACGCGTGTTGAGTGCGTCGTGGCCCGTGTGAGCCCTCATGTCACTGCCAATTTTCGGGGATATCTCCATTGGGGTTTGGGCGGCGGGGGGGGGCGACTACTGTCTGCGTGCACGGCCCCGGCCACCTCATTAGGTACACCTCTGCACCCAGCAAACTTGTAGGCACAAATCTTTTGTGTTTTTTTTAATTCTGTTTGTGGCCGATGAGAGCAGGGGTCCAAATATTAGCAACAGCTGATAACAGAACATCCTTGTGCAGTTTACACAGCGTATAGTTGGGTTTATTTTTAGTATCCAACTAGTGATAAATATTATTATTCTGAAGTGTTGGAAAGTGTTACTTGGCTTTAATTTTTTTCTTTTGAATGATTTGATTTGGTACGTGCGTGAAGGAGAAGGTCAATATTTTAGAAATCCACACTTTGTAATTTATTATTATTCACTCTTAAGATGTTGTGTTGCAAAGGACGAGTGCAAGAATTTGATATTGTTGCAATATGATCTAATATCATTGTTGTGTCAGAATTCTTTTATGGGTCATTTCCCTTGTCCGCTTTGATGCTGGATGTGGATCTTGAGGACTGTTCCTAATAATTTGCCTGACAGGGTTTATGAAATCTGACTGATTGTGAGCCCTTCCTATTTAGTCTAATTGTATGATTTAGTATTTTTCTAAAAATATCAGTGCCTTATTGTCTAATTTCTTTTTGTGTTTGAGTTTTTATCAAGTCACTTCTTGCATTTTTTTGGATACGTTGTGTAGTGTGGAGGGGATGTCCCTAATATTTTGGTCCGCACCACTGATGACGAGAGGGTCAAAATATTAGAAACCCCGTTGAAATGTAACTTTTTTTTTTTTTTTTTAAAAATACATTTTGTAAATCAGAATTATTTTTTAATCTTAAATAAGATGCAGTGCACGTGTGCCTAATGTTTTGACCAGTGCTTGGCATTTTTCTTCTTCTTTTTCTCCATAAATTCATAACTTAAAAACATTGCTGGCTGCTGCCTTAGTGGCGTTCCAATTTGTATTTTTCGTCGTAATTTTGTGGTTGTTTTGTTGCGCCATGTCTGTTTCTAATAATTGCCAGACACAATTTACAAAGTTGATTGATTCTTGTCATTTTTTCCAAGCTCGTGAAATCCAGTGCAGCTGTGCCCAATAGTTTTCCTTGTGATTGATATGATGATGATTATTATTATTATTATTTTTTAATTGATGCTTCAACATAATCTGCTCTCGTTTTTGACCTGGGCTTATTTTTCTTTCCCATATTTTGTGTGTGTCAACGCTGTTGTTAATATTTTTGGATTTACTCCACAGGGATGAGATTTGATTTATGTGCCCAATTTTTTTTTTGACCAGCGATTGTTATTTGGGCTTTTTTTTTTCCCAGGGGAGGGGGCCGGGGGAATATCATGTAATCAGCTGGTTGTTTTTTAGTGAATTATTCTTCGTCATTTGTGGGCTCTTTTTTTTGTTTTGATGGGTTGAGGACTGTTTCTATCTATTTTTGTGTGGAGACTGTGACTAATGATTTCTTCTTATTATTATTTTTTTTTTTAGCTCACATTGCGTAACTCATTGAGCAGTTTTTTTGGTGGTGTTCTGCTCCCCCCCAAAGTAAATGACGCTAGATTGTAATTTCCGGTCCTCGTGGCCACCGGTGGGAGTCATCGTGGCGTTTTGTGTTTTTCGCATTTGGTGTGCGCACGCGTGACGCCTCCCTCTGTCCGACCCCCCCCCCGGCAGGTGCACGAGCTGTGCGACAACTTCTGCCACCGCTACATCAGCTGCCTGAAGGGCAAGATGCCCATCGACCTGGTCATCGACGACCGCGAGGGGGGCTCCAAGTCGGACAGCGAGGAGATCACCCGCTCGTCCGTGGCCCTCGACCAGGTACACCCCACCCCGCCCTCCGTCGGAATGAGACCTTTTCTGCATAAATGCTCTCATTGGGCTCGTTAAGACTCGACCCTCCTTCCTGGCCGTTTTGTTTTTTTTTTTTTTTTGTTTTCTCCTTTTCTCGGTCGTCTTCCTCCTCCACTGCGTTTCCGCTTCATTAGGCGCCTTGTCAGTGGTTCTGCTCAGACATGAGTGCACATTGCTTATCGAGAGGCCGCCGCCGCCGCCCCCCACCGCGACGCCGCAGCCCTTTTTTTAACTGGATTGCGAAGCAATAAGCGGCAAAAACGAGAAAAGCTACGTCAGGCCCGAGTGCTCAAAAGTGTCACGTTCTCTCCTTACGTGGATGACAGCTTTATTATCATTGGAAAAAGTCCCTGGCAAAAAAAAAAAAAAAATCCTTTCCATCTCCAAAAAGCACCAACCCTAATACAGAAAAGTAGTCATGTATACAAACAAAAACATCCAGTCATTAAACTGCTATTATAAAGCGTAAGTATCCTCGGGTCTTGTTAGGGGCGTGGCCTAGCCACCGACACCACTGACTCCGCTTGTGAGAGTCCAGGCGTGAGTTGTGGCCTTCAGCAGCCCGTTCGTGTATTGGCTGAATGCGCCGCAACATCGCAGTGGTAGTATTGCACAGTTTTGCAGTCCGACAGTATTTTGCCGTTTTGTCTTACGATCAACAAAAATGGCGGCGTCAGAGTAAAACGTCGTGAATGAAATAAAGCGAGTAAGTCAAGTAAAACGCTGTCCCTAAAACATCTCCTCAAGTACAACAATGAAGTATTTTGAAAGTGTTCCTTCTGTCGCGTTTATTCGCTCGCCACCCGTTCGCCGGGTTTGAAAAATCACAGGATCGCGGTCGGAGGCGCCACGGCGGGGCAGCTCGAGAGCGTTGGCCTCACAGTTGCGAGGACCGGGGTTCAAATCCCGGCCCCGCCTTTGCATGCGAGTGTGGCTTGCCTCCGGGTGGCCGCTCCGCTTTCCTCCCACGTCCCAAGATCGCCCCGTCGGCGCGATTGCGAGTGCGGCTGTTTGCCATCGGCCGGCGACCGGTTCAGGGTTGCCCGACGACAGCCGGGATAGACTCCGGCGCTCCCGCCGCCCTGGTGAGGATAAGCGGCTCACAAAACGGATGGCCGCGTGCGGTAAAATCCCGCATTCGGTCACGTGGCGACGGTGCTCGGAAGCAAACGAAATTAAAGGCGCGTGCGACTTAAAAAAAAAAGTCACCAGGCTAAATAATTTAAATCCGTGTGGCGTCCATATGGGTGAGTGGCTTCGAGGAGGGAGGGGGGAGCAAAAGAGGGAGGGGGGCTCGTCTCCGTGTGTGTGTGTGATTATGGAAATGAAGATCAGCCGGCAAAGATAAAACGGCGCTTTTTAATCCAGAACGAGAATGAAATAACACACTCTTAAGTGTCTCTTTGAGGGGCTTGGTGTATCCTCTCGAGGATTTTGAATTCTCTCGCTGGAAGAGGTCCGCGCCGGCTTTGTTAACCATTCTGTTGTTTTCTCGGGGGTCAAAGTGACCCGTTTGAAACTTCCAGACGTACAATGCAACTCATTGCGCATATTTTCCACAATGTTTATTGCGAAGCGTCCCCTTTCTGACACTTTAGTCTCATCAAAGAGGCCCCGGGTCAAATTGACCCGGGGATGTTGTTGCTGTTACTGAGTAACAAACTTTACAGGCGAGTGCGAGACTCCTCGGTTTTTTTTTTTCAAGGTACATGAAGACAATAATCTTGTCAATCCTCTTATGAAAAGATTTTCTTTCATGGATCAAAAATGTTCACGGGTCAATATGACCCACAAAATAGCTCACGTCTGCCTCCTTTTAGTCCATCCTGTCGCTCTCAGGTCGCTATGTTAAATACCACATGCTAGTTAAAAAATGCAGGAGAAGAAATTTAAAAAAAAAAAAAGTTTTTATTAGCATGGGTCTATTTGACCCGTGATATAACGAAGGCGTGAAAGACCCCCCCCCCCCCCCCCCATTTGAGGCCAGCTCTGTTGTGCTCTGTGGCTTCACTGATGCAGTTCTTGAAGACTCCTGCTAGGCTCGTTTCTTTGCTTCAAATGGTCCCGGGTCAAATTGACCCGCTGCCCGTTTAACCGTCAATAACAGCTGTCCCGTGTGTCGATATATTAGGAACCGGTTGATATACCATGTCAATCAAAAGATGTGTATGTGATATTGTACAATGTAAAATAGTAGCAGGGGTGACCATAAGAGAAGGAGGCGTGAATCCAAAACAACTTGCCAACGCATACTTGCAAAGTTTTTTTTCTTTTTTTTTTACATTTTGTGGTTTATTTTTGTGTGACAGCTTATCCGCACTGGTGACATCCTTAACGAATTGCCCTTGTATGTGTGTGCACATTATCTCGACTCCCCCCCCCCCACCTCACGCGCACACACACACACACACCCCACATATGTATTTTTAATATATGCCCCCGGGCATAAAGTTGAAGAGCAAGAGCGGCCTGCAAATTTGCACAAAAGCTGCAATGTTAACAAGAAGGCACATTTATTCATAAAGCAATTTATTCCGGCGCGAGGCGTGGAGCAGAGAAAAGAAAATGTCAGGGAGGGAGGGAAAGAGGGAGGGAGGGAGAGAGAGAAAGAGAAAGAGAGAGAGAGAATATTTATTCAACTGGACATTTTCTGACAGCGTTTGGGCCGCGCGTGTGTCACGCCGCTAATATTTGGAATATTTAAGTCGGGTGGTTCTGAGCCGTCCGTCCGTCCGTCGTGCCGAGGTGGAAAAAGTCAACCCGGGCTGGTGAATGCGACGCGGCCACTTTAGCGGGGGGGGGGGCTTGACGAACGCAACACCCCCCTTCGGGCGCAGCGTTGAGCCGAGCCGAGTCGCCCGTTTGTCCGCCGCCGTTCCTTCGGTTCCCCCGAGAGATTCCCAACGCTTTCCCGTCCGCTCGAGATTCCTCACCGGGGGCTTGAAAGTGCTTCACTTGCAAAGTGGCAGCGTTTATATATTAAAAAATAATAATCATTTAAAAAAAAAAAAAGGGATTATCACTTTTGTTTTCTGTTTCCTTTTCAACGTAATCTCCTGGAGCGACTACAAGATCATCATTTTGTTAGTTTATGGCATTACAGCGTTGTGAGAAAAAGTGATTTCATAGTGCCCAAATTTCTTTTTTTTTTTTTGATTTTGGTCTTGGTCAAAATTGATGTGCTGCACTCAACATGATCAATACTTTCTTTGTCGAAGCATGAAGTGTGTGTGTGTGTGTGTGTTTCTTTGAAAATGCTTCCTACTGTTCAAATCAAAATCGACGCAGCGCATGTATTAAAAAAAACAAACAAAAACATCCAAAAGTACTTGAAAGTTGGAAGACTGTCTGAATTTGTCCTTCTTGAATTGAAGGCGCACCTCAAACGTGTCTAAACCCTCAAGTGACCTTTCTTGCACATGCTGCTGGGGCGGGGGGGGGGGGGGGGGTGGTGGTGTGAGGCTCATGCCGCAAAGAACTCTTGGGGGGGGGTCTGGAGAGCCTCTCCACGACATCAAGTGGGGCCGCTCATAACTGAAACTTTCTTTTTTTCCATGTGACTTGTCAAAGTCGATACAGCCAGGAAGTAGTTTGATTTGTTTTGTTTTTGTTCATCTCGTCTTAGCGCAACTTTCATGGTGCATTTCGAGTCTTACGCTTGTTAGCTGTTAGCTTAGCGCAGGGGATTCCCAAATTGTGGCGCGCCCCCCCCCCCTCCTTTCACATGGTTAACTATCAGATTTTTTTTTTTTTGTGGGTACAAATTTAAAAAGCTTTCCTGTTTGTTTATTTTTTTTGAGCGGGGGGGGGGGGTGTTGACTTCTATCCCTTGTTTTGATTCCTGGGAACGTCGTACTCCAGCTAGCGTTCCAATCTATTGTACGAGGATAATGTGGAATGTGCACGTTTACACTTGGGTGCAGCAAATGATCAATAAAGTCATGTGTCTTATTTATTATTATTATTATTATTATTATTATTGAGTACGGGCGTGGCGGGCAACTTTGGGGGGGGGGGGGCGTCGGTCAAAGGGCCCCTTTAGCACTCACAGGCTGTCTTTCGGCTACGAAGTTATGCAATTCTTCTTTCCAGGTCAGCGGTGTTGGTTTAGGTAATACTGCTGGTCAAAGGGTGACTCCCAACCTCCCCCTCTCCCCACCCCCTGAATCAGGAGGGGTGACAGGGATGCGTTCAGCCGCCATTTTCCTAATCGGGTCGGCTCTGCTATCGCTAATCTATTAGCTTGCACCCGCCGGCGTCACATGCGGGGTTCTTTTTGTGCGCCTCAAATGGCTCCTCTCAAAGCAAACTTCTGAGTCGCAGTGGAGTGAGGGGGGGGGGGTACACACGGGTGGGGGGTTGTCGGTAATGGCGGCTTTTGTGGCGGCATAAAGGGGTGGTTTGACCCCTCCTTTTCTCGGCCTCCCCCCGCCTTTTGGGGCGGACGATTCAACAAGTGGCACAAAAGACAGGCAACCACGTGACTTGTGTGCCTCTTAGCCTGCTGGAATAGCAAGTAGGCTCATTCAAAGGAGGGGGGGGGGGTCGTCATAGTCTGCCCCCCACCCCATCCCCGCTAGCCTAAAAGAGGAAAAAAAAAATGCAAAAGTCCATTTTGTGCCGCCAAAGTTATGACCGCTGACGCACGTCCACGTTTGAAGTCGGAGCAAACAATCGCGTGGCTTGTGTGTACTTAGCTAATAGAAGGACACCCCCAAAAGTCCCCCGCCGTCCACCCGAGCCCTCCGTCGCTGCGCCCCACACCCCCTTTTAACCCCCCGCTGGCTGCCCACAATGGCCGACGTGCCCGGCTAGGCTAAGCTAATGTGGAAACTGGGCAGCGCAACAAAATGTCGCTTACAAATCAGTGGGGGGGGGGGGGGGGGGGCTCCGCTCCCTAAGTGTAAACGAGCGAGGAGAGAAACTCAGCGATAGAATGCGCACGCTACTCTTGCTTGTTTTTGCGATACGGACTTTCTCCAAAAGGAGCCGACGAACATGCAAAGGCGGGAATGCAATTTGTGTTTTTGCATGAAAAGACGAATGTGACGAGACTCTGCGCCTCCCAGGCCGCTGCGCCGTCAAAGCTTGGACTTCAGAAAAGTGCTCTTGACGGCCAAAGATCTCGCGTATGGCTCACACTTGGGAGTTTCTCTGTTCGAATCCGGGTTCATCTTCTTCCTGCACTTGTGGGGTGGTCCTGCTTCCTCCCGCATTCCAAAAATCTTTCCTCTCTTCCATTTTGCTCCTCTTCAAGGAATGATGACTACATCGTGACATTGAAGGAGATAAATGCGTGTTTTTGGAACGTTGACGGGGAAGAACACGCAGGAAGGCCCAAGCCCAAATTCAAACCCAGAACCGGCCCCGCTAGCCGCTAGGTCACCGTGTTCTTCCTTTTGGTGTTGAGAGAAAACAACTGCAGCTGCAAAGCATTCTGGGGGCTGGAGTTGTTCGTGCGTGCGTGCGTGCGTGTGTGGGGCGCTGGTGGGGATTATGCATATTTACGCCTGCACCTCTTAAGTATGCACATATGATTATTCCTGCAACCTGGCCAACTGTAAATAACCAGAACGCCCCCCCCCCCCCCCCGGAAAAGATTTCAGCACCTCAACCTTAGCCATTATTATTACTGCAAATCAATCGGCGAGGCGATGTTCCTTCTTGCATGAGCGGCCGCTTGCTTGCATGAGGACCCCCCCCCCCACACACACACACACAACCCCCATACACACACACACACAACCCCCATACACACACAACACACACACACAGAATGAGAGCGCACTGGATCGGAATGCCGAATCACAATTTCCACCGAGAGGAATCTTTTCACGGAGAATTAGGGAAGAAAAATGATGATTTAAAAAGGAAAAAAAAAAGTGGAAGAAAGGCCTAAATCAGGATTGGGGTGGAGGGGGGGGGGGGGTCGTCTCCGTGCGTCGGTGCGCTTCCCTGGGCGGCAGATTTAAGAAGTTTAGTGAAAAGCGAGGCAGAACCGAAGCAGGGAAATTGAATTTACTTGACAATTAAGCGTCGGAATACAAGCGAGTGCGCACGCACGCAGCAAAGGGAAAGAGGGAACGGTGGGGGTGGGGGGGTGGGGGGGGCAATGGCGGCTCATTAGGAGAACACGCAATAAATCCAGTGTGTCTGCCCGTCGAGGGCTTTCTTCTTCCGACTTTGGGATTCGGCAGCTTTTGGGGTGCCAAACACAGCTAAATACAAACATGTGTACACACTTTAAATCATAACATAATGTACACATTTTAAATAGTTTCATATGTCAATTATTTTAAGTGTTAAATTTTTGGGGAATTATAATAAGCATTGAGTTTATCATCAAGTATTTTAAGTGTCTATTGATATATACATTTTATTTTGGCCTTAAGTTTAAATTGTATACTAGCCATTTTTTGTGTTTTTTAAAATATATTTTTGTTTAATTTTTTATAAAACTGATTATTTTTGTTGTTGTTGTTGGCTTCAGTGTTCCTTGCTAGTTTTTTCTTCAGGATGTGTGTGTTGTGTTGTGTGTGTGTGTGTGTGTGCACACATGCACTTTACAGTCAAAGTGTACAAAATGTATGTGATTTTGTTAAACAAAATTAGGTGTGTGTATCCTTATTTCTATACACACACACACACACACACATGCATTGTGTACGTCTGTGTAGAAAATTGTTCTTCCAAAAAATTAGGGTGTGGCGTTGCAATATGTGTGTGTGTGAGCGATTTCAGCATTAATTGTGTGTCAGATCAGCGCTTGTGTCTAAGGGCGGCCTGTGCCCCCCCCCCCGGCCCCCGTTGCGACGGCCCCGCCCCCTTTCCCATGGGTCCCGGGCGGCCGCCTCCCGGCAGGCCTTGCGTTCTTTTGTTCAATTACAGCAAGCGCCCAACTTTACCTTTATTAGATTTTGTTTCAAATATCCACCTCGTTTGTCACTTTTTGGAATCTCGGCGAGTCCGACTTTCCGCCGCCCGCTCGCTTTTGGCTTCAGCGATGCGTAAACGCCGGCCTGCGAGGACGTGGTCCGTCCCGCCCCCCCTTTTGTGTCGCTCCTGTCGGCGGCACAATGAATACGCGTCGAAGTCGTGTCCCGCTCGGCCGCCGCCCGAACGTTGCCAGTGGCCGGCCGTCTTTTTCATTTCAATTGGGAACGTCGGGAAGGAAGCTGCATGCAGGCGTTCATTCAAGCCGACCGGAAGCTTATAGGGCTCCTGTCATGAAATGAAATGAAAATTCATTTTTAGTATGTTATTCATGAAAAAACGGCAGCCGGTATGGACCCTTTCGTTTTTTTCACCACAAAACATGATTTTGACGCATATGGCTTTTTGTAACTCCCGCCATGATAATCCTCTCGAGGGATTCACCCCCCCCCCCCCCGCCCCCCCCAGAAGAAGGAAGTGACGTACAGGGCAGGAGCGCCCTCTAGTGGACTCGTTTGTTTTAACTGCAGGAAGATAGCTGCTTGTTCCTTCGTGTTAGCCAAAATGCCGGCTCGTTGCATTGCTTGAACACTCGGGAGGATGGATTTACCCTTCGTAAGTTTCCAAGAGACCCGCTTGGTCGTGAAAAATGGATTGCACCGGTGTTCTCTTAACGTAACAAAAGATCCACGTACGTATGACAGGCGTGCTAAATGTCTGTGTGCGCGTCGGACGGCTTCTGCGTCGGGCTCGCCGGCGAAGGCTGCCGCGTCTGCTTGCAAGCGAAGGCTGGCGGACGGCAGCGGCGACGAACAACGCCGCCGGCAACGGCGCACTCAGCCGCGTGCGACGCCGACGCCGTAAAGCCGCCCGGCTCGGCGCCGTGATGCGACATGGCTCATCTCCGCCGCGGAAGTGGATCGGACTGGGAGGCGGTGTGGCCGTGATCGCATATCATCTGAATATGGATGGAAAGAATAGTGTAATATTGCGCCGGTAACTTCACCCTATTGTTCCGGTGTCTGAAGGGGCGTGTTCGTCTCCCGCAGTAGGGTCCGCCGCGTGTTTTCATTGGTGAATGTCCGGGGTGATGTCACGGACAGGGGGTGCAGCCAATATGGCGGCCACTTGGATGTCGTCCAATGACACATGGATGACGCGGTCTATTTTTTTCATGTAGACATTGAAATGAATAATGTTATATGTATTTTCCATTACAATATCTATTTTACAATGTTTTTAGGGATGACACTTGACCTTTAAGGTGGAGAAGTGTTTAGATTCTGGGAAAGGTCCGGCGGGACGTTGCAGGCACAACTAAACGTGGCCGCTTTCATTAATTAAGGTGGCGAAGGCGGAAGTCAAGATTGAGCGATGGACGGGACGGAAGATGCAAATAAAATTCAGACTTTGCGGTTAAATGAAATTTAGCTGATGTTCCTCGTGTCCTGTGCAAGAAATTCTACTTCCTGTTCCTTCCATTTTTTTCCCCGTTTTATTTGATATTGTATGACCATTATTAGGTGGGCGGCTTCCGCTCGTTGATCCCACGTCATGTGGTCCGGATTGCCGGGCATCCCTTGCGGCGTTTATCCGCCATTTTCCCCCGTGGACTCGTTTCGGGGTGGGGGTGGGGGACGTATTGTGCACGAAGCTCGGCGACGTAAAGCCGGCCAGTCGGGCCCCAACGTGTTAAAAATGATGCGTCTTATGAATTTAGACGCAGCAGCGCCATCTTGAATGAAGTCCTTTTGTTCCCCATTTTTAACACACTCCAACTGTCTCCAGTTGTGTGCCGCCACGAAAGGATCCAGATTGGAACCAGTTGTTGTTCCATTTTTTTGTTTTATATTACACCCCCCCCAACTCTCCCTCCTCAACCAGATCTTCCATCACTCGCTCTCGGTTCACATTTGACTCTCACAGGTGGCGCGTTGATGCGTCCGCGCCATCGCCGCCCTTTGATCTCCCTCCAGAAGCCGAATGAGACGTAACATGTGGTGCGGTCGCAGCGGAGGAGGCGTTTTTTGCGCGTCGATACATTTCTGCAGTGTGTGCGTGTCTGAAAATAACTCGGTCAATGAGAGGTTTCCCCCGAGTTCGGTCACACTTTGGCAGCGTATTCATCAAACTTTCGCTGGAGTTTTGTCACAAATACTTCTGGTTCTGTTTGAGGAGGACTTCCTCGCTTCTGGTCTGCCTCTTATGTTTTTTTTTTTTTTTTTTTTTAACCGCAGATTCCTTTTTCCCTCACGCGGTTTTTATTTTTATTTTAAACTTTGGCCTAAATACAATAAAAAGGATTCACGCAGGCCCGCAGAGGAAAACACGATCACATCGGTTATAGAATTCGACGACGTAGGGAAGTCATGTGACGCCAGCTTTTGTCACGCAGATTTTATGCCGCATCACATTTAAGCGATCGTCGGCTTACTTTTTTTTATAGAACCCAGCAAATGATGTGACTCCAGAAATCAAATCAAATCCAAAAAAAAGTCAGAAAAAGCCTCCTAAAACAGCTGAACTTCACTTGGGGTCATGCAGAGGCATGCAAAGTGGCGGCGGGTGTGCGCACTTGTGCAACCATATCTCAAATTCGTCAAGTCACATTAGCGGTGGCAAGACGCTTTGAAACAATTTGTGCGGGGGTGAAGATGCGACATTGTCCGCTTTCAACGCAACAAGACGCGAGAAGCCAGCAAAATTTGTCATCCGCCTGCAAAGTTGGACATTTGGCGGCCGTGCGCCTTCCACGCGGAACGAGGACCTGCGACAAAAGTCTGAAGATTGGCGGCATGTGAGAGGGGAAACGTTTACAAGCTTTGCTAGCCGTGTACGCTAACACTTGTTAGCACCCATTTGCGCCATCTTGACATTTAACGGCGTCGTTTTCACACATTTGCCACGTCTCTCCGGCGGGCGCTGTGTGAATTTGAATGAATTTCTTTGCGGATGGCATCACTTTCGCCGCTTTGCTCGCCGTTGCGCTTGTCGTCATCTGCTAGCGGTTTGTCCCGAACGGAGACGGCCGCGGATCGCACGCTTCGCAAAGCCGGGAACTCATGCAACGTGTTGGCTCGCTGTTGGATCTTTTTTTTTTTTTTTTTTTTTTGGTTTCTTCTTCTTCTTTTTTCCTGCTGTTCTTTTCTTTTTTTCTTCTTCCTTTTCTCAGCCCTCATTCCGTACGACGGCGTCACGCACGCTCGCTTGTGCCCTTACGTGAGCGCGCCACTAGCGCTCTACGCACAAAAAGAAGACGTGACGGCGCTCGTAGTCGAGCGGAAATTTCCGCCAAGGCTGACTGACGGTGACACAAAGTCTTCTTATGTGTTGTTTTTATTTCAATATGCTTGTTATTTCTGCTCGGACAACCTCATACATATTTTACTGTGTTGTCTGTGTGGCGCTGTGAATTATGAAGATAAATGTCAATTGAGACTTTTTTTTTTTTTTTTTTAAACTGAGTAAAATGGAAAAATAATATACCAAAGCAATGACTGTTCCACTCCAGTCCTCTAGGTGGCAGGAATAATTATTTTGCTCTTGATAGAAGTACAGAGAAAAAGAAGCTTGTAAATAATGACATTAAAAAGTTTTTTTGTGCTTTTGAAAAGAGTGGAAATGACTGAAAAAGTTTGCAATAAGTACATTTTTATAAAAAATGAATCAATCAAACGTGTCCATCGTGTGTCGCTCCCCAGACGTCGTGGAACCGAGACCACGACGACGCGGCGTCCACGCGCTCCGGGGGCACGCCGGGCCCGTCCAGCGGCGGCCACACGTCGCACAGCGGCGACAACAGCAGCGAGCAAGGTAAGAAAAGCCAACGGCGCGCTACGTGTTGCCCCAGATGGCCGCTCGGAAAAACCGTTGCCGCCCTCGGTCTACATTTTGGACACCTTTGGAGTGTTTGAGGATGAAACCGTGACAAAAACCAAAACCAAAAAAAATCAACTAGCTTTTAAAGATGGAGGCCGCAGCATTCTGCTCCATATTCTCCACTTTGCCGCTCTCGCCCCCTCCGACGCTGCCCTCAGTCTCCTGTCCGTGATGTTATCGCGGAGCCTTTGTGACATTTGAGGATTCACAGCAAGAAATGGCAAAATCTAAACTCGTGTGCAAACGTACCGTACGTCTCCGTCGTCTTCAAGTTTCTGGCGTTGATAAAATTGCAACTTGCCTTCATAGTGATGTTGTCACATCGTGCACTATTCTCGTGTTTGTCGTGACATTTCATGTTTCACAATGATGGCGTCAAACGCTCATGCTAACGTGTCCTAGCTCTGGACTTGGAGCGGCGCTACTGCACTCCGCAGTCTCCATTTAGCCACATCTGTCCGCATTTTCTTCAGGAATATTCATTTTCAGTATTTTCACAACACCTCATGATGTATAGAGCTAAAAATGACAATAATAGACTCACCTTAACACTCGGTGAGCCTGTTGTTGCGCCTTAGCGCTAAATGCTGCAGAATTATACTCCACAAGCTCCACTTTACTGCAGCTCTCCCGCTCTGAGTCTGTTCTCAAATGCGTCGCTGTAGCTTTTGAGGCCACACAACGAGAAATGACACAGTTGCTAACTTGCCGTAGACTCCGCAGTCTCCGCTTCGCTGCAGCGGGCCGAGATTTGCGCCCAATCAGGTTACCTCGACGGCGGCGCGCGCCGATCAAGACGAGGCGAACTTGTTCGGGTTGCTCGGGCGTACCCGCTCAAATGGCCGGGAAATTATGCTACAGTAGAGAGGGGAGAAAAGGAAAAGTCGTCTATTATTAAAGGAGCGTTAGCGGGATTAGCTGGCAGGCCAGCGAATAGCCGCCGCCGCCGCCGTTGCCGCGGCTTCCGCTTCGATGAGTGGACATATTTTGTGTGTCATTGTTGTCCCTCCCGGTCAAAGATGTGTTTTGGAGAAAGTTGGAGCAAGACCCGCTTTCTCCCATTTCTCTAGTTTTGTTTTGTTTGGCTTGCTTTGCTCAAAGGTTGGGGAAGAAGCCATAAATTTGCTTTCGATGGCTTTATTCAACATGGAGAGTCCGTCCGTTAACTTCTTTTCTATACTTTAAGAATGTGGGATGTAACGATACAGTTATGTATGCTATTGTTATGTGTTAAGATACAATTTTGAAAAATATCGGCCTAATATTTTAGCGCGAGTGAGGGTGCGATTCCCTCAGAGGAGCCGTCGAGGTTACCGCTGGTGTTGATGAATGTTCAAAAAGGAAATGTGACTTTGTGCAAATATTGTAGAAAAATTGATCCTGTGATATTTGGTCTCATTATCCGCCGTATTGATACACCCACATCGGATTTCAATATCACAAAAAAAAAAAAAATGAGTGGATATTGGAACGGAAGGAGTTCCTTTGCAATCTTCCACCGCCAAAGTTTACAGTGAATGATGTTCATGTTCTGATGGTGAACGTACAATTCCAGAAAGGAATGTACTTTGTATGCGCGCTGTACGTGCATGTGTAGTTTGTCGTGTTTCGGGTGTTCCGGGCCTTTCCTTCACGCGACATAATTATGACATCGAAGAGAAGTTCATAAGCCTGTCGTGGTCCGCTGCCCAAATATTTTTGGCTATCTGGTGCGTCTTCTTCTTTCAATTATGGAATGATAGTCTATTCCTATACGTCGGTCAACTTTCCAGCTACTAATCATATCCCGCGCGCGGCTATATTTGCTGTGTTTCCGCGCTAAATTCTGCACACTCGCCATCTCGCTCTGAGGCGTTCAGGCTCCCTCGTGCTTGGTGCGCCTCTAAATGCATCCCACGTCATTTAGTCGGGGGAAAGTATTTATTTTTTCATAAATACAAATTGCAAGCGTATTGATAAAAACAAACGAGAAATGCTTAACACATTAACCAATGATGTGCCACAAAATTCGATGTCCCAGATGAGCTCAATAAGTCTCTACTCGACAAGTATCTTTAATATTTTTGAATGTCCAAATAATGGATTTCAATACAGAAAAATGTCACCCTTGAAATTTTCTTTAAAATGATTGGAATTTGAGAAAATATATGGGCATTGATTTGTGATTACTTTGTCCAATCAAAATTTTATTTTTGCAGTATTTTTATGTTTCTAATCAACCCAGTGATTCATCTCAAGATGAGAACAAAATTCTTCCTTTTTGGTGTATTTTTGTCCAAATAACTCGATCAAATCTTCCCAATGAGAAAGTACACGTGCAGTATTTCCACAGGAGGGAGGCGCGTACCTGACGCGATGATGACGTCCTTAACGAGATTATGGGCCGTTAGGGTGCGTCCATCGAGGCGTGCGTTGCGTACAAGTGCTACTTCCTTCTTTCCTTCTTTCCTTCCTTGCTTCCTTGCTTCCTTCCTTCCTTCCGCACGGGAGGCCACGTTGGAGGCGTTTCTTCGCCGTCTTTGTTGTGGTCTTGGCCTCTGGCAGTCACTCTGTAATCCCGCCGATGTGGTTATTTATCTGTTTGTTGGCCCCCACCATCAGTCTAAAACTCTTTCATCTCCCACCTACTCGCCGACGTCTCGATTGTTCGGCTTCCCACTCGCTCCCCGAAACGTCGCCTTTTGTTTATCTTGACTTTGCAAGTGTCTCCCGCCTCCTCCTCCTCAGGTTTTCTTCAAATCTCCTCCTTCCTTCCTTCCTTCCTTCCTTCCTTCCTTCCTTGCTGTTGTCGTTTTGGCTCTTGCTTTCTTCTTTCCCTTCTGCCCCCCCCCCCCCCCCCCACTTTGACCTTTTCCCTCTCCCACCTTCGCCGCCGCCACCCCGACCCCGGCTTCCTCTTCCTCCGGGGGAAGATGTCGGCGTTCTTTCTTTTTTTCTTCTTTCTTTCCTTTTCCCCTTGAACGCCTCATTGGACGTCCCTCGGAAACATCCCTCCACCGATCTGGTGCGAGGATGCACAGCACGAAATGGGCGGTACTAAACTCGCATGCAAATCTTTTTTGGCGCTGGGCGATGGTGCCCCACAGTCTCCGCTTTGCCGCACCGGCCCGGTTTCTTGCTGCCCTCAGTCTCTCTGACCGTCAAGCCATCGCGACACTTGATAAACGGCTGAAAGCGTCAAACGCGCGCAAATATTCGATTTGCAGAGTTTTCCTCCTTAGTCTCTGCTTTGCTGCACCGGCCCAGTTTCTTGCTGCCCTCAGTCTGCTCTTGATTGGAACGTGGGAAAATTAGATACCCACTCCATCTTTTTTTCTTCCCTCAGTCTCTTTTTGAGTGTAAGATGGCAACATTAGATGGTAGCTTGTACTATTTATTTTTTTTTTTTCAAATGCAGGATCCAACGACCCGCCACCCCCCCACCCTCCCTTGCAACTATTGTGTTGAGTTTTTTTTTTTTTTGTCCAGTCGAGTTTTGATTGTTTGAGGGCGCCGTCCACGGGCTGCACGTCTCAAGCGCTCTCCACTCTCGCGTCTTTAGCGTCGCACACTTGAGCGTAACGGCGAGCCTCGCAGGGAGCTTATTTGCCTTGGCGCTCTCGTCTTTTACAACCGTAATTGCTGATACATATCTAATACGGCCAGTCATCGCCTCGCTCCCTGGATGCTTCTGACATGCGGCGTGGGGGGGGGGGGGGGGGGGTTTAAAGGAAAGGCGTGAGGCCATCCAAAAAGGAGAGCAAACACTCGGCGCTGTGTTATTCTGTTTCCCCCTCGCACGGCAGGCAAGAAGGAGGACTTTATTCCCTCTGCCGCCGCCGCCTACGTGATCTGATTTGAGCCTTCCTAACATGTCATACGAGTGTAACCAGAAGTTAATAGCGGTGGTGGCAGAAAGCAGAGATCCTCTCTTGCTGCGCAAAGATGGAAACGCAGAAATGTCACAACGGCAGAATACAATGTGCCGCCGCTATGTTTCAAAGGGATGTGAAATAAATCAAATATGATGCACTGGCAAATCAGGAAGTCGTGATTGGTGTCAAGGAAGTAATCTTGAATTGATCCATCTCAAGTGCGAGACAGAAAAAGCTGCATGCTGGAGAGAAGCTAAGTTTAGCCTGGGTTATCAGTGGAGAGTTACAGTTAGGAACCTCAGAACCAATGCGCTAACTGCTCCACCGTGCTGCTCTTATAGAGTTAAAAAAAAAAAAAAAAATGGTTGTTGTAAGTTTAAAAAAATTATTTCAGTCAATTTAGCTTTTATTTTTTGGGACAATTTTAATAGTGAATCAACACGGCGTTTGCATTTATTAAAATAGATGAGGAAAGAAGTAGTATTAGTCATCTTTCACAGAGGATAAACACATAAGTATTGGTAGAATGTCTGTCTCCATGTGTTACTACACCATTTGTGATCAAATGGGCGTTTTCTCCAAGGGGTATGACTTTGGTGCTAATTTTCATAGCCTGTCATCGTGTGACAGCAATCGCCCGACGTTACGCGTTTCTCTGTGAATTATGCGACATTTTATTCTCCGGTTCATGTTCATGTGGGAATAACAGACGGCTCGATGCAAAGACTCGAGAGAATTGGTCACGCTCTGGCAAACACATATCAGACATCCATTTTCTGAGTTGCTTATCCTCACAAGGGTCGCAGGAGCGCTATAGCCAATCACAGCTGTCGGGCACATGGACGGAGTCCCCACCGGGAGAAAAAGAGAAAAACAATATTTCGATAAAACCCGCTAATTGAGCCTGACCGTACGTACCGCATCAGTTTCACATTCGGTATCCCTCGAAAGCGTGTCGACACTTTTGACGGGTCGTGTATGCGAACAAAAGAAAAACGAAGAAATAACGGAGCACTTTAGTCCCTCCTCCCTCCCGCCGGAGTCGCGTCAGCTCCGACGAGCGAAGGGACGCCCTTGGCGGCTAGCTGGCAAACAGCTGGCCTCGTCGAGAGGGACTCATTAACGCCGCCACCGCAGCCACTGGAGCAAAAAGAAAGAAAGAAAATGCACAAGACTCTTTGGACATGCTCCGTTTCAAGAACATTTTGCCAAACAAATGTGTGTGTTTTTCTGTAATTCATGTCATTACCGTCGGTGCAATCCAGTGAAAGGAGTCGGGGGCGGGTGGCACCAGTCAGTTTGTGGCCAACGCATAAACACTCGAGCCGGGAATGCCGACTTGGGGTTGGGGGGGGGGGGCTTCTCCTAATTGCTCACAGCGAGACGGCGGCCGTGCGTGTGTAAAAAAAGTCTCGTTAAAGTTATGAAGTCACGTTAGCGGGGTTGCGCTTACTTGGCCACTTCAAAGCTTTGGAAAAACCCGTCGCAGTGAACGCAGCACGGGTCCTTTTTTGGGGGGAGGGGGATTTCCCCAATTTTCTCCTATTGACTTGTGAGCGTGGCGACGATTTAGCACGCGCCATCTCGTCCAAACCTCAGCAGCTCTGGCCTCCCATCGATCCGTTTGGGATCCATCACCCTCTGACCTCCGCCATGGTCGGCTCGAGCTCGTCCGACGGCTCAAAGCGGCCAATTAATGGGCGCCGTTGTCCAGCAGACTGGAAGAGAGGACCCGGCGTCTCTGGCGCTCTCTTTTTCTCTCTCTCAAAGTCCCCGTGGGCCTCCCTCGCTCCCTTTCGGAACGAAAGCGTGTTTGCGCGAATTTGCTCGACTTTACCGGAACACGGGCCGGCTCCGTTTGGGCTAACCCGCACCCGAGCGTCCACGCTTCCATCGCAAAGACTTTTCTGAGCAAAATAAGACGATATCGAGTCTTAATTTGCTTTGGGCTGCGCCTCATTGGCGCCCGCTAAGTTATGTCATCGCAAAACAGTTTGTCCCGTAAGAAAAGCTCGACGGGGAATTGACAATACCTTCCAGGGTCAAACTTAAAGCCTTATTTACTCCACCGGCGACATTTCATTTATTACAGGTAATTGAAGAGCTTGATGACAACTAGTAAAATTGCCAGCCGTACGACTTGTACACTAGTTAATTCTTTATAATGAAAGAGAAAAGCACTTGGTGAATTTATTTAAAAAAAAAAAAAATCCAAATAAAAAATCGTATGTACAGGACATTTATCAGTGCAACATGCTTTTATTTTTGATAGCTTTATATTGCTAAAATGCATTTATTTTTAGACAAAAAGGAAGGAAGCTTTGATTTTGTGTTCCAGCGATATGTATATATATATATATATTTTTTTTTTCTTTTCCTCACAAAATCTTCAAGTTGAGGACGATTTTGCTCACCAAGCTGAAATGTGCGACGGCAAAGCATTTTCACTCCGAATCGAGCGTCTGTTGCCGCCGCCGTCGTGGGCCCCTCCAGATAAACCGTGTCCCTGTCTTTCCGCTCGAGGAGTTTGCCTTTTTTTAGCGGGCCTTTCGCTACGTGGCTCGTCAAGAACATTTCGAGAAGCTTGCCGTTCGTAGCCGGAATTATTCAAGCGTAGAGCCAAAACTGGCACTGAAAAGGTTTGGGAGAAAATGGAGATGCGCTTGCACTCGAGGTGCCGGTTGTGTATCCAAATTCAGATTGTTTGGCTTCAGTGGAGGTCTATGCGATGCCGGAGTTTTTTTTTTTTTTGTGTGCGCGCAGTGAAGGGAAGATAACGGCGCAAAAGTCATAAAAGTCTTTTCATGTTGTTTGCGTAGGCATAAACACTTTTGAGGAAGCTGCAGGCAGCGAGCAGTAATAGTAGTTTGTATAAAATTTAGTGCTTGGCAAACGCTGGTGATGAGCTCACCTGGGGAAGAAAAAGACTTTACAACTTCTCTGTCGACGCTGGAAAACGATAAACGGCGTTAAATAATATTTGATATGGCGCGATAAGACCAGACTGTGGGAATGAAATGGCGGTGGACGCCGTGTGCGGATGGGGGAGTACCTAATGATTTGTTCCCGTTTGACTTTTCACATGACGGCGTGGCTGTAAAAGCCAGGCCGGAAAGAGGAAACGCGGGTCGGGTTCTCACGCGGAGGCTTGGCCCTCGCGGACGACGCAACGACGCGGCTCCGAGCGGCGCTCGCACGCCAGCTTCCGCCAATTTGACGGAGGCTCCGTCGTGCCCGTACGTTGGTCGGAAAGGCGGCACGACGCCGACTTTCGAGGTATCTGGCCTTTTCCTTCTGCATTCATGGCGACTGAGTCACCCAGCGAGTATTGGAAACAGCTGTCAGCAGGATGAAGTGCACTTGGACGTGAGCGAAAACAACAAGCGCAGTGATACCGGCGCTCCTTGCTACATTTCTAACTCGATGCTCAGTATTTTTTCTCTTTTTCAGTATTTATTCATCAAAAACGTGTTTCAATATATTTAAGATGGGTTGTTATTTGTCCAATAAAACGTCTGCCCCTTTTTAGCTCCACCCTTGGGTCAAAATGTTCAAAAGTTTCATTTTGACAAATTCTGTTTAGCAGTGTCGCCAGCTGACTTGAGTTCAGTCGGGGTGTCGTGCCACCGTCCAATGCTGACTAATAAATGGATGATCCAAAATGTCCTTCAACTCAACCCCAACAAAACTGAGACAATTGCTGTTAGGAAACACCCGGACTCTCCGTCTTTTAAAACCAAAGACTGACTCCGAACCCTTGGTGTTCAGATCAAAATCGATCGCAAAAACTGCCTTTTAGCATCTGAAGAACATATCGAGAGGGGAGGCTTGTACGTGTCAAACAGACCAGGAAAAGCCCATCCATACTTTTGTATCAAGAACACTTGACGATTGTAACGGTCTTCTGACTGGACTTACCGAAGCTGCACCTCATTCAGAATGCCGCAGCTTGGGTTCTGACCAGAACAAAGACTTCAGACCATGTCACTCCAAATCCAAACTCTTTACGCTAGCTTCCGATCGGCTTTGCCAAAGATTTTAAAGTTCTGCTACTGCTGTGTCAATCAATAAATGGCCTAGTCCCGAATACGTGAAAGAAATGCTTATCGGAACAGAAACCCAGTCGAGCTCCGAGATCGACAGACTCCGGTCAAATAGTGGCGCGCAGGGTCCGAAGCAAACACGGCGAAGCAGCATTTAGCGCACAGGTATGTGGGTAATGTCGTCCAAAAATAGCCAATATTCCTTTTGCATGAATTGAAATAATATATTTAAAGTGAGTTTTTAAAATCTACACTGAATAAACAGAGGCAAAATACAGGATATTTGAAATTATAGATCTATTTGTACTTTTGAATTGCAAAATCTCGGTTTTGAATTTGAATAGTTTCCATTTAGCGGTTTCAATGATTTAGTTAATGAATTAGTTTTACTGGATTTTTATTGTTATGAGCAAAACTCCTGTATTTACTTTTCAATTTGTTTTCATCTCCGGTCTTTTACCGTCGTGATGTGTACCTAATAAAGTGGCCAGCGAGCGCCTCTGCAGTTGCTGAGTTGTTAACGTTGAAGCGGAGGGCGAAAATGCAACGAGGATATACTTCATCGACTCCAGCGATGCGACGCTAGAAGGAGGAGGGTGGCGGCGGCGGCGGCGGCGGCGGCGGTGGTGTAAAGCCTATCTTTAGCTTCCATGTTGTAATTGTGGGCCCGCTAATGATGTACGCGAGCACTCGCTCGTTTGTTGACAGGAAGCGCTCTTCTTTAATTTGGGAGCGCCGAGGCTCGATCTAATTGCTGGTGTTTTGCTCAAAGTTACTATTTCCACACAGCGGAGTTGGAATGTGACGTTGTGGAGAAACGGCGCGCGGGGACTCGATACTTTGACTTCGCGTCGCTGGACGCGGGCACCATGATTAGCGCGCTCCGTCAGCCGGATGACTGCGTGTGAAGCTTTGGCTTTTTGCAAGGACCGCCATGGAACAACGCCAAACTGATCCGACCGACTCTTTTCATCTCTGTCGTCTAGCTCCTCTTTGTACCCGAAGAACCGAGATGGACTTTCCCCCAAACTGCTTCCATCGAACGCACAGAAAGTTTCGGGCTTGCCAATCCTGCCTCAAAGCGCCAGCTAGCCCGAAACGCTGTTCTGGGGATACGTGTCAGTTTAGAGGGAACTACTTTTTAGAGGTCCAGGAATCATTTGGAGCCAGCCTCCATCTAAGTTGCAGGATTCAGAGGCAACAGAGGAAGTTTGGTGGCCTGTTCTTTATCATCGCGAGTAGACCCTAGAACGAACAGCTTCAGTCCATCTCAAAAGAACTTCATTCCGAGTCAGGACTTCATTTGTGTTTGGAGTCTGGGAACTAATGTCTGAAATGTAGTTCTAGGGACCACAAGACTCTCGTACTTTTGAGCGGTCCAGGAGACATTTTGGGTCGGCTTCGCATATGATTGGAATCAACAACATCGACAAGTTCCTGCAACTTTCGGAGGAAATGCGACACCCGCTTGAAATAAGACTGAATTGATCCGACATCCAAAAATAAAGAGAATCGAGCGTCCTGCATCAGATTCAAGCACCTAAAAGTGAAACCCTGCTAGCTTAATGCTAACGGGGACGGGACCTTTGCAGGTTTCTTATCGCCGTCCAGCCTTTGCTATGGTGACTGACAACCACTGTCCCGCTAGCCAATGGGAGGGTCTCGTTCAAATGAACTGGGCGGCGAAGTCCCCGGTCTCAGTACATTTGTCGGCTTTTGCGTTGACTTCTTCTTGGCTCTCAGGCGCTCGCGAGATGTTTATGTAGGCGTTTGATGAAAAGATTAGCGCCATCATCATCCTACGCGCTTAAGCCGGCCAAGGGGGGGTCCCATGTTGAGGAAATCCAGGATTTCCTGACTTGCGGGGGTCTCTGCAGCGACAGTCGCGCGACGCCGCTTCCAGTGACCGCTCGGTCAGTCGCGGGTGAAGGAACGGGAAGTGCTGGTGCCAGCCTGACTCTTCTTCTTCTGTTGTTTTTGTCCTTGTTTATTATTGGACCAGTCGCAGTGGTCTGGCTTAGAGCTACAAACAGCAAAGTGCTAATTTTAGCCCGCAAAGAGGATGATGAGGATAAATAGCTTGCCGCCTACCACTCTGCCATATGCTCTTCTTAGCGTTATACAGTATTGTCTCGGGGATATTTGTACCTCCTCCACACCACACCCTAAGACCACCCCATCCACTTTTATGTTATGATATGGGACCGTATAATAGTACGCATTCCGAACGTTTCAACCTCTGGGACTTTACCTGGCACCTAAGGAACCTTTGGGTGGCGGTTGTGCATTTGGATTCCACGAACTGGTGATGAGATTCTGTTCTGTGATCCTTCCTCAAAAGAACTTACTTTTGAAGGATCGAGGAGCCTTTGTGGGTGCCATCTGGATCAGGAACAAAGAAAGGATTTGGAAGTTTAGGAGGAATCGCCACCATCAAGGAAATATTATTCTTCGGTCACCATGTCTGTACTTTGACCCCTGGAGCTACAGACCTCACCTACAAAAGTTCGCGCAGCTCCCAAAAGTGCTGCACCCGTTGCAGCGTGTGCTACTTTGAGATGGAAATGTTACCCTGGAACTAAACTTGCAGAATAGTTCCTGCTGTCCAAACTAAGCCTCGGCCAGTCACCGGTTTCAAGATTTACTGAGCCAAGCGGCAACTTCACCCTTGTCAAAAAAAAAAGTTCTTCGGTTTCAGTTTTTCCATCTTGGTAGGCCTGTGAAAGGGGGCAAAATGTCACATTTGCGAAGGGGGCCGCACAAATTTTGAAACATTTTTCCAACATATTCCTCTCTGGGCCAATAAAGTTCATCCAGATCCTCTTTTTCTGACAAATTAAACTTTTACTATCGCGTTGCCCTACATGGAACATTTGCAAACAGCTACCAGAGTTGCATACAATGCGCTACATTTTGATTTTACATGATGTAACATTCCTAAATGGTACCAATTTGAGCTTTGATTGCAATACTTTGTCACTGCAAAAACTGCAATATTTTTGCTCACGGTTATCATGTCATCAGAATTTGATATGCGAAAAACACTCAACGGTGTGCCAAAGGTTTTGAGTTCTGGGAGTTGTGCAGAGAACTTCCCGCGGTCAAAACGGCACCTAAGATTCCCGTTTAGTTTTTGCGTTACTTGTCGTTACCGGAAGTAAAAGGTTTCGATCAGGTCCGTTGAGCACTATAAACTGTGAAAAGAAGTTGACGCTCCCAGCGCACGAGGGTCGGACCGGAGTTCCTTGTTCGAGGGTTCCGGAAAGCCCAAAGCTTCTTGGCCCCGTTGAGCAGAATCTTCCAAATCATTTCGACAATCACAAAGACTCTCTCGTGTGGAACTGCGTTTTCACGTCGTGCGTCAGCTAAAAGTGAGTTCATCTCTCGCTTAGGGTGGAGTTTTCCAAATCCGCCGATAGTGGCGTCGCGGCGGTTCCCTTTCATCCGCTATCGCTTCCAGCTGCAAGGTAACGCCCCCCCCCCCCCCCCAATCTGTAATCTCCTGCAACTTACTTGCCATTCCCACTTGTAAATGTGAGCCTGCAGTGGAATAGAGATGAGCACTCGCTCTCGTGCTCTCTCGCGCAGCCTCTCTCTGCATTATTCTCTCACATGCTCGCCCTCAAATTGAAATAATTCAATTTATGGACACAGTTCCAGACCTCCCCAGCTAAGACCATTATGCGCGGACACCCCCGCCCTTTCCTGCTGGCCTGCCGGCCCCTCCTCCCTTTTTCCCGACAAAAGAACGGGAGAATTTAGCGGCGGGCTCTCCAAAAGGACACCCACGCAAAGCCAATTTCATGCCAGCCCCGAAGACTTGCGAGAGGCGCCATTTTAGCCCCCGACCCCCGTTTCCCCACAGGATCGGTTTTATCTTGCTTGAAATGTATTCTTCTGGCTTACGTTATTGCCACGTAGCGCGGGGTCCCGCGATGATGTCGCCGCTTTGATGCCCTCAATATTCAGCCGATGTTTTTATATGAAAGTCAAACGGGACGCTGCAAAGGTGGAAAGATGCTGCGCCCCCCCCCCCCCCCTCAAAAAAAAAAGTGTGTGTGTGTGTGGGGAGGGGGTGGGATTAGCTTTAAAAGTAATCTTTTGGTCATGTTTTATGTCATGTAGATGAATAAATGTAAGATTGAAGCCCCTCGTGGTCACATTCAATTTGACCCAAAGTGGCCTGAAAAAGTTGGACATTAGTTTCCCTTAAACCTTCAACAAAATCTTTGATATCCATTTTGAAAAATTGCAAAAATATACAGATTTTAAACAATTAAAATCAACGAATTGAAATTGTAAATATTCCAAATGAATAAAAAGAGTTTCACCATTTCTAAAACAGTTTCAGGTTGAATGTAAAAGCGTAGACATGATGGAAATCACGAGATAAGTGGCGCAACTGGTTCGAGTGCCGGCCTCCCAATTTCCTGCAGCTCCATTTTGTACGTCGAGTCCACTCGTGAAGCTCGTCCCTGCTCTGGCGCTTGACCGGTTTGTCCAATTTCCGACTAAATTGCCAGCGTCCCAGAACGCTGGGCGCTAATGGCGAGAGTGCTCGCGTACCGGCGGGGTCGACGCTTGACCCGAGGGTGACCTGCACCGAAGGTGCCTTCGCCCCCCTCCCCCTCCCCCTCCTCACCTTCCATTACCTCCCCCAAGGCCTGCCCCGCCTCCCCCTGCTCCCCCTTGTGCTCCCTTTGACATGGATAGCTGCTAAAGGCCTTTAAGTGGGAGATAAAGACCCGGCTGAGTTGTGTGCGTGTGCGGAGAGGAAAGCCAGGGCCCAGATAACAAATACCTGTAGGTAAACGCGTGGGGGGGGGGTGGGGGGGGGGCTGTCTTGTTTTGTTTGTGTGTTTGCAAAGCAACACAGCGCAGGCCACTTGTGGCTTGGCGCTACTCGCATTCGGATGTAACCCGATCGTCCGCCGCGAGTCGGTGAAATCCAAAGAGATAAGAGATCCTCACCTGAGATGACCTCCCGACACACGCCGAGGGTCGCGCAGGAAGTCGCTCCGCCGCCTTCGGGAAGTGACTCCGCGGGGCATATCGCTCAGTCCACACGCAGGAAGTAAGGCTGTAAAAAGCCGGCTCGCTTCCTGTTCCTCGGTGAGGCCTCGTATACATAAGGACACTTGATAGGGGAAAAAGGAGACGCCCCCCCCCCAACACCAAAGGTCTTCTTTGGGCCTCAGAACTACATTTCCAGCTTGCTCCCCCAAAAGCACCTAACTCCACAGTAAAATTCCCACAGTTGAAATGGCTTCTCAAGTTTTAGGAAACATTTTAGTCACAAGTGCAGGCCCAGCTTCAAAGGTTCTTTCAGGACTACTACCCACCTGGCAGGGTCGACCTTTGAACCTGGAAGAAAATGGAGACGATTGTTGCAAAAAAAAAAAAAAAAAAAAAATCTTCCTCCAAAAGTTGCAAACTGCCACCTTGAGGTGCCGGAATGTTTAGTTCTTGGACCTAAAAGGCCTCCAGTCACATCTGAGGCGCCAGAGAAGCAAATTCCACCGAAAGGTTCTAGGACCACTAATCGGGTCTTCTTTTGAGCCAGATAAAATACATCCAGAACTGAATTTAGTTCAAGTTGCTCGTTTCCGTGGTTCAAATTTCCCCTGAAGTTCCTGGAACTTTTACTTCTTGGCTCCGATGGGTTTGGGTCATTGCTGCAAACTTTGCTCTGGAGTCGCAGTCCTCCAAAGGTTCCTACATTTCAAGGACCTTCTCGAGTTCCAGAAGCCTTTGCTTCTTTTTACTTCAAGTCCCCAATCAGATGTGTTTTGGGGAACCTTTCAATCTTGGTAGTTGCAGACACCAATCAGATCTCTTGTGCCCCCCTCCAAGGTTCAGAAGGGTTTCTCGTTTTTAGCGTCGTTTTTGAGTCCTGATACATTACCTCAGAGCTCCAGTGAATATCAGCGGTGCCGACGGCCCTCCCAAAGTTTCCTTTTTTTTTTTTTTTTGTGGAGCCGGAGGTCTGTTTGCCGCCCACGCGGGGGTCATATCGATCGGTCCACACGCGGGAAGTGCGGGCATAAAAACCCAACTCACTTCCTGTTTTTCTTTTGCGTCCTTATCTGGTACACGTGGGAGACTTGATACTACAAATCCCCACCCCGATCTTACGCCGCATCCTGCACCCGTCAAGGATGCGCTGACAGCGAGGAGGAAGTTGAAATGTTAAAGTTAATCCGCACACAACAGCTGAAAATGTAAATGAAACAAGACGCAAAGCAGCTTAGCAGGTCGGACCTGTTTGCCGGTCCCGCTTCCCGCGCTCGACTCTTTGCCAGTAACCAGAACAACTCGAATTAACGTCGCACATTAGCTTCGCGGCATCAACTGGCACGTGCACCCGTGCGATTCGAGAGAAATATTTAACGTGATGAGTCCTGTCGCCAACCACTTTGCGCAATAGACATTCAACGAGAAATTGTGCAGAATGTCACGTGAACCCGCTTGTAAAAGCGCGATTCAATTGTAGCGTTGGACAGATGAACACGTGACTTGTACATTTCTATCCTCGTTAACCTCCGGACGCCTTGGTTTTCTTCGACGGTCGTACGTTTTCTCTCGCTCTCTGTAGTTTATATTTAATCGCATTGGCTTTTGGTTCTTATTATTCTGCACCTGAGGAAGATTCGCACCGACGGACTCATCTTTTTTTTCACGATGGCGACACGTTTTCTACCAACTACGGCAACACGTGCTTTGTGGCGTTTTTGATTGCCATCCGTGTCCGTTCTCTACTTGAGCGTGCGGGGCCTGAACCCGCCGCGACAAAACTTCAATTCACATCCTAATCTTTGTCTTGTACTCAAAATCTGTGCTGATCCATTCACTTCATGATAAGAAAACACCTCCGAATGCTGTGCCACGTGCGCGATCATTCGCGTCGTCGCTGTCAACCCCGTCAAAAATTGCACAGTGGAGAAAAGCAGAGCAGTCGGTGGGTCCGGGACAAAAAGGAAGGAAAAACTTGGACTCAGCCTGGCACGATTTCCAGAGCTGCTGTTCAGATGCGTTGATGAAATGGCCGCCTTCTCGTATTTTAACCTCCTCGCTCTCACAATTGTTTGGCTGCCTCTTCGACGGCTTTTGACACCTCTGAGCTTCCGAGTAAAGAGCGGTAGATAGAGAGAGCGAAGGGGGTGGGGGTGGGGGGGGACGCCACACAAAAGCCAAGAGCACTTAAGCGGCACAATAGCACGGCGGACGGCCTTTTTCCAAAAGTCAGCTGACAAAGTCCTTGAATGCGGACGTGGGACAAAGATGGCGACCCTTCGAGCTCAACTCAAATGAAGGGGGGGGGAACCAGACCCCCCCCCCCCCCCGATTGAAGCTGCTGGCAAAGACTACAAAAAGAATGACACGTCTCAAAGAGTCAAGGACACAAAACTTGTAGGCTGGCCCCAAGTTTTTCTTTGGGGGGCATCTGTTGGCAGAGGAATTGATGGCAACAGGATTTCACCCCCTGGCCGCTTATCAGACAGATACTAGCGCCGCGCCTCCACTGAAGTTATTGGAACCTAGAAAAACAACGTGATTACTTTTTTTTTTGCGGTTGTGGATTTGGAACATTTTCCTGTTCTTTGTACTTTCTTCCCGTTTGACTTTTCGACTTCTTTCACCATCAGACAACTTTGCACGTGCGATTTCTTTCTTGTCGTTGTGGAACCGTGAAGCACGCCAGGGTCCCATCTGGGCCAGATGACTGACGTTGGGGTCAGCCAGCCTCCCCCGAACGTCTCCACTCTTTTCCAAATCCCTTAACTGGAACACGCGAGAGGGAGCATAAAACTAAAACTGACTTTGGAGTTGATTTTTTTCAACTCTGCTCTTTGTTTTCAAATCTCAACTTGGTCCTTTTCTGCCTTGGATCGATTTTGATTTTCTTTCCTGATGCGACTGTAGACCTCCCCCCCCCCCCCTTTTTTTTGTGTGTAATTTATTGGACTATTCAAAGTCCTTTCTGTTTTGACGTTTTGTCCAATATAGTGATGATTGCGAATAGATGTCGAGGGTCGCGATCGCCCTCATCACAAACGCTGGTGCGTGACGAGCCTGCTTCTGACTTTTTCTTTTTTTCTTTTGCCTCTCAGGACGTTGTTCTGGTCCTGCCTGTGCGTTATTTAAAGTTTTCTCTCTTCATGTTTGCAAGATGGCTGCCATGATGAATAACTTGTCGTACATTGGACGCGCTTTGGACTTCTTTCTTTGATTTGTGGTTCGTTTCAAGCCGTTGCGTTCATTTCTGTCGTGGACGGTGGTGGAGGCTATCGCAGTAAAACAAAGGCAAGAGATGGAGTAAGAAAAAAGACGGAAAAATCAATACAGGAGCTACACAGCAAACGTGCTTAACACGAAAGGGCGAACTCATCACCCGACAATTCCATCCGAGCTTGTACCGTCGGCCCCTTTTCTCCCGGAAGTGGAAAAAAAGCCAGTGACTGTGCGTGTGTGTGCGCGTGTGCGTGTGTGCGTGTGTCATAATGCCGTGTCTGTCGCCGGCCGGCGCTCGGGGCCGTTTTGCGCCGTGTCAAGCCAGGCCTTTGCGGTGGGGGGAAAAAACTGCACCGAGAGAGCAGTCACATTTACGCTGACATTTTTTGCCGTCACCTATGGCGATGTCAACAGGAGAGGAGCCCCTCCCACACCACAACACACGCACACACCCCTTCCATTGTCGTCGGCGTGGGGAATCAAATCACCTCCGTGTGATGCTTTTTCAATGGAAGTAACGTTAAGTCACTTCAAGTCATTATGATGTCACAATATACAGAAATAGTGTTGACCTACATTCAGCGATGACACGCGCGCGCGCACACATCAGCTGACCTTTTTGCTCGACGCATAAAAGCATTTCACTGTCTCGCGTTCATTGTGGATTGTGCGCCTACTTTAAGAAAAGCACTTTGTGTACAAAAGGATGACCTTTTGCAGGCTCTCCGTGTGGGAAAAATAAAAATAAAAAAATTAATTAAAAAGGCTCCAGAATCGGAACATCATCGTCTGTAGTTGCTCATTACGACCAATCAAAGAGACGACTTGGATGAGGTTGAAGGTGACGTTCGTTAGCAACGCGGTCATGGACGGACTGTAAAAAAACAAAAACACAAAAAACGGCTTGCAAAAGACGACGCCACTGGATCCCTTTTGTTTGTTTTTCGGTTCCGCTAAGTGAAATGTACCCCGGCGGAGGGATGCGAGCCGACCGCATTGCGATCCCAAAATAGTGGCGTGGCGCTCTGGCTCGGGCAGGAAGGGAAAGTCTAGACGGGCCGGGCCGGGCCGAGCCGGGCCGCCGTCGTGTTTTGTCCGCGGCGCATGTCATTATGCGCCTGACAGCGGAGGGGATTTCTCTCGCCTCTCCACCGTGTGTAGGACTTGGGGAAAAAAAAAAACAGAGAGAGTTTTGTGTCAAGTGTGTGTTGTTTGGAGTAGTTTTCGTAGCCATTTTTGGAACTTGGCCCTGCGGAACATCCCAGGAAAGAAAGGAAAGAAAAAAAAAAAATAATCAAGGGTGCGGGCGTCTGTTTTTCGGCGCCGTAAAAGGAGAGATGCTTTTGAAAGCGTACCCCGGTTTCGGAGCCTCCCAGGAATTCCGGCATGTTCCGAATATTTGGGAGATGGGAGGGTCCTGGATGCCCCCCCCCCCACCCCGCTTTAGAGCTTATGAATGGCCGCAATACAATAAACGCCGCCCGCCCCCTTCTTCTTTTTCTCGGGAGCCAGCGAGGACGGTTGGCAATGCAGCGCACGTCTATGGAAAAGTTTTTGGGTTTCCTTTTGCTCACGTTGTTTTTACAAATGCAACCTGGAATCATCGTCCACTTAAGGTGCCGGTCCTAAATCCGCTCAAGGCTGGATTTCGCTCAGGTGTCTGAAACCTTTGGTTGGAACGAAGGCAACAAGAACGCCTCTTCCGTCGTTGCTCTACTAGATTTCGGAAATCGGACAAAGGACGACTGCTTTGTAACGTGACCTCAATCTCAACCGTCTGACAAAATAACGAGATGTTCCGTCAAGGCGATCGTCCGTCGCCGTTAATCGGGTTGGGGTCACTTTTACACACGTGGGCTGAAATCACATTAAGGAGAGGAGAGGTAGTGTCCACGCGGGCTTAAGAGTTTCTTCGGAAATGATGGTCCATTGACGTCGATTGTACGTGGTCCACTTCAACGTGTGATCACGAAGGCCGATTGTTTTGCACCATTTTAACCTCGAGCTCCATCCAAGTATTTTTCAAACAGGTTATTGTCCATCATTAACGTCGTGCTCAATCGCATCAACCTGGATTTATTAAACACACGTTCATTTGTTGTTAATGCGTCGTCAATGTACACAGTTTAATTGAAAATAATATCTGTAGACGTTGCGTTCCATTGAGGCCCGTCTGACTTCGTCAACATGCGGTCGGTCCTAAATCACACAAAGGATATGCACTGGCGCAATTTGAACTGTTTATTAGGAAATGGTTTTCTGCAGCCATTATGTTCTTTCGACGTCGACGGGATTTCTGCCTTTTCAACACGGGGGCTCTAAAGCCGATCTTTTCCAGATTTGATTCCACGTCGTTGCCAAGAAAAAGTCATAAGTGAGTGGAAGAAGAAGGAAAAAAAAAAAAAAAATCCAAGCTGGTTGTAATTTTCCCCACGGTGTCAATGTTGCCTCTGTGAGCACCACCTGGATTTCAGTCGCTTTTCTCACCTGCTGCACAAGAACCCGGCGCGGAACACGATAGCGAGGCCCCGAGGCCCCGGGTCTCGCCCGGCCCCGGACCCGGCCCGGCCCGGCCCGGACGGCACGACCGGCGTTATGTGAGACGCTCTGGTTGTGAAACTCCAAAAAGAGGCCGGGCCCGCGGGAGGCGGTCACTTGACCAAGCAGAAAGAAGACCTTACATGACATCACCTCAAAGCACTTCTCTCTTTCTCTCTTTCACTCTCTCTCTCTCTCTCTCTCTCTCTCTCTCTCTCTCTCTCTCTCTCAATCCACCTCACGCTCCATAAAATCTCACACAAACATCTCCAAAAAAAGCATTTAGCCATCTGTAAATGATCCTTGTACTCCTGACATCTGGCGCAAAGCTAATATTCATCACTCCTTTGTGCGCTGGGGGGGGGGGGGGGGGGCTAACAAACGGACATGTTAGAAATCTTAAATGTCATAATTCTCCCACGTGGCGCCGGGAGCGACACGCCGCAGTTTCGCACATGACCGACTGGCAGAAATTGGCGGGCGTTCACTTTTTCAGGCAGCGGAAAAACGTCCGACACCTCCGACGCGGTGCGGCGCGAGCGACTGCTCGTAATCAGATCATAACAGATTAGCCTAGATAGCGCGCGATAATGTCAGCGCTTGCCTTGAGACGTAACACAAAAGAGATGAAGCGTCATTAGCCGTCTCCGTAGCGCCGTTTTGCTTCAGCCCGCCTTGTCTGGAAATTGGACGTGAAAGACTAAGACGCGCTTTGTTGGCATTTGAAATAGCGCTAAAAAAACGGTGTGGCAAAAAATAGTAGGCTGTACTCTATAATTGCTCTAAATTTACGGGGGTCCTAAATGGTGCAAAGGGTGGTCACTTTGCAACGTGCCCTCAATGTGAACCGTTAGATTCAAATTTGTCAAACATTGACGTATTTCACAAAGATTGTTGACTTCCATCGACTTGGATCAGGTTTCGTCCACATTGCCAAAACTTTGGATGCAAATTAAATCAGAGATGTTGGATCCGAATTGGTGCAACAATAACGCAATCTTTTGGAGATGCTATCGAACGTCAACGATAATCTGATTTGATCCGCTTCAACGTGTGATCCTAAATCTGCAAAAAGATGGATATTTTGCGACCTCGAGGCAGGAAATGATTTATGACCCCGTTGAAAAGATTCAGGCCAATTTTCTTTTACGTTATCAAAATATTTTTTGTCCAGATTTTTCCATCGACCTGAGCTTTGTTTAGACAGCGTCAAAATGGAATTCAAATCCCAATAAATATATGTACGGCATTTCATTATTGAGTCTGTTACCTGCCGCTCGATTGCAAATGAGCAAAACTGGACGTGTGGATTGCACTTACAAGTTTGGTACTACAAAAAACAAAAAAATGACTTGACTTGCAAAATGACGTCTTCATTTTCTAAATGCATTGAAATACCCCCTGAAAAAAGAAACACAGGATGAAAGAAAACCGAAGACGTAAAAACAACGGGCACGGCACGGAAGGGGCTAATGCTAACGAGGCTAGCGGAGACGCTTGGCCAAACGCTGCCAAGGCTAACCTACTTTTTACGTCATTATGTGTGTGTGTGTGAGACGACTGCTAAAATATTCTTTCCCTGGGTCGGCCCCGGGGCATTTCAATTGCCCCCGGCTCCTTCCAGTCACTGGCCTGCTCCTTAATTGCCACACAGAGCCGCCGTGCTGGGAAACGCACATGCATAAAGAAAAGGCCGCATGCACCCACATCCACAGACCGATGCACATCCTGCATGCATGCGTGCGTGCGTGCGAGCATTTTTCTCACACACACACACACACAGAGACGCATCCGGCATCCGGCGTCGCACCCCCACGGCCAAGCGAGCACCCTTCATTGATTCGACCCTTCTTCAACCTCGTCTTGTCCTGTTTCTTCTCGTCGTCGTCGTCGTCGTCTTCCTCTTCTTCTTTTCCTTTTTCGAGCGGGGCCATCTTGGATGTGGTCACTTGAAGCTTTAACGACGTCACGAGCTGGCGGTCGGGTTGCTTTTAAGACGCGACCTTCTTGGGTTTTCCACTGGTGGTAGATACACTTGGATACTTTTACGAAGCCAAACTGGCTCTTAAAAGTCTTCAAAGTGTGAAAGCTTTGTCCGTTCCGGAAAGGCCAACCCTGATTTGAAGCCATAATAGCAGCCGACTTTCTAACCTTAACCGTGGCTGGAAACCCGTAACACTGCTGCGAGATGGAAGGCCCAATTTCAAATTCAAGCCCAAATTTTGATTTTGCTTTGAAACCCTATTTTGCGATCCCAATCCCGCCCTGAGAGTCTCCATTTCGAAGCCCACGATGAAACCCCAAGCCTGTCTCCAAGTCCTCGTATCAAAACCCAAGTGAGGCTTTAAAACGCAACGCGGAAAGGCCACCTGCAAACCGTCAACCCCTCAACTTGCCTTAAAGCCCGAATTTGAAACCTTAAACCTTGTCTCGTGTAGTTCCCGGCAAGATGCCGGGGCGAGCTCCGAGTCGTGCCTGTGGCGACGGCAAATGTTGGCGTGACGTCGGAGCTTCTTTTGACGCCGTACTTGTGGTGGGTTTCCTCATCCTTCCTTTTGCTTCCCTCGCTCGCGTTTGCTTGTCTTTTCCCAACTGGCACGGGACGAGCCCCCGGCTTTGTTATTGTAGGCTTTGCTGAACACGAGCTGGTCTTTACGGCGGATTCAGAGCATTTGCTTCCAATGAAAATCTGCTCTTGGATTACAAACGCCTCGGCTGCACGGACGGACCCGCCCCGCTCTCGCTGTTTCAACTTCAGGGGCGCTCGGTCCCCCAAAACCAAAAAAGAGATTTTTCAAGGAACGCTAACAATGGAACACTTTGTTTTGCTGCCCTTCAAGGCCACCATACTTTCTAACAATCGATCGACTGGAATGAACGTTTTTGATGCGGGCTGCGTGACGACAACTGTTGCGGTCTGCAAAGTGTAGTTTTAGTCCACGTGTTCTGGAATAAAGGCTTGCATACACGGTAGGGTTAGTATCTATATTTGATGCTTCCTGAGCCTTTGGAGAGTAGTGGCGTCCCTCTCTATCCCAGAAGTCAGTTTCGACGGGAAATTAATTGTGCCGCGGTCCACCAAAGAGCCCCTCGTTCTTTTCTGGGATCGTGTTCAGCGCCGGAGACCAACCTCCAAATGTTCCCGAACCTCACACAGGTTTGGAGACCCCGGTAAGCGATAAAGATCCGTCCATTTTTTTTGAGCCGCTTCGCCTCGTGAGGGTCACGGGAGCGCTGGCGCCAATCCCAGCTGTCAACGGGTAGGAGGCGAGGTACACCCTGAACTGGTCGCCAGCCAATCGCAGGCCACATGGAGACGGACAACAGCGGCATGGCACTCGCAATCACAATTTAAAGTCTCCAATTAATGTTGCATGTTTTTGGGATGTGGGAGGAAAGCGGAGTGCCCACCCGGAGAAAAGCCACGCAGGCACGGGGGAGAACATGCCAAGTCCGCACAGACGCAGCCAGAATTTCAACCCCGGTCCTCGGAACTCTGAGGCCAATGCTCTTGCCAGTTGTGCCAATGTGCCGCCCTGATAAATTACCCTGGAACTAAATACGAGACAGCGGGCCTCCAAAAGGTCCTGAAGCTGCTTTCCCAAGGTTCCTGGAACTCTCCTAAGTACTACCTCCCAAACAAGGTTCTCTCTCGGCCCTGATGAAGGACACCAGAACAAAATCGTAGACAAGACTTCCGTGGTGGCCATTTATCATTTAGTTTCTGGAACTCAATGTGGACCATCCTCACTAAATTTAGACTCCCTGTTGTCCAAACACGCAATGATTCCCTGAAAATTCCAAGTTCTGGGGTGCAGGTCCTACTTTCGAAGTGCCACCTAAAGTTTCAGTCAGTTCACGGTACTGTACTCCTTCCCCAAAGTTTCCGGGCCTTTCCAAAGTACAACCTCCTTTAAAAGGTCTTGATTTGAACTACACGGAAACACTTTCGTCGGAAGTACACTTTGGACGGGCAATGGTTGTCCAAGGGTTCCGAGGTGAAGTTCCTGCGGTTGACATGCTGCCACAAAGTGCCCGTAGGTTCTAGTTATTGGTTCTTATAATCCTTGGAAGTAAATTGAGACAGATCTAACCCGCAGTCCAAACACACAATAACTTGTAGTTATAATAACGTAGAAATGTTTCTGGTTCTTGTGGCCGATGTGCCTCTTGGATACAAGTTTGACAAGTTTTGTATAATAACAGTAATTGACGTCGTCCAAACACGTGATTCCAATGAAATGCTTAGTTCTGGTGTACAGTTGCTGCCGTTGACGTGTCGGGAAGAGCTTAATACTTGTACTCGCTAAATGTAAACACGGAATCTGATTTGCGTGACCCGCCGCCGAGGTTCCTGGCTTCCTCTTTCGTATCGCGAAAATTTCCCTCGAACAAAGTTTCGAGAATAGTTCCCGATGGTCTTCCAAAGGTCGGTGAAGTCCAACCGCTCCTTTTGGCTAAAAGTGTAGCATCCGCACGCTCCGCAGTGGTGGTGCCGCCGTCTCCCTTCACGTATGTGCATTATTAATGTTCCCACCTGTGTTTCTGGAAGCTCGTTTTATCACTGTAACTTCATTAGAAAGCTCTCCATATGTGCGCATATGATCTCGGCGTAGCGGGAGCCGACTGTAGGGATCCGGGCGCTCTCGCTATCCTAATTCAGGTCCCCCGCAGGCGTGCTTTCAGGAATTCTTTAGCCCGAGGTATCGGGGAGCAAAGGCTCGGGGTTTTAGGCCGCTGATTATTTCGCTGATGGCGGCGGGCGTGGAAAGAAAAAAAAAAAAAAAAAAAAAAAGTCATCTCCAGCCGGATTAGCGTCAACATCCTCATTAATTATCAATGTGCTCCGGGTTTAGCGAGGTGTCGCTCACGCGTCGCTAGATGCCGAGCGCCCTTTACCAGCGCTTTGTGCGCAATCAATAAATAACCGCCGTGCTTTTTATTTGGATTTTTCTTCTTCTCAGTTGGGTGGCTTGTCTGCCGCGCGCCGTCTTCCTTTGATGAACGTCATCTCCCTTCTTTTTTGGATAACGGTAGCAACAATTAGCCTCAGCCTACAGTAATTGGTCACGTGTGTGTGTGTATGTATATAGAGTTATATATATATAAATACAGCTACGGTACATGCGTTCATGTATTGTATAAAAAAAAAAAAGGGCTTTTGAATGCCCCCCTCCCCTCTTAAGCCATCTTCCCCCTCAGGTGAGGTGAAGTGGCCTTAAATTAGCGCCTTATCGAATTCCTACAGGTTGCTGTAAGCATCCGTGACGCCATTGTTATGAAAAGCAGCTAGCTTTGTGAGCGCCGTTCTTTTGCGCTACCTTTTCTTTGGCAGCCTCCCCTTTTGTACCGCTCCGTTGCTGTTTTCCAGTGCAAGTCAAACGGCGGAATAACTATTAGTCCCCCCCCCCAACCCCCATATAAAGAATAATAAAGACTAAATCTCTCTGTCAGTTTCAATTCGGCGCGGGCCGGGAAGGCTGAGTGGGGAAATGCGACCTTACAAGTCCTTTGTGCTGGGATGCGAGCTGTGTTTTGACTGGGAAGGGGGGTATGAAAGGCAAGGATATTTATAAAAGTATTAAAAATGAATGCGTTTATGATGCACTATTCACTTTGGGCTATTGTTGCATTTGCTTACAAAGACTCCCCCCACGGGGGAATTCCTTGCTATTTGATCCCCCTTTGAGGTTCTTGACGTCAACAAATGGCGCGTCTAATCTGTGGCCTTCTTTCATTTATTTTTTTGCAGGCGACGGCCTGGACAACAGTGTGGCCTCGCCGAGCACGGGTGACGACGACGACCCGGATAAGGAGAAGAAGCGCAACAAGAAGAGGGGCATCTTCCCCAAGGTGGCCACCAACATCATGCGGGCGTGGCTCTTCCAGCATCTCACGGTCAGTCCGCACGGACAAAACGCTTGCTCGCTGGCTCCCCGGATTTGTTTCTCAAACTCCTCCACCGTGACGTTCATTCGGTCAGCGTGTAGTAGTGTATCCCACCCAGTGCATTTGGTTTCTCTTTAGTCCTTTCTCCTTTTCCTTCATTTTAAGAGGGGGGGGGGGGGGGGGGGGGAACAAGGAAACGCCATCTGCTGGAATTTTGAAGTAATGCCATTGAGTCAGTCGGCATGCATTACTCCTCTCTCTCTCTCTCTGAGACGGGGTTTTCTCTTCTCTTCTCTTCTCTTCTCTTCTCTTTTCGCATTTTTGAAAAGGTCCGTTTGCTCAGTCAGCATCCCGTGCGACTCGATCTTGTGGTTTCCCCGGACATGTAAAGCGCCGGACTTTGCCGGCTGGGCACGTGTCGCTCCCGTCCGTGCGACTCGGGTTTCTCCTTTCCTTTTCTCCGGCTATAATCAACATCGGCCCCTGAGATTTTCAAGGGATTCCTTCGACCGGAATCGCGTCCCGTCACTCGCTGGCTTCCCCCAAAGTAGGACGGTGGCCACTTTTGAGCTGAAGCTGCCATTTTGCCGAACGCTGACTTTCAAGTGTCACCCGCTCGCCGGCGAGATGTAATAATACATTTGAGCGCTCGGCCACTGTCAGCGCCGCATCTCGTGTGCAAACATCTTCCATTTTGCTTTTTAGCACAGCAAACAACACGTCAGTGCTCGCCAGATCACAGCCGCGCTCGTTCTTCTTCTTCTACTATCATGCTGCACCTCTCTCACAAACACACGCTTGTGTTGTCATCCGCCCCGAGCGAGCCCCACCCCCACCCGCCCCCGCCGGCCAGCGGCTCGTGGAGACGCTTTGACGGAGCGCTTATTAAAAACAAATATGCCATTCTTTCAAAGAAAGCTGAAATGCTGAGAAGCAGCTTGTGATTTGACTGTAAGCGCCGACAGCGGCGGCGGCGGCGGCGGTGGCGGCGGCGGACCACAAGATCGCACCAGGGCGCTTCCTCTCTCGGTGAAGGCTTGATGGTGTTCGTCTTTGCACTTGAACTCATCCAACCTGAAATGTCACGCCAACACTGCGGGCTGGCTCCGCTCCCTCAGCGTACGAGGCCGGATTTGAACTCCAGAAATAAATATGCCCGAGAAATATAAAATTACAGTACACGCAAAGACCGTTTTTCGGGGCCGATGCGTTCAAGACTGGAAATCTGCGATGTAATGAACACTTTTTCTTCTCCAACACGCATTAAATGCATTTAGACTTATTAGAAAAACAGTTTTTAACCACATTGTAACTGTATTTGACCTCCCGAAAAAGGGGGGGGGGGGGGAGCACAAGAAGCCCGGCAGGGCTTCACGTGAGTGTCTGGGTGTGAGCTGTGGTTGGCAGCAGCTCCTCCACGCTGAGCTTCTTTGTTCGACTCTTTTCCCGATGTTAAATAGACTGCGTCTCTCCTTTTCTGGCTTGTGAGGGCATTCCAGTCCAATCCGGTACATGGCGGGGATTCCATACGATGAGCAGCCATTTCGCGAGGGAACGTTGTAGTCTGTAAAAGTCGTCGCTTTGTGCTTGACTTGTTTTGGTTCCACTCAGTCGATTTTGCGAGGACTGCATGAGGAGAAGTGTCCATAACCGAGGCGCTCCGTTAGCAGGCAACAATCTTAGCGGGCTGACCCCTTGGCTCCTGAGCGACTGCATCATGGAGGGAAAACGCACCAATAAATACGAGAACGAATGACGAGGTCGAACCGCCTTTGTTGGGGTGCGGGTGTCCGATGCGAAAGGCCCACTTGGGCGGGTGACGACCCGAGCAGCTGTGGCCGCTTTGCTCCGGACATTGCAAAAGATTCCCAAGTTTGGGAGGGCCCAAATCGCCGTGGCCTTGTCCACCCGAGGCCGGTTTTGGGCGGGCAACTCTTCGACTGGGTCTTGGCACGTCACACTGGCGGCGGTGCGAGCAAAAACATTTTTCCAGCGATGATTTTGATGAGAATCTGCGCAAATGGCCAGAATTCCTCCCACTGTCATAATTTGTGATATTTTCCAACCGCTTTTTTTTTTTTTTAATCTAAACCTTCCAAGCTCCTTCCTGTTGTTCCAACCCGTCCTCGATGGACCAATCAGTGGACGGCACGAGTCCAGCTATATTTTGTAGCGTGGCGACTGTCGCGCAGTAATCTGCGAATAACTGCAGCCGCCTTGTTTTATCGCAGGCATCATTTTTACTGCGTCGCCATCATTTTAATGGCACTACTCCCCGGTTAACGCCACACTTACGAGGGAGTCGGCTGTCTCACTGTCTCAGCTGCTGCTTTTTGTCGTACACCGATTGCACGCTAACAATCGCCCCCCCCCCCATTATCTTTCAAGTGTATTTAATAATTGAGTGCGCATGCAGGGGAAAAAAATGTTGATACAGCAAAAGTAGACGTGCAGCGGGGCCGCCGCTCACGTCGGGGCCCCCGGGGGGAGTCGCCGTCGTGCCTGAGTGGAAGCGAAGGTGGGCGGTGCCATCCAGCTGCCGGGAGTTGTCGTAGGCCGCCGTCCTATCGAAGGCCAATCAGCGGACGGCAGCGTGTTTAGCTCCGGCTGGAGGGTGATTAGAATTTGGATGGTACAGGTAAGGAACTTTGCGACTTGGAATAGAAACTGCCCTGAAAATTTAAAAAAAAAAAAAAAAAAAAAAAAAAAACCTGCCCTTTGTTTGTCAAAACTTGTTAAAGGGCAAGTGGTCCAGTTTTTCAATTCCAGGTCACTCAGTCAGTGAAACCAGAGACAGGCGTGTACTCCTCTCTCCACCGTGACTATTTGGGTTATGGTCCAAACGTCTGTTGACCAATGAGCGGACAAAGCCGTGACGGTTTAGCGTTTCAAAAACGGCGGTGCAGGGTCAATTGAATCTGACCCCGTTGTGGAAATGTGGAAAGTACCCACAATTGCCAGTCCGGCCTCTGCCGAGGAAACGCGGTCCCGCCTCTTCAAAGCGTTTGGAATCGACACCCCGCTGCCCCCAAGGCCCTTCCGCTTTCATCCAAATGGTATTTTCTTGTTTAATTTAACAAGAAATGAGTAGTAAATGAAAGCTCGGGCGTCCGATCCCCCGACGCAGTCGGCGCTCCGCTCCCCTCTCCCCTCTGAAAAGGCAATTTGTGAAATTATGTGATGGAGTAATTAGATGGAATTCACAAGCGCACCCCCACTGTTATTCCCGTTTACGGCTGCCAGCTTGGAACAGGGAGGGGCTGTGGTGTTAGCGTGTTAGCCGGCAGACCGGGACGTACACGTTATCGCTAACGCTCGCGTCGCTGGCTGCGCGCCGCGCTCGTTTGTACGCGCCGTCGTCGTAACGAGAGGCGGCCTCGTAAAAGGAGAGAAGCCGACCCCGTGTGCGCCCGCCGCCCGCCGTCTCGTCTCCATTTTCAAAGGTAGAAAAAGCACCAAGAGGGCGTATTTAAAAAAAAAAAACCAACAAGAAAATCCGACTGGAAGGCGTAATCCGCCGTTAACGCAATTCGAGGCTAATTTGACTGCTTGCATTCACACACTCACAGTGAGGTTTTGCACAGAAACGTCTGTCGACAAATCGACAAAGTCCATTCGGGCACCCGCAGTGGAGCCTCGGCTTGTACGGTACGAGACGCCGGGGGTGACCCAAGCGTCGTTTGGGAATCTCCATTTTGCCCCGTGTCACTCGTGAGAAATATTGGAAGAAAAACACCAACGCGGTAAAGTCCCGATGTCTGTGCAGCTCAAAACCAAAGGGGACGTTTTTGCAGAATTGTCAGATTTACAGCAGACTAATAAGTGGGCACATTGACGAGGCCTCGTCGATGTTGTTGTCGGGAACGCTTCCCCTCGCCACTGTTTAAAGAAGCCGATCAACGTTCACCGATCGACGGGCCGTCCGTAATCTCTCGGCAAGTCGCCTCCCGAGCTTGTTTGTCGCCGGAGGCCGAAGACGTCACGGGCGCAAAGGGCTCGGCTTTGGCCCTTTTCGTCCGTTCTTGCCGTTGCGACCTCGCGGACAAAAGTCCTCTTCATCAGACCGCCCTTCGGTCCTTCTTCCGTCATCTTACCGGGAAATTCGGAACGTTGCCTTCCGCGACGCTGGAAAGTCCCGAATTTCCAAGCTACAAATGCGAGATCAAAAATGTGGGAAATCAACGCTGGCAACTCATTCAAAGAATTTTAAAACTTACATTAAATTAGAAATCCATTTCAAATCACCGGTCATGCATGGGAAATGGTGTTTAATGATATAACTGCGTGAGATTGTATTTCCCTATTGAACGAATGAACAGATCATGGAAAAAAAACAAAAAAAAAAAGTCCACATTCCAACGAGCTTTATTTCATTTTGGCACACACGCACACAAACATATTGTGTGGGGTAATTTGGTCAAATCTAAAAAGTCATCACTGTGATTTTCTGAAAATAAAGGCTGTTGTTATTCTTGGGGAAAAAATCCTTTAAATACGGGATTTAAGGTGTCTAATTGAGTGGCAAAGCCCGGAAAGGACGGTTGAGCATTTTGTTGTTGACGTGGTGCTGGGCAAAGTCGCTTTCCGTCTCTTTTTGCAGTAGGTGGCGGACATCTTGCTGTTGAACTGGGCTTGCGCTCCCGATGAAAAGGGAGCTCAAAGGGGGGGTTTCCCAAAGAAAATTGGCCAATGTTGGGCGCGCCGACTCCGCCGCAAACAGGTCATGAAAGACTTTGTGGCGAGACTTGCCGCCCGCGTTCGACGGGCCTCGTGCCCCGGCGATGCCTGCCCCGTGATTTTTGTCGGGGAACGAAGACCGCACGGCGTCAGCTGACCGGCCGTCGTCAGAACAAAGGCCCAATGTCCGCCCGGTCGCGTGCTGCGCCGCCGCGTCTCCTCCCCCTCACGAGATGGCCGTCTTCGTGCACTCGCAAAGGGGGGGGGGGGGGCCTTTCAAAGGGACGGCGCGCACGTGACGGCCGTGACGTCAGAGGACGAGTCGGCGTTCTTTGGCCGCTTTATACCGGGCTGTTTCTTTGCCTCTGGCCTGCTTCTCCTGTGTTGCGGTTTCTTTGCCGCCGCGCCAGTGAAACCGGAGAAAAAAAATCTTCATTCGTTGCTCAAGACAATTAAACAAAACAAAACGTATATGATTTTTTTTTTTTTTTTTTTTTTTTTCCCCCGTTTACAGCCTTGAACTTCTTGGAACTGATATGATTGTGACTTGTTATCATCCCATCCTTACGTCAGCCAAGTTCCTGAAAGTTGTATTTTTGTCATCCCCAACTGGTAAAATGACTTTTTTTTTTGCTCACTTAACAATTTTCTATTGTGTCAAACAATTTTGGGGAAATCCAGCTCTGTTCTCGGTAAATCACGTTTGATCCCAGCAAAAGATCTCTTTGTTCATTTAGAAATGGACTTTAAAAAAAATATATATATATTTGACTTACATTCCACCCGTTTTTCTCCAGCGTGTTTGATTTGAATTTTTTTTCCTCTTTTTTTAACATCAAAATCGGCAACTCCGGGACGTTGGGGCAAATTTTCGACTGTCCGGTTGAAAAGGCGCCTTCTTAGCGCTTGCACAAACGACATTTTACGAAAGCACGCCGAGTGCTGCCAAGAAAGTGACTTTTTGTGACCCCCTCCGGTGACTTTTTTTATTTTCTTCTCCCCGTTTCAAAAGGACGAGCTTTGTTCATTTGGATTCCTGCGGAGAAACACGAGCGCAAACGTTTTGCGCGGAAGGGAATCACGGGGTCCGCTGCACCCGACCGACCTTTGGCCAAAAATTCTTGCTCATTTGGACGGTGAAAGATTGATCCACTCGTTGGAAACTTTTGAAGTCAATGTATCGATTCATATACATGCACATATTTTGTGGGCCGCCTGTTACGGAGCCACCGAGCGTTTGGCGTGCGTTTTGACGAAACAAATAATCATGAGAAATTGTGGAATTTTGGCCTTGACGGCAGCTGAGTCAACCTCCGACACTCACGTACGTGCGCTCATTTTGTTCCCCCAGACCCCCACGTTGGCCCACACCTTGTAATGAAAACATCATCAATTATCCCTCTTGACAGGCCCTAGAGACTGAAGGCAGACGTGGGGGGGGGCATCTTTTTTTTTTTTTTTGTTGACCGACCCTCACGGACGCACACACACTCGCGCGCTTTTGTTTGTGTATTAAAAAAGGAGAGCATGATGAGGCGTCCTTGGCGAAAAGTCACCCATGGGAGCGTGGATGCGAGTGGCTGTGTTGCATGCGGTCTCGGTGGTCTTGGGGGTGCCAGTGTATGACCGGGGCAGAAGGGGGGGGGGGGGGGGGCACAGATTACATGAAAGGCCATCTGTTCTCTGATTGATGGACAGAATGATGGATGGACCTTTTTTTTTTTTTTTTTTTTTTTTTCCCCTTCACGGGGGCAAGGAAGCGTATTTGGTAACCCGAGCGGGAGGTCAGAACGGAACCTCGCCACGAGGCACTCTGTGACCTCTCCCACACAAAGCCGAGAAATAACTCATGTCGCTTGTTTATGAAATATGACATCATGTCGTGGTGGTTTGTATTGATTAAAAAAAAAACAACAACAACAAAACCTAGGTTGGTTGTAGGGTTTAGATAAAAGATAAGAGGTGGGGAGTCGAATGGACGGACAGACGGATAGATGGTAGTTCCACGGAGGAGTGAACGGCCGGATGGGTCGCTGGCAGCTTATACGCGAGTAAGTGGATCAATTTCTATTTGAATGTATGGAATCATATGACTCAGTCACATAGATCAGAATCACAAGCAATCATTTAATGTCCGAATACGCCACAACACACAAGGAATTTGTCTACGGCAGTCGCTGCAGCCGCCCAGCTACGACGTTCATGATGAGGAGCAAGACTGAGAAAAGAAAAAAAGATTAAATATGACCTTCGTTCGCAGCGGGGTATATTTTTACATTTAGGTACGGCTAACAGTTAGCATAGCTGCATGGCCACCATTTTGACAGACACGTAGCAATTAATGCACCCTCTTGCATGATAATAAAGCGTGTGTGTGTGTGTGTGTGTGTGTGTGTGTGCACTCACCATCAGTGACATGATTGATGATGGTTTCATGCTCACGCGCCCTTTAGCACTCTTTCTTGCTTTCATTATCAAGTGTGTGTTATCTCCACGCCTGCGCGCGGGTGCCTGCCTGCGCACGTGCTCTTTGGAAAAAGACTAATAACTCTAAAATGATAAATCGTCCAACCAGCACACACAAAACACGCTCAAGGGTGACATCAGCGCACGGGTGAGATGCGGACTTCCCCACCATCGCTTCGCAATTTATTTGAGCATGAGTGGCAAGTCCGACCGTGGGGAAAAAAATAAATAAGTACGCTCACAATCTTGCCGTTGAGCTCGCCCGGCTCAAAACTTGGGGGGCCGTGTTCCGTTCCGACCGCCGCCGAGGTTTAACGATCCTCCTTGGACGTAGCGCCTCTTGCTATTTTGTCATTAAGGTTCATGCTTAAAAAAAAAAAAAAAAAAAAATGTAGCTTTAAATTCCAGAAATGTTGCTATCGTTCCCTTTGTTGGTAGTTACAAATGAACCACAAATTATGATCCCAAAACATTACAATGTAATTTAAAATGCGTCTTACATTATTATCCTTAAAAAATAGTTTGAAATGAACATGTCTGCGTGTGAACAGAGTCTCCATAACTCTCCGCTAACAATTCAGGCCAAACTTGCTGCCGCCCCCCCCCCCCCCACCTCCCAGCCTCAACCTACTTCCTCCACGCGAATGTACTACTTTCCTTTTAGACGGGGCTGGGGCGTCCTCTTGTGGCATCTTCAGCTGTTTAGGAAACAGCTCAAAAATAGCAAATAGGATTATCATTTTTGTTGTAAATAGCTGGGAATTAATTGCATGGGGAAATAAAAAAACTGAAATGGAAAAAGTGTGACTAGTGAAGCACAACAACAACGTGGGAGCGTTAAGATGTTGTAAATGACTTGATTTTCTGCCTTAACCAGGATCCTCGCCAACATTTTGCCATTTTCTTTGGCAACCCTCAATAATCTTGAGTTTAAAAAAAAATGGAGTCAGCGCTTTTTGGCAAGCACAAATCAGCAGTTTTACATTAAAACTCCTTAAATGAATGTTCAGCGGCTTTGAAGAAAGTTTAGCATAGCTTTAGCGCGCGCGCGTGTGTGTGTGTGTGTGTCATGGTTGTGTTCAGCCAGCAATATATTAACTGCGCTTCAGTGTGAAATCACATTAGCGCTAGCTGTTAGCCGTTGTCCATTAAGGCCGATGGGGTGATCCGCGGGATTGTCGGATCTCTTTTCTGCCAGGAGTCAGCAACACGATGCCTGCCTGCCACTTTTATGGCCGCTCGATCGCCGCTCGCGTCGGGTTGTATTTATTCGCGCGTGTGCCTGTTTTGCTTTGTTCGGCTGCCGTTTTGAGGTGCTAGCTTTCGGAGCCGCGTATCCTCACAAGGGTCACGGGCGCGTCGACGCCGATCCCAGCTATGTTTGGAAACCCGACCCGGTTGGCGGCCGAACGCGTGGCACAGAAACAAAGGAGCAGTCCCAATCGCACCTCGCAGGCAATTGAGAGTCTCCAATGCCGGATTGTGGATTTCATCACACCGCGTTGGCCTTCACGACGGTATCATGTACACAAAATTACGCTTAAGGTTTTTCTTCGATTCATGCAGATTTTCATGGGTCAAAAATACAAAATGGTGAAATCCTGTCCGGTTGAAAATGCTGCTAAATTGCGGTTGAATTCCGGTTTCCAGCTGGGAGTCCAAAGAACAGCACATCATGGAAATGAAAAAATGCACTTCACGCTCAAAACTGTCGCCTTCGTAAAACTGAGCTGGACTGCGCAAGCATTCTTAACTCTCAGAGAGAGAAATGTACAAAAAAAAAAAAATATATATATATATATATATATATATATTAACTGCTACTTTTATTGAAAACTCAGCCTTAACTTTGATGGCTTGCTGACTTTTTAGTCAGTGTACTAAGAACTGTAAAAAGGTCAGATAAAGTCCATTTTAGCTTGGATTTAAAAAAAAAAAAAAAAAAAAAAGAACAACACGCATCTTTCAGCAGCACTGTGGTCCAATTTGTCCGAGTGCTGGCCTCACAGTTCTGAGGTCCAGGGTTCAAATTCCAACCCCGCCTGCGTGGCTTCACTTTCCTCCCAGAACAAAAGACACGCTTGCATTCATTGGAGACTCTAAATTGCTCCAAGGTTTGATTGATTGCGAGTGCGACTGTTGTCTGTCTGTGTGTGCCCCGCCATTGGCTGGCGACCGGTTCAGGATGTACTGATGACAGCCGGGATCAGTCCTGTGACCCTTGTGAGGATAAGCATCTGAGATAATGGCTCTTGTCAATTTTCTCTCGGGCTCGTCCTCGTTGCCTCACGTGTGTTTTCATCCCGATGAGCTGAATGGCAAACCCCGGCCAGCAAGATAGCCGAGATGCACTCGGCTGACTTCGACGTGCATTCATCGTGCTTGCGAGAGGAGCTCCGAACACGCTCGGAAAGGCCTCCAACTAAATGGCGTCGTCTTATTTCCCGACTCCTCTTTTAAATATCTCGCACGCCTCACCTCCGCCCCGCAATCGGGAGCTGAAGCAAGCGACGCTCACTCGTTTGTTACGACGGATTAGCTCATCGATTGGTCGTGGCGGTTCACCGACGGGGAAGACGAGGAAGGGGAGGAGGCCGAGCTGCGCACTTAGCGGCAAAATGGAAGGAAAATAAAAGGGCGTTGGGGGTGTTGCGGCGTGACAAAGATGGGCGAGGGCGAGAACAGGTGAGAAGAAGATCTTGTGTGTCTGCGTGCGTGAGACGAAGTCAAAATGAGACGTCACAAAGCTTCTTGGTCCTCCCGAGCATCAGGGAGCAATTGTGAAATGACCTCACCTACTTTTCGCCGTTTACCAGCCCTACCCCAAAGCTGACTTCCTAATTAAAACGTCAGGGGCAAAAGGGTAATTATGCTAATAACGTAATAATATCGCCAAGGTTATTAGCGTGCGCCCAAATTGCTTCCTCCGAGGGATCGGCTTTCGGCGCCGCCGCTCACATTTTCCTTCCGAGTCCGCCTGCCGCCACGTCGGCAAAGTCGCAAAACGCGACATCCCCGACTTCAACGCTTCAAAGTCACCAAACGGCGAGACCGCTCAAATTCTCGGCGTCGAGGAGCCGCTCTCAGATGTTGAACCCCGACCGGCGTTGATTTTTTTCTTTCCGAACGGCAATTTGTCAAAACGATTTCGGGGATTTCTTTTGTAACCGAGCACGTCTGAGATTGCAGACGGAAAGAAAATACGCCAAATAATCTTCAATTGGTATGACACCCTTGTCAAATATTTCCTCTTTTTTTTTTTTTTTTTTTTGCGACCTACGCACTTGTGGAAATGATCCAAATTCTAGCGCCTCCGCCTCCATTTGAGCCTGGAAACACCCCCCCTACCCTTTTTTTTTTTTTTTTTTAAGCATCACGACGGCGGCCGTTCTTTGGGGCGTCCCGGCGTTACCCTCTGCGGCGGCACACCCCCGCCTTCACGGCGGTCCGCCTCCAGCTGCGGCCGCCGTTCGCCGACGCTTTTCGGAGTGCCTCCCGTCGCTCAAATAAGCAGTAATTACGGGCTTAAAGAGGTTTAGTGGTCCAGCAAACTACATAATCACCCCTTGAATTAGCCCCGGCTCATCAGCCGCGGCCTAACGAGCAGCCCGCCGGCGCGCCATAAAGGGGCGGCAGGTGTCGCGGAACGTCCGGCCCACCTCCGACAACCCCCCCCCCCCACCCTAACCCTGTCAACGGAATGTGCCGGAATCGTCCGTATCTTCTCAAAGCACTCGCACGCTGTACTTAAGTGCAAGTGCAGATACTTGTTCTTAACGTCGAGAAATAGAATCTCGTCGGCTTGAATGCGCATATTTCCTTTGTCCTCTTTGTCTAATGACGATTACTGCAGTTCACTGAGTCACTTACTGTAGTTATGAAAGTCGTCTTTGTTTGTGTACGCGTGACTCAATTATACTGCCCCTGGTGGCCGCGTCATGCACACCAGAAGAAATTAACCAAATGTTTCATACTTGACATTCTATTTCATTATGTTATAGAGATAAAAAGTACGATATTATAGAGTGCTAAAACACTACATAAAATGTAGGGGGCGGGGTTGGGGGGGGGATTAATTAACAGCTTTTCATTTCTGTCCCTTGGGAAAAGATGATTTGAGGTGCGAGTGATTTTTATCACAAGCTTATTAAACACCGCTGTACTGATTAATAGTCATTTATGTAAAAGTTTAAATAAAAAACAGCAACAAAAACACAAAGGAGAGTCTAAATTGTACTGCATTGAGGGAATTCCCTAAATCAACAAAAGCTTTTTTTTTTTTTGGGGGGGGTGGGGGGGGAATGCTCATTAATGCATGAAAACATCTGGGTTTTTTTTTTTTTTTTCCACCGCTTTATCTCCAGGAGATAGCGCGAGACACTAGATGACAAAATGCCAATTGCTGAATAATTCATGTTACAAGCTCGGAGACGTTTACGTGCATTTTTTGGGGTGTTATTATTTTGGAGCGTCTTTTGTTACTCTGCACCGGAGCAAGCCCCAGTCAGAGGAAATTAGCTTCGCTGCCCTTTGTTTTCTTTCGCTTCCGCTTTTGTCCACTCCTTTGATGACTTTTTTCTTCCATGTGTATTTTTTTCCCCCCATTTCTTTATTGATAAAACGTCATCTTTTTCGCCGTCTTGCTACGAAAATTCGGGCGTCTCCAGTCGGTTCTGTCGACTTGCAACTGAAGCAGTTAATTGGCAAACGTTGTTTGCTTGTTTCCACTTTGACGTGACTCATTTTTTCAGAAATCAGTATTTTGTACAATAATTTTTACCTAATATTTATTCTGAATGTTTACTAGTGTTTAAAAATTAAACAATTTGTGTTCACTGGGTTCTTTATCTGAATATTTTAAGATTCCATTTTAGAGCTGTAATTGAAAGTGCGATATACATATTTCCAATTTAATTTTGGATGCGTAATGAAAATGCTTTGGGAAAATAAATGAAGCGCAAGCGGAGTTGAGCGAAAGTGAAAGGCGATGGAAATATAAACGAGGAACCAAGTACATACGTAGGCGTGTGGAGCGCGCGACGATTTGGACGCCACTGCCTTCCGAGACAGCCACGAGACGACAGAAAGGGAAGCGAAATTGGGGAGTGCGTACGGCTTATGTTGGAAAGTCTGCACTTGCTCAGAGTTTTGGACTAACAATGTGCTCACCTCCCCAAATATTTCAGGCAACTTCATACTGGCCTGGCAGCGCTCGCAGTAAACACTGTGTTCCTGAATGTGTATGTGTGTGTGTGCGTGCGTGCGCGTGCGCGTGCGTGCGTATCTCACCCGGGCCCGGGCCAAAAGAAAAAAGATTAACCGTCTGGGAGGGGGCCCGCTGCTCGGCTCGTCGCTCACCTGCCAAGTCAACAAGCGGGAATCAACGTCCCGCTTGTGGACTGTTTACAAAAGGCGGCCGTTAGCGATCCTCCGGGGGGCAGCGCGCCGCGAGAGGGGTCGCGGCTCAGCCGACGGGAGAGTCCCGCTCGTAGCCGCGCGCTAAGGAAGTTAGCATTGGCGCGGGTGGCAAAAGTAATATTTTGTCGTTTTGAGGATTTGTGGAGTGCGTTGAGGAAGAACTCAACAATTGGAACTGTCTCATCTGTGCTTTTAGCATATGATAATGCTTGAATTGGATTTCGTACAAAATCGAGTGGAAAACAATAAAAATAATAAAAAAAAAAAGACACTAGCTCATTAAGATCGCCTCGCGCTGAAACAAACGAGCAAAATGGTGCCGATGCTGCGAGTTGCGTCCGACCGTCTGCCGATGAAGCGTCACGGCCTCCGTTTTTTTTTTTACATTTTTTTAGAGCCGTATCACATGACTGTGACACAACCCCCCCACCCCGCTCTGCTTTTTAAAAAGCTAACGCGGCGTATCGAGCGAGCGTGGAGGCTCGCGGAGCTTGAAATAGAAAAGATGCAGCGCGATATGGCCACAACGCTAATAAGCGAGGAGGGAATACGGCGCATTAAAAAAAAAAAAAAAAACGTTTTCAACGTCGCAGGCCGCTTGTGAAGTTGACTGCAGTCGGCGACGTCAGCGCTTATGTTTCTTGTCAAAATGTATTTTTGGTGCTCCTCGGGGGGGGGGGGGGGGTTGTTTGTGCTGACATTGCGAGATGAAGACATTTGTGAAATAATCCTCATCGTCACTGTAAACTAGAACATCAGTGCCGCAAACGTGTTTTTATTGCGGCATTGCAAAAATTTCAAACTTTTAATTTCTACGGGGGGGGGGGGGTGGGTACTCAGTTGTGACTTAAACAGTGAAGGCAAAGTGAAATGAAAGCAATATTTATATATTTTTGCGTTCGCTCTACGTTGGTTTTTAGCTAGGAGGTCACTTGTTGATTTTAGACGGGGAGGCGGGGGGGGGGGGGGAGATTTTTACCCAATTGGGGAAATGGCAGTGAAATAGTCATGAAATGTTTTTTTTTTTTTTACCTTTATGTTAATCAGGTTAGCAGATATCGTGATTGGTATTAATATGCGCAGACGTTTATCGATCACTTTTTCGTTGGCCAATCATTCGGAGGCTGGAAAAATGCAGTTGAGCGTTATCGGTGAAGCGAAGCTTGAATCTGATTGGTTGAAGAAATTGCGGCCCGACCGATTGTGACGCCCCCCCCCCCCCCGGCAGGTTGCATGGCAACAAATATAGGCTGAAACCGGATTGGATGCCAAAAACAAACAGGAAGAACATCCACAAACGGGAATGCCACGAGACTTGGGACTCCTTTCCCCAAATGAACCTAAAAATGGATTTGGAAGTCAAAGTAAGTTTGTGCTTTTTCTGGAAAGTCTTCATGACGAACCTCCAACAAATACACGAGCTGTGTATCTGCGCCTTGGCCCTTTGGCGAAGGAGCACTTGCTTCTATTAACACGCAAAATAGCAGCGAGCGGGACTGATAAGATAAGATGGGGGAAAACATGTCGTGTGTCCCCCCCCCCCCCCCCCCCCGGCCCTGGCAGCCACACGCTCGCAGAAGCGCAGGCTGCGAGTTCTCACGAAAGCCGTTGTATATTTGGAGAAGTCGTATCATTAAAATAGGGGAGGATGCGCAGAAACTTTCCATCTGCCCTTTTCAAGAACGCGTCGTCGGCACGCCGAGTCCGGGCCAAAGGCCGCGAGGAGACGCGCTCGCACAAAGCGCATTAAAAGTTCACACTTGTGACAGACTGAACTTCACAAAAGCGAAAGGAAGAAGGGAGGAGAATCCATGTGTTGGTTTTCTTCAAAAAGCGCTTTGAGTTGGAGCAAATTGCTTTGCACGGGAGACAAGGCATGTTTGCTAACTCGAGAAGATTTTGGGCACATCTGTTATGGAAATTGCAAATTGCACTGTATTAGCAAGGTGACAATCTCGTAATACAGTAGCGACTCTTTGTACCGCATTTCTTGTCTCTGAACCGTTTTGTTTTCATTTTCGAAGGTTTTAATGCAGGCGGTTGTCGACTTTCACAGCCGTGAAGAATTCGGTGTAAGCGTGCAAATCGGCTGCATTTGTTCCGCGCCGCGGCCCGTGGCGTGGACCCGCCCCCTTTCTCGGACCCCTCACGATTGGGACTCCGCTGCATCGACCTCATCCCGCTTTTGTTTTGCCCAGCGCACGACGTTTTCAGGTGCGCGCGCCGGCGTGGGGTCGCATCGTCCCTGCGTCGTATCTGTCCGATTTTGACAGATTCCGATTTTCCGGGATTGGGCATTTTGTACGACGGATACCGAGTGAGCGCGCGTGCGACGTATCACGTCAAGGGCAGGCAGGGAGTGTGACTGCCTCGCGCTCTAGCCAAAGAAAGGCGACGTCTCAGGCTCGCGGACATCATGGCTAGCGACGCGCTTTGGGCCGTACACGGAACTTGCGGAACTCATTTCTGAGTCAGCGCTGAGCTTGTCTGCACGCTTTGCTTCCCAAAAAGAAGACACACGAGTGACGATGTTGCGCTTTGCTAAGAAAGAAAGAAAGAAAGAGCCTTGTTTCCCGTAGCGTTCATTAAGATCGTCACTGAGCAGCTTTAGGTGAAAAGTGGGCTGCGCCCCCTCTCTGCTTCCCAGCCAATCACAGCTCACCCATGACCAAAGAAGCATTCACACTGATTTTCGCAATGATGGATGAAAAAAATGAAATATTCCTCCCAATGAGTTTCATGGAGGAGCCGCACGGGCCCGCCAGCCGATTCCCGCGATGCAGTCAAACTAGCAAGCGCACCTATTTACAATTTGGTTTTCCTCATCTTTAAAATGCTACCTTTTGTTACATAGCGCGCAGGTCTCCTTATATGATATAGTTTCATGATATTGTAGATGGTATTCTTGTAATAAATTGATATTCGCGCGATCGGCGTATTGTGATAGTTGTTTTTCATTTTCTTTTTTCCAAACTATTGTGAGTTGCTCCAAGTTTAGCTTGTTTGAATGTTATATGCAAAGATGGTGGACGGCAATTTGGCCAGAGGAACTTGGAACTTATTGCATGGAATTGACCCCCCCCCCCACCCCTCCGTCACAGCCCATCACATGGACAAGGGGAATGCTGGAAATGGGTGGCCGGGGGGGGGGGGGGGGGGGCGCTCCCCTCTGCTATTTGTGCCAGCTTTCAAACAAAACACAGTCCTGTTCGTGAAAGACTAAAAAAAAAAAAAAAAGACAGACAGACGCTGGCGCCGCACCAATTTTACACGTCCGATTGTTGAGTTCATCGCATATGATATGACATTCCTATCACGTGAAAGAGCCCTACAGCTACAGTAAATGTGCAGCACTTTCTTTGGGGACGGGGAAATACAAGAAGCCCAAAGATGGAAACAAACGTGGTTGAAACGGTGTCCGGTTCTGGTCCCACGTGGGTCGGGCTCGTGAGCGTGTGCCTCCTTTTAGGACACCCAACGTACAAAAAGACCAAACGCGTCCAATAATTGGGCTCGGATCTCGGTTTGGAGCCTGGGCGGGAGGTCCTTTTACTTCCTAACGGGAAAATGACAAAAAGACTGCGGCGCTAAATAAACGAGTGCCATCTTTACACGCTGGTGGTACCTTGGTGAAGTTCTCAATTTGGCAAAGTTTTTGGACTCCAGTCCCCGTCGAAATGACGCACGTTCATTTGCATTCAGCCTCATCGTGAGCGTTTGATTCTTTTGAAAATGTATTTTAACCGTAGGGTAGCATGATTATACAACGTACGTACATCAATGATTTTTTTTGAGGAGGGGGGGGGGGGGGAGGGGAAGGTTGAATTTATTATAGATTTTCTCTAATCAAGAATGATACATAAAGTCGGGGCCCAAAGATATGCACATGTTCGTCTCCATCTTTTAACAGGTGCGAGAAAGAAGGTTCTGGAATGTCTTTGAACAATCCATCTTAACCCGAGCTGGTTTGTCCACTTTTTAGAATATGAAGAAGAACGTAACATCTCTCTCGGCAGAACGTAATGAGCCCCTCCCTTTTCTTTCCCGAATAGCATCCGTACCCGTCGGAGGAACAGAAGAAGCAGCTGGCGCAAGACACGGGCCTCACCATCCTACAAGTCAACAACTGGTAAGAGAAGCTCGTTCGCTCGCTCGCTCGCTCGCCGTCGCCATCGCCGGCCGCCGGCATCATCATCATCGTCGTCGTCGTCATCATCATCATCATCCCCCGCCGCTTGCGGAATCGCGCTGCTGCGGATCAATCTCGACAGAAATGGCCCGCGGTCATTTTCCAAAAAGCTGCGTTAATTAAGAGTCGAGCAGGCGTCGGAAAACATCTCCCCCGCCCCATCTAAAAAAAAAAAAATCCTGCGTGGAGAAAGTTAGCGACGGTGATTAGCACGCGGAGCAGGCTGCTTTTTGAAACCTTTTCACGTTTTTAAAATCACTTTCACTTAATTTCAGATGCTCGTAGGGCAATTATTGTTCATATGTTCTTATTTTGAACCTGCATCAAACAATACAACAGAGACAAAAGCAATAAAGGGAAATGTCGTGGCCTGAAGCTATTTTAACCGATTGAGAATTTGCGATTTAGGTGCGCTTTCACGCCGCCGTATCCCAATTGTGCAAACTGGGAGCAAACAAATCTGAATTATGGGCCTCTGACGCTGGTGATTATACTTGAAATCAATTCTGATGACGTGTTTTCAAGGAAATTTGATGTGTGAAAGTCTGATTCCATGCTGTCACGCGTCTGCCACGTCCGTACTGCGTGCCGTGTTTCCGCTAAAAAAAAAATGAATTGTCATCATTCACTGCAATTTTTCACTCGCCGGTTAGCTTAGCTCGAAGCGGCATATTTCCTGGGTGAAAAGGAACCCTGGAAAGTTTGAGTCAAAACGAGTCTTTGAACCTGAGCTAGCGTTCAGAAAATCTCGCGGCACGTATTTTCAAGCGATTCCAATCTGAGTTTGTCGGACTCTCTGCATTTTTACGCTTTGACATTTCAGATTCTTCACCTGCTGGTTAGCTTAGCTTGAGGCAGCCTTTTTTTTTTTTTTTTAAATTGGCTGCAGAGTTTGACTCCAAACGAGGCTTTTAACCTGCGGTAGCGTCGGGGGAGAAAGGTAGAAAGAGGGTCGTCTTCACGTGGTTTTATCCTTGAGATGCCCATCAGCGCGCGCACACACCACCTTATTAGCCGCGGCGGCTAATTAAGGGGCCGGCGCGGTTGGGCTGAACCCGTTTGATCTGTAAAAATGAATCCTGGAAAATGAGAGGGAGAGCCAAATTGAGACCAAAAGAAAAGCAGAGGAGAGGATAAGGAGGGAGGAGAGCAGATTAATCCGTCTAATGATGTTAACACGATGCCCGCCATTGTTCAACGGGGAAAAGCTCCGGAAACGGCGGCAGATTAGCATGCCGGGCGGTCCACGGAGGATTCATCGCATACGCGTGCCGTGAGGACCGCGGGGAAGCCCGAGTGGAGGCCATCTCGTCGGTTGACCTCGCCCAAATCCAACGGGGATCAATTCTTTTAGCACACATGAAAGAGAAAGGGGGGGGGGGGGGACACCTCACTCACTCACTCACTCACTCTCATTTTGTAGGCCTCAAACGTGCCTGAAAACTCACCGACTGTGGCAAGTGAAAAGGGTTGAAATTTCAGCAGTCTCAAAATTCACTTCGGAGAACCCCCCCCCCCCCAAAAAAAAAAAAAAAAAAGAAATTCAACTGCTGACACCACTTGTTACAGAGTAAAATAAAAATCGGTGGACTCGTCTAGCGTAGCAGGATGCACGAAAAGGTCTTCAGGACCCGTGCCTCAGTTTTCAAGAAGTATTTTCGGGTGGCTCGTACTTTGGCCGACTCCGGAACTGGACCAGATGAGCCCCAATCAGGAGCAGCTCAGCGATGCTAAAGTACCAAAATTTTCAAGGGTTGATGGCTGAAACTGAACACGATGTCGGCCATCTTGGTGAATTTCCGGTTTCGCACTTTGAGAAATTTGTCCAACCGAACCCCAGTCGGAGGCCGTCATCGGAAAATGACGGCCGACGTTAAACTGCGTGAATTTACTAGCCTGCACCGTCAAACGTGGGCCAGATTTGGTCATAATTTGTATTATTTGCAATGTTGTTGGGGGGGGGGGGATCCCCAAACACAAATTGGATGGATCAGCATGAAATTTGATAGAGGTGTGTGTTTTCTTTCGGCTTGTCCCTTTCGGGGTCGGTCACCACAGCGTGTCATCTCAGATGATGTTTGGCACAATTTTTACGCCGGATGCCCTTCCTGACGCAACCCTTCTCAGAGGAACGCACGAAAAAGTCCGACGGAGGGGGAAACAATCGTCCCTCCATTTTGGTGCAAAGCCACCATTTTGATTCAGTTCCTGTAGAAAATGTCCAAGTTTTTATTTGACACTATATTATCTCGGGACTAGACACACACACACACACACACACACACACACTCTGAAGCATCGTGGGAGGGTAATCTGTGTTCGTTTGGGTAAACCGGGGGTGGTTAATCTGGGAGGTATTAGCTGCTAAAGCCAACATGCTCCCATCCCGCTGCCCCCTCATAACGTGCATTTCCGATTCTGTGCGTGCTGTTGTTGTGTGTTTATGTTTTCCGTGCGCTGCGGCGTGGATGCACACGACGACAAAAACAAAACAAAACAAAAAAAAAATGAGGAGTGAGAGGTTACATGAGGAGAGAGAGAGAGAGAGAGAGAGAGAGAGAGCTGCCATTTTGCTGGCATGTTGTGTCGTGGCGCCGTCCTGGAAGCTCCGTTGCCATTGGCCGTCGCCATGGTAACCCCTCGGTGATGTTACCTCCTGACCCGTTGATTTGGTGGAGTCAATTTGCCCGGCAGCCACACACACACACGCGCGCGCGCGCACACACACTGAAAGCCATGTCCAGTAAAAAGAGACCGATGGAAGAAATTGATACAATCATCGATTCATTTTGTTTACATTGTCAGACAACAAAGAGCAAATCTCGCAAGAACAACTTGACTAATGACTGATTAGGCCGGGGGGGTTCAAGCCGTGGCCTGTGGCGGGGGGGGAGGGGGTTCGGCCCACCGTCTCGTATTTAGCGGCCTGCGGCGTATGCTAACAGCGACGACCCTGACAACTGCTTTAGCTGCTGCTCATAATGTCAAATAATTTGTTTTGGAAGGTTTTAAAATCCAATTTTTAGGGGAGTGCATTAAGATAAAAGTGAAATTTTGTCCTTGTAGCCCAAATCATATTTCCCCGTTGAAATAATGGAAATGCTATTACTCCTTTCCAGCCTCCCAACACTCCCCCCCACAAAAAACCCCCAAATGTTTTTTCAATTCAAAAACAAAACAAAAACAATGCTATTGTACCGTATAGAAATATACTGCAATTGCATCATTGAATTGAATGTAAAGAAACGGTTTCTGCCACAGTCTTTGCTTCAATTCAGTGGACATCGTGCTGCTCTTTCTGGGGGTGGGGGGTGGGAGAAATACACATTCACTGTACATGGAAGAGGTCTTCGGTTCTCAGTAAGTCTGCGGAAAGGATAAAGAATTGATTCCCGAGAGTATTCCTGGTGTTATCCCACTGCTATTTCTTCCCCAGTCTATGGCATTTCCTACGACGCGTCAGTGGCAAGGCAAAGTTTTGGTTTTGCGTGTAGTTTGACGGTAAAGTTCAAGTCAGGGATGCATATAACTTGATCCGCCAGAGCGCTGCGTGTTATGAAGTGAAGTGAGTTGACTGCTTCACCGCCACCATCCGACCTTGGATGCCAATACTGCAGATACGTAAACATAAACAGAGATCAGATCTCCTCGATATTAGCAAAGTCATTTTACGTCAAACAATGACACGACCCGGCCGGCCGCGTCCCCCACGAGCGCTCCGGCGCCGCGCGGACGTGTTAACACACGTCGCGGTGTATTATTGATGAGCCGGCAGCCGGAGTGGAGCTCGGCGGATTAAATAAAAAATGCTAAAGGCCGGCGAGGGGCTCGGATCACTCATGAATTATTGGCAGCGCGACGCCGCACCAGGGAGGTTCCCCCTCTGAACGGAGGGGGAGGGACGAGCGCCTGACATCGCCGTCGCCGCCGCCGTCGTGTCACGTGATCGGTCTGTGCCTCGGTTGGCCTTCGCTTTCTCGACGGCTGCACTTTCAAACGGACACGGAAGAAGGGGCTTTCAGCAAATAGGTTTTTTTTGGTCTTCTTTTCTGCGGATGCTTTCCGGAAACGCTGTGCCGCCACAAGATGGCACCAAAGGCCTGCCTCATTTGAAAGTAGTCATTGCTGTCCCATGAAGTATATGTTGAAGTCGTGCTTTTAGACTGACGTACCGTACAGCGGACCCCCCCCCCCTCTAGTGTCCGTGTGGGATAGGCACCGGGACAGACAAATTGTATGGATAATTGATATTCATTATATTTGCACTGATGAGAAAAATGGAGGTGAAAAAAAGGTGAGAATTTTTCAAAATTTGGTTGCATCCCCCCCCCCGAAAAAAGAGGAATCTGTGGGTGCTGAAATGCGAGTATCTGGGTTTCCACTGTACTAAAATCTGCGAATGACCCTCAGCCGACCTCACCGTCATTTCCGCCAGCAATCCAGGCTAAACTTAGCTCCTCCCTAGCATGGAAAGATCATTGAACAGTCAAGATGGCTGACTTCAACATAGTCACCGGAAAGCAGTTACTGAAAAAAAAATGAAATTAGAGAATGATGACCCACAATGAGGCAGGCATTCACCTGAAATTGGGCAGTAGATTTAGCTGCACATCAAAGTGCCTTCAGATTTCGGATGACAGACGCAGATCGGCGCCATTGCGTACTTTCCTGGTAATACAATTCTGACATGATTTCACGAGCGAAGCAATGCAAAGGTGACGTGCGTTGTCTTGTTCTTTCCACTTAACTTGTGAGCAATTTGTGTGTCATGTCAGGAATTGCTAATGAACTCCTCTGATGTCATTCGGCGCGTGTCACCAGGAAGTGATGTTTGGCTTGTAACGCACACAAACACACAAGCAGAGGAGATTTTCCCTAAATTGCGCCACTCCGCTGCGCTGATGTAAAAATCAATGCGAGGGTCATCGGGTTTCTCCTTCCTGGGCGCAATTCAATCACGGCCCTTGAAAAGGCGGCGTTTCCGCCATTGTTTGGTCAATATGGCCGCTTTTAGCCACGTCTTAAAAGCCGGCGGAAAGCAAGCGGAGGCTACTTAAGAGGCGGTGGGGGGGGGGGGGCAGGCCGGGGGGGATCTTCACGGCGTTCCTGAAAGAAAGAAAGAAAGAAAGAAAGAAAGAAAGAAGCAACACGGGAGGGACTCAGACAACGGCATCAAGCAACAATACCACAAACGCGTCCGTGCCTCACATTTTCCACGCGGATCCGGAAAACACATCCTGCAATTCTCAGAATTGTTTTTGGACAGATAATCTTTTATTTCTCAACAAATAATGCGTGAATCGGACATGTGATCCAAGTTAATATTGTTGAGCCTCGGAGGAAATCTGTACTTGCATTTTATGACGCGCGATGCAATTTTCTTCTGATCTGATGCAAATTTTTCACTTTTGAGCCTTTCGTCTAAAGGGTTTTTGTCCAGGGTCCTGATCGACGTAAATGTCCCATCTGATATATTTGTTATGATTGATTTTTATTTTGTATTTTGGTGCTTTTTTCGCACCACATGCAAATCCTCCAGAAATTTCCATCCCGAAAGAAAAACTAACTGCAGCTCAACCCCGGCTATTTTTATGACTTTCATAAGAATGGTCGCGGAACACTTGAGCATATTTTTCTTCCTGGGAAGTCGATTGTAAGCGAGTTGTATCAGATTCAGATTCAGATTCGGATTCAGAAGAGAGAAGCGGAGCTGCTTTGATCGCTTCTCTCTTGAATTGGAAAAATTGGGGGGGGGGGGGCAAGCGTGACTTCTGGCTTATCAGGATTTGACATCAGTTCTGGGGGAATCCCGCGGCCCAGCGATACCAACCGTTGCGCTAAACACGTTGGTCGAGACCGGTCCGGCGAGTCCGGTCGTCGGCTTCGGTTTTTCCTGCGCGTCGGAATTAGACGACGTCTATTTTCAGTCGGGCCGCTCGCCGCTTGCGCTCATTCGGCGCCATCAAAATGCGCTTCTTGGAAAAGTGGATGTGCCACACAAAGATAGAAAGACGAGAAAAACATCAACGCACATCACAAATGTTCATTTTTCTTTGTTGTCTTTCTATGTTTGTGTGGCACGGACACGCACACACACAGATTTGGTGTCTATGGTCGTGCCAGAATATCAAAAAATAAAAGAGTAAAACTTGTAACCCTAACCCTTGAATGTTTACTTCCAGCGCGGTGCCACCCAAAAAGGGAAGACAACAACGTTTGTTTGTTTTTCTCGTCTTTTGGCGTCAAAACGTCACCACAATGAATGATCATTTGGTGCGCACACACCAGTCCTATGAGGTCACATGCAGCATCCCCGAAGAACTTTTGCCATCTCCATCCAGCGTCCTAGAAGCTTGAGCCATTTTATTACATTTTGTCATCATAAATTTGTGTGTTCTGAATTCTTCTGCTCATAAATCACCTCCATCTTGTTCGGCCGCCAGCCCCGCCGGCTCGAGGCCCGGCCCACGAAGTCAGGAATATCAATTCTTCGACGCGTATTAATACCAATACTGTCATTCCCCCCCTCCTTGCGCTATTAATAACTGGGCTGTTTAGCGGCGCCCCGCGAATACTGTTTCCGCATTAATCTGCGGATTTATGAGCAATTTCACTGTCGCGGATTATCACGCTTGTCGTAGGCGAGGCGGAAGGTGTGTGTTACCTGCAAATCTATAAACACACACGCACGTGCATGAAGCGCACACCTTTAACAAGCAGACTTGACTTTTTGAGGTGAGGTGAGGTGCGGCGGGGGTCACCTGGCTGCGCCCATGCTACGTCGCTGGCTCTGTTCAGGCATGTGAACGTCATATTTCTCTCTAAGCGCACACACGCAATGTTGGATCCGAATCCCGCTAACAGGAGGCGGAGGATTAGCATGTGCATGCGGCGCAGGGAAACATAAGGAAAGTGTGAAATTTAAAAGGGGCTTTAAAGTGAGAGCTGCTGTGGGGAAGGGGGGGGGGGGTCCCCCCTAATCTCGATCCTCCCCCCCCCCACACCCACACACACACACACACACACACACACACTGGCCCTGTTGCGCTTCCATGCAAGAGTACGGCGTCCATTACAAGTGCAGCGAAACAAACGCTAAACTGGTTTTACGGAGCAGGGAGACAAGTTGGGCAACAACCGCACACAAGTGCGCGGATCCACGTTTGTGTAAAATGGTGTCCATGGCAACCGACTGCTTGCGTGGGGAATAAACAACTCTTAAAGGGCCCTTGGAGGCAATTTTCCCCCTAGTACGAAATATGGAAATGAGGACATAATCGAAATCATCCCTCCCGGGATCCAACTGTTGTCTTTGTGCAGTCGTTACATAACCGAGATGTAATATTTGGCAAAATAACACGAAAAGCAGCACTCTTGACTTCATGCTTATTTGACCAACAAAAAATGTGACCAGAAGAAGATTTGCGTCTTTTTTTTTTTTTTTATTTTCAAGAAGTGTAAAAATAGTTCTTTAGCTAACATTCTGCAGGTTGCTGCTTCTTTGGAATGATATGTCAACAAGTAAAAAAAAAAATACTAATAATAATAATAAAATCAAGCTAATTCCCCACAATGGAAGCCAGAGGTTCACGCATGCTGTGCAAAAACACACAAATTTCATTTTTTGTCACACTGTCTGAAGTCAAATCAAAGTAACCCTCACCAAAATGATTTCATTTTGTTCAACGCCACAAGAATGACAGCGAGAATCCATCCATCCGTTTTCTCAGCCGCTTATCCTCACGAGGGTTGCAAGGCGGGGCCCGGATTTGAACCCCGGTCCTCGGAGCCGTGACCATATTTTCCACCGTGCCGCCGCCGACAAAAATTTCCTCCAGAACTGTCTATTATTCTGATTTTCTTCGAGGTGAAAAGTTGCCATCCGTTTCCTTTGAATGGCCTGACTTGGCTCAAAAGCTTCGGGTCGCCTTCCACAAGCATTTTCCTGCTTGCTTCTGGACCTTCCCCCGCCATCAAGTTTCAATTCTATTTTTAAAGAAATCATATTTGATATTCAAACCCAAATCCTTATTTTGTGCCTATCTCTTCCAGACACAATTGAGAAATAAAAAAAAATGTTTTAAATATATATTTCTTCCCATACAAAGTGTTATATATAAGGAATAAGACGTGTTATTTAAAATATTTTGAAAAGAAAATTCATCTGACATGTTTAAAAAAAAAACAAAAAACATGAGGAGGTCCGGACAGTTCGGAATATTCCGGAAAACAAACAGGAAGCTGCACGGATGAGTGGTCCGCCCCGCCGATGTCAGCACGTCTTCGCATGACCCGCACGCGCACGCACGCGCACTGCTTGATTGCAGTTCGGCAAATACCCAGCGTCGGTTGCCACGGTTACACCAAAAACAAATGCACAACATGATGTCATTCACATACTGTACATACATGCATCATCGTCATGTTAGTTGCAACATCTTTTTTTTTTTTTTTTTTTCTGTCCAAATCCAAACGGGGCGCACGCCCACACAAGATGTGGAGAAAAGCAGGTGGGGCGAGTTGCGGGGCGCTCGGAGGGCGGACACCTCGGAAGAAAGAGCACGTAAGGGCGTGTCCACGCAAGCTAACGCGTTCAAACATCCAAAATGTCGTTTTCCCGAGTATTTTTAGCACTTTGCTGCTTGTAATCGCGGCGCTACTTCATGGAAGTGAGTCATCTAATGTGCAAATTGCCTCTCTTATGTTCTTAATGAACATGTCAAATGCGAGCGAGTTTATTATCCAGTAATTGCAATTATGGCGCTATTGCGATTGACCTCAAATCGTCACTTTGTCACATTGATGAATGAAGTGTGGTGACACTTCGAACATTGCGGTTCCGTCCGATCAGTTTTGCTGAAAAAGTATCGACAACGTTTTCCTTGGAATTGGAATCGCTGTGCTTATGAAAAACAGACAAACGATGAATGGGATTGAGTAAAAACACAAAAATAAACACGGATAGAAAAAAAAAAAAATTACAGGAGAAGAAAAGGCCACAAGAGAATTTACACATGCTAAACGTGCGCGATTGCTATCAGTGGCAATGTATCGCAATACCGCGGGTATCATTAGCCAGTATCCAAAATACCATGATCATATCAGTATCGCGGTATTGTGATACTGTCAAAGTATCATGATTCCATCAGTATTTGTTGGAAAAATGCCATAAAACCTTTGATATCGTCATACTTTTGGTTTCATAAGCAAAGTGCAATGATTCTATCAGCATTGTTAGCCAAGTATCGCGATACGGGTGATACTGTATTGTGATACTGTCGGTATTGTGATGCTAAAATATTGTAACGCGATCCGGTCAACGTGTCCTTCTACTGTCGTACCGTTGCACATCGTCATATGGCTTTCATATTTCCGTGCTTGCTAATGAAGAGAAGAGTCGACTTGTTGTTGCCGTCGTTATGTTCGTGTTTTGCAGCCCGATAGCCAATCACGTCGGGTACAAGTTGAAGCTAATCTGTCGTGCTGTTTTCTTCCTGTGTGTGTATTTTGTGTTCGAGTGCGCTGATGCTAATAAATCATCTTTTTTCCCCAGTCAAAACTTTCAAGCAGTTTACTGTTAGTTTGTGCGTCTAATGTGCGAGCGAGAGCAGGAAGCACATGTGGGCGAGGCGTTAATTGCGGTTTGAGGAGGCAAACAATGGACTGACAAGGACGCGCTGACGAGCCGCCGACGATAAGCGGCGAGTCCTCCCCTTGACGCTCTTAAATCACCTTGATTGGCAGCCGGCGGGAGCCGACGGTTTTTTTGGTTTTTTTTTTTTTTTTTTTTTTTTCCAGCTCTCCCGCATTCTCGATATGCAAGCGCGCACCCAAATAAGTCCTGCTTATTGTGTGTGTGTGTGTGTGTGTATAGTTGTGCGTCCGGCTTTACTCGTGTTTGCTATTTGGCGGCGAGTGTGTTTGTGTGCCACGTTGTACGCCGAATTGAAATGCACGCGCCTGCCGCGTAACCTTTTGTATCCCCAATCTGCATCTTTCCACCGGCTCGTTATTAAATTACCTCCCGATCGGTCACGGCGCCGAGGCAGCTGATGAAAAAGACAATTTCTTGCTTTTAATTGTCCATTTCACGTTGGCCGCGCGTACACCTGTGCACGGCGGTGTGAGTGCAGCGTATACGACGCAAATGTGTGCTGTCGCGAGAAGAGGACACGAGCCCGCCGCTCGCAATCGGTTCCGCGCGTGAGCAATTGTTCCAAATGACACGATGAACTAGAATGTCAAGAAATGTCCCTTTTTTTTTTTTTCTTTTTCTTTCAATTCAATGGACATTGTGCTGCTCCTTTCGTGTACGTGCCCGGGGTGGGTCAGTATAATACAGCTGACGTGCACGAAGCTGCAGTCATAGTAGTCGTTCTTCAAAGAGGATAAAGAATATGCGAGTGTTGTCTACCTGTGTTGCGCCACCACTTGTGTTCAAATGTCTGTCGCTAAGCTGATGCCAACGCCGACGCTATTCGTTAGCGCGTGGACGGAGTTGTCGCGTGATGTGTTTGCATTTGAGACCAAATTGACGTGTGATTGCAGGGCTAGCTGGAACCGAAGCCTTGCAATAAACAAATGATGACATCATACCAATTTCATGAGCTTTTTTCCTTGTTTTGCTCTGGCACCCGAGAAAAAGGCAAACAAACAAAAAAAAAAAAAGCGTTGTTACGCTGATGTAATCGAAACCCAGCTCCCCAACCCCACCCCGAAAATGTTGATCCCTCTCCAAGTGGTGCAGACTTTGAAGGGCTGGAAATGTTGAGGTCTCTCTCAGTGGCGCATCAACAAAGAGCGCACGGCGTCCTCAGTTGTGGCGCAACACATGGACGGCATGTGTTTGCGAGCCCCCGCTGAGACGCTGGGCTCCGTTTTTATTTGGGGTCGGTCGCCCCGTTTTTGGGCACGGCTATCGTGGCCGCGGCTGACTAGCGGAGCCGTGGGGGGGTCGTAAACGCCGACCGGGTGTGTGCGACATCCGGGGGTGGTCGTGCCGAGGCGAAGGGCAGCTCGGCGTTTACTCCTCGTCTTCTGGGCTCGTTCACGCCTGCGGTGAGAGCGTCTTGCGCCCCCCCCCCCCCCCCCCGTCCTCCTCCATCGTGTACTTTCCATTCTGCCTCTCCGTTCCCCCGGCTGCTATTACGAGAGGCATTTTCTCCTTTGTTCCAGCCAGACCCCGCGATGCATCTGGCCTCAGATACGGGCATGTCGGGGACAGGAAGGGTGGGGGGGGGGGGGGGGCGCTTGTCCAGCCAGTACGAGTCGGAACTGGACCGCCAGAGGAGGGAGGCGTGATAAGAAAGTGATAAAACGGGCCGAGGAAGCAAACCCATGTAGGGGAGAAACCGGAGGCGTAATGGGGGAGTCGAAATCGCTTTTCTGATGGAGTTTTGCGTGGACGTGTTGCGGGCGGGAAAACTTGCGTGTTGGATACCCAAACGGGTGACCGACTCTCAAAATGCAGTTTCTATTGGCGGTAAAGCAAAAAAAAAAAAAAAAAACGGAGATGGAGGTATCCTTGGTAAATTGCGATACCCTCAGGTGAAGTTTTGTGAGGTAAAGAATCAAAATCAAATGCATCAATATTGTCATTTTTGTTTTCAGAATCTCAGTAGAAAAATGTTATTGGACTCGCTGGCTACGTATTGCATTACTTTAATTGCCATAATGGCCTGATAAAGTGTCACATGGGTGTGTATTATGATGGTATCAGTTTGGTAGGTAAAGTATTAATATTGTGATACTTTCAGAATGGCGGGTACAATATTGTGACGTCAGTATTGTTGACACTGACATCTCTTGGTGCTTGTGGCAAATAATAATGTTCTCTGAATTGTTGTCCAAATCTTGTGATAATGCTGTCATAGGAAAAATGATTGTGATAGTAGTAAGCATAATCATACTGCCATATCACAAGTATCACAATGCTCTCTCTTTTGTTGCTGAGGTATTGCAGTGTTTTCAGACTCGTAAGCAAAATATTTGGATGACCGCTATTATTCCCATTGAAATATAAGTATCGTGTAAAGAAGCACGATACTTTCAAAAGACTTACAAGTATTGTGATCGATTTGGTATGGATGGTAAAGTACTTGGCAAATTATGTCCTGAGCGGGGCTTGGCCACTGCCAAAGGGGGCGTGGCCACCTGTCATCCGCTCACCGCTGTTTCATATTTGGACTTTAAACAGGCATATTTAAGGTGGAGTTTTTGTCACAGTTCGTTGCCTTGCATTGGTGAGTTGCATTCACTGCCTGTGGGACTCTCCGCGTCTGCACATAAATTCCAGTAACCCCAGTCCCAGCGATTCCTGTGCCCTTTTGTCTGATCTTGTCCTGTTGAGTAAGTCGGTTTGCTTCAGAGTCATCGAACCTTTGCCGTATGTCTTTTGGACCCCGCCTAGCCGAGCCTTTCTGTGCCTCTGCCTTGTCAGACCGCTACACCGAGGTATGACCCAGTTTCCAGAACAAACCGCATTGAACATTAGGCCTCTGCCTCGAAGTCCTGCATTTGGGTCCGCCCCCGCACCGGAGGTTCGTGACAAACTATCGTGATACTTGTTGTCGCCACCATAATTTTATATTGGAAGCAAAAGTTTTTCCAATATATTTTAGAATCATTGACAAAATATTGTCATGACATGATTATCAGTGGTAAAGTATCACGATACTAGCGGTATCTTGAGAAAGGTGTTGCAGTACTTCTACCAGTATGTCGCTGGTAGTAGTTGCAAAGTAAATGGAGGCGAACTGCTGCACTGTTAAAAATGGGTCGTTTTAGTAGTCGTGTAGAAGTAGCTGGCGGAGTCGATGAAGTATTCGCAGTCAAAACAAAGTGCGACTTGTAGGCGCTTTTGTCTCTTTGGCTCGAAACCTTTGGATGTGGTCCTTTGCGATCGAGCAGGAACAAACACGTAACTTTCGAAGAAGTACGAAGAAGCGAGTACGGCTTGCGTCAGCGTATTTGAGGACGGGTTGCAGGAGAGAATATAAAAAGGCGCCTTTAAAATATATATCGCGGGAAAGTGCGAATGGTGGGGGGGGGGGGGGTCAACAGTTAGCCAACGCTGGCCCACGGTTGACCTTCTGTAAAAGGCCCGCAGAGGAGAGGAGTTGGAGGAATGCTTCTCGACGCTCCCATATCTCCCCCAGCGAAACGGGGGGGGTGCGCGCTTGGTGATAAAACTCCAGACGTTCCCTCATTTGATGGTGCTCTGCCATGTCAGTGCATTCTCGCATTCCTCCCTCGCTGTCCTCACACCCCCGGAGCACACACAGAATTCCCCACATTTTATTTGAACAAAGTTGCAAAAGCAAAGCACCCCCCCCCCTCATATCCCTCCCTCCCATCCAAAATCTAGCCAGTTTCACTTGGCAACGTGAAATTTGGGAGACGTGTCTTTCGTAAGTGCATCCAGAAAAACAAAGTCTGCAGACCTGATGTCTGAAAAGGCACAGGTTGTCAGCCATTTTGGGTCCAAGCAGCCATTTTGGAACATGGTTTGGAAGGCAAATGCATGAGATTTGGTGTATAGCCACCAAAAAGTCTCGAGAAGCAATGTGTGAAAAGACACTCTGTCATTTTCAATCATATTTGAGGGTCCTCCAAAGGGAAAATACTGCAATATTTTGAAGATTCAGGCCCAGGAGGGTGGGTGGGGGGGGGGGGGCAACTTTCATGTAACTACATGAAATTTGGTGGCTTTGTCTGTCGTAGTCGAGCCACAAAAATGTCCCGTCTGTCTGCCGTTTTGCTTTGAAATGATCATTTTTGCGTCATTTTGGCCACAAATGTGACCAGGATATTTTTCTGATTGCCATCAAATCACATCGCGTCGTATGAGCGACAAACTTGATGTTTTGTTTTTTGTCGTCGTGCGTGGGAGGAACGTGGCAGCCGAGTTTGAGGGCTCAAAAAGTGAATAAGTCGGCAATTCAAAGTTCTCGTTTGTTTTGGGTTTTTTTTGTTGTTGTTTTTATTTGGGGAAATGACACTTAATGCTTTACTCCACATCTCGTTTGTTTGTTTTTTAATTTGCCAACACTTTGTATCCAGGGGGGGGGGGGGGGTAATGAGGGGTCAAATGCGTCCCTTTTGTTTTGCTGCTCTCCCTTTAAATGCTCCCCTTTTCTTGGGGACTTTTGTTTCCTTTACTTTTGGCCAATGCCCAACCGCCCCCGCCGCCCCCTTTAAGACGTGAAACGCAAGAGTCCGGCGGGGGCAACAGCAGGAACACATAAATCAAGTCTCCAAATCCCCGAGAGGCCTCGCTCTCCTCGGGGTCGCGGCACCGGTCAAAGGGTCGATTCAGCAGGGGTCGGGTCGTGGCGGGTCAGCGTTGTGTGTGTGAGAGGAGCCGAGAATGAACAAGAAGCAGATACAAACAAACGTGGAGCTTTTTACTCTTTTCAATTTGATTTTTACGGAGGATTTTCTGGCATCTAGATTATTTTTGAATTAAAACGTGACTTTGTCATATGTTGTCCTTTTGTCCACACGCATACTCACTAAAGATGACTAAAATATTTGTATTCATTATAGTTTTTTGGGGGGGGTTTTTTTTTTTCAAACGGAGGCCCTGTAGCTCAGTGGTGAGAGCACTGGTTTGGTAAAACCAGCGGTTGTGGGCTCGCATCCACTCCCTGAGAAGGGTTGCGTCAGGAAGGGCATCCGGCTTCAAAATTGTGCCAAACATGTATGCGCGTTCACCTGTATTTTTTTTTTTATTTCAACTACGCTAGCATTTATGAAGTCATTTTGGGGTTCCGTTTTTACTCTAAGGGAGGAATAAAAACAAATTTGAATACATAAATACAAAACTATGGCGCTCGATGATTCTATATTTGTCTTTGGTATCGACGCAGGGCTTGACGGTTGCTATGAATTGATTGGCTGTAAGAGGTCACATGGTCCCCGTGAGCGGCCTCAGTGGGCAAGGCCGAATGCGGTGGTCCCGGCCCTTTAAAGGACCCCAGCTTGAGCCCAATTTGCCCCCTCAGTCCGCTGCTTTGGCGTTATGTTGCTTTGGCCTGACACCCCCCATTTGAAGCCCCCCCTGACAAAGCGTCCTCGTCAAGCTCCCTTTTGGGGTCCCACCTTGGACCGTTCCCCCCTCCCACCATTTCACAGCGATTTGTGTTTTCATCTTGCATGACAAACTTTTCAAGGATGCCTTTCTCTTTACTCCCCCCCCCCCCCCCTCCTCCAGGTTCATCAACGCCAGGAGGAGAATAGTGCAGCCCATGATCGACCAGTCCAACCGCGCAGGCAAGTCTTTTGTCACAGTTTTTGGCTTTTGGGCTCCAGACCTCCTTCCGCACTCGTTGCCATTTTAGAGCGCGCTTGTCCTCCCTTTGCACGGCTTAGTTTGGGCCGCTGTAAACTTTATTACCTGTAATAGGGGTGAGAGGTCAGGGCGCTATTAGGGGCCGCAGTAAAGTTCAAAGGCATCCAGAGGGGCCCAGATCTCGCTTCTGCTCCAGTTGACCCGCTGACGGCCTCAGTGGGAGCTAAGTGGATTTCTATGAGGGCGTCACGAAGGAGGCCGACGCTCTCGGGTTTCACGTGCGCGCCGAGCCCCCCGCCCCCCGATTTACGACCCGCGCACTGCCAGGTGTTTACATTAAAACGCCGACAACAGCCGCGCCACAAATGAAAACCGAAGCAAAAAAAAAAAAAAAAAACACACCAACAAAAAAATGACAAAGCTTCGGACCCTAAAACCTACCATCATAATAGAGCAAGAAGATGCAACTAAAAAAAAAACACAACAACACCTGCTGGATTTCAGGATATACACAGAAGTCAAAAAAGCAGAAAAAAAATCAGCTCCAAAGACAACCACAGGAAACCTGATTGGAGAACCTGCGGCGAAACCGCAAGAAAAAAAAAAAAGGAGAGCGCAACAACGACAACAAAAACAAGTTCAGGAGCGAGAGAGACGTTAACAAAAAACAGCTTTACTGCAAAAGACATCAAGAAAAGCAACCGCTGGCCGGGACCCGGTTGGGAAACGAGCACGTAAAAAAAAACAAAAAAAAAAAACAAAACAAAGCTCAAAGGTTTTGCTGATAGACAAAGAGAGAAAAGTCAGTCAAAGACGGCAACAACTTGGAGGAGAGAAAAAAATGAATCAACCCCGGAAGTCACTGAAAATTTCCTTCCATTATTTCCTATGAGGAAAATCAATATATGGATTTGTCCAACAGCGATTGCTCGTGTCTGCGTCCGCCCCGCAGACCGGAACTAATGCACACGCTGTCAGTCACAGATAAGTCTTCATCATCAACCACTGCGTGTCGACACTGCCAGTATATGTACAGAAAGATGAATTTTTTTTTTTTTTTTTTTTTGTTTGTTTGCTGTTGTGTGCGCTGGTCAGACCTCAGTCGAGCGCGAAAGACCGGCGAGGGGCTTCGCGGCGTAAAAAGTCCGTTACGAGGCGTGCGTGCGGCGGCCGACAGATGATCTGCTCCGGCCACTGAGCCTTCATTAAAATCGCTAATTGACCCCCCCTCCCCCCTCCGTTTCCTCCAGTAAGTCAAGGAGCTCCCTATAATCCAGATGGCCAACCGATGGGGGGCTTCGTCATGGACGGCCAGCAGCACATGGGAATCAGACCACCTGGTGAGGCCTTTTCTTTGTCAACTTTGTGCCGCCGCGCTCGTCCTTCACCTGCTTTCGTGCACAAAATGGGCCTCGCGTCTTCAAGATGGCGCCAGCCGCGCTGCCCGCGTGAAAAGCAGGAGATTGTCACGTGATGTCGCAGCATGGAAGGAAGGCCACGGCGCTCAGCATGTAGCGCGACATCGTTGAGGGGACGTCGTAGCACGGCCTCGTAGCGACGCCGTTTTCCAGACGGCGCCAGCTGTCACGACGACGTCCATCGTAGCGTGCGCAGACTTCACAGCACGCGACAGCGTAGCTTGGCCACATCGTCATATGTTGACGTCCTCATGTGACGGCGTTGATCGCATAGCATAACTGTAACTCGACATCGTAATGTTCCATCACGGCGTCCCCGTGCAACGTTGTAGCACGACGGCGACGTCTTAGTGTGACGACGTAGCGTGATGTCAGAATGTCGTGTCGTACCTCGACCTCTTAGCGCAACATCAGAGTCGGATGTGGTAGCGTGGTTTCGCGACGTGCAAGACGGCAAACTCTGTTAGCTACTGACGTAGCGAGACGTCGTAGCGCGATGCCGTTTTTTCTTTTTTGTCCGCATTGACACGTTTGCGCGTTGTGTTCCGCAGGACCAATGGGCGGCATGGGTATGAACATGGGCATGGAAGGTCAGTGGCACTACATGTAGCCCCGCCCCCAGCCCGGGGCCGACCAATCGCAACAGCGAGGCGAACGTAAGTCTACGTCCTGACTCGAAATTGCCCGTCGCCGTCGGTGCGATTGTGAGTGCGGCTGTTTTGTCTGTCTCCGTGTTCTGCGATTGGCTGGCGACCGGTTCGGGGTGTGCCCCGCCTCCTGCCCGTCGCAACCCTTGTGAGGATAAGTGGCTAAGGAAATGGATGGATGGATGGATGATTTCAGAAATTTGCTGTCTTTGGTTTGCTTATTATGGGAACTTTTGCATGTTCAGGTGCATTTATTTCAAAAACTACAAAAAGAAGTGAATTGATGTCAAGTCTGATTTGAGGATTCATTCATAAATTCAGTGTCCTAAATGCCGCCCCTCCCCCTTCAATGTCTTATTTCCTCTCTCTCTCTCTCTCTCTCTCTCTCTCTCTCTCTCTCTCTCGCTCTCGCTCGTCCCAGGGCGTCCCAATCGGCCTCCCACGTGATTCCGGAACGCGGCGTACGAAAAACGCCGAGCGATGTTTAGAAAGCGCGTCTGTGAAATGTAAACACATATGGAATGTTTGCGTGTGGATGTATACGCGCATACGTGCGTGTGCGGTAATAGGATTACTGCTGGCACGGGGGGGACGGGAACGCCAAAAAAAAAAAAAAAAAAATGGAGGAGGAGGAGGAGGTAGCCAGCAGGCTATGGAGCTTAGCGGGGCCTAATTGACTAGATCCAAATTAAATATGCCATCAGCGGAGGTGTGACCAATGGATTTGACTTATTCAGTTTACCAAAATGGACGCCATTAACCCCCGTGCGGCGTGTGCCACTATTCCAAAAAAAAAATCCAAAAAATAACAAAGAATCTCATCGTGAGGAGACGACGGAAACGCTGCACCGTCTACGTTTGTGTGCGCGGTGGGCGTGTCCCAGCGTCCTCGTCCTCCCGAGTGGGCGTGTCCTCGCGTCCTCGCCCTCCCCGGTAGCAGCTGCTCGCCTTCCCAGCAGACTTCGCTTTAAACTGCCTCAATTTGCCTGCTCAATCCCGTAATTGGGCCACCGGAGGAATCCCGGCCGAGCCGAGACGACCGAGAAACGTGGAGGGGGGGGGGGAGGGGGGGGATGGAGCAGACCAAAGGCAGGAAAGGAAAGGGGGAGTCCGCGGCTTGTGTCGGTGGCGTCTTTTCTAGGTCAATTAAACGATGAAAGTCTTTTGTGAGCAATTAAATTAATAGCGTACCATGATGGGGCGGGGCGGGGCGGGGGGGGCTTCATTATGTCTCCCAACTTTTCCATTCTTCCCGGTCTTGATTGCGACATTAAAGCCAATTAGTGACGTTCCAGTTGGATCGGCCGGATCCTTGCGAAACAATACACCTGTCAGCGCGCATGAAGTCGGCCAAGCCGAGCAGAAGCGAGGACACCCCCGTGACCCCCCCGGCCGCCCCCTCCCTCTTTGAACGCCACCGAGCTGACTCCCACGTCACCTTTGACCCCGTTTGCCGGGGACGTGCAAACTCTCGGCGGAAATTTGGCTCGCTTATGATGCAGAATCTCCTTCCCGACATAAAATACAATACAAATACATTTTAATGAATTACTTTTAATATTTACTCCCTAATGTCTTTTCTGATGCTGGAGTTTTTTTTATTATAATTTTTTTTAATTTCCATGACTGAGAGGATTCTTTTTCAATTTGATCAGAATCAGCTTTAATGGCCGAGTAATTGTTTCTTATTTTTTTTATCGGCAATTTGGGGCGCCATTTTGGATATTGGGGGCGGCGTGGGGGCCATTTGTGAGCTTTTCCTTCGAAGGCGGACTCCAACATCCGCGAACCCCCGCCGATCCCCCCCGAATCGCCGTCCCGCACCTCGCCCGGACGGAGACGCTTTTGCCCCGCCGTCGTGAAGCGGCAATTTGCTAACCGAGGAGGAGGTGGCGACGCGGCCCCGCCGTTTAACGTTGCTTTTTGCCCGATGATCTTTTGGCGCGAACAAAGGCGGCGGCCCCTCCCTCCGCTTCGTCCGCGTGAACGCTCGTCGCCGTCGATCCGGCCCCTGCGGAATCCCGCGCGGGAAGCCTTAGAGCTCCCCTGCATCGATTGGCTTATTAGCGCCAAACCTTATTAGCAATTTGTGCTCATTCGAGCTCTTTATTGGGACTCGCATCGACTCTCGGAGTTCTTAATGGTGCCTGCTCGGCCCTTGTGCTAAATATGGATTTTTCTTTTATTGCCACATTTTCATGCGCTACTTTGGCACCGGACGAGACTTTTAGAACAGGAAAACGCTCTTAAAGGTGATGTTTTTTGGTTTTTTTTTTTTGCAAAAGGAAGAACTTTTCTCATCCTTAACCTTAAATCCAACTTTGAAATGTTTTAAAAATGGCACAATATAATAGACGTTGCCGTATTTTGAGCACAAGGCTGCAACATCCCCCTTCAATGTTGGAAAAAGACTTTTTGTCGCAAAATTCTAAAGACATCAGTTTTCCTCGTAAAACGGCTCGATTGTTATCACCCATGAAATACAAAGAAAAAGGAGCGGGAAGATCTCCCGGTAGGTTGCGTTCCCGTCGTGTCGTGGCAGCAGCCCCCTACCCCTACCCCTCCACCCCCATTTTGGGTCTTTGGCAAAATATCGACAAATGTTTGGACTTGGACCGCTATGGTACTGCCAGCAAGAGATCCGATGTTGCCCCCACTGTAGTTCTCGACGTGGGAAGGTCCTTTCGCGCTTTGGGTTAGCGTCAGCACCGATTAGCATTGTTGACCGTCTTTTGTGTGTTTTCAGGAGCGCAGGGCACAGCGGAGGCGTACGTACGGATTTCAGGGGACGGGATTCCCCTCCGTCCCGACGGCGACGGCGACCATCTTGCTTCCTGCGCACTTGCGAGACCCCACCCACTTGTTTATTCCCGCCCGGACGAAAAGCCCCCAGATCCGGACAGACCGGCCGCGACGTGACTCTCAGCAGTTGGTTCGCCGCCGCTTTTCGCTCCCGTTTCCCAGGACTCGTTCCAGACTTCCCGGGGCGCTCCTGTAAAAACTGTTTCGGGGACGCTCGCCGCGAGAACGAGAGCGAGAGCGAGAGCGAGGACTAGCCAATGTCTGTAAACCTGACACGACACCTAAGAAACCAAAACAGAAGGTGCCCAGTTAAAAACGGGAGGGGGGAGGGAGGGGGGGTAATCGAGAAAAAATCCGACCGATGGAGAGGACGTGAGAAGGAAGGAATACGTACGTCAGGTGGAGGAGAAGCGGGACTCGACTGCAAAGTCCACTCTTGTAAATGCTGTTGTATTGTTCTGCATATTATGTTCTTTCTAATAGATTTTTTTTTTAAAAAAGAAAAAGATCTCCTCGTTTTTCCTTCCTCTATGTATGCGCTACACAGACGGATGGATGGATGGATGGATGGATAGATAGATAGATAGATAGATAGATAGATAGATAGATATAGATAGATAGATAGATAGATAGATATAGATAGATAGATAGATAGATAGACAGATCAATTTGTTGACCTTCCCATGATGTTTCTACAATTTTTTGCAACTATTCCTAAAAATTTACAAAAATAGGACTTTTCCTTGAAAAAAGTACTTTTTTTAGTTTTAAAAAATTTATATATATATATATGAAAATTTTGAATATTCAAATACAACTACATTCCTGAAAGTTGTGGAAAAATTAACTTTATTTTTAAGAGGAAAACTTTTTTCCTAGAAAATGTTTGTAATCCTATCCTACCCACCCCCCACCCCCCTTAGGACAAAGGACTTTTTTTTCGAAAAATAATGAAAAAAAATCTTTCAACTTTATTTTCCAAGAATAACGAAAAAGGCCTCAATATACATTTCCTCAGGGGTTAGCACAAAAAAAAAGTGACCAAATCAACAGAAAAGACATCAACCAAGCTGTGTGTGCATGTTCTCGAGTTTCTGTGAAGGAAAAAAAAAAAAAAGAAAAACGTTGGTGTTGCCTCTGCCGCTGTGACATATTTTAAATATGTGCCTTCAATCCCAGCAGAACTGGAGAGGTGCGTTTCAAGGGACATTCCGGGCCGCATGCTTACTGCCCGTTTTTCACCCCGTGCCGAACTCCGTAACCACTCCCAAATATTTTGACCCAAAGTGGTTTTTGAAGCTTTTCAATTGCTCCGTTTGTTTTTCGAAGTCCGAAGAACGCATCGGCGGAGTTCGGCGACTTCTCGAGCCCACCCGGAGCCTGCGCGAGGCGGCCCGCTTGGCGCTGAAGAGAAAAGCTCGTGTTGGAGCGCCCCCTATCGGGGAGTCGCGCCCAGGCCTCGACCAGCCAAATAAAACACACCGCTACTCCAGAAAATTGCATTTTTGTTGTTGTTGTTGTTGTTGTTGTTGTTGCAGTTTCATATCCAGTACATACTGGAATACTGTAGAAGTAGTATCCTAGGGAACTTGAAGCACTTTTATTGCTCTCCTGCCTTATTGGATGAGACGCATTGACCCATGTATTGATCCAAAAAGCCTTTGAAACACGAGATATTCAACAAAAAGAAAAACAAAGGCGTGCCTCCAGTCATTTGTCGCTGACCTCCATCTAAAAAAAAAAAAGAGTTTCGTGCTTGAAACGCAACATATTGACGTGCACGGGTGGATGCAGTAGTGGTCACTTTACTAGGTACACTTGCTCAACCTCATGAGCTGGCCCCCACATATACGAATAAGTGCACACTTTAGTCAAATATATTGAAATATTATACACAGGATGCAAACTAACGGTACAAAAATCTAAACCAAAAAAAGGAAACATGATGACATATTTTGAACTTGCTTAGCGTATCTTCGTATCGTTTGACGACCATGAAAGATGTCAAAAATCTTGTAGAAATGTTTACAACAAAACTAAAAAATGACTGCAATCATTATGATTCCAAAATAAAAAATCTTGAAATTTTTTTTCCTAGAAAAGCTCGATTTTTTTAAACAAACAAAACAAAACAAAAAAAAAAAAAATCAAACAATGTTGATGCAATGTTTTCCTCGTGCAAAGTTTATTTTTCTCCCAAAGATTTTTTCCCCCAGTACAAATATGGCTCCATTTTTTTGAAGTCTTTCGATTTGCCTCAATTGGATCGTTTTTTGTTGGCATTAACACGTGCACAAATTTTATGACTTAATATTGTTTATGACAAATTATTGAGCATACACATTTCTAAACTACTTTTTGAAAAAAATGGTTTTATCTTCATCATAATGAAAAATGTCTTTCTTTTTTTTAAGATTAGTTATCACTCCACCCTCTCAAAATGAATAGTTTCTGTTTTGAAAATTGAAAAAAGAAAACCAAAATATTCCCATTTTTAATAATGCATTTTTATTTGTAATATTGATGCTTGTTTTGATACTTTTTCTTTTAAAAGGAAACAAATGAAAACCGTTTTGCAAAACAAAAACCCTAAAAAAAAATGCAACAAGAACAAAGTACTTGTAATATTGCAATATTATTGCAGAAAACAAGTTTTTTTTTGTTGTTTTTCCACATTATTATACATATTTTTTTGTTGTTGCAAAATATGACTTTGGGAATTATTTTTTAAAAATAGCTTAAAAATACCACTTTATTTTTAACGTACGTTAAAAAAGTTGTATTTTAAAATCATAATTTTTTTCTCCACAATATACAGTAAGTATATCCCTCCAGAAGAAAAATCGTTCATTTTTTTCACTCCCGAATCGCAATACTATTTTAAGTGTCCTTTCCATTTATACACTTCAGGTTCTCCTCCTTCTCATTGAATAAGAATCATTCCTAAAATCTTACTTCTGCTCCTCCAAATATTCTTAGAAAATCATCACATATATCTGGAAAAATTCTATAATTTCCAAATGGACTTTTATTCATTATCTTGGAAAAAGATAACTTTCTAGATCAAAAATAATAATAATATTTTCCTTGAAATAATAATCACTTTCCCTGTCCCTGGGGGAGTCCTTCGAGTCCCGTACGGGGTACGGAACCCCCCGATAGGACCCGGTGGTCCACATCGCCGGCAGTAATTTGGACTCGTTTCCGGTCAGGGTTGGACTCCGCCGAGGCTGCCCCGGTTTGGTGAGCTCGGTATCGCATCACTGTTGTTTCCAGATGATGTGGTTCCGGATCTCCAACATCGGCACCTCCAAATGTGAGACCGCAGTCTTCAGTGGGAAAAGGGTGGCGGGCCCTCTCCGGGTCGGGGATGACTGCAAGTGTCTTGGGGTCGAGTTCACGAGTGATGGAAGAACGGAACCGGAGATTGTCAGCCGGACCCCTGCAGCGGTTTTGTCTTTTGTCCGTCGGGATAAAGAAGGCGCGAAGTCCGAAGGCCAAGCTTCCGTCTCCGTTCCTCCCCTCACGTACGCCGAGACCCAAAGAACAAGATCCGGGATAGAAGCGGCCCAAATGACTTTCCTCCGCAGGGTGTCGGGGCTCTCCCTTCGAGAACGGGTGAGGGGCTCGGCGTCTGGCCGCCGCTCCTCCGCATCGAGAGGAGCCAGAAGAGGTGATCCGGATGCCTCCCCGCTCGGGCGCATCCCACGGGGAGGACCACGCCGGAGAAACGACTGGGGAAAGGAAAGTCTGGGTATCCCTGCTCAAGGAAAAGCACTAGAAGATGGATGGATGGATGGACTTTAAAACCTTAAAAATACACCTTTATTCTCCTTTTTTTCCATTAAAATATGGATACTTCCCAAACCAGAACGGTTTCCTAAAAATCCTTAAAAAGAATAATAAATGAATAAAATAGAACCATAATTAAGGGAAACAATATTTTATTCTTGAGGGGAAAAAAACGTGAGTTCCTTTGTTTTTCCAGATTTCATTTCTTTCTTTTTTTTTTTTTTTTTTTCCTTGACTTGTAAATGTTGATTATCTGTTGTCCGACCGTTCAGATGCCGCATAGTACAAATGAAGATCGCGTTTTGAGCGGCATTTTGGATGGATGGCTTCCAGGGCGAGCCGAAACCGGGCGTCAATTCCCCCCCCCCCCCAAAGCCGCGGCAAAACAGTTGGCCGCCGGACAAAAGGAGACCCCGACGTGAAAAGAGGCTGCGCGGGCTCCATTTTGGATGCCATCTGTCTCCTTGGCGACGGACGGGGTCGCCCCCGGCCCCAAGGGGGGGGTGGGGGGGGCCTTCGCGAGGAGGCGGCCCGCTTGGGCGCGGGACCATTTATCACTGTCAGCGCATAATGACGGGACCCGGCCGGCTCTTTATTGATGTTTGTAATTGCATTATCTCATAAGGCGGCCATCGTTTGGGGGGGGGGGGGGGGCACGCACGATGGGGCTCGTCCTCCTCCTGCCTTCGCTGGACGTAACCTCCTCTGATCGGTTTAATTCCTGCGCCGGAATCCACGTCGAGCGATCGTTTGCAAAGATCGTCAGAAACGAATTTTTGTCCTCAAACCGTCGCCAATGTTCAATTTTGACCTCTTTGATGCTTCCATACAGAAATGATTCTGTTTTCCCGCGTTATAGCCGTTTGAATGTCAAATATGTTAACAGCGGACGACCGTCGGCCTCCCAGTTCCGAGGACCGGGGTTCAAATCCCAGCCCCGCCTGTGTGGACTTTCCATGTTTTCTTCCATGTTTTTCATGCTTTTCTTCACACCCCCCCCCCCCATCCCAAAAACATGCGACATTCATTGGAGACTGGAAATTGCTCCAAGGTGTGTTTGTGAGTGCCATTGGTTGTTTGTTTCCACGTACCCTGCGATTGGCTGGCACCCAGCGTATCCCGCCTCACGCCCCAAGAGTAGGCGGGATAGGTTCCGGTGCTCATAAACCCTCACCCTCGTGAGGATGAGCGACCCTCTTCCTCTTCTTCCAACCCTAACCCTCGCTTTTACAGAGTGCGAGGTGGCGTTCGTTTCGGTCCGTACGGCATGGACGGATGCATCGACGCCGGCCGCTGGACAGATACTGTTCGTTCCCGAAAGCGGCAAGTCGCCCTTGAGCAAGGCACGGGACCGGGAGGAGGCGGCGTCTGGATCGCAAATGGAAGCGGCTTTTCCGTGACCCGGGTAAGGCTTGCTCACCAGTGATGAGGTTTCAAATCAAATCAAGGTTTAAAAGTTGAGGTGAGGGTTTAAAAACGGAGCTTTGCAGAACAGAACCAGACTTTCCGGTGACCAGGGGATACCAGGGGGTTTCAAACTAGGGTTAGGGTTAGGGTTTCGAACAAAGGTTAAGTTTTCAGATTTTGCTTTTTCTGAGATTTTGTGTTTCTCTGTTTGTTTGTTTTTCCCGCGCCACGTTAGCACTCGCGCTCGAATGCTTGCGTTTTGGTAGCGAGCACAAAAATGGATTCGTGTCTTCCAACCCGAAAGCGGCGCCAACACTGGCGGGCGCCTCAGGGACGACTTCAGCCAAATTCCGTCGAGTTTTTGCTCGGGTTTGAAGGCGTCTCGTCCCGCTTGGGCAACTTTTGTGAGGCAAAAGAGACACGCCCCCAAGTTCTCGTCCAGAGCCAATCACAAATTTCCGCGTGCAACTGTTACAAATGGGATTGGATGTGCGGAAAAAAAACAGTTAAACAAATACAAGGAAAATGTATTTTGGAAACTCTTTTTTTTTTTTTCTGCAACTTCAGCCCACGTCTCTCTCTGTCTTCGCTCTGCAACTAAATTGTCGGGAGAAAACCTCGCCGTTGCTTTACGGTGACGTCGTAGCAGCTCATAGGGAAGGTTCACGTCCCCTCGTGAAAAGAACGAACGACGTATTTCCGCATTTACACTCATTCTTTCACGAGCGCAGGACGGGAAGTCGGCCGGCTGCGCGGCGTTCTGCTCCGCGAGCCGTTATTTATGGAGCCCGGACGGCTCGTCGGGGCCCGTGAACGAAGCTGTGCCGGGGAAGGACACGCTGCGATAAATACGTCCGTCCGTCCGTCCGTCCGTCCGTCCCCCCCCCCCCCCAAACCGCGGGACATAAAACAGCAGGGAGCACCGACGGCCACTTTCTCTTCCGAGTGACCGCCAGCCGACACTCGCCGGGCTCGGCAAAGTGAAGGCACGGTATCATCTGTCGCCGTTTCATCGGTTGTCCGACGTACGGCGGGGAAGGGGGCCACGGGCCGACTTGAAGGCTTCTTGTTGTCGCGGGCGGGGTCTCGAAAAAAGGTTTGTGGGGGTCGCAAAGTAGGAGTTTCAAGTCAAGGATTCAAGTGCGAAGGGAGCCGGTCGACCTGGCTAAGCGAGAGTTTCAAAGTCGCGGTTCGGTGCAAAGATTTGGGTTTCCAGTCTGGGTTACGGACTTAAATTTGCCTGTCAAACAAAAGTCGGGGTTTCAACAAAGTCTTCCACTTCCAATGAGAGTTTCACACCAGGTTAGGGTTTCACACTGTGGTCACGATTCACGGTTAGGGTTTCAATTTCGGCCCAACAAGAATTCAGGTTTCAAATTAGGGTTGCAATTCAGGGTTACCTTTTCAGATTAGGATTTGAAATTCAGGTTTGAAGAACAGGTTAGCGTTTGAAGAGAAAGTTTCAAATCGGGGTTTCAATCTCGAGTTCGGCTTTCCGTCCATTGGTACGTTTTTCAAATTAGGCTTTGACGTTTTTAAGCGAAAGTTAGGACGGCTTCCGATCGGAGTTTTAAATCGCCCGAGTCTGGTTTGAAGTTGCGTGTTGTTCACGATTCAGAATTAAGGCTGCAAAGGAAGGTTTCAAGTCCGCTCACTTTCCAAACCAAAGTGTGACGTTTGAAATGAGAAGTTGAAAAAGAGCAGAAATTGCAAGATATCAAAAATCAACGTTCATTGGCGAGCACTGTCCACGTTTATACACGCCAATCACAGGCAAGGTGTTGATGTTATTCGGGATTGTGGCCGTGTAAAAGGCACAAGCGCGCGGTGGGAGGCAGCAGGGAGGGCTTTCGGGCCCATTGAGCTTTGGGGGAAAAATGAGGAGTCGGCTTGCGAGCGCAACGCGCACACCCGACCGACGCTCCGACGTTGCGGGTGCGCGTCCGCCGGCGGACGAGTCCTCAAATTCAGGATTCGCTCGGGCGTGCGGATTTACTCCTGACCGCTTTCTGTCTGTCGATTGGTCAAAGGTTCAACAGAGTTACAACTTTTTCTGCGCTCTGTACAGTAAAAAGCAGTTGCCAGTTTTAATGCATTTCAAACAACGTTGGCACATTCACTCATGGAAAAATGACAATCACACAAATCTGATTTTGAGAAATTAAAATGGGCCCAACTTGGATCACGTAAAATCTGTACTTAATGAGTGAATAATGACATTTTTTATGTTACCATGAAGTCATTAATTGAATCAAAAAATAGACACTGAAGAAAGTAAAGCTATTAAACAATAAATACATAATTCACCAATCCTACTTGGTATGTTGGATCATGATACAGTACTGTATACCTAATAGCATAATCATGGACAGATTTTGATGAAATGGCAAAGTATTAATCCAAAGATATTTCAAAGTTGACGGCGCCTGAGGGAAGGCACATGCGCACGGATGTCAGGGAGTCGACTTTGCCAACTCGAACCCCATCTGTCGGCAAAACGTTCACGGATTTGTCCGACTGCGAGAAAAGCATCTCGAGGCCGATTGAATTTGGCCAATGAGTCCAGTTTTCAGCCGAGCGGCGAGCCCGCCGTGACCCCGGCCCATCGATCCGGTCCCCAAACTATAAAAGCTTTCAAAACGTTCCCGGACCTCGCGTGTTTTGACAGGCCCGACCAAGGTGTGATTTTCCTCAGATTCTCGGCCCGAAACCTTCGTCCAACCTTGGTCTGACTTTTTTTTTTTCCCCCGAATTCCCCCGACGGGCCGAGGGAGCGAGACAAAAACGTTGCTGAAAAATCGCTGACGGGGCGAATGAGGCCATCAGAGCGGCTCGAGTCATTGCGGGGTCTGATATCGGCGGGGGGCTCGCGAGCCAGGGAAAACACAGCGCAGTTTGTTTGCTAAAAGCATGAAATATATCTGGGAAATTTCAAGCTTTGGGAACGGCGCGCACATTCATCACGGCTTGTTGCTTCTCCCCGATGACTGCTTGCGCTTATCGCCTGCTCCGCATTTAATCAAACGGCAAATTCCTCGGCAGCACTTTCGGCTTGTTGACTTTTATCAGACCCTTTTAGGACTTTTCTTTTTTTAGGAATTCACCATTCACGCGAAAAAAAAAAAAAAACCCAAACCAAAACAAAACAGATTTGATGGCCAGCGTGACCGCAGCCAAAAGTCCACAAAAGTTGAATTGAAGTCGGAGTCACTCGATAATTGGATTTCTGACTGCTTGTAGAAAACATTTTAGTCGTTGTGTTGTTGCCCCCTTTCACACGGCGAAGTGATGTGAAAAAGGAAAAAGGCGAACTCCTTATTATTCAGGCGGTCGAGTCATTGGCCACGATTGGGTTTCAGCCCCTTTCGCAAAAGGGGAAGAAAAAAAAAACCCCCCCTCAAAGTCAATTTGTTATTTGCTAAAGTTCAGTTGTCCGCGTGAACGGCACCCGCAGCAAATTCTTCGGGCGAAAGGCGGGACGTCGAGTCGAGCCGCAGACACCCGTGCCGATAACGTCACGTTTGTGGGTGATGTCCCACTTAGCCTCAGCCGCCCTCGGCCATGAAGTCGGCGACGTTTTCAGGTCAGGTCGGTCAACGAAAGTTGACGCTCAGTATTCAGTTCCTTCAAAGCAGGCTTTTACACCCGCGTTACGTCACATTTCCTTCAGTTTCCGTTTGCTCACACTGTAACTGTGCGGTCCCTCATCCGAGTCCTTTTGTCTCAAAAAGGAAAAGGGATACCCCCCTTCAAAACCCTGCGAGCCACAGAACTCAAATCCTCCGGAGGTGTTCCCAGACAGAACGCCGTATGTCATGTCGTCGCCGCAGTCGGGAGGACAGCTGGATCCGAGGCGACTTGGAGAAGGTTGCGCCCGGGGGATTTACTTTGCCGTATTTCACGCGAGGCCACGTCGGGCCCCGTGCCGTCGTCCGTTTTGCACTTGAGAGACGGGACTTCTCGCGGGGGGGCCACGTGCCGACGGCGGTCCTTGGGCTGTGACCCTGCCGAGGAACACCGAGAATAGCTTCACTTTGACTCTTCCATGTCATCTGACTTTTGGCTTCCTCGGGTGTGTCCAGGGTTACCACAAGATGCTAACGCTAAGATTCTCTTGTACCTCGATGAAAAAGCACATCGTAAACTGCTTTGGACTGGTTTCAGCAGTATCGGTGTTCCACAAGTGTCCGTCCTAGGACCACTGCTTTTGAGCGATAATAGCAAGCCCTGTGCAACAACACACGTGTAGGAGAGAGACATCCAAATCTGGTAGCAGAATTGACAAATGAATTCATTTGGTTTCATCCTAATCCGGTTTAGATTTAGAATCCGAGACAGCGGTCAAGTGTCTTTTAGACTTTGCCGTCAACTAATCTGCATGCCGATCCTAAAGTGTCCGCAGTGAATTACAAACTTCCGCCAAAGCCAAACTATCAACATCAATGGTTTTAATTCCCTTCTTCTTGCAGAGAACTACGTTCAAATGGAAACGTATTAGCAAAGATGACATGGGAGTAGGAAGAAGAAAACGCAGAACTTGGTACTATTTTGTCTATCTTTGGGTTTTTTGGGGTTTTTTTGAAGTTTACAATGTATCATCTTTATACGGTTTCATTTCGAGTTGACCTCTTTTTTTTTTTTTTGCAGCAACGTCCTAGCTAAGCAACACCAAACTAGCCAACTAACAAAAAAGAAAATCTCAACTGTCTGAGGTCAAATAAATGACCACATCGCACGTCATGTGACGGGCCTAAACGCGCACTTTTGGTTTGTGACTTTAAAGCGAATTCAAAGTCAAAAGTGACGATTTGGCTCCCTAAAAGAGGGAAGGCCTTCTGTTGATTGCTTCTTCTGGTCTGGTGTTTCAAAGGCAGCACACTTGTCGACCGTGAGTGCCCGTCCACCAACAAGCAAGCAGGACACGCTTGGAATTCACCAGGGAGCCACCTCGGATCCTCCGCCGATCTGATGGCGTGCGACAGACCGTAGAACGCTTGAAGCGACACTCGACACTTGGAGTTGCAACTTAAGAGGAGAAAAAAAAAGTTGAGAGCATTCCTGGCCGCCGTGTTGGAAAACGTCTTTCCTGTTTGCTGCCACGAGTCAAGACGGGATTTGGAAAACCACAATAAAAGTTTGGATTCGGGGCCGAGAGCTTTCTCTCCCCCCGGAGTCCGAGCAGCTCCCACGTCACGTCGCATCCGCATGCATGCAACATTTGCCATGTGTCCGCAAGAGGGAATCACCTGTAAACCTGTTTTCATTGATGACATGAAATACGTGATTTGCCTTTGCGGGCCACATGATAGCACACGGCGGCCCAGATCTGGCCCCCGGGCCTTGAGTTTCACACCGGTACGTTCAATCCATCGAGAAGGGATTCGCGTTTGCGTACCCAACCCGGCGTGGTAAAGGTACAGGCCTCGTCGTTTGGTCCGGGCTCGAAAAGGGCGCAGCTTCACCCAGCGTAGCTCCCAAGTCGTGGACGGAGACATTTTCCATATTTCCTAAGAAGCAAACTCGTCGGAGGCTCGAGCGAGGAATAAAAAGTCGAAATTTCTTGACTTCAAATAAAAGTCATATCTGGCATCTTTCCCCGTGAGTTATTCTTCCATTACCCCCCCCCCCCCGCCCCCGAAATCGCATCGAGATCTCGGAACGACCAGAAAGTGGAACAAACCATCTCGGATGTCGTCCGAGGAGCTCGCGACCACTCGGGGAGAAGATGAATGGCCACGTCGCTGCGGCGCTCCGGTCGCCCAAACACATGTGGCGGATATTGTGGGGGGGGGGGGGGGGGCAAAAATAAAATACAAATAAGGGGAGGAGGTCACGCAGAGGCTACCAGCACATGGAAAAACATTTAGAAAAAGGAAAAAGGATGACAAATTTATAGTTTATAGCTCGCTCGCTCGCTTGCGCTGTGGAAAGTTACGCAGTTGCTCTATGAAAATATTTTTTGTGGCATCCAAATTTGAAAGCGATCTTCATATTTGCTGCTTTTCTCTGTTGTGGTTTTATTCTTGCTTGTGCTTTTATTTTCCATTTTGCTCAGCTGGCCACGAGCAGGTGGGTCACATTGCCTCATCTTTTTTTTTGTTTTTTTTTTTTTGGCTCTTGCTTTTCGCACTCTTTTCTTTCTTCCTGTTCATCACAAATGAGGTTATTTTCCCTTTTCGGCTTTCAGTGATTTTTTAATTTCTTGTTTTTTTAATCGTTGTGTAACCACCGACACCGTCCAACAACCGTCGTCAATATCTTTTGTTTTTGTTTCTTTTTTTTCGACAGAAAGTCTTTTCTCCTGAATTTCTCCCACTTTTTGAAGGAACGAAATCATCAATGGTATATGAAAATATGTGATGCAAATCTTAACAAGATGATACTGTTTCTCCTTGAAGGCAATATTGACATATTTCTTCGCTGCTTTGAAGCTAACCAATGCACTCAGACGTGGGAAATAAAATCATCGATGACGTTGCCCAAACGGGTCGCCGACGTGCATCGAACGGAATCCCGTTAAGGGAACGAAGTCGCAAAGTTAAGAGGAGAAATTCATAACGTTACGAGAACAAAGCGACCGTGTTAAGATGAGTTGCCGCTTTGTTGATTTAGAGACGCGTCAGTATCGGGACAAATCCGACATCGGCGAATCGCGACTTTGCATTCGGCCGCGCGTCGGGTAAACGTCGGAAGTTGTACTTCAATTCCCGGTAAGCGACGCGGCGCTCCCTCCGTTTTTGCCAAGAAAATGTAAAAGCGACGTGTAATGTGCGTCGTTGACGAGCAACTAGTGGCGAGACGCGGGCACTGGAGTGGAATTTGTTCCACCCCCCCACTGACTAACTTTTGCTAGCTGGCTAAATCAAAACATTTGCCGAAGTGTCGGGGGTGAGGCGGAGGACGGCGCGTCTTGTAAAACATGTGCACTTAATATCCAGCTCATAAAACGTGAACAATTCAAAGCTATTTTGGAAATCAGACGGCGAGCGACTAAACGCAGTATTTACGCGTCTGGCGCTTGGATAGCGGTTGTTTTCTCCCGGGGCAGCGAGGGCCCGCTGGGGCACAGGTAACAACTGTCAACGGGCGCTGAAACGGCGGGGGCGCTCCCGCTGGCTTCCCGCCACATGCCTTTTATTGCTTTCCAGTCTTACGTAATGTTCGCAGTCCACGGGTGCAACCAAAGGTTTGCGTCGGCAAAAACCATGGCGCGTCTGAATTTGCACGTAAACAGATTCGAAATCTCGTCCGTCCGCAGGCAGACGCAGGATTGCATCTGCGCTAAATTTCGGTGCGCTTCATTTCACGCCTTGTGAGAGAAATGCGTCGTCGTTGTGGGGCGACACAACTTTTCAAATAAAAGCAACATTTGACTTGATTTACCAAACATCAGCGCCTCAGCAATGGTATGAATTTTATTTATTATACAAGAACTTTAAAAAATCGTACAATGCTTTTATCGATGAGACGCGCCGAGGCCCAGCTAACGGCTGTACGGCAACTCAGTAATGCGTTTGTGTGTTCCACTAACACTTCCGATTGCATCACCCGGAACGTTAGCTTGCGCCTGCACGACAGAAAGCGACAGAGCTACCGAAAGGGCAAAATCCTCTTTTGCACTTGTTGCCAACAGCGCAAACACCCAATTTAGTGGCTGCTCTTTGCGATCTTCGTAAAGCAGGTCCAGAATATTGTCGTAATAACTGTCCTTATCAAATTATGACCTACTTGTCGAAATGCAAAGGACTTCACTTTCAAAATGACCATCATTTTTCTTCATTTAACGTGCACTGATGAATCTCATTTGAGTCAAAAATTTTCCCTCAAACCTTTTGTCGGTGTCAAAATGGACAAGGGGGACTTTTATTTTTATTTTTACTTTTTGAAACAGCGAGAGATGAAAGCAGCATGGCAAGTTTTTTTTAAAAAAAAAGAAAAGAACTGATGAGGAGTTTGTAAAAGCAAATCCATCCCCAAACGACGAGCGCGGCGTGCAGTCAAGTTGATTGAAAAGCTGCAAATTGCAAACGTGAGAATGTGCAGAGGCCTCGTCACGCCAAAGCTCGTAAATCTGCCGCCGTTGTGTTTGCGTTGCGCTGACCCCGCCGCGCCCTTTCCTGGGGGCGCGGCCGTTGTTGATGGACGCGCGCTAGCTCGCGCTCACGTACGCGCAGTCCCGAAACTTTTCCTCTAAACAGATCCTTCTTTTTTTTCTGCTTTCTAGATTATAAACATTTTCTTTGACATGATTGTATTTGTGTATTTATTTATGTATGCAAGCAGGCAGATTATTTTTTTTTTCATTTTTGTTGTTGCATTTTAATTTAGGTTGTTTTGTATTTTGAAATCTAATTTTACTTGTTTTTTTTTTTTTTTTTTTACTTACATTTCCGTTTTATTTGTTTGTTTTTGCACATTTCATGTTTGCATTTTCATTTGTGCTGCATTTCTATTTTTTCCGTTGCTGCACCTTTGTAAGTTTAGGTACTTTGTAAGTATTTTATTTTAAAATACCCATGCAAGTTTTTAAAAGGCTCTATTTCAATTATTTTTGTATTTTAAACATTTGTAATTTTACTTCAATATTTCTATTGTTGTATTTCTCATGTTTTCTACTTGTCACATTTTTATAGTCATTGTATTTTTTTAAATTATTATTCAACAAATATCCACAGTATAACATGAAAAATGTTCACACGGGGGAAACAATGACGCGAAGTTTACTGTGACTAACTGTTTTGTTATTCAGATATGTTTTATGTTTTTGGCTTTATGTCCTTGACGTACTTGACAGACGTCAGCTGCTCAACTGAATGTGAAAAGTTGCTGTTGGGTCCAAATTCTATTTTTGTCTTTTATTGACAAAATGTCATCGAAAGCAGTTGGCGTAAGTTTGAACAGTCAAAATAAAATCTCTGCACTTGAGATAATATACACATATAGTGATGGGGCTGGGGGGGGCCCTTGTGAGGTGGGGTGGCGGTCTTTGTGTTAAAGTGACAAAATGCAATTTGGGGGAAGGTCATGTTGTTTTTTTTCTCATTCATTTCAAGCTACGAGAGAATTTGGAATTAGCCAAATTGTGATCCACTTAAAGAGGGAAAAAAAAAATTTCATTTTACACTACGTGAACTTTTATTCCAGGAAAAGGTTGCATGGAGAGGAAATGCAACTTTTAATATTGAAGATTTTGTTGAGGTTCTCGCATTTTGTTCAAGAAGGCACCGTAATTAGTAGAAAAGATGCTTTTTAACACTTGTGGGACACTGTAACAATCCTAAACTCATAAACCGGCAAAATCAGCAAAATGATATTTCATTTCAAACATTGCTCCTGCCTTGAAATTATTCTTCGTTATTTTCAAAGATAGCATTTAAAGTGGTGTTTTGACATAGTTGCACGATATTTGCACGATATTGCACAAAAATGCACTGAAAACTTTCCAAGTGACGAATTGTACACAGAAACTTCTGGAACGAGTAGAAAAAGGACATTTGCTCCAAAAGGGGATTTTACCCTTTGACCTTCACCTATAGGTCAGAATTTGGCCGCTTATCCTCACAAGGGTTGCGGGAGTGCCAGGGTGCAGACTCCACCCCGAACCGGTCGCCAGCCAATCGCCGGGCACAATATGTTCATGAATATGCATCACATGTCATTGTAAATAGTAGAAAATTCACATTTTTCAAAATTCAACGTTGTCCCCTTTCCTCAAAACTCACAGTAAACAAAAGAAAAAAAATGTTGCAAGAGTAAAAAAGTGATTTTTAATTTCAATTTTGATTTTTCACCTTTTGACTTGAAGGTACATTACTGTAAGTTTAATTGTTTTTTTTTTGTTTGTTTTTTTTTTTCCCCCCCACAAGTTAGTGTGTTGCTGGGACGTGGCGCGTCGTCCCATTTGGACGCACGCTGGATTTGTATTTTCTGTATTGATTTGGTGTACTCATCGTTTTTGGCCTCTCGCCCTCGTGCTATGCGGCGGATGCGAGTGAGGAACGACTGATGTAGTTTTGTTTGGGCGAATAATAACCACGGGGCACGTCTTTCCTGTCGTCGTGAAGCGCGCACAAAGGGTCGCACACCTCCATCGGTCCAAAACGGCGTCCAAATCGACGGGCTGAACATTCCTGCGGGGGTCAAGCCATCCGTCAAATGCGCCGCGTTCTGCTTTCAACGACGCAGGCCGTCGTCGCTTTTTCGGCCGCCAGAACCTCGGAACCGCCGGGGCACCCGCCGTCCCCCTCGCAGCCGAAAGCGGCTCCGTCGTCACTCTTTTTTATTTGTCGTCTCATCCCACTCTCCTTTCTCTCTCTCTCTCTCTCTCTCTCTCTCTCCCTCTGTGGTAGAGTGGCAATAAATCAGCATTTTATTGCCGGAGAATTCCTCTCTCCCGGCAGGGCCGACAGCTCCCCGCCGCGGGGTCCAAACCCGATCCCCTCCCCGTCCTCCGTCGCTGCCTCCATCTGGCCCTGATTGGGCGTGGCCGAAGAGGAGGAGGAGGAGGACGGGCACGCGACATGTTGCCAGCCAGCATGAACGCAAACCCAAAGACGAGGCAAAGACCAGCGTGACGCCCCACGCGGGTCCGGACGGACGACGGAACTTTTCGAGCGCAAGTGATGACAACAACAGAAACAGAAACACTGACAGCCACCAGGGAGAAAAGTTTCGCAATGCGGTCGGAAGCGGGAAATATTTCTTTTTGCCAAATTTGCTTTCCTTCTTTGGTGGAAGCGAGAAGACAAAAGCACCAGTAAAAGCGCATTTCTGGGAGCAAATCGTAGCTTTGCTTTTTAGGAAAGTGCAACGCCAACGTTTGTCTTCTGTGGAGAAATAAATTAGTTGAAGACTGTGCAGCGGAACGTTCGCTTTGGTCGGGTTAGCTAACAGCGCCATCCAAGAACACAAAAGAGCTTCGAGCTTTTCTTTTAGGAAAGCGCCACACCCATATTTCTCTTTTTGTGATGAACAAATGATCTGTTGGGAGAATTTAAACACAATTTAAGACAAAGTGATTGTCTGTTAGATTTTCGAGAAATGAAGCATGTGAGTACAATTTTTCAGGAAAGACTCACACCAATAGTTTGTCTTCCTTTTCGCAAATGAACAATGCCGACAATTTCATATAGACAGCGTCAACGTTTTCTTTCGAGGAAGGTGTGACCCAATTCCATTTTGACCGCCGAACGTCTTTTTAGGGAAGTCCGACATCATTTTTTTTTCCGGACACGGACGTGCAACGGGATAACGTGACGTCTTAAATCTTTTCTTTTTTTCGTCGCTCACCGATTGCTGATTTACAAACGTCGGTTACATCTGTCAAACTAAAACGGTTCAAAGTCCGCCACCGTGTGAAAAGCCAAACATTCAAAGTGGACAAAGAAACAAGTCAAGGCTGCCGTTGAAAACGAAACGTTTGCTGCTGTAAAAAGAGTAAAAACGGCCTGCTCGTGTTTTACACAACATTAGAAGAGGAGTCGCGAGGAAAGCAAATCAATCAAATAAAGTCCCGAGTGTCGCTACACGTCGTCGTCGTCGTGAAGGAGGACTTGGTAAAAATAAAGGGTTAGGGTTTATCAAAGCGGGCTGCCAGAAACACTTTCGATTAAATCTTTACGACGTGTGAAAGGTTAGCGGGCGTGAGCTCGCCTTCGCTAATTCCGTCGTACAGCCGAGACGCGATAATGGCCTCATTTGGAGCCGGGACGCCGACGTTGGCAAGAAACCCGCGAGCTGCTCCGCGGCACATCAAATACTGGACTACATCGTGTCGTACTTTGCCATCCGCACGACCGTGGCTTCATTTACAAAAAGCCGCAATCGTCACACCTTTGGCCTTTGAGATAAACATAATCGGCTGCGCTTTAGAAGGTTTCTACCTTTAGGGTGAGAAAAAAAAAAAAAAATCAAAAGATGCTTGACGGACGACCAGCTAGCTTAACTGTGCTTAAGTGGCTCATATTTCATCCAGAAATGTGATTCCATTTCTCACCCAAATGGAAAGAAATAGATGCCAAGCACTGTTATGAATAAAATGCACCAAAAATGTGGGGGGGAAAAAAATGGGATGTTGGAGGAAAGCAAAGTGCCCACCCAGAGAAAACCCACACAAGCAGCCACGGGGGAGGACGTGCAAGTTCCACACAGGCGGGGCCGGGATTGAACCCCGGTCCGCCGAACTGCACGGCCGGCGCGTTACAGCTCGCAGATTTTTGAGCTCGAGGTGAGATTGTACAATCTCCGCGGCGCGTTAACGGCCGTGGCATTCAACCCGCAAATCTTTTCATTTCAACTCTGCGGCCTAACTGAGACTGGCCAAGAAAAATAAGCAAAAACCGGCAGTCCGATTTGCGTTCATTATTCCACGTCCATTCATCTGCGGGAGGAGACGCGGCGGGGAGGACGGGCGGATAACTCTGAGGAATAACAATAGCGTTAAAAAGCCAGCGCGGCGTATCAATCAATCCCGCTAGCCGTTAACGTCCCTCCGAGGCCGTTCCCGCGGCCCCCGGCCTTTCTTCACGTCCGCCCATCTGTGTTGCGTTGAAAGGCTTCTAATCAACAATCGCCGCATCTGGGCCCGATAATGAATGGCCTTGTTTATCGCTTCGCTCCTGCGCCAGGTGATAAATGCCAGCGACGCCGTCATCTGGATGGGAAATCGGAGGGGGGGGGGGGGCGGGGGATTACTATTCTTTTGAATCTCAAGTTTTCCCGCCCCCTCGAGTCGCAGTGACGATGACGACGACGACGTCGTGGTAATAAATCGGGAGCGGCGCGGCAAATGATTTTATGGAGCAATTGAGTTTGATTGAGTGGGGAAATGACTCCAAATCTTGCAAATATCCAACTGGAGCTACTTTAACACGACAAGATTGGGGTTTGTCTCGACATTACGGGGTGCGTGCTATTCTCTTGTTACTGCATCGAGTATTGCGCTAAACTCATCTGGACTTGATTGCTGTTAAACAAGAGTTAAAACTAAAGTCCATCCATTTTTTTGGTAGCGCTTTAACCTCGTTAGGGTTCGGTCACGGGGTGGCGGTGCCAAACCCAGCTGACTTTGGGCGCCAGGCACAGGAAAAACGTGCAAATTCCGTCCAGTGTTGAACCTTCGACCAAAGCACCGTGAGGAAGGTGTGCTGCTGCCAAAATGCAGCCCCAAAATCATCACACGAGAACCTTTGCCATTTGCACGTTTTACCTCGCAAACTTTCAATACTAACCGCGCTTGAATTTGTGAGTATTTAACACAAGTATCTGTATCTACTGTTTTTGTATCGCGGTGGAATAACAGGGGCTCCGTGTCAGAGCCCTGCGGGATGCCTCAGTGGAATACAGAGACCTAAGCGTCTCTCTCTCTCTCTCTGGTTTCGAACGTCCAATCGGAATCGGACACCATCGTCGATCACGACAGGCTTTCTGATGACTTCCCCACGAGTGATTTGCTGGCAGTTTGCGCTCGTTATGACGCAAACGCGTGCCGGCAACCCACGCCGGCGGCCGAGTCCACAGCGGTCATTCGGGTCTGGCCAGGATTGCGCCATTAACGCTTTTCATCCCTCTTTCTGCTCGTTTTTGCACACACGTACAGCGATCGGCCGTTAAAGGGTTAAGGGAATATTCGGAAGTAGAAAATATTGCTTGTATTTCCGCGGTTGCTAACAACGCGTTTTGCCCGGTGAATGCTGGACGTGAATCATCGAAGCATCACGTTTCTTGCATCCTTTGAAGAATGAAGCAACTTCATTTGGGGGTTGTTTTGCTTTTCTGGGAAAATGTGCTGATTGTGACACTTTGGTATGTTGTCGATGATGAATTATTTTGCTCCGCACCAAAAGGCCTTTCAAAGTTGGCTTCAAAAATGTGATAACTCAAGTCCAGTTATTGTCAGTATTGATGTTTTTATTTGTTGTCTTGGTTGTTGTTCCACTTGAGACGTTTTTTCAAATGTTTCTCATTCTTTTATGATTTTATAAAGGGTGTACTACAGGGTGTTATTTGCACGCACGGTTCTCAAATCACTTTTATGCCAAGTAGCGCCTCCAAAAATATTTGGCTTCATAAAAATAAAATAAAAAATACTGCACTGACTGTCATTAAAATACAGCGGCGTAGCAGGCCCAAGTGTTTAAAAACAAGCCGTTGAAAATTTATTTAAGATGTAATATAATCAAAATCAGAATCAGCTTTAATGGCCAATTTAATGTTATTTATTGGGAGCCATTCTGACATGATCCACTTTGAGCAGTCGACAGCAAAATGCAAAGTCATTGAATTTTTAGGTGAAATACAACTGAAAAGAACTTTGGGGTGTACTCTAGCCATCACTGATCCAGAGCGATAGAATATTTATCATCTATATAATATTTTAAAAAGCGCCTCCTGGTGTAAGGCGTCAGCTATAATGTTGATCAATTTCCCTGCTGAAGTGCTTCGTGATGGTTTTAATTTAAGGCTCAAAAGATGCAGCCCCATCGTGACCCCCCCCCCCCCCCACGCCAGCAGGCTGACGGCGCTCTCGCTAGGTGTCACCGACAGCTGAATTATCCCACAGGCCGCGACGCTTGATTATCAGCGGAGAAGTCATCGGGGGGGGCCGCCTGGTGAACCCCCACCCCCGCTCGGCGGTTGGGTCCGCACCTCCCCCGTGTCGGGCCTCGTCAATACGGGGCGCCTCCTCTTGACAGGTAATCTCAACAATAACAATTACCGCCATTACTGGTGTCATACACGAGTGGCGCCCCCCCGGACAAAAAGACGCCGGCAGGTAACAAGGTAGCTTGGGGGGGGGGGGGGCCCTCTGCCAAGCTATATTGAAATGGAAATTACGATTGAAATTTGAACTTTACCTTCTTGAAGTTAACCACTTGACCCAAAATACAAAAAAAAAAAAAAGATAATGAAGATCATGTGAAACGACTGCCAAAAGAAAAAGTGGCATCAAAAATGTTTGGCTCCAACATGTTGACAAACGTGTAACCCCACACCCGAAAAAGGAGGTAAGAACTCCATCTTTCCATTTCCTGAGCCGCCCATCCTCACAAGGGTCACGAGAGTGCCGGAGGCAAGTCCAGCTCTCATCGGGCTCGAGGTGGGGCACACCCTCAACTGGTCGCCAGCCAATCACAGGGCAGACGGAGATAGACGACAATCACTCTCGCAATCACACCTACGGGCAGTTTAGATGTGGGAGGAAGGGGGGGGAGGGGGGAGCCATGGGGAGGCGGGATTTGAACCTGGATCCTCAGAATTGGGAGGCTATTGTGCTAATCAATCTTTCGTCGTGCCTCCATTGAATGGCCAAATATACATAAATACTATATAATGTACAGCAGCTACTTTCAATTGAAATGTTGATTTATGTTGGAGATAAAAATAAAAGATACATTTTTTTTCTCACCCTATGTAATGGGTCCTCATGAAATTGGAACAAAATGCAGGGAAAAAAAATGGGCAAATAAGAAATGTCTTGAGGTGTGTTTCTTGCAAAAGCTTGGAGTTGGAATCTGAATTGTAGGATTTGAAAATATGATATGAGTATGTAGATATTTTTTCAGCGGCACTTCCTCAACTTTATCTGCCTGGAACCCAAAATAATTTCAGAGGCCATTTGAAGATTTCAAAACATCATGAAAAGACAGCAAAATACGAGTCAATGACATGTCGAATGGAAATCTTTTGATAGATGACATTTTCCTCTCATTTCATTTTTTTTTTTTTTATCGTGAAACGTAATTGTTCAAGCAAATGTTTTGATTTTGATTTCACTTGTAAAAACGCACCACAACATGATGCTTATTCTTTTACTGGGAATTTCCGCTTGAGAAGCAGTTTTGACAAAAGCTGCCACAATAAACTCCATCTATTGATGAGGCAAATCCGATCAGCGGATCTCATCGATTGCGTGCACTTATTTGTTTTATTTATTTTGGAACGAGGCACCTGGAAATCACAGGAGGAATCGCATCAAATCATAAATTCCTTAAAGTGAAGACCCGGGAAGCTCATAAACAACACACAACGACGGAATTTATTGCGCGCATAAACAGCAAATTACTGAGAGAAAATGTGGCGATTTATGATGGACTCGTTAATGTCGTGCACGTCGCGTGCACGCGTTCACTTCGGATTTATAAACAATCTGCTTCGGTTCGGCTCGGCTCGGCTCGGCGCATCCGTGAAGAAAAAGCACGCAAGCGAGGAGACGCGAACTCGCACGGACGGCATCAGAAAGACGTCACCTTCACCCTTTCTCAAAATTAAAACAACGAAAAGAAAAAGAGAGAAAGAAGAAAAAAAAAAAAAGAATCGGGGATCTACTTTGTTGACTCGGCGGAGGAGGACGGCTCGGATGTGTCAAGAGGACCGGAACCACCTGAGTCAGCGTCCTTGTCGCTCATTGTTCGTTTGTTCGTCACGCTGGGAGACCAACTTTTAGGTTTTGGCACGTTTACGCTGCCAATAAATACAGAAATAAAACCTGTTCCATTTGTAAAAAAAAAAAAAAAAAAAAATGTCTTTCATCAAAAAAAAAAAAAAAGATGACGCGTAGCAACACCGGAAATATTATTGTTGAGTTCCATCCACACGACAGAATTCAAATTGGAATTTGAAAGGAGGACTTCAAATCCAGAACAATCACAATTTCCAATTGAAATGATCAATTCTCAAGTGAAATGAGCCCGTCAATAATTTTTTTTCATTACGGTGGGATTTTGTAAAAAATATTAACACCATTAACAATGTCAAGCGGTGAATATGTAAATAGAAAGTGTCATCTAAAAATTCAAATGAAATAAAATAAGAGCGGGCAAGCTATTTTGGAATCGTGGAATCTGCAATTTATTGTGCACTAAAATATACTTCAAGCGAGCAAACTTTCAAATAAAAATTAGGCCACAAAAAACTAACTTCATATTTTTGCAGCCCTTTTAAATGTTGTTTTTCTTTTATGAGCGTCAAAGCAGGGGAAATTGCACGTAAATAAAAACATCCAAAACCACTCACTTATCTGATATTCATTTATTTTTTTTGATAGTACATGTGGCAATAAAAAGGCGGCAATTTGAAGAAGAGAAAATCTACCTAGCAACAGCATTTTCCTGCTCCCCCGCAGGCCCCCAAAAAAAAAAAAAACATTTTGCCGGCAACGTCGGCGTTCTCCTGACCTGAGCCGCTCGTCTTCCTCGGTAGCTCGGCTGGCCGCCGTTTTCCTTCCTTCCCTCCTGCCTGGGACCCTTTTTTTTTTTTTTTTTTAAATCTTACGCATTTCTTTCATTTCAATTTGCCAACGTCCGTCTGTCAGGTGGTCGCCGCCGCGGACCGCTGGCATCTCCGTGGACGATTGCGGCCGGCGCTAACAAAAGGCCGAGGAAAAGTGCAGCGAGGAGGGAGAGGGTGGATAAATGAGCCTTCTGTGTTAACCCCCCCATACGCGACTCTTGAACCAGGCTGCGTTTTGTGTTAAGCAGCACCCTCTCATGACAGATCTGCAGCGGGGTTGGCGGTCAAAGTTGAGGACCGGGTCGTGGAAGGGTTGCGGGGAGGGGGGGGTCTACTCTGCAAACTCTCCACCCGCGTGCCTTCTTTCAACCCCCCCAGTTTCCTGCTGGCCTTACGTCACTCGGCGGCCCGCAAAACAAAGCCCAACGTTTACGTATTTGCTGACCTTTTGCTCGCGCGACATAAGCCAACAATTGACACGCAGACTTGTCGCTAGCTCATGCTAACGTAAGACTTCAATACTTTGCAAGTTATTCGCGTTTGAAAAGCAACAGACAATACCGCAATTTGGATGCGAAGCAAAGCGAAATTTCATCGTTGTTATAGTTTGTCGACAAGTCGCGAGAGAAATGCTTAAAATGTACACAATGACTGATTGGTCAACGTGATTTTTTGGATAGCGTACATTTCTGTACCACAAATCTTCACGCCGCCTTGGATGACAACTTCTGAAAATAGAAAGCCTCGAGATGCCCGACGTCGGAATAACAAATTTGGTGCACGACCCCTGACCTTCAAATGTCAGCGTTAGCCGAGGACAATACCGCAACGCTTCTCAGCTAACTGAGTTAAGGAAGACTGGCCAGAGACATATTTTGCCAACATAATCGTTCAAACTTGTGTGCCAATCACTTCCTTTCCAAATAGACGAGAAATGCGCTAAGTTGCTCCAGAAGGTTTGAACCATTCATTGAGGAAGCGTCAGCGCTCATCTGAAAATGTCCCACCGGCGGACGCAAGCTAGCGACGTCGCTAATATCCAAAACGATAGCGAGTGGCTGCCATCGTCAGTATCGATACATAAATCACCAAAAATATTTTGCAAAAAGGAAAAGTGATCGATAAAAACACTTCACAGGATACACGGAAACACTTTCTTGAGCTCAAAATGAGGTCGTCGTGAAAAATATCACAAATTCTTGTCGTACAGGCTGCTGTTGAGATATCAGTATCAATACTTACAAAAGCTTGGGAATAAATTTAGTCCTTCATCATTCGACATCATCTTACAAACATAATTACGGCAACAAGTTCTCTTACAGTTTCACTTACGCTTACACAAATTACAACAACAACAACAACAAAAACATTGAATAAAGCGAGTGTGTTAAATATAATCACGCCGACGTGTATTCGACTTTTGCTTGACAGTATACGATCCCGAGTCATTTACAATAGAAATGATGCCGCATAAATGAATTTCGGTTGGGCCTTTCGGCTTGCAAATATCACGCAAGCAAGTTGCATTCAAATATTTCACAGTCCGGCTCGCGTCGTTTGCAGTTTGAGGAAAGTATTTGAACTACTTACAGGAGGTAAATGCAAAAAAAAAAAAAAAAAACACGATTCCATCCAAACGAAGGCCGAGACCAACCACATGAAAGCGGGACCGACTTGGACTTGAGGATCAAACAATAAACAGTCCATTAAGTGTGCGGTGGGGGGGGCTCATATCTGGAATGGGAGGGGGGGGGCAGCATAGGAATGATGGGAGTTTATTTAAAGCACAGTGACCCCGTGGCCGATGGCTGCCTCAGTGCAGGGATGAATAAAACTTTAATGGCTCATAAAAAACGGGGAGTGGGGGGGGGGGGGGCCTCGGCCCCCGCATCCCTTTCTGTGCGACTTTGTTGCATTTAGTCTCGCTGGCCAATCACATGGCCGCACTCCTCAAAAACCAGCGTCGGGGAGAGTGTGAGTGATGGAAGGGAGGCACTGTGGGGGGGGGGGGGGGGGGGCTGGAAAGTTTGGGGAAGTACGCCTGTTAGTGTTCAACTTCATAAAGTCTTTTAATACAAACGGCGCTTTTAAACGTGCTTGCGTATGAAATAACGGCACAAACGTTGTTTTGATTGGGGAAAAAAAACAAGAAAAAAGTTGTCGTTTCTAGTGGAAGACGAGTTCGCTCGCCCATCTTTGGTCAGGCCTGACAGCAACCACGTTTAATTTTTTTACTTTTTTTTTTTTTTTAATACCGCCATTGATGAGTATCACCAAGTGTGAGGATTTCTGAATAATTCCTCTCAGAATCGGAATATTTTTCATGATAAAATAAGCCAAATGGATCGCGATATCTGGATTTTAACTGACACACACACAAAAAAAAAAAAAGAATCTCGTGATTCAAACCCAGCAGACAAATCATTTAGCATTTCTAGCATTCGGAATGCAACCCGAAACGAAATAGAAAGATGATCCAAAATGTGAACAACAATCCGAAAATCACACCAACACACACACACACACACACACAAATAATACAAAGAACAATACAGTGGATCATTTCAAATCATCGTTAGCCTTACTGCGGACTCGTCTCAGTCAAATTTCCACAAAACAAGAGAAAACTCAACAAAGACGACGCCGTGAGTCTTGACCGCAATGAGCATTAAGAAGAAACATTTTCGCAAGTTCAAATTTGCTTTGGGAATTTTGCTCTTTGGGTAATTCTGTAGCGGACAACTGCCAGCATCCAAAAACAAAATTATTGAAGAATTTCTCAGGGTGTCAAAGTCCAATTTGTTGCAGGCCACAAAGCAGTTAACGTTTCCCTCACTTTTGGCAAAAAGAGTATTCATGCACAATCGCTTCGATTATGACACGGGCACAAAATATGGATGCATCATTTGTTTTGACATAATCAAGCAAGAAAAACAAATTTATTTAAAAAAAAAAAAAACATTTTGAAATCTTGCAACAGATTGGAGCAAGAAACACAAAGTAGATGCGCACGATTCGCTAAAATGAGGTGGCGGACCAGACCTGGCCCGCGGGTCTCGAGTTTGACACCAGTGGAATATAGCTTGGCTCTTGCGCACGTAGCCAAGTTAGCAATCAGCTAAGGAATTTTTTTTATTTTTTTTCTTCCTGTACGAGTGCTCTCTCCAAGTAAAAAGTGCTATTTTAATGCTATTTTTTTCAAAAGGCAGTTTAGGCAACAACAAAAATTATTTTACAATTTGAATAAAAAAAAAAAAAAAAAAAAAGTGGAGGGAAAATTTTCACTGGCAGGAGACTTAAACGCCAACAAAACTCAGTTCTTGGCTTGACTGCGGCGAAGTCAGCGGCTCAAAAAGCGTCGGAATGCGCAGAACCGGTTCGGGGGCGCTCCAGTAAGGACTTTGCGTCGGGGGGGGCGAAGGACTCGACCCCCGCAGAGCCAGCGAGTCATGGCGGCACTTCTTGCCCTCAATTACACGCAATCATCCCGTCATTTGATCAAAGGTGTGAAAAGCGGCTAACAGCGGAAAGACGAATTCTCCGCACTTGACGGGCCGCCGACGCTTTGGGGCGACGTCCAAACTCTGCGTCGACGTCACCCGGCAAGGCGGGGAAAGTTTTTCGTGTCATCAAAGTGAAAAAAAACACAAAAACGCAACACGGCTCCCTGGCGGCTCGATAACGGCGCTGATACCTTTGAATCAATCGTGAAGGCGGATCCGTCGGCCGCTCGCCAAATCTGAAAGCTTTTCAAACCCGCGTTTGATGCTATCGTGCTACAAAAACATTTATTATATCATCAGAATCAACGATGTCGGTATCCATCCGATCTTACTTCAATCGAGGAGACGCACCGATACTTTATCAGCAAATTAAATCTACAGTCATTATTGCTTATTGATTAATTAAAAGCTTTGAACGATGCGATGATATCACGAATACGTTTTACTTGATTGATTCCAAAAATGGTAGCGATGCAACAGATACCAAAGAAATACACGATACCTTGGAACAATTTTCATCATTAAATCAGTCAGCTGTTTTGTGTGGGCTTTCTTTCTTTCTTTTTTTTTTTTTTTTACAGTAAATAAAACCCACAAACTATGCTATCATTTCTAACATTTGCATTACTGTAATGGCAAAAAGCAGTAGTGTGCGATACTGCGACATTTTGCTATCGATCCCATACGATAAAAATACAAGGACAGGCCTGATACTTTTTAATAATATATGTGCGTGCCATCGCATCGGAATGGCAATGATTTGGGGTGGGGGAGTTGAAAAATTCAAAAAATGAATTGAGAAACGACAAAACTTCCAAGTGCACAGCATTTGTTTTCCTTTCAAGCCCATCGCGGCAGCTCAAGCTCAATTTTGTAATTCAGCGTCTGAAATTCACAAAGTCGTCGCAAGATTGAACGTCCAATTGAACGGCAATTGTTGACTTTGCGAAATCGGCCACTTGAACAACTTCCTCCGGCAGTCGTCAAGCTCGGCCGCCCTTCAGCTGCTTCGCGCAAAACTTTGCGATCGCGGCGTGCGAAAAGTCCGCAAGACGGGTCGGACCGCTACACCCGACCTCTGACCCCGCCGCTCAAACGGCGCAGGCCTGCTCTCGCTCAACCCGAACCAGGGACAGCCAGGGAGGCGCCCGGGCCTTTGTGGGAATAACAATAACCATAACAATAACAACAATAAGACCACGACATTTGTGTTTCATTTGATTTCATTTCGGATTCACGGCCTACATCAACGATGCGCAAAATACGATGAATCTGTAAATAAAGAAATCGAAAAATGAGTCAAAATCAATCTTGTAGAAATCTGAAGTGAACAGTTTTTTTCCTCCCAATTTGAAGTTTCCGCTCATAAAAGATTGGACGACTGACTGCGCCCCAAGGTACACATTGCGGCACCCCAACGTTCTTCTTCTTCTTCTTCTTCTTTTTTTTGAAACGTGATTGATCAAGCAAAATATGCCGATTCATTCATCAGAATTAATTTGTGATTTTAGCCAGAATTTGTTTTCATAACAATTGTTTTGGTGTCCTTTTGGGAGGAAATATAGATTAGCTTGAGGTAATTTACTCTTAAAATAATATAAAGTTCATACTCACACGACCAAAATATTCATAAACACACACTCATGTACACTTGATGACACGCTCATTCACAGTTCCGCTCACAAACGTCCACAATTACACACACACACACACACACACACACACACAAAACTGTGTTGTAAAGGAAAAGTAAGAAAAGGGGCGTGGCCATTCAGCGACATACCCCGTCAAAAAAAAAAAAAATGGTTTGTCTGGAATATGCGCTGGATGAAACACACACAAACAATGTATTGACATTGCATTCACGCACACAAATGCGTCTGACCCCGAACACAACCGGGAAAGTCGAAAAAAGATTTCAGCGGGAATTCGAACCGCCGCAACGGCGGAACATCTTCTCATCCGGCGCAAAAACGTCCGCCGTGACCGCGAAAGCCGCTCGGAGGTCATCGCCGCCCATCGACGCAAACTGAATGTGCGCTTCCTGACGTGAATATGACACACGAGTAGCCGTGAATACACGTTTCCCGAGCTCGCGGACGATAATCGACACGCGCAGACAGACAAGTCGAGGTGAACGCCGGTCGGTCCGATCCAATCCGTCATCAGCAAGCTTGGACGCCAGAGATATGTCATTGGCGCAAGCTCAAAAAGCGTCCGGGAGGGATTTGCATTTGTGGTTCGAATCCCATTTCATTTTAGCACGTTTCTCTCGGGCTCAACAATTTTTGCTGTGATTCTGAAAAAAAAAAAACAAAAAAAACAAAAAAAAAACATTCGAGGTAGCTGAGATCAAAGAACAAGTCGTGTTTCTTTTCAGGGCTCTTCAAATTTCGGGGGCCCTGATGGAAGGAAGAACCGTTTGGACCGTAAAAGACGCAAAGTAGCAAAGCTCAAGAGAAAAATCGTCAGCGCGTTTTCCGACTACTCCGAGTCAAACTTTGGCGAATCTTTTGTCGTCTCTAAAAGCCAAAAGTAGAGTACTGAGCTGAAAGGGCGTCTGAAACTTGCGGTTGATCTGGAGGTGACTCAACACTCAATCCTCCTTTTGCAAAATAAAAGGCTTTTAAAGACTGGCCGAGATGTTTTTCGGGGGATGGATGATTCGGTCTCGGTCAAAACAAGGAGCCGAATGATTGTCAAGGACACTAAAGAGCCTTGCAATAGCCAAGAAAACGTCTCGGGCGTGTCTTTGTTGTTGTACGGGATGGACCCCGGCCGGTGGCAATGGGCCCCTGGGCCCCGGGGCCCCTCGGCTTTGCTTGTGTTTTTCTTCGACACCTGTGTGTGTGTGCGCTATGTGTTCTTTTTTTGTGCAATCACATCATCAAACCAAAGCAAGAATTGCCAAAAAGACAACGTTTATTGTCTCCTTTGCTGCTAACTTTGTGTTTTTTGACTCTTTTTCTTGGCTTTGTACTGCATTCCTGTTCCAGTTACGCTACGTGTCAGCAATGGATCACGACTTCCTCTCCTCGGGATATCTGTCAGTATAATTAAGTCAAAATGAAGACTTTCAGACCTATTTTAATATCGCTTATCCATTAAATCTAACTGTGAGGAATTACTATGTACAGGCTGAGAATCTTTCTCAGTGTGGTAGATTAAAAAAAAAAAAAAAATACCAAACATGTGATCAATCTTCTCACCGGTGTCACGGCGCTCCAAAATTCACATGGGTTATGCTAACCCCCTCACAAAAAAAAATGATATTAAAAAAAAAAAAAAAAAAAAAAAAACTGTGGCCTTGAATTGATGCCCTGAAGGTGTGGAATGTACGCAAAAGAAAGGCAGCGTCAATAAATCGTGCAAAAAAGGAGGAGACATCTTGAAAAACGGAGCTTGGGGAGATTTTCGCCACCTGTTGGACTCGCAACAAATTCACATTCGCAATTGATTGATGGGACGTTTTAGAGAAATGTTAAATATACATTTGCACATGTGCTCGCAGCATTTAGGGAAAAAATAATCAAGCCGGCGCTGTCAGAGGAGGAGGAGGAGGAGGAGGAGGAGAGGAGGAGGAGGAGGAGGAGGGTTTCGTTTTGTTTTTTTTTTGGGGGGGGGGGGGGACGGGACGGGGGGCGGTGATCACGTCATACCTTTGCCGTCCAGATCCCGACGGAGGCGTGACGACGGGTCAACGCTGCCACCACAAACGCCATTAACGCCTGCTCGACGGCCCCGACTTTTCATATTTTGCGGGGAGACACGTCAATGATAGTTGCGACGACGATGATCTAATAATATGTTGATGCTTTTCTTCTCATTTGTCGTCGGGTTGATTTCTTTACGATTCATTTCATCCTGAAGTGTGCAACACTTCCGAGAAACTGAAATGTCTCTTCTTCTTTGTTTTCTCTTTCGAGTGTCGTACGAGAGCAGGCGGACCGACTTTTGGCCAATAAAGCTGATTCTGATTCATGTTCATCTTGAAAAAAGGAGACTTATTGTCAAAAGATGGGTGATTTCTTGTTCTATCAACAGTGATTTATATATTTTCACACGTATAGGAATGTGTGATGAATGGACTGTATTGCGCCATACACATTTAGATATGTAGCTAGCTAACGAGCAAGGTAGACGCAGAAGGATGCGGATGCGCGACTGCAGCGCCGTTTTGCCAAACTTGCGCGCTTGGCAGAGCTCGGAGTGCGACTTAGCTCAGCTGCTTTTGTTTGCAGAACTTTAGTCGTCAGTGGTTGAAACACACCAGAGGTGCGATCGCAGCCCGAGATGTCTCCAGATGCCGTTTAATTAAAATGGCGACACGTCATTCGCAACATTTGACACACACACACACACACACACACATCTGCGTTAGATCCTCGCAGCAAATGCGCAACGTTGACATTTGCGCGCCGCCCGTGTTTTGCTAACGTCGAGGCCTGAGGCGAGCGCAAAGGCCGACGACCTCCACGTGCGTGCGTGCGTCGCCGTCAAAGGTTGATGTCGCGGCCCGAAAGGTGTTCGCTCGCTGACGCCACGCACACCCGTGCAGACGCCTCGGCGGGGGTGCGACCTCGCCCCCGACGCGGGAGTTGACGCTTGTCACGAACGTCAACACGAGCAGGCGTGCAAATGAACGTCGCACAACGGCGCCCGCACCCACCGCGTCGCCTGCGTCTTTGCGCGCTTGCCGAAAGACGCAAACGACGTCGTTCGCCGCAGCTCGGCGGCCGTGTCGGCGGCCATCTGCCGACGTCGTTCGGCGCACGCGCGAGCGGATCAGCGGCTCGTCCGCGCTTCTCCGCTGCAAGGGACGCAGGACGGACCGAGCAATTAACCAAATGAATGCGTACGTCTTTTCGGCCGGGGCGGGGATCACATTGATTTATTGAAGAAATAGTTGAATTGAAAAAATGCATTATTTGTTCTCAGTAGTCTGCCGTCTCGGAAACGAACAGAGAAGAGCGAGTTGACTAAAGAGGCGCCGTTTGGCCAGTCGCTCGGAATGAGTTCGAGTTCGCTGCCTCCGACAGACAACGGGCTCCAAATAGTTTGGCGCAATCGCAGCGAAACGAAAAAAGCTCCCGACTGAGTTCCAGGCCGTGTCGCAAAGCCCGACACGAAACGGGTCAAAATAGCAAAGAAAGCCACAGGGCTCTCATGCAAATGTGGAAGAATGAGGTCACGTTCATTTATTATTTTACGTACATGAATGCAGCTCAACCTTGAAAAGAAAAACCTTGTAAATGTGACATTAGGAGATGTGGGACAACGGCCCAGCCGGCGCCATCGCCTTGACCTCGCTTAGCCTGACAGCTGAGCCACGGACCGACCGACGCCGTTGGCCGGGACAAACTTCATCCTTTGGTGGCGACATCCAGCGACCCCCTCGCTCCTGTTCTCCCCGTTTAGAAATTCAAATTAAAACTAGCGCTTATGCAGTATGGGACGTTAAATGATTGCATATTGAAAATGACAAACTTGAGGCTAAATGGACATTTTCCTGACAGGAAATTGTGTTTCACGTGACCTCAGTAACGTACGTGATGTTATCTGGCTGAGCTGTGACAAAAAAAATTGGTTTTGACTGACAACATTTTCTCACTGTTTAGCATAGATTGAGAGAAACAAAATGAGGGGAAAAAAATTCCTGTATTTAATATAAAACTACAAATGCAAATGGTTACCCGAGGTGGGTGCTAATAGATAGATGCTAACACGTCAGCTGGTTTGAAGATTTTTGAACAGAAATAGCAACTGCTCCATACGGCCAATAACTTCTGAGGGGTTTCTTTTTTTCATGAAGTCATATTTCTGTAGACGGTGATGCAAGTTTAGCGTAAGGAGGACTAAAACAAACCACACAAGGAGGGGGAAAAAGTTGTTGCTTTTTCTATAAGGCAAAGGTGAAAAAAAAAAAATCAGATTTTATTTGAAGGCTACAACATCATCAGCCCTCCCTGTCAAGCGGGCCAACTTCGGAACCCCCTGCTAATCCATATTATCCGCAGAATCAGCACCCCGCTATTTAATTTATCACCTCCAGATTAAAGTCGATGAAATCCAATATTTTCATTGAATGTTTAGATGGCGCGCGGCTCCGGTGATCAATTCCCACGAGCGCCCCCGCTCTGCCGTATCATATTCCTGGCCGCTAATTACATTTGCATAAACGCGTTGGTCTTTTAAGAGAGCGGAGGAACGGGGACGCGCACGTAAGCGTTGATATCAACCCGAGCGTGACCTACGCCACCGGATCAATGAAAAACAAATTGATAACGTCAGGCCGAGCTCATGTGAAAAAGACTCGGCTTTATAATGTGCTGACCTTTGCTTGTTGCGTCTCGCTTGTCATCGTTACCGTCAAGGCAACTCAATAAGTGACGCTTGCTGCTAATACGCCTGAAAACTCCAAATATGCTTAAAATTGATTTTCCCATGTCGCGTACGCCACTTTGTTAGGTACACCTGCACACGTCTAAATCCAATACCCGAACGGCCCGTCCGGCACACACTGGACGCCGGTTTTCAAAGTTTGGGTAAGTACGTGCGCCTTCTTGTAGTTGACGATCCTCTCTTGTGTGCTCGTTTACAACTACAATAATTCATGTTCTAGATTTTATGATAAACTTTTATCAACAAAAAAAAAAAAAAAAAAAAAAAAGGAATTGCAAGGGCCACGTTTTCCCTGTGGGATGTCGCTAAAACGGACCAAACCATCAGCGGGGGGGTGGGGGCTCGAAATCAGCTGCGGTTTTCCTCAGAGGGCCTTTATGACCGTGAAAGCAGAAAAATCACCTCATCGTATTTACACATAAAATTTATGAGCCACTTTTGCAGTCCGGAATCAAGGCCAATGCCTTTTTCAACAATAGTTGAACAATATCTCAACTATTTATCATTTATGATCTGACAATGTGAATTTTAATATTTCAGGAATCATGGAAATTAACACGCAAGATTTGCCTTTCGCGGGCCACATGCAATCATTTGGCGGGCCGGATGTGGCCCCCCGGGCCTTGACTTTGACACCTGTGCTGAATACAGTATCCAACACAAATCAGAATAATTACATTACACAGATGATGACTATTCAATCAGACAATATTTAACCAATAAAATTGATCAAGTTGAATATTTGAATGGGAGATCAGTGAAAAAAGAAGCAAACATGCCCAAAGAAATCGCCGACAGGAAATGTACAGCAACTTCAAAACATTTTTTCAAAATGCTATATTTATGAATGAAAATATACAACGGCCACTCCAATGAAATTGGTTTCCTAACAGTCAACATATTGAAAGACTCAAGATGTGTATTAATTACTTGAATTTTTGATGTCACCGATTTGTACTGAAGCTCCTCAATTAACAGTAAGAGGAGTGAGTTTTTAAAATACAATTAGCAATTACATCGTGGCATTTATTTCATTTTTGTCACCAAGCACAATACAGTAATCCTAAAAAACTACAGGCAAGAATTTATGCAATTTTCTCCGCTGCTAAATATAGTTTGGATTTTTTTTTTAAATGCTATTTTGACACTTTGCTTGGTAAAAATGATGTCATTTGTTTCAAATCCAAAAATATCCAATAAAACTGCTCATAACTGATGACAATAATATATGTACATCGTTAATAATGTTATGAAAGCTTCAGTTGACATACATATCAAAGCGCGTCGCGTCGGTTGCTAAGTGCCTGAGAGAATTGCGAGCGACGACGATGCCTGGGAAACTTTTGCGGCGTTGCGTAGACGTCGCGTGACGCCGATGGAGCGGGCGGCTCGTGGGAAGCGGGTCGCAAACGAGCGAAACGGAAGGCGGCCGCCGTCGGGCCGACTCGGCTTCCCAAAACAATCCATGCGCAATATTTCGCCATGACCCAAAACGCACGTGACCGTCTCTAAACGTTGTAGAAAAGGGAGAAGCTCCACGTACGTTCTTTTTTTCACGTGACCACAAAAACGTGGCGCGATTGTCAAATGAGAAGTGGAACGGCACAAAGAGTGGAAGCGGGCGAGAATAAGGAGTTGAATATTTCGTGTGCGTTTCAGCGACAGAGACTCTCCACGCTTTGCTTTCCGGACACAGGTACGTAACATCGCCGTCGGGCGGAAACCTCGCGTGCCATACGGTATAAACTGCATTGACAGATCCTGTCGGTCTGTCGTCCCCCCCAACAGATTATGAGGCAATTTCAAAGTGCTGGGGGGGGGGGAGGGGGAGGCTTTCGGACAACGTTGGGACTGTCCGGTCCGCGGGAGGCGTGTGGCATGATGTGGCCTCGAGATTGCTTTCGCCCGTTACATGGCAAACGAATCGCTGTCCTGCTTCTGCGGTCGACAACGAAGGGAAGCGTGCTCGCGTGAACTTTTGCTTTTGAAATGAATACAGGAAGTAAGGTCACGTTCTCGTTGACACGGGCAGGCAGACTTTTGGGTCGATGACGCAACCACGCCTGCTGCCGTTGGAGACGTCTTCAAGTTACCCAAATTGGTGGGGAAGTGCCACAGGCGGCACTTTTGCTGATCGCCAAAATCAATCGCCATCTCGCAGGGGCAGATGGAAAGATCGTTTTGGAGGTTTTTAGGGGTTTTCTTCTCCTCGTGCGTGAGTGACATGTGCTGCTTCTTCACTCAGCCGGAGAGTCGTTAACTCATCCGCAGCGGAAATATCTCCTCCGACGTCTTCTTCACCGCTTTGGAATGTTCTCCCGCTCGGCCGCAGACGGCCCCCCCCTCGCCCTCCCCCATCCTCCTCGGCTCTCACGCTGTGAAAAGTGAGCGAAATGATGGAGTCCGACGCGCCGGAGAGAAGAAGACCGCAGGTAGCAATAAGAAGCCCCGTCGGCGAGAGCGCGAATCTGCTTAGAGTGATTGACGAGGACCGACGCGACGTGGCCGCCCGCCGACGGATCGCCCAGCTGGACCGCTTCACTTCCGAGATGTGATTTGATTTTAGCGTTGGGTTTGACGCTTCGCACACAGACGTGATTCACACTCAGCGATGTCATTTGAATATTTGATTCGATCACCGGTTCCAATTTATTCCATTTCATTTTAGTTTTTTATGGTGTAAAGTTATTATTTTTTTAATTGAATTGTCTACATCTTATTTCACTTTTTATTTATTTGTTGCTGTATTTTATGAAAACGAAAATGCAGTTTACTGTCTATTTTTTATTCTACAATTGTATTTAAACATTTCATCTTTTATTTGTGATTTTAGGTTTTTTCATTTTACCATGGTGGATTTTTAAAAACCTCCAATTAGCTACATCCTGCATTCTAATTCGTGGTTTAACTGTTGTACATTTGATTTGTATTTCGTGATTCTTTAGCACATAAATAGAGGGAGCCAATAGTACCACACCACTTTGAGGATTACTGCTGCTATTTTTCCTGTTCAAAATCATATTTCAAACGTGTTTTTGGCCGATTTTTGAGGGGTTGGAACGGATTAATGGCATTTCTATCCACTTCAATGAGGAAATATGATTTGAACTGACTTTGACTCGTGTGCCGAGGCGATATGAAAAACAAAACTTTTAGATTTTGTCAAGACTGGACTTTTTCAAACCATACTTTTGTACTGGCTTTAATGACTCTGCCCTATTTTTTTTGTCAGTGCACAAGAGGCTCCGAAGTAACCCATCATTCAGCCCGGACGACGGTTCACGCCGACATCTCAGTCGAGTCTTTGTCGGTGGTACTTTCCCAGCTGAAATGCTCCCCCCAAGTCAAAAAGGAGTGTTATGCGGAGGAGGGAGGCCTGCGCACGAGGGAGGGAGCAACGCAATTACACATCGTCGCTATCGGCGGCCTCGAAGCGGGCCGTTTGTCAAGCCGGCCCGACGACGTCGGCTCCGTGCGACCGTGACGGCCGACGTCGTTGGCCCGCAAAACGACGACGGGTCCGAGTGGCGAGCGGGCCGGGTTTTGTCGGGCTGCTCGTGAGAGCTCACGTAGCGAGCCAAAAAAAAGGAAAATAGTACTCCGACTACAAATTCCCGACATTGGTAAAAAAAAAAAAAAGTGAGGCCAACGGGTCGTGTCATCTGAAACCCCAGACCTTGCTTGAAGTGGTAAAACGGACTTGAAACACTCGTTTCAAAACCGCAACCATGGTTCGAAACCCAAATTTTCATGCTAACTTGAGGCGTCCGAGCTTTAAAACAATACGACGCGCATGTGTGTCCACAAAATACGAGCAGCAAATTTGCCGCACGGCGGAATTTAAAGACGAGCGCGTCGCCCGGCTCAAAACCCAAATTCCTCTGGCCAGCGTTTGTTTTCTGACGGATTGTGCCCCACGCGGCCGCGGTGTTGCCTGACGGGAGGCGGGCGAGATCCCGTTCTAACCGGCATCGTCGCTCACTCGGGCCTCCGATAACATCGCGCGCGTGCACACGCAGAAGCGTATCGTCGACCTGGGCTCACGCCGCCCGTTCGCCGTCTTTCGAAAGCAACGACGAACTCAAGAGGACGTGGGAGGTTCTGTTTACAGCTCAAGCAGAACGGCTGACCTGACACGAGACTTGAAAACCCGAGTCAGGTTTCCACTCATATTGGGACACATTGGGTCGTGTACTCCATTTTGAAAGATTCCTTTTTGAATTCAAATCTTACTTCCTTTGATTTAAGAGGCTAACCCTGACTAAAATCCATCATTTGAAACCCTTAAATGGTAACCCTACCACCACTTTCGAACCCGAGCCCTTTCCGCCCGACTTTGAACCCTCGATGCAGGTTTGAAGCCCTTGGGCCGAAATGCAACCCTTGTCCTTAGCTCAAAAGCCAAGCTCACCACCCTGACCTTGATGTGAACGCCTAATCCGGAGCCTGAAGACCAAACCCTGTGACCCGAAATCCTTACCTCCCAACCAAAACGTTTCACCCCGGTGCTGGCGGAAACCCCAATTTGTCTTCCCATTTTGAACGGAAGGCACAGAACTGGCGACGTTTGTTGCCTCGTTGTGCGTCCCGCTCCGTCATATTTCCCTCCGGCGCTTTCGGCGGCACGCGCGGTACACCTTTGAGCCAGTCGCCCGCCTCGATCCGGGCTCGTCCCGGCGGCCAAGTAAAGATTGATGTTGCTCATCTCGGGGAATGAATGGCCTCGTAAAAAGCAAAGCACCTCGGCGGACGGGGCGGGCCGGCTTTGCTTCTTCGCTTCTTTATCGTCTTCTTGGTTTCTCACCGTTCATTCGCGCGTCCCCCTTTGCCGCCGTCATCTACGGTGCACGGCGCGTCGTCGCAAACGCATTTCTCCACCGCGCTACTTGCTCCACCCCTCGTTCGGCCTCACTTTTCAAACGTTGCTTTGTACTCTCCGACGGTCTCCTTTCTGCCGCCCTCAATCTCAGCTCGGATGTAAAATGTGTGAGAATACGAGGCCGGAAATGAGAAGAATAAACGGGCTCGCTAGCGTTAGCTAAAAAGCTGTTGTCATCTTTCCCGAACCACATTTTTGTATTTGACTGGAATGACAGTGCCCCGTTTTTCCGTTTTTAGTATCGGATCGTTTAGCCCGGACGACGGTCGGCACCGGCATCTCAGTCTAGTCTTTGTCAGCGGTATTTTGCCATTAAACCCAAAAAAGTCCTGAGCTTTGCCTGTCGGTGTGCCTTAGCACTCAACTCTGCAGTATTTTATTCCCAAAATACATTTGTGCTGCCCTTCATCTCCACTTGGATGTAAAATTGCAAGTGGAGATGAACACAGAGTACAGACATGCTAAGGTGACTTTAGCCTGTTTCTGTGCCTCAACTCTGGACTTTTGCTGTCCTTCGTCTCCTCTCGGATGTAAAACGACCTTGCTGCTAGCAAAGAGAGCAATAAGCACACGCTAATGTACGCTTAGCCTGTTGCTGTCTGTGCCTGAGCCGTGAACGCTGCCATATTCTACTCCACAATCTCCATTGTGCTGCAGTCCTCCCTTTTTTTTAACGCCCTCAGTCTCTTCCCGGATAAAAACGACAGCGTCATTGTAACATTGGAGATTCTTGGGATGGAAATAGCAACAATAAAGGCAAGACACGCGCTCGTGTTATCTTACTGTGTTGCTGCAGGATAATCCTCCACAGTCTCCACAATTTGGTTTTATTTTTGCCCAGAATCTCTTCTGAGACAGTCCTAACGTTTAAGCACACCAAGAAAATATGCTAATATTCACTGACCCTGTTGCTGTGACTGCCTGATGATACTCCACAGTCTCCAATTCGCTGCAGCTGCCCTTCATCTCGCATATCGAATCACTCCATTGACATTTGGAGTACAGAAATGAGTAGAAATGGCAACACTACATATGCATGCAAGCCCTACTTGGTATGTTGCTGTACTTCAGTAATACCGACTCTCCACTTTGCTGCCCTGAGTCTCCACATGGATGCAACTCGAGTAAATAGGGGAGACCCTCATTTTCATGGTTGATTTTGGCCTTACTGGCCGACGCGTTCAACGCGACGCGCTTTCCGCATCAAAGTCCGGACGGGATTCGCTACTTTCACCGCGTCGGGACTTTTTCTTGAGCAGGACTTTGACGTGGCGATCCGTTCAAAATGTCCAATACGGCCGCGCTGTACAGCAAAGACCGATCGGCTCATAATAATATCCGGCTCCGGGCTTTTCCGCCGACGGAACGCCCGGACCGCTTATTTCCCATGGTGCCCTTGGCGGGTCGGTCACAGTGATTGCGCTCGCAGCACATCCTCACTTCATTTCGCATTCTTTAATATTGCATGGAGCTCATTCAGAGGGACTGGGACACACACGTGCAAAAACACACAAGAACACAACGGTACCAGCGTGACTCCCGGGCACGGAGCGCTCTCGAGAGTGTCTTTTAGGATGCAGCGGCGGCTCGTGGATTGATGTGCTTACAACCGCTGTCGGAGTGCCCACGTCCGTGTGTGTGTGTTTATAAATGCGGTACTACATTTCTGGAGGTGCATATTTCCACAGAAAGCCATCGTCAAGTGCATCGCTGCCTTTCTCTACAGCCGTCAATCATACGCATGAAGGCAGGGTCCAGGTTCCGAATCAGTCTTTCGAGACAGGGATCGGGTGCAAAGTCGCGGGTGGGGCTTTCCGTTCAGGGCATCAAACGAGGGTTGAAGTTTTGGGACGGCAGGGTTTTAAATTCACACTTTCAAGCAACGCTTATAGTTTTAAACTAGGGTTCAGGTTTGAAATTGGAGTTTCAAGACAGATCTACGATCTCAAACGAGGCTTAAGGTTTCAAAATAAGGGTGACGGTTTCAAAGTGGGATTTCAGACAAGAGTTCATGTTTTAAATTACAGATTGCCAGTCAGGGCCCGGAGTTAGCTGGAACCTGCAACCCTTGTGAGGATAAGCCTCTTGGAAACGGAATGATTTTTGCTTTCAAGCAAGCGGGAAAACTTCAAAAGAGGATTTCTATTCAGTTTAAGGTTTAGAGTTGGCCTTTCAAACTGGGTTTCAAAATGGCGTTTTTGCTTCAAACAAGGGTTTCAAGTAAGGGTTGAGGTTTGAAAATGGGCTTTCAAGCCAGGAATACTGTTTTGAACAAGGATTCAGGCTTCATGGTAGGATTTCAAGTCAGGTTAGGGTTTCACCTGAGGGCTGTATGGAAGGGGAAGGGCCCAAGGTTTAGGATTTGAAAGTAGGCCTTCAAGACAGATCGAGGGTTTGGGATTTGGTTGGTGATCCAATTTGATCTGATTGGATGAGTTTTGTTAGCTTGCGCCTGCAAAACACAACTCGGAAGCAACGCAACGCAAGCCTTGCCCCCCCACCTCGGATTTCATGACAGTACTTGAACGTGTATTGTGCTTGTGAGAGGAGCTACATGGGGGCGGGGGCATGGGGGGGGGGGATGATAACACCCTGAACGGGATGAAAAATTATATTTGGGGGGAAACTGCTAAATTACTGTCCAAAAATATATGTTTGATGGCAAGGATGGCAAAAAAAAAAAAGGATGCGTTACGATAACGACTGACTGAGGGGAAAGATTAGCGTAGCCCGATGCTAACTCTTCAACAAGTGCACGCAGATTGGAACAAAAGCCTCGAAATAAAAGAACCCAACATTGTCTTTTCTTTTTTTTTCTCTCCATCATTTTCACAAGTTGAGCAGAGTCTGTGCAGCTGTATTGATCCCCCCCGCCACATTCGGGCCGAGGCGCCGGCCGAGAAAATGAAGTCTGGCCCGGAGGTTTATGTCCCGCCGCCGTTCGACGGAAACGTGAGCCGAGGATCGGGCCGGCCTTTTATTGTAAATGCGCTCCCTGTAGATGTTCTCAAAGTGTCTGTTTTCCTGCCGATAGGACGGGAATTAAATATGAAGGCTATCAGTAGAGGGGCAGGAAGACCAGAAACGAGTGCTCAGGGACAGTTTCCCGTTATTGTCATCTATTATCGCCGACAGATAGTCATTCCGGACGTCCATTACGGCGGCGTTGGTGGCAGGCGCGAGGCTTTATTCTTTTTTTTTTATTTGATGACATTTTTTTCTGCAAAAACAGTTAAGCGCGAGAAAGAGCAGCGTTCGGGCCAACTTGGCTGAAACGATTCATAAAGATTCATAATTTACGCAAAAATGAGACAATACGGCGGAGCGGCATCGCAGCCGGGACGCGACTAAATAAACAGCTGCTTTCCACCACATGAAAGTGCACTCAGACGTTTACTGCTTGTCCTGGTCATATTCCTTCTCCATTTCATGACTGGAAGTTCGGCTTTCAAACGGACGGACGGCGTTTGGAATGGGCCTTTTAAAGTCCAGCCAATGTTTCAAATGAGGACTTTGAGTGCTTGAAATCAGGGCTTCAAGTCGAAGTTGTGAACGTACAGTCATTAAGGTAGCCGCTATCAAGACACAACGAAATAGTCAAGACTTCCGCGTGGTGTTGAAAGGGAACGAAAGGGGCCGCTTCGATTGGACAGGATTGAAGTCGGCACAGACGTCCTGTCAGAACAGCAAATTTACCATGTGATGCGCATTTCAAAGAGGGCTTTCGTTCAAGTGCCGGCAGCTTTTATTTATTTATTGGGGGGTTGGGGTCTTGATGTTTCATACATTCAATCGAATGTCTTGGCATGTTACGACTCTTTTGGCTTTTCCAGCCCGTGCGCAGAATCCGGCGGCCAGCAGATGACTAAAGAAGCAGCTGCTTTCCTTTCCTCGCCGTTCCAGTTCGCTCTCTTGTGTACTTGAGCTCTTTGGCTTTTAGTCCTTGGGAAAAGTTGCGAAGCCGCACCCGGCGCCAGGGGAGCCGCGAGGACGCCTTCTGGCCCAGAAGCGCCCGCCGGCTCGCTCCTTTAGCGCCGCTACTAGCTTAGCTTGCCGGAAAGCGTGTGCGTGTGAATGTCGGTTGTAAATGTCAGCCCATTAAATCAACGCGGCGCAGGCGGCGGAGACCGCGAACACGACCACGGTCAATTACGGTGTACTTTATTTACTCACTCGTGGGCGTGGGTGTCAACAGAAGGGAGAGACGTACATTCCTCAAATGCAAATGCTACGGCAGGTCTCAAAGACAAGACACGGGCGTCGGGGTTGAAACGAGGTTTCGGGCTTTCAAAGAAGGTTAAGGGTCTCAAACTCGGGCTGCCTTAAGACACGTTTAGGTTTCAAATTTGGCCTTCCGACTGTGGTTAAGCTTTCAAAGAAGGGTCGAGGTTTTCAAGAAGGTCTCAAGTCACCGTAGCGGGTTTTCAAGTCCGAGTAACAAATTGGGATTTGTAAATCTGGGCCAAGGTTTCAAATTACTGTGATGGGTTCCGAAATAGGATTTCGAACCTCGTGTTGGTTTTAAGATTAGGGTTAGGCTTACAAGCTTGGTTTGGGGTTTCAAGAGTTTTTGTTCAGTATCATGAGTGCGGGGTCATAATCCCACGGTGCCCCCTCATCTTGTTGCTGTCTCAGCGCAAGCGTTAAGAGCCGCACAAAAAGCAGCGCTTCGCCGGCGGGCCCGGTGCCGAGAAGACGCGCAATGCTTGGCCCGCTTCGGACTTTCCCAGGCTGCTTGTGACTCTTCCCTGCGGCGCTGCGGCGGCGGGAGGGAAACTGCGGAAACCGCATCTCGCCCGCCGCCGCCGTCCCGCGGCTCGCCTCGCTCCGAGCTCGCGGCCGAAGCGCTTTCGGCTCTCGACGGGTCGGCCCGGGATCGCCGGGCTGATGGGTTGGTCCAAGGAAAAAAAAAAAAAAAAAAAGTGAAGGCTCGCCTCGGGGGGTGAAGCTGTCGGCACGTTTGGAGGAGACCGCAGAGTCCTCAAGTGTCGTCTGGACCACCTTCGATGGACTGAAAGACGACAGCCGACACGAGTCGCACTCGGGAAAAACGTCAATCATCCGCCACACGGAAACGACGTTTCACCAAAAGGTTTTCAAGCAGGGTAGAAAGTCTGGTACGGGATCTTCAAAGGACACCTTTGACTCAAGACTTGCGGGACTTCCAAATTTAGGTTAGGAACCAGGGGTAAGGTTTGGAATTAAGGTTACAAGTTGCAGTTGGAGTTTCAACTCAAGGTTTCCAGTCCAAATCAGGTTTTCAAGTCTGACTTGGGGCTTTCATTTCAAGGTTGGAAAACACAGTTTGGGTTTGAAGACTGGATGTCTGCACAATTTGTCATCTAGTATCAAACTCAGATTAGCCAGAAAACAGGTCAAGACTCAAGTTGTCGATCCCGGCTGTGAAATGGGGCAATTTTTCATCCGACAGGGGACGGAGGGAAGCCAGAAAACAGCTGGAGACTGTCAAGTGTAACGCTTGTCCTCAAAAGTGACGACGGCGGGGCAATTTTCAACCGAGTCGAGACTCTGGGCAGCGAGGAGGAGGACTGCGGTCAGAGGAACTTATTCCAGGGGCAAAAATGTATTTTTAAAATTTGAATATTACAAAAGAAATGATCATTCTTGATCTTTTTAATATGTAAAAATGGATGTTTCTCATCATTTAGAGGAATTTGGACTTATTTGAAATAATGTGGGTTTATACTTTTAAAACTATGAAAAACACAACAAAGAGTGAGGTTGGAAAAATAGAAATATTATCAGATTTAAAAAACACACTTGATCATTTATAAATTGAAGTACTTTCCAGTGCCGCGTGGAAGTATTGTAGCGTGAGTTTATGCTGCCGCTAGCAGCGGTTTCTGCATGGTGGTGGGGCGCAGAACGGAGAACGGTTTGAATTATGCATCCCCGCCCGCCGTCAGTGACAAACGCGGAGACGAAGTCGTCGTAAATCACAAGCAGCCCGACGCAAAGTGCTTGCTCGGCAGCAGCGGCCTGAAATTTAGTGTTTGCTTCGTCTGCAAACGCCGGAAAACTATTTTGCGTGTGAGCGCGCGTGCGTGGCGGCGTGTTCCCGTAGTGGCGCTCGCCAAAGTTCGCCAATTAGCTGCCGATCAAATTGTAGCACACAAAAGTCATTAGCGGTGGCTTGAGTCTGTTTTGGGGGGAATCTGCCATCCAAATATTTGCACCATCTGCCAGTCGATCCATCCGCAACTCCACAAAGTGCCCGATTGACATCAATCATCCGTCCGTCTGTCAATCATTGACAAAAAGGATCACTCGGCCCGTATACGTCCTCCGCCGATCCATCGTCCATCCGTCAGTTGATCCGTCGCGCAATCCGCCTATCGACCAATCCGTATCTCATCAATCATCCGTCCGTCCATTGCCCAATAATCCGCCCAGCTATCAATTACGTAGCTATCAATGGATTCGAGCAGCCGTCGCTCTTCTTCTGTCCATTTTTTTTTTCCATACGACTGTCATGCGATCAATGCACCTGACCCATTTGGGACGTCACCTGCGTGCCAAAAGATGAGCGTCGGTGCCACCTCGAGAACGCAAACGTCTCCTCACGTTCGCGTATCCGATCAGGACGTCAAGCGTCTGGGACTAAATGAATAAGCTCAGTCGACACGCATCCGCGGATCTTCCCGACTTTGTTCAAATCTTTGCTTCAGCGCCACGCTAATGCCAGCGTTTTTGCCTCGGTAATGGCGTTCCCATCGATCGGCCGCAGATACGTCATTTATGAATCATGGCCGTCTTAAGCGAAGCCATAAAACCTGGCGTGCGTACGTGGCTGTGTGTTTTCGTCCTCGTTGAGATGAGAATGGGGGGGGGGGGGGGGGGATGAGGTTTTTAATTTGCAAAGTATCGTAAGGCCGGGGGGTGGGGGTGGGGGGGGTCCGTAAAAACTCATTTAGTCTGGCAAAGAGAATTTGGACAAAAGTCCTTTCGCAAACGCAAAGCATTTCGCCTCCGAGCCCTCGTACATCACTTCTATGCCTCGGCAAACAAACCCCCTCCCTCCCTCCCTCCCTCCCTCCCTCCTTCCTTCGTCCCGCTCCCTCCACCTCCCTCTTAGGTCATCAGCCAGAGAAACCACAACAAAGGGGGTTTAGGTAGTGGGGGGTGGCATTGGCGCGGTGACCTTGGCTGTGACATCATGTGGCGGCAGAAAGAAATGAAGCCATTAGGCCGAGGCGGCGCTTGCCCATAAATCAGACTCTTTCCAATAAGTTGCCTTAATGGTCATCCATCACCCCCGCCAGCCTGCCCCCGACCGCCTGGGGAATGGCCGCCGGGACCGGGGTGGGGTAATAACGGGAGGGGGAGGGTGCCGAGGGACTGAGTCCAGGTAGACTCTGTGGGGATTGACTCGGGGAGGGAAAACGCAACGGCGGTTCCGGCCCAGAATGAAGGATGAGGTAGAAGATGGAAGGCAAAGTAGTGGAGGGGGGAGGGGCGGGGGGGGGGGGGGGGTCAAAGGCAGGAGAGCCTGCGATGCAAAAACTGGGACTAGGAAAACCAGAACAGGAAATGAGCAATACACAACCTTCTCGCTCAAAAACGGATCCGACTGATCACGGTTCTGTTTCTGTACGTCCTACGCCAGAATCGGCCAAAAACACGGAAGAAATTACACTTGTTAGCGTGGTCTGAGTTGACCCTGGGAGAAGAAAAACGACAAAAGCTGCAAATTCAGGAGACGAAATCTCATTTCACGGGCGGTCTCGCCGTTCTGAAAGATGCAAAACCGGACTGGGGGGGGGGGGGGGGGGGGGGGGGGGGGGGCTTATGAGGTCGGGCCTGATGTATAACAGAAGGCAAACGTGGATTATGACGGGAAAAGACTTGAATTTTCCAACCTGGCGTCCATGCCAGTATACACTTAGTACCCGTTCGCAGAAGAGGGACAGTATCACAATCAAATATTGCGCTGCCGTCGTTACACAACAACATCAAAACTCATTTTCCCTCATCTTTTCCACTCGTTAGCATTTTGGTGGCTTCCAAGCGCAATGACAACATTTTCAAAAATTAACAACACGAGCTCACACTCATCGGTCCAATTCCAGAGAAATTGCCGCAGTTACTCGCGGGAGGAGAAGACGAGAGGAGGGAAGACGGCCCGCTGGAGCCAAACCCGAACGTCCCGGTCGCCAAGCGGGACCGCGGGACCGGCTTCACACGCCGCTGAAAACTTTTTAGGCGAAGCGAGCCGCGACCGCATCCTCCGCGGAAGCGCTGGCAAAGCTTGGCTGGCTCTTTCGTCAGAAAGTAAATTTCATTCAAAATGAAAGCAAAATAAATCAAAAAACTCAATTTAAAAAGTCATCAAACTTATTCTGGTCTTTTAAATGCACTACTTATAAGTCATTATTGGATCCAAAATATTGATGGGAAAATGTAAAAATTGTTTCTGTGATAATCTGCCACGGCTGTAAAGCACTGGCCTCGCAGTTCAGAGGGTAAGGGTTCAAATCCCGGCCCCGCCCCAAAAACACGCTTGCATTCATCGGAGACCGTCCGTCTCCACGTGCCCTGCGATTGGCTGGCGACCGGTTCAGGGTGTGCCCCGCCTCCTGCCCGACGACAACTCGGATGCATCGCTATTGCGACCCTTGTGAGGATGAGCGGCTCAGACAATGGATGGGAGGTTATTTGAATTGTTTTAGTTCTGTTTTTAATTACTTACTAACTTCATAAATTACCAATTATCTAATAAAAACAGATGACCACACATTCAAACTCTAATTCAAGAGCTGCGAGGTCTTGCCCAAGGACATTTTGACAGCGGAACTAGGATTCAAACCACAGACCCTTCAGTCGCCACACGACCGGCTCTACTTTTTGATCCACAGTCGGCCCAGAATAAAGAATGCCGCGCACCCTGCTCTGTGGTACACCTTTTCGACGCTACGCTTTCTTTTCTTGTGAGGCTGAAAAATGACCGAATGATTTTCCACGAACCTCCACTGGGGGGGTTTTAGCCGTCGTACCCAAGACCCCCCCCACCCCACCCCACCCCACCCCAAATTGGCATTACACCTGTAAAAAGAATTTAAAAAAAAAAAGGTTAAAAAGAGCGTTCCAGGTGGGGGCTTCCACTTCAAGTGTGCTGCAAAAGTGCAAATGTGTGAAGATAACACGTGTGTGTGTGTGTTTGTGGGGGGGGGGGGTGTCAGCGGGCCAGCGGGCCAGCGGGCCAGCGGGCCAGCGGGCCAGCGGGCTGTCCAATCTTGGGCTCGGGCCAATTTGCGTCTGTGGCCAACGCTGACGAGAGCTGAAACGTCCGCCAAGGCTTCAGCGCTGGTGGCCGCTGAGATGTCGGATTTCAACACCGACTTCCAGAGGGAGGAAGACGCAACCTTTCATTCATATTTTTAGGGTCCAAGCACAGTGGAGGAAGTTTTTTTTAAATCCATCTTTGCTACATGTTTTTATATCATATTCATTTCTGATTCAAGTTTAGAGATGATGATGATGATGATGACGCACACCTCCGTCCATCCGTCCGTCCGTTGAGAGGTTTCGAGTGCAACGTGGAAAGCACGCGGGTGAGCCACGTGGCCCCCGTCAGCTGGTGCGACGCCGCGCACTCCTGCCGTCGGGCTCATTTGACGTGCGGACCCCCCGACGTGTGTCGGACCCCTCCCGAGCCGCCAAACGCGATTCCCACTTCAAGTTTGTGGAGAAATGCATCGTGGGAGGCATGCCATCAGACATGCGGCCCCGGCCAGCGGCCTCTGTGCAGTGGAAAAACGGGGAAAAGGGGGTTGCGGGGGTCCCCTGTGAAAAAAAGCCACAATGACAGCCGTTCGGTGTGGAATGGTCGCGCTCCCCGGCGAGTAGAAAGGCCACGCCGAGGTTTTTACTGGCTTAGCGCACGTATAAAAAGCTTTGTTTGGCTCAAATGCTTCTTCTTCATCTTCTAACGTAATCTCGCACAAACAAACGGCACTTTCAATGCACTTTATGGAAGGAGGGGAGGGATTTATGGGCACGTTTAGCGACAGCTTGGTGGAATGCTAACATGCTAACCGTCGGTATGCTAACGTGTCGAATGACAACAACCTGGGTAGCGAAAGATAAACATTGATGGGATGCCCTGGAGACAAGTACTATTTTTCATGAGAATTGGGGAACATGCGAGCAATTGCTGTGCTAACGTGCAGGACGATAGCAGCAGCGATAGAGAAAGTGCGGAGGCGGCGTGATAAGGATTTTGACATTGTGAAGTCTGGCATCACTTCAGGTGAAAAGTGCTAAAATGCTAATGTTCTAGCAGTTGGTGTGCTAGCATAGCAAACTGGGTAGCAAGTGCTAGGAAGAACCGGGTTAGAGTTGACATCATCCGGTAGTTGGCTACTACTCAAAATGACAATGAATAAAACCCGCTATGCTATGAATGCTGCCTTATTGCCAAATAGAAACCAAGGCAGAAAAAGCACCAAGTCGCTTGGAAAATGCTAACATGCTAGTCATGCCTATGAAGACAGCAGCAGATTGATAACGTACAGCACGTCATTCCATGTAATGGCTCACTATTTCAAATGAAAATGTTTTTACAATATGGCAAAATCACAACCAGTGCGCGAAAGCAGATTGATGATGATGATGATGATAGTCGGCTATCACTCCAAATGAGAACCAATTCGAGGCTAAGACGCTGGCAGGCACTATGCTAACATTTGGCAAGGAAAAGTAAAACAGCTGCTTGATGAACATTTGACATCTTGTCCTGTTGTGTACTCTTTTGGGGTAATGAGAAGTGATAAAACGCTACCATGACAGCAGTCAGTATGCGAACATCCGGCAAGCCGAGTCAAGATTTTCTATGTATCCCTCTGGATGGCCATGATCTCTAAATATGTAACGTGTACAATCTTGACAATATAGTAGCCCCTATGCTAACACACAGAGAAAACAAAATGCTAACACGCTAAGAGCTAAATGAGGCAGGTGTACCTAATGCTATGTCCCCCAAGCCAGGTTTCGGACGTCGTCGGCGCGCGGCCTTGAAAAGCCCGGCCCCCCTCGGATGGCGACCCCCGCCCGCTCCCCCTTTCTCCAAATGGCTCCATAAATCACTCGTCTAGATGTAATCTGCAGTGTCCAGAATGCGAGGGGCGAGGCCGGCCGGCGTAATGCGAGCGCTCCTCCATTGTCATTCAGCCCAACGCGGCGGCGGCGGCGGCGGCGGCCTGAGCCCCCGATAAGAGCGCGCCATAAATCAGCAGCCGTCGTGCCAACGCTTCGTGGAGAAAAGCACGTGAAAATGGCAGCGGGCCAAGTTGACCTTCGCCAAGTCAACGCCGGCGAGAAGCGGCCGACGCCATTTGGCTCATTTTGTACACCTTGTACTTTGCTAACATGACAAATGGAAAATGATGACAAAAACATCTTCGTATCAACGTTCGGGAATAAATCCGGTGGGTTTTGCAACTCCACTCTATGTCCATCTACGATATCGTTTCTTTTCATCTTTATCTTGCCATTGCGTATCGCAGCTTTGGAGAAAATAGAAAACAATTTGAAGCAATTGTGTATTCACTTGAGAAAAATAGTTTGACTCCTGCTTGATATGCAATAATATGTGTCATCGTAACTATTTTGGATCTTATCGTGAGTGCCATTCATTACTGACGTTATTATTTTTGTTATCAATATGTGTGCTGTTATTTTCTACAGAATTTTTTCACTCTGACATTCAAGCATCTCTGTCAAATATTTCAATGTTTTGATGTTTTTCTTTTTAATTTTATTGATGATGATGTCGATTACTGTTTTATAAATTCTATATATCGTTACACTTTTGGTTTTTTTTTTATTATTATCACGTAGTTGTTCTGTATCCGTATATTGATTAACATTCACGTCTGTGGTCATATTAAAATTGAAGGATATATTTTGCCTTCTTATTTTTCTATAGTATTTTTAAAAATATGTATTTGTGTATAGTATTTCATCTCTACTAGTGTTTGTTTATCAATTGTTATTATGTGCTGCTGATACATACGTATTTGAACAATTAAGACGACCATTTGGAAAAAATAATTCATTTTGACAAGATTTTTTTGAATTTTTATACAAAAATATATAATATTGAAAATGTGAAGGTGTTGATTTTGATGTCAATTTATCATGAATATATATATATATATATATATTTAAAATCGTATAAATGCGACAGTTCATGTTTGAACTCCCGATTTTGGATATTGCGGACGCGGCTCGGGTGAGGCTGTGCAGCAATTCCCAAGCGGAACAGAAGATGTTGAGCGCGCATCCGTCCGGCGGTCCCGCTCCGGAGCGCCCATTGAGCCGGATCCGCCCGCCCGCCCGGCCGGCCTTATTCATATGCTAAAGGCCTCGGCGCACGGGCGCGACCCCTTTGGCCGGGCCCACTGTGAGCGGCGTGTTAACACGTGTAATCCCACATTAACGCCCAGATGAGACGACGTATGCCGCGTCCACCCCCCCCCCCCCTGGGATTAGCCCCGGGGAGCGATGCTCGCAAGACCGCCCCCCCCCTCCCCCTCCCCCGCCAACCTCCTCGCGTCCCCGGAGTTTGACTTTGGGATCAGGGAGGCTGAGAGCGTTTGCCTGCCGGATTTCACCCATTACGTTGAGCAGGTCTGCGGTCGTTTGGCGCCACAAGAGGCGGCGGCTTTGTTTGGATTTGCACGTTCAAAAATAAGCGCGGGAGAAGAAGAAAAATAATACTGAAAATTGCTCCCCAGTTTGCTGTCAGAAGAAGCGACACCTCGCTTTGTTATTGTGGTCATTGTTGGGTTCTGTGTCGCAAGTCGGATGTTCGGGGACGGTCAACGGTGAGGTTGATCGACGCAAAGCGCTGAAACCCGGATTCAGGGTATTTCTCTTCGGAGTTGTGTGGAAAATGGTGGCAGAAATGGGATCCTCATCGGCGGGCTCTCAAGTAGAACGGAAATGGACGACCGGGCCGAGAACCCGACTCTTTGGTGTCATGGTACTACTTTTTCCTGTCCATTCCACCTGTTGCTAGGTTAGCATTCATGGGGCAAAATCATCTCTGCCCCAAAGGCTGCTCAAAAATTTGCAGAAAGCAAACCGCGGAAAATGTCCGTCCGGAAATGTCAGCAACCCACACGTAGACGGACGGGCCGACATCGCGACTCGAGATCCGGTTTAGGTTCTCTCAAGCCGCCATCTCGCTGGTTGGACCGAACCCGAGCATCGCGCGTCGGTCCTCGGGACATCGTTGGCGTCAGCAAATCCCTCGCACGTTGCCGTGGTTTCATCATGTCTCCGTTTGGGGGGGCTTTTTTGTTCTCCCCCAGTCTGAGGCCTCAGCGGCTGGAACATTTTGTACTTTTCAAAGAAAACACAAGCGCGAGAAATGTTTGGTGACGTTGTGGCAAACTTTTTTTTTTTTCATCCGTTCCCAAAATTATGAGTCTGGCCTGGCTCCTTTCAAATCAGCAAATTCCTTCGCCTCCCTTTTGCTATCTGTGAATGTCAATTAGCAGAAAAATGAGGACAATTACAAGAAGGCACAAGAGTTAAAAAAAAAAAAAAAAAAATGGGGAGGAGGAGGTGGACTTGTGACTGGGAAAATAAACACCTCGTCGAACAAATGTGCTCCACTTATCCAGGAAAAAAACTCCTGTGAAGTGGAGCCAGCATTCCGCCTTCCTGCAGATAATTCGGCCCTGAGCATTTTGGGCGTTGAACACCTTCAAGACGCCAGCCGAGACTCCGACGCGTCGCCGTCCTTTGTTCTCGGCGAGCCTCCGACGTCACTTTGGGGGTGAGATCGAGAGGACGAGATCAACATCTCTGCTCAAAGTTGGGCAAAAAGAAATCCACGTAAAGGAAGGCGTCCTGGAGGGGGGGGGCGGGACTGCCAACGCAGAAAGGGATCAGGAAGTCATCTGTTGCTAGGCAGAATTCACGGCGCACAATCAACAACAACAACAACAAAAAAAGCGTTGACTAAAAGGAATATTAAACTGACACGATGTCACGTTCCATAAAAATGGCCCGAATTTCTCTTTGGAGTTGTGCCACGGTGGCAGCCATCTTTATCCTGGCACAATCTGTGGGGGCACAAGCATTAAATAGGGCCCAATCAAAGATTTGGGGCAACCCTCGCTGGAAGTCAACCGACAAAACGCGGAATTTGGGATTTTGGTCTGACTGTGGGCCACGCGAGAACAAAACTGAGGAATTTTCCCTTTTCAGGATTCTTCCACTTTCTTGACTGAATGTTCCCTAAATTGTTCATTGGCGTGTGTGCCAGCAGAGAACTTTACAAACTTTCTGTGTTTTTGGAATATTATATCTGCAGAGCTCCTGTACCGCAAATCTTTCACCGGCTTTGGGGGGCGCAAACGATTGCGCCCCGCAGTTTCCGCCTACCGACAGTCGCTCGCAAACGTGCGTCGTATCCGTCAAAAATATCTATCATCTTCCAAATGGGTGGCGCGTTTCTCTCCCTCGGGGCACAAATGAACGCGCGCCAAGAAGCTCGGGCCGGGCGCGGGCCACGCCGTCGAAGCACGGCGTTAGGGTGCTGTCGACTCGGCGTTTCCTTGGCACCTTTTGGCTTTTTCTCATTTTGACGCTTAGCGTGTGGCGCTCATGTCCAATAACGAGCCTGGCGAGGGGGCAGGGCAGCCAGTAGCGTCATCTTGCAAAATCATACGCTATGCTTGTATTTATTGTTGACCCGCGTTGGGATTTTCATGTCTTCACAAAGCAGACCTTTGTGACTCTTGAGGACATTTTGTTTTTAACGAGAGAATGAAAGTTGAAATTGACACTGAATGATTTCACATTTTTGTGATCATTGTCGATTGCCTTCGAAAAATTTCCCAAAAATTCTGTCAATTTTCAGAAGAACGTTGCAGAAATAGAAACGTCCAAACATTTCGGTCCGCTCGGTTAGCATCGGGCCGCCTTTTAATTGGTCTTCGTTTCCCTCCATTCGGAGCCTAATTAAACACCAGAAAGCCGTCGGAACGAGCGGCCATCTGTCGGCCGGCGTGGATGATGGCGGGCGGGCGGGCGGGCGGGCGGGCGGGCGAGCGGCCACACGCTGCGGCGCTTCTCTGCCAACGAGGTCTCCAAATGGCCCGTACGGGGGGTGTTTGCCCGCAATTCCGCAATTGTTTTCTGTCAACAAGGCAATGTTTCCACGCGCTAACGTTTTACCTTCAACCTTCCAAAAATATCTTTGGCGCTCCATAAATTCACGGCTCTCCACATAACAGTCTCGGAACCTTTTAAGCACGACCAAATCAGACGCGATCTGAGAAATAATGCATTTAATGCGCCGTTTAAATTGCAAGTGAGATCATTTGCCGGGGGGGGGGGGGGGCACTTAGCATAACATTGATTAGCATTAGTCTTAATGAAGCTGAAATGCTGTTAGGGAAGAAAAAAAACAAGGTGTTCTTGCACGGCAATAAAAAATACTGATGACTGGAAAAGTTGACGTAAACCCAAAACACAAAACTTTCAAAACGCTCTCACTGCCTGACTCCTGTCGGTTCGCAGCCATGTTGTTAGTGTAAGCGGCGCGAATTTCTGAAGCCCCTCCCCTAAGACATTCAGTGCCACTGACGGCTTTCGGAGTCGAAAATCCAGGTCAACTCGGAAGCCTGCCAAGGAACGAGTTCCAAAATAGCATCGAGACAATCCCTCCACTTTCCCAACCGCTCATCCTCACGAACCCCAAGTCAAAGACAAATGCTTCCAGACGCCAGCAAAAATAAAAAGCTGCCCTCGTTCTTTTAACCGAGGATCGACCATCAATCACGTGGCAATTCCCAACGCGGCCGAATTCCTCTCATTAAACCCTTTTGGAAAGTTGGGAGCTGAAAATGGCCGGCTTGCACGTCGGAGACATCAATAGTCGTCTGGCGGGAAGGCGGCCGGAGAAGCTCATAAAAACTTCCACTTTACCGTGTTGACTTTCTTCCGATTATGTCCTGGCGTTAGATTTATACCCAGTGCATTTTTTTTTTTTTTTTTTTTTTTTTGGGGGCTCAAATCGAGTAATGAACTTAATTAATGGGCCCCCGCTCGCCCGAGGTCGGCGGGTTTTATTGACCCAAAATGGCGGCGTGCGTTCGACCAGCGCGGTCAGAAAATCTCTAAAAGACACCGGATAACCCCCTGCCGGTCAAAGCCGTCACCGACGCCGGGCGGCGTGAAATGAATTGCTTCCGGAAGCCGAGAAGGGCCCGCGCGTGATGGATGAGGTGGCAATCTCAATCTCCGGCTGGGGAGGAGGCACGCGTGCATTCCTGACCTCCGCCGGGGAAAGCCGTCGTCACCGAGCGCCTTCTCCGTCTGCCTTGCGCGCACCGCAAATGACTCGACGACTTGAAGACATTTTTCCGCCGTGAAGTGAGAAAAGCCGGCGAGACGAGTCCGTCGTTACACGGGCCAAAAAAATGTCAATTCCTCCAAAGAAAAAGGAAACAAAAAGAAAAACCTCATTTTTACATCGCGCTTGTCCTGAGCCTATTCCTGTTGACACAAAGACAAACGCCCTGCTTTGCGTCAAGCGAAAATTTCATCCGTGGCTCTCGTGAGAAGAGCTGCACGGATGCCGATCGTAGTGGAGGACAAACTCGCACACAAAAGGACACAAAATACCACAAGCCGATTGTGATAAGCACTCGTTGAGAAAAATGGCATTTTCGTGGGCTCCGATTGGAAAGAGTCAAAAGGGCACAAATCGGATGGCACCGACATTGAAGTAGCTGAAGTTGCGGAGAAGCTGGAAAAAAGGGGAAGCCAGGTGGACACCAAACAGCCCGAGGGCCAAATTGTGGAAACAAACGCAAAGAACGTCAACTTGGACAAACGTGAGGGTGGACGTGCTTGCGCAGTAGGAGGCGGCGTGGCCCTCGGCCCTCGGCTTTCGGCCCCGACTGAGCACATGTGGCTTTTAGCTTACATCATGACTTCCATTAAGTCATTAAGGCCCCGAGAAGGGGCTGTGGGGTGTTAGTTGGTCACATTGAAGAGTTCATACTTTCTGTCTCCCCGAGTGACAAGACGCTCCGTGCCGCATAATTAGGAAAATTGCTCTTGTAGTAATGCTCTCATTTCTTCCAGCTCGCCGCGACCGGGGCAAAATGCAAGAAGATGTCCCCCGTTAACACCCGGCGCCAAGGCCGGATTGTCACTCATTGGGGGGGACATTTGTGCTCAAAGGCAACATTTTGACTTGGAATGAGGACACAAGCGTCAGACCGTTTGTACAGGTGCCATCAAAAAGTACATCTATATTACATTGGGTATATTTTTTATAAATTGTAGCTATTTTTTTTATCATTTCTTTCAGTTTGATGATAACCCACGGGCCACACTTTGAAGACCCCTGCAATTGGGCCACCAAACGGGTGTAACGAGCCGCGCCGTGGCCCGTTGCCCTCGCCGACCTTGAACATATTTGAGGGGAGCCCTTTGACGGAGCGCCGATCGTCTGAAACTTTTCGGGGGGGGGGGGGGTGTCAATGGTATATGTGAGGAGAGGGGGAAGGACGGAGGATGGGGGAGGGGGGGGGGGCTGGCAATTTGGGAAGAATGAAGGATGGAGAGACGATTGAGGTGCTGAGCTTTCATCTTAACCCAGTCCAAAGTCCGCCCCCCCCCCCCCCCCCCCCCCGACTCCTCTCGCCAAATCCAATTGAAAGCAGATGCAGTCGGGGCCTGGACTGTGCGTCGTGTCAGGTTGTCACAGCCGATTAGACGTCATTCCACATCCAAACGGCGTGGAAGGAAGAAAAACAAAAACGCACCGAGACACGAGACAAGTTCTGGCCCATTTGGACCGGCAGGTGACGCCGACGCCGCGCGACACCGAGACGGCCTGGCGTCGGGGAGGCTCGGGATGGTGCCGAGGCTTCGTCGCAAACACCCCGCCCGCCCGCCCGCCCGCCAAAGAATTTGAATACAAACCCGATAACCATCGATGATATTATCTGTGAGTGGACCCTCCCCTGTTCTTTGTCAGATTGCTCTCCTTGGTCTCGACTACTTTGAAGTAAACCTGCCTTTTGAGACTCTTTAATAGTTCATCAAGTCATTTTGGATTCTCATGTGCACACGTGAGAGGAGTTCATAAATTCATATGTGTTGTCGCAATGTCTTTATGTCTCCAAAGTATTCTCGAGCAATTGACTGTCTGTCGTGGTACCGGAGCGGCTTCAACTGCCGGAGGCAAATTCCGTGCGTGTTTTTGACACATTTGGCAAAATAAAGAGATTGTGATAAGAATTAACAAAATGGATCATAGCCAGGAAAACTGAGAGGACGTAAAGTTGAGCCCTGGGGTATTCCAACAGTAGCGATCGGCTAATTGTTAAGGAGGAAATGATTTTCGCAGTGTTGCAGAATACGGAGGGACGTTGCGCATCCACCGGATAGCAAGGTGTATCTCATCTAATCTTTCGGCCTGTCCCGTTGGGGGTCGCCACAGCGTAACATCTCAGACGAACGTTTGCCACAGTTTTTACAATATGATATCATTCTTTCTAATGACGCCATACATGTGATATGATACGATGAACATAACGTCAAATGCAAATCGATACAAGTGATACGATCACTTGAAATAGAATCCGTTAGGATACAATTCATTCCAAAGACCGTACAATATGATTCGGTCCAACGATGACACAATCCATTCACTCCTATACCGAAGCGATGCATTAAAACACAAATTTGACGTGATGCCACACGGCTAACTTGGATTGCAATAGAATATAAATCCCTCTGACTAGGATACAAGATGCGATGCAGTACAACAATTCGCTCCAGTTCAGTTCTGATCAGATCATTAGTTCACCATTCAATTGACTAAAATATCGATCGTCCAATTATAATTCGATGTGCTAAATAAAACACGGCAGACTGAAGCAACGCGGATGTATTTGGCGCCAGCCGCAACGGGTCTTTTGTCAATCCATTGAGCTCATTCGTTTGGTTTTTTTTTCTTCACGTGACTTTATCCAAGCCTCCAACCAACCGACCACCAAGGCCCCACTTGACCTGGGAGGGGGGCGCAAGATCCAGGTTTGACTGGTCGAAGCAACGCGGACGGCCTCGTCGCAGGTGTCATTAGCCCGTCTCGTAATTGACGGAAGAATTAACGTGTCATTAACGCATAAGCTTAGACTTGGATTTGAAGCGTTTAATGAGGCCATCAGTCAACATGAATAGATGAGTTATCATGCATAATGTGCCAGGTGTCTTTGCCTGTCCCCACAGGTCAATTTCCGAGAGGGGAGAAAAAAAAAAATCACACAGCGGGCCGACGGGTCGAGGGCGAACGGAAGGAGAACGAGTCCGAGCGGGCGTCCACCGGCGCGTCCTCAGCTTAGCATTCGTACGAACGGGACGGCGAAGACGCAGAAATCTGCAGCTCCGTCCGTCTCAAACCTTTGGAGTCTTTCGCCAGCAAAACCACAAGGACGTATGAAAGGGCCTTGAGCTACTTCAGACCAGGAAATCTTGCAGCACGGGGGAAAACGTGAAAAGGCGCAAATACCTTTCCAAGCCTATTTCACAAAATAGTAGATGAAGATGTTTTCCGCCAATCTGTCCGTTTGCTCTCCAAGCATTCAGCTCCTTAAAACTCAGCAAGCAACCCCCACCGATCCCTCAGAGCCGGAGCCTTCCCCTTGTTTACATCGGGGCACAATTAATCTCCCGGAATGCCTCCTCGCCTCGGCTGATTGACGGACTCGGGTTTCAGGATACGCGAGCGGGTCGGAGCTTTCAGAAGCGAGCGATTGCGGCCGGCGAGCGCACCGAGGCGTCTCTGATGTGAAAAGCAGGTATCCATCCAAGCCACATGTCTCCTTCTCCACCCCCCCCCCCCCCACACACACACACACACATACGGTCGCTTAACATTTCCACCCGACGCTTGATGGATGAGACTTTGCAGCTCAGAAGCACATTGTTTTCTTTAGCACAGCAGGCTATTCTGTTTGCGGAGGCCCGGCCAGTGAAATATGGAGAAGATCCATCAGCGGCCTCCGTTAAAGCCTCCCAGATTGATAGCTGCGACCGTCTGATCCCATAAGTCCGACACACCGAGAGAGAACCCAGCTACATAAATCTGCGTGAGCGCTAATGCATGATGAAATTCGGCATGTCGTCCAAAATTCTCCACTGCATTTCAGAGTGTTAGTCTTGGGCTAGCAAGAAAAGCAAAGTGGATGCAGCAAAAACGCCAGGCTAATATTGAAACGTGGCAATGATGCACGTATTAGACGTTGAACCGTCATCAAGAAATGGGAGCGGAGACTGTGGGCGCAGCCGCCGCACAAGCCGGAGTTAGCCCGCGGATTTCGTTTTGATTGCGCCAAAGTTAAAATCCCGGAGGAGACAAAAACAGGAAGCGTTGCAGCAAAATGTTGTTGTCATTTCTCCTCGCGTGTCCTCAAAGTGCTTCCGTGATCTTCGAGCGGAGACTGAGGGCAGCAAGAAAAGGAGAGACTGCGGCTGCTACCGTTAATTGCTGCCATTTATACCCATAGAGCCTCAAACGTTCAAACGATGTGCTAATTTCATATCCGAGGGCAGCGCCAGAGCTGCACGCGTTACGGCAAAGGCGCTGCTGACATGAGCCCAAAATGTGATATTTTCGAGGAGAGATGCGGAGACTGTGGACGCGGCGACACTGACGAAGTTGGTGCCCAACTGAACTTGTGACCCTCCCCTGCTGGTGCTGTGGTGTGAGGCCCGGGGGGGGGGGGGACTGCAATCACAAAGATGATTCACTCCACACACACACACACACACACACACACACAAACGTAGACGCATATGGCGAACGTACTTTGGTTTCCACTCCTTCGCCCGGCAAATGGGAGGATACAGCAAAAATTACAACGGGAGTGCGGAAAGAACATAAACATAAAAAAGTGAAATACATCATCATGTCACACGGCGCCGGGAGGGATGGAAGCTCTCACGGCGTCGACATTCACAATAAGGACAGCAGAACGATACGACGACTGCAATACAGCTCGATATGCAGTCGCACCAAACACGTCTTGACACCATATAGAATTATTTGTCCAAATTATGAAGTCCACATTACGACTGCACGACAATGACAGTATCACAGGAGAACTGGGGGTGGATACCATTGCCGTATAATTGTTTGGGGTGCAGGAATCATCCGAGGTGATGAGGATATCAACCGTATTGCAATGCAGCAAAACATTCAACGGGGACAAAAGAATTTGCCATATCGAAATTTTGAAGGCCAAAAGGCGGCAGCGCAAACGTCACCTCTGAGATTTTGGGAGTTCAACCCAAATTGGGACAAGAGATTTTTAGGATACTTTGACGGATTATGAGACCCAATATTTAGGAGCAGTGACAATATCATGACAGAGTCACAACAAAATGTAAACAAAAAACAAAAAACTTGCAACTAGCTAACTTTAATGTCACAATATTGACAGCGTCCCAATTCAGTGGCAACAAAAGTAATGAATTATATTTTTTTTAAAACGTGGACAAAACTGTTTGGAAATGTTGGCATTGCGTACAAATGCAACGTGATAATATTTCAACATTGAAAGTATCATTATAAACCAACTGGGCCAATTTTTCTCGTTTTTGTTTTTTTTTTTTAACCCAAAAAATGAGCAATTCCAGACTATTTCTTAATGAGAAGCATTTATTTTTTCATTTTATTTTGATCCAGTTCCTGCACTGGAGCTCAATAAATAGTCTGAAAATGTGAGTTTGGCAAATGTACGCACACCCCCACCTCCCCTCCATTAAAGGCGCGTCATCGATCATGTGGCGCATTTGTTGTAAACGAGGCCAAATGAAGTCATGAAGGTAATATTGTCATCAAACTTCAATTAATTAATAGAGCAGGATGAAAATGGCGCAGTTGAAATAACTCACGTTCATACGTTATGTCGAAAGATAGGAAATGCATGCGTGCATGGCGACGTTTAGAAATGATTAGCAATACATTTATCAAACGCAGGCCCCCAAAGCAGCAGCAGCTCAAAATAATCGAGGGACGCTTAATATATTAATTAGCTCTTAAAACGGAAGGAAAATTACTGCACTTTTTCAGTCAGGTTTGTATGCTTTTCTGTGGCTTTTGCTCACAAGAAGCCTTTATTAGCACAATAATAAATAATGTCATAAATCGCATAGCTTTTACGTTTGAAAGTCTAATAATACAATCAGTAATAATACTGTAATAACACACGTGATACCAATGAAGGACAAACTAACCAAATAAAATTATAGCTATTGTTAATGTCTATTAGGATCATCTTTGTGTGTAAAAAAAATAGCTATTTATACAATAAATATGAGTGATTCATCTTTCAAATTTAATGATGCCATAAGCATCATCTGATATGCCACACTGCAATCAATGTTATTAATTAATATCAGAAAGTCTTTTTCCAAGAATAATTATTATTATCTGTACAATAACAGGCCTTACAGGTATTTTATTTTTGTCATCAAAAGTTTCATTTTAAATGAGCTTGATATATAATATTTTACTTGTATGCCATAGTTGGTAAAAGCAATTTATTGAGTAAAATAAATTATTAGCCAAGTCCAAAGATATTTTCAGGATGCGTCATTGGATTGATTTTTTTTTTTTTTTGTACATTTTGATTTATTATTTCAAGCAAGCTAGAAGATAGCTTTTCCTCCTGATGAATGAAGCTTTCCTTTCAAACAATGTCACAAATCATCATCTGGCCTGCGACGCTTGAGCGGCTACGGCGGAGAGAATAATAATAATTAAAATGTGAATTAATTACCAGCGCACAGAATGGTACAAGTTCAATAATTGGGGCATGATTGAAACTTCTAATAATTAGGATTGTGTAATTAATGGGACATTTCATGTGACCCTAATAGTTCAACGTGGTGAATAAAAAGCACTTTTTAATCATTAGAGGAGGAGAGATGAAACATTTGACAAATTACACGACGCCATCTTTTCTTTTCTTTTAGTTTTTTTTTATTTTATTGCCGTTCAATTTCTTTGAACACGACTGATGTCAACAATTTGTTTTTCTGCTTGTAGCTTTCAGTTGGTTTGAGAAAGCAACGCAAAGAAGTTTACTCATAAATGTATAAATGAAAATCGCTAAAAAAAAAAAAAAAAAAAAAAAAGGAAAAGCAAACATACAGCAAAAGAAAGAAGAGGAAGCGGAGGGAGAAGGGAAAAAACGACAAGAGGCGCTTTTAGCATGAAGGAGTGGCAGCGCCCCCTGCTGGTCTTTGGCTGACGGCCCCGGACCCGGACACCGCCCCCCCCCCCCACATACACACCAGCCACGACTATATCAGCGCCAAAGTGACGTCATCTTGCACACTTTTAATTTTTATTACTGTCGTCTTACTTTTTTCTCATCATCAATTGAGTAATTGTCGTACACTTTTTTTGAAAATAACTGCTATATTTTGAATACTTAATAGAAAGCATTATCGGTTAAAAAAAATGATTTTTTTTTTCATTTTTCTTTTTGTTGTTACTTGTTTAATTTTATCATTTATTGCAGTGTCCTAAAAACACCTTTTAGAATTCATTAATAATTTATGGACGTTTAATCTAATTTATTTGATATTTTGCGATGATGATAATGATGATTACATAACCATTGACGGGTGTTGTTTCCTAACAATATCATCGTTATACAAAATGGTTATTATTTCGACTCATTCTTGCATATAAATACTTATACTGCTGCAACTGTTCATCCTACCACTAATACCGCTACCACTAGCACTAATTTAAAAATGTAACGATATTTTGGAGATAAATGATTCATGCATTAAGAAACACATTTATTTTCCTACGATCCGTTATGGTTATGGTTATTTTATAAATTATTTCAATTTATTTTATGCCAACTGCTATATAAATGTGTGTGTGTGCGTATAAATACCACCGCTAGTACTAAAATACTAATAAAGCACGTTTACTAATAATAATGAAAATAAAGGGTCAAAATAATTTGTAATCATAAATGTTTGAATCATTTATATTAACTATTCAAACCAATGTATTGAATTTAATTTTGCATTCTCGTATTTTGAATAGCTCCAGGCACTTCACGTAGGACCGATAACTAAATAATAAACTAAGGATGGATGGAAAAGAGAGAAAGACTGATGATATAATCAGGCAATATTTGAACGCCACTAAAACTGAAATTTGAGTTTGAAAATCAAAATGCGAAAAGAAGCTACTGCAAATGGATTTGCATACAAAAGCTCAGCACGCCCACTCAACAGCCGCCAATTTAGCAACACGGACGTGTCCAATCAAAAGCGAGATGTCACGAGGCCCCGACCCGGGGGCCCCGGTGCCGTCGTTATCCCAGCGAGGGCCGCTCTCTCCGGGTTATCGGCCGTCTGTCGCGACCCCGCCGCCGCCGAGCCTCCGGCGCCAAGGCTGTTGTGTTGTTTCATTATCGCAGTGCTTCACGTAGCGGCGCCATCATGATCCATCAGGCTTAATGAGACCATCCCGCCTGCCGTAAAGGTCAGGCAATTACTGCTACTGCAGTTTTTCCGCCTCTGACACACGCGCGCGCGCGCGCGAGGACCAATCCCCGACGTGAATACGTGGACGGAGAAAGCGCACATAATGGACGCTGCAGCTACAAAGACACTCCAATCGCCTCCGCTAACATTTTGATATCAAATATGCACATGACGTTGCTGATCAGCTGTTAGCATCGATCACTCTGAATAATCGTGCTCCTCGCCAACAATACTGGTCGACAAACGCGAGGGGTTCTATTAGAGCGAAGTTAGAACAACGTTAGCTTGCAATGTTACCGCCAATGTTAGCTTCCAGAGTTATTTTCGACTTTCGGTTCCAAAGTCGCCGCCAACTTTGGGTTCCGTTACTTCTAACTTTAAAGCCAAAGAAGACCAGCAGCAGCTTTCGACATTAAATCCAACATTCCATTCCAAAATTAACAACAATAGCGTCAATATTTTCCCATGATGTTGTCTCCGGCGTTAGCTTCCAATCACAGCACTTCTGACATTTGCTACCAATTCCATTCGCTTCCAAAGTTAACTTCAATGTTAGCTTCTAAAGTTGCCCCCAATATTAGCTTTTCTCGTGGGACCTTACAAGAGGACTTGCCAGGTAAGCCTCCGAAGTAAACTTCCAACATCACAGCTAACATTTGCTTGTGAAGTTAGCTTCCAGCATTATGACCTTACAAGGTTAGCTTCAAAGTTAGTCACTGGAGTGAGCTTCAAATGCAACCTCTAACGTTACAGCTAAAGAAGACTAAAAGTTAGCTTCCAATGTTGACGCAGTTGGCGTTAAATTTAACTTCCTACGTTAGCTACCGACATTTCCTCAAAATTAGAGCTAAGGTCGACAGACCAATGTTAGCCTTGGACATCAGCTTAGTTATTACGTTCAACGTTAGTTGCCAAAATGACCTAAAAAGTTATCATCTGACGTCAGCCTCTGGAAAAAAAACCTTCCAATGTTCGCTTCTTTTTTTTCTTATGAATTTACAAGTTCAGGGTTAGGGTAAGGCGAGTTTTGGGGGTAGCAAACGGTGTGCAGTTATCATGACGAGCCTGGAACCGGATCAGGTCGCCCCCACCTTTGAACTGTGACCTTGTGACATCAGGAGAGTCGTAGCAAAGGTAGCAAAGCATCAAAGAAAAAGCCCATTAGAGGAAACTCTCAGGCAAACATTCTTTCCCATCTGCGCATTTCTTGAGGTTTCCTCTAGTTGACGGCGGCAAAAGCATCTTCAGATGCGCTGGAGAAAGACTGCAACACTTGGCTAACACCAAGTCCTCAATTCAAGAGTTTGCCTTATGCGTACTGACAAAAAAAAAAAAAAAAAACTGTCTCACTAACCCTGTGGAAGGTCGTGATTCATATTTTTACAGGTTGCAAAGCCATGCGTTACGCAGCGGACTCGTCGGCAATCGCAGGTCACGTGCGATAAAATTAGCCGAGTCGTCGTCAGCAGCTGAATTTAGCCGGCACGATGCAGAAATTCTTTGCCGCAAATGTGCACGCGCGTCACCTTCGCTACGTCGACGCTGTGGCGTAACGGTAGCGCCTCTGACTCCACGTCGGAAGGATGCGTGTTCAAATCACGTCAGTGTCAATTTGTTTAAGCTTGATTAAAAAATAAATAAATAAAAGCAGTTACTGGCAATCATATGAATTCAATAGCCGTCAATGGCATTTAGCTTTAGCATCATAGCTAACTTCAATCACTTGCTTTTTTTTTTTTTTTTTAACATAATTTGTACAAATGTTTACATACGACAAGATAGAATTTAGCAATAAAAATAAATTGCAAAAAGCAAAAGAAAAATTGCCTTCTTCCCTCACGCAATAACTTGTCTTCAAGTAGACGGCTTTTTAAAAACGTGAAAAAGCGGCTCAGGCAGCCCGAAGCCATTTTTACGCGTCGGAGCCAGCCAGCGCCGTTACTGTGCTTTAACGGCGGGATTAATGGGGTGGCAAAAGTGGCCATAAATTGATAATATAGCCATTGAACATACTTGGCGGGACAATTAAGATAACACGGCGGGAAACGGCTGCACGCGCCCCCTCACGCGTGCCCTCGGCGTAGCTCGCAATCTGAGGGGCGGGGCGCTTGAGGGTTCGGAAGGATAAAAATTTGCAAGGCGGAAAATTTTAGAGGTTCGCTAGCGTGTAGCGTTAGCGCCAGGGGGGGGTGCCGGCCTCAACACAAGTCAAGTCTAGACCCCAAAATTGTCCGGCTGGAGCATTTCTCTTGCCTGGACGTGGATGCGGATCGAAGTGTTTTTCAGGCCAAATTGACAAAGACATTACTTTGGCGCCATCCGGTGGCATCTTGGTGCCAAGGAACTATGTGGAGGTGAGTTGCATTGTGGACGTTATACAGAAAATAGTGCTTTGCCACCATCATGTAGCATCTTGGTGCTAAGGAACTACGTTGAGGTGAAGTGAGGCATTTCATCGACGTAAAAACATACCGCCTTGGCACCATCTCAGTGCAAAGGCAATATGACAAAGTGATTTGAGTTTTCATACAGAAAAAGGTATTGCTTCGCCGCAGTCTTCTTGTGTTTTGTTGTCTATTGAAGTGAGATGAGGAGTTTCATCGTGACAATTCTTGAGCTATTGATTTCGATAAAGAGTGCATTGCTGCCATTTTGTCCCAGGGAACTATGCGGAGGTGAAATGAGGCGCTTCATTTAGAAGAAAGAACTGCCTTTCCCCCCATCGAGATGCATCTTGGTGCCAAGAAACTATTTCAAAGTAAATTGAGGACCTTCATTGAAAATATTGCTTTGTATTTGCATCCGGTCTGGTGGCCTCTTGATGCCAAGGAACTATGTCGACTTGAGGAGTTTCATTTTGGGAAAAGTAGTGCTTTGCCGCCATCTTGTCAGGTGTGTGAACCTCAAAACCTTTTTTCGGCCTGAGCAAAATTGTCGCAGCCACGTTTGACTTGCAATATGTGCACACGTGAATATATCATTTCATAAGTGGCACCTCCATGTTTGATAACTCCTCACTGTGAATCCATCTGAAACCGATACAGTCGGCACGGTTGCGGCGGGTTCTGGCAGGTACGTCCCGACTCGAGGCCGCGGGGCCAAACGGGCGCGTCGTCGACAAGGCTTCCAAATGTTAAGCGTTGTTTTCGTTTTGGTTTTTTTCTAGCCTTTGAAGCAGCGCTGAGGTCGGAGGTCAAGAGCCGTCGACCGTCAGAGGTCAATCAAGACAAGATGAAATTGAAATTTTAAAAAATAGGAAATGAATGTCTTGATCAAAACAGAAATGAACTCGAGAGAAACGGTCTGTGTCATCATTTTAGTTGAAGATGTATAATGTGAAAGGGTAACCAAATTACTATTTTCAATTTGAATAGTTTAAAGATTCCAAAATAAAATTGAAAAACATGAGGAACAGGTACACTGTACATTTTTTGTCAATAAAAAGATTTCCTTTTAAGAATATGATGAGGAACAATTTCAGAACGATAATAACAGTACAGTGGACTTTTCAAAAACTCAATACGCCATCCAAAATGTATTAAAGTGCAGCTTTGGGAATGACTACGTTATCTTTGCGTAATGCTTATTTTAGTATGTTGAAGTCGTTCAACCCAAATGACATTTTAAACGCTTTTGAACAAAAATAATATAAAACACTTGATCGTTTCTAGAAATCGATATCCAAATATAATTGTTTATTTGTATTGCTGAGCAGAGGAAAAAGACCAATTAATATGGATAGCAAAATGTGCTCATTCCGCAAAGTCAAAGTGTCCAGTTAGACAATTCCGGCGTCCTCTTCATGGTCAAATATATTTCTTTCGCATCGTCTCTACATATATTGGGATATTTTAATGAAGATGCTGCCGGCCAATAAAGGGACAATCTTAACGAGCACGTATGGGGGGGGGGGGGGGGGGCGATAGTAAAACAAAAGGCTTAATGAGAGCGTGAAGAACGACGGCGAGCGCTTCCGTAATGAAGATAAAAAGTGTCGCTCTGACGTCTAACGATGATACATGACACCGCGCTAATTAGCAGCCTTCCCCGCAATTAATAGCTCATAACATATCAACTTTATGCACACTTTCCATACATACTGATGCTGCTCATGGCCTGAGGTTGTTCACATCAATGCAGATTTTTATTTCTATCGTGTTATGACTGCGATTGGGTTCAACCTCCGTACAAAATGAACGGACCTCAGACAAATCCCTGAGGAACGCCACTCAAAATGGCTCATTGTTACGCAGGACGGATGTTGCGCAGATGAACACGGACCAAAAAAAAAAAGGAAAATGCAAAAATGTCTGGACACATTCAAAAATAATTCATTAAAAATAAAATGCAGTAAAAGTGTTTTATTAATGGGTGAAATATATCGTCAGCTAGTCTTTTTTTTATATTCTGTGATTCATTAAATATTTTCTTTTAATTCTGTATTTTTTAAGATTAAAATGTGGTTAGCATTGGACTTTTTTGATGAATTTTGGATTATGCTGTGAGCCAACAAAATAAATCTTATTCTGTGTTTTAGCCAAGATGAGCACATTTTTATTGTTTCATTTGGTAAAGTATAACAAACTCATGCCAGATGTCCATTACACAAGCGTCATCGCCAACAACTGCGCTGGCACGCATATTACACTTACTGTTGAGGGCCATTTTACGGAAGCGTATTACCGCCACAGCAAAAAAAAAAAAAAGGTTGCGTTTCACATAATTATGTGTCACATTTCACATAGTTATGTGAAATGTGTCACAAAATTATGTGTAACATTTCACGTAATTATGTGAATCATTTCACAGAAATAATTATGTGAAACGCGACCTTTTTTTTGGGTGTGGGAGTAATACGCTTCCGTAGCATTTAGAATTTGTAACGTTTCTTCATCAGGTCATTCACACACAGCAAGCTAGCGCAAACTCAAATGAGGCGTTTGCTAGAAAAGCGGCTTTGGATTACAAAGCATATCGCGTTGTGTGTGCGGGTGTCCGTGTGTCGGGCGGACCCTGAATGGCACCTGTCAGCCTGTTGATTAACGAGGCCCTCTGCCCTCCCGAGCCCCCCCCCACCGCCACACCTGTCACTCACAGCAGACGCATTCATCTTGGTCGGCCTCTCGTCGGGTCAGGGACGCTTCCAGTGTGTGTGTGTGTGAGCAATTTGACATTCATGTTCAAAAAAAACGTAAGATAAGAACACCCACAAATGATTAAAAATTCCCATTTTTACACCTCAACAGTTATAATTTGTTGCAAAGTGTGAAGAAAGGCGTTTGCAATGATGTGTGTGTGTGTGTGTGTGTGCGTTGTGCGAGAACAGATGGAGAATGTTGCAAGCGACCAGCTCATAACAACGCAATTGTCCTACGGCCAATCGGAAGCCGCCGCACGGCTGAGAGCCAATCGGAAAAGCCGCGAGCTTAATGAGAGAATAATTTAAAAAAAAAAAGGGACATTCGTCATTCAGTTAGGTCGCTGTCAACACCAAACACACACGCGCACACAAAAGGACAACTGTCGGAATATGCAAAAGGAAGGAAATTGGAAGAAGGAAGTGGAACCTGTGGGGAAAACACCGGAAGACAGAGTCGACATATAAAGGACCAAAAAAAAAAAAAAAGAGGACCGGGTCTCCGATCACACTCCTCACGACACGAAGACCTCAGCCTAGGTGGCGCCATCTCGCCACATCGGGGACGAGAATCAATGGCGAAGCCCAGTCAATTCTGTTCCACCCCGGTCCTCCGGGGGGCAACAGAGGGAATGAAAAAAAAAAGCACACGCACACCCACGCTCGTCAAAATAAAAGCACTGCAAAATAAACTCACTGCGAATCAGTTAAGGGTGTACCCCTCCAAGAACCCCACCCGAAGATGGCTGGGATGGGTTCCGGCACACCCACGAGCCTTGTGAGGATAAGTGGCTCGGAAAATAAAAAGCCATGTCAAATAACTCACAAACTATATTGAAATTGTAACGTGTAACTAGTTAACGGGTGAGGTACAGCTAACACACGTACAGTAGCTAGCATTTCCCACCATGAGCGCTCGCCCCCAATGCAAGTGGACGCCAACGCCCAAAATACATTCAGAAAATCAGAATGGAAAAACTAACAAATTAAATCATCAACTCGTGGTCAAACGATAGTCAACTTTCACCGCAGTTCCATCCGCGTCGCGACTCAGTGACTAGCCAACAACTCCGTAGCAAAGCGGAGGTCGCTCGCTGACTGACAAAAGGTAGCTTTTATTTTTTCACAAGCGCGCCATCTGCTGGCTTTGGAGAGTCAGCGCCCTCATCACTTGGCGGCCAATGCAAGCAAGCAGATTGTAAAAACAAAAATAAATAGCGACGCTAACACAATACCGGGGCACCCGCCTCGAGTGTTTGCTTGCAGTTACGAACTGCCCCAACTGGGCACGTTCTCGATGTCGCTCGCTAGGCCACGCCCCTTAAAGGCACAGCTGTTACTGCGGTGAGACAGTTTGTTCCAACATAGGGTAATAACACTTGATAGAACCAGTGTAAAATGTTACATTCTCTTCTCTCTTCTTTTTTACACAAAACTTCCTCGACCGTGATGGAAACGTCAACTCACTGTTCTGAACGGAAAAGTGCTCCACGGAGGAACCGCCTCCACATTTGCCAGTGGCCGTCCTGATGTCAAGACGCGAGGGGGCTACGTTAGCATTAGCAAGCCACCACACGTTGTTCCGATGAGCCCAGCCGTGTATCCTAGCGTCCCCCCCGCCGCCGCCGCCTCCAGCTCTCGACCGGGCAGGAAAATGATCCCCGCTAAATAATTTATCAAGATAAATGATAATTGCTGCCGTATTTTACGTGCGCCGCACCCATTAATGAGCGCCATCAATTAGCCGCCAACGCAGCTGACAGAAAACGGAGGAGGCGAGCCGGGAGAACCTGAACCGGGAGAACCGGTCTTGGTTTGCAGGCTTTCAAAGACAAAGTGAGAATTATGATATTATCGTACAACAATCAGCAGCACGAAAGGAAAAGTTGACGGTAAATTAGCAGGACAATTGAAAGTAGGGCTGACGACGAGGTTGTTCAACGTTTTGGAAGACTGGAAGTAACGCGTTACATTTACTCAAGTAACATTTTGGATTCATTGTACTTGTCAGAGTAGATTGACTGCACCCCACTTTTAACTTCGATGGACATATCTCGCCCGATATTTCTATTTACTCATTGTCATCGTCGACTTCTGCGTCAGGTCCGGTTGCGCCCATCAAACGCCGTCGCTGGCGTCATTTGACTGCAATTCATCGATCGGACAGCGCGAGGCAGCCACGTGACCGCGGGCCAATCAAAGTTTTACTTTACGGACTACAGAAAAAAAAAAAAAAAAAAGGCAGCTCTTCGAATTTGACAAAACACCCTTGAAGTAAGTCGCAGAAGCTTCCAATCGTTGTTTTGCTAGCGCGAGACCGATTTTACGGTCTTCTAGGAAATAGATGTTGCGCTTTCATCTCTCTCTCACGAACAATAATTAGCGAACGTCGGTGGGGAGGACGTTTGGGCACCTTCTGAGTTATCAAAACAGCACAAAAAATATGCTGTGAATGGCTCACAGACGCTCAATTAATGTTTTTTGCCCCCCTCACTACCCAAAAAAAATGAATAAGTGTGGGGGGGGGGGGGGGGCTCCAATTAGCAAAAATGACTCAATAAGAGAAATTGAATTTTTTTTTTTCAAATCAACGAATAGGGAAATAAGCTGGTGCCAAACGGCGACTCTGTGGGGCTCCACGCTACTGGCCGGTCGTCAATTACAACGCAATACATATTTGTTCAGTCTTCTCTAACAGTTTGATGCAGTTTTTCCCAATGTATTTTCATAAATTTCAATCCCCCAAACTCCATATAACAGATTTCCACTTATGGGTGGGGTGGGAGGGGGTTGTTTTTGGAACGTAGCCGCCCGCAATAAACGTCTTTGGTGATATTGTGTCTTAAATATGCTTCCATCAGTAACATATGCGCACACACACACGAGAGTACAGTAATTGTAGAAGGCCGCCACTTCATCCAATTGTCCCTCCGTCGCTTTCAGACATCAAAGACGGCGGGGGCCGAGGGTTGCGGGCGGGGCCGGGCTCCTCGGAGACCGGCCGATCCGAAGCTGGCGACGGCAACAAACAGCTGCTTCAAACAAAAGACATCTGCATATTTCACAGCGCCGGCTGCAACCTGCCAAAAATCTGGCTCGGGGAGCTCCGGAGCCTCCGCGTAAAGTTTACAAGCCGGGAGCGTTGCAAATGAGCACAAGGAGACGGGACTGGCCAGAACCGGAGCCCGAAATTTGGGGCCGGCGGGTGTGCGTGTCTTCTGAGGGGTCAAGGGGCAAGCTCCTCTTTTCACAACACAGCGCCATCTCCTGGGGCCGGCAGGTCACCGCCCCGCATGCCCCCACATACTAAATAAAGGACCGTAACTCCGAAATAAAGTTCTCTGGTGGGTCACTGCCGAAATTCAGCCCCAGTGCAAGCTGATCGGAACGCCGACATTTTCACCTCCTGTCCTGTAGGAGGCGTGCGTCCACGTCAAGCAGAGTGAAACAACAAAAATAGCCGCAAACGAGATGGTAAAGCCGAACTAAGTGTCTGACGAATGAAATTGGGATTTTGCTTCCAACAAGGAGACCAAAAACTCTTCTTTTTTTGTTACTTAGCAGCCTCACAGAGTTAAAAAAAAAAAAAAAAAAAAAAATCAAATAAAAGTTTACCTTGTTAAAAACAATTTTCAAAAATGAACGTCGCGAGGTTGCAGGCTTCGTCTGTGGAGCGAACGCAGCGACGACGGGGGAGCGATGTAATTACATCAAACACGGCGAGCGGCGCAGGTGCTAATATATGCTAATGAGTCATTTCCCGGGCTCCACAATCTGGACGCCAACGTATTGAAAGAGAAAAGCAGCAAAACAAGGCCAGCAGCACTTTTCCTTTTTTTTTTTTTTTTTTTTTTTTAAACACATGCACGCGCTCGCGGTGAACGGCTGTAAACATTTTACAAATGCTAATCAGATAACCGGCGGAGGCCCTTCGGCGTACACTTGTTTACAACGTTTCCACGTTTAAATTGTAATCCCGCTCTCGTGAGATTCAATCACGTCCTTGATAGGCGCAATTCAATTGAAGAAGGGAAAGGAGGAACGCTCATTGCTTTTTATATTCACAATACATATTCATTTAGGCTTTTTTTTTAAATATATATATATATATCTATATGTATATGTTTATCATTTCACTGAAATTTGCTTTTGGAGATTAAATTTACTATAATAAATAACCTAAAAATGGTTTCTGTTCCTTTCTCAATTAAATAAATGTAAATTACATTTTGAAGGAAAATTAAAATTATCATAATAAATACAAAAAAATGAAAATGGAAAAAAATTAATTGAAAATTTTAAATTTACCTTTGGGGACTAACCTAAAAATGGAAAATTTGAAAATGCATAAAAGATTTTTAGAAAAGTATAACAACAAATCTTTTTATCCATTTTCTTTAGGAAAAAGGAAATTGCATATATTTTAGATTTTGCATAATAAATACAGGAAAGGGATCAACACTGAACAGAAAAATGTCTTCCTATTCTAATCATAATATCATAAAAAATGTAATCTCTAAGGCGCATAAAAGGAACAGGAAAAATGTGCTTTTCTAATGTTTCGTTTGGGTATATTTCATTGCAATGAGAGAAAAGATGTGGACTGCGCGGTCCACTCAAGTCAGCAAATACGGTACGCGTCGCTTTGCCCCGTAAAAGGACCCGGGGACGGATGTTGTCGTCGTGGTAACAAGAAGACTTCCAGCATCACACGCGGAACCTGCCGGAGAGCGGACGGCGACGTGTGTCGTATGCCGCCGGGATAAAAGCCAGCGTGGGCTCCTCCTTCAAAGACCACGCATGGAAATATCAACATCGGCCACTGGAGCCAAATTAACATCAAACGCAGCCTGGGCAGGGCGCTCGCGGATGGGATGGGATGGGGGGGTCGGTTGTGTGTCTGTGTGTGTGTGGGGGGGGGGGGCGGGGGGGGGGGTTACGTTCGTACATGAAAATGTGTTCATGTTCCTCATCACAACGCCTAATTTATTTTCTCCCACTTTGACCGCGTGAGCCAATTTGGATGTCGTTGATGTCCTTTGCAGGTCACTCCTACTGTAAATAAATATTTGTACTGTACAAAATGTGGATGCAAATGAGCCTTTTGATGTTTTTCCTCATTTGGGCGTTTGCGTGTAAGAAAAGCGTGCGCGCACACACATCAGCGTCGACTCAATTGCCGGCATTGCAATACCAAGACGGGGGCCTGACGGGAGGAGTCTGATGATAAATAATAACACACGGCTGCCTTGAGATATGAATGACGTGACAATTACGAGCCTTTGTTAGATTTTTTTTTTCTTCTTCAAAAAACGCTTCGAGCTGTTCATTGCCACTCCTGCTTGAAGTTTAATGTCAAAGTAAACATCAAACACAGAGAATTACGCATACATTTAAAACAACCAAACTGCTAACTTAATGCTAAGCCAACAGATAAGGGAATAGACAGGGTAACTATTTCGCGGCGTAATAAACCTTTAACGACAGAGCAACACGTGTAATACCTCGACTACTACTCCTACTAATAAAAGGCCGGACGACCGGAGGTTCATCTTACGTGATCGAATGCATGAAAAGCAATGGAGCAAAGCGGGTGGTAGAAATGAAAACCAGGTGACTATAAATCATAGCTCCTGATGTCACGTAGCAGCGTTAGCGCTCACCTGGCATCTTTCATCCTCCTCAGCTGCCGACTCTCCCGAGAGGAGGTCACGCGCCGCTGCCATCTGGCCCACTTTCTGTCATCATTAACCCAGAAGGGGGGGCGCACACCACGACTGGAGTACATTCGCCCACCTGAGCAGAAGGGAAAACAATAGAAAGAGAAGAAGGACGACAGTGTTTTTCAATTTGACGTGGAAAACAGACGGGCTACATATTTCAAAGTATGAATGAACTGGGCAATCGATCTGTTTTACAAAAAAAAAAAAAAAAAATCACAAGATCGCCCACCCCAGGATCCCCCAAAAAAATAGTGAAATGTTGCTCGCTGTAATGGAGTAAAGAGTAATACTCAAGTACATTGCCGTGAAAAGCTATTGGCCCCCTTCTGTTGGGGTCGCTTTAAAGTTACCCGGACCTGTGTGAAAAAGTAATTGCCCCCATTGTTCGTTTTCACAGATCACACCCACGCCAGACTTGTTGAATCGCTAGGATAAAATCATCAAGTCAGACAAAAAAATAACAATAATAATAAAATCAAAAAAAGCTGCAACAAAACCACACAATCCAAAGTCATTCAAGGACAGTCATGAAATAAACGCGTTCAGATTCTGACGAACCATTGGGAGCGCCATTAACCTCAAATCCAGAAAAGAGGAACCGGTTGTGAACTTTTCCAGGAGGAAACCCTCCCAAACCCCGACGAAGGAGATTGTCCCCCTTTTCGCGTTTACCCTCAAACATAAACAAAGTATAAAAACGACTTGAAGTCAATATCAACGAGTCAGTGTAACACATTACTCGACAACGTGGGGGAAAAAACGGCGCCCGCGCTCGTGTCCGGCATCCAAAGTGCCAGCCACGCTTTTGCACATTCAGATAAATATGACGTGACTGCCGCTCCGTGTGGGAATTTTACTGGCTTTCCTCCCCAAGCAAATGAAGGAGGTGTGGATGGGGGGGGGGGGGGGGGGGGGCTGAATATTTGCTCAGATGAACACTCGCCGGGACATTTATCGTCAGCTGTGCTAGCATAAAGACAACAAAAATGGCGTCTGGCATCTGACGTTGTTTTGTTCTCGAGTCGCGGTACGGCCCGCTAGCGATTAGTAGACAACGCGTGTTTTGATGAATGAAAAAGTAAAACTTCTTTTCACCATTTTTTTTTTCATTAAAAATGAAAATGTGAGACATCTCATAACATTCACCTCTTACATTTGAACTTCTGCTCACCATTTCCCGTCCGACGCGAGCCAACTTTTTCGATTCGGTATCAGACGGTACAGAAATGTAAATGAACAACATTGATTCCAAAAGGAGGGTGAAGCTACTTCAAATCATAAAAAATACTTGATAGCTGGCAAGATTCAACTTTCTTCATTTGAATGTTTTATTCGACGGAGGATCGCAGCCAATTGTGAACGCAGAGAGGCAGACCTTGTGGACCTCGCTCGGAATATTTCTGACGCGGCGGGGCCACCCCGTCCCCCCCGTCCCCCGACCCCACCTCCCCTCGTCTTTTTCGGTCGCCGCTTCCCTTCGGCTCTTCCCCCCCCCCCCACGCGAGCGAAACGGCCGGCGGGATTCCGTCTGACGGGGACTCTGGGGAAGAGGCGGCCGCCGGCTTCTTACGCTTCCAACGCAAGACGGTTCAAATCCCAGCCCGGAGAGCGAGTGGGTACCCCCCGCCTATATCGACACAACATATACTTTAATATTTCATATCACTTTCCAGATATCAACTTATTAAAACACACTTAAACTTAGTAAAGACAAAAAAATTACACATCTCAATATTTACAGTGCAGGCAGTGAGGCCTTCCATGAAATTACATTACAGGATTACATTTGCATAGAGCTGCGACAAGATGGCTTCAAAGCACTACTTTTGTCCAAATGAAGCTCCTCCGCCCACTTTGAAATAGTTTGTTGGCAATAAGAGGCCACAGGATGATGGAAAAGCACTAACTACTTTTGTCGAAATAAAGCTCCATCGCGTAGTTCCACATAGATGAGACATGGCGCTAAAATTAATACTTTTATTGCTTCAGTCTGAGTCCAAACACAGCAAGTAGGTGAGTTTACGACACACCAAAACCAACCGGCAAGCGTCACTGGGCTGCATTCCTTCGCGTCTTAAGACTCTCACTTCTTCACCGTTCCCCAAAATAAGACTTAAAGTAGGCAAGATGGGGTTTTGCTTGGTTGTTTTAAAACTTGGCTGTAAAACTGAAACATACTTTTAAATACCCAAATATTCAAGCAAACAACATCATTTAAAATTGCGGACCTTGTGTGCCTCCTCTTCTTCTTCTTCTTCATGAGGCTGCATCCATTCCAGTTGAGCTCAGTGCTGCCTGGCATCTTGTGGCCCACTGTGGTACTACACCTAGGGCCCCATTCGTCTCTCTAAATTGGGACTTGCTTTTTCTTTTTCTTTTGTTTTCCAACGAACACGGAAACGTTTTGTCTTCGTAACGTAAATGGCGGGTTTTATTATTCATCTTCGACATAGCGGGGACGTCGCGTGGAGGAGTTAACTGCAATCTATGCGGCTGTTGACCAGGTGAAAGCTCCGAGATGCGTTGCCGCTGGCGTCCTTTTTGCCAGCTTCTTTCTCGTCATCACAGCGAACTGGCGTCCACCCAACACGTCCCCGTCCTCGTTCCCGCCTTCCACCTGCCGCGATCCCTCGACGACGCCGTCCCAACGTTTCCCCGTCATAAACGCCGGCAGCTGCTTGGGCAGGCAGCCACGCGTTCTTGACTTTTTTGGGTTTTTTTTTTTTTTTTTGGGGGGGGGGTGCCGCAAAACCCGCCCACCGTTAAGACATTTTGCACAATTAGCTCCTTAATTGCCTCGAAAACAAGCCAGGCGTCACCGACGAATGGAAGGCGTGCAACTTGGGGCTTGGAGCTTCCGGAAAAGGACCAAAATCAGCCGAGGCTTCAAAGTAAAATAAAATCAGTGCGAAGCCAACAAACATTATTGGAGAACTAATGAGGAGACGCCCCCTAAAAGGGTTCAGTTGGCGTGACTGCTGCACCAAATGATGTTCAATGGGGAAAAAAAAATTAAAAATAAAAAAACCACAATTTTGAATATATTCATATGCATTTTATATTTTTTTTTTTAGAACTTCAGTAATGAACAAATTGTTCCTTTAGAATTTATTTCATGAGTCTCAGCGCTTATCTGTTCATTAGAAATGATTTTTTTTTTCAAAGTACTGTATTTTCAGATACAGTATATATTTTTAAATTCACGTCGGATTATTTGTAGTCGTTTTAAAAACAAATGTCATTGTTCGACGGGTTACAAAATTGCATTTAACTTGTGGATTATTTTTTTCTCCAAATGAGATTTCATTTGTTGAATCCATAAAATAAATGATCAAAATGAAAGTGAGTTTTTGCGCGTGTTGTCAACAAACGTCTTGACTTATTTTGGTCAAATAAATCGAGTTGTGTGCTTTTTTTTTGTTTGTTTGTTTTTTTTTTTCCCCCCCCCAGCCCTTCAGCCAAACGAGGGAAGCGACTCAGAAGACGCAGGATGCAAGCACCATCTAGTGCTCTCATTACGAAACAGCTGTCGACCGGGGACTGCAACAAAAGGCCCCGATTGTTCATCTCTTTTGTCAAGGCTTTTATTTCAGCCATCCATCCATCCATCCATCCATCCATGTTCTTAGCCGCTTAACCTCACAAGGGTCGCTGGAGTGCCGGAGCCTATCCCAGCTGTCAACGAGCAGGAGGTGGGGTACACCCTCAACTGGTCGCCAGACAACAGCCGCGCTCCCCATCATTTTGATGTCGGAGTGGCCAATTCGTGGTGCATATTTTTGGGGGGTGTGGGAGGAAACCGGAGTGCCCACCCGGAGAAAAGCCACGCAGGAACAGGGGAGAAGACGGGCGGGCCGGGATTCGAACCCCGGTCCTCAGAACTGTGAGGCCACCGCTTCTATTTCAACGCCACACAAACGTCTTTTCTGTCCTAAATGGCTCGATCGCGATCGAATGAAGTCTCCGCTAATCTGTTCAGTTGCCACATATCGAGCAGTTTCCCCGTTACAAGTGACTTTACAAGCGCCATATACTATAATATTTCATTCCATTTTCAAAAGCCGTTTATCTCCACAAGGGTCGCGGGAATGCTGGACATTTTTGAATGAATAATATACATTTTAATGACAGATTTTCATCTCCTGCTTGCGAAGGCTGCCAGGCTTCCGTCTGACGTCACAAACAAAAATGGCAGCGCGCGAGGAGTCGCTCAACTGAAGGCGAAAACACAAAATTTCAAATCAAATCAAAGTGTTGTGGCTCGATTGAAGAATGCGGAGTGGAGGGGGCGTCACTCCCGCCGGTGTCAGCAGTCATGTCCCAACCGAAGACGCGCTCAATTGTTTCTGGTTCGTCGCCGAAGACTCCGCGTGGCCCGTCCAAACTTTGTCACGGAAAAAGTCAGGACCACGTCTCGGACAAGAAGGACGTCGACGTGTCGGCGGCGACCGCCAGTAAAGGTGAAACATGTACGACGGCGCCATTGCGTGATTGTGTCGTTGTCTTGTTTTGTTTTGTTTTGTTTTGTTTTCGCGTGCGCACCTGAAGAAAAGCAGGTGGGGGGGGGGTCATTTAACAACAACAACAACAACAAAAAAAGACTTATCGGAGAATGCATGACATTTTTGTGCTAAAGTTCACATTCAACTAAATCTAGTGAACTTATTCTGTTCCCTCTTTGCACATAATTTCCACTTTTCCACCAGCAGCATTAAAAATCAGTGTTAAGGAATCATCCTGACGCAACTGGGAAAAAAGCTGAAAACAAAATGAATAATTACGATATTATTATTATTATTATAATACTTTGGCCAGCGTTGCAGTTGACGTTTGTACACGCTACATGACTTTCATCTCGTGTATTTTGTGTCGGCGCTCGCCGCAAAGAGCTGCAGAGTCCTCAGTGCCGAGGCTCCGGCAGACCTTTCGGACTCAGCCACGCGGACTCTCCCGGTGACGTGGATCCTTCTCAAGACATCGTCTGGGATTCCAGGTCACCCACTAACACCGGTGAATTCACAAAGCAACACTCCTGACAGCGACGAGACGTTTGCAAGAACACGTCTGACACGGTTTCTTGTCTTGCTTACGTGAGCCAGTTTTAGCGGTGGTTTAGCGCCGCTTGTTCACGATTTCTCGGTGGTTGAACTGCCGCTTGTCTTCAGGCCAGGAGCTGAAGAATGTCAAAAGGGTGGAAATATCCGACATCGTCGACCGCATCGCGCCCAAGGTCAGCGGCTCTTCGTGTTTCCTGCCTCGCGTGGCGCGTAGTCACGCTTGGGTTGTGCGTCTCGCAGGACGCGAAAGCCCGTGGGCCGCGGTCGCCTTTGTGGCAGTGGATCAGCGACAGCCCCGCGCCCGCCACGCCCAAGGTGGCCAAAGCCAGAGCGAGGAAGAAGTCGCTCCGGTCAGTCGGACGTTTACAGACAAAACCGGAGGCCCTGTGCAATCCAAAAGGGCCTTTTACGGCAATGAAACAAATTCATGAAAATGTTTGCGTTCTCTGCAGGCGGAGCGGCGTGGATGACCTGATAAAACTGGCCCGGCGGTTCGATGAGAACATGCAGCAGGACAAGGAGGACCCGGCCCAGCTCACCAAGAACAAAATCAACAAAACGCTAACAGAGACGTCGTCGTCGTCGTCGCTGAACCAAACCGAGGCCGAGCTTCGAGCCCTTTTCGACTCGTCCACGCAGAAGGTCAGCGGAGGCCTCAGCCAGGTCTCCTCGAAATCTTCCCAGGACAAAAGCCTGCCCGACAAGTCCGGTCCTGGTCCCGATAAAGTCAAGGAGTCAAGTAGCAAGTGCGCCGACTTTGACGGGGACGACGACTGGGAAAAGGACGACATGCTGGACGACCCGTCTTTACTGGCCCTGATGCAGAACCCCGACCGTCCCGTCCGGGATTCCGCCGGGTCCCGAAATTCTCCTGGGGGCGGCCTGTGGGATTTGTGTCCCGAAGTTAAAGCCAACGCCAGAAGCACTTTTAAGCTGGAGTCCAACCCTCACTTCTTCACGTCGGTTCAAGAAATGTCAAAGAAAAACATTTCGCACTGTAAATGGGACGACATGGACGGCGCCCACCACGACGACGACGACGACGACGCGCTCTTCTACCAGGCGTGCGACAGCGTGGAGGCGCTCTCCCAACCCATCAAGACCGCCACCACGCCTCTGCCAATCCGCCAAACCTCGCCCGGCAACAGGAAGTCGCCTCGCGCCTTCACGCGTTCGAATTCCTTACCGAGCGCCGCTACCGGGGTCCGCCAAAGTCCCAACCGTCCCGTGTCCAAGAGCCTCCCGGCGGAACCCTCGCGGGCCCCCTTCGAGAGGAGCGCCTGCCAAGCGGCCCCCGACAAAGGTAACGGGGGGGCAATTTTGAATCCGAGTGTGGTCACTCGTAATGCTGAAGAACCCCGGGCAGATTAGTTTGACGTGGCGACACATCATGGCTGAAATCTGATTGGACGCACATAAAAACAAACAAAAAAAAAATGAATGTCCAGATGTGCTGGAAGCAGCGCGGCCACGACAAAACCAGAAATGAAGAGACGACAAATTCATATTTAGGTTGTAGACGGAGGTCAGCGCTTCTCCCCAAAGTCTTTGAAATCTCACCTTTTGTTTTGTTGTGTTTGCTTGGTGGCCCTCGGCAGCTTTTCTCAGCAACCGCAAGTGCTCGGCGGCCGAAATCGAACGCAAGAAGCAGGAAGCTTTGGCCAGGAGGCGGCGCAGGCTGCAGAACGCGCACAAACGGTAACAAACACGCACGCACGCACGCACGCACGTTGCTGCTGCTATGGGGAGAAAAACTCAATGGGACAATTGAAAAGCAGTCTTTTGAACTTGTCTTTTCTTGCATAGAAACACACAAGGCCAACCTGTACCTGAAATACTTGAACACTTTTGTACATCTTTGGCGGACTACTGGACAATAACGGGGGACAAGTCATTCACTTTTTCTTTTGTTTTTGCACATTTTGTTGCACAACTGTTAGCGCCTCCGTCTCTCCGGTGCACCTTTCAAAGGCAAATAAACTTTTTGTTTTGCTCAAGTACTTCGATTTACACCTCCAAGGAGACATTTTCAGTTTTCGTCTTTGTGTGTGACCTCCGAGGTCGACGCAGTACTGAGGGTGCGCCATGTACCGCATATACAAGTTACTTTCAATGTACTTTTTTTTTTTTTCTTAGTAAAGAACACTTTTGGCAGAAATGTGTGACTTTTTGGCGGACGTATACGACTTTGTGGGGGTGTGTGTCATCTGTTTTACATGGAAGACCAGAAAATATGAAAAATGTATCACACGTTTCCAAATGTGACTTTTTTTTAAGAATATATAAAACCTTTAAGGAATACACAACTTTAATTTTTAAATATAACTTCATGACTTTCCAGAAAAATATATTTCTAAAAATCAGAAATATACAATTTGCAAAAGTGTAGAGTTGGTTTTTTTTTTAATATATATATATATATATATGCCCAAACCTTCCCAAAGACTTTTGTCAAAAGACCAAACTTTTCTGGAAAAAAAAATTTCAGGATTCTTTGCGTTTTTGATTTCCATCCCCAAAATATTCAAAACAACAGAAACGCACATTTCCAAAAGTATTCACCAAATATTTTTGCATGCGTATTGATAGCGTTTGACTTTTTGCTGCGTGATCGTTGTTGCTCTCTTAAGTTAGCTTCTTTGCTAAACACACGTTTTTCATTTCTGTGACGAATTTTGACCACCGTGTCGATGAAGGCAAAACAAGACGAGGCCGCGCGCACGTCGCTTGTCGTAACTGCTACGTTGCGCTAGCTTAGCATCTTGATTTGTTTTGCCCGATTTTGCAGATGATGGTTCCACGCAGGTGTTTTGGTGGGCCCTCCCCTCCCCTCCCCTCCCCCCGCCGGCACCCACCTGCCTCATATCGGGGCAGCGTTGACAGGCCCGAGCGGACGTCGAGGAATGACTCGAATTTGACGTCTAATTTGTGCCCGGGGCACAACGTCCGCCTTTGTGGTCCCCACAGGCCGCCTTAGTTTACTTCCCAGGTGCATTCCGTCTTCCCCCGAATGGCGCGCTAATCAATCTCAGCGCCGAGACATTTGACGCATCATCAGAAGCCGAATGGACGCCATTATGTTTTTTTTCCCCGAGCTTATTCCAACTATCTGATGAAGCTAACAGGTGTGCGGAGGAGGCGGGCGCAATATGTCGTTCGACAGGAGGTCATCGGTGACGTTATCTGCTCGAGCCAGTCGTTCCTACAACGGGGAGAAGTGCGTTGACGAGAGGGGAATGTCAGATGGTAATAAGCGATCTTATCAGCTCGAGTACTGATGAGAACTCGCAGAAGGGATCATATAAAGTGTGCGTGTCCGTCGCATGCTAGGAGGGCGCGTACACGCTAGTTGGTGTCGTTGGCCAGGAGGTGAACGGCGAAATCTCTTCTGCCGGTTGTGGTCCGCGCTTCGACTTCGGCTTCCTTCGCAACCGCGTCCTGACGCTCGGCACCTCTTCTCCGAGTTCAGATAATACCGCGCGCGAGCGCCGCTCCGCCAGCTGGCTCGCTAATGATCTCCGCGACCATGTTTGCACGCGTTCTCCTCACATTCTGATCCCTTCGCCGCATTCTCGTCTGCGCGGGCGAGCGGCAGCAAGCTGTCGGCGGCGTTAAATGACCTGTGACCGCTTTCACGGTGCGCGTCATTAGGCGGGCGGCTTCATCTCGCTTTCACCTGAGGTCTCCGTGCAGGGCCCCCCAGCTGTGGCGACCCCTCGCCAAGTTCCGCCCGCGGCCCCCCCCCCCTGAAAAACGCGTCGTCTTCACGTGCCGTTTGTTCCGCTTGCGCTCGCGGCTAACTACTAGCAACCCCAAACTTGAAAGAGCAACTTGAACGTGTGATTGCCCAAGTTGGCAGATCGGCCTCAATGCAATCTCGCCGCAATCGTTCCAACCTTTCCGACTCTTCTTCTCATTCCCACCGTCATCTGATTTCAACGATTGTCATTTTCTACATTTTCTGTCCGTTTGGGCGAGTCTACGATCTCTGCCGCGTATTTCGAGGCAGCGCTCGAGCGGCCGTGTTTTGGAGCAGCTGGAGATTGTTTAAGCGACTCGCCGCGGCGGGAGGAGCCGGTTAAAACCATCAGATTTATTTTGCTGACACAACATTGTAATTTACAAGTCGTTAATGGTGCGCTTGTCTGGCGAGGAAGTCATGCGGAGGTCAACGTCACCCGGGCGAAAGCGATAAGACAGACGTGTCAAAAAAAAAGGGAAATCTTGTTATTCCAAAGTAAATCACAGCTTTGGAATGGCAGGGGAGTAGCGGCAAAACATTTCTCCGGGAAGGATTTACGAGCCCGAGTGAAGCCGGCGCAACAACTTGACGTCGTCTTTTTTTTTTTTTTTTTTTTCCACCCGCATCCGAGCGCCGGCATTGCCGAGCTCTATTAAGCGTGCTGATAAGGCGACGTCGACGAGCATTCCTGCAGCTCACGTCTGCCAACACCTTTGCGATGGCTTCGGCCTTCAAGCCGCGTTCCCCGTTCATCGGGCACACCCTCGGCGTGTGGGTTGGAATGGCGCGTTGACAGCTTCGGGTTGGGGTTCGTTTACTTGCCCGACGCTGACGTGTCCCACTTTCCCCGAGAGGACACACAAAAAAAAAAAAACGCCATCTCACAATGAGTTCACCAAAAAAAAAAAAAAAAAAAAAAGCACATTTCTAATTGTTTGGCTGTTCATTTGAAAAAATGCTGCTCAAACTTTGGGAATTTAGCGCCACCCACCTCTGGCACTCGCTTCACATTGAGTTTGTGGCTGATCAATTTCTCGAGTCTTGTTTACGTGAGGCCCATTCAGCAAATTTGACATCAATCACTGCAAGTGGCGTCCGCTGATATATTTGACCCCGCCCCCCCCCCCCAAACTTTCCACAAAATGGCGGCTTCAAACAAAAATGGCCGACTTGCTCTTGAATTTCAGGTTGGGGTCCTGAGACTTTTTCTGGCGACTCACGTCCTGTACGACGTTATGATATATATATATATGATCTTCCTATTCAATTCTGGGCAAAGGATCTTTTCATGCATCCTGTTTATTTCCAAGCAATTTGGCACCAGTTGACGATTCCCCCGCCCCCGTCCGCCCATTTCCCCAATTTTGGCGCACTGTAGCTGCAGAGCCGCCCCGCAGCGCGACGTGAGGGCAGATCGTAACGTCGCAGCGGGGCTCGGTGGTTTGTTTTTGCGCAACGTTGGCTCGCTCCCAGACAAGAAAGGCAAGCGAGAAGCGCAAATGAATAAATAAGCGAGCGAAGCCCCTCCGAGGCAAATGGGGGCTCCCCAGTCAAATAAAGACCCGACGAACGGACTCGGCGGGCCGAGCGGCGTAAGGAGGAAGCCGCTGCTGTGGGAGCGAAAGAAATTAAACGTTTCCATCAAACGGCTGCGCAGTTTCCTTTCAGTGTTGTTTTTCAAAAAAAGACAATCAAAAGGAAGCAAAATCTTGGGGGAATTTGCCACACTCGCATTTCTTCTTCTTCTTCTTTTTTTCTTGTTGTTGTAAAGCGCTCCACTCAATATTGCTTGGTATATTTACAGTACATTATTACAATGTTAACATTCTTTTACCCATGAGTCTTAAGCCCATGCTGAAAAGAAAAAAAACACACTATGAAATTAAAGTGATAGAATAAAAGCATTTGAGCCATGTAAATATTGTGGTGACCCAACTAATGTCAGAATAGGATTTTTTTTTCTCAAAAATGTAACTTTTTGACATTTGTAAAATACTTTTATCACATGTATATAACTTTCAGGGTAAAGTTTAGATTTTTTTTATATTCTGCCTTTTGAATTTTCTGTTTTATTATTGTTAAATTATTTGTTCCTCTGATAATCTTCTGACTTTTTTCGAACAAATTCTACACCATTTTAGCTAAAGAGAAAAATGAAAATAGAATACCACATCTCTACAATTTTTTTCCCTCAAAAAATGTTTGCCCAAAATGTACATGCTACTTTATGCTACGTCACGACATTAATCTGCATGTGAAACGTGACCCCCCCCCCCCCCGCGATGGAAGCGTTCACAGATAACAAAGGGGGGGGGGGGCGTCAGGTGCGGCGCGATGGGCTGTCAAAACGCACTTTTTTCTGCTTCACTGCTCGCTTTTTGTTTTGCGTTTGCGTGCATAAAAGTCGCTTGTTAACGTTCTCAGAACTTTCTAGATGTGATTTCAGATACTTAACAGGACGCGGTGGCTCAGGAAACTTCCGTGATGATTTGAGGCACCTTGACAGAACCCAAACTCATTTGAAACGGCATTTAAAAGCAGAACAGACTCAACTTATGTTTTCAGAGGCGATTAGTAAAAAACGCTTCACTGTTTGTAACGACTCCAAAAGTGCGTCGCGACTTTGCGACGACGGGAAAACGCCAAAGTTTGCAAACAAATCCAAACGTAACGAGCGAGCGGCTCAATCTGTGTCGCGCTATATCTTCACTTCCGTGTCCAATGCGGGGGGGGGCTTCTTTTTCTCCTCTTCCTCCTCCTTTGAAGAGCACAGATGGAGGCTACGAATGATTAATAGCAGCTGACGTATTTTGACAGCCAGGCGGCCGCACGTCTGAATATTGAATTCAGTCGAGGCCGCCACACTTTGAAGAGGCCTTGAAATACGATCAGCGTATTTGGTCCCGTTTATTCCCAAAAACATTTGAAGTGTGCCGTTGTTGTTTGTTCACGGTGCCTGGAAGCGGCTAAAACATTATTTACTCCGTTGCCATTAGAAGTATTCAATACCCGACGGGCTCTGCGCTTAACACCTGACTGCAGGTCAGCAACGCATCCGGGAAGAGTTTCACGTAGCAAAGAACAACAACAACAAAAAATCGCTTTCAAATGATGTCAATTGCGCTGCCGCGAGAAGCCTTTAGGAGCAGCGATCGGACAAAAGGAAAAGCAAGACTTTTTTTATGAGTTTTACATCATCTAAAATGCATGTATCGTATTTTACTTTTCTTTCGCCTTTTGACGAGCAGCAGGGAATTCCGCTTTTCATTTGGGGGTTCGGGTCTCCGTGGAAGGCCGGCTGCGGTTCGCAGTTACAACAGCGACCTCTAGCGTAAAAATGGGAGGGGGGGGAAATCACGGCATTTTCAATACTGTACATTCTTCAATCGAAGAAATCTAAAAAAATATATATATAAATCGATTTTCAAGCACACGTGAAATATGTTGTACAAATATTTTGTCATTTTAAATAGATTTTGAAATGGAATCAAGCCAGGAAATAATTGTCCATTTCAATTCAATTTCTCTTTGAAATGTTCCAAACTCAATTTAACTCAGTGACACATAGCATGTTAAATTTCCAACATTAAACAGAAAAAGTATATTTCATGTAAAATTAGATAAGTTTTTTGTCAAAGCATAAAAATGTTTGATTTCTGTTACAATTAAATTTTTTCTATATAGTTTACTTTCTATATTATTTGAATATATTAAATCAGTAAATTTGTGTACATAAGGCGTGCCAGACAATGGCCGGGGGTATTTACTCCCCCCCAAAAAAATAATGCTGCAGTATTATGACCCTTTGGGCAATACATATTTGAACACTAACAGTGGAGCAGCACAAGTAGACAGACAGAAATGCTCACATATATTCTTCGTCCTTCTCCGTAGAAAGAAAGATTTTGCTGCGGCTTACTGAGAAGCCGTGACTATCTCAAAGCAAATCCCGATAGAGGTCTGTACTCTACAGGCCCTGACGTAAGGAGCAGCGCCACAATGTCCGCTCGTACTGGTTTGTGGTTCCAAAAGAGGAAAAAAGAAAACAGATTGGGACCGCCAACCACAATTCTGACACTAACCCCGAAGCTTAGTAGTCAACCTGAATGTCAGGCGTTTCAAGCCTTTGACTCTTCTCTCGCTAAACGAGGGCCGCTTTCGGAGGACCGCACCAACGGCGAATGCTTCGCTGGCCCTTGAATGAACGCGAGGCCCCTCGCATTCAGCTGCCATGCCCCCCCCCCCCCCCCAGCAACCTCCACAACAGTCGCCGCTTTGTTGGCAGGTGATGGATGACACGCAGGAATTTCATTCACGGCCACCCCCGTGTTGTGGGGTTACCGTGACGACCAGGTGAAAACACAGCGAGGGAGTCTCGAGTTTCACGGCCTTGATGGCGGCGGGGGGGGGGGAGAAGTTAAACAAACAAGTCGCGGTCGTTATCTGGCAAAAAAGATAACCGATGGGAATCGCCTGCTTTTCGCTTTCACAATCCGCGTCGACGTTCCACACGTGTGACCGCACAGACCCGGAAATGTTTGCGGAAGGTTCGACATTTGCCGTTATCGCCCGGTGTGACGTAGCGCCCCCTGGCTAGGTCGGGTCTGAAGCTCACGTTCACAACCCGAACGCCGGATCGACGCCAAAGCTGACTTGAAAACCAATTGGAAACCAGAAGCGCAAACCCGACGGCTGACCTTTTAACCCCCAACGTCAGAGCCGCGAGCGCACGATGCTGCCCCCCCCTCCGAGGTAATACGTTCGCTTTGATTGGTTTCATTTGGGTCGCATCCAAAGTTCCCGAGCGGGAATCGAACGTCTCTCCCTCCTGATTGCGTTTGCGATCTTATCAGCGCGGAGAGAAGCTTCGGGGCCGTGGAAGGTGCGTGCAATCGGCGAGGTCGCGGGGGGGCCACGTCGTGTACGATACTCAACGGGCTTTTTGGGCTCTTTTAACTCGCCGTCCTGATGAGGTGGCGCGACTGAAACGTCGCGACAGGCGCCGTGTGCCATCCACGGATTTCCGACCGACTTCCCCGGTGCTGAAAGTCGGAGTGAGCGTGGACTTGGCCCCTATCCGACAGTCGTGAACGCAAGTCCAACAAGTTGGAAAGCATCCAAAAAGCAGAAAAGATCTGACCCTTGACATTTGTCCACTTTTCAGCCTTCGTAACGTTGAGCAAGAAAATCATTGAGGACGGAGGCCAAAAAGATGACGGCCTTGGAATGGTTGACCCACGTCCCGACCGTGGCTGCAGTTCCGACTTTGTTGTTTCAAAAGTTGCCATATTTGAATCGCCTCCTTTTGAAACGATGGAATCTTCGCTTGAAACGAGATCGCCGTTGACGACGGGCCCAAATGCTCAGGAAAGTCTGAAGCGTCGCGACGTCTGTACGTGTTACGGGCGCTAACGTTCCCCCTAAACATCTCGCGCCAGGCAGGACAATAAGAATCGCACGGGGCCAAATCGGGTTTGGCCGCAATGGAATTAAACTGGCGGCGACCCCGCCTGGCAGGCCCCGCCCGCCCGCCATTAATAACGTCTAATCCAATCCAAGGCGCTCGGGGGGACGGACGCACGGCAGGCCCGCCGTTGCGCTTTTGTCTTCCCTCAACTTTGCCTTTCTTGGAGTCGAGCGCGTGGCCTATTTTGGGCTTTGCGGGTCTTCTTTCTATATTTGGACGGCACCAGCGCCATTTCATTTCAGTTTTCTGGGGGGTTTAATTGGACAAATGGGACAGGTGCTTTGCAGATGTGGGATGAAAAAAAAAAAATTCAATAAATAGATGAAAAGTGAATCTAATTTGGAGTTGGTTGCTTAGAATTTGATGAAATACAAAAATGTTCAAGAAATGTGACAAATCAGATAAATGCATGCGAAATATATGATGGTAATTTATTTATTCAAAGTTTCTTTTTCATTATTTATAACTAATATAATTACATTTCATCACATGAATAAAAACTGGAAATATATATTTGGACTGAATATTTGCAAAGCAATTGACTCCAATGAATTCAAATAATGGAAATAAAATGTCTAGTAAGACCATAATCCATTCTTAATTTGTATTTTATTTATAATTCACGTAATAATACTAGAATGATTCTGTAAAATTATTACAAATCAGGGATTATTCACTTTACTAATATGTTTTAAAATAATAATAATAATAATATTTAACTCTATGTAATCAGATAAATGTATTTAAAAAGTGGTAAATAATTCAATAACCAACTTTAGGGTGAAAAAGGTGCATCAATGGTCAAAATAAATGAGTAAAAACACCCACCCCCACCCCCACCCCCAAAAAAAAAAAAAAGAAAAACAAAAGCCAAAGAAAACAAGTTGGCGTCTTACTTTTGAGTTTGAACTTACATTTTTTGGACCGGATGATGTCTGGTACACACCTCGGAATTTTTCAAATCTTAAAAGATTCGTTCCCCACCGTCGCAAAATTCGGGCAACAAACAGCCCGGTTTGATCTGCGCGTGTGTACAAACGCACCCGACAAATAAAGGAAAGAAGTTTCCATGCGCTGGTCTTATCTTGTGCAACTGATAGCCGAGTGACCCCGCGCCGCTGGCCAAAGAAAGAGGCCTTGTTCCCGAACAAAGACCGCGTGGAACGAGAGAGGAATCGAGCAAATAGCGGGGGCGGACGCGCAGCTTCGCCATTTGAGTTGGAAACCTGCAGTTCCTGTCGCGGCCACAACGATGGAATCCATTTGGATTGACGCCATTTCCGGAATTCAAAATTGGGTAGAGGACGTCTTCCGCGTCACTCGGCGGCGTCCGTTTCTGCACGTTCTGCCGTCTGACCCCAAAGGCTGGGAATCAACTTTCCGGGAGCTCTCGCTCCAAGTCTCTCTTTTCTTCCGCTCCGTCGCATCACGTCCTTTACGTTTTATGTCGCCGTTTGGCTTCCGGATGTTTCCGTGAAGTCGAATTAAAAAAAAAAAAACCCACACAAAACGAGCTCGCGTTTCTACGTCGAGCGTTAACTTCAGGTTTCAGTATTTTTCCACTTCCAGGTGTGTCGTTGGTGCAAGACAAGGACAAACTTGCGATGATAAAAGGTCAAAATGGCAGCCGGGGGGGGTGTCAGAAAATAGCTGAACTTGTTTCAAGTGCAAAACGAATATTTGCTATTTCGCATCAAAACTAGTCTGATTCTAATTCAAATGAGACTCAGCACCCGTTTGTTCATTTTCAAGCTCATTTGGATTCATACCAACTCGGAAAAAAATTCCAAGCGCGGTTGGGTGTAACGTAAGTAAGTTTCTTTCTGCTTGTCCCGTTAGGGGTCGCCACAGCTTGACATCTCAGACGCTAACCCGCTCATATTTGTCTGGCACGGTTTTTACACCGGACGCAGCAAATGGTAAATTGGAGTAAAACGTCGCCCGGTACAAGGCTGAGGATTCAGGCCCACGTGAAGGGATTCAAATTTGGGTTTCAAGCTAGGAATTGGCTTTGAAGTTCGGATCGGCGTTCAGCAAAGCCTGCGTGAGGCTCGGATGGGTTCCGCACGGGCGTCGTGTCGCGTAAATCACGCGGGCGTGCCGCTCTCGGTCCTTTCAATGTTTACAAGCTGCTCTTCTTTTATATCTCGCAACGTGGACTCGCCGGCGAAAGACGACCACGAGTCGCAAGTAACGTTCGGGCCCGCTTAAGTGGCGCATTTTCGGATCCACTTTTTGACACTCTCGTTTGGACAATTCAGCATAATTTGGCAAAGTGTGAGTCCTACGGTTCGCCCGTAAATGGATGCTTCACACCAAAATGGCCGACTTCCTGTTCTTTTTCAGGCTTTCTCCCTGAAAGATGTGAGAGACGCGTCACGTTTATTTTATTTTTTTTTTAACTTTCCAGCGGGGACCACACGTTACACCCCCCGACTCCTAAAAATCAAATCATTTTTCACACGACGCCCCCACCGAGGGAAGGACGATAACGAGAAGCGTTGCGATTCCGAGAGACGACGGCAAGCGCGGGAGGCCCCGATCGGTCCTGACAACGTCACCGATCACACGCGCTGCACAAGACGCTAAATTTGCTCTTCCTTGTTCTAAGCTTAGCCAGCGATGCGCGCGCACACACGTATGCACACTGCCCCCCCCCCCCCCTTCCCCCGTCTGACATAAACAAGTCTGTAATTTACGACCAATAATATCCTGATTCAATCACCTGATTGATTTTGGACTTGTGTCCACTAATAAATCTCAGCTCTTCTTCCTCTCCATCGGATCTCCGTTCGGCCTTGTGACGCACACACGCGCACGGAGTCTAATGGTATTAGAAAATGGAAGTAAGTCCGCAGGCCGGCCAGTAATAGATCCGGCTGCCTTAAATAGATCCGGACGAGGGACAAAGCGGATGACGAATATCATGGGGGGGTTGAAGCAAGGGTGGCCCATTCAAATAATGAATGGTGGGGAGTTGAAACAAACGAAGGGTTCATAAGGGACGTTGTTTTATATGAGGCGGGGTTTCATAGTAGTGTTTTAAAACAGGGTCAGTTAGCCAAACCTGAGGAACGGTTCCAGATTCTTTCAAAACTGGCTTAAGGTTAGTTTTACATTTGCAAAGTTTGGATTTTCAAACTAGGGTTGGGGTTCCAAATTTGTGTTTGAAGACAGTCTTAGGGAGTCAAAGAAGCGATTAGGGTTGGAAAACAGGATTATGGGTTCAAATTGGGGTTTCCAGCCATGCTCGGGGTTTCAAAGTCGAGTTTTGAGGTTTTCTGCGTGCGCCATCCGTCAGGGCCTCAAGGAGGCGTTCAAGGGCAGCAGCGGCGCGCCACGATTGCTCGGCGTCCGCGCGACGCTAACGATGCATGACCGCACGCTTGCTTTGATAGCAAATGGACCCGTAACAAGATGACCGCCGTTGTTGGGTTTTTTTTTTTTTTTTTTTTCCATCTCCGTTCATAGTCGATAAAGTTTCAAGACATTTGCAAAAGTAACAACAACAACAAAAAAAGACGCTAGCACAGGCGGCGCACCGTTAGCGCAACGCCGGCTCTTGAAGTTACTACTAATTGGTAACTCTCGCCGGTTCTGCTGGGTTCTTACGTAACGGGAAGAAGAAGAAAAAAAAAAATCAAGAGAGTACGTAAAAATAATGGACAGAATGTAGTTGCACAAGTGTGCACACCATCTTTGTACCTGAGAGTGTAGTTGTGCTTTACCGCATTCAAGTGGTCGCGTTTAGAGACGGTGCTCTGCGGCGCCCCCTAATGGGACAAACTGAAAGGGAAAGAAGTTACTTTCCGATCTAGGGTTGCTGATTCAAATCGGGGATCAGAGCCGCGGTTAGAGTTCCAAAGTCAGGCTTGACGGGGTCAAATAAGGGTCAAGCTTTTGACTTGAGGTTTGGCGGACGTTTCAAACGAGGGTTTCAAATATCATCTTGCGGGTGTTTTATTTTTGTACGTCTTGCGAAATGCCATCCGATTTTAACGTCTTTATCTTTTTTTTGCAGATCGGAGACGAAGCGTCCACGCCGCAGACCCCAAGAGCCTCTCGACCTTTTCCTCCGTTTCCACCGAGCAGCCCAAATAACGTCGCTCGTTAAAAGGCCAATCGGGCACTTTAGACGTCCAAATTTAGGATTTACGATCCAAATTGAAATTGTGCACATGAATGCTCGCACGATGCTGGATGCTCTCTTTTGGTGTTTAGGACAAGTCTAACGTTTACAACATGTGTTTTGTTTCCCCCCATTTCTGTAATTGATGATTCCTTCCTTCGTTACGTCGGAGGGTTCATTCAGCCGCGACGATATTTTGCACTTTTGCCCTCGACGGTCACCGAGCGCCACCATCGGACTTTTTTGCCGCTTGCGGTACACGCCGCCAATTTTGCCACACAAGTAAAACTGGGCCCAATTGATGTTGCCCCCCCCCCCCCTCCCCCAACTTAGGCAAGGCCGCGGCTTTGTTATGTTAAACTATGTTAAGGTATTGAAACAAAGTAGAAAGAGTAAAGCATACTGACAAGTCCCTCCGAGGTTGTGATCATAAACAGGCTGCCGTTGAGAAGTGCTTTAAAAAAAAGGGGGGTGGGGTGGGGGGGGGGCAGAGCTAATAAACATTTATGGAGCGCTTGTAAATTGCCCGCAGTGACAATCAAGTTTTGTTATTCCCGCAATGTCATTTCAATGCCCTCTGCTGGAGACGCCATGATTCAATTGACAAGCCCCCCCCCCCCCCCATAATGACATCATCACCACTGGCCATTAATAACTTCAGTGAATTTTTTTTTTTTTTTTTGTCTTCAAGTCTCAGAGAGTTTGCCGCGATGTGCAGCAAAGCATGCTGGGATTGTTGCACGGTCTCGGGGGGGCCGCCATGGAGCGCGTCGTGTGCGAGAAGCTAATTAGCGTCAGGAGCGCTAAGGGGAGGGGGGGGGGCGGTGCTCCAGAACCAAGTTGGGCCACAACGTGACGTTTTGCGTTTCTATGATCCGATTTATGGCGCTGCCGTTTATAGTCGGTACGATGGCCATTCCTACCATTCCAACTATCGATAGCGCTAACATGACTTCACATGCTAGCTCCGACTTCTGTTTTTACTGGCGCTCTTCCTCCTTCTACCAGTACATCTACTCTACTACAAGTAATACTTCTTAAGTGTACTTGGGCAGATTTTTCAGATATGTACTTTATTTCTTTTACTTTGCATGTATATACACACACACACGAAGTATTATGTTTTAGTCTTGCAGTTTTTTTTTAAATAGATTTTGAATGGTTTAAATGGTGCATTTTTAAAGAGCTTAAGTGTGTTTTGATGAGTAGTAATGTGTTTGGAGCATGTGGGGGGGGGGGTGATACTTTCCAAAACTTTTGGGGGTCTGGAATGTCATCAAAGTTGAGTATTGGCTGGAAGAGGAAATCCTCTTTTACCACCTCTGAAGTGTTTGATGTTGAGCGCAGCAATTTCCAAAACGGGCCACGTCCTTGGCGCTTGAAGGGGGGGGGGGGGGGTCAAAATTAAGCATCTTCATTGGACGACGTTAAGTCAGATGAAGTCAAGGCAACACTACATTTTTTTTTTTTTTTAATAGAACTGGAGTCAGCCTTCCAATCATATCCCACAGATGTTTCGGGATTAATCATAAATGAATTTATTAGTAATCAAGGGACAATGTTAACGAGAGCGGGCTGGACAAACCGAGTGTCCATCCACAGCGGACGAGTTGTCGGGTGGCCCCTCGGGTGGCTCGGCATCTGTTTGGGCTGCCATTTAGCGGCGAGGACGCGTGGCCGTTTTCTGCTTAATTAGGTCCGGTAAACAGGCGGCCATCACAAAGCAGCTGCTAACATCGCCGTTAAAAGGCAAAACACACAAACGGAAGCTCATCAAAACAAAAAAAAACTCAAAGGGTCCGCAGCTTTCAATTTGCCGCAGGGTCCAGACCCCCCCCCCCCCCCAAAATTCTGTTCAATGACAAAATTATCTTCCGCGATACTAACAAATATTCGGGCGTTCGGCAGAGGCGGCGAAAATACGTACGGACTGCACGCGAGTTAAAGTACAGATAAGGTCCACGATTAAAATAAACGCGTCGACAAAGTTATACAAAAAATAATGAAATAAAATAGGGAGAAAAGGACAATGGGAAAAATGTTGTCCCAAAAAAAATAAATGTCTTCTTGAAGTGCCGAATGTGGAGGACACGTTAGACAATTTGGATGTGGACAAAAAGGAAGAAAATTGCAAAGAAAAAAAGTTCAGCAATTCACAAATTCAATTGTTTAAGTGTTAGCCAAATGAAACTCTCACCCGGAAAAAAAAATGCTTCACGAGGTAACGACAATAACAACAAAGTACACCTTACTGCGGCGTCGGTGAACGCGCTTTAAAGTCTGGCACAAGACGAGGCCACTTTGGCCACATGGCCACAAATCCTTCCTTCTTGGACCCGACGACGGCAAACAATTCTCGCAGGCGAAAGTATTCGCGCTCGGTCGTACGACAAAGTTGTCAACTTGCGGGGGAAATAAAGCGCTGGAGCTTTGCCAAATTTCCAGCGGGCATTAGCGAGCGGCCAACTGGCGCGGGCCTCATTAAAGAGCACAGAACCCGATAAGCATTAAAAAGCCATTAGGCGCCGTGTCATTTCGGGGAACTAAATGGCGGAGAGTAATCAAAAGCACATGAAGCCCAGCTGGGCGGGCGACTGGGCAAACTGTTTGGATTAGCGGCGAATCAATCATTGGCGAGGGCAGCTTTTCGGGGGGAGGGGGGGGGGCCCCCACAATCTTCACCCGTGCGCTCGCTACGCTTTTTTTTTTTTTTTTTTTTTTTTTGTCTCCTTGTAAACGTTTAAGAGTAGCACGGACGCGGGAGCAAAAGAACCGTTCGGCTCGGCGCGTCGTCGTAACCGCCGTGCATGTAATTTGAGGTAAATGATAGGCGAAGGAGAGCCAATGAAATCATATTGCCACATCATTAGACTGAATCGCATCTCATCACGCGCGCAGCGTCAGAATCGAACCGACTCCCATCACGGACAATTGCGTCCTAAACCCAATCGCGTCGTAACTGGACTGAATCGTAATTGGGGTGGATAATCGCAGACGGTATCGCATCGGTACCGGAGTGAATCGTATTGGATCGCATCGCACCATACGGTACCGCATCGTTTCGGAATCACATTGTATCGTGTCGGATTAGAATCGGCGGCGTCAACGTCGTCGATTGGAGTGAATCACATTGAATTAGGTCAGAAAACGGAGCCACGTGTCATCGCGTCAATATCCAATCACAGCCATCGTCTCGGTGGCCTGGATCACATCGATCGATCGATCGCACACGATCGGAATGGGACCGTGTCCCGTCGTATCGTAATTGAAGTGAAGTCAATCGCTTGCTACTCTGCCAGTATTGGGTTGACTCGCCACTCGAGCGAATCTCATCATATTGCGTATAACTGCACAACTTCAAATATTGTCAACCTGTCGAATCGTCCGATTTTAACATTCCGCTGACTTCCTATTTGACTTTGCTGACACAAAATTAGCACAAGGTAACATAATCACGCGCAAAACGCCACAAAAGGTCCGTCACGTGAAGAGCGCGGATGAGCTCATCGGTCTGGGACGCGAGCCGACGGAAATGGACGCTTTCTTCTTTCGGCGCCTCGTTTTGCTGGCACGTTAGCAAAACCTCAGGGCGTCACGCGCGGCCCATTCCTCAAAAAGCAGGCCGGATCGGGGGGGGGGGGGTCCCTGACAGGAAACCGGTCGTGTTCTAATCCCTGCGTTGGAGAACAATTTGCCCAAATGCTAAATCGGGACTCGATCTGGTTTGCGCGGACCGACCGGGCCTGACTTCGTGGAAGGTTCGGGTGATGGCCGCCTACCTCTGAAGCCCGAACGGAGCCAGACTTCATTGACTTGACTGGAATGTGTGAATTTTTCAAGTTTTTTTTTTGTTTTGTTTTTTTTTTACACTGCAGCACACGTACGGCAAAAAAAAAAAAAAAAAAGACACGCACAAGCGCGACTGCACGTTTGCCATTAAAGTTGCAACAGAAGGTCGTCGTTTACGTCGGAATAAACAACTGCTGTAATTAGCCCATATGCAGCCCCCCCCCCGCAAAAAACAATAACGCTCAATGGCGACCGTTTCATGGCTCCACACACGCTAAAATGACTTTTCTCCTCCTCTAGTAATTCTTCCCGTGATATGCGCAATATGTAAAGGTTCCAAACTATTTGTCGTTGTCATTGGGGGGGGGGGGGGGCTGGGCAGGTGACCCCCCCCCCACCACACCGGGCAACTGTCAGCGTTTGGGCGGTTAGCGAAATTCTCGCTACTGCCGTTTGTCCTCAAGTACAGCGAAAATAGACAACGCGGGATGTTGAATTGTTATTATTATTATTAATTCTCTTTGGTGAAGCGAAGGCAAACGCCGGCTCGCTCCGACAAAACACACAAATCCGACGTGTCGCTGGCGCAAGATTTCACCGCAGTTCCCTTGAATATGAAAAGGTCTGTCATGATATCATCATCAATGGATTCCATATTAGCTCAAACGTGTTGAAAGACAATTGACGCGTTTCTTGTGCGTCATGAATATGAGGCCCTGTAGCTCAGTGGTTAGAACACTGGTTTGGGAAACCAGGGGTTGTGGGTTCGTATCCCACTGGGGCCTCCGCTCCCTGAGAAGGGTTGCGTCAGGAAGGGCATCCGGCGTCAAAATTGTGCCAAACATCATCTGAGATGACACGCTGTGGCCACCCCGAAAGGGACAAGCCGAAAGAAACTTACTTACTTACTTGTGCATCATGAATATGCGGATGAAAGTCACAATGTGACTTTTCTAACAGTAAACGTGAAACCCGGTCTTGAAACCATCATTTCAAAGCAGAACCTCAAAGCGCCATTTGAAAGTCCTACTCCCATTTCAAACCCTAACCCTGTCTTCAAAACCTCATTTGCGACCCAAACCGCATCTTGGAACGAGCTTGAAACCCCGTTCGCTGCCATTGACGGATTTCGAAGTCAAACATCCGCGTTGACCGGGAAGGCGAACGAACGAGACGGTAACGTCGACTTTGAAACCCAAAACTCACACCTGAGACCTTACTTTAAGGTCTTAACTGAAATTTGAAGTCCTAAACGCGGTAGTTTGAAACATTAAGACGGTCTTCCAACCCTAACGGGCACAATGGCTAATGTAAATGCATTCAGAAAATTATGGAACAAATCCAAGTAAAGAGCAACGTTTAGCTTGATTTTAGAAATGATTCTGGGAAGCAACAGCAAGCTTAGCACCAACAAATTTATTGTCCCCGACATTTTAGATGATTTACGACACTTTTGATGTGCTGAATCAAAATATCATAACGGTGTTCCTCAATTAGGTCATTTTTAGGTCAACTATGCTGGGATTTTTGGACATTTTGGTTTACATGCCACGGATTTTCTCGCTTTGTATCAGGGGTTCTCAATTTGAGGGGAGACCCCACCCCCACCCCCAGGAAAAAAAAATACAGTAATAGAAGGTTGTGGGGGTAAATTAATAAATGTATATATTTTATGAGATCTTATACAATAAAGTGACATGAACAAGAGAAATGGATGTCATTTTCAGCAATGCAAAAAGTACGAACAACTTACAAAATATTTTGGGGGGGGGGGCAAGTGTAATTACTCGCTACTTTGGCAATCACCGCACGAGGGGAATCAACTCTGCTGTCATGTGAATTTCAAACCCCATCTGCCGGCCCTAATCGCAGTTCACAGAACGAGTGCGCGCAAAAAAAAAAAAAAAAAAAGAACTAAAAAGCTCGAGAAGGTGCGTTCGCCAAAGCAAGCGGCGCGGTTGCCGCCGCCGCGATGATCCAATTTCCAACAGCATTTCCTTCCCGCACGACGAGTAAAATACGCTCAGCGGCGCATCGCTCGGTAGGGCGCAGATCGCTTTGATAGCCGCAGGTGAGAAAGCGCTCGGGGAACATTCCAGCAGCAACCCAAAGACCGCCGCCCTTCCCCCCTCCCCAAGGGAACCAAAAAAAAAACCAAACAAAACAAGTTCATCTTGCATGAAAGTGAGCAAGTCGCAAAACAGTCGGTGGCTCTTGAAACACTTTTGTGGCTTTGGTACTCGGGGCCTCACGGGAAGACCCGTTAGCGGAGAACCAACGACGACGACGGCTTTGCGCGGAAGAATAACGGCCCATCTTTTCATCCGCGACGTCGACTTTGTTTTGGCAACAATTAGGGAGACTCCGTCGGGCTCCCCGAGACCGCTTGCCGCTCCGTTACGGGAAACGGAAGCTGCAGTATTTCATTTTGGTTTTATTTCTGGTTTGGTTGATTGGATTTAATAGGATTTGTCAATACGATGGAAATGGCGGAGCAGCTGCAGAATGTTGGCCTCCCAGCTCTGAGGACGGGTTCGAGTCCTCTCTCTCTCGCTGACACAGCTCGAGTCACAATTTTTCAGCGGTCGTACTTCCCCGTTCAAACAAAGGAGGTGACGGCGCATCCCGGTCTGCTCCCACGTGAACCGTCGGACCGCGTTGACTGTACACACGTCAGTCAATCGTTTTTTGGTTCTTCGGACGACGGTTCGACGGGCGGCGCCGGGAGGCCACCTCGTCCATTTGTCACCCGCGCCTCGTTCGCCTCGACCCTGACGACGCGCGTTAATTAAAGCAAACACAAGATAACGCTCTTACTTCAATCCACGTCGCAGCTGTTCGAGCGTTGTGGCTCATTATTAACGCTTTATTAGTCATTCATTCATTAACAGCCGCTGGCGGGTGCCGTCGAGTCAAAAAAGGCCCAAATGGAACTCAAATCTCTTTCAGGGTCAAGTGGCGCCAATCGAAGAAGCTTTAGGAACAACGTAAAAAGTGGCAAACCTCGTCGGCATCCGTTGGCCGAAACCAACCCCGAGTTGGTCGCCGGTCAATGAGAAGCGCCAGACTGCCATTTACACACCATCACCGAGCGGGAACTGATCCCACGCAGCCAATACAGAAGTCGGGCGACTGGACCTTCCAGATCCCGTCGCAAGACTCGCTCCGTGGGAAAACAGCGTGTCCATTCTGTAGAAACATTTTGCTTCAAAACTGCATCTCACGAGGAGCTCCAGAATGAAGTGAACCTGAGCTTGGACGGTCCTTGGCGACCGGGACAAAGGGTGGAGCGTCTCAAGCGGTACGGGACGTCCCGCGGACTTCCAGAAAGGGTCCGGGGCCTCGTTGGATTGCGACCCGCACGGCAGTCGGGAAAGGTTTGCCCATCCAGACGCGAACAAGGAGGTGGATGGAGCGACAGCAAGACAAAAAGAGAACCTTAGACAGAAACAGGAGAGAGAGAAATCCCAAGATCCGGAGATGCGCTGATCCGGAGCAAAGGGACAAAGCGAGCTGTGATTGTCGTCCGGCTGAGATGGGATAAGACACGCATCCCCGATCTAAACCTGGCTCTTCTTCATGCAAAGACATTTAGGTGCAAGTCCAGAGTGAAGATCCCAGATCTAGTGGCACTGCTTCCGATCCACAAAGGGTCGTAAGAGCGGGCACAAGCGACCACCGGGGCCTTTCCAAATTTCCAGAGCGAATTGCCGAGGCCTGCTCGGGGGGGATTTTCTTGCCTTCAGTTGGACACTTGAACCAGCTCGGGCCTTACCAAATTCTTGACCTCGACGGGGAGAGTTCCACGTCAGCATTGCGGACACGTGGCTCCAAAGTCTGGTTCTCCCGTTCGGGGAGCGCGAGCCGCAGACTTCCTAAGACTGGACACAAAGAGGTCCTTGCAAACTACGGAGCTTCCCGTGTTCACCAATTGGACACAGCTCCGGCGCTCACCTGGACGGTTGCATGCCCAAGAGGGCCTTTAGCCGGGACACATTTACTAAGCCGGACCCGTCTAAATTCTGTTTCTTTTTTATTCTTTTGTGAGGACGCCAGCGCGAAAGGGCCCAGACCTGCTCGGATTAAGAGCGGCCACAGATCAGACCCTGACGCTGACCTCGCTTTATCCCAAACTTTGGTTCTTTTTTTTTTTTTTTTTGATGATAGTCTCCAGATCCGAGTGCCGGAGGGCCCAGAGAATGGGGATGCGTTTATGGGCTCCAAACGCCACAAAAGCCCCGTTAGCCCGGTTATTTATTGTCTTTGGAGTGCTCCAGGGCTTGGAATGCCGCCCAGGAGTGGCCCCGCGTCGGACACTCTTGCTGACCCCAAAGTGCGGTCGTGCCGACGGAGCTGCGGGAAGCGGGTCGCGCCCGGACTGGCCGGCGGGGAAGATGAACGATGTTGCTTTAAACTCAGGATGCCGTCGTCTTTTTGCGCGAGCCGCTCGAGTCCACGGCGGGCGCCTTGAAGAGGGGCCTTTTGCCCCCGAGGACAGAAAAGTTGGTCCCAACCCCCCCCCCCCCCCCATTAGCAGGAGCAGAAAACAAATGTTGAAAAAAAAAAACCATCTGTCGTCCTCCGTCAAACAAGGCGTGGAAAGTCTTGTTGTTGTTCTGCGCTGTCAGAAGATGGAAGGCGGTCCGAGTCCCGAGCTCAGACCTCAAGCTTGTCAAACGTCACAGCGGTGTTGGACCGCCCCCCAGTGGTCGCTCGGGCCACCTGCAGGCCCGCTGGCTCGAAAGGACCTCACGAGGATTATTTTGGCGTTTGCTACGTCAACTAGAATCAAAAGAGTTCATGGGGGGAATATTCAATCATATAAAACAAAATGTGCTCATTTGTTACGTATTTAAGTAGCATTCCCGTTGACTGTAAATAAAATATACAGAGTTTAGCCGATTAAGAAGGACTTTGAGTCAGGAAAGGAAAACTTGGGACTATTTGGCCTTTTATTTTCAAATAAAGTAAACATGAGAAAAAAGCATAAATGTATTAATACATTCATTTTTAACTTAATTGAACTGATTCCAGTTACTAATTGAAAGTTCAGGAAAAATGTTGGGTCATTCTACATCTTTAGTTTTCTTGTTTGAGTAACTGAATTTTGTTTCAATACATTTTTAACGTGTAATTTTTATTTATTATGTATTTATTCCAATTATTTTATTTTAGTTGTACGTGTTGATGTAATTGTTGGAGTGCTACGTTTATTTTCATCTATTTATTCGTTTCATGAATTTAGTTTTACTTTCCATTCCAGTCTTTTTGTCGTGATGCATCATGATTATTGTTTTACTAGTTTGTAAATGTAGTGAGCATTTTATTTTGATTTCATTTTTGAATGACATCTTTCCTTTCACTTGAATGTATTTTCTTGCGACTGTTTTTTCATTTTTACAGGTCATTTTACTTTGAATTCTGGTTTTCCGTATTTAGCGTAATTTAATGGAATTAAAATATTGCATTTTAACAAGTTATGGAACAAAAAAAAAAAACATCCCGTAATTGGTCGGTTGAAGGCAGACGAGAACATCAGGTTTTTATTTTCTTTGATCGTCTCAACTGGCAGACGTCTTGCAAGGCTCCCTGGAAAAATGGCCAAATTCCTTCACGTTTCCAGAGAGTGCTTCTTCCTCTCTTTCTCTCTCTCTCTCTCTTTTTTTTTTTTTTTTTTTTTTTTAGTTGTTGAAAGCGTCGAGCCACCGACGGCGCGGAAACGTGAAGACGACGAAGACGTTCGTCCATCCTGCGTATTGCGGAGGACCAAAATGTTCTTTTGGACTCTCTCGGGCGCCATCACTCACGTCAGGCTCGTAAAAGCCGACAATCACAATCAGAATCCGCTTTCGTGGCCAAGTACGTGTGTAGCAACAGAGGAATTTCAATCAAAACCTTTTTTTTTTTTTTTTTTTTCCTCTTTTATGTCGGGAAAACGTTTGTTTTCGTCTCCAAGCGACGCGCAACTTTTCATTGGAAACGTTCAAAAAGTGACAAATGGGGATTTCTTCATTCAATTAAAAAAAAAATTGCTGAGGGTTTTTTTTTTTGGTGTGCTTTTTGTGTGTGTGGGGGGGGGGGGGGCAAGGGAATGCATTGTGCTAAAATGTGGATTGACAACAGTCAGCAATATTCATCTGGATAAAAAAAATTCAACAAATAAAAATGCATCAAATATGAGGACACGCGGGTTTTTGATTGTTGGATGCTGGGCATGACAAACCTTTTTGAGGCACAGGGCTACTCGGTGAGCACCGATCGATCGATCGATTAAAATATAAAATTGATAGTGTAAACAGTAAACTTCATTGTGCATTACGGAGTCATTTGTTACACATTACCATTCCATAATGTATACTTATTTTGTGATTCCGTTTGTGTTTTTGAAGTTCAATTTTGTCATTTGACGCAAAAACGCGCCACCCGATCGAGCCTCACGGATTTATTCCAAGAAAGAAGCTCCACTGTTGACATTGTCCAGTAAATCAGTGAGGACAGCTTGATCGTCTACATAATTTCAAACAATTTCATGTGGCCGCCTAAAAAAATAGGCAACCTTCAAAGACACACGATTGAAGTCCAAATGGGGAAAAACTTCAACTGCTTGTATTTCTGAGTACTCCTGCTTTTCGGGGTAGCAGTGAGGAGGAGCATGTACTGTGACCCCCCCCCCCCCCCTCCCCCCAACACATCTTTGCAAATTTGCCCATTTTCACATTTTTGAATGGGGGAGAGAATCTGTTTTTGTCATCAGGCCACAGATGTAAAAGTATTAGTTTGGTGCCATTCAGCAAAATCTTGCCGGTGCTGTTGGTTTTATTTCATTGATGATGACAAATTTTTTTGTTGTCGGTCGTCATGCGCTGCCCCTGCTTTGTTTTTTTGTACATATTGTATTTGTCCGCCTATTTGCACTAGCATGCTATTAGGCTAATACAAGTGAAGGTGAAACTGGTCATTGATGGGTTCATGATTGCAGACATGCTAGCAACATAGCATTGGTGCTTTTTGGTCTCCATAAAAAAAAAAAAAAAAAACTCTTTTCAGATGGGTTACCAGTAAACCCTGCAAAAAAAATAACGTGGCAAATAAAGAAAAGAAATCATAGACGGCGAAAATGTTCAAAACAACTCAACTCAACGCAACGCTCGTCTTCTCCCTCAGTCCGTAAAGTGGAAAAACACGCACATTTGTCACGTGCCAGCGTCCAACTGGCGACATTCCTGGGCAAAATTTACGTCCCGACAGCTGCGCTCTCACCCGTCCCGGGCGGCGCACGCGTAGCCGAGGCGCATCCGATCGGTTGCGCGCCTTCCGGGCAGCTGCCGGCCTCGTGTTGCCTTCGCGGACGCCTCGTCCGGTACTTTCACGCCTCGGGAGCTCCCCATTTCACAACGGACGACGACTCGCCTGAATGTCGTAAAAGACCCCGCTAAGTCGACGACTCGTGTGCATTTTTCCAGCCGACACGGGTGTCAAAGTCAAGGCCCGGGGTTTCGATACAGCCCGCCAAATCGAGCAAATGATGTCCATCTACTTCCTATTTCCTGCTCAAATGCTCATCCGGACCAAAATGGCACATTTTATTCCCTTTGAATAATACGAAACCCACACACGGAGGTCGCACGTGAGATTTGAACGGCGGACCGAGGAAGTGCGAGGCAGATGTGCGCACCACCGGGGCACCAGGCCGTCGGCTATTTCGGCTAGTGTCACCTCAGAAACAACTTGTAGGCGTGGACGTGGCGTGCAACTGTCTTCTGCAAGAAGGCCAATGTTAGACACGTCACCGTCTAATATTTTGCCAAGCTCAAAAATATAGCGAGACAGAAATTCATATTAAATCTGGGACAGACACTGTTTGCATTTGGACATATAAATGCAAACACATCAAACAAATTCTAAAAGTATATCGGGGATCCTGAACATTTTTCCAAGTTTAGATATTCTGATTTGTTTTCTTTTATTGTGTTTCGGTTCAATAACAAAACAAGCAGTATCAAATAACTAACATGTACAATGCGATCATCAGAAGAAAAAAAAAAAAATCTACAGTTTAAACGCTGTCACTGAACAAGATGCCAAACAGGCAAATAATTCCTGAATAACGTGAAAAAAAAAAAAAAAAACATCTTACCCTATCTTGAGAACTTAAGTCAGTACACTATTTTAGCAATTTACTGTTTTGTTTGTTTATTGTCGACACTTAAATTGTTTCTTTCACATGCTTGTGTGCCAATTAAGCTCCAACTTTGTTTTGCTCTCGATCATTGCGTCATCAATTTGGGTCCCTGCTTTGTAAAATGATGTTTAGTTGTGAGTGGATATCATTACTATTCTGTCTGCTTGTGTGTGTGTCTGTAACAAGCTTCCCAATGTTTTGAACCTTTTCACAATAACAAAGCTTAATAAAGCTACGTAAGATTCAATTTGGGATTCAAGCACAACAAAATGGATTCAGCTTGAAATATTCGTAACTTTCCCACAACTGTATTTGATTCAAGGGACTGATAAACACAGCGCGTCATCTTTAGAGGAAGTATGTCCGGTACTGTCGAGTTCTAGATCAGTGAAGATGAATTAATTTTTCCCATTCGGCGCTGAGCTTTTTCAAGGCTTTTCGTGCTTCTTCTTTCACGTCACGAGTGCGCTCAACGAGCAAAATGCGACCTTTGGCTCTCTTGCTGGACCTTCTTCGACTTGATTGTGTGGAGGTCAACGACTGACCGTCGCTCGATCGCCATCTAGTGGAACAAAGCTGTCATTGAATCGCACATCATGACGACAGCAACGCAGAAAACTGCGATTATTTTTAGGGCCAGTAGACGGCGCTCCTGGCGCAATCTTGCTCAGGAATCTCAAGTGGGCCTCTCGTGAACGCGGGACTTCCTTCGGAGGTGAACGATGACGTGGATGTAAATTACACATTTTCGTCGCTACACCCTTAACCCCGTCGCCGGCCAATCGAAGAGCGCATGGAGACAGACAAGACGGTTGCACTCACAATTTAGAGCGTCCAATCAATGTTGCCTATTTTTGGGACGTGGGAGGAAACCGGGGCGCCCACCCAGAGAAAAGCCGCGCAAGGCAGACAGGGAGGGAGAACGTGCAAAGTCCACACACGGAATTGAACCCGGATCCTCAGAACTGTGACGCCAATGCTTTGCACAGATTCATATCATATATTCATATGTACGTCGATTAAAAATAAGTTGCAAAAAGTATGTCACTCGGACGGCACATGAGACAAATATAGGGTAGACAGTTGGGAAATGTAATTATGAAAATTATACAGAAAATAAGACTAAAATGAAACAAATAGAAATTGTAAAACTATTTTTTCAAACATCAAAATACAGTAAATGTATTTCCATGTATTGTTGCTTTCATTTGGAGTGTTGATGTACACCACGGAATATGATTTATGACTTTTGAAAGGGGAAAAAACTGAGCGTTATTATTTCAAACAGGTGCCCTTTTTACTTAAAAAAAAAAAAAAGTCACATCATAAAATGTTGCTGAGGGAACGCAACACAACAAAAGAACAATACAGTACTAAAACTGGATTCATGGAATCACGTTCATAACTTTTTGCTTGAAAAAAAAAAAAAAAAAAAAAGACATCCCGACAAACATTTTCCTTTCCCAGGCCATTTTCCAAACGTATGACAACGTTTTGTTGTTATGGTCTGGAACATGTCCGCATGGGAAAGTCAACAAATCAGATATAAAAGCTCCGGCTCATTTTTTCTTGGGCCGCTTGGCCGGCGTCGCTTCAGATGTTTTACTGACGGCCGCCGCCGCAGTCGTCGCTTTCTTCTTGGACGGCTTTTCCTGCGGCTCGTAGAGGGCGTTCCTCAAGAAGCGTCCGGCGGCGCCCTTATCCAGACGGGCCGCCTTCTTCTTGTCCGTGATGTCTTTCACTCGGTTCATGTAAGTCCTGATCCGCTCCTGAGCGCCACGCAAACGACCACGTGAGCGCAAGCCCGACCCCGTTTTGACAACAGCAGCAAAAATGTTACCCACCAGTTCTTGCTTGATGCCATGTTCTCTTGGATTGACGCCTTGTGTGACCAAGTACACTGCAAAATACGTTTGAATTAGTATCAAAGACTTTTCCCATCTTTAGAAGGAGAGAGGGATGAACCACTTACTCCAGAATAAAGAATTGAGCGTGTAAGCAGACATCAGATCCACTTTGGCCTGGTCCAGAGGATCCAACTAGCAACAAGACAACATGAACATTTTTTTTTTCCACGTGAGCAGCCTTGATTGCACTTTTTGTTTACCTTTTTCTCCAGCTCACTTTTGGCCATCGACAAGAGAGTATCCAACATATTTTTGACCGCAGACACAGACGACTCGAAACCCTTCAGTTGCTCGTCTATCTCCAAAGGATAATCGTCCGCCGCCATATTTCCGAGCTACAAAAAAAAAAAGAACTTCATAGAAGAATGGCAGAATCAGAATGTTGACGGCATTTATTTTAGCGACCGCAGCCAGGCGATAATCATGTAATCATTCCAAGCAAATGAAATGAAAAATAACTGGCACTCGTTCTGCATCTGCGAAGCCTCTAGAAATGGGTCTAAATGTCATGTCTGCCTTATTTGAAAGAGAAAACAGTCGAGTTGTTTAGTTTATGCTTACCTTTTTACCGTAGGCTAATGTGAGCCTTCAGACATTCGGCACGGTGGAGCAAACAGGAAGTGATGCGTGTTGGGCGGACGAACCTGCTCGCCACTGCCCCCGAGCGGTCGGAGTGCGCATAATGGTCATTTCGCCACGCCCGGATTTTTCCTTTTGTTTGTTCCATCTTTTCAAACCATCGAATTCGATGACTGAAAATGCAATTAGAATTATTTTTTATAAAATGTTTAATGTCAACGCTACATGGTTATGTAGTTCTCATTATCGCCGCGAGATCCCAGTGCGTCGTCTGTGATGAATGTGCGAGTAATGACGTCGTCAACGTGAGTCCGAAGAGAAACTTTTCCACGGCTTTATCCATCCATTTTCTGAGCAGCTCATCCTCACGAGGGTCGCGGGGAGCGCCGACATCGGGCAGAAGGCGGCCCACACCCCGAACTGGTCACCAGCCAGTCGCGCTCACAATCACAGCGACGGGCCAATTTCAGTCTCTCCAAAGAATGCGGGAGGAACGCGGAGGAAAAGCCATGCAAACGCCACACAGGTGGGGCTGGGATTTGAACCCCGGTCCTCACAACTGCGAAGCCAAAGTCAGAGAGCTGCTCCCCCGTTCCCGCAGCTGTATTTATTTAGATTTAAATTGAGCTTTCAAAGCGTATTATATGAATCAGTGAGGACCGCAGCATCGATATTCAGTATCCCATGAAGAAAAAAGGTCCAAAAGTCCACCGAGCCACAAATTTGCTGACAACAATCTTTCTGCATTATTCCTATGAAAAATCAACGAGCACCTTCGAAAGACTTCCAAAGTCAAAGTCTCTCTCGTGAGGAGTGTACGGCTGACGTGTTTTAGGCACGTCCGTACCACGCAAAAAGCCCATCTATGTAGTACCGGATATGCAAAACGGAACCCAACCAATTCAAGTAGATCGTGGCAGATATGCTCTGTAAGTATTACATATATGAATATGTGCAGCTTGCTACAGATGTTTCTTGCTCGTCATGTGGTTTGCTCACAGCGGGTAATCAATATCGGTATGGATAAATGATGTCATCAAGACTGCGACCATCTCAGTGGGAAATCTGAACCGCTTGACATTCTTCAGGTGTCGCGCTCGCTCGTCGGTAGCCCATCCACGGCATTGCGCGCGTGTCTCAAACTAGCCGACTCTGCTAAGGGAATCTGACGCGGTTGTAAGACCACCGCGTGGGCACTTCGGGAGGGAACGTCAATGATACGGCGCTTCATCGCTATTCGGGGCAGGCGGGGTTCGGCCCAGAGCCAAAATCCCCCCCAAAAAAAAGCTTTTCCGCACGTGCAAACGGAGACAACCGCCATGCCAACTTCATGTTTTTTTTTTTTTTTTTTTAAACAATCAAATGAGGGAAAGAGTCTCCAGTCATCAAGACAACACCGTGGTTGATTTTTTTTTTTTTTAGCCTTAAAAAAGTCCCGGCGAGCTCCGGGCTCGACGTTCACACCGTGTTGAGTTTGGTGACGATGAGCACGCGCACCGTCTGGTCGAAGCCGGCGCACACGCACAGGCCCATCTTGTCGGGGCTCCAGTCCAGGCTGGCGACGGGCTGCGTGGACAGCGTCACGTTCTGCAGCAGGCCCACCGAGCCGGCCACGCCCACCCTGGCGCCGTCCGCGTCCTTCTTGCTGCGCTGGGCCGGGTACTCGCTGGCGCGGAGGCCGGGAAAAAAAAGAGAGAGACCTTTTCAAAAAGGGTCGCCCGCGCTTGCCGGCGGGCGGAAGGCGGGCGGAACTCACTATTTCCACAGGTGAAGGCTGCCCGAGCCGCCGGCCGTCAGGAAAATTTCCCGGTTCTGAGGTAAATGCCTCACCTGCCAGATGGTCGATTTATGAGCCTTCAAAAGAAAAAAAAAATATGAAAAAAATCTGATCCAGAGAGAAACGGCGGAGGTTCAATTCAGTAAAATAATTCACAAAATCTGAAATAAAGTTCCTTTTACGTTGGGTATAATTTTCTTTCCTGTAAAATTTTAAAATGAGCCGCAATGGGGAGCCAAGACCGCGGCGGCGGCGGCATTCGGCCTTCGGCCTTCTTACCTTTTCGGAAATGGAGGCGAAGCCCTTGGTGGGGTGCTGAGTCCGCAGGTCAAAGACGTGGAATTTGCCCTCCAGCGAGGTGGCCACCATTTTGTTCATGTTGATGTCCTTCCTGTCGAACTCCAGGCAGCACACCTGGTGGACGAGGTGCAACGTGAAAATACCCCCCAAAAAAAAAAAAAAAAAATACTGCAAACCCCCCCCCCACACACACACATAAAGGCTTTGTATTTGCATAGAGGTGCCACAAGATGGCAGCAAAGCACTTAGAATGGAGAAGATCATGCTTCCAACGTCACGAGTGTCAAAACTCAAAGCCCGAGGGCCAAATCCCGTCCGTCACATGATTTTATGTGGCCCGCAAAGGCAAATCGTGTGTCAGATTCTTGTGAAAATATGTAGCAACATTTCAAACTGTCATATATCATCAATGATAACTTTGCGCACATTTCCGTGACCAAACATGAACAATAGTTGAAAAAGACATTACCCTTGATTTGTGATTCCAAAACGTCTTCATACATTTTTCATGTGTAAATGTGATGTGGCGAAGAAAAGATTTTTATGCTTTGACAGCCATGACGGGCCTTCTGAGGAAAAATAAAGCGGAACTCACTGCAATATGACCCGCGACAAAAATGAGCTTTTGACGCCCCTGCATTCCGTGGGGAGATTGTACACAACCATGGAAGCCATGTTACATAATCAGCTACATTTCGTCGTTACGCGATCCAACACAAAGAAAGCGCCGACTCACGAGGCTCCGATACGAGACCAAATAACAAATCAACGGAACGATTCCAGCAGGTAGCGCCAAAGTCGTATTTTGTTTTTCAGAAAACATTTGCAGCAATTCCAGAAAAAAAATATGTGAATTTGCACATTCCCAAATGTTATTGAAAAACCCCGTCTTTGCTTGTTGATTGAATTAGAATAAAGGGTGACATAAATATGACATTCCCTCTTTGATTTGCTGAAATAATTGTCATTATATCAACTCTAAATCACAGAGTTGTACATTTTTAGCACAAACGTCCTATCCAGCCAAACTTTAAGGGCTGAATTATTCTAATCAAAGTATAGTTAATTGCGTAACTTCACTTTATTGCTCTTGGCTACCAATGATGGCAAAGGCAGGGCAAGAAGCACAGAATAGGAAATGGCTCACTTTCACGTTTCCTTTGTACGAAGCCGCCGTCGCCGTCGCTTGCTATTAAAAGTCAACAACATGCCGCCAACGACTCACCCCGTTCTTGATGTTGGTCTCCCAGCGCAGGGACATGTTGCGCAGGTCAAAGAGTTTGATGTCGCCGTTGTCGTAGCCGGCGCACACGCAGCGGTCCTGGTCGTTGAAGGCGTGGCCTGGGGGACATTTCATGTCAACTGGCCAATTGTGAAAATATATATATTTATATTCTGTCCATTTAAAGGTTAGCGCTGCTTTGGAGAGGCGACGTACCGAAGGCGACAGTCCAGCAGTCCCGCTTGGCGTCTCCTTCCACGGGCTGCATGTTGGCTACGGGTGAGTCTCGTTGCCGAGGGTCCCACACTTTCACTGTACCTGCACACGAGATAAAAACCGCTGCAGAATTAAAAAAAAAAAAAAAAAAAAAAAAAGCATATTCTATTAAGATGAAGCAGCCTATTGTGCGATACAAAATGCATGAAATATTTCATTGAAGGCTTCTCAGGTAATGGTTCTAGGACTGGGGGTTGCGTGGCTAGACACCAGACCACCATTGAAGTAAAACGCAAGCGGAGGTGACGTACCGTCTCGGCTTCCGGTGACGATCTCGGGCGCGCCGTCGCCGATGCCGAGACCGCCGACGGCGTCGATGCAGTTGACGATCTCCTTGTGTGCTTTCACCGTGTACACCGGCACGTTGGGCTCCTCCAGGTTCCTGCGGAATTGCACAAAGCTCAAGGAAAAGAAGCCTTCGTTAGCACGTAGGTACACGTTACCATTACCATATATTTAGCTTTCCATCAAAGTCCCCCGTCGCTATGTGTCTTTGCTGAAGAGACGACGCCCCGAATGTGCCGCACTTTATGGGCTTGGCTTTCTCCACCTGGAACATAGCAGAGAAGAAGAAATTGGTAGCGTATTGATCGATTCTGTTGAGAAAAAAATGTTGTTGAATAAATAGCCAAAAAGGGAAGAACTGAGCATTAGTGTCATTACAAAGGTGGATTTTTTTTTTAAGGTCCTATATTTGAACCTGCAGGTGTCCCTAATAAGATTCTCAAAACATTCTCCTCATGATGAATTTACCGTCTCTGTGTGACATAACATAATAACTAAATACATAGTGTTGAGTTTTGTCCGCGTGGAAATATTTTGTCCTGTTGGATTTGAACGTCCCACTCGTCAAATGACTCCTGTTGCTATGGAGACGGGGCACTAACATATCCCCACCGCCTTTCAATTCAAAGCCTTGAAACTGTATCCCTTGTCTCTCTCTCTCTCTCTCTTTGTTGTTGTTGTTTTAATACAAGGAAATGTTTACCTCTTTGATGAGCTGAGCCTCCCCGTGTTGCATTTCGTACATTTGCATGACTCCGGTTCCTCTCGCAAAGTTCCCGAGACACACGAACTTGGAACTGCACGGGATCCATTTGCAGTCAAAAACCGTGTAGTTTAAACTCTTCTGGACGTGCATGATAATTTGGGGCTTCGAAAGTGGCGTTGACATCTCGTTTATCTCCTGATAAACACCGTATTATGTTGAAATTCGTGTAAAACGTGCGCGTGTAAATTTTATCCGTAGCTAGTTGCGCGCAAACCCAAACAAATGACGTCAGGACCCCCTTGCGATAAACTAAGGTGCAAGTACCCAAATATATGCCTGATGAAAAGTATTCATTTTTTTTTCGTTTGTTTGTAACGTAGTGGAAAATAATGTTTTGATACTATCCAGTATCAATAAACCTGTATTTATGTCGGCTCTGTCACCATAACAAACGTAAAGTGTTGTAGAAATGTGCTCGCTAAATGAAGGGACTTGGCCGAAAACATGAGGTCAGAGGACCCGCTTCCCTTGCAGCTGAGTGCCCAAAGATATGCCTAACGAAAAACTTTCTTTCATTTGCAATATTCCACATGTATGACTTATTATCTACTTTTCATGAAGTGGCGTTTACGGGGCTTTAAAATTAGTTACGTAATTTATCCGACACCAGTGAACGAAATAAGTTGAAATTTGTACTAAAAACGTACACGTGGGGTCATTAAATGAAGCTATTTGCCCAAAACACAAGAGACCCCTTTCTTCTTCCTGAGTGCCTGAAGAAATGCCAAATGAAATTCTTCTTTCAAGATTTTTTTTTTTGCACATTTATGACCAGTAAAATTGGATGATTTATTTTATGCTTGTTTCAATTGGACATTATTAGAAAATAAAATTGTTTCGCATCCATAATAGATGTTTATATAATTTGATTTGATTCAGGCGATGCTGAAGTTGCCGTTTGGGTCTTTGAAGTTGCACGAGGCCGCCACCAGCTTGCGGTCTTGTTTTTAACTTTACAGTCGGACTTTTTAAACAACTGCATTTTCACCATGGATTCGGCAACTAATGAAGCGGCGGAGAAGCAGGATGACGGTGACGCTTTTATAAAAGTCAAGTCTAAAAAGAGCCGTAAGAGGAAAGCGGAGCAATCTGATATGGACACTGAAGGGTCTGTCGCGAGGAAGAGGCCGCAGTTTCCTCCTATTTGTCTTGACAAACTAAAGGTATAAAAGTGCGTCTTTATAGCAATAAAGACGAATGCAGGCAGGAAGTGCTCATGTATGCGTTTGTTTGTTTGTTTGTTTTCAGGGGGCGGATCAGATGCGGAAAGTGGCCGTCCCCGCACACCGTTACACGCCGCTGAAGGAGAACTGGCTGAAGATCTACACCCCAATTGTGGAGAACCTGCAGCTGCAAATCAGATTCAACCTCAAGACGCGGAATGTGGAGATTAAAGTGCGGTACTTTAAACTGTCTAACCCATTTCCCAAGAATCAATGCATAGGTCACCCTGCAAACGGTGATAAGTGGATCAAATCTGGAATTTGCCCCAAAATGGTCGACTTCCTGTTCAGTTTAGGGTTTGTTTTTTTGGGGGGGAAGCATAACCTGTCAATTGCCAAAGCTGGTCTCAAAGTCTACTTTTTTTTCTTTCTAACTTTCCCCTCGCAAGATTTTTTGAAACGATCACCAAATTGTGGATTCAGCTAAAATGCCTCCTTTAAAAATGTCCGACTTCCCGTTCAATTTTGGGTTTCGGACCTTGACAACTTTTTTCGTGAGGCCTAAAACAGATTTCATGTCCATCAGTCAAATCGGTGTGACCGATTTCCGACTTTTTTTTGTGCGTCCCGTTAAGAGAGACTACGTAACGATTGGATTGGAGTCAGGATTTCTGGTTGCTAGTTCGAGTCAAATACAATATTTGTTCATTTGTGATGACACAATCCGAAATGATTCAGTGGCTTGAAATCAATTGTTTTGGGGTTTTTTTTTTTTTGTGCGTCCCGTTAAGAGAGACTTTAGAAAATTTAGCCTGTGAGACTGAAATAAATCCCCTGATCCCGGACCTTTGAGCCATGTTGAGGCTGTCAAAAAGGCATTTCATTTATGAAAAGAATGATAATTCAAGCCCTCCCGGAGGCCTGAAATTTCCAGTCATGCCACTTCTTTATTTTCTTTCCACTTTGTAGACTTGCAAAGAGACACAAGACATCGCGTCACTCACGAAGGCAGCAGATTTCGTGAAAGCCTTCATTTTGGGCTTCCAGGTTGAAGTAAGGCTTGATGCAATCGATGCATTTTTTTCCCACTTTCAATTTCAAATACGTTACGCGCTCGTCCTAGCGTTGTTTTCGTTTGGAAAAACGACATTCAAAAAAAAAATTGCTTTATAAATGTAAACATGAAATGAAAACTAAATTAAATACACATCTAATGCAAAACTAACGGGAATCTGTCTATGCAATCTGGTCAACATACTCAATCGTGTAAACATGAATGTAAATAATCAAGTAGGATTCATTTTTCTGTTTTAAAATTCCTGAAAAAAAAATCAAATCAAAGGAACAATTTACCAGTTGACATTTAAAATGCGACGTGAAAATAATTCTCATTAGAAATGTCCAAATAGAATACATGAAAACAAAAAATGCAAAATGAATGAATTTTAAAATTGCATGAAAAATGCCAATCATTTTAATAACAGACTAGTTTTAATGACAAATGAATTGAAAGTCATTTTTCAAGAAATGTGAAATAACACTGAATTGAATTCAACTCAATCCAACAAATCTAAGCGGCTTGAAAAATGGATGGATGGACAAACGAGGCTTGAATGCGCGGCGGCGGCGCGCACCGGGAAGTGACACGCGGCCACGCCCGTCGCGCCCCTGACATATTTATTGCGTGGTGTCGAAATGTTTGGGTCAGCTGGAATTTTTAGGGTCGGTCGGGAAAAACGGAACCACAAGCTTTTTTTTTTTTTTTTTTTTTTTTTTAAATAAGAGCATTTCAATTTGCAAACAATCCAATGTAAATCATGTAATATAGTATGCGGTTGCCCGATTAGTTTTGTTCAATTTCAGATGTGTAAAACCTTTTGTAATTTGAAAAGAAAAATCCTGTAAATGACATTTACCAGTAATTGTAGTTGTTGACATTCCGGTAAAAGTCAACAAGTGCGCGTTCCCCCGGCAGGACGCGCTGGCCCTGATCAGACTGGACGAGCTCTTTCTCGAAAGCTTTGACATCACAGACGGTAAAAGAACCCCTCCAAAAGTTTCCCACCAAGGGAATATTACAGTCGGTCTGACGCCGGTTTTTGATTTCATTTTGCAGTGAAGCAGCTGAAGGGCGACCACTTGTCCAGAGCCGTCGGCAGGATCGCGGGCAAAGGAGGAAAAACCAAATTCACCATCGAAAACGTCACCAAGACTCGCATCGTGCTGGCCGAAACGTCAGTCCAAATCTTGACTTTTTTTTTTTTTTTTTTTTTTTCCTTTTCTTATTGAAATGCTTTCGAGTCTGGGCACGCCTGTTCAAATTCCCCATCAATGAACTTCGGGTGTTCTGGTAGGCTTTTCCTGTCATTTTGATGAACAAAAACGGGCATTAGAAATTTTTTTTTTTTTTTTTTTGGCGGTGGGGGGGGGGGTGTCAACGTCTTCTAACCACCGTACGTGCGTTGGGTTGAATTTTTGTACGTTGCTCATTCGGCGTGTGTTGCGTCCACAGCAAAGTGCACATTTTGGGCTCCTTTCAAAACATTCGGATGGCCAGGACGGCCATTTGCAACCTCATTTTAGGTGAGTCGTCTGCGTGCGTGTATCAGAAGCAGTTTTCCTTGAATTCCAAATGTGTTTGTCCACCACAGGAAGTCCACCTTCCAAAGTGTACGGAAACATCCGAGCGGTCGCCGGCAGAGCTGCGGAAAGATTCTGAAGTGGCCCGCCGGTTTGGTCCCGTCGGGCTGGCGGGATGACGCGTGTGTGTGTGATGAATTTCTGCCGGATGTTTGTGTATTTATAAAAAGAAAGCTATCGAGAGAAATCTAGTTTGCTGTCTTATGTTGGACTGAAAAGTCAAATTGAACAAATGTTTTTTCAAAATCGTTTTACCAAATCAATATTTATTAAATCACGCTGATAAAATGAAATAAGTCCAGTTTCAATTTAGTTTTTGTTAAAAACTTTAGTTTTAAATTTTAAGTTATTTCATTTAAAAATCCAATTTTCTTTCAAAAAGCTGACTTTGAACTTTTGAATGCAAATAGTTTTCTTAAAAAAACTACAAATCCATTTGAAGAAAGGACAATTCATCACCAGTGAAGTTTATTTCAACGGTATTTCATTTTTTTCCCCCCCCCCAACAGTCCCACAGCATAAATTGCAGCATGCAGGAAAACGGGAGAACAAAAAAAAAAAAAAAAATTACAAATTCCTCCTAATATACGAGATCCCCTACACAAAGAGCACTTCCAAACTAAAGCATAAAGGTGGCAGTTGTGTCTTTAACAAATATTTATATACAAAACATTCAAAAAGCTTGTCTGTGGCAGTTGTTAATATTATGACACTGCAGTCCGGTTCATGTGGAAACGTCACATTTGGCAACATCTACGTTGTTATGAAATAGTTTGCATTCACATCAGCATTCACGCGCGCGGGCGCGCGTGTGTGTAAACAAGATTCCTTTCATCCAAAATTCCACTTCCAGTTTCGTTCATGTCATTCATTTCAAAAAATAGTTTTGCTGTTCCAGGCCCGAACCCCCCCCCAAAAAAACCAAAAACTAATAAATGCTCAAAAATCATTTTGTTTTCGCGCTTATGCTTGAAAATGCATTTTACAAAAACGGGGCCATCTATCGAAAAGACAATTTTCTGACATCTATTTCTCATTTCACGGCCATCCAGTCACAAGAAAAACGCCCTCAAAACGAATGATTTGCCCCTGAGCGATACATTTGTCTTTTTCGTGCTCCACCCAGCAACAACAAAACCGGCCCGCAACGACGACCTGACGGAGGCTGAAGTTTGTTTTTCAAAACATATTTCCCTAAAACAGCCAAATACATTTCTCATTCCAGGCGAGCCAATGCACAACAAAAACGGCCTAAAAACGGAAGATTAATCGTCCAATAAATTATTGTGAAAAGACATTTATCAGAGAGCGAGAAATCAATTTCTCATTCCAGAACCATCTTAACGACAACATAAACACGCTGAATAAAATGATAAAAAGATTATCTACAGATTCTCGCTTATACAGTCTTACATTTGTCGTCGAGTGACAACAGAAAGCGTGCAGAGAAGCCTTATGTGTGTGTGTATATATATATATATGACAATATTTCTAAACGCTTGAAAATACATTTGGGCTATTAATGTGTGTGTGTGTGTGTGGATATGTCTGCTTGGCACTTCATACCCGACCAGCTAGATGCACTTGAATGTATACTGTATGTCCTTTACTCACGTATAAAAGATGAGGAAAAAAATGAAATAAATAGAATTTTTAAAAAAGGATGGAATTCCCTCACGTCACCTCCTCATACTTCAGTCTCTTTTTTTTGGGGGGGGGGGGGGGGGGGCGAGAGCCGTATAAGAAGCCCTCGGCCTTCACTTAACACTTGAACGAGGCTCTCGGCGGCGTCGGAAAAGGGCGACGTGAACGTTCCGCCGACGTTCCGCCGAGTCGGTGTTTCTTCTCGTCGCCGGACGTCTCATCGGAGATGGCGGAGGAAGCGAGCGTCGAGGAGAACTCGGGAGAGCGAGCCGGAGGGGGTCGGGGTCGGGGTGCGGGTTTCTCGCTCAGACGTCCACCACCATCTTTTTGTGTATGTCCAGACCGCCCACCACCTGCGCGGGACACAAGGAAAGGAAAGGAAACATCAAGTCGCTCGCTGCTTGCACTGCTCCCATCTCGTCGGCCGCGTTCGGATCCAGCGCAAGAATCACTCGGCAAGATTTGATTCATTCAATCAAGTGAGTACTGGACCGGCTGCAGACTCGATTCCAATTCCAAGAAGTCCAGTTTCGGGCTATTGATTTCACTCGGGCAGCAGCTTTCTGGATCATCGGAACCGGGAAGTGGGTTTTCAATTCTTAGCGCTCTACTTTCCTCTCCTGGTTCTAGTCAGCACTCAATCAGGATCTTTCAGGCAGCGGGGTGGCGAGTTTCAAATTCTTTGAGCTGCTCTCTCTCGGGGAGGACCGAGACTCACCGCGCAGAACTCCTCGAAGGATATCCTGCCGTCGCCGTCCTTGTCCGCGTTGATGATAGTTTTGTCCACGATCTGCTGCAGCTGCGTGTCCTTCAGGTTGTTGCCCACCATCATCTTGAGCACCTGGAACAGTTCGCCGTTGGAGATGAAGCCGTCCTTGTCCATGTCGTAGATCCGGAAGGCGACTACGAGTGTGCGGGAAGTCAGTCAGTGAACACCGAAAGAACTCTCCACACAAAATCGATAGTAAATACTGGCCGGTATTAATGATGGCAAACTTACAACGAAGCTTCTGCTCCTTGTCACCTTTGACACTAAACTGCGACACTCCCTCGATGAACTCTGTGTCGGAAAAGAGACTCGGTCAGTTTGTGCCGGGATCGCGGGTGACTCCACTCCGCTCCGCTCGCCCGTCCGGCTGCCTCTTCAATTTGCTACCATCAGGGAGGAGACTACAAGAGCCTGAGAATTTTGGCGCTCAAAGACGGTTTCTTCCGCCGGGCGGTCATGATGCTCAACTCCCTCGTTGCTTTGCCCTCACTATTATTATTATTATCATCATCATTCCTTCCTGGCACCCACCACCACTGACTCTCGACCATAAATTGGCACTGTAAGTACTGAATTTGTACATTACCCATCTGATTATTCCGCTACACTGTGTAGATAATTGAATACACGGTTCATAATACTCACAGCGTACATTGCTGATCATAACGTCAATAGCGCACATCTATGTATACCGGTTATAGGAATTGCAGGTCTTGTTCATTCAGCTAGATTGATCAGAATCAGCTTTATTGGCCAAACACGTCAACATATTGGGGGGGGGGGGGGGCAATCACCGATCTTTGTCAACTGTTGAGGCTGTGAAGCTCTTTGCGAATCGGGTTGTGTTTAAGGCCTGTCAAAATGAACTTGACCTGACATTGTAGTTTTGTTCAATTAGAAAAAGTTCCCTCGTGTACTTTTAGGGGTGCCAGAAGCCAAAAAGCTGGAGAAGCCCCGCGCTTCGGAAAACAGAACAACAACATCGTACGAAGTGTTGGCATCCACCTTTGAAGTCGACTTCTCCGTTGCCGTCAGTGTCGAATATGTCGATGACCCTCTGCACGAGCGGGTTCTGCTGCAACTCTGGCAGCGACATGAACTCCTCCACGCTGAGCGAGCCCGAGTTGTCCAGGTCCAGTTTCTTGAAACGCTTTCCCAGACGCTTGATTTCGTCTGGATCAACTGAGACCAAATACAAGGCAGGTGAGAGACTTTTCACAGCGAAGGGGGGGGGCGTGGAAACCCCGCCTCTTGCCCGTAGACAGCCGGGATAAGCTCCAGCGCCCCTGCGTCCCTTATGAGGATAAGCGGCTAAGAAAATGGCCGGACTTTCCTCGTAGTGACTCCAGAAGAGTCTTCTTCTCTTGTGGCGCTTTCCCCGTTCGAGCATTCTTGAAAGCGGCCCCGCCACTCCCTTGCCCGTTTGGCCCGATTGCTTTCGGAATACGTGTAGCCATCTGGCGCACGCGAGGCACTGCTATTTAGAGCTGCTCTCGTTTGTCATTAGAAAAGCCCCAGCGCCACCTTGCTGCTGACAGCTGTGACTCCCCCCGCCCCCCGCCCCCCGCCCCTTGCAACAATGAAGTCTGACAGGCAGGACAGGCCGAGGACGCCGTTGCAATTGGCGATGATACCAAAATGCTAGACGCTAACCCCTTAAGCGGCGGACACCTCAGCTGCTTTCCCCTCAAGCCGACTTCTTCCGACGCAGCGGAGGCGAAGCTCGGACCCGAGACTCGCTGCTCGAGCCCCTTTGTGTCAAAATGGAGAGACACGCCGCAAAGGGCCCTAACCCGTCTTGTGAGTTCTGGGTCATTGGTGATCCAACCCCACCAGCGCTACGCCCCAGGACAAATGCCGGCAAGGGCCGCAGTCTGGACCGAGTGCAAACCGTCTGCTCGTCTTACTATGTTGACCTTTTCAAAGTTATTCAATCGCTCGGTTGTTCACGTGTCTGTCCTTCTAGTCCAATGCAGGCATCTCCCAAAATTGATAATTTTTTGCAAAGTTGACGTTTTTGTTTGTCTGGATGCATGTGAAGAGCGTTGACCTCAATTTTGTTTTTTGCATTTTTTAGTTTCGGTGCTCAAAGTTGCCGTCCACAGAAAAAAAAAAAAAAAAAAAAACGCATCTCCAAATGTTGGCTTTTTTTTTTTTTTTTGGTTGTTGTTTTGGTGAAACTGTACGTCACATTTATCTCCTCATTTGTTTTTCTTTTCAACTGAAAACGAGGTGTGGAATGGAGGCCATCCTCTCAGTCCCTGAACTTTGTCTTGACTAAAACGAGCCCCGGCGCAATCCCAGAATTAAATGTGCCCGCCAGATCATTGCGGTAATTGGATAACGGATGTGAACTTCTATAAATAGCCTTGGCAAGTGCAAAGGGTACTTGAATGTTGGCAAAACTTACAATGCGTGCACATTTCCAGGGGGTAGCTGGCTTCATTTCCCTGAGAAGAGAAGAAAGGACAACTTAACGACATTCAGACTCCAGTGCGCAAACTTCCCAACCAAAGGCTGTTGTGGTGGAGGCAATAGCGTGAGCCAACGAGTCCAGTAGTCCTGCACGTATTTGCATTGCACCACTTCTTGACGCGCTTGATCACGGGATGAATTCAAGGCATAAGTCAGGACGGCAGCGCGCTCCGCACGGGACCGACCGAGCGGGTGGCCGTCATCAAACGTCATTAAACTGAGCCTGCCATTGATCGAGCGGCAGTCCGACAGAACTTCGTGGTCGTAAAGATGTCAAGTCGTCGTTCCGCCGGTTCCGCAAACGCTTGAGCTCAAGTGGCCGCAAAACGTGATGACGCAATCGCGGCAAGCAAAGCGACTTCCGAGCGCGCTGTCGACATTCGGCGGCATTCACGTGAGGCTGGATTGACAAGTGACATTTGGGGAACCCGCCCCCAACCTCCCCCACCCCCACCCCCCTCGCTCTCTCGTGTTGCAGACAAGATATACATCACGGCAGCGTAAAGACGGAAACATGTGGGATTAAATATCGCCAGGTCTTTAACTTAAGTGCATTTAAAAAAAAAAAACAACAACTCCAAGCGGCAGAAGCTAATAGAAGTCCAAAATAAGCAGATGGGAGATCATCACAGGCCCAAACACGGGAAGTTTGTCCCGTTAGGGCTCACCGCAGTGACACACGTTTTACGGCGGATGCCCTTCCTGACGCAACCGCGGAGGCTCCAGTGGGATACGAACGCAAGACCAAACCGACACTCGAACCACTCAGCACCAATAACTGCTGTACATAGAGAATATGTAACTCGAAACAACAGCGAAAATTTAGACCAACAAAAGAGGTCTAAACGGTGCTACGTTGGCCGTGTGTGCCACATGAAATATACGGAAGATGAAATGTCTGTGAACGCACGTAGACGCGGTCAAATCAGGTCCGTCACAGGAAATGAAGCAGTCAAAAAATGAAGGTCAATCCAATATAAGCCCAAACTGGGAATCGGCCTCGTGGCCCTGAAGTGGAAATCCAACCTCAAAGAGAGAAGAGACGACGACGACGTGGTATTTGAAACACTGAAAGAGGAAGACGGGCATCGTCGGCTGCGAGACTAAAACGACGGCCTCAGCTGCTCGCTAAAGGGGGGAGGAAGGGGAGGGACGCACGTTTGCTAACGTCTCCACATCCAAGTCTAATAAATCAAAATCCAGAATCGACTGATTCAAAAGGCCACTAAAGTTTCGGGTGTGGCCCAACGACACGCTAATTTTAATACAGACTCGGAGAAGGACCGGTGCCAAAGTGCAGCCTTGTCCAAAAATGTCAACGACCCTTTCAAAATCCAGCTGTAAAGTCATCATGCCGCCATTCTGTTCATTAATGGAAGTCCAAAACAAAATTGGTTGCGCATATGTAAGAGTCTGGCCAGCAACGAGAGAAAAACCACTGCTAAATATAGCTTTCCTGAGGGGGGCGGGGGGGGGGGGGGGGGGAGCGGCATATTGTACACGAGCATGTAAAGACACACATATCGCACATGAATCACGTTGGACGCCCCTTCTATTCTATCCTATAAAAAAAAAAAAAAAAGAGAGAGAGAGAGAGGAGATGGGGGGGGGGGGGGGAGAGCGGCATATTGTACACGAGCATGTAAAGACACACATATCGCACATGAATCACGTTGGACGCCCCTTCTATTCTATCCTATAAAAAAAAAAAAAAAAGAGAGAGAGAGAGAGAGAGAGACGGAATGGGGGGGGGGAGACGGAGCTCGTTTCTTTTCTTTACCTTCATAGGTATCGATAGAAGTAGAACCAGCCCCAGTATGACAAAACCAGGAGCGGGCGGAGGTGTCAAGTTCAGCATCAGAAACTTGCTTCTCTGTCACTTGGCCTTCTTCCACAAGTATCGTCAGACATTTTATTTTTGGTCTGGTGTGCGTAATTCAAAGGCCCAGCGGTTCTCATTGCTCCAATTCTGCAATCTCTGAGTGATGGAGTCATTTTTCCCCGCCTGCTTTTTTCTGTGTACGTGACAAATGTCCATTCAAACCAGCGCGTGCGTTTGCTTCCTCCGAGTACGCAGTCAACCTTTGCTATTTAGCTCTGCCGCAAATAAGTGACACCCTCCTCTCAAAGGGCTTTGTAATCGCACGTGGTCAGCGCGAGTGTCAAAGACGTCATTCCAGCGACAACGTGAGGGACGACCACCCCCACAACGAGCGCCGGCAGAGCCACGAAAGAGGCAGCGCAGACCGCCGGAAGGATGCCTTTCGCCGCAAAACACAAAGAGACGATTCTAAAGTTGCGAAAGAAGTCAGCTTTTCTGTCGTCTACATAATCACGTACCCATGTTACATAAACATCTGTACCCACGTAGCCATTCGTTAAATACAAAAAAAAACAGCCTCTTATAATAATAATAATAATATTAGCCTCAAGTAAAACGCTAGCACAAGGCGATGCGACATCGCAACTAATGTGAGCACTCCAACTTGAAACAAACGACATTAGTAAGGCCGTAACAATTTCCCAACGACAATGACGTATCCGTTTCTACTCCGACAAGCCAACCGCATCAATCTGTGCTTGGCAAGTTGCCCTTCCGGATGTCGTCAAACATTTGAAAAGGTTAGAAATCCATTCAATCAATCATGAGAAATTGAGAAAAATTCATTGTCCTCATGCTCAGCAGACTTCATATGGATGCGTGTGCGTGCGTGCGCGCGCGCGCGCGCATTGAAGCCATTCACGCAAGCTAGTTGAACGTAGCACGCTAGCCGCTAATGCGCCGATGATGCAATTTGACAACATCCAGACATTGCGAAGCAGGAGTTCAAGCGTGAGTGTCAAGTGTTGTGTGACCGTCACAGAAATATTTGGACAAGGACAAGAGCAGAAGAGTGCGATGAGGGACGGGCGACAACGTCAGCGACCCTTTTCAAGGCTCGTGTCGTCGTGTTACAAAAAGCAGATTCGTTCACGTCTTAACTGGCGCTCTCTGTAGTATTATTAAGAGTGTTCCCCGAAAGCTTTTTCCTCATACGGAGAATCCACGCGGTCCTTTGTTCCAAGCTATTCGTATTCGGCTCTTTAGAACAGTGAATATTTGTCATTTGCGGGCAAATCCCTCCCGTAACTTCTAATGCTCATTTTTGCTGAGCCAATCAATGGTCACACAATTGAGTGTTAGCATGTTAACATATTTAAAAAAAAGGTGCAGAATTATAATTGTTGCACGTTTACAGTAGCCTCTAACCGGGGCGTCTAAGTAATATACGCTAAGAGAGGAAAGAATAACATATGTCACATATATGTCTTGTTGCTTCGTTGTTCTCGTTCTTTGTTCTGAATGTCATACCCGGGCAGCACCGACTGCCGGAGAAAACAAAAAAAAATCCCTTGTGTATTTTTACGCACTTGGCTAATGAAGCCGATTCTGATTCTGACGCATTCAGGCGCTCCAGGTCAGGGTGTAGTCAGCCTTTTCGCCCGATGTTAGCTGGGATACGCTCCAGCTTTCCTGCAACCCTTGTGAGGATGAGCCGCTTGGACAGTGACATGACATTCAGGTGCTTTTACAATGCGGCAACTTGCATACACACGCACGCACGCACGCACCCCGACGGACGCCGCATGAATTGTTTTTCTTTCATTGTAATGTTTTTATGACTGCAAGAAGCCAAAATGTAAATTACAATTCAATATTAGATGGCTAGTAATTGCCCAGTCCGAATCGACAGCTGTGTATTCATCCGGCACTTATCATCTACGTAATGAGCGTGCGTATGGTTGTATTGTCTGTATGTTCCTTGCAGTTGACTAGCGAGCGGCCCAAGGCACTTCCCTCCAGCCGGGGTCGGGTTTCATCTCACCAACCGAAGACGACGAGCGCGGCAGAAAATGGACGGATGTGAAAAAAAAGCGCCCGCCGCCTCCCTTCCAGCAGTGCCAACGCAAACTGCAGCGATGCACTGAACATTGAGTGGGTCGCGTGGTCGTGCGAGTGCGCCGCTCACAGTGTCTCTTGTTCCACATTCGCCGCAGCGGCGCCTGACTGCTACGCAGCAGCATTTACGGACTCCATATTGTCATTGGGCAAGTTACGAGTTGGACTCTCAGTTGGCTGGAGAAGGAAGCTGTCCCGCTGACACACAAAAAAAGGGGTTACCCACCCACACAGCTAACTGGCAAGCACCGAAATGAAATTTGTCACAACAAAAATGTGGCCTTTAGTGCTGGACACGCTAAATGAACCAGCAAGTGTGTTACGCGGTACACGTTTTCAGGCTTTCCAGAATGAAACGACACACAAAAATAAAAAAAAAAAGATTTTCATCTCAATACGGGGTGTCGACTTACGACGAACTAGCTTAATGCGAACAGATGATGCAAAATGCCAGAGGGGCTAACTAAACTCGCATCAATGTCACCCTTGCTATGACCCTGAAAACACAAATTGTGCAGCAACACATTGAGACATACGCTGTATGTAGTCCCAAGTTTAAGGGCTCCTATAGTACGTTCATTGATACAAATGTATGCCTATTTTGTCACGTATGCCTGCTTTTTTTTTTTTTTTTTTATGGTTACACCCGTAGAGGTGAATATATTTCACGCTTCCATTTTTAGGGGGGCGGGGGCGCTTGCCTTCACGAGGGTCCCAGAAGAGCTTGAGCCTATCCCAGCTGACTTTGAGCAAAAGGCTCGCCGATCGAGATTCGAGCCTGGCACCGCAGAGGTGCGTCCTGGCAGCTTCCATTTGCAATTGTTTATTCGGATCGTGAAATGTTCCGTCTGTATTTGACATGGAACTGAAGAGCGACTTTTTTTTTTTCCCTGCATCCTGTCTCCAGCTATGACTGCTTCCTGATTCAATCGCAATGTGGCAACTGTCAACAGCCGTCGTGCAAAACGCGCACTCAGTGACACATTTGCCACGAAAAGACGCGACGTTCTCGGCTACTGGCTGGCTGCTTTTTCGGTGTCACGAAAACTCATTTATGGGGCAGGCCGGGCGGGGGACGAGCAAGAGACGCGAAAGTGGGCCAAAGGCTTCAGGCTCCTGACAGGCTCCTGACAGGCTAGCCCCACCTAGCCGGACGGGTTACACGCGAGAGAAGAGGCGAGGTCCGCCGGGGGTGCGGTGCTAGCGCTGCAAAGGCGAAAATGTGCGCCGATTGTCTCATTTTCTCTTTCATCGACCAGTTCTAGCAACGGAGACGCTTACCATGGTGTCGTCCGGGTGGGCAAATCCAGGCTATGCGGGGGAGGGCTTCCAAACGCCGCGAGGGGAAGACGGCTGGAGGGGGGTTTTCCACTCAGATTTGGGGCGGGGGTTGAGTTGTGGGGGTCTCTCTTTCCTGCCTCGCTCGCCTCCTTCGCCGAAGCGTCGACTGCAGTGGACGAGAACCGCGGACGGGGGAGCCTCGGATCGTTTTAACTGAGGGGGCGGGGGCGGGGACGGGACGGGGACGGGACGGGGGGGGGGGCGAGGCGAGGCGAGGCGAGGCTCGGGAGTCCAATACTGTACAGTACAGTAGCGGACATCCGGGGATCTTCGACGTAGCCTCATTAACAACTTGAACCTGCCACGAAAACCATCAAATGAAGGCTTCGAGGTCAGATTACAACGTATGTCTCCTAATATGTACTTTGCACGGTTTGTGAATCAAACGTGTGAAAATAAAATGGAGATAATTATACCACGCTCGCCTTGGGCTTCGCTCGGTCACGATTTTTTGGAAATCCCAGTTTGACGTCATTCACAATTGAGATCATCTTTCGTTTCTAGCATAGCCACCGATAGTGGCTCCACTATGTTTTTAGTTTTTATGGAGTGCTTTTCAAACTTTTTGGGACACGCTCTCCCGTTTGGAGATGACCTTCCCCACCTTGAAAATTGCAAGTTTGCAACATTCCGCGCCCCCCTATTTCGTTTGTGACATGACATTTTGTATATTAATGGTATTTCTCTATGCGTGTTATATGGTAATGTGTGTGTTTTTTTTTATTATTATTATTATATTGTCCCTCCTTAGATTGATGCAGTTTGTAGCAGTCTACTGCGGGGAAAAAAAATTATTAAACGTTGCTATCATGCAGAAGGAAATGACACAAATAATCAAGATAAGGATAATAAAAGGCAGCCTTATACTGGCAGGCACTGATTGAGCATAAATATAGTTTAAAATTCTTGTGGAATACTGGGGGGGGGGGGTAAGTCATGAATTTACATTTTAAGAACGTCAAAAGTTTCTGAAGTCTTCTACTATTTTTGCCTTCAGGTAATTCTTGACATCATTTGCACAAGAAAAATCTGCTTGCTTGTTTTGCCAGCTCCCTCCCTCAAAACAACCCAGCGAATGTGTTTGTCACTCATTTGGTTTCCTTCCCGACTTGGCTTCGCTTTCTTGAATTGCGCGCGGACGCTCCTCCAAGCGGGAGTTCCTCGTCCATCCCGAATCCTGCACCGTGCATCCGGGTGGACCGATCATGTCGCATGTATAATCCACGTAAGATACTTAAGGCGCTTCATCAATAGGTCAAAGTTTGCCTCCCGCACGCACGCTCGCTAAATCCTCAGCAGGCCTTCTAAAGCCTCAGTTCCATTTCAAGTGGCTTTAAAGAGATCAAGCAAAGCTGGGCGCAAACACACCAACTAGCATGGACCCGACTGCAACACCAATGGGTTCTTCTTCTTCTTCTTCTTTTTTTTTTTTATTATTGCATAGGTCCATTCCAAACCATGTATCACAGCAAAAGTACAGTATACTCATTTCAATACATGACACTTGTACAAAAGATACTTTTTTGACAAAAACACATTGTCACAGGATATCAAAAAAAAATAGGATATAAAGACTTACAGATATTTTGGAAGAGGTAGAGAGAACATAAACACTGCATACAGGAACAGCTTGTCACCAAGTGTTAAAAAAAATCACACAAAATGTGTCAACTGAGTAAATAAACTACATTAAGTATAGAATATACAGAACATTGTCTGACTTTCTTTTTTGTGTTTTACAAACTCACTGGTATTTTTTTTTCCCCATTTTTACACACAATCACCATTTATAAAAACAACACACATTCAAACACGCTGGTCCCAAACTCAGCATGTCACATACGCGACAGTACAAAGTTGTCCACTCCTGCTGGTTCAATGAAAAACATGAATTTTATGTACAAATGATTTCAGGTTTTTCTCAACGTTTGGAAATCATGAATTTAGTTTGGGAACTATCCATCCATCCATTTTCCATACCACTTATCTTGGGTAGTGTGGCAGGGAGTTTAAATATTTGTAACCAAAATATATCCGGAAATGATTAAGGAAAAGGGAAATGGATTGAGAATTTTAAAATTACATGAAAAGAATCAAACGGCCATGGATGTTTTCGATTGGTCACCAAAGAGAATGCGAGAGTATTAAAATTGAAAACACACACACACACACAAACGCTCCATGACATTCCCAAAGGCTGTTCAATCAGATTTTTAAAATCAAAAGAAAACATTTCAGCATGAGGAGCAGTGAAACTGAATTTTAAGCTTTGAATTGGACGGATACAGGATGTTATGAAGATTAAAAAAAAAAAAAAAAAAAAAGTACTGCCAGTCAGTAGTACCCATATTGGTCGAATGAAGAGGATCTGTCTCCAAATCATGCCAGGTTATTCTTTTTGATTACAAATACTTTTGAGAAATATGATTTCTTATAGATTTTGATGAGATTTTTTTTTAAAGTGCCACAAATGAAAAAAGAAACAGATATATGCTTTGTATTGCACAGTAATGATATCGAAGTAACAAAAAAAAAAAAAAAACAAGTTCTGGAACTCAGTCGTGCCAAGCTGCTCTCGTGAAAATCTGTATCCCAGTCACGTCAGGTTATTATTTTTCATTTTAAAAGAAGCAAAATGATTTGATCATACATCATTTTCGAGCAAAATATATGCTTATATCATTTTTTAAAAATTCATTTGCATGAAAAAAAATGGCAGTGCCGAACACGCTACACACGTTGCTGTTGCGCCAACGCGCGCGTGTGCTTGCACGTGTGCGCGCGCAGCTGTCAAAGAAAGCTCTCTTTGTTGACCCACATGAGCGTGCGAGTATCGTTGGGTTTGCACTCGTACTCGATGCCGTTGAAGCTGTTGCCCCACTGGCAGTGGTCCCGCTTGCCGTAGTTGTAGTACTTGACCTGCCACACCGTCTCGAACGCGCCCGCCTCGCTGAACTGCGACCCACACGCACACACGAGCGCTGTCGGAAACATTTCGCAAGATTTCCCGTTGCCGCGCCGGCTTCCGACCAACATTTGAAAACAAAGTCGCTTCGTCCGAATTGTATGGAAGTAAATGAGTGCCACCGGGATTGGAATTTCAAACGGAAAGTCATCACATTTGTAATAGTTGCATTTCGGTGGAACTTTTCAATGTTAACAATTCGACCGTCTGTCCCGCCAGGCGTGGCTACTTCAGGCCAGCCAATCGCGGTTAGGCTCTCTTCGTCACGTGACGAAGAGAGCCTAACCGCGATCGGCTGGCTGTTGGGTTCTGACCTGAAGTAACCTCACCCGGTGGCACAGACGGTTGAATTTCGGACAGCGAATTGTAGCATTGAAAAGTTCTACTGAAATACAACTATTACAAATGTGATGACTTTACATTTCAAATTCAAATCCCGGTGGCACATAGTTACTTCCATGGAATTGTCCTTTGGTGTGCGTGAATTCCCGCACTAAATGGGTTGCCCGGTGTGTCTTCTGCTTCTCGTCTAGCAGAATGAACCCATGTTGAAGTCCAGTCGACACAAAGCCCAAACCGGCTAACCGCCGAGTTAATAACGTTTGACACGAAGCTTATCGTCATTATTCTGTTATTTAGTGGTCCAGCATTATGATTGATTATTTCTTGCGGAGTGTCTGTTTGTGTGTCATATTCTTGTTGAAGCGTCCTGTACCTGTATGGCGATCTGAAGGGGTTGCCTCTCGCCGCTCTTGGTGTGCGTCACCCCCTCGGTGTCGTACAGGCCCGTGTAGACCGCCGACTGAGGGTCCTTGGACTGCTGCTCCAGGGCGAAGGTGACTCCGCCCAAGCTCATCGACCTGTCGAGAACCAAAAAAAAAAAAATGAAGATAGTTGAGGAATGGCTTACAGATCAGTGCATATCATAGCTAGCACGGGATGATGCCTACTAAATGTTTGTAACATTTTAGAGTAGCCAAAAGTGCATCTGTGAAATAATCAAGCGGTCTTGACTGAGTTGCCTGGATTATCTCAAAAGATTTAGACACATTTTTGAACAATATTTCGGAGAAGCAGTCATTTGGTGAATATTGATTTTTATTTTATTTATTTATTTTTTTTTTACATGAATAACAACCCTCCTGGGAAAACCAACTTCTGCTAACATTGTTAGCCAAAATGGAACTGCTCTGCTTACCTTTTGGTTTCGACATGACAACATGTCGACGTGCTTATTTTTGCGCCGGAACTTGCTGATAATACCACGTCCGTTTTTAGATTTTTCGTCGAGCTGCCAGGTCAAGTGATTCATGCCACAGCTGTGGCCCAAATTCCGCCTGGCATTTGCATCCTGCCATGGGTGTGCGACCTACTTTCACACAACCCCATACATCATTGAATTGAAAATCTGTGTGTGTATGTATCCTTATTTGGCTGTACTTTGAAAAAAAAAAAATCATTCATCATGTCGTCATGATGACGACACTAAAAAAAAATGATGCAGAGTACAATTCCTAATCTGGGTTTTGGGCTGATGCTTTCACTGTCGCTCGGAAAATGAGGCTTCCTATCTTGAATTGGGAAAGCTAACAGACTTTTTTGACCATTTTGCCAAACAACATTAAATTGTTTTACCTATTATTGATTCCCACGTCCCAGACGTTGATTTGAGCACGTTTTTGTTTCACTACATGTTGTATTGTGGAAATAACGGTTCCCCCATGAACCAATCTTTTCGAAATAGAAAAATTGAGCCAAGTAAACGCATCACACAATTAGTGTCTGAATTTTAACATTTGTTGTTTTTGTGATACGTTTACGATTACAATGTAATGTTTTTAATGCAGCTCCCTCAATCAGTCACGAATGAATAACACCCCCCATGCAGTTTCAAAACATATGCGGAGTTCTACTCACGTGGCCTCGACCGCTCCCGGTTTAACCACCACCTCGATCTTGTACTTGGAGCCGGTGAGCAGTTTGATGGTTCGGGTTTGTCCGAACCGGGCTCCGTCAGATTTGAAGTACACAGCGGTGTTGTTTGGGAGCATCTTCAGCGAAATGCCGATTTTGACGAGCTGCGGAACGTCGGCCATGTCCACACGGGGGGGTTCAGATCCGAGATGGATGGACGGACGGACGGATGGATGGATGGATGTCAAACAACCGTCCCGGGTGTCCCCCGAAACAGCCTATGCATGGATTAAAGTGCAAAAGGAAAAACGGTGCGCGTGCAGGCTGGACCGGCGCTCTGATTTAATCTCAATGATAATCCCGAACACTGCTCTCTTCAAATCTCTCTCTCTCTCTCTCTCTCTCTCTCTCTTCTCTCTCTCTCTCTCCTCTCTCTCTCTCTCTCCTCTCTCTCTCTCTCTCTCTCGCTCTCGCTCTCGCTCTCGCTCTCTCGCTCTCTTTCTTTCTCATCAATGAATGTTCCGTAGCGGCGAGTTCGGAAATTATACCAAATGGACTCCCCAAATGCTGCTGTGGATGAACACGACAGATTAACCAGCCAAACGACTGTTTGTAAGAGAGAATTCCAATTGTATTTGAAGGCACCACCCGCATCCAGAAAAGCTTGATCCGACCATCTATCTATCTATCTATCTATCTATCTATCTATCTATCTATCTATCTATCTATCTATCTATCTATCTATCTATCTATATATCTATCTATCTATCTATCTATCTATCTATCTATCTATCTATCTATCTATCTATCTATCTATCTATCTATCTATCTATCTATCTATCTATCTATCTATCTATCTATCTATCTATCTATCTATCTATCTATCTATCTATCTATCTATCTGATGTAATAGCAATACTATGCCACTAAGTGTCAGTATTGGGCCACATCAAAAAAAAACTGTAACGTTCCACTTGCTGGCCTTCGCCAGTCAGTCAAAAAAAATACACGCACGAGATGTCGTCTGGTAGGAAATATGTGTAGTAGAAATCAAGTGAGAATAAACAATTTCCTGGAAGCAGGAGTCTGCAAAATACAACACTTTTTTTATTTTAATTGTTAAAAATGATGGGGAAAAAATGCTCAAATAAAAGTGTCACTTTTGTTTTGTTCATCTTGATGACTCCACGATTAATACCTACTGTATTATGTTTCAGACAGTTTTAATTTATTAAAATGTCGTTGCATAACACTTATTTTCTTAGCACGAAACAACAAAAACATTTTTGAATGACATATTTACCTTTTGGAGCGTTTTTTTTTTAAAAAAAAAAAAACAAAAACAAAAAACAAAAGCCAAACCGGAAATGAGTTTTTGGGTGGCGGGAATGAAAACCAGAGGGAAAAGTCAAAACGTATCTTTCGTGACCAACTCCCTCAATTCTTCAGTGGACCCATTAATAATAAGTATTCTAATATTGGTCAGAAACTTTGACTTGTAGCCTTTCGGGAGGTAACTGGTCGGATAACTGCCCGCGACGTCAAGGCAACAGGCGGTCACTTGTCCCCCCAACCCGGAAGTGAGTGAGCCGCTTGACAGAATTTCGGTGAGATGAGAATGAAATCCTCCCAAAAAAATGAGTTTGTCATTGTCTTTTTCCTCTCAATGGTCACTTTAAGGACGCCATGCACAGCAATGAAGGTGGTGCGTGATTTCGAAGGGTGGGAACCCACTTTAATGGCGTTTCCCACCGAATACGAACAAGCGTCATGTTGATAGTTGGTCCGACTTATTTGAATATTTTATTTCAAGTGGCTTATTTGGTGGAACATGACAAAATATTGTTGCGTTTCCAACCTTTCATCGTAAAAAAAAATGACGTTCAATTGAATGAAGTTGAACAGGTAAAAAGCCCCTTTCTCTGTTTCTTTTTTCCCTTTCTTTCAAGCAAAAGGTCCAGAGTTCAGCGGTTGAGCCGGGACCAGCACTCATAAATTCACAATGTGCCAAGGAAGTATTTCTTGTCCATATGTTCTCCTTCTGAGGTCGGAGACGATCTGGAGAGTATTGCTAATACGTTTACCTCCGTGAGTACTTTTGTCACCCCCCCCCCCCCCGACCTAACTCCAACCAACCAACCAAGCAGCCAGCCCACCCTCCGCCCCTTTGCCCACAAATGTCTCCATGGATTCAAATCTTTGCAACCCCACCACTCTCTCCCGTCTTGCACAAGTGTTGGGTCCAGACAGCCACGGTAGCACACCAGATGAGGACTGTACATTAGCCCCAAAAACACCCCAAAGAAAAGGAGCCCCCACCCAACCCGCCGGCTGCGTCTGCGTGTGTGTGTGTGAATGTCCACCGGTCTCCTCGCACCCTCCACACCCGCGCCGGTGATGCCATGCCGCGGGGTCACGGCGGCGACGAGAGCGGGGGCGGCGGTGCCGGTTTCGGCGTCGTCGGTTCCGGAATTTGGCTCGAGACCTCCCCGGGACTCCCGGGAAGGGACTTCCCCCCGAGGGACGTGGAGTTCGGCCAGCGGACGATGAACCACGCGGTCCGAACCGGAGCCGGGGACGGGCTGGGAGCGTCCGGCGCCGCCGACCGCAGGAAGCGGGGCGCCCGGCTCAGCTTGCTGGGCAAGCCGCTGACTTACAGCGCGCAAGGCGGCAGGAGGAACGCGCGCTACCGATGGCTCCAGAACTACCTGTACAATGTCCTGGAGAGACCCCGGGAGTGGGCGTTCGTCTACCACGCCTTCGTGTGAGTACGCTTTCCTAATAAGAACACGCGCTCGGAGCCTTTTTTCGTCAATAAATTCAATTCTGCTCCGCCCAGAAAATTCGACTTGAAATGACCGATAGAAGGGTCCTATTGAGAGAAGCTGCATCATTTTATGAACAAAACAAAACACATAAACAAGAAGGATAGACACCCCCCCCCCCCCCCCGCCTCCCTTTGCTCCCGGTAGGATGTTCCAGCATGACTTACAATCATTTTCTTTCCACAAATATCATCACACTAGAGAAAAGCGTTGTTTAGAATTTGCCGCTCGTTGCTTTTCAAAAATCACTGGAAATTGGCCATTTGCCGTCGTATTCTCGAGACGTTTCCCCAACCCGTATTTCTTTCAAAAGATGTCGGATTGGGACTCGGCATCGGCTCGCTCCCAAACATCCTTCATTCAGGTACTTGCCTCCACCCTTGTAGGCGCCGTGCCCCGATGAATCGCCGGCCGCATCCTCCGTTGGAGCAAACGAACGAACAATCGCCCCGCAAGAAAACGGTCCTTAAATGCACGTGCGGTGTTGTGACCTTTTCCCTCAAATAAATGTCACCCCTCAATGGATTATTGGAAGCAGCCTCCACTATTTGAGTGCATTTCCTCAAATAGTCACATCTCATCAGAGGCGTTTTGCAATTACGTGCCGGATACATCACGCATTCAAAGAAATGAGGAAAATCGGCCGTCGTTTTTCATCAAAGACGCGTTAAATACGTGCTGAAATTGTGCTCTCCGCTCTCGGAGATGCTACGCCCCGAGCGTCATCCGTTTCATACAATGAAACGGATGACGCTCGGGAAAAATGGATTGCTTTTTACCCATCTAAGGTCCATTTCTCCAAATGATTGCCAAACGTGTCACCTGTTCGCCCCCCCGTGGAAAAGCACCTTTCTTCATTTCATGTGCTGTACCCCAATCATATACATCTACAGTATACAGTAGTATTTGAGGGAGGCCCCGTAGCTCAGCGGTTAGAGCACCAGGGGTTGTGGGTTCGTATCCCACCGGGGCCTCCGCTCCCCGAGAAGGCTTGCGTCAGGAAGGGCATCCGCCGTAAAAATTGTGCCAAACGTAGATATGCGTTCATCTGAGATGAGCCCGAAAGGGACAAGCCGAGTATTTGAGGGAATAATAGCAAACGTAGACGGATCGCCATCTGGAGGCATTTGGCAGCGGTCCCCCGATGAATTGGCGCTTCCTTCCGCAGCCGACGGCGGGCCAATCGCAGCCCGTCGCCGCTCGGGTGCGCTTATGTAAGACTGGAAGCTCACGGCACATGTGGAGGGGCCCTTACAGAAGGTCAACAAGCCGACCTAGCTCGGGTCTCTTCGCCGACCGTCCCTGCTGTGTGCGGCGGTAGAAACAAGTTCCGGCTTTGCTGTGAAAGTGGATCATTTTCATTGTTGGTGCGTCTGGAAAAACAACATGCATTTTCCATTAAGCAATTAGTCAAGTCACGGCTCGAGATCGCTCTGCTTGTAAACATGCCGCGCAGATTAAGTGATTGCAAAAGTCTTACGGCCTTTTTCTGAAATTGATTCAATTCTTTTTTCTTTTTTTTTTTTGGCCTTCGAAATACTCCCAAAAAGTGCTCACAAATGTTGGCTCATTTATTCAAAATAAAAACACGACTGACTCACTCACAAAAAGGGAGTTCAGGCTGCTCGTTCATTTTGACCTTATTCCAATATAAATGAAGTTTATTTATTGCCCCAAAATAAAATGTGAGGACTCTGGGGAAAAAAAAACACATATTTCAAAATGTGGATTATTTGTTAATAGTAATCAGAGATGAACTCACTTTGGTACATGACACCCAAAATTTCTTCGTTTGTAGCCTCATTTGAAACAGAATTCACTTATTTATTTTCTAATAATTGCACTCTTAATATTCCTTAGGGACCAAATGAAAATAATGAGTGTTTCAGTAATAAAAGCGACATTTTCTCCGTCTTATTTGTTGCCATCTTCAAATACGTTTTTGACCAAGTGATAATAAGACTTCTTTAGAAATATTGGCTATCCACCCAAAGTAGTTTGACGAAAATAAACACAGTAAATGTTCATTTTCAAACGGGGTGGCACGGCGGAGCAGCTGCAAAGCGTTGGCCTCGCAGTTCTGAGGACCGGGGTTCGAATCCCAGCCCCGCCTCCGTGGAGTTTGCACGTGGCTGCGTGGTATTAAGAAATCTTGGCTAATTTATGAAAAGGCTAAAAAGGAGAAGTATGACCTCTCCTTGCTGTACTTTCTGACATGCAAAAGCAAACTCAAGCATGTTCGGGAGTGGATTCATTTCAAGTCATGATTCAATTCAATTCAATTGGGGCTCGGGCGGGACGTCAGCCGGATGTTGGAAATCCTTCCTCCGACCGATACGCTGCCAACGTGCCGATAAGCGGCGGCAGCGCACACGAGAGCGGAAAAGAAAAGAAAAGGAAAAAAAAGCCTCACGGGAGTCGCCGCACGTCGTTCTTAGTCGGCAGCATGACGAGGGACCGGGCCGGTTAGCGTGTCGTCTGCGTCACAGTTGAAAGGCTCTGATGAGGCAACTTGTTTCCTCGGGGATTTGACAGGCACCATTTGATTTTTGTCTTTTTGGTTTCACATCAAATGCAGGAAATACAATCGATTTACTGCACATGTAGTGTAATTAATTATGTATTACATTGTATTGTTTTTCATTTGGATAGCAGATAACAAATTCCAGTAAGAAATAAATTATTCACGTCAAATCTGGTTTTCATTGCGTTTCTGTTTAGGAATAAAAGTCCATTGTTTGTTTTCTTAATGTTTATTAAATGAGTACACCCACCTTGACACTGGCACAATGTGTTAACTTCTGAAAGTCTCTGTGGTATTCTTCTCGTCATTTTCTCGATTAGAAATTCTTCTGTGAATCTGACTTGGTGCAGTGGAACAAAGGCAGCAAGAGAATGCCGAGAATGACGATGTATACGATAAATCCAAGCAAAAGTTTTCTCGCCAGGTTTCTGACAGTCAGAGTCACGTGCACTGTGACAATTGTGCGTGTCGGCCCGATCTTTTTGACTTGTCACATAGCTGGAAAGTCGCCGCAGGTGCGTGTCGGCTTGGTGGGATCTTTCAGCTGTTGCGGGGGAAAAAGTAATTTAAAAAAAAAAAGGTTTCCAGTAACAATCAAATCTTCTTTTTCCTTTTTTTTTTTTTTTTTTTTGTCTTTAAAAAAAAAAAAAAAACCTTAAAAAAACGCCCACAGTCAGATGCTACACACATGTCACACTCTCACGGAGCCGCACACAAACACAAGAAAGTATGTGATTTATGAAAGAAATATTCCCTTTGATCATTGCGTTGTGTTGAAACAGATGCGGCTGTGTGTGTGTGTGTGTGCGCGCGTTTTGAATCCACGTAAGCACGTGGAGTCGTCAATGCATAGTAAAAGCGAGCCACTCCTCACCGGCATGCGAATACAAACACGAGCGCTAACGTCTCTCGCCAAATAGCGCTCCGATTGGAAGACGCACAATATTAACATCCGGCCGCATAATGCGATGGCGTGTATAAAAAGAAAAAAAAAATTGAAAGTGTGTGAGTGAAATCACGCACGCAGAAATGACTTCCAGCCACCGTCACGCATTCAAGATGATGCAGATTTTCCGAGGCAATTTATTGTTCTTATTTTTTTGGATTTGATGTCGAAGTCTGGAGTGGTGTAGTCGCACCTTTACGTTGATCACAGAGGCTTTTCATACAACTCCACAGATGCGTGAAAGACGTCATTCGAAAATAAAATCACTTTGTCCGCACGGTCTGTGACGCTCTTTGGAGACGGCGCGTTTCCTCCTGCCGCTCGACTGCTGCCGTGCAAGCACGTGACAGGGCTGAAAAGACGGGCTAGGAAAGGACGTTTACGGTTCTCTTTTCATTCGCACGTTTTTCCCCCACAAAGGAACGCCCAAGCCACCTTGATCTTTCTATCTTATGGCTTTCCACCACTTCGGATTCTGTGGTCTTTGTCACTGTTTCCCCACAAAAACGCCACAAAGTTTCAGACATGACGTTTCGTTGCGATGCCGTTGGATGCTATGCTGCGCCTATGAGGTCCAGTTCCGCTTCTGTGGTTTTTGTCACACTTTTTTCTGTTTTCATTTACTGGTTAAATGTTCACATCATTGACCATCTCTTTGTTGTTGTTGTTTTTTTTTTTTTTTTGCCGACTGAATTCATCTTCACGTGTATGTGGATAATCCAGACAAAGGAGATTGAATATTCTCGATAATGAAAGCGTGGACGAGTAGCACCGCACAGCACCGAGATCCGTTCTCGGTGCACTCCGGTCCGTTTGCTTTTCGTGTGCCGCGAAACCTCGTCCAAAGCGCAGATTCTTTCCATTCGCTACTTTCTGCACGTGTGCTTGAGGAAGGTGAGGAAGGTGAACTTCCTTTGTGGGTCTCACAGTTGTTGTTTCTTTTTGTAGCCGCCGACGAGCCCGTCTCATCCGTCTCCAAAGCTTCAGCGACGCTGTGGTCATTACATGTGGAAGGAACATTATTAATACATGAATGGTGTCTCGGTTCAAGGATCATTTTTCTTTTTCTTATAAGCAAACTTTCAATCATTTCAAGGAGTACGTTTGCATGGTAGAGGTTTATGTATCTTATTCTGTGCCACCCCCCACCCCCGTTTGACCGTTTTTCTTCAGGCTACGGTAACAGCGGCAATTCCCTTTCCCCGGCCACTTCTTCCAGATCTTCCCGAGGCGTTCCGAGGGCAGCCGAGAGACTCCGACTTGGTCTCTCCAGAATGGCCATTTTTAGTACTCGTTGGGGAGGTTTTTTTTGGGCCCGTAATTCGTCTGGTCCCTCACCTCGGACCGTTTTGTCGCGGGTGACCCTGCCTCGGGCGTGAAGCCCCAAACATCGATCGCGGGGACACGTAAAGCCTCCGCCTTACTCAAACAGGCAAATATGGGTATAGAAAATGAAAACACTCACGAGGAGCTGTTGCAAGCCGCAATTCACGCTGAGGTGCTCACACCTGGACTAAACGGCCAACCCCAATCAAGTACTTCTGCCACTCGAGAAAACGCCCCTTAAAAGTAAAGTATCTGAAAAAGCGACTTCGGTATCATCAAATGTTTGCTCCCCGACCGACGCCTTTGGCCCCGCGTGTTGTCGGGGAGTTTGAAGCCGAAGGTTTTGTTCCGCTTCCTTTGACTTCACCTCCAGTGTTCCGTGTCGTTGGTCCATGAAGGGTGTTCGCCATAAGGTGTCAAAGGACCAGTCACGAGTCGATGGTGAGAACGTGCGACACCGGGAGGGACGAGGACGAGGACGACCGTGGAAGTGCCGTGACGTGCAAGCAGCTCACGCGCTCAATGTGTGTGTCGTTAGCCACTTCACAAACTTCAAACGCGTTTTGATGGCCTCACTTTTGGATGACCTTTCTTGCTTTTTGGCAACAACCAGTTAGTCCTTAGGAGACCAGTTACCGACGTACTTTATGTACTGGATTTCAACCGTTGTGAAAATGATTTTATTTTACTCCGCTTCCATCCTGCAAAGGAAGTTCAGATATTTGTGTCGTTTGTCTCTATGTGCCCTGCGATTGGCTAGCGACCGGTCTAGGGTGTCCATCGCCTCCCGCCTGAAGATCATTGGGATAGGCTCCAGGACTCCTGGGACCCTTGTGAGGATAAGTGGCTCACTTAATGGATGTTTTAAGATATTTGTTGACAACATGTCAATCCTGAGAAGTAGGAGGGCCAATCAGTGTAAAGCGTTTTTCAAGATTGCACTTTTTTTTTCCAGGGTGTATTTGTGAAGTCGCCCTTTATCAGAACTTGAACGACTTTGGATCAGTGGTTATGTGGCACATTTACAAGGTGCACTTAGCCAGCTGACTGTGGCTACACCTTGAAAATGCATCTTCCCTTGCAAAGTCCACTAACGTGGCCGCATCGGAGCGCCTCGTTGTTGGCCGCGAGTGCGCGCATGTCATGGAGAGAAACACGGATGAGCGAGGAAGCCGCAAAAACGGCCCGCGTGGGGACACGGACGTTGCGCTACGCTGGCTACTTTAGAGCGCCTCGTTGACAAAGCGCGGAAAAGCCACCCCGGAGTTTAAGCGGTTACGTTTTTGCGCTTTGAATGTGTCATAATATGTAAGCATATGAAAGCTGCTACATTTGAATTTCATCGGAGGTCATCGGAGTTTGGGGGATGTGGTTTCAGCGAAATGGGCAGGCCGGCCCAAACTTTCAGAATCGACTAGAAAAGGCTCGCCTAGGTTGCTTATTTTGCCGAAGTGCCCGCCTTGCTTCTCCGTTCAGTTGATAAAGCTGCAAAGCTTCACCACGGTGAGCCTCGAGCCTTTGAATATTTTAATAGGAGACGTGTGTGTGTGTGTGTGTGTGTACACGTATTAAAAAAAAAAAAAAAAAAAAAACGAGAAAAACTGGCCTACAAGCCAGACCGTCCCATCGCTTTGTGAATAATTGATCGCAATTCGTCCCAGGTGACGTTTCTTCTACTGATTTCTGTTTTAACGGCTGCTTGCCACCCCGCTTTGATTTATGAGACTGCAGGATAAGAAAAAAGAAATCCCCCCCCCCCCCCCGGGGTTCCCTTTTTATAGACCTGCCCGGGATCACTTGAGGAACCTTCTCACTTTATGTAGAGCAAATAATAGACCCCGCTCAACTCCAAATGCTTCTATTAATAGCTTTAGTGGTAAATATATAGCGGCCGGCCATTATGATATACTTGATGACACCGTACAAAGTCAACTGTGGTCGTTAAATAAATAAATACCCACTAGACCACACCCCTTCAAGGCACACTATGTACAGTCGTTAACATTTCATTCGAGTAGTTGATCGTTTCCTATTTTCTTGGATCGGATTTATGAAAAAGACAAATTGGGTTTGTTTTTAAGAGGCCTGGAATGACTCAACAGTATTTGATACATTTTGATGGGCAAAAAGGGTTTCCCCGAGTTCCAAGCTCGCCGGAGGTACCGCTTCTGTTTTGAAGCAACTTGACGGCTGCCGGAATAGTCTGCGTCGCCCCTGGCAACCCGAGTTTTGACAGCGATCGGCTTCTCACGTTGGGCGCCGGAACCGGAAGCCTGGCATTTTTTTGCGTCGGCGACGGAGCGGCGAGGAGGGAGGATGGATGTCCCTGCGAACGAAAGTGTGGGAGACGCTTTCAGAAGTTTGTATGTCGGGCCCGCTCCGTTGACGGGACTCGGTTGTAACGTCGAGTGAGGCTCTGTTTTGTCAAAGTAAGCCTTCTCCCGGGCCCGCGGCCAACAGAACCAGCGGCCTGACACAACAGGACAGCTGGCTGTTTGCTTAGTATCACACTTTCCTACTCTGTGTGAGAGCCGTGTCAACTTTGGTTCAACCAAAATAGAAGCGGGTCACCGTCGAGGGGTGCGATGGTTTATGTGTTGGGATTAGGATTTTTCAGTCCGGCGAAGTGCCGAGTTCCCACACGGAGAACATATTGGGTAAGGGAACGTGTCCGCCGCATGAACAAAAACACGCGTCCGATGCGACAACCTACCGTATGGCGTTCTTTCACCTATTTTTAGAACACACTAATTCACTGTCGGCAGAGCAATGTTTGTAAATCAGCTTTTCGGGCTGAATGTTTGATTTTGGTCATTCAGCAGTTGGTTGAACTGTGATATTTGGCAAAGCTCCGTTTTGGTCCACATCAGGACTGGTGAGATATTGTGTGTGTGTGTGTGTGTGTCTCTTTTCCAAACGAGATTAGACGAACGCTCAGCGGTGCAGGCGTCCCGTTCGAAGAGCTCGCGTTGCACACTTCCCGCTCCATTGCGCCACACGTCTTCTTTTTTCCTCGGCACGTTTGCCGCGCAAGTGGGGCCGCCGCCTCGGAGCTGGAAGCCGGCATTAAAAAGATGCGTATTAGCCTCACGTGCTGCTAAAATATTCAGCCGCGTCTGAGTCGGCGTCTAATTGGATCGGATCCAACTTTGATTTGTGGGAGAAAATTTCCCTTTGAGCTCAATTATGGCCGGAGTCATCGCTTGCACGGTCCAAAATGTCAGCGTAATGATACTTGCGTTGTACAGGCAATCTTTTCAATCCCATATGAGGTGACGTTGACCTCAAACAGTCTCCAGTTGCCTTCAGTCACATTTGTGCAATGCTTTTGTCAATAGTTCTAGACGGAGCCCATCACTTTCCCCCTCCGTCGTCTATTTTGTGTCGTGGTCCAACCTGGCGTGTGTGTGTCACCCGGTTTGTTAAGTTGCCCCAACTCGGTACCGTTTTCTCCAGAGACATCCCGAAAAAGGGGCCAAAACGCCGAGGTCAATGTTTGATGCCGAGACGGACTACGAGGAAGACTTCAGCGTTCTGATCGTTCCCTTGACATCCGTTGCTCCGTGATTTAAGGGCAGGCTGCAGCGCACTCGTATACTGCGATGATGAATTATTCATTTATTTCGACCCGGCTCCGACTTGTATTCTGGGGCTGGCACTTGACCGATTTCATATCATAGCAGTCTTCATTCTTCTCTGTCGCCTCATGCAAGCAATTCAGTGCCGCAAAGGAGAGGCGACATACGTCATATTTTGCACAAAGAGAAAAGCAGCCGTGGTCAGCGAGGCCTGCGCAGGACTGCCATCGAAACCGGGCCTCAGCAACCTTTTTGAGCGCCGATCGTGACCCCGTTCGCGGCAAATTTGAAGACACGTAAGCGAGTCCAAATGATCGTAACAATGTGCGGCCCGTGATATTTTTAGAACATACCTCGGGGGCGCCTGATGCGGGCTACCGTCCGCCCGCCGGCACCGCGTTGGTGACCCCTGATCTCGAGTTTAACCCGGGAAATCGTTTTTCCAATGGAACGTACGCGACTGCAGATGTGGGAGGCCATTCATTACAATCCGTCCGTCCGTTTTCTGAGCCGCTTATCCTCACCAGGGTCGCGGGAGTGCTGGAGCCAATCCCAGTTGTCATCGGGCAGGAGGCGGGGTACACCCTGGACAAGGCGCCAGCGCACCTGGGGACAATTTAGAGTCTTGAACCGACGTAGGCACGTTTTGCCCACCCGGAAAAAAGCCAGCCAGGCAGGCACTGGGAGAACGTGCAAAGTCCAGGATCTGAACCCCAGTCCTCAGAACTGCGAGGCCAACGCTCTGAAAACTCCCCCGAAGGTGTCCGACCGCCATTTTACGCACTTTGAATTCCTTTTCACCTTTTCCAGGGCCTCGTCGGACCTGAAAACTCCAAATTCTTCTCAAGGACCCGAATTGACCTGGATGGGGTCCGTCATCCTTTGACAAATTCTTGCTCGGGAATTCACCCAAATGAAGAATGAGAAGCAGCTGTCTTAGCCAGATGGAAGCCTGCAAATTGACGAGCATTCTTACCTTAGGCGGAGTCAAAGTTTGATGATCGAGTTTGGCAGCAGATTCGCTAATTGTCAGCGTGCGTTTCTTCTCCATGCTCCTTGCGAGTATTTTCATTTTGTGTTTGGGGGGATGAACTAGACCGAGATCAGTTTCAGCTCCAACATCAACAAGAAAGGCGTCCATATTTGGGATGTCAATACCTCCGTCCATGCAATGCGTCCAACTGGTTTTGTTATTTTGGAAAACGACGATTGGATCAAACGAGGAGCCGAACGTCGTCGACTTTCCATAATTCCGCGCGCGCAAGAAGCGACGGGCGCGTGACAAATGTCTCCTCCGGCCCGCCGTCTCCTAACCTTGTTAAGTGAAGCCAGGAAGAGGCGCGGTTCCCGGGATGAGTTACGTGCCGTCGTCGGCCCGTCGCCGCCGCGTTAACCAGCGACGCGAGACGTGCTCCCCCAGACGTGGCGTGCGCCCAAAATGGACCGGCACCTTTTTCCCTTTTTTTTTTTCTGGCTGTACAGTTGTGTTTTGTGCCACGCTGCAGGAATTTTTTTTCACCGATTAGGGTTGTGTGCATGTGAAATATAAATGCGCAGCCCCTTTTGTGGAACTCGTTGAAAGGGTTCCAACAGCACAGCTAACCACTCGTGTCCATTTCACCTTCGCTCATCCACCGATTCCACACCCTGGAAAGAATTCCCGACGCTCCCGATGGATTATTGGTCCCGCCGTTGGGCCGTGAAGGCTGCTTCTGATTCTGATCGTGTGCTTCGCTACCGTACGTCATGGCTGACGCTGACTGTGTAAAGTTGCTACTAAGCAACAGTTTCTGCTAAATGGATTTGGAGGCCGACACTTCGCGGGCCAAAGCCCCCCCAATCCTGTGCCATTTCCGTTTGCACTGCATTATTGATCGTAATGATATCGAAAGGACGCACGACGCCTGCCTGGTTATTAAGAGCGTGGCTAATTGTTATGCCGGCTCGCACAGACGCAGTCGCTGGGCCTCCCGCGAACCTTCCCGGTCTGGAGCTCCTCCCGGTTGCCACGACGACAAGTAACACTTTGGCGAACCTTCCGACGGTCGAGAGGCCGCGGATCGATGGGCATCTGCTGCGAGTTGGTTTGTCATTGCGCGCGGCAACTCGAGCAAAAACCCGGCAGGTGGACGAAACGTCCTCCTACTTTGTTTGCTCGGCTTTTGGCGACCTTTGCGCGTTCATTCGTCCACGCTTGTCTCTGGATTCATCCATTCATTTTTTTCCGTCCATTTTGCAGGCTGGCAAGTTTCGGTTTATTTGGGACGGTGACTCAGGATCGCGTTTTCACTGGAATTTTATGGCAGGGGATATTGTTCAGACCAGCCACAATACGACGACATCCCCAATGCACAGTTAAACAAAACATTTTATAGGACAAAAGTAATGCATTCAGAGGTATTGAAACACGTTTTATTTTCCGTAACTTTCATGAGAACAGATTTTCATTTCTAAAAGCTGCCCGACAGCATCATAAAACAAAGCAAATATAAATAGTGAACAATGCGATAGTTCCATCGTCACAGTACTTAATAGCGAATATTTTTACAGTTGGACGTTTTGAATTAAAGGTTCGCCGGGACTGAAGGCCGCGGTGTCCTTGCGCAAGGCACCGACACCCCTGCCCGCTCCCCCGGGTGCTCCGGCTGCCCCCTGCGCCGATGCCTTCCATTATTAACAAGTGCGTTTGTGAAAATGCGGAGAGAGATGCAGATTTCCTGTATAGGCAGGCGCTTGCATGTTCACGACACAAAAGATGACGGTGAGGACGATTCTCTTTACGGACGTGCGACAAGTGCAGCAGTTGACTGAGCGTGTGGCAACGCTAAGAGTCGTTTTGCCCTGGGGGAGCAACTCTGATTGGAGTTTGGTTTGGAACCAGCTCTGCCTCTTCTTCCCGTCTTATTTAGGCTTCCTGTCTTTCAGTAGGCCTCATCGTGGTACCTGAAGGCGTGCAACTCGGAAGTTCTGTTCGCTCGGAAGAAAACTGGGACGGCACCGAGGACTCCGGTGGAAATAAAGTGCCCTTTGTGAACGAGCTCTTCTCTGTTTGCAGCCATTTTGTGAGTGTGGCGGTGAAGGTCAGCTGCAGACGGATTCTCGTCTACTAATAACAATTGTCTCCCGCGGTCTACCAGCGCCTTGCCTGTATTAGCAGTGCGAAAAAATGAAGTTGGCCAGTGGCGTCAGGTTGTTTTATGCCGACTTGATTTCATTTGTTTTACACTGGAGGTGATTTGTTTCCTCCACCTGCTCGCCTGTTGGCTCCGACTTCCAGCTTTAGTCCACGCGTCTCCTCTCGAGACGCTGCCAGCGCCTCTGTCGTACGCCTCGAAGCAATGCAGCGCTACGCTAACATCGCCGTGGTGTAACGATGATATTGGGTTGGGCCCAAAAAACCCCCCAAGACATTTTGACGGATTCCATCGTTACTCCAAATGGAATGCTTGGGTCCTTTTTATGTAATTGTGTACTGGTTTGTGAGAACTTGAGCTTGGTTCGGTGGGGCGGCACGCCACGCCACGGTGCTGTAACTGCTTAGAGCGTTGGTGAGGACCGGGGTTCAAATCCCAGCCCCGCTTGTGTCGAGTTTGCATGTTCTCCTCCCGCGCCTGTGTGGCTTTTCTCCGGGTGGGCACTCCGCTTTCCTTCGCATTCATTGGAGACTCTAAATTGCCCGTAGGTGTCTGTTGTCTGTCTCTACGCGCCCCTGCAATTGGCTGGCGACCAGTTCACGGCGTGCCCGGTGATAGCTGGGATCGGCCCTCGTGAGGATAAGCGGCTCAGAAAACGGTTGAATGGTTTGTGGTAATTTGTGCAAGATGTAGCAACGTTTCAAAGCATCGGCTCCTTTATTAGGATGTTTTAGTTGGCGTCGAGGCCTGTGAACTTGTTATCATGTGCGCTAGTTATTAGTTTGTGAATTTGGTGTCTGCTCATTAGCGTTTCAGTGAGTGTGTACTTGTTTGTCATATCCGCTAGTGGGTGTGTGCCCTTGCCAAATATTGTTAGTCCAAGAGCTTGCCAGTTTCTGAGTACATGAGCGTTTAGTCATTTGTTAGCATGCCAGCGTCCCAGTTTGCATAAAATCCTCACTAATCAGCCGTGCCTGACTCTGCTTCTTCGTGTCATTTGTTAGCGCGGGAGCGGCTTCGTTTGCTTGCACTTGTTTGTTAGCTAATTAACTGTCAGCTCGAAGGCAGAGTTCTGAAATGTTTAAATGTTTGGCCAAAAAGGTCAACGAAGACCCGGCTGGCCACACTTTGTCACCGTTCAAACGGAGTCCGCTAACCTTCTGGAAATGTTAATGACATATTGAACATCTGCTACTGCGCTAATGCCCCGCGGCCCACATCAACGGGTACCTTTGCGCCGGTGCGATTAACCGGGCGGGCAGAAGGTAACGTCGTCTGACTTTTTGCGTCCATGGAAATGAAACACATTTTTCTTCAGGACACGTCACGAGTTGAGAAATGTTCATTAGAAACGCGTATCCGTTGTGCTGCGAAGAGGAGCTACGTTACACGGCACAGAGGGTAGACGCACCCAAGACTGGTCGCCAGCCAATCTCAGCAACCCGAACACGCATTCGTTGCACTCGGGAACAGAGGTGTCATTGCCGGGCGCCGCCCGACTTGGGTGCGGCCAGCGCGGGTTCACTTCCCAACCGGTGGCGAGTGTCCTGCGACCGACCGCCTGCCACTCATTCGGGGCGCAGTCCGTCCGCCTTTTGTCTGAAGTTGGCTGGGGTCGGCTCCTCGTGAGAATGAGCGGCTCGGGAGGTCACCCGCAGGGCACGCGCGAGCTGCTTTCCATTTTTTTGTCACGCGTCGCCGTCGACGAGACTTAAACGTGCCTGTGAGAGGAGAGGCGACACGAACACACTTTGGCTTTGTCGCCGGTTCGTAAACGCGTCGACAAAAAGACGCTCACGCTCGCACCTATGGACAGTTCGGCTTGTGAAATTGAGCCACATTTTGGAAATTTGGGAGTAGCCAGATTTCCTGGAGACCGGGAAAACATTCGACGGTGGAAAACACGTGATTCGTCTTTTACGAGACCGTAATAAAAGAGGAAAGACCTATTTTCTGCCGGTGTTGTGTGACCGTAACTGGACTTTACCGGGGTCTTGTGACAAAGGAGCGATTCTCGAGTGCTTCGTCATTGTCCAATCAAATCAGGCGGTGCGCACTGCGGATCAAAGGGGCCGTCCTTTTTGGGAATTTTTTCCGTCTGTCTGGCCGACGTTGCAGCTGACCGGTACCGGATGTCCTCGAAGGAATACGAAGGCCGCTCTGTCGGCCCATCTCTGGGAATACGACGTGTTCCCGCGAAGCATTTCAACAGTGCATCATATCGCTGAGTTCTTTTCAAAATTTTTGGGGGGGGCTACTGTTGTTGTTCCTTTTTACGTGGCCCCCGCCACGGTGACTTGCGAGTTGTTCAAGTTTCTTGACTTTGTCTCGCTGTTGCCCTCGCGATTGGACGGTCATTCAGCGAGTCGCTGAATTGGTTGGTCAATGAGCAAATTTGGGCAAACGGTGAACGGGGAATTGTTTTTGTCCCGAGTTCCAGCGTCTGTAGAGTCGTTTTCGCTCCACTTTTCCAAACAAACCAACAAGGCAAAGGCAGGACGATCGTTGTGACGTAGGCGTCCCGCGGGCCCATTGATTTACATTGAAGTGCCCCCCCACACGGCGCAAGTCAATCGCATTTACCCTCACAGCGCGTGCCAATATCTGAGTCACGAGCGCGGCCCAACCGGAGTAAATTCAGCAAAGAGCAACGGGGTCAATACTGCAAATGAATCGGCGACTTGCGTGTTGACTTACCGCAAGGGATAAGCCCCTCGCAATCCATTTTTTCCTTTGGTTTGATGGAATGTGAAGTCAAAAGTGGATGGAAAAAACCTCCGACCGCAGCAAACAAAACAAAAGGCAACGGCTGCAGCTAATCTCATTGAAAGGCTGCAGCGGTTATGAGTTGTGCAGCTTGTTGCGCTCTCCGGCCACTGATGGACAAATAAAAGCATCAATACTCATTCATGTTGACCCCGTCATCGTAATGGTTCTGATGAAGGCTCGCTCTCTTCTTCTTCTCCAGGAAGAGAGCCGCTCTAATCACCGTCTCCGTCTCCATCGCGCGCTTTGCAGCGGGTTTGCGGCCCTCTGACGGGTTGCCATAGTTTTCAATTCCTAATACGCAATCGAATCTGCCCAAAGGAGCTCGGAGAAGACACGCACGCGGGTAGTCGGGGAGGCTTCGGGAAATGGCGAGGTGACAAGAATAGAGATCTTGGTGGACCGGGCCAAGTGTCCCCAAAGGCAACTTCACAATAAAAGAGTTGGAGCAGGACACGAAGACACGCACACCACGGGAACGGAGGAAGTTCTCAAGAAGTTGTTCTTCCTCTCTCCGGAGGCGACTCGTTCATCACCGCCATTAAAAAGATCACCTGGATAAACGAGTCAAACTAACAAAAGTCTCCGCGGCGGGCCGGGGTCCGACTCCGAGGGTTGTTTTTCCAACTTGTTTACCGTGTCCAGGCTAGGAAAGCCGATCCGTCGGCCCGTGCCCGGAATGTATATTTAGAGGCGAGTAGGTCCGAAAAGTCCCGGGTCATATTGGGTTACTCGAGGTGGCGTGCGGACGGAAAGGGAACGTCCGACCATAAAAAAAGGTAAAGCGGAAAACGGGCTTCCTTTCTCCGACTTTTCTCAGACTAACGTCGGTATTCTTGCGCTTTACCAATCGGACGTGAACTATTTGGTTTCCCGCACTGGATGGCCGACCACCCGTGTCACAAAGGTTTGTTTTGTTTTGTTTTTCTGGTCTGCCACGTTTGGCGGGTCGACGGGTGTTAACGTCGAGCCCCGCTTATGGCCGACATGGAATGAAATACTGTTGAATGCTAACTGAGGGAATGTGAGGAAATGTTCGGGCGTCAGAAACCTCTCACGCATTTTGCCGCTCACGTCCTTGTTGGCGAGCAGCATTTGGACGCAGGCTTTCGGAGTGCATTGTGACGAAAATTCTCTCCAAACTTTTCGGGAGTGCTCGCGTACCCGTGCACGTGCGTAACTGTGTGCTGATTTGCGTTGGAGGGCGACGGTGAGGCCTTTGTAACCGTGGCAACACATCCTCTAATGACTCGGGCTTCTGTGCGGCCTCGTGACGCACGACTCGTCGGTGATGTCCCAACCTAATTAGCCTCGTGTTCATTTTAGCATCCGCTTGCCCCTCCCTGCGGTCTCGCAGTTCGACACAAGACGCGTATTGTAAACACAAGCACGCATTTTTTCTCGGCTCTGAATGGAGACGTCGTTTGTAGGTATTTACAGATTTCAAACGGATCCCAAGTGTCCTAATTGTGGCATTCTTTCGTGACCGCTTTTATGCCCTCTTTTTCGTCTGAAAGGAGCTTGTTTTGAGGGAGGGGGTGGCTGTGCCTCGCGCACTCGACGCCCCGCCCCCCACATATTGTGGCAGATTTTGTGCGTGTCTGGGGGGGTGTTAAGAACCTTTGGAGATGATGAAAGCAATTTCACCTTTGGAGGCGGACACCCCGCCCCCCCCCCCCCCACGCACTGACTACGTGTCTGCGATTGGCTTCGCGCAAGCACAACGAATACTGAACATGTTGACGTCCTGCGAACCGCATTTGCTGACCACGGTACCGCCAGAACATATCGGTTGTAATTAAGTAATGTTTTGATGGATTGATCCGGTCTTGCATTATTGAACGTGAGTGTGAACAGTCGTTGCCCACGTGCCCCGCCACCGGCCGGCGGGCAGTTCTGGACGAGTCCACTTTCTCTTGCTCAAAGTCAGCGTAATGAGGTCATGAGGTCCGAGACAAACGGCACCCTTCCGCATAAAGGACCTCGTTGACAAGACAAAGCTTCTCATTTAGCGCCGGCCGAGCTGGCTCGGGGGGAGTTATGTTAAGCGCGGCGGTCGCCATCATGGGACCGCCCCAAATAAACGGCAAAGAGAGACCCGGAGCAGTGTGCGCGCTTTCCTGTTTATCACTTGCTTGAAATTCTCACGGTGCCTCAATCCAGTGTTACAAGATAACACGCTAACGTGTAGCGTGCGAAGCGAATCCACAATCCGAACCGTCACCCGCCTCAACGATGAGCTGCCGTGCTAATGAGTAGAACTTCACAACCGACACTGCTAGGATAGCCCAGAATGGGTTTTACATCATATCATATCCTAATTATGATGCAAATTGATTAAATGCTCACAATCTAACCTGCTTGACTAATATTTTACTTTTTTTTTTTTTTTTCCATAGGCAATGTTAAAAATGAGAATTGAGCTAATGCTAACATGTTAGCAGTTGGTCGGCCAAGATAAAGCAAGATCGCAACTTTGGTAAAGAAGTGTACCGACGATAAAGTAGCTCAGTCGCATCTTTCCGAGGCTTAAGGAGGATGCGGTCGTTTAGCTAGCGTGTCAGCGTGTAAAACAAGCTTGAGACTGCCTGGATGGATGGATGGATGGATGGATGGATGGATATGCATTCATCTTTAACTATTCCCTTTCACCTCATTTGTGACCTGTCCCGTTGGTGGGGTTTTTTTTTTTTTTTTTGAAAGTTTGGCCACCCCTGAAGACATCGTAAAAAGAGTAAAGAGCAACAATAAGCACATAAAACGCAGACATCGGTCACCTGGTTCAGTACGTCAGTGGACGTCCAAGGTTCAAACCCCGAGCAGTCAGGCCATTGAATTTTGAAAAGCTGAGCAACTTCACGCCCCCTCTTTGAGCTAACGAGGGTCGCGACCCGTTAACGGGTGCGCCGGCAGGGTCGAGCCCGCCGGCTCCCCCTTGTGCAGGGCCTCTCCTCGTCAAACCCGGCCTGGCAGGACCATATTTGTCCGCGCATACTGCCATAAACGGCGGTGAAGTGGGAATCGCTTCCAGATGCGTTTGAGGGGAACAACACGTTAAGAAATGATCGTCGACCCCCGGGAAGAGCAACTCTGAGCAGAGAGGTGCCGGTGTGCCGGTGTGCGTTTAAGGGGAATGTAGGGCAGCCGGGGTATCCCGTAGCAGCACCACGCCTAACGGGAGAGGCCGACACCGCGAAGCAGCTGCCGACATGCTACTTGATCTGCTCCAGCAGCTGATTATTATTATTATTATTATTATGAATCATCCGAAAGATGATCATATCATCCTCATCTGAGGCAGGGGGCTAACCTCCAGGAGGGCCCCGCTACTGTTTTTGTCACATATCCGGATTGAAAGAACGTTTGAAGGCTCTTTTTTTTCTCTCTCTCGTCTCTCGCGCATGTAATCGCGTCCCACTCAACGCATCTGAAAGCGTCATACGAGATGCGCAATATGGATCGAGCTCGCTTTGTCTGCTGGGACTCGTTGGAGGGTACGCGAGACCGGGGACGGACGCACGAGCCTTCGTGTTGACATTCATAGACGTTCGTGAAATGTGCTCTACAGTTTATTTAATGTGGCTGATTGATCAATTGTACAAAGAGTCATATTTTACATTCTAGTTTGCACAGGATGTATCCATTTCATTCTATTTTTGTCAATTTTATAAACATGGAATACGTGATTTTAATGTTCTGGGGATGTGGGGGGAGAAAAGCCACACTTGCAGGCACGGGGAGTCAGGATTCGAACTCCGATCCTCACAACTGTGAGGCAGATGCTCTATTTCGAAATGTATATTTTACGACCGTTTTGTTATAGCATGCAAAAAAAAATACCCCAGTTCATGAGTGAGATAATACATCGGTTTAACACATGAAAAACTGTATCTTGGTCATCCAGTGGAAAAATGGCAAAAGAAATGCAAATTAAAACCCAAATAATTATAATCATGATTAAATACAATAATAATTAGAAATAGGTCAAACTCGATTAGAATATTTCAAGTGTTGTTTTGTTGAAAAGACCGAAGGTGGATTTGAAAACCCGTCTGAACATTTCATTCCGTGATTCTACGACAAACCACAAGGGGGAGTCGGCCTCCCACTGGTGGTCCACGTAGCACGCTTTGACTCTCGGTTATTCACTTGTGTGACATTTTGAAGAGTTTGTTTGAAGTGTTTCCGGAAGAGCGGAAGCCGCAGTGGCCGAGTCTGCACTTTGCTCGCTTCCCTTCTTTTTGTTTTTTTTTTTTTTGGCCGTCGTATTGTGCGGTTTACGTATCCAGTCCAACTGGACGCAGTCACGGAAAATATTTGTGAATGACTCCGCGGTCGTGGCGTGAAACAAGCTGGCTCGCACGCTGGCTTTTGCCGTGTTTGCGTGTTTCTCCAAAGGAACTTTCAACTGCGTATAACCCAGACAGACAGACAGAAAGCGCGGCGTTGACCGCGGCCGCTGATGCTGTCCAGACCGCCGTCCTCAGACCGTGCGTGTCTGTGTGTATATGAGATGAAATACGGGGGCGGCGGCGGTAGTTGTAGGAAGCCAGACACCAGAGTCACTAATATTCCGTGACGCCAAGAAAGCGCACGATTTCAATGGACTTTCTATTTCAGGAAGGAAACAACAACAACTTGACAGCGTTTATCTTCTTGGCCTTGTTTGCTTGGTTTTGGGGGGACACCTCAACGTGTTGCGCGAGCTAAACAAAACGGCGAGATGGCAGCTGAGAGGCAGAGTTGGCGCGGGATTGGTCGCCAAATCTTCATCGATACTGTTGTTATGTTTGGGGCGGCACCGCGGTTAGCTCGGGTTTTGCGTCACACCACGCGCTTGACGGGACTTGAACGTGTATCCGTTGTGCTCTATGAGAGGCGGGACGCACCCCGGACCGGTCTCCGGGGCCCGGATTTGGACACGTCATTTTCATCTTTCTCGTATACAACAGGGCGGCATCACATTCCAAAGGTTGCGGGTCTGAATCCGGCTTTTGCTTGGATTTCAACCAAAAAAAAAGTCATGCAGTGAGGCGGTCTTCTACTCCCCAAAAATGTACGTTTGGATCGTGTGTCCTCCACGGTTTGGATGTGGCGGGGTCAAGATGGAGTCAATAAAAGCAGAGCATCATCTCACACGATCTTTGGAACAGATGGCGTGCGTGCGTGCGTGCGTGCGTGTTATGACGCCATATGTCAAAGGCACCCTCGAGACACGCGAGCGTTTGATTGGCCGTCATGTTTCTGTCATGGCGCCGTCAGCCAAGCAGGACTGGAGGCAATCGGCACACTTAAGTGACGACAACCTTCCCGCGTAGCCACTTTTCCGTACTTTCTTCGTCACAAATGAGCAAGATGGCAAAGTTGTTGGTCACCTCTTCGCTTTTTTCACTTTGAATACGTTTTTTTTTTTTCTTTTGTTTTGACGATGACCTTTTTGCATGGCACTTTCTTCATCGTTTCATTTTTGCCATCTTTGATCATCCGCTTCCCCCCCTTTTTTTTTTTTTTGTCTGTTTACCTTTTGGGGATTTTTGTTGTTGTTAGTTTTATTCATCTTTGTTGCTGTTTTCTGTATATATTTTTGTACTTGTTTTAACATTTTCTCCATCTTTGTTGTCTTCATTTGTGGCGTCAGGCCGAGTTTTCATGTCCACCCTTTTTGTTATCTCGTCAGTGTTTGTGTCGTTGCAACTTTGTTGAGGTGCTTGATGTTGTTTTTGCTTTTTTTTTTCGTCTCTCCGTTGCCGCCCTTTTGTTCCTATTTTTGCCGTCTCCTCGCGAGTCGTTTGTCATTTTTCTTTTCTCTTTGCAATCCATCCCCCCTTTCTTGACCTTTTTTTGTTCATCCTTCTTCCCCAAAGTGCTTCCTGCTGATTCCATCCAGCTCAAAGTGTTGACCTCAGCACTCAATTCAGCTAAAGTTGCATTTTCTCTTGGCGTCGATACGAGAAAAGAGCCTTTTAATAATTGACCGCCGGCCGCTTCAAGTGCTCTCCTCTTTCTTTCTTTCTTTCTTTCTTCTTTCTTTCTTTCTTTTTTAAACAAGTATTTCAGCTTACGGTTCAAAGCGAGTGTCTCATCTGGCACTGTTTTGTCTTTCTCCTCCTTCCATGCATGTTTTTTTTTTCCATTCGCCTTGATTGAAAAGCTCTGCGCTTCCACGGCGGCACGTACGCCGCACGGCGATGATAACGTGACCTCTTTTGCATTCCTCCTTCTCACACACACACACACACACACACACGAGTTAGCGAGCATGAAGTGAAGTGAAGCACTTCAAACTCTTAGAAAGTGTTTCGGCTGCAGTCAAAGATGCGTGTGTCTCATCTAAGTTGGATAAATGTGTGGGAAGGAAATATAGAAATGATTTTTTTCACCCAAAATCAAATTTCTGATTCTAATAGTTCCCCCCTGACTATAATTTTCATACTTCCCTGTGTGTGTGTGTGTGTGTATATATTTCGATATGAAACGAGTCTTTCCTCTCCTCTCCTCTGCTGCTGAATGTGAGACTTGAGAAATATTTTCATCAGCGCTTGGATGCCAGATGACGAACATAATCGTCCACGGCAGCGAACGTTCTGAAACTTCTGAACGTGCGTCGGCATCCGCGACTCTCTTTGACCACACAGGAGGTCATTGCAATGCCTTCGTCGCTCCATTTTGTTCTCTCTCCTCCTCTGGCGCGAGTACGGAAGGCACAAAACAAATCCATCAATGGCGTGTTTTGGTCTCCCCAGATTCATCCTGGTGTTTGGATGCTTGGTCCTGTCCGTGTTTTCCACCATTCCTGCTCACCAGGAATTCTCCTCGCACTGTCTTCTCATCCTGGTAGGACACACACACACACACACACACACAAAATGATGTGCAATTTCGACGTGCGCACGCATTCTCGACTGACGAACGATGCGTGCGTAAGTGAAAGGGCTCACGGTTTTGCTGTCCCATTGGTTGCATTTTAGGCCCCAGGATCCCCTTTCACTTAATTGGGCAGCTAATTATGATTGACTACCTTTTTTTTTTTTTTTTTTTTTTCCCCCCCCCCAGAAGGTACAATGAAACCTGTATCCAGTAGGCTGTTGCCATTCATCCAATTATGAATATCATAATAGCTGTGGCCCAGAAATAGATTTGTGATTGAATTGGGACGAGATCACGGAGGACCCACGCAAATTGGACCAAAAGTCGTGAAAATCGGCAAATAATTGACGACGCCAAACACCACTGACGTGCTAATGGTTAGCACGGAAGTTAGCAGCAAAGGATAGACGTAGACAGATGGGCATTCTTTATCCTCTGCGAAAAAAATGACGTCAAAGTGTTTTGTGTGTGTCTATTCCCACGCAGGAGTTTGTAATGATCGTCGTGTTTGGTCTGGAGTACATCATCCGAATATGGAGCGCCGGCTGCTGCTGTCGCTACCGAGGCTGGCAAGGACGGCTCCGCTTTGCCCGGAAACCATTTTGCGTCATCGGTAAGACTGTGTGCGCACCCGCATCTACGTGCTGCTGTTTTCCCTTTGCGTGTCGGTGTACCTCGTATGCCTTTGTGTGGGTTGTGTGACTTACTGTACGCGCGTACCTTGCGTGGCTTTCTGTTTGCGAACTTTCTCCTTGGGGCATGTAACTTTTGACGCACTCCCTGTTTGTGTGCATCTGGGCCGAAACAGGAGGCGAGGCGTCCGCTCCGAGTTCTGGAAGGTTATCCGCAAAGAGAAAGACGAGCGTGTTGCGTTGAGTCAATCAACACCCGCGAAGGGGACGCGTTGTGCGGGGCCGACTCGTGTGCATTGTTGAGCCGCTGACACCTTCCCGTTCCCCCCTCCCGCCAGACATCGTCGTGCTGATCGCCTCCGTCGCCGTGGTTTCCGCCGGCAGCCAGGGCAACATCTTCGCCGCCTCGGCCCTGCGCAGCCTCCGTTTCCTGCAGATCGTGCGCATGGTGCGCATGGACCGGCGCGGGGGCACCTGGAAGCTGCTGGGATCCGTCGTCTACGCGCACAGCAAAGTAGGCCACGGGGAAGTTAAGCGAGAACTCTCCCGGTTCCGGTTCTCGTCGGCACTCGAGCGAGAGCGTTCCGACTTCTCGGTTCAAATCCGAAGCGACTTTTCCCGTCAAAATTGTTCAAAACGTCCTGACGAGGGGAAGAAGTACCGTGAGAAGCGTGGCCCCGGCTTCTAGTCCGGGCTCGAGCCGCAGCACTTGGGCCGCTCTGGGGGAGTCTTGTCTTTGCGTATCGCGTGGAGTTGTCGCTTGCTGAGTGCGTTGTGTCGTCAGGAGCTGGTGACGGCTTGGTACATCGGCTTCCTGGTGCTCATCTTCTCCTCCTTCCTGGTCTACCTGGTGGAGAAAGAGGAGAACAAGGACTTTGCCACCTACGCCGACGCGCTCTGGTGGGGCACGGTGAGCGAACGCGGACCCGGACCCTCAACGGCACGTTTTGTGAGTTGCTTGAGAGGCGGACGGCTTGCAACTTTCTTCATTTGGCAGTCAGTCACTTAGCGGGGTGGTCTTCAACGCCGACCGGATCCGTTCCGCCCCCCCTTGCTCTCACGATCGGTCACGGGTGAAACACGCTAAAGTCCATCACGTAACCCTGCGGGACGTGGTGACCTTTGAACTTTCAGATCACACTGACCACCATCGGCTACGGCGACAAGACGCCGCAGACGTGGACCGGGAGGCTGTTGTCCGCCGGCTTCGCCCTCCTGGGAATTTCCTTCTTTGCTTTGCCTGCTGTGGGTCACACACACACACAACGTGCACACAACGTGCACACTTTGTGTACTTTGTTAGTTGGCCTCACTTGTGTGTGTTTGTTGCTTTCAGGGCATCCTGGGGTCAGGTTTTGCCCTCAAGGTACAAGAGCAACATCGGCAAAAGCACTTTGAAAAGAGACGGAATCCCGCAGCCAGCCTCATCCAGGTAAGACGCGCGCACACGCGTACGCACACGCGTACACGCACACACACTGGCCAGCGCTCTCTTTTGCAGCATCATCCGAGGACCAGAAAGAACCTCCTTCTTATCTTTTTCCCTGCTGCGTGTGTGATGTCACACTGTGGTGCGTTTTCCCCGCCAGTCATCCAATCGGCGTAGTTTTGTGCGTGAGCCGTTACCATGGCGATCATGCTCCGGACAGATGTAACTCAAGGCTGCAATGCGGCGTCGCGTCACACCATATGCAGCTGCTGCTTCTTCTTCTTCTTCTTTTCCTCCTCCTCCTGACCCTTCTTCTTCTTCTCCTTTAGTAACTTGACAACAGCCCCCCCCCCCCCCTCCACAGGTGAAAGCAGCCTTGAGAGCAGGTTTAACTGAATGTGTTGATTAAAATGCGATGATGTGAGAATCACACCTCCATTACGCATCAGAGCGCACATCACGCAGCTCATCCATCTCTCTCGGTTGTGTTTTGTGTCGCGAATTCAACCCCCCCACCCAGCGTAGCCTGTCCCGTTGCAGCCGTCGCCGGGAAAAAGGGAACTGTCGGGTCCCGATTCAAATGAATTTGAATGCCGCTCAATCCAGGTTGATTGTCTTCCGGGCCGCGTTTGGAATCATTCAGCTCGTTCCGACCTCACGATAAAAAGTTTTTGGCACCACCGAGTCGCTATTCACGGTAGATAGCGACTCGGTGGAGTTATAATTGGATTGAAGTTTTTTTTTTTTTGTTTGAAACCAAACAATTCTTGACTAAAGCGAGATCAAGCAGTTTTGGGGTTGAGTCTACCCAGAAAAGGGAAAAAGAAAGGTGGGCGAGCGGAAGGGCGAGTCCGCGTGGCTCCGCTGTCTCGTGATTGCAGTACACAATGAGGAACGCGACATTTCCCTTTTACTTCATCACCTTTGTGCCATTCCCCCCCGGCCCCCCTTCCCGTGTGTGTAAATGTGTATACATGTCACCCCCACCACCACCAGGCAGCTTGGCGTCTGTACTCCACTGACGGTGGCCGTCCTTACCTCCACGCCACCTGGCACCACTACCAAAGCGCCCTCCCCCCCCTCAGGCATGTATCCCCCCTCCCTTCGCTACCGGCGCAGCCGCCTCATGCCGACACACACACGCGCACACACGCGCACACACTGCATTATCAGAGCCCCCCTCCTTCAAAAAACCCTAATCAGCTTTTTCTCTTTCTTCCTCACTACTCCTCCATGATCTCCCCCCGTTTACATTTGACCCGCCAATCACAACTCATCGCCTCCTCTGCACGTAGTGTGTCTGGCGTAGTTACGCTGCCGATGAGAACTCGATTTCCGTTGCAACCTGGACGCCTCATTTGAAGGCGTTGCATACCTGCAGCCCCGCCAAGTAGGTGGACACCCCCCCCCCCCCCCACTATCGCTTGCGGACTCAAACACGGCTGGGCCTCCACTTCCTTCTTCTCCTCCTCCTCCTCCACCATTATCTTTGTCATGTGCAGCACGTCAACCCGTTCCCTCTTTCCACTCGGGCACGCAGCCTCACGCCAGTCGCAACTTTGCACGCACTCGGAGGTTGCAAAAGTCCACACACTCGCTATTCTGTACTTACATCAAAGTGCCGATACGTCGAATTGTTTCTATTCGCCGGGTATAGCTGCGAATTGTAAAAGTCCAGGTCCGGCCCGTGCGCAATCACGCCCACAACTCGCGTTACGAACAAATGGTATTAGCGAGCATCCCGGCTGAAATTACGCAAGTGCGCTTGTTCGTGGTGGTCCTGATTCGCTTTTTGGACGTTTACTTGCCTTTCAAGTTGTTCCTCACCATTTTTGTCCACGTGCAAATATTAGCTGCAAGCTTCAGATTTCAGTAGTTTGCCTTTTTTTGTTTTTTCATTTCAACAGTTCTTGCCATTAGGATAAAATACACATTTGGAAGAATACATCTGAACCCTTTAAATTCCATTTTTCAAAATGAGCAAAAAAAAAATGTATAAAACGTTAAAAGAAAAAAAAAAAAAAACAACCTAACCCTAATAATAATAATAATAATATTCTGAGTGTCAGGCTGAGTTTTTGGCAAATTTTGTAGTCGAGGTTTTCTCCAGGCAGCCAACAGAGGGCCCTTCCGCTTCTTAAATTCAAGTACAATTCTTCTCCGTAGCCACGAGAAAGTATTTCCACTTCTTCAAATCAAAATGGGCTCATTTGGAGTCCGGTGAAGCATTTTAAAAATGAAGAATAATTGTTCCCTCATTCAAAAATGGAAAATAGGTGAAAGAGTACAATCCACTTTGACGTAGTTTGTTTTTAGCTTCAGAGGGGGAAACGTGATTGTAAAAAGTGAGGTAGAGCTCCTTGAAAAGACTTTGTGTCCAACGGTGACGCGTTTGCGCTCCAATCCGTCGTGTGCTCCCGATAACGTTACTTTGCGGCATCGGCCGGTTCAATGTCCACATCTGGCATCTTGTTTGTGGTGCATGTTTGCCTCCATCTTGCATCTTGCATGCGTTTCCTATCTGAGCTTCGCCTTGGCGAGCGCGTCTGTGACTGACTTGAATGTTCCGCCGTCTTGGTCTCCCGCAATGCTGACCTCTGCCCTCCTTTGTCTCCTCCTCCTCCTCCTCACCTTTGTCGTGGCACTAACCTTTGAAGGAAAGAGCAGGGCGAGGCCGCTTACAGGTTTGTACCACACACGCCGGCGCCGACACGTTCCGCACAGTCAACATTTTTGCCGGCGTTTTCGCTTGTTTTGACTTATTGAAGTTGGCCGGCCGCACGAGCGCCTTTCAATTCCAAGAACGGATCGAACGCCTGGAGGAATAAACACTGCAATGCACGCGCAGATGTGAAGGGAAACAAAAGTCAGCGGCGTTGCGTCTGGCAATCTATGTAATATTTCGATAAATACTTGTGGATGTGATTTTCAGGCAGATGACAAATGTAAGGGAATAAATCCATGGCAGCTATAATAGTCGGCAGCATTTTATCATTGGAAATTTCACTCCTGAAATAAATCAAGTTTAAAGGGGGGTGGGGGGGGTGGGGGGTTTGCTTTGCCACAAATGTAATCAGCCTGATTGAGTTTTGGGGCAGCTTCTGTAGACATTTTTTGACACTCAAATGTGCACGCATGTCATCGTCAAAGCCAGCGTTTAGATGGGCCCGCTTGCGACCGCGTCCCCCCCCCTTCAATTCGGGTTTTCCTTCCGAGGAAGGCAAAGACCAATTTGCAATTCCGTGCACTTTTTTTTTTTTTTCTACCAGCGTTTGCACATAAACGGCTGCTTTGCTTTTGTTTTGTTTCAGATGGCAAAGTGTAAATTGGGGAGGTCAAAATATTGAAATTTCTGTCTCTCTGAAAAACGTTTACTTCTCAGAATAGTGGTTTTTTTTTCTTTTCTGGTAAATAAAAATATGTAAAATAATGTCCATTACTCCTCGGAAAAAGGTTCTTTTTTATTTTTTTATTTTTTTTTTTAATGTAGAAAAATATATATTGTTCCTCTGGAACTATCCCAATGTTTCTTGACAGAAAAATGAGAGTTAATTTCTCCAAATATGTGGAGTATTTGTTAAAATGAAGATTTTCCAATTTGAATGAACCCTCATTCGAAGATGATGTTATCTTGAATTCCGTTAGAACGTGCTGGGTTTTTTTTTGTTTGTTTTTTTTTAGAGGCGGCGCCAAATGTGGAGAGCTCGGTAGTTGTGGTTATTGGATGCTCCAAGCCCTCCTCCGGTACACGTCGTATCAAGCGGGAAGATGTTTTATCTTGCAAAATAAAAAAATAGATCCAAAAAAAAAAAAAAAAACAAGTCTTGATGGCGTGGCGGCCCCGGTGGCCTCTTTGTTTTTTTTGCGCGACATTCACGGCCCAGCACTTCATAACATTGTCAATTTTCTTCTCTTGACCCGAAATTCCGCCGCTCTCGCAGTCAAAAGTTGAGCTTCAAAGAGCGAGTCCGCATGGCCAGCCCGCGGGGGCAGACCGTGAAAAGTCGCCAGGCGTCCGTCAACGACCGCCAGCGCTGTTCCCCCGGCAACGAGGCGGCGAGCGGCGAGCTGATGGGCCAAAGCCCCGGCAAGGTGCAAAAGAGCTGGAGCTTCAACGACCGCACGCGATTCCGACCCTCGCTCAGGCTCAAGAGCCAGGCCCGCGCCGCGGCTTCAGAAGGTAACTCGCAAGCTTGCCAACGTTGTCCTTCCGGTGTGCACAAATGTCTGACGGCCGTGAAAAGAAAGCAGACTTTCAAGGCAGTTGTGCTACTCGGCCGCCGAATTCTATTCCAAGGGACGACTCCTACGTCAACCTTAAGGTGACGAAATTGCTCCAAAGGCTTTTCGTCTTCGCCTTCTTATCTCGTCCCCCAGCGGACGCCGGCGTGAGCGCGGAGGATTCCCAGGACGAGCGAGGCTGCCGCTGCGACGTCACGGCCGAGGACCTGTCGGCTCCCCTCAAGGCGGTCATCAGAGCTGTCAGGTGAGACCCCGCATCCGACCCCAAACAAGAGACCCCCCCCCCCCGCTAAAAATCACGGGAGAATCCTTCCCACGGTTGTCCCAGCGACGGGCGAGGCGGCCCCACCGCCAGCTTTTCCCAGGGTGTCGGGTTGGGAGCCCCGCGTCGCCTCAGCCCGGGCGGGCGCCGCTTGAACAGAGGCTCGTCTGTCAGCCCTCGGCGGGAAAGGGGCGGGGGGTCCGACGAGGCAAACGCGCAGATCGGCTTACCCGCGTCAATATTATTCAGTCGCTTTGGTTTCCTCTCACGATTTAGAGATTCACACAATGTTTGCTTTGTGTAGCGCGAGCAGGAACGGGAACATTTCTGCTTTGGAACTGCTCTGCTCCCCTCTTCAGTTTTTTTACAGTCATCACAGCCGCATTTTGGCTTTTTTCCATCTGCGCCGTCCGTCCATTGTCAAACAGTCTCCCGCCGTTTACAGGCCAGTGCAACGCTTTCATGTATCTGTGACTACAGTATCAGACAAGTGCAAAAAAGTGCACTTCGCTCTTCCATAGAGGTTCAACAATATGGAAATGGAACATCATGATTATCGTGACAAAAACCATCGGTATTGTCACATTATTACCAAAGGAAATATCAACGAAAACTGTCTTTCCTGCTCCGAAATCCAAAAGCATTGCAGTGCGTTTTGTCTCCAAAGTCCAAAAAAAACAAAAACAAATCATCAGCCCAATGCTGTGTTGGACATTAGAAACATAAATGAGTACATCGCAACTGCCCAACACGTGCCGGACTGCGAGAAATCAATTTGTAACAATTCAGACGACGGGCGGCACGATGGAAACAGTCATTTCGGCTTCTTTTTAACCCCCCCCCCCCCCAAAAAAAAAAAAAAAATTTGATTTGACATTGAAAAACGGAATTCCATTTTGGTTCACCATAGACAAAAATGTCAAAGTGGCATCAAAACTGAGGATACGATGGCGGCAAAGCAACCGATGCCAATTTTAACAAAGTCATTTTTACATCAATGCGTGGCAGGATTCAGTCAGAAGATATCGCACATATTATTGAAAGAAAACTGTAATTCGGTACATTTGTGAAATTGAAATGAAAATGCTTTGAACTTGGTGGCACGGTTTACAACTACCTGCTTGGAGCGGAGCGTCTGCCTCCCACTTCTGAGGTCCGGCGTTCAAATCCCGGCCCCGCCCGTGTTGAGTTTGCGTGTTCTCCTCCCCGGGCCTGCGTGGCTTTTCTCCCGGTTTTTCTCCACGTTTTCCTCCCGCATCCCCAAAATTGCCCGTCGCTGTGATCGTGAGTGCCGATGCTCGTTTGTTTCTATGTGCCCTGCCTGCGATTAGCTGGCGACCGGTTCAGGGTGGATCCTGTCTCCCGCCTGATGACAGACAGCTAGGATAGGCTCGCCCTTGTGAGGATAAGTGGCTCAGAAAATGGTCGGATGGAAGTATTGAACTTCAAATTTCAAACGAACGGACCGGTTTTCAGGCCGTGACTCGCACACAGTGGATGGAATGACCCCGAATCCGCCGTTACTGATCTTGTCTTCATCACTTTGTCAATAAATCATTTAAAAAAAAAAAAAAAAAAGGCTTCCCAAAGTAAGCACGGCTGAAATATTTTACGTTTGTCCCTCTCGTTTTTTTTTTTTTGTTTTTTTGTTTTTTTTAATTCAGAATTATGAGTTTCCACGTGGCCAAGAAGAAGTTCAAGGAGACGCTGCGTCCGTACGACGTGAAGGACGTGATCGAGCAGTACTCGGCGGGACACTTGGACATGCTGTGCCGCATCAAGAGCCTCCAGACCAGGTCAGAACGTCAACCCTCCTTCTTCTTTCTGCGGTGGATAGAATAAGTCGACACACACGTTTGTGCGGGAGGAAAGGAAAATGTGACCCGGATAAATGATCGCCCGCCTTATCTCAGCTTATTTTCACTTTCCTTTTTCAAATCATTTTCCATTCAATTGTACGAGCGATTCCTGGTGTGTTGTGTGACGTTTTCATGTCTGTCCCCTGAGCCCTTTGAAGAGGGGTGTGTAGACTTTTGATCTATGCTCCGTGTGTTTTGTCTCCCTCAGACTAGATACTGTGGTAGGTCCCGCTCCGAGGCCCCTCGGCAGGCGCGCCAAGACCTTTTCCTCCCCGTCCCTGCATTCGTATTACGGTCAGGCCCGGAGGAAGTCCTCAGCACCGGGGTTAGACCCGTTCCACTCGTTTGGTGCCCCCCCCCCCCCAACTAACACAACACTAAAACGTCCGCCTACAAACGACAACGGCGCCGCGTTGAGGGCGTTCCGCACGCACGAACGAGCCGGCCGAAGCGTGACTGGGAAATAAATCATTGCGGTCGCCGTCCTGCCTGCTTGACGCTTTCCATTCCAGACCTTTGCAGCGGCCATTTCTGGGTTTATTTCAACCGGGCCGTCGCCCGGACGGCGCCCATCTCGGACGGTTTTCCCCGAGCTTGGCGATTGCCGAGTGGGCTTGATCCCGCCGTGACGCGACACGCCGTGAAAGGACTCGGCAGCAGGAGAGGGGAAACGCCACCTCGGTCAGGAGAGTTTTCCGAATCACGTTGAATGGCCAAATATGTAACAACACACAAGGAATTTGACTCCCTGCGGCCACTCTCGTTTTCCTCACGAGGCCCCGTAGCTCAGTGGTTAGCGCATCGCGTATCTCGCCGGGGCCTCAGTTCCCCAAGTTGGGGTTGGGTCAGGAAGGGCGTCCTGCGTTCATCTGAGATGTCACGCAGTGGCGACCCCCTAACGGGACAAGCCCGAAGAAACGCACTGGTCTCCGTTCCCTCATCGCCGTCCGTTTGGTTGGTACCGTTCACGCAGCAATGAGACGGAAAAATCGGATGAAAAAAGGCTTGCTTTAAATGGCAGCGTGGCTGCAACGAGCGTCCAAGACGGAAAAATAGCCTTTCACGCAAAACAGGACAAATGCTTGAACTTGAAGAGGCCGTGTGAAAGGGGCGACCGTGTCTAACCGTGTCTGCCGGCCTCGTTCGGCCGCACAATCTAATGACAAACTAACGTAGCCCCCACCCGTTTTCTCTGTGTGAACGGCGACACCCGGACATATCGTCATCATCATCATCATCGTGGTTTGTAAGTGCCGGTGTTTCTGCTGTCTCCAGACGGGCCAACCCGACTTGCCGACCCGGGAACGCGTCCTCCCCCGTCCTGCGTCACCATTACGCCAACAGGAAGAAGAGCCCAGCCTCAGGGTTGCTTGCCTTCCTTCCTTTTCTTTCTTCCTTCCTGTCTGTCTTTCTTTCTTGTCCGGATCATTCGTCGGCTTGCCGCGAGTGACGCTGATCGATTAACTCCCCTGCCAGATGGTCGCATGTGCAAAACGGGAATGCCGCATTTGGGAATGTTGTAACACTTTGGGGTCATCAAGCATTTCCTGGCAGGCAGATGATTGCGCTTCCTGAAGAAGGAACTTCACAGGAAGCTTCGATTCAAAAAGAATCCAGATGAACAAATGAAAGGGATAAAACAAATCAGCGTCTTTAACATTTTCTCCGTTTTCACTTAACGGGAGGCTACGCTATTGTGTTCATGTAAATTACAAATCTCAACCAAAGGAGAAAAAAATGATCATCCATCCATTCTCTTAGCCGCTTATCCTCACGAGGGTCGCGGGAGAGCCGGAACCGATTCCAGCTGTCATCGGGCACGCGGCGGGGTCCGCCCCGTGCCGGTCGCCGGCCCATCGCAGGGCACGAAGAGAAAACTCCGCACAGGCGGGGCCGGGATCGAACCCGGGTCCTCGGAACTGTGAGGCCAACGCTTCGCAGCTGCATTTATTACCACATTTTAAAAATGTCTGTTCCAGTTTTTAGAGACAGGTAAACAGGGTTCAGTCAGTAAAAAAAAAAAAAACAAATCAATCGATCAACACGGATTTGTAAACTTTTTGAACTGAGATTTGGGTTTGTTGGTTTTTTTTCTTTCAGTTTGCCAAACTCGAAAAATCTGGTTTAGTAAACTTTAGAATGTGCCAGTTTGGCCTGCAACTTAACAACGACAACAAAAAGAATAGCTAATACTTGGAAGTTTTTCTTCTGCATTTGTAAACTTGACAATGGCCCAATTTGAGCGTGAAATACAAGGCGCAATTTGCTCAAGTTGTCGTTTGCTTTTGCTGAATCGTTTGTGGAGTGGAATTGCACGTCCGCAAGTGAAGATGAGTTCTGTACGTTGTTGCGAGAAGCAAGAACCACGTGTTTGTGGATATTCCTGTGACAGCAACCCCCGATTTGCATACTAACCTTTGCGTGCAGGTTCCTTGCTGGACCCGAAAAAGACGTGCACGGCCGCCTGGACTTGCGCTCGTTGCGTTTACGCCCTCGTGTGTGCGTTTGTGTGCTTCAGGGTGGACCAAATCCTGGGCAAAGGCCAAATGGGCGTGGATAAAAAGCCGAGGGACAAAGTCAACCCGGACGGAGACGCTCACGACGGCGTCAGCATGCTGGGCCGCGTGTGCAAAGTGGAGAGGCAGGTGAAGAAAAGCAGTCCGAGGTCCAAGAGGGAGGCTCTGACGTTTCCGCTTTTCTCTGCTCGTTCGCTCGCTCAGCCGCTTTCCGTCTCGCCTCAGGTTTCTTCCATCGAGTCCAAGTTGGACTCCCTCCTGGACGCGTATCGCCAAGTCCTCCAGCGAGGCCCGTCCCCCCTGGCCCTCTTCCGGGCCGACTCCGACTGCCCGACGTCCATCCCGGACCGCGAGCCGCCCTCCCCGCGGGGACGGCGCGGCGACGCCCACCCGGGGGGACTGCGCCTCGTCCCGGCCCCGGCCGACGGCGACGAAGGGGCCCCGGACTCCGCGCCTCCGTCCTACCCGCCGTCCACCGCCTCGCTTTCCCCGTCGCCCCTGCTGCCGCCCGACAGCCCCTACCCCTCGCCGGTCACCCGCTTCCCGGACCTGCCTCCTTCCGCCGGGGGCTTCACCCTCCAGTTGCCTCCCGTCATGCCCCCCTCCCACTTGCGCTGCCCCGTCGCAGAAGCCACGGCGGAGCCCGGGTCCTCCGTCGTGCAGCTGCGCGAGAAGCCCGGCTCCAAATCCGACGCTGTTTGGAGGCGACACGTGAGCCTGGAGGTGGACCCCCTGTTGGCGTCGGCGCCCGATTGGGGGGCCGCCCTCGGGAAGTCCCTTTCCATGCACAATCTCAATAATCGTCACGGCGGCGGCGGCGGCGGCGACGACGACGGCGACTGGAGCGGGAGCGGACTCTTCATTTGCGAGCGCAAGCCGGCGGCGCTCGGACTCTGACGGGAGCCCGCTCGCGGACCGGGATGCGCCGGCTCCGGACTTCCTCGGTCAGTCGCCGCGTCTCCAGCTCGCCTGACGGCACGGTCGCCGAAGTTTTCCTCCGGGAAATGACTTGAGGACGGCCCTCGCTTGGGATTGTACGATTTCCGGCTCTATTTTGTTTCAAAGGATGTGCGGTACGTGCGGTACGTCGTCGTCAGCGGCAAAAGAAAGGCCTTCATACATAATACTGACTCTAAGTCTGAATGGAAATGTCAGGATGAAGCCAAAACACACCACAGTGAGCGATCGTTTACACGCTTTAGCCAGATCGCAGAGATTCCGTGGACAACGTTGAGAAAGAGGAGCGTCATATATTTTGGAAAATGCAAAAGTACGTCAAAGATTTGACACTTTCCAAAAGTCGACTGGGGATGAGCCTTGATGACATAGGTTTGAATTTTGCGAGGAGGGAGCCAAGCTTCTTCTTCTTCTTCTTCTTTGCATAATGGAGGTGAGAGTGAATCCATAGCGCCTCTCCTGAACATCTCCACAAAAATCAACAATTCCACAAAGTTTTAATAAGGGGGGGAAAAAAAAAAAAAAGATTACGCTCATCCCTCGACAACGATGACCCACGCACCCAATGTTAGGGGTTGCAAATGCAAATTAAATCATCATTCACTCTTAACAAATGTCTTTAATTATGCTGTTAAAAAATGTGCACGCTAAATTGAAATATTCATGTTAATAATGCCTATTATTATAATCCTAGAGGCCTCAAACATGCTTCTCTTCCAGTCGACTTCACTGCTGCCAAATTCAGACTTGCCAGTGGACCGTAACGGACGATGAACTGCCATTTGGTGGGGAATTCACTGAATAGAAAAGTCTCACATGAATTTGGAGAAGTGCAAAACTAACAAAAGATTTGCGCGGGCTCGTCACGCAGCAAAAATCAAATTGCTTGCTTGCTCGCCGAAGTCGTCGCATCATCTGGAAAGTTAACACGGATGCTAAGGCTAAGGCTAGCTACGGCGCTTTCTCCCATTTGCATTGCTAATTATTATTCTTAAAATATTGAGCTCAATGCCAAACTAAAATGTGGAATGTTTAATGTTTTTTTTTTTTTTTTTTTTTAAAAAAAAAAAAAGGTGTTTAAAAAGTACACAGGGAGAGATAAGCAAGATTTTTCCAAATCTTTGTTTTGGAAACGTCTGTCCCATTTTGGGTGGCGCGTTTGAAGTATGAACGCAGATTTGTCTTGCGCTGCGTGACGACGACGACGCGCAGCTTTTAAACCTTTTTGGAAAAAGTGTCTGTATTGTTCAAATCTTCACATTTCAACATTTGAAAGTCTCACATTGTCTCTGAAATGATTCACAGTCGTCTTAAACGTATTGAATGTGTCATGGACTCCCCATGATGTTCTTTTATTTGCCTAGTAACGAGTACAAATAATATTTTCTACCATTTGAAACCATCGTTGCCGGTACGACGCAAGAGAGCGACGAGCCTGAAAATGTGACACGTGGCTTGAAGACCAAAAAGAAAAAGAATCTATTCATTGCTTAAATGGCGCCATCCATCCGTCTACTAATCTGAGGATCGTCTCGTTGATTTCACTCGCGTTAGCTCCCACCGCTGATTTTTTTTATTATTATTTCTGCCATTTTCTCTATACAGGCTTGAATGGTAATTTATTGTTTATTATTACACAGCAGGCCTTAAAAAGCTTGACAATGTTAACACTATTTTCCGTTCGAATTAATTTATTACATGTGCACATTGTAATTCTCTGTGTTGAGAAAAAAGCCGAATTGATTGTCTTCTGTAATAAAACTTTTAAGTGAACCTTTTGACTTTTGAGATAAAAAGGCGTCCCCGGCGGGTGTCTCGGTAGCATTTCTGTGACATGATTTCAAACAGCTCGTGCTGATCTGCAGCTCTGCTTCAACAAAGTAACTTTTTAGATTACCGGCCAAATTATTGGTTGAAAAACCGCAAGAGGCGGTTATGATGTAAATTGGACAAATTGTGAGTTCTAGAATTGACAAGATAAATAAGTATTTGACTTGAATGTTCAATTCGAACACAACAAACCCCAAGTATTTGTATGCAAACATTAAAAAGCGCATTTCCTTCGACATTTTTTCTTTTGAAGGCAGCAACCTTTGGCTGTGCTTGCCTTTTCCCGGTCGCCGTAAATCTCAGTTTGAAATCAACCATTTTAGTCCTCGCTAGCCAATTTTATTCATGTTATTGCAGCCAACCATACATTGATTTCTACCTAAACCAACATGCGTTAGAAAACATTGAATGTAAGAAATCCCCTTTTTAGTCGCGCTAACGTTCGCAAAGGCAACGTTAGCTTTAGCCGTGATGCCTTCATCGACAATGGTAAACTCGACCTTTCTTTTTCCCGCTCGGGCAACATCATCATCAATCCCGGTGTCTTCGTGGGTTTCATCTGCTCAGACCGTTTTGCTCTATCCAAACAACCACGGCTGGGTTTGGAAAGAAAACTGACCGTTTAGAGAGGTAATAATAATAATTTTTTTTTAAAAAAAGAGTAATATCGTGTCCAATATTTGACCTCATGCATTTTTCAGGCGGAATTCAGGCTGAAGTACGACATTTCGAAAGGTCCATGAAGGGGTCATCGTGATTAAGGACTCGCAGATTTTTCACTTTTTTTGGGCTCAATTTGGGGGGAAAAAAATGTCTGACTGGGAAGAGGACGAAAACGAGCCTTTTACGGCCCAATCCACGGGGACCGAATGGAGGCCTCCGAGCGGCCCGACGCTCAGAGGCAAAATTTCTTTCGGTGGACGGAACACAAGCAAGCTCGAAGCTTCGAGGTACGAGGGCGGAGGACGGCGCGAGAAGCGCAGTGATGGCCGCCGCCCTTTTGCCCGGAGCCACGGGAGTCGACAACTTCAACTCGGGGCCGAAAAGTCCAATTCAGCTGTCGTCGTAACCGTGGAACGTAGCCTGGTGGGGAGGATAATTGGTAGGTTTGGCTCTAACCCTGACCGAAAATGGGCCCAATGAACACGATTTGGAATGGCGGCCAGAAGGGAAGTTAGCTTACAGGCTACTCTGCAATGAAATTCGATTCAATATTCCTAACAGCCCCCCCCCCCTTCCCTTCCCTTCCCTCCCCTCCCCCTTCCCTTCCCTCCCCTTCCCTCCCTAATTTGGTGGCGATATTTCTTCCGTGAATTCAGAAGCCACAAAATATAACATGACATGATTTTCGAAATATTGCTGCTAATTGATCGGATTTCATATTCGGTATACTCGAGCCAGTTGAGTGGCCCACAGAAGTGGTGGCATTTTTAATTTGTATAATTTTGACATCTTTTGATTGGTTGGTAAGAGCAACTCGTCGAACACGTCTTAGTGATGTGCACGCGTTCGTGCATTTCGGAAGCAGCAACTCTGGAAAGTGTTCTGGATTTATTGGAATGTTTTGTTTGGACAAGTATTGATTGCGGAATGCTCCAAAGTTTACATGATAAACTCTCTTATATTGTGATACTGGATTGCATATTTTTGATGCCTTCCAATTGTTACTTGATCGTCATGTGTTAAAGGGGAAGTCCACTCATTGAAAAGAACAATGTAGCAGGTCATGTCATTGGTACTGTGACTTTCACGCGATATCATTTCAGGTTGTGTTAAGGATATTTATATCTGCAATTTTGAATGTTCATTTTGGCGAGTCACATGACCGACGTGCGCAAACGTGACGAGTCCTGTGCTCGACCCGAGGCTCGCTTGCGTTTCCCACACAGTTCCCGTCCGAAGAACCATCCGAATATTCAACGTTATCGACGGCCGCAGGTTCAAATCTGCGTGGACGTCTTCCTCCGTCTTTCCGATCAACCGACACTTGTATGTCATCATCAGATGAGGAGAAACCGGCAGCGGCCGTAACTGCGTGGGAACGTAACAGAGCCGCAGGTTGGGCACACGTAGGTCACGTGACTCGCCAAAACGTCAGCGAGCGGGAACATTGGAAATTGCCGATTATAAATATCCTCGACACAACCTTAAATGATATCCTTATTTTGAAGTCACAGTACCAATGACGTGTGTTCCACGAGTGGACTTCCCCATTAAGAATTGGCTGAGTCCCCAGTGACGTCGCCGCCACGTCCCAAATGGAAAAATGCACTTCCCGCCATTGGCTGAACTTTTCCCTCAGCTTCACCCGTTGACCAGTTTTGAGTGGTTTATGTCCAATTAACCCGATTTAATTTTGTTTTAAGGGCGCGGAGGAGCTAAAAAACGTGAATTGGAGGAGAGGACGGGCGCAAGAATCAAGGCAAGTTGACAACTGTTCATGTCAAAGACGGCAGGCAGGCAGGCAGGCAGGCTGGCAGAGGCTCAATTGCGTACGTCGACAATAAAGCTCGCTGTTGGACAGAGCAACAGACAGATGGCACTGTTGCAGTCATGGCGAGGCACACGTCACTTTTCAATTATTTACATACTGCAAAGAATGAAACTTTGTACTGTATCCATCCGTGGGGGTTGTGGGCACAATTGTTTTGAATGTCATTTCTATGTTTTTATGCCGTTTATCATTTGGCCATGCTGCACAGAACTCGTTCCAAACGCATCTCGATGCAATGCGGGCATCTCTTATCGGGTCGTTCTGCGCCGCAGATCGACGACGGCAAGAATGAGGCCGAGGTGCTCGTCTTTGGACCATCTTCTGCTCAGCAGAAGGCCAAAGAGATGATGGAAGAGCTGCTGGCCGGCGGGAATCCTCCATCCCGTGGGGGTGAGTGCGGGGGTGGGGTCCGCCCGCTCAGCTTAAATGAACGCACTTGAACAAAAGTCGGTATTGGAATTGATCCATCAGGAGGTGGAAGAGGAGCAGCACCAGCAGCAGCAGCAGCAGCAGCAGCAGCAGGAGGAGGAGGAGGAAGTGTGTCGGTGTGGTCCCGTGCACAATTACAGGTAGCGGACGTGACCCCGGCCCGTCCGGCCATGGACTGGAGCGACATTCGGGAGAACATGCGCAAGTATGAAGAGATGAAATGGAAAGGTGAGGAATGGGCACGTGCACGCGCGCACGGCTGACGTCGGTTCGGGACCGACCGGCCCGCGGTGAGGATGAGCGGCTTGGCCGGCGGGTACGGACCCTCGGGGATGCCAGATGACTGCTGTCCGCGGTCGTAAAAATAAAAAGCGGCTCCAAAAGTTGCGTTTCTGTGGTAACACCACTTGAGATGCCAAAAGTTGCAACTCCTTTGTATCATTTTCATAAACTTGGCGATGTGTCATCTAAAAGACGATTAACACTTTCATGTGACACATTTACCTATTTTTGGTAATCTTTTCTCAAACGTAAATTGACAAGTTAAATTGACCTTCCTTTCTTTTTTAAATGATTACAAAATAGAACTCAGTTTGCTCAGAGTTTTCTTTTAAAAACCAACGTTTTTTTTTTTTCCCCACAAGTACACATTTCAAAGCACGACTGTTTGAATGTGAGCTGACAATCTGACATCGTTTTTCTTGAAAACTGTTCCAATATGTAAAGTGCCCGCAAACAACTTGAATTCAGTTGCATTAAGATTTTTGGGTAACATTAAAAAAAAAAAAAAACAGTTTTGAGCTCAACTTCATGTTTTATGGTAGCTAAAGTTCTTTCTTTTTGTAGTAATCACAACAGGTGAAATTTCGCAAATGGAAATGTGTCTCGGCTGTCATTCACTGTACAATAACCCCCCCCCCCCCCCCCAAAAAAATGCAGTTTCCCTCGGACAAGCTGATGCAGTTTTTGCCGTTTGTCCGACGGCTTTTATTATCCGCGTATGTGGAAGCAAATGACCCGAAACAATTTTGTGCGCGTCGTCTTTCAGAGCTGCCCCCCATCAAGAAGAATTTCTACACTGAGGCTGAGAGCGTTTCCCTCCTCACGGACAAACAAGTTCAAGATTGGAGGTCGACTTTCCTTCTTCAGTTTTGTTTTGTTTTGTTTTGTTTTTTAATACGTGCGTCACACAGGAAAGAGAACAACAACATATTTGTGGACGACCTCGCCGACGGCGGCGAGAAACGGCCCGTCCCCAATCCCTGCCGGAGCTTTCCGGAAGCTTTCGAAGGTTACCCGGAGATCACGGACGCCATCCGTCGGGTCGGCTTCGTCAAGCCGACTCCCGTCCAGGTAGCCGCCGGTCTCCGTGGGGCGTACGTTTGACGTTTTTTGTTTGTTTTGGAAAATTGATATTGATATTGAGCAAAACCAAAACGGACTTTGTTATGCAAATTGAACCTTTTTATTTTGTTAAAGCGGGTAAATTCAATTCCGGTTGCATATTTCAAAGATATTTACACTTGGAGAAAAATGTTTTCTCAACGCTGGGTGAAGTGGAAATGTTTGATGACTCAATATGCCTTTTCAATTGGTATTTAATCTTTCTATTTTGTAACATTGAAAACTAAATCCCGCAAATGAAAAATAGTCCCTTTCAAAATTCTCTTCACATTTTGTAGCAAAATGGCATTGTGGGGGGGGGGGGGGGGGGGGGGGGGAATGAAATTACTGCCGCGCGTCAGGCCTTTTTAGTCACGTTTGACCTCGTTTGAATGTATAAAATCCGCTTGACTTTATTGGTATCGACCGATAAATGAGCATTTTAGATTGTTATATTCTTATTCATTTGCCGACCCGATCACCGACGTCATTGATTGGCTAACATCCACTGAAAGGGTTTTGCTTAGTGGAGGAAGAGCTTGAGAACTGATTTTAAAAAGAAAACACGGAAGGGCTGCGGCGATGTTGAACTTCTTAGCGTGTCTTGGCTCAACGGGGCAAATTGGCGCATCAGTCGCAGGCGTGGCCGGTGCTCTTGAGCGGGGAGGACCTGATCGCCGTCGCCCAGACCGGAACGGGCAAAACCTTGGCCTACCTGCTCCCCGGATTAATCCACATGGACGGACAGCCCGCGTGAGCGCCGCAGCCGTCGGTTTGTCCCGGCCGACTCCCGCGCCGCGTTATTTGACGCGGCGGTTGTTCCTAGACCTCGATCCGAACGCCAAGGGCCCGGGATGCTGGTGCTGACTCCCACCAGAGAGCTGGCCTTGCAGATTGAAGAGGAGTGCGGCAAGTACCGCTACAAAGGCTATAAAAGGTCAGCAAGCTCCGTTTGTCTCGGAGGAGACGCTCCGCCCACAAATAGCACGGAAGCGCCACGTTGCCACGCTTGGTCAAGCCGTGTTGTTTTCTCAGCGTGTGCATCTACGGCGGCGGCGACAGAAGGCTTCAGATCCACCTGGTGAAGGGGGGCGTGGACGTCGTCATCGCCACGCCGGGACGACTCAACGATTTGCAGATGAACGAAGTCATCAGTCTGCGCTCTATCAGCTACCTGGTTCGACTCGTTTGTCCCTTTGTGTTTTAGGGCCTTTCTTTTATCACTGCCGTCAACGTCGCGTGTCTCACGACTTCAAAAAGGTGTTGGATGAAGCGGACCGGATGCTGGACATGGGCTTTGAACCCCAGATCCTGAAGATTCTGCTGGACATCCGGCCCGACCGACAGACCGTCATGACGAGGTATTAGGTTAACTTCTATTGACAGTGAAGCGTGGAAGGGGGGTCTCATCCAAATTCCGGTTCACCGCGACTGTGAGTCGTCTCTCGCTACGCGAGTTTTCTTCACTTTTTGGTACCGTTATTGCACTCCAAAAGGGCAGGCGAAGTTCAACGCTATTGTCTCCTCTTTCTTTGGGCGGGTTCAGCGCTTAGATTGTCACGAGACAAAATTCCGTCGGTCTGGAAAGATCAGTCCAAGTGCCGTGAAAACGGCGGGATGTTTGGCGTTTGCTCTTAAAACCAGTTGTCCTTTCTGTAATTCCGCTTCAAATACATACAGCGGTACCTCTACTTGCAAATTTAATTCATTCCAAAAGTTGTTTTGTAACGTGAATTTTTCGTGTAAATAGCCTCATCCGTTCCGAGCTCCCAAAGTACGTTATGTAAAGAATTATGTTCATTTACCTTTTGCGTCGGGCGACAATGCAACAAGAAGCGAAAGGCATCGTGGGGGGGGGGGGGGGGGGGCAACGTTTGACAGTCGTGAGAACGGATGGACGCGCGCGCGCAATTTCGTTCCGCGAAAGCTGAAGAAAGATGAAAAACAAAAGTTGTACTTTACCAATGTGTGCTAGCGTGTATTTCGTTGACGCTCGAGTGTCCAAGGGAAACGCAAAGCATCATGGGTAAAGACTGACGTCCCTCCGAGCCAGTGGGGTGCCGGGAAGATGCTACGGCGATAGCCAATGGGAGAGGCGCTCCACTTCGCGAGATCCAGGATGTTGACGTTGGGTGGAATTTGGGGGCTGCCTTCCCTATCCGGAGAAAATACTGTATGTTTGCGAGGAGGCATTTGGTAACCCAAACTATTTCGGGACTCGAGACGTTTCTAAGTAGAGGTACGTCTATATTTGAAATATTCATTCTCATTTGGTGCGTCGATTTTCTTTGGTCGCGACTTTCGCCTGCAGTGCTGCTTTTCACCATTTCAAGCACACGGCTTGAAGTGAAAATGCCAACTTCATGTGGAATGAATTCATTCCGTGACAAAGGCTTACAATTCCCCAAATATGCTGAATATTTGCTGATGCAGTGAACCATGTGACCCGTTTCAGCGCCACCTGGCCCGCAGGCGTGAGACGTTTGGCCAAGTCCTACCTCAAGAATCCCATGATGGTCTTCGTGGGCACCTTGGACTTGGCAGTATGTGAAGAAGACACGTCGAGCACGTTCAGATTTTTTTTTTTTTTTTTTTCCGTGTCCAGTTGGAAAGTAATAATGGCAAGTTTGAATTGAGCTTAAAAAAAAAAAAATGCGCATGAACGGCCGACCCGTGTGGCAGGCTGTTGGTACGGTGCAGCAGACTGTGCTGGTGCTGCACGAAGAAGACAAGAAGTCCTACCTGTTGGGCTTCATCGGGGACCTCCTGCCTGACGAGAAAGTTCTCATCTTTGTTAGCAAGAAGATCAAGTAAGTGTGGCCTTTCGAGCCTGGGTTAAGCGGGGAAAAAAAAAATCAGATTTTTCAAGTTTCCAAGCGTTGTCCAGCTTTCAGAGAAGCGTGTGACGATTCAAATGAGATTTTTCCAGACATTGGTGTTTGCATTTACTTTAGAAAGAGTCTTTTCATGGCGTAAGAGCTGTCCACGCACAGCGCACGGCCTGCCGAAAGGAAATTAAAATGGCGCCATCTCTCCGAAGGTGCGATGACCTGTCCAGCGACTTGTGTCTCCGAGGTCTGGCCGTGCAAAGTCTCCACGGCGACCGGGAGCAGTGTGATCGGGAGGAGGCTCTCAAGGACTTTAAAGATGGTAAACCGCAAGCGATGCGCCTTCAATGTCACGTCCATTTTTGCATGGGGACTGGTCGCCGTGCGCACAAGCGCCGATTTTGTCCAAGCCCGGGGGCTCACCGTCGGCTGGCCCGGGAGCACGTGCGTCGGTGACATCGAATAGAAGTAAGAATACCCGCCAGGTCGCGTTCGTATCCTGGTGGCCACGGACTTGGCGTCTCGCGGCTTAGACGTCCACGACATCACGCACGTCGTTAACTACGACTTCCCGCAAAACATCGAGGAGTACGTGCACCGCGTGGGCCGCACCGGACGAGCGGGGTGAGGCCGGTTAAAACGCCGTTGTCGCCGAAGAACGGTCCGTGACGTACGCTCGTATGATTCAGACGCTGCGGAGTTGCCGTTACCCTGGTAACCAGAGAAAACTGGAGGATGGCGCCGGAGCTGATTCCCATCTTGGAGCGGTCGGGCCAGGTCAGCCCGCGCTGACGGTTCTGTCGGGCCAAACAAACAAGTCACAATGGAAACGGGCCTGCAGGATGTCCCCGTGGAGCTGCTGCAAATGGCGCAAAGATACGAGAAGCACGAGAGGGAGAAGGTGCTCCCGAATCCCGGCGATCGAGGCCGTCGAGATGGACGACGTAGAGGCGGGCGGTTCTAGTCGAGCTTCTTCTTCTTCAGAGTGAGTCGCCCGATTTAAGCGCACGCCCGTACACCAAACCGGTGCTTTACATTCACGAAAGAGTTTAGGTCCTGGATCTCAGGGGTGGGGTGGGCAAATCTTTGAGGTATGAAGCAAAAAAAAAAAATGTGGCTATAGATGCGCGCCTGCCGGACGCCTCCCTGTACGTTTTGGAGTGCTGGAGCCTATCCCGGCTGTCAACGGGCGGGCGGGGTACGCCCTGAACTGGTCGCCAGCCAATCGCAGGGCACATACAGACGAACAACCATTCGCGCGCTCAATCACACCGACGGGGCAGTTCAGATTCAATTCCAATGAATGTTGCATGTTTTTCCTAACCCAAGCTGATGAACAGTCTATATATTTTGTACACAGTCCACAGTTGGTGTCACGTGTTAGCAAGTTGGCCTTTCACAGAAAAAGAACACAAAGGATTTGTTCATTTGCGGAGGACAAAAAAAAGAAGAGTAAATCCTCGTACATTTTTGTTTTCTCAACAGAGCGAGACAGAAGCTGAAGCGTGATGATTTCATTTATGTTCAACCTGTATTTTTTTTTTTTTTTTTTGATTGATTTTAGGGTCAGTTGATGCTCAAGTTGCTTTGTTTTTTTTTTTTTTTTTTTTTGTCCATTTAGCAGCAAAAGATGTCGAGCTTAAATGTTTCAATGGGCCTTTGTTGTCTCAAACTCGACTCGACCAGTTCACTTTCAGATGTTCTGTTCAATAAAGAAAATTTCTTCACGGTCTTGGTCTTGGCCTCGACTCGGATATTTTGATCTTAACTTGTCCTCAACTCTTCAGTCTTGTCTATAACCTTGGACTCGACCGGGCCAAAGTCTTGGAGGTCTAAAAAGGTTCTCAACTTGCCTTGATGTGGTCTTGAACTCCTTCAAGACACCTCAAAGGTTTGGTCTCGGACCGTCTCGGTCCGATCTCGCCAGTAGGCCGATCAGTTTTAAGGATCGTTTTTTTCCTCAGGAAACCTGACAGCTCGTCGATGTCTTTTGGGGGAAACAACCCCGATGCGGTTGTAGCAAAGTCTTGGCACTATTTTCACGGCACGCATTCATCGCAAAGCTCGTTTTGTTGCACCTTCTGAGAAAAAGCACAAAACGACAGATGACCATAACAACAACATACTGAGTTTAATGTCTCGGTAAGGTGCAATAGCTTCAGTCAATTTTGAAATACATCTCCAAGGCGTGTGCAAAGTGCCAATGAGCGAAGTGGTGAAAAGAATGCGGAGGCTGACTTGGCGCTCCTTCGGGAAGGACACGCGATGCCACTTAAAGCCGAACCACGAGAAAACAGTACGTTCTACCTACTTAACTCAGACTGGGCAAAACATACAGTAGTTTGAACTTCTAGTCCTGGGCTCTTCACGCGTAACGTAAAACGGACACTGAGGACGACACCGACCGTGTCAGCGGTACCTGTGGACGGGAGTATACTGTATATAGCTCGGTGAGCGAGTGGAATAGCACTCATTTAGCGAGAGTATTGCCATGACTGAAAGGAACAAACAGCGCACACTTAAAACTACCGCTATGTGTTATTACATCGTGTACCGTGGTGATCCAACCACGATAGGAGTCGGCAGAGCTGTCATTTTTCTTTGTTTGGTTTTTTTCTTTTCTCCGGATGGTCTTGCGATGCATTGCGACGATTAACCAGTTTTTGGTTATCGAGTTGAAGCAGCCAATCTTGGGATGGAGCCGGATGAGCGACGTCCTGCCTCGGGAGACCTTCGGGTCGGCAGCGTCGCACAACATTCATTTGTTCCTCTGGGCCTTCTGGGCAGACTTTGTGATTTTGCCGGCGGTGGAGGCCTTTTTCTCCACACCCTTGATGACTCCCACGGCCACCGTCTGCCGCATGTCGCGCACGGCGAAGCGACCTGAAAGTCGAGTCGGGAAAGGGCCGCTTTGAAATGTGGGGCGACGTCTCATCGTTAGCGGCGGGTAAGTTAAGGGGTTCACATTTTTCCTGCAGACTCAGAGCCCAAATTTCGAAAAAGTTCCAAGCGTCTCTCCGTAGACTTACTTACCCAGTGGGGGATACTCGGAGAAGCTCTCGACACACATGGGCTTGCCCGGAGTCATGTCGACGATGGCCGCGTCTCCGGACTTGAGGGACTTTGGGTTGTCCTCCAGCTTCTTTCCAGAGCGACGGTCGATCTTTTCCTTGAGCTCGGCGAACTTGCAGGCGATGTGAGCGGTGTGACAGTCCAGCACGGGGGCGTAGCCGGCGCTGATCTGGCCCGGGTGGTTAAGGATGATGACCTGCACAAATTCAAATGTAGGGTTCATTCCAACTCTGCAAGAATCGAACCAAGTTGCGTATAGCGTGATTTTTTTTTTTTTGTTTTTGTGTGTGTGGGGGGGGGGGGGGTAGGTGGGTGCTTTAGTTAAGGGGGAAAAAAAAAAAAAACAAAAAACCACCACTTTACCTGAGCGGTGAAGCTGGCAGCCTCCTGCGGCGGATCGGTCTTGCTGTCGCCGGCCACATTCCCACGCCGGATGTCCTTGACGGACACGTTTTTGACGTTGAAGCCAACGTTGTCACCGGGCAGGGCCTCGGAGAGCGCCTCGTGGTGCATCTCCACCGACTTAACCTCGGTGGTTATGTTGACGGGGGCGAAGGTCACCACCATGCCAGGCTTGAGGATGCCCGTTTCCACGCGCCCTACCGGAACAGTTCCGATACCTGAAACCGTAGAGAAGAGAACACAAAGGCCGTCATCAAGGTGCACTTTTTAGCGGGTCTGCCAGTGTATCCCGACCTTTTTGAGCCAAGGCACATGTAGAAAAAATAATACCGATCTTGTCTGTTTACTCACAAACGTATTCTTGTAGGCCCCTTAAAAGTATCCTCTATTATGAATAACACGAGGTGGAGAGTACTTTTGTCCACGCATTGGAAACTTTGTTGGTAACAGATCCAGGAGCAAAAGATTTGCTGTAAATAATTGGCAGAGCAGTGAGTGAAATTGGAAATGTTTATGAATGTGCACGTGAAGACGTTGGCAGGAGTTCTCTGAGGTTGTGGAGAAGGACTTGTAGGGGGTTTTGAGGACACCATCTGGGTATCAAGAAGGGAAGCAGTGCACCATCAAAGCCGTTGCTGCTGCTGCTGCTACCCCCCACCCCAGATCTCATGAGTGTGTCATTTCAGCGAGGAGGAAGTGTGCAGTCTGGAGATTTTACCCCGTTGGTCTAGATTCCCACCCTCAGCAAAGGTTTGTCAGCTGTGGATCGTGACTGCTAGAACAAGAATCCTCGATTAAAAGCAGTCAAAGGGAGTTTTCGACGCAGGGCGTCTGCGCTGGTCCTTTAGGGACGGGGGAGAAGCTGGTCTATGTGGGAGGGGCTCAGAGTCAAAACACCGGTCCCGGACGAGCTTTCTCTGGCCTTTCGTCAGGACGCCCCCTGGTTCGGGACGCCTCACCGGTGAGGTGTTCTGGCCGCGTCCACGTCCAACCGGGAGGAGGTCCCGGGGAAAACCCAGAACACACAGCAGCGACTCTCCGCTAGCCTGGCAATGGCTCGGGCTCGCCGGGGAAAAGTTGGATGATCTGGCTAAGGGGAGAGATTGTGGGTTTCCCCGCCTGTGCCAGCGCTCCCGTAAGCCCAAGAAAACGGATTATTGTGGTTGCCGACGGATGGCGTACTTGTATTGGGACCCCGGGACATTTCAAGCGGGTTGCCGAATACTTGACGTGCCTCCAATCTTGTAAACGTCCTGAAGGGGCAAGCGAAGAGGCTTGTCCGTTGGCCGGGTGGGTGGCTGGATGGCGTCCAGGGCTTCCAGCAGCGTGGTCCCCGATGCGTTGCCGTCCTTCCTGTTGATCTTCCACCCCTTAAACCATTGCATCTGCAACCCCCGAAAAGGCTCAGTATCTACGTCGTAACGTGGAAACGCAGCGGGAGTGTTTGTACTTACGTTGGGGCTCGCGTCGAGCATGTTATCGCCGTTCCAGCCGGAGATGGGCACAAACGGCACCGTGTCGGGGTTATAGCCTATCTTCTTGATGTAGGTGCTGACTTCCTTGACGATTTCCTCGTAGCGTTTCTGGCTGTAGTTGGGCTCAGTGGAGTCCATCTTGTTGACGCCCACGATGAGCTGCTTCACGCCCAGCGTGTAGGCCAGCAGGGCGTGTTCGCGGGTCTGCCCGTTCTTGGAGATGCCGGCCTCAAACTCCCCCACGCCGGCGGCCACGATCAGCACGGCGCAGTCGGCCTGAAAGACGGGAGACCGTCGGGAACTCTGCCGAAATCACCCATTTCATCCTCGCGTGGCCTACCTGCGACGTTCCAGTGATCATGTTCTTGATAAAGTCCCTGTGGCCGGGAGCGTCGATGATGGTCACGTAGTACTTGCTGGTCTCGAACTTCCACAGCGAGATGTCGATGGTGATGCCGCGCTCCCTTTCGGCCTTCAGCTTGTCCAACACCCACGCGTACTTGAACGATCCTTTCCCCATCTGGAAGGCAACATGGCGAGAGACCGACCGCTCGTTTGCCTCCTTCGTCGGATCCTTAATGGCATGTCCTCCATCTGTTTTGCGCCACGGACCGAATGAATGGGAAGCAATTGTGGGGAAAAATACAACTATATTTCATGACATTACGTCGGGTCATTATTTGGAGCCCGGTGCTTGTTTTTTAACTGAACGAGCTTTATTTGGAAAGTGTGTCAGAAACGTACGCGGAATTTGCCTCCGGTTGTTGGCGCCGTTCTAGTACGACGGTCGTTGGAGACGCCAAAGACATTGCGGCGACGGTCGCGGAGCAATAAGGGGCGGCTCGTAATCTGGCGGTGATAGAACTTTTTTTTTTTTTTTTTTTTTTTTCCCCCACTTGCGCAAAGGATGCCGTCCTCGAGCATTCCGAGCAAGGTGGCCGTTGTGCAAAGCGCACCAGCACGAAAAGGAACGTATGCCGTTCAAAGGGAGCACCGCTCACGCCGTCGTCGTCGATTGTGCAAGTGGTGCAAGATGCCACTCGGGTACGGGAGGCTCCTATCGCTCAACAACGGATGTGCGGAGTGGTCACGCTACCGCAGGGAGCGGACGAGTCACGTGTAATATAGAAGAAGAAGAAGAAGAATTGGCCCAGCAAACGGTGACGAGTCTACTCCCTAATTTGCTTTCGAGCCACACTTGTGGAGTTTCCGGATCCCTTCTCTGATTTCCTGGCCGATTTCTTTTGATTTGGGTTCCCCCCCTCATAATTTCAAACCAGTGGAAAAAAAGTGTTTGATTTGTGGCCTTCGTCAATGACCTCACATGATCAGTAAGCCTATCAGGAGCTTCCGAAGCCGTGACCTCATCATCAGGCCTTCCCCACGTCCTTTAAAGACAGAGTACTTTTTGGGGTATGGAAGAAAATCATTTTTGTGGCATTTAACAAAATGGTTTTGGTCATCCTGACTGACCTGAAAGAGGACATTTGACTTCAGACAGTGTGACCGAAAAAAGGAAATGTGTACAAGCTAACGTGTGCCGCCGGCTTTGCCCACTCACGGGTAGGTCGCCAAGATAAGGTTGGCGGCCATCGCAAGGACCCAGCAAGTCTTGCGCGTCCTTACCTCGGCGGCCTCCTTCTCAAACTTCTCGATAGTTCGTTTGTCGATGCCGCCGCACTTGTAGATGAGGTGGCCCGTGGTGGTGGACTTGCCCGAGTCCACGTGGCCGATGACCACGATGTTGATGTGGACCTTCTCCTTGCCCATGGCCAACCGCGATGCCGGCTCAAGTCAAGAAAGGCTCAGTCGGACTTCTGGAAAACTGCCGCGGAGACTCAGTGAGTGGATTTTGTTTATTTCGATATTTTTTTTTTCCTCCGTTCCCGTCCCTGCACTGGCTACCCTAACCTGATTCTGAGGTCGTGCGGTTTGTAATTCCACCCCAAATTTGCGTCTTCTCAAGCGTATTAGATGTTCCGCCTTTCACACGTTTGCCACTGGCTTTCAATTCCATATTTTTCTGACACAGGCGTGCAATGCAGGATATGGATGCGGCTTCCCACCGTTAGCTAACAGGATGACGTCCGCGACTCGTAAAGCACGACGACGGAAAAACGGCTTTCAACTTATTTGGGCTTTTCCGCTCTTCCCCTTTCACGCAGAACGACGACGCTAGACGCTTAAGGAGTATTTGTCGTTGTCGAACGAAAAAGTTTGTCCCAGACAACTAGGTGACCGAGGAGTTATCCGAAATGAAGTTATGGCTAACTTTTGCAGTCCACTCGTAGGAGGGGCACTGTTAGGCCGAATCGTGTGGTTTTCTGCCGCCATCTGGCGGTCAGACATAAGAAGCGTTACTTGCGTCTCAATATTTTTGCTTGTGTTTCGAGACCAGCAAAAAAAAAAAATTAATCAACCTGCCGAGCTACGGGCTTATTTTTTTTTGAAAAAATGGTTTCTGGAGGCATCGTAAAATCCAGTCTCGCTTTCTAACCGCCGACCATCTCTGCCATGTCAAACCTTTGCCGACACGCCCTGGCAGCACAAGAAAAACAAACCAGAAAAATCCATTTTGTCAGCCACATCTGTTTCTATGGCACTGCACCGCAGGACTTTTTAATTATTATAACATAATTCGGCGTGCGGAGCATTCTAGACATCCTCATCCTTCTTCTCCAGAAGCGTCCCCGCTGCAGATGCCGCAGTGCACCCCCCACCCCCTAAACAAAAATGCGCCAACTTAACGTCAGATTGCTCGGCTCGTGTGAACTGCGAAATAGCATCGCGAGCCGCGAAAAAAAAGAAAAGACGGGCTACGAAGCATTTTTGTCAAAGGCGATGACGTAACGTTTTGCTTACCGTGCAGGCTTGTGGCTGCTGATGTGAGGGTTTTTTTTTTTTTTTTTTTTTTTTGGCCTTTTACTGCCGTTTGTGGTCAAGTGCAGGTCGTACGAGGCAGCACGCGCGCACTTGCGAACAGCCGACGTTGATCCGCTTGCAGGCGCGTGCGGGGGGGGGGTGGCAGTGGTTGCGTAATAGCGCGTTCGCGCGCCCGGTCGCTCAGAATCGGCGCGTTCACGCCTGTGCCAAATGATCAACCTTTAGACGTGCGCAGCGTTTTGCATCGTGCTATTTCTTCTACAAGATTGTTTTTTTTTTTTTTTTTTTTTTTGGTTACACTTGAAGAACAGCAGGGGGCGCACTCGGTCCAGAGCACCAGCGGGTGTCAAACTTGAGGCCCGCGGTCCCGATCCGGTCTGCCACATGCGACAGGTTCAAATCAGGACAAAAGCTTCAAATTGCCATCTCATGAATGAAATCATTGCGATATTGCAACCGTTTTTTGTGTTACCAAACCTCAACAATAGTTGATGAACCCCATTTCTGATCCCAAGAGTAGTTTATAAATTTGATGTGTTTAAAGATTTTTAGGCTTTCAGTCATAAGGACCCCCCGAAGGAAAACGTGACAAAAAAAAAAAAATGAGTTTGACAGCCCAGGTCTTGAGTAAGTTTCCTGGCTTCACCTTTCCAGAGATGAGCTCAAGTAGAAATTGCAATTTCTGGAGATGCTGAACTAAATGAAGGGTGGAGAGGCCTCTTTGTGTGATGTTTGTGATCAAAATTGTGTCACAAAGATCTCTCCAAAGTGGCGCTGACACACGAACGCACTCATTTGGTGATTGCAGCCATTTTATGATCGGTTTTATAGTCGCGACTCACGTGTCTTGTTACTTATTTGAACTTGCTCCCGTTGTCGCGGCTCCTTTTCAAAGCAGCAGCAGCAGCAAAAGAAAGGATTAGCGCAGCACTCTATGATGGTGAAATATTTATCATACACAATGATACATAGTCACAAACGACAGGGCCGTTCAAAGGATATCGGACTGGTTTCGGCGCCTTCCGGTGAACGATACAAACGTTTGCACAGCCCGGCTTTACGGTCGTTACGTCGACAATCGTCGTCACTCAACGGAAAAAGGCCGCCGCCGCCCGACCCGTTTCGTCAAGGCACACGTGTGAGAACTCTTAAAAGATGTGACATCTAAGAAAAGTTAGCTTCTGCATCTTTTCAATCGTGCCAAAAAAAAAAAAGGTGTGGTCCCTTTTTAATACCACCCAAGAATTGCAAAACTAAAGAGTCTGCCCCTTGAAATACATTTTCAAAAAATGAACAGGAAACAAAACAATGTGTCACATTTTTACCATAAGAGGAAAACATTTCCAAAATGTACAATAATCATCGAGGGTACAGAAGATGATCAATCCAAACTATACTGCCGATCGCTGAGCCAAAAACGAACGAACCATTTGGAGCGCGACGTAGGAACGATTGAGCTGGAGAGGCGGCGAGTCCTTTTCTCGCAGTTGCGTCAAAGCTACCAACACGCGACGCAGATTTGACAATGGACGACCAAAAAATGAAATCCTCGTTTGATTGCAAGTAAATATTTGTGCGTTTTTAGGCGGTCCCTTTTTTGAATTGATCTGGCACGTCAGAATTTTGTCTTGCGCGCATTCGACGCTCGATGCGCTGAAGCAGCCGTTTGAAGGGTTGTTAGCGTCAGCTGCCAATTTTCTCTTCCAGAACGACATGATTAGTTTTTGAAATACAGTACAGAAAGATTCTCGATGCTCCTGTAAACGGCAAACGCAAGCACACGGTGCATCATCTTTAGAGAACTGCGTGAACGAGTCCCCCCCCCCCCCCCCCCCGTTCCACACCAACTTTGGGCACCTTTGTCCACGTTAACAGTTAGCAAGCTAGCTACGCATATCTTCGCTTTGGATAGGCCGTATTAGAACGCCTCGTTGTTGTCTTCTCTGGGATTTGTCAAATTTACTTTTTTTTTTTTTTTTTTATATGGTCCCTCTTTGTTGCAGATTTTTATCTGCCCCGCATGGGTCTGGAACGTGCACCCCCACCCCAGGCGAGTTCACTGCAGTCAAGGAAATTCTGGATTTATCCATGTTCTCCGCGTGGAAGGGCTCGCCGCTCACGCCAAACGGACTTCGGTCTTAGTCCTGGCAGGAGTAGGAGTCGGCGCGGAGGGCCCAGGACTGCACGGCGCCTCGGCCGAAGATGGCGTAGAAGGTGGCGCCGAACAGGTTGATGGCGGCGGCGATGTAGAAGACCATCTGCCACTCTTCAATGGTGTTCTGACAACACGGACCACAAAGACCCGACTCTCGTTTACACGGTCGGAAAATCGACGAAAGCTTAACGCTTGGCGTCGTCCTCGGAAACCGTTTTGCCATTCAAAAATGCATCCGACATCTTATTTTGTTGATTTTGTACACATCCAAATCAAATGCGCTTAGCGGGCATCCATCTTATTTTGAAAATCCCGTCAATCATCTTATTTTGGCAGTCGAAAGCCGCATTTTAACCCGAGTTCAAAATCCATTTCTCATCTCTGTCCAAGATCTTATTTTGACAGTCCAATCTTTTAACTTGAAAAGGACTTTGGGTCAAAAGTCAATAAGATGTCGTTGGTGCTGCTCATATTTTGAAAAAGGTTTCTCGAGTTTATTGTGTCAGTTTTGTTGACCCCCCCCCCCCCCCCCCCCCAGCGGCCATTTGAGTTTCAAGTGAGTCAACTGTATAAATAAAATTCTTACATTGGCAGTGAGGCTTCTCGCGACGACGGGTCCGACCATGCCGGGGACGGTGGCAAAGGTGTTGGTGATGCCCAGCAGGATTCCCGCGTAGCTGCCGGGAAGACGGACGAAGGCTAAGCGGCGGTCCGGACGGACGGACGGACTGGGCGCGCGGCCGACGCTACTCACGAGGGGGCGATGTCCAGGTGGTTGATGTTGAAGCCGGACGCCGACACTCCGCCCAGCGAAGACGAGATGGTGAGGAAGGTCAGCGCCGAGGTGTAGTTGCATCCCGTGTACCCGGCCGCCACCAGGAAGACGGCCGGTCCCGTCATGCCCACCGCAGAGAAGGACTTCCGGACCGTGACGGCGGCCCAGCGCCGCCTCTCCCGCAGGTAGTCGGCCAGCTGACCGCTCAGCACGGCGCACGCGGCGCAGCCCAGGTAAGGGAGCGCCGACAGGAAGCCGTTCTGGTGACCGTCGGGACCGAGAGGCGTTCAGTGCGCTTGGCTACGTTACCGTGTTTAAATGTGTGTGTGTGTGTGTGTGTGTGTGTGTGTGTGTGTGTGTGTGGGGGGGGGGGGTTAATCTCCATTCCATCGAGAGAGAAACAAAAAACAAAATCTCGTTGTCGCCCCCCCATTTCTCTGGCCACGCGACGGCATTTTGGAAGAATAAAGACTTTGACGCGCACTTTTGCCGTCAATCGAGGTTTAGCGTTTGGGAGCTTTTGGCGAGGAGGACGTCCTCACCTGCTGGATGCTGAAGCCCAGGACGTCGTTCATGTAGGTGGGCAGCAGGGTGAGGAGCGTGTAAAAGGTCCAGTTGTAGGAGAAGTGCGCCACCACGATGGCCAGCAGGGGGCGCGACGTCACGATGGCGCCCCACGGGATGCTTCTGCCCGACGGCGACAGCTGTTCCGTCAAAAGTTGGCAAATATCAGCCCAAAAAAAAAAAAAAGAAGACAGAAACACGTGAACGGCTCTCAGCTCGCGTACGGTTTTTGATCCCGTCAAGCCCTAAATGCAAACGGAGGAAACCACAGGAACATCCAAAGCAACCGACCAATGAAATTGGGGCGAGGCCTGACGTCGATTCTGAAACTGTGAATCAGTCGGGCGGCAACACGGGAAGCTGCTCGGAAAGCGTTTGTCTAGAAACGTCTTTCTGATGGCCCGAGGAAGGTCTGGCCTCGGTTCCGCCACGCCGAGGGTTTACGGAACTTTTGCACACCTCGTTCTTCAGCGAGCCCACGATGTAGACCCTCTCTTGTTCCGAGATCCACGGGTGGCTGTTGGGACTGTCGAAGGCCAGCAGGGCCCACAGCACGAACCACAAGAGGCCCACCGCACCTTGACAGACGCGTGCGCGCGCACTTAAAAGAGCAAATTTCACAGCTCGCGTGAAGGGGAACCGCCGTTACCGAAGATGTAGAAGACGTAGGTCCAGTCCAGGTAGAAGCAGATCTCCCCCGACAGCGGGAGCGACACCACCGTCCCGATCTGAGCTCCTGCCGCAAAATTGTCAGTGAAGGTTGGAGCGCAAAACGCCGACGCGGAGGCGCCTCGACTCGTCGGCCTCACCGATGTAGGAGATGGTGAGGAGGCGGCTCCTCTCCAGCGGGGGCGCCCACGCCGCCCACATGCTGTACATGGCGGGGAAGGTCACGCCCTGGAGATGACATTACAGTCATCTTCAGCTTCAAGACAAAAGATACAGCGAGCGGGTAAAACAGCAGAGAATGGCAACGGCAATTTGGATTTCCCCTGAAAAGCATCCCCGCGGGGGTCCCGCGGCGGCGCCGTACCTCCCCGACGCCCTCCAGCACCCTGACGGCGACGAGGTAGCCGGCGCCCAGGTCGGCGGCCGCGGGGGTGAGCAGCGTGAAGGCCACCGTCCCCAGGATGCCCAAACCCATCAGCCACTTGGGCCCCCAGCGGCCCGCCAGGTACCCCCCCGGGATCTGCGTCAGGATGTAGCCGTAGAAGAAGGAGCCCAGGATCCAGCCCTGCGTCTCCGTGTCCCAGTCGTACACGCCGGCCTGCCGCAAAGGTGCCAAAATTGGAGCCTTCTGAAAACTACATTGAAACGTTGGCTTTTTTCCTTTGCATCGTGATAGTGCATATTTTTCCCTCTTATGTACACCCCCAAAAGGTGTTGAGGTTCTTATTTGAGGAAATGATTTTAAAACTTAACTCTCCGTGAAATTATTTGGACGGAAAGCAGCGCCTCTCAATGATTTTCTGCTATGCCCCTGAGCCCCCCCCCCACCCCCCCCACGACTATAAATATTGTCATAAGCACAGCTCTGCATAACATTGTATCCTTAGGAAGATGAAAGAAAACAAAAAAATTAGAAATTGTTCATTTAACAAAGAATAACCTTAACGTTGTACTTTTGTTTGAAACAGAAAAGACTTTAAGTAAACATCCATTTTTTGTTTTGTTTAATGTTTAAACCGTAAACATTTTTGAGTGACTTATTGCACCATTTGATCGTGAAACATAAAATGAAATAACTTCAAATTCAGTTCATCTCGTGCACGTCGGGTCGGCGTTTGTTTACGGCGCCGTATTGTCGCCGGTGAAAAAGAGCCGCCGGGGGGGCGGCGTTGAACTCCAGCTCAAATCGTCACAACGGACGAGACGAGACGGCACGGCACACCTGCTGAAAAGATGGACGGACGAGACGGCTGCTGCCTGTATTGCCATCGTTTCCTTTCAGGTAGGAATTATTCTTCTCAATCTCAAATTCCCAACAAGTATTTCTAATGCCAAGTTGACTCATTTGAGAACAGTGCGCATTTAAAAAACAAACGCGCGGCGGCAATGCGCTTCCGTGTACGGAGGCCACATTTTCTTTGTTTTCCCCAGTCATAGTTTGTGGAAAACCGGGGGTCATTTTTTTGGAAATATTGCAAAAAATCTGAGTGGCTCCATCACTACGTGGGATTTGTTCCTGATTGAGAACAGAAGTTTTGGATGCGTCTTGTGCATAAATGTGGCCGACTTCTTCACCGGGCCGCCGGACGGGCTCCTGCTCGACATCTATCTGAGTGCGATCTTGTGGGCTTTTTCTTTCTTTTTGCAATTTGTTCCGCTCCCTTGTATGACGCCAACGGTGCTCGCCGGTTTACTGAAGTTGCTTTGACAAAGCGGGACGCTTGTCGGCAATATTCGGCACCTTCTGGCTGAAAATAATCCAGCGGTTTATCGGCCCGACTGGGGTGTCACGTCTTTTATTTGGCTTCACGCTGTCCGCTGCCAACACTTCTCCCCCCCCCCCCCCCCTGCGGTCACAGCGAAGCCGAGCGCTCCGTACGCTTCGTCATATTTCCTCGTCTCAGCTTTGGGTTGACTTTCTTTTGTCATCCCTGCTAACAGATTTTTCATGACTCTTATCCATTTCTTTTCTGGACTTTAGATTGCTTGCTCAGTGCCATAAAAAAAAAAAATAATAATAATACTCCCTGCGCACACTGACCATGAGACCACCGCTGCCAACTACCGGAGTGGATGTGCAATTACAAAAAAAAAAAAAAAAAATTATTCCATTTACCATCATGATGAAATATTTGTTTTACAAAACTAGTATCTTTTCATGAAAATGTGAGAATAAAATTGACTTTTTTTTCCTTAGTACCATTCAATTTTCTGTATGTTTGTTTTTTTTTTTTAACCCTAGAATAAGATCTCATTTCTCGTCGTAAAAATGAAAACCCTCACGGTGTGGTTGCGTTCGGGCCGGGCCGGGCCGGGGTGGGCGGGGCACAGGGACCCGCTGCGGTTGCGGTGCGCCCGCCGGGTGTCGTTGAGCATGTCCACCATGGCCACGCTGAGGTTGACCCGCAGGGCGTAGACCACGAAGAAGCCGAACGAGGACAGCAGGGCCAGGCCGTAGCGCGCCGAGCGACACGCCGGAGCTGCGGGACGCATTTTCCCTCAATTTGACAAGAAATGGAAACGGACATCTTTACTCATTCAAATGGTTGGAAGATGCAAACCCGAAAAATGACACTGAATTACCCGAAAGTATCACATTTTTTTTGTCCCAATTTGCATCAATTCACTGATGTTCCAGATGGGAATCGAGGGACATTTTTTGTTGGGAATAAACTCTTTTTTTGTTTTTTTTTGGGGGGGAGGGTAGGGGGGGGTGATAGGACTCATTTGACGCTTGAAGCAATCGTTTTACATCAATATTTTTTTGGCTTTAATTAAAAAAAAAAAAAAAAACAACTGTTATTTAAGTCAGGCCGTCCACCATATGTTACGTCCAAAAGTGCCTCGTCAACAAAAGGGCGCCCCCCCCCCCCGTACCACCACCACCACCACCACATATAAGCAACTCTTCGACTGCAACAACACTAACATAAACTACGGAAAATGTATTTGTTGCTATAAACGCGTAGTAACATTGTTTTTGTTTGGATTGGGGGGGGGACGCCGCCCCCGCCGCTTCTCTTACCCCGCTGGCTGTTGTTGTCCTGCTGGCGCCCCCGTTGAAGCAGAGGCTCTTGCTGCTGCTGCCGCTCGTCGCCATCCGTGTCCGAGAAGCGCGACGCCATTTCGCTCACTTGGCGGGCGGGCGGGCGGGCGACCAAACGTGAAGCCGAGCAGCCGCGAGCAGTTTTTTTTTTTTTTTTTTGCTTTTTCGGGTCCGGACAAGCAGGAACTACGCCTCGCCTACTGCGTGACGTCACAATCACGCGACCGGAATATTTCGGGAGTCATATTTCTAGAATCGTCCTTTAAGATATTTTCATTTTCGTACAAAAAAAATGGACGTTGCAACTTTAACAGAAATTGGTAACTTGAGGAAAATATTTACTTTTTTATAATGAATAGCGGTCTTCAAGACTAAATTGTTTTGATAGTAAAGTCGGGGTTTTTTTCAATGTGATTAAAAAAAAGTGGAAATTCAAGAAACAATGTCATTTCCTCATTTAAAAAGTTCCGCAGTCATATTGTAACCTGCAAATTGTATTTTTTTTTTCGGTATGGAAGTCATCCTTAAGTGTCAGGCTAATCGCCTAATTCACTTCAAACGCTTGCAAAGCCTTCCTGAGCCTTGAGACGGTCCGTCGGCGTCCGCAGTACCGGTTTTTGTTTTTGTGAACACTTGACTGTCGGCTTTTTGCGATGCATAACAATGAGCCCAACACCAATCATTTTAGACTTTTCACCTGAATATTAGTTACCCTCCAAACTGGGCAACTCCACTGGGGGAAAACTATATTTTAAACTCAAAATAAACGGAAATAAAGCGATCGCACAGTTGCACACGTGCACCCTCTTCGAATGAATACGGATACTGCAGCTGTCAGAATAAAAAAAAAAAACTCACCTTCAAACTCGTTAAATCCGAGTCAGCGCACGCATGCCACCATTTCCACTCCATTCGGGTGGAGGCACATGCACTAAACACTGGGGGATGTTGATGACAAGCACTTTTATTGCATTTATTATCGACGAGTGCAGCAAAAAAGGATCTTTTCAGGGGAAAAATACATGCTTGATGTACATAAAGCAACAATGGAAGAACCCAAGTCAGTGTCACTAAAGGTTGGCAAAGCGACGTGGGACACACTCGTCGTGTGCCGATCTGGAGGGCAAAATACACTCACCGGCACTTGCACTCGTTTAGATTTTTTTTTTTTTTTCATGATCACTCATTATTTGCTCGCGAGCAGTAAATGAAGGGATTTCGATTCGTTCTCGATGAATTCACGGGACATGTTACTTTCGCTTACAAACGTGCTGCCCCGGTTGCGCCTGATCAAAAGTTGCGACTAACATAAAGCGGCGACTCTTCACGCGCGCCACAAGGTAGCACTTTAAAGACGTTTCCGTGAACGTCACTTGCAGAAGTCGACGCCCGAAGACGTGTGGAACGGGAGAGAATTACAACGTGGAAATTTGGCCGCGGCGTCAACAGGGACAGCTAAAGGCGTGACATTTTGGGCAGCTTGGAAGACGCCATCCATTTTTCGTTTGGGGCCTTCAGTTCAGCGCAGTCGTTTTCGCGTCACGAGGGTTATTTCCAAGCTCAAAGGGGAGTTGAAGCTTAGTTGCCATTTGGCTGAAGGACTACTGGCTGCGAAATTCACTCACCGCCGAAACCTCGAGGCCCACTTCTGCGAAAATGAAGCGAGGGCCGCTCGCGTGGCTGCTTCCGTGGTCGCTGCTTCACTCCGGCGTCAGCGTGGTCGTGTACTTCACCGAGGGCCAGACGCTGATCCTGCGGCCCGACTTTCGGGATGTCATCAAAAATATCGAGTGGAAGCGGAATCGCAATTTTGTGGCCGAATGGATGGAATCCGCGGAAGCGCCCACCTACTTCCGCGATCGACTATCACTGGACTTGGTTAACGGGTCGCTGATCGTCGCCGACGCCGTCGCGGCGGACGAGGGCAACTACACGCTGGTGCTGAACGACGTGTTGCAGGACGAGGACTTCATCGTGAAGTTTATCCGACCTGTACCCGAACCGGAAGTGCACGTGAGCCCGTTGGCGTGCTCGAGCGAGTCCGAGAGCTGCACGCTGCGCTGCGAAGGGGACACCAGCGGCGCCCAACCCGTCACTTACCTTTGGAGAACCGAACCGGGAACGGAAATGGCACCAGGCGAAAGCCACATGGTCATCAACGGCACGGACAACCTGGTCGGGAGCTTTGTGTGCGCCATGAAGAACCCGTTGGGCTTGAAGGAGAGCAAACCCTTCACCAACCCGTTTTATCAGAAGCCACCCGACGACGGCTTGGGAGCGGGCGCCATCGCGGGCTTGGTCCTGTTCGTTCTGGGGGTCCTGATTGCACTTGCGCTCTGTTTTCGTTTCTGGACCAAGAAGCGAGGCGACGTAACCATCAACGGAGCGGAGCGTCGCGCCGACGGGGGAACGGAACTGCCCGAGAACGAAAAGCTGAACCGCGACCCTTGACCGAGACCGCTGCTGTGTGCGGTTGCCACGGAGATGAGCGAGGATCTTGCTGGATCGGCTTCAGCGGGCCAAACGGGCAAACTGCTTTTCTATTCATATCGGAGGCCCCGCCAAATTCCGCTCGTAATTGATGCTGATGCCCACAGATGCCACAGGATGGCAGCAGAGTACGTTGCTGTTTCAAATGAGGACAAAGAAGCTCCTCCTCTCACTTCGACAGGGTTTTGTCACCAAAGCAAGATTTCTGTATTCAACAAAGATTTGGCCTGTACGCAACAACCAGGTGTAATGAGGCAATTTGCTGCGTGACTCGTATTGGATCTCAAAAACATCTACAAAGACCAAAATGTGGGCCTCGCCCGCTGTCGTGATCGTCTTTCATACCTGTCATTAGCAGGACATTTCTTCATATTGCAGATTGTTGGTCGTTGCATTGGATTAGGATGGTTCATTTGGTTCCTTCCGGACACAATCATATTTAATCCATTGCACTGTTACATCAACAAAGTACACAACAAAAACAAAAGTTTGAATTTTGCCATCTAGGAAATTGATATGACTTCAGCTTTGAAAGGAGTTTCAGTTTTTGTTGAAATGAAATCAGCTGCGCTAGTTGACGTTTTTACTTTTAATGCTTCTGTTTTCCAAAATGATGCCTGCATTATCTGAAATGATTTGGATCACAATTTCTTGTTGACTTTCATGGCTGACTGTCGTCATACATGTGTGGGGGACACCCCCCCCCCCCATTAACATTCTTTGGTTTAGGCACAAATGAAAGGTCACAATTGATCTTGAAATCTTAAGGGGGGGGGGGGATTTGGGCTGGCCTGCTAAAGATGCTGAAAATAAAGGGTGGGGGTGGGGGGGGGGGTTTAGAACACAAATGACCCAAAATGTTGAGGCTCGGTCCTTTCTGGACGTGCTTTGTTTATTTTACAGGCCGCAATCAAGGAATTGAAACTTCTTTTGTTATACGATGACTTTACTAATTTATAATTTCGTCCCAAAAATGGGTTAAGTCCTTGGGGATATTTCTAACAATGTAAGTTCTTGATATGTTGCTGTTCATAACAGTTCAGGTTGCACTCCAAACAAACCCAGCACGCTCCAACAATGTGATCATACAGGCTACCCCAACCAGTTTTTTTTTTTTTTTTTTTTGTTTAATTGCAATCTTTACAGAAAAAAAAAAAAAATATTGTGAAAAGGCCCTCATTGCTAATTTCCCCACTTGGAGGTCATCAAACAAATGTATCACACAAACATAGCCCAAGTGAACTTAAAATGTTTTGAAATGTTGTTTTCATTTATTGGAGAAGAAGTATCAGCACCCTAAAGCCAAAGAACTGTTTGATCCAATCTCAGCAGGCCTGTTCTAGAACTGCCAAAGAGATTTTCCTTTGCACTACGTCGATGGAGATATTTTGGCCCCTCCTTCCTGGCACAATTATTTGAAATCACTTCAATTTGGAGAATTTCAGTCATCTCCCGGTTGAACGTGTCCGGAGGTCTTCACGCTTGGGTGGGATCAGTGAAACTGAACCAAAACTTGTGATTAGCCACAATTACTTTTACTTTTAGCACACTCTAAATAGTTTTTTTATTTTCTCTAAATGAAATAATTTAAAACTGCATTTTAAGTTGACTTGAGTTATATTTGCTACTTACCTCTGATGAGCTCAAACATTAAAGTGGCGAAACTACGCAAAAATATAAGAATTTGACAAGGTCGACCATATTTTTTTTTTACGGGAGTAAATGTAGAAATGAACCATACAGGCCTGAAGTGTTGTTTTGTTTTTGGTCTTTAGTGTGGTAGTCGTCCATTGTCTAGTTTAATTCTCCAACAATGTATTGTTAATAAAGCATTTGGACTCGTGTGAGCGACTTGTTGTGCTGTTGGTGATTCTGGGCAAGCCCAACATGGCGGCGCCTTGTCGGAGGCTAACCCGGAAGTGGTCTGGGATATTTCGTGTTGTTTTTTTTTTCTCTCTCTCTCTCTCTCCCCCTTTCTTTCTCTTTCTTTCTCTCTCTTTCTCTTCCTTTCCATGCGTGTTTCGGCGACGGGATGGACGTGGAGGAGGCTTTTCGGGTGGTCGGAGAATTCGGAGCCTACCAGAAACGAGCCGTTGCCGTCCTGGCGCTGACCCAGGTGAGACGAGACCGCCACCAAAAGCAAACATTTAAAAGCTCGAATGTTCTTCTCGTGGTAGTGACGTGGCGCTCTCGCGTCAGATTTTTGGACACGTACGACAACGCGCGTTGGTGCGCTGGCGTCGGCGTCCATTTTTACGGACGCCGTCCTCGGGAGCGCGAATCGGGGCGAACTCCGTTATGAAAAGGACGACATTAAACTTGTGTTCTCGGTTTAAGTTCAAAGTGATTTTGATAATGAGGCAACACTCCACCCAAAATACCCTTCGGTTCGGCTTTCTTTAAACAGCTTTGCAATTATTTGTTACAGTGGATTTGTCTTGTTCTCTCTTTATTTTGGGGTGCCGGCGCGTATTGATTTCGTCATTCCGTTGGGTGGCTGTGTCGCAGCTTAATGACGTGCACTGTGCCCTGCAACAGGCCTGTTCGTGTCAACCGTTACATTTCATTTGAAAATGAGCACAACGGCGTTGCTCCTTTGCGCACGTTATGGGTTACCTGTGGTAACGTGCTACGTGGAGGATCCGTGTGTGTTCCAGGTCTATATGGCGTGCCAGTCCATGTTGGTGGTTCTGGTGGGAGCCACTCCAGAGTTTCACGTGGAGAAGCACGACGGCCTCCTGTCCTCGGTCACCTTTTTCGGGGACGTGGACTCCATCGTGACCGAGGTGAGGAAGCGTCCCCGCGCGACGCCGTGGCCGACCGCGCTTCTTCCTCTTCCTCTTCCTTTTCTTCCTCCCCCTCAGTGGCTCCTGGTCAAGCAGGAGGCCTACAAGGTGGGCTTGGCCGGGTCGCTCTTCTTCGTCGGCCTCCTGCTCGGGAGCTTCGTCTTCGGACCGCTTTCCGACACCGTCGGCAGGAGACCCGTGTACCTGGCGGGTAGGTGATGACGGCGCGACTCGCGACGTACCCCGGATCGCTCGGCATAGCGACTTCGCAGCAAAAACGAGACTTGACGGCGTGATTCAAAAGCACGACGAGACGTGACGTGACGCGACGCGACGCTTCAATACGACGACATTTTGAAATCATGGGAAACAGGTGTCGAGCGTGGGCCTCGCAGTTCTGAGGACCGGGGTCCGAATCCCGGCCCCGCCTGTGTGGAGTTTGTACGTTCTTCCCGTCCCTGCGTGGCTTTTCTTCAGGGTTTCCTCCTGCATCCCAAAAACATGCTCGCATTCATCGGAGACTCTAAATTTCCCCGTCGGTGTGATTGGGAGCGCGGATGCTTGTTTGTTTCCGGCGACCGGTTCAGGGCGCTCCCCGCCTACCGCCCGATGACCGCTGATATCGGCTCCGGCACTGGCGTGACCCTCGTGAGGATGGATGAAACGGGTGACGCAACACGAGCACAGCGCCACGCAGCGTAACAACGCGACCCGGTGCCGCACGACGAGACGGTACGCCGCGCTCTTCCACGGCGGCGCATGACGACTTGCGTGTGTGCCCAGCTCTGTTGTCGGAGGTCGTCCTGGGTTACGTGACGGCGTCTCCGAGCTACGAGGTGTTCGCCGCCTCGCGCCTCCTGGTGGGCCTGATGAACGGCGCCGTCGGTCTGGTCTGCTTCACCCTGACGCAGGAGTACGTCGGCAAGTCCTACTGGGCCACGACAGGTACCCGCCTCCTCGGCGTCGAACGCGCCACGGATCACCCAAAATGTGGCTTTCGAGATGGACCTCAAATTCCGCCTCCATTGCAGCACTTTTTTGCACAAGTAGTGCGACAACTAGGAGCCGAATGGGGAAGTTCACAACAGCTGTGATCATGGACCAGCTAAAATAATCGATATATTATCAATAAATTCTATCGGATGAAGATGATATACCCGCCGATTTATTATCTCTAAATTTAAATTTGCGTGCGCGTTATATACGGTAGTAGCAGATTGGCGATTTTTTTCACGGGCAAGTTTTCTCGCCGGCCGGCAGGGACGCTGACCAGCATGACGTTTGCGGTGGGCATCGCCCTTTTCGCGGCTCTGGGTTTCGCCATCCGGCCGTGGAGGACGCTGGCGGCGGCGGCCAACACCTGGGGGGTCCTCTGCTTCTTGCTGTCCGTGTGAGTGCCCGCGCCCCGTTTGACGGGGACCGTCGAGGTTCTGACCGTCTCGGCCGTGTCCTCTCTGGCGTTCCCAGAACTCTTCCGGAGTCTCCTCGGTGGCTCTACTCTCGCAACAGCACTCGGCAGGCGCAGGAGGTCAGTAGAGGGACTTTTCAAGATTCGTCATCAGCTACACAATTCACACATGAAGATGTCAAACCAGCATAAATGTTTCTCGAAATGCTCAATCGATGGAGGTGATGCGGCACATGGCGCTGACCAACGGCTGCCCCGCTCCCGATCTGACGCTGCGACGGGCGGGGGGCGCCTGCGGCGGCTCGGCGGGCTTCCTGCAGCTGGCGAGCCATCCTCTCCTCCGCCACAGGACGTTGCTGCTCATGTATATCTGGTGAGGATGTTGCGCGTCCGTGGCCACCGCCGCACGAGGGGGAGCGGAAAGAAGCCACGTCACCCTGTCGAATCAGATCATCAAATTGACTTTAGTGTGCGTCTCTCCGTCTCTGCGTCCAGGTATGTGTGCAGTCTGGTGTATTACGGCCTGACGCTGGGCGCCGGTGACATGTCGGGAAGTCGTTACCTGAACGTGGCCATGTACGGCCTGGTAGAGCTGCCCGCCTACCCGCTCTGCGTCTACTTTATGAACAAACCCTGGTGAGACTCGGGCACGTGGACACATAGGCCCGTGACCTTCAACCCCTTATGTGGCACGGCATTCAAAACCTTCATCATTGTGTCAAGGATTTAGCCTGCACGTGAGCTCAGGAACATTTAAGGAAACTATTGGTGGTTAGCACAACTGGTTGCTACGTCTGCAAATGCAAACTAAAACTCTACCGCGCAGACCAAATGGGCAGAAGGACCATCTGCACTGTTACCAGTGGAAAGTTGAAAAGCCAGCATCTGTGTGTGTTAAGGCGCCATTCATGGTGAAGGTTACAGCACGGAGATGTTTTGGAGTCAAATATGCTGCCATCCAAGTGATAGCTTTTCCACCGCCGGCCCTGCTTACTCAGCAAAACAATGGCTTCTTGAACACGTTAGCGCCGCCAAACTCAAAATTACTCAATAGTCCCCCGCCGCCCCGAAAAAAAGCGTTCATCAGTTTGCGCGTGAAATATTATCTTTGTATTGTACTGAATACAGGTTGAAAAGGATTTGGGACTCATTGCACATTCTGTTGTTATCGCTGTTTTCCACGACGTCCCGACCTCATTGGAAGTAAATAATGACGTCTCAGTCTTTTGTGGAACGCAACACCCCCCGGAAGCCTTTCAAGACTCGCATGTTCTGACTTTGTCCTTCCAGGGCCGGCCGGAGAAAAAGTTTGTCATGTTTCTTGTGTTTGGCTGCGTCCGCGTGCCTCTGCACCATCTTCATCGCGGAGGATGCAGGTGAGACGCCGGCGATTGGGAGGCGTGTCCGGGAAGCTGACCTGTCTCCCTTTTTGAATTCTGTCCAAATGTCTTCTTCTGGTGTGACCTCAGGCTGATTTGAGCAATGAACGAATTGGATTCATTGTTCAGAATGGATATCGGTCGATGTGCACTGCAATTCTTCAGTGCCACCCTCAGAGTTGGTGCCGCTTCTCCCGTGCATGCGAGTCTGTCCGGTACCGCCCCCCTTCTCAAAACCGCCACTGTCACAACGTTCTGTCGTTTTTCTTCCCTCCCGCCCAGCGACAAACACACAACACAAAGCTCGTTTATGAGAGACGGCAACGGTCGGACCGGTACACCAAACACTTGTCAATCGCCACCGAACGGCGGCGAGTGCCGTGTTGAGGCCCCTTTAGTGACGCGGGAACGTCAAAATCAAAACGCGCAGTTCTGCTGACGGATGAAGCGACGGACGCGTCCGTCCTCTCCGCCGTTCGTTTGTGCTCGAAAGCCATCGGCGTTTGCCAAATGGACTCGGTCGCCGTTCCCGTTCGGCTCGCTCGGTCCAAAAGGTTCCCGACCCCGACCTTTAAGCATTGCTGCCAAGACGACTTGGGAACTGAGCCTCTTGAAAAGGTTTCTCCAGTCATGGAAGTCCTTCCATTACATTTGACTTCATTGGAATGATTTGGATGTTTCCTGTCAAAAGCAGAGATCATTCTTTGGAAATGAACTACAGTTCTATAGACTGATGACATGGAAATACATTTGTTGCAATTTCGCTACGTGAGGGTTCCACGGAAAGACAATTCCAAAATGAAAGCGTTCCAAAGTGGAAATGTGAGACCAGCGGGAAGATTGCACTCCAAAATGTCCAAACGGCTCTCTTGACGCGTGCGCAGAGTCGGCGCTGGGCGTGACGTCGGCGGCGCTGCTGGGAAAACTGACGGTCAGCGCGGCGTTCAACATCGTCTACGTGTACACGTCCGAGCTGTACCCCACCGTGCTCAGGTGAGCGCCGCCGACTCCTTGTCCGCCTTTCTCGGAGCAAGGGTTTGCTTTGGCTGCTTTCAGGAACGCCGGTCTGGGCGTTTGCGCCGTGTCCTGCCGAATCGGAGGAATCCTCGCTCCCTTTGTGCCTTCCATGGTGAGACTCTCTTCCTCCCTGTCGGCGTGCGGCTGGGAATGAACCCATTTCCGCCAAATGTGCGCGACTTGCAACCAACCGGCTCGAAATGTTTTCGGCGGAACACTGATTGAATGGACCCCGGTTTTCACGGATATCTGATACAGCGGACAGAAAAAGTCCAAGAAAACACGAGCCCATTGACGGGGAACATTTTCTGTTTGTTTTACTTCAACTCGCAGGTGTGCAAGGGATGCCGTCTTTTAGCATTTCCAGCCGTTAGAATGCTTGTCGGAGCGAGTCCAGTCCAGTCAACACTTTGCAAGCGGTGCATGCACTTTAAAGCAAGCGCTCTTCTCGTGTACGTAGTACGAATTGGCCAAGCGCGATGTGACAAGAAACGAGCGTGTTGCAGTTGGAATTGCACGTGAGGCAAGAAAACGGTTGGAGTGCTGCCCGCCAGCTTTAGTTTGCGCTGCTCGCTTGCTAGAAGGATGTGGAGGGTCCCATCCTGCCAGCTTTTGATGGCTGCGATGTTGCGTCCCCCCCCCAGCGGGCTTTGGCCACAGCCGTGCCGTTCGCCGTCTTCTGTTTGAGCGGCCTTTCCGCCGGAGGTTTGGTGCTGCTGCTGCCGGAGACCCTGAACGCACCGCCGGCCCAGACGCTGGAAGAAATCCTTCCCAGCCGCGGTCGAGTTCTGGAGAACGAGGTAAGCCGTCCGTTTCCGGAGCCGCTTATCCTCACGGGGCTCACGTGAGTGCTGGATCCAATCCCAGCTGTCGTCGGCCAGGAGGCGGCGGCGTAAGCGTGGGTGAACTGCGGCCCGCGGGCCACCTAAAGGCCTGCCAAAGTTTTTTTTTTTTTTTTTTTTAATAGAAGAGCCTGAATCATGGCAAACTCAGGACTGCGTTGATCAGACCTTGTCTGAAATGCCAAGGGATTCCACCAGGTGGCAGCTCAAGCGATGTTGCCTGTTTTCTTTCTACTCTGCTTCAGTTGTGAACATTTCAACCGCCAAGATAACAAATGCGTAGTATTTTGCCCACTTGTACTCATGGAAAAAAAGTGGGGTAGAATCCGCAAAAAGGTGAAAGCGCCGGTGGCGAATCGTGTATGCTGCTGTATTTCCACAACGTGAGCGATTGGTGTTATTTGGACTTTTTTCGCTGTACTTGAGCTGAGCGGTGGGCAGCAGTTAAAGGTCAGCGTGTCGTTTTCTGTTCTGCTCTTTTGACGACGCACGTCTTTGCTCTCTCTCCTGGTCCTCAGCCTCTCCTCTATGAAGATGACAAGTGAGAGCTCCCATCCGAGAGTCCAAAAGTCCGACTTGACAACGGTGATCTGCGTCGACCTGAGCGGGACCAAACAGGAACTTAACAAAATTGCAGGAGCTTTTTTTTTTTTTTTTTTTTTTTTTTGCAATGCTGCTTTAGATTGTTTCATGATGAAACTTAATTTTTCTACGGGGATAATCCTTATTCACCTGTTTAGATGTTTGTAACTGTTGTATATTTTCCTCAACTCTGTTAAGTATGTTGATTGGATGAAGCAAAATTTGACATTTGGAGGATGTCAAGTGCCTTCAGGAGAGCATTTACTGCTTCTTCCATTTTCTGGAACTTAGTGTGTCGGTACAAATCATTACCAGGGTGAATTTTGGAGACATGCTTTTCACAATTTGAACCTCATCTGTGATCGTTGAGCTTTAGAGGCCTCGACATCATTGTTTTTACTTGAAAAGCCAAAATAATGTACTGGGTTGTACAGTGAAAAATGTGCTTTGGCGGCGTGGACCACTAGAGGGCAGTCATGAATTAATTGGACGACTTTCTGGTGATGTGGCAAGACGGCAACGATAAAGGAATGACTTCTTTTTGTCCCCAAAAAAATGACGTTTGGGATTCATTTACTTGGGGTGCCATCGGCGAGAGCTCCGTCTTTGGGTGCTGAAATAGTGTGCTGCATATGATTGCTCATAACTCTTTAAAAAAAAAAAATTCAACAGGAGAAAGGAGAATAAAGTTTCCGACGTCAAAATATTGTGGGAAAAATGACCAAGTTATGGTTTATTTTTCCTATGCTTGTGTTGCCTGTGGGGGTAAGGTCACCCCCCAACGTGGCTGAGGGGTTCCTGGTGCACTTCAGGTTTTGGCCCCTAGGTGTCACGGTAGAAGCCTGTCGCTGATGAAAACAGCAAGTTGGCCGAAATGACGTCACCTAGAGGCTAGTTTCAAGATGGCGCCGGACAGTTGCTGCAATGCCGACAGATGAAGAGAAAAAAAAAACAGACGACACTGAGGATTTAAATATATAAAGACGATTTTTTTTTTCCTCCCCCTGGAAACCAACTCGCCTCCTCGCCGGGGGACGCCGCGTTGCCGCAAATGAGCGCGTCGTGCCCGAACAACGTCAGCTAGCCCCCTTCCGGCCTCCCCGGCTCGGGCGCCTACCAAGCGGCTAAGATGCTAACGTCCTCCCGTTGCGCCGCTGGGCCGACCGGGAGGACCGGGCGGTCCGAGGGTCGAGCCGGCCGGCGGGCCTAAGGCTCATGGCGTCGACGCGGGAGCTCGCCGGCTCTTTGGTCGTCGACGAGAACGAGGCGGCGGCTCGCAAAGGTCCCGTGACGCGGAAAGACGGGGACGACGAAGCGGCGATGCTGGAGCTGGTGGAGCGGTGCCTCCGGGACCCCCGCGGCCTGAACGGAAGCGCCGAGTGGCGGTGTGAGGGCGGCGACGAGGAGGAGGAGGAGGCGGCGGGCGGGCGAGCGGGAGCAAAAGCTGTCAAACCCTCAAAATGCGATCAGGTAAACCACGAAGGCCATCTCGGTCGCGGTGCACGATCAAGTTCGAAGTTGTGTGTGTGAAGTGTCGACAAAATGGACTTGTGTGCGTGTGTGTTCAATCTCAAATAACGTGAGAAGTCCAACCAAACAGACCGCAAAATGTCTTGCAAATGTGACACAAGTGAACAAGGCGGACGAGGAAGGGATACAAAAGAAATGGCAAAGTATGTGAAATCGGCTTTTATAATGTTCTGGTCAGGAATGGCGACCTTCCGTAAACACGGAGCTGCCACCCAAAGATTAAGATGTGGGCGCCTTCTTCCACGGCTCCCCTCAAGCGAATTGAAATCCGGGGCCACTCTTTTGTCAGATGGCCGTTAATCCATGACCGGGAGGAAGAGGGGGCGGAAAAGAGTCGTTTCATTCTTTTTCCCCTCCAGTTCCACGACGACGATGGTCAAACCTTCCGTTGCTCCCGAGTGCAGCTCAAACATTATCGGCCAGTCGGTTCACAGTCGTCACCAAACTGAACTTTTAACGCAAGTCAAAAGTTTTTGTCTTCTGCCTGTCCAACTTTCAAATGCAGCCCGGTGGCGACGTTGACCGACGCCGGACCCCAGAGAGCCTCGCCGCTTCGAGTTCCGACAGCGACGAAGTCGGCCCGCCGTGCTCGGGAAAAGCACCGGGGACGTTTACCGGCTCAGGAGCGCCAAACGCTTGCGGCGCGGACAGGGAACCGCCCACGGTCGTCAACGGAGGCTGTCGTTCCGCCGCCGAGGCCCGAAACGATGGCGGCGGGCACGTCTGCGCGGGGCCCCCCGAGCCGGAGTCCCGGGACCCGTCGGCCTCCTCCGAGCTAAGCGACGACGCGTCGTTCTCGGAGGAGGACGGGCCCGCTCTGATCGCCAGGCCTCCTACTTTAAGGACCGAACCGAACCTTTGTGTGTCACTCAGCTGCGACGCCACTCCGCTTTCCCCTACGGACTTCCGGGGGGGGTTTGAAACGGGCCGCCGCCAGAGCGCGCCTGAGGCGGACCTCCGGGCGCAGGCCAACTGCGACGAGACGGCTCTCGTCCCCAAGAAGTCGGGGATTGTGCACTTCTTCACCAGGTACGACATTTCGACACCATCTGCTCTTTATGAGTATGAAAAATTCAGAACTAGGGTGGGTAGGTGTGGTTTTTTGTTTCGTTTTTTCTAAAGCACATGGTGCTGCCATTTTCGCGTCAGTTCTCATGAATTCGGTCTCTCTCGTTCATCAAGGCCTGGTCCAAAAATCAGACATGGCAAAATCTGAAAATGTAACTTGACATGGGTCGAGGCAGTTATGCTAGCTGATGCGTGCTTATGCGTACGCGCGACGACGATGTGATGTGAAAACGAGTCTTAAATACATGACGTCATAATCACGTACCGGGAAGTGGCACTTGGCCACGCCCACCCCCGCCGCAGCTGCCGTGGACAACCACGCCCCTGACATATTTATTATGTGGTGTCAAAATGTTTGGGTCAGCGGGAATTGTTAGAATCGGTCGGGAAATTGAAACAGCAAGCTTTTTTTTTTTTTTTTTTTTTTTTTTTTTAACCCTAAAAATAATAATAATAGTAGGGCTGCAAATCAGAATGACTTCAGTCATCAATAATCAAGTCAATGATATTTTTTGATGAATTCAATTATTTTGCCTTCATGAAAAAACAGGATGTTATTTAAATTTTTGGTGGGAGCTGGGGTGATGATCAATAGGATAATCAATTTGCAAAAGGTTCCATTGTTGAATTGTCCATTCTTCAGTCAATTCATGTTCTGCGCAGTCTTTTTCAGAAAAGTGATGGAAATTTGATACGACCCTTGAAAATTCTAATCAACAGATGAATCCGTCGTTATGATCTTGTGAGTGTTGTAATGACAACTCGCAGAGTGAAAGCTGCCAGTCATCTGCTCTGGACGACGTTACCCGCAAAAGCGTTTGCGTTGCCATGGCGACGTTCCAACCGACATCTGACTTCCAGTTCCTCTTGAAAGGCCGCCGAGCGAGCGCCCGTTCAACTCGTGACTTTGTGTTCCACCCCCGCAGGAACCTTTTCCCAAGGAGAGTCAAAGAGTCGGCGGTGGCGTCGACCCACAATGCACCGGGGTGGCGACTTTTCGACAAGGCCCGATCCAGCGCCAAAGAGGACAACGGAAAAGGAGGAGAGCCGCCCGCCGAGCAGGTGGGTGCGAGGGCCGCGTGCTCTGTGATTGGCCGGCGGAGCGGCCATCCAATCGCGGCGTCGTACCGTTGTCACGCGGTCTGTCCCGTGGCGGCCACATGACACGGAGGGGTGGGGTGGGGTGGGGCCAAAAACTCACATGGAGTCACATGACATTAGCGAAACACACACACACACACACACACAGTCTGCTGTGGAATTCCACCAGCAAGCAAACGTTTTTTTTTTTTGTTTGTTTTTTTTTTGTTACGGACGCAGATGTCTCCCCAGCGCCCCCCGGCGGCGGGCAGGAGGAAAAACCTGGACTTTGAGCCTCTCTCCACCACGGCGCTCATCCTGGAGGACCGCCCCCCGTCAGTACCACAATCTTTTGGATTAACACCAGTAAAACTACTATTGCGGATTCAGTGCCTGGTAGTTTTGGGTCTTGATGCGTCCATGAATGTAGTTGGCCACCTGCACGAGTGTGATTCGCTTGTCGGCCGAACCATTTTCATGCGGCGGCGATGACTCGCGGGAGATGAATTGAGGGCAAAACGAAAAACAAACGGGACCAGAAAGTCACAGTTGAAAACAGGTTTTATGAAATTCATTCACAAATACACACTTTAGTCTGACGAATAGCAAATACCCATTTTCATAATATCGACGGGAAAAAAATGCTAGCGCGGCGTTCAGCTTCATTTTTGACCAGTACGCCATTGTTATCAACGACACCACCGAATTGTGGCTCTCGTAATGCTTTTGCTTTTGCTTTTGGTGGACGACGCGGCCGGTGCGAAAATGCTTGAGGCAGGAAATGTCCTGTTGGCGCCAAGACCGCGTGGACAGTGTACAGTCGGGAAGAAAATGCGCAAAGCTAGAAATTGAAGTCTAAGCCACTTGTCAGTTTTCTTCCCTCGCATAATAAACCAGGGTTTACCGTGGCGCCAATGTCAGCTGATGTGTGTGCCTCCTCCTGATTGGCTCCTCAGGAACCTTCCCGCCAAATCTGAGGAGGAGACGCAAAGGCACAAACTGGAATATGAGGCGATGGTGGCCGGGGCCAAGAGGAGAGGTACCGCACGCACGCACGCACGCACGCGCCCAGACTTTATCGCGCGGGTCGAGACGGGTCACGACAATCGCAAACGCGGCGACGCGAAGGTCGAACGGAAGCGACTCTCAAATTGGTCCAGCGAGTGACCGAGGCGTGTTCGCGCTGCAGCTCAAGTCTGATTTTATCCTCGAGGTGGCGTAGCTCTAATCCATCCATCCATCCGTTGTCTTTGCCGCTTATCCTCACAAGGGTCACGGGGAGTTCTGGAGCCTATCCCAGCTGTCAGCGGGCAAGAGGCGGGGTACACCCTCAACTGCTTGCCAGCCAATCGCAGTGGCTCGAACCGAATAATTTGCATTTGTTCGTGTCGGACCCGTTCCTCTTTCAAATGTGGATCCAAATTGCACGAGTGGAACGGCAAGCAGTGCCACGTGGGCCCACGCTCAACTTTCACTCATTCATCATTTGAAGGCAGCACACGTGGCAATTGTTGGACGGCGGACACGGGAGCGCAAAACAGTTGCTAAAAGATGTTCACAACTGAGAAAGTCTCGCACAAAATTCTTGAAATCGCCGCAAATAGGACGACGACGCCGCCAACGCCAAATATACTTTTGGCCTCCTTGTTGTGCGCATGTGCAAAGTGACATCCTGTTTTGTTCGCATGCGTGATGTCACACACGTGAACTTGCCTTTCTTTTATTGCTTCCTGCTCCATCAAAGGATCTGCTTGGACAAATTGGCTATTGCGGCTTGCCGTGAATGGAGCCGTCTTTAATTTGAGGAGAATTTGGGCTGTGAAAGGGGGGGGGGGTGGGAGGAGGAGGCAGGAGATTCCTTGGCTTAGTCAACCACAAAAATGTTGATGCAAGAAATTCTGCCTCGCGGCAATAAAACGATAATGAAAGCGTATTTGCGCCACCTGGAAGCATTTGGTCACTTTCCGTGTTTGCCTTGTTGGATCAGTGAAAAACTTTTCCAAGAACGACAGGGAGCCCTCTGTGAGTGAGGGTTTTTTTTTTTTTTTTTTAAATTTAATTTGATTTCAAAGGTACTATTAGATGTACATCCAACCTGATGTAGATATGTTTTTTATTTTTACACCCAGCAAATGTCGCGGTTGGCGGCCAGTTAGCACATCGGCCTGACAGATTGCGGGTTCAAATCCGCACCAGCCCCGCCTGGATGGTGTTTGCATGTTGTCCCCGTGCCTGCGTGGTGGCTTTTCTCCGGGTATTGTGCTTTGTCTCAATCAACCCCGTTCGCGCCCGCGATTGTCATGAGCTGTCTCGACCGGCAAACTTGGTGGATCTTACTGTGGCGAAAAGAACAAGCAGTGAGAAGTATACGTACATGTTTTTTTTTTTTTTTTTTAATGGGGGGAGTGATGTCAAAGCGAGGGCTCCTCGTGTGGTTTTTTTGTGTGTGTGTGTGTGTCAGAGTTGAAGGACGCTCAGAAGAAGAAACGTCAGATGAAGGAGAGACATCGGCACGAGGACAGCATCTCCAGCGCCATGGTGGTGTGGAACACCCACATCCTGCCGCACTGGGACGCCGTGTGGGTGTCTGTCTGTCTGTCTCCTGTAGACTGCTTTCCACTGACGTCGCACACCTTCCGATTTAGAACGCGGGCGCCATCTTGGTTGGGTGAATACGCGGGAATCATTTCAGAAAGGCGGATGAATGGGGGCGCGGTGCCGCGTTATGGCTCGCTCAAGCGAAAGCGCGCGTCGTAAAGCGTCTTTCTTCCGACTGCCGGCTGTGATCAAGAACCGGTGCGAGAAAACGGAGCGGTGAGCAACCGAACGGCGACACCTGGGGCTGTCTCTTACAAGCGGAGCCGAGCGCAATGTTTTTGTGTGGGTGAATGCAATGCGTGTCTGCTGCAAAAGCTGTATTTTCCGTTTTATTATAATAAGTTTGCAAAAACGAGTTGCCGCACCGCTAGCCGTTTCCCGAGTGGACTTTGAAATGTGGCCGTGGAAGTGGGCTCCACTTGGGACTCGTCCCGGTCGAGCCTCTCTCTTTCTCCTTCTCGGTCTCAAAAACGAAAATAATAATGTACACATCTTTCGTTGGTATAATCAACGTAGTTGAACACAACGCTGACTGTAATCACGCGGTACATATTTGAATTGCAATGTGCGGTCCACTAACCTCAGCAGTGTGCTTCCAATGGATGCGGCCGCATGACGAAGACGCGCTTTCTTGAAACGACGTCTCATCAGCCCCGATAACTTTCCAAAGTCTTTTTAGCCGTCCTGCGTCACTGCGTAACACCATTTGTGTCACTCCGGGTCCGTGTGCAAAAGCGTCAGTCGAGTCAAGCCATCCGTTCTCAATTGGCCAGTCGTTACTGCTTGTTTTCTGGTGAGGATTCATAATTGCTTTGTAACCCGGCAAAAATGTGCCATACTTTACTCTTGGGGTTGAGTATTTGCTAGCCGTGTCCGTACGTGGTAGCGCATTTGTGATCGCTGGAAGTGAGCAAAAGTAGCGAATACGGGAAAAGCTCCTCTCCTCTCGACGGGACGACAAAGCAATGGCGCGGCGTTGACTTTTGCGTATGTGCGCAGGAAGGCCACGCGCCGCGTTCGGGACTTGTGGTGGCAAGGCATTCCCCCCAGCGTGCGAGGGCGGGTGTGGCGCCTCGCCATCGGAAACGAGCTCAACATCACGGCGGGTACGTTGCCGCCGGTTGTGTTTTTCGACGAGGCGCACCTCATTCTCATGCTCGTTCAACCCGGGGTATGAAAATCTCTTTGCGTCTTTCGCGACTCTGTAAATGCTCAGAAAAGAGTTTTGGATTGTGGCCGGCGACAAAAGGCGGGAGGCAGTCGTCTTACGTGTCCCGCACGCCGCGCCACGCGCGTGTTGTGATCTCGCAGAGCTCTACGACATCTTCCTGTGCCGCGCCAAAGAGAAATGGAGGAGCTACAGCGAGACCAGCTCGGTCAACAACGACGGCGAGAGCGGTGCGTCGCGCGGCCCGCCGTCGGGCCCGCTGCCGACCTTTGAACCCTGTGCTTGCGTTGTCAGACTGCGGCGCCTCGCTGGCCGACAGGGAGTCCAGCCTGGACCTCATCAAGCTCGACATCTCCAGAACTTTCCCTTGGCTCTTCATATTCCAGAAGGTTTGGCTTTCACTTCTCTCAACGTCGAACTTTGTGCGCGCGTGTCATTTTTCCCTTTGCGTGTCTCCGGCCAGGGCGGTCCTTACCACGACGTCCTCCACAGCGTGCTGGGAGCGTACACGTGCTACCGGCCCGACATCGGATATGTAAGTCAACGTGAATATCGTCGGAAGTTCCATTTTGAAATGTACGGAGCTTCCCCATAATGAATGCGAATGTCGGCGCAGGTCCAGGGAATGTCCTTCATCGCCGCCGTCCTCATCCTCAACCTGGAGGAGGCCGACGCCTTCGTCACCTTTGCCAACCTGCTCAACAAACCGTGCCAGATGGCCTTCTTCCGCGTCGACCACGACCTGGTACGTACGTACGGACGGACGGACGGACGCGCTTACGGGGGTTTTTTTTTGGTGTCAGTGATGGTGAACTCGCGGCCTCCTGAATTTCCCTCGGCAAATGGATTTGCCGGATAGGCGGCGGTTGTCATCTTTTCGGAGGCAAAGTAATAGATATCTTGAGCATATTTGGAATGCCAAAATGTCTTCAGTGACGCGTGCCGATTTTCTTTGCAAACGGGTCTTGTTGCAATACACCAGAGGACTCTGGGACGAGGCAGCCTTTTTGCATTCACGCAATAGCAGAGGGCAAAACGAACAAACGGGTCACGACCGCGTATGCCCGTCTTTACTGTTCTCAGCAGCGTTTCAGGCCAAGAGCGCGAGACGCGCTCGTCGTCGGAAGACTTTGAAGGGCGACGTCAGACTTTTAGGACATTTTTGTCTCTGTGGTAATAAAATGAAGCGTAAGGATCGACTTAACTGGCAATACCTCAACCTGGAAATGATCAAGAACCTGGGAGCAGTTTTGCGGAATGGATTGGAATTTTCTAAGCGTCATTGATGATATGAAGACATGGACACGACGACCCGCGAACAAACGTGCGTACGGTTGACGTGACGTCGGCTGTTTCAGATGCTGAAGTATTTTGCCACGTTTGAAGTATTCTTCGAGGAGAACCTGCCGCGCCTCTTCGTCCACTTCAAGACCAACAAGCTGACGCCGGACCTCTACTTGATTGACTGGTGACTGAGCCAATCGTCGAGCAGCTTCTGGATGCCGTGGCCTGCTCCGAATGTGTGCACGTGTGTGTGTGTGTCCGTGTGTTTGTTTTTCTCTTTGGGTTTGCTTTTGTTTACGTGTTTTATGTACGGTTTGTGTTTCTACGTGCGGAGGTGTTTCCGTGTTTTCGTATTTCACGTGTGTCAATTTGTGTATTTCCATGTTTCTTTCTTTCTTTCTTTATTTGTTGATGCTTTGTGCGTTTGTGTTTGTACCTTTGCTTACGTTTCACGTGTGTTTTCTTGTTTTTCTGCATGCCCCCCACCGCCACCGCCACCCCCCACCGTGTTCTACGTATTTTGTGTTCTTTGCATTACTCGTGTGTGTGTGTGTGTTCACACGTTTGCGCGCAGGATCTTCACGCTGTACAGCAAATCTCTGCCGCTGGACGTGGCGTGCCGCGTGTGGGACGTGTTCTGCCGCGACGGCGAGGAGAGCCTGTTCAGGACGGGCTTGGGCATCCTGCGCCTGTTCCAGGACGTCCTTCTGCAAATGGACTTCATCCACGTCGCGCAGTTCCTCAGCCGGCTGCCCGAAGACCTCCAGGCGCACGCTCTCTTCGCCGCCATGGCCGCCACACACATGATGAGCCGGAACCGCCGCTGGGCCCAGGTCACCATCTCGCAGTCTCACAACCAACAGGCACACTTTATGTTTAAATGTCACATTGCATCGAGTGTACTTTTTCAATGTGGGGCAACGCGGTGGGCTGTTCAACTGTAATGTCAACCATTCATTTGGCAAGTCACCAAATTGCTTGAGGACGGGAAACACGAGCCACGGGCAGATTTAGCGAATCGATTCACTACAAATATCGCATTCATAATATCGACGGCAACAACCGGAGGTAAAGAGCGATGCTTAGCTTGATTTTTCAACAACTCCAGTTAAAAACAACATTGCAACAATTCCGAGACCCCGAAATGCCTTCCGCTGACTAAATTGCTCAACTCGCCTGTTCATCCCGTGTCGGCGTGGGCTGCCGAGGGCGCAGCAGCTTGTGTATGGCAGTGGTTTTCAAACTTGAGCAGGCGTGCTTTCCCTTTTTGGACGCCACTGCTTGAAATCTTTTCTGACATGGGGGTTGCTACCACTGAATGTTGTTTGAATTGGGGGGGGGCTGGTGTTGAAAGAAACCAGTGATGTATAGCAACCTCAAGTTGAAGACAAAATTCCTCCACCTCAACAAACTCGCGCGTGTTGGAATTGGATGGCATACATCGGGTAGCGGGGGCAGCAGCCTGAGCAGGGAAGCCCGGACTTCCCTCCCCCCCGGCCGCCGACGAGTCCCTCCGACGTGACCGGTTGCCCCGCTCGCCCCATCTGGATCCTCTCAATGCTCGACTCTCAGCCTTTCCCGGATGACTGAGCTTCTCGCCCCTTCCTTAAACCAGGAAAGTGATTCTCCTCCTTTCAGCCTGTCACGACCCATCGGCGAGGGTCGAGAAGTTGGCATTTCAGCTCAGCCCCAAAGTCTCGCATCGGTCCAATCGCTGCCCCGATCCACATCATTGGGTCTATTGCCGGGGGGGTTCTGGAACGTAACCCCTGCGATAAGTGAGGCTTTACTTGTCGGTGATTAGTGCTGTTGTTTTGCTTTTAGGTGTTTTCCTCGCTGGCGAAGGACAAACCCAACGAGACCGCCGACCCGAGCGGCAGCCCCGCCCTCAGAGGCTAACGCCAGGATTTTGTCTGGCGTGATCCTCCTCCTCCTCCTCCTCCTCTTCTGTTCCTTCCAGCGTCACACCAGAAGCTCCTCATTGGCGCTCAACATTTTTTCATCTTCCGCTCGGCTACGTCGCGCATTTTGGGTGCAGCGTAGACTTTTGAAGGAAGTGAAGTCTCCTTTGTCGATGTCACGTTGAAAACTGGACCCAGAAAAAACGGACACCATCAAAGTGTTTTTGTTTTTGGAAGCCGCACTTGTGAGATACGCTTCACACTTGGTTTCGTGCACGACATCGGAAAGGTCCACTTTGCTGGCGTCGGGCCTCGCGGTTCTGAAAGAGTCAGTTCTCAGGAAAGCTGACGTGCATCTTCAAAGAGCGCCGGGCCTTTTTTTAAGCATTAAGTAAGCCGCAGAAAAAAAATCAAATCAGTCAAATTCATAAGGCAACCATTTTCACCGTGGTGGATTGTCTTGAGACCTATTTTGGACTCAAAATTGTCCGACAACTTCTCTCAGCTTTTCATCGTGATTTTTGTCCTCTATGAAAGCAGACAGATTGTCTTTGAAACCCTGTAAAAGAGGACCGGTACCAGGAACCAGAACCCAAACCGTGTGCGGAGGCGAGCCCGACGATATTTTGCTGGAACTTCTCGACTTCACACACCGGTTAAGGGGGTCACATCCAACCTCGCTAGAGTCGGGTCTTTTTTTTTTTTGTTCTGGGGCACCAACCAAAACGTGTCAGTCGGTGTCGGACACCTGGGGGGGAAAAAAAAAAAAAAACCCACTAACTTGAAAGTTCCCAAAGTGCGAGAGAAACAAGCAGACATGTTGCAGAGTCCCCAAAGCCGTCGCCAAGACTCCCGGGCCAACGAACAAACTCGAGGCCCAAAATAGTTCATCTTGTTACACTCCCGGCCAACAGGGGGCAGCATTGTCGCCACAGATGACTTGAACGTGTCACTTGGCTTGATGAAGAGTTTGCACATTTCAATGATGCATTGAGATAGATTTGATGTTTTAAATGAAAAAAAAAATATGGATTCGTGTTACAACAATTGATTTAATTTAAATTTTGTTTTCTCCATCATGAAGGTGGTTGTTTTATTGTAAAATTTGTATGTACAGTTTTTCCTCAAAGTTACAGGGGATGTAAATATTTTTTTAAGGAAAAAAAAAAAGCTTTTCATAAATTGTCACTAGTTAAACATGTAAATAAAGTATCACCGCAAACTGAAAAAGGGTTGATATTGTGTATTAAAATGAAGGAAGTCGGGTTCCAACATTTGGCCACCAGAGGGCGACCAAGACACACGACCGGGATTACGAACCGCATCAAATCAGGACTCGAGTGCCCCGAAAATGGATCCTATTTCGAAAGAAAGCTGATTTGTGTTGAGTTATTGAAGTACTTGCAAATGTGTACTTTATCTGTTTTCACTCAGAATGTGTTGAATGCATTTGAAGCGTTTTTAACACATGATTATGCATTTTTCAATTTCAATGATTCAGCTTTGATGTGTTTTCATGTCTGTCTTCCTGGAATGAATTGAACTGCTTTCAAAGTAGTGTACATGTAATATTTCCCAGGGGTTTGCTCCACGAAGATGCCAACCCGAAATAATGCTTCCTTCCGCCCCGAGGCCCACGCGATCGACGCCTTTCAGAATAAAAGCGACTTCCCCCGTGACGCGCGTGTGGGCGCGCTCGTCTCCACGGCGACCGATCAGCTCAGGTATTTCCGAAGGCGTGATTGAAGGGGGGGGGGGGTCTGGGGTCTTTCCTGTGGAGGCGGGACCGGAAGGGAAGCGGCACCTTTTCAAAGAGTTTTGGGAGGGGGGGGGGGGCTCTTCCGACGTGGGCCCGTTGAGTTCGGGAACACCACGTCACGACATCGCGATTCGAAATTAGCCCAAACCGTCGATCGACGACTCCAATAACTCCGGAGGAATTAGGATCCGAGGATTCCGGGGCACAGGTGTCAAGATCTTGGCCCGGGGGCCGGATTCGGCCCGCCACATCGTTGCATGTGGCCCGTGAAAGCAAACATTGGGTCATGTATTTCCCTAAAATACCATAATTGCACATTTCTTTCGCGATAAACAATGTTGAGCATTTAGTGCTCCTAAGCCGCCGCCGCCGTTAATAAATGTATTTATATGGCGCATTTCATACTCAAGGTATATAACCCAATGTGCTATGTGTGATCAAAAGGATTTGAATACAAAGATAAAACATTTGAAATGGGGGGAGACAATAAACATGACAACAAAAAATATATTAAAAAAAAAAGTGCAATTAAAAAGAGTGTACAGTTCCAAAGAAATCATTCAAATTGTAAATAGCATGAGAAAAATGAAGCGTTTTGAAAAGATTCCCACTTGCAACTGTTGTCGTGTGACTTGTCCGACAAAGTCCACCTCCGGCGGTCGCATGCTTGCCAGCGAGCGCCTTAGCGTGCGTGCAGGTTACCACGTGATGGCGCTCACGAGGCAGTGAGGAACAAATGCCCCCCCACCCACCCCCCAGGCTGATGATTGGAATTTTCAACACGGGGGGGGGGGGGGGGGTTCTTCCCAATCACGCCCTTCCGGGTCTCACTGTCATTGCACACGTGGGCAAAACGACAGAGTCGCCAGAGGGGGGGCGCTCTCCGGCACTCCCTCTTTGGACTCGGAACAGGGTCGGTACTCTTGCACCGCACGTTCACTTCCTCTCCGTTCCGATCACCGACAACGAAACGCGGCGTTGAAAAGCTCTCACGAGGTCGACGTTTCTCGGAGGGTCGTCTCGGCCTCCGTCGGGCGAGCGGCGCCAGGCCGGGCGCTCCGGGGTGGGGGTTAAGCATCACTTGTGTGCGTGCTCATAAAAGGCATATTCAGATAAGCGGGCGCACGGCGGGGGTCACGCCGTGTCCTTTGTCATGGCAGATCGCCGTGACCTAATGAGCGCTCGGTGGGAAAGTCCCGTCGGCTCCGTCCCTCCGTCTTTGCACCTGCGCCCCGAATGCCGGCCCGTGCGCGGCGCCCCCTTCCCTTCCTCCTTACCCTCAGTGTTTGTATTGAAGGCAGGAAGCGGGCGAGTATTTAATGAGCGTCGAGACAAAGCGCACCAACATAGAGCTCATTGAGGTTATCAGGGAGGGGACCACTGCTCAATTGGGTCATCGGTGTGATTGTTTGACAGAGCGGGCAAAGTTCAAAAATCCCCTCGGCCGGATCGAGAACTTTGTCGCAGAATCTGTTGGCGGCGCCTGTCAGGAGCCATTAGCGGCCGTGAAAGGCTTCAGCGATCAAAGGCCGCCGCCGTCGCGCTGCGCATTTAATGACAATTTGCAGCCTTTTGTTCCGGAGCCTTCAGCGGGCGTGATCTCATTACGAGGGTGAACAACGGCCGGCGTGCCCGACTCGCGCAGAAGCTAGAAGACGTGTACCTGCGACCGCCGGGTTCGGGTTCGGGTCGCGGGGACCGAGACGTGCCAAGGCGCAGGGACGGTTCCGGTCGGGGCCAGGGGGCGAGGGGCGCCCGGCCTCGCCGCCTCGTTAATTGGGAGGCGCGGCAGCGCCCTTCGCCCCCAATGATGCGTGGTGACGGGCCAAAGGGGACGAGGCGATTGGCTGTCGGCCTCGCAGCTTGAACGTGCCGACCGCGGACAAAACGCCTTTTTATTCCTCTTTGGGGGGGGGGGGGGGTTTCCTGCTCACCGCTCGCTTTGTTGCTTGGAGTCACGTTTTTTTTGGTTTTTTTCCCATCGAGCTAAGCCAGCAGTGCCAGCTCATATTATCATATAGATCATATCATGATAGTTGCATTTTTTTGCCACACAAAACAAATGCTGCATGCTAATGCTAAGTTAAGCGTAGCGTAGCGTGTGTCACACTGCGTGTTCTGACAGTCGTGAAACAAATGCAGTTAGTTGGTTAGCCAACGTGCGTTTGCCGTCCGCCGCGGTCCGACGTCCTCCCGCGGCGAGCGCTTCATTTTCCCGATGACCCGGGCTGACGTCGGAATGACGAAAGTTGCGATGATATTATTTGTCCGGCGCGCGGCCAGGCGTAAAAGAGGCTTGCGGTGCCGCGCCGCCGCCGTTTGTGTACTCGCTGAACCCGAGCTAACGAGGCGTCCGTGTTCATTAGCGGACAATCGACAGCGCGAACACAATTGACCTTGTGTGTGACCTCGTGCGTGACCTCGTGCGCGCCCTCTCTCACCAGCGAGCCGTCACGGCCTGCGTCCAAATGGAGGCAATTAGCCCCCGCGCGCGTCTCGGCCGCAAGCTGCGCCGCCGTGGCGGCTATGAGGCCTAATGGGAACCCCCCACCCCACCCCCCCACCCCGGCTTAATCGGATCCGGCCCCCCCCCCCCCCGCTGTTCCCCTCAAGTTCACAACCGTGGCAAAAGAAAAGACGAGAGTCAAGTCCAGATTTGCCAAAATCTTGGAACGCACGTGACGACGAATGGACTGCACCGCCGCCGCCGCCGTCGTCATCATCGTCGTCGTCGTCATCATCGTTTTCACCCGCATGTCAACGTCTGACAACATCGTCACGATTACCTTGGATCGCAACGTTTGAAGCAGCGAGACCCAACACGCACGTGCCCCCCCCCCCCTCCCCCATCTTCATCTGCGTTCAGAGATTTGCAACAATTACAACAAGAAAGGCGCTGCTAATACGAGACGGAACGCGGCGGCGGCCGTGAGCCTCGGAGGCTCGGCGCCACCTCCGCGTCGTCTTTGCCTGTCAACGCTCGCCGCTTAGGAGCTGAGCCGGGGGTCAGAGGTAAATCCCTCTGGAGCTCCGCCAGGGGAAACCCAACTGACAGATCCCAAACACACACACAAAAGCTTCAAAAGTGTGCGTGGAGTCGGTCTGTCGTCACGACAACAGATGGCAGCGGAGCCGAACCCTCTTTTTGGACGGCTTCCCGAGGAGTCGGAAAAAGGCGATGACGTGACCCGCGAGAACTTCCGGGGTCGTCCGCGCGCTTTCCTTTCCGCGACTCTTCCGGTCTCCCCCGCCGGCGACGCTCTCACCTCGGAGGCGAGGAATCGTCAAGCGTTTGTACGCCGTCGTCTCCGTCTGGTGGCGTCAAAACGTCGACGGTACGACGAAGACGACCGTTTCAACTCGGTGGCGCGGATCTTCCTGTCGGTCAACTGGACCGCGATGTCCATCATTTCCAGCGAGCGGGCGTGGAAGAGAGTCCCACCCAGCTTGCGTGTGAAATGAAGGTTTTGGAAGCGGTGCAATGACAAATGGCCACCAGTAGGTGGCAGCGCTCTAGACGGGAGATCAGCCCAGCTTGTGAGTAGAAGAGCAAGACCGGGCGACGAAGCTCAGCTTGTCACAAATGCTAACTCGGTTCAGGCGCCCGACGCTCCGACAGAGTTTGAGCGTCAAGTAGTCGAAGGCGTAGGTAGCGATGCTAAGAAAAGACGACGGGCGACAAAGTGACGTTCAACGCCAGCCAAACTGTGCGTATTGGAGGGAATTATTTTGCCACAGAAATGACTTTGCGTCGAGACGTCGGTCCAAATGCAGAAGCAACATTTGCACAAGTCACTTCCCGCGTTGTCATCAACCACGTCAAGGAGGAGTCGGCGGTGACGGGAAGTCACGTCGTCTTCAAATCAACTTTTGTCTGACTTGTTTTCCCGTGGCGGCCGTACCCCCGCCCCACTTTTCCAGCAAGAGCCCCCCCTGCCGCCGGGCGCCCCCCTTTGCTGCCCCCCGGTGCAGAAGAAGAAGAAGAATGAGAAAGAAAGAAAGGAGGAAGCCTTGCATGTCATTCTTTGCAGTTTTGTGAAAGCGAGCGCGCGGTCACACCATTAGCATTAGCATCACGCCACGCCGCCATAAATCAATACACACTGGCAATAGTTCGCGCTTCAACATCATCTTGGTCGTCATCCTCCCTTTCACCTTCTTCTTCTTCTTCTTTTCCTCTCATTTGTCATCTTCTCCTTTGTGTTTCTTCTCCTTTTTCTCCCGGCAAAGTTGGTGCGTGCGTGCGTGCGTGCGTGCGTTGTTATTGTTGCGAAGTACACAACTGAGATAAAGTCAACTCGGCTCCGATAAGGTGACGGGAGCCGAGCTGAGAGGATTTGGAGACGCTTCAAGTGGAACTTTTCCATCAAATCTTCTTCTGTTATCTTCTTTAGTGGCTGCAGGAATAAGTCACTAAATACATAAAAAAGATCCAGGTGGACATTTTTAGCTCCGTGTACCGTTTGTGCAAATTTGCTTCATATTCAGCAGAGACGTCGCATAAACTTCAACTGAGTGGCAATGAAAGGCGTCTGTGATTTTCAAGACTATTTATTAATTCTATCGCCGACCGTATTGCTCCTATCTGGAGTTTTGCAGGTGAAAAAAAAATATCCACCAAAGTCGCAAGCCAATTCTGTTTTTTCAACAGAAGGAAAAAGTTTCCATCCAGAGATTAAAAAAAAAAAAAAAAGAACAAGTTGAAAAGTGCAAAAAAAAAAACCGAGATACAAATGAATTTCAATCTGCTGAGTTTTGTGTGAAATCATCCAAATTCACTTCACCGCTCCCAAGAGGACTGCTTACGGAATCTTTGTTCCTTTATTTATGCAGCGGCAGACACGACAAAGACATGCAAAAAGTAGATCAGTGACCGATGCAAAAGTTTTGCAGCCGCGGCGAGTGATTTCTCCAATCAAAAGGTGAACCGGGCCTGGGCCCGATGGGAGCCGGCGCCGTTAGCAACGAACCCGACGAGATGCTGGTTTGACAGGGTTAGGGCCGAAACGCGGCTAATATGCGCAAAATAATAACAACAACAAACCAGCCGCAATTTCCCGTCTTCCACTCGAAAAAGGTAAACAGTCGGGCACACAAAAGTTGTCGTGTTTCTTCGTCCAAATGGAAAGAGCCACCGTCGCCTTCAACGGTCACGACGACCTTCGGCAATATGGCCGCCGGCGTTCGTGGCGTCATTTGGCCTAAAACTGGATCGGAATCGAAATCCTGTCCGAGGCAGCCCAAATAGGCTGAAAGCGCCGTTTCCATCACTGAAACGGACCAAACCAAGCTACTTCACGTGGAACAAAAGCAGAACCGGTCCGCTTTTGCTGCTGCGATTGAAAAATTTGGGAAACGTAGGAAAAAGGAGGTCCCGCCGTTGTGCGCCAAGGGCGGCGGCAGGCGTCCCGCCGGCTTCGGACCGGGCCGGGCGCTAATCCTGCTCAGGAGGAAAGAGGCCATTACGCCGCTTGAGCGCTCTGATCCGTCCCCCGCCCGGGAAATTTTTTTTTTTTAAAAAGGCCCCCAGCTCGTTTTCAGGGGAGGCTCCTAAAAGGTTGTCGTCGGGTCGGGTCGGGTCACGGCGATATCACGAGATCGATTGGGGGAAAAAAACACAAAGAGCGTGGCGCTGTTGAATAGTATCGACCTTCCACGTGCAGCATCTGTCGCGCCGAAGACCAAAATGGCGACTGGACTTGCTCATTTTGCCCTCGCTCACAATCGTGTGAATATTCACAATGCGTGCGACTCCTGCGTCCTGCGTTAGCATCAAGCTAGCAACGGGTTCTACTGGAACGGACGTCGGGGCCTTCTTCTTTTTCTCACGTTTAGTTTTAAAGCAACAGTACGCAGTCCAGCAGTATCTTTACGTACCCGTCAAGTGTTCCATTGGTAACGATATCTTAATAGCAGTACCAAGAACTTCAAGTAGATCCTAATAGTGTTGCACATTGACATGACTGCAATGAATCCATTGAAATTTAAAGTGAAATCAAAGTCGAGGGGTGGGGGGGTCTTTGGCGTGTCCTCACACGTGATTGACGGCTGTGCTACGAGCTCAAAAGCGCTTGTGTGTGTTTTTGTTGTCCGGTTGACGGCTTCAGAAGGCCCAGAAAGAGAGAAAGAAAGAAAAGAAAGAAAAGAATGATTGACAGGAGCTGCGGGTGGGGGGGGGGGGGGCGTGCCGGCCTTTGATTGACACGTCAGCGGATCCTCGGGAAGCTTTTCCGGCGCCCGGCCGACGGCGCCTTTCACAACGTCCGGCTCGGCGTCGGGGTTCAAAGGTCGTCGACCGCTTTCAGGCCCCGAATTCCCGGAGGTCGGCGAGCCGTCACGCGCGGCAAACTTTCGCGACTCGGCCGGGTTCTTCGTCGCCGGCGCCGACGGTTTAAGTGCGGTGAAAAGCTTGGGTTCCAGCTGACCAATAGAATCGTCCGTGGCGCTCGTGAGGTCATCGCTCAAACATGCAAAAGTCGCACCTTGGAGCGCTTTTGGCGACGTCTTAGCGACGATGCTACGCTAATTGTGTTGGCGCTTTATTGCACGCGGCGCATCTTTTACGCGCCACCGAGGCGGCGGTCTGCCAGTCGTGTCTCCCGCCCTCTAGCGGAGGAGCGTTGAAGTGCCTCGTCCGCCGCGGAACGGACGAGCTGAGAAGCTTTGGCTGCACGAAAGCCAACATTTTTGTTCTTGTTTTCAGTCCGTTCCGCCAAAGTATTCTGCGGTCGCGGCAGGCGAGCGGTGCCGACTCCCTGGGACAAATTCCTTTGTGTGTTTTTGACGTAGTCGGCAGAACGAGGACGATTCTGATCCCGGTGGCGCTTTCGCACACAACGACGCCGACACGGAAAACCTGACCACGGCGTTTTGCGTGCCCGCATGGGCCGAGTGACAATTTTGTGCGGCGCTGCTTCCTCCGACGGGGACCGAGCCGGCATCACGTCTGCGTGTGTGTCTTCAGGGCAACGTGGACGCCCTTCCTTCCTTCCTTCCTTCCTTCCTTGCTTCCTTCCTTCCTTCCTTCCTTCCTGCCACTTTTCGTCTTTGTGAAAATTCCAATTTCGGCACAAAACGTAAATGAATGAACTTTGGTCTCCAGTCCCAAACGCTTCGACGACTTCTTCTGTCTCCAATGCAAATCTGCTCCTTTTGGGGCGGGGTTGGAGAAGACGGTGGACGACTTCAACAACAATCCGGAGCGGTGGAGAGTGTGGGAAGGAAGCGAAGAAACCGGTCCAAGCGGGTCGGAACACTTGGCGGAAGGCGACACAAGAGTCTCTGCTCGGCTGAAGAAGGGCAGAGTTTCTAAAACAGCGGTGAGGCCGCCCGTGACGGATGGATTGGAGACGCTGGCCGTGAGCAAACGACAGGAAGCGGAAATGAAGATGTCGAGCTTCTCGCTCGGAGTCAACCAGTCGGATACGGTTAGAAAGGAGCTCCTGAGAGGGAGGGACAGCCAAACTCGGAGGCTTCGGAAGACCAGGTGGGAGAGAGAGGCCAGACTTCCACTTCGTTTGGACGTGTTCAGAGGTGAGAGAGTCTGAGGATGGCGGGCCAAGGAGAGGAAGACCAGAGAGAAAGTTGACGGATCCTGCCGGGGGGCACCAGGACAGTGGACGGGAAGAAGACGGAAAAAGCCCAAAGGAAAAGAAGAAGATTGATTGTTGACGCCGCGCCACACGTGAAACATCCAAAGAATCAAAGTTTTGCCGGGCCCAGGTCCAGTCGGATGTCTGCACACCAACAGACGTAAAAGTGAAATTACAATCAGTCGACAGTCGCGAGGCTGAAATTCCAACGCTTTGGACAATTTCATCTTCAAAAGACAATTCATTGATGACCGAGAGCGACCGTCAATCGGTTGTTGACGAAGGGATTGATGGTTTTCTTGCTCACTTCCAAAAGGGGGACGACGACGTCGGCGCGCACATTTCGAGTCGCCGGCGCTCAGGCCGGGAGAACAAGCGTCTCTTTGACGCTTTGACGGCAGGGGTCGCGACCCCGAGCCGAGCCCCGAACTCGATCCGCCGGGCCGGGGGCTGAGCCCAAAACCTCCGGGGACGGGCGGCCATTTTGCTGCGGTAGCGACGCGACGCCCAACGTTTCGTGCGAGTGAGTGAGAACAAACCGAACGGATTTTTCACAGGCCCGTTCTGAAATTTGGCACAATAAAATCACCTATTTTGGGTTTTTTTTTTTTTTCAAGATATGATTTACGGTGGATCAAACGGAAGGCGTCGGCCTCCCAGTTCAGAGGTTCAGTCCTCGGGCCCGCCTCCGTCGAGATTTCACGTTCTCCGGGTGGGCTCTTCACCGCTTTCCGCCCACATCCCCTCAAAAAACAGGCAACATTAATTGACACAGACTTGAAATCGTGAGCGCGGCTGTCGTTTGCCTCCGTGCGATTGACCGGCGACCAGTTGAGGGCTGCCCGTTGACAGCCGGGATGGGCTCCGGCGCTCCCTGCGACCCTTGTGAGGATTAGTGGCTCAGAAAATGGATGACAATTGTGCACAATTATGGCTCAAATGTTCTTTTGTGTCTTCAAAAGGCAAATTGGGAGTTGCACCTTTTCCACATCACCAAGAAAAACGACAAGAGGTCAAGGTCACGTTTTCCAAAAACGTTCGTCTTAGCGGGCTTTTGCCCCCCCCCCCCCCCCGCAGTCTGATTACAGCAATTCCATCTTTTTTTGATTACATGTAATGAGGGGTGCCGTGGTGGAGCTCAGTGGTTACAGCACTGGTTTGGTAAACCAGGGGTTGTGGGTTCGGATCCCACCGTGGCAGAAACTGACTTACTTTTTTGATTACATGTAATGAGTTACTTTAACACTGGGTGGCATCGACCCCTCCCAAAAAAGGCTCAACACGATCGTGGTTGGAAGCAAATATTTGAACTTTCCCACCACGATGACGTCACTAAGTACAAAAAGAAATGGCCTTCTGGCAGCTTAGCAACTTGTTGTTGTTGTTGTTGTTGTTGTTGTTCTCACGCCGCCTACTTGACATTTGGGCGGTGACGTCACAGGCGAAGGTGGGTCGGCTATAAAAACGGGCGGGCCGTCCTTCCCGTCCGGGAGCTCGTCGAGACTTCGGCTTGGAGGTGAGCACGCGCACGCGCGCGCACACACACACACAGAGCGGATTCCGGTGCAGGCGCGCACGTTGTACGCGGATCGGGGTCCGAACCGCGTCCGGACCGGAGTGCGCTCGGAACGCGGCGGACGGGACCGCGCATCCCTCCGCTTGGGCGCGCGGCGGTGCACGTGCGTGGGGTGGAGGCTGCGAGAACACGCGCATCTGCGACTTTGTCACCTGCGCGAAAGAAAGAAAAAGAAAAAGAATGAATGAAGGTGCAAGTGATCTTTTCTTTTCTTTTCTTTTCTTTTGTTTTTTTTCCCTCCCGGTTATGTTTTGGACGCCAATCGAGGGGAAAAACCTCCCAAAAGTATCAGCAGACGTTTTGGGGAATGACTTGCGATGACAAAAGAAAAACTCTTCACTTGAATTGAACTTTCTTTGCTACTTTACAAAAAAAGGCCAACCAAAAAAATCTTTCTCGGGATTAGCAAACAGTCCAAATGTTCCGTTCCCGGACTTGAACGTGTTTCGTTTTTTTTTTTTTTTTTTTTTTAGGACATTCTCGTTCTCATTCTCGGAGACGACGGCGCATTTGCTTAGCCGCTTGTCCTCACAAGGGAGCCCGTCCCGGTTGTCAACGGGCAGGAGGCGGGCTACGTCCTCAACTGGTCGCCAGCCAATGGCGGGGCGCACGGAGACAGACGACAATCACGCAATTTAGTCTCCGATTGGCGCCACTTTTGGGGATGTGGGAGGAAAGCGGAGAAAAGCCACGCTGGCACGGGGACAGCATGCAAACAGCCACACGGTTGGGGCTGGGATTCGAACCCAGGTCCTCACATCTGTGAGGCCAACAATCTAACCAATTTCTTTATTTTGGTGGGGGGGGGGGGGGTTTCTAACTGCAGCCCATTCATTGGTTGAGACAATCCATTCAGACTTTTGCCATCCGTGCGTGCGCGCAGGCGCGTTGGTGCCCCGACCGGCCGAGACAAGAAACAGAAGAAGAAGAAGTCGCCTGTGCCTCCTCCTTTGCCGCCGCCACTTCCACACCCGCCCCCGCCATGTTCCACGAGGCGCAGTGGGGCAACGGGTGGGCCGCGAGGGTCGCGTCGACGTGGCCGACGTGGGCGCTGCTGGCGCTGGCGCTGGCGCTGACGCGTCTGCTGTGGGCTTTCCGCTGGAGGCTGAGCCGGGACCCCCGCAACCCGCTGCCCCTGCCGGGGGGGTCGATGGGCTGGCCCGTGGTGGGGGAGACGCTGCACTGGCTGGCGCAGGTGAGCGCACGTCCATTTTTCGACTGTGGTGGAAACACCGTGTTTGTTTTTCTTTTGTTTTTTAAGGAGGCAAACGCGTCACGCTGGGGCCCGCGGGATAAATTTGAATGTTAGAAAAGATATTACAAGTTTGAGAATTGGGACACGCTTGCAAAAAAAAAAATGGAATTGTCATTCATTTGAAAGTGACTGTTCCTTATCATCGGATGAAGCATCATATTATTTTAGCGGTCGGCCCGGAAGTTGACACTCCTGCGATCACGATGAAATACAATGAAAAAGAATTTTGCTAAGACGAGACATGCACGAAAGACGCAGCTCCTCATTCTTTGCGGAAGACAAAGAACATATGCCTGCGACTGTTGGTATCGTTACGAGTGTTGCCGTTTGTCTCAAAAACGACAAACCAACGCGCTAATTGTTAGCCCGTGTTCCCTTCGCGGGAGGAGATGGAAGCCATCGCGTGCGTCTGCTCTGAGAGACTTTGGCCACCTTTCCTTAACCTTTCTTGAAAAGGTCGAGGGGTCAAGACGGGAGGAAAAGGGAGCTTCCTTTCCGACGTGGGAAAACACTCGAGTGCTTCAAATCAACGCGACTCCGCTTTTCCCAACTGAGGTGACGGAAGGGACCCCCCCCCCCCCCGCTGCCCCCCCCCCGCTGCACTTCCCTCACTTTTTCTTTCCCTCATGCTTGAAATTCAATCTTCGGACGCTTGCTGCTCTTCCGACGTTTGAAATCATCTCAACTTCTTCCAGCGGCGGAAAATTACTTAAGAAAGAATTTTAGGCGGCAGGAATTCCTCGAGGGTTCCGCTCGCGGCGCGCTTTGTCGCTTCATCTCCGTTGTCGATTTCTTTTCTTCGGTTTTGTCCTCTCGAGCCACTTTGGCCTATCGGTGCCTCGCTCAAGGACACCCCAGCCGCCGTTTGGCGGGATCTCGGCAGAGGGTCCGGTCGGGCGGTGACCTTTTTGGCCTTTTGTCAGGGTGTGCTTGTTGAAACTATTGATCGCGGCAGCAATGAGCGGGCTCGGGGCTCGGGGCGGGGCTCGGGGCTCGGGGTCGGGGCTCGGGGCTCGGGGGGCTCGGGGCTCGGGGCTCGGGGCTCGGGCCTCGGGCCTCGGGGCTCGGGCCTCGGGGCTCGGGGCTCGGGCCTCGGGGCTCGGGGCTCGGGGCTCGGGGCTCGGGGCTCGGGGCTCGGGGCTCGGGGGGCTCGGGGCTCGGGGCTCGGGCCTCGGGCCTCGGGGCTCGGGGCTCGGGGCTCGGGCCTCGGGGCTCGGGGCTCGGGGCTCGGGGCCTCGGGGCTCGGGGCTCGGGGCTCGGGGCTCGGGGCTCGGGGCTCGGGGCTCGGGCCTCGGGGCTCGGGCCTCGGGGCTCGGGGCTCGGGCCTCGGGCCTCGGGCCTCGTTGCTCGGGGCTCGGGCCTCGGGCCTTCTCCCCCGCGAGTCCGACGCCGTTCTCGTCCGCAGGGCTCCGACTTCCACGTCTGTCGCAGGCGTCGCCACGGCAACGTGTTCAAGACGCACCTCCTGGGCAAACCCGTCATCCGGGTGACGGGCGCCGAAAACATCCGCAAGATCCTGATGGGCGAGCACAGCCTGGTGTGCGCGCAATGGCCGCAGAGCACCCGCATCATCCTGGGACCCAACACGCTCGTCAACTCCACCGGCGACGCCCACAAGAGGAAGCGCAAGGTGGGAACCGAACCAAAAAATTGAAATGTGAAAACTAGACAACGGAGCAAATTTGGAGAAACGACGCCGGCGTCAAAACAAAAGTCTCACGTGGACGTCAGACGCGCCTCGCGTCATTCATCAATCGATGACTAATCGGCGATGACATTCATCCGCGGCTTTCAATTGCAACAAAGTCAACCGATTTTTTGTTTTTTTCATTTGAGCTCAAATTTTTGTTCGTGGCCAATCCTTCAGTGCCCCCTAGAGGTCACTGATGTGGTTAACTTTGGTCTAAAATGTTCAAGAAGATGGATCCACGAGTCGTGTTTTTGGAAGTGCAGTGAAGCCTACTCGACGCGGTCTTGGCTCTCTGCTCACCGCGCATACCACCACCCTCACTCTCTGTTCCAACACTTTTGATGCCAATGTCCACACACACTACCTTTTGATCGATCTTTTGTCAGGGGTTCCGCCCGGAGGACTTGCCAGACTAAAACTCAGCCGCGTGTATGTTCAGGTGCTGGCCAAAGTGTTCAGCAGAGGCGCTCTGGAGTCGTACCTGCCGCGGCTGCGGGACGAGGTGCGCCGCCAGGTGGCCGAGTGGTGCACGCGGCCCGACGCCGTGGACGTCTACGCCGCCGCCAAGTTGCTGACGTTCCGCGTCGCCGTGAGCGTCCTGCTGGGTCTGCAGTTGGACGAGGACCGAGTGGTCTTCCTGAGCGCCATCTTCGAGCAGCTGATGGACAATCTCTTCTCGCTTCCTGTCAACGTGCCGCTCGGCGGCCTACGCAAGGTCTGGCGACGATTCCTTCTTACGGTTTGAACGATCCTGAACATGACGAGTCACGTGACTGACTCGGATCTTAGCGGCGGTCGTGTTCACCTGCTCTGCAAGTCTGTGTTATTTCCAGCGACCGGTTAGCACGTCGGCCTCGCATTTCCGACGAGCGCGGTTCAAATCCCAGCCCCGCCCGCGCGGTACACTGAAAATTGCCCCCGGGTGGGAATGTGTTTCTGTGTGCCCCCACCCCGGTCGGGGGTCGCCAGCTCCGCCTCCTGCCTGAAGACGGCTGCGATCGGCTCCCGCGTGAAAAACGAAAAATATTTTTCATAAACCTGATCCAAAATAGAAAACTGAAAAAGGCGCAAACAGGTTGTCAGCCTCCGCGATGGGTCGGCAGGCAGCACCAACATCCTGTTCTCGACTTGGTCGAGTTCTACCAATCTCCAAACACACATTCTGTGTGTGTGTGTGTGTGTGTATATACGTAAGAATGTGTTTTTGTAGTGCGTGTTAACGTCCGGCTTCAACAAGTGCAAACGGTTCAAAACAGAAGCGACTTTGATTGCGCGCCCTCCTTCGGACCCGTTCACTTCCCGTCCAGCTCAGCACTCTTCCTGTCCTCGTCAGGGGATCGAAGCCCGAGAGATCCTGCACGCCAACATGGAGAAGATTATCGTGGAGAAGATGGAGCAACACCACAACGAACATCTGGACGCCTTTGACTACATGCTGTCCAGCGCCAAGGAGCACGGCCAGGACCTCAGCATCCAGGAACTCAAGGTGCCGCGCTACAACTACCGGTCTCAGTTCGAGCGAGCACTGCAGACCTTGAACGTTTGCTTTTTACACTTTACTGATGATTTCAACCAGATCCTGAGCTGAGAGCAGTCCGGGCTTAAAACTCAAGGTGTCAGACCACTCTCCGTAATTTGTTCAGTTGTCAGAAACTCGCTGAGAGGGAGGAACCTCCTTTCGGGTATTTTGCTGTCCCTGTCAACGGTGACGAGGAAATTCTTGCCAACCTTGCAGGAAATGGCCGTGGAGTTGATTTTCGCCGCTCACTCCACCACCGCCAGCGCCGCGACGTCTCTGCTGCTGCAGCTCCTCGGCCACCCGGGCGCGGTCCAACGCCTTCGGGCCGAGCTGGACGCCGAAGGCCTCGCGACTACCGGGGAAGCCGGAGAAGGTCTTCGGGCACACTTGACCCTGGACGAGATGAGTCGGCTGCGCTACTTAGACTGCGTCATCAAAGAGGTTCTGCGATTCCTACCGCCAGTTTCTGGAGGGTACCGGACCGTCTTGCAGACCTTCGAGTTGGATGTGAGTAACCGTTAGTTGGTAATCCGTTCGTAACGGTAAACGCGCTAAGAGCGTTGATCAGGAGAACCTGAATCCAAAGTTTGCTCGTAGCGCCACGCGGTTGTCGAGTTCTTTTGAGAAGGGCCGACGACGGCCCCTCGGCTGGCCCCACCGGGCCCCCCAATTTGCGGAGGAGGCTTTGTGAAGTTGAAAAAGAATTTGGAGGAATTCCCAGAAGACTATTGTGGGCCACATGAGGTTATTGGTGCTGGTCTTCCTCAGGGTGGACTACCTGGGGTGGACTATAGTGAACAATGTGTGCACTCGAGCTCATCTCTCATTTCTAAGGCCTGAACCAGCAAGGCCAGACCAGGTAATTGGGCTGGAGTTAAGAAAAAGCTCCCGTCGAAAGAAGAAGAAGAAGAAGAAGAAAACCACAAGAGACGACAAGTTTCCTCTTGCAACGTCTTTTCATACAAAGACTCAGCACACAAAAGTGAAGCAACTTTGTTTTCTTCTCTTGGAATTCGTCGCGTCAGCTTTGTCTGCGGCAAAACTGACCTGAATTCGGTCGGTTGTGGCGCCGGGCGACTTCGGCGGGGTGGCCGTGCGCACAATTGGTGCTCTTTGGAACGCCTCAAATCGACTAGAATCACCGTTTCGATCGCACCAACTGGCAACAGAAGCGTTGCAGAAGTAGAAAAAAAAACATCGTCGACAAATGCACGTCGAAGCCAATACGAGTCGTGAAGGCGACGGACGCCCACTGAAGCCCGGGGCTCGGGATCAGGATCAGGATCAGGGTCGGGATTTGGATGGGTTCCGCCAGAGCCGAGGGTCCGGTACATGTCCGGGGTGGGTGCTGTGTTTCCGCAAGCTCTCCATCAGGGGTTCTAAAATGCTGTTTGTGCTCTCAGGGCTACCAGGTCCCCAAAGGCTGGAGCGTCATGTACAGCATCAGGGACACGCACGAGACCGCCGCCGTCTTCCGAGCTCCGGAACTCTTTGACCCAGATCGCTTCGGGCCGGACCGCGCGGAGAACCGCTCGTCCCGCTTCAGCTACGTGCCCTTTGGCGGCGGACTGCGGAGCTGCGTGGGCAAAGAACTGGCCCAGATTGTTCTCAAGACGTTGGCCGTGGAACTGGTGGCGACGTGCAGATGGACCTTGGCCACCGGGGAGTTCCCCAAAATGCAGACGGTGCCTATCGTGCACCCCGTCAACGGACTTCACGTGCGCTTCACGCAAAACCGTCAGCTTAGCTAAGTAAGACGGACTCGGACCCGAGGGCCCGTGTGGTGGTTTGCGGGTTTGTGTGTGCTCTGCCGGCACCAACGTGTCCGTAGCGCATCACCGCACGTTCGGGGACCTACTCGGACTCGGCGCTGCGTCGACTCTGGTCTCGCGCGGAAAGAGTCCCCGTCGGCGGCAGTCACGCCTGAGCCGACCTCGACGCGGCGTCGCAGCTGACATCAACGGGTTCGCTCCTGGTGCTGCGACCTGACGCGTTCACGCTGTCTGATACTGAGCCAGAATCTCGGCTGAATGTTTCAATCGGAGCTGCCGCTGCGTTCGTGACTGACCTCAACGCTGTCAATCCAGATCCGGAACGCGCAAAGTCAACACACCACACATGAAAACGCCACAACGCGACGTTCACGGCTGCGTGTGACACCCGACCTCAAAGCGCATTTGCGGATGAAGTGCGAGTTGAAATAAGATCCGTTTGCGAAGAGACACTTTGGGCTCTTCAGCGCACGATGACGATCCTGTCGAGTGAAATGACGGCGACGACGGCGGCAACGGATTTACGCAGGAGCTGCCGGTGGCCGGCTGCCAATGGACCATTCCGTCGTTGTTTTCAACCGGACTTCTTTCCGGCTCTACGAGTGTGAATGCGTGCAGAACCTGCGTGTGTGCGCGTGGGGGGGCACAAAGAGGCAAGCCGGCCTAACGAAGCGATCGGCGGTTCCGTTAGCTGTGCCAAGGTCGTTAATTGATGGACTCGCGGTGGCTGTGAACTTGGCCACGTTTTCGAGCAGAAGTTCAGCACGGTGCTGCAACCCCCCCCGACGGGGTCACCGAGCAGTCGGCTGACGGGGGGCCCGATGGGGCCTCCCGTCCCTTTTGAGTTCGGTTCGGGATTCCCGTCCTGCGACGTGTCCGCGTTGCCAAGCTCCCGTCGTCCTAAATCTCGCGGCACGCGCTGGCTCAGCGCTTTCGCAAGCGAACGGCGGATATTTGAGTTCTCGCTGTTGTTTTCATGGCGCTTATTTTCATCCTTCCAGACCGCACGCCGCAGTCCGGCGGTCAAGTCGCTCTCGTCGCCCGCGTCGCACGTTGCCGTCGTGTGTCATTGTGTCACTTCGCAGACAAAAATAGCAGACTTTCTCATCTCATCTTTGTTGTCTAAAAATGTTCCGTAACCAAAACTCGCGTGCGCCGCGACCTTCAATTCCTCACATCGTGTCCGCTTGCGGCCCAAAATGCTTCCGTTGCTCTTCGGCGGCCGTGTCGTCAGCAGCAGCAGCAGCAGCAGCAGCAGCAGCAGGCGGCGGGCGGGCGGGAGGTCGGCCGGCCGCAACTTTGCGGAAGGTCGCGAGCTGTTCGGCGGTCGGACAAGTCGGAGACGACGGCGGGACGAGGTCGGTCTACGACGCTTTTGCGGCAGACATCGGCGGGAGGTCAAACGGCGGCCAATGCGGCTCGGGTCAATGGTTAGAGAAAACCAAACCTTACCAGCGGAAGTCGTTACCGAGCCCAGCGAGCGAGAGAAGTCAGAGCGGCCCCGGAGGCCAAAAGGATGGGGGGGGGGGGGGGGCGAGCCGCACAGCTGCACGGCACGTAATTATCGGCTTCCTTGGACGACATCTGTTATGTCAGCATTCCAGCCCAGCGCCGGCACCGCGGCACCTTCGGGTTTGACACGTGACCTTCCACCTGCGCCTCTCCGGGTCAGAGTTGACCTCCAACAAATATTCCCGTCATTTGATGAGCACGATCGCCGCGAATCCGCTGACTTCGCATCTTCCGATCTGGTTCTCATCAGGTCGGGTCACCCGAGGTCAACTTCCCGTTGCCGACCCCGCTTTGAAACGATCTGGAATCGCTCATCACATTTGACCTGAGCTTTTTTTTTTCCCACAATCGATGACAAGGTCCGTTTTGGCGACGCAAGTCCGACTTGAAAAAAACCGAATCGTACCAAATCCGTCGCAATCGTCTCAACTCGATCGAGCCGTTCCAGATGGAAACCAAATCTTTAGAGACTTGCTACCGATTCCCGTGCCTTGAAACATCATGTTGGGCTTCATGGGGGGGTCTCTTTGCAGTCCTTTCTCAGGTTTGTCGCTCCGCCGCTTTGTCTCAATCGCACGCCCGCCACTCATAACACTTGAAATGTTTATATTGTGTCCAATAAAAAGTGAAAATGAGTAGCGTGCGATTGATTTCTCTTGTTGTGATTGGCCGCACTTGACGACCGACTGATGCCAAAATCGTTCCGACGGCTTTTGGCAATCAACGCCGGTCCGGCCGAGTTGCGTCGCTGTTTCGCCGTGGCAACAACCGGACGCGACGCTCAGGAAGGCGGGTCCGCCGGCAGGTCGCTGGCGTCTTCGCGTGGAATCGTCGCAGCCCAGAGGTCGGGCCAGTCGGGACGCATTTTTCCCGGGAACTTTGTCTGCGCGCCACATTCCGCAGAACGGTTCAAAAGTTCACCCGATGGGCGAAACCCCGGCGGGGCTGACGGAGGCGCTCCCTTTCTCCGCCTCGCAGGTGTTTTCACTTATTCCGCCCGAGTGGCCGGGGCGCGGAGGACCGCCCAGAAGACCCGAGGCGGGCGCCGCCGTCTCGCCCGTTCCCCTGCCGACACGCGTGCCGACACCTGCGCCTGGCCTGCGGGCGCGCACGTGCCTCTTCCTGCGCTCCCGATATTTGTCTTCGACTGCGGGTTCGGGGCAGGTCGGTGGCGAGTAGCGGTACTGCAACGGCAGGTGCCTATCGTTCGGATATCAGCAAAAAATAAAAATGGTCACTCATTCCATTCAAAAACAGAAATGTCCATTCATGCCATCACATATTTCAAGCGTTTGTTCCTTTGAACGGGACAACTAATGATGAGCATCTCAGAAAAGGTCAATATTGTGTGGAGGGTTGCAATTTTGAAGACACCCCGTGCCGGCCTCGATTGGGCTCCAGCGATCGACACAATCGCGAGGAAAGCGCCTGACGTCAACAAAAGCTCATCGCTAAAGAGAGGAAAAGACCAGCCCGGAAGGAAGAAGAAAAAAGAAGAGGATTGTGAAGCAAAAGCCAGTTGGGGGTCGGTGGGGGTCGTCACGGGGGGTTGCGGCCAGGCGTAAGCAAGACGTGGGATTCCGCCGTCGCCTTCCTCGTCTCGGGTCACGGGGGGGAGTTAGCTCCAATGTAGATTGCCGTCAAACTCCGGAACTTGGGTCTCGGCACCAGGGACGGGAAAAGTCCCGGCAGAGTTCCCGCAACTCGGTTTTGCGCCGGTCACCCGATCCAAACGAGCCCAAGACGGCGACGACGCTTTGGAATGGCGACAAACGGCGACGAGAGTCGTTCCGGACGGCTCGCTGTCGTTTTCGTGCTCGGCGTCGGCCTCCTCCCGCTCGTCTTCGCAACTTGAGCCCATCGCAGCCACCGTGGCCAGAGTCGCACGCCAACTGGAAAGGATCCGTCTAATTCCAGCTCTCCTCCCAGCAGACTGGAGTCTGGAACGGACGGGTATGATGGTCACACGCTTTCTACTACTTACAGCGACGCACGTGCGTACAAATTGTTCCCGCGCTCGTCCGTCGTCAACCTCTCGGCCTCCTTCTAAGCGAGACGCGGCGCCACATCGCCGTCTTCCACTCAAAAGCTGTGCTGGCCTCAAATCCAAAAGCGATGCGACGCCGCCACCTAGAGGAATCTGTTTGTCATTGCCAAGATGAATTTCACAGACTTTGCTTTTGTTTTGTCGTCGCCTCGATCGGCTTCCATTCTTCTTCTCGCGAGCGGAGGATCTTGAGATTCGGGCAAAAAGTCCGCCGAAACAAACAGGAGCCACTGACGTCATCAACGCCGCGAAGGTGGGGGTGCAGTCCCACGCCATGGCGCCATCTCGCGGCAGGCGTCTCCTTTGGGCTTTTGCGCCGACCGGGATCTGGTCCCGAACAGGAAATTTGTTCATGGATATCTGAAGGACGACGGACGGCGAGTGCAGGAGATTTTTTTTTGCCGTGGATGTCGTGAGGGAGGACGCGAGGACAGCTGCACGAGCCTCGGGGGCGCTAATTGAGAGTGGCGGCCCGCTGCACGTTGACAGGACCACCGCCGACGGTGGGGGTGCCACACGCCGCCCTGCAGTGCCCACTCCAGGAGCCCCACCCCACCCTGAACGTAGCTCAGCTCAGAAGACCAACGCGTCGCAGAACCAGAGCGGCCGAAGAGGATTTTTCTTACTTGGGATTTCCGCACCCAATGGCCATCATTGGAACTCTTCTTCTTCCTCTCAAGCGCAGCGACCGCCGCCTCCTTCCTCCAACGGGAGCCGCCGTTTTTCCGCCGTCTCCGATGGGAAGACAACGTAGGGAGGACGATGCTCTTCGTCTTTTTGCATTGGCCAAACAGGTTTCAACTCCGAAAGTCAGTCCTGGAATCCCTCGTACAACAAATGCGAACGGAAGGCCAGACGTGATGGTGTCGAGACCGCGACCGCGACCGCGACCGCGACCGCGGGCCACACTTTGCCCTCCTCGGATCTGGAAAGGTCACAGCTGGCTGCAATTCGAGGCCAGGCCCAGTAGGAGGCGCTCGTCGCGTGGTCTGTCGTCGTTCAGGCTCAAATGTGTTGCTAGGCAACCGCAGCCACGTGCGCGGGCGTCCCGCTTGTGGTGTCACGTGCTCCTTTATTGCGCTTCCTGTTTATCGAGGTCGGAACGCGGCCTCCAAAGTCAACAAGCGGCAGGACAACGCGAGGCCCGAAAGCCTCCAAATCGCTCTCGTCCCTGTTTGCCTTGCATTGATCTTCGCGTTATTATCATCATAATTTAACAAGCTGTTCTTTTGTCCTTATTTATTCAGTCTTTTGCACTTACATAACTGCGACACCCTTTGCTTATTGGACCATTATCCCTTTGAACAAATAATCATAATAATAATCATGTAGACGGACCGCTGTTCAAGTTCATCCGTCCATTTACTCGGCCGCTCATCCTCACGAGGGAGGGCCGCAGCCGATCCCAGCTGTCATCGGGCAGGAGGCGGGGCACGCCCTGAACCGGTCGCCAGCCAATCGCAGGGCAAATCGAGACAGACGACAGCCGCGCAATTTGGAGGACGTGGGACCTGCCCACCCCGGGAAAAGCCACGCAGGCACACACGTGGGGAGGCCGGGATTTGAATCGCAGCCCTTCCAAGTGTCAGACCAACGCTCTAACCGGTTGCACCACCGTGCCGCCAAGTATTGAAATGATATTTTTAAGCAATTCAATTGATGTAGGCGGCAGATAAAGCGTCGGCCTCACAGTTCTGAGGACCCGGGTTCGATCCCGGCCCCGCCCGTGTGGCTTGTGACTGTTCTCCTCGTGCCTGCGTGGCTTTTCTCCGGGTGGGAACTCCGCATTCCTCCCACATCCAAAAAACACTCGCTATCCATTGGACACTCGAAATTGCCCCGTCGGCGTGGCTGTCTGTCTCGACCCGCCCTGCGATCGGCTGGCGACCAGTCCAGCTGGGATAGGCAGCTGGGTACTCCCCGCGACCCTTGTGAGGACGAGCGGCAATGAAAATGGCTGGATGGATAAATTGATATAGAAAAAAGGGAGCGACACGAACATCGTGTAAAAATGTGACAAGAAGAGGCAAAGAAAGTGCCCCCCCCCCCCCACACACACACACACAAAATACTGATTAATTGATGTCCAATAATGACAACAACATGTCGGGGCAGGTCTGGTATTCAAAAAAAAAAATAAAAAATCAAATCAAAAGAGGCACTTTTGTTGTTTGGGAACATTCCGACCTGATGTGAACTTGTAGTCGTTGGAACTGTCCTGGTGTCCTCGCGTACACTCAACGAAAGCTGCCCTAAACACATACGTGACCACTTCCAATGGCCATCATTATTAATATTATTATTATTTGAAGTGGACTCCCTCTTTTGGTAGGTTTAGCAGTACAGTTCTATGCAGTACATCGTGATGATCTTGAAGAGCCGAATCGGCGTTTTCGACTCAACGCGGGGGTTAGTTCCCGGGGGGGGGGGCTCCCCAAATAAATGGAGGGGTGGGGGGGGGGGGGGGACCACCACCTCAAAGACATAAACCGGCAGGTGCCCGAGCGCAAAAGTGTGAGGGTCCGCTGAATGGAAAAACAAGCACAGAACCGGACTGAAATCAAATCTTGATCATTGCTAACGTGGAAGGCAGACATGGCTGGGAACCAAAAACCGGATTCAAGTGACCAAGGCCGTTGGAACGGGACACGTCCAAACCGCGCCAGCCCGGGGGAGCAACGGCCAAAGACAGCTTTCAACTCCGGAAAGGACAGAAGGCCAACACGTCACACTTTACGGCACTTGCTCGGAGCCCTTGTGTGCTAACACCTGCGGGAATCCGGCATGCGGCCAGCGCGTCGAAATAATCACAAGCGAAGCCTTTCTTTTTCTTTTTCTTTCTTTCGTTTGTCTGTCTCCGCGTGACCTGCGATTGGCTGGCGACCGATTCAGGGTGCACCCCGCCTCCTGCCCGTTGACAGCTGAGATGGAATCCGGCACTCCCCGCGACCGTCGTGAGGATACGCGGCAGCCTTGACTTCACCTCCGTTGGCCACGAGAGGGCGCCACTCGCCTTCCCTTTCCCGGCCGCCTTCCTGTCGCGCTTGAACTCGATGAGGGCACGCCCCCGAGGTCGTCCCCCATTGGCCGCCCGCCCCGGCCGCCCGCTCCTTCCTGATTGGTTGTTTCCGAAAGCACGTGGCAGTAGAAAACTAGCAGAGCTCCGCTCGCTCGGCAGTGACGCCCGACGAGGAGGAAGAAGAAGAAGAAGAAGAAGAAGAAGAAGAAGAAGAAGAAGGAAGAAGAAGAAGAAGAGAAGAAGAAGAAGGAAGAAGAAGAAGAAGAAGGGCAGCCGTAGCCGCCGCCGCCGCCGGCCAGGAATGTTCTAAGAAGAAGCCCCCCCACCCCCTTTTTTTTTTGTTGGACCCCTCCGCTCCCCCATGAGTGCTGCCAGGTGAGAGCTTGATGGTCGCTCAGTGGAGAAGTTGGAAAAAGCCATTTGGCGTCGTCGGCACGTCGCTTCCGTTCCGCTTTGAGGGCGCAAAAAAAAAAACCAAACAACAACAAAGCAAAACACAGCTGGGAGTCTTCAAGTCACTTCAGTTGTTGACTTTGGTACTTTTCATCTTGTTTGAGCAGAAAAAGTAAAAGTAGAAGTGATTTTCTGTGCCGCTCATTGGTGTCCACACCACGGCCTGGGGGGCCATTTGCAGCCCTCTGTCCATTGCTTTGTGGCCGCCGCATTTGCACAAAAAAATGGCCGACAACTTCCGCAGCCGTCCGCGCTTTTGAGATTTACGCACCAAAACCAGGAAAAATGCAAAACTCATTGGAACTCAAGTATTTTCTCTTGGTTGATTGGATTATTTTAGCAGCTGTAAAAGAATTTGGGGTGTCAAAATGTTTCTCCGTGGAAAAATGACCCCTGTGGCGTTGATTCTCGCTCACCCAGATTCTGATCATCTACGTCGAGATCCGGATTGCGGGTCAACCCGAGAGGCGCTTTCTTATTTCTCTTCCGGTTCCGATGTCGGCAACCTCAACGATTTGAGGTCGTTGCGTCGCCTTCGCTTTGAGCTCTCGCGAAAAGGGTGGAGTCCGCTGGCCTGGTTTGAACACGACGCGGCTTTTCAAACGCGATTCTTCTCATGTGGCTTGATGTTGATTTTTGTGTTTTTGTGCCTAACTTTGCCCTTTGCTGTCTCGCAGCCTTCTCAGGTCTTTCAGTCCGGGCCCGGTGGTGCCCATGGACGTGGCCGTGCGCTTCTACATCAGCCACTCTCCTCCGCCTCCTCCCCTCAGGGGCTTCCTGAGCTCCTACGAGGCTCCCGCGCATCGGACCCGGAACCGAGCCCAGAGGGAACGGGCGGCCGCCGCGCTCCGGCCCTGTCTGAGCGGCCAGCACGCCGCGGCGGACGACGAGGGTTGGAGCGGCAAAGGCGAGAAGAAGAAGAAGGTGGTGTTTGCCGACTCCAAGGGAATGTCGCTCACCGCCGTCCACGTCTTCTCCGAGAACGAGGAGGAGCGCGGCGCCGGCGCCGGCGAGGAGCTCCAGTTCGACATGAGCGACCTGGACAACGCCGCCATAGACCTGAAGATCAGCTCGGCCCGCAGCCTGGCCCTGGACTTCGAGCAGCCTTCGGCCGACTACCTGGACTTCCGGAACCGCCTGATCCAGAACTCGGTGTGTTTGGAGAACTGCTCCCTGCAGGAGCGCGCTCTCACCGGAACGGTCAAGGTCCGCAACGTGGGTTTTCAAAAGTCCGTGTCGGTGCGGGCGACCTTCGACTCGTGGGCCAGCTTCGCGGACGTGGCCTGCACCTTCATGAACAACGTGTACGGCAGCCACGACACCGACACCTTCGCTTTTGTTCTGGACCTGCCCGCCGACATCCCGCCGCAAAACCGAGTGGAATTCTGCGTGCGCTTCCAAGTCCAGGACCAAACCTTCTGGGACAACAACGACGGCAAGAACTACGGCGTCAAGCACGTGTGTTGGGCCGGCGCGTCGGCTCCGGGCCCCGTCGAGCGCGTCAAGCCGGGGGCCGTGAAGGTTCTGGAGATGGACCTGGACCAGATGGGGAGCCCTCGCATGTGCAGCGGCTTCTTCCCCGGCTGGCAAAGCTGGAACCGCGTGGATGCCGACGTGCCCTACTGGTGAGCGGGCCGGACCGGACCGGACCGAACCTCGTCGCCGCCGCCGGACGTTTTACCTCCTTCATATTGAAGGGACGCGAGCCAGTGCTGGCCCTGCCGTCCGGATTCTTTTGGACTTTGAAACTTCCGCAGCCGTCCGTGCCTTTGTGATTTGCACAGTGCGAGCCGGGCTGCCGGGCTGCCGATCCGTTTTTATTTCCATTTGGCAGAGGAAGTTGTGTTGTTTGGAATAAAGTTTATATCTGGCCACTCTTCTCTCCATTTCATTATGTGCGCGTTTCCCAAGATTCCCAAGCACGAGCTTACCCATTCGCGGTTCTGAGTTGGAATCCGGGCCTTCCCTTCCCGTGTCGCGTCAATGTCGGTGCGGATGCCCCTCCCGCAATCCCGAACTGCGGCACCTGCCGCCGGCTTACTTCTCGCCCAAAGTTCCCCGGGACGGGCTCCGGCTCACCTGCCGAGCCGAACGGTGAGCGTTGCCATGGAAACACGTCAGCGACCAAACGGTGACGACGGGTCCGTTTTGCCCTCGATCTCAAAAGATGGGCGAACATTGGTGACCCAGGGGAAAAACTCAAACCCCCTCCCCCGTTAAGGGACTGCAGACTGAGGAATCGGACCGGAACCTGGCTCAGTTGTTGAGAACAGAATTCTCCGTAGCAACAAGTCCGGGTGAGGTGGTCCACCTCAGAGCTTGTCCCTGTAAGCCGGTACAGACTCCGAACGGCAACAAACTCAAGATTGGGTCAATTCCAACCTAACCTGAGTTGGAATTGGGGATGCCGCGGGGGTACACTTGTAAGCGTTAAACGTTCGTCTCGTCTTGTTTGTGTCATGCACACGGCTGAAATGATTCACCGTGATGCGGTGGCTCGTGAAAATGCTGCGCGGCAAGTCACTCTGGGAAACCACAGCGGCGAAATTGCGCAAGACGGTTTGTCAGCCAATCGGCATCCGGGCGCTTGAGTGCGACGGGGGACGTTTGAGCGGCCCCCTCCTGAAGGTTCTTCTTATCTTCTGCGCCGGGGGGCCTCGTCTCGCTCATCGGCGAGTCCTGTTCCCTGGCATTGACCTCTGAACTCTCACCACGCCGGAGCGGCCGATCACGTCGCCGCTGCGTGTTCACCGACCTTTGACCTCTGACAGCGCCTTGGGCAGGCTGTGCTAATGTTAGCACAGTAACAATGTTAGCACTGCACTCATGTTTACCCACTTTTTTGTTGTTGTTGTTGTTGTATTATTTAGTACAAAGCGGCACGGTGGTGCAGCCGGGAATGCGTTGGCCTCACAGTACTGACGACCGGGGTTCAAATCCCGGCCCCGGTCTGTGTGGAATTTGCATCGCGTCTTTGTGGCTTTTCTCCGGGCGGGCACTCCGGTTTCTTCCCACATCCCAAAAATGTGCAGAACGGTGACATCCGACACCCCGAGAGCCAACTTCTGTCGCCGGGGATCGGACCGCGACCCGCCGGAGTCCAGGGTGTACCCCGCCTCTCTTATCATTATTTGCATTCTTTGGATAATGATCACAACCGTTACAAAACGTTTGCGCAACATTCATTTTGGTTTTGTATTTTTTTTTTTGCTTATGTAAGCGCAGTGTTTGTGTGTTGAACAATGCCCACTTGGCACTCAGGTGAGGCCACGCCCACGCCCACGCCCCGCCGAGAGAAGGCGAACGCGTGAATTCACGTTTCGTAAGCCTTCGGCACGCTCGCCCAAACGCGTATTCGGATGCAGTCTGGCCGGACTTGAGCCGCGAGCGTGCAAACCTTTTCGTCGTCGTGAGCGTCGACGGCAGCGTGAAGGACAAAAGGATCACCGAGCTGCACGACAAACACATTTCCCTATGAATATTTCATATTCCAAATGGATCAGTCAGGCCCAGGCAGACCCACATTTGGGCGTCGGCTGCGGCTGCGGGGTTGGCATCCGATCGTTTGGATCGCTTTTGGCAGCCAGTGGCACGCAAGCGACGACGAGGCCTCACGCTCGCTGCACATTGCCTGCATCGATTGGAACGTTTATTGATTTTTTTTTTCCGCAGGTCTCTTGACTGCACAGCCTCCGGCGTGCGTCTGTGGGTGGGTGTTTTTTTTTTTTTTTTTTTTTTAATATTTCCAGGTTGCCACGTTTGCGAAATCTGCCCGTGGCCTTCGCCGCCGCTGCCCCGCGTAACGCAAACAATTATTATGAGGGCAATCGGACCGGTTCCTAAACATCGTTTCAAATTTGCCTTCAAATGACGTCAGTCCGAGCAAAAATTGGCTCGTAGATCACATGTCATCATCAGCAACTCGGCCGAGTATGTTTTATGGAAATGTAACGTTTGTGTCGCGCTTTTCCGCACGATGTATATTTCCAGTACGTTGTGCTGAGTTAGCGGTGATCTCGGCCCCTTCTAAAGTATGATTGTGAACATCACGGCTGGAGCGAAGGCAACAGGAAGCGATTGGCCAAGTCGTCGTCGACGTTCTCGCCGCGGGAAATGACTCAAGCGACTCAAAGGCGGCGAAACGGCTTCTTCTCGTCTTTGAGACGCGCGCTAATCTCGTCCCTCGCCCGCTTCGGGCGACTTGTGGAATAGGAATCCAAACGCTCGCCGCATTCCTGAGCCCTGAGACGGGTTTTTTTTTCCCTGCGGAAATCAGATGACTGGAATTTGTCACGGTGAACCAAGATCTCGGGCCGGCGCTGTCGAGGCAACCAAACAGACGAAAGGGGCCACGTGTGGACAAAGCGGATACAAAAGTGGCTCCGATGCGAGCAGCCGTGGGACACTCGGATCAAAATCCGGGGCCTTTCACTTGTGACCTTTGGCTTGACGACACGAGGCCCGATTAAGCCCATTTCCCATCCGAAGCCGACAAAAAAAAAAAAAAAAAAAACAGGTTTTCGTTAGCAGTCCCGAAAAGGGACAAGAGAGCCAAACGGCCAACGTTGAAACTGTCACAGGGTGCAAGGAAACTCGGACCTGATTTGGGACGCTGAGCTTCGTTTGGAATGCAACTAAGACGCGTTTTTCCCGTCCTCGGAGACCGGACGGCTCTCCGCGCGCACTTGAAACTTCTTTCACCGGTTCGGAAACGGGCTCACGGTCTTGGGCCCTTGTGGAGTTGGGGTCAGGGGTCAAGTTCCAATCTCGTGATGTCGCGGGATCGTTTTGTGAAGTTGTTTTTGGTCATGACGCCGTTTGTGAAATTGTCACCACGTGTCAAATTGTGTCGGCTGGAATTGAAATTGCCTCAATTGCGTCGTCTGATTTCGGAAGTCGCGTCGCGTTGTGCGCTTTTTCAACTGAGCTGCGATGGCCCAAAAGTGTCAAAGTTGTGCTCGGATGTCTTCAACTTTGCGTGCGAATTTGTTGTTTGTCCATTCGTGATCAATTATTGTGTCGTTTCGACGGACACACGGGCAAAGTGTGAAAAGTGAGGAAAAGGGGGTGGAGCTTCAGAGGAAGCAGCGAGGCCCAATGAGAAGGGCTGAGGGGCCATTGAGGACATTCCACAACGGGATCCGGTCGGAAAAGTTTGTTTCCAAACAAGACGAGGACTTTGAATGGAGCCCCTCGGCCGAGGGAGGAAAAGCAGGCGGGGGCGGGGTGGGGCGGCTGGGGGGGCCTTACGTAGGGGAAGTAAAAGTGTCAACACAGTCTACCAATAAGCACTCAATACCTTAGCCCCCACCCCACCCCCGGACCCCCAATTCCCAACAGAAAACAGATCAATGAAGGGGGGGGGGGGGGGAAAGAGGTCAGTTCAAGGTTGTCACCCGAGCACCTGGCAGCGTTTGCGTGTGCGCGCGCCGGAGGTGCGGCACATCTTATCAAATGAGATAAAAGAGCGCGAGTTGGTCAATGACTGAACTGCCTGTGACCTACTTACTGGACATACCTCATTTGCGCCAATACTTCCATCGCGAAATACTTTGGGAATAAAACTTGTATTTAAGGAGGGATTCGTCACGGTCGGTCAACGCTAGCGAAGGCCACGAAGGCGAGGAACGGTCGCCGAGGACCCGAGTCCAGGGGAGCAAGGCACGAGTCCAGGAATCTCAAGAAAAGGATAGTCCATTTCAAAACGCCACAGTTCAACAAGCAATCATCAAAGTGGCCCACAAAGGCTGAAATCAATCAAAACTGGAAACGAGACAAGACGAGACGACCGCGACGTGGACACGGACAAGCTCGACGTCAACAGCCGTCCAAGCGACAAGGACGCACCAAAGATGGACCAGACGACAAGGAACTAAGCCTAACCGGGTGCGAGGGAGCTGATTGGTCGGCACGGGGGAAGGAGGGGAAACGCCAACAGGTGGGACAACGAGGGGAAATAGACATCCGGAGGGAAGCTCGTACACCTGAGAACACCGTCCCAACTGTGAAGCGTGGCGGTGGCGGGACGATGCCGTGGGTCGGTTTTGCTGCAGCAGGAACTGGAGGAGCTCATTACAAAGTAGACGCCAGCACGGAGGGAAAAGAAAAACATGACATTCAGCCAGGAAACCCTAAAACCCGGGCTCAAAAGAGAATCACCCGAAGGGTGCTGACAAAATGCTTCAAAAGCGGCTTGAGGACAACAAAGTCAAAGTCCCGGCGGGACGGGGGCCCGATCGAAATCCCGCCCAACACTCGCGGGCAGATCTGAAAAGGCTGACTTGGTTCCAGGAGGGACGGGCCCCGCGGGATCCCAGCGGAAGGTGTCCCAAAACCACTTCAAAAGGAAACCCAGGTCAACTTCAAACTGTCTCTCCCCGTCGTTATTGTGGCATTTAACAAAATGAAATCATTTCGCTGATCCCGACCGAGCTGAAACAGGACAGATGAAAGAGAAATTGGGTGATTTTGCACACCGGATGGCGACTTCTGTCCGGCGCTGGCTGCGCTTCAAATTCCCGCCTTTGCATCTTTGAATCGGTCACAAGAATCCATCCGTGTGTCGGCTTTTTGGAGCTTGTTGACTGGCACGTGGACTTGATGATTGTTATCGATTGTGATTCGTTCTGTAGAAAAGTTTTGCGTCGGTTTCGGTGAAGACTTTTAATGTTCAAAATGTCTAACCCTACGACGGACAACAAAGACACCGCACAGAACGACAAAGAAAGAAACGTTGGAGTTCCGGGCTTTTAATCACCTAGCCACCCGATTCTACTTGTCGGATTCTAGTAAGCAGCTTCTTCTAGCCGTCAGGTTCTCGTCACTGGCTTCGAGTTAGCAGGTACTAGTCGTGCGGTTCACATCTGCGGCTTTTTGTTTGACAGGCTCTCCTTTGTGGGTTCCAGTCATGGGCTTCTGGTGGCCAATTACGAGTTGTCAGTTCGGGGAATGTGATGCCGCTGTCTGGTTGTTAGCGTCTAGTCACCAGACACGAGTTGTACGCTTCGAGTCAGCACTTTCTAGTTGCCAGATTCTACCTGTTGGGTTCCAGTAATCTGCTTCCAGTTGTCAAGTTCTGGCCATCGTGTTGCCGTCGTCGTCTCGTCACCAGGTACTGGTTATGAGGCGTCGCTTCAAGTCATCAGTTTTGAGTTATCACATTCGAGTCTCCAGGTTTTCGGTTTGGTTCGACTCTTGTGTTTTGCGCGGTCATGTTGGAGTGAAATACAAAGAAGCTTGTTGTTAGCAGGGGCACTGGCAAGGGTGGGGGTTGAGGTTCTGACCCACATTAGCCAACTTGGCTCCCGGCCAAGCGCCGACTTGGGAAGCTGCAAACGTTACCTTGGAAAGCAGGCTAGCCAAACATTGCAGGCGCAGCAACAACAACTAGCGCTCAAGTCAGTGCTGCCGCTGTCAGTCAGAAGGCTTCTGCTGAAGCGGTTTTGTCTGAGTTCGAGTCCTGTTGTAAGTCCTCAGTTTGAAGTTGTCAGGTAGCGCTTGTCACATTCTTGTTGGGGGGCTCGAGATGTCTGGTTCTAGCGGTCATGTTGCAGTCACAGGATTTTGACAAGTTTTCAGCTTTGAGTCAGTTTCAAGTCGACAGATCACGCTTGTCGTCGCCGCGTTGCAGTTGCCTGTTCTAGTGGTCAGGTTGCAGTCTTCAGCTCGAGTCGCCGGGTTCCGGTCGTCGTTGCTTCAGTGACACTTGCTGCTCTGTCGACCGCTAAGCCAACGCTAAAGCTAACGTCGTCGCTGTTCATCTAACAGCTGTCAATCAAAAGGCTCCGTCAAACATCAAACACATTTAGACTCGCAACATGTCCCACAATAGCTGCTGACTTCTTTAGCATCTAGCGTAGCTCTATTAACAGCTAACTTGACATCCCCCCCACCCGAGGGGGGGAGGGGGGAGGGGGGGGACGACACGCTCGCTACGCTAACTCGTTCAGGTGCTTCAACGCGTTAAATAATAAAAGCAAAATACAAATTCTCTCTTAAATAAAAAGTGCACTAAGGGGCGCTAACGTCACAAGCGGAGGCCCGGGCGGGCGTCGGCGGGGTCACTCGAGGCCGAAGCCTTCTGCGTTGGAGATGGCGATGGTGAGTTTGTGTTTCAGCTCCTTCCGGCTGCGATACGGCGGCAAGCAGATCTGGTTGAAACACGTGTGCGACACGGGAAGCCTGCGGACCAAAAGACGCAGCGCTTTGCAAAAGCCACTTCATTCCGCTAAAGGTTCCAAGAGGAATAAACTTGCCAAACTTCGGCAATGGGGTGACCGAGAGCGTCACGGGTGAACGGCTGCTAGCCAATGGGATGCCAGGAAGATGCTAGGGCGACAGCCAACGGGAGGGCAGCGCCACTTTCAAAGCCAGATCCAGGATCTTTACGTTTTCTGGAATTTGGGGGCCTTTCCTAGGTAACCGGGCACACTATCTTTGCGCTGCTATTTTCCTGATTTTTGGTGGGGATTGCGCCAAATCGCTTGCCGTCGACATCGGTCGTTATTTGCTCCGACGAGAAAAATTTGCTAGCTGTGCGGAAGCCTTTCAAGTTGGGATTGGATCGCAAACCGAATTTCCTTTCGTGCAGTCCTTTTTTTTGTCTCCCACATATTTCTTTTGGGTTCCGAAGATTGACGACGACGACGACGACGAAGACCGACACATCTCAGTGTTGAACTTTTTCCTTTTTGGGGTGGGGGGTGGGGCCCTTTTCCAAATATCGCTCAAGTTTTTGGTCTTTTTTTTTTTTAACCAACGGAAAGAGCCCAGTGACATTGTTGCAATACACCAGAGGGATCTGTGCCATTTTGCATTCCCACAATAGCAGAATAACTGCTGCGATTTCCTTCGTCCAAATGAATTCGTAGCAACGTGTGCAAACTATTGCACCTCTTTGCTGTTACTACTTGTCGTCGCGACCACTGACGCACTAGTATCTGCGGCTTGACGGGCAACGTGTGCAAATTGCCCGGATCGCACCTATTTCAAGAGGTTTGTTTGTACTTAAAAGGGCGGATTGGCTTTCTGATCAGAATCGACAACAGAACTTTAAGCGTGGCTCCAAAGATGCAGATGTAAATAGCGCGGGTGTATCTTTTGACGAATCTGTGAATTTGCTCGTGCGCCTGGAGGCGGTCGGGCCGTACCAGTCGGTGGGTGCGTCGATCTTGGAAATTTTGAAGTTGAGGTCGGCCATCCCTCCCACGGGAACGCGGTCGCTTCCCGTGGCGAAGTGAAGAAGCTTCTTCTGAAGGTCCGGCGGGAACGAACGCACCACCTCCCAGAAACTCCTGCGGGGAGGCGCAGGCACAACGCTGGGAAAACCTTTGCACCAGCGTCTTGGCGAGGGAGCGAAAACCCGCAGCGACTCGTTTTGGCTTTGCGACCAACTCGGGCGTGTCGGCGTTCGCTCGCCGGCACGTTAGCGGGCTACAAACAGATCAATGCCGACTTGACTTTGGAAGCGAAACGTCAACATTGTTTGGACTTGATGTCGGCGACCGCGCTCGCTTTCTTTGTTTCCCGTTGTTGACGCGTTATTACGCTTGCTGGCGCTCACTTGTTCTGACACGAAACCAAAAAGAAATGACGAGTCGCCAGAAAAATAAACGGCAACTTGGCGTTAGCCCGGACCGGAGGAGTCGCGACCTAACTTGGGGGTGTCACCGTGGAACATTTCCACATGCAATTCTTGGGTCCATCGTTCCAGCGATTTTCTTTTCTCTGAGACAAAATGATTCTTTTCCAACTTTTTTTTTTTTCCCCCCCACCAGACCATTTGGACAAGTTGTGGGGGGGGGGGGGGGGTGTCTCAATTCGCAAAAGGGTTGACGCGTAAGCATTTTCTTGTTCAAAACGTCCGCGCGGCCCGGAGGAACGTCCGTTTGTCTGTCACCTGATGGTGGCGTCGCCCTTGGTGTAGCCTTCGTAGCGCGCCGCCTTCTGCAGAGCGCTCATGTCCAGCTGTGGACTGCCGCACACCAACATCTCCACTTCCTCCGGACGCAGCAGCTGCCACGAGAACGGAGGGGAAGCGCGTCACCATCGGCCGCGGGGGACGTCGGGGTGTCGTTAGCTCGGCATTTTTGGGGGTCGCGCGCGTGCGTGCGTGCCGACGTGCTCGAGAAAATTGCTCACGCAGGCTAAGGAGCCATCAGCGACGCACTGATGTTGGTGAAAGAGAAAACAGGAAGTTGGGATGTTGAAAATGTCCAAACTTCCTGTTGAAGAAGGACCAAAACCACACGCGGCGGCGGCATGAACTTTGACCTCTTTGTCGGAGACCTGAAATCAAAAGGCCCAATCGCAACGCGCAGGAAGTCGCGCAAGAGCCTTCGCGCGACGTCGTCGCGTCGGGGTTCGAACGACGCCGTGCGACGCGTGCGAGTCCCGTCACAGGAAGCAATTTGTGTTGTAACAATGCAAACAAACAGCTGTGCAATCTATTTGGTTCTACGTGTAACCTGAAAGTACATAACGGATGGGTGTGTAACGTGTGCCACATGTGTGTCGTGGGGGGGGCGGCGACATAGCGCAGCGGTGTCAAACCTGGGGCCAGAGGATATTTTTGGGGCCCTCCCACTTCAATGTTGGCACAGCCTTTGAGGTTTTTTTTTTTTTTTTTTTTTAATACGAGTGGCACTTTCACAGTTTTTGTGTGCAGGGCTGACAAAGCTACCAATCACGGTGAGGGGGGGGGGGGGGAGCATTTTCCAATGAGCGTCATTTACGGCAGGCAGCGCGGCCGTGGGGTGTTTGTAGTTTTGCACACGACTCCTTTACACCTGCGTCCTTTTTGTCTTATTTTGTGGTTTTGTTTAAGACCTTGGCGAAGATTGGATTTTTTTCAAATTTCTAATTGAAATTGCGTGCATGCAAGTGCGCCGAGCTAAACTGAGTTTGAAGGAAGCTTGTACAATGTCCATGTACGATGAGCGCGTGTGGCACGTCTGTAACGTGTACCGTGTACCGTGTGTGTGTCACATGTGTCACAAAAGTCACCATGAGGGCGTCGGAGGTGCAGACGCTGTGGAATCCGTGGTAGAATGCGGCAAACTGCTTGTGGATGGATTTGTTCAGCAGGAAGTCCACGTACAGCTGCACGTACTCTGGCGGGGGGGGGGGGGGCAACGTCAACAACAACAACACACACGTTGGAGTCATCTGAAACAATACCGAACACGGCATGAAACGCGTCCAACGCGCTGCCAAACGAGGAGAAGAAAAAAAAAAAAACCCACGTCAAACCCAGCTGGAAACACTCGAGTCCAAAAACGTCACCACAAAGACGGCAAATGAAGCGTGAAAGTGAAACACGCAGAAAAGCAAAACACCATCAAAAGAAGGCGAAACCGTCAAGATGAAGGTGAAGGTCTGCGGCAGGAAGAGGGAAAGTCCAGCACTTCCTGCTCGGCAGTGCCAGAGAAAGAACTTACTGGAAACACACACGTATGTGCCCGCTCTGCCACTTGTGCCACCTCGTGGAGGGCCACTCAAATGTTGTGCGTCACGGGCATACGCCAAGAAAGTCAAACGGCGTAAACACCTTTCCTGTTTTGCTTGGTGACGGGAATCTTGTCTCCTCCGGGCCTCAAGTTGTACGACTTGGCCACGCCCATTTCCTCCCGCCACACCTGCGCCGCACAAAGTCGCCGTGTTAGCGTCTTGCCTAACATGCGTTTGACTTGTTGAGTTGCATCCAAACTAGCATGCGTCAACATGTTTGTTAGCATTTTCATTTCCCTTTTTGTTAGCGTATTTGTTAGCTTGCTCGCATATTAGATGGAATGTTTGTTAGCGTGTCGATTTGCCTTTTCTTGCATCTTTTTAGCATGATAGAATGTTTGTGAATATGTGTGGACATATTTTGCAGCGTACCTTTTAGTATTTACATTTACATGTTACTAGCATATGTAATACATTTTTGTAAGCATGTGTCAACAGTTTTTTTTGGCGTGATTACTGACACGTTTATTAACATCTTCATGAGCATGTTTTAGTTAAGGGTGTGTACTTCCATTCCCAAATTTTGAAGCTCGGTGCCACGACGCGGAAAGTCTTCGCAGCCTTTTTTTGTACAGAACGGGCAGCAGGCCGCACGGTGACCTTGGCCCCCGCCCCCAAACCGGCTTTGGCATGCTTGCCTCCGCTTCGGTCCGACTTACTTTTAGAAGCCAGCTGCCGCTTTCATTTCACTTGGAGAGCCGACGCGTGCGCACGCGACACATGAAGGCTTTCTTTCGTGTGCCCACCCCCCCACCATAGAGAATCTGGTGGCAAAAATCTCGTCGTCGTCGTCGTCGTGCGACTTTACAACTTGACTCTGAAGACTCGACGCGCTGCGTAGCATTCGAGGGGCAACAATCGTCGATTGATCCACATTCAATCAATCAATCAATCGATAACTCAACACTGAATCAAATGAACTGACGGCGGTTTTGATGATTGATGAATGGCAAATGGTACAAATACAAATCTTCGTCATTTCAGGCTCGCAACATGAGGGGAGATTTGCAAATGCCGACTTTATTTTGTAAGGACTTTGCAACAATTTTGATGATTTCGCATTGATTCCGAATCAATCAGAGGAAGTGACTTTTTAAGATCCTCTCTCAAAGTGGACGACTGCTTAGAACGTTTGCCTCCCGGTTCTGAGGACCGGGGTTCAAACGTGACCGCCGGATTGGCGGTAGGCGAGATCGGGAGCGCGAGTGCGCGTGCGCCCCGCCGACGGCCGGCAACCGCTTGGGGGCGTCACCCCGCCTCCTGCCAAAAGTGCGGACGAGAAGCCGTTTTTGCGGCAGCCTCCCGGTCGCCTGGCAAGATTTCATTTGCTTTGCGTTTGAAACAAATTGCGTGGCGGTGAAAAGGTCTGCGCGTGGTGTGCTTGGCGACAACCTGGAACGTGAGGCACAGGTCTTCCTCCACGTCCCCGTCAAAGGTCAGCAGCTCGTCCAGACCGTGGGCCAGCTCCTGTCCGCGCGCGCACACACGACAAATGGTGGATTTGGACCCTTGCGCCATGGCAACAAACTGCTCTTACATAAGTACTGACACACTTTTAGCACGTAAAGCAGTTTGCAGTGTGCGTGTGTCTTTCTGTGTGACCTTTTGGAAGGACTGCCTTGTTCTCCTCCTTTCCCGTCTGCTAACTTTTAACCAACGAGTGGGGTGAAAAGTTGGGCTTTGTCTCCCTCTGGCGGCAACGACGACGCGTTACTGGCACCAGACGCCCCGCCCTTAATACGATCGGCTCGGCGCCTGCACCGCGGGTTCAGGTGAACTTTAACCCATCCAAAACCGCCTTAAGTCCCGAATCTTGGCCCAAACCGTCGTGACGTTCCTCCGGCCGGGCCTTTCGGGCAAACGTGACAAATCTGCGACGTCGTCCGGTCCCGGCCGCATAGTGGCGGGAGCCGATCACGTCGCAGCAGAGGCGTGTCGAGCCGAGCTTGAGCGGAGAACTGCTAATGAGGTGCCGGGGACAGACACCGTTTTCTCCAGTGTCAGTGATTTTTCGAAACGCTGTTAGCAAGTTCCAGCGCTGCCAAAAACCTTTTTTTTTTTTTTTTTGGTTTTCAAAATAGGTCGCTTGCTGTAATATTTGTCGTTTCTTTCTCCAGAGCGATACAGAATAAATACTTGTCTTGTTATATCGTCTGTCTACATGTGTTGCTCCTCATTTATCCGTCGCTTCTAAAACCCCAACTCTCGATGCTGTTAGCATACCTATGGCGTTTTCCCTTCGAGCCTAGCATTCTTAAGGCAACTTTGTTTGATGCGGACTCGACCCGCAATGTCCCAAAACAGCCTGCGGAGCGTTGACCCTTTTCAAACTGGTTAAAATCGGTTTTTCTTTTTTTTTTTTGGTTCCATATTTACACATTATGACATAAGGCAAAGATGATGTCATCCAAACAAACATTCAAAAACAGAGTGACAAATATACAAGAATCAACTATTGCAAAACTTCAAATCTTCTGCCTGGAATTGTTTTGATTAACCAGCTCCTTAACCGAAATTTTACTCGATTGGAATTTGGCAAAAAAAAAAAAAAAAACGGAGAAATATAGAAGAGGTCATTGGCGGAGGCCCGATAAAGAGGAGCTTCATTTCGACAAAAGCAGCGCTCTGGTGACATCTGCTAGCAAATCACCAAAGTAGCAGACATCTGAGAGCTTCCATCTTTCCAAAACAACCAATCAGAGGCGAGGGCGGGCCGACAAGGCGTCAGCGAAGCGAGGTGGCAATTTTTTTGCAAAAAAAAAAAAAAAATCTCGCAAGCAACCGGCCAACGTCAACAACGTACCGGCGAGATCTGCCGCAGGTCGTCCAAGGTGGCGGTCGCCACGCCCACGGGGGCGTTCCGGTCACACGGCGCGGTGGGCGGAGTCAGCAGCTTCCTGTCACCGGAGAGCCGACAGCTTACGTCGAGGTGACGCCGGGCGCCGTACGCCGTACTTGCTTACCTGTAGCAGTAGAGCGGGAAGTGGATGTCCAGGGTGATGCTGTTGTAAACCGCCAAGCCCATCAGCTGAGTGGGCGCGCGTTAAGGAGGACGCCGCCGCCTTCTTCGGAGCCCCTCCCACTTTTGGGGACACGCGGCCACGGCGACCGGACCGACGTCAAGAAGCTCGGCGCAGGTGGGACGCGCGCGTCCGCAATTCCGTCGTTCCCACCAGTGGCAGATTTCCGCAGCGAGCGGATGGGCAACGGTCGGCGTGACGACGACGCACGCACGCAGAGCCCAGAAGATGAAGATGACGGCGAAAAGGATACGGTCCCGATGAGCTGGAATTCAGAATAGTTGTTGTCGCACTTCCAGCTGCTGAACCAGTGACAGCGAGACTCCGTCATGTACGTGAACATCCCTGACGACGGGAAACAACAACAACAAAGGAGAGAAAAATGGATTGGAAACCAAAAAAAAAAAAAACCCACACAAGAACCTCATCTGAATTTTGGATGCCACCATGAAATTGAGCTTCATTGTGGCTAAATTTCATCAGGATGTCAAATGCAGAGGAAAAGGTTGGGATTAGTCAGCCAGCCAGCCAGCCAGCCACCAGGGGGCGAAGGCGCGCCCAAAGGCCCTCAAACGGCCAAAACTAGATCGAGCTCGGATTTTCAAGTCGCGCGTGTCGCGCTAAGAAAATATTGATCGGCGTGGAGCCTGCAACGAACGACCAAAAGTAAACAGGGAGGGAAAGCGCTTGCTAAAGTGCCATCGTTGCAACTTTTGGTTGCGTGATTTCAATGCCATCATCTCGCGGCCCTTCCGAGACCCCGAAAGGAAAAATCATACAAGAGAGCCCAAAAGAAAAGAATCCCAAAGAAAGGAAAACGCCGCAGACGCTCACCGTAGTCGGCGTGGAAGATCCGACGCACGAGCAGCAGGAACCACTCCTTGGTCAGGCCGCCCATGTCGAGCCCCGCCTCCCCGACGAAGGTCACGCGTAACTTCTTCTTCAGGTCGCAGCGCTTCCTGCTCAACTGAACGCCAACCAAAAGCGACAGTTTGGGGCGCGCCGAAGGGCCGCAAAGATTCCGTTCAGCCGCCGTTCTCCAAATGTCGCCCGATCGCACAAAAAACCGAGACCGGCGTCGCCGGGAGCCATTTACGATGCCGCCGTTGTGGCGTACGCTAAAAGGGGCGAGGCCGCGGACACACGTCAGGACGATTGGCCCGTTTTTGTGGCCGCCCGTCCAGTGGCGTCGAACGTCTTCTTGTGAGGTCGCCTGATGACGTGACGCGTCGCTCTGACGTTTCCATTTGAGATCTGCCAATATTTACAAGCACAAGACGGAGACCAGAGCCCAAAGATGGCCGCGTATGTACGTTTTGTGCCGGGGCGGCCATTTTACACGGCTCCGGCGACGTCGGGGGAAAAGATCGACCCCCCCCGGAGTTTTTTTTTTTTTTTTTTTTTTTTTTTGCAAAATCATCCGCGAGACTTGGACATCGTCGGTGCAACGCAAACTTTTTCTCGGACACGAGACTAAAACTGTTGCAGGCCCGTTCGGGGTCAGCAGCAGGTCAAAACTTTTGAGGGCGGAAAAACGTCGGCGAGCCGGAAGACTTTTGACTGCAAATACGGGCCTGACCCGTTCCAGAACCTTCAGAATCACACCACGTACCGGAGGCGCCATCTTGAATTTGGGACCGTTCCACTCGACCGAAACAACATTTCATCAGAAGCTGATGGATGGACTTTCTTCTCTTTCCGTTTCCGTTAAGGTTCTCTTAGCTTTTGGGCGATGGACGCTCATACGTCAAATAGTCAAATGGCGCTTTCACGGATTTAAAAACCAAAAACGCCTGACCTCATCCAGCGAGTCCGCCAGGAGGTGCGCCCGTCGGACTTTGATGTTGAGGAAGACGAGGTTCATGTCCACGCGCTGACGTCGAGACACTTTGCTCACCAGGCTTTGCTGTCGCACGGCAACACGGCCAAAAGCGGTCAAGCGGCGGCCGAGGGGAAAGGCGGGGGGGGGGGGGGGGGGGGGGGGTGTCGCTCACCCGGGCCCGGATCATCATCTGCTGCTCGCAGTCCTTCTGGATGATGGCCTTCTTCACCACCGTGGGCACGATGAAGGGAAACTGGCAGAAGGAGAACCTGGCGGAGACGCAACACGGCCCGCTTGAGAAGACGAGCCGACACCTTCTCGTACTGGCATGAAGCCGCTGAGCCTCGAGCGATGAAAAGGTAGGAAGTACCCGACGCGATCGTGTTCTGCCACGATAGACCAACCCCGACCAGAGACCAACCCTCTTCTTCTACCTTCTGCTCTCTGAACTCCGCCATCTTTTCTCGCCGTGGCAGCGACACGTCCGCGAAGCGCTTCGACCGGTCCGACTTCCGACGTCTCGGCATTTCTTTCCATTGTAATCGACGTGACAGTTCACCGCCCGCCCAATCTTCTTCTTCGGCTCAAAAGCTACGCTGGCGTCAAACTCGGAGTAGCGCGACGGCGCCACCATCTGATGTGTGCAAACGACTTCACAGACAAGACGATCGAGAAACTCTTCATTGGCAAACATTGACGCGGGTGGCAGGACGTGTTTGGGGTCCAGGTCCAGGTGACCCATATTGTTCATTCTGAAATGGACAGCATTCGATACGCGGGGACGTCAGAACAGCCACGGGAAAAGAATTTTGGCCGCAAGAAATGCGTAGAATTGGCTATTGCCATATCTGTCGAGCTGCGACTTCCTGTTACGTCAAAGCGTCACATCCTCTCCGCGGCACCCGAGCGGGCAAACTCGGCTTGATTTCAGAAATTGGAATCCGAATCAGCTGCATTGGCCCAGCGTGTAACACACAAGGAATGTCGGTGCCGCCCCAGCGCGACAATCCAATCCAAACGACAGGCCAGATCGTTAACTGCTACTGAAATCCAAGCGTTTGCTGCCATTGACGGACATGTTCGTCAAATGCGTTCATCGACGAGTAGGCGTGGAAAAGGAGCTCGTCCAGCTTGTCTGTGAAATTCACGCTTCGACATCAATGTAATGGTGGAGACAAGCCAGTAGATGGCGGCGTTGCACAACAGCTTTTCAGTCCGAGAGGAGAGTCTCTCCTTGTCGGGTCGATTATTACGAGCGAGCGAAAGAAATGCTAGCATGTAGGTTGAACAACTTCAGCTATTTTTCAACCCTACGGACTACGTATATGTACGATATAAAAAGACTACACGTCGCAGTAGGTCGTGGAACGGGTGCGTTGCAACCGTGCTACGAGTTCAGTTCGAGACTGAAGACAAAACGGAGGAAAAGACGGAACGCCGTCCGCCCCATTCGACAAAGAACTCACGGCAAAGTCGGAAACATTCGGAAGGGTCGCCGGGAATCTTCTGACCTGCTGGAGTTTCCGTAGCTCTGCCAGGTCCGGTACTCCTCCATGAAGTCGATGTGCTCCAGCGCCACGTTGTAGAAGTCGGTGAACGGCATGATGGGAGGAGACGACACGGTGTTGGCCGCGTCTGGGCGCGACATCAAAAAATGCTCTGCTTGAAAACAGCTAGCCCAGCTTAGCATGCTATGTCAGTGAAAGTGGCGGGTGGAGCGTTAGCATCTGGCTAGTTTAGATTAGCGACTTCAGCTCGTCGCTGGCTGTCAGCTAAAAGGGTTGGTAGCCTAGCCTAGCCTAGCCTAGCCTAATCTTCGAGGTTAGTCGGTAAAACGTGCAAAATGGAGACAAAATTCTTTGCTAGCGTATTATTTCGTTTGTTCTTCTCTGCTTCATGAATCGTGAATTTGTCTTCATTGCAATAAAACTCACTGAAGAGGGCGAGCACTTTGGCGGCCGACGGGATCCACCAGGCGCACTTGGAGGCCGGAGGAAGCTCGTCGGGCTCGGACGGGAAAAGTCGGGCCGAGATGAACCGCAGGAGGCGCTCCACCGGCTGACGGAAGCGGCGGGACGGCAACCTGGCGCCGGCGCAGGACCTCGTCAGCCCGGTTCCTCGGCGGCCGGCGGCCGGCGGGCGCTTACTTTTTCAGCCAGTGCACCAGGAAGTGATGATCGGCCTCAGAGAGGGCGGCCATTTGCCTCAACAGGTGAGCGTAGATCACGTACGTGCCGGTGCTGGAATACTGAGGGTTCTGGAGAGGCGCGCGCATCAATCAAGTCAAAGGCCGACTGTCGTCCGGCGCCGTCCGCGACGGTGACGGACGCTCACCTGGACCAGGATGAAGTAAGCGCGCAGGTCGTCTTTAGTCCGAGGCCTGAGCACACGCGGACGTTTTGCGTCGTGAGGAAACGACAGACAGACAATTGCCAAAAAGAATTTCGAGGCGTAACGGACACTCCGGGCCACTAGTTGGCGACGTCTCGATGTGAAGACAAAGTAAGTAAGTTGCTCTTAGTCCCGGAAGTCACAACACAAACGCCGACAACAACATTTGACGACAAAAAGACGCACACTCGTCAGCGGCGGCTCACGTCGCGATGCTGTTTCTCCGAATATTTGCACGTTAGCTTGTCCTCCAAAAGAGTTTGGAGGACGTGCGTCCCGAGGCGGAAAAACGCCGGCTCACCCTTTCCACTCCCGCAGAAGACTGTTGATGATTCCCTTCAGCACCGACTTCTGGATGTCGGCAGGCTGCGTTCGCACACGACAACAACACACCAATCAGAGGAGATTTGCGCAAAATGACCAGAAAGTGGCGGGAAGACGCGCGCCACCGCTGACCGTCTGGAGCAGCGCGTCGTACACGGCGTCCACCAACTCGCCGTCGACTCCCGAGTCCTCGATGGTGTCGAAGGGGGCGTTGGCCTCCCGCTGCGGTGAACGGGGGGGGGTGAGGAAACAGGAAGTGCTTCTGGTGATCGTCGAGGGGGCGGGCCTTACCTTGAAGGCGGCGTTGAGCTCGATGAAAGAGTCAAAGGTCGTCAGGTAGAAGTCTCGAACCTCACGCCAGTCGCCGGACAGGTCGGCGCGTTCGGCCTCCTCGCTGACCACACGCGCACACACACACACACACGCGCGCTATTGTGCATTTCCCAAGGTCAACACGCAAAAGAAAAGCGGCGACCGATCAAAACGCGGCTGGGACGGACGACGCGGTCTGCCACCGAACGTGTGCGCGTGCGCGGCGACTCACAGGAAGTCTTTGGCGGTTTTGGTGCGCAGCGGGACGACGGGCTCCCTCGGGAACGGCGCTTTGACCTCCGGGGGCAGCGTGTCGACGGAGGCTCGCCGCTCGGGACGCGTCGGGCCGCCGTTGATCGGGGGCAGGTCACGCACTGGCGCACAAGCACAAGCGCGCGGGTCACGGGGAGCTCGAATGGATCCGTCGCACCTTGGCCCGATCGACGCCATCAAACTCGTTGGACTCGCGCCCGCGAGCCGCTTCATCGAGAGCGTGTTTGCCGGTTGCCGTGGTAACGTGGCTGCAGGCACATTACGGGTTCTGGAAAGGAAGACCGACGAGCTGGACCGGACCCCACGGACCCGGCCGTAGGGGCGCACTTCCCGTAGGGGAGGTCAACCCAGCTTTGGAGGAAAGGTCAGATTTTCACAGTAAAAGCACTTCCTGTGCAGAGGGCCGCGCTTTTTCCTGCCTTACGTTCGATGATGTCACCTGACGGCCGCAGTCGTCACCGTGACTACCGTGAATCGACCCCCCCCCCCTTCCCCATTCGTTCATCCGTCACCGTCTCCTTTGGCGCCCGTCTTTCATCTTTCCCGTTTTGGCAGCCGGGCCGAACTCCTCGGGCGTCCGTCGCCGTGGCGACCGCCTGACCGTCGCCACGACGACATCCGCGACCGCCGCTTTGAAGCTTCGGCGGCGGGGAAAAAAATGGAGGACGGGCGCTAAAAGCGGCGCCTGGCACGACCTTCCAACTGTGCGCTCGCTCTAAAATGCACACGCACGTATTGAATAAAAACAAATAAACAAACACACACACACACACTACATGCATGCATGCACACAAACAAACAAACAAACACACTTTGCAAGACTCGAGCACCGAACGGCGCCCGTCTGACCGTGTTTGAATCCCGACGGCGCGGCGGCCACGTTGGCGTCCCTGACCCGAGCCCTCCTGCGGTTGAGCGTGTCGACGAGGGTCCCCAGAGACGGCAACGGGGGGGCGGACCCGCGAGTCGGGACCTGCCGGCGCCGCCGCGTGAAGTCATCGTTGCATGGAGACAAAAAAAAATAAAAATCATTATTGTCACATCATTCATTTGGTGCAAAAATTCACATTTTTAATGGGATTTATAATTTATGGGTGAGCGATATCAGCAAGTGAAATTCCCCATTTTTTGGGTTGATTTCCTGATAACGACAACTTGACCCCGTCCTATGAAAAAAAATAAATTCTTCTAAATCATTTGTGCTTCAAATGACTTGGTTATGTCCACGTTGGATGCAAATTCCATATTTTAGTTGCGCTTTTGTTCAAATAAACAAAACATAAGCAGAGAGAAATTGATGGCTTGCCGACGTTTCCTCTTTGTCGAGCGTGTTTTGCAGATGGTTTTTTTTTTTCTGCGCTGACCGGGCGACGGTGCAATTCCCAATTGCGTGCAAACGGCTCCACCTTCGTGAGCCTCCACCAAGCCGGCCGGGACCACTCGGACCCCCCCCCCCACGCTCGCTCCAGTGAAGGAAGAGGATTTTGGGCCGTCCTTTCAGTGGCCCCCGCAAACCTTTGGAAAGTTTTCGCGTCCGCTCAGTGGGCAAATGAGGAATTCAGGCGCTTTTCGTGCCATCACGGAAAGTTGCACAAGGTCAAAAGCAAAATCAAATCGAATGCTTAAAAGTTGGGATTACAAGCAAGGGGGTGTACTGATGGATGTTGCCCCCCCCCCCATCTTGCTGACATCACTTCCTGTTGGGGCGCACGCATCCTCTTTTGCCTGGAAAACTTCTGGAAGCTTCTTCAGCGTCCTCACCTCCGTTTTATTACATTTCCAGACACGAGCGCAGGAAAAAAGTGCGCCCACATTCTTAAGCGCTGACACAAGCGTCATCTGACGCGCCCACCGATGACGTCGTCGCGCCTGCCGCTGAGCCTTTTTGTCTTTCCCGAACAAGACGAGCGCACGACCGGGCTCGCGGGTCAACCCGATGTTTCCGTTCTCCGTGGTTACCGCTAGCCCAAAATGGCCACCGTCGCCCACAACGCATTGCGGGAGGGGCTGCGCGCGTCGGGCAAACAACAAGTCGACTTGGGCCAGATGGAAGGTGCCAAACGCGCCGGCCGTGACGCCGAAAACTCCAAATGCGTGCAAATCCCGACGGATGTCGTCACAGAGAGCGCACGCTAGGTGGCGCCGACGCCGAATCTGCCAAACGAACGTAGCCAAAGCTTTACCCGGCGGCTTTGGAGTCAAAGTTGGGCCAGCTGGGAACAAAGACAGGCAGTGGAACGGCGACGGGACGCCGGCCTTCTGGCGAGGAGCTGCTGTAGGCCACAACTCTCACCCGGACGCTCACCTCGCGCGACCGGTTAGACCTCCGATTGGTCGTTCTTCTTCTTCTTCTTTTTTTTTTTTTTCTAACACAACGTTTTCAACTGTCTTTTTTTTTTTTTTTTGCTGTTCCCTCCGCCTCAAAAAGAATCCAATTTGATGTCCGTACGTCACTTTTATTTCCAGTGTCGTGTCGTTTGCAGTGACAGTTAACAGATATGATGACAAATTTTCCCTTCCAAAGTGCAACAATTTCTGGATGAATTGACAAAAATGTTCCTGAATCGTTCAGGCCGTCCAAATGTGGCAGCCTCTTCCGTTGCCCTCCACGCTCGTCGTTTGTTTTTATAAAAACTACACTTGCAGACACCCACTTTTACTTTGAAAACCCACCCATCTACCCATTTTCTGAGGCACTTATCCTCACAGGGGTCACGGCCAATCCGGGCTGTCGACGGGGTTCCCCCCCCCCGAACCGGTCGCCGGCCAATCGCAGGGCACATTCGCACCTAGCCGCGATTTTTTTGCAGCGTGTTTTGCGGACGTCACTCGGGCACGGGAGGAACGTTCAAACTCCACGCTGGCGGGGCCGGGACTCGAACCCGGGTCCTCGCAACTGTGATGCCGACGCTCGAACCGGCTGCCCACTTTGAAAATGAAGGATTCCAATCTACGCCGATTTTCTGATGGACGTTACGGAGCAAAAATAAATAAATAAAAACCATCCGTCAATTGAAGTTGGTGAATTTTCTGCACCGTCCACTGGACTTTTTCAAGAACGGAATGGAAATCAACGGACAAATAAATCAGCGTCAAGAATGCGCAAAACGAGTTGACAACAAATCAAGCAAACTTTGCGGCCTCCCTCCGAACCACAGCCGGGTTTTGTGCGTTCGGAACCGAGTTCGGGAAAGCGGCGACGGCCGGCGGGCGAGCGCGAGTGTTGTCGTCGTCGTCGTCGTCGTCGTTGTTCTTACGCTGGCGATGGGCGGCAGCTTGTCGCCCTCCCCGCAATGTTGGCGACGCATCGTCAGCGGCCGCTTGGGCTCCTCGCGTGGCGGTCCAAAGTGTTCCGAGAGCTTCCGAACTGTTCGTTGACATCTTCTCGCCGCCAACTCAAGCGCGCGCGCGGGGGATCAGCGAGCTTCGTCTTCATGGCTCAAATAAACAAACAAACAAACAAACAAACAAAAGAAACGAAATTATAAAACGCGAAATGAGCGCCGGCACGCACGCGCGCGCGCGCAGTCACGACGCAAAACGGCCGCTGGCTGACCGGAAGTCAAAGAGACGGGGCGCGTGGCCGCGGGCCGCCGCCATGCTGACAAAAGGGGGTGGAGTCCCGAGGTGGGGGCGGGTGGGCAAATGCAGGTCCGGGGGCCACGACGGACCAAATCCCGTTTTCAAGTCCTGGACGATGTCTTGCATTCACTTGTACGCCCCAAATTTGTTTCTTGTGAAAAACAAATGATATCAAAACTCAAAAATCCAATTCATGCACAGATTGCGGACGTTGAACACAAATTGTTTGACTTTGCTTGAGTTGAAAGCGTCTCGAGGATCGCCGCACGTACCCGTGAAGAGCTCAAACCCAAGCGCGTCTTATAAACGCCGATTTAGAAGGGGACGCCGCAGCAAACGCCCGACTCGCCCGCTATGTCGAGAAAACGCCACATCGCCCGCGGGTCAACTCCCCCGAAGGCGTGACGGGGAGGGCAGCTGCGATCGGGACTTCGGGACAGGCACGGGCAGGAACGCCGAGACCGCCTCCCGCCCCCACTCGCCTGCGGGGGCACAAGAGAGCTGAAGCAAACCATGCAAATGGCCCTTCGTGCACTTCCACACGCGGACGACAGGTGGCGAGCCGCGTCGACTCTCGGGGACGGGGGAAAGTCGGCCATTTCCTTCCGGTGCTCGCTCCTTATGACGTCTTGGCCTAACGGGGTCGTGGCTTCGGTTCGGTCCGGGGGGTGCTGGGGTCGCCTGCGTCCTTTTAGGTGTGATGTTGCCCAAACAAAAAAAAAAAAAAAAAAAAAAAACGGGACAGGGAACGGCCAACCAAAGTTGTGGAAAAGTTCCAGCAATCAACAAATGGAAGGTCCTGACCGGAAGTGACGCTCTGACTGACGTGTCAATCGAGTTTTTGAACCCGTTTCCTGTTTTCGGGAAAGAAGTGGAACTTCATGCCAGGCAGAAAACCTTACCATTACGCTGTCATGACTGAATGTTTTATTTTATTCTTCCTCATCCGTTTTTCTTTCCTGTGTACGAAACTCCTTGTTGCACCAAGATTGTCAAAATTGAAGACACACGGAGGGGTTACTCGAGTTTAGACGAAATTGTTCTGAAATGCTAACGGCGTGATGTATTCATTTTGGGGGGGGGGGGGGGGACTGTCCACTATCCATCAAGGAGGAGAAGCGCCCGCGACGGTCGCCTGACGCCCGGAAGGAAAGTTTTCGCTCGAGCGGACGGACGAAGTCCTGCTCTACGTTAACGAGCCCCCATCGCATTCCGTGTCGTCGTCGTCGCAGAAAGTGAAATGCGGGTTGCGGCCGTCCACTTTGGTTTGTTTGTCTCCGGGCGGCGACCGGTTCAGGGTGTTGCGCTTTGCTCCGGGACAGCGGCGGGCAAGAGAATCGTCGCGCCAAAAGGTCAAACCGCGGCCTTCTCGCCCTCATTTTTGGGGCATCGAAGATCACCTTCGTCACCGTTTGGCCCGCCGTCGGCCGTTTTGGGTTCTGCGGCCGCGACGGATTGTCGTGACCCGGTCGCCTTTGGAAGCTGAGGAGGTTCCGCTCAATTTGGACCTCTCGGTCTGGCGCGACCGGAAGTGGACTCGCATTTTCAGGCCTTCCGTCCGTCTGTCTTCCACTTTCAGCTGGGCGACCTTCTCTGCCGTCGACTTTTGCTGCACGATCCCGTCGACCGATGGCGGACCCGAGTTCCGTCTTTCGCGATCGCTTGCATTTTCTTTTTTTTGACCGCTCCCGTCCGACTCGCACGCTTTTCCACGGCAGCCTCGGCGCGCGCCGTCCTGCGCCGGAAACGACCTTTTGAGCGGCGGTCGCGTCATCGCCCTGACGACGTCCTCCGACGCGCCCGATTGCTTTACCGGAGGTCACCTTTGAACTACGTACTGCGAGAACTGTCAAATATTTTCTTCAATGAATAAATGTGAAATTCAAAGAAATTTGCCGTTGTTGTCGGGAGGCGCTTTCACCGTTTCTTTCATTTGAGGCAATTTAAATCATCAATGAAGATGTCCATTCTTTTTGATTGGATCTTTGGAATAATTGTTACTTTTCTGTTTGTTTATTTGAAAACTGAACAATTTCAAATAAATGACGATTCAGTTCTTGGTTTGGTCTGGACAAAAGAAAAAAAAAAAGTCCTCCTTTCATGGAAGAGGACAGAAATCAGAGAATATTTCCGGTGGACAATTTTACGTTGAACGAGGACTCTTCTGATCAATCAATGACTTGTTGCACCTCTAATTGAGTCGGTCGGTATTGGTTGCTTGAATTCCCCCCCCCCCCCCCACCAAAACCTCGCTGATGTGCACCGCTGACACGGACGACCAGAAGAGCACGTTTACAAAACTGGCGCTAAATTAGCGACTTTCCCAAACGGGGCAAATTATTTTCACGCGCTTTTGCCACAACAAAGGAAGCAAAAACTTTTTGGGGAGACCTCGAAAGGAGCCGGAAGTGACGTCACGCGTCGCGATCGAAGAGGGATCAAACGTCAGAAGTAAAGCAGAGCTTGAGGCGTGTACGTGTACGCTCATATTCATATTATTTCTAGGTAGCGTAAAAACTGTTTACACTCTACAAAAATATCTTCATTACACCCTGTAAATATGTGCACTTCATCCAAAGTCGACGCGCGGTCGGTACTCCAGGACCATCGGGTACGTCTGCGGGGAAAGGACACACAAAACGCAGAAAAGATGAAAACGTCATACGACACCACAAAAACGTCACGCGGCAAAATAAACGAGCACCGTCGCAAAAGTTAGCATGCGGAGGCACGTCATACAAAGTCACGTCCCAAAATCGCAAGACGAAAGCCACAAACTCATCAAGGCGAACAAAAACAAAATAAAAATGGGACGGGAAAGGACTCGGGTCACGTCCTCAAAGGCACGACATCCTGAACATCAAAAGTGCCGCCTTGTCCGGGTTGACGTGACGTTGAGGGCGGCAGGCAGACGGCGAGCGTTTTGGCGCTTCTTACGTTGTCGGCGTGCAGCCTCCATCTGGTCATGTAGATGAACTCCATGGTGTGGTCTCGGCCCATAATCTCGCCGTTACACAACACGTCCAGCTGCTCCGCACGCACAAGCAAACGCGTCAGCGTGAGCGTCGGCCGCGCGGCCGACGCTCACGCTAACGCTGACGCTACCGACCTCGTAGGAGCTGGGCAGCTTGAGTTTGAGGCTGAGAAACTTCTTGATGGTTCCGACCGTCACGCGACTGGAACAGCGAATGAACTTCTTCATCAGATCCTGATTGACAAACACAAAACGAGCAGCGCTGAGCCTTTCCGTCCACCATCTCGAAGCAACGCAGACGTTGATCTGAAGCCTTTCAACGAGGGAAATGTAAACAAACAAACCAACGCAAGCTACGCAAGACCAACGCAACAGTACTCAAATACAAAGCCAAATCTGATCAAGCTGGGACATGAATACATTGAGTTGCAAATCATGTTCAACGTGCATTTCGCTGAATGCGCTTCAAATTTAATGTTGAAACTGATAAACTATTGTTTTGAGAAAATAATCAACTTCAATTTTATGGCCGCAACCCACTCCCAAAAAAAAAAAAAAAAAGCTGGCTCCGTTGTCGTCGTGTCCGACTGTGTTCCGTCACCTTTTCTTTGAAAAACATTCAGTAAACGTTTGGGAATTCTTTCCCATTTTGGCTCGATGTACAGCTTCAGCTGTTCAACAGTCTGGGGTCTCTGTTATCGTGTTTGACATTTTCAATGGGAGACAGGTCTGAACTGCAGGCAGGCGAGTCTCGTAGTCTCTCACTCCAGCAATACGCGCTGTTGGACACGTGCAGAATGTGGTTTGGCATTGTCTTGCTCAGACAACCATGAAAAAGCCCTCGCTTGGATGGCAGCGTACGTATCTCCAAAACCTTTCCGAATTAATGGTGCCTTCACTAATGTGGAAGAGACAGTTGTCATTGGCACAAACACAGCCCGGAGAAGCCGAGGGCGTTTCCGGGTGTTGTCGATGAACGGCTGTCGTTTTGCACAGTAGAGTTTGAAGTCGCGCTTACAGATGTGGAGCTCGACTGCATTTACTGACATTGGCTCCTGAGCCCACCTGGTGATATCCTTGAGACTTTTAAACGATGGTTTTTGACGACACGGCGCCTGAGAGCTCAACGGTCACGGCCATTCGATGTTGGCGTTTGGCCCCGCCGCTCCAGATTCTCTGGACCTTTTCATCGTATTACAGACCATAAACGATGAAATCTCGTTGTGGAACATTGTCCTTAAACTGTTGGGACTATCATGTCACACACTTCTTCACAAGTACGTGAACGCACCCCTCCCCGGGAAGGATTCAGACGAGCTTTCTTTTCTAGCCAATCACAGCAGCATCCCAACGATGAGCATTCCTCAACTCTTGCTAAAATTCTAATTGAATAATTATTTTCCAGTTGAAATAAACTTTCTCACTTTGAACATGAACTATCTTGTCAGTGTAGACTTTGTCCAACTTCATCAGATTTGGCTTTGTACGATTGAATGCACTGTCTTGTACCGCCCCCAGGTGGCCACGGAGACCACAGCTGAGCGGCACCCGGCAATATTTTTTATCGGAGTGGATTTACGGCCTCGTTGGGATTTGCAGGAATGAAGCGTCGCCCATTGATACTCGTGTGTGTGTTTCCCAATCGAATCAGCCCTCATGCGGAAAGAGATTGAAAGCGCCGGCCGATGCCCACCGTGACGCTGGCGTCGCCGACGCGGCCCGTGTTGCGCAGACAGTCCAGGCAGATGGCGATCTGGGGGTCGCTCCTGTGGTAGTCGTCGTCGGCGGCGGCGGCGCCGCCGCTGTCGTGGGGAAGCCCCGCCCCCGCCGTGACGTCAGCTGCGGTCGCACAAACAACTGTCACGACTTTTCTCCTTTCTTTTTCTAGCATATTGCGAGCGGGTTAGCATCGCGAGCGTGCGCCCGCTTCTGTCGTCGTCCTCACCTGGGAGGTTGTCGCCACGCCGGTTTTTCCTCCAGAACTCCAGCTCTCGCTCCTCCTCGTCTGGACAACAAAAACGACGGCGGCCGCGTCAACGTCAACGCGGCCGCCGTCCACCAGACGCAGGACTTACGCTCTCGCAGGCCCGGAACCAGCTTGAAGATGATCTCCTCCAGGGTGTTGTCCAACCTCAAAGCACGAACGTGAAGACGAGCGAGAAGTCACGTGAGTAGAAGCGGGAATTAGTGCGCAGGAAGTGGCAATGACAAGACAGGAAGTCAGATGAGAACAAAGACAAAGGGCACTGGTCTGACCTGAGCATCTCCAGGGGGTTCGTCTCGTGGACTTGGATGCCACATTTGGGACAGTCGTTGCTCTCTTCAAAGTGCTGCACGATGCAACTCTTACAGACTAAGGGTGCCCACACACACACACACGCGCGCGCGCGGGCGCAAAAATAAGCTAAGCTAAGCTAAGCTAAGCTAAGCTAAAGGAGAGCGAGCGCGGCCACTTACAGGTGTGCAGGCACTCGGTGACGGTGGCTGGCTTGATGAGGTAACCGCCGCAAAGGTAGCAGGTAATGAAATGGTTAAAGTCTCTCACTCGGTGCGTCCTCGCGGCGGCGGCCATGTCGGAAAGAAAGCCTTCGCCTCTGCGGCGTCGGACTCACGTTAGCAAAGGGCGAAGGGCGACTGGGTGAAGTCCTGCTCCATGTTCGCAAGTCCCGATCACGTTCAATGTCCTGGCGCCTCCTCGGAAAAAAGGCCGCCGACGAGCGCTTTTCCTTCCGGAACCTCCCGGCGACGCATGATCACTCCATGAGGGGGCGGCGGCTCCGTCGGCATCACACGCCGCTCGCTGTCGGAAGCGCACACGACACAAAGACAGACCACGTACTCCGAATACAACTTGTACAATGTTTGCGAGTCGGAAGAAAAAGGGACACAAGAAGGAGCAAGCCGACGAGATTTGACAAAATCACAAGAAGGCCTCCGGGGAAATGGAGTGTACATTGGCTCGCTAATCGCTAATCGGTATTGGCAGAGGGCGAGCATTCGCTGAGGGAATCCAACATCCCGTGCATGAGGGAGGAGGACAAAATCAAGTACGTCAGCATGAATAGTTGTTGAGTTTTGCACACAAACCAGGCTCAACGTCTCCCAAGACAAAAGTGACAGCTGCCTCAGCGCGCGTCTTCATACTACTGAAGGACGACTCGATTTGAAAAGACCCCCCCCCCCCCCCAAAGCCTCTCACCGGAAGTGATCCACCTGCTGTGACAATTCCGAAATGCGCGCGTGCGTGTTAGCCTCACGTTGACGTGCCTGCGCGTGTTCGACGAGAGCGCGGGCGCGCGCGCGCGCGCGCGGCTCCTCATGTTCGTTCGCGAGCCCGACGACGGAAACGACCTTACCGGAAAAGTTGGCGGGCCTGACGTCACCGACGTTCCGGACGACGCATCGAACCAAGGGAGAAGACGGGAGTCGAGTGCGGAAGCGAGCAGAAGAAATTCCAAAATATCGAAAACCTCCCAAAAGCCCTCCGTGCTCTTCTTCGAGCTCGCTCGCTCGCTCGCTTCCGCGCACGCCGCTTCCTGCCTCACACCGGATGCTCGCGTCCCTCCGTCGTCGCGCGCGCTGCCCGGTCGGGACTCAACAACACGGAACTTGGAGGCGCCGCTCGGCTCTGCTCGGCTCCGCTCGGCTCTGCTCGGCTCCGCTCGGCTCCGCTCGGCCGCGATCGGCCCGGCCGGTAGGCGTGCCGATAGCAGCGGTGGGCGGGAAAAGCCACCGGATGCGGAAACAAACCCTCGCAAGTCGCGGCCACGGCCGATTTTGCTACTTGCTTCTTTTTCCCTCGTTCCCATCAATTCTCGTTATGAAGGTTAAGCTGAAACACACTTGACGTCACTTCTTTGCGACCGCCTGCGTGGTTTTGAGAGCCAACAGCGCAACAAAAAACGTAACGTATCCCCATTAAAGACGATGTTGGGATGTTTCACAAGTGTACAATTGTAAGGATGTTATACAAGATGGAAGCAATGACCAATCCAGAAATAGTTCCCCAGTTCATTCAGGCCGAGAATCGAATTGAAGTCGGGATTGTCACGAGCACGCAACGTTCGCACTGGAGATCAACTTAATGCTGCTGCTCCCTTTGCGCTGGTCTAGAACGGGAACCGGCGATGGGTAAGAAGGCCGCTCTGTACGGGTTTACCACAAATGGGGGACGTTGACACCCTCTTACCTGTTCTGTATGAAGAAGACTTTACATCTTGCACATGTGTGACTCTGATAAGGAACGTCGTCCCGGGGCAGCACCGACTGCCGTAGATAAATTCCTTTGCGTGTTTTTACACACTTGGTCAATAAAGCCGATTCTGATTCTGAATTGACGAGTCGCGCCAGGGAACACGTTAGCCCCGCCCGCCGTCGTGCTCGTCACGGTGGAGTATTAGCGTGCATTGGCTCACCGGACAGTGCTGGCGTACTGTATGTAACCCGTAGTACGAGGCGTGCCAATGAGTATGCGCCCGATCCTGAGCGGTGACGGCGATGTTTGGCCGCGGGCGTCAGCAGCTGTCGCCGTCGGCGTCATGTCGTTGGAATGTTGACTGACGCCTTGCCGTTTTCCTCCACCCTTCCTTGTAATTCCCGACCTTGCCACATTTGGACTGACATCTATTTCGATACGGCGTGCTGTGTATAACCTCGTATCATACAGTAGATATTTAGTAGCACGCTCCAAGCTGGCGCGATCCCTCGTCCCGCCCGGGACCCGGAAGGTCTCCTTCGCTTGCCCCCTGCCGATCACGTGAACTAAGCACGTCGCGTATGCAATCCAAGACGGAAAAAAACATTTGCCCCGGCTTGCCCCCGGATGAAGTGCAGCCGAGGAAAGCGGAAAGCGTCCCGTCGCTACGGAAGATTTAGCCGCGCTGTCCCCCCGGGGGTGCGGAACAATTGAGGAGCCCGGAACCTTCGGAAGCCAAAACTTCTCAAAGCGGCTCCGTGGGGAAAAAATAGCTCCGCAAAATACTCCACGTTCATTTGTCACATCATTTTAAAGACCTGGCGTCACCGATGGTGTGCGCTCGGCTGACTTCGGAGCAGGAAGGGCGGGTTCTCTTCCCGCTGGGCGACGGTTCGGGGTACGGTTCGCCTTTTGCCCCAAGTTGGCCGGGATTCGAAGGAGTTCATGTATACGTGTGTACGTATGTGGGGGGGGGTTGTCCAGTGAAATTAAACAGAACCATCGGGCCAAGTAAAAAAAAAAAAAAAATCAAGTTTGTCAAAAACACACAAGGAATTTGTCCCAACTCTGATATGATTGTGACGTATCGTCACATACTGGAAATCGGAAAACTCGGCACGAATAAACTTGGGAGTCTTTTTAGGGATGGGCAGCTTTGCCCCAACGCACACACAGAACCAGTCTTGCGCTTGCGTGAAAATCCGGATGCGTCAGTTCTACGGGTTGTGAAAACACAGCCCAAACTTTCAATTGGGATGCTTTAGTGGAGTTGAAATCTATCTATCTATCTATCTATCTATCTATCTATCTATCTATCCATCTATCTATCTATCTATCTATCTATCTATCTATCTATCTATCTATCTATCTATCTATCTATCTATCTATCTATCTATCTATCTATCTATCTATCTATCTATCTATCTATCTATCTATCTATCTATCTATCTATCCATCCATCCATCCATCCATCCATCCATCCATCCATGCATCCATCCATCGTAATCTAATCTACGTCTTCATCCCAAGTGTTGTTCTTGGAGGTTCAGGGCAGGCTGTGGTAGGTGGGCCACGTGCATCATTGCGACACCAGGAATTGAACCTTCGCCCCACGTTGTGAGGGGGTGACGACCTGAAATAAGACACACACAGAAGATGGGCATGTGTGTGCGTGTGTTCTGTTGACAGCATAAATCTCCCGAGGACTAAAAAGGCTCAGCGGGGGGTTGTGGGGGGCTTGAGCGTTTGGCTCCAACAGGAAGTGATGATGCGTGTTTATTTGGAGCCGCTTGGAACGCGACGGGAGGGCGAGCGGGTCGCCGGGCCCGTCGGACGAGGCTCCGCAAGCGCACGCACGCACGTAACATTTCACACTGACCTCATTGTTAGCACGCCGTCAACACGCCGCCAAAAGTCCCTCGTGCGTGCCTTCCTTTAGCCCAGCGATTCGCCACTGAAAGCAAACCGACCCAAAAAGTTCCCCGCAGACGACGGGACTGACGCCGTTGGTCAGTTTTTTTTAGTGCGCTCCTTTTCATTTGTTGTTTCAGCTTCATGGCATAAACTGACCGCTACTGCGCTAGCATAGTTCGGTGGCCGCGCATCTGAAAAATCTCACCATTTTTCCTGCTGGCGACAGAAAAATCTGCTATGTCAGATTGGGTGAAAAAAATCAGACTTGAGCTGCAGCGTGAACGCGGCCTTTTTTTTTCAGCGGTTCTCCTCAAGACTGACTCGGGAAGGAATCGCTCAGCGTCAGGGTGGCACCGAGGAGACGAAAACGTCGGAGGTCAAAACGCTAGCACCCGTTCGTCGGTTGACGCCACCTTTCTGAGATGGACTCTCGCCAACGTGACGAGCGCCATGAGGTCATCGCGTGTCCGAGTGGCGATGAGGACGACGCCGGGGCCCGGCCGGATTATCGCGGCTAATATTAGCGCCGCGGGGGACGGAGGAATTCGACCGCGTACATCTCCGGAGGCGTCGTAAAGGCAAAGTCGCCACGCGCGCGGCGCCGACGTTGTCCTCCGTGAGCGGCGGCGGCGGCTCCCGCGTCGCGTGGCTTCGCTTCACGCCCGGTGGCACCTTGCTAACACTCACGAGGATGAACGCCAGCAGTCGGACACTTCATACATCACGCGTGACCCCTGACACGTCTGATGCGTGTCACAAATGACATTTCGGTGACAAAGATGACACGTACGAAAGATGACAAAAGCGTTGTACGTGGCGCAAACAACGAGGCCCACGACACGCTTACGGCATGTACGAGGCCGCACGCGGCACTTCTGCTACATGCAGCGTGACACGTGACGTGATACGCCAGAGGTCACGTGACACGTTGCACTCGTGAAGCGATCAATCGATGACGCAATCTGAAACTTATGACGCCAAAGACGGCGAGTATTCAACTTACGATGGCCACCACACCTGCTAATGGTACACGGTTGAAGACAAAAGTTAGCATCCGCTGCGCAAAAACACGTTTCATATTTGAGCTCAGTCGGGATCATCCCAATTATTTCCTTTTGTTAAATGCCACAATCATGACAGAGGTGAAAAGTTGGCATCCCTTTCCTTTGAAGCGCTGGAACCCCGGCCCGGTCCTCCTGACAGAACCGGTCAGCTTTTGCCGGTCGCCTTTTCAGACGCGCCTAAAAAATGTCCGACGGGATTCAGATCGGGGCCGCTCCGACACGTGGACTCTGTTATCCTCGAGCGGCTTTTTGAAGCATTCTGGCGGTACGCTTCGGGTCAGACTCGTTTGCGCCCAAGTTTTAGCTTCCTGGCTAATGTTGCCTTCACAGCTGCAACGAATGTTCTTTCTTCACGAACGCGTCTGTTTTATGAAGAGGTCCGGTTCCCGATTGGGCAAAACGGCCCCACGACATAATGCCGCCCAGTCCATCCTTCACAGTTGGGACGGTGTTCTCAGGTCAACTAGCTCGGACTTTACAGCCCGAAAGCTCCACTTTAGTTTTATCAGACCACAGCACATGTCTCCAGAAGTTCAGGTCTTTGTCTTTTATGTTTTTGTTTTTTTTTTTTTTTAGGGGTTATGTCTTCATTCTCAGGAAGTGGCCTCTTCAGCGCATCTCGGCGCAAGGGCTCCATGACACTTTTCTTCTTAGCAGCTCGGTCCGGCATCTTCACGAGGTCTTTAGCTTTTCTTCTGCTGTGGATTTCAAAACTCAGGCCGCACGTACGGCACACATTCAACTCGTGATGCGTCCGACATGATGATGATGATGATGATGATGATGATGATGATGATGTGCGCCTTCCTGCCCACGGAAGGTTCTTGTCACCGGCCGGCTCGCTTGCCGACAACTTTTCCCACGCACGCCCTCGTGAACGCATCGGAGACTTTTGCCTTCTATTTGCGTCTCCAGGCCACAGCTGCTCGGCGGGCGTGAAGGTCGCTCGGAAGCGAGGAGTCACCTTCGGACGGGGAAAGGGGTCCGAGGTTCCGTTCCCGCCGCACTTCCTGCAATTCCGACGGAGGTCCGATTTTCTCACGTCGGCGGAATTTCCCACCCGAGCCTCTTTCGCGTGGAAGGGCAACGGGAGTCGGAGCCGACGAGCGAGTGAAAAAAAGGATCAAAGCGAAATAAAAGCAAACAATTGAAACCTACAGGAAGTGGAAACGGGATGAGCTCGATGGGTTTCACTTGAAATGAAATGAAAACTTCACTTGGGATAGGAAAGAAGCTGAAGTGGAATCAGCTGGACGACCTTTGACACGACGTCACGTACGGCGAATGCAAATTTCCGTTGCGAAAGTTGAAAGGAAATCGACCTTTGACCCGAGAAGCGAGCGAAAGCGACCGCTGGCCCAAAAAAAGCAGCTGACCCGTCGGCGGCGGGTGACCATGACGCGATGGGCAGTTGCCAGGTCGCGTGTCCGTGCCAAAGATTGTCTACGACGACCGCCGTGACTCACTCGCGCTCGAAACTTGCAAGTCGAGTTCAAGCGGAGGGCCTCTCTGTCGCTCGTGTAACCGTGGCGTCAGGTCGCTACGAATAAAAATCAAGAGGCTAAAAATACTATTGTGGGCACATTTAAAAAAAAAAAAAAAGCCAGAGGCCGCTTCCACTTTGAACGGGATGAGGTCACCCGTTAAGACTCGACGAGACCATCGCCGATCGTTTACTGACGTGGAGCTTTGGCATGTGGACGAAACGTGATATGCTTTTTAGTCGGGCAATATTGCTGCTTTTGTACATTCATTGAACGTGCCACGAGCTCCTCCCCCATTTAGGTGATGGTCTCGATTGGTGACGTCACACCCAAAGTAAACCTGCAAGCCAGCGGAGCTCAGTTGGAAAAGCGGCGAGGAAGTCAAAGTGAGAGAGCGCAAATCAGAAAGTCACTAAAAAGCCAGCCGGCATTTTCGTGGCGTGCGCCCACAACAATCATTTTGCAGCCCATAATATTATTTTTACCTCGACCTGACGCCGTGCGTGACTTGGTACTTGAAACTCAGCCGGGTTTGGAGTATTTTTTGTTATCTTCTTGCGTCGCGTTTCACATAATTAGGTGAAACTTCTCTCCACGATTCCCATTATTATGTGAAACATGACCATGTTTTTTGTTTTTTTTTTTTGGGTGTGGCAGTAATACGCTTCTGCACTTATCAAACATTTTGGTCGCAAGTACAACGAGCTGTCACGGCTAACATGAAAATACTTGTACAGTAGCATAGTTGGCCCAAACGATGTCATATTATTCTAAGCCACTATGTGTTAAAAAAAAAAAAAAATATTCAATGAAATGGTACCTAAATAAGTGTGCGAAGCAAAGTATTCTAAAATGTAATACAGTTACATGTTAAGCCCAAGTGAAATGTACAGTCGTGCACAGTTTGACTATCGAATGCACTGCTCTGAAGTGAGTGACAGGCGATCAAATGATTCAATTGGAATCCCAAAGTAAGGTTCCCGTCGTGATCTACCGATTTTCAAGTGGGTTCGACTTTTTACGGTGCCGAGGTGGAAAGATATTATGGGATGTCCCGTGGCCGGCGTGGATTTCCTTCCAGAGTGAGACCTCCGACTGGCACAGCCGTCGTGGGCGTGGGCGTGGGCGTGGGCGTGCGCGCTATAAGAAGGGGAGCACTGGGGTCGAGTCGCCTGCTGATACCGCGATGGGGCTGCACAGCGTCCAGGAACTGGTCAGTGCGCGCGTGTCCTCGACAACTTGGGACGATTCTTTTTTTTTTTTTTTTTTTTTTACGTTTGCTCTTCATTTCCGCTCCCAGGTGAGCGGAGGAAGGTCAGAGTGGAACGCGGGTGGCGAGCGTGACGATCGAAATGCGGGACGCGGCGACCTCTCGGAGGACGACAGCGGCGGCGAGCACGACGAGGTCAGCGCGGCGGCCCTCAACGTGAGTCCCGTCCGTCACGTGACAGGAAATGCTTCCGTTGCGACGCGAGCGGTCAGCGCGTCGGGCGTTCTGCGGTCCGCGTTCCGATCCGTCCGGCGAGGATTTCGTCCCGCGGCTTTCGTTGGTTTGCCGGTTGAAGCGCCCGAAAAGTGTCGTTTGGCGACGCCTTCAGGCACGACGCAGTACTGCACGTGCCGAACTCCAAACAAACGGAGGACGCCAAGCAGGGCGAGCTTCCAAATTTGGGCCATCTCCGACTGCTCGTGCAACGTAACATCGAACTAATGCCGCGCTACCGCCATCCGAGAGCAAATGTTAAGATGTGCTAACATCATGCAACGTGCTATGCCAGATGAATGATGGACGCAAGTCATATTAATATTGATCCTTGCCTATTCAAGTTTGGAATGCTTTGCTAACATTGTACTGGCGCTCCAGCGGCGCTAATGCCATTTTTCATGCTCCACGCAAATGCTTTTGAACTGTTCACATTCCTCGGGGAAGCCGACCTCGACGGAACCGAGACGGACAAACGGCGGGTCTGCGTTTCAGATGGACAAATGCGGCCGCCTGCGTCTGGAAACGGTGGACGACCTGCTCAACATCCTGCAGCTGAGGAAGAGGAGGCGGCAGAGGAAGGCGCCCGTCCGCAAGAAGACGGAGGCCCCCCCCGCCGAGACGCTGGTGAGACCGGCAGCAAATTTCCTTCCGCCGCTCGCTCGCTCGCTCGCCCGCCGACGTGACGCCATCATGGTGCCTCGCAGCCCGACATGGTGGAGGCGCCCCTCTTCCTCGCCGCCGCCGTGGACAACAAGATGGCCGTCGTACTCAAGTACCTGAACGAGGGAGGGAACCCCGACGCCGTCGATGGTGTGAGTTCTCGCCCCCGTTGAGAGAAGGGCTCGATCGGCCGGCGTCGGGAACATCGGTCCGTGTTCTCTGCCGCTTATCCTCACAAGGGCACGACGGCGGGGTACACCCTGAACCCGTCGCCGGCCATTTGCGCTAACTCGGAGTCGAGCCTTTGCAAAACGGCACACAAACTCCTCCGTTGCGCCACCTTCGAGGTCACGTTTGGAAAATAGATCATGGCTGAGCCCGGGTCACGTGACCAGAGACAGCCAATCACAGGCAATCTTTTGCTGAGGTTTTTTTGTTTGTTTGTTTTTTTTTTTTTAAGCAAATTGTATTCACGTAAGTTTCCCAGAGCAATTGTAATTGAAGTCCACATCAAAAATTCACGTCAACGTCATTTTTGTTTCCCCGACACTGGCGATGACGTCGTGTTGGTGTTCAGTTCCAAAGGACCGCCCTCCACAAAGCGTCCTTCAAAGGTCACGTGGAAGTCATGACCACGCTGCTGGACGCCGGCGCCGCCATTGACAGGAAGGACAAAGTGAGAGCGACGTCCGGAACTTGTACCACGGCCAGGAAATGCCGTGTGACTTACGCCACTGTGTGTGTGTGTGTGTGTGTGTCAGCTGGAGTCCACGGCGGTCCACTGGGCCTGCAGAGGCGGGAACCTTCCCGCCCTTCAGCTCCTCCTCCGACGCGGGGCCCAGATCTCCGCCAGAGACAAGGTGGCCCTCTCGCCTCTGCACTTTACACCCGATTGTCAGCCGAAACGGGTCGCAGGACTTCATCCTGGTTTGGGACCGTTACAGACCACCTGAAGGAACTTTCAACGTCGTGATGTTGTTTTGGAAAATTGTTTTTGTTTCTGGCAGGATGAGGGAAGAAGCAATTTGTGGGTTTTTATGACAAAAAGAAATGCAAATCTTCCGAGTCGTCAGTCCCGACTGAAGTTCAGAGTTTAAAGTCCCTCCGTTGCAACAAACAGAGAGAGACAAAACAAAACCTAAAAAATTATATCTTCATCCAGCTGCACGTGAAGCCGTCGTTCCGACGTCATGTCAGAATCGTCTAGCGGCAACAGCGAACGGGAGCGCGAGAAGCCACAACGCGACAAAGCCTGCAAAGGTTGGAGGTGCAACTCCTTCAACTACATTTTGCAACACAAGACGACAATGGCGGAGTTCTCGGCTTGGGAATCGTATGCGTGTACGCTATGTTGTCGTGGTTAGCGTGAACTTTTGTCCGATCGCACCAGCCGGAGGCAAAACTACGTTTCAGCTAGTTTGACGTCAGTCGTTTTCCGGGTTTGGTCACGTAATGTGACCACGTACAGCGGATGTGGCCGCCGGACAAAGGAAGCTGACCGACTTGGCTAACAAATAAGGTTAAAAACAACAAGTGAGCCTAAACGCTACAGAGAGGGGGGACAAGGAGGCTAAAAAAAATCAAGGTAAGAAACGGCAGCTAGAAGATGAGGACATCAAATGATTGTACAATCTTGGCTAGCAAAAGCTCGTACGAAAATAATGATAATCTATTCAGTTTCCTAAATCATGCTGAGTACGAGCCTTCACAAATGAATCCGACCAACTGGCAAAGCTAAAGAACAATGCTAATAAATGTAGCTAACAAAGCTAAGCCTAGTTACGTGGTCGCGCGGACCCTTGTCACGCAATGGCTGGCAATAAGCGAAAGCTTCGTAGCGCACGCGTTTCGTTGGAACAAGCTAACTGCTCTTCAAAAAAAAAAAGAAAGGCCAATCCTTCTCCATTTTCAAGAGAAAATATGTATCTACGTATTTAGAGAATTGACTGACTGCTGGGATCAAAGTCCAGTTTTGTTTCTGCCAGGTATTACTTGGCGCCGTGGCGGTCTTTTTCCTGATTCCTGTTAAAATGTCTTCCGAGCAGACGCAATAAGCTTTCGGCGCGCTTCTAGTCGTAATTTGGCGTGTCCCGGTGCTCTTATCGTGAAAGAAAGAATTAAAAAAAAAAAAAAATGTTTTGCTGTCGCTCCTGCAGCTGCACAGTTGCCCTCTGCACGTGGCCGTCAGGACGGGACACCTCGAGTGCGCCGAGTACCTGGTCCATTGCGGCGCCGACCTCAACGCCAGAGACCGGGTGAGGAGACGCGCTGGTCCGAAGTCAACCCTCCCGTCCACAGAGGATCCGGTTGTAGTCGGCTCTAGTTCTAAGAGAGGGGTTCTGTCCGAAGGGAGACGTCCAGCTCTGAGATTGGCGTCCACGAGAAGGTAATCGTGCTGACGGAAGATTCTAGTGCCAAGAAAGCGGAAAACCTGGGAGTCGAGAGAAGAAAGGTTCTCGGGCGCTAGTCCCAAATGAAAAGCAGAGTCGCAAACCAGAAGGGGGCACCCGTCCGAAAATCGGTGGGGGGGGGGGGAGAGGTTCTTGTCCGCTAGATCCAAAGAAGGCTGTAGGCCCAAGTGAAGGTTTTCATCCCGACAGAGGGTTCTGGTCACGTGAAAAGGCTCACAGCAAGTTGCGGTCCGAGGAGAAGGTTCTGGTTCCGTCCAAGCTTTGCGCTGATGGTGCGGCATTTGTGCGCTAGGACGGCGACACCTGCATGCACGACGCCGTGAGGATCAACCGCTTCAAGATGATCAAGCTGCTCATGATGTACGGCGCCAGCCTCGCCGTCAAGAACTGCGTGAGTGGAAGCCGCCGCCGCCGCCACGCGCTGGAGTCGCGGGCCGTGACGCGCGCGTGGTCTCGCCCTACCCGACAGGACGGCAAGACGCCGATGGAGACGCTGTACTCGTGGCAGAACGGCGCCAAGAGTCTCCTCTTCCGCTTCGGCGAGGAGAAGGCGGAGCTTCACGAGAAGACGATGTGACGTCGACGCCGTCTCCGCTCGCGTGCCTTTTTCCTCAAATGTTGCTGGACGACATTTTTCTTTTCTTTCTGTTTTTGAGGAGGAACTTTATTGCTGTTTTAGTCAACTTGAAACTAGCGCCAGGACGAGGCCACTGCTTGTGAAAAGACTTTTTATTTATTTGACGGCTGTGAGAGGTTTCGAGGAAGCTTTGCAGGATGTGGCGGGATTGCTATTGATGCGTGTTTGAGAAGGTTGGCGATAAAGTCGCTTGGAGAGAAAGCCTCAGTTTCTTGACTCAGCGGGCGGCGGCCGTCGCGGGCTCCGAGGCCTCGGACGGGGGGGGGGGGGGGGGGGGGCGGAAAGGTCCCGGTCGGCGGGAAGGAGTCCGCTGCGGAAAAGCCGGGACGCCAGAAAGGGGAAGAACGAGATGGCGGCCAGCGAGCACAGCGTGGCGGAAGTTTTGACGGGGAAGCGCTGCACGGAGACGCCTCGCCGCCCGGGAACCGCAGCACGGGCGGCGGGCCCAGCAGAGCCTCGCCGCCCGGCAGCCGGCTCCGTAAGCGTCGGCGCCGCTGAAGAACAGCACGGCCAGCAGCTGCGGGAAAAGCCTCGGCGCCCGGGAACCAGAAGACGATGACGCCGGATGTCAGGGAGCTCAGCGCCGTCCCGCCGGCAAATTGACGAGAGTCTCGCGGGAGTTACGGACCTTCCGCGCGCACGCACGCGCCCGGTCCGCTTGGCGACTGACGTGCCGGACGGCCCCCGTCGCTCACCTGCGGCCTGAGGACCCCGACGGCAGGGCGGAGTCGGTCGACGACACGACGGCGGCGGCGATGCGCCCGACGCCCGTGATGGAGACGTACGGCGGCGTCAGGTTCTGGAGAACCAAAGGCAGAACCAGCGCCGTAAGGGGACGGAGAACCGTACGATGTCCGGTTCCAGTCCGAGCACAAAAAAAAAAAAAAAACACAGGGGGCTTAGCCTTTTCATTTTTCATTTCTACGCCTTTAGACGCAGAATAACGGCACCGAGTGTAAATCTTTCGGACCGGCACGTAACGGAACATGAAAATGACACGTCGCAACCTAACTTGCATTACTCGTACTGCACTGCATACGTATCCCACGGTCCCACCCAACACAGAACCGATCTCAACCCGTTTGCCACTGACCCGTAAGGTTGCGACACGGGCGTTGCGCTCACCTGCGGACGCCCCCAGAAGGACGGGCGGAATGCCAAAGACCGCGAAGACGGCGGCGGTCCCGACCTCGACCCGTGTTCGTGCGCACTCACCGACAGGAAGTAGTGGTCCAGAAGGATCCAGACGTCGCCCACGTTCCAGGCGCCGATCCAAGGAGCGTGCGACGTGGAACCGAGGGGCGCCGCGCGGGGACTGGACACAGCGAGCGGAACGCACGCCCGCTACACACACACACGCGCGGTCGGTCAGCGGGTTTGCGCGCCACAGGTCGGAGGTCACGCGATGAGGTGTGGCGTTCGGGACCAGGCTGAAGAAGATGAGGAGCAGCTGGATGACGTCGGTGTACGCCACGGAGTAGAGCCCGCCCAGCAGCGTGTAGGTGATGGCCACGCACGCCGAGATCCAAACGCACACGCCGAAGGAGAGGTCCAGAACCACGCTGACGGTCACGCCTGACGCGCGTCGGAGCGTGGAGGGCACCCACAAAGCGCCCGGCGACAGCGACACCGAGCTGGAGACGGCCGTCCGGCCTTTCCCGTACCGGCGCCCGAAGGGATCCAACATGGTGACGCGGCGGCTCGCGCGGAGCGGGCCGGCGAACACCAGGCCGCCTGTTCGAGAGCCGGCACGGCGCAGGAGGTCACGCGGAGACGGACGACAGTCGCGCTCACGATCGCACCTACGGGCGATTTCGAGTCTCCGAGCAAGTTTTTCGGGGGGGGGGGGGGGGGGGGGGATGCGGGAGGAAAACCGGAGAAAAGCCACACAGGGGCGCCCGATGCTATTTGTTAGCCTGCCTATGGCGTTTCCTCAGTATTTGCTTCAAATACACATTGTAATGGCGGAAGGGTTTACTTCAACGTCCATCTAATCTTCAAATGATTGAATTTGACGTGCTGTATCCCAGCGTGACGGCGGCGGCCCACGGAGGGCGTGTACGCCATCTCGGCCGTGCCCGCGATGAAACCGCCTCCGACCCACGAGGCGATCGTTAGACGCGGGTCGGAAGATCCTCACCGGTCGTGGTGAAGACGCCCACCGGCAGCGACATCTCCAGGGCGCCGCCCGCCCGCTTATTCTGCTCCCTCCTGGACTTCAGCGAGTAGAAGAAGAACATGGAGATGATGCCGGGGATGTTGGCGGCCATCTTGGGCTAGAAGACGTGAAAAAAAGGGGAGCGGCTTCGTCTCAAGTGCCTTCATTAAATGGGACAAAAAACAAAACAAAAGTGGACATCTTTAATGAAGCGCGCGTCACCCTCTCGACCACCAGGATTTCCGCGTTCTTAGTCACGTGACGTCACATACCGAGAAAGAATATATATGTGGAATAATGATAACAATTATAAAAATCCTGCCGTGGCAAAGCAAAACATTGAAATCGTGTATAATGTGTCCAAAAGTATTCGCTTCTCCACGAGCCGTCTCGTCGTCGGTGCGCAGCCATTTTGAGGGCTTTCAGGACACGTTCCGGTCGGAATATCTGCCTCGGAGTTCTGGGGCCCGGGGGTTCGAATCCCGGCCCTGCCTGTATACCCGCGCGCCTTTTCCACGGGCGCTCCCACCGATTGGGAACGTCCAGAAGCACAACAGAAAGTGAACAAATGAATGAACATTGTCGGTTTCCGGTTCATTTTTTTTTTCCGTTTTATTTGAACTTTCTGTCGTAAACAGTAAAAAAAAAAAAAAAAAATCATTTATGGCACATCACATCGCACTAAACCAAAGTTAGAGTGAATCTATTGAATTTAAAAAAAAAAAGAAAAAAAAAACGTATCTGAGGCTGAAATGGAAAATGGATTTACCGGAGTGAAGTTGACCTAAAAAAAAAAAATAATAATAATAATAATCAACAATTAGTGACGCGTTTCATATTTTCTCCACCAGGAGTCAGCAAACCAAATCAACGAAGCCAATCGAAGTAGAAGAAGAAAAAGGCGCCTTGTGATTGGCTCGTTTCAAACGGAGAGCGCCAGTCGAGCCGCACTTGTCGCGTTCGGGAACTTTTCCGCATTTGGGTGCATTTCTTACCTCTCACTTTCTTCCTTTTCTGTCAAATGCGCCAAGAGGAGCTGGCAGGTAGGTGAGTGCGAATGGAGACGTCGTTGTTTGTCTCGTCGAGAAAATGAGCCGCTGCGGCTGGTTTCAGCGTGACGTCACGTCGGTCGGCTCGCTTCGCTCAACGGAAGAAAACGAAGGACGGATTCTTCTGCCTTTTAGAATCCTCCACTTCACTTGAGTTTTTGGACTCCAGAACGACAAGCTGCAATTTCAGTGGACAATTTTGTTACTGTGCTGCAGGAACAATGCTCAATGAGAAATAGACCTTATCAACGTAAACACTGGAGTGCTCAGTAAAAGAAATGGTTGATGATGTCTTTTCGCAAAAAACTGGCGGGGATACAGACTGAAACAAGCGAGATACATTTTGGAAGGCAAACCGCTAATAAAAATACATTTTGGGGTGCAATATTAGGGTACGGGGGCACGTAATCTCCAGCGAGAGCATCGATTACAGGGGAAAGAAATGATGGGAAGCACTCTCGACACAAGTTACATAAATATCTGGTGTGACCACTTGTATACAGTCCAATTTGTGCCCTCTCTGGATGAAGGTTGGGAAATTCTTTATTTCTTCTTTTTCCATCCTGTGGCAGGGTGACGGAGTCTTGTCAAATGGACCAGGACGGTATGGAAGATGTCAACGCTTTGCGGTCAGAAGGCAGCAGCAGCAGCAGCCTGCGTGACTCCCGGCTGACTCAGGTGCTGAGTCTCGCGAGTATTGCGGACTTTCACCAACACGTGTACGTCGGCGGTGTCAAACATCCCGAAAACGCGCAACATTCATTGGACACTCTAAATTGCCCCGTAACTGTGGCCTGTCTCCGTGTGACCCGCGATCGGCTGGCGACCAGTTCAGCGTGCGCCCCACCCGTCGACGGGTCCAGCCGCAGAAATCCCGATTTGCGGAAATGTTACCCTGAGCTGGTTGCCGGTCAATGTTTTTGGAATACGGGAAGAAACCACGTGACCTCGTTGAAAACGCCGACGTATTTTGGACTTTGGTCGTAAGCACTGCGTCTTGCGTGCGGAGCAGGTCGGCAACTCGGAAGAGAGAGCCCATCTGAAGGTCTACCTCCGCGTCCGACCCTTCACGGCGGCCGAGGCCCAGAACGGAGAGTCGCAGGTGGACGCCGGCCGGCGCTTGGCTGTGGCTGCTCAAATGTGGGCGAGGTGTCAACGGGCGTCTCTCCGCACTGCAGGATTTGGTGTCGGCGGAACCTCCGGACGGCGTCGTGCTCAGGCCTCCCGGCTCCGACGGAGGCGACAGATCCTTCCTGCGGACCGCTCAGCGCTTCCGCTTCTCTCAGGTCGGTCACGGGCGTCTCCCCTTTTGAAAGCTTTTCAATTGTGTGGAATGCTGAAGGACGTTTTCCGCAGAAATTTCTTTCTTTATTCTTTTTGTCATTGTACTCTTTCCACGCCCGCTTGAAAAGCTTTCCAAATTTGGGCCATCTTCGGGGAAATTCCCCCCCTCATTCCTTATTTTTCCCTTCCCAACTCGAAGTTGTCGCGCCCTTGGGGACTTCTTCTGCTCCCGAGGTTTTCATTCCTACATTTTGAACATTTTCTGTCGTTGAACAATTGGATTGCGGTCTCAGCGCTTTGTGAAGGAATTGGATGGCTGGCGGGCTCTCGGCGCGTCCGGCCGCCCTTGTTTCCATCTGCCGCCATCTCTCCCGTTTTGTATTCTCGCCCGTCCCTCCTGCGGGCAGGTGTACGGTCCGGACACCACACAGAGTGAATTCTTCCGAGGGACGGTGAAGGATCTGGTCGCTGACGTCCTCCGCGGAGGGAATTCTCTGGTCTTCACGTACGGCGTTACCAACGCCGGGAAAACCTTCACCTTTCTGGGTGCGCCTCTCGCTCTTCCCGTCCGTCCAAGATGTCGAGGCGACCGACGCCGTTACCCAACAGGCGTCTCGCGCTCCCCGTCAGGTCCGGACGGCGACGTCGGCGTTCTGCCCAGGTCCCTGCACGCCATCTTCGACAGCGTAGAGGGGAAGGTCTGGACCGGGCCGAGCGTCAAACCTCAACGCCGCCGAGAGTTCGTCTGGCTGAGCGAGGAGCAGCGGGCTGAGGAGGCCGCCTTCAAGGGCGAGCTGCTGCGACAGGTCAACGACGTAACGGCGGCCGGCCGGCGTCTTCCCCGGAGGACGTCGTCGCTCGGCGAAGCTCACGTTCTCCCGTCTGCCTTCCAGTGTGAGACGGCCAAGAGCGGCACGTGGAGCTCCGGCGAAAGGACGCTCCTCGAAGGCAAGTTCGCGTCCGCCGGTGGAAGGAAATGTCTGAGCCAAGAAGAGTCGACAGTTGCCTCTCCCGGCGCGTCGGCCTGCCCGAATATGACCCCATCGGTCTCGTTTTCGCAGGGTCGTTGCTGCTCCCCGAGACCTCGCGGGACCGACTGAGCCTGCGGCTGGAAACCGACGTCAGGTTCTCAGTTTGGGTCTCCTTCTGCGAGATCTACAACGAGAACATCCACGACCTCCTGGAGGCCTCGCCCGGCGGACCGGCCAAGAGGACGGCGCTCCGCTTGTCTCAGGACGCAAAGGGCGGCGCCTTCGTCAAAGGTGCGTCCCGTCCCGTCCCGTCGTGGATCCCGTTGACGTTTGGTGACGTTATTCCTCCGTGCCGCAGACCTGCGCTGGGTGCAGGTGGGCAGCGCCGACGAGGCCTACCGGGTCATGAAGTTGGGCAAGAAGAACCAAAGCTTCTCTTCCACTCGGATCAACCATCTCTCCAGCAGGAGGTCTCCGGCACCACGCACGAGCGCGACACTGTCGACGACCATCGGAGGCCACGGATCTGATCGCTTTTCCGTTTTTGGAAATGGCCACCGATATTTTTCGGAACGTGGACCATCAAAGCAATCTGGTGTTTCCTCCAAAGGAAGCTCCTTTTACTCTAAAACATTTACTTGCGAGACGAGATTTCTGCAGCTATTTCCTGGAGGTAGCGGGTCGACAGGACCCGTCTGGCTTCCCGCGTTGTCTCTCTTGCTCTCTTTCTCTCGGTTCACGTCAGTTCATCCCAAACGGGATTTTTGCGGGTCTGGTTTCATGTCAGACTGAGCAAAAAAGAAAGAAAAAAAAAAAAAATCAAACAAAATGTGATATTTTGCCACTCTTTGGTCTTGTTTTAGTTTTCCCAAAATGGTCAGCGTTTTGCCTCACCTCAGAAAGCCTTCTTCTTTTTGGTGCACACAAACCTCGAGAAAATGTCAATGCGCACCCGCCAACATCTGTCGTCGTGCGTTTACTTTTGCAGTCACAGCATCTTTTCCGTTCGCATCCTGAGGATTGCGGAGTCCGGATCTCCACGAGCGGTCGCCGTCAGCGAGTAGGTGTGGCGAGAGATTCCGTCCATCGGCGGGCGTCAAGGAGGCCGCCGCTGGCTGAAGGCGTGCGTGTTTGTGGTCGTGCGCAGGTTGTGTCTGTGTGACCTGGCCGGGTCGGAACGCGGCGCCAAGACCGCCAACCGGGGAGAACGTCTCAAAGAGGCCGGAAACATCAACGCGTCGCTGCTCACCCTGGGAAAATGCATCAACGCGCTCAAGCGCAACCAGCACGCCAAGTAAGGACTTTTCAAGCGCCACAGGAAGATGACCAGCAGGCCCCTGCTCCGATAATCTCGATGCACGCGCGCAAAGATTCTGTCCCGGACTTTGGGTCCGCGTGCGTTTGAGACGGGGCGCGTGTCCCGGAAACGTCTGAGAGCGTCTGTCTGTCTGTCTGTCCGTGGGGGCGCGCGTCCGTCAGGCTGCCGCAGCACGTGGCTTTCCGCGAGAGCAAGCTGACGCACTACCTGCAGGCCTTCTTCTGCGGCCCGGCCCAAGTTCGCATGCTGGTCAACGTCAGCCGCTGCGCTTCCGCCTACGACGAGACGCTCCGCGTCCTCCGGTTCTCGGCCGTGGCGCAGAAGGTGAGCGGGCTATTTTGTTTTTGGGTTTCGGTACTGATGTTCAAACAAAAGCAAAAAAGTGCACAAGATCGGATCGCAACGTCTCTCATCCATAAAGTTTGCACAGTTTGAAATTGCTCTCTTATTGGCTGTTGCATTCAAAGCCAAAAAAGCAGACACAGATGTTGGTGCTCAACAATTGTTGCGGCCCTGCCATGAGCCAAATTATTATCCCGACCACCCGGTCACAAAAAATGTCTTCCGAAGGAATTCGATTTCAAAACTAACGTCCGTGCTCGTCGCGTTCAGGTGGCGCTGGCGCCCGGCGGCGCCCGTCCCCTCCCGCCGCAGAAGTCGACCCGGCCTAGCGGAGGCGGCGGCCAGACCGGCCAGGGGGAGCTGCAGGTGGGGGCGTGGCCGGCGGCCCCCAAATGGCCCTCATTTTTGGGCTGCTTTGCGTAACGTACGAGCGTCGTCTTCTCCAGGAGGACGACGGGGAGGAAGAAGAAACGATGTCAATGGAGGACACCGTGTACCAAAATGAGGAAGACGAGAACATCTTCAGGAACATGACACCACAGGTTTGCTCATTTTTGCCAGTTTCAGCTGAAAGGGAAGCCTGATGTGTCACGTTTGGTTTGTCAGGCGCAGTCGTTGACTTCGCGGGCCTGTTTGGCCGACAATCTTTCCCAAGATAGACGACGTGATTGCCATATTGGGACATGTGCAAGTATCTAAATTGTTGACGCAAATCTGCGCGCACGGAGGCCAAAGAGCGTTTCCCGATGGCGAAGGCAAAGAAGGAACGATGGCGGAGGTGCGCCCGTGTGGAGTTTGCGTGTCCTCCCCCGTGCCGACAGGTGTGGCTTTTCTCCGGGTGGGGCCCACGTCCCCAAAACGTGCTCGCATCCATCGGAGACTCTCAGTGGCCCCTAAAAGGGTGATCGGTTAGAGCGCGAGTGTTGTCCGTCTCCGTGTGGCCTGCGATTGGCCGGCGACCGGTTCGCGGCCTACCCCGCCTTCTGCCCGACGGCGGCCGAGATTGGCTCCGGCGCTCCCGCGACCCTCGTGAGGATATGCCGCTCAGAAAATGGATGGACGGCTGTTGAATCGATCGGAAATGCGCTTCGGCAGCAGGTGGCGCTCTTGAGGAGTCTTCGGATGGCGTCGAAGGAGGAGCGAGCGGCCGGCTCGCTGGCAGAAGCTCGCCTCCGAGAGGACATCGGCAGAGAGTTCGAGGACATTTTGGCCGAGATGCAGATGGACTTTGAGTGAGTCTCGCTCTGCTCGCCGGGACGTCGTCGCCGTCGCCGTTTGACAAAAGATGGCTCGACGCAGGGAGCGGCTGGCCAGAGAGAGGGAACTCTTGGAGCGGCGAGCGGAAGAACGTCTGGAGATATTCAAGAAGATGACGGACAAGATGGCCGCCTGCAGAGACGCTCGCGAGGTAAGCCGTCACGTCGGCAAGGAAGTAGGACGGCGGCGTCGGCCCGCCTGCCTTGGATTTTTGACCCATCTGTTGGGGGGGGGGGGCGCTCTCCGCGACAACACAACGCTTCGCCCTTCGCGGGGGGGAATTTTCCTCATGCTACAGATCCCAAAACTCAATAGCTTTGAGCAAAAGAAGGCGAATAAGCTTTCGGCAAAGGACCGCACCCCCGGCCCAATGATAGCCGGGACGGGGGTCCGGCACGTTACGAGGCTAAGTGGCTCACAAAGTGGATGATTTATGTCAAATTGGTAAGATTTGATTGTTTTAAGTCACGCAACAAATGGCACTCACGCGTGGACGTTTTGGCAAAAGGCCGTAAGGTGAGCCAAGGTGCGGGCAGGAGCTTTGGTGGTTTTGCACTTCCTTTCCGGAAGCATCCTTTGTCCGGGAGACTTTTGAGCAAATCGGTGTGTGCAGGAGGCGCCGGGCTCCCTCCGCGAGGAGCGAGCAGCCCGAGAGGACGTCATCGCCGCTCCGGAAAGGAAAGGCCGAGAGACGGAAAAGGCCCCGCAGGAGCCCAGCAAATCCCAGGAGGATTCCCGGGTGGCTCTGGACGCTGAGGAGAGAAGCGTCGCAGAGGCGCTGGACCGGGAGAGGAGCTTGGAAAAGGAGGTGGGCAGGTTGCTCCAGGAGGTCCGGACGCTAACTGCGGCATTGGAAGCGTCGCAACGCAAGGTGAGCTCACGTCACGCCGTCATCGGAACGACAAAAGTCCTCCCGCGTGACGTCATTCACCAGGAAGCGTCCGACGAGCGGCCGGAGGAGTCCCGCGAACGGGAAGCCTGGCGCGACCCCCTCCGGCAGAACCTCGAGCGGCCGGAGACCGGATTACGGGCCGCCGGCTCCAGTCGAGCTTCGGCTGCAGAAGACCGCCGCGGCGTCCAGACGCACGAGCTCCACCGGTCGCAGGTGAGCTCGCGTGCCGTAATCCCGCCGAGATTGATCTTTGCTGGGCGTCGTGGACCCGTCATCGGCAACCCAAGTGAGCTTCCGTCCACCTTTTTTGCTCTTTATTAAGCTACGGAAACACAAGGAAGCCTTCGCCGGTGTCCAGGGGACTGAAAAGAGCGCGTAGGCTGCAATTCATCTTTTCATGGACATTGTGACGTCCCGCTTTGTGAATGTTGTTGTGCAAAAGTCAGACAATGAATTTCGACACCTGAAAAAGAAAGCTCGGCCTTTTTGGAGTTATTTCTCTTTTTGGTCCAAGAGTCACAGGAGGCGTCGGAGGGGGGGCGGGGGGGGCTCCTTCAAAATGTTCCGAAACCGATATTGCTGTCGGGCTCCAGCAGGAGGCGGCGCCGGCCCGATCCGCCGCGTCCCCGCCGGAGAGGCGACCGGGGGAGCGTCACGACGACGACGAGGAGGAGGAGGAGGACGACCACGACGACGACGACGACGGCGGCGGCGAGCGGGCCCTCCGGAGGGAGGCCGAGCGGCGCCGGGAGCTGCTGGCCGTGGCCCACGAGGCCATCGAGCAGAAGGACGCCGAGCTGGAGAAGAGGGCCCTCCAGATCGCCAAGTAGGGGGAGTTGGTTTTTCCTTTTTCAATCGGTGTCGTTGCGTAACAACCTGGCCGCAAACGCGGAGGAGTCGGTTGACGTAGACCGTTTGGAGGGACAATCTGGGGGGGTTGGGCTACGCGATTGTTTCAACTCGTGACGGGGTCCGACGCCCGTTTGAGGCTCAGGTCCTCTTGCGGCACCTTGGCCACGTGTCACGCGGGGAGCGGCCCGGCCCAAAAGTCGCCGCCACGGTCCAGCCGGCCGGCCCGGCCCTCCGCGTTGAGCCCGCTTGGTCGCTGCTTTCGGGTCGTCCGCGCTGCACGTCACGCCACGGCGCTCCTCTTGCTGTTCGCAATGAAATTTGCCCATTTTCCCCTCCTCCTCCTACAAACGGTCCCGCTGCGGCCTGCGTCACGAAAAAAATAACCAAAGGAAGACGAGATTTCTGCAGCTATTTCCTGGAGGTCCCCGAAATGCCAGAGTACTTGGTGCCTCCCTCATTTCCAAATATGATATGATAAAAGAGTGCGCCACCTGACAGTTCGCTTTGAGGAATTCTTCAACAACCCTTTTCAAACATTCATTTGTTTGTTTCCGCGCAGCCTGACGCAAGTTAGCCCGACGGATCCAAAGCTTGTTGCCATCGAGAAATGAAAAGAAAATCCCACATCAAATCAGTGTCATTTGGTTTTTGTCTCTCAGAGAACTTTGCTTTCCAATTGAAACCCCAAAAGCGTTTTAGTGTGATGAGGGCAATGTGAGGTTTTGTCTTCCCGCCTGGCCCTGCCCGCACACACCCGGGAAAAACCGCCGACGTACGGGAACTCTTTGGGTTCTTCCAGACTGAAGGAAGTCGCAAAGCAGGACTCGGACAAAGTGAAGAGTCTCAGCGCGGATCTGGAGCGGAAGGAAGAGGACTCTTCGGAGCTCCGAGAAAAGCTGGCCGACTACAAGAAGCAGATCCAGCGGGTCCACAAAGATGTACGACAATCGGCGATCGTCATCGCGCGCGACGTGACAGTGACGGCGATGTTGGGTTCCCTCGCAGATCTCCGCCATGAAAGACGAGGAGAAGCTGCTGCGGCGGAAGCTGTCCGACGCGGAGAAGCTGAAGAACCGGCTTCAGTCGGACCTGACCGACAGAGACAGAACCATCCGACAGCTCAAAGCGGTGAGCATCCGTTTCCTTTTTGGGGTGCCCTGTGAAATGGGAAGATTGAAATGTTTCGTTATGAGATGACTTCGCCTCCTTGCTGCTTAGCCCGTCTCGAGTTGTTGGAGTAAATTCAAAGTCACCTTTTAAGGTTCTGTTATTCACTTCATCATTCATCCCTAGTTCATAATGTTTGTATAACAAGCGACAGTTACTTTCAATATTTACCTGGGTCCGGAGCACTATTGAATTTCTAATTTTACTGGTGGGGAGTATCATTTTTGTTTCCACTTTTGTGCGATTGAGTCCGAGTCAGACTTTCTACAACGGATTAAAGGGCAAAAGTGAGGCTCGCCGACTCAGCGACTACATTGGCAACAATTCACTCGTCGAGTTCTCTGCTCTCAAACGACTCCGATTATTATTGACATGTTTTTTTTCCCCCCGGAACGGTCGAGGTCAACGATGCCTCGATGAGACGTTGAAAATAGTTGCTCTGTGGAGGAATCCAGGCAGCAAATGGGACGATTCCAAAAGACGTGCTTTCGCGGCGGCCGTGTTGATCCCGGTGCACGGACGTTCCCGTCACGTGACGACGGTTAAAATTTATTTCCTATTGGGTCTGGAACATGTTAAATTTTTGTACAACAAGTGTATTTTTTTTTTCTCTTGCCGTTTGCCTTTGGCAAGAGATTTGGAACCAGGAAGCGCACTAATTCCTTCTGCCTCATGAAAGCGACGTTGTCACCGCCGACGTTAAGTTTGGACAAAGTGTCAAACTTTCAAATGTTTGGTGACAATAAATTTGGGTGCTTTGGCAATGAAAGAAATGTTTGCACTGTGCAGTAGTACGGGTGCTTATGCTTAAAAAAAAAAAAAAAAACTTTTCCAGGAAACGGACAATTGCATCTGTGCCCCCCCCCCCCCCCCTTGAAGGTTCCACTCTGCAGTGCAGCATTCAAACTCCCTAGCGTTAGCAAACATTCGCTTGACCGTTTCTCCTTCCTTCTTGCAGGAGAAGAAGCCCGACGAGACGCAGGAGCTTTATCGCAGAGCTCGTCAAGGTGAGCGGGCGGCGCCGAGCCGCTCGGATCCGCACGGACGCTCAAGGCGCCGTTTTTTGCCGCGCGCAGATCTGGAGGCCGAGCGGCGGCTGGTGGACGACATGCGCTCGGCCCTCGCGGAGCAGGACGAGACTCAGGAGCAGATGGAACGCGCGCTGGACCAGAAAGTGGAGCTCGTCCGGGAGCTCAGCGACGGTAAGAATCCGCTCGAGAGCGCGCGACCGCGATATATCGTTTCTCTGTGACGCGCCGTAAGTTCTCGTGTGTAACGTTGAGCTAAAAGCATTCAGGAAAACCCTTCTACCAATGTACAATACGCACCACCCGGACTGGGAATTATTTGTATTTCTACTTTGCTAGCTTTTCTGAAGTTTCTATTCAATTATTTCTTCTTTTTTGAATCGTTACAATCATTCATAATAATCTGTCATGATGTACGGATGCAGCAGTAAGATTTTATCTGGGGCCAGGCGGATCCCGCAACCAACTAAAATAAATGCTCAACGACGGCACAACAGTTAATGGACTACTGTCAGTCTTCAAGAAATGAACCACTTTGTGCAGAGCTGGACAAAATGAAGGCGGCGCTGAGGCAGCCCGGCGGCGGCGGCGGCGGCGGAGGAGGCCCCGCCCCCCCCCGCAGCCTGGAGGTAACTAACAGGAGCTTGTTGATTTCCTGCGGCTTCAACGTTGGCACGTTTTAGAACGGGGACGAGGCTTCATTTCACGTCATCCTCACTCAAGAGGTTTTCACGGCAACCAGAATCTGGCAAATAATTGCGCAGCTCTTCAAGGTCACACGTTTCTCCTTTCGAGCAGGAGCCGCTTTGGTATTTTTCCCCCGCCGTTTAAGAGCAACGATCATCTCACCTTGTGACGGAAACGGGAGACGAACGGCAAGCGTTGGCTGCCCTTTTTTCTCTTCTTTTTTCCTCCTTTAGCAAATTCTTCTTTTGATGAGCCAGTATGAGTAGGACTCGCTTCGTGGTATAGCGCCGCCCCTCGTGACGTGATGACACAACCCGAGCGTTTAACGCATAACTCATTACACTCGATGCAAAAATGCGTAAAGGCCTCCGACTTTTTTTTTTTTTTTTTTTTTAGCTTGTTGGTTAGTGATGACGTCGAGGCCGCCCGATTGCATGCGGAATGGTCAAAGGGCCAACATCCGTCCTCACTCCACACTTGTGCATTTTCGACGCGGAAGAATAACTGTTATTTATTTATTTCTTCTGCCGACGCCTCACCAGCCGCTTGAAGAGAAACATCGGACGGAACGTGACAAGTGGAGGGAGGACAAGATGGCACTGATCGCTCAGCTCAAAGAGGCGGAGGACAAACGCAACCAGGAAATGAAAAAGTTTGCGGAGGACCGAGAGCGATACCTGGCCCGGCAGGCCCGGCTGGTGAGCCGCTTCGCGTTCGTCGGTCCGCGTCGTCAAGAGTTTGGGACGATTTGATGTGTCGCGGTGGTTTTTTCCGGCCCCTCCCTAAATGCATTGACGGCGATACAAGTCAAATATCCGCCTGAACGGGCACAGCCGTTAAGTCGGCTGTTTCTTGCCAAAGAAAACAATCAACATGTGCCTTCAAAGTATGGCCCGCCTCATTTATTAGATGATGAGTAGCTGTGCCGTGGTGCCTGGCGACACCGTCATCTTTCCCTATTGGAATGAAATCAGATGCCAATCATCCGTTACGGAACAGCCCAAATTCATTTTAGTTTCTTTTTTTTGGGGAGCCAAAAGTTAAACGTGGTTGAACAAATTGTCGCCCGTGATTCTTTTGCAACACCAACACCAAAAGCTGCCATTTTGTGCAGCGGTGCGTGGTTCTGGTTCTCGTCGTCTGCGACCGGACCGGCCTGCGCTGTTCATCTTCAACCGGAAGAAGAACCGGGGTGTCGTTCGCCGTCGATTCCGGTTTCGCTCGCTGGTCCGGGGCAGCCGTCCCCGCCCGACCGCATTTAAAAAAAATGAATTGAAAAATGTCACCAAAAATGCGGATACGCGAGTCCGTCTGCCGGAGATAAAGATACATTGTTTGTCGGAACTTGAGAATATTACAGCGCAATTGAGGGAAATCCTGATGGTCTTCCAGCGTCGGCGCGCCGGTTGGGACTCACTCGGGTCGGATGTTGAAAGACAGAAAAACAAAAGGGTTAACCCTAGAATTGATCAAAAATAATTGTCAGAATCATTTTGGCCATCGGCGTCCAGCCCGCATTTCTCCCTCTTTTTTAATTTTTTTTCATCAAGTGTTTTTTACTTATTTCTCAAACACCCCCCCCCCCCAGGAAAATGATCTGCGCCTCCAGGAGGAGAAGATGGCGAGCTGGAGGACGGAACGAGACGCTCTGGTCGGCGCCCTGGAGTTGCAGCTCGCCGAGCTTGTCGCCGGCCGGCCCGACCGAGACCGAGCGGCCCCCCCGCCGCGCCGCGACAGCTCCAGATCGCCGGCGGAGGTCAGCGCAAATACAGCAAAGGTGCCGTATCGCCGCTCGTTCGTCTCTATTGGACTTTTCCGCACTGCAAACATTTCTCGGCGCTTTCCATCAGGAAAGTCTTCGTGCCGGCCGATCGCGTAGACGGACGTCGACCGTCTCGGCCGATCGCAAAAATGTTTATTCAAAGCTGCAACTGATGATTTTGCCAATGAGCGCCCTCAAATTTTCGCGCACCCGGAGAGCGACGATGATTAAAGCGCTTGCATTCTTAAAACGCCCGCCCCCCCCCCCCCCTTTCTCTGCGACTGCCGCGAAAAAAGCGCCACAAATGTCAATCGGCGTTTTCCAAAGTCACAGCAGATTTTTGGAAATGAGGACTTCAGATCAAGTCTCGGAATGATTGTCAAAAATAGTTGATTCATTTAGTAAAGGCGGCGTTATGAATTGACGTCGGCAGCCTCCGGTGAGGACTTTGACTTTCTTCGGCGACTTCAGCCTCCGCTTCCGTGTTTCCGCCGCACGCAAACGCCTTAATAGCTCTGCGTTGATGAAAAGCGACGTCCCGTCTTTCTCCCGCTTAAGCGTGTTCTCTGTCAGGGCGGCGGCGACGAAGCGACGCCGAGAGAAGCTCACGTGACGTCGGCGGAAGGGGACACGGAGGACGCCGACGACCGAGAGCCGGAGACCCGAGTCCAGGTCGGCGCTGGCACTCGTCGCTAATTGGACATCTTGTCAAGGAAGAAAAAAGCTGTTCCATTCTTGATCGTATTGGAATTTAAACACAAAAACCAAAAAAAAACATGCCCGGTGTCCGCGCTCTCCAGAGAAGCTCCGTCATTCGGGGAGGGGCTCGGCGTCAAAAGGGGCGTCTGATCCGGGAAAAGTTTTTTTCGCCACGCTTGAAAGGGGCCTCGTCATCCAGCCCGCACAAAACGTTTTTTCCAAAATGCACAAAAATATTTCTGAATTCACGCAAATACTCTGCAACACTCCCAAATGGAACGTGAACAATGCGCATTCCAGGCTCAAAAATGAGCAAAAATTCTTCACCAAAACATTTTTTCCCCCCCCTGTCCTGTCCTGTCCTGTCCTCCTTTGATCCGCGCGATTAGGATTGAACGTGGCTCCGAACGGGCGCCCTGGAGCCGCCTGACGCTCAGTGACCGCTCGTGTGCTTTTCCCCAGGTGACAGACGCCGGGGGAGCGCAGCCCGGCGACCCGTCGCCGTCGGCCGTCGGTCAGGTGACCTCAATGGTGAAGCCTCTTATTGTCGTCCTTTAAAATGGAAAAGCAGATGATGCGCTTCTGCCGTGTCTAACATCATGACGGCGTTCATTTAATTTTGTCCCAATTGTGACAAACATCAACTTGTTTGTTTGTGGCGTGCTGCTGGGTCGTCTCAGGACTCCTCGGGCTGCCCGTCGGTGCTGGAATCGTCTCGGGTCTCTGGAGAAAACGGGCGCGGCGACCGTTTCCCGCGGCCGGAGCTGGAGATTTCCTTCAGCCCGCTGCGGCCCGACCGGGTGGCGGTGCGACGCCGAGGCGTGCCCGGCGCCAGCGCCGTCACCGTCAAGATCACGCGGTCGGCGCGCAAGAGGAGGAGCGGCGAGATGGACGAGGTGAGGGAAGGCTTCCCGCCCGCCGTCACCTTTCAAGTTGCGCGCTGCCGGATCAAATTCCCGAACGCCTCCACGGGGAAATGATTCCGTTTCCGAAGCGCAGACAGACAGACAGACGGGCGAGCGTATCCAATGTTTCGGTGCCGCCGTATCGGTGACTACTTGTGACTATTGCTACTCGCGCGCTCCTCATATTGAAGTTTATCCCGACGTTTTCTTGTACATATTTCTGTATTATTCCAGGGCTGAGCAACAGTTTAGTTCAGCAGTCGGCAACCCGCGGCTCCGGAGCCTCATGCGGCTCTTTCATCCTTATAATGCGGCTCTGATTGGCTTGGGAAAATAAATGACTAAAAGTTTTTTTTTTTTGGTATTTAATTGAAGTGTGTTTTATTTGTGTTAGTTTTTGTATTATTTTAGTTCTAAATTTGAGGATTATTGTGATCTTGAAATATTCAAATATTAATTCAATTATTTGATATTATTTTTTTCGTCGCTCAAAATAGACGTCACACTGCGTTTCAGCGGGTACACCCGCTGAAACGCCGTCTATTTGGAGCGACTTTCAAGCCCGGCAAGCCAATGGAATTTTCTCCGGAGCACGTGGATTTCATAAGAAACATGCTGCGGTAAAGTAGTAGAAGTTTTTTTTTTTTTTCATTTTCATTTTAGATGTGCGGCTCCCAGTGTTTTCTTTTCCGTGGAAACCGGGTTCAAATGGCTCTTTCGGTGTCAAAGGTTGCCGACGGCTGGTTTAGTTGGTTCAATGACAAAAAAGGTCTCATCGGCCGATGGCGTTGATTTTCGCCGCGTCGCCGCCTAAACCTTTGCCACGTGATCTGTAGGGCTCCGGCCCGTCGGCATCTCCCGGGACCGCCGGCGTCCGCGGCCCAAGAGAGGGAACGCTGCAGAAGATCGGCGAGTTCCTCCAAAGTTCGCCCACGCTGATCGGGTGCAAAGGTCAGTCAGGCGCCGCTCATAATAATAATAATAATAATCCTGGGCCAGGGGATGGGGAACCCCGGTTGCAATAATTGACAACCACTATAATTGCATAGAATTTTTTTTTTTTTTTCTTTCCTTTTTTGAATAAGAGGCGAGCTGTACTGACACTAAGCGTTCCATTTTCATGGAAGATTTGCCAATTGAAGCGTAAACTGCAGTTCACTTGATGCCGAGGTCGCTCGTCGGGGAGCGGCCGCGACGGACGTAACCGTGAACGTGCGTTTTTGCAGCCAAGAAGATGATGAGCCTGATGAGCGGCGCCGACTCGAACGGCTCGTCGTCCGTCGGCCTGAAAAGCAAGAAGAGCAAAAGGAAGTTGGCGAGCGCCGACGAACCCCCCCGCACGGTACCTTTCGCCGTATTTGACCCCGACGAGGACCCTGGCCAAAGTCAATGGGGGGGTTAAAACGGTCTCTCTCTCTCTCTCTCTCTCTCTCTCTCCGTTCTCTCAAATTGCTCAACATCTTGACTTGAGTCTGCAAAATAAAGCTCCGTCGGCAGCGGTGTGTCCCGGCGCCGAGTTGCGGGGCTTTTCCACCCCGTCGGGGCACACCGAAGCAAACGCGCTCCATTCCATTTGGATTTCAATGCTTTCCAGTCAGTTCAGTCGGACACCAAAAACGGCAGGTTGTTGCCATCTCTTTTCAAATTTGAAGACGAATGTTGCTTACTTTTTTTTTTTTTTTTTTTTTTTCCCTCGGCTAAGAATGTTGCCACATCACAATGAGCCCAGAAAAAAAAAAAGTTTCACCTCTATTTCCGATCTTGACTGACTGACTCTCGTAGCGCTGCCGCGACCTTGGGATTCTTCAGATCCCCCCCCCAAAAAAAAAAAAAAAAAAGCCATCTGCACAGGTTAACGTCCAACGCGAGAGATTGAAATTCTAAAGCTTTGGACACTTTGATGCTAAACGAGGTTCCTAAACCGTCGGTCGATTAGCAAAATAGCTGTCAATACATTTAGAAATGAATTGTTGGGGGGCAAATGTGCCCAAAACACTTGAGTTCTATTTTTACCGCTTCTCAAAATACGTTTGCAAGTTGAGTCTCTGGGATTGGGCCGCACGCGCACGCGCAAGCAGAGTCAAAGTGAGCCGCATCAGCGCAAATATGTCGCCGCTGTCGTTGCAGACGCTCGGTCGCGACGTCGTTGCCGGGGACAACCGAAGCCGCCATCCTATCATCAAAGGACGACTTCGCTCCGGATTGGCCCGATGATCCTAATTGCTTGTTAGAAATATCCTTTTATTTGATGACCGTCACACTACTAACTCGCTAAGCTGACTTGATTTGAATGTGCAATCTGGGTATTGTTTGTTCGTGGTTGTCGTTTGCACGCCGCCGTTCGTCTCCGCTTCCGCCCAAGAAGATTTGGATGCGTCCGACGTCGTCGCTCGCTGACTCCCAAACTTGTGCAATGCGGGTGCTTCCGGGGAAGCGGATCTCGACAAATGTGCCGTCTTACACGTTCCTTTTGAAAATGTTGCCCCGGCCGGCGCCCTCTCTTAACCTCTCTCCGTCGCTGCCGATTGTTGTATGTATGGAGCGGGGACAAATTCGTTGGATTTCTGACGCACGAAGGCCGTTGGGGTTGTGTATTTGTTCTCGGACTTGGACTTGAGCTCTTTTGCCACTTTTGATCGCCGCGTGTGACGTCGAAGCAAAGCAAATGTTTTTATACATGTCGTACACAAACCAAGGCAACGTGCTTTGTGGGATGAAAAGCGTTTTAAAATGAAACCCGCTTGTAACCGTTTAAAACAAATAAAAAGAGTGGAAAAAAAAGAAGAGAGCTTTACTTCCGGTCAAAGGACGCGTCATCCGCTGCGGACGTCAATTTGGAATTGGAAGCACGCACAACGTCAATCGAAGCAAACGAGCGGAGGGGGAGCGCCGAGCCACTTCCCGGTTCCGGTTCCGGCCCCGTGACGTCACCACGCCTCTGACGGGTTCGGGCTCGGGATTGCGGCGGAGCCCGCGTCGCTCGTCGCTCGTCGCTCGCCGCTCGCCATGGAGGAGGTTCTGCGGAGGCTCCACAAAGACGCCGCCGGCCACAAGCACAAAAGCCTCCGCGACGCCTGCGTGCTGGCGAGCGGTGAGTCCGTCGCCGGCCTCCACCTGCCGCCGTGACGCGGAACGACGTCGGCCCAAGTCCCCTTTAAAATGCTGTCATCGCCATCTTGTTGCCATCCATTTGGTCCCCTTTCGCCGGGCTCCACGTCGATGTGTTAGTTGATTTTATTTTCTGCGGTTCTGACAAAAATGAACCTGTTTTCTTCCCGGATGTCGGCATCCCACATTGCACCTCGACGGGATTCGGACACCTTTGAAAAGCCCACGTACGCCTCCAAATCGGGGGCGGGGCGGGGCGGGGCGGGGCCTCTTCCAACGTCACGTCGTTGTCTCCAGTTTTCAACCAAACCGCCACACATTTTCCTTTTCGTTTTATGGACGAACCATGAAATCCGTTTTGGTCGTGTCCATGGAATTCCCCCCCCCCCACCCCCCCGGATGTGTGCGTAGATGCTCATAATAATCACACAAACTGGATTTTTGCTTGCTGAGTTTGAAGCGTGTGAAAAAAGTACTTTGACAGTCACGCTTCGTTATTAAAAAGTGGCTCCAACATGTCGAGCCGGTCGTATGGACCTCAGAATATTCCCAGGTGCCAAACGAGAGTTCAAGGGGCACCCCCCCAAATTCCCTCTCGGGTGGGCCGAACCGGTACATTTGCGGACTTTTGGGTCGCGCTGTGGAAATTCACCAGCGCTTGGCACTCCCGTTACCCACGTCGCTGGTATTTGCATCTTCATCGGGGGAAATTGTGTTGACCGAAACACTTGACCCCCCCCACCGCCAGCACCAAGTGTGCAGTATTTCATTGAAAATGCCGAGTGGCCCGGAACTCTGGGAACCAGAAGCCACGTTGGCCGCTTGAGTTGTGTTTTTGGCCCAACGAGCTGGAAATATCCCCGCGTAAGGATAAGCAGCCGCAGAAAATTGATGGATGGATTTTTAGCAGTACAAATGTGTGATTTCTGCAAACGTTATATTGCTTGTGCACTGAAATTGCTCACGACATTGGATTTGATTTCATTTTTAATTTTTCTCTCCAGAAAGTCTCGAGGCCCGCAATGGATCAGCCGGGCTGTCGTCAGCAGAACTGCGGTAAGAACATTTCGGACCGCTAACTAACGTCAACTCCAGCTGCTGTCACGTGATGACGATCATCGTGTAACGTGACGATCGTCAATGGTTTTCCGTTACGACCCGACCCCCCCCCCCCCCCCCCCCCCCCCGAGAGTAACCTCGATGTCACGTGTACGTAAAGGATCATCTAATCTTTGGCCAATGTACAAAAGAAAGAAATAAAGCTCAATCTACTGCAACGGATGCGCAAGTCCACTTTGTTCTAGTGGGGCAAATCCCCACTAGGGCCCCCCCCCCCCCCCAACTCGAGAAGCATTGCGTTAGTTACACTGCCGTGACCTTCCGTGACTCAAGTATGTAACGGGGCAGACGGTCACGCTGTTGCGGCGTTTGGCCTGCAGGGCGCGCTGTCTTCTGCCTCTGCAGATGGCACTGGAGTCCAAAAACGTCAAACTGGGCCAGACGGCGCTCGGCGGCATGCAGGTACTTCCCGTTCGGCCGACTAACCCGTCGGGAGCCGCCGCGATTGACGGCCGCGTCTTCCCGTCAGAAGCTGCTGTGCGAGGACCGCTTTGTGGGCGGGGCCGGCGAGGAGGCGGAGCCCGTGGACAATCAGCTCGTGAGTCAAGTGCTGGCGGCGGTTCGCGTCACGCCGGCGCTGCACGAGGACCTGCAGGTGGAGGTGATGAAGGTGAGAACGTCGGCCGTCGTCTGCTTTGCCGTCGGCGTCCGGCTTCCCTCTTGCTCCGCCCCCCGCAGGTCCTCCTGTGCGTGACCTACTCGCCCAACTTTGACATCAACGGCGACTCGGTTCTACGCATCTCGCAGGTGACCAAGCGCTGCTGCCGTTGTCTTTTTCGGTTTTGACTAACCGCAGCCCCGATTGAGTTTTCCAACGTGCATTTTTATTCTCGTTTTGAACGTCAGGACTTCCGTCCTCGACCTGCACATGTCGCTGATGAGGCTGCCGTACAAAGTCTCCAGAATTGGTGACAACAAAATCAGCCTTTGCATTCGCAGTAAGCGTGAATCCACGAATAGAATTTTTTCCAAAAGCGGTAACTTCTCTTTCATCCGGCTCGCACATGACGTCGCTCCTCTGTCGTCTTTGGCAAAGTTTGGAAATGTCCCAACTGTGCGCGTCCGTGTGGCGAACGCGCACAGTAACCGAACGCCTTCCGGTGCTATAAATATTTTGATGACCTCCAGACAGAAATGTTTCCGTTTTTCGGTGTCAAGCGATCTGATTTATTTACTACCCACCCTCCACCTCGCGATTGCTGCGGCGGCCGGAACGGATGAACAGTATTTTCGTCTCATGATGATCGGAGCGCGGCCAGGAAACGAATGACTCGTACGTCAAGGCGAGCGAGCGAGCGTCGTGTGCTTGTGCCTGCAGGTGTGCATGGAGACGTACGCCCGCAACTGTCGTCAGCGCAGCATCAACACGGCGGTCCGGGCCACGCTCAGCCAGATTCTGGGCGATCTGACGCTGCGGCTGCGACACCGACAGGAGGTCCGGCACGTCCGCCCATCACACATGTCGAGTACTCGCAAAGGACGACTTCAGTGAGAGTACACGCAAAAGTACTCTCTTGACTTTACTCAAAGTCATTTGGCCATTTTCAACATTTTTCTATGTTTCTGGATCAGGGCTGTCATTGTCACATTTTGGTTTTTTTTTTTCGACTGGATGGTCCTATGTTGAGTTATCGTTGAAAAAAAAAAAAAAAAAACCCAAAACGAAACATGTTTCTAAGATTCACAAGGACTCGACTTCTATCCTTAAATGCAATTATGTCGGTTCTTCTTGTAAACTGTCCAAACTCGGAGACGACAAAATCTGCCTTTGGTCCGTCCGAGGTCGGCCTTTGCCGTTAGCATTTCCGATCCATCCATCCGTCGGTCCACTTGTGGTTCCGGTGGGTCGCGGCCACCTTCTTGTTTTTGTTTGTCTTGCGAGCAGCTGTACGAAGTGCAGCCCGCAGAACGGCGGCCGTTTCCCAAATGGTCGTAAAGTAGAGCCGCGTCGGGGGACGTGCGAACGCCACACGAGCCGAACCGGAGTTGGACCCGCAACCTCAGAACCGCTCGACTACTGTGCTGCCGTAAAAACAAACAAAAAAAAAACGTCACGCGTTCTGCAGTACTTTGTTGCTTCCCACCTGGAAGTACCCGCGGAAACTTTGCGAAGGCAAAGTTGTGACGTGTCGTGTGGTTCGCAGGAAGCGGACGGAGAGGAGCCCGCTGCCCCCCCTCTGCAGGGAAAAGGTACACGCCGCCCCGCCCCCCCCCCCCCCTTGTCATCTTTTCATCCGAAGCGCGTCATCATTTCATTTGCGCGTTCCGCAGACGTGTCGCCCACCAGCCAGGCGCTGTGCGACGACGTCGTGACGGTCTTGACGTTCTTCTGTGACAAGCTGGAGTCGGTCGACTTGTAAGCGACGAGGACGTCGAGCCGTGGCCACGGCGCGACGTCCGCTTAACCCGTGTCGCCCGTTTATCCTCAGTGACGAGCAGCTGCTGCAGCTTCTTTACCTGGAGAGCATCTTGTCCGTGCTCAGCTCCTGCCCTCCCACAATGCACCTGTCCAGACGCTTCACCGACCTCGTCTGGTACACGCAAACGCCGCACGACCCGGTCCGGAAGGCAAAAGGAGAGGGAGGGCGAACCGGACGGAGGAAGCCACCCGTTTCCATTAGTCGAGTTTTTTTGATTGCCCGTCTATTTGTATTTATTATTATTTTTCATTCTTAGTTTAATACTGATTTTATGGATGCACTCGCTCGGGTGAGGCTCTCCAGTTTCGTTGATCAGTGGCATGAATGTCACGTGTCTCTCTCTCCCCCCCCCCCCCCGAATCAGGAAGCAGCTGTGCCCGTCGCTGGTGGCCATCATGGGAAATCCGCTCAACGACATCACCGTCGGGTCACACCACGGCCACACGGGGGCGACGGAGGCAGAGCGACTGTGTCCGGGTAGGCTCTCGCGCCGGTCGTGCCGTTCGCCGTCCGCCGTCGTAACGACGCGTTTTCCAGGCGCCGCGCAGGAGGCGGAGGCGGTCTCGGACCGCGGCCGGGGCTCGGGCTGCTCCTCCGGCGCCCCCGCCAGGATCGCGCCGGTGGTGCGTAGCGTGTGCTACGTGGCGGCCGAGCTGGTTCGGCTAGTGAGCTGCGTGGAGTCCATGAAGCCCGTGCTGCAGTCGCTCTACCACAGGATCCTGCTCTACCCGCCGCCTCAGCACCGGACCGAGGCCATACGCATCACGAAAGAGGTGGGGGGGGGGGCGCCATCGTGCCGACGTCTCGTCCCGCGACGCGGTGGAGACTTGAGCCGTCGCCGCGCCAGGCCTCAATTGTGCGTGCGATCTTTGTTTTCAGATTCTGGGAAGTCCTCAGAGGCTGTTCGACCTGGCCGGGCCGAGCCTCGTCGAGCCCGACGGCAGGAAGCGATCCTTCTCCAAGAGGAAGTCTTACCTGGACCTGCTGCGACTGTAAGTGCTCCATTCCCTTCTTTGGTTGACGCATCGGGAGCGCAACGCCACTTGTGAGGATGACCTCACGTGACCAAGGCCCGTCCGTCTCTGTCCCAAAGAACTTTTTTTTTTTAAACCGACGACGCGTGCGTGCGTGCGTGCGTGTGTGTGCGTTCAGCGTGATGGACGGCATGATGCAGGCGTGCGCCAAGGGCGGCGTGGAGGCGTGTTACTGGAGCGTGTCGTGTGCGTGTGCGCTGCTGCGCGCGCTGGAGGAGCTGTCGAAGGGGCGGGGCCTCACGCCCGAGCAGGTATCCGCCGTCTGCGCGCGTTGTGACGTCGTCGTGAACGCGGCCGCATCCCGACGACGTCGCGCGTCTTCAGGTTCGTCTGTTGGCGGGTCGGCTGGACGAGCTGAAGGACGGCGCCGGGTCGTCTCGCGCGTCCGTGGAGGTGAACGAGGCCGACTTCCTGTGGCAGAGACGCATCCTGTCCTCCCGGGGGGCCCCCCGGGACGCCTCCCCCTCCGGCGCCACCGTGGAGCGCGGCCCCGACGTCAGCGTTAGCATTAGCGTCACCGCGGACACGGGCCGCACCGTTTTGGAGGAGGAGGCGCGTCCGCGGCAGGAGGGCGGCGACGGGAAGGAGGCGGTTCCGCCCGATGTAGTCCAACGGAGCCACGCCCTCCCGTACCCGGACGTCACCAATTTCCTGTCGGTGGAGTGCAGAAGCAGAACGGCCCAGGTGCCGGCGTCGCGCTACAGCGACAGCAACTTCAGGTGCGTCGGCGCGTGTTGCGAGCGGCTGCCGTCGACCTTGACGGGAACTCTTTGGATGTTCAGCGTGGAGGAGCAGGACCTGTCTCGGACGGACTTGGACTCGTGCGAGCAGTACTCCATGGCGGCGGAGAAGGACTCTGGCCGTTCGGACGTGTCTGACGCGGGATCCGACGACGCGCCCCCGGTCGACGACGACGACGAGCGCAGTCCGTCGGACGCCTTGGCGCGGCGCTCGATGCGCGCGGCCGCCGCGCTCTCGCTCAAGCTGCTGTGCCACCAGGAGGCCGACCAGCACGGCGCCCGTCTGTTCGTGAGGTCGCTGGCGGCGCTGCTGCCGCAGCTCCTCGCCCTCGACGACGACGCCGCTGCTGCGGAACTCGACCGACGCGTGCAGAACTTCTCGAGCGACTTCTGCTCGAGACTGCAGGCCGGTCAGCCCCCGCCGGCGACGCGCGCATTCCTCAAAGGTTTGCGTTGACCCACCCGGGTGTGCCCCCCCCCCCCCCACCCACACTCTTTTCCGACAGGTGGGCTCCCATCGCCGGGCGTGGGGGCGGGGCTGCCTCTGAGTTGTCAATCGCTGCTAAACGCCGACGGTGTCTACCTGTTGTCTTTCTACGCTCTGCTGCTCAACCTCAAACTGCGCAACTGCAACTTCTACCATCAGGGGGCGCCCCCTCCTGCCCTCGGCCTGGTGAGGGCGCCGTCTGCTTCCCGACCACTTCCTGTTGATTAAAGTTTCTTCCCGTTTGTGTGTCGCAGAAGGATTTTGTGACTGTGATCCAGAGCAGCGGCGTCCTGGTGGTCTTGTCTCCGGCGTGGATCGAGGAGGTCTATCGTCAGGTTCTGGAGCGAGACCTGCTAGCTCAGGCGGGCTACTGGGCGGCGCCCGACGACAAAGCGGCGCCGCTTATCGCCGCGCTGACCGGTACGGCATTTCCGCACGTGACCAAGGCCCGTCCGTCTCTGTCCCAAAGAATTGTTTTTTTTTTTTTTTTTTTTTAAAACCGACGACGATGACGCGCACGCCAATGAATGGCACCCTCGCCCCCTCCCCGCAGATATCGACGGTCTGGGCAGCAGCGCCGTCGGCGGTCAGCTGATGGGAAGGTTCGGCCGACCGGCCCCCTCCCGCGAGCGAGCGACCGGCGACGCCGTCGCGGCGGGTCCGTACGGAGGGGTCGGTGTGCCGAGAGGTGACGCTGTCTCCGCGGTAACGCCCGCCGTCTCCTCCCCAAGGCGCCGTATTCTCCCGCTTCCTCCTGACGGGCGTGTGGAGCGAGCTGACGGAGGTTCTGTCGGCGCCGCTCACGGGCCGCGTGGCGGCCGGCTCCGGAACCTCGCCGCTCTTCGCCAGGGAACAGAGCCAGCGCGAGAGAGACGCCGTTTGTCTCAGCTTGGACGGACTCCGGCAGGCCGCCGCGCTCAGCTGCGCCCTCGGTAAGCTCGACGAGCGCACGCCGGAGCAGCGAGTGGCCGTGGGCGCGTCATCTGAACTTTTTCACTCTGTACGTATCTCGCGCGCAGGCGTGGCCGCCAACTGCGCGTCGGCCTTGGCCCAAATGGCCACCGCCTCCTGCGTGCGGGACGAGCGCGACGACGGGGAGGGTCCCGAGGCGGGGGACGCCGTCACGCAAGGTGATCGCACAGGTGGAAACCGTGACGACCGGCGCGCGGCTGAATCGGGAGCAGTCCCGTTGATTGATTTCGAAAAAGAAATTGCTATGAGAGAGAACGACCCACGGCCGGTGCGTCATGTCCCGCTATCCGCGTAACTGACGGATAACCCGGAGGCGTTCATTCGTCCTCCGGCACGGGCGGACCTCCCGGATTGCCCGGATCCAAATCAGGACGTGGATGTCGCGGGCCGGATTTGGCGAGTGTTTCCCAAGAGTGTGCGAGTTACCGCGTGTGTGCAGCGAAGCAGCGGCTGGAGCAGAGGTCGCGACCTGCCGGCGTCCGGCTGCACGCCGCCCACGTGCTGTGCATGGACGCCATCTTGAACGTGGCTTTGGAGATGGGCAGCCACAACGGCGACTGCTGGACGCACGTCTTCAGGTGGGCCGAGTGCACACACCTATGCGGACTCTCTCGCACGCACGCAGCACTTAGTGAGCCGCGACGGCGTTTCCTCCACTTGGGAACGGCTCCATTTCTGACATTTGTCACTTTGTCGTGTGTCGCAAGGCGAGATTTGAGTTCCAAGTGAGCTCCAAAAGAACCGCTGACGGTGGTGCGATGGCCCGGCCCGCGGGCGAGGACTTTGAACCGTTGACTGAACAAAAACCTCTTTCGGCTTGTCCCTTTCGGGGTCGCCACGGCACAATTTTTACGCCTGACGCAAGCCTTCCCGGGGAGCGGAGGCCCCGGCGGGATACGAACCCACGACCCCCGGTGCTCTAACCGCTGAGCTACGGGGCCTGCAAACAGTCAAAGGCAGAAATTGAAAGCGAGAAGACTCACCAGGAGCTTCTGTCGTCGCACGCAGACGAAGCGAACGCTCGCCGCCTGGTCCAAAGTCGAAAAGCGCTTCTTTGGTTGAATTCCCTTCCCTTCAATTTTGTGTGCACCAAAGTTAAATTGGCGACTCCAAATTGAAAGCTCCTTTGCCTCTACGTGCCCTGCGATTGAGGCTCGGAAAATGGATGGATGGAGTCGTGAACAAAGTTTGAGGTCAAGAATAAGAAATTGTGTATTTGAATTGGATACATTATGGTTTATTGCATTATCACCAATGAAACAATGGTGTGTGTGTGTGTGTGTGTGTGTGTGTGTGCGTGCGTGCGCGCGCGCGTGCGTGCGTGTGCGGACGGGCATCAGGGTGAGCGAGTACGTCAGTTCTCTGGAGCACGCCCACTTCAGCGACCCGTCGTCTCACGCCTTCGCCCGGCGCCGCCAGCAGGAGGCGCCCCCGGACCCCGACGGCCTGGCCCGAGCCGAAGCGGACGCCCCGGATGCCGGCCCGCCGCCGACCGTCCGGGAGCTTCTCGCTCAGGACCTGAAAGGCGGAACCCTGTTGACGGGCTCCGGGGCGGCCGAGGCCGTCTGCGCGCTGTCTACGCAGGCCGACAGGTGAGGATTAACCCGAAGCCGAAAATTCTCCTCCCCCATCTGAATCTGAGCGTCGAGCAACGAGCGACGGCAAAGATGTCAGTCGTAGGCTCCCGGGATCTCGGCGCGGCGTTTGACGGGCGGGTCGAGGCTCGACGGAACAGTTCTTATTCCCGCCGGCGACGTCTCCTCCCTGAAAGTCGACCCGTTTGTTCTTTCCGTTCTCGGCGGTCCAAAGTGAAGCGCCTTCTGTTTTTCAGGTTGTTTGAAGACGCGTGCGTCAAGCTCAACTTGGCCTCCCTGGTGGCCTTCCTGCAGCAGCTCAGGAAAGCGTCACAGCGTCAACTCTTCCACGCCGTCGCCGACACGGGAGATTATTCGCTCGCCACGCCGGGTACGAGCACGCCCACGCACACGCAAGTGGAGCCGCCGCAAGTTGCCTCGACGATTTGGTGGCGATATTTGAGTGGCAACGTCTGGGAAAAGATGCGAGGAGTGGGCCGGGCCCACCTCGGAAGCTTTTGGACCCGACCGCCGAAGTTCAGTCCACGCTTGTTCAGTTCCGAGCTCACTGTTGGAAAAATGAAGTCGTCCCGAGTTCTCCGCTTTGTATTGCTCCCCAAACGCTGACCAAGAGTCTCGTTTTTCCACACGTGACGCGTGGAGGAAGAAACTTGTGCAGTTTGTGTGGAAGTTGTCGAAAGCGTGTCAAACGGCTCTTTTTTTTTTTTTTTTTTTTGCGGCGTCGCAGGAGAAGCCAAGTGGACGTGGGCGCGTCGGAGCTCGCTGCACCTTTTCCGCTTGGGCGAGGCCGCGCTGAGGATCGTCAGGAACCCCGACAGGCCGCTGCTGCACAAGATGCGGGCCTGGAGCGTGGTGGCGCCGCACCTGGTGGAGGTGGGCTACCGCGCCGGGGCCCACGCCGCCCCCCCCCCGTCCGGCCCGCCTCCAATCGTCCCGTCCCGCAGGCGGCGTGCCACAAGGAGCGTCACGTGTCGCAGAAGGCGGTCTCCTTCATCCACGACGTCCTGACGGAGGTTCTGAGCGGCTGGACCGAGCCTCCCCACTTCCGCTTCAACGAGGCGCTCTTCCGACCTTTCGAGCACATCATGCAGCTGGAACTGTGCGACGACGACGTCCAGGACCAGGTGACGCCGGCGCCCGCCAACTCCCTTCGCGCTAGCTTTCAAGTGGCGTTATTTCTTCGCCGTCAAAACGTCTTGCCACGGTCGCTCGAAAGCGCACCACAAAAGCAACGAGGCGCTTCCGTACTGGCGCTGCAAACAGAGTTCAGAGATCCAGAGGCCCCTCCTCCGTGGAGCTCAGTTTGGGCTCTCGACCTTTTTGAGCGGCGACCGATCAGTCAGCCGAGCCAACCGTGACCTCCTCGTTGCCTGCTGACCTCCTTTTGTTTTTCTTTTTTTTTTTCCCATCCCTTCTTCTTTCACGCCGTAACGTGACACCGCCGATTTGATTTGGGGGGGAAAAAAAAAAAGTCTAGAATGATTCATTTTTTTGGAACCTTTTTCTGGTTCCCCCCCCCCCCCCCCTTCACGATCAATTTGGGTTCCTGTGCTTCCGACAAAGTCAGAATTTCCCCATGCGAATACGAAAGCAGCCTCCGTCCTCGTTCTCTCGCTTCTCACCCTCTCGACGCAGATTGTCGCCCGTCCTCCGTCCGACGAAGGCTCGGGTTCGCGTGCGGCGTCGACGCAGTCGCGCCTCTTTGGCGGCCGCGCTCACGTTTCCACTTTGTGCCCGGCGGGTGCGGCACAAGTCTGGACGGGAGAATGCCGGGCGTGTTTTATCGATTTTTATTTTTTCAAGGGCAAACCGCAGAACGTGAGCGTTACGTGTCGCGTTTGTGTTTGGCCGCGGCGTCGTCCAGGTGGTGACGTCCATCGGCGAACTGGTGGAGATGTGTTCTCCTCGCATCCTCTCCGGCTGGCGTCCGCTCTTCAGCGCCCTCAGGACGGCGCACGGCGGCAAGATGGAGGCCGGCGACTCCGCGCTGGCGGAATGCCGCCTGGGTGCGTAGACTGCGGGACGTGCGCCGCGACGGGCGGCGGCACGCTGACGGCGTTTCCGCGGTCGGCAGGCGAGCGTCCCGCGCCCGTCTTTGACGTCTTCGAGGCCTTCATTGGCACGGACGACATCCAGGTGTTCGCCAACGCCGCCACGGACTACATCATGTGCCTCATGAAGTTCGTCAAAGGCTTAGGTAGGTGGGGGGCCCGGCGAGAGACAGAAATGCATACGCAGCGCCCCCGTCGACAGGTGAGTCACATGTCGTCGTCGCCACAATAGCGGAAGCTACTACGTTCCGAGGATGTAAATGTTGCTTGGCGCCGACAGGCGCGCCTCTACTTGGGAAATAAATTCCTCAAAGCGCTTTTTAAATGTGAAGGGTGGAATCCGTTATAAGCAGGATTTTAATTCTCTTCATTTACCTCTGGCATCGGGCGACTCTGTGAAGAGAAGAACAGATGCATCCGTGTGCCTCGGTTTAGGTTTTCTTCTCCACCCTCCCAGGCGAGGCGGATTTCAAGGAGACGAGCGACTGCGCGACGGCGGCGTCCCGCGAATCCGTCGACCTCTGCCGGCCGGCGCTGGGCTACCTGCGCAGATGCTCTCAGGTGAGCGGAACGTCTTTTCCCGTCCGCCCGCCGCCGATCTTTGCTTTGGGATTGTTCGGCCGATTCCGCGTTCCCGTCTCGCTCGGGCCACCCGGACAAGATACGCGCACCAATTTGGGCTTGTTTTTTTTTTTTTTTTTGTTTGTGCCGGCGCCGCGGTACATGAGCGGACAGAAAGTGAGAAAAGTGCGTTCCATCCGTTAGGCCTGACGATGAAAAGCGACGGCCACGCACGGGCGCAACGGCCGTGAACGGCTTCCGCCTTCCGGTGAATCGTCAGCCCGATTCCGGTGGCGCTTTTATTCTCACCGGCGTCCTTTCTTTATCCCTTTGAACGTGATCAAGTGCAAGATGGGGAGCATCCAATCCCTCTCCAGACTCGCTGTTCTGGTTTGGTCCGGTCGCGGGGAACGCCAGAGTAAGCACGGGGACAGAAATCCCAGGTGGCCGAAAACTTGATGAATATCTTCCCAAAGCACGTCCTGAAACTCATTTGGTCGCAACGCCCAACGGAAAGGGACGTGAACAATCTTCCAAGTTTGAATCTTTTGATGAAGAACAAGTGCCAGGGAATGATTGCAATTGTGTTTCCGTCAAAACTTTGAGCCAAAGATTTCGAGGTAAAATGACGAGAAGCGGTTGAGCCGAGCGACTTCTTGGCCGGCCGCCGGCTTTTGGTCGCCGTTTCTTTCCTCCGTCAGCTGCTGGCCAACATCTACAAGATGCCATCCAAGCCCGTCTTCCAGGGGGGGCGGCTCGCCAGCCTGCCCGTGCGGTCGCGCGAGCTCTCGGCGGCCGGCGAGGACGCGCTGGACGGCGTCCTGCGGGACCTTGACGACGACACGGGTGAGCCCGGCAGGGCGGCGGCCGCTTCCGGGGTGGCGCCCCCCCCCCCCCCCCGGGACCGGCCGGTGACGTGCGGCTCCTCCCCTCAGGCCTGATCCAGGTGTGGATTCTTCTTCTGGAGCAGCTGGCGACCGCCGTGTCCGACTGCCCCCGCCGACATCAGCCGCCCACCCTGGACTTGCTCTTCCTGCTCCTGCGAGAGATCGCCGTCGTGCCAGGTGAGGGGGGGGTCGAACCGACGAGTCAAGCGGTTGCCGGTCGGCGAGACTAATACAAACGTGCGAAGGTGGGGATTGTCCACCTCTGCCTGAATTTGGGACTAGTTGACGCACAAAGATGGACGATCAGGAGGACGGCGCCAGTCGCAACTGGTCTACAGTCGTCCCGGGCAGGCTAGCTAGCTTGCGCGCACCTACCGTCGCATCCAAAAGTATCGCACTGACGAGCTGGAAAGATTTGCAAAAGGTAACAACGGTTGCGGCGCTTTTCTCGTCCGGCAGGTCCGGGCTTCGCAATCTTCGCCGTGGTGCGGCTGCTGCTTCCCGTCATGTCGCTGTGGCTGCAGCGGAGCCACGGCGACCACGCCTACTGGGACGCCGCCGCCGCCGCCAACTTCAAACATGCCGTCGGGCTCTGCTGCGAGCTGGTGGTGGAGCACGTCGACACCTTCATGCGCGCAGGTGACGCGTCGACCTTTCTTTCTGGGCCCGTCGCACGAGCCTTCCGTCGGTTCCGTGACCGTGGTCTTATCTCCGAGCTCTCGTGTCTCAAAGCATAGATTGAATGCGTTCCAGTTCCGGTTCCAGGAAAGGCGGGAAGCGCCATGATTGGAAAATGTTGCCATCAAAACAGAATCGGCGACAAAAACTCGTTTTCTGAGGCCTCGTCGAGCCAAAAGTGTCATTTGCGGCCTTTGCTTTCCGTTTCAAGCCCGAAACATTCTGACTTTCGGTTCTTGCCGAACCCGAATCTTCCGCCCGGTGCGGCCGCATCTGAGATCTGCCATAGAAGCCGTCTCTTGCGTGGCTTTCGCTGTGTTTGACGTTTGCGCGTTGCGAAACGTCAGCCGGCGCGGCTTCGCGTCGTCGCTCAGTTGTCTCCTTGGCCGTCCGGCGTCACGTCGCGCGGCCTCTCCCGTCGGGGAAGGGAAGGAATTCACGAATGTGGTGTTGCGCTCCAGATGGAGCCTGCGAGTTTTGGATGGACGCCATGTTGAAGGAGCTCTTCGGGCTGTTGGTGTCGTGCGTGTCGCAACCGGCCGAGGCGGTCTCCAGAGTGGGCTGCTCCTGCATCAGGTCGCACGCTCACACACAAGCGAACGGAAAACCCGTCCTTCCTTTGGCGTTGACGCGGCGTTGGCGTGTCGGCCGCAGGTACGTGCTGGTGTCGGGGGGTCCGGTCTTCACCGAGGAAATGTGGAGGTTGGCCTGTTGTGCCCTGCGGGACGCCTTCTCTGCTACCTTGCAGCCTGTCAAGGTACGCGCACACGCTAGCCGTTTCATCAAAATGGTGGCAGTTGCCATGTTGACCTCCAAAAGTGAATAAATGTTCACCCAACTACTCATCAAAGGCTTGACATCTTGGGTCTCAAACTGGTGGCTCGCGAACTGATTATCATTATTATTATTATTGTATTTTTTGGGGGGGGGTTAATATGAAGGTTTCATGTTATTGCAGTTCTCGACCTTTATATGAATCGCGATGGCTCTCGGGCGCGTGACGTGCGAGCAGAGAGTCAAAATTCCTGCAGTGTTGTCATGGAGACGTTTTATGGTCATTGTGGTTTTACGCGCACAAACGTTTTCAGACCATTATCCTCCTCCATCTTATTATGTGTTGCAAATTGCGCGTGCGTCGACGTGCGCCGAGGCTGCGGCGGCGCAACCTCATCCGGACTTTTTGCCTCCGGGCTCGTCTTTTCTTCTGAAGGTAAAAAAAAAAAAAACCACGCATGTGGACGGCAGCTGCCAATAATTGAAATGCCTTTGGAAAGGACATTTTTCCCCGTTCTTGATCAAATCAACCATCTATTAGTAAGGTCTGCAAAATGGTTCCACGTGACCCTCATAATCCCCAAAAATTGGACTCTGGGGGCGCTTGTATGTCAACGTACGGCCGGATGGTAACGATGATAACAATATCGCCGATTTTGGATTCGCTCAACGAGTTTGCAATTGGAAGGACTGACTTTGTCTTTTCTTTCCCACTTATCATATCTGGCAAAAATGACATGAGCCTACAGCCACTTTTTTCAATTTTTTTCTCGAGTCCGATGACGTCAAGGAAAAGAAGTGCGCCTCAATCGAGCGTCACACGTGAGCATCTGATGGCATAAGCGAAGCTTCCAAATGTCGACTTTGCGGCCTTGATTTGATTTTGATTTTGGGAAGTTTTCTGGCTTGACCGACCTTTGCGTGTGTGTGTGTGTGTGTGCAGAAGCTGGTGTCGTGTTTCCAGAGCGGTTCCGACAGTTTCTGCGGCGACGCCTGCGAAGTGAAGGTGGCCGCCCCCTCCCCGTCGGCGTCGGCCGAGGCCGAGTCCTGGCGGATCCGAGCCATGGCGCAGCAGGTCGCTCGCTCGAAGCACCGTTGAATCGGACCGGACCGGACCGGACCGTGTCACGCCGTCGTTTCCTCGGCCGTCCCTCCGCTCGCTCTTGTCCCGACGGCCAAAGCCGCTTCTGGGACGGACGGACGGACGGGTTCCTTCCCTCGCCGTCGTTTACTTGGTTTTGCCGTTTTGCATATTTTGCCGAGTAATGCTAAGGACGCAAAAGAACACCAAGTGCGATTTGGGCCTTTTCCTGCCGCGTTTTGTCCCGTTTCCAAAAAGTATCGATCGTCTCAAATTCCACGGTGTCGGGAACTTGAAAGAGACGAAAGTCGCAAACGCAGTTGCGCGATCTGCACGCGTCGCCTGCGGACACGAGTGCAGAAATGACGCCGGCCGGCTACTTCCCCCGAGAGAACAGCGACCCATAATTGAAAGCGAAAGTGATTTTCCAAACGGGAGTGGAGCGATCCGGTCCGGCCGACGTGCGTGCGTGCGGGCCAACGTGACCGACGTGTGGCGCGTGCCGTGCGTCAGGTGTTCACGTTGGACAGTCAGCGTCCCCCGAAGACGCCCAACCCAAAGGACGGTTTGGAGCTGGCCCCGTCGTGTCTTCTGATCATGGAGCCGCCGCACGAGCGCCAAGCACGCAGCAGGTGACGCGCGCAGCTTTGTGCGCTTTGGCTTTTGTTTTCTTACTTTTCCTTGAGACCGAAATGACACCTTTTCTGAGCTAAAGCCCCAGAAAAGTGAAACTGTTGTAAGCTGATTTTTTTTTTGTTTGGTTTTTTTTTTTTTTTTTGATGTGACCACGCTTGTCCAAAATCCATCTTTCACCAGTGGAACGCTCCTTGCGATGCCTCCCTCGGCCGCCGGGGGGCGCTATCAATCGTTCCACTGATGCGGGTGTGTTTGGGTTTTTTTTTTTTGTGACGGGTAACAAAAAGTAGCATTTTTCCTAAGGTGTCCGAACGTTTTCAGCATTTTCTGAAGACGTTAACGACATTTGTATTTTTCTCGCCAAAGACAAACGCGACGACTTTGCCGTTTCAATTGGACCCGCCTCAATTTCTCCATTTTTGCCCCCCCCCCTTGCCGTTTCAATTGGACCCGCCTCAATTTCTCCATTTTTGACCCCCCCCCCCCCCTTGCCGTTTCAATTGGACCCGCCTCAATTTCTCCATTTTTGCCCCCCCCCCTTGCCGTTTCAATTGGACCCGCCTCAATTTCTCCATTTTTGCCCCCCCCCCTTGCCGTTTCAATTGGACCCGCCTCAATTTCTCCATTTTTGCCCCCCCCCCTTGCCGTTTCAATTGGACCCGCCTCAATTTCTCCATTTTTGCCCCCCCCCCTTGCCGTTTCAATTGGACCCGCCTCAATTTCTCCATTTTTGCCCCCCCCCCTTGCCGTTTCAATTGGACCCGCCTCAATTTCTCCATTTTTGCCCCCCCCCCCCCTTGCCGTTTCAATTGGACCCGCCTCAATTTCTCCATTTTTGCCCCCCCCCCTTGCCGTTTCAATTGGACCCGCCTCAATTTCTCCATTTTTGCCCCCCCCCTTGCCGTTTCAATTGGACCCGCCTCAATTTCTCCATTTTTGCCCCCCCCCCTTGCCGTTTCAATTGGACCCGCCTCAATTTCTCCATTTTTGACCCCCCCCTTGCCGTTTCAATTGGACCCGCCTCAATTTCTCCATTTTTGCCCCCCCCCTTGCCGTTTCAATTGGACCCGCCTCAATTTCTCCATTTTTGCCCCCCCCCCTTGCCGTTTCAATTGGACCCGCCTCAATTTCTCCATTTTTGCCCCCCCCCCCTGCCGTTTTCAATTGGACCCGCCTCAATTTCTCCATTTTTGCCCCCCCCCCCCCCCACCTTTGTGCTTTTAGGAAGGTCGGGTAAGATTTCCTTTTTTGCAGCTACAGACGCAAGCGCGCTCGCTCGCTCGCTCCCGCGTACTCGCTCACGGTGTGGTCTGCTTGCGCCGGGCGGGGGTCCGCCAGGATTCCGTTCCGCAACGTGGTGGTCAGCCTGCTGTCGCATCAGGTTCTCCTCCAGAACCTCTCGCACATCCTACTGGAGGTACGCGCAACTGGGCCCAGAATATGCCGGTCCGGGTCCCGACGTGCGGCGGAATAAACGCCCGTCACCGATCAATCGGCCGAGTCGTTTAAAATAAAGAAATACACGATTAACGTTAACGATAAAAATGACGGGCAGGACGTTTTCAAATATTTTGCCCTTTGGTTAAGATTGGCCAATTTACTTGTTGTCGATTTTTGCCGTTTTTTAAAAGTCGTTATCGTCGTCTGTCGTAGTTGTGTTCAATGGTTTACACGTTATATGCAAGCTTTATGGCAATATTTTGAAAAGGCGCCAATAGCGGCCGATTGATTGATTGATTGGTTGGGCGTTAAACTCCATAGTACATGTAGCAAATTGATTGATATATCGATCGATCGATCAATCGAAGGAGTTTGTCAAGCAGCCGGACAGCCAGGGGAAGGCGACGCCCGTGACCTCTGAACCGGCGCGTCCGGCGGCGGGTTTCCTGCGCTACGTGTCCACGGCCAACCTGTCAATCATCCTGGACCTGCTGCTGGACTCGTACAGGTGCCACGACGCCGGGGACCGGTCGGCCGTTTCGGCTTTCCGAGCTGGCGTCTGCTGTTTTCCTGGCGACGTGTCACTCCTGACGTCTGGCGTGTTGACCTTGACGCAGGACGGCGTGCGACTTCGACACGCGTCCGGGTCTGAAGTACCTGCTGATGAAGGTGTCGGGCGTCCGCGCGGCGGCCAATTTGTACCGCCAGGCGGCCGTGAGCTTCGACCTTTACGCGCAGGCGCTGCTCGGCGCCATCTCGGCTCAGGCCGACGCCGTGACGGCCCAGCAGGTACCGGCGCGTTTGCCCGTCGGCCCCGCCTCCTCCTCGCTTCCGTGAACGCGCTCGATGTTCGCGGCAGGTCAAGAAGATCCTCGGCGAGGAAGACGACGGGAGCTCGGACTCTTCCGGTCCCGGATCGGCGTCTTCGGAGGACGAAGACATCTTTGAGGAGACGGCGCAGGTGAGGTGCCGGGTCGCCCGCGGCCTGGCCCGTTTCCGTGCGTTTAGTTTCCCACGGTCGAGCTCTCGGGGAGTGGTCGGCGCCAGGATTCCCGCGGAACTTCTTGTGGCAACTCTCGGTGGTCAAGTTTGCTTTGCGCGTACAGCAAATTGTTATGCAAATCTAATATTCAACCAATTGTGCCGTCATTTGCTTTGTTCCAAAAGGTGTCGTTTGTGTTGACCAGGTGGCGCCGTTTTCTTTTTGCTTTTCGGGGTCGCGTCAAAGCAAAAGTGCAATTTGCAAGGAGAAGAGAGAAGAAGCGCCCGTTCGGGTCTCAGATGGGGAACTAACGCGCCTCCCGTACCCCAACGCGCACGCAGGTGAGCCCGCCCCGCGCTCGCGACAAGCGCCACCAGTGGCGAGCGGCGGCAGCGGCGTCCCTGAGCGCCGGGCCGGACTGGGCGTGGCTGGTGATGCGTCTTCACAAGTTGAGCGCGGACGTGTGCGCCGCCTACGTCCAGATGCATCGAGACCTGGAGGAGGAGGAGGAGGCCGGCGCGACGCCCCCTCGGGGAGGAGACCGCCGCGCCCTCTTCCTGCCGCTCTCGCCGTCACACTCGTCCGCGGCCGCGTCGGCGGGGGGCCGCACGCCCTCGGAAGAAGGCGGGGTCGCGGGTCGCCGGGCCCGTGGCGGCGCGTCGTCGTCGTCGGAGGACACGCCCGCCCAGAGTCCCGGATTCAGGTCGGCCTTCACGCCGTGCACTTAACGCTATGTCGCCGTCGCTCGCCGGGTCGAAGTGAGTTGAGGAGTTTGCTTGAGACAGAGCCGGCGTGTGCTGTCATGCAGCTGCGCAGGAAGCCTCCCTCCCAGCTTCCGGGCCGGCGGGAAGGACTGGTGGGAGAGCGCCGGCAACAAGCTGGTCTCCATGGCGACCGAAAGGAGCCTGGGGAAGCTGGTGAGCCAATACAAACGCAGGAAGCGGCAGCAGGACGGCAGACGCCACCCGCGCGAGCAGCAGAGCCCGCCCGCCCTCAGACACTCGCACAGCGCCGGCGCCGAGGTCCTCCGGTCCAGATCGGGCTCGGCCGTCGGCTCCCACGGGAACGTCGCCACGGCGGACGCGCACGCGCAGATCCAGGTCACAGTACGGCTCGACTTGGCCGGCGCCACCGCGACGTCGACGGGTCACGCCTGCTTTTTGCATGCCGCGACGCGACGCGACGTGACGCGACGCTCGTGCGTGTGCCCTCAGGCGTGGAGCAGCATGGTGGCGACGCTGCTGAATGGAGTCCTGCTCCTCCCGGACCGGACCTTCCTGTCTCTTCAGCCGGCGCTCTACCCGAGCCTGTGCCAGCTGAGCTGCCACGTCGGCGACGCCCGCGTGCGCCAGGCCCTGCGCGATTGGCTGGCTCGCGTGGGAAGGCTGTACGACATCGTGGCGTGACTCCGACGTCTGGCGTGATGCGCTCGTGGCTTGTTTGTCGATATTGATTGTTCGCCGTCACTTCCTGTATCCCAAGTCCTATTTCTGGGTTTTCGCCTTGTTTCCGCTATTAAATGTCCTGCGACGAGCGGCTCCCTGTCTGATCTTGGCCGGTCCGTCTTGTTCCTTCCTTAACTTGCGGGTGTCGCAATGAGCCGTCTTTATTCGCAAAGTCAGCGAGAGGAGTTCCCGGATGACGGTTTTGCGCGTCGGGCTGAAATCCACGAACCAGGTCCTCACGTCCGGTCCCGTGTCGGCGGTGTCACGTGCCGACCCGTTTGCCGGGTACGCAAACTGCAGCGGGTCCAGCGGGGGTCCCGTGACGCTCTCTCCAGGTGCTCCGCCGACCGCAGATGTCATTCAGTCCTCGGATCTCCGGCGTCTCGGAGACTGCGATGAGAGGTTCCGGCCGCGAGGCGGGAGGCCGACATCTTTTGATGCTGTTGGTGAGCGCCGTTGAGTTGCCGTCGTCGCAGCACGACCACGTTAGCGATGATCTTCGCAATGGCCGCCCGTCGTCGACGAATTGCAAAGTGTGTTTCCGGCGCACTTGGCAAATGAAGAGATTGATATATCGACTACTTCAAATCTGGCACTTTTGAAAGGGAAATGCGAAAACAAATGTTGTTGTCATCGGGGATGAGAGGCGCAAGGGGGCGCCGGAGAGCAGGCGCGTCGAGCACGTTGCACTGCGTGATGTTGGGCCTGCGGGATGACGTCACGCAGCTGTATGTAAAAGCCGGAAGATGGCCGCGTGGTAACCGTGGCGACAGACACAACCCGGAAATCACTGGAGTTCCGGCAGCTTGTGCTCAGCAAATCGGAGTCCGGGTTTTCACGGCGCCATCGTGTGTGACGGCCCATTTTTCGGTGAAATTGTTGTTTCAACGGGGAACGCTGAATTTCTCGACTGATGTTGAGACGTCAAGCGGAACAAAAGGTTCCTTCTCTTCAGACAAGTCGGACATTAAGAGTGATCGCACCTCCTCCGGAACTGCTGCAAAGGTCGATTTCTTCGCATCTTTTCATCTTCATCAACAGAAATATTGTTCCACAAGCCAAGCGGCGCATATGAGCTGAAATGTCCGAGAAAGCAGCAGAAGAAGAAGAGACGAGCAAGCAAAAGGTGAGCTTGAGCGGACGTGACGTTCACTTGACGTTCGTTCGGTAACATCGAGTTAGCTTTGGCGAGAGCGAAATCTTTTCTTTTTTTTTTTTTTGTCGTCTGGTCGAAAATTTCAAACTATGACCCACGGCACACTTGAAGTGACGCATTTTCAACAACGTTACTTCATATTAATACTAACAATTGCCATTCGAAAGTCAAATATGGAGATTTACTCTACTAATTTATAGTATTTTTTTTTTTTTACTTTTGTAATTCTTTAAAGCTAATATTTAGCTATTTGAGACGTTGTACGATTGTTTTGTAGATTCAGGATGTTTTCATTTGATATTATTCGACGATCTTAAATTGCTTGATTGAAAGACTGAATTAAGCTCCCCGCACACAAACGAAACGAGTCGAGTTTTTTTCCACAAATGCACCCTCGTGACCCCCTTCGAAGCTTTCCGGAGACGTTCCTAATAAATTGACGTGTGTGTTTGTGGGCGCAGGGCTACCGCCTGCTGGGCATTCTGGACGTGGAGAAGACGCCGTGCGCCAGGGAGGCGGTCCTGCACGGCGCCGGAGCCTCGTCGGCTGCCGGCCTTCTGCACTTTTTGGCCACCAGTGAGTGGGCGCGTGGGCGCGTGGGCGCGTGGGGGGGGGGGGTCACGTCTGGATGCTCGTCACGTGTTTACGGCGCCTCTGCGTTTGCGCAGGTCGAGTCAAAAGGTCCTTTGACGTCGGCGCCGGGGGCTTCCTGTTGGGCACGTTCGCTTCCTGGTCAGTCGAGTGTGTCGTCACTGGACGAAATGTCCCCCCCCCCACCCCCACCCCGTGACTGACAGGAAGCGTGTTGTCGGGGTGCAGGTGCTACTGTCGCGTGAGCAACGCCAGGCAGCGAGCGCAGCAGCGGATCGTCCGCGACGGCATCAAGAACAAGCTGGTCTACCAGGGGACGGGCGCGGACCCCGCCAGTACCCGGAGGGGCGGCCCCCCGCAAAGCTCGCCGGGCCCCACGTGAGCCCGTCGTCCTCCTTGAAAGGGCGACGGCTCTGCTTCGTGACAACTTGTGAACGTGTACGTAAACATTAAAACGGTGGCGGCCGTTTGTCTTTCGCTGCCACGTGAGCGTCAAATTCATCCCTTTTCCAAATGATGATGATTGATTTGACAGCTCGTCTAACTTGCGATTGTCAAAATCTCAGCGGACGGATTTTTGTTTTCTTTTGTCACATTTTCTGGCGCGCGTTTCGGAGCAAAACGGGAACGCAATCGTAAAATTTCTGCCGATGCGTTTTCAAGTTGAAATTATGTCACGTTTTTGAAGAAAGGGAACCCTATTCAAAAAAAATTTTTTTTTTAACGAAATAAACGGAGAGTTGAATCAATTATGTAGAGTTGTGCTACGTAAAAAATGGGGGTGGGGTGGGTCACGCTTCCTCGCGTCAACGGCAACGCACGACACTGAAAGCTCTCATTTTTCACGGCCCTTCGGCGGGTCAGTCCCGACCCTCCGTGGCCGCGCACCCACAATGCATTGCACGCTCAGCGCGCCAGTAAAACTTCTCGAAATGCGGAAATGAGCATTTTCCAAAAAAAGCTTGAAGGCAGGCGGACAGACGGACGCAATGGTAACTGTCGGTGGGCTGATGAAGTAACTGTAATCTGATTACTTCCCGGGATAAAGTAGCCCTCAAGACGGCATCCGTTTGCGTCAGCGCATTTATGCGTGCGCGTCGGACCGCCGTTCTCGCCAATGAGCCGACGGCGAACGTCCGTCAATTGCGATGCTCGCAGCGGTTGCGACGCTTTAGGTCCGGACCCAAATCCCGTCGATGGTCCTTGATCAGAACCGGTACTTTTCAAAGTTACGGCAACCCTTTGTCGGGAAGTTGTTTTCGTGTGCGTTGAAGAAAAAAAGAAGGACCGACACGATTCAGTTGACACTCGTCAAAGCGCGACTCGCTGCATCAGCCGTTTCGGACTTTCGGGTTAGTTTTTGGAACGAAGCCGGTGTTCAACTTGTGACTGGTCGCCTTGGCAACAAGCGATGCACTTTGCACATTTACCTTTGCTACTTTCATGTCAGTCTAACACAAGTTTGAGTTAAAAGCATAAATATTTTATTGCGTAACAGTCGTACGCATCGTAAGCAGGAAATTAGAATCGGATGAAAACAAAATTCATTCTGGAGGTGTCGCGCTTCCATCGAAACGCGGCAGCCGGCTCGTCCAAAGCCGGTCGGGCGTCATTCTTCGGCCGGACGACGCGCGCCCAGGAAATCGCTGCAAGAAAAGAAAGTCCAGTCAGTCAGTCGGCGAGCGAGGACGCAGACATTCCCGTTGAGGAACATTTGGGGGATGGGCCAAATGGGTCCAATTTTTTTTCATTTACACACTTTGGTCTTCCGGAATCTCTTGCGATGACACACAAGGGGGGCTACCTGAGGATGGCGGGCAGCCGGGGGCTCCTGTAGATGAACTTGTGCTTGTAGGCCAGCGACGAGGGGAAGGCCACAAATTGGACTTTGTGAGCGTCGAGGCTCGGCGAACGCACCGCCGTCTCGTACAGCTGAGGGGAGAGCCCGCAGGCGGCGTGACTGGAGACGCGCGGCGACCCCCGCCGGAGCCGGCGCCTTACCTGCTTCCCCAGGTGGAACGGAACCACGTGGTCGTCCTCGGCGTGAAGGATCAACACTGGGCACGAGATGTGATTCACGCTGGACAGAAACACACAAGGCGGGCCCGATGAGGACAGCGCCGGCCGCACCTCCTTTGGCGGCCGCTAGATGGCGTCAGGCAAAACGGAGCGCTCAGGTGATGAATTTTTGCCCATTTTTTTTTTTTCATCCGTCAACTCTTTGTGCCTTGTGGCACCAAACTAAAGCTGCAACTGTTGTTGGAATAGTCCGTTCATTTGTTGAATCTTATTTCGTCCGGCGTGCCTACATATTTTTACGCGCATGATCCAATTATGGATTCAATTTTGTTGTTGTTTTTGTTGACGTTCCGCAATTGGCAGCTGCTTCCTTTCATTGATGAAGCAAAATTATTTTATTTTAATCTCTGTTTAAAAAAAAAAAACAAGTCAGAAATTGTAGCATAAACAGGTCAAAGTTCAACAGATTCAACAAAAGCGCGATTACCCAAGGTAAAATGTAAAAATGGCCGAGCCGCCCGTCGCGTTCTGACATCGGAGCTTCTGGGACTCGAGCGCGCGCTACTCGCGTTTGCCGAAAAACAAGTTCAGACCACGGAACCTTTCGCAATTCCAAGTTCCCGTTTGGAGCCAGACGCGGTGAAAAGGTCAAAGTTGACTGACTTGTCATCGTTGGCGAAGCGGATGTCGTTGGCGGTGATGGCGTCCAGGAAGAACCAATCGAATCCGGGCAGGTGTCTGTACAGCTGGCGACGACAAGGCGGGCGGTCACGTGACGGGCGACGAAGGGCGGGCGACGCGGGGCGTTACCGTGGCGAAGGGGTGACTCCTGGCCTCCTCTCTGATGTTGGTGAAAGGACTCTCCAGGATGAGCGCGTCGGGGGCGCTCCCTGGAAGAGAAGGCGCGTTCGTGGTCTGCCCGCAGGTGACCCGCGCGCCCGTCCGGCGTTTGCGGGCGCGACTCACCTCCGTCGCACAGCCGTCTGACCAGGTTGGTGGCCACGCTGAAACAGAAAAGCGGCGACACGTGACGAGGGGAGGGGGAGGGGGCGGGGCGGGGCTCCGGCGGGCGCGCGCGCGGTTACCCCGTTCCCAGCGAGTGACCCCAGACGTACACCGGACCTCCGCCCCGTCTCTCCTTCAGCCACCGGTACACGAACAGGGCGTCCGACGTCATCCCGCCCTCCGACGGCGACCCCTGAGAATCGCCCCAGCCTGCACGCACGCACGCACACACGCACAGTCCGCACCAAGCAAGGCGTCGCGAGGGAAACGTGTCGGGTCACCTCGGTAATCGAACGCCAGCACGTGGTAGCCCGACGAGCTGAGGACCTGAAAGAGGGCAACCGTCAGTCAGCTCATCGGCGCGGCCCGCAAAGTCCGGCGCGGGTCGCCGAGTTACCTTGTACAGTTCGACTCTGTGGTCGCCGCCTCTGCGCACACACACGAGTTGGCATCGAGCGTTAGCGGGGCGCACAAGCGGCGGGTGTGCGTGCGTGCGTGTGTGTTTGAAACCTGGTTCCCGTGTTTCCATGGAGATAGAGGATGGCCGGGTGGGCGGAGCTTAGTGCGGATTCAAACCATTCTTGGCTTTTGCCTTCAGCTTCTGGCCGCATGTCCGAAGGAACGGTGTGCCTAACGCGCACAGAGCGTGACGACATTGGCCGGCGGCAACGCGTGACGTGCGCGGCCTGCGTCCTCACCACACGCCGATGCTGAGCGTCCGTTCAGGCCGCAGGTAGAAGTTGAGCGTGTGGTCGAGGCCCACGTCCGAAGGTCGTTTGAGGTCCAGGAAGAAGGGCGACCTCACTGGGGGTGGGGGAGACACCGGGCGGAAGTCAACACTTGCGCCGGCGAAGGGGGGTGACCGTCACCCATTTACCGAAGTTGAGGAAGACCAAGTTGGCCTGAATGGACGGACACAGCTTGACGACGAAGGGCACGCACACGTAGACCAGCAGCAGCCAGCGGGCGGCGCGCCACGCCTTGGACATCACGCCGCCCCTGGAAGGTCAAGGACAACGTGAGCCCATCGCAGGTCGCAAACGCGTCGTCGCCCCCCCCGGCGTCCGGCACAAGAACATTTCCTTGACGCGTGTGAAATGATTATGAAGAATAATATTCATCTACAGAGGGCTGAAAGAGATGCACCTTGCTTGTCATTTCTTTCTTTTTTTTTTTTTTTTTTTAAAGACTGCTGATTTCTCTTAATCGAAAGGCAAACACAGGACAGCGAACTCCGAGTGGGAAATGAACTCCGAACTGTTCGGGAGGAAGACGCCAACGCCGCTGAGCCCAGAAATTAAAAAAACAAAAAAAAAAAAAACAGGAGACGGCGGCAGGCCTCCCAAATGATTTCTGCTTTTTCAAGAGGAAAAGTGAAAGTTGTCAAAACACGCAGTTTGCTCGGTCGATGTGAAATCCAAATTTGGAGAAGTTTGATGAGGGCACCACGGGACCGTCATCAAGTGTCCCGCCAGGTCGCGTCCGGTCTCGGCTTCGGGACGACGTCGTCGCGAGCGCGGAACGGGCGAACCTGACCTCGACGGTGTTGTCGGCGAGTGGAGCTCGGCAGCCTCCGCGGGCCGCGACGTCTCTCGGTCTCCGTCCGGGTCTCCGCTCGCGTCGCGCTCCTCCCGCAGCGCGGCGGTCGACGTCCGCCGCCGCTTCCGCATGTCCGCAGAGGCCGGCCGGTGGCCAATCGCGGCGGAGGCCTCCGAGCACGTGACTGCGCCGCCGCGCTGCATCCGATGTCTGCCGGAAATGTGGGGGAAACAAAAACCGCGGCTAATCGGATTGAAACTAAAGCGCCTTTCGGGCCATTTCGAGCGGTGCGGTGCGGGGTCACAGCGGACGCCGATGACGAACCGTCAACGCGCGCGTTCCGTCCGAACGGATCTCGGCGCGGCGCCTCTCGTCTCGCGGCTCACTCCGATTATTGTTTCATGACGTTTCCTCCGCTCTCGTCATCGTCGTCACTCGTTAGCGGCGCACAAGTCGCAGCGGGCCGTCAGTCGTATCGCGCATCGCGTCGGAACACGTCAGACGAGCGTTTGATGTTCAAGCCCCGCAAAACAGCGCTTACGATTCCGATCACCTCGATGGACGATCGCGTCGTGTTCATGTTAGCGCGAAGGCTAAGCGCCAAATAAAGATTCAAATGAACCGTGAGCGGCCCCGTTCGCCGGGCGCCGTCTTACCTGCGTTAGGAAGGCGCCCGAAGAAAGGCGGCCGGCATCCCGGAGGACGTTCGCGACGCGTCTCGCGTCTCGCCAAAGAGCGCAGGTCGCTAGTTTGTCCCTGAGCGGCTGCCGGAGCGTCACGTGACGCCGACCGCGGAAGTCTTTTTTTTTTTTTTTTCTTCTTCCTTTGTGTGTGTGTGTGCGCGCTCCCAAATGTGCGAGTGGCGGGAAACTTGCGAGGATGTTTTGCGAGAAAGCGGCCGACCTGATTCGAGAACTGCGTCGAAGCAACGACGGACAACTTCCGGCCTTTAACGTGAGAACACGAAAGATCCTTTAAGATTATTATTATTTTTTTTTTTTCCTGTGTCTTGTCGACACTCTTCTAACAGGCCGCGCGATCTCTTGTTCTGTTGTCGTGCCCCGCCCGACCAGGGTTAGTGCAAAAACATTTTGAATCTTAGCAAATCAGCCTGTAGATTTTTTGGTTGTTTTTTTTTTTTTTTTTTCCTTGCTGTGCGCTAAAAGTGGATTCGACAATCCTAAATATAAAGAAATGCGACGCAGGACTGAAACCAAGAAGCGAGCCGTACCAAACAAACGACCCGACACAAACTTCACTGACAACAAGCATATCTTACATGATGTAATTTTTCGGGGGTAATGAACTTTGAGTGTTATGACGCAACAGAAGGAGAGAAGCCAATTATTCCCCATCCTCATCTGCAGTTTTCATTGAGAATGTAAAGCTCCCTTACGTGATTCCTCCTCCCCCCCCCCCCCCTCCACACACACACACACGGTAAAAACGGACAAAGTTTCGTAGTACTTGACTACTATGGACTTTTTAGGGTGTGGGGAGATTCTCATATTGGGCAAAACTTAAATCTGATAACTCATGAATGCGCAGGTCTGACTGCAAGACAAATGTAAACAAACAAGATGCACGTCTTAACTCGTCAATTGGTGACAAACGGGAGGGGCCGAAGCGCAACGAGGACTTGAACTTTGTCGTAGTGATGTGCGTCGCTCGTACGTGTGCGCAGGAGGACGGCGTCCGGCAGGTGCTGCAGGAGACGGAAGCTCTCTACGAACACAACCAGGCTGACGTGTGAGTTTTTTTATTTTTTTGGGGCGTTGGGGAGGGGGTCGTCCGTGCCGCCGCCGACGTCCGGAGCGCGATGACGAGCGGCTGACGTTTGCCTTGCAGCCACGAGACCAAAAGCGGCCGCACGGCAGATTTGCTTCCGAGCATCCGATTACGTCACTGCTGCCTGCTGAGGAACCGTCGCTGCGTCACCGCCTACTTGTGAGCATGTGCGCTTGCGGTGGGGGGGGGGGGGGTCTGCCTCCCCGTTGCAAAATCATCTTGCCGCTTCTTAAATTCAGTTGTCAGGTCACTGCCGAGCTGGCCTTATTTCAAGAAGAAGCTTAAAGCCAGAGAAAATTCTAATTTTGGTGATTTTAGTGTCCTCATTTTGAAGCGGGAGAACTTGCACAATTGGTGGCTGAGCAAAGCCAAAAAGCTCCTTTTTGTTGCGGCCCGAGAGAAAAACGCGTTTTCCAGTCGTGCTTTCGAGCGTGAGCCCAAAGGACGTTAGCGCTAGCTTGATAGGCTACATAACTTTTTGTGGTAAACGTACGTGAGCAAGAAATCCTTGACAGAAAGTCGTCTCCTTCGCATCAGTGATGACGCCATTTATTTTTTTCCCCTCATTTGTTTTCGCTCGCTCGCCCCCCACGACGCTTTGACGCAATCCGTTGTTGTTGCCATCACCGCGGTAACGGCTGGACGTGTCTGGGCACGTCGACCGATGACAACGCTTTGCCGACGCCACCGGACGGGACGCGGTGGTTCTCGTCGACGGCGAGACTTGATGGCACCGCTCTGACGTGGCGCCATCGTGAAAAACGCAATTTCGGCTGTTAAAATCTCCCTCGTTTAGCCCCCAAATTCATGCAAAAAACAAGGAAAACGATTAGCCATGTGGCCAACAATCTTTACCACGCCAAAGGGGAGTCGCGACCCACGGGGGGGGGGGGGGGTTCTGGAGACGTCGACTAAACGAACGAACGAACGGACGCCGTCCGCTCAGGTACGACCGGCTGCTGCGGATCCGAGCGCTGCGCTGGGAATACGGCAGCGTCCTTCCGGCGAACGTGCGCTTCCACATGAGCGCCGAGGAGGTGAGCGCCCCCGACGAGATTCGCCGCCCGGCCTCAGCTGACCCGCCCGCCCGCTCGCTTGTTTGTGCGCAGCTGCGGTGGTTCGGACGCTACAAAAAGTCGCTGGCGTGCTTCATGCGTTCTGTGGGCGGAGGCGGCGGACTGGACGTGACCCAGGACACGAAAGCGCCGAAAAGTCTTTACATCCAGGTGACGACAAAGGATTTGGCTTGCGGTCGAGTCGGCCATTAACCGTGGCAAGGTGTGACCTCTGACCCCAGGTGAGGTGCGTGAAGGACCACGGCCAGCTGGAGCTGGACGACGGCACGCTCGTCCTCCTCAAGAAAAACACTCAGGTCTGGACCGCGCCGCCGCCGCCGCCTTCTTCTGCGCTTTTTTTCCCCCCCGGTGACCGACGTCACCTGCCATCTTGTGCCCGCAGCACTTCCTGCCGCGCTGCAAATGCGAGCATCTGATCCGTCAAGGCGTCTTGGAGCACGTCGTCTGCTGAGGCCGGCGTCATCCCTTTGCGAGACCCGACCCGAAGCGAAAATAAAGGTGCCGGTTCTTCTGCAATGTCACCGTTCTCGCTTCCTGCTCATTAAAGTCAAGACGTGGCCCGCCCACACGTGAGCGACTCGCTTTGTGGTGGACGGACAAAAATGTTGCGTTCAAACTTGTCCAAGTGCGTTTTCTGCGCTCGTTTAGGGTTAGCAATCGTAAAAAACTGGTCGGGGTTCCGCTGGGTGGGGATCGGGACCTCGCCTCAAGCGCAACCTTTTCCGTGGGACGGTGATCGTGGTCAAAAGTGCAAAGTGCGGGGGGGGGGGGGGGCGGAACCCGTGACCCGAACAGGTCGAGTTGAAGGGGTGGCCCCCTCCCCCGCCTCCCGAATCGATTGACGGCGACCCGCTTGGACGCCAAAAACAAGCGCTGACGTCGCGGGAGCCAAAGCGCGGATCTCGGATATCCAGGTGGAGATGGAACTCGTCAACTCCGGAGCGCTTTCAAGTCCAAAATCTTTTGCTCTTGCGGTTGGACAAGCGTACGCCGACCCTTTGACCTCGCTAGCTTAGTGGGCAAACGCGCAAAGCGTCGTTTCTGTTCCTTTTCAAGGGGGGGGTTGGGGGTCCCCAAATTGTCATCCCAGAAATGTTGCAAACTGCAAAACAGAACTTTTGCCTGGAGTTTTCTTTCGCCCCTTTGATGACAACAACTCGTCGACCCGATTCGAGCGTTTGAACGAAGAAAGAAAAAAGTGCCGCGTCTGAGCTGTAATAAAAAAAAAAAACCTTTTTATTTGGACAAAAGAAGTGAAAGGCGTCGGTCTACGGGCGCAGGGCGGCGGAAACGACGTCGGCGAGCAGCCGGTTGAGTTGGCGGACTTTGGCCTCCAGCAGGACGTTGCGGTCGCGGGCGTCTCCGTGGCGACGCTCGCTCAGCTGCAGCGTTTTCATCAGCCGGGCGTTCTCCACGTAGAGCTCCTTCAACACGGCGCCGGACTCCGCCTTGTCGGCCGTCTGCCGCGGGAAACCACCGTCAGGTCGGAGGCGCGAGGGCGGGCCCGGTTTCGACGTCACCCGTTAGCGACTTTTTTTTCCCCTTGAGCTTCAAATTGGACCAGATTTCATCTCCAATTTGTGCCAAAGCAGACGTTTGCATGCGGCTGCTTTCGCGTTGCCAAACGGGGGCGGGGGGGGGGGGGGGGGGGATCATATTTGACACATCCGTGAATGAATCTTCAAGTCGCGTCAATTAGCAATCATGTCCTGTTTTGGAATAAAGGGACGGGAATCCAATTTGCCGTCGTGATTTGATCCCATTCAGCAGCCGCATCGACGATCCAGATCGCGCCCGGTTCCGTCCCTCGGCCGCTGCCTTTACTTTGCGGAACCGAAAAGCGTCTGCTTGTGAAAGAACCGAAAGAAAAGCGAGCGAGCGACCGACCGACCGACCTTCCCTCGGAGCCGCCGCGCCGTCTCGTGCAGAACTTTGCGACAGGCCTCCAGCTCCGCCTCCAACTCCTGCGCCGCCGCCGCCTTCTCGTGCTGCTCCTGAACGCGACGGTCAAGAAAAGGTCAACGTTGAGGACGCTTCACGCTGCACTTTCTGGAGAAATTGCCCGTGAATGGAAAACATCATCGGGGGGGGGGGGGGGGGGCTACGCCGTGGACGCCCTCCCCAGCAACGTCGTCAAACTCTCCCGGGGGGGGGCAGCCCAGAGACGACGTCTCTCCGGCGTGTTCGAGGTTCCAAAAAAAAAAAAAAAAGTGGAATACGAGGGGACTCTCACCATTCGCCAAAAATGGGCGCGGTTCCTCCGCCGTAGCTCAAGTGTTGGGGGGGGGGGGGTCCAATACGTACCAACATGTTCAACACTAAACGTCAGATGGGAGTGGCGAGAAACCTTTGGAAGAATTTGAATTGACCGATTGCGGGTCAAAGCAAAATCCACAAAAAAGTCGTTTCCGCTTTCTGAGGCTCCAGCCCGCCGATCTCCGGTCGGAAAGCCGCGATATCAAGTCACGGTCGGTCGCGCGACGCCAGACGGGTCACCTTGAAGGCCCGAGCGACGTCCTCGCGCTCCGCCTCCGCGCTGCGCCTCATCCGGTCCAGAGTGCGCTCGTAGTTCTCCACCTGAGGAAGAGGAGGAAGGAGGAAGAGGCCCGAGGTCGAGCGTGCCGCGGCGGCGCCGGCCGGCCCACCTGCGTCCGCATCTGGACGCGGAGCCGCCGCGACTCCCGCTCGTGTCGGCGCTTCAGCTTCTCCAGGGCAAATTCCGTCTCGATGCTGACGGCCGTCGACGTGTCGTAATCCCCGGCGACGTCGCCGTTCACTTGTTGCCAAATCGGGGAGGGGGGGGGGGGCAGAATCAGGGGAGTGACATTGCGATACGGTTGGCGTCGTGGGCCACAGAAGCAGAAACGCAAATGAGTCCGACCGGCCTGGCGCTCTTAACGAGTGGAAAGGTTTGCTCCAAACGCAGGCCAAAAGTTCCTCGAGTGCGTCACAACTAAAGTAAAGAGCAACGTTGAGCTCGGTTTTCTACAACTACTGCGCTGTGGTCAAAAAGATGAGTGGAAGGAATACTTTTGATGTGTGAAAAACGGGGAAGATGCTAAAACCGGGAAATGGCCTCCTCACTCCGTGAGTCTTCTTGGCGTCCATACTGGCTTTCAATTCATTGGGGACTTTCACCAGGGCAGGACAACCATCAGAGGGCGCTATTTCCGCTGTCAGCTCACTGTTTCAGTCACCAATTAGCAGCTTTTTGTTTCAAATTGCGCAGCCAGAATATATCGTGTGCGTGTGTATATAAGAAAAGAAAAGAACTGACTCGGGTCGTCCCGGCTGATGGCAGGGCCAGTCCTTGGCGCGTCGCCGCCGCCTGAAAAGAGCAAAACACAAAACAATCCTGATCAGGACCGATGGCGGAGAGGCCCGGAATCCGCCCAATCGAGTTTCCGATGAAGTCACGCCGATGCGTTTCAAGCTAAGCGCCGCAGTGTGGCAATATCAGAAGTCCTAATGCAATTTCAAAATTGTACGTGTCCAAAAGTATTGGAACCCCTGGCAGCAGTGGAATCAGACAAACTCATTCAGAGAAAGAGCGGGAAAATTTTTTTTGCTAAGGCTTGTCGCGTCGTCGTCGTCGTCGTTTGGAAAAGACCCTCGTCGAATCGTTTCAAGTGGCCAAATGTTGACAGCGAACACAGCAGGTATTTTTTTTCCCCGTATGTGGTTATCGATGATGATGACGTTTTCGTTTAGAAATATCAGTTTTTTTTAAGCGAGTCGAGAAGATTTCAAGGCCAGAACACACGACCCTCCTGAGGATAAGCGGCAGCTTGGAAAAGGAGAGACGGATGGATTTCTGTGGCGCCGCTTGCTGTCGAGACAGCGGAAGACAGGAAGCGAGCTCACCGGAGTCAGACGGCGCCGGTTTCCTGTCCCTCTTCTCGCGACTCCTCAGCAGCTCCAACTCGCAAATCAGCTCGTCGTTTCTGTCCCGGAGCTCCTGAACGCATCGGCGGAGGACGCCGACGTCAGCGGCCCGACGGAAACAAAAGTGCCACCGTGTAAAAGCTTCTCTTACTCTGCAGCGCCCCTCGCAGTCGCGGAGGAGTCGCGCCGCTCGGTCTTCGCCGTCCGAGCTGCCCGGCTGCCAATCAGAGGAAATTTCACCTTCGGGCGTTCGGACGCAAGCTCGTCTCGTTTGCTTCCGGGCGACTTCCGGCCGGCCGTTACGACCGAAACGTCGGCCCGGTGGCATTTTCTCCACCCGCACTGCTGAGCGGTGCCGGAACGCGTCGCCTGGCCCGACTATTTCCGGCTGGAACAACTGCTACTGCTTCTCAGGCACCAGCGACAGATTCGGCTGCTAGCACGACTCTTACGGGAATCACGTTACCTTGTGCTGCAGCAGCTGGTCAAAGTCGGCGCGCAAGCGTCGGGCGCCGCTTTCCGCCTCCGTTAGCCTGCGCTTCACGACCGCCAGCTCCTCGTCCAGACGTCGCTTCTCCTAAGAAGTTAAAAAAACAAAACCAATTTGCGCACTTGCTCTTCATTCGCTGTCCCTTCCTCATCGAAAAGTGGACCGTCGCGCCAACGTGGCATCTTCAACGATAGCTTTTCGCCGCTTTCGCTTTAGCGGCCTTCTCCGCCGAACGTCTCCTCCTGCTCCTTTCGTGACGACCAACGAGACCCGGAGGTCCACGACGACTGACTTCGAGAGGAGCGTCGCGTTAGCTCCAACTTGCTAACCGGCCGTAGTCGCGGTGCTGCCCGCCGGTCTGCTGGGCTTGAAGCTAGCTTTCCTTTTAGCTTTTTTTAGGGGTTAGACCACTCAGAACTTACCCTCCGGAGACGGGACCGGTTCCCTCCTTGGGAGCGCAGTGACGCACCTGCACGGCGGCGCCGAGCTCCTCCTGTAGCCCCGCCTCCCGGGCCCCGAGCGTCCTCAGTTGTTGCTGCAGCTTTTGACGTTCCTGCTCCAGCTGCTGCGAGGCGGCGGCGGCATCCTGCTCCGCTCGGTCGCGCTGCGCCGTCAGACGCGCCCGGAAGTCCCGCTCCAGCTCTCTGCCAATCGCATGGCACGGTGAAGCGGAGGCGACTTTGTAGGTCCAAAGTACAGCTCGGGGGGGGGGGGGGGGGGGGGCGATTGCGGTCGGTTCCCGTTGTTCGACGGATTGCTTTTGGAGCCCTTAATTATCTGAAGTTGAAAAACTTCGCGAGTCCGCGCGCCGCCTCACCTGAGCCGGGTCCGGTTCAGCTCCTCCATGCCGGCGTGCCGCTCGTCCGCTTCACGCAGCAGGCGCAGGTTCCTGCGCTCGGCCCGCTCCAGGTCGGCCTTGGCTTTGTCCCGCTCGCCGCACGCCTGCTCCGCCCGCGCCCTGAAACGGGGCCGCCGTGTCCCGTCACCTCGGCGACCGCCGGGCGCGCCGGGCCGAGCCGCTCGCTCACCGCAGGTGCCGGATTTCATCCTTGTAGCAGATGAGCGCCGCCCGGTGGATTCGGTTCCCGCCGACCACGAGTTCGTTGTCCAGAGCCGACGTCAGCTCACACAAACTCAAGCGCTCCTCCGCAGGGAAGTCCAACGTCTGCACAAAAACAGCTCAACTGACCTCCGAGTTTTCCGAGGTACCGGCCGTCGCCGTTCGGCGAAGCGGTTCAGGGCGTAGTCCGCCTTTTCCCAGAAGTCAGCTTTGATAAGCTCCGCCCCCACGATTGCAAATGGGCGGAAGGATGAATCCAAATTATTGTCCACGCTGTCCATCATCTTCTCTGCATACTTTTTTTTTTTTTTTTAAAAAAACAGAACTTATTTGTATTTGCGTCAGGTTAATTCCAAAATGGTCGCTTTTGGTTTGAATCGACTTTTTCTCGGGAGGAAGCAAGCAAAGGTGCCGCCGCGGCCTTCGTCCCAAATGAAGTCATCGCGTTAGCAATTGACAGCGAGCGCATTTGCGAGGTCGCCGCTCGGAAGGCAAAGCGCAAAACGGCCCCGTCAAACCGGAGAATCGGGTCGGGAGAATCTGCGGTTCCGTACCAACCTCCAGGATGTCCCGACCGTCGCGGACGCCCTCGTCGGCCCACAGGGCGACGACTCTCTCGGGGCCGGCGCGTCCCGAGCCGTCGTCCAGCCGGCTGAGGACCGCCGCGGTCGACCCGTCCTCCGGCGCCGTCTGCGGGTAGTCAGAAAAAGCACACGTTTGCCCGGCCGGTCGACGTCACGCGACCAAAACGCTCGGCTGACCCGATATCCGCCGCAAAAAAGAACGTGGGCCACGTCCCTCGAGTTAGGACGTCACGTACGACAAGATCGGTCGCGACGTTCGCCCGCGATTCAGTCGGGCAAACGCGCCTCGCGAGATCGCCGGCGGCACACGACTTGCAGCTTGAACGTAAAATTCTTGACGTCGGCATCAAAGTCCGACTACGACGAGTATCTCAAACCCGTCGGTCCCTAACTGTTGTCGGCCCGGTTGACGCGCAAGAACCAGTTTTAAAGAAGTGGAAAATGTTTTAAGCTTCTGAAAATACAGGCACAGTCCCAGTGCGTTCGATTCCGTCTCAGGTTAAGCCAAGCAAATTTATGGATATGGCGCATTTCATCATCAAAAGGATTTGAGTACAAACGGATCAGACCTTTCTCACGGTTAAGGTGAGTGACGCCGGCGCAGTTCTGTCACATTTCTTGTGGGTTAGGGTTCCGTCTTCTTTTTTTTTTTTTTTTTTGTGGGGGGGGGGGGGGGGACTCGCTAACCCTTTGGACTCTACCGAAAAAAATGAAACAAAACTTGCAACTTTTTTTTCCTTCTTTTTTGTCTAGTTGGCACGTCAGATAGCCAAAATGGGTTTGCGACCCACTTTTGGATCCCGATCTTTTGATCGATGGCGACCCCGCCCGACGCCCACGCGGCCCCAAAGTTGCGTACGTCCGCCGCTCGCGTTGGACGGAGCAAAAAGTCAATTCCAGATCTCGCGATGTTGTCGTTTCGTCACGATCGGCTCGCGTGAACGTTTGCCCGGTACCGTCCATACCCACAACGTTCATTCCAGATGACGCGACTCGGCCGTTGAATGCCAAGAACCGAGCGGGGAAGGTTCCGCCGCCGTTTGTCGGATCCCCGTTCGGCCAGCTGCGGCGCCCCCGTCTGATTGGATGGGGCCTTCGGGTGCACCGTGTAAATTTGACTAATCGCTCGTTTCGTCTCCCTTTTATTTTGTAGTTCACTTTGATGAACTTCCTGTTGTCTCTCCCGAGAGATTTTTGTTGTTGTTGTTTTTCGGTGACATTGTAAAGGCCTCCCGATCGCGTGTCGCGCAAAGCCTTCCGAGAAACGGCCGTCGGTGTCCAACGTAGGGCCCGTGGGCTAAAAAAAAAAAAAAAAAAAACACCGCTAGGGAAGTGATTTGGCCAGCAGGAAGAATTTGAAAGTCACTAAAGATCATAACAAATGAAGTCTTTTTAAAGTCATTAAATGCGGAGATTGTCCAAATGTATGTACTTGCCGCCCCCCCCCCCCCCCCCCCCCTCCGCCCGGTGAAAAAAGAGGGGGAAAACCTTCATTTTGCCGATCGAGTTGCAGGTGCGATTTTGGCTCCGTGGCCCCCCCTGGACCGCGCCGAGTCGGTCTGGGACCAATCCGGACCCGCTTAGTCCTCCCTGCTTTTGTTTGCCACACAGGGCGGAACGCGGCCTTCCGTCATGGCAGAGCTTTGCGCGTCAAAGAATTGAAACCCCACCCCCCCACCCCCCCATGGAAGAAGATGACTTCATTTTATGACAAAATGTATCTAATCGTAATCCATGACATGACTGTGAGAATGCGCGCTCCGAAATTCAAACTGCAATTCAATTCACTTTGCATGATTCATTTTACTGCCGTTTGAAAATCGCCGCAAACGCTCAGATCATTTTTGTTTTGTTTTTAATATTACAACGGTGACTTTCTCGCGGATGCATTTCTTTGGGCTTGTCGTCGCAGATTTTACGGCGGCGGACGCCCCTCCCGACGCCACGCCTCCGCATTTATCCGAACATTCGCTCGACGTGACCCGAAAGGATGTACGGAAGCTCTTTGGCGAGGAAACATCGACGCATCCCGTTGAAGAATGAAGAAAATCAAGTTCTCGCTTTCAATTTCAAATGTAATTTGCTCTGTTGTGAGGATGGGCGCGACCTTGCGCAGCGGCGTCGAGCAGCAGCCGCAAAGAAGATTCTGGAGGTGCGTCGGCGCCACCTGCTCCTGCGGAGTGAGAGGTTAGCGTAGCGTTAGCGCCACAGGAAGCTCCTCTCCACAGGAAGTCGGGCGGCGCCCCACCTCGGCGCCCGGCGGGCGACCCGTCGGTCCGTCCTCCTCGTCCGGCTCAGGAGCTGCGGAAGAAGACGCTTTTTCAAGGCTAATGCTAATGCTAACGGGGCCACCGGTGGCGCCATTAGCAGCCCGCCAAAAAGTATCAGAACTCCCTCGGGGAAGAAAGTCAAAAGTACCTCGGCACTGAAAACGGAGCGCGGCGCCGCCCTCGGGACTTGGCGGCTCCTCGTCGGACCGCTTCCGGCTCTGCGCACAATAAACGACGTGGAAGGATGGTAAAGTTGCGCAAGGAGGTGTTGTCGGAAAACGCAAACACGGGCCGAGAATTATAGCAAAAAATCCAAAGAATTTGTGCGTCTTGTGATGCGACTGTACCACACGAACAAAGTTCTTATTTCAGAAGGTTGCAGCAGGGTTGGTACGGATCAGGACCCGAGAAGTAGCGAGCGCTCCCTTCCGAAACGCATGATATTGCGGCTTTTCAAAGCACAAAAATACGGCGCATCTCAGTCATTTGTAAACGGGCTCGACGCTCAGACGACTGCTGCATTTTTTCTCCTTCACGAGTACGAGCAGACGCCGACTCTTCAATTGTGCTCAGGTGAACCTTCGATACTGCAGCAGAAGGAAGGTCACGCGCAAACTGGAATCTTTACGTTCAATTTCATTTCATTGTTATTTATTGTTTTGGTTTTTTTTTAAAGGGCGACCTTCTAAGATGAACGAATGAACGAATGATCGATCGGGGAGAGGCCGGAACGAATGACCGAGGACACGACGCCGCCGGCTCACCTCCGCACCGTCCAAGCGCGCGAATGGCCGTACGTTGAACCCGCACGGTCGCGACGGCGTCGTGTCGGGACGCGATCGGCGGCCGTAACGTTTTCCGTCCTTCACGAACTTCGGCTCGACTTCGTCGGCGACGACTGCGCGCACACAAACACGCACCACGTCAACAGAGCGGTCGCGGGCCAATCGGCGTCGGCGCTCGTCACCTGGCCGCAGGGATCCGCCGTCGCCGTCCGTCGAGCGAGTCGGAAGGTCCGCAAAGTGGTCCTTGAAGGCCTCAAATTCCACCTGAGGATCAAAGTAGCAAGTGGTTTTTTTTTTAGCGCCGGCCCTTCCTGCAATCAGAAGTGAGACTGACTTGATTCCGAAATGGTGGACCCTTCACCCTTCACCCTTCACCCTGCCATTTTTGCTCCTTGATGTGCGCCTTTCATACTTTGCGTCCCTTCCCACTAATTGACCTTATTGTTCCTCCACAATAAAAAGGAGGCGCTCGGGCCACGGGTCGCCACACTATGCTAACCTCTCACTCCGCAGGAGCAGGTGGCGCCGACGCACCTCCAGAATCTTCTTTGCGGCTGCGGTCGGCGAATCTGCGGACTCTCCGCGTGTCAGTCCCGGTCCTCCCGAAGTCCACAACGATCTCCTTTGTGTTTGTAATTTTCAGTGCCAGATTGTCGTGCCGAGCGGCGGTTGTGAGCTTCTGGACCTTCTGGACCTCGTCCTCGTCCCCCTTCGAGATCGGGCCGACCGCTGTCGCGGTCAAAGGTTTCGAAACGGTACAGGAGGGGGCTCGGGACGCAGCCCCGGCGTGGGCCGGTGCTCAGTGGGAGGCGATTCTCACGCTCTGGAGTCACTTAGTCAAAAAGTCCTGCGTCCGGGCGCGGGCCCCGGGCGGCTGCTTCGTCAGTCGTCAGAATTTCCGGTGTGGTAGCTCGACACAGCGTGCGCGGCGATGGCGCTGGTGGTGGTGGTGGGTGGGTGGGTGGGGGGGGGGGGGGTTGGACCGTCTTTGATGTGCTTGAGAACCAGCCTCTCAAAGCACTTCGTGAGGGCAACAGGGTGGTAGTCGTTGAGGGTTTCTCTTTTTCAAGGACTCCGCGCTGACGTGCCCGCTCGGGCCACGAGCCGGAGAAGATCTGGCAAAAGATGCTGGACTGCTGCTGGGCACCTCGCTGGGGTGCGTTCGGCGCATTCACGACCGGCGCCGCGGCCGGCAGTCGTCGGTGGTCTCGCGCGATCATCAGGAAAGGCTGCCTTGGCCGAGACCGCCCCCCCCTTCCCCCCGATTGGGCGTGGAGCGAGGTCGCTAATGATCCCACGATCTGATTTCGGGCCCGTCGGGAGGCAAACCTTTCCAATTCAGCTTCAGCGAAGACCACAAAATGTCGGTTTGCCATCGAGCACGCGACAAGCTCAAATTCACATCCGACGACCCGCTGATGATAATCGGAAACGATCGATGGCGGGAGACCCGGGGAAATGTCGCTTTAGGGACACGCCCGCCTCACCCCGGCGTGGTCACTTCCCGCGGGGACGTCGCGTCGTGGCTGTCCGACTCCGCCTCCCCCCACTCCCGCCGACGCCTGCGTCAAAGCGTGACTTTCGGGCGGGTTATGAAATATGACGTCATCGCGGAACACGCACCCGACCGTCGGTGGCTTCTTTCTTCATTTTTCATCATCATGCTGCCAAGACATCATTTTAATCATCCGTTCCTCTGGTGATTATCGTTATTAGGCATGAATACATATAAATGATGAAATAAAAATATCAGAGAAGCAGCAAGTTATCAAAAAAAAAAAAACCAAAAGAAAACATGAATCGTCCAGCCCTAATATTTTTTTTTTTTTTCGTTTCCTTTCTGGTAAATGATGACATCGGTGCAAATGTGAAGAATAATAATAATGATGATAATACTAATCACGTAGATTCAGCGCGAACATACCGCAGTCCCCGTGTGATGGGGTGGGGTGATCTCCATGGAAACGAGGCGAACAAAAGAAAAGTTATTGAAAAGTGTGTGTGTGTGTGTGCGTGTGTGCGGGGGGGGGGGTCGCACATTGACGACGTTTGAAGATGGAGCGACTTGAAAGAGGCCGAAGCGGAACATTTGGATGCCGTTAGTTTCAATTGCGCTCGGGGCTCTTACCCAACTCAATTTGGCTTCTTTTTCGAACTTTTCTTCCATGCACGCTTCTTGCCTTCTTTTCTCTTCTTTTCGCTTCATTCTTTCTTTCTTTCGTCAGGCAGCGGAAGCCACTTCCGCTCACTTTCCAAAATAAATCGGAGCGCCTCCAACCGCAGCGAGGCGAAGAAAGCGCGAGCCCAACTTGGGAGTCGTCATCATCTTTTCGCACGACGGACGGGAAAATAACAACAAAAGCCACTTTGAAAGTATCGATCATCATTCTGATCGTCCTCCGGTTTAGCTCTTATACCGAATCGATTTCCGTTTCTGCGTCAGTACGGTGCAGTACCGCTTTGAACCACTTGGAGCGTCGCTCTTACTTGGAGCGGCGGGGGGCCCGTGGGGGGGGGGGGGGAGGGGGGGTCACATAACGACGACGACGACGACGGCAGGCGGGGCGGCGGGGCAGCTGGTAAAGCGTCGGCCTCGCAGTTCTGAGGAACCGGGTTCAATCCCGCTAGCAAGCATAGTCGCAATTAAGAGAATAAAGTCGTGGAGTCGTGGCTTTTTCTTTCCCATTTCATTGCGCCAACACTTTAATTACGCAATTTAGTCTTCAATCTGTACTTGAAAACCTTGACGTGATAGAAATCATTTATTTTTTATTTCCAAACAGCTGCGAGAATTCCAAGTTTGGGCGGGGGCGTGGCGTGCCCTCACGTGACGAAGGCGGAAGTGGGCGTCCCCGCGGAGAAGGAGCGAACCCGCCGGGACGGAACCGAGCCGCGAAGCGAACCCGTCCTACTCTGGACTTGGGCAAGTTCTCCGGTTGAATTTGGACCTGGTCTCCGCGAGACTCGAGCGCAGCATGTTGGCGATGTACGTGCACGTGTTCAAGTTCGAATTTGGAGCAGCGCTTGTCAACTCAATTTGGTCAAACAAGCACGAGTAGAACTTGGGTCACTTCCGGTCGACCAACATGCAGAAGAATTCGTTTGAAGCAGTTGCGGTGAGCCCGACACCGTCTGTGAATATTTTGACCAAAATGCAAGATGAGCCGCATTGAAACCCTTCATGGAGGGCAGAAGACCAAAAAAAAAAAAAGTTTCAAAAAGTGAACTTGATTTGAAGTTTTAAAGGTGGAAAACAAACAATTCGAAAAGATGGACTGAAAATGTTGGATTCGAAAAGTTTGACCAGATTTTGGCAGAGCAAATTTTGAAGGGGCTTAACCGGACCAGTTTCCGGGTGTAGTCCGCCTTTGGCCCAACGTTAGCTAGGCTAGGCTTCGGCACCGTCCGTAACACCCCCGAGAAAATGGAAGGATGAACTGTTTCTCTCGGTATCAATAGAGGGCGCCCACATATCACTGATGGAACCCCGACCGGCGTTCTTGTCGAATGTGGATGGGAGCCTTCCCTTTTTGAAAATGTGTTTTGTTTTTGTTTTTGTTTTTTTTTTTTTGGGGGGGGAGGGGGGGTGTGTGTGTCTTTCCAGACCAAGTCAAGCGGTCGGCAAAGCGAGACAAGTGCGAAACGAGCAACGTCACAAGAATTGCTGAAAATAGGAGGAATGGCTTCTGGACAAACGGAGGGTTTCCCTTTTGGCGTCCTCCGTTTTGTGGGCGGCAACCCTCCCAGCTCACTTTGGCCCCAAGGCTCAAGCGCTTGCAGGCCGCTTGCAAACAAACAAGCGTTCACGCATCAATTTACCAGCCCTGAGTGAAAGCGCTCTAATTCACCCCAAAGTGCTGAGATCGGGGTTGCTAACGAACCTTGACCTGTGCTGTGATCACGCGAGGACAGGAAGGGGCGGACGGCCCACGTCGAGAGGAAGTCAACGGGAGGGGACCGCTTCACTTCACAAAATGCTTGATTAGTGTTGACGAAAAGAAGACAAAAGTCGCTCTTTGTTCCTTGGAGAGAATTGAGGGGAAAATCCTTCGTCGGCTGAAAAATGACTTTCAACGTTTTTGTGGGTATTCGGCTCCCCTTATATTCATTCCCATTTTCTCTTTTCTCATATTTTAATAAGTGAGACAGATCTGGAAACAAGAGTAAAAGGCTGATATATACATACAGTAAGTCATTGAAATAATAATATTTGTCAAATGTGGAGGACAATTGAGCCAATTGGAGAGATAAAAGAGGGACGATGAATGATCATGAAATGACATATTTCTGAATAGTTTGGGGAGTACACGAGTGTACGCGAACCTTCGACTCTCAACGGTTGTGTGTGTGGGGGGGGGGCCACGATGACCCTCCCCCCCCCCATTCCCTCCATTTCACATTTCATCCGTTTGTTTTGATTGACGTAGTGCGATTCCTGTCAAGAATCTTGCGGTGCTCTCCAGCGATCGGTTCGGATGAAGGCCCCGCCCGGCGGAAGGAAGTGAGGCGTGTTGCGACATCACCGCTTGGGGCGTGGCCAGGGGGCATTCCAGTGCAGGTGCTTTTATCTTCCTGGAACGCCTGACAATTAACCCCCGAACCCCCCGACTAAGCAGCTTTGTGCCATCTGTCGGCGCCGGCGGGACAAGTGGCGAGCGGCGCTATTGGCTGGCAGAGGAAAAGAGGCGGGGCCGGGCTGACGGTTAAAGAAGGAAGAGGCGGAGATGATCGTCCACACGACGAGCGAGAGGAAGGAAAGCGTCTGTTACCACGGCAACGCAGACGACACACAGGTAAGCTAACGTCGCCGCTCGTCTTGACATCCCGACTACTTCCTGTGTGTGTGTCAGAACTGGAGGAGGAGGAGGATCCCGTTAGCCCGGTCCACCAAAGTTGCGCTAAGCCTCTCGTCTCGCGTCTTTGTGTGTCGGTAAAGCGGGTTCAGAGGTCACCGGGCCGTCGCTTGCTTGCGTTGCGTATGTTGGCCGGCCCCCGGCACCTTGAAAATACTGAAAAAAAAGTCTTGTCTTGCTTCAGTTGTCATTTTCAAGAAAGCGATCACGTGAAGTTGACGTTTTTATTTTCCTCCTCTTAAGATGCGTCACCGGCCTGGTGCATCCTGGGAAGTTTTGATCTGATAATCGATAGAAGCGATCCGGACCGGACGTGGCTTCGTGACCTCTTTGTGTCCTCTGATCGAAAGACGAGACGGGAGCTCCCGTGGAGACTTGTAGTCTGACGGTAATGGCTTCGGAAGGCCAACCCTGAATCAGAAACGATTTCCCAGGAGTGGCGTGTTCCAAACCGATCGGACGTCGATTTTCACGGAGAGCTGTCAGTCTGCGGTTCCGCCGTCTCGAGGTGAAAGTGCGATGACCTCACGATTTATGCGTGTCGGAAATATGGACGTGTCCACGACAGAGATCTCGGTTCTCACTACTTTGAATTTGTTCTTAACAAGCGGTTGTTTTTCATCAAAGTTTAAAAATGATGCCAAATGTTGGGCTGTAGACCACAGACCTGGATCCAGATAAATGATGTCCACGTAGGTCACACGGCTGTTCCGGGATCCGGAAGGATTTCAACGAGAATGCCCAAAAAGTCTCGACATCAACCTGTCTAACGCGGCTTCTTCTTTATCTGCAGCTTATGGAAATGACAACAGAAGATTCCTGGCACTCCAGTCCCGCCTCAGGCCCCCATCTCAAATTCGAGCATTCCATTGTGGACCGGCACGTCCAGGTCTTGAGAAAACGGTGCTCGGGGCACTGAGTTGCCGAAATGTCCCAGTCGGGTAAAGTGCTGCACCTGTATGTCGAGGTGAGGTCCGCGGGTGAGGAAGACGAGAGGGTTCCTGGGACTGGAGATAATGAGAAGTGTCACTTGATCCTGCAGTGCCCAGATGTTCTCCCCCACTCTCAAAGGAGCTCGGTCCTCTCCAGTCCGGACCTTTCCCCGCGGAACCACCGCAGGACGCCGGGTGGGCGGCGCAGCTCGCCCGCCTCCAGCTCGTCTTCCCGGGGCTCGGTCGGCGTGGATTCCTCCGCTTACTTTCACCGGGAGGACGTGTTACCCGACACCTTTGAAGACTTACTTCAGGTCCTCACGTGTTCATCCGCCAGTCAGAGTCATCCGTGCTCATCGGACGAGTACCCCGACCCGAGTCGGGAGCTGAGCAACCTTCCTCCGACAGCGTTCGGCTGGGTGACGACACCTTCTACACCAACATTCCACCGCCGTTCCTGTGGGATGCAAGAGTCAACCGGTCAGGAAAGGAAGACATCTCTGGTGACCTTCGGCTATATTGAGAAAGCCAACGTTCACGTGATGGGCGGCGGTCATCATTCTCAGTGGCGAAATGAGTCAAGACGGGAGGAGCCGTTTCTGCCCCCCCACCTCAGGAAGCAAGTGAGTGACCCCTTGGCGTCCCGCAGTCAGGTCAGACAGGGTGAACCCTGCCCCGTTCACCCTTCCACCAATCACAGCTCTCCTTTTCTGCACAGAGATGTGGTGGCGCGAGATGCCACCTACCGGGCCTTGGAGGAGTTCGGTTCTCCGGAACTGAGGCGTCGCTTTGCGGGCCGCGGCCGTGACAACCGCAGCCCGACTCTGCCGCGGCACCACGGGTTGCCGAGCTGCCGCTCGTGGGCGGGGTCGCCCGTCCCGCCCCGCAGTACCCTCACGTTGCCGTCCGACACTCAGCGCAGAGACCTCGACGGTGGGCTCTGTCAGAACTCTGCTGACGGATTGGCGAGAAGCCCCGCCTTCGATCACCTGTCTGGCCAGATTGCTTTCTCCTCTCGTCAAAGCCAGCGGTCCTGCTTTTCGGGGCGCAGTAGTCCCAGCAGATTTCAGTCTCCTCAGCCCGCAGATATTCAGCACGATATCTCGAGGAGCAGACCCGCTCACGCGACCGCGAAAACTTCCTCTACATTTTCCAATGATGGCGTTTTTCTGGGACGGCGAACTCCCTCTCCGGCACCTTCCCCAACCGGGTCATGGAGGTCGCTCAGTCCGAGTGTTGGAGAATCGTTGCTTGTAAAATGCCAACTACATTCCGGTCTCGGTGAGGATCTCTCCTCAGACCTGCTGCGGGAGAACAACGAACAACCGCAACTACGATCAGAAAGTGTCTCGCCTGTCATGACCGGTAAAGGACTGGGCTCACCCGGGACTTCTCATCCGCCAGTCGTAACGCCACAAGAGAAGCGGAGTTCAAACGCCAGTCGGCACATGCCCCGCTTCCACCCAGCAGACCCTACTGGAGAGCGCAGAGCTTCACGCTTGGAGTCCAGTCACCGTGATTGTTCACACAGCCCCGAAGTCTCTGTCCACTCGCAGCAACAGCTCAGGAGGACGAGTCCTGTCCTAGACAGACTAGAAGTCTGTCACGAGAAGTCCAGAGGTTTTGCTCCAAGACCCACAGAGGAGAGTCTCAGGAAGCAGGCAGAAGACAAGGCCAGACAGGATCAGTGCAGACTGGGCGGGGGTTTGTCACGGACTCGGCGAGACCTCGGCAAGATTGGCGGGACGTCGGCTCGGAGCTCCGGCGGGGCGACGGGAAGCTCGGGACGAGGAAATGTGTCTCCTGACAGCTGGATCCGGTCCGGCTGCAATGTGAGCTCGGGGTCGGGGTTTGCTCGCCCATGAGCGCAATGCTAACGGAAGTTAACGGCTGCCGCGATGAGCCAGCTTCCAACACACGCACACACAAAAATCCCATCGGCGCTATTTGGACTTTTGAGTTCCTGCTTGTCCAATAGCTTTCATAGTCTAAAATTAACATCATAACGTACATCTTGACTTTTATTCATCCCGCAGCCGGGCCAAAGTTCAGCCGCGAGTCCGTCTTCGAGGTCGCAGAAAATCGCCCGAGCCAAGTGGGATTTCTTATTTGGAGCCGAGAAGCGGGAAAGCCACAGCAAGAAAGGTGAACCGGGGTTGGGGGGGGGGGGGGGTGTTTGTTCTGCCCCCCCCCCCCCCACCCACCCACACACACCACACACACCACACACACACACACACACACACACACACACACGATTATAAACATTGATTAGCGACACATCAGACTTTGGACGCTGTCTTGAAAAATGTTTTTGTCTTAATTTGTCACTGACCCAACACTGCATCATCCGTTTACAAGAAATGTGCGGAAGTGTGAAACAACTGCAAAGCTTTTCATCCAATTAGCTCAAGCTTAGCAGCGCCATTGCTAGTGTCACGTCCTCTAATCCAGGCAAGTGTTAGCATAACGCCGCGCGTTTCCTTTGTAACACCTATCACAAAATGTTCCATTTTCCTATGCAACTTCATGCAAGAGGGCATTTTCAGAACATCCGCCAAACCGCGTGACGTAACGGTTTTTCTCTCGTCAGATTTGTTGGACGCTTCGTCGGCCCCGCCGCGTCCCGCCCCTGCCGAGTCAGCCAGTCAGAGACGGGGTCAGGAGTCACGGCGTCACCGCCGGGTCCCTCGGTTGGAGGTGGAGCCGCTCGCCTCCGACGCCGGAGGCTCCGCGGACAAGACGGGCAGAGTCCGGCGCAGCGTCAAGTACTCGGAGACGGACTTGGACCGCGTACCGCCGCGCTGCTACCGAGAAACTGACCTGGACGAGGTGACGCTCCGCCTCCGAATCCAAATCGGTCATGTGATGAATAACGTCGCGATTACTAGCTCCATTCAGCGCAATACTTTGCTACTCGAGCTGGATTCTTCCGTTTGACGAGCGCTTTGATTTCTGCCTCGGTGGAGGGGAGAATCCCGTTCCTACACATGGCGGCGAAACCAAGTCAACGTGACTTCGTTGTTTGGTGTCAGTTGCCCCCATCGAGCCCAAAGCAAAGCATTGTGGGAACAATTGACCCGTGCGGGTGGAGCTTTCCTCCAGATGTTGCGCAAATTTCCATCACTTCAGACTTGTACTGATGGAGGGCAGGCACTGGCCAATGTCGGAAGTCAAATCCACTTATCTTATCTTATCTTATCTAATCTTATCTTTGGCAGGCGATGCGGGCGGAGGTCGCCGAGGAGGATCCCGCCGACGCGTCGCCGAGCTCGCGTTCTGGCGAGGGAGAGGTGGCGTCCGAGGAGGAGGACGAGGACGCCGCGGCGAGCCGGCCCGGGGCGGCCTCGCGGCCGAAGGCCGACTCTCGTCGCCGCGACGGCTTCGGCCTACTGCCCGAGGGGTGAGAGGTCACATCGGGTCGGGGACGAGCGTGCCGGTTTTGGATCGTGGAACGCGTGCGCGCGCGCGCTGTACAGTGGATCTCGGAAGGTGGTGACCTTTTACCCCTAACCATCAAATATATCCCACGATGCGTCGGGGCCATACGGAAGCCCGGTTTCTCTCTTCGGCCATCTTGGATTTGGCCCGGAGCCAAATTCGCCGCTCGTGTCGCAAACATTTTCTTTGTTGATGGAAGTAGAGGAGCGGATCGCACAAGGCGGACGATCGAGTTGTTTGCCAAATGCACGTTTGGGGAATAACAATTCAGCAAACTTTGGGAATCATCATCGTGCTAAACGTTAACTGGCGGTGGCGTTGAGGCCTCCGGGTGACGCTTGTGGCTTTACGGCTAGCGTGCGGACGTTTGATTTCTTTTGCTTGATTTTGTTAGCGTCCGTTCAGTAAAGTCGGACGGCGACTGGGTCCTTCGCAGTCCTCCTTGCTAGCGGCGGCATTTGACGAGCTGAGCGCGTTTCCTTTAGCGCAGCTTTGCAGAACGCACGTTGCACCCGGTCGTCCTTTTTGTGTCTTTCGTGACTATTTGCCGTAGACTTGTGTGATGAAAATCCCGCCCTAAACGTTGTAAATGTTGAAGGAGGCCCGCAGTCCGCTTGGCACGCCGCCCGCGGCTTGAGAATCCTCCAAAAAAGAAAAGAGAACAAAAAGCAAAACAGGCTGCACAGCATTTCCCGGAGCTCGATTCCAGGCGCAGACGCAGCAGGTCAAGCCGCTGACGGCGACTTCCCGTGCAGGACGTCGGCGGCGAACGCTCCCTCGTCCGACGGCCGCCTGGACTCTTTCAGTCGCCATTTTGAAAGCGTCATGGAAGGTGACGGGACCCGAGGGAGCTCCTGCGGCAGCCTGGACAGCGTGGACCTTCTGACCTCGGGCTCCGCACCCGTCTTCACCTTTGACCTGCCCACGCTCAGCCCCGAGATCCAGGTAGGACAGCTTCCTTGTCCGTGGGGCGGTTCCACGCGCATAAAAATCCATTTCGGCAACGCCCCCGGGGAGGGGTCCTCCTCACCCGGTCTCGAGTCTCAGACTGGATCCGAGCGTCCTCTTCGAGCGGAAGACTCAAATCCAGTTTTAAAAGTTGAGGGTTCAACATTTCTACTGAGGTAGCGGCGCTAACGTCCACGACTGCGGTCTTCGAGAGGACCGGAGCCCCGATCGAAAATGCTGTCCCTGGGAGTCACCCCGACCCAAAAACTGTCTCGAGAGGGGAGCTTCTGGGACAGAACCTCAGCATTGCGTCTCAAGCGGAGCACGTCGGCCAATCCGATCGTACTTTGCCACGGCCGCCATTTTGTACCAAGCGCGAGACGCGGAAAGGCCGCGGAGAAGGCACGTCGCAATCGTCCAGGCCGCACTTTTGATCTCCGCGTCTGCCACCGTTCAAAATGTGCTTTGGGGGGCGAAGTTGGCTCAAACGTGTTGCCGAGCCACTTTGGGTGGGGTCGCAAAAGTCAGGTAGGCAACAGCAGCAGCAACCACCGATAGCTCCGTTTTCCCGGGGTTAAGGAGCAAATCGCAAGGAACCTTAACCTCGCCCCTCGCCAAGCGACGCCACGTGACGGCGTCTTGTTTCCGTGGCACGTGCACGGGCGTACCGGCGACACGGAAGTCAACGAAAGCCGTCTTTGCGATTTTTGCAGAGTCAGATCTGCGAGAGCGCCAAGAACATCATCCGGCTGAGCTTGGCCCCCCCGTCCCCCCCGGGCGCGCCCGTCCCCTCGCGGGCGTTCCGCTCGGAAACCTCCGAGGACCAGAAAGAGCCCGGCCGGCGCTCCGCCCTCAAAGTGGCGTTGGCGCACGGCGCCTGGAGGTGAGTCACAAATATGTAACCGCGTGTGCTCAAGCGCATTGTGGCCATTTCCAAACGCGGCAAATGTGAATCATTGATTGCAGGGCTGCAACTGTCAATTATTTCGTTGATTGAGGGGGGGGGGGGTGGGCAGAATACACGCGCTTGGGAAAAAAAAGAGGCGTGTTCACTGCAATGTCACCTCGCGGTGGCAGAAAAGCCTTTGAGGGCACTGGGAAGACTCGCCACAGTCAACTTCCTGTTTGGCATCCTCCATCTTGGAAGAAGAGGAAGCGAAGCCGTGCCGCTCCCACGCAGAAGACGGCGCCCCCCGTTGGCCGATTGCAACGACGCAACAGTTGACCGCCGTCGTCGCCATTCTCACGTCCTTGGTGAACGTGGCGTTCACGCAGTGTTGCCGTGGGAACAAGAAGTCGACCCCCCCCCCCCCCCACACACACACACACACACGCACACACCACCGCCACACAAACATTGCAAATTTGTCTTTGTTCCACTCAGGGAGCACACGGCGAACTACCCCCCCAAGCCGCTCTACCCCGAGGCCAACGACGCCGCCAAACGACTGGCCGAACGTCTCCGTCGGCTTCAAGGATTGACAAAGTCTGACGTGGCGTCGCACCTCAGCAAGAAGTCAGTCCGTGTGTCGGGTTAGGGTTTGGGTTAGGCTGCTCACCCTCACCCTAACCGCTGCCTGCGTGCTCACAGCAACGAGTTCAGTCGGATGGTGGCCGAAGAATATCTCGGCCAGTTTGACTTCGGCGGCCTCCCCGTGGACCGAGCGCTCAGGTCGGAGCACCCGCGTGAGCTCAGAGTTGAAATGTGAATTTCCGTGACCAAAAGACAACGTATCATCTTTTCCATTTGAAGGGACCAAAGTTTTTTTTTTTTTTCCTTCCAAATATTCGTTCTATTCTTCATCCTTTGCATAGAGCGAATAATATTAGCGCCGTACCGACGAGCCGCGTGGGGTCCAAAGGCTTCAATGAACCGTCTTGTGCGGCGTCCGGCTGGTGTCGGCGGGCACGCCAAAAGGAGCTGAGCGACGACGCAAACCAGGCAAAAGTTTCCGTTCCGAACTCCAAATGAGCCACTTTTTATCAATCGTATCGATCTGAAGAATTTTTCGTTGTGGGGGGGGGGGTCATCGTCGCAGGCCCTACTCGTATCTTACTTTGTGCACGCCGGAAGCTCGATCCGTTCCGGACGTAGCCGCCGTCCGCGCACATCGTTTCTGAATATTAGTCCGCGTCAGGCCGAGGTTCCGCCTGCGTTGACCAGAGTGGGGGAAAAAATTCTGCTCTGACCGTCGAAATTTCCACAAAGACGCTCATCGGGTAAATCTCGGTCGTGTTTTCCGATTCTCTTGCCCGACGAGGAAGTACACGACACGCAAGCCCTCGCTAATGAATACACTCCCGCTAGCGTGAGCGGAGAACCTGCAGCGGTTTTTTTTGTTGTTGTTTTTGAGGTGCGGGGCGTCGTCCGAGCGCCACCGCTGAACGTCGGCGACAAGAGCTGATGCGTTTGTACGTCTTGGATGAATGAGGAAACTATCCAATTTGTTTATGGATGTTGATTGATTTGATATGTATGCATTGTGTTAATTATTGATGCTGATCAATAATAGGGACGAGGGTCCGTCAGACCGCAGTTCCGATTGAGATTCTTTCCCTGGAGGTTGCGTTCGGGGTTGGCCTTGAAAGTAGCGACGACCATTTTGCTCAGAAATGGGGAAATGCTGCAACCAAATTTGGATTTCAGAAGAGGGAAAATTGGGAGCGCAATTGTAGTCGTCGGCCAACGACAAGAAAGTCTTTCATTGTTCTGACCCGAAATTGTCTTTTTTTTTTTGTTGGGGTTCTACGCCTCGCGTAGAACGAAAATGACAAGGCGACACTCGGGCGCTTGTTACCGCGGCGCTCACGACGGCCGCGTACGTGTGAGCGTCCGCACGTACCGCTCCTCCGCATCTCTTCCTTCGTGCTGACGTCGTGTCATCCTTCCAGAACCTTCCTCAGCGGGATCACGCTGGTGGGAGAAAGTCAAGAGCGAGAGCGAGTCCTGGCTCACTTTTCCAGACGATACGTCGGCTGCAACCCCGAGTGGCGAGGCGCCGAAGGTGCGTACGTACGAGCGCACGCACGCCAGCCAGCGCGCGCGCGTCACGTCGTCGTTGTGCCCCCCCCCCCCCCCCCAGACGCCATCCACACGCTGACTTGCGCCCTGATGCTGCTGAACGTCGATCTCCATGGAAACGTGAGCGCTACGCGGCAGGCGGCCCTCGCGTTGGGAACGTTTGCCCTGACGGGAGTTGTGTGCAGAATGTCGGCGAGAGGATGTCCCGCGGCCAGTTCGTCGCCAACCTCCGAGGCCTCAATGACGGAAAAGACTTTCCCAAAGATTTGCTCAAGGTAAAAAGATTCGGGAGGGGGAGGGGCCCGTTCTCATTAGCCGCGAGCGCGGCGGCGTTTCCCCCTAACGTCGCGAGCCAGTCTCGCTCCCAAACGCCGCGATTGGTTGCAGCTGTCGAGAGAAAATGCGCAGTGAGGGAGGAGAGCGGCGGGGAAGGCGAGGGAGGGCGGGAGAGACTCGGTCGACGGACCCCCGAGGACGGTGGCGCTCGGTTGGACGGGCTGCCTCGGGTGACCGCGCCCGCCTCTTCTCCGTCTGCCGTTTTCCCTTCAGCAGCGACGAGTCCGAACGTCGTCGTCTTTGTTTTTTTTTTCTTTTGGCGTTTGCCGTTTTCCCAAATAGTTACACCAGGCAAGTCTGCGCGCTCGAGATTTCAAAGCCCCGCCCCGCCCGGTCCGGGACAACCAGCGGCCTTCATCCCACATCTCATTGCCGGTTTCCGACCCGAAATGTCTTCGTAGGACTTCCTACAAGTCCGCATCGCATTCGGTAGTTGTTCGCGTCGTTCGCCGGGATCCGGAGGGGACATGATCGGCGTTAACGGCGTCCAGTCGGCGGGTCGACTGCGTCGGCGCTCGTCCGCTTCTCTGCGGAGCGCTCGCCGTTGCGGGGATTCGGAATCCTTCCGGCGCTCCAGGACGCCGCGATCTCGATCGCTCAAGCCGTTCGCCTTCCCCGACCTGCTGGGGCAAACGCAGGAGGAGGCGCCCAGGAACACCAAGCACAAGAAGAAGGACAACAAGAACCAGAAGGTACAACGGGGGGGGGATCCCTCCGTTCATTTCCGTAGCACTTCCCGTCACGCCGCCGGAGAGCGAACGACGCTAACGTTCTCCTTTTTGGGGGGCGGAGGGAGAAAAGCCACTTGCGCACAGGAAGGGCCAGAATCGAACCTCGGGAGCCCGGCGTGCTTCCCGCCGGGGCGCCGCGCTGCCTGGGAAGACGTCACGGGATGTCCTTTGCCGTGTTGTAAGCTAACTCGTGTTCGTCGGCAGATGCTGTACGCGTCCATCAAGAAGGACAAACTCCAGTGGCCCGCGTGAGTTGCTTATGCGCGCTTCGGTAGCCATAGTAACCAGGCCCCGCCATCACTTTGATTTTCTTTTGGTTTTTTTTTGGGCACACCAGCGACGAGGAAGAGGAGGAGGAAGTCAGGACGTCTACGTCAGAACTGGCAGACGGCCGGACGGACTCCGCCTCCTACGCCTTGAAGCGGGCCGGGATTGGCCGCAACCGCACGGCGGACGGCGAGCTGTACAAGAGCGGATTCTTGGTGCGCAAAGTGCACGCCGACGCCGATGGCAAGAGAAGTAGGACATCCCTTGGTCACGTGACTTTCTCGTGTCCTCCCCTTCCCGTGCCGGTGCTTCCCTTCTCCCCGATCCATACATGTGGATTTTGTTTTTTTTTTTTTTGAATAGCGCCCCCAGGTGGTTCCACTCGACTCGAAATATTTACATGCTACTACAGTGTCTTGGAAAGTCCCCGGCCAATTCGTCCGTCGTCGTCTCCCTGTCGATCTCCTGGGCCAGTTTTGTGGCACCATCTCGTCGCTTGATTCTTCTACCCCGGCCAACCAACACGCGGGCGGTTTCGATTGCCCGATCCTGGCCTCTTGTCACGTGTCAAAGGCGGCTTCCGGCGTGTTGGTGCGACGCTCTGAGCGCTCCCCGTGCTGAAAAGTCCCCTTGCGGTGAATGCGGATGTTTTGTAAGCATCCGGCCAGTCGACAACTTGTCGCTGTGTTCGTCTCAGAAAGATGAACGTACATATATGTGTATATCTTTTTTAGCAACTTTTGTTTTAAGGGTAGGTTAGCATATATATAGTATGTTAGCTCCCTCTATGTAGAAGAAGGGGAACTGTGAGACCGGGGGACTTCCCAGGAAGCCTCTGCTGCGTACCCAGAGTTCCCCTGTGAGTAACGCGTGCGCATTCATCACAAGGAGACTTTTCAGCACGGGGGAGCGCTCAGACCGTCGCACCGTCTGTCTTAAAAAAACCAAAAAATGATGGTCACACTCAAGCTAACACCATCGACAGAACTTTGCAAAGTCTGCTAGCTTCATGCTAACGCCTAACGGAAGGATCGGTCGTCTTCGAATAAACACAAACCGCGCAGGCACGCAAGGAAGGAAGGAAGGAAGGAAGTCCCGCCGTTTACGAGTCGCTTGCGCGCAAACTGCGACTTGCTAAAATCTTTTCATTCTATCTAGCCAGCCATTTTCTGAGTTGCTTATCCTCACAAAGGACGACGCAGGGAGTGCCGGAGCCTCTCCCGGCTGTCATTGGGCAGGTGGCGGGAACCGGTCGCCAGCCAATCGGAGGGCGCACGAAGGCACTCCCAATCACAGCGAACAGGGGCGGGGCCGGGATTCGGACCCCGATCCTCAGAACTGGTTCTAACCGGTTGGCCCGCCTCGCCCTCCGTTTCAATTGGCTGGCGACCGGTCTCGCCTTCGTGTGGGCTTGACGCGTCGGCCATCTTTTGTGTGTGGCAGCGGCGCGGGGCAAGCGAGGCTGGAAGTCGTTTTACGCCACCTTGAAGGGTCGCGTCCTCTACCTGCAGAAGGTAAGCCGAGCGTCCGTCCGCTCTGGGAAACTTTCCTCCAACGGTTTTCCCCATGACACAAACATTTTTGAACTTCTCGACTGACTCTGATCGCCAGGACGAGTACGGCGCCGAGCGTCCGCTGACGGACGACGACGTGAGGAACGCCGTGTCGGTGCATCACGCGCTGGCCACGAGGGCCGCCGACTACGCCAAGCGGCCCAACGTCTTCTACCTGCGCACCGCCGACTGGAGGGTCTTCCTCATGCAGGCGCCGTAAGGGGGCCGCTTTTTACGCAAGCCGCGCGCAAATTGTGCGACGTTTGGACGTCAGCAAATAGGGAAATGGAAAAAAAACAAACAAACATGATTTTCAGGTGGGCGCGGCTCTGGAGGACCGGGGCTCGAATCCCGGACCCTGCCTGCGTGGCTTTTTTCCGAGGGGGGATGCCCGCATTCACCGGACGGTGTGATTGGGAGGGCCGCCGTTGTCCGTCTCCATCTGCCCCGCGATTGGCCGGAGACTCCGGGACAGGCTCCGGCGCGTTCGTGAGGATAACCGAGCCGCTTATCCTCACGAGATGCCCGGGTGCTTGATCCTCGTGCAAGCCAGAGGAGCGAGGCCTAGGATGGCCGCTTTAGTCAGCAGGAGGTTAAAGGCCGGCCTAGGTCGAATTCACAAAGCGCAATACCGGCCGCAGTGCCGCCTCTGGCTGGGAGGAAAACTGCGGCACGTTGAAAGAAGCCTCGATCGTGCGACTTTCCGCAAGCAACTGTAATTTCGCGGCCAATAATGGATGACACGGGAATCCGATTCGGTCACGAAATGACGCCGTTTTGGGTCGGACGTGACGACCTCCGACCTCTCTCTCTCCCGCCAGGTCGAGCGAGGACATGCGTTCGTGGATCACGCGCATCAACGCGGTGGCGGCCACGTTCTCGGCCCCGGCCTTCCCGGCCGCCGTCGGCTCTCAGAAGCGCTTCAGTCGCCCCCTGCTGCCGGGATCCGAAACCAAACTGTCGCAGGTCGTCACGGGACGCGGCGACGGCCCCCGTCGGGGGCTTCGCACGGCGCTGACGCTTTGCTTTGTGCGACAGGAGGAGCAGGCCGCCGCGCACGAGGCCCGCTTCCGGGCGGCGTCCTCCGAGCTGGACCGGCTGGTCGGCGGCGGGACGCGACGCCGAGTCAAAGGTCGCGAGCCGGACGAGCAGAAAGCGCGGCGCGAGTATCTGGAGTTCGAGGTAGGCCCATTTGCAGTTTTTGCCCAGACGTGGTTCGCGGATTTACGACTTGGGGAAACACCTTGCAGTCTAGTTTTGATTGCGTACGTCATAATCATATTTTCTTGTGTTGACCGAGTTTCCCCCGAGACCTCCTACATATCATATTTTCTTTTTTTTAGCCTTTAGCATCCTCCCAAAACTCCTCAAGGATCATCTAACAGAAAAGAAAAGGCATTGAAAAATGATTTTGGAACAAGTTCCATCTTGGAAAACATTTGCCATTTTCTTCTTCTTTGTAAAAGAAAAGTTATGTTCTTTCTCTTCATCGTATTGGACGCTGCAATCTCAGTCAAATCAATATTGTGGATTCAATTGTAATCTCCAGATTAATTGAGTGTGAAATGAAAAAGAAGCAATTCTGACTTTGATTCAAAATGAATTTAACCTTTACTGTTGCGCGTGTTTGGCCCCCCCCCCCCCCAGAAAACCCGTTACGGCACCTACGCCGCCCTGCTACGTGCCAGGATGTCCGCCGGCGAGGAGGACTCGGCGGCCTTCGAGGCGCGGCTCCTCCGTGGCGACGGCCTCCGGGGGGCGCCCCAGGAAACGGACGGGAAGGAGGAGACGCGCGGTGGCAAATGTTTAAAGGTCGCCTCCTCGCACGTGCTCTGCGACCGCACCGCCGAACGAGGAGGAGGAGGAGGAGGAGAGAAGAAGAGCGACACGCCGCCCGGACAGGAGGTGGCGCCGTAAGCACTCTCGTTTCTCTCACTTGCGCCGTCGTCACGGCAACAAGAGAATAACCAAGGACACATCTGAACACGTTGGCATGCGCGCACGGGCCGAGGGACGCCATCATCTCCGTCGTGGTCGCCGCCGCCGTCAAAAAAGTGGAAAGTCGTCAATATTTATTTCCATCACGAAATGCGCATCAAATGTCTCGTTTGTCATCTTAACGGCTGCCTGGAGAAGACCCAAATTTTGCTTGGCTTTTCCACTCTGAGCTCGCGAGCGCCGCTCACTGATTGGCCGCGGGCGGCTGCTCCTCTTCTATTGGCTGACTGCTGAAGCCGCTGTCCACCGTCGACTCTGATTGGAGCAAAGAAAAGGAGCGCGCTGAATAATAATTGGAAAGTTCAACTTTTCCCACTTTAGCAGTAATCCGACGTACTTGAAGTCTCGATGACGTCAACGACAACACTCGGCGGCGGCGATGATTAGAAACATTCATTGAAATTCATAATTATGAGGAAATGCCGACAAACATTTTTGGTTTTCTTTCTGTGCATCGTCTCCCTTTTGTCATCTTTTGAGCTTTTTTTGGGGGATGTTTTTCTGAAACGGACTTTAGAGTCCCTCGCCTCCTTCCGGATCGCGGCCATCCGTCAGATTCCAGATAAGCTAACGACCAAGCGCATTCCGTAGCCTCGCCAACAGCCGTCACGTAGCGCGTGCGTTTCCGGACATGTCGTTCACCTTGTCCGAGTTTGTCTTGCGGCGCGAGCGCGTCGTCGGGACGGCGACGGCGCAGTAGGCGCACGCCGTCGTCGACGCCCAGCGACGCCAGCGCCTCCAGCACGTCTTCGGCGGGACCGCCGCACAGCTACGCGTGCGAAACAATCAGAAAGTGTGAAGTAGATGACGGCGGCGAAGTGGGCGTGTCCTGACCTGGTAGTGTTGCAGGAGGCTGTAATAAGGGGCGGGGCTGTCGCGGTACAAGCTCGCCAGCGTGGTCATTCCCAGTTTGGCGGCCATCTTATCCCACGGGACGCCGGCCTCGCGGACGACCTCCACCAGGCGGCGGAGCGTGTCCTCGTCCGCGCGCCAACGCGGATCGCCGTCTGCCGCAAAAAGTCCAAACGCGTCATGGACTCGGACGGGGAGGACGCGGGAAACGTGACGCGACGCCGCCCAATAACAACAACGCCGCCACCCCCGACCTCCTTCGGTCGAAACCGGCATCATCCCGCTCGCACGTGACGCGTCGACGTAGCGATGAGACAACGCTTGGCACGCACCTCGTTTGCCTTGAATCTCGTCACGAGCGGTCGGCGACGCCAGCAGTTTCCTGACCTGTCGCATGACGCAAAGGCGGCTTTGCTTCCAAGACGGCGGACGCAATTTGGACCTTGTTGAAGGCGGTCGGGCGGCTACCTTGTGACATTTGGCCAGGTCCAGCGGCGTGTGCCCGCCCACTCGTCTCTTTCGGCTGCTGACCGGCTGGGAGCGCGACGTAGTCCCCGCCTCCTTCTCCTCGCGCTCTTCGTCGTCGTCGGAGGAGGAGGAGGAGCTCAAGACCAGCGGCTCGTCGTTTTCCAAGTATTTATCCGCACCTGATGGCAAATACGCTGCACATCAATCACTTGCTCCTTCTTTCCTTCCTTCCTTCCTTCTTTCCTTCCTTCCTTACCGGCTGCAAGCAGCACGGAGCAAAGCGTGTGCGCGTGTGCGGCGGCGGCCAGATGAAGCGGCGTGTTTCCTCCGAACGTGCGAGCGTTCACGTCCGCCTTCAACTGCAAAAGCCCCCCCCCCCCCCCCCCAAAAAAAAGGGTTGAAAAGATGACACCTTGGTGTCTCCGTTTGAAAGAAAAACACCCGTTGGACGCATTCCGCAAAGGTTACAAAGAAAAGGCGGTGAGAAGATTTGATGTTCCCAAATGCCCCCCCCAAAGATTGGCTGAAGACGGACGGGATGGGCGTGTCGTGGACGGACCGCCGTTCCTTCCGGTCCACGGGTGTCCGTCGCGGCCGCTTGCGACCGAATTTGTCCGGCCGAAACTGAATGTGAAAATATCAATTTCAAGTTTCATAGCAGATAAAATAAATAAATGCTTCCATCACTTACGAGTTGTTATTGTTGAGGCTCATGCTTCAACTCAAAGAATACGAGGGGGGGAAAAAAAAAATGGCAAAAATGCCCGATAATTGCTTCCGTGAAAGACGACGACGACGACAGAAAAGATAAATGCGAGGGGGGGAGGGGGGAAAAAAAAAAAAAAAAAAGACGACGTTCCAGATCCCCGAGCGCGGCCTTCGGCCTTCGGCGCGGGCGTACCTCGGTGACCAGCGTGCAGGCGACCTTGAGGAGGTTTCGGCGGACGGCCATGTGCAGAGCCGTGTGTCCGGCCTTCAGCTCGCGGGCGTTGACCTTGGCGCCGCTCTCCACCAGCAGGCGCAGACAGCGATGGCCGTCGCGGCGGACCGCCAGGTGAAGCGGGGCCAAACCTGAAACCGCACGACCCGAAGCGATCAACGGAGACGCGGCGAGAATCTTGCGAAACGGCACGCGGGGACTTTTCGGTCCCGGCCCGCTCACCGTGGTAGTCGGCCGTGTTCAAGACGCGGGCGTGTCCCTCCCCCAGGTGGGCCAGCGCGGCGCGCAGGGTGGCCGCGTCCCCGCCCAGCGCCGCCAGGTGCAGCGGGCAGCGTCCGTCTTCGTCCCGCAGGCCGGGGTCCGCCCCCGCCCTCATTAGCGCCTCCACCGCCGACGCCTGGCGCGTCAGCGCCGCCAGGTGCAGCGCCGTCTGGCGGGCACAACGACGGCACACGTGTCACACGCACGCCGGCGTTTTGGTGCCCCGCCCATCATTTTGCGCAGCGCCAACGGTGCGGATCTTAAGGTCGACATGGCAGCGTGCGGAGCCAATGTCTACAATTTGGACGATATCGGCTGTCATAACAAGGTCAAAGGTCTTTGACATCTCCGACTGTGCCACATTTTGAGATTCCTCCCGGTAATGGGATGGATTACAATGGCAGAATCTTCTTGTCGTACCGCCGGCCCTTGTGAGGATAAGCGGCTCACGTCACGGATGAATTGATTGCATTTCATTCGACACGCCCGAGACTTCCCGGAAGATTGGTTTCGCGACGTCGCGCGAGAGGGTCACGTGACCTTCGGCCCGGCGCATTGAGCGCGCTAGCTAGCGACCTGCTGCCGACGGTTGGCGGCGTCGAGCAGGTCTTCCCGCCGGTCGCTCAGCAACGCGTCGATCAGCCGGCGGGTGACGGTCGTCTGCCGATGGATGACGGACAAGTGCAGAGGACTGCGGGAGGGAGGCCAAGAGGCGGGACGTCAGATAGGAAACGAAGGGGGCGAAGGGGGCGGGGCGACTGACGTGTCTCCGCTGGCGTTCCGCGAGGCGCGGAGGCGTCTGTGCAGCTCCAGAAGGACCCGAGCGTCGCCGCGCGGCTGACGGGCGCCGGCTGCCAAACGTGAACGACACAAACACGAGATGGAGCCGTTATGGCGGGGGGGGGGGGGGGGGGGTTCCTGCTCAAAATGTATTTCACGCGGAAGTACTTTTTCCACTCAGGTTCTACGTCTACGTTTGTCTTTCATGCCAACAAGCCAGTCGACGAAAGGGGAGCGTCGTACCTATAACGGCCACTAGCTCGCGCTGGAGGGCGGAGCCCGACATGTGGAGTCCGAAGCCACCGCCGCTTCCCGGATAGAAGACTCCGCCCCCTCCTCCTCCCCCCGCCGCGCCGTTCATTTGCTGGTTGAAGTGAAAACCTCCAAGACGCAAAACGGCGACGGTCAGCTTCGGCGTCGGCGTCAATACGGTTAGAAGGAGCCTCACCGTCGGCCGGAGCTCCTCCCCCTCCAAAGCCGCCGCCGTTGGCTCCTCCCCCTCGCCAGGGCTCGTAGTGGGGGAGGGGCTTTTGTTTCTTCCTCAGCACCTCCTCTTTGTCTGAATGAGACGGCGACATGGAAAGGAAAGGCCGAGATTTGAGAGCATTCGGGAAAAGCGTCGGGTCTGCGAAATGCCGCGTCGAGATGAGGACGGACGGACGGACGGACGGACCGCCGACTACGACACAAAACCGTAAACGCGCAAAAAGATCGGAAGACAAATATTTCAAACACTTCAGTCGTCGGCTCCGGTTTTTCTTTTCAAGTCGGGCAAAGCAAATCATGGCAGAGAAGAAATAGCATCTGGAGACCTTGAAGTGGGGGGGTCGGGGGGGGGGGTGTTTCCCAACGAAGTCGTTCAAATGTTCTGCCGGGAATTCGTTTTATTCCCGACATCAAAATGAAGCAGCCGATTAGGCCCCCCCAAACCCCCCCCTCCCGGGGCGTTGGGTTTCTTCAGCTCCTCTGAGCTGCATCCCACCCCCCCCCCCCCCCCCCACACACACACACTTTTGACCCCGGCCGTTACGGATTCAATGCGTTGCTTTCCCCTTTTTTGTCGGCTTTCTTGGCTAAAAGATTGGAAAGCGGCACCGCCGGCTCGCCGTTTGCCTTCTTTTTCCCCAGCAGAAAAAAATTCTTAGCGAGTCATCCGACCCGAAGTGCGGAGGACAGACAGCAGCTGACCTTGAATGTGCGGAATGTACGTGAAGTGTTTGGGGTCGCTGCAGTCTCCCGCCTTTTTCCGCTTGAGCTGCAGGAAGACGGTGACGGGACGCTCGATCTCGGCGCTGCGGTACGGCGGCGTCTTGAACACGATGGCGTACTGAGGAGGGAAAGGGGCGCCCGTTAGCCTCAGCCCGCGTCCGCGCCGGCCCGCCGGACTCGCCTGCTTGTGGACGTCCGTCGGCGCGAAGTCTCCGAACGCCTCCCAGCCGCCGTCCTCGTCCTCGTAGAAGCGCACGTCGATGTCGTCTGCGGCGGCACAAAACATCCGACCGGGCGTCGCGGGTGAGGCGGCCGCGTTGACCTCCGAAACGGTTCGGACGGATTGACCGCGATTTCGGGGACTTTTCCTCCGCGCGCAACGGAGACTACGACGCAAAATGTTGGCGCAGTAAATGTCCCGATGTTTGGGATCCGACGGACGCGAGGCAAACTTTGTCTGCGGCCAAAAGCCGTGGAAAAACTCCTGCAGAGCGGCGATCCGACCACGGGTCCGCGTTTTCCGTCTTTCGAGTCAGCTTCCCTGCCGTCGAGGCAAAGTGTAGGATTTAGCGATTGCATGCGTGCAGCACACCGCGGCGCCATCGCCAAAGGCCATTTTTCAGTTTTGTCGCGCTGTAACGTGAGCTCGCGATCGGCAGTAGCGCTCGCGACTTTCAACTCGCGGGCGATGGCACCTCCTCCGCAGACGCTTGAACTCATCTTAACTTAGATCGGCACCTTTTTGGACTTTGTCGCAGAGCAGGAAGATCTCGTCTCCTCCCAGCACCGACCCGCAAGTCTTGTCCATGCGGGAGATTTTCAGGTTGGAAGCGTTAGGAGATTCTGCCGGGGGGAAAGAAAGGAAGAGACACTTGAGCGACCGAGGCGGGGGCGCGGGCGGGGACGGGGGCGGAGCCGGCCGGCCGGACCCACTGCTGTCGTAAATGGCGTCGGACACCACGGCCCTGAGCGCTCGCGTGAATCCTCCGTTGCTGTCCTCGAGGAAGGCCGTGAACCTGAGCCTGACGATGTTGAGGTCCACCATCTTGGACAGCTCCTTGGCGTCCTTGGCCAGCGCGCTCTCCTCGGCCGCCGTCGGCCGGGCGGAGCCCCCCCGGCGCCGACGCCACTCGTCTCGCAGCCGCCGCGTCAGGACTTCTGTCACGCCCTTCTTGGTCACGTGGAGGATGCCCAGGTTGCTGAAACTACACCGAGCGCCGTCGACACAAAGGACGTAAGACGTAAAAAAAAAAAAAAAAAAAAGGCCGCACGGAAGGTTACTGACGAGGCGGTCAGGTCGTCGGGGCCCACGTCCAGGGTGCACGTCCCGTTCTCGTTGCAGTGGCGCCCCACCAAACTGTGAGCGTGCACGCGCGGCGGGTCCGTGTGGGTCACCAGCTGAACCTCCACCCGGGCGTGCCCCACGTAGTTGTTGATCTGACGTCGACACGCGCACCAAGTCAGCAAGAACGTCATCGGCGGAGCGAGCGCAGGACTCTGGACTAACGTTGTCTCCCGGGCCCCGCGGCCTCCAACTTCAAATTTGTGCAGCGAAGGTTTCCTCCCGACCCGGTCGGGATCATGTTCGACATTTGTCCCTTGTGAGCGGGCCTCCCTGTCGTTGTTCATTGATCACCAGAGTGGTGTGAAAGCTGGACATTGGACCTCCTCCTCCTTCTGCGTCCGCAACGACTGTGGCTAAGCTAGCTGAGCCGGCGAGGGACCCTCGTTGAAATCCTGCCTCTGGTTTGCAATTTTGCAGGGAAAAAAAAAAAAAAAAAAGCCCTTTCGACTTTGGAACTAAGGCACCGCTGCTCGGCCTAAGAGTCATTCCGGTCTTTTCCTCCACCTGATCCCCGCTTTGACCGCATACCATGACATCAACTGCGAACGTGACGGTCCAAGGGGATTCCAGTCTAACCTTATCTGTCAGCCTCTCCGTTAGCACAGCAAACAGGGAGGGGCTCAGAGCTGATCCCTGACGCGCACCTCACCGCTGTTCTGCGGCCCTCGTACTGTACACCTCCTTTACTGTTCTAACGCACCAGACTTGCACATGCAGTTACCACAGTTTCCCCTCTCGGTACTCGGTCGTAGGCTTTCTGTAGAGCCACAAAGACACAACGTAGCTCCTTTTGACCGAGGCTGCACTTGTCAATGCAAATAATGCCACAAAATTGGCTTTCCTCCTCTTCTTTGTCTTCGACCTACACTAGCCGAATTTCCGCCGACATCCCGGGGCCGGACGATGAATATTTGTTTGGCAAAGTTTACGCCGGACGCAACTCTCCGCATTCCTGCCCGACTGTTTGCGCCGGCTTGTGCCCGCCGTAGCGCCGCATTGGCATGCGGTAACAAAAACAAAAAAAGAATGTCACCGTAATTGATAATTCATCAGTAGATGTGAAATATGAGCAGGCGCTGTCTCAAATTTGAGGAGCCAGCGTCCGTCCGGAGTCCTGCATCAGAAGGCGAGTGAGCGGTCAATGAGGTCACCTTGACAGTGGGGTACGTCCTTCGGTTTTTCTCACTGGAGGCTCCCGGCAGACCGCCGTGCGACGGGCCCTCGCATTCGTAACGAAAGCGAAAGCCGCGCTGGCGAAACAAGAAGAAGAAGAAGAAGAAGAAGAAGGCGTCAGTCAGAGCTGCTCAGATTCCCGTTCTGACATCGACATTCCGGCGTTAGCTCGTCACCTGTTTGGGTTCCTCGATGATTTGGATGTAAGGGCCGTGCGCTGCAATCCAAACGTGCACAAAGGCAAAGACGTCAGTCGAGCCGAGAATCCCATCGGCCAAAGATGTTAAGACGCACGAGGAATTTCGCTCGTGTGGCGGGAGCCGCTCAAGTCCTGCGGTAAGCGGCCGCCGCCACCCCGTGCAAAAACACACGTGCGGAGAGTCACGGAGCGGTGAGGCGAGAGTACCTGTCTCGGGCGGGTACACTTCAGTCTTCACGTCCGCAGGGGGGGCGTACTCGTACGGCGTCAAGTTGAACTGGAACTGGGCCAACGCCCGACACGGCGCGCGTTTCATTAGCAAGCAGCAACTCGCTGATCAACATGCAGCATCAGCGAGGTGCTAACATTAGCGCAGTGCTTCCCACCAAACTTTTCTTGCCTTGACCCCCCCCCCCCCAACAACAACAACAACAACAACAACAACAAGTCATGAAAAGTTTTCATGACAGTTGATGGTTGACCCCCCCCCCTCCCCCCCGGCCCCCAGAGTTTTGAAACCACTTGCTGACAAACGTGTGACATTGGCGGCATGTCAATTGATATTCAAAAAAAAAAAAAAAAAGCAAACTGCTCATCAACGTGCAATATTAGCAACGACTGACGCGACATCACCAGGGGAGGAGGAGCCAAATCAAGACGAAAGACGAAAACTCACCTCGTCGTCGTAGCCGTTGATCAACTGTGCTTCCGTCATCCTGCGTGGGGAAAAAGCAAGTTTGACTTTCACGCCGTGACGGACGTTTGCTTCATCATGCATTGTCGTTCATCTTCCTTTCACACGTTTAAGGACGCTCGAGCCGACGGCCTAGCGGGGCACCCCAAAAAAATCATCGGCTGCCGGCGAAACCACGCTGGGCCGATCCAAATGTCACGCAGAAATTACATTTCAGACGCGCGTATTTGGTGAATTAAAACATCTTTCTATCTAGATGGACATATTTGTTATGTTAAAAAACAAAAAAAAAGGACGCAAGCCGGCCGTAGTTCGTACGGATTTTTTTGTAAATCCTACGTATATACGGCCGTATATCACAATTCATACGGATTCTGACCATTTGCCCAGAATGGCGCGAGTCTACGATAGATATAATGTGGGGAAAACCCAAAGCTGGGGAATTCCAAACGTTGCCTGCATCAAAGATTTTTGGCGCAGCGGCAAATGTTGATTTGGACGAACAAAATACTTTCATTTCTGGTAAGTTTCCAGTAAATCCTCGGCCCGGATCGAGTACCGCCGAGCCGCGGCCGGCTCTCGGCTACCCGTCGCAATCGATCAAATCGTTAACGATACGCTATTGGCGACGCTGACCTATGGAGATAAGGGCAATACGGGGATATTACTTGACCGCAACAAAAAGTCAGTGTCATTTTTTATCTTGACTTTGATCATTTGTGGCTCAAATTAATTTCACTTAGCTCGTAGCTAATGTAGCGTGCGCGCTCGCTAGTTAGCCGCCGTGGCCTCACTCCACGTACAGAGACGGATTATTGGAGCTGACGTTGTAGCTCTTTTGCTAGCAGTCTGTAACTCACGGTCGTGTTTTTATAACAGCTGACAATAACAGAAGTGAAAGGTGACCGCGCGGGAGTCAGACGGATGTCAAGATAAAGACGTTGACAATGGCTAATGTCAGTTATTGTTAGCCTTATCATACAGATCAGCTCCTTCCTTATTCACCCAAAATAAGGAATTGATCATTGATATGTAATCTTTCAAAACATCACCGATTCTCTTTGGTGACTCTCTCGGAGGTGTTGCAGCCTGGCTGATAGATCGCCATCTTTTGGATCATTCTACTTAGTTACTTCATTAGACATTAACTGCAGATATTATTATCATTATGGAAATCGACCTTAAAAATCATTGAAAAACTCACGTCATTTGCCTCGGTATGTTAGCAGGATTTTTGGGGTAGTTTATCGAGGTCGGCGCTCCGAAAAGTTGACAGGCGCGTCTGTCGGCTGGAGACGCTAAGCGAGCCCCCGGGTCGGGGTTAAGGCGAGGCCGGCGTTTCGTAGAATGCGAGCGACTCAACGTCGTCGGGTGCTCGGAATTTGAGCCAGTTCCCGGGTGATGGTGAGCTCATCCGTTTTGGCGGAGTTGTGCTCGCCAAGTCCACCAGTGTCAGGAGTCAGCGGCGACAAAACAGTACGACCAAGTCAAGTCAAGTTGGCGAGTCGGCGTCCACGTGGAGCATCATTTTCCCCCCAATATTGGCTTCCTCGTTATCGTCCAACCCGAAAAATGATTTGAATGACCCATTGAAAAGCCACCACCCTCCCCCACCGCCCGCAGCGCTTCTCCCGACTCGGCTCGCAGGCGAGAGGCGGGGTCCACCCCGGATTGGTCGCCAGCCACAAACAACCACGCTAACGCGCACTTTTGAGGCTTCGGTCGAACGGAACTGTGAGGCGGACGTGCTGGCCCGACGTCATTCCTCCGATTTCGATTTTACAACCGGACACGACGGCCAATCGGAGAGTGCAGTGACAGGAGTCGTGCGCAAATCGCTCCTTTCTTGGATGGATTCTTTTGGAATCCCGTCAATTCCTTCAAATCAAGAGTTGGCGGGTTGATCGCCCTTCATATTCTTCACTGATTGCATATTTCCCAAAACACAACAACTTAGGGGCGACCGAGGCGGCCCACCACGTTTAGTGAGCTGCCAAGGGGCTGATATTTGACTCCGTTCAAATATTGCAAGTAATTTGGAAACTGCGCATTGTCCCTTAGTCGCCACAACATTGTAGGCAATTCGTGCCCCCAACGGATAGATTTTCTTTTTCAAGGCGGAGACTTTTATATTTAGCGCTGTCACAAAAGCAAGCAATATTAACTTCAAGTCACAGTTCTGATTGTTTTCAAACTTTCCGTCCAAAATTTCTGTTTTGGGTAAAATCAGGAATGTAAAAAAAAAAAAAAAAAATGTTTTTTGTTTTCGTTTTGGTGGGTTCGGCGCTTCTATTGATCGGCACGGCCTGAAAAGTTCAAGTTGGACAAATTCAGTCCGACAACTTTTGTCGCGCCTCCCCTCGTGGGGCACAATCACCCCCCCCCCCCCCCAATCAACGGATCGCTTCTGGACAAATGAGTTCGGTCGGACCGTTGTCCAACTTTTTCAACTATTCTTACTGTTTTTGTGAAGATGACGACGATGATGATGATGATGACTTAACCAATCAATGAATAACATAAATGAGATGATAACGAAGTTGTCTTACCTGCATTTGCTGACGTTTGCCTCGTTGCTGAAACTGCGAAAAGTCCAAACGACCAAAAAGTGTCTCGAGCGGAAAACACAGCAGGAAACGAAGCACATCTACTTCCGGTAAGCACGTTCAAAACAAGCGTAGCGGAGAGTCAAATGTTGGTTGTCGCCCAACGTGAGGCGGTTTAAACAATAACATAATTCCACGATTCGGGTGTCATTGACAAAATCCATCAACGACTTTTGTTTAAAGTTCTCACCACGACGAAGCCTCAACCCTGCATGGAGGAAGTCGTTTTATTTCGAAAAGAAAGTTTCCTTAGCGGAAACTCAGCTCGCGTTAACCAACACCGTCAGACGGAAGCAACAGTGTTGTCATGGCAACCGCCAGCCTGTCAGCACGAGCGGAAAGCCCCTCAGATGGCGGGGAATTCCGGACCGAGTCCCGGGCGCTGATTGGTGCACAAGACAAAGCTCCGCCCAGCCAGAGGTGGGTAGAAGCGATCATTAAAAAAAAAAAAAAAAAACAACAACGCTCACAAGTCAAAAGTCAAGTAAGAACACGACGGAAACCTTAGAATTAATTGAATTTGTGTCACGTGTTGTTTTTTTTAAGTACTGCACGCGACAATCCAGAATCGGCCGACGCGTCGAGAACGAAACGAGCGTGAAAATGCGCCGTGCATGCTGGGAAATTTGTCAGAAATGAGCACTGACGTCCGATGGAGCGATCTTCAGCCCAACACTTGCCATCGCCCACAGGCTTCCAAAATGGCGACTGAACAGAACAGGTTTGAGGTGGATTCCAGATAATATTGCGGTGTAGCGCCGGAGAAAAGGAGTCGGAGGCGGAGTGTCGGACACAGAAACAGAACTTGCTTTATTGTTCGACATCACCAAACTACTCGCATAACGGCGGGAACTCTGTTAACCTTTCCTCCGGAAGTGCAACAACAAAAACAGTCCGTGCGGAACCCCGCACCCCAACTCGAGGTCCCGCGGGTGAATTATGTAAACACCACAGCGGTATGTTTTTTGCCAAATGTGCCAGACTTGTCCAAGAGGGTGCTACCGAGAGATCTCAACTATTTCACGCAAGGATAAGATTAAGATTTTGGACGGAGCAGCCAAATGTTGGCCATCACAAACTTCGTGCGCGTGTAAAGAAGCGAGTGAGTCGGCTCGTAAATGGAACCAACCCAGTGCTCCGTCTGAAAAGTCTGACGTGATCCAAACGGGCAACGAGACATATCTCCTTAAGCCGACTCTTGGGCATAAAACACGAGGCACGTTGTTCAGCAGGTCGCAAAGTGAAAGCTGTGCTCCCGCCCTGATAATCATTCCGTCCAACTCTCCCTCACGTACCTCGGAACATCCAGCCTTGTGTTTGTTGACATTGTCCACATTTATTTTGTACGCCAGCCGCCGTAGACGTTTGGTCGACTGAGTTTTAGGCTTTGCAAAATGAATCAAGCGGGTGGGCCCCCTTGTAAGCGCGCATCCGAGGACCATTTTCTTCGTAACGTGAACTCACTTTTCCGAGCGCACGCTACTGACGACCGGCGTTGCTGGCGGGGGCGTGTCGAGGCAACGGGGCCATCTGATTGGCTATCATCCTACGGGCCATTGACACGTCCATTTGCGCCCAACAATGACGTCAAAGAGGGAAGGACTCTGAATTGACTCGATCATCCGATGAAGCCGCACTTTGGATAAAGGCCTCGTTTGCATCTTTAAATGTGGGCGTGGACGGCGGCTTCCCGCGCGGCGGGGATTGCGAGGATTCCCGTTTCGGTCGGATCCGAGCACATTTCCTTTGTGCACTTCAACTACAATTCTTAGATGGAGAATGACAGGAGTAGGGTCAATAGAATAACTGACTAGGCTTCCAGCCATTTTCTGAGCCGCTTATCCTCACAAGGGTGGCCGGAGCCCATCCCACCTATCTTCAGGCGGGAAGCGGGGGGGACGCCCACAACCCGTCGCGACAAGCACGTCTTCAATTGACAGTCTTGGCTCAAGTTCCATTTTTGACGTGGGAGGAAACCGGAGCGGGCGCAGGGAGAAGGCGCGAACTCCAGACGGGCGGGGCCGGGATTTGAACGCCGGCCCTCAGACGCTCGAAGCCGCATTATTAGGGCAATTTATGCATGTAACCGGTTTCTTGTGACGCATACGTTTGGCAATCTGTCGTTTGCGAGCGAGCAATCTTTCGTTGCCGTCCAGCATTCATGGGATGTGTTCACAAATTCTGATTTTGACACTGAGCAGAAAGCGACGCGACTTTTTTTTTCTTCTCGACGTGATTATGTTGAGACACGCCACGCCGAGTACACGTTTTGTCACAGGTTTCTCTTCTCTTTAAATTCCATTGGAGGCCAATGCCAGAATTTGCAAACCCGTCGCTTGGAGACACACAAATGTTCTTGCAGGCCGTGCCAAATGTTATTTTGGATTATTTGACGCAGGTAGTAAAAAACGGGCCCCAGCTATGACGCTCGTCGTTGGGAGCCGGACGCGGACAAAACGGGGTCCCCTTTCCAAAGAAGGGCTGGCGCTGCCGAACCCAAGGAAGACGCGCTTGAAAAGGGTCAAACGCTAGCAAAAGCCGAGGGGCGTCATAAAAGCCAGCGCCGATACGCACGTGCGTCAGCCTTTAATTCTGTCAAGCGGATGCAAAACACGCCAACGAGCATTTGTATGAACATCGCGCGACCCTGGTGATGAACGCGTGCTCAAAAGCGCCTGTAAAAAAAAAAAAAAAAAAAAAATCTATTTACAGCACATCTTCTGGCCGGTCGTCACCGTCGTCGGAACGCGCCGAGCGTTTTCCCTTTTCCGCCGGACGGCTACGTGAAGATGAGGCCGGCCTCCGCGTACACTTGGAAGACTTTCTCGATGGCGTTGACGTAAGCGGCGGTGCGCAGGTCCAAACCCAGCCGGAACCGGTCGGCCGTGCGCATGATTTGCTGGCCGAGACCGCGACGGGGCAAAAGCGTTAGCATCGCGAGGTCAGAGGTTAAATAAAGGGCTCGAAGCGAGCGGACGTTACCCTGGCCGAGCGCTCCATGGTGAAGGCCAGGCCCGAGTGGACGATGTCCTTCTCCGACGCCCCCTGAAGCAAAGCGCAGGTATTAGCGGTTTCGCGGTCCCGTCCCGACCCGGGACGTGACCCGATGATCCTGCGGTCTGAAGTGCGCATTTGATTTCAATTCGACAAAAAGAAAGCCACGCGTTTGGCAGCTCCAAAACGGCACGTTGGAGTACTCACAGCGATGCGGGCCTGGAACTCCGAGGTCGGAACGACGGGAATCGGGCCGCCGTGCTTGCCGAACTTCCTCTCGAGACTCTCCTGGACGGACACTGAGGAGGAAATCCGTTTTGTCTTTCACCGGAAGCTAAGCGAAGAGGCCTTTTGGATTCAAAGTGAAGCGCCTCCGACGTTTTCAAGCCTACTCGACTTCCTGACGCGCTCCTCCGTACTCACTCAGCAGATGGTAGTTGGAGTCTCGCTCGTACTTGAAGGTCAGCCGGCCGTAGCTGACGTGATTGAGGTTCTTCAGCCACTCGAAGTAAGACACGGTGACGCCGCCCGCGTTCAGGTACAGGTCCTGACGTCGGCGGCGACAGTTAGCGCGCTAACGGTTACTGTTGCAACTGGGGAGTGGGTGCGGTCTCACCGGAATGACCAAGATGTTTCTGTCCAGGAAGATGCGGTCGGCCTCGGGCGTGGTGGGGCCGTTGGCGCCCTCTGCGATGATCTGCGCAAAACGCAGACGACGCCAACTCGATTGTACGCGCGGCCTAATAAAAAGGAGCGCGCGGGCGCGACCTTGGCCTTGACGTTGTGCGCGTTGGTCCCGGTGAGCTGCTTCTCTCCGGCGGCAGGAACCAGGATGTCGCAGTCGGCCTCCAGGATGCTCCCGTCGTACGGCGACGACTCGGGGAAGCCCACGATGGTCCCGTTGGCCTGGAGACAGCCAGCCAGCCAGGCGCCCTTCCGTCACCACTTGAACGGACTCATCTTTCAGGGCCACCTACGAGGCCACAGCGGTTCCCCACCAGCTTGTAGTCCTCCAGCTGTTTGGGGTCAATGCCATCCGGGTTCCAGATGCTCCCGTCGATTTCGCCCACCCCGACGCATTTCGCTCCGAAGCGGTGGAGGTACCTCATGGAGTGAAGACCCACGTTGCCAAAACCCTGAAGCGCAAGTACGGCTCGTTGGGGCTCAGATTAACACAAGGAGGCGGCGGTGGGAAGCGGGCGCTGCCTGAATGACGAAGGTCTTGTCCTGGAAGCCGGGACACATCCCCAGCTCGCTCATGTAGGCCGCCTCGTTGACAAAGTTCTCGATGCCGTGGAAGACGCCTCTGCCGGTGGCCGAGATGCGCCCGTGGATGCCGCCCTGGCTGATGGGCTTGCCGGTCACGCACGCGTGAGCGTTGATGTCCTGCAGCGGCGGCGGGGGGCATAGTCAGCGGGCGGGCCCCGTCGGAAGCGTCGCCTGAGAAAACTCACGTTGTAGCCCATGGTGGTGGCGAAGGTGTCGGCGATCCAGGACATCTCTCGCTCCCCGGTGCCCATGTCCGGAGCGGGAACGTCGATGCCGGGTCCAATGAAACCTTTCTTGGCGAGCTCCACGGTGAACCTCCTGGTGATCTTCTCCAACTCGTTGTCCTGGAAACACACAACTCATTGGGTTCCCTCACGCCAATCGTCTAAGCCGTATCTGGCCGCGTACGTCGAGGTCAATCGCGTGAACCTTTGCCGTCGTTGGTCATCCGGCTAAAAAGGACAAGCTAGGAAAAAGCGCAAGGGCGGATACAAGACACGGGACGTGATCGTTGACTCACGGAATATTTCTTGGGATTGATCTTGACTCCGGCCTTGGCTCCACCAAAGGGAACATCTGCAACACGTCCGCACCGCGTCAGCAAATGCTCACGGCGACCGCAGCGTCCGAGGTGCACTCACCAACAACGGCGCATTTGTAGGTCATGAGCGACGCCAACGCTTTGACCTCGTCGGCGCACACGTCCGTGCTGTAACGGATCCCTGAAACGCAGACAAAACGGCTGTCCGGGATGTTTCGACTTTCTGTCGGCCGAGTGAGCGCGCGATCGCCGCGGGTCGTCGGGAATAGCCGGCATTCTGCCTTGCCCGTTAAATCTCATTCTGATTCTTTCACCATTTTTTTTTTTGGGGGGGGGGGGGGTCACCAAGCTTTCTTCTGAGGCCGACATCGGGAGCATCGATCGTACCCAGGGCTACGTCACCCGTTTGTGGCAAACTTCACAGTCAGAGTTCATTTTTTTTTTTTTATCCTATATGACATTATTTTAAAAACGTCAAGCAACTCAGATGCTAAATTGAAAGCACAAATCATAATTTGTGACCAGTGCTATTTTTGGAACATGCCACGTGGCATCTCGAGTGGTCCTCGCAGGCAACGACGCGCCCACGGGCACCGTCTTAGTGACCCTCGGTCCAACCTCTTCGCTGATTACGATTTTGTTTTAGGTACAACTAATCTATTATCAAATGAATCAACTATTTTGATCATCAGTGAGTCATTAAGAGCCATTGTTACTGTTCCGACCCAAAAAGGATCCAGATCCTCTATTCCGTTTAACCCGACAGCCGAACAGGATAAGTCAATAAACTAGATGAAAATTATCATTTAACTTGAAACTTGTGCAAATCCAAATTTGTTCCATTTTCTTGAACGGTACAAACCACACCAAGAACGGCATCATCTGACCTCCTTATCCTCACGAGGGTCGCGGGAGCGCCGGAGCCAATCCCTGGCGTCTCCAGGCAGGAGGCGGGGCACGCGCTCAACTGGTTGCCAGCCAATGGCAGGGCACATAGCAAAGAGCAACCATTCGCACCGACGGGGCAATTGAGAGCGGCCAATTACCGTTGCATGTTTCGGGATGTGGGAGGAAACCCAAACGCCGGGAGGAAAGCCACGCAGGCGGGGCCACGATTTGAACCCCGTTCCTCCGGACGCTCTAACCAGTGGATCAGAATTTTTGGAAAAAGAGAAGAAAAAAAACAAACAAAACCCTATTTTCACCACGATCCCTATCTTGATGAATTTCCCAGCTTTCGAGGGCCCTTTGACCGTTGACCTTTCAAGAGGCCTTAAGAAGGCACCGCTGATTTCCCAAAGAATCGTCATTTGCAGTCGTAGCGTCGCTCGGTAACATGTTGCCAAGTGATGAAGTTGAAGTCACGAGTCGGAGCCCGAAACAGGCCCGGAAGTGCCCCCGACTTGCCAGAAGGTTGGAGAGTCCAACCCCGGCAACTCATTTATTTCGAGATCAAACCACAGCGACAGTGATCGCACGAATCCCTTCCCAGAACATTTGTTGTGTTGTTACTGGAACATTCCAGAAGTGGGAGGAACCCATTCCTCCGATCCACAAGGTGGCGGCACGTTGTGTCAAGTCGGCTCCGGTTTTGCTCGTTCACGTTGAGCCACGCGGAGGGAGGGAGAGAGAGAGAGAGAGAGAGAGAGCGAAATAAAGCAAACCCAAAAAAGACCCCCCCCCACCACCACCCCGCCGCGGTCTGACCTCCCTTGCAGGGCGTCCTGTGCTGGCTGTGCTGCGCCCGGTAGCCCTCGACCACCTCCCACTCGCCGCTGTCCCTCTTGATGGGGAAGCTGACGCTGAGGACGTGGTTGCACGGCTTGATGATCTTCAGGATCCCGCGGACGCGCTTCCTCTTGTTCTCGGGGCTCTCTCGCGTCTTCAGCTCGTCCACCAGCTTGTTCTCCACGATTGCGGCGCCGCGCTCGAAGAAGCCCTCCACCATGGCGAAGAAGTTTTGGTCGTCGACGGCCGCCTGCGAGTAGCGGCGGTGCCGAGGCAGCGGAGACGCGGACGTCGACCCCGCCGGGAGCGGCAGCGGCAGCGAGAGACGGTCGATGGCGGCGGCGGCGCCCGGCCGGCAGCCCGTCGCCCCCCTGCCGAGCAGCCCCAGCAGGTTCCGGTACATATTCTCACCGCGATGTTTTTAGCGCAAAGACGACGGACGAAACAAAGTTGGAAAACAAAAACAAAAGTCAACCAGGAAGTGGGAGCGTGCCAAAATAGGTGCGTGTTTGTGTGGGGTGGGCGAAAGAGGGGAAAAAAAAACTCCTCCTCTTCCTTTATTGCTTTTTCCTGTTCGACGACTTCACCTGGGCGACAACATCTGGAGAACCTCGTTAGCCTAGCCTAGCCTAGCATAGCCTAGCCTAGCCTAAACTCAACCATAGCCGCTGCAGCGCTCAAGTGCCTCACTGTACACTTTTTAGCTTGTTGGGATGTGAGCCAAGCTTAGCTCCGATTGCAACTTCACGTTTCTTTTTTTCTTGCTAAACAAAGTCACTATAATAACGCTTTTTTTTTTAATTTCATAAGTTTGAAGTTGAATTGGAAAATGTGGCATTCAAGACAGATCAATTAAGAGCCGAGAGAGTGACCTATAACCTCACGAGTTGTTAAAATACTTGGGAAAATAATTATGTCGCAGGTAAGAGAAACACAGTTGAAACATTTCAGGAAATTAGCGAGAGAAAATGGCCATCGTGGCAGGTCAAAAAAAAAAAAAAAAAGGATGCCACTTGACCAATTGACATCACATTTTGCAGGATCAGAGAAACTGTTGTATTTTACCGGTTTGACGAATTATCTTACTTACGTCGAGGTTTTTGACCATCTGCCCATTTGTAAAATGAGTCCACGGTCGATTGGGTGATGGAGCTGCGAACGCAGCTAGCTAGTGAAATCTCCAACTCAACGTAGTAGCCTTGCCGTATGGCTGTCGTGTCGGGACTTGTCAAACTCTTACAAGTGTGCGTAGCCTCGATAAGCGTTCACTTTGAAAGTAGATCATTTCCACACGGCATAAATCGTCACACGACCTTCTCTCTTCTTCAACAAATACTCTTCAGTTATGCGTTTGCGTCTAAAGGGCAACAAAATAAAAGCCACGTACGGCCCGTTATGAACAGTCCCGTCATATTTTTGCTGAATTTAGCTGCTTTCCTCAAATTGTTTAGTGCAGTTATTGAATTCGTCATTCTGCAGTCATCGTTAAATAATTGGTTCGTTGAGTTATTTCAATGAAATGGTAGCTCAAATAAAATGAAAAAAGTAATCCCAAAAAACCCCAAATGTGAGCGCTGCAAAAGGTGCCCATGAAGAGAGAAAAGTTTTTATTTGCCGTCCACTTTTCTTTCGGCGCGTGCCGTGATGGACGTCAATCAGCGTCTCGTTCCTCTGTCGTCAGCGCGTGCGAGCGGCCGACGGTCCACGTTTTCCTGGGGGCGCCGCGGGCCCGGCCCGACGACGACGGCGGCTCACGGAGGGGGCCGGCCCCGCGCCGGCGACGGCTGGAGCTCACCTGGCGGGAAGGCCGCCTCGTCCCCGCAAACGGTGAGTCGGAGTGCGGCGGACGGCGAGGCGCCAAAAAAACGTGTCCATTCCAATGGGAGACGTAGCACCTGCGCCGTCGTCATTCTGCCGCGATGTCATTTTTGAGCTCACTTGTTGCTTTTCTTTTTGTTTTTGTGGTGCCTTTAACCCGAGTCGCAAGACGACATGGAAATGCCTTTACTGCCTCACGTACAATGTCGTCATGGTCTTAAGATAGTGGATAGATGTTGTTGTGTTGCTAAGCTCTCACAACTGATTGGCAACGAAACTTGATGCGGATTGTTCTGGTCAGGTGAAGAAGAAGAAAGCATCCAGGAGGCCAAACGCTCACGTCAGGATTCTTTCGCGTCGAGGAGTCATCCAAGCGCAGAGTCGCCGCAACGCTCACAACATCCTTACCCTGCCGATCAAGCGGAAGCGCAGTTGTCCCTCCGGAGCCGCGACCTCTCCGCCCGGACTCCGACCCGAGCCGTAATCCTCCGAGGTGTCGGGTCGGTCGGACGCGCGCCGGAGCTCTTCAGTGCGACGACCTCTTCCGACGAGCTCTCGGGTGGATGGAGACAATCTTCGGGCCGCTCTCCCGTGGCCGGGCGGGCGGAGCGAGGAGGGGTCGTCCCGGAGGCCGCCTCGGACGGCATCCTGCGCTCACAGGAGGCGGAGCGTCGCGCCTCCGGGCCGTGCTCGAAAAGAACTGGACTGCGCCAGGGCGGCCCGCGTGACGACCGGTGCGGTTCTTCCGCCACGCTGCTGGGCCACTGTGCTGACGCGACGACTCTCTACCGGGTTCTGGTTGCTGTGGTTCATCCCTGTCATTTGAAGGAAATCAAGGTGAGAGTGTTTTGCCGTGTTCACAATTCTTCCCTGGGGGGTAATTGTCAGTTATTGTCCTTTTTTTTTTTTTTTCGGCTAACGGAGGGGCTTCTGTCTTTTAAGCCTGAGAATGTGATATGACAGCGGGACCTCACAGTTCGTTGGGAGTTGCTCAACCTCCAAAACACTTCAAACGTTGTTTCCCCAATAAGAAATAATTCAAGTTCAAGTTTTTTTCCGTTCCCAACCTCCAAAGTAAACGTTTTATTTGCTCTGTAAAAATGCATCAAGTTCAACGTGTATCCGCCGCGATGGCGTCGGGAGGAAGCCTTCCGCCAAAGTCGCTCTGGGTCTCCACCGTGTCTGCCGTTTGTTACATTTTTAGTCTTTAGGATGAGCGTAAGAAACGCGCAGCCCATTTTCGTAATTAGCGACGGTGATCTTCCTTCGGTCAACTTTGGCGTTTCCCCTGCAGCCGGCAGAAAATGTTTAGAAATGAACGCTCGTCCTCACGCGACGGCTGGCGGCTCCCGAGAATTGGGTCCAACGCCGAAAACGCAGAAAAGTCCAATTTGTCCGAGGTTCCGCTGTATATCATATGAAGCTGGCTGGTGCGCGGGCGGCGTCTTAAAGCAGGGTTACGTTGGGCTTTTCCAGTCGTCTTCCGGGTGATTCTGAAACTTGACAAAAGGGAGTTTGTGTTCTGTCAAGTTGACGTCAGTCAGCAATAAAGTCCGAAATGTCGACCGGCTTCAAGGTGAAGCGAGGCCCTTCCGCCGGGTCCTCGGTGCCCCTGGCCAGCCTGGTGGTGACGGACCAGTCGGGCGTCGACGTGACGGTGGCGCTGTGGCGACGGGCGGCGTTCTGGGCGGCCGCCGTGGACGTCGGCGATGTTGTCTTCATCACAGGTACGCAAACGCGGCCAATCGACGGCATGAGTTAACGTCCACTTCGAGGAGACTTTTCGTTGTCCCCCCCCCCCAAACTGCGAGTTTCCAGGTGTCGTTCTGAACTCAATGACTGTCTTCCGTTTTCCAAACGAGAGTCCTCCGTGTTGTCTTTGAGCCCGCGGATTGAGCCGTCACAATAGACGCGCCGATCCTCCCGAAAGAAAGGCCGGAAAAGAAGTTTCAAAATCGAGTCGTCGTTTCAGCGAAACCGCCGGCGTCCATCTGAAAGGTGGAGAAAACCAAAGCCAAATAGGAAAAAGGTCTTGCTTGGACAGCCATATTTATGGCTTTTAGCTTTGTGCCAAACTGCAAAAAGAAGACAAAGAAATGCCACATTGGGAAAGTCGTCATTTCTTTGGAGTTTGGCAACAAAGAACGGTGCCGTGAGCGAGGCGGACTCGGTCGAAGTTGAGCGGCGTTCACCGTTCGCGCCATGAAGTTTGTCGTCTTTTCTCACGCGTCCGCCCGCTGTTTCTGCGCCATCCCTCTCGGCGCCGTGAGGTGCCCCAACTTGTCCGATGCTGCCATCTCCAGGGCTACGTCAATCCCGTTGAATGGACAAGCTGGCCGTGACGCTTTGTCACGGCGGATGAAACTATTTGCCTGCCTGGATTCCCCGCCGCTGAATGAGTTCATTTTTTTTTCCCGCATAATACAGTCGGTGTGATTATCAGCACAGTCGCCAGTGTAGTCACATAGCAACAGTCCTCAAAACCAAAAAACTGGATGCAGTGGTATCTGAAGACCAGATTTGATTGCAGTTGTCTGACAAAGTGCAAATTTGCGATCCGCCCGCAACATCTCGCTCCCGTTGGGCCGTTTTTTTGAAACACTTTCTTGGCCGTCCAACATTTCCAGTACTATAATCAAAAGACACACAAATAAAGCTCGACACGAATACTACAATTTAAAAATAAACTTGCTTTTAGACTCCCGCACGATTTTTCATCAATAACATCGGAGATCGGATCGGCGAAATACGACGTCGCAGAATGGGCAAAATATGGCAATTGTCGGCCGATCGGATCACGCGGATCAAATCGGCATAAAGTCAAATGTGTGTGTGCGTGTCGGCACACGCCACTTGGGTGGAATGCATTTATGTCATAAGGGAGCGTCTCTCTCTCTCTCTTTGACGACCCGCTGTGTTTGTTCCATCCTGACCTTTGACCTCACGCCTTGTGTCGCGTCAGGCCTGCAGCTGAGCAAGGACGGCTGGAGCGGAGAGAAGATCTTGAAGTCCACCTTCAGCAGCAAACTGCTCAACCTGGGTCACGTGGGTGCCCCCATCTGCCCCCCAGGTGCCCGCGGCGACCCTTCACGCCCCCCCCCTCCCCCCCCCAGCCCATCAACGGCTCCTCCTCGTCTTTCAGGTGGTCGGCACGGAGCCGCCGTCTCGGCCCTCAGCGCCTTCCTCGGACGCCGGCGGCCACCGCTCTTGTCCGCGCCCCGTCGCCGCCCCCGGGATCTGAAGCGCGTGCCCTACGCCCCCCTGTGGCCGTGCAGGGTCAACACGCTGATCCACGCCCTAGTGCGTGTCAAACACGCGTACGTCGGCAAGGGTGAGTCTTGTGGCTCGCACTTCATCGCCGGAATATTCCAGAATAGTCCCTTTCAAGCTTCCTTCATAGTCCAGCGGCGCGCACGGCAAAAATTGATCCCGAAAGAAATTGATGGAATATGACGCAGTTTTCGACATTGCTAGACAATCCTTATGGACACAGTGAAATGGTGGCGGTCCGTTGCGCTCTTTCCGGTTCCTGTTGTTGATGAACGGATCCGAAAAGGAGCCTTCGAGCGTTAAGGGTCGGCGAACGTGTTTCCGCATCCGTCGTCACCCGCGACGGCGCCCGTGACATCACGACCGCGTTCCGTTTTGTCACCTGTGTTTTTTCCCGCTTGTTGCAGAGTGGCAAGAGGAGGCGGAGTCCCGCCGCAGGTGCGCTCTGGAGCGTCACGCGGTCGCGAGCGTGGAAGGGGCCGGCGGCCAGCGGGGGGCGCTGCTGCTGCGGGGTTCGGCTCTGGAGTGGCTCGCGCGCTTCAGGACCCATCGAGGTCGGCTTCCCGTTGCGGCTCCTCAAACGCGTTCTCGTCTCGAGGTGACTTCCTGTCGCTTTCAGACGCCGTGTGGGACATCCGCTTCCTTTTGGTCAGGGAGGGCTCGAACGCCGACTTCCCCGAGCTTCACACCACCCCCTGGAGCGCCGCCCGCCGAGCGGACGGCGCCGACCGCCGGCTCGGCGGCTTCCTGCGCCCCGGCGAAAGCGCTGTGGAGATGGATGTGGACACGCTGCTGTCCCAGCAATATTCAGGTGACGCTGCGTTGCTGGGGTTAGCGCGCTAAGAATGCCCCGTGGGGAGTCGCGTGCGCATTCGCACGGACAAGTTCTGAAAGGCGTGTCATTCCTCAGGCGAGGCGTCGCTCAGGGTGGAGGTCCTCGCCTTCGGCTTTCAGCCCTCCCACGACGCGCCGCGGGCGAGCCTGGACCGCGCCTCGCCACCCGCGGCCATCCTGGCGGCACTTAGCGAAGACGTGACGTACTCGGGCTGCGGCCGCTGCTCCGCCGAACTGGACGCCGACGCTAACGGGATTTACGCTCCGTGCTACCCGTGCCTGCCTGCCGGCGGCGTGCGCCGCTACTACAGGTGAGATGCGCCGACGGTCCGGGAAGGAGCTTCGGTCTCTGACGCCCTCAACGGCGGTTGCCGTGTTCAGGCCGGCCGTGTTGACGGTGAGCGGGCGGGGCGGCGTGCGGGTCTGCATTCAGGTTCCCGCTGTGGCCGTGCAGAAGATTGTGGATGTGCCGCCCGACAGGCTGCCGCGGGCAGGTGAGAGCCGCTTAGAATGCTTCCGATCGGCTCTCGACTCTGCTCTGAGCGTTTCCGATTGGCTGTCGGTCGGCTGCAGGCTCCGACGTCAAGTACGTTCAGGTGGCGGCGGAGAGGCTCGGCGACCTCCTGAGGCTTCCCGGAAAAAGCGTCGTCGTCAGCGTCCGCAGCCTCTTCCTGTGCGACGAAAACAGCGCCCCCGTCAGTCAAGAGTTGACGCTGCTCGACCTCCGCGTCGACAGGCGGGCTCGGGTTCCGCTAACGTCACGTTTTTTTGCCGACGGACGGGACGCGGGAGTGCTGACGTTTTCACACTGAACGCGTCGCACGTGACCCGTTTGGAGGCGAACACATGAAATGAATGCCGAAAAAGTCAGGCAGCGCAATCGTCCCCTCCTCAGTTCAGAATGGGTTCCCCTCCCGGCCAGTGGATGGCGGCGCGCAGAAGCCCAATCTGGGCGACGGGCAGTGGACGGGCTGCCGCAGATCAATTGGACTGGAGTTGCGTTGCTCAATCATTTCACTTCAAGTGTCTTGTTTGCTTTTTACCTTTCCACTCCTACATTTAAGTAGCAAGCTCCAAAAATTGTGTCGCTCGAAACCGCGATCTCAAATCAAATCAAAGCAAAAGTGGAGGTAGGTTGCCCAAACGTCAGCCATACGACGACAGTCCGAGTGCTTTTTGTTCAAGGTGTTTATTTGCAGCAGAAAGAACAAGTTAGCAAGGAGAGCTTCTTTTTTTTTTTTTTTTTGGTTACGAGCTTTTGTCCGCAGCATCCCGTTTGTGCCAAAGTCATCGACGTGGACCCGTAAGGTCGCTCGGCGTGGCGAAACGGACCGGCCCAAGATTGCAGGAAAGGTGGCCCGACGGGGAGGACGGGAGGACTTCCCGCCTGCGGTTCTACTTTCCTTGGGACGTTTCTTCTGCCACTTCCATCAGGTCGGCAAACAAATCTGACGCCGCACAGCATAAAGCACATTGAACATATTTGGCTGGACACTTTTGAAGAAACTTCCATATTCCAGTGTTTGGCGAGAGCGCAACTTAAGAATTTGTCAAGTAAAAAAAGCAAAGAGCCCGCACAGGATGATTTGGGATGAAACGGTGGAAGTCGCGCCTTCCCTCTTAGCAATTGTGTAATTGTGGCCGCTTCGTTTCGGCTCTTGAACTGCCCGTTTCATTCTCTCCGTGTCCGTCGACAGTTTTCCGCTCGCCGTGTCTGTCCTCAGCCATTTTATTTTTTGCATTCTCTTGTCTTACGGGGTAAAACGTTTTACAGACAACGACGTGGTGTTTGTCAAAGATTTGTCGCCACGATGCGCACACTCACCTCCGTCGCTTGTACCGCGGCCGGCCGCGACCCCCGGCCCCGGCCCCGCCCCTGGCTCCGGGTTTTCCAGCTCGGTGAACAACCCCTGGAAACCCGACGATTTGGCCTTCCTGTCGTCGTCGTCGTCTCTGTCAAATACTTTGGAGAAGAAGCTTCCCTTGTCGTCGTCGGCATCTTTCTTCTTGTCTCCTCCGAAAAAGGATCCAAAGAATCCTTTGTCCTTGTCTTCGTCGGTTTCTTTGACACCGAGGGCCTTCTTAAACATGCCCTCCACGAGGTCCCCTGCACACAAGCACGACTGCATTAGTCGCCTGCGGCGCCACCCTGCGGACGCAACGTGACCAGATTTGTCCAAAATGTTAGCGGGGAAGAAAAATGAACGGACGGAGCCTGTTTGGAATGTGCCGTTCAAAAGTATCCGCACCCTCCTCACGATCATTACTTTTTTCTTGGATGTTTAACATCATCAGACGAATCTACCCCGAGTAAAGAAGAAATGAACGTTCATACTGACTTTCCAAATTTGACAGGTCACCGGCAGGTGCTTCCATATGAACGGCAAACAACGACATTAGATTGAATTGGATGAATGGGAACCGTGATTTTTGTTTTGTTTTTTCCAGTTCTCAGAAGAGCAGCTGCAAAGTGTGCACTACAAAAATCAAACCGTAACTGGACTCGCTAACGTACGCCAGCCACACAAGTGAGGTACGGCGACGTGAACCAACAATTGAAATATGAGCAAGCTAGCGTACGTAAACGGATGGACGCCGATTATGTTCCGTCGAGGCAGCCGAGCGAAAGGGTGAAAGCACGTCGGCGCCGCCTCGAGTTTTGATGCGAGGAGCGAGATTACGCAAAGCTGCGGGCGAGACGCGCTTTCTTAGTTGCCAGCAGGCGGGTCGAACCGCCTCGCAGTCGGAACCGCGGCCGACTTGAACGTTCTCGCTTCTCGTCGGGTATTAGGGTTCGGGTCCTCAGCCGCCGTGGCCCGTTTATGACCGCGCAGGTCGGAGAGACCCACAATGCGTCGCGCACTTAACGAGTGTCGATGAGCCAAGCCAAAATCGACTTTTCAGATCCGGATTGTGCCGCGACGGTGAAATTGCGCATGACTTTCCGCTTGAACGGATTCAACGATCACCTCCCGATGGCTTTCTTTCCTCCAATGACTCGTCGGCAAGTCTCGTCATCTGAAAACTGCTCGCAAACGGCCGTCGCGACCCAGGTGGTCTGGCTTCTCTGTTGCGGTGACGGATGCGCGGCATTTCTTATCTTCGATCCGCCGCTGGCGCTTGAAGAGTTTTCAGGGGTGAGGCCGGGTAGACTCAGAACAGCCAAAGTCATGGCTGGACCCGCCGCCTCCTCGGCGGGCCGGATTTGGACGTACGTAACGTACACGTATGCATGTAGTCCTTTTCCTTTCGGCTTGTCCCGTTAGGGGTCGCCGCAGCGTCTCCTCCTCGATCAACGCGTACCGTTATACGTTTGGGACTTCCGGACGCATTCAGCCGGGGGACAGAAGCCTCCAGCGTTGGTCTTCCCGTCCCGAGTACTAACCGGGGCCAAACCCGCTGAGCTTCCGAGATCTGACGACATCGGCCGTTCTCGTGTGTATGTGTACGTACACTTGATCCTTTCGAATAATATCGAAAGTATGCGGTAGACTGTTCCGTAAAGCGGAAAAAGTAAAGTCACATTGGTGAGTTGTGTGCCAGAGTCACCGACGCGCGCTTCGGCTGTGGTCCTGGGTCAAGTAGAGAAACAACACATTGATGAGGGTGCCACCTCGCCCAACAAGACGGACTCGCTCGCACGCGGCACGTTGACGTTTGTTCCGCCGGCGAGAGAAGAAGAAGAAGAAAAAAAAAAAAAAAAGTCTACTCACCCGCTTTGTCTCCGATCAACTCGGCCACTTTAGCCATCGCTAACGTCCGTCTGTGCTCGCGCGTCAGGTGAGGTCAGGCTCTGACCGTAACTCTCAGGATTTTGTCCAGTGGGCGGGTTCTTACCGGATGGACCCGTTCCACCGGTCGGTCGGTGAACAAGCGAGTGAGCGAGCGACTCGCCCTCCCTCCAGGCGTGCGTCACGACTTTCGTTTCTGGCGTCGCTCTCACAGGATTGTGGATTAGCCCGTTTTATTAGCATCGGCGATTGTTTGCCGCAGCGTTTAGCAGAATGTTTTTTTTTTTTATCTGAGCCAAAGCGAGAAAAAGCTCACGGACGGCTCACCACCAAACCGAAACGTGCCAAAAGTATACCGTCGATGGCCAATGATCTCATCTCAACATCCTTGCAAAAATCGACGACTGCTTTTAATCATACTTTCTGCCATCTGGTGGACCCGCACGGGATTGTTCTGCGAGTCACGACGGCAGCTGGCGCCGGCCTGCAAACTTCCAAACGTCCGCGCTAACGCCTGCGTCGGTTGCTTGTCTTTCTTCCGCTGCCGCAGCCGTGTTCCTTTTTCTTTTCAACGGAATGTATTTGAGTACCGCTAAAGTCCCACGTTAGCGCCTTCCAATTCCAAGAGGGAAGTTGCGCGAGTTGACACGTTTCTGAGGGCGACCACGGCCGAGGGAGCCGACGCGGGTGCCAATTTGGAGGTTTGGCACGGCGTGAGGTCGACGCAGACGACGGGCGGAATGCCAAACTATTGGCGCCAGGCGATCACACGTGTTCTATTCTCACCGCAGATGCGCCACGCCCGAAAGACGTGAATATTTGCCTCGCGCTGAGAGGATTTGAACTCCGGCAACAAATGACAGCGATCCGAAACGGATACGACTCAACTGTCCGCGATTGCTTTATTGCCACACTCTTGAGAAAGTTGCGATGTTCTCGTGAAGTACGGGTGAAGAGAAGAGAATTGCAACGCGCCAGTAAGACGAAGGAAAGCCTGCGCTCAATCTGTGCCAATCGCAAAGAAGAAAGGGCTCCGATACGCGCGGAAAAATGGGGAATATTTACGTGGCCTTTAATGCCATGTTCAATATTTAGAGCTGGATTTATCGTGCGCTCTTCGCACTCCACGTTAATGTTGGGACGTGGCCTCGTGCGGCGCACCGTAAACATGACCTCAAGTCTTTTTTTCCTGACTTGACTTGATTTCGTCTGAAGGATTTCGGAAGCACCGGCGCTGCCAATTCCATCCTGTGAGAAGATTTCAGAACGTCGGCGCAAAGGAAGTCCAGTTGTGTACTTGCAGTTGACGGGTTTTCTGCGACACACCTGATGCACGAAGGTGACCGACTGCCGCTATTTTTAGGCTTGTGTAGTGGGCGTCGCCGCGCGTGGATTTGTTTGTCAACGCGGCGCAAGCGACGCCTGTTTCACGTGGCTCAGTTGATGGGGAAAAACAAGTCAAAGGAGCAACGCCGAGCCCGATCACGTAAAGAGCAGAATGACATCATCTTTTCGAATGGTTTATTTCATATATTGATTGATGTACACGGTCAGGTGTCTTTCTCCTCGATGAGGATGCCAGCACCCTGCGGGTCAATCAAAGAGTCCACCCAAAGCTTTCACAATTCCTGCGTCAAAGAAAGCAAGGCACAGTTGGATTTGCGTGGAGCCATAACCGTGTCCAACGGGGGAGATCTTTTGTGTTCCTTGCGCCGAGTACCAGTCGATGACTCACCTCCTCCGTTGCCCTCGTCCTTTGGAGTGACCATGGAAAGGACGTCTCCCACGTTGAATCCCTTGTCGTCGCTCTTGCCGCCGCCAAAGACTGAGTCAATGTTGAAGCCTTTGTCGTCCTTTTGACCCTCCGCCCCTCCTCCTATGAACTTCTTTACCCCGTCCTCAACCATGTCCTCTGCAAAACAACACAAGGTGGGGGGCGGCGTTTGATGAGATCCGGCGGTCTTCCAGCGGAGATTCCTATAAACCTTTCCGGGGTCATGGTTTCAAAAGGAGCTTGAAAGTTTCCTACATGAGACAGTTCCATCAAAAAGTCCTCTCGGAGGAATATTGCTTCACTCACCGATTTTGTCCATCACAACCTTCTGACCTAACTTCTCCAGGTCCATGTTGTCGAGTGACGGCAGGTGGGGGCAGGAAGCTCGATCTTATAGCGGCGCAGGTATTTGGAGCAGCAGGCGACACCCTGCTGAGGAATCGGGCGGGGCCGTCTGGAGTCACAGGCCCAACTGGTGATGCGGGTTGACGTGACGGCCGGCAAGACTTTCACGTGTTCTCCACCTCCACTGGCTCGTCGCGCTCACGTGCGAAGGACGCCTCGTGCGGACCGACGCCCAAACACTGTTGCTTGTCTTCCTTTCCCACGGCTCCCCCCCCCCCCCCGGCAGCAAGCAGTGTTCCCAGTTTTATCGTGAACCGCGTCGCCTTGGGAGCTTTCCTGGGGATTCAGAAGCCCCACGTCCAGGACTAATGGGACCAGAGGATCCTGCTCCCGGAGGGATGAAATGTATACATGTATGCACAGAAGTAGAACAGGTCCATCGGCCGAGGTTTTCATTCGACCTGTCAATTTTCCGTACAACTTCGGGACTTCTCTTGCCTTAAAAATATGGATTTCTCAAGTGTTCTGTCTTCTCCCCCGTCCGCGAGACAAGTTTCTTTTTTGAGAGAGGAAAGCGAAACCTAACTAAACGCAGGAGAAAGCGAAGACCGAGTGCGGGGATCTCCCCGGTTCCCCGCGCTAGCTCTCCAACGGAGATGTGAAACGGAAATGAGATCGACGGACCTCGACCTCGCCTGTTGTGTAATCCAACAAAGAGGCATCAAGATGTGTGGAGATCGGCAGAAAAGTCCAAAAAAAGTCGCGCATTGCGCCCTGAGATCACGATTGCACATTTGTGTCACGAGCCAACGCGACGTGATTATACGCCGGCACTCTTCTCTGAGTCCGTTTCGGCGGCACGTGGCGGAATTTCCCGCTTTCTGCTCGGGGAGCGCGTACAGAGGGTCCAGAGGAAAAGCCTGCGCACGGCCGTAAAGAACTCTTGCGTCCCGCGTCGCCGAGGTGGTTTCAAGGCATCCAAGTTGAACGAAAGCAGCTTCAGCAGCGTGTTGTCAAAACTCTGCTCGTCAGACAGGAAGGCGTCCAGCAGCCGCTGCGTACCGTTAAACTCTCGCGGCAGTTGGCGGACGACGGCCTTCATCAGCTTGTTGACGCTGTAAATGTTGGCTTCGGTGACGACGCATAAGCTCGGGTCCTGCAGCACCTTCTTGGAGAGGCGCTGGATGATTGGCAGGGTGTCGCGGGAGAGGACCACCTTCTTGTGTTTCTTTTGAAGTCGGGTCAGCAGCTGGACGACGAGTACCGCCATGAGCGATGTGACCATCTCCTCCAAAGAGACCGAGCTGCACGACGTGACACGTGAGGACGCGCTTCGGGACCGGGAGGAGGTCTCCCGCGCAGAGGGCGGGCGGAGCGGCGACGGCCAAGCCACACGTACGACGCCGGAGGGCGGAGTCTTTTCCCGAGCGCCGTCCGTCTCCGTTTTTTGACCGATCCCACTTTCCACGGCCTCTTCCCGCGCGGAAGGCGGACGCCCCTTTTGGTTGCTCTCGGGCCTGGCGTCATCCAATTCGGCGTCTTTTGTTTGCGGGGTGACGGTTCCCGCGATAAGCGTGTCGATGTCGTTCAGGCACCCGTAGACCTCGTCGGCGTGGTTGCCCCTCGTCACCGGTTCCATCTTGAGCCAGAGGAGCAGTTGCTGGACAAACTTTGTAGCCGTGTCTTCTACAATCTTATGCAGAACCTGGATGTTCTCTGGTTTTTCCTCGTCCACCTCCAGGATGAGCGGCTCCGAGTAGCGCCTCCACACCGCATCTGACTGGACCGTGGTCCGGTTGGCGGTCATGTAATGGTAGAGTTTATCCGCAAGGTCTAGCGAGAACTTGTCGGCTTCGTGTCGTAGCTTGTCCACGTCTACGCCGGCCCCGGCGCCTCCGACCGGTAGCGCCGCTTTGTGGAACACGTCCTCGAGCTCCGGCTGGATTCCCTGGAAGCTGAGCAGATTGTCACCGTCTGGTGTTCGAGTCCCACTTGGGGACGTCTCTTCTTCCAAGCGCATGCAGCGGCAGCGGACCTTCTGCAGTTCAAATGCCAGTTCGTCGAACTTCTTTTGGCAAAAGTTCAAAAAGTTGCGTTTACGAGAAGACTCGTTGCTGCTGTTGGGCGATACGCACGATTCGAAGAACTCGCAGAGTTGATCCTTTATCAGCCCCAGATTGAAATGAGGCGTAGAGGAGCGACTGCGTCCCTCCTCCGCGGGGTCGTGGAAGTGCAGGTCGTTGATTATGGTTGTCACGATATCCGCCGCCGTTTTCCTAAGCTCGCCATTTGTCCCGAGCGAGAGAGACTCCTCCTCGCCGTCGGTCCATTTGCGCAGGATGTTCATCACGGCCTCGGTGGTTTGTTCTCGGTCAAATATGCACGCGTCGCCGCGGCCCGGGGGTTCTTGTCGGTTCCTTTGGCCCCAGCACGGTCTGAAGCATTTCGTATAAACGGCCATCTTGCTCAGGTAAACCTTCAGAGCGCCGCAGGCCAGCAGCACCATCTTGGCCAGAACCTCGATCTTGGTGAAGGTTCCCGGGATGTAGATCAGGGGCAGCAGCTGACTGTCGGTGCTGGTGGCGGCGGACAAGGTGTGATTGACCCTCTGCGAGATCTCCCGCTTGAAGAGAGAGTCCAGCTTTTGGGAGCTTTTGCTCGGCTGCTCCGGGACGCCGAGCGCCGAGGCGAACGCGGTGCTCAGCCCGCCTTCCACCTTGAGCTTCATTCTTTTCTTGTCGGCGCTCTGAATACGCTGTTTAAACTCGGGGATGATGACTCGGATGGTGTCGGCGCAGAGTTTCTGCGTGATGTCCGTGCACATGTCCGCCAGGATGACCTGCGTGGCCGAGTCGATGGTGCCCGCGGCCAGCATGCTCCACTGCGCGGGCAGAATGCGCTCAAAGTATTTCTGCACCATCGGGAGGATGACCTCCGCCTTGATGGAGTAGTTCTCCATCGTTACGCTGCTGTCGACTTGTCTCTCGCCAAAGTGGGGGCTTCCGCGCTCGCCGGTGTGAGTGCTTTGACGCCTTTGTGACGTCATAAAGCTTTTCATCAGAGGAGACAACTACCTGCGCTTTCTGTCACCACGTAGTAGTGACGTCATAAGGCTTTTAAACACAGAATCGCATAATTATGTCACGCTGCGGTATACGTCCAATTATTTCGAGACGTTATTGAGCTTTGACAAATTTTTCTAACTTGGGGCTGGCAGCTACTCAACAGCACTTCCTGTACCCACATGTTGGACGCTTAAAAGGATGTGCAGAGGACCGACTTGCATTTGTGGGCGGGGGGCTCCGGTCTCCATGGCTTGATGACCTCCTCATGTACCCTCCTGCAGCACCTCAACATCTTGGACTGCCTCTTCCGCGTACCCGGGCAATTCGTCCCAGGAGTCTCGTTGATTCCTGACTTACTTTTCCGACCTCACCTTTTTTTGCACAACAAACGCTTGCACAATTACGTTGCGCCCCCCCCACCCACCCCAAAAAACCGCCCCGCCCCGCCCCATTCCACGTCACTGCTGAGCAATGTGAAGTTAGAACAATTGTCTTCTGTTCTCCACCAAGGTGGGAGGAAACCTGCCTCTTGCCTCCCCCCCCCCAAAAAAAAAGGTTCCTAGCTCCAGATTTCATCCAACACAACAAACTCTTTCCCATGTTGTGGACTCTCCTCCTCCTCCACGCTTGATGCCTGGTGTGAAGAACCCCAAGCGTGACGCTGCGAAAAACCGAACTCGTCGCTGCAGTCCTCATTCGCGGGTGGCGTCTTTGGCCAAGACCCATCCCTGTCCGGCAGACACGCCGCTGGAATCTTTTGCGGGATCAAAGTCCCAGTAATGAGCGTGTCGATGTCGTTCAAGCAACCGTAAATTTGATCGTTGTGGTTCCCCCTCGTCACCGGTTCCATCTTGAGCCAGAGGAGCAGTTGCTGCACAAACTTTGTTGCCGTATCTTCCGCCATCCTACGCAGAACTTGAATATTCTCCATGTTTTTCTCGTCCACCTTTAAGATTAGCGGCTCTGAGAGGCGCCTCCACAACGCGGCTGACCTGACCGTGGTACGGTCGGCGGTCATGTAATGGTAGATTTTATCCCCCAGCCCTCGTGAGAGCTCCAGCGCCTCCTCTCGGACCGTGTCCGCGTCTACGCCAGCGTCCCCCGTCGGTAATGCCGCTTTGTGGAACACATCCTCAAGACGCGACCGGATCCCTTGGAAGCTGAGCTCCGTGTTTGGCTTGAGAGTTTGCGGTACTCTGCCAGGCAGGCAGATCTCTTCTTCCCAGCGCATCCGCATGCAGCGACACCGGACCTTCTGCAGCTCAGAGGACAGCGCTTTGAAAGTCTTTTGACAAAAGTTCAAAAAGTTGCGTTTACGAGAAGACTCGCTGCCGCTGCTGTTGGGTGATACGCAGGATTCAAAGAACTCACGTAGTTGATCCTTGATCGGCTCCAGGTTGAAATGGGGCGCAGAAGAAGGGCTGCATCCCTCCTCCGAGGGGTCGGGGTAGTGCAGGTCATTGATGACAGCGGTCACAATTTCCGTCGCTGTTTTTGTCACTTCGCGACTTGTCCTGAGAGAGAGGGACTGGTTCTCGCCGTCGGTCCATTTGCGCAGGATGTTCCTCACGGCCTCCGTGGTATCTTGACGGTCAAGTATGCACGCGTTCCCGCACTTTCCTGAGTCGCGGGGAGGTTCTTGTCTGTTCTTTTGGCGCCAGCACGGTCTGAAGCATTTCGTATAAACGGCCGTCTTGCTCAGGTAAACCTTCAGAGCGCCGCAGGCCAGCAGCACCATCTTGGCCAGAACCTCGATCTTGGTGAAGCTTCCCGGGATGTAAATCAGGGGCACCGGCTGAGCGTCGGCGCTGGTGGCGGCGGACAAAGTGTGATTGACCCTCTGCGAGATCTCCCGCTTGAAGAGAGAGTCCAGCTTTTGGGAGCTTTTGCTCGGCTGCTCCGGGACGCCGAGCGCCGAGGCGAACGCGCTGCTCGGCCCGCCTTCCACCTTGAGCCTCATTCGTTTGCTGCGGCCACTCTGCGAGCGCTTCTTGAAGTCGGGGATGATGACTCGGATGGTGTCGGCGCAGACCTTCTGCGTGATGTCCGTGCACGTGTCCGCCAGGATGACCTGCGTGGCCGAGTCGATGGTACCCGCGGCCAGCATGCTCCACTGCGCGGGCAGAATGCGCTCAAAAGATTTCTGCACCGCGGGTAGGATGACCTCCGCCTTGACGGAGTAGTTCTCCATCTCCATTGTTGTGGCGCTATTGACTTTCTCTTGACGGCTGACCCTCGCTGGTCCGAACGATTTGATCCTTTTGTGATGTCATAAAGCTTTTCGCTAGAGAAGACAACACGACTCACTTTGTTACCAAACACGTACTCATTAATGCTCAGCGATGACGTCGCGATGGCAACCGAATGTTCGGCTTTCCTACTTTGACTTCACTGGACTCTTGCGTCAAGTCATTTTCCGCTCAATTCCTCAAGGTGGCGGTATTGGTAGGTAGTCACCAAAATATGGGGGGGGGTTCAAGCTCACGTGATTTCAGTGCCCGAGTCGCCTCAATTTAAGATCAAGCAGGCCTACGAAGCTCTGAATAAGTTACGGTTCCATTTTTTTGGATTGTGAAAATAATTTTAAATTCGGAAAATATTCACGTCAATAAATTCTTTGATGCATATGAACAGTCTGATTTTCTTCTTGAAAACAAATCCAATCTCAATCTTGGTTTTCATTTACAAAAAGTGGTTCTAGAGTTCAAGACAGATTTTTACATACGCTGTGATTTTGTGGTTTTTTTTCTCTGTCTCACGCTCTGAAGTCAAAATCAGACTCGGCCTGTCCTGTTTCAGGTCAGGCAGGATCACCAAAATTATTGTCTTAAATGCCACAACAACGAGATGGAGAATTTCTTACAGAATTATGTATTATTTTCTACCGGATCAAAAAGTTTACATACGCAAAAAGTACGACAGAACATCTGTAAAGGACACGGGGGAAGCCCAGATGATCAGGAAGCTCCCGATAGGTTGACTGACAACATGCAAATTCATTGACGCCAAGCCCGTGGATGCATTACAGGCTACGCGGGAAAATAAAATCGGCCAGGAAATCTGAGAAAAAAAGAAAGAAGAAGAAGAAAAAAAAATCGAGCTCCACAACGCTGGCTCATCTTTGGGTGCGATTTCCTGACGCATTCATCCGTTTAAACATTTACACGCAAGTATCAACATTGTGGCAATCGTCCAGGAATGCCACGAGCTCAGTGTCCTCGAGATGAACGTGTTTTGCTCCAAGATATGAGAACCAACCCCAGAACAAAAGCTGAAGACCTTGTGAAGCTGCACCGACATGGGCTGAAAAGTCCACTCGCTGACAATGTAAATGTTACTCCAAAAGAAACATTGAGACGGGTTACAGATTTGCAAAAAGATCTCAACTTCTGGAGACATGTGCTGTGGTCTGATAAATCTAAAGTTGAAAGGTTTCGAAAGCTTTGGGGCTATCAAGTCCAACATTACGTCAACAAGCTGATGGACCCGAGAACACCGGCCCAACTGCGAAGCGTGCAAGTGGCAGCATCATGTCGTGGGTCCGTTTTGCCAAAGCAGGAACCGGACGGTGCTCTTCATAAAATAGACGCCACTATGACGAGAGAACAGGAGACGGAGCTATGAAGGCAACATCAGCCAGGAAGCTAAAACTTGGGCGCAAATGGGACCCCAAGCGTACAGTTCAAATCCTTCAAAAAGTCCACGTCTTGGAGTGACCCTGATCAGAAGCCCGTGAAAATTTGGTGCCTTCACCCAGATCTGTAAAGGCGCGTGCGAGCAAGGCGACCCGCAAAGCTGACCGGGCCGGTATTCCAGCAGAGCTTGTGGAAGGTGACCCCAAACGTTTGGCCCCAGCCACGTAGATCAAAGGAAACGCTACTGCTCACTAAGGAAAACCGGATGTCAGCTTTTGACCTCCAAGAAAATGGGAAATTCTTCTTCAAAGGTAAAGAACTGTGGGAAATCCTGACTGAGCTGAAACAGGAGTGAGGCGCTTGAGTCGAGTCGGATTTGATCAAACACAAATCTTGCGCTTCTGTGCTTCTGGCTTCAATTGGAGGTACTAAAGGTACCTTTTGTTGAGCACTTTCTGATTTGGACATCGTTTCAAATATACTCGACAGTTTTGGGGTTCTTTTTTCTTTTTAAACCGCACATTTTAGTTGAATCGCAAACTATGAATTTATGTGACAAGTAGTAGTCGTAGTAGTCAAAGCGGAAAGTTACGAAATGAAGACCGCCGAGTCCGTGGCTCTCGTGATCACACCAGGCTCAGGTCCAGTCTGGCGAGGTAGGGCGAGCGGAAGGATCCCAGGTACAGACTTCCGTCGTGTTCGTGCGCCTCACTCACGTACGCCGCCACCAACCCGTCGGGGTCGTGGAAGCTCCGCGAGCAGACGCCGCCGTCGTGGAGCTCGGCGACCAGGCTGTAACGAGGAACCAACTTCACCATCGTGTCCTGGCTCAGGAGCTGCGGGGCGGAGGCCGAGCGGTCGCACGTGAGCTCTCGTCGGTCGGTCGGTCGGTCGGGCTGCCTGCGTGAGGGCGGCGCTGTTTACCTTGAAGAGGAACTTCTTGATCCAGGGTCTCTGCGACAGGAAGTCCAACATAGAGAATCCCGGGTTGGGACGTACGGCGGACATGGCCACCCAGTAGCCGCCGCTCGAGCTGGGCCGGATGTTGTCGGGGAAACCGGGAAGGTTGTCCATGAACGTGTCCATGCCGCCCTTGTTTAAACCCGCCACGTGGACCCTGCCGCAAACGCCGACAGTCTCTTAGCTCTGGTACACGTCCAAAGTCGGGCAATGGACACTTTGGGTCGTATTGCGCCCTGGTCACGAATGATGGATGTCCCGCGACTTCTCCTCTAATTTAGAAACGTTCGCTGACCTTTGATCGGTCTTCCAGCTGTAAAATAAGTTCCGCGGTCGCATAACGACCGGGAATCACGGCGCCGGTCAGGTCAACTCAACAGCGCAACGCGGCCTCTTAACTTCCTGTCATGAAATGACTTTGCCCAGAGCACGATTTGACAACGGCAGCATGTTGACGCTCGACTGTAAGTGCTAGCTTGCTAAGCTATGTAACGTTCTGTCGCCCGCTTGCTAGGTGTACACAAAGTACGCGCAAAGCCCTCTCCTGAGCATCGGTGGCCACCGGAACCCTCCCCCACGCCCCACCTTGTCCTCACCATACAGTCGGCGTGAGACACTCTTGTTGACGTCGCCACGGTGACCGGTGCATCCCTCTGTCGACCCGTGTTGCATTTTTAGGGCCCCTTTTCCAGTTTGCCGACGAGCTGGTCATAATTTCAGATAACCTGGAACCCTGCTTGGTATTCAGTCGCATTAGAGTCTACCAAATAAAGGGGATGCGGTCGTACCGCAGGAGCAGCGAGTGTCATGTCGTCAGATGTTAGCATTACGTGTCGTCTGCCCCGCGTGGCTTTTTTTTTTTTTGTTGGCCGTCAGGTCTTGACAATTCTTTGTCCAAAGACACGTGAGGAGCCTTAATGAAAAAAGAACAACTTTCTTAGACTGGCCACCATGGCGACGGGGAGTAGTTTTTTTTTTTGCAGAACCGATCAACGATCGGCGAACGATGACACTAAAGCCGATCGAGCGACGGGACGCTACGGATATAGCCGATGAAATGGCTGTAAAGTTTCCATTCTGATACTGCACATAGTACCATACCATTTGTACCGTCTTTTGACACGGTACCTGCGTATTCGGGCCATGGTGGTCTCAGCCACCAGGACGGACTCCTCGTCGGGAAGCAACTGGATGCCGTTGGGGAATCGCAGGTTGTCCATGACCACGCTCAGCTCGCCGGTCTCCGTGTCGTACTCCAACACGCTGACAGAGGGTACAAGCGCGTCAACAGGAAGTAGAGGCGCGCGACCGGCCCGCGACGTTTGACGCTACCGTCCGTCAGCCGTGGCCTCCATGATGAGGTGGAGGTAATCTTTGCGCTGCCACCTGCTGCTGGAGGAGGTGAAGTACAACTTCTTGCCATCCCGCGTCACCGCCAGGTCGTTGATGAACAGCACCTTCCTGCCGCCCGCCTCCTGACCGCCGGACACCAGCCGCGTCGACTCGCCTGCGAACATGCAGGTCCTCGTCGCTGTCAGCTGCTGGCCGCTTTCTGGCTTTGTCGGAGGCCGTTCGGTTTTTTGGGAAGCGAAAGCGAAAAGAGCAATCAACGCCTTGCTCACCTGTGGTGGGGTTGACTTCGAAGACGCCCAAGTAGGCGTCTGCCACAAATAAAGTCCCGTTGGATCCCGCTCGTATTCCCAGGGGCCTCCCGCAGGTCACCTCGTCCTCCGCAGACCCTGTGCGTCCACAAAATGCCGGACAAATATGATCGTTTGAATGAGAAAAATATGATCGTTTTCAATACTTTGACATTTTTAATTGCATTTAATCGTCGTCTAGCTTTTCTGTGCCGTGCCGCCCCGCAAATATTGGTATTATTTTTAGAAAAAAATACCAATGGAAAAGAAAACATTGGATTTGGGCGTGGGAAGCAAATCTCAAACTAAGATCAAAACTTGTCAATTCACCTCTCTTTTTACATGTGATGTGAAGCGGAGAACAATTAAAGGGGTGGGAAAAAAAAAAAAAAAAAAAAGACGTTAACGTGAGCCCTCCAAAAACAGGAAGTGGCCTAGGGCACTTCCTGTTACTATTGATGTGCAAAGAGCCCTTCAGGAAGTACGACGGGCTGACCGCTTCTAAAAACTTCGACAGTACACTCACTACCTGTGACAGGTTTGGGCTCACGTACAGGAAGCAAGCAAAGCAGTTTTTACTCGATATTTCATCTTCAAAAATGGCCGTCACAAAGCCCTGATCTGAATCCCGTAAAATGTTTGCGGGCAGGTCCGAAAAGGCGCGTGCGAGCGAGGCGGCCCGCAAAACTGACTCGCTTCCGGCGGTTGTGTCACGAGGACTGGCAGCGACATTTGGCCCAAGTCGCGCTACGCCATACTCGGGAAACGGATCTCAACCTTTGACCTAGAAGTAAATCGTATCGCATTTTCCAAGAAATTCAACAGGACAAAATCCTTCGGGAGCTGAAACGGGAGAGGCGGAGTCCCGATTGGACAAAAAAAAAACCGGAATGTGTGTTTTGTCACGTTCGGCATTTCTGCGGTTTGCTACTTGCGTTGATTTGCCTCACCGCAGGGAGGTTTTCCCAGTCGGGCCACCGTGTGAATCCTTCGACCAATCAGCTTGACTATCCTCCCGTCTGCCGTTCCGCTATAAAAGACATCTGCACGCAGACATCAAACGCCGTCGGTCAGTCAACGGAGCTAGCGCCGCGTTGAAATGTGCCGTCGGGACCTCCGATGTTGGCGACCGACTCGGGTCCGGCGAGGGCGTCCTCGTACAGCCTGCGGGCGAGGCGCAGCTTGCCGTTGGCTTCCCAGCAGCCCGACATGGGCGGCGGCTCCTTCAGACTGCGGGACGGACGGACCGCGTCATCACCATCGTCATCGCAACGCAGCCGCCATCGCAACGTGTTGCCCCACAATATTGTCGAGAAGCTCAAGGCGGCAAAATAGCCCTCCGCTATTACGAAAGCAACAAGGCCGTTAAGGCCACCCGCCGAGTACTGAGTAGTTTGCAGCGAGGCAAGAAAAACTTTGTCAACAATAATCGCCGCCGCCCAGTTTAGGAATGAATTGCCGGGGAAAGGTGTCGCCCTCCCCCAAAGGTAAGTAGACAAAGATGCCCCGAACGAACATAAAATGCCGATTTCGTTTATTAGCGGGGGGCAATTCAAATGAGCCCGCTTGCTAAATCGGGACTTCATTGTCGCTAACCACAATTTTTGGGCTTGATTGTCACACCCAATCCTGACAAAAGATGTGAAAAAGCTGCCACAAAAGGAGACGATCCAAAGATATTTCAGAGGAGTCATCCATCGGTCTGAAAGGGCTTTCGGACTCCAGCGGACCACAGTGAGAACCATTATCCTCAGCGGTGAACCTTCCCGGGCGTGGCCGGCCTACAAAGATAAACCCAAGAGAACACCACAGACTGACTCCTCCAGGAGGCCACAAAGAAATTCAGGACAAACTTGCAAGGCCCAGTTCCACCATCACACGGTTTGCCTTTTTTAATCCCCCGTTTTACGTTTCAACTTGCATTAATATGTCAACGCGAGTGCACGAGTTTAAGCAAAACACATTGTATGCATCAGAAGTTTGTCACTGCGGTATTGCCGTGGCGATCCATGTGTACCGTGTTCATTCGTCGCATTCTGAAAAGAAATTCAGTCAATTATTTCCTGTGTCCTCATTCAAATTCATTTTTAAAAAGTGGCTGTATAACAAAATCAAGACCGCACCGTGAGTGGCATTTGATGGGTTACAATTTTACGTTAACATTAGCGCTAAGCTTTTTAGTATGTCCGAGCGAGTCCCTCTCCCCGTCACTTATTAATAGTACAGTTGATATCAATACTGCGCTGACGATGCCCCGGTAGAATAAATAGTGATCAGGGTCAGTACGATTCCGAACGCAGCCGTCAAAATTCGGAACTATGTAGGCACTCACACGAGGACGTCGGGCTGGATCGGCGACTCGAGGACGAGCAGGACAACGAGCAGAGGCAAGAGCAGGAAGGCGCCCACAGACAGCAGACTGGCCCGGAACACGCGTCCGCTGTACGTCCTGCAACAGGAAGTGACATCAGTACCGGCGCCAGCGAGGAGGTAGGAGCTATACGGGGATATTACTTTTCAAAAAGGGAGTGTCATTTTTTTTTATCTTGACATGAATCATTTGTGGCTTAAATTAATTTGACTTAGCTCGTAGCTAATGTAGCGTGCACGCTCGCTAGTTCGCCCCCCCCGGCCTCATTCCAAATACAAATACGGATTATTGGAGCTGACGTAGCTCTCTTGCTCAGCTGACAATAATATAACTGAACGCTGTGTTTTCACCACGCGGCTGTCAGCTTATTGTTAGCCTTATCGTACAGCTCAGCTCCTTCCTTATTCGCGAAAAATAAGGAATTGATCATTGATATGTAATCTTTCCAAAACATTTTTTCTTTTCCCATCACTGCTTCTCTTTGGTGACTCTCTCCGAGGGATTGTAGCCTAGCTGATAAATAGCCATCTTTTTGATCGTTCTCTTAGTAGAATTAGACAATAATTTCATATGTTAGCATCATGGAGATCAATTGTTTTTTCGTCCTCTGTTATTTTGACATATCATTTGCTTCTGTGTGTTATTGTGATTTTTTTTGGGGGGGGGGTAGTTTATAGAGGTTGGAGCTCCGAAAAGTTGTTTTTTCTCCTTACGGTCACTTATTGAGTAATGCTAGCTCAAGAGATGGCGTGCGGCCATTGGCGAAAGACAGCAATCGAGCACTTGCTGTCAGTGAGCGTCCACTTGACCTTGTGCGTTTCCGCCGGATCCCCTCCCACACCCCCGCACTTTTTTTTTTGGTCTTTCCGCCGTGCTTCTCCCCACCTTGTGCTTTTGTTTCCGCCATATTCTGGCACCCCCCCCCCCCCCGGGTACTTTTTGGTCTTTCCGCCGTGCTTCTCCCCACCTTGTGCTTTTGTTTCCGCCATATTGGTACTTTTTTTTTTTTTTGATTTCCGGCGCGCTTCTCACCCTTTGCCCTTGTGCACGTGCTCGGCGAGTCTGTCGGTGATGACGTCACGTTGGCGTTGCCTCCGCAGGCGCAGGCCCGCCGTCTCGTTCATGCTGCCTCTTTGGATTCGGCTGTGGCCTTCAGCTCGGTTCGGTTCGTCCTCGTTCTCCGGAACGCCGCCGTGGACGTGACCTGCTCACCGCTTCCGGCTGGACTTCAAAATAAAAGCGAGCGTCGACGCTTTGGGGTCTGTGAGCCATTTGTAAAGCGCCGCTTCGGCGTCAATCAAGAGCAAAATGTAGCAACGTTACTTTTCGAGGACGACATTTTGTGATTGATGATGAGAATCGCACCAAAAGGGTAACGAGTTGATGACGTCATTCGACTCGAGAACGGACGTTGGGTGCCGGTGTGTGACGTCTTTGTTGCTGTGACAACGAAGCAAAGCCCCGCCCCTCTCTCTCCCCTTATTGCGCTGACCGCGGCGATGATTTTGTATTTTTTTTTTTCATCGATGTTTTTTGCAGCACAGAATTTAATTCGCGTAACGACCTATAGAGGGCGGCATAGGGGGTTTTCTCCTCAGCTCGATGAGTTTTTGTCACGTTCGCGTCCTTCCAAACAATTTGGAAGCTCGTCGGTCGCTCCACGAGCGCCGTCACTGAACAATATCTTTTAGCGATTGCATCAAACAATTACTGATATGAATGATGAGATTTCACAAAGCAAAAATAGGTTTTATTTCTTGTGCAGCTTCCATAAAAACGTCACTGTTCAATTTCAAAAGACGAAACATCAAATCAAAGACCAAGCGGCCCGTCGTTAACAGGAAACACAAACGTGGTCTTGACGAAAGGTCGTAATTCGTTATTTACAGTCACGTTGCGGCACAGTTAGCACATCTGGCTGACAGTTGTGAGGACCGGCCGGTGCGGAGTTTTGCGTGCGCTCCCCGTGTGCCCGCGTGGCTTTTCTCCGGGTCCGCCGCTTTCCTCCCACATCCCAAAAACACGCGTGGCGTCCGGTTCAGGGCGTGCCCCGCCTCTCGCCCGAAGATAGCGGGCACAGGCGACCCGCGTGAGGAGAAGCGCTACGAAAAATGGATGGATAAATCTTTCTTGACGCACTGCAAGTAACAAAAAATGACGGCGCCGTCACATCCGTTCCCTCCCCGATTAGGATTTAGCGAGCGGCAGCTAGCGTTTATCCGCACAGCTAGCAGCTAACTCTTTAGCACGCGTGCAAATGTGGTCTTTGCTGACGAGGCGCTGTCGTGGAGGTGGAGCTCCAAGAAGGCTGACGTTCGGCGGGGGCAACCGGTCCCTCCGGGCGTTTGTCATCATGGCGACAGGACGCGTTCGCGGGATTCCCCTCGGTTGTCGCGCGGGGACGGAAGAACGTCGGTCACCGCGATCGGATGCTCGGCGCCGACGTCGTCCTGTTGCTGTTTGGAGGAGCTGGACAAATCCATGGCCTCCTCCTCCTCCTCCTCCTCCTCCTCCTCCTCCTCCTCTTCCTCTTCCTCTTCCTCGTCGTCCCCCTCCTCCGCCGCCGCCGCCGCGTTGTCCTGGCCCGCCTCCGATGAGCGCTTTGAGTCCGAACGGTCCGCGCAGCACGTGACGGCCTTTTTGGACATCTCCAAAGACTTTTTGTGCATTCCTGACAACGCAAACGCACAACAAACTCCATTTATATTTCCAAAAACAAAACACAAAAGCAGGACTCTTGAGTAACTTCTGATTTTTGTTTTTTCAAATCACGTCGGAGTGGACACGCGCCTGCCGCATTTCCGTTTTCAACTGCCCGATTGGCTTCAATGATTTCCAACGCGTGTCCGCGAGTTACGTTTCGTCAAACAGAACAAAGAATTTGTCTGATCGTCATTTAAGAGTCGGGCGGCACGACGGAGCAGCCGGAGAGCGTCGGCCTCTCCGCGTGGCTTTTCTCTGGGTGGTCCTTTAACCCCCCCCCCCCCACACACACACATGGAACATTCATCGGACGCTCTAAATTGTGATTGCGACTGCGACCGGTCGAGGCCGTACCCCGCCTCCTGCCCGATGACGCCTGCTCTCGCGACCCTGGTGGGGATAAGCGGCTCAGATGATAAATGGATGGATGAGACAAGAGCCTTGTCTTTCAGTGTCTAGAAGGTAAAGACGCAGGAGCGGATAAATCAAAGTCGCCGACGGGATGTCACTCGCGGAACAGACTTCGACGTACTCAAGTAAGTGCACGTGAAGTTGCTGGAAAACGGTTTGGGTTCGGAAAGCGACCTCAGCGGGAAACCACGGCGGCACTTTTGCTGCGACCCGGAAGGGTTTGGTGTTGTCCTCCTGTATTTTGCGTCCCCGCACTCCGCCTTTTACTTTGTTGCTGGAACTCGATTCTGCTTCGGTCCCGTCGGCCATCTTAACGAACGCGACGATACGCCAGATGCGGAATTTCCTCTTTTGAGCGCCATCGCTCCGAAGCCCGACGGCACGAAAAGGCGAATTGCAAACCGACGGGACTGAACGTAGAAGAAACAAAAACCAAGTTGGGTGCGTGCGGTGCGCGTGCGTGCCACTGACGTGCATGCGGCTCACCGAGCAGCCAGGGGGCGCAAGATCCCATCATGCCGTTCTTGGCCGAGTTGAGGATGGACTCCGGGAGCGGGATGGAGTGGCGGACCATGGCCCCGTACAGGCCGTACTCGGCCATCACGCTGCTGCGGCCCCAGCACTTCTCGCGCTTGCGCCACTTGGCGCGGCGGTTCTGGAACCACACCTGCGGGCGGGTCGGCGCAAGGTCAGCGGACGGCCGGACGCTCAAATGAGACCGAGTACGGAGAGGCAAAAGCGACGGGCGCTCTCGAGCTTCTTCCTGCGTCGTCGTCCTCAACGGGATCGAGCTTGGAGAAGAAAGCGACTTTCACCTTCAGGGACGTCCACGCGATTTGGATCGTTTGACAAGAAAACATTTGACGGGAAGAAAGTCCAATGAAAAACTTCACATTTTTGGCTCAGATCAAAATAAATATGGCAACGATACGGAGAAAGGGTGAGAGTCGGAAGTATCGCGAGAAAAAATACTGCCAAAGGAGATTTTTGTCACGAGAAGAAGAAAAATCCTTTTCAGGAAATGCAAAAGCTGCTAACTTGTTGAATTAAGATTAAGTACCGCAAAATAAAAAGGTCAAGAAAACTCGGGCTTTGTGAAAGAATTCAACCGCGCCAGTGATTTATTTGCGGACCACTAGAGGGAGCCTGCAAGTTCATGTCTGGCGAATTTCAAAGCGGGCGCTACCTGGATGCGGTCCTCGGGCAGCTCCGTCTTGACGGCGAGCATCTCTCGGGCGTAGACGTCGGGGTAGTGCGCCTCGTGGAAGGCTTTCTCCAGTTCCTCCAGCTGGTGCGACGTGAACACGGTCCTGCAACGCGAAGGACGGAACAAACCGAGGTCACGCGACGGCGCCGGTCAAATGCGGACAAAGGCCACAATGTGACTCTTGAGGGACCGGAAGGAGCTCTTGAAAGGCAAACTACTGGCCTCATCCCCGCGTTCAGAATTTGTTCGGAGAAGGGAATTTTTATTTTCAACCGAAACTCGCCACCCGATCGGAGAGGTAATCAAGTTGGACCGTTTGACCCGGTTTTGGTAACGATTTTTCTTCCCACAAACATGTGTTCTCTCCCCCCACCCCCGCCCCCCTCCCGCCATCCAAAACGCTCACGTTTTTGAGCCGCACGCGGGATTTTCCGGTTGGAATTCCGGCGACCGTTCGCTGCCGTCGCCGGCTCGACGGGAGGCTTGGTAAAGCGCTTTTTGCCAAGTGGCCGCTTGTCATATTTCACTCGTGATTTTCAGCGGCCATCTCGCGATCTATGCCGTCGAGGCAGACTCGACCTTTTGCCGCATCTTGTCGTGGAGTTTCCATCCTAACCCTTCCAACGACAACAACGGGAAGTTGGCCCGGGTTCGGTCCGCGCCGAACTTCCGGATGCCCCGTTTCGAAGCGTTCCGAAGTTGCGGTTCTGGAACGGGACTCTCCCCGTGGCAACAGTTGCCCTTTTCCCCCAGAAAAACCCGAAGGCTGAAGTCAGTGAACCATTCAGGGTGGGGCGTCTTTCACCCTCCCGCATGGGAACGGTGGACAAATCCGCACCGTTGACTTTCTAGAGCCGTTCCATTTTCATCTTCCCGCTCGGAAGGCGATTCTCTACTTTGTATTCGGGCTTTGCGCAAACAGAAAGATTCATCGACGACGGGGTCGCATATTCACCTGTGGCGCCGCTTCTTCCTCTTCTGCGACGACGAGCAACTTTTGGACTCGTTGTGGTCGGACAGAACCTCCTCATCTGTCGACAAAGCCAACCCCGAAAAGCGCGTCAGAACCGACCCGACCCGACCCGCGAGACGGAGCGGAAGACCAAAGAGGGAAGAAAAGCGTACCGGAGAAGGCGTCGGCGTGGGGGTCGGCCCCGTGCAGGAAGCGGGCGTCGGGTCTCTGCAGGAGGGGCAGGTGACCCGGCAGGAAGCAGGGGGGTCCTCCGGCCGACCCGGGGGGCTGCTGGGCCGCCAGGCTGCACAGGAAGCCCAGACCCAGGGGAAGGGAAGCGCCCGGAAAGGAGAAGGCACCCCCTAGAGTCTGGGCCGGACCCCCGCCGCCTCCCTGAGGCTCGCTCCCTCCGGACGCCGCCGACGTGGACTCGAGGCCCAGGAGGTCCGTGATGGCGAAGCCTTTGGACCGGAAGCCAGAAGCGTGAAGGCGGGACTTGTCGGGAAAGGCGGCAGACGGCAACTTGACTTTGGACTTGTCCTGCGTCGCTTCCGACGCGGGCCGAGGAACGCCGCCCGCCCCCGCCAGCATGGTGAACGTGGCAAAGATGCACCGTCGCCGACCGGGACCATTTATGGTGCGCGGGATCAGGCCGGCGGCCAATGGGAGGCCGGCTGACCCTCGGGTGGGGGGTGGGGTCGTCTGATGTCTCGTGTCAATCTGGGAGGATTAATTGCACCAATTTGAATTTTTCAATCCGATCAGGATTATTTGTGCTGCTGCTGCTGCTGCTGCTGCTGCTTGGCACTCACTAAGACTTTTTCATTTTCATCTGACTAACACAAACACACACACACACACACACACAAACTTTTATTTATGGGAATACAAAGAACAAGAAATCACATTCGAATATCAATCATCAAGCAAAGAACAAAGCAATTATGAACCACAATCAGAGTAATACTTTAATAACATCTTGTTAGAAGCAACTACAATTCTTTTAAGACCAATAATGATTGATTTTGATTTTTTTTATACATGAATGGAAATGTTATAAATGGAGTCCTGTCTCCCATCAAAACAGAAATGTGAGCGTGTTTGCACTTGGGAGTTTTTTTTGGATTTGAGTGAGGTCCACCCTGATAGAATTAAAAAAAAAAAAAAAAACTAAAAACAAGCTTCATTTTGCTTTAATTATCTGCTAAGAAGATTGACTCTAATTGCTTTTTAAAACCATTCATACGCGCACGCGGGCGGGATTAAAGAGGGTCATTTGGCTGGATTGAAGTTGGGAAAGTTCTCCCCCCCCCCCCCCCCAATTTGGACACCAAACCTGTGGAGCATCTTTGACCCTCAGCCAGCGGGTCACAGGGTCACATTGACACCCTTGAAGGTCTTTCGCACCTTCTTCACGCCTGCCGCCGGACGGGAGGGGTCTGCAAAGCTTCCGAATTTAGGAGCAAGTGATGTCGGCAAATCGTTATTTGCTCAAGGGCAAACGGTGATCAGACGACTTCGCTGCCGAGCACGGATCCATCCGGCCGATCCGGGATCGCCATTTGGATGTTTTTTCCTTTTCGATATTGACATCATGACACAAATACCATTCGTGGCGTTTGAAAAGTAACGACGACCCGATGAATAACGCTAACTGTTAGCATCGAATGACTTCTTTCTTGACTTGTTCGTTGGGCACATTGAAGGCGTTCCACTCACAGAAACATTCAAGCGTCTCTTTTATTGTGAGTTTGGGTCTTTCTACAGACCCAACGAACCATTTATCAGAATTGTACGAAAAGCGTGAGCGAGATCAGAAAGGCGGTCTGACCCGAGCGCCTTCCAAACGTGCGCCACGGCGCTCACGGTGGAGAAGGGCCAAGAAGTCGCCGGCGGTCGGTGGGAAAGATTTTCACGGGCGCAAAAGTAGACGATTGGCAGGTCGACCGGTGGGCCGCGGAACGTTCCGGGGACGAAGGGTCGGCCCTCAAATCCTCGAACCGCGGCAGCCAAAGCGCCCGCGGAGCGATCCTCTCCGGCTGCCGGCGAGGTCAAGTTGCGTTTGCCGGACTGATGGAGAATCATTCATCTGTGCGTTAGCCAATCCGCTTATCCTCACGAGGGTCCCTATTCCAGCTCGCTTCGGCGGAAAATGCAGATTACACCCTGAACTGGTCGTAGGGAATTGATCCCACGCCGCCCGCGACAAAGTCTGGCGCGTGGTCCACGACACCACCGGTGACTCTGATGGAGAACCAAAAGCAAAAATCCAAACAAGGGAAAGGAAAAGTGGGCGTGTCCTCGTTCGGCCTTTCACAAATCCAAAAATGGAAAATGGAAAATGGAAAATGGAAAATGATTTTTCACTTTCGAAAACGTTTGGCCCGGGTTCGGTTCTGCCGTCGGTGCGAAGGTGATTCGTTCACAATGGCTTTTCTTACTAAATCAGTCAATGACCTTTTTGTCACATTATGCTTTGGTTTTTGGTCAGTATTTCTCATATGAGAAAATATCATTTCCAACCTCCGGCTGTTAATTAAATGTCGGTGAGGATTTGAAGACTGCCAAGTACAAAATGTTACAAAAATTGAGCAAAAGCTACAATAATTGCATTCAATTCAGCCCATCAAAAGTGTCCGAAAGAAATGAATTAACTTAGCAGAGTAATAATTATCTTACTAATGAGAAGAAGAGTGGAAAATAATAAGCTGTAGCGTTTTAATTGAAGCAGACGGTCGGATCGTGTACGTTGTTAGCTGCTTTGTTGTCAACGGCAACAATTGAAGAATTGTCTGGACACGCGTCTACGGGCTGCCCCCCACCCCACCCCACCCCCCAGACTCCCTTCTGTTGCTGCCCCACTAATTATTCATAAATGCACATTTATGCAAATGAGCACTTGAGATTAACCTCATTCAGGGGGTAAACAAGTTTGGGCTTTGAAGGATTAAACTTTTTCAATTAAAGGGCACGACCCCCCCCCCCCCCCCCCCGTTCACCTCGTTTTGCATACGCCCCCAGACAAACGCCAATGGCCGCTAATGGCTAATGAGCCACCCGCCCGGACTTGACCTGATCCGACCTCGGCTCGTCTTCTCTCGTCATTTCTTGGCCGTCGCGTTAGCTCGGTGCTGGTGGGTGTCGTTTCTCTTCACGTCAACGTTTGTAACACACACACACACACAAAAAAAACCCAAAACAAAACGTCCGAGCGAGGCGTTAAGGAGCGTCTCGATCATCGTCTTAACCGCCGAGGGTCGACGTGTCCTCCGGATAAGTCTCCGAGCTCCTCACTGGTGACGTTTGATTGTGATTGTTTTGCCTTTTTCCCCAAATGGGCTTTGAGTTTTTTTTTTGTTTGTCCGAATCGGGGGAGTCGGACTCGCCAACTGTGGGCCCGCGAAGCCCTTGCGGACTATCCTGGGTTCAAGGGCCTTCTCGGTCCTTCGTTTGCCGGCGCTTTTTTTTTTTTTGGCTGAGCTTGTTTTGCGCCGTCTTTTATTTGTTCCTTTCCTTCTTGGCCGAGTGATCGAGTCGGCCGTGTTCCCGCTTCGGGGTCGGATGAAAGCACGAAATGAGAGCGTCCCAATCTCACCACGGAGAGGTCCTAATTTCCCTCGGTCGAGTCGTCGTGTCGTGATACGGAGGGCGAAAGGTGAATTTGAAGAGCGCAACCCAGATTTTGACTCCGGAAAAGGATCCCGCCGCTTCCGAACGTACTGCATCATTTTGAAAGCGGCCAAAAAGGTGAAATTGTGGGCGGAAAGAGAAAAAGCATCTCTTGGTGCTCTCTCGATCTCATTGTAGCCTCGGGTCCAAGTTAGCAGGGATTATCTCCGCGAAAGGCATTAAGAGGCGGATAACTCCGCTTGCGGCCCGTTAATCTGCCAGCATGTTAATGAGTCTTGTCGTGGATTGCTTAAATTAAAAGCAAATATCAACAGTCATTTGGCGAAAGGAGGCCACCCCCCCCCCACCCCCACCCCCAATAAACGCGCATTAAGTGATTTGAGCGGCGGCTCGCGGCGCTAATCGCGTCGTCGCCGAGGCAAAAAACAATGCAATTAACGAGTTATCAGGAAATGAAGGCCGACAAGATGGACGCCGAAAAAGGGGAGGGGGGGAGGGGGGGGGGCGTCCGCTGAGGAAGTTACTTTCGAAGACACAAGGAAAGTCCGACTTTCGGAAAGCCTCTTTTCCAAATTCGGAGAATGAAGTTGAGCATTTTTCAAACTCCTTCGTCGCATTCGCCTTTGACCCCGACAACGATGTCTCCGTGTCCCGTTTTGACGCTTTCTCGAAAAGGACTTTGTACCTTTTAGGCCACGGGAAGGTCCAAAATGTAAAGGTGCAGGTGGGCTTTTTTGGCCCCTTGTTAGCTGGGCTAGGTCACCCTTGTGAGGACGAGCAGCTTGGAAAATGGACAACGGATGCTCTGTGTTAGCGGCTTGACCTGGGTAGTTATCCGGGCCTCCTTTTCGACGCTAACATTTGCGCTTGGGCGCCGGCGAGGCTCCGCTGCGTGAAATGAAGCCCAAGTTCCTGCTTTGGACAGGAAGTCAAACGTGAAGTTTGCTTTGATTTGATTAAAGTTTGAGCTAAATCAGCTTTGGCGCCACTTCAATCACCAAAGCAGATTGCACAAACAATCTCATCTGATTTGCCAAATATGTTTTGTGTCCACGGAGCGAAAATATGATTAAACTCACGCACAATACTTTACGAGCTTTAGTGTGCGTTGATCTTTTGATGCCATCTGCACACACGTCACGTCGGCGCAATCACGCCAACGCGTGCGCACTTTTGACCCGAAACGAGAGAAATCGTTGCGCAATCCCGCAAAACGTGAGGACGTTTGCGTTTGCCAGTCCACGTCCTTGGCGCAACGCCGCTTTCCCCGTGGCGCGAAAGGAAGACGTTTGCGTAGGACGGGCAAAATGTGGCGGCGCCGTCAACCCGGGGTTGGGCGTCGTTTAGGTGGGAGCGATTCTGGTTCCGAACTATTCTCCATTTGGATTCTTTCAGGAGTCCGAATGTCGCAGAGTTGAAACGTCCTTTTTCTCAGAGCTGACGAACAGCCGCCTCGGAGTCGATGTCAAACCTATGAGCGAGAAGGCAACCTGTGTGGACTTTATGATTAACGGATTGAGCTAAAAGTGAAATACGGCGTCGTCAAAATGCTCCCTTGGGACGCTTTGATCCCGTCAAATCGTTCATACGAGCAACTTTGAACTTGACTTCCTGTTTTCATTTCGAATCGGGCTCCTGACTTTTTCCAGCAGTGTTTCCCGATGGCCGTTTCGGGCCGACGTTCGGGCGGGGGTTGTCTTCTTTGCTTGGTTCGGGAAAGACGACGACGAGCGAATGTTATCGTGTTCGCGGCATCATTTGACGCGGTGCTCTTTATGTTCTGGGGTCGACGTGCTACTGGCTACTTTTAGGACACTGCCGTCGGCGCTTCTTCTTCTTCTTCTTCTTCTTCTTCTTCTTGGTACAGCTGTTGTCAGCGCTTATTGTAAAGATCTTACTTGTGCTGTTTATTATACAGGACACGCAATACTTTTCTCCAAAATGTAAACGGGTTTTAAAAAATGATAGAACAGGAAATGTGTGTGTGTGTGTGTGTGTTGAACCCGTAGAAGAAGAAGAAGATTAAGCGTGCTGATTGGTCTGAACAAAAATAACAACAATCGTCATAATAATAGAATAATAAGAATAATGGAGTGTAATCTGCGTCTTAGTGCTAATCCAGCCGCTGCCTTCTTCTTGTTGTTTCGCTGCGCCGCACAATCACATGTGCTTTAATCCACTTAGTTTTGCTTTTGACCCCGAATCTCATTTTCATTTCATTCCGTGTCGACCGATCGGCCGGCGTGTCCGCAGTCCGATAACATCTTCGCCGTCGTGTCGATTCGTGTAGTGACGTTACGTTGTGTGCGCGTGTGCGTGTTTGCGTGCGCGTGTCGAGGTTTGCTGGGAAGTGGCAAGAAAAAGCGGCGAGGCGAGTCGTGCCGCGCGCTGGCTGTGCGAGGTCGTTTTGTCGTGTCGTGTGCGCTCGTGTTGTTGGAAAGTGTCTTCTAATAATAACCGGACACGTGTGTGTGTGTGTCCAGATGTCTTGTAATCCTGAAACGCTCAAGATGAAAGTGGAATCTTCTCCAATTATGATCCACAGTCTCAATTATCCTCGCAAATCCTTCCAATGATTCCCTAATAATCCCCATGATGGGATCACATGACCTACTTACAAGCGTCACATGACCGGCGGCCCTCTCGCACACGCACGCTCGAAGCGTCCGAGTCATCGGTGGCCGCCGTCGCGCCACCCGCCGCCTTTTCGTCAACCTTCCGAGCCGACCTTCTCTCTGGGCCAAAATTCCGAAAGGTGAAGACGGAGTCGAACGACGCAGAAGTTGAAAAGCGCCAAGAGGAGAAAGCGCACAGTCGACACGAGTCCAAGAAAAGACAAAATAGCAAATTGAAAGCGAAAGGAAACGAAGAAGCGGTGTGCGCAGATTACCTAGCCATTACTATTATTATTTAATATGATATATGTGTGTGCGCTATTGTTGTCTACCATCACCGTGATGAAAGATTAGGGAAGCATAAAGTGATAAAAAGCTATGACAGATGAATACACCCACGCACACACAGGTATTTGCACGCAGGACACGAACGACTGCGATGTGGTCACGTGACGGCTACTCGAATTGCACTTTTTAAAACGTCATTCTTTCATCTCCACGTCAACTTTCCGTCACGAGCGATCGTACGACCCAACGCTTGAAGTTCTTTGACGCGCTTTGAATGTCCCCAAGCAAGCTGGGAAAATTCATGTGAAAGTTCTCTACTTGACTTGATAGCTCCAAGTTGGGAAGTAAGTTGACCGTTCCGAAAAGGAAGTTGCACTTCTCGACACGTGGGGGACGTCCCGGCATTTCCGTTCCCCGTCGAGGCCGCCCATTGACTCCACGCTCGTGGCCAGCGGCAGCTCTCACCCTGCGGTCACCGGGAAAAATTTGCCCTTTGGGAAACAAAACCGCAACGATGGTACCTTTGCATCCGACTGACAAGATACCGGATCGCTTTTGAAACGCCATCCGACCACGTTCCGGCGCTTGTCGGGGGGGAGTAGCTCAGCGGGGACCCCCGGGACTTCCCTCTCCTCAGCCACTCCGTCCGGCGTAGTCCCTCCGGCGTGTCCTGGGTTGTTCCGGGGGTCTCGGCCGGAACGCCTCAGCGGGGATGCGTCCGGACCAGAGGCCCCGCCCGCCTCGTCGGGCTCCTCTCGACTCCGCGCCGAACTTCTCGCCCGTTCTCTCAGGGAGAAGCCGGACACCACGCGGAGGAAAGTCATTTGGACCGCTTGCTCTTGCTTTCACGAGCCACAGCCCGTGACCACAACTCCGCAAATTCTGTGCTACCACCGTGTGGTCGAACGAAAGCATCCTTGCGCAAGTAACAATTTTGCCACGAAGGTGACGTCCCGGATTGCAGAAGAGCACGTTCACTCCCGTGTACGCAGCTGACGTAACCGAACGGGTCCCCAACGCAGACACCAGAACCAGGTTCACACGGCAGGCAGAAATGAACTCAGTTCAGTTCACGTGTGCAAAAAAAAAACGGGAATTCCTTCATGTACTTTTGCTTCACTGAACTCGTTCAAGCGCAACACTGGGAAAGGAAAAACAAACAAAAAAAACTTATCGGTGGATGGGCGGGTGACGAACAGGTGGATGTTCCCGCTGCGACTTGAGCTTTGCGGTCTTTGACAAAACCCCTCAGAGGGTGTCGGGCCGATCGCGCTTTGCCGGAGGTGCCCAAAATGGCGCCCGAGGCCTCACGCTGCGCCGTCGGGCGCGTGCGAGCGCGCGTGCCTCGTAGTAGTTAGTGCGGCGTAAGCCTCGGACGCTGGCCCAGATATAATCCAATCCTTTTTAAAGTAGTTCATACAAGCAATTACGGCCATGTGGGATAATGTCCCGCTTAATCTTAAAGGGCGGGGGGAGGGCGGGAGTCTGAAATGTTTTCTCCATCAATGTCTTTGAATGTTGAGTGAATTAAGTTCTTAGGGGGCTCTAATGGACCTAACAGCCTTTGGCAAGTCTCTTTTGGCCTTATTATTATTATTATTATTATTTGTTGTTGTACAGTAGTGTGTGTGTGAGCGCACGCCCTGTTGAGATGTTTCACTTGTTGACTTATCCCGGCCCAGATTAGCGAGAGCAAGGACTTAATGCGTGCGCGTGTGTTATGATGCTTCTAGCAAGCTCGCCGGAGCGTGTGCCGCAGGTCAAAGGTCGCTGGTAAAAGGTACTAATGGGTAATGCGTGACCTCCATAAGGTCCGCCTCTCAACGCATCACTCCGCCTCTTTCGTGCTCACCGCAAAAAAGCCCGCGCACCGGTTACTCTGCGTATCATCCTGATGTATGAAATGAATTGATCGATCTCTGTTTGATTAGTCTCGCAGAACAGAAAGCAAATTTCCCGAGCGCCAGTCATATTGAAGCCGATGGGAAAAAAAAAAAAAGTTTCGGACCTCTACCGGCGTAAAAGAATCGGGCGGCAGGCTAAACCCGTTTGGCTTCAAAGAGGACCTTTGAGAATTTGGTCTTGTTGGTTTGGCCGGCACAATTCAATTCTTCCGCCAGCGCCAGCCTCCGTCTTTCTAGGGGAGGTGGCGCCAGGGGGCGCCAGGGAGCGCCAGGGGGCGCCAGGGAGCGCCAGGGGGCGCCAGGGAGCGCCAGGGGGCGCCAGGGAGCGCCAGGGGGCGCCAGGGGGCCTGGTGTGTTGTGCACGACGCCCCCTGAACGGGAAAGCCAAATATTTAACAACACTTGCGTCCGTCCTATTGAAAATGAGGTCCAATGCATTTGCATCCATTTGGCTCCATCTGGAACATTTACAATTTGTATTCAATGGCTGTGGCTACGTGTTGCATTTGAATCAGATGGTTCTTTGCGTAAGTGCGAGCACTTTTGTTCTTCTGTTAAAGTGTTAAACTGTGCGTCGTTTTCCATTGGCTAAATATAAAACAATTTTTGCAAATAAAACCCGTGTCTCGTTTTACGACGCCGGGAGCTGTCAAATGTGTGCGAAGCGTTTTACGGGGTCCGGCGGTGACCGCCGCGTGAAACACGGTCGCTGGGGCCGGGGAACGAATCCATTTTTCGGGGGGAGTGAAGACAATTTGCAATTTGGGAAGACATTTTTGGAAGGAGGAGCATGAAATGACGTGGTCGCGTTATGCGCGCTCTTACTCGTTGTGTCCTGCAGAGGGCGTTGTTAGCCTGAAAAAGCAAGAGTCACCTCCTTTTTTACACCTGTGGTTTTATCGTTCTATATGAAAAATGTGGAACGCCTCTGTATGTATGTATTTCTTTCGGCTTGTCCCGTTAGGGGTCGCCGCAGCGTGTCATCTCAGATGAGCGCTCATATTGAAGTTTTTTTTAAATATGCATTTGTAATTACGTTCTTAGTTAGGAATGCTTATTGGGATGACATCTATGTATTTTTATGAAGTATATCACTAAAGCGTGGAAAACGCAATATATCGAAGAACAGATCTGTTCCGTTATTGTTATGATTTGGATACTGCATTATTATGTATTATTATGTATATGATTACATTTACGGACGATGTGACGAATCGATTTGACGATTTGGCCGCTGGGGGCAAACGCGGTTGAGGTCTACGACGACGACGACGAAGAAGAAGAAGAAGAAGAAGAAGAAGAAGAAGAATTTCTTGTGGGATTCGCCGATGCTGGTCAAGAAGGAAACGAGAATCTTAAGGACGTTCTAGCGAAGAAGAAGAAGGGGGAAAAAAAAAGCTCCTCGTACGGGACGTTGAGGACGAAGTTCGTGGCGCGTCAGGTAGGAGCCCCTAAGCTCACCTCCCTCACTTTCTGGTCCCTCGGACCGACGCGAGGCCCGAACTGAAACCCCAGAGGTTCGTTCACCCGCGCGTGTGTGGACCAGAGTCCATTGACACAACAACAACAAAAACGTGCCCGGCTGCGAACACGGCCCAAATAACGTCATATAGGAGTGGAAATTGACCTTGTGCCACTGGAAGGAAAGACCAGAACATTCTTTTTCACTTCCCACTTCTTCCAAATGGCACAAAGTTGACAAAACCCACGCATGCTTCCGCCCCCGTCCCCGTCCCCGTCCCCCTTTGGTGGAAGTAATTTGTCTGCGACTTAGCCATTCGTTCCAGTGACGTTGAGACTAGACGAACATAAACGGAGATATTAAACGACGAGTGCAGAGTACTTTGAATAACCATACAACGCGCGTATATTTGTCAGGAATTCGATGGGGGCACCAGTAGTTTCCCAGCATGACTATGAAAGGCTCCTCCAAGAAGCTACAGTTGCACTTGTTCACGTTGGTCAACCGACCCCATTCGTAGTCGTCCGTCTCCTGACTTAATTATGTTCTTGTCATTCTCCGAATTCTAATCAACTCGCAACTTGCACGTGTTCTTTATTATATTTTTGTCCCATGAAGTCTCGCGGAGTCTTTTCTGTCAAAGGACGGGAAAGCAAAAGGCAAAAAAGCCTCAGATGCGTGTTGAAGACCATTTTTATTTACGTGTCTTCGGTAGTTGGGGTCGAGAGCGCGCGAGTACTTTCACGACATCAAGATATTGTCAAATAGAGCCACCGAGCAATAAAAAGTCGCTAGTAATCTGATGTGAGCTGGGCGGCGGCCAAAGGCTGGGACCTCGGCGATCCCATCCTTGGCTACAGAAACCAGCTCTAGCCGGACGCCTCCCCGGTGAGGTGTTCCGGGCACGTCCCACCGGAAAGAGACCCCGGGGACGACCCAGGACACGCCGGAGAGACTGCGGCCCGGGAACGCCTCGGGGTCCCTCCGGAAGAGCTTCTGGAAAAAGTGGTTGGGGAAGGGGAAGTCTGCGTAGTCCGACTTTGTACTTCCGCCGGTTTCCGTTTTTGTATGCACTCGTTCCGACGCACGAGTCGATTAAAGTGCGCTCGTTTCCAGGCGGATGTTTGTCGGCGCTCCCTGCGAGACCTCAGAGTGACCTTCGCGTTGAGCATGGTGGGCCAGCGGCGCAAGGGCAACCTGCTGGTCCAGATTGGCCCGCGGCTACAGGCGTATCCCGAGGAGTTGATCCGGCAACGCCGCACCCACGACGGCCAGACGGAGTACCTGATTCGCTGGTGCCTCTCGGACGTCGACGACGGCTGCGCCTCCGGGGCCGGCGATTCCGGAGGGGGTCCCGGGTCGGGCGCCTCCCCGTCCTCCGACGCAAAGGCCAAGAACGTCCTGATGTGGATGACGACGGAGGACGTGTACGCCAACTGCCCCGCCCTGCTGGGCAAGAGGAAAGCCGACCCCCAGCGGGAGCCGCGGAGCGGCGAAGCGGAGGCGACCTTCGACGAGGTGGAGCTGCTGGACATGGAGGAGGACGTGAAGAACCTGGTGCGTCGCGCCAGGAAGCAGATGGCCAAGAAGAGCGAGCTGTCGGTCAGCATCACGCACACCATCCACGTGCTGAGCGCCTACGCCGGCATCGGCTCGCTGGTGGGCGTCTTCAAGGAGACGGGCGCGCTCAACCTCCTCATGGAGCTGCTGTGCAGCAAGGAGACGCAGACCCGACGCAGCGCCAGCAAGATGCTCAGAGCGCTGGCGTCGCACGATGCAGGTAACGTCGACAGGAAGTCGACCCGGGCATTGAGAATGCAGAAAACACACGTCAGCCGTTATTACCTACATTTCAAGTTTAGTGTCATGTTGGTGTTTGAGTTTTTCTTTTTTTTTTGTTTTTTTTTTTTTGTCAGGTTTCATTCCACTTACCGATAATTTAGATATTTGGCGCGCTTTCGTTTCAGTACTGGAATCGTGGTAGTTTATCATAGTATCCAAAAGCCAATGTTATGGTAGTGCGACATGACTGCGCTCACTACGATCGCATTGGGGATTGTATTTTTCTTTTTTTTTTTAAACCCCCAAATTCTTGGAATAAGTGTTTAAACCATCAATATAAGTGCTTTTGGGGTCCCCCCGCCCCCAACCCCCCACGATCAAAAGCAAAAAGAGCATGGCAGCTTCCAACAATATCGCCACGTTAGCGCAATGCAAGCCTGCGAATGACGTCGACGTGGGCGCGTCTTCCTCAGGAAGTCGAGCGCACGTGCTGCTGTCGCTCAGCCAGCAGGACGGCATCGAGCAGCACATGGATTTCGACAACCGCTACACGCTGCTGGAGTTGTTTGCCGAGACCACGTCCTCGGAGGAGCACGGCATCTCCTTCGACGGCGTCCATCTGCCTCAGGTGAGCGCTCGAAACCTCCAAAACCCGTGGCGAACACATAGCCGTGCGGTAAACGCAACCCCGCCCAAACTTTGCTCCGAGCTGTGAGCAGATGTCATTTTGACGCTTTTCGGCTGGGCTTTGGTGGCATCTTGAAGGCAACGCAACGCAACGCAACGTGACGAGAGAGAGTCTGTCAAAAAGCCAAATCTGGTGGCAACGGCCACTTGGGCCAGAGTGCCCTCCAGCGAGAATGAGAAAAGCGTTAGAAATGTTCTTCTTTTCCTTTCGGCTTGTCCCCGTTTACTGTTGCGTGCGAGCGGCATCAGCATCAGACATTTAAACGTGTTTGAATGGGAGTATTTTCTCGAGGCACCTCCCGGTCTTTGTTTCGGGTGCGAAGTTCCACGTCAACTTCGTCAGGTTAGGTCGCCGAATCCCGTCCTCGCGTTGCGTTCGTGCGGTCTGACAATCGAGCGACTCTCGGCTTGACTTCCTTTGACCGCGCGTTTCCCCTCTCTGCGATTTAAAACCCGGTAATTGTGGCTCCTGATGAACTTCAGATCATCGTAGGCTATGTCCGCGGCGCGCGAGGCCAACGAAGCTTTGGTCGCTGTGCAAAAACACTTCATTTACTTTTTGGACTAACCCTCTCCTTATTCAGGTCAGTCAGGATCACCCGAATGATTTCATTCTGTTAAATGCCGCAATAATCGGTGTTTGGCAGCTGATTGTGCCGATTGTCGCTCAGATTCCCGGCAAGCTGCTGTTCTCCCTGGTCAAGCGTTACTTGTGCGTGACGTCGCTGATGGACAAACTCAACACGGCGGGCGCGGGCGCGGGCGCGGACGCCGCCTCTGACAGACCGGAAGCCGGAACCTCCCCCGACCCCTCGCCTTCCTCCTCGGGGACAGCTCAGCTGCGTCTGCGGTGCGAGTTTGACTCGGCCATGGCCATGGCCAACCTGATCTCGGAGCTGGTGCGCGTCATGGGCTGGGACCGCAAACTTCCCCACGGCGGCGCCAGTCAGGAGGACGGAGCGGCGCCCGGCGTCAAATCTATCTTTCAGCCTCGCTTCAGCTCCTCTCCCGTCGCCCGCGCCCTCAGCCCCCCCGCCGCTCCCAAGAAAAGGCCGGGGAACGACTTCAAAACGCGCAGCGACTTCGCCAGCCGCTCGGCCTACGTGGAGTACGTGCAGGACCACTTGAAGAGCGGCATGGCGGTCCGCATGATGGAGGACTACGAGGAAGTCAGCGCCGGTGACGATGGAGAATTCCGATACAGCAATGACGGCTCTCCGCCCGTTCAGGTGATCGGAAGTCACGTCCGCTGCCTCCCGAAATTCCGGATACGGTGGACTCGTGCTACTAATGTTAATTAGTCTTTCTGACAGGAGAGCTGTTTTGAACTCAAGTTTGCCTCGTGGAATCCAAAGCGGCTCCCCATTTCTCTCTAGCGCACAAAGTTTTTGAATTCATTACAGATCCCCCTTTTCCCTCCAACCAGTCGCTCGCACCTTAATCTGACTTTTTAATATGCGCTTGTCCGACTGCTTCAAAACCATGGTGCAATTTCCAAGTTATTAGAAATTGGAGGCAATACAGTTGTTCCACATCCCATTACGTGGCACGCAAAAGGACGAGAAATTGGCCATAAGGAGTTTGGAAAAAAACAGCAATGGTTTGGTCTCATCTTCCAGTAGGGTGCAAACCCTAAACGCGGGCCAATTACTTTGATTCGTTCAGTATTCATAGGAAAAACATTCCAACACACAAGGTGGGCATCCTTGCTAAAGCTACTGCTCCTGCGACCCCACCCGGAAAAGCGCCGGAAGATGAGATGAAGTTTGCAGTGTATTGGCAGATGTCATTTGTCACGGGAACAATGTTGCCGTAGAATGAATATCACTGGTTAGAGCGTCTGCCTCGCAGTTCTGAGGACCTGGGTTCAAATTTTGCCTCATTTTTTCTTCCCCCCCCCCCCCCCCCCCCCCCCCCAGCATCATTCTCAAAAAACACGACCAAAAAGAGACAAAAGAAAAGTTCGCCAAACGACCGCCATTCCTCACGGTCGCCGTCACAGACAGCTACTTTACTATTGAATATCAACCTGAATGTGAAAATACATCATTTGAAATTTCATTGCAGATGATAAGTATTGGATCCAAATTCTACTCTTCAGATTCAGTTTTTAAATGCATTGTTTCAAATGAAATCAATGTAGAAATTCTCAATCTAAATGATGAAAATTGACTTCCTGCTGGCGGGTACTTGTCGGCTCACGGCAGAAGCAACGTGACGCTTGCTCATCGTGCGGCCGACTCACAATCAGAATCGGCTTCATTGGCCAAGTCTGGAACAACATTCGGGGACTTTGACTCCGGCAGTCGGTGCCGCCCTGGGTGAAATCGGGTGTCGAGTTCGTGTCGCTCGAGAGGTTGGAGTTGTTGCGTCTTTATCTGAATTGCGAACGAACCTTGCATTTTTCATGAAGCGCACAGCACAGCCCGCTGGCGACTCGCCCGGTTTGCCAACAGTGCCCCAAAAAAGCAACTAACATGCTCGTTTGCCAATTTTCAAATGCTGAAAGCCCGTGTGTGTGTGTGTGCGCGCGCGCGCGCAGGTGTACTGGAACGCACTGTGCAGAACTTACTGGGTCCACTGGCACATGCTCGAGATTGTCGCGGACGGCGCCGCCGCCAACGGGCCGGACGACAAGGGTGCCCCGGACAAGGCCTCGTCCCTCACGCGGACCATCAGACTAGCGGCGGGTAGGAAGCCGCCCCTGCTGCCGGGCTTTCGGTCGGCCGTGCCGGCCTTTTCTCCATCTCCAGTTTTGTCTTCCTGCTCTTTTGCCTCAGCCCGCCACGTCTTTTCCGTCTGCTTCTTCCTCCTCCTCCTCCTCCTCCTCCTCCTCCTCCTCACCTTGCTGTTGTTGCGCTTCAGCCAGCCAGAGCATCTTCTCCAAGCCCGCGAGCGGCCTCTACTCTCTGCCCTACTTGTCGGAGCGTCCGCGGGCGGCCGAGGCCCAAGCCCGGACGGTGCTGACTCGTGCTGAGTGGTGGGAGATCCTCTTCTTCATCAAGAAGCTGGAAGCCAAAGAGCAGCGGGAGGTCACCCGCCTTCTGCTGTGCAGCCTCCACCAGCAGGTGTGTAAGCAGACTCGTTTTGGGGAAGTCCACTTGGATGTTTTCTGGGTGAGCAGATTTGCCAAACGACCGGGAAATTCCACGTCTTGGTACGCAGATCGCTCGTTGTAAAACTGTTTGCTCCAGCTACTGGGGGAGGGGGCCTCTTGCGTGACTGTCACGTCCACATTGAACATTGAATGTGACCCGGGAAAAAGGAGGTCTTGTGTCGGGCGCTGTGTGTTGAACTGTGAAACTTATCGGTGATTCGGTGAGTGAGTACCAAAAGGTAGAGGAGCGATTTGGAGAAATGATCAAGAATTTGACATTTTCAATAGGCGATGGGCGATTTTCTCCAAATTCTTGTGCTCCGGATGTAGGGACAAGTCCAGCCAGACTCAAGACTAACGACACATTGCTGTCATTTTTGGTCAGTCTTGTCACCTTGCTGTGAATTGGATGAGGATGTCCTCATATTCGGGGGTCCTCTTCCCGCTTTTCCGTTTGTATTTTGACCTCCCAGGAGGCAGAGATGGACGACTCCGCGTTGGTCGGCCTGGCGGTGCCGGGGGACGTGGCCAAAAAGCTCGTCCGCTACCTGAAGCAACATCTGGCGCCTTCCTGCCTCGGCGAGCGGCTCTGCTCGCACGCCTTCGCCAGACATTACTTGAGGTCCGGAGGAGGAGAGGACGACCGAGAGCCGCCGGGCGAAGGCGACGCCGCCTGCTCCTGGACTTCCTCGGGAATGGCCTCGGTCTCGAAGAGAGCCAAGAAGGAACTTCCCCCGGACTCGTCCTGCGACGTGGACAGCCAACTTCCCCAGGAGGATTTCAGCAGATATCCCGATGGGCTTGAAGAGAAGATGAAGGGTGAGTCCCAAGCCCCCAACCGACCGCCACGTCACCCGCTGAGGCCGACGAGGTGTCTCTAATTTTTTGCTTTCTTCATTTTAGACCCAACTTGCAATTTTCCTCACGCTTTGTTTTTTTTTTTTTTTTTTTTTGCTTTTCACCAAGTCCCTTTTTCTGTAACTGTAAAATGAAGAACAGTTGTGTACTTTCAAGTAATCGAGTACTCGGATGAACTAGTTTTGCTTGGTTTTGAGTATTTAGGAATACAAGCGAAAATAAGACATTTCAATCTTAATGACGAAGGGCAAATTGGTTTCCTTTTTTTCGCTAAGTTTGAATTCCTGAAATCAATTTACCTCCAAAGTTGAATGCTTTCTGCCGTAATGCAGTTCCAGCCGGAGTTACGTGAAAAGCGTGCCGTACCCTGAGGCCCTTAGCCGAGTGCTTCACTACGCAACATTACACGGTAGCTATGCTAACTCTTTGCTTGGCGTGTCGTACGATTGGCTACTCCGCGTCCACCGTTCGTAATAACTAGCGCTCGGAATGCCCCCCCCAAACCCCCAAACCCCGTCTGCGATTTCAAATTGACAGTACTGAATCGACCACAATGGAATGGTTTACTCCTTGTACTATTCCAAAATAACAGTCCAATGACTGACAAATCCAACTGGATGATTTGAATGAATGAAAATCTACTGAAGTGTTAAGAACTGACGTGTTTTGCCGCCTAGTCGCCCTCCGTACTTTGATTTTAAAACGGCTTACTTTGCTTAGCCAGTAGAATCTGGATCTGTCTTGCCCTCGTCGGTGCCATTAAGTCCTCCCGGACCGGACCGGACCGGACCGGACCGAACTGCCACCTGTTCAGCGAGCCTGCTGGCAACCGAGCCGCTCTCGTTATCTGCCACGTCCCGTTCAATCCAATCAACTGCGGTCGGCCCCCACCAGCGACGGGTTCGGCTTTCGTTGTGGCGCTTCCATGTTATCTGTGCAGCTCATTGGAGGCAAACTTTTTAAAAAGGAAAAAAAACAATCATTTGTAAATTTATGTCCGCTTGTTGTAACAAATGTTATGCATATGCGACGGTGAGCCGCGATAAGTCAAAATGGCGGCGGCCGTAAACGACGCTAGTGGCAGAATTACAGGTCGCCACGATTTTCCTCATTCAATGTATTTCTAAAGAGGCCGTTGACAAAGTTTCACCAGATGACGGAAACAACCCACATCACACTTTTGAGATTTGTTCCAACTTCTTTGTATGTGCGTATTACGTGGGTTGTTCACACCTGGTGAATTTTTCAGATCACGAGCAAGAAAAATGATACTTTTGTTGTTGTTTAATTCATTTTTTATTTGAATGCGAAAGCCGTGCAGCTACTTAGCGACCAAGCTAGCTTGACGTAGAGCATTCCCCCAGTTTTCAAGTGGGTGCGACGAACGTTAAGCATCATTTGTACGTTATATGTTGTGAAGAAATTGGCCACGGTATTGACAACATGCATTTCAGCCGTGTTGTTTCAGGGACAAAAGTCTCCGGCTCTTACAGAGCCGTTTTGGTCTGCTGATTTTCGATGACCTCATTTTTGGTACGTCCTTTGTGTTTGCGACGACTCTCTCTTTTGCAGTCTTCAGCAGCCCCCGTGTCCTGGGCAAGAAGACGCTGCTGGAAAAGATCGGGGAGGTGGTCGACATCCTCAGGAAAGGTGGTTTCAGATGGGACGTGGGCCAGAATCTGGCCGGTGTCATCTTCATCACAAGGCTGCTCGAGGAGAAGTCCACGCAGGAGAAGAACTCCATAAGGACGGATTCTGTCCAGGGTGTCCAGTGAGACAAATCACGGATTGTTTGGAAGTGGTCCTGCCGGCATTTGGAAGTTGGTAGGTAAACTGTCCCGTTTGGGTGTTGTCCTCGCGCAGGGACAAAGTTGTGAAGATGCTGGTGGAGCTGCTGGACTCTTCGTGCAGAAACGTGGTGACGTGCACGCTGAAGCTGACGCACACGCTCATGCTCCGGTACGAGTGGAGGGTGTCGTTCGCCACCGAGGGCGGCGTCAGAGCCATCCTGACGTGTATGCGGGAGATGGCCGGCGTGTCGCACGTGCAGCAGCTTGCGCTGGCGGTCAGAACGCCGACAACACGCACGGTTTACAGTTACACGACTACACGTGACACCCTGGGTCCTGCTGGTCCGGGAGAAACTCGTTTTTATTTTGCTATTTTTTTTCCCACACGCTCAGCCTTCCAGATGTCTCGACCAATTCAAATCACGCTCACCTTCAAAAGTATTGGAACAACAAGGTTTTTGTTGTATACTGAAAACGTCAAAAGATGGACTGAGGCAAAAGTTTGGAATTCCATTGACTTTTCTTTCATGGTATTTACATGTAGATGTGAGAGTCCCTTCCGTTTGAAGCCACCCCCCCCCCCCCCCAAGTGAGCAAAAGTATTGGATAAGCCATTCTGAAATTCAGAATTCAAAAGCTTTTGTTTCCAATGATTGCTTCAAGATGCCCCCCTAATGGGGGAAAACTAGTCGCGTTCATTCCCGCACAAGCGGTCTTGAAATCTTCAAGGTTCTGTGGGCTTCTTTTATGGACCTTGGGATTGTTATTTTTATAGATTTCTGATTGGATTCAAGTCAAGTGATTGGCTTGGCCATTCCAGTGGCTTCATTATTCTACTATATTGTTTTAGTGATTCATTTCATTGTTTTCCTTTGGCAGTACGTGCCGGATTATTATCCTGCTTAAATGTGTACCCTCGTTTCATTTTCATCATCCTCGCAGATGCATTTGCACATCGATCTTTCCCCTCGATAATGAGAAGTTCGCACTTCACTGTTGGAATCTTTTGAGGGTCTTCTTATGCGGTGTCATTTCTCCTCCAAACGTAGCATTGTGCATTATGCCATCCAGACAGTTCCATTTTGCTCTCATCTGACCCCCGTATTAAATTGGGTTGTCCAAATGTTGTCCATCAAACTTTAAAGGAACTTTGACATGCTTTTTGTCACTCATGTGGTCTCGTGTGGTTGAGCTTTCACACAGGCCATGACGGCGGCGTACCAAAAGTACCTGCCACAGCTGGTCCTTGGCTCTTGGACAACTCTTTTGGTTGTTCTTTGCACTTCTCTGTCAGAAATCTTGCAAGGACCACTAGACCGGGGCAAATTTATGCTGGTAAGATTGGCTTTCCACCTACGTGTTCTCTGGATCCTCTTTATTGGCCAAGTACATAACCGGAAGTCGGTACCGCCCCGGTACGACATTCAGAACAAACAACAAGCTCAGTAAGAAGAACAAAGAACAGGAGACTTTCTGTTCATAGGAACTATTCCTTATTAGAGTCACAGATGTGCCTTCAAGGGTTAAGCTTGTCGAGAGTGACCTAACCCGTTGGCAGTTCCCGTTCTAGACCGGTACAATGACAATTGTGCAAAGGGAGCAGTTTAAAGTGACAAATTGTGCGATCGTCTACAAAATATATTACCAGTACTAATACTGATTGGACCAGCAGGATGTGAGGGTGTGTCCTGACAACGGCACAAGGCAGAAAATAGTAGGTTCACTGACCAAGAATTGAATGACTTAATTGCTAGAAGGGTACAAAAAAAGAAAAAAGAACTGCTCAACAATCTCCAATCTTTGAATGTATGGCGCAGTACTTGAGTTGTTCCCAACATCTGGTGAAATATTTAGTTGAGTCCCATCTTTGGAAAATTATATTTGGAGAGAACAACATGTCAATGACATGTCAACTCCTAACGTCATCCGCTGTACTTGAACCTCCAGACCCTGAAGGTCCTGATCGGGGCCACTAAATACGAGCTGTGCGGCACGGCCAGTGTTCCCGCCCTTTCCGAGTCGGGCACCCAGATGATGCTGGAGATCTTCGCCAGCATAGGCTCTGCCACGCCCGAAGGCTCCAAAAGCCTGCTGGACGCCATCCCCGCTGCCCTCGACCTCATGTTGAGGACTCAAGGGTACGTGCTTCTTGGCCACGTCGCGCTACGCGTGTCTCGCTTTGGCGGGGTTTTGTTGACGCCGTACTGCCGCCGCGACGGTTCCGCAGTTGTGCGGCGGCAGTGCGCACCGGCATTCTGGTCATCGTGACGCTGGTCTCCGACCACAAGAGCTTGGCCTTGCAGCTGGTATCCTGCAACATCACGGCAGTCCTGGAGAAGTGTCTGGCGCTGTCCCAGAACGAGTCCATCTTGGCCATCGTCGCCCTCAACCACATCTTCATGGTGCAGAAGGTGGAGAACAAAGGTAATGGCAGCGGCCCGTGCCGCATCTTTGCTCCCTTGTCTGTTCTTGTCCTCATCTGAACAGTCTTCTTTCTCATCCTGGTCCTTCTTCATTCCTTCCTATTCCCTTTGATGATGACAATCTGTCGAAATGCGGAAGGAGCCTGCTTGGTTTGGCTACTTAAAATTGTGAACCTCCTTAGTTTCCTGGTGTCCTCTGATTTTTTTTTTTTTTTTTTTAAATCACGACTGAGTTGCCATATTTCATTTACAAGACTTAGCAACATGATTCCCAATGCAACGCCAAGTACAAAGCACTTAGAACTTTGAAAATCGGATGATGATTTCTTTTTGTATTTGGGGGCAGAAAATGGCCCCTTTTTTATCTGGCCAAAAAGCACCTTCATTGCAGGTCCCGTGAGACTAATTCCCAGGAACTTGAAGGTCTCGACGGTTGACACGAGACAGTTAGACGGCGTCAGGGGCAGATGAGGTTAAAGGGATGCCTCCTGAAGTCCACAATCGCTTTAGAGTGTTCAATGCCAGGTTGTGTTGTCCACACCAAAGCTCCAGTCTCACCACTTCCAGTCGATATGCAGACTGCGGTGTCATCTGCCAATTTCGGACGTTTGATAGCCGGGTGGCTTGAGGTGCAGTCGTGTAGATTATTGAATGAATTATCAGCATAACCGTGACTAGTCGAGTCATCGAGGCAGCCCTCGTCCTCGTCCTCGTCCTCGTCCTCGCCCTCGCCCTCGCCCTCGCCCTCGCCCTCGCCCTAATCCTAACTTTAACCCGCACCGTGGTCCTTCCTCGACCACGCGTCCCCTCAGATCCTCCAAAGCCACTGGACCTGAAAGACACCCAGGTGCAGAAGTTGCTGGTAACTCTGAAGGGGATCACAGCCACGGCCAAAGACGTCATCCAGACTCTGGAGCAGGTGCTGTGTGGGTCCGCTTCTCAGCTGGAGGGCCTGCGCAGCCAGGTATGCACGCGGCTCGCTTGGGACTTTCTGCTTTGTAAGTGACGTTGAAATCTTTGCGCACGCTGTGTCTGTAGGTCTCTCAAAGTCACGAGATCTTTCAGGACCTCCTGCATCCGATGGAGCAACTGCATGCAGACCGGAGCGTCCAGTTGTCCATCGTTAGGTAGGGAATGTTGACGGCAGCCTCTCTGCGCTGCTCCCCCTGTCCAACGACAGCCTCATCTCCCTCCCGGCAGGATCCTGAACAAGTTTTTGGACAGCTACCAGGAGGACTCGCTGCCCTGGCACGACAGCATCAAACCCTGCCTGGCGTCCATGACCGCATTTATCGGTGACAAAGAGGTGAGGCGTAGGAAAGAGGACTCACGGCAGAGTGATCTGCAGGCCCAGGAGAGCGCAGATCTCCACAAGAATGATGCAATATCAATATATATTGCCATAGATGTGATCAATTTCAATAGAAAATGCCTTCAATAAAATGGATAGAAAATGAAATTGTTAAGAAAACCACACAGATAATGCCGTGAGGAATATTGCGGGAGGTTGGGCAGTGTGCCCTTTTCGGAAGCGGCGTCACCGGAGCGAGGCCTACCCACAAAAACTACCGACTGTGTTGCATAAGAAATATTACTGGTAAGCACACTTGGAAGCAATTGACGCGATGGCTAATTATGGTATGGGACCCTTCCCTTGTTACCAATGAAAATTGGAATTTTAAAACGTGAAGGCTTTTTTCATGGTCACATTATACCTACCATAAGTGTGCCCTTCATAAGTTGAATTTGTCTGAAAGTTTTAGAACGTTCCACGTCACGTTCAACAAATCGATATTCAATGTTACTCTTGAGCTTTTAATGTACAGGTGTAAGATTGGGGGGGGGGGGAGAATATAGTGACTGGAATGGGGAAAAAAAAAAAAAAAACCTAGTGATTTGGGTTGAAACCCGTCTGCCGTGTCGTGCTCAGGTTGTCCAGCAGTTGGTGCTGTTCTTGTATCGCGTGACATGCGTAAACAAAGACTACGCCGTGGTCATGTGTCGCCTCGGAGCCAAAGAGGTTCTGATGAAGGCTCAGGACAAACACGGCGCCGCCCTCGACACCATCGCCGAACTCCGAGACGTTGTGGCAGATTGTGACAAATACGCCAGCCTCTACAACAACATGACCACCAGCGTACTCGCCGGATGCATACAGGTACGGCGCACACCCGCATGGGTGCATTCTGGATGGCAACGCTACCAGCGCTGGCGTCTTTGTGGAATATTCTGGAGGGGGTAGGGTGGGGTGGGGGGGGTGTCAGGATAGGTGCAACTTGTGCAACATTTTTCAGCAGTTCACTAACCTGAACCTAAAAGGCGGGCCAGACGTGTCCTACCCTTTGAGAAACGTACTTTACGAATGCGCTTGTGGGTGGCGATGAAGGCTCGGATTCCAGTTGACGCCCCGTCATGCCCATCAGATGGTGTTGGGTCAGATCGAGGAGCATCGTCGCAGCCACGAGCCCATCAATATTCCCTTCTTTGACGTCTTCCTCAGGAATCTCTGCCAAGGTTGGTGCCTTTTATTATTTTCCTATCATTTGATGGGTAACAGTACAGGCCAGTTTATTTGACTCATTGGAGTACTTGAATTATCGACGGTTGTTGTTTTTTTTTAATAGCAAATACTTTTGCCGATATCATCTGTCTGACTTAGTGAGCGTGTCGGAACTATTGCACGTCTTTACCGTTATTCCGATGGCACAGTTAAGACTGGAAGTGGCTGTTACGGGTTGCTCGGATCATTTGTGCAATTGTATCTGCAACACGGAATTTGTGCCACTCACAGCATATTTATGCAGCTGAATTGTATTTCGGTGCGTCACCACCATTTGGTCTGTCAACAAGGATGACCTCAATTTTGAAGCCATCCATGTCTTTGAAAAGATAACTAAGTGTGACTGGAAAAGATTTACCTGTAGAAAACCAAGGCTGCCTAAATTGGAAGATACTTTATCTCTTGTCTCTCTATTGTCGTTTTATTTATGACGCATGTGCGTGACTAATTTAATGCCGTGAAGCACTTTGACTCATCTCAGTTAGAAATCCATAGAACTGAAATCGGCTTGTGCTCAGGCTCCAGTGTGGAGCTAAAGGAGGACAAGTGTTGGGAGAAGGTGGAGGTGTCGTCCAATCACCATCGAGCCAACAAACTAAGCGACAAGAATAGCAAAACCTACTGGGAGTCCAACGGACCCACCGGCTCGCACTTCATCAACATCTTCATGCACAGAGGCGTCGTCATCAGGTACGCTGACGTCGCCGGGCCTCAAGGGGGGAGGAGCCTCTTGTCAAGGTGCGTGCGTGCGTGCGTGCAGGCAGTTGGCCATCCTGGTGTCCAGCGAGGATTCCAGCTACATGCCGGCACGGATCCTGGTCCTGGGTGGAGATGACCCAGGAAACATTAATACCGAACTGAACACGGTGACGACCATGGCCAGCTCATTCACACTCCTTCACCTTTTTTTATTTTTTCTATCTTATATACACGGAACTCTGCGTGTGTGTGTGTGTGTGTGTGTAGGTGAATGTGACGACGTCGGCCAGTCGGGTGGTTCTGCTGGAAAACGTGAACAGGTTCTGGGCCATCATTCAGATCCGCATCAAGAGATGCCAGCAGGTCAGACTGAGCTCGTGTCTGTTCGTCATTCCCTACACTTTCCAATAAACCCTCGTTTATTGGAGGGGTTACTTTCCAGCCTTTAATGAAATCTCTCAAGTTATTTAGGATAGAAAGTAAAAGCTTACATGTATGCAATTCAATGCCTACGTGATCCTTTAGGGAGCTGCGTGTTTTTTGATTCGTCGCCTCGAAGTTAGCATCCGCACAAGCGCGTGGTGTACGCGGGTCGAACGGGAGCCCGTGTGGACACGGCGTAAATCGGCGCTTTCTTGCTTGAAGCATTTGTGCCGTCCCTCGGGCTGACGGGTGTTGGCAATCCGGCCAGCTAAAAACATGACGGAGACGGTTTTAACTACAATGCTGTAGTTGGAGAAAGTCAATGGTGGCACATTCAAAACTTACAGTCACAGATTTGCACTTGATTGACTGCATCGACCTATTTATAAAAAACAAAACAAAACGGTACAGTGAATGTGCAACAGTGGAAGCCCATCAGAATCACAATCGGCTTTATTGGCCAAGCGTGTACATTTTTCTCCGGCAGTCGGTGCTGCCCTGCTACGACATTCAGAGCAACGAAGAAGAGACATTTCTGTTTATAGCAACTCTTCCTGATGAGAGTCTTCTTCATTTGGAACAGGGAAGAGATGTAGGATTGTGTCGACGTCCCACATCGCGTTAAGCTTTTACAAAGTGGCCTTCGTAGCTGTTGGCGGTTCCCGTTCTAGACCGGCGCAATGACAACGGACCTTTCTGATGGTGATCTTAAGCCCCGCCCCCTTAGCCATGTCCCTCGAGCTTCCAAAATGCCGATTGAACAGAACGTGTTTGTAGTCGATTCTCTATCGCGCATTCCAGATAATATTGCAGTATGTTTTTTTGCCAAATGCGCCAGATTTTTCCAAGAGGGTTCGACAGAGAGGTCTCAACTATTTCACGCAAGGATATATGACACGGAATTAAGATTTGGGACGGAGCAGGACGCAATGTCAGAGTTACAGCGAAACATTGGCCATCGATCCAAAAAAGTTTGACGCCTCACAATCTTCGTATTGAACTCTAAAGCAGGGTGAGTAACGATCACCAGTAATATCGTTGTGAGTGACTTGGCTCGCAAATGGAACCAACCCAGTGCTCCGTCTTAAAAGTCTGGCGTGAACTAGACAGTTACGCATCCCTAAGCAGACTACTTCTTCTTTTCCTTTCAGCTTGTCCAGTTAGGGTTCGCCACGGCGTGTCATCTTTTTCCATCTTGGCCTATCTCCTCCATCTTCTTGGCCATTAAACATGGCGCACTTCATTCAGCAGGTCACAAAGTGAAAGTTGTTATCCTGCAACGTATAAAGCACTGACGATAATTCCATCAAGCTTTTTAGGTTGTCAATTATAGAGTTGAGTAGAAAGTCCCCAAACAATCTCATATTCGCTATTAAGAGCTGCCAAATATTACGGTATGTTTGTATTTTGTTCCAGAAATTGCGAAGCCTTGCGACTGCAATAGCGTTGAGTGAATTTAAAGCTAAAAATGAAATAAGAGTGTCTGACTTAACAGTCGCATCCCCATTGAACAGCTGCTTGTCGGCCACATTTCCACCACGGCCTTCCCGCTGTCATTTGTCCAAGAGAGTTTCATAGTGGACGTGTGCGTCTGAGCGTCCGTGGGCCGCCCCGACTCGGCTTACCACTTTACTCTTGTCTCCTTTGCGACAGGGCGGGATCGACACCCGTGTTCACGGTTTTGAAGTCCTGGGACCCAAGAACACCTTCTGGCCCGTGTTCAAAGAACACCTGTGCTGCCGGACCTTCTTGTTCTACAGTACCAAAGCGCACTCCTGGTGTCAAGAGGTCACGAGCGAGCAGACGCGGCTTCTGCAGCTCTTCAACAAGTACGGCGAGCTCCTCCCGTGATGCGCTGCGCCCGCCCGCCCGCCACGCTGCTCATGCTCTCTTCCGTGTTTGCGTTCAGGCTGAACAGCGCCCTCAGACACGAGCAGATGTTTGCCGAGCGTTTCCTGGCAGACGCCGAAGCAGCTGAATCCTTGGGGAGAACCTGCTGGGAGGCGCTGGTCACGCCCATCGTGCGCGCCATCACGTCGTCAGGTTTGTGCCCGTGCTATTATTTTCATAGGCCTCGAACGAAGGCCTCTAGCCGCAATGCCAACAGTGGTCCTCGGGTCAACAGCGTTCGCCGGAAGGGAGGGAGGGGGCCAGGGGACTGGAGTCCCCAGCATTGAAGGGCTGTCAGGACCGAGTGCGTGTGTGGCCAAAGTAGGCCTCTTAGGCCACGTCCTGCCCTTCGTGGTTGAAGTTTGATGAGCCCGCGTCTGCAAATAAATGCAACTTAAGATGTTGTCGCTCTCTTGTGTGACCTTTCTGACCATTCCAGCGGCTATTTTTTGCAAAATAACCTCGAAAGCAACACCAGCAGTGAATCCGTCCTTTCCTGTCTGGTAAGGGGAAAAAAGGAATTTGCCCAGCTAGGGATTTGGGAGTCCCAAGTAAGAACGGCTAATATCCGTTAGTAGTTTGCGCTCATCGACTGGGCATGCTTAAAAAAGACGACGCTGTAGTCAGACCAAGCAGCGGAACAGGACTAAAACCCCTGCACGGTGACTATTCAGGGTTCAGAGTTGAAGCGTTTCATTCGATTTAAGGAAAAAGTGCTCAATCCCCATCTGGTGGCATCCACAAATCAATACTGGCAGCGTAGCTTGGTCGGCCCCCAGTCACACGTAAGTAGCAGCTCGTGAAAACGATTCCATGAATGCGTGAAGTGTATCGTGTGACCATCATTGAGGTGAGCCGGTCAACTCGCCTTCCGGTCTCGAGATTGCCGTCTCACGAGTATGTTTGCACCCAGAAGGTTCTGGATCTTGCCCGCTGTCCTGGCTGCTCGTTGAGTACCTGGACAACTCGGACTCCGCCCACCATCGCTGCAAAGGCAAGGCAGCCGTCTTCAACTCCCGAGCGAGACGCCTGACGCACCTCCTGGTGCACGTGGACGCTGGCCCGGCGGACCCGGACCAGATCCAACCCCCTGTCAAATCTCGTGAGTCAAACAAGATTGGCGGGATGACAATATTTCAAAAAAAATGTCCCAGTACAACGCAGCATGAGTTGTGAAAACTGGAGGATGGCTTTAGAAATAGTGGAAGGTTTGTTTGTGTGTGTGTGCGTGCGTAAAAATGCCATTTTGGAGGAAAGCTTGTGATATTCAAAAAAAATAGGCATGGCCGTCTTGCCCATAGTCGATTGAGTTAGGCGCCACCATGGCCGTGACCCTGCAGGAGGAGAACCGGTTTGGAAACTGGATAGATGGCTGCATGGATCGCCCGTAGAAAATCTTTTCCATGCTTTCAGATTCAAGAAAACAGGAGAGCTTTGCTGACATATTTCAGTTCAACATAGCCACCATTTAAGCTCAAGCTCGCTGTGAAATTTCGCTTATATGACCGTGATGTTTCAGACGGCGAGGTTCTCGTTCCTACGCAAGTATCCAAAGTGTGGAACTTGATTATATCAATGTCCAGGTCTGGAAAAGTGTGGAAGATGGAAATGATTGAAAAAATATTGAGGATTCCGAGATTGTGACAACCGCTTTATTTAAAAAAAAAAAAAAAAAATTAAATGCTAAAAAAAACCATGGCTTGACCCAGAACCGAAAAGCAGCTCAGATAATGGATGGATGAAAAATATAGCTGGAAAGTGCATAATCTCATGGTGGGAGGCAGCGAGACCCTGCGGGCGTACCCATTTGCCTCCCCAGTGAGCGAGAGCATAGTCTCGTCCTTGTCTTTGTGCTTTAAAAAAACAAATGGAGCTTTCTGCGCCCTGACCCGATTAAAAATAAATAAATAAAAAAATAAATAAATAAATGAGAATTTTTGCGCCCACTTACTTGTAGACTGTATTTTTGCGGCTTTCAACCCCGTTAGGCCACCCGGATAACGAATTAACTGCAGACGTCACAAACAGACGGAAATCTGATGGTGTCGGCGTGCAAAGCCTCACCTGTTACAGTCGACACACACAATATGACCAAAAACGTTGCTCCATTAATCATTCACTCGTTTCTCACTCTTCACATTCTATAATTGACAGCGAGATGCTGCCAATCGCCTCCTTTTTTTACACATTCTTCATGCCACCAAGAAGCTGTTTTTGTTGGGAAACCCTTTCTTTCTCCAGATGGCAAAGAAACAAAGAGCAAAGACGGCGCAGTGGCCACATTGTCAGCTTCTTCCTCAGTAAAGCCTACAGTGAAGAACAGCACTATTGGAGCCATCGCCCTCTGTTGGCAGGAGGTAGTACAGCAGCAGGTGAGAGGCCACTTTGGCCTGCCATTGATTGTTGGTTCGCTCATAATTGATGTTTTTGGGCCATCAATTAAGATGATAGAAAATTGCATCTCCGCCCCATTACTGTACATCAACAGATTATTTGCTGTTGTTCAATAACCAAACGAAGCCAAATAACAATGAAGTCACGTGACACGAGAGGGCGTGATCTTGTGTTCGTTGACCTTTTAGAATGCGACCTCAACGTCCGAGGGTTAGTGACAGGTACGCGTTATTCAGACCCGGACCACCTCTCAGCTCTGGGATGCACCAGAAGGACTCACGCACACTGGTGGGGTCTTAGCCGATACGGCGTAAAACCGCGTCACACGGATGAATGTGATGTTCCTCCTGGCTCCGCGTAGCGCCGAGGCCGCCGCCTTCTCGATCGATTTTGCAGCATGACTCAAACGGATCATGTAATCATCGAGGGCCGTCCGTCCCGGCGCACAGAAAGTCAAAAGTGCTGAGGAAACGCCTCCCCCGCCCGACCCGGAGGAGAACGGCGTCACTGCGGACGTGGGATAGCCGCAGTGACGCCAGCGAGTATTGATGGCGAGAGGCTGAAATTCTGACAATTTACAGTGGGCCTTGCTCCGTAGTTATGGAGCGTAAGATTGACGATCGGCTGGGTTTGTACCGAAATATTTGATTTTCAGCTACGGTGATGGCGGAAGGCGAGGACATGAGTTTGAATGTATTATGTGGCGTATGTTGAAAGTTTGAATTTGGGGTTAACAACTTTGAAATGGCTCCTTGCTAAGTGTGACATGGGTCGCGTCGCGTCGCGTCGCGTCGCCCCAGTACTGCGGCCGCTTGTCATGTCGGCAAAATTTACAAATACATCTATGGCTACTTATCCCACGTACACCTGAAACTATCAAAACAATTTTTCATCGACTCGCTTCCGTGTCAGTTTTCCTTTGAGGAAGTGCTTTTCAGATTCATTTCTGCTTTTATAAGATCATTTTTGCATTTATTCAACCACAAATGCCGTCAAGACGGGTCTGGAACTCAAAAGTTTCCCTTGCTGCAGCCACCAAATACTGCCCGTTGGAGAGCCCTGCGCTAAGATGTCCCGATTAAGTTCTTACAGATCACAAAGCAGAAAAATGGATGAGCACATTCCAATTTATGCCCATGTAGAAATCTGACTTTATGGAGATCAAAAGCGCATGTTCCAAATGCAGTGTTGTTTCACAAATTGCACCCAAAATGACTCCCCCCCCCATTTGCTTCACCCAAAAATGTGGTAAAACAACGTCTCAGGTTCACCTTCATGACTTTGAGATGATCTGTAAAGGATCCAAATAGTCGTCGGGCCGTTTGATGGCGAAACCCGCGGTCGGTTGCCTGTTTTAGGTCAGGAGCTTCCTGGAGGGGAGCTTCGATCATCCGGACTTTGTCGAGCGTTACCGTAATCTGTATGTGCGGCTGAAGACCGCCACGGAGGAACTGTTCGGCCACCAGACGGCTTTTGTGCTGGCGCTTCGACACGGCTTCTCTGCCGCTCTGCTGCAGCTCTCCATCCTCCGAGCCATGCACGTGAGTCCACCTTAAAGACGGCCCTGGGCTCGACGGGGTTCGCGGGGCGCGGGTCGCACGCTAGTTCAGATGACGATGACGATGACGATGACGACGACGGCGGCGGCGGCGTTGGCTTGCAGGTGAGCGAGCGCTTTGCGCAGTACATGGACCAGATGTTGCACGTCAGCGGCGTAGAAGCTCTGGAGAAGCTGGAGCTCTTTTTGGAGCCCATGCTCTTCCTGTCGGGCTTGGAGCTGGCCAACACCTTTGAGCACTTTTACAGGTGAGTCCAACGCTCCCGCCGACGCGCCGGACAAAGCTCACGGGTGGCGTCTGCGCAGGTACTACCTGGCCGACCGGCTCTTGGGCCGCGCCAACGTGCGGTTGGAAGCTTTCGTGGTAGAGCAGCTCGGCTCCTGCTTCCCCAATCGCTTTCCTCAGCAGATGTTGAAGAACTTGAGCGAGTCGGCCGACCTGCGCCGGGACTTCCACCTGTACCGTCTCCAGCAGCTCGACCGCACGCTGCACGGCCAGCAGGTGCGCCTTCCGGTCGGGGCCGGAGATTACAAAGAAAGCTTCATCTTATGTGGGGTGGCAGGTGGTCGAGGAGGACGAAGACGAAGACGAGGAGGAGTCGCTTGAGTCGGAGACGGACGTCACAGTCCTGCTTCTGTCTCCTCGCTGCTGGACGGTCTCGTCGCTTTGCTTCATGGACGCCCCCTCGCGGCACTTCCCGGCCCGGCTCGGCTCCTACCTGGTGCAATTTGCGGACTTCTACTGCCGTGGTAAGCTCGCGCGGGTGCCACGCGAGACGGGACCGGACTAACCCTAAGTTGTGGAAACGTCGGGAAAAAGAAATGCCAGTAATTTGAGGCCTTAGTCCTTGAGACGCCGTACAATGAGGGGGCATCGGGAAGAACCATGAACTTAGTTCTAAGTTATCGGGTAGGACCGCTGAACTGAACTCGCGAATCTTTTTTTGGGAAAACACTGATGCAGTGTTTGTAGCTTTAAAACAATTTGCATTGTCATTTTTTTTCCCATGCCGCGCAGCCCTAATCTTTGTATTTAACATGGGTTCTACACATATTCAGTTAGTGGTTGAAAGCTGCTTTCCGATATTTATTCAGGCACAACTTTAACTTAACTTAACTTTGCCTTGCAATTGAACCGTAATTTCAAAGTAATTTCTGTTGGTATTTTCATGTCGTGTTCATGTTTATCAAATGCAGCTTTTGGGGAATTACAACCCCTGGAATGTGCATTTTAAGCGCACGTGTCCGCGTCTGTGTCTGTGTCTGTGTGTAGGTCAGTCGACGTCCGCCGCGAGCGACGTCAAGCCCCCCGGGGGTCTTCAGTGGACGTGGCTCGGTCACGCGGACGTGAGCTTTGGCTCTTTGACGCTTCACGTGTCCACACTGCAGATGTTCATCCTGCTGCAATTTAACACACAGGAGGTCGTCCACCCAAGCGCGCACACGCACAAAGAGACACACGATTTTAACACTGGGGCGGTGGTTTGCAGGAAGTGGGTGTCGGCGCTGTGCTGAAGGGGTGTGGCCTGTCAAAAGAGGTGGTGCTTCATGCTCTGCAGCCTCTGATTGAGGATGAAAATGGACCGCTTGTCTGCAGCCATCCCCGAGACCCCTGCCAAGGTCTGTCTCGCACACGCCTTTCCATCTGTCCTCATCCGGAGGCTTGTCGTGTTTTTTGGCGTCGTGAACGGTTGATGCGGAATCGTTCCGGTGTGCGGAGGACAGTAGCCTGAAAAGCTCCCTTCATCACAGGTCTTTGATGCCGTTTGAGCAAAGTATTGATTCACCCGCCGAAACGCGAGAATCAACTGTTGCAATCCCTTCCGTTGTCAGAGGTCTGTAGAGTCGACCACCTCGGCATGCGGACGCTCTTTTACAAACATTTGTGAAAAGGGGCGGTGGGGGGGGGGGGGGGTTGGATTGTGTTCCCACGTCTCCCGCCGGGTGGCCAATTGCCAGGGTGCCTCGGTGAGTCCTCCGGGGTGGGGCCTGTGCCGTCCTCTGGGCTGCTCACGGGGGGAGGTGGGAGGGGGCCTCGATTATTGATTGATTGGGTTTGGTCCGGGAACGGCCGCGACAGTCAAAGTGCGTGAATTCATTGATTGGCTTTGATTTGGAGCTATGAGTCCACAGGGGCTGAACAACAATGCACCCCACACTTTTCACGTTTCTATATTGCCAAACCTGTTCAAGAGCGTCATTCCATCTACCAAATTATTTGCTACTTTGTGTTGCTCCTAAAATGTGTGACTGTTTGGTCACAAAATGTTAAAAGCAAACGAAAAGGCGTTTAGATTTGGCCGCACACCCCACCTAAGTTCCGCTGTGCTCTCAAGGCGCGCTGCAGGTGAAGCAGCAGGTGGCGTGCGGCCCGTCCAGGCACGTGGAGCTTCAGCCGAGACAGACTTACTTGAATGTGGACAAAGATGCCGCCGCCGCGCTGGAGACCAAGAGGAACTTCATCTACTGCCTCATCGTCAACATCCTCAAGCAGGAGAAGGAGATGCACATCGACAACCTGGTCTTCAAGGTAAGCCCGTCTTCGCCCCGCGCCCAAAAGTCTTCTTCTGACGGTGCCTCGCGCACTGCAGGTTCTCCATTCGTGTCACAAACGGGAAGCGGCGGGGTCCGGTCCAAGCGGGTTCAGCTGCAGCACGGGCGACGTCCTGTCCTGCATCATGCACGTGATGAGCAAAGGGTGCGTACGCCGGCACCCGGAGCAGCCGCATATGGTCCAGTTTCTCCCCGACGACCCGTCCACGCCGCAGAAGGGACACGCCCACCTGGCCCTCAGCGCCAACCGCGGGAGGTAAGAAGGCGCAAACCTCAGACGTCCGTGTTGCCGCGGACGGAACCGCCATAGCGTGCCGTACTTCCGGAGTGTTTTGCGTTTCAGCTCCCCCCTGGTCCCTGCCGTGTTCTTGGACGGCATGGCGGTGGACTTTGATCTGTTTTCGAGCGGCCGCAGCATGACCCCAGAGGAAGTGTCTCAACTGATGCGAACCACCGTCCAACAGGTGCGAACCCCGGTGGACAAAACGTGGACCGCCGAGCCCTTGCGCTCAAGCCATGCAATCCCCGCGCAGGTGGCAGCCACCCTAAGCGTGGATCCGGACCACGCCGAGCACCTTCTGCTCCACTGCGGTTGGAACGTGGACCTTCTTGTGAGGCGCTACACGGACGACCCCGACGCCGTCGCGGCGGCGGCCGGACTCAAATGTCAGAACACTGGGCCGCCGCCCGGGCCCGAGTCCACTTGTCCCGTGTGCCTGGTCCCCCGCGTCTGCGCCCCTGAGCCGCCGCCGCCCTCGCTCAGCTGCACGCACTACTGCTGCCGGGTGAGGCGGCGTAGCGAGCCCGGCGCTGCCGCCGGACTTTGCGCGTGACTCTGCCGTTGGTGTGTTGCAGTCGTGTTGGCGCGAGTACCTCAACGCTCGCGTCGAGCAAAACCTGGTGACCGGCTGTAACTGCCCCATACCGGACTGCCAGGCCCAGCCCACGTCGCGCTTTTTCCTCGACATCGTCACTGACGGGGACACCGTGGCCAAGGTGGGTGGGCTACCTGTTAGCATTACGTACAAAACGGTACGGATCCTCCATGTATCATTTGATCGATATCCGTTCCAATTGAATAATGTGTAAGGAGCCACACCCGTATTTAAAACTGTTTGGATGATTTTAAATTGTAGGCGTAACCCTGACCCTGACCACACCAGACTGCACTTCTGTAGCTCCTTCATGACAGTCGACTTTGGGCTCTGAACAAATCTTTTCCGTAAATGTCACGAACGGAATTTGTTTCTGAAACCATTTGTTCTTTGAGTTCTGCCGCCATCAGCCCCCGCGCTGGGGTCGGAAGTTGAAGCGGTCGAGTCGGCCGGCACTGGAAATGGGAAGAACCTTAGAATGTGTTTTTGTTGTCGTTTAGTACGAGAAGGCACGTCTGCGAGGCTTCGTGGAGTCGTGTTCCAACCTGACGTGGTGCACCAACCCTCAGGGCTGCGATCAGATCCTGTGCAAGGAGAACATGGGCAGCATGGCGACCTGCTCCAAGTGCTGCTGGTCCTCGTGCTTCAACTGCAACTTCCCGGAGGTGAGCGCACCCGACGTGCACATCGACTCAGGCTAACGCATCCCCGACGTCGACCTCGCGTGCTCAGCCTTCCCGCTTCGCCCCTCAGGCGCACTACCCGGCCAGCTGTGGTCACATGTCTCAGTGGATGGACGACGGCGGCTTTTACGAGGGAATGAGTGTGGAGGCTCAGAGCAAACATCTGGCCAAGCTCATTTCCAAGCGCTGCCCCAGCTGCCAGGCGCAGATCGAGAAGAACGAGGGCTGCCTCCAGTGCGTAACCCGACGCCGACGGCTTAGCTGCGTTCGTGCGACTGCGCTAACGCGCCGCTCTCGTGCCTTCCCAGTATGACCTGCGCCAAGTGCAGCCACGGCTTCTGCTGGCGATGCCTCAAAGCGTGGAAGCCCACCCACAAAGACTACTATAACTGCTCCGCCACGGTGGGTCACCCGCCCCGAGGCGACACCCGACGCCTGATGCAAGCCCCCACTTGTTTGCGTGTCGTTGCAGGTGAGTAAAGTGGCGCGACAAGAGAAGTTGTTCCAGGATTTTAACGAGAGATGCACCTTCCAGCACCAAGCCAAGGTATGAGCTTTGCCCATCTGCCCCCCCCCCCCCCCCGGGGTCACGTTAGGGTCGGATTTGTTTTTGCCTCCAGGACTTTGCCGTCAGCCTGGAGAAGAAGGTGTCGTCCATTAACGAAGCTCTGCAGATGAAGTCCCTCACCTTCGTCATCGACGCCTGCCAGATTCTGGCGCAGGCTCGTAAGGTAGAGCCGTCGCGCGTCCGTTGCGATTGTGTGACTTGGGAGTGGCGATGAAAATTGTTGGTCCTGGATTGTTCACTGTTCCCAAGTACCTGTCCCAACAAAGTTTCAAACGGCTTACTTTAGTGGACTGCGGCCGACGCAAGAACCCGGGTTAGTTTTGGACCCGTCGGTGCCGTAAATCCTGGCTGCCGCCTAGTTGTCCTCATGTCTTATCGTCTTTTAATGATACGTTGGATGAAGTTTCTCAAATTGAAGCCACCTCCAGCGATGATGACTCCTTTTCGCGCGACTTTCGTGGGCCTTCTTCTGCGGAGAGCCGACTTGTTTGGTTGTCCAAATGGCTTCCCTGTTAAGCAAAGGCTGAACGTTTTGTACTTTCTTGAGTCTTGTGCAAATCTACTGGATTCATTCTGATTCAAGTCCTCCACAGAGTCAGGAATTTGTTTCGTTTTTTTGGACGCAGGTGCCAATACACGCATTGGTCTAACCCCTCTAATGACAATAATTTCATCACATGCTTTTTGGGGAAGTGGCAAGCTTGCGGTCCTTGTCGGCAAAATGCACGTCGCGTTCCGGGTGATGTGCGGCATCCCAACTTTTTCAAAGTTCTCGCCCGCATCCCGTCTGGAGCAGCCAGCTCGTCTCTTCCTTGACTGCTTCTCTCGGGTAAATAATCGCGATAAAGTACAAAATCGAGAACTTCAGATGGAGCCTCTAAGGCTGAACCAGGCTCAGTTTAACGTCGCGAGGAGTCCGGAGATCAAATCGCTCAATTTGTGAGTTTGAGTCGCCGGCCGCGGTCCCATCCAAGTCGGGCGTTACGCGGTGGGTTAAATGCATCCCCGCGCTGTCCGGCAGGTTTTGGCGTATTCGTGCGTGTACACGTTCTACAACCAGGACAGCGACAAGACTGATGTGATGGAGCAGCAGACTGACGCTTTGGACCTGCACACCAACACCCTCCAGATCCTGCTGGGTGAGTCTCTGCCTGCCTGCCGGTTCACTTTCGAGTCATCGCTTCCCTGATGTCCGTCCGTCCGCCAGAGGGGACGCTCCTGCAGTGCAGCGACCTGGCCTCCTGCGTCCGTCTGCTGAAAGCCGAACACCTCAACACGGGCCTGGAATTGATGCGGCGCATACAGGAACGCTTGCTCGCCATCCTGCAGCATTCCACGCAGGTGGAAGCCTCCTCGCGCCGTCTCAATAGTCTGGATTAGTCTCGTGAACGCGTTTGTTGACGTGAGTTCTGCTTTGGCGCGGTGGCGGGCACCCCCGCCGGGCCTTTAGGACTTCCGCGTGGGCTGTCGGTCCCAAGGCATCCGGGAAGGAGAAAGCACACGCGCCTCCGACTCGGCCGACCACGACGACGACGCCGACGCCGCGGCGTGAGTCCGGGCAGCTCCTGCCGACACCTTCCGACCCGACACGTCCCCTGACCCGTGCTTTTCCTTTCAGCTCCAAGTCGGACTCCAGAGGCTCGGACAACAACAACTGCGCCGGCGAAGACGAGGACGAAGAGTACGACGAAGACTACGTGCCCGAATGGCACGAGGGCTACGAGGACTACGACGAGGACGAGGACGACTTCTTCTCTGACGACGAAGATGACGACGACGACAACCTGGAGCGGGACTTCAGCCCGTTCGATTGACCGTAACCCGGCGGGCGAGAAGCGTCGGGGCGCTCGGGTCGACCTCCCCCGCAAACTGAGCCGCGACTACGCTCGTGGTTAGCGACCGCCGGCCCTCCGGAGTCCAAATCTGGCTCGAGGCAAAGCCGGCGAGGGGCGGTCCTGTCCTGTCCTGTCCTGTCCTGTCGTCAGAGTGCGTCGGCCCGCTAGCGCTCAAAGAGTTGGGAAGAAGGGCCGCCACGTCTAGAAAGATTTGATTGCTGTCAATCAAGTCATGCTCATCGAGTTCTTAACTTGTTCTTTTCTCACGATGTCTTTGCACTTTTTTGATTTGTCGTCCCTGCACACAAAATCTGTAAATGTTCTCATTTCTCTCTGCCTTCTTTGTCGGAGCTCAGTTAATAAAAAGCTTCCTCAACTCTGCTCTGTTTCTTTTCTCTCTTGCTGGCTTTCCCATTCTCTTTCTCACAGAGCCTCCCTCCATCATTCTCCCAAGTCGCTAATGGATGTTAAACTTGCGCCGTGTTGCTGGACGACTGCGAAGGACCCCACGGTGCACCTCGTTAATAACTGTCGCCGCAGCCTCCGCCGTGGCCCCTGCTCAAAGCAGCTTCTTCACCGGCGTGCTCGCTTCAAATGTTGGCCGCTCAGCGTGAAGTCTCTCGGCGACACTGGCCTGCCTGCCGGTGTCCGACTTCATCACTGATAAGGACCAGGGAGGGGCCTCGTGTACAAAGACTTGTGCCCGTTTGCTACTGAAAGGTGGCATACGCTCAAATGGCCGTTCAACGTCTGTTGATCTTTTGTTTTTTTTCTTTTCTTTTCGGGACATTCCAGTTGCAATGACGATGCCAAACGTTTGTGGAAGAGCGCTGGAGTCTCCACGTTTGCTTAACATTTAGATGTCACTATCGCGACAGAAGAACTGCAATTCTCTTCCGTATTCTTCCTTTGATTTGAGACCCAAATGTCTTCAGTGGACTGCATAAGAAAACCGAAGGAATCGACCACATGCAATGTCGCCTTCAGGCCTGCTGTGCTTCCGCTCTGCCTCGCTTCTAGACTTAAGTGCGACAATTGAAAAATACCGGCGTCTTCAATTATTGGGACGAAATAGAAATGTGTAACTATGTAAATGACAAATGGTAATTAGGGATCCGTTCTTGATCAATGAATGATTACGGAAGCATTTTGTGGAAACGCACATTCGCCTACTCACCAGACGGCATGAATATATTATGTACGCACAGTACTTACTGTCTGTCATCACAATCCGGTAAGTGAGAACAACGCAAGGAATTTGTCTCTGGTAGTTGGAGCCGCCCAAATACGACGACGTACGTGTTGAGTGTGAAAAACGAGAGAGTTTTTTTTTTTTTATTCTCCCCTTTACCCTCCTTATAAAATGTCAGTTGTGCAAATGATGCAATCTTCGAGCAGTTAGAACGCAAATCACAGCGAAAGTCCAGTGCGGTGATCACTGCAAAAGGGTGGCAAGTCTTCAAGGAGTGGATGCACTTTTAAGCGATGAGTTGAGCGATAGTCTTATCATTTTTACTGGAATACGAATTGGCCCGGCCAGCAGAATGTGAGGCAGGCAGAAAATTGACAGTAGGTTGTTGTAGAATCGTACGTCAGCCGTCCAAGAATTTATGAACTTAATTCCAAAGGGAAGGCGTTGTTGGGAGTGCCTACATCGTAACCACGTTATGTAATGTATGCAAATGCTTGTGTAGTATCGTCTACAATAATGCGGTCACACGTTGATTTATACAGTATTCTATGTTGTAACGTAGCGTTAGGCTTGTCCTGCGACGCGTGGACGAGGTCGACCCCTTCTGTTGTAGGAACCGGAATAAAATTGGCACGAAGCTGGGAAGGCTTTTTATTCACTCCTTTTTCCACAGAGCCCCGATGTCCACCTGTCTTCAACACGCCTCTTCTTTTTCCTCCCGCTCCTCGCACAAAATGTACCACGTACGGAGTTCTACATTACACAACATGACATTATAGTTTCGTCAACAAGAGGAGCGGACTTCAGGCAGTCATACGATACATGTGCTAAAAAAAAAAAATGAATCAATACATATTTCTTTCCCTTGACAAATGAGAGAGAGGGCGAGAGAGAGAGAGAGAGAGAGAAGAGAGAGAGAGAGAGAGAGAGTGTGTCTGACTCCTTTAAAAAGTCAATCGAGCACAAAGGTGTGGAGGCGGCGCTAGAGAGAATCATCCAATCACGTGGACGCACAGAAGAAGAAAAACCCCAAAAGTAGAAGAAGAAGAAGAAAAAGACAAGAAGAAGAAGAAAAACGAAAAAAAAAAAAAAAACCCCAAGAAGACGGCGAAGGAGAAGCAACGGCGGCGGCAGACTTGGCGCTTCCTTCCAACAGTCTGGTGAACCAAAAAAGAAGAAAAAACAAAACAAAAGGCCTACGGAGAGCTCAACTTGTTAAACTTCGTCGCCTCATTAGCCTGCCGGATTAGCTCTTGAGCCTAATACAGACAGCGACGCGATGGGCCACGGACGCAAACCCAATCCGGACGAGCCGCCGCCGGGAGCCTTTGGACCGCCGCCTCCGGACTGTTGGCCGCCGCCGCCCCCGCCCCCCGGAGGCTGGGGCCCCACTCCTCCCGGAGGTTGGGGCCCCCCTCCTCCCGGAGGTTGGGGCCCCCCTCCTCCCGGAGGCTGGGGCCCCCCTCCTCCCGGAGGCTGGGGCCCCCCTCCTCCCGGAGGCTGGGGCCATCCGCCCCCTCCGGGGAACTGGGGGCCTCCCCCTCCGTGCGGCTGGGGCCCGCCTCCCCCAGGAGGCTGGGGCCCCCCTCCTCCCGGAGGCTGGGGCCCCCCGCCCCCTCCGGGGGACTGGGGGCCTCCCCCTCCGTGCGGCTGGGACCCGCCACCCCCCGGAGGGTGGGACCCCGGCCGACCCCCGCCGCAGGGCTGGGGGCCCCATCCGGAGTGGATCCCTCCCCCGCAATGGGACCCCAACGTGCCTCCTCCTCCGTCCTGGGACTGCTCGAACTGGGGCCCGTACGGTTCCGCGCCCGTGCCCTGCATTCCCCCGCCTCCCGACGTCGGCGAAGCGCCCCCGGGCTCCGCGCCTCCCTTCGGCTTGCCGGGATGCCCCCCGCCCGCGTGGGTGAGTGGTCGGCTCGTTTGGTTGTTTTGTCTGGAATCTCCGAGCGAGCGGGGTCCAGTTTGCCACTTTCCAGTTCTGTGGTCACAAAGGACCTTTCCGATGGCGGTCTTGAGCTCCGCCCCCTCGGCCGTGTCCCGCAAGCTTCCGAGGTGGCGACTGAACGGGACACGTTTGAGGTGGATATTCTCTATCGCGGTTTCCGATGACGCCGTCTCGTGTGTCACCGCCAACCTTAGACCAATCGGATAAATTAACGATAGAAGAAAACTGTGTCCTTTGACCTCGATGACACCCAAGATGGCGTCGTTGGATGGTTTTTTTTTTTTTTTTTGCCAAATGCGTCAGACTTGTCCAAGGGAGTTCTACAGAGAGGTCTCAACTATTTCACGCCAAATGTTTGACGCCTCACAAACTTCATATTGAAAATTGATGACCGGAATGCTACTGCCGAGGTATTCAGAGAGGCAGGCAGGAGAGTACTTGGTTTTGTCTTCTGGTAGGAAAGGGGAGAAGGATCCATCCGAGGACCATTTTCTTCGTAACGTGATCTTTTCCGAGCGCAAGCGACTGACAACCGCCGTTGCTCGTGGGACAACATGGCGGCAGGGGCGTGTCAAGACAACGGGGCTATCTGATTGGCTATTATTGTACGAGCCACCGACGGGTCGGAAAGGTCCATTGTTTGCGGCTCAGCCTTTCCATCAGGGTTCCCGGGACTCGTTTTTTAGTGTCTCTCGTGATAAACGCTGCATCAGCTTGGATGAGACTTTGGGACAATGTCACACACGATTTATTGGCTCCTCAGTCGCGGTCAGTCCCCTGGGCAGCGGATGCCGTTCTGGGCCTACGGCAAAACGCCCGCTGCATTCATTCATAGGCGGGCGTTTTGCCGGGGGACGCGAGAACTTTTGGGGATGCCAACCGTTTTCCCACAGTGCCACGTTGAGGGGGGGAAAAAAAAAGTTTCCCGGATTTGTTACATTTTCCTTGGGCAGTTGTTTCATGAGCCACTAGTGCGAGGCTCGAAATGAGCAAAAACAGCGAAAAGTCGAATTCCGGTGAACCCGTCCCCTGATTTTTCAAAGTGTTCCCAGTTGGTGTTCCACCCTGTTGCAGCGCTTTGGGAGACGTTTGCGTTTACGCCGACTCTTGCCGCGTTGCTACCAAATGTGGAGCCGCGCCCCCATTGGCTTGTTCTCGAGGTTTTCTCACTGTTTTCTGAATAGCTGCAGCGTTTGTCAGGATTTTTCTTCGTCTTTGAAGTAAATAAATCCTGAAGTCAATGTGGGGTTGTTTGCTTTCCTAATCCGGCTGCCGTTTCAGCCTCCCGTGCAGGAAGCGGCAAAGGATCCGGCGCCAGAGAAGCCCGAGTGGGTAAGTGGGCGAGCCCGACCCGTGCCGGCGGCAGCGTCAATGGCCGCCGGTGGCCTCGAGTGTCTGATGATTTTTTTTTTTTTTTTTTTTTGCGGGGGTGGGGTCAGATCAAAGCCTTGATTTCAGCGCCGCCCACGGAGACTCCCCCGGTTGAAAGTAAGACGGTGACTGTGCCCAGCGAGCCCGCGGCCGGGGACAAAAGTGCAGCTGCCAAATCCGCCCCCACGCTGGAAGCCGGCGTGGCGGCCAAAGCCTTCGGACTGCTGGGGACGCGATCCTTTGACAAGTAGGCCCTCGTTTGCGGAACCGCCACCGTTGACGTATCGTCATGTTGAGAAGTCGCGTCTCCCCGTCCCGCGGCCTGACGTGTTTCTCTTTTGTCGTCAGACCTCCGGCGGGCAGATCGACGGGCATCATCTCCTTCATTGGGGTACGTTCTGCTCGGCTCGGCGAGGGCCGGCCGCTATCGAATTTGCGCACACGAGATTAGCTCCTACCCCCTACCCCAGATGTTTTCCATTTCGTTCCGACCGTGAAGATTTATGTCGAGTCCGAGCACGCGCAGACGGAACCTTTCCCGGCCGGTTGCATTCCGATGACCGTCGACATGGTGAAAATGGACTTTTGGCTGGTTTGGCGCTGAAATTTTAATGGTATTGGGCCCGCGTTTACATTCCGTTTGGGCTCCTGAAGCCAAGCATGTAAACCAGGCTAGTCTTGCAGCCTAACCTAGACCGCAGGGCACATTGAGACCAACAGCCGCACTCACAATCACACCGACGGGGAAACCGGAGTGTCCACCCGGAGAAAAGCCACACAGGCACGGGGAGAACATGCAAACTCCACGCAGGCGGGGCTGGAATTTGAACTTATGAGAGTGACACTCTACCCGTATAGTAATCAAAATAACAAGTGTGATTTTTCAAGATTTCCCAGGCATTGCAAAGACAACCCGGTCATTTGGGGAGGGAGTTTTGGGGCAATTCTTGGCTGGTCCACGGCACGCGTTTGCTATACTTCCTAACCAATCCGCGCCTCGTGTCGAACATGCGAAGGAGCCTTCTGATGACGTTCAGGCCGTTGCCTCTTTTGCGTCTTCAGCCCACGTTCGGTTCCATCGAGCGAGAAGACATGGAGAAGTACACCTTTGACTTCACCGCCTTCTTCGGGAACCCCAAAGCGATGAAGCCCGGCGTGCGAGTGCACTTCACCGCCTGCAACCTGAAGGTAGAATAATGACGGCGACGTCTCTTTGACAAAGAGACCCCGCCCCGGGATGATCTGACTGCTTTGCGCACGGACCTGCCCTACAGAACAGCCAGATCGCGACGGACGTGAAAGTGGCTCCGGGCGGCACGGAGAACGTGGATCCGGACATCTACGAGGGCGTGGTCAGTCAGCCCATCGTGGAGGCGCAGGTGAGCTCCGCCCGCCCGTCCGGCCGCCAGAACGCCGTTGAGCTCCCCTGTCCTCGCAGCCCGGCGAACGGCAGTTTCCCGGTCAGGTGCACGTGGACATCAAGCCGTTGAGGACCAATCTGCCGTTCGACCGCAAGGACAGCGGCGTCACGCTGCTCAAAAACGACCAAGTTCTCATGAACCTGCTGACTGACATCGTCACTAAGAAGAGGCGCGCCACCAACATCCGACCCAAGCTTCCCGACACCTTCCAGTTCACCAAGGAGACCCGCGAGAAGGTGAGGGAACTCGCGCCGATAGCTCGATCGTTCCCGGCCGTGATGCTAAGCTAGGAGGCGCAAAGTCGCTAGCGAGAAGGTGAGGGAACTCGCGCCGATAGCTCGATCGCTTCCGGCCTTGATGCTAAACTAGGAGGCGCAAAGTCGCGAGCGGCGCTGTCAGAAATTATTCTTTTGATAGGCCAAATATATTTATTGTGAGGGGGGGTTACCTCACTGGATTATGAATAGATATCATCGTGTATGATTCTTATTTCAGCATTTATATACACACACAGTGTTCAGAGTTACATTGCATTCAGTTGCTAAAATCATCTCATTTCATTTTTGTTCTCATTAATGTACACGTATTGACGGCTGTGGGATGACACTGGTTCTATCGATGTCCGCGTCCGTTGGCCCTGCCGAGACGTACCCGAGGCCTCTCCGCGCGCGGCCGACATTTTTTACGCTCCACTTGGTAGGGCGTCATCGTCAGCTTGGGCGAAGTCGACGGCGTCATCAAAGCAGACCCGCACGGCGATCTTCCCTTCGACCTCAAGGAGAACTTCAGCGACGTGGACTTCACCCCCGAAGACGTCAACGAAGAAGTGGAGTTCACGCTCCACGAGGTAAGACCTCCGTGAGCCCGGCGACCGGGCGGGACAGATCAGAATCTTTGTCCTCCGATCAGCTGCGGGCGGGCAACCGGGCCATTCGCATCCGGCGGGTGAAGGAGCCTCTGTTGCTGACCCTCTGCAGCCCCACCTCAAAGGTCACGACCCTGCCGCCGGCGAAGGCCAAGCCGGCGCCGGCCAACATGTGGCTGGACCCCGAGCTGTATGAGGGAGTGGTCAGCCAGCCCATCATTGAGCCCACGGTGAGCGAGCGTCGCCGTTCCCTTGGTCGGGCGCCAGTCGGCGGTTCTGATGCTTTTTGGCACGCAGGCCAGTGCGCAGGGCTACCCGGGGCAGATCTTCGCCAACATCGGACCCCTCCACACAAATGTGACCTTTGACCGACGAGACTGCGGCGTCACGCTGCTGAAGAACGACCGTGTGCTCCTCAGCCTGCTGGTCAACCTGAACACCAGGAAGAAGCGCGCCACCAACATCCGACCCAAGATCCCCTTCACCTTCGTCCATACCAATGAGAAGCGAGAACTGGTGAGAGTCGGACTCGGTGGTTTTGTTCAGTGTATTATTCATTGGTTGTCGTGGTAACGTAACGCATTGGTTTTCATGTACGTTTTCCAGTGTACAACCATAAATGTTGGGTTACATTTTTGGAGGTCAAACCCAACATGAAGTTTGAAATGCCATTTCTCATCTAGGCCAGGCCAGATTTGAACCCGAGGCTGATTTGCTCACCAGTACCCCCCCACGGTTCCGCTAGCTTTATAAACCTCTGTTCCGAAAAAACAAACATTGATGGGCACTCGAGGACAAATCATCCACTCTGCGTTTGTCTGGACGTATGCGACTCTTGAACCGCCTGCGCCGTTCCAGGGCATCATCGCCAGCCTGGGAAAGGCTGAGGGTGTCCTGACGTCGGAGGAGCACGGAGATCTGCACTTTGACCGCTGCGAGAACTTCAGCGACACCGAGTTGGACGCCGGAGACATCAACAAGGAGGTGGAGTTCACCCTTCACAAGGTGAGACCGGCGCCGCCCGCTCGTCAATTAAAAGGTGCCGGTTGACCTCTCCGCGGCTTTGTGCTCGCACAAAGGACGGGGACAAAAAGAGCGCAATCAGACTCCGGAGGACCAAGATGGTCGAGGACCGAATCATGACGGAGAAGAAGAGACGGGAAGAGGAGGAGAAGAAGAAAAAAGAGGAGGAAAAAGATCGGAAGCACAAGGAGGTGGCGTCCGCGGCGCTTGCCGCCGCCAAAGACAAGGTTAGTAGTCGTCGCTCATAAGCGTCCGTCCGTCCGCTCGCTTCCCGTCTGGCTCACTTGCCGTCTGCCCGCATCCCGCAGTGGACCCTGCTCGGCTTCAGCGTTCCCATTCCCGACACCCAGCTGGAAATCAGCAAGGAGCGCTTCGACGGCACCGTCCTCAAAGCGGCCCGAAGAAGTTGCGTCAAAGAGGAGCCCCCGGACGAACAGGCACTCATCATCAACATGGTTGCTATTACTACAGGCATGAGCATTTCACGGAAACGATCGTTCCGTTACCCAGCCTGAGAAAACACGGAACCGAAAGTCCGTTTCCCAGGTCTCAGGGCTTACTTTTAATAAAATTCGCCCATGTGTGGAATGTATAAAACGAGTTCTCAATGAAATACAACAATCTGTATAAAAGGAACTTACATGAAGCCCTTTATTTTGAAGGATTCAAACGCCCAGCTTTGTCAGCGTGGTTTACAAACGGCACCGGTTTCCGCTTCTGCGCTACGCATGCGCAAGGTCGACTTATTCATAGCCGCTAGTCAAACGTGTCGGTTGCTAAGCGTAAAAGACAAAATGCTCATGCCTGCTGAGGCTTTATTCTGAAGTGCATGTAAAAACCTCAGTGGGAACCGAAAAATCGTTTCCCAGGACGAAAATCAACGGAACCGAAAGATCGGTTACCATACTTGCCGAAATCCTCATGCCTGTTACTGGCATAACGCTGACCACGCAGTGAGGTGAAAGGTGATGGGCACATGTGTTTGCAGGTGAAGAGCAAGGTGGAGGAAGCGGAGATGAAGACGGAGCCTCAGGGTGACGAGGTATCAACTCCTCGTCTTCCAAATTGCACCACTGCCGTAAATAGGAGGCCGGCTCGCTAGAACGCGCGCGCTCGCTCGACGTATTGGCCACGCCTGAATCAAGCGACGAGGTGGATGATAGTCTAACGTCTTTTTTGGGGGGAGGGGGGCACACCGTCACACGATCAACCGAAACTGCCTCGCGATGGACGCATTGAGCACTGAATTTCCTTTGACGTCGACGCGCTGGCAGTACGTGAAGCAGCTCTGAACGCGCGCTTTTGGCATCACTACCGCACGTGCTCAGTACGGTTCACTTGCATTTCCTATTTCCGGGTGAAGACTGATTTGTTTCGGAGCAGGCTTCTTCACGTTCGTGAAATAAACACGTTAGATTAATGTCAAGACTACACAAAATAAGCGACGTCTTTCAATATTTTTTTCTACTATTTTTCCCGCTGGACTTCAGATTTGCGAGTGCGATGGCGCAAACGCGCTCGTCAAACTTTTGCCGCGTGCCGACTGCGCTGGTGAGCTCTGGCAAGAATTAAGAAGAGTTTTAAAAAATGGCACCAGCACTGTCCACAGTGTAGGTATTTGCTTCGCAGTCACACTGGATTAATTTTTCACGAAAGAGTAAGTCAATCCATTTCCAGCTAGCAAATATTTATAAGAAGGGGGAGGGAGCAGCGGGTGTGTTCCAACTACGGTGGGGGGGGTCGATTCAGGGTCCACCAGGAAGTCGAATCTCACATTCAGGAGGAGCGCCGTGGAACAGCGGCAGGGTCCTCCCAGGGTACATGAGACTAGTCTACATGGGTTTTGTTGACTTGGAGAAGGCCTTTGACCGTGTCCCTTGGGAAATCCGATGTGTGTATGTGGTGGGGGGGGGGGGTGATTTTCGGGAAGTACGGGGTACCAAACCCCCTGAGTAATAATACTTTACAAAAGGATCACGTCAAGGGTACCATACGTAAAGTGTCCTCTGTGGGGACGGCCAGGAAAACCACCGGCGCCTCAGTCCTCAACGGGTTGTTGGGTAAGATTATCGCCTCGGTTCTATTTCTAAGTGATTGTACAGCACACAAAATAAATTGGGGGGAAACTTGCAAGAACGACAAAAATTGACACAGTACTATTGTGCTTGTCATTTCCAGTGTCTGTCATTTGCTTTCCATCAGAACAATTGGAAAAAATTGGTAATCGGGGGAAAGGCTCTAAAACTCTTTTGGTGGTTGATACCTTGCTCGCTTACTGAAATGTGACGCGCTACTTGTCGACTTGCAGGCGATTGTCAAAGAAGAAGAAGAAGAAGAAGAAGTGAAGATCAAGATGGAGGAAGTGGACACAGGAAAGACAGAAGAGATCCAAGGCGGAGTCGTGAGGCCGGAGGAGGCGGGGCTTCTGGTGATGACCATCGAGGCTTGTCAGAAGCAACTTCCTTTCGGCCCCACTGACCTGCTCACCGGCGCCACCATGTTGACTGGCGACAAGGTTTGATTGGATTGATCACTTGCATTCTTGAACAAACGGGACATTAAAATGGAGAGTGAAAGAAAAAAAAAAAAAAAATCAAAAGCGGCACTGTGAAAAAGTATGCAAAAACCCCCTCATTTTGTGCCACTACTCACTACAAGAGTTGTAATCATGATTTGGATTGGGGGTTTAAAGAGATGTAGACGCCTCGGGATCCCTCCGGAAGAGTTGGGAGAAGTGGCTGGGGAAAGGGAAGTCTGGGTATCCCTGCTCAAGCTACTTCCACCGTGACCTGACCTGGAAAAGCGCTACATGATGGATGGATGGATGGACGTTTGGTGTAGACAACAGAATTTTTTGTTTATTTTGGGGGGGGGGGGGGATTGAGTAACAACTTAATGTTTTTTTTCCCCCCCTCTGTGGTCAGAAGCTCTTGTTTTTATTTTTCTTCCGAGCGCAGTAGTAAACAGTTGCGTCATCTGTGAATAGTAAACCTTTAAATCGTTTTGAGACACTGCCGGTATTGCGATATATGTAATCGTTGAGGTCCGAGCGCGGACCCTTGGGGAATCCCTTGAGTTATCTTAAATTGATTTGATTAAACGTTAAGCTGCACATTGTCACATCTGTCATACACAGCAGGTCAATTTTTATGAAGTTTTACACAATCAACGAGTTTAAAAAAAAAAAAAAAAAACAATAAGCGATCCCGATCTGACCGCAGGACGGAGCCGCGAATCTTATTGAAATGACCTGTTCATTTCCTATAGTCTTGTGTGCATTATATCGCCGAAAATACAGGCGTATTCTTCTAGTCGACGGGAGTGAGTACATACAGGAATGAATGCACTGTGCCTACTTTTCCTGACGTGTTTGTTTGTTGGTGTGGCGTGAGATTTTTCAGTTGTTGGCGCCATAAAGGCTGGAATCCACGGCTCGAGTTCGATCGAGCACTTGTATTATAATCGGTCTGGTCAAAGCAAGATTACAACAGGGTAGAAATATTGGGTGCTAACTTACTCTCATGCAATGACCTTTTGACCTAACGCCGGGATATTTACGGACAAGTGTGCGAAACTGAGTGAACGTGCCTCTAGTGGAAGTTTCTTTTCTGAGCAGCTGTGACCACCAACACACTTTTCGCCGCAATCCGCTCTAGTTGTCAGCGCTACGGTAACCAGTGCGTTTGAATTGACCAGGCCGGGTCATCGCGGTAAAATGCAGCAGTACCGGAATACGCAGTAGTCTGATGTTGTGCAATCACGAGAGAGCAAATTTGTCTTGTAGTCTGATCTCGTCTGTGCCACGCCGCCGACGTTCCGATATACCGTACACGATGGCAACGGCGCGTAAATGTCTTTTGCGGTCATTGATCGGATCGACGAATTATGACAAAGTATCCCAAGTCAAACGTTTCTCCACTAATAGTCCCGGCTTCTCATTCTTTATTTGTCTGCTTTGCTCATTTATCGATGATAATCAACAGTGAGGTGAGCAAGTAAGCGCTCGTTGAGGCGTCTTACGGATATCAAGGCAGTGTTGACGTGTGGAGGGGTTTTCAGGGTTAAAAATGGCACACACAAGTGCTCGTTTTGGAATGAACACACATGCTGAACTAATGGCACCATTTCCAGGTGCGGTTCAACGTGGCGACCAATCGGGAGACCAAAGAAGAAAGAGCCACGTTTGTGCAAATCCTTCCGACCTCATTTGACGATTCCACAGAACAACGACGACATGTGAGACGCCGTCATCCTTTCCTTTTGGCGGAGGTGTGGGCGGGGCTTACGGTTGGGCTCGGCCCGGTGTGCGTGTTTGCAGGGAATCGTCATTGAGTTCTCAGAGGATTCCGGTCTAATCAAGTGCACGCAGAACCCTCAACTCTTCTTCTACATGTCAGAGTTCATCGGAAAAAAGAAACTGCAGCTGAACGAGAAAGTGGAGTTCAGCGTGGTCCCGGTAGGTCCGAGTACGGCTCTTCTGACTTGTCCCGTCGTGGCTTTTCTCACACGTGGGCCCGCGTTCCAGCATGAAGAAGCGGCGGGTGGCCACCAGGCCATCAGGATCACACGTTGTACTGAGAACGTTTTCCTACCCGCCAAAAAACTGGGCGCCATCGCCACCGGCAAAGGGAAGGTAAGACTCTTGGTCTGCTCTTCTGTGAAACTCGACTGCGGCCCCTTTTGTCTCATCACTGTACCAAAAGCATTACTGAGGCAAGGCACGTAGTTTGCTTCTGATCGATATCAAGGCACGCCGCTAAATGTGGCCCAAAAACCTTTTTCCAGACTGCATAATTATTCTCTTTAACATTTCCCATATCCTTTGCCATTTTAGTATATGTTCTGTTATTTGGATTGGATTACTTCCTTTTATTGTAACGGTTTGTGTATGGAGATCGTAAGTGGCTTGAAAGGAGCCCCTAAATTCAAGTGAAAGTTCAAATGCAGAAAAGGCACCGACCAGACCTCACAGCCTTTTGGGGGGCGTTGGGGGTCGGTGGCTAAAAATGTTTCTTAGTTAGGGCTGTTAATGCTTCCTGCTTCTTCCTCAGATGACCATCAAGCTGGCCAAACCTTCCGAAGACTCAGAGTAAGTCGATTCATTGCATGTTGAATCTTTTAATGGAGTGTTTCAGATGTATTGCAACAATTTTCTTTTCTAAAAAAAGGAAGGAGGTGCCAAAGGCAGACAGGCTGAAGACGGTTGTGAAACAATTACGATCTCAGGACAAGTCCACTTCGAGCAAGCGTTGTGTCAACAGCCGGAGTCCGAGTCGGAGCAGGAGTCCGAGTCTGCCCAAAGACAAATTTGGACGTGAAATCAAGAAGAGACGCAGCACTAGTCTGGAAGACCGCTGCAAAAGCCGGCATAGACTGAGAAGCTCAAGTCGAGAAAGGTCCTACAGACGTACGAGAAGTCGGAGCAGAAGCAGTAGCAGAGAAAGATCTAAGAAGAGAAGGAGCAAAGTCAGTGTTGAGCAAGGAGGACACACGAGGAGGAGAGAGCGCAGTCCTCCTCCCAGAGCTCGTGCCGGAGCAGTGGATGACGAACTGGCGAGAAAGAAGCGAGAGTTGGAAGAGCTCAATGAGATGATTGCCTTCAAGAAGTCACTGATGGATCCTCGAGGCTCGGACCACGCACACCAAACTTGCATCGACTATGATCACGGCCGGATCGCGAACCCTTTGGCGGAGTTCAGACCGGTCCGCTCCATTTTGAAGAAAAGACCAGCGGACCCGGAGTTCGCCCGCCGTCTCCCCCCGCTTTACGACGATCCTTACTACGACAGGCCCTATCTGCATTTTAGCGAGCGCTATGCTGATAGCGCTTTTGCCAGATATCCATATGACAACCACCCTTACAGCAATCATCCCTATGGTAAAGATCAGTATGAAAGCTCTTCAACCTCCAGCCAGCGTTACACCGACCGTTACGATGTTTACGACGAACCGTATGACGACCCGTACTGCGACCCGCCGTACGCGGACCAAGCTCATCACAGTCCCCACACAAAGAGCCAGACTACAGAAACATTTGCGTCGTCAACTTCTGCCTCTTCATCTCTGCAAAGGACCTTCAGACACTCTTCTCCTACAGAACCGCTTTCCAAAACCTCCTCACCAAGCCGCTCAAACACACCACCGCCTCTTCTCCAGCAGCCCCCGCTTGATCGCTTTCTTGATATGCTTCAGAAGAAGGTGATTCCTGAAAAACAAGTGGAACCAGAATCTGTCAGTGACGTACTTCTGCCACACGAGCGACCCCTTGAAGATGGCAAAGGCTTCTCCCGGATTGTGGGTCTGGCTCAAGAGTCCCCCGATAGCTGTGTCGGTGTGGACGATGAGAAAAAATCACCTTTGATAGAGAAAGCACCCGACTTGCCCAAGAGCAAGACGGCGCCCTACACACAGATCCAGACTTTGCTGCGTAACATTGGCCTGAAGTTGACGACAGGAGATATGTCGCAGCTGGCCAGCTGCGCCTCAAAGTCCTCGTCCACAGATACCATACCTCCTGCTCCCCCCCCCATCTTGTCCAGTTTGGAACCTCCCAGCAAAAGGAAAGATGTCTCTGAATATGAAGAATTCCTCGATCAACAAGAATTGGAGACACTAAAAAAGGCCCAAGAGCTGCAAGATCTTACCAAGACGATGGGAAGCATGTCATCGACACCCAGACCTCCTCCCGGGGCTCCACCTGCACAATACCGGCATCCATCCCCACCTAACTGGCCTCTGGAGAGTTCCTCGAAAGCGCCGCCTCCTCCTCCACCTGCAAATAGCCGTCTCCCTCCGGGACCACCTCCTGGACCGCCTCCCCGTCGTCCTCCTGGACAGCCTCCTTTCATGGTGTCCCCCAGGGATTCCATGCTGGCTGTAGCTCCGGGCCTTTGCTCCTCCAGTCCCGCCCCGCCACCAGCGACTACCAGTGAGGAGGAGTCGAACATCTCCACAACAGTGGCCAAATGCTTGAAGGTCATCGAGAGTGTGAAATCTCTGGCTGCTACTCCGACAGCAAAAATGCTCAAATCGGTCCAGTTCTCTTTACCATCAGAGTCGGTCTTGGGCTCCGGTCATGCTGGCTCACTGCAACAAGTTGGTGACGCGAAAAGCAGGCAGAAGGAGAAGGTCAGAGGCTGCAGTAGCGTTTGCCCGCAAGAGCGTCTCCACAGCACGTTCATGTGTCTTTTGTTGTGACGCAGCTGGATTTGAACAACCAGAAGATCCTAGACCCGCATAAACAGCAGTCCCAGGACACGGAAGCCCACAAGAAGCGAGGCAGTGGCGTCATGATGGCTCCAGGTATCAAAGCTTGACATTGCGTTGACGACACGTGACGTTATGAGTCTCAAAATGTTTCGTACTTCCTCAGCCTTGGTCCTCTTTTGTGGACAAGCTCTGGTACTGATCGCAGTAACGTTCGGTAGAGGGTTTCACGAAGATGCTTCCAATGTGGAAGAACGTTAGGAGGATATTTGATGTCCGTGTAGCTCGCCAGTCACCCAGTTCACGGTAATCTCCAAAAGTTGAATGAAGGCAAAGACTGCCACGGTGACGTTTCACCCTTGTAAATTTCCTGGAGCCCGATTCCGGTTCTTCATTTCCATTCTTTTATAGGGGGCTGGTTTCTTGCTTTAAATCAAGCGTGTCCAAATGATCAACGTGAATTTTCTTAGCAGCCTCCAGCACAAACATTCCTCTGAATAAACATTTGACTTGCGTTCTTCCTCATCAGTATTCATATAAAACCTGTGTGTGGAACGTAATTGCCAATAATTATATGGGGCTGTTTGATCACATCAAGTTTTTACTTGACTTGCTGTTTTAAGCATGTAGTCTTTTAAGGGTTTGAAGGGTACGCACCACAACCCCAGCAGTGTGCACGACACAAATTTCGAACCGGAGCGATCCCTTTCCTACCCACCGATGAGAGACAAGGGTTAGTGTTTGTGATTTTTGTGAATTTTGTCCCAATTCATTGTGACGCTGAGTTGCTAGCTTGACCTTTGTTGAAGTTTTAGCTCAATGTTCAGCTTGTAAATGGACTCTTTCTACTTAATTCTAGGATGGAAAAGTCATTTATTTCATTTTTGTCTTTCACTTTGCTGCGGTGCAAGAGCGCGACGCACCATTGAACTCGTGAGCTGGCTGCCTGACTTTTTTTGTTTCACTCACTCGACTGACTTGACGTGGGCTGCGCTGGAGGGGGCGCGTCGGACTTTCACATCGCGAAAGCCGACTTCAGGCAAAAGGATTGGTCGCCAGTCAGTCGCAGGGCACATTTAGTCACCGTCACTGATTGGCAAGTGAGCCCGCGGCGCCTGTACCAAAGTCAGGCGAGTGGACGACTCCACCGTCAGCGACCTATCTTCACGCCACAATCTAATCTTAAATTTTCATTCGAACACAGCGCTGGCTTCCTTCCTTCGTTACTTTTCGTCACCTTCTTCTTTCAAATTTCTTGAATTTTAACAATTCAGAGAGAACCAGAATGTTAGCCCTGTGGTGGGGAACTCTTCACCTACAATGTCCAAGTTAAGAAGCCGTTTGGAATTTAAAAAAAAAAAACCAACAACAACCAGAAGAGACCCTTTGCCTCCATTCAACTGTTGAACGTGGAGCCGCATGGAAGCTCAGCTCAGGTTTGCATCCGTCACAGCGAGTAGCGGCGTTCGAGTCCAGCCGTTTAGAAAATCTTTACTGCGAGCATCTGTGCCGACTAACTTCTTGGTCTTTGCATACTTTTGCTAGCACATCGTCTCAAATGTATGCTGTTTGCTGTGCGCAGCTTTGCTCAAGGTTTACTTTTCATCTAAAGGTAAAGGTCCATTGCAGATATTTACCACATCAAGTAATAAAGTTGCTCGCTAGCTAGCTAAATAGGCACACGTCTTCATTTCTGCTAAACTGACTCCCACTTTCCAGGTAAGTTGAACATAGTTTTCACCAGCTCTTCACAGTCTGATGGATCTTTGCTTCACATGCAGGAACTTTGACCAACGGTTGTCTTTATCTGAAACTTCTGGTTTTGTTGGGTTGAATGATTTAGTGCTACTGGCGGTAGCAGTTTCCTACAAAACAGCTTTCAAGGACATGGCTTGATGTGACTTAAGGAACAAAATGTTTAAAGGTGCAAAAATGGTTTTTTTTTTCTTCTTTTCCTCTCTGGTAAAGTTGACTGACGAGCCATTAAAATTTCAGCTAGCTTTGAAGACATGTGAATTCAACTTTTGTTGTTCTAGAATGTAAATAAGTAAAGGAGTAAGTAAGCTCTGTAGCTCCTGTGAGCATTAACTGTGAATAGCGTAAAACTTGAGTTTTATCAGAGCCACAGACGTAAGCCATGTTCACGAAAGCTTTCGCTCAGGAAAACTTTTCTGCCTCAAGACGACACTTTGGACAGCACGCCGTGCACGTTGAGACGTGGTCTTAACTAGTTTGTTGTCAAAGGCTATTGTGTTTCGCATGTGGTAAGTGTCGGTTCAGAGTCAGGGTAAGTAAAGTTGCCATCTTTATTCTGACAACATTCAAACTTTGTCAGCGCACCATTACGTTCCTGTTTGTCAGCTACAATTAGCAATGTCGTGTACGTAAAGTTTTGACATCCAATTCCGTAAAATGGTTCTATACAAAGCTGAACTATTTTGTCCGTGCAGTGGCATGCTACGGATTGTAATAGTGTATGTCATAGTTTATCTTCTTCCAAAGAGATGTGTACACCCGGACCAAGCTAGCCACAATAGCTAGACGTGGAAAAATGTTTCACATCAAGCCCGTTATGACAAGGTAGCCCCTCCTGTTGGAAATACACAGCTCGTTGCACCTTCTCGCTAGCCAGCTATGATAATGTACTCGTCAGGGTGTGAAATACAAATGTTTGTTTCGTTTCGAAGAAAACTCTTGCGACTTTTGAAATGAATCTTTGTTAGTAGCTAGCGTTTGCTTGTAAGACATCTTGAGAGGCTTAAGAAAGTCCGTTAATGAACGTTGTCTGATCCAGTGTTTCCCAACCTGTATTGAGCCAAGGCACATATCATATCGTACATGAGAAAAATATCACAGCTAGCATACCACCTTGAAATGTCCTCGTTCCAGTTTCGTCACACACTGACCTACTCGGTGTGAAATCTGAGCCTGTTCATTTGAACGTGTCGCTATTATTCTGGCAACAGGTGCATATAAAGTTCACTTGGTACCTTCTGCCATCGAGCGGAGGAGTGTTCAATGTTTTTCTGCTCGTCACTATCCGCTGATGGCATAGTTAGATCGCTAACGAGATAAAGATCCAACCCAAAAGTTTTTAGCTATGACTGTGCATTATTTTACCAAGTATGAAGTAAAAAAGAATTTTCTGCGGCACACTTGCTGATCTCTCACGGAACAGTGATTGTGAATCACTGGTCAGATCGTTGGAGCGTTTGCTCGTTTGCTGCGAGATGAGTCTGATCTGCAAAGGTAAGTGAGCAATAATTTGGATTTCTCAATCTTTTGAGTTTACGCATGATGTTCTGCAGGGGGGCTAGCTAGCGCACCTTTTCTGTAAAAGTTTCAGTTAAGAGGAACTAAAGCGATTTGTGAAGCAGCTTTGGAGTGCCATCCATGGGTTTTCCTTCATGTCCACAGGAAATCCACTCGGCATGGAGCCCTGGAACGTTTGGATCTGCGGTCATTCATTGGTGTGCTGGGCGGAGTCGCGGGCTAAGTCTGCAGAGGTAGGTGCGCAGCTGAGTATGGACCCTGGCAAGGTGGTCCTCTGGTGGAAGGGGGTCCAGGGCATGACGTGGCCCCAGCTGCTGCCCCTTCTCCACCAGCTGAAAGTCACTTGGCCCCAACCAAATATCATCATCGTGCACCTGGGCGGGAACGACCTGAACACCGAAACGCCCAGCGACCTGCTGGCGTCCGTCAGGAGGGACGTGACCTCCATGAGGGCAATCTTCCCGCACTGCATCCTAGTTTGGTCCCACATCCTCCCCCGCCGGGCGTGGCACCACTCAGCCGACGTCCACGAAGTGGATCTGATCCGAAGCACGGTCAACCGGCGGATCCACAACATAGTCTCCGAGGTGGGTGGCGTCTCTCTGACCCACGACAACATCCGCTGCGGGGCCAACACGGGCCTCTATCGGCCCGACGGCGTCCATTTGTCGCAAAAAGGAATCGACGTGTTCAACGGGAACTTGCGCGACTTTCTGCAGAAGTGGGCCGGGGAAGCCAGGGCCGCCTCCCAGTGACGGGATGCGTTTACGTTTTGCTTCGGCTCCACTTCTCACCTTTTTCGTTGTTACCTTTTTGTTTTTGTCAAATTCTAATAAATCTCATTTGACCATTGCTGTTATTTTATTATTGTGGGTGGGAGGAGGCAATTGATCCCGTTGGCTGAGATGAACAGAAAGCAGACACCGTTTGACCGCATCGTAACCCAAGTCAGATGAGTGAATTGCAACGCTATCCGCAAAGACTCGTGATCAAGCTAATTCGAAAAGGAAACGGGTCTTAAGACTTCTTGTCCTCTTCTTCCAATCGTTTGATTTTTCAGATTTCTTTAGTTCAAACGACACCCCCCAAAGCTGAGAGGAAATTCTTTTTGGGCCGTTGGCTTTTTTTTATTTCGCCGTTCAATCCACCCTTTGCTGGAGTTTTCACAGCTTCCTGTTGTGACTGGTCTAAAAAACTGCTGATTGGGTGAGGAAACCTTTTAAAAAAAATACCGACCTGACTTGACTAACCGTAACCCCACCGTTGTTGAAGAAGGGTGTCCCACATGTATGCTTCCCCATCTCTGTCCGTGTTGTTCCCCCTCTTTTGTATCTCAGTGGCCTCTCTTATCCATCTTTTATGAAATGGTTTGATAAGATGACCTTCCCATTTTCCCAGTTTTTGCATTCTGGTGAAGGGTCCCCTGTGAATGGTCCTTCTTTCATTTGTTCTGGCTTGTGAAGCTTTCTCTAATGCAATGTATTGTTGCAGGAGTTGCGTGGGATTTCACGGATGGCGTCACATTTCTTGACTGGCGTTTGTGGGTCCTTGGGGTGTAGGTGCTGTTGTTGGGAGGGTTTTTTTTTTTTTTTTTTTTTTTATAATAGCTACGGCACCAATCTTAAAACAACCGCACCTACGCCACAAGGACCCGATAACGCGGGACTAGAAATGTGACTTCATCTCGGTAATCCAATGCAAATCCTGCAATACAACATCCGTTAGAGAAACTGAACAAACCTTCAGTATCAAACAGCGGGAGGTTTCACCAGGAGAACAAGGTGGATCACGGATTGGGAAAATTGGAAAACAATCTTACAAGAGATGCAAAATGAGGCCATAGAGAGATGATATACGGAAGCGGGGACGAGGGCGGAAACATCCTCCCACGCACCTGGGACACTGTTCTTTAATGTCGGGCGAGGGGGTTGAGTCAGGGAATTCTACCGTGCCGCTTTCCTGACCCTCCATCCGTCCATTTTTGGAGCCGCTTATCTTCACGACGGGCCCAGGAGCCTATCCCAAGCTCCGTCGGGCACAAGGCAGGGTACACCCTGAACCGGTTGCCAGCCAATCGTCTCCAGTGAATGCGAGCATGTTTTGGGGATGCTCGGAGAAAAGCCACACAGGCACAGGGAGAACATGCAAATCCCACACAGGCGGGGCCGGCCCTCAGAACTGTGAGACCAACGCTCTACAGCTGCGCCGCCGTGCCACCCGGTTTCCTGACTCATTGAGCTGATTTTAGACACCTCGCACCAAGCAGCGGTGACAGCCATGACTGTCACCGAGGTTAGAGATTGCCAAAATAACTGAACTCATTTTTATTTTAAATGAATATTCGAAATTTTTTTCTCATTTTAATCCCGGAGATTGAGATTCCTTTTCAAGTCACACTGACCTTTCTGACAAGGCTGAAGGCGATTTTAGAAATCGGATGATTTTTTTTTTTTTATCCCTTATCAAAATGCACATTGTCCAGAACTTTGCCGACATGTTAATTATTTCATAAAACAATTCAATCTATGTGTTAGCGTCGCACCAAACGTCAACGTTTCGTCCCTCCGTGAGCTAAAGGTAACGTTCAAGGAGTTTGCCGAGGCAGGTACCTTTTAGAACGACGGTGTCAAGTTACCTATTTCAGATGAACTTTTTCTGCTTGGTGGCTCCGGTCATGCTTTTCATTTCATTGACTTTAAAATAGAGAGATCCCATTTGTAGAAAAGTTCCATTTGAGGATGATCGGGATGAATGGTACATGGTGAATGAGTGACATTACATTACTTACCTCTGACTCATTTTCTGAGCTGTGGCCGTCATTAACCCTGCTTGGAAGTTCGACGTGCCCGCTAAGTCCTCCTGCAATACAAAAGATGGAACCACGGCAGCGCATTGAATTCCTGCAATTCCTCCGTGAAGGACGACATCCTCCCACCCTGGAGCCGACGTCATTTTCGGTCCCTCTTTTTGCCGACAGCGTGCATTGTGTGCGGAATCCGAAACGCACTCGGTGTTTGATGCTGTTGCTACTATTCACTTCCATTTTTACATGTCTTCATACAATTTTAAAGGTAAGTTTGCTAACGTTGGTCGCTCGCTTGCTTTCAAGAGTTCTGGCTGATTGCGCGTATACCAGTGGAGAGCGCGCTACTACTAAGGTCGACACTGTAAATATGACTCAAATCACGTCACGTCGGTCTTGGTGTGACCGATTCTTCTGAAGAAGATAGAGCAGTATGCATGACCTTAGTAGCTACACCGTCAGCTAGCGCGTGATGAGCAAGTTGAGCTGTTGTTTGCGGCTTTGAACGGAGGTTTGGCTGTACGTTGCTAAACACCGTCCTTACATGTGTTAAGTTTATTGCTAACTTGAGCAATGTTTTTTTTCTTCATGGCTCTGTTAAACATTTCCTTAGTCTGCTTTGTTTTTTTTTAACCCCAAGAACACGTCAACGTGGGTAAATTCAATGGCTACAAATACTTGAATGTGGAATTTAATTCACAAGAGAAATGAAGTGTACAATCCATGCGTCTGAATTTTACTCTGGAGCCGTTAATTCTCCGCACGGCTTATCCTCTCCCGGGTATATCTCTAGATATGCTTGTCTATAGGGTACAACTACGCACCAGCAGTCAGCAGTGTTTAAGGATTCTGTAGCTAGGCGGCATGGAGGGTTCTTAATGGAGTCGTCGAGGTCAAACCTACTACTTGCCGTCTATATTGACCTTTTCTATGCTTTTCATTTCTTTTATGTGGCTAGCTGTTTTTCCTGCTGTTCATATTCATTCCTAACCTGATCCCCCCATTTCAGATTCAGTGGGAGGAAAGGGAAGGAGATGAAGTAGAGTGCACTAACCTAGTAATGCCGTTGTCACTCGCACGTTCCATTCAACCTGGTTCTTGCAAGTCAATAGCACGGATCACAAGTCGTCCGCACAAACTCAAATCAGTACTAAGGGAAAATGAAGGTGCTTTCAAAATGGAGAATCTTTTGTTCCTTTTGAGTGAGTTTATCCACACTCCAGGAGAGACGCAGAAGTGAGAGCAGCAAATTAAGGACGCCGAAGAAAAAGGCCCAGCTCGTCGGGAATTCTGCACTGATTGCCAGATAAGGAAACCGACCGTGATCACAATGTGTTCAACAGTGTAAACCAGGAGTGGAACCTTTTCACAAGCTCAGACAACTAATATGTTGCACCAAAAGAAAACGCCGATGATCTTTTCACCTGGCTTAGGTTGAACCCAAAGCTCATCACAGTTTGCTGCAGGAGCTTGCGGTGCAGGCGCCGTACCACACGGTGATGCTGCTCCACAGGATGCTCTCGATCGTGACGGGGGACTGGCCTCTCTCTCTCTTTTCAGTTTCCGCAAAAAGTAGAGCCGCTGTTGGGCCTTTTTAGCCAGCGCTACGGAGTTAGTGGTCCAGGACAGATCTTTGGACACCCAGGAATTTGGCACTGCTCACCCGCTCGACTGCATCACTGCTGATGGTTACCAGGAGATGCTGGGTGTACCCTCTCCTGAAGTCTACTATGATCTCTTTCATGCTTCTTTATACTCGTAGGTGCAGCGACCCTGCTGACATCACTCCGGCTTTCCCGCACGTAGTTTGTCTTTATACTCCAGCGCAACCCACGCACACAGTTTTGAAAATGCGCTCCAGATGATGTCGCTATGGCCGGTATTGGCCAGGACACCAGAGGGTGGGGTTCGCTCGGCATATTTTGGTCAATTCTGGTAATCCTTTTTGCTTTCCTTTCCGTAACAAGCAACAAAGCAACAACAGTGGAAGAGTGTCTGCTTGGACAAATGGAGCTAAATGACAAGCGGACACGTTGAGTTATGCTGCCAAATTGATGGCGAATGCAGCGGCGTAGGTGCTATGCTGAGCCTGGAGGAACGGTGAGTACGTCATCATAGCATGTGACTAAAACGGGCCAACCACGAGAGATGAGTTAAGGGGCTTTCCCCTCGCAGCAACTTTTTTTTGATGAGCAATGAGTAGGTCACATGATGCGATGCGACGCGAGCTTTCTCAACTGCGGCAGTATAGTAGTTAGTTACGGCCTTAAGTCTTCTCCACGTTCTTGTTCTTTTTTTTACGTTATGTACTTTGCTTAATTTTGGCGGCGGGGGGGGGGGGGGTAATTACATGTAAAATGGGCTTCGACTTACGAACAATTCACGTTGCAAAATGACTTCCGAAACAAATTTATTTCGTGAGTCCAGGTACCACTGTAAATCAGACTGTAGTTTGGAATACAAGGGCAAAAGTAAACGGGCGCAACAGTTTAGGTGACTTCCTACGTACAAACAGACGACTGTACCTCAACGCACCCGGCTGTCAGACTCCTGAAGTTCCCACGCCGCCGTCGTCATAGGCCTCATTAAAGACAGGTGACAAGTCTGCGTGTCGACAGTGGTTAAGTGGAGAGCCTGGACCTTCGGTGCTGCCGACACGACACGAAAGACTGTGGAGATGATTGTGGACTTCAGGAGGCATACTCGTCACGCTGTCCGTCTGTACTGGCAACCGGGTCAATCTGTTTATTGAAGGAAGTCTGTATATAATTGCGAGAAAATGCCTCCTGATTCAGTGTATGTATCTTGGTTGGTGGTACTCCCCCATGATCTGTTTCTTCTTCTGTAGTCCCTTTGCAGATTGTGGGAGGGGTGGGTGACCGTGTTTCAGTCAGTCGCTAATCCCGAGCCATCCCGATATTTCGCTGCTTATTATGCATCTTTAGTTTCAACGTTATGTCTTTTCGCGTCACACGGTGGGTATATGGCGACAGAGTCCCATATAAAAAGAGAATTTGTAACAGTTGAGGATCACAGGCTCGACGCTGTGACAAGCTGAACTGATTTCCGGGTTAGCGATGTCATCCGTGTTTTCTTTGTCTAGAAGCTCGAGCGGAAAGTCGAAATCGATATGGAGGCGTAACGGTTTATTCCGTCAGAATAAAAGATGGTTTCCAAAAAGGTCCCGCTGTCGCACCTTTTCTTCATACCGACACAACGCAGAGGATCGCCGGTAACCTAAATTCCTGGGGATTACAGTCTCGCAGGACCTTAAGGGAGAGCTCAACATCATTGCACTTGGACTCTTGCTCTCAAAATGCGAGAGGACTCTGCATCCTTTGCTCAACGGCCCAACGTTCCAACATTGACAGATTCCTAGCAACTTGTACTGCTCCGTGACTGTTACCGCAATGTCTCGATTGACGTTTGTCGTCATGCACAGTACAGACGGGTGTGTTTGTGTACGTCAGTAAATTAACCAATAACCCGGGTTTTTCCTGTCAATTCTCCTAATAATCAGAATTTCCACAGTCAGTTCTAGGCCCTGTAAATCCTCTCTTCTCTTTCACTCTCTGTCTTAAATTTATATCGTCTAGATGTATGTCCATATATTAGTGTATTTCCTGAGCGTTCAAATATTTACATGGGCATAATCTGCGATCGGATGTGGCCCGCAAAGGCAAATTGTGTGTCAATTTCCATGATTCTTGGTCAAATCTGGACCAATTTTTCAAATAGTAAGATGACATGAATGAAAACGTTGAGGTATTTTTGTGGAAACAACAAGATAAATAGTTGGAAAACCCCATTACCCATGATATCAAAACTAATTCATAATTTGATGTAAATCAATTAAATATATGCATGGTTTCACAGTCATAATGGCCTTCTTAGTGGAACCGTCGTTCCAACGTGGCCCTCGACCAAAAAAAAAAAAAAAAAAAAAGTACTATTCAGTATTTGCTGTTTGTGGCATTTCCCCTTCCTCTGCTATTATTTGGTTCGACGCTGTTGCGGCTTTGCCCTTCGGGGCCCCCGTACTTACGTCATCAATAGTCGGCCGTCGCACGATGAAGCCAGTTTTCGGAAGTCGCTTGAAACAGAGCTCTTATTTCGGATCTTGGAAAGGACGCTCCGTTCCACCAAACGTTGAACGTTGAGCAAAGCTGGCTTTAACGCTTGGAGATTGGACTTTTCGAAGAGGCCAACGGACAGTTTGCAAGGAAGAAGTCGTACCCACCCGCTCTCCAGGCCGCTAGGCGGCGGTTATGCCGTCTGCTGAACCGCCACTCGAACGCAAGAAGCGAGAAGAAGACGAGCACGGATCCCGCTGGCGGACATTTAGCTTTAGCATCGGTTTGTTGTTGGTGTCGCTTGGCCGGCTCTACTTCACCAAATTTCAAGTGCGCCGTGAGTTGCTTTCGGTCGGGTTGCCGTTCGCTCCCTCGCACGGCGAAACATGTTCCGCGGTCGGCCGCCGCCGCGGGGCTTTTACCGGCCGCCTTTCGAGGCCCGCGGCCCGCACCCGTCGGCGGGCCACAGAGACGACAGGATGCGGGGCAGAGCTCCTTACCACTCTGGGCACTACCACCGCGGACCCCCTGACTTCCGTCGTTCTCCGCCGCACCGCGGCGGCTACTATCATCCCGGCTCCGGAGGACCCCGAGGAGGCCACCACCACCACCACCGCCCCGCCGCCCCGCTCAGGGAGGTTAGCCTGCCGCGCGCTACATTCGTTCGTTCGCTTTTTTAACTTTCTTTTCTTGCCCTTCATGCTGCACTAGTGCGCACTTCTCGATGCGCTTTCTTTGCGGGAATGCGAGATGACGGAAGTTTCGACAGTCTCGTTCTCGGTTCCAGCACCCCACTGCATCGCAGTGATCATATCGATGATGTGTTGTTGTTGTTTGTCTGCAGAGGTCTCCGTCGTCTCCTCGCCCTCGCTTCCCCATCGACCACAAAGTCGTCATCACTGTCGGCAACGAGCTGACGAGTTCCGCACCTCCGCGTCACGTCGACAGGTCCAAACTTGTTGTTGTTTTTGTCGTCGTCTCAGACGTAGCAACGTGACAAGGTTTGCCACGATGACAGCGCGACCGATTCCCGTGTGCGCTTGAAACTGCAACTTCAACCCGAGTTAGACCCGCCAAGACTTTAACCTCATCAAATGATCGCTTGTGCAGGAATTGGAGTTTGGCGTTTGGCCAGCGTTTGAATGTTTGCTTCATCAAAGAAACGACAATCACTGTGTGTTATCAATCAGAGTAAAGCAGTCATGTTGCTTATTACCTACTCCTGGACACGTTTTGTATGCAACTCTGAAGAGTCAGTTAAAATCTTTAACGAGGAGCCGGTACCGGCCAAAATTCTCCAAGTAGATGAATCGAAAATGGCGTGACGTTTGAAATGACATCACTTACTGATAAAGCCCGGTTATATCGTGCAAATGGAACATAGATGGCGCCGAATACTCGGTAACGGTCAGATCGTGAATTGATGTGTTCTGGCGTCTCGTTGAGGCATTTGAGCTGCTCGTTCTACGTCTTTGAGGCGATTCCACGAAGATGGCAGCCGCTTGTCGCTTTGCTACGTCGTCTGCTGTTACCGCAGGAACACAGACTGATTCCGTGTTTGTGCCGCGTGACGGCGCAGAGACCGAAGTCCGGTCCGGAGTCGCGGATGCAGCGGGAGTCGGGCGAGGAGCAAGAGCCGCCACCGCAGCTGGGGTCGCAGTAGGTCCAGGTCCAGATCTAGATCCAGATCAAGATCCAGATCTAGATCTAGAGGGCGCAGTCGAGGGCGGGCATCCAGCAGAGCGCCCAGCCGGGCCTGCAGTCGCAGCAGCTCCAGCGGCAGCGAGCGGACCTGCGACTCCAAAACGTTCAACGAGCTCAACGTGGCGCGACGGAGGAAGGAGCTGGAAGACTTGTTGTGTCTGCCCACCAAGTCCATCCTGAAGAAACGCTCAGACTACGAAAAGTCTCCTTCAGTCAGGGTGCGTTTGCCTCATTTGGGACGCTCCGCATTCACGCACGTGTACGCTCGGCCGATGACTAATTAGAACCACGTTGAACCCTCCCTGGAATTGAAACTCCAGTAAGAGAACGTACCTCCGTAGAAAAGCGCTTAGGTGCCTTGTTGAATCAACCAAATCAAAAGCCTTTCATGTCACCAAGTGCTGTGATGAGTGCTTCTCCACAAGGTGCAATAAAATAGAATAAAAATCGAAGAACACCCTAGATTAAAAACAACAGATAAAACATCAAGGCACAGTTATTGCTTGAATAAATAAATGCATAATATTCCATTACAGTTCTATCGGGTTCAGTGGTTTTGAGTCCAAGGAGTTGATTGGGGGGGGGGGGCTGTCCTCGGATCTGGTTGTCCGTCTTTTGTGGGACCCGTACGGGTTCAACAGTTGATGACCAGGATGTGAAGAATCCTTTACAATATTCGTGGCGCTGCTGCCGTTGTCACCAAATGTTAAACATACGCGAATATCCTTGTCAATTTTCCAACATTTACTTGTACCAAAGTCAAAATTTGTTTGTGTTTATAGTTATTGGAATCCTGTTTTTATGTATTTAGTCAATTTGAGGGATGCAATATGTCTCTGAGTGGCTCGGGCACGTGAGGCTGCCCCGTCACATCTCCGTTATTACAGCTGATGATAGCTGACAGAACTTTTCAACTTGTTTGAATTTTGCGTCAATTTTTTTGTCAGCTACATCGTTAGATGCAAAGTTTTCTGTCATGTCAGCCTTTAGAGTCTCACTCCCCCCCGTCCAGAAAAACATTTTCTGGAAATGCACTCACGAGTGTCCGTTTGTGCCCTGATAATCAATCCAATGAACAATTTGGAGTGATTGCCACCCCCCCCCCCCCCCAAAAAAAAAAAAAAAAAAACAACAAAAAAACCAAACCAAAACACATGTTGATGTAGCTTAGCTTCTTTTGTCCCATGATTGTACACCATGTTTGTCGCAGTGAGTTTGTGACGGCGTGTGAGGGTTCGTCACTTCCTGAAAAGTGTCGGCGATTTGTTTGTTTAGGAAGTCCGTGGCTGGCTTCTGTTTTCCTTTGACTCTGAGGTCTTTTTTTTCGCTATCGTGTGTGTTCAGCATTCCGACTCAGGCCTGTCTCACGTGGCCGAGGAGCTTCTACGGGCTGTCAAAGGGTTGGAGCCGGCCGCCGTGGCGTCCGTGTTGACCGAACTGCGGTCCGACGCGCAGATGTCGCAGCGAGCAGTTCTCAACACAGAAATCAAGGAAATCCTAAACTTGCTGGACCCACCCAAGAGTCCGGCGGGCGACATCGACGACGAGGAAAAGTTTCTCTACGGAGACTCCGAGGAACCCAAGACTCCGCTTTTATCCCAGCCGCTCCAAAACAACACGTTTGATCTCTATGGGGATGTAACGGAGGAGGTTCTGTATGGAGATCAAGTGCCCTACGCCGCTGCCCCTGCCCCTGTCCCTGCGGTGGTTGCGTCGCCTACTGCCGGCAAGGTCCACGCTGACTGGGCCCCCTCGGTTTCCACCTCTGTTCCCTGCAACGCGACACAGGCTTCGACTCCGGGACCCCCGGCGGAGGAAGAGAGCGATCCGCATGCACTGGATGACTACCAGAAGCTCCAAAACCTGTTTAAGACTATCGGCTTGGACCTAGGCGTGACTGAGATCAGCAAATTGGCTGCCAGGACCAAGGAGCGCCTGCACGGAAGTAAGCCTCCCAACGCCCCCAAGACGCCCAAGCGGCGCACGCGCTACTCTTCTGGCAGCTCGGACGACGGGTGCAGAAGGCACAGCGGCGGCAGCTCGGACGATGACAAACGGCCCCGCGGCACCGGGCGGGGTCGCAGCTGGAAGGATGGCGGACGAGCGGACAGCTGGAGCAAAGATGGCAGCTGCGGAAGCAGCACTAGTCCCGGCGAGGCGCCGCCTCAAACGGCGGGGCCCGAGGCCGCTGGCCCTCCCTCGGCGGCACCCGTCCCGCCGCCACTGCCCGTCCAGTCCTCCTACCAGCCCCCGCCGCACACGCACGGCATGATGCCACCGAGCTACCCGGCGCCGGGCTACGGCCAGTACGGGAACTTCCTGCCGTACGCGCACTCGCAGTGGCCGCCCGTGTACCCCCCTCCTGGCATGCCGCTGCCCCCGCAGACCCCTGGCGCGAACAACTTCCCGCTTTCTTTGCCCTTCAACCAACCTGACAGCCAGCCGCCTGCGGAGCCTCAGGTCAAAGGTCAGTATGTGTCTCTTGCCAGTCGTCCATTTTGTCCATTCAAGGGCACTCCAGTGTCATCGCTTAGACAACAAACAGACGACCCGACAGAGTCGTGCAGTTTCATGTCAAACAAAGTTACATGGAATAAGTTGTTTCCATTGGTGTTTTGACAATGTGGGGCAGTGGTAGAGTGGCGGTCTCCCAACCTGAAGGTTGTGTGTCACGTCCTGACCCCTTGTGACCGTGTGGAAGTGTCCTTAAGCGAGACTGTTAGAAGGCCCGGTGAATGCCATTATCTCTGGGGGGAAAAAAAAAAAAAAGAAGTCCTTAAACTCATTGTTGACTGGAGTCACCCAGAAACTGTTTTAGAGGATTTGGACTGGTCTTTCGAGATCAGCACAGTATTGTCTTCTGTGGTAATAGAACCAAAAACAAACAAGGGACACTCATTTACATTTGACAACAACGTTTCTTTTTCACTTCTGTAGTCATCAGCTCTAGACCGTGGGTTGGTTCCACCAAAAATACGGGCTTTTTGCAGGGGAAATAAAAAATGAGAACAGGGTGGTAATACTTTCTGCTTTTTTGATGTCAAACTATCACTCAGAAGAAATTGACCCTGAGCGATGCTGACTCACTGCATGGCTCCGGTTGAACGTCTGAAGTCTTCTCCCCCCCCCCATGTTAACGCCAAGGACGGTGTTGTCTTTTCCCGCAATGTCAAGTCACATTTTGGAACTTCCTACCGTGACACGTACTGGTAATCTTTTGTGGACCCCTCTTATTACTCTGTTGGAGTGTCAGGCGCCTAAATTTGTTTGCCTTCCCGCATGTGGGCGTTTCTCTCCATGATCGACGTGACAGGCTGCGATTCACGGCATCATCTTTATCTTCTACGCAACAGCTGTCCTGATCTCGAATCCGAAGCGACACAGCAGTGGCATCTGTTAGTATTCCAACCGTTAAATAAGATGAATCTCCCGAATTGGGCGAGACGCTCTTCCCCACCTCCATCTTGTGAAACCCATCCATCCATCCATCCATCCATCCATCCATCCATTATCTACCGCTTTTCCGGGTCGGGCCGTGGGGGAATTAGCTTCAGCGGGGATACCCAGACTTCCCTGTTCCCAGCCACTTCTTCCAGCTCTTCCGGAGGCATCCCGAGGCGTTCCAAACCCACCCTGGAGACCCGGTCTCTCCAGCGTGTCCTGGGTCGTCCTCGGGGTCTCTTTACGGGAGCACGTTCAGGTGAAAAGAAAAACTTGTATTCAGAGGTGTCACTGTCATTTGCTCTTCTGTCAACAAAGGAAGGGAGAAAATCAATTGAACTCGGCAATCAAGTTTTCTGTGGGGAGGGAGATGGGGGATTTTTGAGACCGGATATTGCAACGCCAGCCTGGCTTGTGGCTTTTGGAATGGTAACCCTGTGACCTTGGTTTGTTGTTCAGGTACACTCAAATCTTCTTGGCTCACTGGGACAAGACCGGTCTCCACTCAGGTGTCAGAGCAAGAGAACAACGAAAGCCAGAAGCAGAAGGTATGCCTGTGTGGTGGTAGTTTTGTTTGGGCGTGGGGCTACATGAGTCTACCTGGGGACCTTACCCCGACGGGACTCTGCTTAGGTTCTGGAGGAACGTGAAAATCTGAGGCAGGAGCGAGAGCAGCGCATGAAGAAAAAGGAGTACCTCATGAAAGAACTGGAGCGGCTCCGGAAACAACAAGGTTCAGTAACCCCTAACTATCACGGATTCAGTGCATTTTTTGTGTTTATCGGTCCGTGTCGTGCACGTGTTCACCTGCACAATGACCTTGATTGGCTATTTTGTTTCGTGTTTGCCTCCAAACACGGCTTGGGCTCTGATACCGGTCCTCTTGAGAGAGGTTGGATTGATTTCCATTCTAGAGAGCAGGTGTAAGTATACTTCTTCCCCCTCTGGGTACCAAGGGGTAGAGAGCATTCTTCCATCTTCAGGTGGGGCAATGTGTCCTGACTCTTGTTTGTGCATATCCCCCAAACATGATTTGAAAGTACCCAGTCCTTGGCAGGGGTGATGCAGTGAATTCCCGCTGGGGACGCCATCGTTCTTGTTAGGACACTCAGTCACATCTTGGTGGTCCAATCAGTATTGGTAATCTATTTTTCATACTATCGTATGATTCGTCACTTTAAACTGCTCCCTTTGCACAATTGTCATTGCACTGGTCTGGAGCGGGCACCGCGAACGGGTAAAGGCACTTGGTACAATGTGGGACGTTAACACACTTAGTAGCTCTTACCTGTTCTAAATGAAGATTTTACATCTTTGATGTTCTTTGTTCTGAATGTCGTACCGGAGAAAAATTGCTGTTTTTTTTTTTTTTTTTTTTTTGCCCACTTGGCCAATAAAGTGGATTCTGATTTTGATTCCGATTCTGATCAGAGCCCGAGCTGCGTTCTGATATTGGACCTCTGTGCTCACTGTGGATTGGCCATAATTAACACCATGTTCAAGCATAAAGGTCTCCACAAGTGCACAAGGCATCCCCAAATCTCATGTCAAGGATTGGAGCGCTGCACTGAGTTCAGAGAGTGTCCAGACCAGTTTTCTACAGTTTTGGCATGGACACTGCCAGTGTCCTCATTGACGCAACTACCACCGCGTTGGCTGCTGACGTTGAACGCGTGGGGGGCCTCGCCTCACCCCGGCGGCGCCCATGTTTGTTGTGCTTTCAGGTGAGCTGCTGAGGAAGAAACGTCGCGAGAAAGACGGTCACAAAGACCCTCTCCTGCAGGAGATAAGCCTGCTGCAAGAGGACGTCATGATGCAGATTTCCAATCTGCGGAAGGAGCATGAGGCGGCCGAAAGGAAGCGCAGCGAGATCGACAAGGTGGCGCTCATCTTGGGGCTCGGACCCTCTGACCGTCCCCGCGTAACACCCCAAGTTCCGAAAGACTCTGTGGTGGCCAGGCCCCACAAAAGTAGAGCACCCACGGAGCAGAGTCCCGAGTGCCAAGAAGATGGCGGCGGCGGCGGCGGCAGCAGCAGCAGCAGCAGCAGCAGTAGCAGTAGCAGCAGCAGCGTGCAGATGAAGGTACTAATGAAACAGAAATGTTCATGCTGGGTGAAATTTAGCTGTAACATCCCATTCAGACGACAAAAGAACTTGACGCTATGTCACACGACTGCCGTGAAACACGTCTCAGTATGAAGAGCTTGTTGTGATGGCGTTCTCGCTAGGCCAGTTTCCTCAGCTGTGCCGGTTTTATCCCCATGACTTGAAGTGTAGCCGTTTTCCTTTTATGAATAAATCCGTTAGCTTTAACGGCTCACGGGTTGGAATCATTCTTCGGAGGGATCACTGTCTCTGCAGGAGGAAGTGTAGCTCTTCATCAGTATCTGAGTGATCCTTCTGAAATAAAGACCTACACACTTGTAGGGGTTCGCTCAGGAGAAGCTTTGTCCCACTCTTCTTTGCTCAATTGTTTCATCTGGCATCTCAGTTAGTTTTCGATCCGGAGTTTGACTTGGCCACTCCAAAACCGTATTATTTGTGAGCCATTCGGAGGGGGACTTGCTGTTGTGCCGCGTGATCCAAGAGCGCTTGAGTTTGAAAGCACGGACTGATGGCCGGACGTTCTCCTTCAGTATTTTCTGGTACACAGCAGAATTGATTGTTCCATCACTCACAGCAGCTCGTTCTGGTCCTGGGGTGACAAAGCAGCCCCACACCACCACCACCGTGCTTCACTGTTGACATAATGTTTTTTTTCTCAAACGCTGTGCCATTTTTACGCCAGATGTAACCGGCCGCACACCTTCCAAAAAGTTCAGTTTTCGACTCTTCCGTCCACCGAATGTTTCTCCAAAAGTCCTGAGGATCATCGAGATGCTTGGCAAACGTGAGACGAGCCTTTGATATCCTGTATTTTCTTTGCTGATAGCTTTTAGCGGCTTTCGCCTGGGAACTCCCCCACATGATGCCATTTTTGGCGAGTGTCTTTCTTACGGGAGTCGTGAACACTGACCTTAAAGCCCCACTGACATCCCTAGATACATCGTAATGAAAAATACGTACAACATTATTCACTTCAATGTCTATACGAAAAAATAAATATGAGCGGAGAGCGTGCTCAAAGTTGCGCAGTTGTGTCTCGTTCGACATCCAAGTGGTAGCCATATTGCGTGCAACCACATCAGCAGATGTTACCCCGGGAAATTCACCATTGAAAACGCGTAGTGGCACCTGCTATGGGACATGGAAGCTCTTTTTGAAGACCAGAACATCTCACAATTAAGTGAAGTGACCGGAGCAATATGACCCTGTCGTTTCGAGCCATATTTAGATGATACGTGGATCACTTCTAACTAACAACAGACTCCCCGACAGCATGTATGAGCCACCCCGGCCGACACGGCGCTGATGGGCACATCGACTCATTTTGCACCCCCCAACTGTTTTTGTAGCTCTATACACACCTACCTGTCATTTGGAACCCACAAAGCTCTCGTCCTTTGCACCCGTGCAATCTATTTTTCACGACGAGCCTGGTCTTTTGGGAAATTATGAAGAGTAAATCCATCCTCCCGCGTCTTCGTGCAATATCCACCAATACAACGAGCTGGTATTTTGGCTAACAGGAAGGAACAAAGAGCTACCCTCCCGGAGGTAAAACTAATAGAAACAAACGAGTCCACTTGAGGGCGGTTCCTGCTTCTTCTCGAAAACAAATCCCTCGAGGATTTTCATGGCGGGAGTTACAAAAAGCCATATAGGGCAAAATCATGTTGTGCGGTGGGGGGCGGATTGGTCCATTCCGCCCGTCTGTTTTTTTTAAACGTACTAAAAATCATGCTTTTCGTGTCAGTGGGGATTTAACGGAGGCCTGCAGGTCTTCAGAAGTGTTTCGAGGTTCCTTTGTCTCCACCTGGATGAATGGTCGTCCCAGTCTTGGAGCGAACTATGAAATCATCTTTGCCAAATTTGTAGTCAGTCACGGTGACTTTGTGATTTAACTTTTGTCAATTACTTTTTCAAAAGAGGGGCGGAAAGTTTTTTTTTTTTTTTCTGTGCATTTTGTATTTCCTTGGCTTGTGTCTGATTGATATTAAAATTGGTGTGATGATCTGAAACCCTTGTATGTGATACATATGGAAAAAATAAAATAAAAAAAAATCAGGGGGTGGGGTCCATCCATAAAACTGCCAGAAACACAAGAGTAGCAGAGCGAAAAACCTGCAGCTGCCCTCAAAGGGTTTTATCACCCCCATCTGCTTTTCTTGGTCTGGAGACACAGCCAATAGTTTGTCCCGGCTCCTTAACAGCTTTCCTCTGATTGGCTCCTTCATCCCAGCACTGCGGATCCTTCCTAAATATTTATGGCTCGGAAGCCAGGTCAGTGCCGTTCATGCTGAAGAAGGCAATTAGTTCGATGGCCGCAAATCTCGTTTTCGGTGCCGCTCACGACTGGCTCATTTGATTTCAGTGACAGTCGGCTATCGTGTGTAATAATAATAATAATAATAATACATTTTGTTTTTCAAAAGACAAATGTTTGCACAGGTAAGAAACAATATTTGAATCAAAGTTTTTCTGGTCTTATCAAAGCTTACATTAACTCTCTTCTATTTTCATTTCTTAGCAGAACATCTCAGAACCGAATCAGGCACCAGACATTTCCCCAACTCTGCCACCTGAGCCGTTTGAGTATTATGATGCCGGAAACCATTGGTGCAAAAACTGTAACCTCACCTCGGGCTCCATGTTTGATTTCTTTACTCACTTGCACAGCAAAACCCACCGAAAGGTTTGTCATTGTTTTGTTTTTCTTAATAGTTTTACTACTTAAGCTCAGTTAGGAAAGCTAGCATCTATGTTGATGAGCACTAGAGCAGTCAAATGTCCAGATGTTGGTCAGGCGTCCGTATGGCGCTCTATTGGTCGGCCGTCCAAATATTCTTGTGTTCAAAGGACTGCACCAATAGCTACTGAACTATCTTATGAACCAACTTTTTTTTTTTGTTTTTTAAATGAGCTATGACGCGTTTGCTGTTGTTGTCTCCCGCTCCCATCCAGACTTTGGATCCGTATGAGCGTCCATGGGCCTCATTGCCAAGCAAAATGGAGAAGATGTCGCAGACAGAAGAAAAGCAGACGAAACCGGCTAAAGGTACTTTGCGTCCTTGTGACTCTGGGGATCGCTGTCTGTTTGGACCATCTCATGATTCCAAGTTGGCTTAGTCTGGATCCATCTGTTTTGACTATGATGAAGATAAACAACTGTTTATTCTCAAAGGACTTGGTCTATAAAATTAGCATCAGAATTAGATTAGATTTAATGGCCAAGTATGTAACAACACACGGGGAACACACTTCCACATCACGCACCCACCAGGCCGCACCGCCTTCCACTCCATCAGTTAACATCCATGAAAGGGATGTCAGACAGATCCTCAAACAATGAAAGATCAACAAAGCGCCGGCCCCAGACCTCGTGTCCCCATCCTGCCTCAAAAGTCTGCGCAGACCAACTTGTTCCTGTCTTCACAAAGATCTTCAACAGGCCTCTACAACTGTGTGAAGTAGCAACCTGCTTCAAACATTCCACCATTATACCAGTTCCCAAAAAAGCAGCAGTCTCTGGTCTTAATGACTACAGGCCTGCTGCCTTGACATCCATGGTCATGAAGTCCTTTGAACGCCTCTTGCTGGACCACCTCAAGAGCATCACAGGTCCCCAGCTCGACCCACTGCAGTTTGCCTATCGAGCTAACAGGTCTGCGGATGATGCCGTCAACGTGGGTCTCCACTTCATCCTTAAACATCTTGACAGCGAGGCTCCTGTCCGTGAACTTCAGCTCTGTGTTTAACACCATCATTGCTGAACTAATCTCCTCCAAACTTCTCCAGCTCAGCGTCTCGCCTGCCATCTCCTGGTGGATCTATAACTTCCTGACGGGCAGGACACAGCAGGTGAGCCTCGAGGACACCACCTCATCTACGTGCACTATCAGCACCGGGGTACCCTGAGGTTGTGTCCTTTCCCCTCTGGTCTTTTCACTCTATAGAAAGGACTGCTCTCCGTGGCATCCGACTGTCAAACTCCTGAAGTTAGCGGACGACACCACAGTCATCGGCCTCATCGAGGAAGGCGACATGTCTGCGTATCGACAAGTAGCAGCAAGATTGGAGCTTTGGTGTGGTCAACACAACCTGGCAGTGAACACTCTAAAAACTCTAGAGATGATTGTGTGTGGACTTCAGGAGGCATCCTTCACCACAGCTACCCGGACACTGTCCAACTGTCTTGTGTCAACCGTCGAGACCATCAAGTTCTTGGGAATTGCAGTCTCAGAGGACCTGAAGAGGGAGATGAGCATCAACTCCATTCCCAAAAAGGCCCAGCAAAGGATGTACTACTTCTTGCAGCTTCTGAGGAAGCACGGCCTGTCACAAGAGCTGCTGAGACAGTTCTACACAGCGGTCATCCAATCTGTACTGCGTACCTCCATCACGGACTGGTTTGGGGCCGCTACAGAAAAGGTCAAACTCAGAATGCAACGGACAATCAAAACACCTCAACGGAATATTGGCACCACTCTACCCACTATTGAGGACTTACATGTAACGTAAACTAGGTCCAGAGCAGCCAGGATTCTTCTGGATCCTCCGCATCCTGGCCACCAGCTCTTCCAGCTCCTTCCATCGGGAAAGTGCTACAGATCAATGCAAGTTAAAACTAGCGGGCATTCGAACCGTTTTTCCCTCTGGCTTTTAAGTCATTCGATTCTTGATCAGGGAACCTACTGTTTTTCTGCCTTGTGCCATTGTTAGGACACTCACTCACATCCTGCTGGTCCAATCAGTATTAGTAATATATTTTGTACACTATCGTACCATTTGTCACTTTAGACTGCTCTCTTTGCGCAATTGTCGCTGCACTGGTCTAAAACGGGCACCGCGAACGGGTAAAGGCACTCTGTGGGACGTTGACACCCTCTTCTCTTGTACCTGTTCTAAATGAAGAAGATTTTACAACTTGCGCGACTCTCAAGGAATAGTTGAGAGATGTCTCTTGTTCTTTGTTCTTGTTGTTTGTTCTGAATATCATACCAGGGCAGCAGCAACTGCCGGTTTTTACACACTTGTCCAATAAATCTGATTCTGATTCTGGAATGAACTATAGGACTCCCATCAGACCACCACCTTCTGTTATTCTTGGTTCAATGAATGACACTTACGACCTTCTTGTGCATTCAAAATGCGTGATATGTGTTACAGGTTCCGAGTTCTTACTTCCAGTGCGAGGATTTTTCTGTCTACTGTGCGAAAAGTTATTCGGAGACGCCATCTGTGCAGAGGAGCACGTCACCACTCACTGTCACAATGAGCACTACAAGGTATTGAATAGCTGTCACCTCCTGGTAGCGCTGATGAGCACGCCGCGATAGCATCGCTTAGCGAGGGAATGACTTCATCTCAGAGAGTAGGCTGACGTCTGAAGTGTGTTGGTGCCTCTCATAGTCTGCCACGACATGGTCATAAGCGGCACATAGATGCTCAAAGCCAAAGATGGATGCTGAGAAGTGAGACATTGGTTTGTCATCATTGTCACAATTCTGTTGTTGCCTGTTTTTGGTTTTTTTTTTTTTTTTAGGCATTTTGTTCTTTATTTATCTTTGTAATGCATATTTATGTGTAAGGTGGCATATGACGCATCACTCATGCTATAATATTCCAAAGACTCACCCAGAGGTCGTAAAACGTCTCTCTCTCTCTCTCTCTCTCTCTCTCTCTCTCTCTCTCTCTCTCTCTGCCAGAAAAAAATGCACGAGAACCCGCTGTACGAGCGGAGGAGAAACCTGGACCGCCAAGCTGGGCTGGCCTCCAACCCCTCAGGAAAGAAACGCAAACACGAGGAAGACAGGGGTGACAAAATGAAAGGAAAAAGGGAGAGAAAAGACGCCCCCTTGTTGAAAGCGGTAAAAGAGGAAGAGAAACCAAAAGTATCAAAGAAAAATGAAGATAGAAATACAAATGCTTGTTACTCAAAGAAAGAGGACGACGAAAAGTTCAGATACAAGAGTGACAAGTACCGTTGGTGCGCAGAGGAAGAGGAAAGGCTGAATTGGAGGAGAGATGAGGAAGAGCGACACAAACAAGGCCAGGAAGGACGCCATTATCGACACCACCGTCAGGAAGAGAATCCATATGAGCGCCGGCCGAGACATGACGACAGACACAAACTGGAAAAACACGAGTGTGAACGAGAAAACTCAGAGAAGGGCGCAGATAAGGACATACGAGGGGTCAGCAAGCAACTGGAAGGTGTGGTCAAGCCCTATGACCCACCCAAAATCTTTTGTGGACCAAGTCCAGCCATGAGAGCCAAACTCCTCAAACAGAGCTCGGACACCGCAAAACTGTCACCGGCCTTCGGAAAGTTCACCTGGAAGAAACGGGAGAATCAGCTGGCTAAAGACGCCCAGAAAGCTGCTGCTGAGTTCATCAAGGAAGATGAACAAGCTGCCAAAGATGCAAATCTCCTCATAGAGGACTCCTTCGCAAAATCCATGGCCTTTGCCAAAGAGATTGCTCAAAAATTGTCTGCAACAAGCACCTCACCTACGCCGTGGATGTCAAGTGGCACCATCAAATCACAGATGCAGGCTAACTTTGCAGCACCTGCCGCAGCACTAAAGAAAGTGTACACTGTGAGAAAACCTGCACCTGCGAACACTGTCCCTTGCGTACCACCTGAGGGCTCAGGTACAATGCTACCACCTTCAGGGGATGGACCCATGTTTCCTTCTCTCCAGAAACTACCGGAAACTAAGGAGAATATTCCAAACACAACATCCTCTAAGTCAGAGGTTCAACGGTTGTCTGGTCCTGGCCCGTCAGTCCCCAGAACAGCCTCACATGTGTCAAGTCCTACCCTTGCAGTTGTCAGACCAGCTCTATCTGTGTCAACTCCTACCCTGGAAGTAGTTAGACCAGACCTATCTGTGTTAAGTCCCACCGTGGCTGTTGTTAGACCAGCTCCACCATTATTCCATTCTGCCCCTTCAGGCCCGAGATCATCTTTACCTGTGCCAAGCCCACCCTCGTCGGTTCGGAGAACAGCTCCACCTGTGTCTCCATTGGCCTCGAGGCATGCTACAACACCATCCAGGGTCATGGTCAACCCGGCTCCCGAAGTACCGCAACCCGTCCAGTCAGGTGTTGAAGCAGAAGTGGTAGACATGGAGCCAGATGTGGCGGCTCCTGGAGTTCCAGAGAGCGAGCAAACTCACACAGTGTTCGTTAAACCTCCGCCAATTTTCAGCATGGTGGATGGAGGTCAGAGGTCTGAAAAACCAAAAAGTAACCTGGCTGCAGCTAAAGTCCAGGACTTATTTGGTATCCTGTACAGCTCTAAGGGAAAGCCAGGACCCTTATCCTTGGCAAAGTCAACTCCAGCAGAGAAAAGTGAGACACTTAAAGGTCCGAGTCCACCCCAGCCTTCAGCCCAACTTTCAGACACATCTCCACTGCCGGATCCTCAACTAGCGCCAACCCCCCAACCCCAGCTCCAGTTAGATCTTCAGATTGAATCAGTTTGGTCTTTGCAGAGCAGTCCTGAGCGAGCACCTGAGGGCACTCTGGTCAACATTTCTGCTGAAAGTCAACATGAAGAGCGTCCTGAAAGCACACCAGCACACTCATCACAAACTCAGCAGGTCCAAACTTGTGAACTCCAACCACATGATGAAAGTCCTGTCAGGGGCCATCCAGAACCACTCCAAGAAACTCCTCCACCAACACCAATCGAGCCCAAATCGACTCCTGGTCCCAGAACGCGAGGGAAAAACGCTCAAAAGAGAACACCCCCCGCGTCCCACGTCCCTGTCCGACAAACCCGATCCCAAACCAGATCCCAGAACAGGCAGCATCTTAAAGACCAGTCCCCGGGAGCTGCTGACCGGAATCTCCCGGCGTCCCCGGCAGATGCTGACCGGAAGCTCTCGGCGTCTCCGGGAGATGCTGACGGGAAGCTCTCAGACTTGCCAGATGGCTGCTCTGGGATTCCTCAAGGTGATGGGATAGCACAATTAACATCTGACAACCTCCACTCTTCTGGATCCGTGACTGATTTGGATCTCGAGTAGATGGAGATGAGCTAGCCTCCTTTTTATAAGGTCTTAAACCTTAGCAGTGTGTTAATACACACTGGCTTTGTTGAACGTTTTTGTTCTATGATTCCATGAAAGACTTGGAAAAGAATTTCTTCTGTTGTACAGGGATTGGTCCTGTAGCTACAGAAACTCAAAAGACAGTTCTTTGTCATTCCATGGTTCCAGATCCACTCCCATATTTGTTCCCGGCTTAACGTCCCTTTGTCGTGCCGCTGGTAGCTGCGCTTAGACTAGATTCGTCCTAGTGGTCTTCCTCCTTCCTTGGAGAACGTTGAAGGACGGACTGGTGCTGGCACACTTGGCCCAGTGAGTGTATGGAATGTGTTTCCCTTTGCTGGTCTTCAAGATGTTTTAATAAAAATTACTTTGGGTCAGAGGTTTTCATTTCCTTTCATTTATTTATTTGTCATTGTCTGTTTACACGTAGCGCAACGAACGAACGAACGAACGAACGAACGAAAGAAAAAAAAAATCTTTGGCGTATGCCTTGGTAAGTTGTTATAATTGTACCTCCTGCATAACAGATGGCAAATTGTTGTCCGTCTCTTGTTTTGACTTGATATTGGATGTACGGAGACCAGGAGTGCCCAAATCAAGTCGAATAAATCGTTCAAAATGTATCAAGTATTTTTTTTTTTTTTTTTTTTTTACTTTTGCCTCAGTTTTCTGAGAGCTTCACATTCTGTGCTGATCCTGGTATGTCCTGAGCCGGTTGTCGGGCAGTCACCCATCCCTTGCCGCTTATCCTCACGAGGGTCGCAGGAGTGCTGGAGCCAATCCCAGCTGCCATTAGCCACGAAGGTGGGGTTACACAGTGAACTGGTCGCTAGTCAATCGCAGGGCACATGAAGACGGGCAACAGTCGCGCTCACAATCACACCCAGGGGCAATTTAGAGTCTCCAATTAATGTTGAATGTTTTTTGGGATGTGGGAGGAAAGCGGAAAGGCCAACGGTCTGCAGCTGCACCACCGTGCCGGACGGTTGTCGTTAACCCGGTTAACCGAGACCAATCCGGTGTGGTATTCTTTGGCTGAACTTTCATATTTGTTTGGCAGAGTTTCACGCCGGACGCAACCCTCCGCAGTTATCCCGGCTTGGCCTACACATTGCACTGGTTTGCTGCATTCAGCTATAATGAAGTCAATGGTGAAATAATTAAATCGTTTGCTATATTAAGCAATTAAAGATGAATAAAAGCAAATCGTAATAACACATTTTTGGTGCTTTGTCGTTTTCATTTAGACATTCTCGGTCCTCCATCGGGACGAGACTCGGCCAATCGTAAAAAGGCATCAGGGGGTTGCTGGGCACAGGCGGATCTTGGCGACCAATGAGGTGAGTGCACACAAAGCTGAGCGTGACCGTGTAACATCTTCACAGCGTCCGTTGAAGAGCCCACAAAACAACGCCAATGCTCAACAAAATGAAGAAAGACAAGGTGAGCCTCGTTTCTCTTCGACCCTCATCCTTATTTTATTTTATTTTTTTTATTTTTTTTGGGCGGCTGGGTCTTCCCGCGGACCCGCGGCTAACCGAGCTGGACGCTAGCTCACCTGCTAATAGCCTGCCCGGAGAAAACGAGCATATATTAAAAAAAAAAAAAAAAAACCCACGAAAATTAATATCTGACGTCGAGGCGTTGACTTGTGAGCTTCTTTCGGAATTTATATGAAATTATTTGCCATCGGATATGCGCGATGCTAACGCAGCCGAGTTATTTCCCTCCAATCTTCGTTTAACTCTGCCAAACAGGTGCAACGTAACAACGTCAAAGGAAAACGGAAAGATGTCAGACACGGGAATGGGTGCGACACCTCAAGGTTTTCAGGCATTTCTTGCTTTTAGCGGAAGATGTCGATTTCTAATGCAGTCTCGGTTCTTTTCAGAAAACAACTTGACATTTGGGATTATATTGTCATTCATGCAGATGATTCCATCCTTATGGTTGTCCTCAAGACGTTTGGCCTCCCCTCCCAGCAGAGGATTCTGTGCTAAAGCAGGAGAACGGTCCCGTTGCGCTCCAATAAATGCCGAGTGAAAAACGTGGCGAGAGAGAAAACTGCTCCATAACATCTGCTCGGTCTCTCTATTCACTGAATGACCCTCTGTGTGCCTGTGTGGACACTTGAGAAGCAGGTGACGCTAACATAAATATGATACGCATGCTTCACGTGGGCGTCAAACGGCATCGGGTCTTGTCTGGAGCGAGGGGCCGCTCCCCACCCAGCAGCCTCGAAGAGAAAACGGAACCGTGGACCTCGTCCGCACGCAGCAGGATGAGCACAGGAAGGGAAACCGGATTGGCAGCCTGCCCAACGTGGCCGATATGGCCGTCGGCCAGGCTGCGCGGACCTCGCATCCATTTTCTTAGCCCCTTATCCTCACAGGGGCCGCGCGAGCACCGGAGCCTATCCCAGCTATCTTCGGGCGGGCGAGAGGCGGCTTTGCGCCCTCAACCGGTTGCCGGCCAATTGCAGGGCTCAGAGAAACAAACGAGCATTGGCGCTCACGCCTACGGCCAATTTAGAGTCCCCGACGAATGCGGAAGGGCCGTTTGAACTTGTGACCCTCCTGAAGACTTCCTTTGAAAGTGAAATTCTTCTTTTGCCATCCACACAGACGTGCTTTCAAGTCAGTGGGGAGAAAAGAATGAATTGAAGTACATTTGCAGTTCTTCACTCATTCCCGACTCCCGATTTTTCTCTGGCGGCTCCGAGATACCGTACTTCTTAAAACGTCTCTCGAGGAGAAGCGGGTGTACGCCCCATTTGCAATACTTCACTCGGCTAGCTTCGGACCGCACCCCGAGCTGGTCGCCACTCAGTCGCAGGGCAGACATCGACGCCGTCACTCAGCGGGAATCGAACCCGCGCTGCCCGCACCAAAGGCAGGCGTGTGTACCACTACGCCGTCGGTGACTCATCGTAATCCTTCACGGGGAAATTGCAATTGGACTCTGATGTGTATTTTGATTTGCACATGAGACGTAGAAGTGAATAACGCCACCCGCGTCGTCCGAGCGCAAAACGCCCCGACGTGGGCCGGTCCGTTGTTTGTCGACGCGTGACGGCTCTCGCCGCCCAATCGATCGGCTGCCGTGGGCTCCGGGTCGCCGTAGCGTGAAAGAAAGGGTAGCCACATTAGGAAGTTCCGGAGTGTGACAAATGAACCTTGGCCGCTCTCGCCTCGCACTTTGAAACCTTGTTTTGCTTTTGGGCTCCAACAGGAAGGGAGCAAAAGCGGCAAGTGCAGCGCTAAGGGCGCAGATGCCAACATTGACGCCAACAAAGACGTTCCAGTAGATGCCGGCGATGAGGTGAGTGACACGGCGATACGCGAGCCTTCCTTCTCCGTCTGTACGCCATAGAATGTTTTTCCCCGTCTTCTTTTGCGACCCACGCAGATGCCAAATCCTGAAAGTTATCTTCAAAACAAACCACAAAAAGCTTTTCCCTCGCCATCTTGCGGATCACTTTTTGCAGTCTCACTGTATCTCTAATTTGGAAATGGGACTCATTTCATTTTCTATCCCGGGGTTGTCGGCCAAAGACCGAGCGACGTTATTGTGCGCACGAAATTGCTGCGCGGGCGCCGCTGACTTTGCCGTCCATTGTGGATGCGCTGAACGGGCGGGGCCACAGAACGCAGGGGGGTGTCTCCAGATGCACCAATAGAAATTTGTTGTACTGGGACGTGGCGAGGGTCGCGGGAGTGCTGGAGCCAATCCCAGCTGACGTTGGGAAGGAGGCAGGGTAAACCCTCAACTGGTCGCCAGCCAATCGTGGGGCACATCGAGGCGAACAGTCGCACTCGCAATCTCACCTAGCGGGTCAATTTAGAGTCTCAGACGAATGCGAGCAAATTTTGGGGATGTGGGAGGAAAAGTAGAGTGCCCACCCGGAGAACAGCCACGCAGGCACTGGTAGAACACGCAAACGCTACAGAGGCGGGGCCGGGATTTGAACCCCCATCCTCAGAACTGTGAGGCCAACGCTTTACAGCTTCTTCAAAACAATCGAATTTATTATAATTCACAACTGGGCAAAGACTTCACTGTAGCAACTTTCCGTCACAATCAGTGGGGGCGAAAACTCAGCTAGCCATCTCTCGTCTTGAGGCTCAACGCTGGGTAGGAAAAAGAATCGACCTTTTATAGTCAGGATCATGCGACACGGGGTCGGAACCAAATGCAGGACTCAGAGGCAGTGACATAATGTTGTGGCGGGGGCAGGAAAAGGTCACGCACAGGTAAGCAGTCCAAATAAGGTAGAGGCACAAAAACACGAGGCAACAGGCAAGGTCGAAAAAAAATGAAAACGTGGTCCAGGAACGCTGGCCGGAACAAGAGGCTGGCATACTCGCTGCAGTTCCAAAGGCAACGGACTGGAACCCGAGACCGGCAAGCTTCTATGCCAGGCCGAATCAGTGTCAATACGCTGCTGCCGGAGGTTGGGAGGCCTGACATCAAATTCCAAATATGAATCATAAATCACGGTGGCCGTGTGCATTTTCATAGCAAAATGAAAGGCTTCAATCTTAAATCTCGCACATACGCTTGAACTAACATGAATGAATGAATATGACTGATATGATTGGGTTGCTTCCACACATTCTGCCTTTTGGCCCGCAGCTTTGATCTCGATAGCGGTCGTAAAGAACATCCACTCGAATGTTTCCTTGAACCTACGCGAGCTGCTAATTTGGACACGTTTTATTTGCACCAGCATCGGCTGTTGCTTGAAACCAGGAAGCCGCTACGATAGGGCACACGTGTACATTCCGCGTCGGAAAGAATCGTCTGCTCGTTGCGCCTTCCGCTGATGTCGAGCTGGCGTTTGTGCCTGCGCGCAGATTGCGGCCAAGCGTCCCGCGAGCCTCGGCAGCAGCAGCAGTAGCGCGCCGCCGCCCACTCAGCTGCACAAGATCAAATATTGCGGCGGTCCTCAAGTGGCCAAGAAGGAACGACGTCACAGTTCTTCTCGATTCAGCGTCAGCGGGAACAGAGAACTCAGCAAACTTCCCGCCCTCAAAGGTACGCCTAACCTAACCATCTGCCGCATGTCGTGCACGCGGTATCCTCCTCCTCACGCCCTGAGATTTGCCGGAGTTTTCCCACTCCGACGTTTCAGATCATCGTCGTTTGTGTGTTGGCGTTCAGATGCGGCGGCGATGGATCGCGAAGAACTTTTTGTGCAGAAGCTCCGTCAGTGCTGCGTCCTTTTTGACTTCGTGAGCGACCCGCTCAGTGACCTGAAGTTCAAAGAAGTCAAGAGGGCCGGCCTCCACGAGATGCTGGACTACATCACGCACGACACGGACGCGCTCACCGAGGCCATCTACCCCGAGGTCGTCGGCATGGTCAGCGTCGCCGTCACAACTCTTACTCTGGCTTGTTTTTTCCGCCGCTGAAAACTGAGCATTTTTGTCATAAAAATATGAAAACTGAAGTCAAACTGTTTTTTTTTTTTTTTTTTTTTTTTTTGGTGGTGTTTTAGTTTTCAGTGAACTTGTTCCGGACTCTTCCGCCATCCTCCAACCCCACCGGAGCAGAGTTTGACCCCGAGGAGGACGAACCTACGCTTGAGGCCGCCTGGCCTCATCTGCAGGTCGCCGCTCTTTAAAGCGGACCGGACTCCGTTGCTCCAAACACAAGCGGACCGCGTTGTTGTCCGTCAAGGAGGCCAAATGCAACAACATCTTGCGTTCTGAGTGTGGTGTGATCTTTCCTCAGCTGGTTTACGAGTTCTTCCTTCGCTTCCTGGAGTCTCCGGACTTCCAAGCCAACGTGGCCAAAAAATACATGGACCAGAACTTTGTCTTGTCGGTAAGATCCCGGATCTGAGGCAAAATGCCACTCGATCCCAGGCGGCTAAAGTTCTCGTTCAGCACGCTGGAGTTCTCGACTTTGAGGTCTAAGGTGGACCGTGCCCTTGCTTCTTTTTCAGCTTCTGGAACTGTTGGACAGCGAGGATCCTCGAGAAAGGGACTTCCTGAAAACCATCCTGCACCGCATCTACGGCAAGTTCCTGGGTCTGCGCGCATACATCCGGCGGCAGATCAACAACATCTTCTACAGGTTGGGCCGGCAACACCACCGCGATGCCACACCTCTCTCGTGTGTCTTTTCCGTGCTCACAAACCCGCGTGCGCCTCAGGTTTATCTACGAGACGGAACATCACAACGGGATCGCGGAGCTGTTGGAGATCCTCGGGAGGTACGGCGCCGCCGCCGCCGCACCTTTTGACCCATCCTGCCGCCTTTATTTATTTTGTAGCATCATCAACGGCTTCGCTCTTCCACTTAAAGAAGAACACAAGATGTTCCTGATCAGAGTTCTTCTGCCGCTTCACAAAGTCAAATCCCTCAGCGTGTACCACCCGCAGGTTGGTGGACCTTCTTCTCACACCGCATAACGACATGGCAACATGGCTTCTAACTTCCTGTCATGAAATGACTTCCCCCCACACCGAAACGTTGGAGCACGGTTTGACACAACGGCAGCATGTTGACGCTCAACCGTTAGTGCTAGCTTGCCGGGCTATGTAACGAAAAACTGAACTAAATGCTCTGCGGGCGGTTGTGGGAGTCACTTTGTGCTGCGTGGGCTGGTTTGCAGCTGGCGTACTGCGTGGTCCAGTTCCTGGAAAAGGACAGCAGTCTGACAGAACCGGTGAGTGGGCGGCAGTCTTCCTTCTCCCAGATTCCCGGTTATCCCGATGCTCGTGCTTTTTGACCTGTAACCCCCATCCCAAGGTGATCATGGGGCTGCTGAAGTTCTGGCCCAAGACTCACAGTCCCAAGGAAGTGATGTTTCTCAACGAGCTGGAAGAAATCCTGGACGTCATCGAACCCGCCGAGTTCATCAAAGTCCAGGAGCCGCTCTTCAGGCAGCTGGCCAAATGCGTGTCCAGCACGCACTTCCAGGTAAAGTCGCACCCCACCCAATTTCCTCTTCTACTCAACCTGCAGAAGAAACTCTGGTCCACTGACGTGGTGCAGACCACAAGCCGTCGAGTTCAGAAGTCTTGACCAGTCAACCGGCGTTCAACAACTTTTCTTCCCCAGACATCCAATTTTGGCGAACACCATTTAGCGGTGGAAAGACCCCAACAAAATTAGAAAAGTACACATTGTACAATAATACAAATACATCTGTAGCGAGCCACAAAACGGACTTGTTAGCTCTCAAAATCACAACAATGACATCAATGATCACCAAACTTCCAATTCTAGTTCATCACGCGCAGGTGGGGATTTGAATACCGTTTTCAGCTCGTCGGGGTCTCTTGCTACTGATATTTCCATCACTAGTGTAGTTTCAGGCCTGCTGGGGGCACTGAATTGTAGTATTTCCCCCACCGCTGGCCTTTTCAGCTTGAACGCCATCGGTGGCTAAGCTAACGTTTTGAAGTACGACGTCGGTGGATTTGGTCTAGCGCGGTCTAGCCAAAGATGGCGTCTCAGCAACTTTCTCAACCACCTGCGGCGCTCTCAACTCGTCTGGTCCTTTCCTTCTGACAATTAGATGACTAGCGGCGGACTTGGACCCTACGAATGTTAGGAATCAGCTGTGGCATTTTCAGCTCGACTCGAGTAAATGGACACGAGTGCCGTTTTCAACGTAGCGTTGTCGGTGGCTGAGGCTCAGTAGTGTGCTTTCCTTGCTGGACCTAATCTGACAGCGGCTCATTGGCGCCGTAACGGAGTGGACTCACACGTTTGGGGGGTCGACCCCTCTCGGGAAAGTGTGACTGAAGATGCTTGTGTGGCTTGCCGCAGCAGTATACCTTCCTCATTACATGCGACCCGCTCGGCCATGCGGTCTAGATTCGCGGTTGCCTCGGCTGGCAAGAGTCAGAGTGCGCCACTGAAACATTTTGTCGTCGGTTGCAGCCCCGCTGTTCTGCGTAAGTACAGCAAGCGCAAGCAAGCACATTCCTCCCGGATAGTCCTTGAAGTTACGTTCTCTGGAAGTTCCTGCACAGGAGTGCGCAGTAATGGTGTCGTGTGGCGTGACTACTGCAGTGAGGGCAGGGTTAGGGTTAACTAACCGTGGTGCGAAGAAATGTGACACAAAATCGCTGGCATGTTCCAATACAGAAATCTTTCAGAGGGAAAAAGCTGTTGGCATGTGTGTGCTGGTTTTTGTTTGCATTGTTTGATGGCGCCTACCTGACTGAGGGACCAGCTGCTGACCAGGGTTGCAGAGATTACAAGAAGATCTTGCTTGCTTTTCAATCGCAAGTCCCCTTGGGCGGGTCCTGAATGTCTGTTGCAGCAGCAAACCAGACTGCGATGGATGATTCCAGTCCGGATTCCGTGACCGCCGTGTGAAACGGCCTCAGCGGCTCACGCTTCGCAGGAAGCGCAGGGAGTACGTACTCTGCTGGGCCTTTTTGAGGATTTCGCTCGCTCACTTCACGTCCCGAGTGACTGTAGTTCCCGGGAACTTTTGGAGGTCTCGGCGGACGACGCGAGACGGTCGGACGGCGTCGGGGGCAGCTGCGGTGAAGAATGCCTGGTAAAGTCCACGTTCATCTCCGCAGTCTCCCGCCTGTTCAGCTTCAACATACGGCAGCTCCTTTCCATACGACGACCGACTCGGGTGTCATCTGCCTCGACGGCCGGGTGTGTTGAGGTGAAGTCGTCCGTGTCGCGCGAGAGGACACGACCTTGGGGCGGAGATGAGGCTGGAAATCCACCGGCAGATGGCAGGCGTGAAGGCTGAGCCGGAACAGTTTGGAGGAGAGGAGTTTGACGACGATGGGATATTTGAAAAACAACTATCCTTTGTTGTGGTTCGCGCTCTCTGTCGGTTCTGTCCCTTCAAACGTTCTGTGTCTGGCTGCATTTTCAGTAAACGTCAGAATAGTTCCAAAATTGAGAAAATGAGCAGAGGGAGCAAAAGTGTTGAGTAGCAGTAAACGGCAGGACCAGTCCGTTATTTTCAAATACGCTGATGTTAATGTGTACACGCTCAGGTGGCAGAGCGCGCTCTGTACTACTGGAACAACGAGTACATCATGAGTTTGATCAGCGACAACGCCGCCACCATTCTTCCCATCATGTTTCCCGCTCTCTACAAGAACTCCAAGAGCCACTGGAACAAGTAAACCACACACACACACACACACACACGCGCGGGGAAAGGCAGGAGGAAGTCACGTGAGCGTCTCCCGTGCGCGTCAGAACCATCCACGGCCTGATCTACAACGCTCTCAAACTCTTCATGGAGATGAACCAGAAACTTTTTGACGACTGCACTCAACAGTACAAGAGCGGCAAGCACAAGTGAGAAGCGTCGAGGTGACGCGTCGCCTCCAAAGCGGACCGAATCCATCGCCTTTTCTCGCTTGCTGTGTTCCCTTTTTTAGAGAAAAACACAAAATGAAGGAGAGGGAGCAAATCTGGAGTCAACTGGAAGAACTGGCAAGACACAATCCTCAGGTAGGCCCCCTCGCGGAGCGAAATTGGCGCTCGCTTTTCGGGATCGCCGCGGTACGTTTGTCGACTTGGGGTGGTGGCGAGTACGTTGGAAAATTTGACGAAAAACGGGACGGGGAAGCAAGGCCATTTGCGGGGGGGGGGGGGGGACCGAGCGCGATGACGCTGCCGCAAATGCATTTTGGCTTTTGTCCCTTGTATACGTCCCCAAAACAGGAAGACGCCAACGCGTGTTTGTGTGGCTTTCGAGTGATCCCGTGTTTGCTTTTCCCCAGAGCGACAAGCTCCTCCCCCCGCTGCGCAGACTTCACACGCAGGACACGGTCAGTTGTGCGTCCGTCCTCGTCGGTGTTGTGCCATCGATTGTGTTTTGAATGCACCGCCCGCGAGCGGATGTTGTCCGTTCCTTACGTCGCTTCGCACAAAACATCTTGCGGTCGGAAGAGCGGGGAAAGAACGCCGGCCGGCACTGTTTCCTTTCCGTCGGTCAACTCATTCGCCGCCGTGGAAGGCGGTCCTCGTACTCGTACTCGCACGCGTGCGGAAAGGAAGCAAGAACGGGCCGGCCGAGCGAAGTTCTCCGACGTAGCCGTACGAGCGCTGAAAGCGGAGCTGCCGTTTCCCAGCGGAGCCGCAAGAACGCGGCCGTCGAGTGCAAAGTCCAAGCGAAAACTGCCGGCGCGTCGCAGACCTCAACGTGACCCAATCCCTTGAAAACAACCCAGAAATTGGGCGCGAAGGCAAGAAAAAGCACCTTTGCGTCACGTGTTCAGCGCGGTGCGAAAAGAGAAACTTGGTGCCGTCCACATTTTCAAAACCAACTGAAAACCGCATTGGCAGGAAGTTTAGGGTCTGTTCCGTCCTGAATATTTCTTTCCGTGCAATTATTGTAAAGTCTGTTATTCATATACTATAACGGTTTGTCTGTTTCCATGCCAACGTTCAATATTTAAAAGTGGGTGAACATCTGCCTCACAGTGCTGAGGGCTGGGGTTCGAACCCCGGATGTTCGGATGTCAGGTGACTTTTCTGCGGGCGCTCCGACTTCCTCCCGAACCCGCATCCCAAAAACAGGGCCTTCATTGCTCGTAGGCGACGGGTCGGGGCCTGTCCCCGCCTCCCGCCCCAAGCGAAATCGGGTGGGGAGAAGGCCGAAGGAACCAATGAATCCTCTTGAACGGATATCGTCGGATTATTGTATTTCCATAAATAGTGTCCCGAAAAAAACATCAAGCATGGCGTTGTTTCGCGTGCTGGTTTTTGGGATGATTTAAAAAAAAAAAAAAAAAAAAAATCTCCTCATAGGCCGACATCAAGAACCGCGAACGGCGCTCGGTGTGCATTTTGAAAGGAAGGCTGCTTTTTGACCCCCCGTCCGCGGTGTTGTGTGCGCACGCTCGCAGGTGTGTAGCGCGTCGTCCGTGGACGTGGACGTTCCAACTATGGAGGACATCCAACTGTTGAAGAGGGCCGTCGCCAGTCAAGCGGCGCCGGTAACGACAACGTCCAGCCACATCGATTCCTCGGTTGAGCAATCGTTTAACGTCGTTTACGCTCGCGCAGGCCGCAAAGGACTCCAGGACGGAGCCCAAGGTGACCCGGAAGAAGTCGGACCTTCCGCGGGACGTTTTCACCATCAAAGCTTTGGAGGCGCACAAGAGGGCGGAGCACTTCCTCGCAGCCAATCAGGAGGCCCTCAGCTAATGAGCGGGCGCCGGGCCACGCCCACTGAATGACCCGCGGGACTTCCCCGGCCCCGCCCCCTCCGTGATCTCTCCCAGGTCGATCCTTCGACCTTCTGTGGTGGTCGACGGTACGGTTGCCGTGGGAACAGCACCCCACCCCTCAGCACTTTTGCCTGACGTCGCCCGCTTAGCGCGTTAGCTGCGATCGACAGCCGGTGTTGGGGCTCATTCTCATTTCATTTGACACAATGGGAGGGGGGCGCACCGGGGCACCCCCGATTTTCTCCGGGTGAACGGCTCCCGTGCTCAAAGTCCAGTTTTCGAAACGGTATTGATGATTTCAAAGGAAAATGGTAGTGGCTTGCTACTTACGTCAACAATCATTTCCATGTGCTTCAACTTCAAACTTAGCCCAAGCGCTCATTCGGGCCATCACACCAGCGCCGAAGTTCGTGGCCACGCTTCCACAAAATGATGCATTCACTCGTGTGCTTCGCGGTGTGAGGGCAAAGCGCAGATCCCTCCGGTGTATTGCAACGACAGCATTCTTGCATTCATGTTCATTTTGATCAAAAGGGGGAGGTCAGCAGTCGCGATGTTAACAGGGTCGTGGGGGGGGGCGGGGATGACGTGTTGCGTCACATCAAGGAGGTCGGCGGCAACGGTAAAGGGCAGTAGTTCGTAGCGGGTTAGACGCTGAGATGGTGGAACCAGGAGCCGGCGAGGAAGTCATGATTTGTTTTTTGTTTTTTTATATATATATATCTATATATACACAGCTCAAATTTTGAAGAGGGAACTCCGAAGTTGCCCCCTCTTGAAACGGGAAACAATGAAATTCATTTTGGATTGGAGGATTTAGGCAGGAATTTTGACCAAGTCTTTACTGGAAGCACATTCTTGTTTTTTTTTTTTAGCTGTACCTACCATTTTGGAAACATTTCCACACACAAAACATATTTCAAACAATATTTTATTATTTAATGGTGACACAATAGTAGCTGGGACATTTTTAAGCATCACGTCACGGGACGCGGACGCCAACAAAGGAAACACGACTCCGGCCGAGTCCCGTGAAGTCGGGTCTCGACGTCGCTGGACTCGTTGGCGTCGTGGCAAGATGGAAAGGGGGGGGGTGGAGAACAGAGGAACGAGGAAGAGAGAAAAGAGAAAAAGCCAAAGGAAAGATAATTTCAAGCCCAAAAAAAGAAAGCGTTGATGACACGTCATTTCTCACAGCCAAGCGAGCGAGGACTCGTCCCGGTCCAACTCGAGACCGCAGGAAATCAAACGGACCGAAGCGTACCGTCGACATTGGGCCCTCGCAAAGGAAAACACGCACAACGTTTTGAACGCGGAAGAGAAGACACCGACGGATCTCGGACCTCCGGGAAGGCGTCGGGCCGGGGCGCCGTCCGCTCAGGCGTCGTCGACGCGGCCGCGCAGCGCGCGTCGCACCACGTCCCGCCACTGGTCGTCGGAGATCTCCCGGGCCCAGGCGGGCACGCCCGGCGACGGCAGCGTCACCGCCGCCATGGTCCGCTTCACCAGCTCCACGTGGGCTGCGGGAACACCGGCGGTCGACGGTCACAACCACGCCCGATTGTTCATTAAACCGCCGAAAGCGGGCAAAGCGGACTTTGCGCCTGGCGGTGGCAAAGGCTCCTGCCGGCTTTTCTTTTTTTTTTTTTTATCCCCTCCGGTGAGGGGGTGGGCGCCGAAATCTACTGGCCGTGACCGGAATCCTCGAACAGCGGGAGGATTTTAGCAAGCCGCTTCCGGACGTGACCGTGACCGGGAACGTTGCGATACAAATGCCGACAATGCAAGCTTTGCGGAGAGGTGACACGCACGGATAACAAATATTCAACGCGTCCGTTGTTTTCGTCTTTGCCATCGGGAGGTTGTTACTGTGTGAAAAATGGCATTTATGGAACCTCCTCAGATGATAAACGGCCCATTTCCAATTCATTGTTCTGTGCAATAAATTGCTGACTTTATTTTTCTTTGTTTTTGTCTCACATTTCTATTTTGTATTTTGAAACGCGACTCAACACTTCTGAAAGCTCAGCAGAATGCAAATTTTTACCATTTTTTAACTCGTACTTTAAAATTTCTCATATTTTTCCAATTGGTCGTGACCCTAAAGGGACAAGCCGAAAGAAGAAGGAAAAATAAGTTTTGTTGGGGTTATTATTGGATTTTGAAAAATGAACATTTTGTGTTTTATGTATACACACACACACACACAAGAATAATTGGATCGCACTAATGGAATATTGGAACGCTCGGATACACAGTGCTACCTCTACTTACAAAATGAATTTGTTCCAGAAGTTCTTTTGTAACGTGAATTGTCGGTAGGTTGAAGCGATTTTGAGATGTAAATAGCCTAATCCGCTCCAAGCCCCCCAACCCTCACAAAAACCCAAGCATTCAAAAGTACAAAAATGTCAAGAATAATAACAATGATGTGCATTTACCTTTGGCGTTGGGGCATCGTGGGGGGCGACAAACGTTTGACAGCTGAGAGAAAACGCGTACGAACGGACGCAACTAAAGGTGAAGCAAGATGAATCAACTTTTGTGCAAAAACCACAAAAAAAGTTTGACTTTAGCAATGTGCGCCATGTGCAAATCCAGCCAGCGCCTACTTTTGCCTTTCCTATCGGGAATTTTCCTTCGTAACGAGAGAGAATATTTTTCACAACGTGAACCCAAGCCGTGACGAGAGACGTCGGGAAGTAGAGGCGCGTCTGCACGCGCCCAAAACGTTTGAGCCGAGTCACGCGGTCCAACTCCGGACTAAAGAAAATGTCAAATGGTTATTGCATCGCAGGAGAAATTTGAACTCATCCAGACTGAGCTGAAACAGGAGCGCTTCTCATTCTCTCGGATTTGACTTCAGACTGCAAACTGAATGACAAATTGTGTGTTTGTGCACAGCGTACGGAAACGCGCGCCTTCGAGTCCTACTCCTGCTTCGACCGGCCCGATCGCAGCATTAAGTGACGAAGCGCAATCTGCCTCTAGCCCGTTTCTTTCCGGCGGCCGTAATGGATGACGCGAGCTGGAGTTGACCTTTGACCTGGAGGCGGTCCCCCGTCAGCAGCGAGTGGGGACTGCGCAAAAGAAGGTGAGGCAAATGTGTTCGGCTCATAAAAGCGCCGACTTACCGGCATCCATGGGGATGGAGGCGCGGCTTCTCTCGGCCGCCGCCGTCTCGGGGTCCTCGTCCTCGTCGTCGGGGGGCGGGGCCTCCGGCAGGTGCAGACCCATCGCCTGCGCCGCGACAACGTTTGATGACCAAGAAGAAGCCGGCAAAACAACAAAGGGGATCTCTCTGGGGCGTCACCTCCATCCTGTGCCGAAGGGTCCCGTCCGCCGAGTCGTCCCCTTCCTGGCTGAGGGGCTGGTACGAGTAGCCGCCCCCGTCGCCGTCCTGGTCCTCCTCGCCCCCGCTCCACGCCGCCCCCCCGACCGCGTCTCCGTCACGTGGATTCTTGTCGTCGTCCTCGCGAGGTGGGAAAACTCGTTCCGGTCCCATGGGGGCAGAGACCACCGCTGAGGGGAAGTGGGGGGGCTCAATCAGCGCTGCTGCTTTTACAGCTAAAGGATATATATATATATATATATATATATATATATATATATTGATGACAAAAAAAAACAAGACTTTTGACATTTGGCTTCAATCACATAACGAGGAGGAACCTCGGACTTGTGCTAGTTATGGCGGCAAACGCAGGGAGACCGCCACCTGGTGGCCAGGTTCGGCATTCACCCAAATCAAGTTGGGTCGGAAAAGTGATGAATTCATCACTTTTGTTCTTATTCTACTGGCGAAATAGCAATCAAAATAGCGAGTCAACGTGTGGGGGCACGTACAAAGTCTTGTTACCCGCTGAAGAAAAAAAAAAAAAAAAAAAAGCACAAACACACATCAGCCTGGCAGTCGCTCAGCTGACTGCAAATGCTAACGAAAGGCAGCGAGAAATGCTAACATTCGGCATCAAGTTGCTGGTGCGAGAAAGAAGCGGATATTTCAACACAAACGGTGGAGTCACACATGCAGAAAGGCAAAAACCAATACGCAGTCGCAACGTGCTTCGTGTGGTTCTAACGGCCACTTCAATTTGAATTTGTAAACGCTATTTTTCCCAACTGTATCGTGCACATTTGCAAACACAACTAATCGCACACTTTCTCCCGATTATGTCACGAGTGACAATGACGTCCATTTTGAATGAGTGGATGAATTTATTTTCAAACTTCCAGGCGCCTTTTCTCAAGTGCCCTGCGCTCATGTTCGAATTCCGGCCCGAGGGCGGCTGTCTAGCGTTCTCGTGTACAGTCTGACACTCTTTTCCTCGCAACTTTCCCCCTCTTTGTGCTCCCTTGGCGACAAAACTCAGAACGGCCCCGCCCTGCATATGCCGCGAATATTTTTTTTTCCGGGGTCGCTGGTGACGTTATCCGAGCTGCCGTGATGGCTCGCGAGTTCCGGCGATAATTTCCTGAGCTGCCTCCACTAGAAATGTGACACGCTGAACTCGTGGGGGCTCATTGTTGCTACGTTACGAGTACCAAAGTAATAAAGCCGACATTTCCTCACTGCCATCTCCAAACTCCGTTGCCCATTTTGTGGTGAACTTCTTCGGATCGTGACGACCGTCGGCCTCACAGTTCCGAGGAGCCGGGTTCAATCCCGGCCCTCCCCGCGTGGGCTTTGCGCGTCCCCCCCCCCCCCCGCGCCTGCGTGGGTTTTCTCCGGGTGGGCACTCCGGTTTCCTCCCGCATCCCCAAAACACGTAACAGTAATCGGTGCGATTGTGAGCGCGGCTGTCGTCCGCCTTCAAGTGCCCCGCGACGGGCTGGCGACCAGTTCGGGGTGTACCCCGCGTCCTTTCTGTTGACAGCCGGGTTTGACTCCGGCGCTCCCGCGACCCTGGTGAGGATAAGCGGCAAAGAAGATGGATGGATGGATGCGGTTTCAGTGTTGAGCACGCTTGTCAATGATAAGTTTTGAAAATAGGACAAAGATCGAGAAGGTTATAAACGTTGGCACTCACCACCTCCTATAAAAGAGGTGACATTTCAAACCCATAAATTGTGTTACAAATTCGGCAATATTTGTTGCAGGACGATGATGCACTTCTGTGAAGCTCTGCTTGCTAATGCTAATGTGGTGGAAATGGCGCGACACTCGAAATGGGAACAGATGAAAAAAAGGAAACAAACGACGACATCGGCCTGGGGCGCTCAAAGTCAAATGTTAAAGGCGCAAAGGTGCCCGCGCGGCCGCCCGCCACCCGGACTGCGTGACTTCCATTCGTCCCGACTCACCAGTTCGCCAACTCCGCTCCTGTTTTCGTTGGCTTGCGCACGACTTCGCAGGACGCTTCCGCCTACGTCATATCTAGGCGCCAGGTCGGGACCGCAGTCGCATCCTCGTGACGATACCGAAACTCGGAGCGCTGCTCCCTCAAACAAACAAACAAACAAACAAACAGACAAACGCTGCGCGTCTTCGAAGCCAGTGGGCGCAAGCTGGCCCAAATTTGTCTCCTCCGCTTCACTGTGCAAAGCGGCTGTCTGTTTACAAACGGCCTCGGTCGTTCATTGTTTGAGTAAAGTTCTTTTTTCATTGAAGTGACTCGCGTACGTGACGCATTCAATGTTATTTGAGCAGGATGTGATTTGCGCATTGTGGCGTTGGTCTGCCACCAAAACTGGTGCCATTTTGCCGGTCAAAAACAAACAACAACAAAAAAAAAAGAAATTCCTGTCGCTTACTTTAATGGTGCTGGTTGAACACCATTTGGACAGATGATTTGCTTTGTAAAGTCTCCTCGTTGGATGGACTTTTTCGTCCTTCTCTCCGAGAAAACCACAAAACTAAACATATAAGAGACAGGAATTGTATTCAAGTCAAAAACATGAAGGAAAGGAGAAAAAGGAACACAAATGTGGAATTGCCGAACTCGGGCAGAACCGTGGTCACAAAAAGAAAGTTTAATGGCCAAAATGAAGGTTGAGCTCATCGACGCAGTCGTCATGGACAAATGAAGTTGGAATACTATCCAGCACCCTGTATTTACTTATGGGGTAAGAATAATCAAAACATAGCAATGATTAACATGAATGAACCCTTCAAAGGTCAAACAAAGCACACGTGGGGCCGCTGTGTCCGCTGACCCTCGTTCAAATCTATACAGTGCGTGGGCGGCGCAGAAAATAAGTAGGCCGACTTGGATTTATTGGAGCCATTTTGCGGTTTTCGTCCTTGCGGCTGGAAAGCAAACATGAAGTTTTTCCTGATCCTGCTGCTGGCTGCCGTCTGCACAGGTTTGACTTCAACGTTTTGCTCCTTCCGTGCTGAAAATGTCACCGGGCGAAGGCAAATCTGCTAACGTCGCCTTTGCGTCCCGAGCAGCGGACTTTCACATCGAGTGTCACGGCCGAGACCACTTGATGCTCACGCCGCAGATTCTGCAGTGTCGCAGCGCACTCAAGCAGGCCTGCTACAGCAGAGGTCAAAAGTCACACGGTCACCTTACGCGCACCCGCCCGGGTTTGACTTTGTGCGTTTCGTTTGCCCCTCAGACAACGGCGAGAAAGGCTGCGTCGCGGAGGACCTCTGCTCTCGGCCCGGATGGAACTGTTGCTATAGCGACCGCTGCAACCCGTGACCGCGACTGCCGATCGCCACGACGCGCATCGCGCAATAAACACGTGCGACCTCTCATCCGCTTGTCGCGTCTCAATCGCCGCCGGCCCGACGTTTGCTCGTGGATGAAACCAAAATTCAATTCTGTGTCAAATTACTTGAATAATGTCATCCAATAATCCAGTCTATCCATTGTTTATTAAAGCCTGTTATTGTTGCAATTTTATTTACGGACCTCAACTGGACGAGCGCTTCTCAAACTGTTGCGCAAGTACCACTCCTGTGCTACGCAAAAGAAATATTCAAACTATGCATATTTCAGTTTTGTTGACCGAGCAGTGCTCATTCCCAAACTTTTGCTTCAGTCCAATCATTAACCGGGAGTCCCCGACGGTGTAGCGGTACACGCGCCAGACTTTGGTGAGGGCAGCGCGGGATCGATTCCTGCTCAGCGACGGGTGGTACTTGCCCTGTGATTGACTGCCAACCGGTCCGGGGTGTGCCCCGCCCCCTACCCGTTGATGGCTGGGTTGGCTCCGGCAATCCTGCGACCCTAGTGAGGATAAGTGGCTAAGAAAATGGATGGACAGTTATTAACCTTTGGGTATGATACACTCATTAAACATCATTATACAAATCCACTCCCAGTCTCTTCGAAAGTGGGCATCATTTTACACTGGCTTACGATGATTTTAATCTTGTGAACACTCGAGGCCGGTACGCTACTGTATTTAGTTGTCCGTTGTGGTGGGAGAGCAAAGTGGTTTTGGGAGGTACTTGATGTCAAAGGTTTGACGACCACCAAACAAAAGCTTTTCAATTCGACCACGTTGTATCAGAAAATTTGGATACGTACGTACGTCTTGACAGGAGTCTTCATTATGCAATTGCTCGTGCGGCAGATGCAGCCCGGAGGGCTTCATTTGGACCCTTCTACACACGGTAGGTCACCATGGCAACAGGTCAAAGAAGCAAGAGACATTTTTCTTCCATTTTTATTTGCATTCACGCTATTTTTATTGGCGTTTCGAACGAGCCACTTGATCATTTGCTGGTCACGTTCGATTGGAAACACAAACTTGCCCCCCCCCCCCCAGGCGTTGAGAAAGTCGCAAGAGAATTTCAGCTGGAATGCGCACAGCTGATTGGCAGTTAAGTCCAAACAATGTCTGAGTCCACGTGACCCGAGAAATCATTGAGCAAGCAATTCGCTTTTAAGACTAAAACGTCAAATGTGGCCGCCTGTGTTTCATATTCACAAACATCACATGGACTGAGTCACGCACTTGCATCATGGAGGACGGAGTTTCTCTCTCACACACTCACGTTATGGACGGAGTCTCACACGCAATCACGCATGTACGTAGCGTGGACTAAGTCACGCGTGCACTGAGTCCTGGAGCCACACACGTCACGTGAACTGAGTCACCCGTGCAGACGCAACCGCACAAAAGTCACATGAACGACTCGTGAAGTGCCGCCAGCCGACTTTGAGCACCCCGGACAGGTCGCCAGAGCATCAAAGGTCCGACGGGTCACGTCGATAACAGGACAAAAACGCTCGCCGGGCACATCAGAGTCTTCATTTTCGCCTCGAGTCACATTTGAGTCATTTCAATAAGTGAACGTTTAGTTCCAGTTTTAGTCAGCAAAAATTCAACACAGATTTTGGTCTAATTTTCATCACAGTTTGTTCAAAATTAATACAATGCACATTATTTCATCATCATTTTGAAGTCATTTCAGAATTTTGACAAAAATACTCCCACGTTAGGATAATAGAACAACCTTAACTAAAACAAAAGCAAAACGGACCAACGCTTAAACTCTACAGGAACTAATCAAAAGGCCACATTTTCGTGTCTGCATTAATACATTTTAATCAATCTTGAAAATTTCCACGTCCCTATTTGAATATGCACGCAACTATTGATTTTGATGTACAACACTTTGACTGATGCAGACTTCAAATTCCACATTCATTAACTCATTAATAGAGACACGCAGGCTCAAACGGGAAAGAAAGTGGCCCGAGTGGCCCTCCCGCTGCTGCTTGGCCTCCTCCTCATTTTTCCTTCCTGCAGAGGATTTGCTGCATTTTGAAAATCCCACAAAGCACCTGCTGTCGCTTTCACCTCGTAAGAAGGGGGGCGGGGGAAGCCCCAACAAGTCACGCGATCTAGTCGGTAATGACCCTCGTTTTGCCCGTCACCGTCCGGGGGGTGTGTGGGAGGAGTCACAAATAAAATCGTCATCTCGTCACCATCGCTGAAAACAAACAACGGATCGGCTGCGCAGACAGATAAAAAGACTGGTCGCCAGTTAATGTCGCAGACAAACATCCCCGCTCACATTCACACTTGTGGGTGATTAAGGGGAGTGGTCGCCACCTTGGACATGTAAAAAAAAAAAATTAAATTAAATAAAAAAATAAAAATTGTGCCACCTACCAGTGAGATGAAACAGACTGTTGGTATTCCTATTTGTACATTTGGAAAGGGCAAAAAAAAATTCAAAAGAAAAACTCAAGACAGTCGGAAGGTCAGCATGACGAGTCTCCCAAACGTGTTATTTGACGAGAGTTTCCCTCAATAAGCAGCTGCTACTTTCCAAAAGGTCGCGACCCCCGGTTTGGAAGTCTTCAATCAAGTTTTTGGAACGTGAGAGGAAAACCCGCCACGCGACCCGCAGCCCCGCGGCGTCGGGAGTCGACCCCCCTCAACCTCGGGAGCGCCAGGGGCCCGAGCGCCACGTTTGGCAAAACAAAAACGAACGCCCGACGGCGGTGGACGGCGTCCCGCCCCTACGACGGGGGGGCGGGGGGAGTCGCCACCCTGTCGTCGACGCCGGCGTCCGAGCCGTCTTCGGGACTGTCGGGGGCGGGCGGAGCGGAGCGCGGCGTCGACTCTGACGTCGGAGGCGGGGTCGAAGGCGACGGTCCCGCCGGGCCGCTCCTGTCGATCACCCGCCACTGCAGAATGCTGGTGTCCTTGCCGCCCGTCGAGATCAGGTGGCTGTCGTCGAACAGGAAACTGACGTTGGTCACGTGACTGCTGTGGGCGCTGTACTTGTGGCTGGGAGCCTGCCATCCCACACACACACACACACACGGCGTGATGAGTCGCGTTGACGGGCGGCGGCGGCGACGAGCGCCGCGCTCACCTTGGGTGTGGAGCACGGGTACGAGAAGAGGTGAACTTTGCAGAAGTCGTCGGCCAACGCCAGAACTTTTCTGTCGTGGGATCGGATCACGGCGTTGATGTCCGTCCCGTCCGAGCCCTCCGGCCACACGCCTGACGCGCACGGCACGAGGTGACAACATTCACAACGAGCCCCAAAACAACACAATTTGGTCTTTTCTCAAGCATTCGCACACACGCCGGCAAAGCGGACTGACCGAAGACGTGGTACCCGAGCACACAGGTGTACGTGGCCCAGTCGATGTCTTTACACTCGGAGCGATTGCGAATGTAATTGCAACCGTTGGGAATGTCCCCTAAACAATCACCGAGGAGAAAAATGCACACCAACGAATGAAGACGCGGCGACAGAAAGCCGCGCCGCACGTGCTGTGCTGTGCTCACTGACAGTAGAGAATCTCGTAGTCTCCGGAATTGGACATGATGACGTTGTTGTCAGGTGACCAATCCAAGTGTGTGATGTAACTGGAGTGCCCCTGAAAGAGGGAGTTGTGCCTTATTAACAAAGGAAGGAAGGAAAGAAAGGCAGCAACATTGCTTCATATGAGAAAATGACAAAGAGGAAGTTAGTCAAAAGTCAACACGCCTCACACAAGAAGCGTGCGTTCACCCAATTTTGCGCTTGCATTGTGCACATATGATGCACAAATCTGTCATTATTAAAATGCGTGCGCTTGAATATGTGCAAAACAGATTGCAAGTTCTCACAAATTTCAACGGGAAAAGCGCCGGAAGCCCTCGCAGGAACGACACGCGCACACTACAAATGTCAGAGCGGGCATTCTCTGTCAACGTGTATTACTGGATTTTAGAATGATAGCGAAAAACACGTGTCAAGCGGCCTAATATTTTGTTGTTCAATGTCGGTCACTCGGTGAAATCACCGTTCCAACTTGTGCATTTCGACGTATTTATTAGTGATGGAGTCCATAGTTTTTTTTTTGTTTGTTCAAGTTTGCAAATCAAATACTTTTCAGGCTTTCAGACAGATTCATAGATTGCACCACAACGTGGCCCTTCCAGGTCACATTTGGAAAAGGAGGCGAAAGCAGAATGGCACAAGAACAGAGAGCCAATCACAGGTGCCAGCTTGAGGAGGAGGAGGAGGAGGAGGAAGTGACTCAACTTCCCCAGCTCTTTTGAAAAATGGAACGAAAATGGACGTCTAATTGAATTCCATATTTCCCAACTCGTGAAGAGCGTTCGCATCCCGCTCGGGAGGACCAGGGTCGAATCCCCGTGCCTGCGTGGCTTTTCTCCGGGTGGGCACCCCGCATTCCTCCCACATGCCCAAAACACGTTTGGAGTTTCTAAACTGCCCCGTCGGTGTGATTGGGAGCGCGACTGCTTGCTGTCTCGACCTGCCCTGCGATCGGCTGGCGACCGGTCGAGGGTGAACCCCGCATCTCGCCCTCCCTCAACGACAGCCGGGATCGGCTCGGGCACTTTTCAGAGCTCAACGGCGAGAGCGGCTGGTCGTGAGTTCGTATCTCACTGGGGCGTCTACTCCCCAATAGGGCTTGCGTCAGGAAGCGCAACCGGCGTAAAAATTGTGCCAAACAAATATGAGCGTTCGTCTGAGTTGTTACGCTGTGGCCAATCCGGAAGAAACTTACTTTCACTCTCCCGAACGTTATAAGGATAAGCGGCTCAGAAAATGGATGGATGGGATTTTCTGCCAGTACTGACTTGAAAGTCATGAAAACAAAGTGACACGTAGAGTAACCAAACACAGCGTTGCCTCGTTATTCTCGGGGCTAACGTTCCTTAGCCCTCCCAAGAATAATGGATGCGGTATTAAAAGATCCATGTATGATACGCCTGTGCCATATTTCTGCGAACATAAGGCTTTCATTTTCTCCAAAATGGAAGGCACACCTCGGTTGCGCAACAAGTCCTGAACTGCGTAAATGTTGCTTGTGCGGTTAGACCAACGGAGCACCCCTGAACACACCGCTTCCACTGTTAGCAGCCACAAGATGGTGCTGAGGAGTACCTTTTCCTCTTCATATAATGCTCCAGTAAAAAAAGTATGCTTCAATAAAACTACTGGAAACCAACCGATTCAATCTGTCACTTGAGCCAATGTCATGGAGTAAACGTAGCGTGTTCCTTCCCTGCCCTGAATGTAATTCCATTTTGTAAATGAGCCACTGCGCACGACGCCAGCGATCAGGGAGTTGGGAAACGCGGAACGACAAGCAACCACGTCGGCAATCACTGGAGCGGACCGGCACAGTTCCGAAAACGACGCGACTTACGGAGCACTTTCCGTATCGGCTGTATTTGCGTCCTCGGTCGGCGACGTTGTACACGTAAATGAAGTTGTCGTGAGATCCCACCGCCAGCAGGGCACCGTCTGCACACAGGAAGTGATGGTGACGTCACCCCTTCGCCGCCCGCCATCGGACCATCTTCGCATCGGACTCCACCCACCTACGGAGAAGCGCATGACGGACAGCTGCTCGTTGCCGTCCGTGTGGATGGCGACCAGGTCGGCGGTCTCGGCGTCCAGCACGAACCACCTGACGCGCGGACGCACACATTAGCCCCGCCTACCGCACCCCCTCACCCGTGTCGCGACACTGACTTTCCCGAATGCGTTCCGATGGCGACCACTCCTCCGCTGGGATGGAAGTCCGCGCAGTGGCCGTGTTCCTGCAGGAGGGTCGCGCCCGTCAATCGTCTCGACGGGACAACAACGAGGACGTGAGGCCGCGGCTCACCTCCACGCTACGACTCCACTGCAGCTTGTGATCGCTGGAATTCCACAGACACACCAGACGGTCCTGAGCGCACGTCAGGAACAAATCTTTGGACGGGTGCGACGCCAAGCCCCACAGCTCGTCCGTGTGACCCTGAACGCACCGTGGCACAAATATGGCAAGGCTGAAGGTGGAGCCTCGCACCGATCACCAAGCACACACACCAACTCCCCAAAGTCATCGCAAAACACACGCACGCCTGATCCAGAAACGCATCGCGGCATCCGCACAGCGAGTCCCCGACCAAACTCATCGGCCGGCGGCTCGTTTTCAACGCGGCGTCGCATTTTGTGTCTTCTGTGATCGTTAAACAACAAACCTTGCAAGGGTTGGACTCGACTCTCTCGCCAGAAAGTTTGTTTCCACCCTTTTCTGTTCTTCACTTCAATTCAATTCAACTCAAGATTTTTATTTTCATTTGCACAGCACAAACGATACTCGCACTGAGCAATGAAAGTCACGTTCTGCTTGGAGCATAAATAGCAGTTTTCTACTTTAAAAGCTGTGCCGATTTCAAACGCAAGCAACTCAACGTCGCCACCTACAGGAATCCGTTCCATCGCTTTCTTTAAAATGTTCGATTTGGCCGAGGCAAGAAACGCTTGGATTTCACTTGACCAATAGGGATCGTGCACGTGACGTCAACGTTCCAACGTTCCCGGAGCAGAATTTTCACAATGCCTGTGACCTGATGTGCTGTCGGTTGCCACGACAGACCAGACGGATCTTCAAAGAGATCATCACTCTGTGGAATACCAGCTGAAAAGGCCAGAAAAGATGGATGGTGCCCAAGCAAATACACACGCCTGTGTCGCCATCATTTCATTTCAGGTAGGAGTGATTCTTCTCAATCTCAAATGATCAAGAAGTTTATAATGCCAAGTTTACAGAGGTAAGCGCGTGGCGGCAACACGCTTCCGTGTGCGGAGGCAGGCTAAATGTTTTTTCCAGTCATAGTTAATGAATGCCAGTTTGTGTGAAATCAGGGGTCATTTTTTGAAATATTGAAAAAAATCTGAGTGGCTCCATCACCATGTGGGATTTGTTTCTAATTACAAGGAAGTATTTGTGTGCGTCCAGACTTTGACACGCCTGCGTGTAAATGTGGCCGACTTCTTCACCAGATACATTTGGACATAGAGCCAGTTGGCCAAGAGAAGCCGAAGACAACTAAAAGTCAAAACATCGACTTGGGCATTAAATATGGATCCCCGATGCCAAGCGTCTCTCATTTTTCCACGTACCTTCGTTTATTTTCACCTCCTAAATGTTTAACGGTATCGGACATTACTTTGGGGGTGTCGGGCTAGAAGACGTATTTTCCTTCAGTCTCAACGGAATTAACTTTCAACAATGCTCTGCTTGGCCACGTCAACAAAAATCACCCGATTTTATGACGTAGGTGCACGAGCTCTATAGAACCATTAAATGTAGCAAAGGAAAGCGTGATGATGGCCCTTGACAAGCACCGACCTCCCTTACCTGCACTTCCACCGTAAAGCCGTCCTGGAAGGTTCCTCGGAGAATAAAGTTTCGGGACGTTCCCACCAGAAACTCGTCTCCCTTCCCTTCAGACACGGCCCTGATGGTCCCGTATTGCTCCGGAACCTTGAGACGCACAAACCACCGTCGACGCTCTTTTAAAGAGGAAAAAGGTGCGAAGGTGCATGCCGCAAGCGCAACGGCGAGACCTCGATGTCGCGCTCGGCGCGGATGCGGTGGTCCCACAGGACGATCCTGCGATCTTTGCCCCCTCCGCTCAGCAGGGTGCCGCTCCTCATCTCGCACAGACAGAACACGCTGCCTTCGTGACCTTTGACTTGGCGAACAATCTGAAAGGCTGCGCACACAGAGACAGTGCACACTTGTTGGTTTCAAAGCAGCCAGCAGGACGCAAGGCAGACCTTTAGAGTAAAGCGGCATTTTAGGTCATGGGATGCGCTCGCATGTGGGCGAGGAGAGCCGCTGTCTCAAGTTTACTGAACAGGACAGAAGTGCAAAATGCAAACTGCTGCTGTCGAGCACCCCGCATGCCGAGACTAAGCGGTAGGACTTCACGAAATTGGAAGGAAGAGAGAGAGGGGGGAAAAAAAAAAAAAAAAGAAGAAAAAAAGATGCGATTCTTCTCGAGCCCGCAATGTATATTGCGGAGTGAAATAACACTGGATCAGTTTTGGTTGGGTTTGGTTCTAGTTTCAAAGGAATTTCAGTGTTCCAAAAATGAACTAGTTCAGATAATAGGTCATTATTCCAATCTTTGAACTAAGTTCAGTCGTCCAAAAATCAAACTAGATCATAATTGTTATGATATTCCCCTCAAAATACTGGAATTTCATTTCCCCATTCTAGTGGCCAGGGACACCTTCCACCCTTCAATCTAAGAAAAAAATGACATACACATGATGTACGCACCTCGCGGTCCTTTCCCAGAAGTCTCTGTGGGGCTCCTGGTCCACACGAGGAGGACGCCTCCCGAGTCTCCGGTCAGAATGTCGCCGTTGCTCAGGAAGGCCAGACACTGGATGAACTTTGGCTTCTCGTATTTCTGGAAAGCGATACGTCATGTACACGCACACGTATCTGCAGTGCTGTGAAAAAGTACTGGCCTCCTTTCTCAAACGCTAATATTTTTTGGCACAATTTCCACATTTTAATGTTTAAGATCATCAAACATAAACATGGGAAATATAACACAAGTGAACTTGAATGTTGAAATTGTGATTTCATCGCTTAAAGAAATGCAACTATCCAAAGTGAGCTGAGCCTCCATTCAAAAGAAAAGAAAAGAAATCATCAACCCTTGTTAAATCATGACTTCATTGTGGCTAACTTTTTACATGAACTTTTGGTGAATTTTTTTACTGATCACACCCGACCGAGCCTTATGACCTCCATCGCTCCTCAATCTAGAAATCACAAACAGAATCCGACCCGACAAATAATCTACGAGCAATTGCAATGACGTGCCGCCATCCAAACTACTTCCAGAACAGTTGTGGAATAAAGTCCCTGACATGCATCAGTCTGGAAAGACTCTAACAAAAGCCATTTTGTAAAGATTTGGGACTCCAGGAGGAACCAAAGGGAGACCAATAACCTCAAACACTCAAACAACGGTCGACCTTCCCAAGAGATCACGCAAAGATTATCCCAGAGAACCTTTGTGATGGGGAAAAAAATTCCACGTTTGCTAAATTTAAACAAGTCTGTAAGGAAGACTTAGCTCAAAGATCCTCACAGAGATGTGAAAGACTCAATGGCAGTTCTCAAGAAGGAAAGAAAATGGATATTTTTCAAGACTCAGCATGCTCTAACCAATAAATGACACCACCATTTAAAAAGAGAAATATAAGTTATATTTGCTACATTTGCTTGGTGATTTCAAGCACAAAAATTAAGAAGGGGCCTAATACTTTTTCACAGCAGTGGAAGGAAAATATGTGATCAGAATCAGATTTATTGGCCAAGTGTGGAACGACGCGCAAGGAATTTGCCTCAGGCAAGAGGTGCCGCCCAACCATGTTATCTACGTACTATAAAGACTTTGGGGGAGTCACGGATTACATTCAACAGGATGGTATCATTGGGGAAAAAAAAAGATGCAATTATGAGCCACGACCTTAATGGGAGAAAATATGCACTTCATTTAAATGCTTACGATTTTAGTGGCTTCCTAAACTGCAAAAGATTATTTTTCAAATCGCCGTAACCCTCCTAAAGCCGACATTTGCGGTTGGCTGTCTGTGGTCATGTGCCATTTTGCAGGTGCTCAACTGGAAATATCCTCAATGATTTACTCACTTGCCTCGACTGTGAACTGAATTGAAGAGACGCCCATTTTGAAACCATACGTAGCCTTCAATATGACATGGCAGTTGTAGCATCTTAAACTATTCTGGACCAACATCATCCAGCATTTGCATTTGAAGAGTTTGTTTTCAAAACGCGACTTCGGCATTTTTTTTTTTTCAGATTTACGAAACTCGCGCCAAAATGATCCATTCAGAGCTGGATCATTTTGGCGCGAGTTTCGTAAATCTGAAAAAAAAAAAAAAAAAATGCCGACGTCGCGTTTTGAAAACAAACTCATTTAGAACACGTCAAATCATTTGTGACTCAAGGAAGGTGGGCAAATACTTTCATGGAGTTGACCGAACATTGTCGCAATCTTTGACTTTGTCTGAGATCCGGGAGCTTTAACTCAAGAGTTCACCTTTTGAAGGGACAAAACATTTAGTTTTGATCACTTTGGACTTCGCTTCATTGAAGCGATATCTAAATGAGGCACTTTTGTCATTGGGTCAACAGGGTATCATCTTTTCCCCACGCTGGGCACATAGGAATTCAACTTCATCATATTTTGTTCTCAAGTTTGTGTATCCAACATGGCTAATTCCAAAATAAAGATCAAGGCTTTGGAAACCCTTTTTTAGCGCTTGCTATCAAATCCCCTGAACGAATTCAGAGGATTTGATTTTCTCCATTTCAAAGGCATCCGTCCTGACGACACGAAGCGATGACAAGAAAGAGCGCAAACCCACCCCGAAGATGCCCTGTTTGCGAGCCAACGAAGTCCCGCTCCAGGCCCAGAAGAAGATGTGCGACTTTCCACACGTGATGATGGTGTTCGGGTCGGTGGGGTGGAAATCCACGACCAGGACCACTTCGGTGGTGGTCTGAAAAACGGCAACGCGCAAGACAAAGGTGACGGGCCGCGCCGAGGGCGAGGGCGGCCGGGCGCACCCACCTTGATCTCTGCCACCTTGGCCTTCTTCTGCCAGTCCCAAACAGTCAACATGTGGTCGTTGCTGTCGTCGATCACGCTCAGGTGCTGACCCGAGTCCTGAAGCGACAATCGAGCGCGCGTGTGGATATGAGGGCCGAGCCTCCCATGATGCAACGGGCACTCACAGCTCTGGAGAAGGCCAAAGAGCCGACGCCTCGCTCAAACGTCCCCAAACCGATGATCTGCAGCGTGGACAGGCTGACGCTGTCCCAGACGCGAACGTGCGGCTGCACGGCCTACGTGGCAAAATTCTTTGTTTATTCAGTGACCCATAACAGCAAAACAACAACAAAGAGCGAAAGCCTTCCGAGAGAGACTTTGACAAGCTCCGTGGGAAATGACCCAATTTCACCTTTCTTTACAACAAATTAAAAAGTAAAAAAAAAAAAAAAAAAAAACTTTGTTCGGCCAATTTACGCGAGTGACGTATGACGCGCGCTCATCCAGTAAATCCACGAGGGAGGAACCAAAGATTATTTCAACATTCATACTTTTTGTGACTGAAACATTTTTCTCACGTGAAGTTGGGTTCCTCGGCTTACTAAAAGTTGCGATATATCGTCGCAACGCAAACAGTCACGGAAACAAAATACTTGACCATCTCGTTTCACTCATTTCTTCATTTTAATTGCACTCTTACCTGAAGAAGACAACGAATGTGACAATCTTGATATCCTATTCAGAATGTTAAAGCTTCATTGTTTTTTGGTCCCCCCCCCCCAAAATAAGATCAGCTCTTAAAAGTTTGAGCTTCCTGGCTGATGTCGTGGGATGCTGCCTCAATAGCTCCATGCGACGTTACCAAGCGCTCCAGGCGCTACTGCAAGCAAACAGCTGCACAACGTGATGCTGCCACCTTCTCGCTTCACAGTTGGGATGGTGTTCTCGGGTCTATGAGCTTTTCCTCCAGATGTAACATTGTCATTATTGTCAAACTAAGTCTATTTTTGAGTCGTCAGGCCACAGGACATGTCTCCAGAAGTTAGGATCTTTGTCACGGTGTCTTTTTACTAATCCTAATCTAGGTTTTTATGGCTTCATTCTCACTGAGTGGCATTTCAGCCCACGTCAGTGCAGGACTCCGTTCACTGTGGATAATAACCCTTTCTTACCAGCTTCATCCAGCATCTTCACTGGGTCTTAAGCTTTTGTTCTGGGTTCGATTCTCATAATTTGGACCAAAACACGTTCATCTCTAGGACACAGAGCCCGTACCGTTCCTGAACCGTGTGATGGCTGGACATTACCACAATGTTTTTTCTTGCGTATAATTGTTTGAACAGATGAACATGGCCCCTACAAGCATATGGAAATTGCACCCAAGGATGAGCCAGACTTTTGGAGTACCACGATTCTGTCTCTTATTTCCCGGCCGATTTCTTCTGATTTTCCCACGCTATCAAAGAAGGACGCAAACTTTTTCATTTGTGGCCTTAAATACATCACATCATTGACCTTGGAAAAACACGTAAAATTCTCTGAGAATTCTCTCATTAATGTGGCATTATACAAAATGAAATATTTTGGGTGAGCCTGACTGACCTGAAACGGGAGAGTTTGAGTCTGATTTGAGTTCAGAAAGTGAGACAAAAAGAACCCAAAAAAAAAAAAAAGTGTTTTTGCACAATGTATGTAAAGTTCTGGCTTCAGCTGTATATGTGTTCAAAAAATGGCAGCAGGGTGGAAAACAGGTTACCACAACTGCCTCACAGTTCCGGCATGCCCTGTGGGGGGTATTACATGTTCTCCCTGTGCCTACGTGGCTTTTGTCCAGGTACTCTTGGCTTCCTTCCACAACCCGGGATGTCAATCGAAGACTTGAAATTGCTTGTAGGTCTGAACGCTTGTTTGTTTATGTGCACCCTGCGATGAAGTGGACCAGTTCAGGGTGTAGCCCACTTCTCGCCCAGTCAGCTGAGATGAGCTCCAACTCGAGTGCGAGACGATAAGCAGTATGTAAAATGGATGGATGGAAGGAAGGATTTGTGAAAACCTGTGTGTGATTTTCAACATTTAACACTCTGGAGCACCTCAATGATGTGGCAACCTTCCATCAAATATGGTGGAATATTCTCACGAGAAGACATCATTCACTTCCGCAAGTGTCGACAGAGCTCACCCGTCCATCTTTGTCTACGCCGGCAATCTGGCCCGTGGCGATGCGAATCTTATCGGGATGAACGGCGAGACTTCAGCGGGAGGGAGGGAGGGAAAGAGAGTGAGGGTGAGAGAAAGAGAGACGATGCGGTCGCGCAAGCAAAGAAAGCGGCCGACGTCTCACCACTTGACGCAGTCGGTGTGTCCCAGGTAGTGCCTTTGGGTTTGCTCGTCGTAGCTGAACAAGACCACCACTGAAGCGATGAAGTACACCATCTCTCCGGTGGGTAGCAGGCACACGTTTGCCCGGCAATCTCGTCCTCGGTAACCGTAGCTGAAGTTCTTAGCGGTCAAGGCGTCTCCTTGTTAGCGACATAAGGGGCGCTTCGTCACGTACCCGCCCTCGTTGCTTTGACGAGAACGACACCTCGCACAAAGCATCGCGTGGCTTTCGTTGTCTTCAAATATATTTGTCTGAAGATACCAAGCGTGTCTTTAGTGATGTGGGTCTTGAGAAGCAGACAAAACAAATGCACTACAGGTCATTTTGTCTTGCTATATTTGTCTGACGATAATTAGCAAGTGTTTAGTGAATTTAGTGTCAAGAAGCAAACAAAGCAAATGCACTGTTGGATAATTGAGGAAATATGTCGTGTTCATCTCCTCCTCCACGCTGTCCCTAATGAAGCAGGCAGTTGAAGCGCAGATGCCAAGTCACCAGAAAAGAACGGGAAAATGAGAATGTGATGCTAATGTCGTTTGCTTTGCTTGTAGTTGCTGGTAAAATGCCAAATCATGAGCCTAAACTAACGAGCTGCAAGGCTATCGGTCTACATTGAACTCGTGTATTAAGATAAACTGACGAACAAGTTTTCTCTTCACAAGAACCGCCGACGGTGCGTCTTCCAAAAACACGGCCCAACTCAACGCCGCCGTCCATCGCTTTTGCCGCTTGCCAGGACTCCTTCAACAAAGCAGCGTGAACCTTCCTGCCCTCTGTATCAGAGAGACCAGTCAGCCTAATTTGGGGATTTCCAATGACATGCCGCAAACGTGAACAGTATTGAGAGTATATGAGTGAGGAAAGGATACACCCATTCCAGCTTGAGTTTCTCAGAGGGAAGCTCTGTGCGGACGTCGTCGTAGTTTTCCACGTTTGAGGGCGGAAACATGGTGATGGGGCGTCCCCGCATGAACATCTTGATGGGGTTGCCTTCTGCACCCGTTCCAACGCACACAAAGACACTTGAGTCCCAGGCAAAGGTTAACACTGCAGATCATTTCAAAACCTAACCCGAATCAACCGACAGATGAATTTGGATTAGTGACGTGCAAGTGAATGCAGTGCACAAGCGAGCGCAAAGACCAAGCAAAGAAAGCGAGGACGAGGAAGCGACAGGTACACCTGCACGAGCAGCTCTGGTGTCGGCGGATCCAACACGGCGATCCGGCGTCGGACCGCTCGCTCGGGCAAAAATGATGAGAGCCACAAACAAGCGTGGCGTGATGAGAGCAGGCCGGGGCAACAAGCTGATGTGGAAGCAGAGAACAGACGCCATTGGCCCACCGTGGAAGCAAAGAGGAGAGGAGAAGAGAAGAGACGCCGTTGGCCTATCTCACGAAGCGTTAGCATGCTGAAGGGTTAGCTTGTTAGCTTGCTCACGCATTGGAGTGACTGCTCAGCACTTACCGGCTTGACTGTTTTTCTCCCGGGTCGACATTTTGGATGCTTTGAGACAATGACATCGTCACTCAACAAATGAGAATAACAACAACAACTACAAACACGAGCTGCCGCCTCAAACACAAATGTCTATGAAAATGGCAGACAAAGGCGAGGATGACGGCTTTCGAATGGCTCGTTTGAGACAAAAATCTTTTTTTTTACCTTGGCTCACCACCAGATCTTTGTGCCTGCAAGCACAAAAAAATACACCATCAGTGAGAGTCTGGATGTTAGTTGCAACATGAACAGTGGATGCCATCTTTGCCAACATGGCTAAAAACAGAGCTTGAGCACCTCAAGGGACTCTGAAATTCATTCATTTATCGCCCCTACCGCCTATCCTCACTAGGGTCACAGGCGTCCTTCCCGGAGGCTATCCCAGCTATCTTCGGGAAGAAGGCCAATCGCAGACAAACCATTCACACTTCAATGAACCTACCACGCATGATTTTGGGATGCGGGAGGAAATCAGAGCACGCGAAGAAAACCGAAGCAAGCGCAGGGCGAAGAGAGAAAACGTCACACAGGCGAGGCCGGATTGGAACCCGGGTCCTCAGAATTGTGAGGCAGCTATTCTAACCCAGTTTTTATTGCGGTGCCCAGAACAAACAAAACTATTCATGACAGGCGTGGATGAGCGGCTCTGCTGCTTTTCTCACCAATAACAAACTTATTTGCACTCTTGAAGAGGACTTTTCAGGGTTCTTAGGGTGAGGCCATTTGAAACGTTTCGGACCGATTACCGTTCCAACTTACAGGCCATGAACTGAAATTTGTCAGCCCATCAGAGAAAGCCTTCCCAAACCAGAAGATACAGTATGCTGACAAAACGATGAGGTTCTACCCTTTTACCCAAATGCGAACGTGTTCTTGGACCGGATTTTTTGCAGGTATATGTCACACAGAAACTTTCACCAAAAAGATTTTTTTTCCCCCCCGTACCAAAAACTACATTTCTCTAGAAACCATCACAGAGTTTCAAAATTCTTCAAATGTCATAAAAAAAAAAAAAAAAAAAATGCTATCAGGGAATAAAGATAATCCAGAAGACAAATAAAAGCAAAACTTGCTTTGAGTAAAAATGGAATCATAAGAAAGAGAAATGTTTCTATTTGAACGGCGTATGGGCCAGCGTAGGTGCGCATACCTGTCGCCACTCTTTACCACTTTGGATAGCAGCTTGGAGGTCGACGCCGCTTTCACCAATTTGCTTCTGTTGTCGTCAGACGTGTCCCAGGTGCTACTTTGGGAACGCTCCATCCCTGTCGAGCGCCTTGGACCCCTGACAACGAAGAGGAGGAGGAGGGGGGCTTCATCATAGCCGGCGTCAAGCAACAGGAAGTAGTTAGCAGTACCTTGTTCGACAAGGGCATTGTTAGGAATCACTTGCCATCCACACCACACAAGCCAAGGTACTACTACCTCTTGGCCATTTTGTCACGCAGCGGGGAAGGATCACGAGCGTGGCTTCTCCCGAATGCAGCCCGTAACGAACTATCAAGTGTATATACAACGACGCATTCCGCTGAAATTATTCTCCGTTGGGGGTTTTTGTACGAATCAAACTCTTGAATCCAAGCAGAGCTCATGTCCTCACATCAATGCAAACTGCAACGTTTACATTCATTTAGCAAAAACACACTCATTTTCAAGTTGGGTTATTAGAATTGATGATTTTGTTGATTTACTGCGGTCAGTGCAAACGCGCGAGAGCGACAAGATCGACGGCATCCCAGTTGTCATCCAAAACAATTTTGGGGGTGGATTGAAGATTGATGGAAGGATAAAATCCTGAGCCGCGGTGCGTTGAGATTCGAGCCCCGGGAATCAGGGATCTTGTCCCCGAGGTGGTCCCAGGGCAGCCGAGAGACGTCGGCTCTCCAACGTGTCCCGGGCCACCTCACCTGGCTCCTCTCGATGTGGAGGAGCAGCACTTCTACTCGAGTTTCTCGCCGTTATCCGGAAGCGTCGTGTAGGGAAAATCTTGCAAGTCATTTAACGGGCATTACAAGGCAAGCCTGCGTCGTGACTTTTCCTGGATTTCTAAAGCCACTCTGTAAAAACCCCAGTAAGGGGTTTATATTCAACTCCCTAAATATATATTTGGAAAGACAGTCAGTCTCTTATTTTCAATGAAATTATGAAAATGTACATTTTTGTGGACTATTTGTTTGCTTCTTGTGATTTAGGTGAAGAGGAGAGCACATTTGATGACCAATTTACGTCGAAATGGAAGATATTCTAAAGGGTTCAATAGCTTTTCTCCCACAGGGATGAGTGAATTATCTACCCCCAACGCAATATGTCACTCATTCCCAACAATCCGATTACTACAAGGGCATTTTCAGTGAGATATATATATATATATATATATATATATATATATATATATTTTTTTTTTTTTTAAAACTATCCAAGTCCACGATCTGAAAACCCCAATCTAGTAAATGAGAGATGAGCGAATGATTCCCAACAGCACAAACAGGTGCAGGCAAAAAAGCCAGTCGGCTGAAACGAGAGGCTGAGCTCATGGCGCTGAAAGAAGGCACAACAGGGAAAGGAAAAGATGAGCAACCTGAGCAAGCGCGCACGGGGCCGGTCAGGAAGAACACAAAGCCTCTTTTTAAGGTTGGGGGTCACACCATCAGCTCAGGGAGACAAAAAGTGAGACCTTTTGGGGGGCGCGTGGCTTTGACTAGTGTCGCCGAGCTGGCTTCTCTGTGGACTTTGGGGAGGGTGGGGGGTTGCGGGGCCAGGGCTCCGGCCATCGGCGCGGCGAGGAGCTTCCTCCCGCTCGTGGATCCCTTCCATCGGACATCTGCGGACGCCCGACGCTTCCTTTCTGGAATCGCTGCGGACACGCACGCGTACCGACGCTGCGTAACTGCGTCAAGTGGAAACGTTTACGCCTTCCGTTCGCCGCCGCTTCTAATGGCATTCTGGAGACCCCTTCAAACTTTTCATTGCTTCGAGAAGACTTGGAAGAGTAAAAAGTGAGTCGACGCAAACAAATGGCAGGTCAATAATAAACTGTCATGAAAAAGAAATATTTGCGAATGACAGAGGGAAACAATAAAACGGCAATCGTGTTCAACCACTGTGGAAGACGATTCTTAATGTGTGTGCGCGTGCGTGTTACCTCTTGACAACGGAGGACAGCGTTTCCTTCCTGGTGACGGAGGCGGTCTCTCTCTTTCGTGCAGACGTTCCTCCGTTAGTGATGCACGTGTTGGCCGTGCCTCCGCCTGAAGAAAAATCGCAACGCTGACGACGCAGGAAAATGGGAGTTCATTTCGTATTGCGAGTGCATCTGCCGCGCCATTTTCTGAGCTTATCGGGAATTCCACTCCGGGGGGACGTCTCACCCCCTGCGTGTGTCTTCTTGGTGTGTGGGCACTTCATTTATCCATTATCTGAGCTGCTTATCCTCACAAGGGTCGGGAGAGCGCCAGAGCCTCTCCCGGATATCCTCGGGGAGGAGGTGAGGTACACCCTGAACAGGTTGCCAGCCAATCGCAGAGCACATACACATAAAAAAAAAAAACATACACACTCACAATCCCAGCTTCGGGCAATTTAATCTTTTTTTTTTTTTTACTTTCTGAATGGTGATTGGCCCCAAAGATCGGGATCAAGTAAAGCAGGGGTTTTCAGAGTATTTTACCCCAAGATCTACTTTTCAAGCAGCCAGCCTCTCGTGATTGGGGGGGGGGGCATTTTTTTTTTTTTTTTTTTAAGAATGAGCAATAATGAAATAGAATGACCAAGTCAAAGATATACCCACTACAAAAATGCAAAACATATTTATTTTAAAGTATCTTAAAGATTCTTTATGGGTAAATGTATGTTTGTGTGCCTTGCATAAGTATTGCACAACACAACGAGTTCACTAAACGCCACACGAATGAAAATGCACATTTGGGCGGTGTCACTCACGTGGCATTTGACTTTGTTCACTTTTCTCATTCTCAGCTCGCTTTTTGGCAGAATGTCGGTGTCGTATTTGCCATGAACAGTTCGAAAATGACACTCCACATTTCACTACGCCGGCAGATGAGGCAAACGCACTTCGAAAATGACATTGTGGGGAAAAAAAAGTTTGCCTGCCATTCCGTATGAAAGAGATACGTTTTTGTCTTCTTTGCTCCAGCATCCACTCTCATGTTTGATAAGATTGCACTTTAAGAAAAAGGCGAGGACTTCAAATAGTGGGGGAACTCGCTGACTGGCGTGTTTTCCTCTACGGTGTCGTTGTTTGCACATGCGCAGTGAGCCAAAGGTCAGAAAAATACGCCTGAAGTCTTTTTTTCTTTCTTTCTTTCTCGGCACGGCGTCGCGATCGACCGAGACTGCTTCGCGACAGACGCATTGAGCACCCCTGGTGTAAAGCTGAGTAGAGACGGCCTGTACCCCTAACACAGCAAAGAAACTGGGAATATGGGTGATCGTAACATGTCCCCAGATGAGATTCCTACATATTAAACCGCTTGGACCTGGTTTAAAAAAAAAAAAATCTCCACGATCAGAAGTGCATGCGCGATTTGGAGACAGATGCAATGTGATCAATAAGATTTGTCGCGCTTGATCAATTATGTCAAAAACTGTTTGTGTATATCTTTTCCCAATGAGACTGTTCAGACAAAAATCCTGAAAAGAAAACGTCAATTTGGACAGGAAAAAAACCAGATACCTTTTGCTCCGTGCTGTTTCTTGGCAGATGCAGCAGAGTCTTCCGAAGCGGCCAAACGGCGAAGGACATCGGCGAGCGCCGCTTTCATCACCGTCACTTCGTCTTCTTGCTGCTGCACGCGAAGCTCCAGGGCACACAGGCGGTCGTTCACGTCCGAAACGCTGACCCCCGACATGCTGTCATCTGCGCACAAACGCACACACCCACATTGCCTCACCGACAGAGGACAGAAAAGCCCAATGGCAAAGCTCATCGCCCGCCACCCAGGTGGGGTGACCAGGGTTCCTCTTGGGGACTCTTTGAGCAAAACACCGATACCCCGAACTGCTCCCCGTGCACATCAGTGTCCCCCAATAACAAGTGTGTGTCCAGTGTGATGGCTAAAATGCAGACACATTTTGTGTGCAATGCATGTTCATGACAATTAAGGTGACGATTCTTCAAAATATTTCTGTGGCAACCCGAACCCCAAGATGGGCTGTGTAAGCTGTACAACTCGAGTGAAAAATAAGTCAAGCAAATGTATTTGTATAGCACATTTTATACACGAGGTAACGCATGTGCTTTATGTGATTCAAGGTATTTGAAAACAAAGTGATAAAACATTTCAAATGGGATAAAAACAAAAATGACAAAATAAATATATATAAGCGTTTTGACTTTACTACCTCTCCATTCTCCAGCCACCTCTCAGCAGTGATGGCAAGTTTTTCCAATCTATTTTATTTTGTCGATATAATTTATAATATGTGTATTTGGATTTTATTTAGACATTTAGGAGAAATTAAAAGGGTCATTCCGATTTCCGCGGAAATTCGGGTTATGTCATCAGCATAGAAATGGCACTCGTTTGGAAACCGAGGACCGTCTCAACTTCTTATTCTGGAAGTAAAAATGAACGTGTCAAATTAGTCTTAATTCAGCGTCAACTAAGTTAATCTTTAATTGTCGGGAGGAATTGAATGAAATTTGTTCCTTGATGCAAAAAAAAAAAAAAAAAAGATTCATCGATTTCGATTAATCGTTAGTGGGAACCCTAATAAGATCGCTACTGATTGGGCGAGGCTTTAAATTGTTACGATGCGCTCGTTTTGTTTTCGTGCAGCAACTCGAGGGGGCGGTGCGGCCCCTTCCTTCCGAAAAATCGCCGCGCGGTGACACGTGTAAAGCCGTTCGGTGTACGTGCGGGCAGGCACACGCGGAGCCCCGTCGACACCCCCCCCCCCCCCACACACACACACACACACCTGGGCGAGAGCGACCTTTGACCCTTGGACTCACCCAGGCTGCCGGTGCCGCCGAACGCCTCCATTTCCAGTCAGGCTGCGCCGAAGGAGGCCTGCCTGCGTTGCCGATGGCCCCTTCTTACCCTTCGCCTTTCCGTCGGCGTTCCCGGGGCCACGGTTCGCTACTGATTGCCCGCGACGTGAAGCGCGACGAAGTGCTCCCGCAGGATCTCGAAAGACGGAAGCCGCGGAAAGAAGGACGCCGAGGCCGAATCCGAAGCGACGGAGGAACAGGACGGACGGACCGAGCGACGCTCACTCGCGCTTCCGACTCCGCCCGCGAGGCTGCGCGCGCACTCCGGGGACGGAAGGATAGAGGGGGAGGTGCTTCCGGTTCGCTAGGGACGTCGCTATCTTGACGGTGGCGCCCCCTGTCGTTTATTTCCCGCTTTTCTTCATTTCCGGATCGGGATGACAATCCCGCCCGGCTAGACATCGGGCGCAGGTTGGGAGCGGGAGTGAGGCGAACGAGCAAACGGGATTCAACGAAATACGTCGTGAAAAAGTGGCTTTTATTTGTCTGTATTGGAATACAATGGTTATCAAAAGTCTACACATCTTTATTTGAATGCCAGACGTTTGCGATGATAAATGTGCTTCTTTTTAGAATCGATGCAGATAAGTGTATTCTGCATGATTGCAATTTTTGGTCCCAACGAGGGCTTATGAACTGTAACCCATTCATAAAACCCTAATAATGGGGAGAAAGTAATGCTTGCGTGCATGTTTATTTCTAACTCAATAATAGTCCTTGCCAAACCTTTAGAAAACAAGCGCTATGTATTTGTGTAGCAATTCATGCCACCGGAGGGATGCTACTTTCATATCCAATTCAGAGGCTAATGCAGGATACTGTGGAGAGGCAGAAATGAGAGGACTTGGATTCAGAGTAAAAACCATCACAATATCGGCAGAGTCACAATGCGACGGTGACAATTAGTTGTGGACTTTCAGTTTCACCTCAAAGATCAGCCTTGACATCACAACATTATGGGAAATGAACAGGACTACTCAGTATGCGTGTATAAAAAAATGTAATACATGTAACAGTCACATTTAGTCAGCGCTTCAGGAATCCAGTGTCGAGGCAACAACAGTCCATCTTTGAAGATCTGCAACTTAATTTGAGTGCTGCTGTCACACACACACACACACACACACACACACACACGAGTAAAAGCCTGAACATAGAAAACAGGCATAAAAAGCTGCAGCTCAACTGTCAGCAAAGAGGGGGCGCTATAGAGCTGAAGCAATTTCCTTCTCCTTCGTCGTCAAGCACGCAGAGAAGAAAAGGCGGCAGTGCCCCGTGGACGGGTTCAGTAAGACAATCGGACTTTCTGAATGTCCGAGATGAGCGACCTGGCGAGGTAGATGCCCACCACCTGATGGAAGCGACACATACGTTACTTACACTGCATATGCTGGGGCCAAAATGGCCTTCACCCATTTATTTATTCATTCCCCCCTTTAATTTAGTGGTTTGCTTGGAAGAAAGCACACGCAGTCTCCCAATAAAGCAAAAGTACTTTTGGATTGTGTCGTGTATTCTGATTTGCTAAGGGAAAACCTGCATTGTGTTCTGGGTCCTGATTGGCGAAGGGCCCGTAGACCATTATGTCCTGTCCTGTACAGAATGCGCTCAGCTTGCCTAATTTGCACAATTGTTCAATTCTAGCAGTGTGGCTCTTAAGTGCTGAAGAGGAAGAAGAGGACAAGTGTTGAGAAAGACCAGGAGGGTGACTAACACTTGATAGCTTGACAATCATGGCTAAGGAACTTTGCCGAGTTGCGCAAGAACGGGACTCTTCGATGTTTCGTTCATTACAGTTAACAAACATAATCGAAGGTGGCATGTCTGTTTAGAAGATAGATAGAGCGCCAACAACGACCCATTAACTATGTTCTCCCCTCGCAAAAAAAGATAACCGCACCAGGGTGCTTCGGCGGAAAAAGACGCGACAGCAGAACTGCACCAAGAGGAAGGAGGAATTGGAAACTAGGCCTGAGTCCCGATTAAGAAGTTCTTGTGTGGCAAACCTCATCGATCGGTCATTAACGTTAAATGTGTTAGTTCTAAAAACCATAATATTGCTCTTCATATAGGAAAACGCTTACATGCGTTTAAAGTGGAAGAAAATGGATGTAGGGACTTTGATACACTTATTTCCCTAACAAATGTTATGGCCTCAAACAGGTTTTAGTCTTTGGTTTCATTCTAGAATAAAAGCAGTGTACATTTTTTTTTTTTTTTAAATCTCTGAAAGTTTAAACTTTACGAGTGTTTAAAGGAAATGTGAGAGAATGTTAGTCTGTCTGAGAAAGGCATATTACGTGTGTGGTTAGGGCTTTAACAGCCTTAAAACATTTATAAAGAGAAAAAAAAACCCATCCTGGAAATGAAAAAAAAAAAAAAATCACGCACTGTAAATGAAGACGAGCCAGTCTCCTTCCTGAGCGGTGTTATAACTGGAAACTCAGCATTCAAAGTACATAATGTAAAGAGTAATAAGGAATCATGTTCATTTACCTCTGGAGTCAGGCGACTATGCGAAGAGAAGGTTGAGTGTGAGAAGTGAAAGGCATCGTGGGGGACGGAGGAGGAGGCGAGAGAAAAGAGACGTACGAAAGAACGGACGCACGCAACTTCACTTCAGTAAAGGTGACGTAAGATGAACAAAATTGCAAAAAACGCAAACGAAAAACTCCCAAAACAGTTGTACTTTATCAATGTGCGCTAGCGTGTGATTGGGTGACGCTCCAGTGCCGAAGGGAAACTTCGAGCACCATGGATAAAGACTCACGTCCCTCCCAGCCAATGGGATGCCAGGAAGATGCTACAGTGACAGCCAATGGGAGAGCAACTCCACTTTACGCCACTTTCCAACCAAGATACAGAATGTTTACGTTTGGTGGAATTTGGGGAGTGCAAAGCAGCGCCTAGGTTTGCCTTTCGTATCCCGCATTTTCCTTCAAAAGAAGAGAAAATATTTTTACGGGGAGCCGTGTTGTGACCCGAATCTTTCGTTACCAGAGACGTTGGTAAGTAGCGGTACAACTGTAAATAGATAGACAAGACGCTGGACTTTGTGGCGCTCGTTCTCACCTGCAGCAGAGAGATGACCACAAAGACAGTAGCCAAGATGTAAAGATTTGCAGGTAACCAGTCCTCCAGGGCTGCAATGCAACCTTTCACGTAAATGTGATCCGACCACTCGGCCTGAAACGGAGACAACATTTTCTAGAGACAACTTCCGTGAGAATGGCGAGAGCAAAACAGAAAGTGACGTCACCTTGCGTTTGTTTCTCACATCGTAGCCACACTGAGTGTTCAGCACTGAGTCCTAGAGAGCACAGACGCGCGCGCGCACACAAACAAACGTATGGTCAATGTTGTCGTGATGTCCTACCCGTTGGGGGAAAAACGGCGCGATGAAGACGAGCAGCGCACTCACGGCAGGGTCGGCGATGCAGCAGGAGAACGGAACTCCGCACTTCTCTCTGCTTTGATGTGTTCCTTTACAGCTGAAGTAAACGTTGACGTCCCAGTCGTCGGGTTCTTGCGCGCCGCAGCAGTGATTCTGCAGCGCAAACAAGAACGCGGTTGACGCGCGGCGGCGCCGGCACAGATCCCGCGCGGCAAGCAGGCGGGACGGCTTACCGTGCTTTGGATTGAGTCGATCAGGTTCTGCAGGTCAATGTCGTCTCTGTACGCTTTGATGTTTGCCAGAAAGAAGCCGTTGATCCAATCTCGCACCTGACTCTGGAAAACCACAGCCAGCACGGCGACCGCCAGTTCCACGAAGAAGATCACGCCAATCACACCGGAAAACTGACCGCAACACACGCAAATGACCTTTGCATATTTGAAACGGAGACCTCCGCCCCGCTGCCGGCGGCTTCATAGTCTGACGACCCAGAGGCAGACTGAGGTCCGCCGGGTGGAGCGATACCATCCAATTCTTGACCAAAATATTCAATACCTGCAGCCTGATTCTGAATTGCAGTACTACTGGATGCATTTCTCATGTGACAAATAAAGAGAAAAACTGATCGTAGTCTTGCGCTTTTCCGACAGTAGCTGAAAACCGACTATATGGTTGTATATCATTATCTTGAGATACAATGGCCCGTATGGTGATTTTTTATTTTTATTTTTTAAGCCGAGCACTACCGCTAACCTACAGTCCGTTGAGACGGGCTCCAGTTCAGCCATGAGGCTTGTGAGGATAAGCCGTGGAGAAAATGGACGGAGAATATTTAAAGTTTTATCTTCAATGTACACAATTAGATGCGGATTCCAATGTAAATTCCGATGCTTTTGTTAGCACGTACAAACTTCAGCAGGCAGATGTTTTCTCGGAGCGCTCCCACACACCCCGCAAATCCCAGGATGAAAGTGACGACCCCCACCAGCAGCACCAACCAAACCGGGTCCAAACCGTGGAGACGGGTCACCTGCGTCAGGTCCAGCAGGACCCCCTGAGCGACAAAGGGGGGGAAAAAAAAAAAAAAAAGGAGTGGCGGTGATCTTCAGTGGACGGAACGGCGTGCGTCTCTCCCTTTACCTTTTCGCTCCACGCCCAAAAACCCACTGCAATGAAGACCACGCCGGCCAACTGCAAGACAACGACCCCGGTCACACGCAAAGACGACAACAACAATTACGCTGCTTACCTCCATCCCAAAGAGAAGGAGTCATCGATTACAATCAGCAGAAAAAAAAAATAAATATATATATATATATATATATATATAAAATCTCTTCTGGAAGTCTTCTTGAGTGAGTGACAATAATGAATGTCAGTAAGAATTTTTTTCACGTTTTCAGTCAGAAGTTCAGTCCACCACTCAGTTCGAATTGGAAGCCTATTTAGGGGCAAACCCGTCTGGGACCTGTCGCCCCTGGCGGGGTCACCCAGGGCAAACGGGACCTAACTGAGGAACCACAAAAGGCAGGGCTAACAACCCACTGAAGACAGTGTCGGTGGGGAGGGCTCAACACCTTTGAGGGGGCCCGGGGAGTCGGCCGCATCGTGAGCCGGCTTCAGGAGGTGGCTCTCGGGAAAAAGCTTGAAAATGGTGACCCGCTTGCATACATGCAGTTTTCAGCTATCGCCCAACCCCTACCATCTTTTTTTCCTCATGGAAAACGCTGATTGGTGCTATATCATTGCTTATTTGAGAATTTTGGAGGTTTAAAAAAAAAAAAAAAAACTTGGTGAAATGGGCATCAACTATTTGGGGGTTTTCACCTTTTTGCAGTCAGGCCCAGTCCCTGCATCACAAAATGTGGTCTACAGACTTTTTCTATCCATTGCGTGTCTGTGGGAAGCACCTGTTCAACCCGACAGGATGTGCATGACAACACTTCCTGTTGCAGGTTTGAGAACACACTAAAAGAGGAAGGAGAAGAAACTCACCCAGAAGATGATGTTGTAAGTGAACATGAGGTATTTGAAGCAGCAGCTGACCTCGGCGTTGTCATAGCGATAATAATACATCTGGTAAACAAACATGCATGGGAATAGGAATAATTATGACAAAAAAAGGCTTCAGGAGGGTTGCTGATTCATTTGTCCTGGTGGTTAACACTTTAAGTTACAAAGTTGTAAAGCTGCCGACTTTTTGGAGAAGGAGTTTAGGTCGCAGGTCAGCCCAAATTGTCTCGCCTGGAAATCGATGGAATCCATTAGGAAACGTTGACTTTTTGATGGTCAAAGTCGGCCAATTGCGAGGTTTCAAATGGGCAATTTTCTGATTGGTCAATGGAGGTGTCGGTTGGAGCGTCTCATTTGTGGAGTCAAACAGAGCTCGCCCATCGTCAGACTTACTTCAAACTTCACAGAATCCAAGAAGAAAAACACACATCACAAATCACACATGGAGTGGTGGCCAAATCTTTTGAGAATGACAAGTTTGCCACTTCAGTGTTTTTAGATCTTTTTGTTAGATGTTACGATGATATACTTAAGTACAGTGACAAGAATTTCCTTAAGTGTCAAAGACTTTTATTGACAAATGAAATTTAGACAAAGTGTCACTATTGGGAGAGAAGTGACTTCTTTGCTGGCCTTCTTGACACCGGGCCATCCCCCAAAAGTCTTCACCTCACTGCGTGTGGTGACCCCATCCCGCAGCTGAATGGAACGGTCTTGGCGTTTGCCGGACTTTCTTGGCCGATTGGACCTCACTCCTTAACGTTCTTGATGAGCCAATAAAAGGTTGCTTGAGGTGCAAGCTTATGAGGTTACTTACGTATCTTTGGCAGTAAAGCCCTTTTTGTGCATCACAATGATGACCACACCCGTTTCCTTGCCGGTAACCATGGTTGAAGAAGAAGAACAGGGACAATGAAAGAACGAGGAAGAACAATCATTTCAAGCACCACCCACCTTTTAAAAGCTTTTATTCAGATTTTGATTCTAACTCAATCCGGATGACAAAGGGATCTCAAGCCTTGTCCTCATCAACACTCTCACCTGTGTTCACAGGAGAATCACTGACATGAAGTTCATTTTCATGGTTAGTGGGGACTTTGCAATTCATTTCAATTCAACTTTCAGAACATCATGGAGTACTTTCAAATTGCCATTATTAAAAAAACAGGCAGATTTGTGGAAAATTAATATTTTTTGTCGTTCTCAAAATCTTTGGCCATGTTTTGATGAACTTGTGATTTTTTTTTCCATGCCAAAATCAAGAAACATCTTCATCTTTGTCAGAACCACAGAAAATCTCACCTAAAATGAAAATTTTAAAACGAGGTGGTAAAGAGAGTTCCCAAAAACGAGAAAGAAAAAAAAACTCCTCCAATGTTATGTTCATTAGTGAAATTTGGCTTTGAAATATTAAGACGTGTTTTGCATTGGCCACCAGCCTCCCCGCTTGTACTCCCCGGAAGGGCGCTGAACTCTCCGCTTCCGTGAACGTTTTAAAAGAAGAAACTCCTCCAACCCCCAACAGCAAAATAACAAACTTGGACTTTCAGCCCCCCCACCCCCACCCGCTGTATGACCAAGTGTCCAATATTCCCTTCCAGAACTTTCCATCAAACTTAGAATTTCTGTAGTTCTTGTCAAGATGAGTTTGTCTGATGCTCACCGGAAACAGCTAACGTTAGCAAAGCTAGCTGCCAACGAGAGCGCGTTTGAAGTCGGTGAAAGAAGAGAAAACGCCGTCATCGCTCTCACCTCTGTTGCCCGACACCAACTTTGCGAAAACCGGAGCAAATCTGCTTCTGCTGTCGGGATGACGACGAACGAACCTTTTCGACTTTTTGGAGGCTTCCTCACCCAAGAAAAAAAAAAAAAAAAAAAGTTGGGAGTCGCAAAAGAGTTGCCCAAGTCTACACTAGTGGACGAAACCCTACGCAAATAATGCGGCTGACGAGCATAACCACAACAACAAAACTGTCGTATTCGAAACGAATCTTCTGTCAAATTCATCAACAAAAACGAAAAGACGAACAAAAACAATCACGTCGAATACACTTGTTGCTCATCTTTGTGGCGCAGTCCAACGGCAGCAGGTGCCCGCTACCGTCACCGTGCGGATGGGAAGGTCGCCCACTTTTTCCGCTATAAAGCCGTGAAGAAGAAGAAGAACCCAAACCTGCGCAGCGAGCGAGCAAGAAAAGTTCCGGCAAAAGTTCGCGTTTTACACAACCGTACGCATCACAATGTACCGGCATCGTTAATGTATCTATCTATCTATTTATTTTTTACGGCAAGAAACATTGAATACGCTGACGACGTTGACCTCCCTAGTTTAGCGTCATAGTAGCCAGTTTAAAATGGACGTGTCGTATTTTACGAATACAATTTCAAGTTACTCCGTTTAGGCGTAGTTGATGGCGTAGTGGTGCACTCTGCCGCCCCGGGTGCAGGCAGCGTCGTTTCGGTTCTTCCTCCGTGAAGTGGTCTACAGTATGTGCCCTGCAACTGACTGGCGACCAGTTCAGGGTGTAGTCCGCCTGTTGTCTGCAGTCAGCTGTGATAGGATCCAGCCTCCTGCAACCCTAACTAGGATAAGGGGTGTTGGAACTTTTTCTTAAAATGGAAAATATTCAACTTCCAGAAACACAAAATAATACAAAGCAAGAGGAGAGCCTGGGGAATTTTATTTTTTCCAAAGTTAATTATTGGAATCTTATGGCCTGACCCATCACAGCTGACTCGTGGCGAAAGGGAGACTACACCCAGAACTGGTCGCCATCTAGGCACGGACGGCTTTTCGCGCTCACATTTCACACTGTTGCCGAGCGGGAAGTGAACCATTAGTGATCCCACTCTTACGTACAAATGCAATGCAAGTATCAGAGACCATCAGTCGTGAACCAAAATGGAGAAGTACGTTTCTTTCGGCTTGTCCCGTTAGGGGTCGCCACAGTGTAACATCTCAGATGAACGCTCATATTTGTTTTGCACAATTTTTGTGACTGTGTGTGTGTGTGTGTGGGGGTGGGGTGGGGGGGGATTACTATCAATGGAAGAATCGATTCTTAAAAGATTTACATAGTGACAGAGCTACAAAAAAAGTAAATTTGATTTGTTGCCGCAACACCGGATGGACCGACAGACGGACGAGTAAATGACAGGTAGGTGGGTGGATTTTCCCGCGATGGCCGTTCGCGCCGCCCACAATTAGCTTAAGGCCGCTTATGGGCTCAACTAATTGGCTCGGTGGCTTCCAAACTGGCGTCGGACACTTTGTGCCGCGAGCGGAGCCGTACAAGCTTCCCCGGGACTAAGCGGCTGACAACTTGTGAGCTCGTGGCCGCAAGCCATGTCGTGGCCCGACAGATGCGGAGGGTGAGTTAGCGTAGCCGCAAATTCCGAGCGCTAAGGTCGGTGTTCCGCCGCGTCAAGATGCCCTTCATGCCGGTAAAGTTCAACCTGCAGAAGCGGGTCAAGCTGGCCCAGGGTCTGTGGATCCTCTACTGGACCTCGGTTCTGGTGGGCGTCCTCCTCTTCGGCTTGGGCGTCTTCTTCAAGGTGGAGCTGCGCAAGAGAAGCGAGCTGATGGATGAGAGCGAGAGCCACTTGGTGCCCAACCTGCTGATCGGGGCCGGGCTGCTGGCCTGCGTCCTCAACGCCTTCGGGGCTAAAGTCTGCCACGACTCCCTGGACCCGCTCAAGTACTCCAAGTGGAAGCCCTTGTTGAGAAGGTTCCTGCTGCTCTGCTGCGCTTTCAACGTTTTGCTGCTGCTCCTGGCGCTGCTCTGCTTCCTCATGCAGTTCGCCGTGTACCTGACGCTGTCCCAAGGTCTGAAGAACAGCATCCGCTTCTACAAGGACACGGACACCCCGGGACGCTGCTTCATGAAACGCACTCTGGACTTGACGCAGATCGAGTTCCGCTGCTGTGGCAATGTCAACTTCAGGGACTGGTTTGAGGTTCAGTGGATCAGCAACCGCTACCTGGACATGAGCAACGATGAGATCAAAGAGTGAGTTCTAGGCGCTGAACCGGAACGAGCGATAACGGCTGAACAAATATGATGCTGATGATGATGATTTCGTGCTTTGGTGCTTGCTTGTAAATTGCACTCATCCCAGAGCTAATGAGAATGAGGTCATCCGAGGATGAAGGAGGATTAGAAGGAGAGAGTTCTCTTAAGTATTTAATCTGGCGCCGTGTGATCTTTTCCGACATGACAAGGTCAATGATGTCCAACCGCGCCCTCGCACGCTACCACGTCAACGCGGTGCCGATCTGGTATCCGATCTGTCGTCGGGGGTTACGACGGTTGAAAAACAGAAATGAGACGGCGTGTTTTCAGTGCATTCATGTGCCACTCGAGACCGGATTGCTTTTTGCTTCCACGACATTTAACGTGGACACGTCTCAACTTTTGCGTTTCAGATATTTGACTTGGGCCTTGTCCAATCAGAGTTGATCAGGCTGCTTTCACCTTTTTAGGATGATGTTTTACAGTAGATTTGTCCCGCTAATCGGGTCAGAAATGGGTCGCGGCTGAGAATCTCGAATGTTAAATGTGTTCAATATTTCGCACCCAAAATCTTTGCCTGTGGGAAAGCCAACGACTCCTGAGTCGCAACCCTGCGAGAATGGCGACGCCAGACTCCGAGAAGCCATTCGGGGGGCGCTAGACATTCGCTTAGCACAACACGCGGCAGTCACACCCGGATCGTAGCGTCGTTCCAAATGTCAGGCCGGCCAGGCGCAGGAAGCCGCGTTCGACGTGTCGCTCGCAGTAGTCCCCGCCCCCTTGGCGACTGGCACGCTCCGTGATTGGTCACTGATCTCAAAACAACAACAGAGAAGAGGACAGCAAGAAGATTATCTCTAAGTGTGTCATGTTCTTTTGTTTAATAAAAAAGAACAAGGGGCTGACGCGCTTTTCAAACGCAAAATGGCGTTGTTGCAGCACGCTAAAGCTGCTTTTTGCACGAGTTACGTAGCTAATGTGTGTTAGATCGATTTGCAGAGAAAGTCCACAGACATCTCTGAATTATAATTGGAAAAAAAAAAAAAAAACTTGTACGGGGAGGGAGGGAGAGCGAGCGAGCACAAGCAGAACCTTGTGAGGAGCGGAAGGTACCCATTTTTTCCTCAGTGGTTGATTTGAATTAAAAAAAAAAAAATGTTCATCTTTGAATTAAGATGAGTCTTTTTAAGGAATATATAATTAACCTATTTTAAAAACAATGTAATGACTCACAAGTATAAAAAGATTTGGTGGAACTCAGATTAGCAACACGAAATGTAACCCTAACCAGATTATATCAATAAGCGTTTCCTTACTTGGGTCTGATGTTTTTTTTTTTTTTTTTGCTCGCCACCCGAGTTTCGGGCTTTTAGCTGTGGTGTGCCCACTCCAAGGTTTGAAGTAGCGCCATCTGGCAACATTTCTGAGGCACGACGGAGAAACGGAACGTAGCCAATCAAGAAGCAACCTGATTGAAAACCAAGGAAAGCACCGTAATGAAAACCTTTCCTACCCGATGTCGTCTTTTTTTGACAAAAATCACTATTCTTCTTCTTCCCTTGTGATCACATGAGGTTTGTGTCTTTTGAGAGTCCATTCCGGATCAGCGCTGTTTGAAGCAGACCTACATTTCAGCAACCTTGCGGACTGCAGTAGGATCTTGTGTCACATGATCACAAGTGAGTGCCGTATAGAACGACGCACACGTCGGCGTATGCATCGCGGTAGGTACGTGTCCACGTCCGTTCATGCCTCCAACGGCTGAAAAGGAATCCAAAAGGGGCAAATTCCGTGAGCAAAGGACGTTCCCTGAAACGGTAGCTAAGCCAACAAAGCGCTACTTTGGTCTCAAAGAAACTCCTCAACTCACTTCGTTGGCAACAAGATGCAAGGAGAGCACTGAGCAAAATACAGTTCCTTAAATCCCTAAAATGTAGCGCCAAACATGCTACAAGATGGCACCAAAGTAATCTAGTACAGGGGAGGGGTAGCCCCCCCCTAAAAAAGATGCCTACCTGTGGCGTTTCACCGCACAGCGAATGACAGCAGTACGTGCAACGTGATGCCGTGCTGGCGTTTGCCTTGCAGTCGCGTCCTGAGTAACGTGGACGGAAAGTTCCTGATGGACAGCGTTCCGTTCAGCTGCTGCAATCCGGGATCTCCTCGACCGTGCATCCAGCACCACCTGACCAACAACTCGGCCCACTACGACTACGACCACCGCACGGAGGAGCTCAACATCTGGACGCGGGGCTGCCGCGAGGCCCTCTTTTCCTACTTCAGCGGTTTGATGACCAGCGTCGGCGTGCTCGTCAGCGCCACCGTTCTGCTGGAGGTGAGATTGTCGGCCGGCGACCCTGAAGCGCAGGGGCCCCTCCGGAAATTTTCGGGTGGGGTGGGTGAATATCTCAACGTGTTATTAGGATTCCCACACGGTTTCTAGCCAGGACAATATTACTGGCTTCAGGACACGCGCCCCCCGCACTACGATTGGGTGTCGTGTCCTTGGATTACTGGAGGACGTGCCCTCCCACACACACACACACACACACACTAATAAAAATAGGAAATGAGTTTGATTTAAATTGCACACATGTGCATCTGCATCTGCATCTCAGCCTCAGCCAGATGGCCCGATGGTAAATAAAGTTCGAGACCCCGGGCTTATCAGTGGACCGGCCGGCCGATTGCTCGAGAGAGAGGGTTAGGAAAACGTTCGACCGGAACGGAAGATGATTGATGAGGATCAGGAACTATTCTGGAAGCTTTAATCCCACTTCCCGTGTCCAGATGAGCCTCCCGGTGGCCTCAATGCGCTTCAAAAAACAAGTTTCTACTTGACTAACTGGCTAGCGGACAGAAATACAAGTGCCGTTTTCTCCAAACTTCATTCCACAACGTGCTTGTGTGCGGTGCAGTGCGCAGACATGGCGGGCATGAAGTACCTGAGCACGGCTTTGGAGACCATGGCGGACCCCGAGAACCCCGAGTGCGAGAGCGAAGGCTGGCTGCTGGAGAAGAGCGTCAAAGAGACGCTTGTGGAGGTGCTGACCAAAATCAAGACGCTGGGCAAGTCCAACCACGTCGAGGAAGGGGAGGAGGCCCCCACCTGAGGCCCGTTCCCGCTCCTGGACACACACTGTAAATAACACAACAAACTAAGGTTGCATTCACATCTTCTTACACGACATTTTTTTAACCTTTGTAGACAAATACACCCACTGTAAATAGGTGCACCACAAACAAGATGGATGAATATAAAACCACGTTCATCTCCCATTACAGTTTGAGTACGTTTTTTTTTTTTTTTTTTCTCTCAACTTTTGTAGCCAAACACACACACGCATGCACACGCCAACGTGTAGACCTTTTTCAAGTGACAAGTGTTTCTTTGCTCCTTCTAATATTTCTCATGTTCTGTTATCTTGCAGAGTTTAGTCCCAAAAGGTATAAAGAGATTATGATCGACATCCCGGTGTGTCGCCATTCTTTCGTGTTCTCGGTATATGCGTGTCGCACTGTGCGACTTACCGCGGCTCGGAAGTCCTCACTCGGCGTCTGGCTCGCAGTTCTGAGGACAGGGGTTCAAATGCCAGCCCCGCCCGTGTGGAGTTTGCACGGTGCTTGCGTGGCTTTTCTCCGCTTTCCTCCCACATGCCAAAAACACGCTTGCATTCACTGGACACTCTAAATTGCCCCGTCGGTGTGATTGTGAGTGCGACTATTGTCTGTCCGCATATGCCCTGCGATTGGCTGGCGACCGGTTCAGGGCGTGCCACGCCTCCTGCCGGAAAACAGCTGGGATTGGCTCCGGCACTCCCGCGGCCCTCGTGAGGATAACCGGTGTGACGGTCTGAGCGCTCCTGGTGCTGCAAAGTCTCTTTATGAGTAATGCGCGTGCGAGTATATTTTTGTAAACTTCTGGCCATTCTGAAACATCCCCATCCGTGCTTCAACATGTGCCATTCGACAACTGGTTACCGATGAAAGTCAAACCCAGGGAACGTACATTTAGGCGTATATCTCTTTGTAATCAACTTTTGTTTTAAGGTGAGGTTATAACCTATGTCAGCTCAAGAAGGGGAACGATGAGACCGGGAGATTTCCCAGTAAGCGTCTGCTACGTACCCAGAGTTCCCCTGCGAGTAACGCATGCGCATTCATCACAAGGAGACTTTTCAGCACAGGGGACCGCTCAGACCGTCACACCGGCTCAGAAAATCGATGGAGTGGATGGATGGATGATTTGTACAAGATTCATTTTGTTTTTCTTTGCAAGCAGTGTGAGGAGGCGTCCCCTGCGCTTGACAGGCCGGCGGCTTCTTCATCACATGACCCACGCAATCCCCAATATGGCCACCTGAGAGCAGTCTCTCCCACTCTCAACTTGCAGTGGCCCAATTGGGCCCGAGCTGACCCGTGAATCGCTCATTTTATGGCTAAGGCACATGAGTGGCCAGTATTGGTCAACAGATATGCAAATACTACAGCGGGGAGACACGACGACAGCCAACAGAAATAGGACAGCTAACCCAAGACAAAGTCGGCAGCATTTTGCAATGGAAATGAACGTCAACGGTTCAAGACGTTACTGGCAAGAAGATGCTGGAATAGCTGCTAGTTTTAGTTTGCGTTGTCCAGAAACACCTACCTGCGGGAAGGTGCTGAGCAGGACGTGGAGGGTCCAAGACGATTTGGAATCCTCTTGTCTTAGTTCTGCCACTGTGCAAGTCAACAAGGGTTGGGTACGGTGGTAGCGACAATCTTTTCAGCCATTTTGATTGTCCGTTGCCGTCGGACTTCCTTTTTTGTAGCAGCACCAAACCAGACTGTGATGGAGGTACACAGTACTAATTGGATGAGCGCAGTGTAGAACTGTCTCAGCGGCTCTGATGGGAGGCCGTGCTTCCTCGGAAGCCGCAGAAACTCCATCCGCTGCTGGGCCTTGTTCAGGATGGAGTTGATGCTGATCTGCACTTCAGGTCCTGAGAGACTGTAATTCACAGGAACTTGAAGGTCTCGATGAATGACAAGACAGTTGGACAGCTCGAGGGGGAGCTGTGGCGAAGGATGCCTCCTGACGTCCACAATCATCTCTACAACCTTGACCTTGTCCAGCTCCAGGCGCTCCACTTCCACCCAGTCACCGGACTTTGGTGAGGCCGATGAGGGTGAAGTCAACTTCAGAAGTTTGCGGTTTGGTGCGTTGAGGTTCAGTCGTTCGTGGAGAGAGGAGCGCAGCGGAGAGAGAACATAACCTTGGGGGATCCCGGTGCCGGTTGGTGCGTGCGTGCCCCAGCCTCACCTACTGTGTCCCACCCATCAGGAAGGTGTAAATCCGCTGCCAGATGACATGTGAGACGCTGAGCTGGAGAAACTTGAAGGAGAGGAGTTGGGGGGGGGTGAGAGTGTCTTGAATATGGAGCTCTAGCCCACAAACAAGATCCTTTTTCTACTCTTCCTTCTCACGTTTTCTTTATTCATCAACTCCAAAGTACTTTGTCTCCCCCCCCCCCCCCCCCATCTACTCAGAACACTACTGGCACCAGTCAACACATTTCCATCTCTATCCTTCCCATCTGTCCGGACAGTCTGTATAGATTGCGCTCTCTCTCTCTCTCTCTCTGGCACACGTCATCAAACGTCTCCCGTTTGGCCTTTGCCACCTCTACAGTGGCATCTACATGTCTCCTCAGTCCTCTCCAAGTCCCTCATCCTAACCGGATGAATGCTCGTATCGGTTTGGCCACGTTTGAAGCGCTGCATTGAGCCAGGGTCAGGACTGGTTCACAGTTTACGCTGTCTTGTGCCCCCAGAGAGCTGCCTAACCCTGAAATAAATACATCTGATGAACTTGTGAAATATGGACCATTAAGACCCATACTTTAAGAAATATGCCACATCAAAAAATCCTGTTTTAAGACAAGTACTTACTCTATAGGATTGAGTGGATCAAGTCATTTGTGAAAATTATAATGGGGGGGGGGGGATCATTTGGAAAGTACGGTATGGTTATACATTTTCTATCTTTTTTTTTTTTTTTTTTCCCCTCATAATTGAATAACTTTGACAGGCACTTTGCATTTCAAACACTGACAACCGTCCAATCAGACAAATGGCTTACCTGTGACCTTGTCCAGCCAGGTGACGGAGACCAGCGTGGCGTAGACGTTTGCGACGATGCTCACACACCAACTTTTGCTCTCGTTTGTCCTCCTGCTATTTTGTTGAACTGGAGTTGGATGCGCGCACAGTCTGTGGTATTGTGGAGGAAGGGCTTCAATCAACCAGAGACTGATTCCACAATGGCAGCTTTTATTCATAACTCAAGGGAACACTCGGGAATCATAGGTGCAAAACCTCCTGTTGCCGGAAAGTCAGGCCTTCAAAATAAAACCACACTCGGTCCTCAACCATCCCAGCCAGCTTCCTTTCCCAATTTGCGGTATCTTTCGGCAAACTGGTTAGCGTCCCGCCAGCGGCTCTCGGACTCATCGGGATTATACGGTGTGCGGCTCGAGTGACCGACGTAGCCAAGGTGTCGAGAAAGGTGGTCTACGTGCTAAGTTAAAGGCTACAGCTGCAGACCACCACAAACACACCGCACTCGGCTGTCCAACTACAGCAGCTTTGCACGATTGTTCCAAAGGCTCTCATTTACTGCGAGTCGCGCGTTGCTTTTGTGCTGACGGTAACAATCCCAGTGTGGCCGATGAGAGTGCAGCATTGGTAAGACTGCGATGCTTCACAAACACCAGACTGCACGCCCACATGCTGCATTAGCCAATAACCAAACACTAAAATGCAGGGCATCCGCCGGAAGAATCTTTCTTTTTTTCAGATACTTGAGAAAAAGGGCGAGGCCTGTTTTCCAGATTTATTACAAAATGAACACGTCAACTTTTTGTGCTAAATAGCAAACACGACACTGATGCAATACAATATGGAGGCTAAACGTGAACAACAAGCTTTTTTTCCTTTTTCCAAACAAACCTTCACCGAGTAAGTCCCATCAGAATTATCAATTTCAACACGCCGCACGTCTTTTTCTCAACAAACCGACTAATCAACGATTAAGATAAGAAGCCAAATTTTCTCCTCAAACACGAGGAAGCAACAGAACCAGAGTGTGACAATTTTGTCCTTTGCTGCTGACGACGATGAAGGCGGCCTTTCTATGGCAAAAATGAGGGTCTTTGGGTCTGAATGACATTTAAATGCCTTTTATACCTTGCAACCTGACAGCATTGTTCCAAATTCCTAAATACGCCAGTCGCGGCGCGCCCCACGTCATAAACTACAAAGATGGCCGAGCGGTTTCATGCATATCACAATATGGACTCAACAAACAGAACAAGCGGCCAATTGGATCAATCTAGAAAGGGAAGTGAGCGGACATGAGATGAAAACATGGTCGTCGTGTTTCCATTCAAACGTGAAGCCTCCGATTTTAGCCCGGCAAAACAGATGCGTTCCAATGGAACCCGGTCGGTCCGTGCGGCTTCCGCTTTTCTTTTTCGGGTGGGAAACGGCGTGCGGACGGGACGAAGGGGCGAGCTTTCGATGTTGCGTCCCGAGCGGACCCCGCCTCCGGCAGTCAGTCGGAGTCGGACTCGATGGGCGCCGTCTCGTCTAGTATGACCCTCTTGGCGGTGGCGGCGGCCCCTAGGTGCGCCTTCTTGTGGCGTGAGAAACTGGACGAGTGCATGAAGGTCTTGTTGCAGGCGGCGCAAGTGAAGGTCTTGCTCTTGGTCTTTGCTCGCTTGCCGGCAGAGCTGCGGTCCGCCGCCTGGTGGCTCAGCTGATGGCGTGCCAGACTGGAGGTGTGGCTGAAGTGTTTGCCGCAAAGGCGGCAGCCGTGACTCTCCGGAGCGGCGGGGCCGTCGTCATCCTCCTCATCCTCGACCATGTCAAGGGCTCGCTTGGTGCGGCTGCGGCGGCGGCGCCGGTTCTTCTTGCAGAGGGTGTAGAAGTTGGGCTTGTCACGGGAGCACAGCTTGAGGCGGATCTTTAGGTCGGATGAGCTCTCGGCCACGTTCTCCTTGCCGGGTTGCGTGTAGCTGTCCAGAAGCTCCTTCACGTGAGTCACCTGTACGGTTGCAAAGGGAGGGGGGGGGTTCAACATTTCCAGGGGAATTTAGGATGGGTAATCTGGGAAACTTTCCAGCAAAGCCACCAAAATCGAGCAGAAAGCTGGACGTTTTGTCAAGCAGATATCCGCAAAATGCACTGCTACTTTCCTACCATGACCGAGCTCGACACTCAATTTACTTGCATATTCACCCATTGACAGTCCATCCCCCCAAAACATCTCGTTTCATTAAAAAAAAACCAAAAACCACACACACAACAGTGAATTAGATGACTGTAAACATCCTAAGAAAAAAATGAAAAGCTTTCATAAAGCAGAATTTGTCACTGTGGGGACAAGCCAGAAGTCACAAAAGCTGCACGCGGCTTCGTGAGCGACGCCGGAAAGACAGCACGTGATTGTCGGGAACGCCGGCGAATGGTGGCCAGATTGGGTCACTCTAGTGAACCCCGCCTGTCAGTGGCGGGAACACGCTTCATTCGTTTATTGAGATGGCAATTTATCATGTATCGTGCCCAGTTGTGTATAGTGCGCATCAAAAGTCAGTCCCAAAAATCTGGAAAACTCTTTTCCACATGTATACTGTGCACCATTGATTTGCTCCTATCCACACACTCAAAATATGAAGTAGTATTTGTATTTTTGTAGGTTTTTCAAAGAAATAGCCTGCTCTCAAAATTGTATGCGGACATCTCGATGACACGCACTTCAACCTTTAAGGATATATGCACACATTTTGGATGTTATGAATTTCAAATCAAGATTCAGGACTGTCTACTTGTTACAAAAGTAACTGCGTTGGTGGGCAGCCATTTTCATGTCTCACCAGAATTGCTCAAATGGGGTTTAAGTCAAGGCTCTGATTGGCCCATTCAAGAACAGTCGCGGATTGCTCGAAAGCCGCTCCTTCGCTATTTTAACTGCGTGCATCGGTCATTGTCTTGTTGGAAGGTGAACCGTCGGCCCAGTCTTGAGCGCTCTGGAGAAGGTTTTGTTACAGAATATCCATCCTTGTGGGAGGGCGTGTTGGTGGAATTGAGGAGGTCTTTGAAGTATTCTCCCCGCCGACTCACAACATCCCGAGGTGAGGTCAGCAGCGCCCCGTCCCCACTATACACAGTGTTGACTACTTCCCCCTCCTCAGACGCCAGACGGGGGATCAGTACTTCGTCAAAGCCGTCCTGAAGTCGTTCTCCATGGCCTCACCCAACTCCTCCCACGGCGGTTTTTTGACTGAGCGACCACCGAAGCTGCATTCCGCTTGGCCAGCCGATACCTATCAGCTGGCTCGGGAGTCCCACAGGCCAGAAATGCCCGATAGGACTCCTCCAGCTTGACAGCATCCCTCACTCTTGGCGTCCACCAACGTGTTTGTGGGTCGGCACCACGGCAGGCACCGACCACCTTACGGCCACGGCTCCGGTCGGCCGCCTCAGCAATGGAGGCGCGGAAGATCGTCCACTCGGATTCAATGTCCCCCGCCTCCTCTGGGACGTGAGCAAAGTTCTTTCGGAGGTGGGAGCTGAAATTCCTTCTGACAGGGGAATCTTGCCAGCCGTTGCCAGCAGACCCTCACAGTACGTTTGGGCCTGCCACGTCAGACTGGCATCTTCCCCCACCGTCGGACCCAAGTCACCACCAGGTGGTGATCAGTTGACAGCTCCAACCCTCTCTTCACCCGAGTCTCCAAGACACACGGTCGCAAAGTCGATCATCGAATTGCGACCGAGGGTGTCCTTGTCCCAAGTGGACATGTGAACACCTTATGCCTGAACATTGTGTTTGTTATGGACAATCCGCGATGAGCACAGACGTCCAGTAACGGAACACCACTGGAGTTCTGATCTGGAGGGAGGGGGGTCTTCTTCCCAATCACAACCTTTTCGGTCTCAGTGTCATTTCCCATGCGGGCATTGAAGTCCCCCAGCAGAATGACGGAGTCGCTAGAGGGGGCGCTCTCCAGCACTCCGTCTAAGGACTCCAAAAAGGGTGGGTACTCTGCACAGCTGTTTGGTGCATAAGCAAATACAACAGTCGGAAGCCGTCCCCCTACCTGGAGGCTGAAGGAGGCTCCCCTCTCATCCACTGGGGTAAACCCCAACATACAGGCCCCGAGCCGGGGGGTGGCGGTGGGGGGGTCCAATAAGTATACCTGCACCTGCTTGGCGTCTCTCCCCGTGAGCAACTCCTGAGTGGAACAGAGTCCAACCACTCTCAAGAAGAGTGGTGCCAGAGCCCAAATGGTCCCTAGAGGCCAGTCTGACTATATCTCGTCAGAACTTCTCGAACTCGGGCTCCTTCCCTGCCAAAGAGGTGACGTTCCATGTCCCGAGAGCTCGTTTCTCAGGGCTACCATGAATACTTTTCATGATGGAGCTCATTTTACTATCGAGTACACAACCCACATCACCCACTGAAATTACTGCAGGAACTCAAGACTTTAAATTTCAGCAGAAAAAAAGGAAAAAAAAGTTTACATTTTGGATTGTTCTTGGGTCACTGAAGAAACGGCAGTATCATTTCTCAACTGTGAAACTGAAGGCTGCAGTGATTATTGATTATTGCAAGCAAAGTCTACGCATAAATATAGGAAAACTGTGTGCGTGAACCACTTTATATGAATCTAATTGATAGACAAAGAAAGTTGTCATAGACCTTTAATATAACTTAACATACTTTACAGATTGCCTTATACTATAAGGCACAATAAGTGTAGGGCTGTAACGATTCATTGATTAATATTCCTGCAAGCCAATTTAGTCAATCTGTGTTAGGCTATTTGGCCTTCCGAACAAAAAATACATTTCAATTGTTTTAAAAGATAATCAATTAATCGAATAAGTACTAGGAAGAAACGCATTTGCAGACTATATATGGAGATGTGTATGCGATTTATTTGAGAGACACACTTGTACTTCTTTTAACTTGGTGTTATTTTTCAGTCAGCACACAGCTGTTAGTGTCCTCCAACGCTAACTTCTTCCACTAAGCTAAAATCTCTATTTCTCTTCTTCCTCATACTCTGAAATCTCACTATTCTTCTCCGTAGTGCCCCTTAGTGGGTTGACCTAAACTTGCAATGGTAATTAGACTAATAGTTTAAAAGAATTCAATATACAACTCATTAAATATTTAAATATACAAGATGGTTAAACTCCAACTGGGGTGTCAATAAAAGGGGTTAAAGCATGCTCAGGGATGGCCTAAAGAATATGCGTCACGAAAAGGGGCGTTCAGGGTGCTTTCACAATGCAAGAACTTGCAGACACGTTTGTTTTGAACATTTTGAACGGCGTCACTTAAATCGTGGCAAGGAGAGGCGGAGAATAGCTCATGTATGTCAATCATGACTGTATTTGTTCCAGAAAATTTCAGGGGCAATTGAGGCGCTTGTTCTTTGCTTTTGTGAAAATGTCACAAAGATGGTGACCACTCGTGCGCCCGATGAAGAGCCAACGTTGAAATGTGCCAGCAAACATTTAATACCACTGGACAAATTCCAAGTTGGAAAGACTTTGCGAGGCTTCCTCACCTGATGCTTGGAAAGCTGCGTGGATGTGCGAAAGCTCATGTCGCACTGCGGGCAGGCGTAGAACTTGTCTACTCCCGCCACCTGCATCACGGCCACCGCCTGCCTCCGCCGCTTCGGCTTCTTCCCCTTCAGTGAGGAGCGATGGGTCGCGGGGGCGGCGTGGGCCGGAGCGCCGTCCTTGGCCTTTTTGTGAATGAGGCGGTGTCGGGACAGGCTGGAGCTGTGATTGAACTCCTTGCCGCAGATGTTGCAAGGGTGGATCCGCCTCTTGCCGTGCAGACGCAGGTGACTCCCCAGCATCCTGACACAAACACAACCAGGCACATCATGTCGCAAAGGGTCAAGGGAAACCATCTTCCTGCTGCATCCTGCACCAAATGCTGAGTGAGGTGGCAAATTTGTAGTGCAGTGAGCTCGGGTTAGCCAAGGGGTGGGAAAACCTTTTGGTTCATCATAAAATTTGACGGCCAGGGCAACTCACAGCCAGATGCTTCCATATAAAACAAACAAAAAAAAAAAAGCCATTGTAGTACGACTACGTGCTAGTCGTTAACGAAACCTGGTTCCATTCATCCACCCCGGACTCGGCTAACGAATTATCGCTTCAGCAGGACCTGTGACTCCGGTAAGACCAAATGAGGAGGGTTCTACATTCACGTCAACAACAACAACTGGTGTAGAAGCACAGAGACTGTAGCCAGTCACTATTCCCCGGAACTGGAGTAACCGACTACGCAACAGTGGCTGTTCTACCTTCCTCAGGAGTTTACTTGTGTCATGCTAGCAATTGTTTACATTCCACCGGATGCTAGTGCTAGCTCGGCCCTTGGACTGTTACATCACAACTTTAGCCTGCGGGGGAGGCGGCAATATCCAGACGCGGTGCCAATCACTGCTGGGGATTTCAATCAGGTGGAGTTAAAACCAGCAGTTACTAAATTCCGTTCGACAAGACGAGCCAACACACTGGACAAGGTTTACAGTGACAACCTGGGCTACAGTACCAGACCTGCACCATACTCAGAGACTTTGGACCACCATATCACCCCACAATTAATTCCTGCGTATACTTCTTCTTTTCCTTTCGGCTTGTCCCGTTAGGGGTCGCCACAGCGTGTCATCTTTTGCCATCTTAGCCTATCTCCTGCATCTTCCTCTCTAACCCCAACTGCCCTCACCACATCCAAAAAACCTTCTCTTTGGTCTTCCTCTCGCTCTTTTGCCTGGGAGCTCCATCCTCAGCATCCTTCTACCTATATACTCACTCTCTCGCCTCTGAACATGTCCAATCCATCGAAGTCTGCTCTCTCGAATCTTGTCTCCAAAACATCCAGCTTTGGCTGTCCCTCTAATGAGCTCATTTCTAATCCTATCCAACCTGGTCACTCCGAGCGAGAACCTCAACATCTTCATTTCTGCCACCTCCAGTTCAGCTTCCTGTTGTTTCTTCAGTGCCACCGTCTCTAATCCGTACATCATGGCTGGCCTCACCACTGTTTTGTAAACTTTGCCCTTCATCCTAGCAGACACTCTTCTGTCACATAACACACCAGACACCTTTCGCCAGCTGTTCCAACCTGCTTGGACCCGTTTCTTCACTTCCTGACCACACTCTCCATTGCTCTGTATTGTTGACCCCAAGTATTTGAAGTCGTCCACCCTCGCCATCTCTTCTCCCTGTAGCCTCACTCTTCCCCCTCTACTTTTCTCATTCACGCACATATATTCTGTTTTACTTCGGCTAATCTTCATTCCTCTCCTTTCCAGTGCATGTCTCCATCTTTCTAATTGTTCCTCTCCGTGCTCCCTGCTTTCACTGCATATGACAATATCATCTGCGAACATCATGGTCCAAGGGGATTCCAGTCTAACCTCATCTGTCAGCCTATCCATTACCACTGCAAACAGGAAGGGGCTCAGAGCTGATCCCTGATGCAGTCCCACCTCCACCTTAAATTCCTCTGTCACACCTAAGGCACACCTCACCATTGTTCTGCTGCCATCATACATGTCCTGTACTATTTTAACATACTTCTCTGCCACACCAGACTTACGCATGCAGTACCACAGTTCCTCTCTTGGTACTCTGTCATAGGCTTTCTCTAGATCCACAAAGACGCAATGTAGCTCCTTCTGACCTTCTCTGTACTTTTCCACGAGCATCCTCAAGGCAAATAATGCATCTGTGGTACTCTTTCTAGGCATGAAACCATACTGTTGCTCGCAGATACTTACTTCTGTCCTGAGTCTAGCCTCCACTACTCTTTCCCATAACTTCATTGTGTGGCTCATCAACTTTATTCCTCGGTAGTTCCCACAGCTCTGAACATCCCCTTTGTTCTTAAAAATGGGAACTATAACACTTTTCCTCCATTCTTCAGGCATCTTTTCGCCCGCTAGTATTCTGTTGAATAAGTTGGTCAAAAACTCCACAGCCATCTCTCCAAATTGCTTCCATACCTCTACCGGTATGTCATCAGGACCAACTGCCTTTCCATTTTTCATCCTTTGTAGTGCCTTTCTGACTTCCCCCTTAGTAATCATTTCCACTTCCTGGTCCTTCACACTTGCCTCTTCAACTCTTCCTTCTCTCTCATTTTCTTCATTCATCAACTTCTCAAAGTATTCTTTCCATCTGTTTAGCACACTCCTGGCACCAGTCAACACATTTCCATCGCTATCCTTAATCACCTTACCTGCTGCACATCCTTCCCATCTCTATCCCTCTGTCTGGCCAACCTGTAGAGATCCTTTTCTCCTTCTTTCGTGTCCAACCTGGTGTACATGTCTTCGTATGCCTCTTGTTTAGCCTTTGCCACCTCTACCTTTGCCCTACGTCGCATCTCGATGTACTCCTTTCGCCTCTCCTCAGTCCTCTCAGTATCCCACTTCTTCTTCGCTAATCTCTTTCCTTGTATGACTCCCTGTATTTTGGGGTTCCACCACCAAGTCTCCTTCTCCCCTTTCCTACCAGATGACACACCAAGTACTCTCCTGCCTGTCTCTCTGATCACCTTGGCTGTCGTCGTCCAGTCTTCCGGGAGCTTCGGTTGTCCATCGAGAGCCTGTCTCACCTCTTTCCGGAAGGCTGCACAACATTCTTCCTTTTCAGCTTCCACCACATGGTTCTCTGCTCTACCTTTGTCTTCTTAATCTTCCTACCCACCACCAGAATCATCCTACATACTACCATCCTATGCTGTCGAGCTACCACTACTTTACAGTCAGTAACCTCCTTCAGATTACATCGTCTGCATAAAATATAATCTACCTGCGTGGTTCTACCTCCGCTCTTGTAGGTCTCTATATGTTCCTCCCTCTTCTGGAAATAAGTGTTCACTACAGCCATCTCCATCCTTTTTGCAAAGTCCACCACCATCTGCCCTTCAAAGTTCCTTTCCTGGATGCCGTACTTACCCATCACTTCTTCATCGCCCCTGTTTCCTTTACCAATATGTCCATTACAATCTGCACCAATCACAACTCTCTCCCTGTCTGGGATGCTCAGAACTACTTCATCTAGTTCCTTCCAGAATTTCTCTTTCAACTCTAGGTCACATCCTACCTGTGGTGCATAGCCGCTAACCACATTATACATAACACCCTCAATTTCAAATTTTAGTCTCATCACTCGATCTGAAACTCTTTTCACCTCCAAGACATTCTTAGCCAGCTCTTCCTTTAAAATAACCCCTACTCCATTTCTCTTCCCATCTACTCCGTGGTAGAATAATATAAACCCTGCTCCCAAACTTCTAGCCTTACTACCTTTCCACCTGCTCTCTTGGATGCACAGAATATCAACCTTTCTCCTAATCATCATGTCAACCAACTCCTGTGCTTTTCCTGTCATAGTCCCAACATTCAAAGTCCCTACACTCAGTTGTAGGCTCTGTGCATTCCTCTTTTTCTTCTGACGCTGGATCCGGTTTCCTCCTCTTCTTTGTCTTCCTGCGTATACACTCCCCTGCAAGTTCTCTCCCATCATCACAAAGACCATCAGGACATAGCCAAATGGTGCTTCTAAGCAGTTGCAGGACTCTTTCAACAGCACTGATTGGGACATCTTTGAGAGCAAGGACCTGAGTGTATCTACCGACACTGTACTGACTTACATCCAGAACTCTATGCAGATGGTCACAATGGAAAAACGCATCCGGGTCTAGCCCAACCAGACCCTGGATGACCACAGTGGTCAAACTTTGGCCTCAGACTTGGCAGCAAGACTTGCTACAGCGTAGCCTGCGCCAACCTGCAGAAAGACATCAGGAAAGCCAGGCCAGAATTTAGGAGGAGGAGCGATGACCACTTGACAGCAACACCAGCAGCTAAGCGAGATGGCAAACAAACAGTTCACAAATGACAAATCAAAAGTACTAGTAAGTTACTTTTCCGATTATTTGATGTAAAAAGTAACTATGTTAGAAGTTTAGTTACTGAGAGAAGCTGCCAAGTGGTAGGAAGTGGTACTTATCCTCAGTACAAACAAAAGCATGAAATGAACCATACCCATTACTTGGTAAGGTATACCCCACACGTTATAGAACGATGATATCAGTATGAAGCAATAACTTAGTGTAATTGAAGCCACCCTATAGAGCAACTCGGTCCAGACCTGGCATCCCAATGTAGTACACCAATGACCTTAACGTAAACAAGCACACCATTCTCAGTACACTGCTCTACTGACTTAACTGATCCATCCCAATTGTGGTCTGTGAAGGCAAACGTTTGTGTGTGTGTGTGTACGTTAACATGAAAAATGAGTGGCAGAGTGGTATTGGGGGTGTATACATGCACCTACACTTGCGGCCACCTTCGTAATTTTGATGTGAAAAGCGATAGGTGACAAGATTATGCAACTCTTTGAATAGCAAAGCTGTTGACAGGGTTTTGCAGTGTGTTATACCGTCGCACAGTCCGGACTACAAATGAAAATAGAACTTCTCACTTTTCAGTAATTACAGTACTTTTCAGTGAATATTGCAAGTGCAGTGATACAGTCCTTACCCTCCACAACCACACACTTCAGTATGAATAATGAATTCACGACGGACTGCACTTAACATGCCAGTAAAACTTTATTTTAAAAAGTGCGTGAATGGTTAAATGCTCTTGAATAGCTGGACTGTATTTTGTTTGAGCCCCCAGTCACAAATGAGTACTTGGTGAGACACTGATCATTCAAAAGGAATTACTGCTGGTTTGAAGTACTAACCGTATTCTCATCACTTTCCGGGGAAAAGTAATGCATGACTTTGCTCTCAACTCAAGGTAACGCATGACCTTGTTCGCAACTCAGAATGGCAGCATTTTGCCTCACTGTATCGCAGCTGTAGAGCAGTGGCCTCACAGTTGTGAGGACCTAGGTTCAAATCCCGGCCCCGCCTGTGTGCAGTTCGCATGTCGTCCCCGTACCTGCGTGGCTTTTCTCCGGGTGGGCACTCCGGTTTCCTCCCACATCCCAAAAACATGCATTCATCGGAGACACTCGATTGCCTCAAAGTGTGATTGTGAGTGCGACTGTTGTCTGTCTCCATGTGCCCTGCGATTGGCTGGCAACAGTTCAGGTTGTACCCCGCCTCCTGCCCGATGACAGCTGGGATAGGCTCAGGCACTCCCGCGACCCTTGTGAGGATAAGCAGCTAAGGAAATGGATGGATGAGGAATCACTCAAACTTCATTAATAACATCCTTTTCAGACATAAAAATGCGACTGAAATTGCTTCACATGGACTAAACCCCCATTCATCTCACCCCCTAACCCTTGTTCACAATGGCAGACATGCAGGTTAAAAATATAATCCCGTAATTAAACTGAGGCCAAGTACAGAGGATCCGGGTGATGGAACCCCAGTGCACAGGTCGCCACCAAAGTGCCACCGGCGCAGCGGGAGCCGAGGACTTCGTGAGACGCAACCACGGTCACGGACCGATGCGGTGGGTGCCATCTGAGGACGCAGCGAAAATGTCAAACAGTAGGAGCTATGGACTCTAAGATAGGAAACAAACCTAAAATTGGATAGACTGTAAGAATAAATTCATAAGAGCCCGTAAAATCTGAAAGCAGAAAGTCAATATGATTCAAAGGAAATTGGAATTTTCTCAAACAAATGTGGAATGAGCGCTTCAAACACCTCAAAAATCCTTCAGAACAAATAAAACTTGGGAAGAAACAATTTGCTGATGGACGTACATTAGCTCTTCTCCTGCTCTTGTCACCAATCATTTTCCATTTGTGCTCTTTAAGTCAACTTTTTAGGGCAAGTGACGCCATTTGAAAGGTCACATTTACTTTGATGCACCCATTTTATACGCAGATATGGCGGGACCACCCTGAATTGGTCACCAGCTAATTGTAGGACACAGATGGAAAATCGGTTACACTCACATTCACACCCACGGGTAATTTAGATTATTCAACTAACCCACCGGGCACTGTTTCTGTATCGTGGGAAGAAACCGGAGTGTGTGCGTGTACACACGCGCACACGCGCACACGCACACACTACATCCGTGCAAACCTTGGATAACCCCCTCCCTCACAATCTGAGCCCATACAAGATTAGTGATGGATTTTTCTAAGTGAAACTTGTCAGCCAATCGCAAGAGTTCCCCAAATATTGCACAAAACAAAACAGCTGCGAACATGGTGAGAAATACTCCATTTTTACTGGGTGACTTAAGTTCAAACAGTTTTTGGACCAGATTTTCTTCAGGCAACATCATACCAAAAACCTCCTCAAAAAGGCAAATTTCTTTCCATTTCCTTTTTGCTGTAATCCATGGTCCGATTTTCAAAATTCTTGATTCACTACACTCGGGTGGACACGGCCAATCAAACGAGACTCAGCATTTTGATGGATTGTCATTTTCGATCAATCTCGTCACGTTGCTAATAATTGTAGTGATCGTGAGTCGACAGTGATGAACGCTTGCAAAGGCAGTTACCACTTTCACAATCATTCACTCATCACTTGGTCAGAATCGCTCCAAAGGGATTTTGGGGAACTATCGAGGAAGTCCACAACTTGAAGTGGCCAATCCAACCAGACTCAGCATTTTCACAAACTTTTTTTCATTTTTGCTAATATCATCACATTGCTATGATTAGTGCAGGGACCTTCAACTGGATACTTTGCGTGAGGTGGGAGTCACGTGGGGAAAAAAAAAAAAAAAAAAAAAATACACTAACCTGCTGCCCTTGAATGTCATGCCGCAGTGTTGGCAAGCGTATCGCGCGTCCTGGTGCGCGGGCTCCAGGGCACGCTTACCAGACGGCAGCGCGGGCACCGCAGCCATCTTCCCGGCATGCGTCTGCTGGTGACGGTACAGGCTGGAGGCGTGGTTGTAGCACTTGCCGCAGTAGCCGCAGCGGTACTGCCGCCCGTCGGGCTCCGTGTCAGCCCGGTCCGAGTCGGCGTCGCCGTCCGGCTGGGCGCCCCCCACCTCTACCAGGATCTGGTGCTGGTCGTCGTCGTCGTCGTCGGACTCCATCTTGATCTCCACGCTCTGCTCTGTGACTTCGCAGGGATACACCTCCTCATACGGCACAAAGAAAGCCTCGTCCGTCTCCATCTTCAGCTGCTCGCCACCGCTCAGCTCCGACGGCTCATCAGAGTCCTTTTTGACGCAGGAGATGGTGAACTTGGACCCCACCTCGGCCCACTTGACCACATACTCGATGGGCTGCGTGTCCAACTCCACCGTGATGAAGTCGGCGCCCAGAGCATCTGCCTCCGACACCGTCAGCTGTGCCTCAGAGTCCTCCATGGTCAGGTGGCGAGGCCGGCAATCCCAGTGGCTGAAACAACTGAGACAAGGAAATGCCAATCACAGTCGGGAAAAACAGACAATTGATTGGTCACACGTTACTGGCACAACAAGCCGAGGACAGGTCGGCACATGCAGAAACAGGAATTCACCCTTCCTTTCAAAGCTATGGACAAGTTAGACTTTTCACTGCAGCAAACATGAGAGTTTTTCGTCTATATTCAAATGTGTCGCTGGTTGGTTGGTTTGTATTTACTCATCATAAAGCTTCTCGGGATGCAGAGCAGGAAAGGTCCAAATCTCTCTTTTTTTTTTTTTGAAGCGCCGACCTCTAAAAGCTTTCCATCCTGAAAAATGTGTTACCCTCTTTGCGCTCGGAGCCCAAACGACACAATTGTCATCAAGTACTGAAGCGGAGAAGGCTTCTAGGACTCAGTGATCGCCGCCGTGATGTCACCATAAAGCCCCGCCGCGGCGAACAGCGCATCCATTCTTCAAATCGCTCTCATTTCGAACTTATTCGGAGTTATATCGAGCGCCGAACATTCCAGAAACGCGGCCAAATTACCAACAAATGTTTACGTGCGTCGGAAATGTCGTCGTTGTCGCCGTAGCGAGCAGCGAGAGCAAAATGTCTCTTTTGCTAATGAAGTTCCGGGGCTCGGCCGGGCTCGGCGGCAGTGACGAGGACACGGCGGAAGGATTTTTTTTTTTCTTCTTCAATTTCGGCCTCGTGGCGGCTCGTCAAGGGACCGAAAAAGTCTCCGAGCGCAGCGCGCCCATATACTTGAACAAACTTTGTCGTTTTGGGAACTCACCGAGCAGCAAAACGTCAAATGAGAACCTTAAGGTTGCCGGCGGAGACGATCACAATAAACAGGAAGAGGCGGACGTGGACACAAAGCATTGTGGGAAACGATTAAATGGTTCCCAGCAACGGAAGCGCCCCGCCAAAGTAAAAGCATTCTCTCAAGTGGGAAGCATAGTCTCCACACCAATCAATCCTAAGAACACTGTCCAATTTCCAACCGAATAGACGCGATTAGAAACTCAGTAGTGCAAGGGGAGACCTTCGACACGTCCTATTAAGTGGTCCACATGTGCCAATCAGCGTACTTTCTGATTGGTTGGGTGGAGATGGCTCGGCTGTCTTCAAACCGACAGTCAAGTCCCAACCAATTTCACATGAAATAGTTCACACTTTTTTTGGTGTTAATGAAAAAAAAAAAAAATGACACGAGTGAAGTGGCGCATCCGCCTCATTCTCCGGAGGACGTGAACTCAAATGCGGGGTGACCTGGGCGGAGTTCTCCCTGTCCCTGCCTGGTTTAATTTGATCCAGGTACTGCGGTTTCCTCCCACATCCCTAAAAAACAGCGTGGTCGGTGCATTGAAGACACCAAATTTCCCTTGGTGTAAGTGGCTGTTTGTTAATAGGTGCCCTGTGATAGGCTGGTGACCAGTTCTGGGCGTGCCTTGGATCTCACCAGAAGACAGCTGCGATAGGCTCTGGCATGCCCACGATCTAAAACTACTGTAAATTCCCCCGTCAGTGTGATTGTGAACGCCACTGTTTCTATCTAAATAAATGAGCAATCCCAGTCAGGTTGCGACAGCATTTAGCACAGATTAAAGCCAACCCAGTACGAATACATTAGCTGCACAATGTGATGTAAACAAAAGTATCCATCCATCCATCCATCCATCAATCGACCGCTTTTCCGGGTCAGGTCGCGGGGGAAGTAGCTTCAGCAGGGATACCCAGACTTCGCTGTTCCCAGCCACTTCTTCCGGCTCTTCCGGAGGCATCCCGAGGCGTTCCAAAGCCAGCCGAGAGACATAGTCTCTCCAGCGTGTCGTGGGTCGTCCTCGGGGTCTCTTTCCGGTGGGACATGCACGAAGCACCTCACCAGGGAGGCATGTGAATCAGATGCCCCAGCCACCTCATCTTACTCCTCTCGATGCGGAAAAAGTAGCAGCTTGACACTGAGCCCGTCCCGGATGACCGAGGTTCTCACCCGTTCTCTAAGGGAGAGCCCGGACACCCTGTGGTGGAAACTCAAAACTATCCAAAAATATTTACAGTTCTCTATGTCGGTTACATTTTATGTTGTATTTAATGCTAAAATTACTTAATTACACTGGTTCATAAAAACTACGCAATGACATTCAGGATTTCCATGCATCCATCCATTTTCCAACCCACTCATCCTCCCAAGGGTTGCAGGAGTGCTGGAGCCTATTCCAGCTAACATTGGGCAAAAGGCAGACTACACCCTGAGCTGGTCGCATTCTGGACTTCATCTCGTCAAATCCCCCTTTTTTTTTTTTTTCATTCCGTCTAACACAACATATTTACAGATTCAAACACTTTGAGAAATGTGCTGCCAGCAATTAGTGAAGGGCTGGCGATGGAAGAAAGGCCACTCAGGATGGGAGTGCAAAGCCCATGTGTGGATCACGTCTTTTTATTCCCGCTTGATATATATATATATATATATGTATATAAAAAAAAAAAAAACAGTCGAGTTGTGAGGTGACTGAGGCACAGATGATTGAGGCGGCCAGTGTTCCACTTGTTCTTCTCAGTATTTAACATGAATGTTGTAGCAGGGTGGCACTGACTGTCGGAGACAAATCCTTGAGTGTTGTTACCTACTTGGCCAGTAAATCTGATTCTGATGCTCTATGGGGTACACATCCTATCAAAAGTCCTGGAAGGTTGAGACATTAACAACAAATATTTCTTCAAATGTTTTCTCTCTTTATCTCCCTCATTAAACTGATGAAAAAATATTAGCAACCCATCATTGAGGTCTACATTTAACTTATTGGCCACTAAGGCCTGGGTCGGGGGGGGGGGGGGTCCCCAAATGTAATCTTCCAAGTTTCCCCCCAATACGCCAATCATCCAAGCTCAGCTGTCAATCATGACTGACACAGTAGCCCCGTGTTACGTTTTGGTCTGTCCACGCGATCCCGTTACTTGACATAACCTCCGCGGCAGACATTTACTCCTCTCGGTCCCTCGACAGAGTTCTGAACATCATTGAGGACACTGCACAAATGAGTGTTTGAGCTCTTGTCATCTGGAAGCAAAAAAAAAAAAAAAAAAAGGTGCCGATGCGCAAAACCATCACCACCTTGAGCTCTCATTTTTCCTCTAGCCGGGCTATTAAATGTGAAGGTACGCCAATTTCCATTATCTATTTTTTATTTACGCAATACATTTCATGTTTTTACCTTGCTTTTACGTATGCACTGAGAACTTCTACTTTGTTGTACAGTGGGATAATGACAATAAATGGCCGTATTTATATTTTGGAAGTTGTGACACGCCAAAGGTTTTGTGCCAGCTTGGATGAACACCGAAGACAAGTTGACACTTTCACTCCAAAGGACACAAAGTAGCTAGCTCCATGAACGCAGATGTCAACATGTTTTATTAGGGCTAGAAGACCACTGACCCCACCCCCACATCCACACAAAAAATGTCATCCCAGGTGAGTAAATTCAAAGCATGTTGATGTTACAAGAGAATATTCCGAGGAGCAAAAATTTTATTTCATTGTTTGAGAAATCTAGGATGAAAAGTTTGAGCCTGAATTGGCAAGGATAAGCATTCAACGGAATCGCAAAAATAAATGTTTCGTAAAAATCTTTGTTAAAATAAGTCACCCTGTAAGAGTAAATAGCTGACTGATCGATGGGATGCCTTCAATCGACTTCCTGTTTGGGATCAAACTATGTCACAGGATTGAAGTGAAGATCATCCTCTTCATCAAACCTGAAAGAGGGGAAAAAAAAAAAAGGGGTTGGGGGCTCGTGAGCTTCAGTTTATCATAGACACATAGTCACAGAGCTTTTTTAGCATGATTTCATGCAAAGCCCGAGGCATGACGACTCCCCCCCACATAGCTTTCGGGCAGAACGCGGGCTGCAGCGCTATAATTGGCTGCTTCCAGAATGGAAAAGAAGCATTTGACTAACCCTCCGCGTGGCAGCGTTGATGCGTTTCCCACTCACCCAAAGCATAAACTTCCGCGCTTTTATTTTGTACCAACGTGATACATGTTTGGTACATCTCGTTACATCAGCATAGCCTGCTCCTCCCGCCACGCTGTAGCCAATCATGTTGCAGAGGGGCGTGTCCGGCCCAGAAATTATGTGCAAATCCTAATAAGACAGCTGTGAGATAAAGAATTTTGTTGTTGCGGCGCACACCTTCCACCCCACTCTTATGCGCCAAATACTTAATGAACCACTCCCCCTGCTAATTCCTTCGTTTGCTTGACACTGCAGCCCAAAGATGGCGGCCCTGACTTGCACTATGACAGAGCTGTTTACTCATATCAAATATCCGTGTTGTGAAACAGCATAAAAAGGGAAAGTGTCAAGGAATGCAGTGGAGCCGTACTCCACGTATTTGTCTGCTGTTTTCCTTTAATGAGCAACGTCTATCAAAAGTTGTTCATTTTCAACCATTTTTGTTAGAGGTTTTTAAATAAAGAAAAATATCGCTATACTGTTCATAAAAATTACCAAGCGAATTAATAAAATAAGCAGTACATTTTCGTTTTGTCCTAACCTTGAACGAATCTGTGACTGCAACTTTCTTTTTTACCCCCTCCCCACTTAACTTGAGCAGCAGTGACATATTAAAACGCGCAATACAAAGAAGAAAACCCACTGAAAATGAAACTCGACGACTCTGCTTGAAAGTCCAGATCAATGGTGGTAAATTTGTTTGAACAGGAAGGAGTAGACACGCCGTCAGATTAAGAGGCGGCTCTCAACCGCGAGCTTGTCTATCTCTAAGAGGCTCATGTGTGCGAGTGCGGCGCGTGACCTAAAAAACAAAAAGCCGCCCACGTCATCTCCCGACTTATGCGGGTCGCAATCTTTGAGAGTTACTGCATTTCATATGTGCCAGATCCAAATAAAGATGGCGCACGTGACGTCACCGTTTTCACGGCGCCGTATTGCCGGTCAAACATCGCTGCTCGGAAGTGCGGGAGTCGTTACACTGGAGCAGATTTTTCACAATGCCCGAGACCTGTTGTGCTGTTGGTTGCCACAACAGATGAGACAGATCTTCAAAGAGATCATTCTATGGAATACCAGCTGAAAAGGCCAGAAAAGATGCATGGATGTCACCAATTAAACATGATGAACTGCCTAAAAGGAAAGCAGTAATTGGTCCCTGTATAGCGATTGTTTCATTTCAGGTAGGAATTAGTCTTCTCAATCTCAAATGATCAAGAAGTACTTATAATGCCAAATTGACTCATTTGAGAACAATGCTCTTCAAAAAACAAAACATCTGTCACAGAGAGGTTTACGGAGGTAAGCGTGTGGCGGCAATATGCTTACAGTGTACGGAGGCCACATTTCCCCCCCGAGTCATAGTTAACGAATGCGAGTTTTCTGTAAAACCAGGGAACTTTTTTTTTTTTTTTTTTTAATATTGGAAAAAAAAAAAAAAAAAAAAACAGAGGGGCTCCATCACTATGTGGGATTTGTTCCTTATTGATAACAGAACCAGCAAGGAAGTTTTGTATGCGTCCAGACTGATGATGCTTTCAAAGTCTTGTGTGTAAATGCGGCCGACTTCTTCACAAGATACGTTTGGACGTAGAGCCAGTTGGCCAAGACAAGCCGAAGACAATTAACAGCGACTTGGGCATTAAATATGGCTCCTCGATGCCAAGTCTCTCTCATTTTGCCATGTACCTTTCATTTATTTTTGCTAGAAGACGTATTTTCCTTTCGTCTCAACAAAATTAACTTGCAACAATGCTGTGTTTGACCGATAATATAACGAGGTCAACAAAAATCACCGAATTTGATGACGTAGGTGGACGACCTCTATAGGTGTGTGCAATCAATTGTCATGATTGGCAATATGTTTTGTGAAGATGCGAATGACTATTTTCCATACATGGAAAGTTTCTCCTTTTGTTTAACAAATGCATCTCAGTGGGCAGAGAGTTCCTATTTTGACTTCTTTTGGAAATGTCATTCAAGCTCTCTTTGCCTCATTAGGTTGTTGCAATAAATCAGATCGATTTGTGAGCTAAGTACCAGGATGAGGGAGCTGTTTTGCATTTACACAATAAAATAAAGGAATAAAATGATATTACTGTGATATGACTGCCTGTGTATGAATTAAAATTGTGGAAAACCCATATCTTTTCCGTTACTGTGGCTCTACCAAGAATGTGATGATAGTTAAGATTGATGCACTTTTAAGGTCCTACTTGGAGGAAAGAAGTTATTAAATAACTTTGAATTTTTCAAACCGATCAAATGGGAATGACATATGAGGTCCCTCAAGTGTCAGTTCTTGGACCTCTTTTGTCCAGCCTGACTTTATTTCTGTTGGAGGATGGGGGGGGGGGGGGAGAGAGAGAAACAGAGAGAGAGAGAGAGAGAGAGAGAGAGAGAGAGAGAGAGCGAGCGAGCGAGAAAAAAAAAACAAAAACCAGATCAAATGATAAGAAAATGACACATAAATGGTCATCTTCCAGTGGTTGCTGCTCACCTGGATTGGACGAGGGTTGTGGAGCCATTTCTCTTGGTCCCCACCCACTTTCATGCTGGAAAAGGAGTCACAGAGAGAGGGCAAGGTCCCACGTTCCTGCGGCGAGTTAGCATACAGGTGGCGTCACGTCAGGACTAGCCAGGCGTCACGTCGCCGTTCGTTCGATTTGTCTTAGCTACCTGACACCTGTTCTTGACATCCTGCTGCGCTGCTGCCACCAACTTCTCCGGAAGCATCCAAGTTTCTGCAACTAAAGGCTTCTGGAAGCAGGAGCCGGAGGTACCGGAGGAAAGGTTGGAAGGGTGAAGCCACGCCTCCAGAATGGCCTGAACCTGTGGAGACCACACCCTCACTCTGTCAGCAAGAAGACTGAGTCGGCGTCACTCGGGAGAGTATCGGCGCTGGGAATTGATGGGGTTTCCAGACAGAGACCCGCCGCCAATACTAAACATTTACGCATAATGAAGCAAATATTTGGAATTGCTTTCACTTTTAGTTGAAGCGTGAACTATAACAGCAACGAGTCAGAATAATAGCTACGGTTTTTACCATCCGCTTGTGAAACAATAACTCATGGGCAGAGTACAAATGTCGAGTCCGTGCGCGGGTCGGGTTGAAAGTCCATGCCGGCTGGATGGAAGATTCCAGGAAAAGTTGCTAAACTTTAAGACACAGAAAAAGGTCCGGATTGCTATTGCCACTTGGCAGCGGCGCAAATTAAGAGCTGATCTGCGACGAAACATACAGGAAGTGGCCAATTAAAAAGAATGTTTGCGGATGTATGGATTGAAATATAAAATCGTATCACTAAGTCCTAAACTAGCTAAAAGGAAGGCAGTAATTGGTCCCTGTAAGGAAAAAAAAATATATATATTATATATATATATATATATATATATATAATAAAATTCGTTACCTTTTGTTCTTGCTGTCGGCGCTGCAAAGTAGGCGGGAAATCCTTTGAAGCTGGCAGGACATTGTTAGCGGACGCAAGCGGTGCTTCGGCGGCAACGGAGACGGGGACGCCGTTTTTGTCTCGTGCGCTGCACTGCAGCAGCCAGGCGTTCAGAGCTTCTTTTCCGCAGTTTTCGTCACAGACACACTCAGAATAGCTGGAGCACGGCTCGTTGGCGCGGCATGTTTGCGGCAGCGGCGCCGCCTGCTGAAGCCACGCCTGAAGGCCGGCGACGGCAGGGGGCGCTGCGGCGGCGGGCGCGGGGGCAACAGTCGGCTGGGTCTTGAGGCACTTGAGCTGGCCCAGGTTCTCGATCTCCAGTGCCTGGGTACCTTGGCGGCAGCAGGAGGAGCAGTCAGAGCCCACGAGCCAGTCGTCCCAGGACTGGCACTCAGAAAACGGATTCAAGCGCAAACGCCAACGCTCGCCACCCGACTCAGTGGGGGCAGCGGGCGGGGGCTGCAGCCATTTGCTCAGGTCGTCGTCCCGGAAGAGATTAGGCGAGTCGGATTTGTTGATCTTGTCCATAGAGACGCAGGAGGGAGAAGAGGAGTCCTTCCACTTCTGACCATTGGCCTTCTGGTCCCGGAGCAGCCACATCTCCAGATCTTGTAGCTGACCCCAGGCCTTGAGAAAATCCACTGATCCCGGGGCCAGACGGGAAGCCTGGACATCGGCGAGACAGTCAGAGTTATGTGAGCGAATGCCGCTCGCAAAACATCAGAAAGAATCACAGCTTGCCCTACTTTGTATTTGTCAGCTTCAAGTCCGAGTCCAGGACGACTTTCCAGCAGCCAGTTGCCCAGAACCCCACCCTGGTCTTTCTACACACAAGAGCATAAAGAAGATGGACACGTCTCAGTAGGCGGACGGTGACATTCTGCCTGGGGAAGTACACAAAAGTGTTGGGACACACTTCTTCGAGTGCTTTCAAATTATCAACTCATTTGGGAAAACTCCGTAAAGCAGCCACTCGACAGGTTGGAGCAGATGCTACTATGGTGCTCGTGTCTTTGCTAATCCCTTGGACTCCACACCTCTTTCATAGGGTTAGACCATACAGTTCGTTGCCATGCCTTTTACTTCTTTGGAATTTGGACTGTGTCAACATACCATGGGGGTCAGGTATTGAACAAAACAGAAAACGATCGGGGCGAGGAAAAGCCAACAACAGCTGCGAAAGAAGACAATTAAACACTCAATCAATCAACACCTGGACGCTGATGCTCCCGAAAGAAGTGATGGCGTCCCTCAAGGAGCGCGAGTCTGCATTAAAAATCATCTCGGGCGTTTCCTCTGGCATCAAACTGAGTGATGACATCCTGGGGAGAGACAAACACGGACACCTAAATAGTAAGGAACCAGCGCTACCGGTTGCAGGCGATAGAGCTCGTTGACGTTTGTAATACGAATTGCGGATCTCAACTACCCTTTGACATCGCGTTCTTCAGTCAAGGGAAACAACAGCAGCAGCAGTTTGTTACCCGACCCCTAGCGCTACGACGACCGCAAGCGAAAGCCGAAAATACGGAGTGCGGGCCTCACTCTTTCTTTTGTAGAGCGACCCATTTTAACGCTTACGTTCACATAAACTCCGTTCTATTTGCACGACAAACACGAAGAGGCACAGCGTCGATCGATAACGTTCTTACTTGTCAATGCAGTCGGTCAGCTGATTGCCGAGGTCGCCGCTGCTGTGGATGCTCCGCAGCTGCTGGGAGATGGCTTCTAACTGCCCGTGCATCTGAAATACAATTAACGCACGTACAAAACAGGTTTAGGATTAGGTGAATGGGACTTATGCCTTGAATGTGCAAATAAAAACATGCAAATCATTACCACAGGAAAGATGAGGAAGGCACATTGATAACTTTGCATTCCTCGCACTTGTGACCATTTACAAAAACGTTAACCCTATCTCACAAAGCAAAATTCCATATTAGAATGATTAAACATTCTGATAATTAATTTTCTTTGTAATTCATTTTTTACAACTACGGACTGAGTTACTATTTGCAATTAGCATTAGCAGGCTCGCGATGACCATTCTAGCTGGAAAAAAAGGAAAAAATGGATTTCGCTTACACTTACGTCATGTGCGTTACAAATTATTACTGCCTTCAAAAAGTTTGGGGAATGCCATTTCCTCCTACTCCACCCCCCCCCCCAATTGGCCCAATAATGCGTGCACCAAAAGTCCGTGGGGTAAACATGGAAATTGGCCAAACGGTTCAACGTGGTGCAAATTTTCTCCATTCTTTTTTTTTTTTTTTTTTAAATTGGCGAGGCAGACATTAACATGAACCCATTTTTCAACGTAACCAACGTTCGCCGTAACAATTCACTCTACTTTCCTAAACCCTTGCTGTGTTGCACACTGATTGAGTGACCATTCTGACAGGCCCTGATTTTTTGGGAAATCTTACACTGCTACTATGAGACCAACTGCGTTTCCCGCTTCCTTTCATCCTTCCAAAAAAGCTACTGCGGGCATGTTGCTTAGTAAAGTAACTGTAAAACGCTGTTTACGGACAACAACGGCAGGAGTTGTGTTGTCGGCCGGACCTTTGTTGAAGACAGACGCTCGCAGAGCTCAGTATGTGGCGGCTGACCTCAGAACCAGCCTTAAGCCAGACTGATGTGGGGCATGATGGTCAAGAAGAACCCCAAAGGCGCAAAAGTCGCTCACCCGATGGAGTTGATGTAACTGCTGCTGCAGCGTTTCAGCCTTGACGTGTTCCAGCAGCTCGATCTGGCCCAGAAGATGGACCTCCCTGCAGCGGAGCGCCTCCTGCTGGCGACTCATGTTACTCTGCAGCTGCCATCGCACCTGGCAGAGACACAAGCATGGGACAATGACAATGGAAGCCAGAGAAAGTCAAGCCGGCGGAATGCTGTGAGCAAAAACGCATCAGCGAGGGCCACCAGCTTTAACTTGTTTGGCTATTCAATGTGTCCATATTTGCAAAGCAAAGCAAGCCACTCATTTTTGGAATGATTACTCCGTTGACTAATTTAACAATCTTTTTTCTGCTACTCGGTTCCATTTGTCACCATGCAGCTTCAGACTTTGAAGGAATGCTTAGCATAAATTCCAGTTTTATTCTTTGGGTGATGGAATGGCATCGCTGCTTGCACTAACAACGCGCCTGTGAGCAGAGTTGTGCTGGGCGGGCGATAAGGCCTAAATTTAAGATCAGAATTTCTTTCCCCCTTAATGACACCATATTGATTGGATTAAAGTTTGTAATTGTATAATACCAGTGACACATTTATTTAAATTCTAAATCTGAAGGTTTATTTCGCAAGTACAAACATCCAACAGGAATAGATTACTTTGCCTTTTTTTTTTCTTTTGACTTCATATATTGGAATGACTGCATACCTGCCCACCTACAGAAATTAGATTCGATAATCATGACTTTCCATATTTTTCAGTAATGCTTACATTATTTAATTTATTTAAATTTAAAGACCATTACAGCAGGACTATCACTGTAATATACGCTGTACAGTAAGACGCTAAAATAATTCTGCCTATTAAGAAACTGCGTAATATAACATAACACTTATTGTAATTGATTATAACTATAGCTACAATATTTCTTTAGGATTTGGCGGTTGTAGGTGTTAATCACTCCCTTTAGTAGGCAGCTATGCACTTAAAGAACCCAGTCTGGGTTAGGGTCTCTACATCCAGGAGAAAGGTGACCTCTGACCTCTCTGGCGTTGTCCCTCAGCTGCTGCTCTGTTTTTAGCACAGCGTTGATGGCCTGCTCCAGCTGATCCTGAGCCAGCAAGCACTGCTTCAACTTGCTGCCTGCTGTGGGCATCCTGGACAGGGAGCAGAAAAACGTGTAATTTAGTCTCATTGGGTGCTCTTGTGGGTTCAGAGGGATGGGGGTGGTGGGGGAAAGAGTCTTCCATTGGTGCACGAAGATGCTCCTCATTGCCACGAAAATGACATCGAGCTCACTTCTTTTAGCCAGCAAAATCACATTCGTCTCCCACCATTCCATAAGCCAACACAAACCCACATATTTTTGTGTCTGTGTGAATGTATACAAACATGCTCGCGTGCGCGCGCGCGCACACACACACACACACACACACACACACACACACACACACAGACACACACACACGGAAACTCACTCTTGGTTTGTACAAATTGGACTTCCACTCACCCCCCAATGAAAAAACAAACAAAAGAAAAAGTCTGCGTAAAAAATACCTTATTTGATCCAATTCTCGGAGTCCGAACATCCGAGCAAAGCTGTGTTGAAAATGTAGCCACATCAAGTCAAGCAATGCCAAAGTCATGGCGTGAGCACGCACTTTTACGAGTGGGCTTCTCAAGATTTCTTTTTCCACAATTTTCTTTGCCATGGGCCCAAAGACAGACAGCTGTACCACCAGGCAGCAAAGCAGAAGCGACCCCAGGGCACTCACGGGGATATGGAAGCGGATCAGTCATCTGCAAGTCATGGCTTGACGCGAGCTGTTTTTGAGAATTGGTTCACCACCATTTTGTCCACACGGCTGTGGAGGAAGGGGCTCAAAAATCCCTGCTGTCGTGCGCGGAAACCCGTTTTTTCTTAGTGTCATAGCAGGGCGGCACAGAATGCCGGAGACAAATTCTTATGTGTTGTTACATACTTGGCCATTAAACCTGATTCTGAAACGTTTGAAACCAGTAATTGCAAACAAAGGTGGCTCCTGAACCAAATATTACCCCTGATTCTTCCATGTGCTCAAATACTCATTTGCAGCAATAACATACAAATATATTTTTAAAAGTGATACATTGTGATGATTGGATTTTTACTTTAGATGTCTCTCACAATGGATATGCACCTAAGACGAAAATGTTTGGCCCCTCCTATTATTTCAAAGTGGGAGAACTTGCAAAATCGCAGTGTATTCAAACATTAATTTCCCTCACTGTATATAACGTATACTCATACACGCACACATGAATGTAAATGCATAGATAGAAATAGAAATATTTTGCAATACAATTCAAGGCAAAAAGAATTTTGAATCCAATTTGAATCATTAACTAATCAATAAATCAAAACAACGTGTCGAATTGTTTGTGTTCTACAACACGAGTTAGACATCGTAGAAGCGCTCATAAGTGGTCGCGAGAAGCAAATTTCAGCCTTTGTGTCTATTTGACATTTTAAAGTCCAAGCATTGAGCGACCCATGGGCGTGTCTTATCAGCTGTGAACACAGAGCTGATAACAACCCTGGCTCAAAACACCCTGTGACCTTTCAGCTTGGTGTTTACAAGCATGCAGAATCCTGCCAAATATATTTCTTTGCGTTAATTCAAACCTCGCCAGAAGTTGTCCTTAAAATACGCCAAGTCTGTACTGACGAACGGGAGGCCATGAAGCTTTCTTTCTTCAAGTAATACTCGCGATGAGAAGGAAAAGGCAAAAATATCGACGACAATTCTATTCGATCGCTTTTTCGAGTGCGGACGTGGAAAGTTTCCTTTTGTGAGTCGGCCGCCATGTTCCCGTACGGAGGTTGCACGTCACCCTCGCGGCCTTCCCAAACCTTCCACTCTAGCACGGACGTACTCGCCTAAAACGGAAGGCCTCCACTCACGTCGCGTCTTGGTCGGCGAGCGGAGCCAACCGTGCCAACACACCATTTTGGATTGAAATCGTATTTCGTAGCACATACGGTTTTCGCTCGCAATTCGAGACGAGTCCAAGTCACCTTTTGCTTTTGTTTCTTCGCTTCTCCTGTTGAAAGCCACCAATTTCGCAAATTGCTCGAACAAGCGGTCGTCGTTGGGGAAAGTAAATCGTTTCTCTCGCGTTCCCTCGCTCGTTCCTCTAAGATTGACTCCAGCTGGTCACTTAGTCACGAGGGTGAAGGCGGGGGCAGTTCCTCTTCGATTTGTTTGCTTTTGGCGTCCGGCCGCTGAAGGTACAAGATCGCCATCTTCCGTGTTGGAGCAGGACTCGGTACGCCATCAAAGTACGTACAGAGAGCAAATCGAAGACCAAAACATAACTTGTCTTCTTCGTCCTAATTTCTCATGGAAAAACTAAAATGACGCTTAGAAAATTATAATTGAAAACACGTCATCAGGCCTAATGCTGCTAAATGAAATCTATCTATCTATCTATCTATCTATCTATCTATCTATCTATCTATCTATCTATCTATCTATCTATCTATCTATCTATCTATCTATCTATCTATCTATCTATCTATCTATCTATCTATCTATCTATCTATCTATCGCAATGTTTTGGCTACAGAAGTGTTTCCATAGGCACATCAAATTTTGTTTTTTTTCGAGGGAGATTAAATTTTTTGGCTACGGTTATCGTTTGAACTTTGATCTTGAAGGTTCTTTGACAAATGAACACTGTCACCAGAGCTGATTGATGCACTTGTGCTGGAGTTAGGAATAAAGAAAGAAGCCACATGTGAAACTCAAGCGCAAGTGTCCTCCCGTTATTCTTAGACTGAGCTGTAGTACTTGTCGTATATAGCAGGATCATATCGAGGTGAGGAAAATGGTCGATCATTGGCCTCACAGTTTTCAGGACCGGGGTTCAATCACGGCCTTGCCTGTGTAGAGTTTGCATGTTGGCCACGTGCCTGCGTGGCTTTTCTCCAGGCACTGCGCTTTGCTCCCACATCTAAAAAAAACATGCAACATTAATTGGACACTAAATTTTCTCGTCAGTGTGATTGTGAGTGTGACTGTTGTCTGTCTCCATGTGCTCTGCAATTGGCTGGCGACCGGTTCAGGGTGTACCCCGCCTCCTGCCCGTTGACAGCTGGAGTAGGCTCCAGCACAGGAAGGTGTGTCCTTCGTGAGGATAAGTGGCTCAGAAAATGGATGGATGGATGTGTGTGGATTTGAGAAGATATGATTGGAAAAAAAACAATTTAACTTTTGTTCTTCATTTTGTTTCACTTTATTTTAGTGTATTATTTTAGTTTTAGTAGACTTTGGCACAGCTGTAAATGGTTGGCCTCACAGTTCTGAGGTCAGGGTTCAATCCCGGCCCCTCCTGTGTGGAGTTTGCATGTCCTCCCCGTGCCTGCATGGGTTTTCTCTGGGTGGGCACTCGGGTTTCCTCCCACATCCCAAAAACATGCAACATGAATTGATACTCTAAATTGACCCCGCAGTGTGATTGTGAGTGCAACTGTTGTCTGTCTCTTGGTGCCCTGCGCTTGGCTGGCTACCAGTTCAGGGTGTACCCCACCTTCTGCCCAATGACAGCTGGGATAGGCTCCGGCACTTCCGCGAGCCTCGTGAGGATAAGCGGCGAAGAAGATGGCTGGATGGATTTATTTTAGTCCCGTACTCCAACCCCGTAGATGGCGGTAATGCGTCTTAAACGTTGGATGCCTACGCCATGAATAAAAAAAAAAATAGATATATAGGTTTCTTTTTTTCCTCTTTCGGAGGCCGATCTGTCCCATTTGGTCGCTTTTGATTTGTTTTTGTTATCGCGTGTTTCTAAGGAACGAAGGAGCTATTAGTGCTGCACACGCCGCCACTCGGAAACAAAAAACGAACGAAGGAGACGAGTACTTACTGTACTTTGCAAAATCCACAACATGTCTGCGAGCCCCGCGCGCACGAACACGGAACCGTGGGGAAGCTTCGACGACCACCTCGTACAGGTATGAAGACGGGCTAACTCCGCGAGCCACTGTCGAGCACTCTTTCCGTCCGCCTGTGTGTCTTCCTTACCGCTGGCGAGGTATCCATGAGCAAGGCCGTCTAGTATTCCAGACGCCAACCTTACCCATCAGGCGGTGTGAAATGTCAGTGTCACAACAGACGCAACTCCAAGACTGCTGTGACTGGGATTTTAGGGTGGCTTGTCCATTGAACGAAGAGTCATCGGTTCGAATCCCCTTCTCCGCAGTTGAACTGAACCCAAAACTGATTATGAAGCAGGCTTCTGCTGCTGCGTGAACGAGTGGCTGTTGTTGTTGTTGTTGTTGTTGTTGTTGATCAGGAGTGTCAAACTCATCTTTGTCGCGCTGTTAGGGTCCCTCAGGGTGCCGTTATGACTTGACAATTTTTTTATAGGTTTCATCGACTAAGCATAGTGTTGTAATGACACTCGGTGTTATTTGCTGCAAGTAGATGGCGAGAAGAAGGTGAAATGCTTTTGCCGGCCACATCAAATGACGTGGCCCCACGACCGTGGTATCCCCGCACCCTGCTGTCAAGGTCACACAAGCAAGACGACGCTTCTTCTTCTTCTTTTCCTTTCGGCTTGTCCCATTAGGGGTTGCCACAGCGTGTCATCTCAGATTTGTTTGGCAGAGTTTTACGCCGAATGGCCTTCCTGACGCAACCCTTCTGCATTTTAGCCGGGGAGAGAAGCTTACAGCACCCGGTATTCCCAGGCGGTCTCCCATCCAAGTGGTAACCAGGACCAAACCCGCTTCGCTTCTGAGATCTGACGTGATCGTAAGCCAAGCAAGACGACGCTGCTCACGGAATTCTGTGCACGTTTGTGGACGTTCGGCTGATCCTGCTGGCTTAAAATTGCTGCGCGGCTCAGAAGTGGCCTGCTGGCTTCGAGCTTGACATGTCTGCTGTCCATTGAAAGTGCATTCTATTGAACAAATTATAGATGGTGGGCAAAAAGCAGCAATCCTGTTTGTTAAATTGAACAAAATGTCTAGATTTACACGAGCGGCATTATCAGACTGATCGTGATAGGTGTATAGTTTTCATGTGACAGATATTAAGAAAGTTCATGGATTTTAGAAAATTCCAGCAAAACGTTGGCCAGCGACTGGCATTAATGAGAAGCTTGCCAAACACAGAGACTTATCCATATAGCCCACGCTGGGAACTTCAATCTGATGAAGTGCTCTTTCTCTCTCCCCTGCTACATTTCCCTTTTCCTCTGCTTGGGCTGCACGCAGACAGTGATTCACATCTGAGACGCAACGGCGATTGTTTGAAAGGGTGGCTAAACTCGCATGTGATTGGCCAGTACGGTTTGTCGCTTGCATAAAGCTTGTGACCCGATGCCGCTCGTAATAGAAACGCCCCGTAAGTCTTGAAACATAAGCCGCCCTTTTTGGGACCGCTTCTGAGTCTGGACTCGGACCGTCGTCTGCCGCCTTAGGTTGAGAATTCCACCTGAGGTGGTTGGCAGGATGGCGCTGTGGTGTTTTATAAGCACATTCAAAATAATCGAGTCAAACAAAGGTTGATGAACTAAGCTTAGTTGTTTTACATAAATAGCTATATCATTTACAGTGGACGTTGAGGAGATTTTAATGGGAGGTTTTCTGAATGGGCTTTTAAATGTGGCATATACATATTTTCCTGTTGAAAGGGGCACAACGTATGAGTTTGAGTCTCCTCTGATTAACATTTTGCATTTTCATGTCAATGTCCTGTTTTTCTTGTAATGATAGCGAGAAATGCTGAACACATCCACAGGTTATCCTATCTTTATTCTTCTCTCCACCCGAGGTCGGCAGTGGCGGATCAGCGGTCATAGACATGGAAAACATGGACGACACGTCAGGCTCCAGCTTTGAGGATGTGGGGGAGATGCATCAGAGGATGAAGGAAGAGGAGGAAGTGGCGGCAGAGGCGGCGGATGCCGACGACGAGCAGGGAGACAACTTCTTGGGCATGAAGGGCTTCCAGGGCCAGCTGGGCAGGCAGGTGGCGGACGAAGTGAGTCCACGTTCTGCTTTCATTCCTCCCGCTGCGTCCGGCTAGAGTCAAACATCTCATCCTCTTCAGGTGTGGCAGGCGGGAAAGCGGCAGGCTTCTCGAGCCTTCAATCTATACGCCAACATCGACATCCTGAGGCCATACTTTGATGTGGAACCTGTTCAGGTGCGCAGCAGGTAGGAGCCGCCGCCGCCGCCATTTTCTCTCTGCCGACGGCCGCTTTGTGTCAGCTGCCGAATGATTGATATTGATGTGGGTGTGCAGGTTGATGGAGTCGGTCCTTCCCATCCGCATGATCAACTTCCCCCAGGTACGTGCGCTTCTGGTCTCTAGACTTTTGCTTGCATCCATCTGCTCTCACACACACACACCGTGTATGCCTGTAGAAGATTGCCGGCGAGCTGTACGGACCGCTCATGCTTGTCTTCACACTGGTTGCCATCTTGTTGCACGGCATGAAGACGTCGGGGACCGTCATTGTGAGAATGCGTGCTCGCGCACGCTCGCACGCACACGCACACACGCCGACCAGCGGCAGCACTCCAACTTCAGGAATGGCCTCCATGTGGCGTTTGAGACCACAACGAAAAATTCCTGGCAACAACAAGAGAACGCGGGTTCATTCCCACGGCTACCAATTGAACTGTCCGCTGTTTCTCTCGTACCTCAACAACAACAACGACAGCAGCGGCGCCACGGTGATGTTGCATGTGGGTGTGTTCCAGAGAGAGGGCACCCTGATGGGAACGGCCATCGGAACGTGTTTCGGGTACTGGCTGGGAGTTTCATCTTTGATCTACTTGCTCGCCTACCTTGTCAACGCGCAGATCACCATGTTGCAAATTCTCTCCCTGCTGGTGAGCCGCCTCACGCGTGCACCTTGACTTCTGGGTGCCCCAACTGTTTTTTGAATCATTATTGTAACATTGGAGTTAGGAGTGAGCTTCAGATGGGCAACCGCTTGAGTGGTGGGGGGGAGTTTGCATTACACGTGCAACAACGAATCCTTTAACTGATGATGAGTATTACGAGATTTCTTTCTTTCCTGTGAGCCGACTCCCCGTTTGCTTGCGCATCAGGGCTACGGGTTGTTCGGCCACTGCGTAGTTCTACTGGTCAGCTACAACGTGCACTTCCACTTGCTCTTCTACACCCTCTGGCTGCTGCTCGGGGGACTGTCTACCATACGGATGGTGAGCCTCCGTCCCCGTCCGTCTGTGCTCTCCCTTCGCGCGGCGGAGGCCGTCCGAACGGCCCCTTTCACGTCGGCGACTCGTTTGTTGTTTCAGGTGTCAGCTCTGATGTCTCGCACTGTGGGTCCGACTCCTCGCCTGCTGCTGTGCGGGACTGTGTCGTTCTTGCACATGTTCTTCCTGCTCTACCTACACTTTGCCTACCACAAGATGGTGGAAGGTAGGCTTGCAACATTTCAACTGGCTAACAAAATTGAAGGTTAGCTTTTGAAAGGGAACTTGAGCGTATTTGTGCATGGTACTGACTGAAACAAGCAGGATCAGAATCATCTTTCCTGGTTAAGTTTGCTAAAACAGTGAATTTGGAAAGAAGCCACGATTATAAAATAGAAATATTGGACATGAGTGCAAAAGAACGGACTGTCATGAAGCAAGAAAGTGTTCATTAGCTGTGCGCTAAGTCTGATCAACGACAACAACAAAAAACGACACTGAAAACAATGGTGACATTTTGCAGTGAGTCCAAGGTCCTTTCATCGAGGTCAGTAACACTTGCTGATGCTGTCATACTTACTGCGAACACTACACCGAGACAAGACCTGAAAGAAAAGGTCATTCCAATGATGACACTTATGACAACGATAAATGCTTCAATAAAACGAAACAAGACGCCCTGTGTCTGTGATAAATCACAATCCTGTGCATTGTTTTGGAGCCAGTCCGCGTGAGCCATTGTCTCATGCGATGGATGACGTTGGCAGAATAGGACAAATTAAGCTCACGAAGACAACCTGTACAGTAAACTCACTGTGTACATGCTTGGGCTGGGGATCGAGAACCCATTGGCACCAGGACTGACGTTCTCGTCCTCCTGGAAGTGTACAAATGAAAACATTTGAGGGTGGCATGGTAGCTCAGCTGGAAAGCGTTGGCCTCACAGTTCTGAGGTCCTGGGTTTGATGACGCACCCGGCTGTAAAGAGTTTGCTTGCGGGCACTCCACTTTCCTCCCACATCTCAAAAAAACATCCAACCTTAATCGGACACTCTAAATTGCCCCGTCGGTGTGATTGTGAGTGCGACCGCTGTCCGTCTCCGTGTGCCCTGCGATTGGCTGGCGGCCGCTTCAGGGTGTAGCCCGCCTCCTGACCGTTGACAGCTGGGCTATGCTCCAGCACGCCCCGTGACCCTTGTGAGGACAAGCTGCAAAGAAAATGGATGGATGGAGAAAACATTTGAGCTCTCTGGTGTGATGAAGAAGTGGTGAAAGCCGATGAAGATCAGAGACTAAAATAGGCTCATCGCCAACAACCACGGCGAAAAAAAAAAAAAAAATGTCTTAACTGTTAAAATGAATAACCAGTCATTCTCCCAAATGCTCTCATTCATCTTCCCATGGACTCCCGTCTCTTTGTTTTCTCATCCCATTTGTCTGTTTTCAGGTCTTCTGGACTCCTTGGAAGGCTCGAACTTGGCAGCCATGCAGCGGGTGGCCAGAGACGTGGAAGAACGCGTGAGGCTCAACGCCACCGTTGCCCTCGCCCTTTGACACCTGCGTGCACGTCTTTGTGTTCAAACCATTTATTTCTTTTTCAAACTTTTTGTCTCCTTTGTTGTCATGGTTACCAAGATGCTGATACAGTGTGTAAATATGCTATTTATCAGTTCGCCATGTATGGAAAATGTTTAATTTGGCCTTGCAGACAGACGCTTTCCGTCTTTGAATTCCAGTGTTTTGCAATTCTTACAGGTGATAAGTCCGTCATTTACAGAGACGAAAAGAATTCAAATGTCACCCCACACGAAAAACAAACCTGCCAGTGGTCTCATCATTCACGTCTATTAGTGGGTCCCGTTTTTTCTTGAATGGAAATGAGCAAATGTTGGCACCAATCGTCGTGCTAATACTGCATTGAAAGCTCACAAGCGCTGTGTAAATCCGCTTTTGATTGGGAGAAAGCCAAATATGTGTTTCCACTTTATTTTAATGCAAAAGTAATGAAGCAGCGTGTTTGTGTTAGACTCCATCACTCTACAAATCCATAAGTATCACTACTTCAAAGAGTCTGGAATGAGTGAGAGACCGCGTTCAGAATCATCGGCTTTTTCCAATTTCCACTTTTTCTCCACATACACGTAGTGTTTGGCTTGCAAACGTTATTCTTTGGGAATCAACAAAAACATGAACAAGAAATAAAATTCCAATAATCACTGCCCTGGTTACTTGCTGACAGCTGGCGAGGTTACCCAGCCAAAAGGAATAAAGAAAAACCTCAACTTTTTGTTTTTCTGCGAAAATGTAATGTTTTGAATTGATTCATTTCAGTGGCTGGCGTGGGCAACTTCACTCCATCGGCTGTCTCTAACTTAATGAAAAGTGTTCGTGGTCGCCCCCCCCCCCCACCCCAGTACAACCTGATGCCTTGAGAGGTTTTTTTTTTTTTTTTTTTTTTTTTGCTGTTCAAGATTCCACCTGTAGCATGGCCCGTTTTTAAACCATTTTTGAAAAGACATTTTTTTAGTTGGGAGCCCTGCCGCGAGATAGCGCAAGCGCACTTCACAAGATCCTTGTGATATATCAGTTTTTCCTTTTTTAATCAGTTGCAAAATTTCACCATTTTTAATGTAAATGTGGGGTGCTGTGTGTAGATTGCGCAAAAACAAAAAAATCTATGTATTTGACATGAGGTAATTAGAGCCTTAAATGAGTCAATAAGTTATTTTTTACACATTATTTTGGAGCAAAACTTAAAACAAAAATTCCATAGGATGTGTTTGTGGCAAGAATTGTACAAACAGGGTTACCTCATAAATAAACTGCATATGATTTTTTAACCAACCCTAATCCGCATACCTTTTTTCATATACCTTCTATGGAAAATAAAATGTGTTTGCTTAACTCTAAATATGCCACATTTCCCAATCCAATTGAAATATTTGAGCCTTGAATGAGTCAATAAATCATAGCACGGATATTGATGCAATCTGAATGATGCCACATACAAGGTAAGAAAAGAACCAATTAGAATGAGTCAGTGATTGAACTATTTCAACTAGTTTACGCTTTATTTCTTGAAACGTGTGTGTTCTCTGCAAATGTGAGGTAACATTTTGAGCACGGGTTGGAGACTCGCAGTGGTTTTGAGCACTTAAAGGAACATTCTGCCGGCTGGTCCGGTGGTCTGCCGGTCCTCCCCACGGTGAACCTCCTCCGCCAGGCTGGCGAGATGCTTTCCCCAACCCGTCCACAGATCGCCGTCTCCTCACTCCTTTGTTTTTATCTCGATGCGCTGAGGCTCCACTGACGTCAACAGGCTACATGCATTGGAGCATGAGATGTCAGGAATCGGATAAAACGGGCTCAAGGGCCACCTGAAGGTCCGTCCGCGCCAGGAGGACTCTCGTTAGCGCAAAGATGACAAAATAAACCCACGCGATAACCACTGACGTCAACAGGCTACGTGCATTGGAGCACGAGATGTCAGGAATCGGATAAAACGGGCTCAAGGGCCACCTGAAGGTCCGCCCGCGCCAGGAGGACTCTCGTTAGCACAAAGATGACAAAATAAACCCACGCGATAACTACTCATCCAATTGCGCTCACCTGGGCTATCTATATACAGTATATGATGCACAGCGCCTTTGCGGACATTGCGATCGAGGATCACGTGGGAAGAAATGCGTCACGCCGGATGTGACGACACGTGCACTGCCGCCCGGCCGGGTCGGACACGTCGCGCCGGATGTGACGATGCTCTGACGGCGGGCTGGTGAGCCTCCGTAAAACGTGTTGCGTTCTCGTCTGAATTTGTCTAAGTTTGAAGATGAAGATTTATTTCTGCGGAAGCATCCGTGGCGGCAGGGACGACGCGTGCTTGTATCAGCACGTGGTCAAGACGCTCGTAAAGTTCGGGAAGGTTCTCACGGAACACGTAGGCGACAGTGAGCTCACCGATACAGGTCAGAGGTCACGTCGTGCCCGTCTGTCGAGTTCACATAACTTCATTCTCAGAGAGGTTATACATACATGACCAACAACATAGCTGAACTCGCATTCCTCACAGACATGCGCTGCTCTCATAGACTAAAGAGTTCAAATGAGACAACTGTCTAAAATACATACATTCTGCCATATACTATAGAGTAGGGGTCGGGAACCTTTTCAATTGAGAGGCACGAAGGCCAAATATTTTAAAATGAATTTCAAAAGAGCCATATTTTAGAAACTAAGTACAAGTGTATTTGCGCATATATTTAAGACCAACACTTCTAGAGTACAATAACTCTCGGAATCATTTGAAATAGCATTGTTACGCTGTAGCTGACCATCCATCCATTTTCTTTGCCACTTGTCCTCACAAGGGTCACGGAGCGTGCTGGAGTCTATCCCAGCTGTCAACGGGCAGGAGGCGGGGTACCCCCTCGACCCACAATCACACCGACGGGGCAATTTAGAGTGTTCATTTAATGTTGCATGTTTTTGGGATGTGGGAGGAAACCTGAGTGTGCACCCGGAGAAAACCCACAGAGGCAGGCCTGGGATCGAACCCGGGACCTCAGAACTATGAGAGCAACGCTTGACAGCTGCTCCGCCGTGCCGCCTGATGTTGATGACAAAAGTACTTCTTAGCATGAATGCTACTTCTGGTGGTGCCCGGTTTTGTTAATGGCTTTATACTCTGTTTCATAGCTCGTTAGATTAAGCCTCATGCAGGTGTTGAGACTTCCATCTGTTAAACGTGAACATAATTCAATTTGATTTGCTGTCATGATGGTACGATGATGAACACTTCTTGCCAGCAAAGGCATGTCTTTGAATTGTCTTTTCTTTTTGTGTTTTGTTCAAATGTTTATTGGCAACGATATCTAGATTTCTTTGACAGGATGTTGTTTTTGTTTATAGGTTGTTTTCATTAACAGTAGGTTTTTTACGTTATTTTTTTTTCGTTTACAGTTTTTTAAATTTTTTTAAATATGTTTTAAGGCTCTTAAACTCTGAACACATTTTATAAACTTTTCTCTGATGGGCATTAACATTTTCTCACATTTGTCAACACCTTTTAAAAAAAATGCACTACTAATGAAACCAAAGATCAAAATCTATTTTAGGCCAAAACATTTATTTGAGATAAAAATGTATTCATGTCCCCCCCATCCATTTTCTTCCAATTTATTAAGTTTTTATTTGTCAAATTTCAGAAATACAGTTCAATTTAATTTCCATTATCATTCGAGGAGGTTATACACAATAAATGACTATTAACGACTGGCATATTTACACTTCCACAGACGCAACTCTACTGTGGCTTCCTTGATACAAGATTTTTTTTTTTTTTTTTGTGAGGGGGGAAAAACAGCAACGATCTTCTGTCCCTGAAAGTAGAACGCAAAGTGGGGTTTCCCTAACCCTAATTTGGGTGTTTCTGACTGACTTTAAACAGGAGAGCTTGATTGCGATTTGACTTCAGAGTGTCCAAAAATGAAATGTTTTTGCAGTTTTTCTAAGCTTCTGACTTCAACTGTATCTGTTTGTCTGTTTCCAGGAGAGCAGTGGCAGGATTCGGCCATTCATGATCGCGACTTGGAGTGGCTCAAACAAGCAGATGGTGAGCCAGTCTTGATTTGTCCATATGCAATAATCAATCAAATTGACATCAACGGGTAAACGTGACAGTGGTCGTCGCCGAGGTGACGCAGCCGTCACTGGGCGTGGGCTACGAACTCGGCCACGCCTACCTGATGAAGAAGAGGATCTTGTGTCTCTTTCGACCGTCGTCTGGATTCAGTGAGTGAGTCGCTTTTCTGGTTTTTGAAAATGAAAAAGGGCACGACTCCCATTTTGTCGCAGAGTTGTCGGCCATGATCCGAGGAGCGGCGGATGGGGAGCGGATGTTGGTGATGGACTACAACGGCAGGGATGATGTGGACAACATCCTGGATAACTTCTTCAAAACATAGCTTCGCTGAGTCTACTTCATGTTCTCTCATGACAAACAGACTGGGGCAGGTACTTCCAAACTGCATTTGTATATTTAGATTTCTTTGATTATCTTCAACATTAAAGCGAGGAAACCCAGGAGCTGTTCTTTGTTGCAAAACTCAAAATTGGTGTTTTTTTTTTTTTTTTTTTTTTGGGCAAAGAAACTACAACCAACACTTCTAAACTCATTGTATTGATTGACTCAACTCGGGTTAGCTGGAGTTCACATAAAGTTGCTTTTCAGAAAATGAGGGTACTGTGGGAGAATTTGTTGTATGTATTTCAGGATCACAATTCTAAAATTGATACTCAAATTACACGGTCACTGTTTTTCGTAACATTCATATTTCGTAGTAGTTGTATAGTGCCTTTTTTTCATTAGTTGTAAACAAAAATCATCAAGAAAATTCATTGAATTAATGTAACAAAAATATTTTCTCTTTTTCCACTGTATTGTGCACTATATTGTCATTGGTGTGCTCTTAGTTAGGATGTTAGAGGAAGATCATATCCCCTTTTATGCAGAAATCATACTAACCTAACCTTCTGATTTTGAGGGTTCGCTCCTTTGCAATGGCAAATTAGAAGAGAACAGTGTTTCTTTCCAGTCTTTTTTATTAATTTGAAAATATACAGCAGTTTACATAATCATCAGCCAAAGTTAATGGAACGAACCTCAAAAGTCACAGACTGCGAGTGCCCGTCGGCGAGGAGGCGGCAGTGGCGCGGAGCGTCTGACATTTTGGTGAACGGCGAACATGTGTAACTGAATGTCGTTGCCAAATGAGCTCATGGCTACTTGTTCACAGAAACGCAAACTCCTGAGGAGTCCGCTAGTCTTGCATTCATTCGCGCTGTCTAACTTTTCATTTTCCCGCCTAAAGTATGTGACAAATAAGATGATGCTGTGCGGTGGTTGCCACTTTCGCGGAGCTTTCCTGATGCATTATGGGCCTCTTCAAAAATAGCTCCCTCTGCTTCAATTCTAGGTTGAATTGAATTCTCAAACTGCCTTATTGTTCGTGCAGCAACAAAGCCAAGCAAGGTGAGGTCCAAGGAGGAGAGGGCAAAGATAAAAGCAGAAAGGACAACTGCCACCAACCCATTCCAGCGACACGTCAAATCTATTGGGACTCGGACTGCTCGCCACTGTGATTAACAACAAAATGCTTGGCAGCCCTTTTAAAAATGAATACAAACAAGTTGGCCTCCTGTCAACCACACGGCAGAACACAACAAAGCACCTCTTTATTTTCAAATACTGACATTCGTGGCCATGTTATCCATCAATGAGATGAGATAAATACTGGGCCGACCGGACGGACATCTTGACCCAATCGATAGTTGTGCCCAGTGGTGAGTCACATTCAGCGGAATCGACGACGATTGCGCAAAAAAACTTGACAAGGAAAAAAAGACAAACATCGTGAATAAAACCTGCTAACGAGTGGCCCGACGTGCTCCTTAATTTTCACATAGCTCAAAATAGAAAAATATTCTTGCACAATTTGGATCCACTATTTTATATTCATATGTACTTTGATTTGAACGCTAAGTGAACGCACGACAGGAGACGCTGCGTTGACACGCACGCGTGTGTTACTGAGGCACCGAGAAAACATCCTTCCCTTGAGAAGAAAACCTCCGAAGTTCACGCATGACAGACGAGTATGGCTGGATCCTGGTTGCGTGTGTGTGTGTGTGTGGTTTATTGCTGGTGTCTGTGCAGGTGGTGCACCCCCATCCTCTTGGGGCTCCTGTGAGGTCGTGGCAGGGCCGCTGCAGCGAAGGCGGGCTCATAATCCAAGAGGCGTGGCGAGATGACAGGCATATCTCGGGCAAGGCCGTCGGGCTCTTCCTCCCCCTCCTGGGTGCGGGGCGTCACCACGACGACCGTCGCCCCATCTCGGTCCGGGTCAGAGTTCATCAGGAGCCCCTCGCCCCTGGCGTCGGGCCGGGCCTCGGCGTCCGTGTCCGTGTCTACGCTGGAGGCGTGACTGGGGGTGGAGCCCTCTTCGCCGTCCGAGTATGCCACCCTTGAGGGGGCCCCACCCCCCGCCACCGAGGGCGCCATCTTGTCCACAAACAACCGCTGCCAATTGGCCAGGAGGTCCTCTGAAGAACTGGCAGAACTGGCTCCCATGCTGGGCGCCTGGAGAAGCATTAAGTCACATTGAAACAACTTCCTGTCGTCATCGTAACTTCCTTCCATGTTCTGGGCTGTGACCAAATGATTTTGAAATGAGAGCTTTTTGCAATAGCAAGCATCAGCTTCCAGATAAGGTTTAAGATAATGAGTACACTGAACTTTGAAAAACTTTTCAGAGTGTGCCCGTATCCCTGACATGTTTATGTATGATAGTGCAAATTAAAATGAAGTCCATGACCTGGGCTTTAACATTTTAAGCTGTAAATATTTGTTTTTGTAGAAAACGGAACCCAAACTAGCACAATCGTCGACAACGGCACCAGGGAACTGGGGAAGTACAATTTTTGGGGCTTCTTTTTCAAACGTTCTCTATTGATAAATGAACACTAAAATGAAAAGGGACACATTTGGCATGGTGCCTTCTCATCTCACTTTTCTGGGCTTTTGCTTTGCGGAGGTGCACTGGAACCACAGAAGACCCTCACTGCCCGAAGATGCGCCACATCAATGACAGAACTGACTCAAACCTCAGTACCGTGAGTAACCGAAAGTTTGTATTTCTAGAAAGTGTAGGAAACGCTGATTATGCTTTATTTAGTTCTTGTATGTTATACTCTGTGAGAGACGCTGACGTTGCCCTCCGAGGTTCATTCTTGTCGCTGCTCAGTCTTAGCGTAAAGCCCCTCTTTTGTTTTAAAATTATGCACGAATGTTGTTTGGGTTGTACCAACCTGTGGCGGGCTGCTGAAGGGGCTGGACTGGCTGGAGGTCGTGTCTGCCACGTCACTGTGATGTTGGAATGGGGTATGTGAGCGCGCGGGGCTGGGCGGCAGAGGCGCCTGCTCGCCGTGTAGGCTGAGCGAGATTGCTTGGCGCGTGGCGTACGTGCAGTTGGGAAGCGGACTGTTCTTGGGTATCTTCACTTTGTCGTCCGAGGAAAACTCAATGACCTTTCGGCCAGGGTAGAGCGGGTTGGGCGGCGGGGGCGGCGGGTACGGGTTGAGCTTATCGAAGGACGGCGCGCCACCCGCCTCCTCTACGGCATCCGGGCTGTCGGGGCTCCGACACGAACCGTTGCGGGGCACGGCGTCCTCGGCACCTTGCCCTTCCGCCGTCATGTCCACGTGCACAAAGACGTCCTCGGCGGCCGGCCAGCCGCGGCTGCTTGATTGCGCCGAGTTGAGGAGCAGCGGCTCGGGTTTCTCCAGGACACGAGCGATCATGGAGGTCGGTACCACGTCGGAAGGCGTCAGACTCAGCGTGTCTGGATCCTGACTGCGGGGGCCGGGGCTTCGCTCGGGTAGGCTGCTGCTCTTCATGTGTTTGTTCAACATATCTTGAAGTTCGCACGGCAGCTGCGCCACCACCGGAAAGCGCACATTTGGAGAGGGTTGGGGGTGAGGGGCCTCGCTTCCAACGCACGCGCGCACACATACCTTGACTTAGGAGTGGCCCTCATATTGCTTTTTTTTTTTTTTTTTTTTTCCCCCAACTTAGTAGCTGGAGGTGCTTAGTTAAACTTTAAATGAGTAATAATCAGAGCATGCCCGAGGAGCATGCCGTGACAACGCCGGACCTACCCAAGACAGAATATGACGGCACCTCTTGTGCAGATTGAAAAGGCAACTACTGCAGAGAAGGAAAAAAAATCCTGCTATCATAAGTTTGTTTTACGACGGGTGGATCCTGGTTTTGTTCTTTTCTTTCACCAGCATTGCTCGCAGCGGTAAGTTGAAAGAGAGCCACCTGCCATCCGTTCAGTTACGTCAGAGGCCAACAAGTCTCAAAGCACGGAGCGTTCCACCCAGAGTGTCGAGTTGCAGCTGAAAAGGAAACAACCTGATTCTTCCGCCTCAACTGAGGATTTACTAGATTTGATAGAAACACAGATGAGTGTGCGACTCTCAAGTGACCAAAAATTGTCAAATTCACTTGAATTGCTTTGCCAGGAGTTTACCAAACCCAGGAAGACTTTGGAATTCACGCAACAACAAATAAAGGATCTAAGATTACATAATACCACACTGCGCTCAAGCATGTCGTTTCATCATCGGTGCATGTCCAATGTGAGAGAGATCATCTCAAAAGAAAAATCCAGAAATCAAAATGTATGATTTTTTTTTTTAAACGATTTATTTGCGTGACAGAGCTGCAAATAAGTATTTGAACACCTGTCTATCAGCTAGAATGCTGACCCTCAAAGACCTGTTAGTCCGCCTTTCAAAGTCCACCTCCACTCCATGCATTATCCCAAATAAATCGGATGGACCTGTGTGAGGTTGTTAGCTGCATAAAGACACCTGTCGACCCCACCCAATAAGTAAGACTCAACCTTGTAACATGACCAAGACCAAAGACACCAGAGACAAAATTGTAAAACTCCACGCGGCTTGAAAGGGCTACGGAGAAATTGCCAAGCAGCTTGGTGAAAAAAGCTCCACTGTTGGAGCAATCATTAGAACAGTGATTCCCAAACAGGTACATTAGTGTGCCGTGAGCGCTCTTCAGGTGTGCCGTGGGAAGTTATCCAATTTTATGGAATTGCTAAACCCCCTCCCCCCAAGAAATAATGTATCGTTATTCATCTATTTATGCCAGCGAGGCACAATGACAGAACAAAAAAATCCTCCTGTATTAAATGGCAGGAAGTACATACAGTAATTAATCGATCCATTTTTGGTGACATTTACTTTTGTTGGTGTGCCGTAGGATTTTTCAATTGTAAAATATGTGCCTTGGCTCTATAAAGGTTGGAAATCAGTGCGTTAGAAAATGCAAGAAGCTAAACATGACAGTCAATCTCAATCGGATTGGAGCCCCGTGTAAAATATCACCTCACGGGGTCTCAATGATCCTTAGAAAGGTGAGGAATCAGCCCAGGACTACAGGACAGGACTTAGTCAATGACCTGAAAAGCACTGGGACCACCGTTTCCAAGGTGACTGTTGGTAATACACAAAGACGTCACGGAAGATTCCCTCGCTTAAACCAGCACATGTCAAGGCCCGTCTTAAGTTTTCCAATGACCATTGGATGATACAGAGGAGTCCTGGGAGAAGGTTTTGTGGTCAGATGAGACCAAAATGGAATTCTTTGGTCATAATTCCAGTCACTGTGTTTGGAGGATGACGAATGATGAGTTCCATTCCATGAACACCATCCCTACTGTGAAGCACTGTGTTTTTCTCCACATAGGAGAGGACGACTGCACTGTATTAAAAAAAGAGGATGACCGCGGCCATGCATTGTGAGATTTTGGGGAACAACCTCTTGCCCTCAGTCAGTGCATTGAAGATGCTGGCTGTGTCTTTCAACATGAAAATGACCCGAGGCACACCGCCAGGAAGACCAAAGAGTGGCTCTGAAGCTGAACCATATCAAGGTTCTGGCGTGGTCTAGCCAGTCTCCAGACCTAAGCCCAATATAAACTTTTTGGAGGGAGCCGAAACTCCGTGTTTCTCAGCGACAGCCCAGAAACCTGTCTGATCTAGATCTGTGTGGAAGCAGGAGTGGGCCAAAATCCCTCCTGCAGTGTGTGCAAACCTGGTGAACAACTACAGGAAACATTTGACCTCTGGACTTGCAAACAAAGGCTACTGTATCAAATATTAACATTGGTTTTCTCAGATGTTCAAATACTTATTTGCAGCTGTATCACACAAATCGTTTAAAAAAAAAAAAAAAATCATTCATTGTGATTTCTGTATTTTTCACTTGAGATTATCTCTCTCACAGTGGACATGCACCGACGATGAAAATTTCAGATCCCTCCATGATTTCTAAGTGGGAGAACTTGCAATATAGCAGGGTGTTGAAATACTTATTTTCTTCACTGTAACAACCGCGACTCCTATGTCATTTAGGATATCGATGAAGGAAAGTAATTTCTTTTTTAAAAACACAAAACATATTTGTCTAGTAATCGTATGTATTTTTTTCCCCCCCACGTCCCATTAGAGCAATCTGAATGTATTTTTATAATCATTTCTAAATTGTGTCATGGGCATGGCCAGGCCTCTGCCACGAGGGGCGTGGCCAGCCCACTGCTCTGGGCAGGATCACCTCTGACAGCTCTCACTCAGCTCTTGGTCATTTGACCGTAATTAGAGCAGGCATTTCAGTTGCACTTTTGTCACTGGCATTTGCCACTTGGTTGCGTACGCTTCACCGCATCTTGGGTTACTCCGCTACCGTGTGTATATTGCAAGCAACCCTTTGCCGAGCCTGCGCCACCATAGTCAAGTCACGTCTTTGTTCGTGATTCAAAGTTTTGCCTCGTATTCATCGGTCCTTGTTTCATGTTTTTTTTGGGGTCCTGCCCAGACTCGTGTTTTTGTGCCTCCGCTTTGTCGGACTAACCCTAACCGCGTATGACTCTGACTTGGGATAAAACCACGCTCAACGCCATGCTTTCGTCTCGGAGTCCTGCGTTTGGGTCCAGATTTACGGCATTGAGCACTAGTTTGACAAGAGTAAATTGAGCTCTCCTAAGTCAAGGTCGCACTGCACACCGAGAGACACATACGGCGGGTCGTACTTACGTCGGCAAACTTGTGGTTCCTGAAATGCGACTTGTTGCATTTAAGTAGCTGCACAGCAAGGTTGCAATCCAGCCGGTAACGCTCCTGATGGACACAAAGACAGTCGGTAGTGTTCTTGACGGACAGAATGACACCGGGCTTCACAAAGCTTTGCGGGGAGGCCGGGCTGATGGTGAGCCAGCCAACAGGGGGAAACAGACTTTATTTTTACAAACAAAAGTTTCCAGGCAATATCGCCTGGATTCACGAACAGTCTTATTATGGACTTTAGCACAAATGTTTGCTTCAGCTTTGTGGTGAGTGAAATAGTCACTTCTCCAGGTCTAACACTATGAGTAATGTGTTATTTAACAAATAAAACGTCAGTATTTTTTCCCCCGCTTTTGATAGGATTTTTTTAAAAAAAAGAAAAGTGTTTAATTGGTACAAATATTACAAAAACGTCAGACAAACCAGATGCTTGCTTGAAGCGCTTTACCTGGAAGGCTATTTGTCAACAAAGGTAAAGCTCACGTTAAGCTCCTCGAGGCGATCGATGGTGTTCTTGGCCTCCAGCAGCTTGTTGGTGAGCTCCACCATTTCCTGGTCCATCGTCTTCTTGTCTCGCTCCACCGTCCGCAGCTGTGGGACAACCAATGACAAGGCGTTACACGCCGGCCAAATGGCAGCCTTCTCTCCAAGGAGGCAGAAGAGAATTACATCAACTTCAACAGAGTAAGACGAGGAGGAGGGCCACTCATGGGAAGATGCAGATCTTAGATGAGCAAGAGGAGTGCACCATGAGGAAGAGGAGGATTAGGATGAGGGAGGTCAAAGTCACAATTAGGAAGAGAAGGGTTACGACGGGGGAAGATGAAAGTTTACGTGCAGAAGAGGAGCGAGATGAAGAAGAGGAGGGATACAATGAGGAAGATGAAGTATAACCCAACTGCATGGACCCAGGTCTGACTAACAGCAGCCTGATGATGATGATGATGATGATGGTGGTGGTTCCATTACAGAGCAGCGTGAAAGATTAAAAAGAACAAAAACTTTGTTTTGGGTGGGGGAAAGTGGGATCATCCATGCATTCAAACACGCTGCCTGGACGAGTTTTCGATTTCTGACAAATGCAATTGAATTTTTCAGTGTCACCATTTTCTGGAAGTCCAGCTTCAAGACAATAGTTTTTAAATCCTAATATACCGGACAGTCTTCTTTTGCTTTCAGTTTCTCCCGTACGGGATCGCCACATTACGTCACCTTTTTCCGTGTGGGGCTATCTCATCTCCTGCATCTTCCTCTCGACCACCAAGTGGCCTCATGTCTTCCCCCACAACATACGTCAACCTTCTCTTCGGTCTCCCTCGCTCTCTTTTGCCTGGCAGCTCCATCCTCGTAACCCTTCTACCAATATACTCACTCTCTCCTCTCTCGATGTCTCCAACCATCCCAGTCTGTTCTCTCAGGGATAAAAAAAAAAAAAAAAAAAAAAAAAAAATCGAACCTTTGCCGTTCCTCTAAATTAGCTCATTTCTAACCCTGTTCACTCCGAGAAATGCTCAACATCCTCATCGGTGTCACCGTACATAGCGGCTGCCCTCCTCCTCTACCTGTGACGAAATACGGCAAAATTGGAACACTTGGGAGCCTCATGCTGGAACTACTGCCAAATTGCCGACATTCAGTTTTTCGTGGCGATCACATCCCCAAACTCTGCTTGCGTTTCTGCTGAAGCCTTATCTATCATCACACGAAAGTAAAGCTTACAGAAATTGTTGAGCCCAACATGTCCCCGGCATGTCGAATTTTCAGGGGCGCTGCCATTTTCGCGAGTCATACGACCTACGTGGGTGGATGCGACGTGTTACGTGGCGTTCCAAACGTTCAATTACATGGGACACAATTATGCCGGCTCTGAGTTGTTGGATTTATCCTCATCTGATAAAGAAATACCTGTAGCATCATTGGTTGATTGGGAAGACGGAGGAATACTTCCATACAGATTTGAACCTGTGGCTGTAAATAATGTTGAATGTTCGGATGGTTCTTCTGCGGAATGACGCAGAGTCTGACTACTTGGAGGCCTATGCGCTTGACAGAAGTGCGTAAACAAAGGACCCCGGAGCTCCGGGCCGGCAGCCAGCAGCCGCGGATGGTTCTTCGGACGGGAATGATGCGGAGTCTGACAAGCGAGCTCCGGCGGTCGCGGAGGCCGTTAGCCGGGCTTCGGAGGCCGCGGTGACAGCTCACGGCTCCGCTGCTCGGCAGCATTATTTACAGCCACAGGTTCAAATCTGTATGGAAGTATTCCTCCGTCTTCTCGTTCAACCAATACTGCTATTTTACAATCAGATGAAGATAAATCCGAGAAATCAGCGCCGGGCATAATGGTGTCCCGTGAAATCGAGCGTTTGGAATGGCACGTCACACCTTACATCCGCCCAGGTAGGTCATGTGACTCACGAAAATGGCAGCGCCCTTGAAAATTCGTAATTGTCAATAAAAATCTTCGCAAAACACCATTAAATGAGAGAGGATTTAGCATCACATTGTCAAGATTGAGTAGATATGACATGACCTATTGGATACAATGCTAATGCAAACTACAGGAATTCCCCTTTAAGAGTAGATCATATTGATTGAGAGTTCTGAATGAAAGTGATTGATGGGCTGGCATGACCTTCCCACCGTCCCCCGTGTGCATTTTGAGCCTGTCGAATAAGGTCAAAAGGTTACCAGAGCATGAAGCTTCTCTTCCAAGTCCTGATTGGCTCTCTGAGACGCTGTGTAACTATTCTGGAGTCTGTGAAGGGAAATGCCAGTCTGCAGTCAGATCAAAAGCAACAACAAAAATGTTTCAAAGTGGCCCTACGCAAAAATCTCTTTTGTTCCTAAATACAATGTTAACACGCTACAACACTGTTCCCTTTACGTGGCCTCACTATTACATGGATTTTTTGTCTGTGTAATTTTCTTACGGTGTAGCATTTTTTTTTTTTAAAGCATACGAATGTGGATTGTGTCATGTATTCTGATTCACTAAGAGAAAATGCGCATTGTATTCTGGGTCCCGGTTGGCTAAGGGCCTGTAGACCATTGTCAATCCATCTCCTCCGTGCCACGTGTCCTATACGTTCAGCTTGCTTCATTTGCATAATTGTTCAATCCTAGCAGTGTGGCTCTTTAGTGCTGAAGAGGGGGAAGAGGACAAGTGTTGAGAAAGACCAGGAGGATGACTAACACTTGATCGTTTGACAATCATAGCCAAGGAACTTCATCAAGGTGAACAAGAACGGGACCCTTCAATGTTTCCTTCATTACAGTTAGCAAACATAATCGAAGGTGGCATGTCTGTTTAGAAGATAGATAGAGCGCCAACAACGACCCATTAACTACGTTCTTCCCTCGCAACAAAGACACCCCAGGGTTGCTTCTGCAGAAAAAGATGCTACAGCAGAACCGCACCAAGAGGAAGCGGCCCTGTTGGAGGAATTTGAAAATGTGCCCGAGTCGCAATGAAGAAGTTCTTGCCAAATCACTCATTTCAGTCTTTTGGGACTTCATGACACAATAGGTCATCGGTTAGCATCATGGTTTTCCGTCTTTTCCTACACACTGCTTGCCTTCCCTTTGTGATAACGTAAATAAGTGCACGTACTAAGGTCTTTATTTCATTCAATTCATGTATGAAATTGGCCATCCTGTTGATATGCAGACTCATCACCCTCTTTAAAGAGAACGACAGCGGTCTCGAAAGCAAACTTTAGGACTTTGACGGCCAGATACCTTGAGGTGCAGTCGTTCGTGTAGGGCAACTAACCCTAACCCAATGACTTGCGGGCTCTTTGGGTGTGATGTGGGAGATTAACAAATTTTACAGATTTGCTCCAAAAAATTATTCATTTCCAAGAAATGTATCTTTGTGCATCTATCCATGCCAGTGAGGCAAAGCGACAGACAGAACCAAAAAAATTATCTTCGATTGGATGGACGGAAGTACATACAGTGAGTAAATGTATCCACTTTCTGTGACATTTTGAGATTTTTAAATTGTTAAAACATGTTCCTCGTCTCTATAAAAGGTTGGAAATCACTGGCGTAAAGAGAGAAAAGCAGAGTACAGAGAACTCATCCTTGCGGGGCGCCGGTGCAGGTGGTGCGTGGAGATGAGGTGGTGTTGAACGATGTTATTCAGATTTTTTTTGTAAGTGTAGGTAAATCCCAAAAGCAGAGGTGAGCACATCTGCCTTAAAGTTCAGAAGTCGCAAGGACAGATCCAGGCTCTGGGCTTCCTGTGTGGAGTTTAAATGTCCTCCTTGTGCTGTGTGGGATTTCTCCTCCCGTAATCTTCAAAAAATACTTGAAGACTAAATTCTCCACAGGTGTGGATCCAAATGCTTGTTTTTTTTTGTTCATGCCCCGTGATTGGCTGGTGACCAGCCCAGGGTGTTTCCTGCCCTTCACCCAGAGTCAGCACCACACCCTAAAGCGCCCCGTCAGGAGGATAAGTGCTACAGAGAATGGATTGATGTAATTTATGAATTAAAGGGGGCGCCGTATTAAAATCTCGTCTGTGGCCGAGTTACGTGACGTGATCAGGCAGTGCCGAGTGCAATGTGATATCCATTGATCGCAGGCAGGTGTGGAACGAATCGCTTGGGGGGAAAATGGGGTTAGTTCACTGTACTCCACCAAAAACCCTCCAGTCCAGCGCACACCCTGTTCGTAAATAGGAATGAATGAACACACGAAGGCCTCACCGACGAAACTTGTCCCTCATCTTGTCAAGGTCATCCCTAGTCCGGGTTAGCTCCGCCTCCATGTAATGGCGGCTACCGTCAAACTCCACCTCCATGGCGTCCATTTTGTGACTGGAGAGGGACAGGCGTCGCCGCAGATCCTCATTCTGCTGCTGAAGGATTCTGGAGAACAGCGAATGATCTCAATCCTCATTCATGAGGATGCCAGATATGCACATGCAGGATGTGCTGACTGTACATTTTTCATGTATCCATAAAACTTTATACGGTACTTCTGATAGGGTTTGACCCTGACTTGCGACAATTGAAAAGTATCGGAATAGGAAGATCAATTCCTTAGTTTTTGTTGGATAGTAAAGACATTTGGGCTTCCGCTCCAACGATAAATATGAAACAAAAGTGGTGAATTCCATCTTTCATTTAATGCCTTACAGTTCTGAGGACCCGGCCGGGTTCAATCCCAGCCCTCACACTGTGTGGAGATTGCACGTTCTCTCTGTGCCACGCCGGTGTCCTCCCACATACCAAAACAAGCATTCAGTTCGCTATTCAGTTTGTGCCATTTTGCAATGTGATTTAATGAGTGAGGGATGTAAGACGGAAACTCATAATGACAAATGTTACAGTACTTACGCGGCCCATCAATGATTTTTATAATGACAGCGTCCACCACCGCTGCTTTAGTTCGCAAGACAGTCTGGGCAACGTAGAGCAAAAACGAGCTAGACATGCTGCTTATTTTTTATTTTCGATATTAGTGGAGAAAGTTAAAGAAGAAAGGCTGTTGTTTTAAGAGCAATAACTGTCAGAGTATGTGAATAATCGAAGAAAATCTGGTTAAACTGGATGAGATTATCTCTTTTCGAGTGGGAAAGGTCTGGTCTGAAGCCAAAATAGAAATTGCAAGATGAGTTGGTGTGTAATTTGAAAATTCCACCTTGGCACACCCTGATCCAGGATGAAACCACCGACAATACAGTGCACAAAAAGCTAATTCTGCATTTTAAACACATATATGTGTGTGTGTGTGTGTGTGTGTGTGTGTGTGTTTATATATATATATATATATATATATATATATATCAAATTGAATTACGGATTATGATTAGCGGACGGAAGTCTCAATGCCTCAAGATTAATGTAACGATGTATGAAACAGACTATCAAGCCATTAGTAAAACCATGCAGCACCAGACGTTGCATTAATGGTAAGAAGTACTTCGATCATCATTGGTTAGCAACAGCATAACAATGTGATTTAAAAGAATTCAGAGACTTATTGTACTCTAAAAATGTTGGTCTTACATAAATGCGCGAATACACCTGTATGTAGTTTTTAAAATATTGTATGGCTCTTTTAAAATGACATTTAAACTATTTGGCATTTATGGCTCTCTTTGCCTCAAAGGGTCCCAACCCCTGCTCGAAGGCATGTCATGATTGGTGCTTTCAAATGACAGATACCATTAACCATGGACGTGAAATTTAATAAACAGATAGAAGTAGAAGGTCATCTCACCTGATACGGTCTGAGTCGGACAAAACCTCCTGAAAGACAACAAAGACATAAGAGAACTCATAATCTTCATATGAACATGGTGAAAACATCCAAACATTCGTCTCTGCTTCAGCTGACAAGTGAGAGCGTTGCCAATTGGTTCAAATGACCTAAGTGACATTTTATGGAAAAGGGATTTTTGAATGATTTGTATGCCAATAGCTCGGGAGTGCGCGCACAAGTCAGTGAAACTTGTTATTCTGCCACTTCTGAAGAGGGGAAGAGGCAAAGCGGAAGCATGTGGGGAGTTTGGCAGCCAATGACTAGATGGCCGCAAAGCACTTTTCCTTTTAGACATACTGCCCTGAATCGAACGCAGTTACTTGCCCTCAGGAATGCGCCGATGTTTGAATTTAACCAAGAAGTAGGGCTCCAACAGTATTGGAAAAAAATGACATTGCAATTTTTTTCTTTTTTTTAAATCCCGCTAAATATATATTGCCAGACTTGGGGAGTAACTACGTGTAATCTGTTCTGACATGCACCCTTTTCAATTCTGGAGGGTAATATTTCAAGTGAATATGTACAGTATGTGTACCCTGTGACTGACTGACATCAGTTCATGGTGTAGTCCACCTTTCACCCGAAGTAAGCTGGGATAGCTTCTGGCACTTCTAACCCTTATGAGGATAAGTGGCTTGGAAAATGGAAGGATGGATCTAATAGTTTTTCTTGTCCTCATGAACAGTTGTCATACAAGAAGTATAGAACCATAGATATGAACAGCAGGTAGATACAAAAATGCTCTTGCAGCTGTGTGCTTCTGACAACCCCATGTCAGTTGGAGCAAAGGTCGCACATTTCGTGTGTGGACGTGACCAAAACTGAATATAGACTAGCAAACGCCAATGACAAAGACTCTTCTTTTTATTGGCCATTTCTTACTGCTTTATGCGTCGCGACATAGTCCTTAACGGCGGCTCGTCGCAGAATACATTCCACTACCTACATCGTTGTAGGCCCCCTTCCAAATGAATACATGGCGTACTAGCGGATCAACTCTTGTCGCCGGTGTTACGTGTGCTTGGCGGTTCCGCCGGGACCCCAAGTAGGGCCGCAATCTGGAGCACCCCAACGCTAAAATCCAAGAAATCCCAGGTGGCCCCGTTTGTGGAAGCCACAGCCCAGGAAAGTGGATGCCAAAGCTGATCCGCCGTACCGGTTTGTCAATCTAACGAAAGCCATCTGGTTAGTTGTCCACCAGGATGCGAGGGGGACAACAGTCGACTCGCACGCACGGGAGGCACGATCCGTAAAACCGTGACAAAAATGGGACGTGATTTCCGATTCTTGGAGTGGTTTGATGAAAGCGCGCTGTAGACTTGTTATTAGGGAACATGGGAAAATTCCATAGCACCTCTGGCCGAATCAGCCGAAAACACAAACGTGTCGGTGTGGTCGGGAAAACTTGCTCAAAGACCCAAAACCTACCTTAATGTGTGACACAAGTTCCTGTTCCGTAAGGGGAAGTCCACGTTTGTCTCCTCTATTTACCTTCGGCACTTTCTCGCTATAACACGCCCCCTCGGACCGCCGCAGCGCCGCCACCCAACTGTCCCAACGCCGCCTGCGGTCTGCAGATTCGCCGTCCGACGTCCGCTTCCTTGGGTGGCGGTCCCGGGGTCGAGGAGTGGGGCTTCCGTGCTGTCGGGAGGCCCCCGTGACGGGCGGCATGTGGTAGGCGGGGCTTATGACGCGGCAGCTAATTTCATCCAGAAAGTTGGAGAAGCGGACCTTCTCCTCCAGCGAGCGCTTCCTGGATGGAGAGGGCAGGCTAGAGGAAATACGCTGGTGCAGGGGCGGCTGGCGCTCGAAAGAGGACGTTGGCAGAAAGTTGGCCTCCCGCCCTCTACAGCTCTCCAACGGCTCCGCCGACCTGGACTTCCTGACGACATCATAGGCGTGCTCCTCAACCCGAGAAGCGCCTTTCTTCAGGATGCTCCTTGGGGGAGCGGCGGCTCCTGTTTGGATCAGTTGCTCCATGCGGCACTTACCAGCGCTCAGGCGGCGCGGATGACAAGGCTCCCGCTTGGCGCTGAAATGACACGGGGGCGGAATGCAAAATTCCACGCTGGACGGGCTCGAGATTTCTGTCTCACCGCTGGGCGGCAAAGGTGGCGCGTCAGGGATGCCATGCGGCGTACGCTGGCCTTCATAGGCAGCGGATGGCAGCTGAATGGGAGTTGGAGGTGAGTTTAAAGTTGGGACCTTTACCTGACTGTCATCCAGTTGAAGAGCCAATGTCGGCTTCGGCGCGGTGGGAATGGCGTGACGCGCTTCGCGATGCTGCGGCGGAGCTTTCCGGTACGGCTTTCTGGACGGTCCCTCGCTAGTCATTCTGGGCCTCTCTCCTTCCTTTCGTCCTTCCTTCCTTTCTTTCTGTCAGTGGGTTTAGAAAAAAAACAAGTCACAATGACAGAAGTGGCCACCACTAGCACAAGCAGCCCCAGCTCATCCCAAACCCCAAGTGACGGCGCACTAGCTATCGCTTGCTCACTTGCTGGTTCGCTCTCCAGGTCGAAGCTTGTCACAGCTTATCAGCATCTAATTGTGCCTGTGCGTGTGTGCCTCCGGCTGCACATTGATCTTAGCATGTTTCCACAACAGGAAGTGCAGCTCAATTGATCAGACCGAGGCTAACATTAGCACAACCACATGCTGACTTTTGACCTTCAAATGGATTCTTTTTATTGGGGTTGTTTTTTGTTTTTAACGATGCTTATGCACTTTGACGCCATCGGTATTGGGTTGCCTTGTGACTTGTCAAACTACAAATTTCAGTCCAGTTGAATTTGCTGTTGCATACATATGATTAAAAATGAGCACACAAAAAATCCATGTGGTACGGACCCTGTGTTGTTTTGTGTTCTTTTTTTTTTAAAGAAAAATGTTGAGATTAAGATAATGAACAGATTGTTGGATGGATAAACACTATTTGAGCATTTTCCCATAGGGTTAGACTGCACCGAGTTGACCATTTAGCCTTCTAGTTTGGTTTGTCCTCAACTCAAAGACAGAGCAGTTCAGTACTAGAACTTCATGTCGTTGTGCGATAGTTGAAATTTGTATGCCACAAATAGTACTGGCGATTCAATACAAGTTGCTAATTTAGGGATGAGCGGCACAGTGGAGCAGCTGTAGGGCATTGTTCTCACAGTTTTGAGGACCAGGGTTCAAATCCCGGCCCCGCTTGTGTGGTGTTTGCATGGTCTCTCTGTGCCTGTGTGGTTTTCTCAGGGGACTCCGGTTTCCTCCCCCATCCCAAAAAATAGCCGTTAATTGGAGACTCTTAATCGCCACGTGGGTGTGATTGTGACTGTGCGTGTGTGTCTGTGTCTGTCTCCATGTGCCCTGCAATTGGCTGTCAACCAGTTCAGGGTGTACCTCGCCTCCTGGCCGATGACAGACGGGATAGGCTCCAGCACTCCCGTGACCCTCGTGAGGATAAGCGGTTCAGAAAATGGATGGATGGATGGCCTTCTCCAACTGTTTCACTTCTGAACCAAAACTTGTACGACAGGCTTGAATTGTGGTTGAGACTGATATCGATCTGAACTGATATCACCAATAATCCAATTTTTAATATTGAACTTAGATAAGAATCAACTGAGTTAGGTTATTTAAATAGAGCGCAATCATCAACAACAGTAGGTATTACAGAAATTTAACCCTTTATTATTGACTCATGGGTTACATAAAGTAAAGTGAAAAAAAATGTACTACAACTGGGCAAATGAAAACTAACCTAACAAAAATCAATATAGAAACCGCTGCTAATCTTAAACGCACTCTCTCTAAATTTGAATCCACTAAATAAAACAAAGATTTGAAAACCCTAAAAGTTAGCCATCCATCCATTTTCTTAGCTGCTTATCCTCACAAGGCTTGCAGGACTGCTGTCACCCAATCCCAGCTGTCAACGGACAGGAGGCAGGGTACACCCTGAACTGGTTGCCAGCCAATCGCAGGGCACATTAAGACAAACAGCCGCACTCACAATCACACCTCGGGGCAATTGAGAGTGTCCAATTAATGTTGCACGTTTTTGGGATGTGGGAGGAAACCGGAGTCCCCATCCGGAGAAAAGCCAGGCAGGCACGGGGAGAACATGCAAACCCCACACAGGCAGGTCCTGGATCAAACGCTTTCCAGCTGAAGCACCGTGCCTCCTAAATAAAGTGATATAACAATAAATATGAATGTTACTATTTTTAAATCGTATAATGTATTCGGTATATTGCAGTGAATGGGTTGTCTGCCAAATGCTCTTTCACCACGTTCCAAAAAAGGTCCATCAAAATTCAGAAGGATACTTTCCCAAATGAAGCCACCCAAAGTGCACGACCGAGACTCGCCCCAGAAATCCAATAACGTGAGTTCAAACTTCAAGTACATAAAATCAGCTTGGTGCTCCAGTCCGGTATGTGCGCGTGGCGGGGGGTCCCCTTCAGGTCAAACGTAACCCTTCTATTAGGTAAGGGGCGGGTGTGCTGCCATGGCAACAAAAGCCCCCCAACAAGAAGACTGTTCTGTCTTTTAAGTTGGAGCGCCACCTTCAGTCTCGCTCGTTTTCTGCACGCACGCACGCACGCACAGGAAAACCCGCGGGGAAGCGGGCTGGGCCACGACAGTCTGACACGGCCTAACCTACCGCACCGGGGCGAATGTAGTGATCCGAACACCCAATCCGACTCACCTCGGCGCCAGGCCAGTCGGCCCGCCGGTTGCACTAAAGTTGATCCGAAGCCGCGTCCTCTGGAACGATCCGAATCCCGGGAGCGAGCAACAATACTCAACCGCCAATGAGGTCGGCGGGAGGGCCGCGAGCCGCTCGGCAGCTGCTCGAGTGAGCCACGAAAATCACTCGGGAAAAGTTGACAAGCCGTTAGCTTGAGCTGTCGCCATCTTCGCCGCCTGCGGGGCATGCTGGGTAATCCTCTCAGAGAATCCCACGCCTCCCCCCAGACTAGTGACGTCATAGGCTCAGCGCGAACAGACGCAAAAAATAACTTGTATGGAATACTTCCACAGTCAATAATTTTATATTCATACCTGCAGATAGATATTTGTATCTGATTTCTTGCTTTAGTATTTTTGGATATCAAATTTCACATTTCGAGCCATCTGTTAAGTCAGCGATCAGGGAACAATCAGTTCATCACAGTGGGCAGCTGCGTGGCCACACACGTAGGTGCACAATCCGCTTGGAAAGCCGTCCCGGACCCCCCCCCCCGCCCCCCCAAATAAATAAATACATACAACAAAACGTGTTTCTTGGTCAACGTTTTTTCCTGTGAAAGTTCTCCAACAAAATGCCTCAATAATGTGTTCCAACGTGAACAAATGGACAGGAAACCTGTCCTGATTTATCTTTCGTCAGATTCCCGTTGAAAGAAAAGGAAAGAAACAGGTGGCTGCAGCTCATATGGTAACTAAATCACATAGCATGTTATGCCTGCTAACGGCCTATATCGGAGTACCAGCGTCCGTACTTAAGACTATTCCCATATACAGTTACTCATCCATGTACATGGCCTGGTACGTGTACCAGCTACGGCCCTAAACAAAATTGGATCCCCGGATTAAGTCGGGAGTTTAAAAAGTTTGCTGTGGTAAACGCTAGATGACGTCAGTATTAAATTTAATACAATGACTGGTTCTCAAATTTACAACCCTTCCATCCATCCATTTGCTTAGCCGCTTATTCTCACGAGGGTCGCGGGAGTGCCGGAGCCGATCCCAACTGTCAGCGGGCAGGAGGCAGGGTACACCCTGAACTGGTTGCCAGCCAATGGAGACGGACAACGGTCGCAGCCACAATCACACTGACGGGGCAATTTAGAGTGTTCAATTCGTGTTGCATGCTTTTTTGGGGTGTGGGAGGAAACCGGAGTGCTTGGAGAAAACCCATGCAGACACGGGGAGAACATGCAACTTGAAGACAGGTAGGTCCGGGATTGAAGCCGGGACCGCGGAACTGTGATTCCTTCGCTTTCCAGCCGCTGAATTTACAACCATACTAATTAATGTCACTTTGTAATGTGTGTTGTCTGAATGACTATCTTACAGAAGATTTGATGTCTTTTCAGACACAAAGATTTCATCCCTTTTTGTTTTGGGCAGTTAGTAATATCGTTCTGTTATAATATTGTTCACAAGTTTACATATAATATGACATCTGTCATGCTCCTGGATTCCAGCCCGGGCTGGGTGTGGCCAGCTAATCAGAAGGTGCACACCTGCGCCTCATGAACACTGATTAGACCCAGTACATATAGGACCCGGGGGACGACAAATACTCCGCTAGATTGTTGCTCTTGGTGCCTCGTTCCCGCACTCCTGCTTTCCTGACTTCTGATCTCCGTGCACCGACCCACGCCTGTCCACTGACCACCCTCGTAAGCCCATCCGTACTGGTACTTCGGATTGTTTGGACTGTCTACCTGATCTCAGACCTCGGACCGAATAAAGGTTTCCTCTGTACTGTCTGCTGTCTCTGGAGTCGTGCATTTGGGTCCACCCTTGAGCCCCACATCGTGACGGAACGATCTAGCCAGAACATGGACCCAGCCGACTCTGAAGCCATTCGCCGTGCGCTGCAAGTGCAGGGCAAACGCCTGGGTGAGCAAGAGGCTGCTCTCCAGGGTATGACTCACCAGATCCAGGAGCTCTGCGCCCAGCTGGAACCGTGGCTAGCCTCCGAAGCTAGCGGGGCCGCTCCTGTGCCTCCCCGTGCCGCCATCACTCCGCTCTCTCGACCAGAGCGGTTCTCAGGCGACTCCGGTAACGTCAAGCCCTTCCTGGCGCAGTGCGCTCTCCACTTTGAGCTGCAAGCGTCCGCTTTTCCCACGGACCGCTCCCGGATCGCCTTCGTCATTTCCCACATGACAGGGAGGGCGGAGGCATGGGCCACCGCCGAGTGGAGCCGTAACTCGGAGACCTGCCGCTCATGGGCGAGCTTCATCTGCGCGCTCACCCAGGTCTTCCAGTACGCGGCTCCGGAACGCCAGGCGGCGTCCTCGCTCATGACAATTCGCCAGGGACGTCGCTGCGCTTACGTCGGCGACGAGAGGGACGCTGTTTTTACTGCGGGCGTTTGGGACACTTGATCGCCCGACTCGACCAGAGCACTCTGACATCAGGATCTCTACTCCGGTGAGTGTGCGGCACACCGCGGCGGCGTCAGGGAGGTCCCTTCTTCACCTCACCTTGGGAACGGACTCCCGTTCATGCACTGTGACGGCTTTCATAGTTTCTGGGTCGGAAGCAAACCTGATAAATCCCCGCGTGGTCGAAGCGCTGGGGGCAGCAACCTTCCCCACGCAACGGTTTCGTCACGCCTATGCTGCCAACGGCAAGTTCCTTTGTCGGGTTACACATCGCACTCAGACGCTACGTATGAGCTTTCCGGACGCTCACTCGGAGCGTATTAGCTTCCATGTCTTCAACGCACGAAGTAGCGACATCATCTTGGGCAGCCCGTGGCTCAAAGAACATAATCCGCACATAGATTGGACCACGGGTCAGATCAAGACTTGGGGAGAGGACTGTCTCAGTTGCTGTTTCGCTGTCCAGGAAGACAGGGGTATTCAAGTCGCGCCGGTTCGGCTAACAGAACCTAGTACCGCCCCGGACCTGACCGCGGTGCCCTCCTGCTACCATGACCTACGGGAGGTCTTCTCTGAATCTAAGGCAAAGTCTCTGCCTCCACATCGGGTTAACCTCTCCTCCCAGAGGGAAACTGTTCTCGTTAACAGGACCAGAGCATCAAGCCATGAGGGACTACATCGAGGACTCGCTGGCAGCCGGACTCATTCGCCCCTCATCCTCACCAGCCGGTGCGGGTTTTTTTTTTTTTTTTTTTTTTTTAAGGACTCCACGCTGCGACCCTTCGTCGACTACCAAGGACTGAACGACATCACAGTCAAGAACAGGTACCCTTTGCCGCTGATCGCTACAGCATTCGAACTCCTCCAGGGAGCCCGGATCTTCACTAAGCTCGACTTGCGCAGCGCTTACCATCTGGTGCGGATTCGGGAAGGGGATGAGTGGAAGACGGCGTTCAACACCCCCACAGGGCACTATCTAACCCTATCTTGTGATGCCTTTTGGACTGACAAACGCCCCGGCCGTCTTTCATAACTTCATTAACGACGTGCTTCGGGAGTTCCTGAACAGATTAGTCCTTGTATACCTGGATGACATTCTCATCTTTTCAACAGACCTAACCTCTCACATTCAACAAGTCAGAGAGGTGCTCCGGCGTCTGCAGCAGCACCAATTGTACGTGAATATGGATAAGTGTGAGTTCCATCGGGCTTCGTCCTGGCTGAGGGAGAGATACGGATGGACCCCGGGAAGGTCGACGCGGTGGCCTACCCCCACCAACAGGAGGGATGTGCAGAGGTTTTTGGGATTTGCCAATTTCTATAGGAAATTCATAAGGAACTTCAGTTCCATGGCCGCTCCTCTGCATTCGCTCACCTCGCCACATACCACCTTCAACTGGTCCGGGACCTGCCAGGAGGCCTTCAGCAGGCTCAAGGCAAGTTTCACTACTGCGCCCGTTCTCATTGTTCCGGACCCAGATAACCAGTTTGTGGTGGAGGTGGATGCATCGAATTCAGGAATCGGAGCAGTCTTGTCGCAGAGCAGTCCCAGGGATGGAAGGATCCACCTGTGCGCGTTCCTGTCTAGGAGGTTGACCCCGGCAGAGAGGAACTACGACGTGGGAAATCGGGAACTGCTGGCGGTCAAGAGCGCGTTGGAGGAGTGGCGGCACTGGCTGGAGGGCTCACAAGTACCGTTCGTTGTCTTCACGGACCATAAGAACCTTGAATACCTGAAGTCTGCGAAGAGGTTGAACGCCCTTCCGGCCAGGTGGGCCCTATTTTTCACCCGCTTCCGCTTTAAGGTGTCCTTCCGCCCAGGCTCCAAAAACGGCAAGCCGGATGCACTCTCGCGGATCCACGAGGGAGGGCGCACGGATTCAGACGCCGCTACTATCCTGCCAGCGGTGTGCTTCGTGTCCGGTTTCACCTGGGCGATCGAGTCGCGGGTGAAGGAGGCCCTGGGAGAGACTCCGCCACCCGCGGATTGTCTGTCGGGCCGCCTTTTCGTCATCCCATCTCTGCGGGGAGACGTCATCAACTGGGCCCATACCAACAAGATGGTATGGCGAAGACGCGTTCAGTGGTCGAACAAAGGTTCTGGTGGCCTAACCTCAGCGAGGACGTAAGGGAGTTCGTCAACGCCTGCCCGGTGTGTGCTGCCAATAAGACTTGCCGCCTACGGCCTGTTGGTGAGTTGCGACCCCTGTCCATCCCCTTTCGTCCGTGGTCATACATCGCGCTGGACTTCATCACCGGCCTGCCGCCTTCACAAGGGAACAGAGTGGTGCTGTCCGTAGTGGACCGTTTCTCCAAGATGGTCCACTTCGTGCCGCTTCCGAAGATCCCGTCGGCCAAGCAGACAGCCCAGTTGGTATTAGACGAGGTCGTCCGTTACCACGGCCTACCCCAGGACATCGTTTCGGACAGGGGTCCGCAATTCAGCGCCCGTTTGTGGAAGGAGTTCTGCAACCTCATCGGCGCTTCGGCTAGTCGGACATCGGGTCATCACCCAGAGTCTAATGGCCAGACTGAGAGGATTAACCAGGAATTAGAGACCAGTCTTCGATGTCTGGCATCCAAGGACCAGAGCACGTGGAGCCAGCACATCAAGTGGGTGGAGTATGCCCACAATTCTCTACCCTCCGCCTCAACAGGTATGGCTCCACTCCATGTCGTGCATGGCTACCCTCCGTCCCTGTTTCCTCCACTGGTTACAGACTCCGCGGTTCCGTCAGCCCTGGCCGTGGTGCGACGCTGCAAACGGACCTGGGAAGCAGCTCGGAGGACACTGCTGCGCATGAGCAGCGCCTACAAGGCCGCAGCGGACCGCAAGAGAAGGGCTGCTCAGAGTGGGACAGCGTGTGTGGCTCTCCACCAAAGATCTCCCGCTGCGGACGAAATCCCGCAAACTTGCTCCCAGGTTCGTTGGCCCGTTCCCGATTTCCAAGGTTATTAACCCGGTCGCCGTCTCGCTGAAACTGCCCAGGTCGATGAGGGTGCACCCTACGTTCCACGTCAGCAGACTTCGCCCGAATCGCACGTCGTCGCTGGCTCCTCCGCCTGTCAACCGTATCATCCAAAGCTTTCCTTTTTTTTTTTTTTTTTTTAAATATTTGTCTGCAGGCAAACCACTCCTGCTCCAACCACTCAGCATCCTCTCATTTAATCACCTCCTCTCTGTGGACAAACAAAGGTAAAGGCTACAAGCATGAAGGAGTGTGTGCTTTTTATTGTTGCAATCTCACTCCGCTCAACTTCTCCTTTTTCTTATTCGGTTGTAGAAATAAGCAGAAACGGCAGAGAAATGATGCTGTGGCCACCCCTGCGAGAGCGTCCGAACACCATCATGTACCAAAACCTCAGCGAGAGTGGACAGGTTAGCAGGAGTTCTCTGTATACCACAAACTGGAGTCCAATATAATAAATTACAGTCGGAGAACAGAGTAGATTCAGCCTTCACTATTTGCCGACATAACGTAGCCCCCCCCCCCCCCAATATCCCAAAACTATTTATTCATTATTACTTTTTAGACAATAAATTTTAAGAGTACATCTATTTATATGTGCTCAAGATCATTTTTCCGCGATTTTTCTTGATCGGAGGCGTGGAAACAGACGCACGCGAGTCACAAGGCTGGACAGCTCAGCCGCCATCTTTGTACTCCCAAAACGTGTGGAAGACATAGTTTACATGTTGGATTATGATGGAGTTTTTCTCAAAGTTTGGCATGTAGAATTAAAACTGGTCGCATGAGCTTGATATTTTTTTTCAGCTCTGGTAACATGAAGGATTTTTAATTCGACTTGGTAAGCCAAAAAAGGCTAAATGCAAAGGAAAGAAATACAACACGGTGAGTACCAAGAAACCTTGCATATTACCTGGATGTTAACTCTCCCCAAAATACGCTGTGAAGCCCTACCATCATAACGTAGCAAAAAAACTCATAATTGTTTTGTCATAAAAATATTTCATTTTAAGTCAATTAGATATGTTTTTGGAAATAAGGATTCGCAATGGGAAAAAACATGCTCAACACATTGTTCATTTGTTGTCTCTGTGACATCCTATTTTAGACAGAAAATGTAAACTTTTTTTTTCCTCGCATTTCAAAATCAAACTCAATTTGTAGAGTTCTGTATTATGGAATTCATCCAAAATTTCGCAGAAAATTCGTTTTCTTGCTTATCCACTGAAGATTGGGGAAAATATTTACATCGGTTCTACGCAAAAAAACCTCACCCTATAAAGGTGAAGCAGAGAGTGAACAACTGTAAACAAAACTTTAAGTGAATTAAGCCCATCCGGAAATTAAAATTTTTTTTTCCAAACAAGCTATAACAGTGTCAAAGTAAATCTTTCTAACTTACCTGTGAAATGTCTTCTCACAGCCACTAAACTGGCGATTAACTCAGTTAATTGCTGTCGCTGCACAGGTCGGCATGACTGTTTTGGGAGTATAAAGATGGTGGACGGTGACTTCAGTTTTGGTGGAAAATGAGCCAATGAAATGTTTTCGTCAGTAAGGAGCTGTAAAGGCCTTCTGTTTATAAACTGGTTCCTTTTTACCTGACTCAACAGCTTCCAGCCGGACAATTGCATGATTGGCATGTAAGTCAAATGCTGCAAAGCGTGGTCTGTATCTTATTTGCGAATCTGTCCAGTAAGGAATAAACCAATTTGCAAAATTGATTGTTGCAGTGCATTGTGCAAAGTTAAAAATACCTGCACTTATAAAGAGAATAAATGCAAACCGACTGTGGAAAAATTGTACATTTATGGCGAAAGCTGCAGGATCCAAACTTTTGGGGGAGTATTTATCTAAATGTACTTGAAAATATCATTCAAATGAAAGATTTCCATTGCATGGAAAGACCCCAAACATTTTTTTTTTCAGAAATAAATATTGTCCCTCGTAAATGAAAAATATTCAACCTTTACTCCAAGTACTCTCACTTGATCTCACTGGGATGTTAAACAAAGTTGGCCAATCACGAGTTTTCCAGGTAGTGGAGGGACGCAAAAATCTGCATTGCGTTTAATCCTTTTTTTTTTTTTTCGAGTTATAGTGTGTGTGTGTGTGAATTGAGAGAGGGGTTTGATTTAAAAAAAAAAAAAAAAAAAATGAGGCTCTTACTAAATACATGAAAAACGACAATTATATGTAAAGATGGGATGGGGGGGGACAAAATAGCAAAGGGAGCCCAAAGAGGGAGAGGAAAAAAAAAAAAGTGGAAACTGCAGCAGAAACAGAATTTGAATTGAATTTGCCCTTTTCCATGCACTTGTCCAGTGTTCCAACATTTCATTGGTCTATTTTTTTTTTTTTTTTTTTTTTTTTTTTTTTGAGCTATCATCGAGTGGAGGTGCGCACATTGTGTAGGCGGGCCACTAAATGCTCATCACTCCCAGCTGCTATCATGTCAACCACTACTTCACTCAATGCGTCGTTGCGTTTTGCTCGCCCAGTTTGTGTCCAAGCCAAGGAATGGACACCTGTGGCAAGAGAGAAGGAAAATGACAATTTGCGAGGAGTAATAGTCGAACGTTGGCACGTGAGTTGCAGAGCTTCCTCGCACGTGTGGGTGAGAGAAGTCCACGATTGACTTTTGCCAGTATTTGTTGGCGCTGACTTGTTCAATGAAAGAAGAATAGACCAGCCAACGTGGTCAAGGTAAGGTGCCTTTTTATTTTCTTAATAGTGGCAATCTGTTTTGTGGTTTCCGCCACTCCTTTGTGGGTTCGTGATGTGAAGATGTTTGGGCCCGTGTTAGTGTAACAGGCGGTTTCCAATTACGCCATCTTGTGTTTCATAGAAGTCAGAGTACAAGTGAAGCGTGATTTTTGTTTTTTTTTTTTTCCCCCCTCCCACCATCGTTAATTTATCCGATTGGTCTCACGATGGTGGTGGTGACGTCATTGGAAAGCGTGTGCGAAGTTGCACCGAGCGCTGTGGCGGGCGTCTTTTGCGTGGCCTGTTTATCTGGAGGAGTCTCCTTGGATTTTGTTTTACAGACGGTTCCGAAGCCCTCCAGTGTATCCATTCCAATATTTTTTTTTTTTTCTTCCTCATGTCGTACTTGGGCGACTCAAGCTACTGGAGACTTATCCTTGTTTCATACTTGGCCAATAAAGCTGATTATCCTTATGAAATAACTTGAACGAGTGTTTCGTGCATTTTATCTTGAATGAAATTTCAATGTTTTTTTTTTCATAACTGACCCTTTTTTTTTTTTTTATAAATGGTATTTTAACTTAGTAACTGCTTACATGACTTTGTTCGTCATGTAATGAATGTGGCTTTGTCCAGTTCTGAAATTAGTCAGCATCTAGTTTGGTGATTTACTCTGCGGTTGGCATTGCAAATACCTTTTCTTAGTCAGATGAGGTTCAATCAACAAATGTGCGTAAGTTCATGTACTGCTGAGAGTAATGAAATACAGCAGTGCAGCGTATTTTGTCTTTAAATTTGCTGGCATGACTCCACAAAATTGATTCTACATTAGTGCGAGTTTTTAGCGCAGGACCTTCCCTGCACATACAAACTCTGAAAGACCAATCCTTAGTTTCCTTATCGCTCTATTGTGGCATTTTCTGCAGTACGGAGGACCTCCTGAGCCCACATGGCTTACTGGCATTGTCGACCGTCATCGGAGGGTACCGGGCGGCGAGCCTGGGCCCAGGGAATTCCTCCTCGTGCCTGACCGAGAACATGCATGCCTGCGTAGGTTCATGGCTTGTTGGCCCACTTTTGATAATCCAGAACGTCTCTACTTCCTTCCACCTGGCTTCGGCCTTGCAACGGAAGCGCTGGTTGCACAAGCAGCTGGCAGGCTGTAATGTGACTCAGCGAGCGTAGTTTCTCCAGTCTGCTCCTAGTCCACTGCATGCAGCTCAGTTGGGGAAAAAAATGTTCCATATGTTGTGAAGAGGCACATGTATCCAGTAATGCTGGATTTGTGAGTAAATGTGGCGCTGCAAATGTCTATCACCCAATGAGCAATTGTTACTGTCCCTTACTCCCTCAAGAGTTAGTGGTCGTCAAGGGGCTTTTCCACTGCAGGAAACTTTCAGGACCTTCCCTGGTAGGTTCACTTCCCCCTGTTACAACCAACTGACAAACTACAAGGGTACCAAAGGATCCTTGAGGATTTGAGTCCTCCTGTACCCCAGGGTCTTGAGACTACCAGCTGCTCGTGGGGGGTAACCTCTGGAAACCGGATGTGTGCTGTCCATTGTAGCATTATACATGGTAACAAATATGCTGATAAAAATATTGAAAATCTAAATTTCAAATAACATTGTTAGATTTTTCTACTCGACACCTGTGGTGGTGTAGGAGCTGAATGACGAAAGTTTGCTAGTCTAGTTGCTTGACAGTCCGCAGCATGCTCGTGCGGGGTTTTGTCGCCAGGAAATAAGCCGTATGATGAGAATGCTCGGTTCCTCAAGGAACGAGTTAGGTGGCTGGCGAGTCGCACCACTATGTGGACGTGCATGTCCTCGGCCAGGCTGGAGGAAGTGAACTTGGATATGAGGCTTGCCAGCGGGGACACACTGATGGTTTGGCGTCAGTGCCAAACTGGCATGGGGGGGAGAGATAACCATAAAAGCACACCTTGTCATGCAGGATCTCCCCCAGGCTGTGGAAAATGCTTCCTGAGTGTGAGATGAGGAAATTAAGTTGGGCTTTTTGTCTGACTTAAGTGCACCAATGTGCAATGTGGTATGTTTTTGGGATCCCAGCACAACAATGTACTGCAGTATGTTACAATTCTGTGATGCAAAAGTAAATTACTTCATTTAACATTATCCCCCTTAGTAAGGTTTGTGATGCTGACCAGTAGATGGCAGTGTGAAGCAAAGTCAAACAACATACTTTTGAAATGAGCAAATGCATTACTTTATCATGGACTTTTAAAAGGTAATCGATAGATATATTGCAGTTCATAACTTATGTACAGAGTGTCTCTGAAGAGTTGGGGGGGGGGGGATTTGATTTTGTGAGCCTTAGTGTCACATTTCAGTGTTTTGCAAATTTTGTTTTGACTTCAGGCTGTAGTTGTCTTTTTGGAGTCGTTTGCAGCAAAGTGTGTTCCTGTTAGCATTACAATGGTCTCCTCCAAATCACCTGCTTCTAGAATCAGCAAACTGACTCTCATACCCCCCTTTTTATTTATTTTTATGTAGCTGTCTTTTTAATGTTTGAATGTTAGTCTGCTTGTTTGGCTTTATGTGAATTTTTTTCTACTTTTCATCTAGTCTAATTATTGAAGTTCGATCCGGGCTGTGAATTTTTTTTTTCCTCCCCTTTTCCAAACCTCTAACATTGTTTGTCGGCAACCCGTCGCTCTTAAGTGTTTCCCTAGGGGCTCCCTGGAGCTTTAAAAAAAAAAGTTTGAAAATTGAAAAAAAAAAATGGGGGATAGAAATTATTTTTGTTTTACTGATTTCTGTTCGTGAACAGACGTTTTCCAATGCTGTAAGAATGTGTAGAATAAATATTAAATTTCAACATTTCTGTAAAAGATTTGCATCATAGCCTGTAACACATTTTGATCAGCAGGTGGCGCTTGTAAACAAACCAGTGGTTGTGTGATGGGCCATGGATCCTAAGGGGAGAAAAAGAGAAATAACTGAACAGAGGATTTAATGTTTCTTGGAACGAATCATTTGCATTCATTGACAATGCAGAAGAATTCCCTGAATGTTTTTTGTGGCGAGAAGTTGTCAAATAACAGTAATGTGGAAAGAAATTTCCAGGGAAGGCCTGTTTCATTTGCGGCAGAGTACCGAGTGGGGGGAAAAAGTGATTGCATTGGTAAAATGAGAGGGGTGCAGAAATGTAAGCTGATTGCATTTCCAAACTCCACGACTGCTGCAAGTTTTGTTGCAACGAGATGAGTTAAAGCGTGGAAAACCGTTCACAGATGGATGGAGCTGAGCAGTGATGTCTCAAACTGGTAAGGACACAATCCTGTCATAGGCATGTACTCAGTGACAAAGTAGTTTTTTTTTTTTTTTTTTTTTTTAAATAAACTCAGGCTGCATGTTGTTGTACTGTTTAGTGCCCAGATAATTAGCACATTATTCGTGTTCCCCGCTAATCCTGAAAATGACAATTGCATTTCTTTAATTTCAGCAAAGTAATGAAGTCAAACTTGAGGCAGCATCGTGCGACAGCAGTCACGTAGTGCAGCGTTCTCTACAGAATGAAAATAAACGAATGCTCATTGTTTGTAGCAAACTTAGTCAGTTTGATAGTAGGCTAATTTAGATACTAGAGTACGTTTCCTTCATTATTAAAATTAATTTTTTTTTGTTTTTGCCGCTCAAGATGTTTTCTGTATGGCTTTCAACATTTGGGGTTGCCGACCCCTGCTCTAACAAATGGTCCCATTACCCGGATTCTGAAGAAGTACATCCGCGGTGAGACGAGCTGAGACAAAAATGAACTGGACCGGAATAAAGGTAAGCAGAAAGCTTCTCTAGATTTATGCTGGATAGTCCCTAGTCACTCTCTGTGTGATGTTAAATTGAAGTGGTACAAAATAAATTACAGGTAAAGCTATGTTTTTTAGGAATTGAAAAGGTCAGTTTATCTGCGTCTGTGTGGAAAAACACGTTGCAGCCTCTGGCTCAAGTCGCGGATGAGAGAGTGGCATGTTAAGCTCTAAAAGGGTTGAAGTGAAATGGTCTCAAACAAAACCTATTGGAAGTTGGATTTGATGTGCTGAGACAATTAAGCCAGCTCGTGTAACAAAACAATAGGGACGAATTGAGGGATTTAAGCAAATAAAACTGCTGTTATTCCCGAGAGTCCCACAATAGAATTCTGAAAAATATTTTTTTAGGTGCTTAAAAAAGTGTTCACATGGATTTTAAGTGGACTGTGCCTGACAAAAGCACTTAAGAAAACTGATCGGTTTATCTGAACAACAAAAATGATTGGAAGCAAAAAGTAGCTAAAGGAAAACGTGAAAAATGAATCACATAAAATATGGATACAAACATGGACGAGGTGAAATTTGCATTTTTTTGAAAAAAGTTGAAACTCCCACATGTCCTGTTCGGGAAGTTGCGAACGGCGGGGGACGGGCCCTTCGCCGCCGCTCGGAACAAAGGTCCACGAACACTTTTGATGGACTTGTGTGGAAAATCACAAACCAGAGAGGTGCACCAACCCTCTCTCGTACAATCCTGGTACTTGGCGTGTAATCAATTCAATTATTGAATGAGATTACCAATAAAATACAAGCAAATCATCTGACTGCATGACATAAGCGTCTTTGAGACTTGCGATTATGAATTGGTGTGCCAGTGTTGTTTTTGCCGTGCTAGTGTCTGAAATGGTTAAATGCAACAAGAGGAAAGTGGTTAGTTAATCCTGTTCAAAATTGCTACAGTGTAAACAATGTTCCGAATGGATATTTCTCCATTAAAACACAAATCTCCCTTCACCCTAATTGGAAAGGTTGGGAGTTGACGATTACTGCCCAAGTTGAAGATGGGGGGGGGTGTTAAATGAGTTGCAACAGAGCTCCAAATAGAAATTTTTCCACTTGAATATAAATCTCCCTCCACCCGACTGGGATGGTGGGAAGTAGACTGTGGACCAAGATGAGGGTGCCACAGGAGTTGCACATCAGCAGCCTCACTTCAAGACCTGAGGTATGTACCGATCTTGACTTCTGCTTCTTCTAAAGGAACTCCTTAAAAAAACACAAGGTTGGGGTATCACCACGAACCAAATTCAATTGAACCCATCTTCATCCTGCTCTGCCTTGTCAGCCATTATAAATCTATTGCAATTCTCAAGAAATTTGGCTCATGGGTAGGGGTGGAACAATGTCCTTGTTGACCTTGAGGGTTTGGCAGAAATGTGTGGTCAGAATGTGATGTACAACTGAAATGTATACAAACGTCGCCACGTCTGATTCTCCATCCAAAACGTTACATGCCACCCCTCCAAACGGACTTCTTACGGTCTGTCCACCTGAACGTCTGGTTCCAATCAGTGGGGTATGTGCGTTTGACCCCCCTGCCTATTGCTTACCACTATCCAGGTTTGTACTTTTTTAAATTTTTTTATTGGAAATAAAATATTCAAATGGGGTTTACTGTAGATTTGCTTTGACTGTTTGCTTATTTGTCATTAATATAGATGAATTCACGATGTAATTTTATGTAAAGAACCCCCCCCCCTCCAATAGAAAAGTTAAAGTGCAATTGCATTACATCTGGAGATTTTCAAGGAGCTCAAAGAAATTTAAGTGGATTGCGTCTCCAAACTCCACGACAACTACTACTGCAAGTTTTGTTGTAACTCGAGAGGAGCTAAAGCATGGAAAACTTCATCGATGGATGAAGCTCACCAGTGATGTCCGAAAACAGAAGTCTCAAACGGGTAAGAATACAATCCTGTCATAAGCATATATTCAGGAACAAAGTACAGTAGCTGTTTTCAAAAGGGTGCGGTTTTATTCTTAAGTAGAGGCTGTGTTTTATTGCATTTAGTGCTCAGATAATGGGCACGTTATGAGTTTAATTTTTTTTGGGGGGGATCTCCAATAAAATGACAATTGGATTTCTTTATTGCATTTCTTTAATTTCGTCAAAGCAATGAAACATTTATATTGTAATGAAGCGTCATTCTACAGCAGCAGTCACATCGTGAGTCGTTCTCGACAAAATGCACTGCAGGGAAAATAAACATTTGATCATGAATGCTCATGTATTTGTAGCCAACGTAATTTTGATAGGCTTATTTACATACAGCATGTGTTGCCTTCATTATCAGGTTTATATTAACTTTTTTTTTTTTTTTTTTTTGCAGCTCAAGTTTTCACTATGGCTTTCAACATTTTGGGTTGCCGACCCCCGCTCTAACAAATGGTGTCGTGACCCGGATTGTGAAGAGGTACGTCAGTGGTGAGACATGAAAGAACTGCATCATGATAAAGGTAAGTGGAAAAAAATCTCTAAATTTATTCTGGATAGTCCTTGCTCACTCCTGTGATGTTTAAAAAAAACAACAAAACACGAAGTGGTACAAGAGAAATTAATTAGAGGTATTTTTACAATTGAGAAGGTCAGTTTGTCTGTGTAGAAAAACCCTTTTCAGCCTCTGGCTCAAGTCCCGGATGAGAGAGTGACGTGTTAAGCTCGAAAAATGTTATCGCGAAATGGGCTGAAATGAAACTTATTGGAAGTTGGATTTGATGTGCATTGAGACAATTAAGCCAGCTCATGTAACAAAACATTTGCGGCAAATTGAGGGATTTAAGTAAATAAAACTGCTGTTAATCCCAGGAGTCTGACAATAGAATTCTTAAAATTGAGATTAAAAAAAGTTAATAGTTATCCAACAAATAAGTGTTCACGTGGATTTTAGGTGGACTGGGTTTGAGAAAAGCACTTTAGAAAACTGGTTTTTCTGAAAAAAAAAAAAAAATGATTGGAAGAAACAAAATTAGCTACTTTAGTTGGTAAGAGAAAACCTGAAAAATCAATTCCATAAAATATGGAGGACAAGGTGAAATTAGCATCTTTTGGGGGAAAAAAGTTTAAACATTTGTCCCACAAGTCCTGTTCGGGAAGTTGCGACTGGTGGGGGATGGGCCCTTCTCCACCACTCGGAACAAAGGTCCACGAACTCTTTTGATGGACTTTTGTTGAAAATCACAAACCAGAGGGGTGCACCAACCCTCTCTCGTACAATCCTGGTACTTGGCCTGTAATCAAGACTATTATTGCATCAGATTACAAATAAAATACAAGCAAATCATCTGACTATTACATAACACTTATGTAGACATGAATTCACTGTCATTTTATTTATAAGAACCCCCCCAAAATAGAAAAGTTAAAGTGCAATTGCATTACATCTGGAGATTTTCGAGGAGCTCAAAAAGAAATTTAAGTGGATTGCATCTCAAAACTCCACTACTACTACTGCAGTTTTGCTGCAACTCGAGAGGCTCAAGCGTGGAAAACTTCGATGGATCGAGCTGACAGTGATGTCCGAAAACAGAAGTCTCAAACGGGTAAGAAAACAATCCTGTCATAGTCGTATATTCAGTAACAAAGTACAGTAGCTGTTTTCAAAAGGCTGCGGTTTTATTCTTAAATACAGGCTGTGTTTTTATTGCAGTGAGTGCTCAGATAATGAGCAAGTTATGAGTTTAATTTATTTTCGAATCCCCAAAAATTGGATTTCTTCAGTGAATTTCTTTTAATTTCATCAAAACAATGATGATAACCCTAACCCTTGTAATGAAGCTAAACTTGAGGCGTTGTTGTGCGTCGTTCTCAAGAAAATGCACTGCAGGGAAAATAAACTTAATCATGAATGCTCATGTATTTGTGGCAGCAGACATTAATTTAATTTTTACTTATTTTTTTTGCCCAATTGTTCAACATTTTGGGTTGCCGACCCCCGCTCTAACAAATAGTGTCGTGACCCGGACTCTGAAGAGGTACATCAGTGAGACGAGGTGAGACAGAACTGCACCATGATAAAGGTAAGTAGAAAACAGCTCTAAATCTATGCTGGATAGTCCTTGCTCTCTGTTTATTAAAAAAAAAAAAAACAAAACAAAAAAAAAACGGTGGTACAAAATAAACTAAACGTATTGTTTTTATAATTCAAAAGGTCAATTTATCAGTCTGTATAGGAAAAATACTTTGCAGCCTCTGGCTCAAGTCCTGGAAGAGAGTGGCATGTTGAGCTCTAAAATGGTTTAAACTCAATTATAGTCTCAAACTAAACTCATTAGTAAGCTGCATTTAACGTCCCGAGAGACAAGACTGCTCATGTAACAAAACATTTGCGGTGAATTGAGGGGTTTAAGCAAATAAAACTGCTATTCCCCATAGTCTGACAATAGAATTAATTAAAAGGCATCTGAAAAATCATTTTAAGGTGCTCGACAACTTAAAAAAAAAAAAAAAAAAAAAAATACCCAAGAAATTGAAGTGTTCATATGGCTTTTAAGTGGACTCTGAGAAACACACTTTAGAAAACTAGTTTGAACAAAATGAGCTCCTTGAGTTGGCAAGGGAAAACATGGAAAAATCAATTGCATAAATTCTGGATACAAACATGGAGGATGAGGTGAAATTTGCATCATTTGAAAAATGTTAACATTTGTCCCACATGTCCTGTTCGGGAAGTTGCGATTGGTGGGGGACGGGCCCTTCTCCGCCAGTCGGAACAAAGGTCCTCGAACCCTTTTGATGGACTTGTGTGGGTTGGACCAACCCTCCCTTGTACAATCCTGGTCCTTGGCCTCTAATAGTCAATTGAATCAGATTACAAATAAAATAACAGCAGATCATCTGACTGCATGACATAAGTGTCTTTGAGACTTGCGATTATCAGTTAGAGTGCCAGCGGTATTTTTACTGCACTAGTGTCTGAATTGGTTAAATGCAACAGAAGAGACAAGTGGGCGTTAGTCAATGCTGTTCATAATTGCGTAAGTGTAAGCGACAGAGTTCCAATTCAGCACAAATCTCCCTTTGACCTACTGGGGTTTAGATTTGGTTAGACGAAGTCATTTCTTTGCTTGTTTAGCATTTAATAATAAATAATAACTTAATTAAAAATGTAATTCTATTTACATAAAGAAAAAAATCCCAAAATAGGAAAATTAAAAAAATCCCTAAAATCTAAAACTGACATCCAATAAAATAAACTGTGGCATTCAATCAAATAACATTTCAGCCTGTCATAGTACATTATCATAGCCAGTTGTAATCATTTCTGGTGACCTCCCTTTGAAAAATCAATTGTGAAATGAGTTGTTATTCCCCCCACTTTGCTCACTTTTTTTTAAAAATTATATATCATGCTCCTTTTTTAGCCCTGTATCTTAAATGCACAATGTTCAAAATAACTGACTTTCCAAACTGCATTTACAACGTATGAAATGTTAACAGTTCCATTTGAATAGGATATAGAAAATTAACTTTCATCTCTTTACTTTCCTTAGAACAATGCTGTAATGTCCGGTTTTTTTTTTTTTTTTTTTTTTTTTTTTTTGAGTTAGTGTTTATTTAAAAATAAATTTCCATTATTAGTCTTTGATACTTTGTGTTGGATTAAACTTTTTGTTTTAGTGCTCTGAAGAGTCGCTAATGGGATGGTAGTAAACCTGCCTAACTTTAGTGTGGCCATTGTGGGATCGATTCCCATTCAGTAACGATGTACAGTGTGACTAATGACCTGTTCAGGTTGGAGTCTGCCTTTCAACCAATATTCGCTGGGATTGGCTCCAGCCCTCCTTTGCCAATTGTGAGGATAAGTGGCTTACAAAATGGATGTCTTCCAGCAGATTATATTTGATTGAGACAAGGAAATTAAGCCTGTCTTTTTGTGACTTGTGTACAAATGTCTAATCTGGTCTGCTTTTGGTATCCAAACACATTTACAATTATCTTGACTACTGTATTTTACTATTTTCTTTACTGTCCAAGTCAAGTGTATTCATTTAGTCATTAACCCCCTGAATGTTTGTGGGGGGGAAAAAAAATAAATAACCGTTAATACATGTTATTTGCTAACTTAAAGGGGAATTCCGGTGGTTTCCATAAACAATGTATTCAATAGATAATGTAATATGTACTCTATCTTGACAATGTGACGTTAAATCCTCTCATTTAAGTGTTTTCAGATTGCCAACAATTGCGAGTTGTCAGGGGCGCTGCCATTTTGGCGAGTCACATGACCTACATGCACGGATATGACTGGTTACGTGCAGTTCCAAACGCTTGATTTCAGGGGACATCATTATGATTTCTCGGATTGATCCTCATCTGCTGAATAAATGGCAGTATCGGTTGATTTGGGAAGACTTGAATATTTCCCCATACGGATTTGAACTTGTGGCTTTAAATAATGCCGGGCTAAATGTTGAATGTTCGGGCGGAATGACGCGGAGTCTGAGCTCGCTCGGCGGGGAGCGAGCTCACGGCTCCGCTGCTAAGCGGAGCTCGCTCCCCGCCGAGCGAGCTCCGCCGCTGGGCGGCATTATTTGCAGTCACTGGTTCTAATCTGTATGGAAGTATTCCTCAGTCTTCCCGATCAATTGATACTGCTATTTCTTCATCAGATGAGGATAAATCAGTGATGGGCATAATGAGGTTTCACGTAATTGAGCGTTTGGAACGGTACGTAACATGTCACATCAGTGTACGTAGGTCACGTGACTTGTGAAAATGGCAACGCTCCTGCAAATTTGTAATTGTTTAAAAAAAATCTCAACACTAAATAAGAGCATTTAAGATCACATTGTCAAGATGGATTACATATTACATGACCTATTGGATACATTAATGCAAACCTCTCGGATTCCCCTTTTTAAATTTTCATTAAACTTGTAGTTTTTCCTCTATGGTTAATTGTTCAAGAAATATTAAAATCCATTTTATAAGACGTGCAAGAGCTAATTGTGCGAAAAACGTCAAGCTGTGAATAGATTTGCACTGTATAACGAACAAAACTCTGCCAGAAAACTGTAGGGAGCCAGGTTGGTTATTTTGTTGGTTTGGATTTGTATTTTAGGTTTTCAAAATATTATGATTGCCCTGTATTTACACTATTAGAAGTAACCAGAGGTTAACACTTGTGTTAAATAAATTTCCTACCCAAAGTGCGCCGCACCCCACTTCGACACCCCCCCCCCCCCCACCAGAGACATTTTCATTTTTTCCCAAATTGGTCGTTTTCGTCCCTGAAAATAGACCTCACTGATTGAATGCCACACGATTTTATTGAACATCCCCCTTTCTACTAATTGCACAGCCTTAAAAGTGTATATCATGAATGCTGAATCCTGAAAATTTGATTCCAACTGTTTAACTTGACATGTAGCAACAAAATATATTAAACTTGTATTAATCTAGTTAGTCACATTGGTCTGCTTTTATTTTTAACGCTACACGTAATGGCAAAACACAGGTGTTATGGGATGATTTAAGCTTTTTCCCAGGAGCAATAGTTGGGGAACCACAGGTAATGGTTTAAGAATTGAAAATGCGTCTCGGGAAAAAAAAGTTGTCAAAGTACATTACTGGCGTGGTAGTCCCAAAAGGTTTACTTTCCAAGACTGTACAGGAATCTTTAAACATTTGCTAATTCTAAAAGCTTGTAATTCCAGAACTGTGACAATGGAAGTTAAGACGTAGCTGAAAGCATTGAAATTTCAAAGGAACTGTGAGGGGAAAGATTTGACAAGGGTTAGGGTTTTAGGTTGAATAGTTGAGGTGGTGTATGATGAGTCTGCTTTGTGGAAAATAGCAACACTTGTCTTTTTTGTTTCATGCAGCAAAATGATTCTCAAATGAAATTAAAGTTTTATTTGACATCCTGTGGGATAAGTAGGCCAGCTGGCGTAACAAAATATTAGCAGTGAATTATGTTTTATAAGATGTCAAAACAGTTCTGTTAATCTCTAGATGCATGCAATATTCTTAAAGGCATCTGACACATCATTTGAAGGTGGGGGGGTTAGACATTGAAGTGAAAAGTACCCACTTGTTCGTGAGTAACTTTGTAAGTGCGGACTCTGAGAAGAGCACTCTAGAAAACTGAATAGTTTGCCTGAACAACATACAATTGCAAGGAAAAATATGAAAAATTGTTTAAAATTTATACAAATTTTGGTCAAATTATACATAAATTTGAAAAAAGTTAACATTTTGTCCCACATGGAAAGTCACAAACCAGAGGGTTTTTCACCCTCCCTTGTACGATCCTGGTACTTGGCCAGTAATTGTCAATTATTGAATGCGATTACAAATAAAGTAACAGCAAATCAATTGCTAGCATTCCATAACTTTCTTTGAGACTTGTGGAGAGAGAGAGAGAGAGATGGAAAGGATATTTATTTGAGCTTAAGTGTCTGAGAGCAATGCATCAAAAGAGTCGTGGCAGGACAAACTATTCTTGAGTATAAATGAACTCTTAATGTAAGGTTGGTGTGTACACCACAGTTTAATTCAACATAATGCTGCTCTGCCATGTAGTAAAAGATTTTACATTTATTCCTACGACATAAATATTTCTTATGGGCATAGGCCGAACAATGTCCTGCTGACTTTAAGGGTTTGGCAAGCTTGTGATTTGAATATGATGACGTGAAACTGAAATGTTTCTTAACATCGCAAAGTCTGATTCTCCATCTAAAATATTACAGGCCACCCCCCCCCCCCCTTTTTTTTTTTTTTTTTGTGGTTAGGGTTAAGTGAAGGGAAACGTGCCTTCCCTCTCCCGGTGTGGAAAATAATTCCCCCTCCGCGATTGGGGGGGGGAGGTGCACAGTCCGCCCACCTTGCTCCGCTCTCCTTTGTCTCGATCGGTCTCTCTCTCTCTCTCGATTATCTTGATCTCTCAATCAATCTCTCTGGATCTCTTGATTGATCTCTTTCGATCGATCTCTAGATCAATGTCTCTATCTCGCTATAGATCTCTTGATCTCTCTTCAGATTACAAATATACAAGCAAATCATCTGACTGTATTACATAACACTTATGTAGATATGAATTCACAATGTAATTTTATGTGAAGAAACCCTCCCCAACCCCCAAATTGGAGAGTTAGTGCAATTTCATTACATCTGGAGAATTTCGAGGAGCTCAAAAAGAAATTTAAGTGGCTTGTATCTCCAAACTCCACTACGACTGCAAGTTTTGTTGCAACTCGAGAGGACCTAAAGCGTGGAAAACTTGATCCATGGATGGAGCTAACCAGTGATGTCTGAAAAAGTCTCAAACGGGTAAGAATACAATCCTGTTCTAGGCATATATTCAGTAACAAAGTACAGTAGCTGTTTTATTCTTAAATACAGACTGTGTTTTATTGCATTTAGTGCTGAGATAATGAGCACGTAATGCGCGTTTTTAATTTTTTCAAATCCCCAATAAAATGACAAATTGGATTTCTTCTTCTTTATCAAAGAAATGAAACATTGTAATGAAGCTAAACTTGAGGTCATTGTACAGCAGCAGTCACGTAGTGCGTTCTCGACAAAATGCACCGCAGGGAAAATAAACTTAATCATGAATGCTCATGTATTTGTAGCCAACTTAATCATTTTGATAGGCTTATTTACATACAGCATATGTTGCCTTCATTATCAGGTTTATGTAAGGATTTCGGTGTTTTTGTGGCTCCACACGTTAATTTAAATTTTTTTTTTTTTTTTTTTTTTTTTTTTTTTTGGGGCCCAATGTGGCACGTTCAACATTTTGGGTTGCCAACCCCCGCTCTAACAAATGGTGTTGACCCGGATTCTGAAGAGGTGGTGAGAAGGTGAGACATAAAAGAACTGGACCATGATAAAGGTAAGTGGAAAACATCTCTAAATTTATGTTGGATAGTTCTCGCTCACTCTGTGTGATGTTTTAAAAAAAAAATGAATAAAAGTGGTACAAAATAAATTAGTTTTTACAATCGAAAAGATCAGTTCATCTGTCTGTGTGGGGGGGGGGGGGGAACCCTTTGCAGCCTCTGGCTCAAGTCCTGGATGAGAGAGCGGCATGTTAAGCTTTAAAAGGGTTTAAACTTAGTCTCTAACAAAACTCATAGGAAGGTGCATTTGACGTCCTGAGAGAAAAGACAGCTCATGTAACAAAACATTTGCGGTGAATTGAGGGGTTTAAGCAAATAAAACTGCTGTTATTCCCGAGAGTTTGACAAAAGAATCCCCAACCCAGTCGTCTGAAAAATCATTTTAAGGTGCGAGACAATAAAAAAAAAAATTCTTTTAATTACCCATCAAGTGGAAGTGTTCACATGGCTTTTAAGTGGACTCTGTTTGAGAAACGCACTTCAGAAAACTGGTTTGTTTGAACAACAAAACGATTGGAAGCAACAAGGGAAAGGCAAGGGAAAACATGGAAAAATCAATCACATAAATTATGGATACAAACATGTAGAATGAGGTGAAATTTGCATCATTTGAAAAATGTTGAAATATTTGTCCCACATGTCCTGTTCGGGAAGTTTCGAATGGTGGGGGAAGGGCCCTTCTCCACCACTTGGAACAAAGGTCCTCGAACTCTTTTGATGGACTAGTGTGGAAAATCCCAAGCCAGTGGGGTGCACCGACCCTCCCTTGCACAATCCTGGTCCTTGTCCTCGAATCAAGTCAATTGAATCAGATTACAAATAAAATAACAGCAAATCACCTGACTGCATTTCATAAGTGTCTTTGAGACTTGCGATTATCAGAGTGCCAGCGGTATTTTTACTGCACTAGTGTCTGAATTGGTTAAATGCAACAGAAGAGACAAGTGGGCGTTCGTCAATCTTCTTTTCCTTTCAGCTTGTCCCGTTAAGGGTTGCCACAGTGTCATCTTTTGCCATCTTAGCCTATCTCCTGCATCTTCCTCTAACACCCACTGCCCTCATGTCTTCCCTCACCACATCCATAAACCTTCTCTTTGGTCTTCCTCTCGCCCTTTTCCCTGGCAGCTCCATCCTCAGCACCCTACCACCAATATACTCACTCTCTCGCCTCTGAACATGTCCAAACCATTGAAGTCTGCTCTCTCGAACCTCGTCAGCAAAACATCCAACTTTGGCTGTCTTTCTAATGAGCTCATGTCTAATTCTATCCAACCTGGTCACTCCGAGCGAGAACCTCAACATCTTCATTTCTGCACCTCCAGTTCAGCTTCCTGTTTCTTCAGTGCCACCGTCTCTAATCCGTACATCATGGCCGGCCTCACCACTGTTTTGTAAACTTTGCCCTTCATCCTAGCACAGACTCTTCTGTCACATAACACACCAGACACCTTTCGGCAGCTGTTCCAACCTGCTTGGACCAGTTTCTTCACTTCCTTACCACACTCACCATTGCTCTGGATTGTTGACCCTAAATATTTGAAGTTGTCCACCCTTGCTATCTCTTCTCCCGGTAGCCTCACTCTTCCCTCACCACTTTTCTCATTCACGCACATATATTCTGTTTTACTTCGGCTAATCTTCATTCCTTTCCTTTCCAGTGCATGTCTCCATCTTTCTAATTGTTCCTCTGCATGCTCTCTGCTTTCACTGCATATCACTATCTGCGAACATCATTGTCCAAGGGGATTCCAGTCTAACCTCATCTGTCAGCCTATCCATGACCACCGCAAACAGCAAGGGGCTCAGAGCTGATCCCTGATGCAGTCCCACCTCCACCTTAAATTCCTCTCACACCTAAGGCACACCTCACCATTGTTCTGCTGCCATCATACATGTCCTGTACTATTCTAACATACTTCTCTGCCACACCAGACTTACGCATGTAGTGCCACAGTTCCTCTCTTGGTACTCTGTCATAGGCTTTCTCTAGATCCACAAAGACACAATGTAGCTCCTTCTGACCTTCTCTGTACTTTTCCACGAGCATCCTCAAGGCAAATAATGCATCTGTGGTTCTCTTTCGAGGCATGAAACTATACTGTTGCTCGCAGATACTTACTTCTGTCCTGAGTCTAGCCTCCACTACTCTTTCCCATAACTTCATTGTGTGGCTCATCAACTTTATTCCTCTATAATTCCCACAGCTCTGAACATCCCCTTTGTTCTTAAAAATGGGAACTAGAACACTTTTCCTCCATTCTTCAGGCATCTTTTCGCCCACTAGTATTCTGTTAAATAAGTTGGTCAAAAACTCCACAGCCATCTCTCCATATTGCTTCCATACCTCTACTGGTATGTCATCAGGACCAACTGCCTTTCCCATTTTTCATCCTTTGTAGTGCTTTTCTGACTTCCCCCTTAGTAATCATTGGCACTTCCTGGTCCTTCACACTTGCCTCTTCAACTCTTCCTTCTCTCTCATTTTCTTCATTAATCAACTTCTCAAAGTATTCTTTCCATCAATTTAGCACACTACCGGCACCAGTCAACACATTTCCATCTCTATCCTTAATCACCCTTACCTGCTACAGATCCTTCCCATCTGTCTGGCCAACCTGTAGAGATCCTTTTCGCCTTCTTTCGTGTCCAACCTGGTGTACATGTTTTCATATGCCTCTTGTTTAGCCTTTGCTACCTCTACCTTTGCCCTACGTCGCATCTCGATGTACTCCTTTCGCCTCTCCTCAGTCCTCTCAGTATCCCACTTGATCTTCGCTAATCTCTTTCCTTGTAAGACTCCCTGTATTTTAAGGTTCCACCACCAAGTCTCCTTCTCCCCTTTCCTACCAAAAGACACACCAAGTACTCTCCTGCCTGTCTCTGATTACCTTGGCTGTCGTTGTCCAGTCTTCCGGGAGCTTCTTCTGTCCATCGAGAGCCTGTTTTACCTCTTTCCGAAAGGCCGCACAACATTCTTCCTTTCTCAGCTTGCACCACATCGTTCTCTGCTCTACCTTTTTGTCTTCTTAATCTTCCTACCCACCACCAGAGTCATCCTACACACTACCATCCTATGCTGTCGAGCGACACTCTCCCCTACCACTACTTTAGAGTCAGTAACCTTATTCAGATTTACATCGTCTGCACAAAATATAATCCACCTCCGTGCTTCTACCTCCGCTCTTGTAGGTCACAATCTGTTCCTCCCTCTAACCCTATCCTTTTTGCAAAGTCCACCACTATCTGTCCCTCAAAGTTCCTTTCCTGGATGCTGTACTTACCCATCACTTCTTCATCGCCCCTGTTTCCATTACAATCTGCACTAATCACAACTCTCTCGATGTCTGGGATGCTCAGAACTACTTCATCTAGATCCTTCCAGAATTTCTCTTTCAACTCTTGGTCACATCCTACCTGTGGGGCATAGCCGCTAACCACATTATACATAACACCCTCAATTTGAAATTTTAGTCTCATCACTCGATCTGATACTCTTTTCACCTCCAAGACATTCTTTGCCAGCTCTTCCTTTAAAATAACCCCTACTCCATTTCTCTTCCCATCTACTCCGTGGTAGAATAACTTAAACCCTGCTCCTGAACTCCCAGCCTTACTACCTTTCCACCTGCTCTCTTGGATGCACAGAATGTCAACCAACTCCTGAGCTTTTCCTGTCATAGTCCCAACATTCAAAGTCCCTACACTCAGTTGTAGGCTCTGTGCATTTGTCCTTTTCTTCTGACGATGGATCGGGTTTCCTCCTCTTCTTTGTCTTCGACCCACAGTAGCTGATTTTCCACCGACGCCCTGCTGGTTAGCAGTGCCGGGGGCGGGCGGTGTTAACCCGGGCCACGACCGATCCGGTATGGGATTGTTTGAACGCTTATTTGTTTAGCACAGTTTTTACGCTGGATGCCCTTCCTGACTCAACCCTCTGCATTTATCCGGGCTTGGGACTGGCCTACAGATTGCACTGGTTTGTGCCCCCATAGGGCTGCATTGTTAGTCAATGCTGTTCATAATTGCATCAGTGTAAGCAACAGAGCTCCAATTAGGTATTTCTCCACTTTAGCACAAATCTCCCTTTGCCCTACTGGGGTTTAGATTTG